>NC_132924.1:61464169-66264169 GCF_047675955.1 Chlorocebus sabaeus
ATGCTTTGGCCTGACAGGTTGAGTGCTCTAAGGTCAAGAATGAAGTTGATTATTCATAGTTCCATTATCACTGCAGAGTGCCCTGAAGGTAGATGGGAAAAAATTCCATCTACTCCCTCGCCTTTCTCTACCCAGCATCTATCTGTGGTTCCTGTAATGCTAGAGGTTGCTACATTCTTATTCTCAGCAGCTTTGCCTCAGGGGGTTAGTGAACAGACACTTCTGTAGAGAGTTGGGCCCATTAAGCATTTAGCTATTTTACTTTGGTTGGAAAGATTGTTGCCACTGTAGAAGCTGCTTTAATAGTCCTTCTTCGGTAAGGAGATGAATTCAAAGATAACATCAAAAGAGCCATTTATGAAGCATCTAATTTTGACAAAGCTCCATCTATACAGCCTGAAGTAAAGTGGAGATCTGTCAATTAACCCAATAATTTGAACCATATCAACAGCCAATATGGATGGATAACACAGTGAACTTGACTTTTTGGGTTTTGGCTTCTGACTCTATTGTGTTAAGGTTTCTGGCCTTTACACACTACTTCAATATGGCATCTTTCCTTATTTTAGATGCACACATTGAATTCAGAAAAGAGGCAAATAATTTTGAACAAGTTAAAATATATTTTATTCCTTAACATTCTACATTTCATAATCATATCATTGCATTCTTAACAAGCATCATAATTGCTTTACATTATTTCATTTATATGCAGAACATTTTTATGACATGTGCCTTCATGTTTCAGAAACACAAGACTAAATACAGATCTGCTTTACAGAGGGAGAATAACAACCTGAGTGTAACTTTCTTTCCTGTGAAGATTAGCTCAGTGGGCCATTATCACAGTGCTCTATCCATGCAAAATCAACAGCTCAGCAAGCAGCAGCATTTAGAGACATTTCCCTTGCGTGGGTGAACGTTTAAGTGCAATGAGATCAGCATTCAACAGGACAACAGAGACAAAAGTCAACAAGAGGGGTATAAATGTCCACCAATTGTGAAAAGATATTTGCGGGGTCAGGAGAGAGTTCAATGAAAAGAACTCCACTCTTCCCTTCTCCCAGGGTGAAGATAACACCATAAATGTGCTTTCCAGAGGCACATTTTTAGCACTATCTCGGATAACTTTAATTAGAGAGAACAGACTATCATGAAAAACTTTTATTCAGTGACCTGGAACCAAAGAAAATGAGAGTGACCAGGAAAGGAACAGTTGAAATTCAGTTATTTGATGCTTGGTCTTGTTGGCTTTTTGGATCCTCTCCTCTGTCGATTTTTCCATGGATGCACTTTTGCATGCTGCAGAACTGAGTTTCCACCCATTTTCTGTAACCATCTTACGCAAGCACAGTTTCAGCCAGAAACAAATAAGTCTTTTGGAGTTTATGGACAGGATAGGGGAGCAGAGGGAAGTTTTCTCTAGGCCACATGTTAGGAAATGTTGTGTTTCATGCGTGGGAGAGAAGGCCCAGTTCTGAGCCAACCTTCTGGATGTTTCTGTACAAAATCACTCTGGTTAATCAAAATTCTATGAGGAATTGCTTCCTGGTTGTGGCTAGGATCTGTGTGTCTTTCATAGAGTCAGAGATGTCATATGTCCAGAGATCTGAACAGTTACCTAGTCCAGTGGTCCTGAGTTATTGCACTGGGACACATTGGTGAGTCATGATTGGTTTTGCACAAAGTGCCAACGTTTTTGCACATCAGAAGAGATGACAAACTATCCCTATATTAATGTAACCTTCCTTTCCATTGCATTCTGACATGTTTTCTTGATTAGTAGGCAAAGAGAATGTGCCAGGAATAGCACCTGCAGCCTGTGTATGTCTGCATTCACAAGCTGAGCTTGTGAACAACATCTACGTTGTGTGATATGGAGGAATGAAGCTTGAAAACCACAATCACCATCAATGGATGGCTGCCATGTGTGCATAGGTTGGCTGGCGGTGGTCTAAACTCTGCTGCAGCAGTGGTGATTCTCCTTGCACTGAAGGGCATGTTCCCAGAGATCTAACCCACAGCCTACAATTTGGAACTTTTACAGAGTGGTGGGTAGTAAAAGAGGCTGTCTACCCTCTGTCCTTCAGTCCTTAGACAAGAAAGAGGACTACATTGTTTATTAGGCAGATTATAAACCATGTATCTCAACCCTGTCTATAGGAGTAGCTTCCATTAGCTGTCACCACTTTCCCTAAGTCACTGTAGTAAGGCAAATTCTGTTGTACACCACCTCTTATGTTTACATAGACACAATGAAGAGAATTGTCCAATTAATCATTCTTAGTGTACTTGGAAAATGAAGACCCACATATTCCCCTTGTAAGCAGGCTTATTGATAAAAATTTTATTTTAAATTCGTAAGTAACATATTAGGATAGAAAATCCCATTTCTGTTTTCTTAATAAAAATTACAATTTCTGTCTCTTGACAAAAGACCTGATAATGCTCCACTTCTAGTTCGGGGATAATTTAAAATAAAGTAAAACAAACATAATAGAGGCGTACATGCAAAACAAACAAACAAACAAACAAAAAAAGCTCATTTTACTCTTTGTATCAGATGACATCAGTACACCTTTTTTTTTTCTGCACACTTCACTTTATAGTTTTAGCCTTCAATTCATTTGTACTTAATAGGACAAGGTGTAGGAAATTTATCTAAAAAATTTATTTTAGAATATAAGGTAGCTGAACAAATAGAGGCTACCCATTGAATAAAAATGGATTTACCTGCCAGCAAGGACCTATTAGATGTTCCATTGTGCATTCAATTATCAATAGTTCTTTCTAAATCCCTGCAATAAATCGGATTTTCAGATGATGATGGTGATTCTGCATTGCAGGCAGCATATTACTTCTCCCTTTGTACATCAAGAGTTTTTACATTTAGAGCTTAGAAGCTAAAACCAGTGCAGTTATGTTATAAATTTTTGTTTGATAGTCAAAATAATGCACTATATTCAAACTATGACTTGCAATTTTATGAAGCACTTTCTCATATACTATCTTCTTTGGACCTTACAAAAGACCATCAAAAAAGATTGCTAGACAAATTAGGTATCATCCATGCAACGGAATATTTTGCAACCACCAAAACAGGATGAGGGTGAAGTGGAATAATGCCATATTGTTAAATTAAGAAAAAAAAAAGCAGTTTCAGAACAACATGAACATTGTGATTCCACTTTTTATTTTAAAAATCATAAAAATAGAAATTTTGCATATTTCTATAATTGTACATTTATATGAGCCTAGAAAGATATGAATCAAGCTTTGGGATGGTATTGTTGTGCTAGAAAAGGGGCAGTACCACTTCTTATTTTTATTTTATTTATTTATTTATTTGAGTCAGAACCGCTCTCTGTTGCTCAGGCTGGAGTACCACGGCACAATCTTGATTCACTGCAACCTCCACCTCCCAGGTTCAAGCGATTCTTGTGCCTCATCCTCCCAAGTAGCTGGGACTACAAATATGAGCCACCACACTTGGCTAATTTTTTTTTATTATTATTTTTAGTAGAGATGGGGTTTCACCATGTTGGCCAGGCTGATGTCTGATCTCGAACTCCTGGCCTCAAGCGATCCTCTCGACTCAGCCTTCCAAAGTGCTAGGATTACACACGTGAGCCACTGCGCCTGCCCCAGTGCCACTTCTTTTTATGTATACATATGTGCTTCAAAAAGTGCAGTGGAATGATGGACAATTTAACTTTTTTATTTTTATTTTTTGCATTTTTCAAATAAAAAATTTCAAAAGTATTATCTTCCTTTTGAGGATGAAAAAGCAAGTCTAAGAAATTTCAAATGACTCTTGAAAAGTCATACAACTTAATCCTAGAATCCAGGCCTCCTGACTCTCCTGCAACAGCTTTGGCCACTATATCTTAAGAAAAGAGCATTTGAACTGGAAACAAGGTTGGAGAAGAATCATGAGCTTCAAACCCTACCCTTTGGTATGCTATCACCTCGAGATTTCTTGGTCTACAGCAGTGGTGCTTTAGCCTAGTTAGCATATACAAATATAAAATAAAAGTTGCTAAATGCTTGTGTTTTCTCTTTCTGGGAATAAGGCAGCCTAGCTGACTGAGTCTCCAGATGGAAATTCATAAATTGTGTTTCTACCCTATTCATACATGTTGGGTGAGCCACTGAACACTGTATCTCAGTTTCCTCACCTGTGAAAATATTGTGCTGACCTATTTTTTCAGGATAGCTGGGTGGGCTGCTTCATGATTTAAAACTGCTTTGAAAATACAAAGCTCCATTGAAATCGTTTGTCAAGCAGTCTTTCCGGCTTACACCTTCCTTCCTTCTCATGCCCCTCTCTGCAATATAAGCCCTGTAGTCTTGGTGCTTTTCTACATCTGATCTAAAAGTCTACAAAATTAAGCAGCAATTTTTGCATTGCAAATGTGTTCTCTGGTATTTGGTTGAAATGTGACTGGGTTTAGCAAAGCATTATTTTTGTCACACATTAATGTAAAATGTGTGTGTGCGTGTGTACCCATAATGTGCATGTCCATGTGTTTAGCACAGTCAGATAGAAGCCCACAGGGCCTGGACACTTTCCCTGGCTTCATTTGGCATTGTGAGGCTTAACATCACCTGGACAGTAGGAAGTAGAGGCACAGCGTAAGGGTGTGGGGAGTAGAAACTGTTTTCTGTCTTTCTCCAGTCACTTTCCTTGCCTGTCCCATGATTGCCCTCTGTGCCAGTTTTTGGGGAAGTGGAAGCCAAGTATCAATAAAGCAGCATGGGCATAAGAAGAAAGAGATCAGTGGAGTGAAGCCAAGTATTTTCATGAGCTACTATAACCAACTAAAATATTGTTGTGTGAAAGTAAAATCCTCCACCAAGAAGAGTTCTTCCTCATTCCACCCTACCTCAAACCCTGATCGGGTCCAGGGGAGGAACGAGAAGGGGATGTGGGTTGTCACATTATAGGCCCACACCCATAGGACACTTAAATGCAGGTATGAAAGGGACCCAGGAAAGCCTAACCTTTTAAGTTACAGCTGAGATCCTCTTTGATTGCTCCTATTTTTTCATATTTGAATATGTTCACAATTTTCTCAATGTTGATTTTAAGTTTTGGGTTAGTAAAAATGTCTTTCTCCATATACATTACACTTTCTTTGGGCCATAAACATCTTGTAACTCTTCCAATACCTACAATAGTGCTCTGTGCATAGCAGGCAAATCAGAATACCTAATAAAAATAGTTCTAGATGCTGTCTAGTGTGTGTCAAATGCACTGTGAATCTGGGATTGTATCTCAGACTCCTGCCAGCTTACTATGGCAATGCGTATGTTTTTCTTTGACTGGGCTCTCTTTGGTTAATGATCAAAATCACTCTGATGTTCCCTAACATGCTCATGAAGATCCTACAAACCTATTTTAAGCAAAAGGTAATGTATCCTTCTTCTCTGACAGGCTCCAAGACTGTGGTTCCTTACATTTTTGAGGAAGAAAGGAATCTCCATGGTCTTAGAGCCCAGTCACCCCTGGG
This sequence comes from Chlorocebus sabaeus, assembly GCF_047675955.1. NCBI lineage: Eukaryota > Metazoa > Chordata > Mammalia > Primates > Cercopithecidae > Chlorocebus > Chlorocebus sabaeus. The sequence goes on from NC_132924.1 coordinate 61,469,683, forward strand.
TTTCTATGGTCCCCCCTCTACTTCCCCATGAGGTGGGTTCCAGTGTCTGGTTGAAGCTCTTCAAGGAGAGAGAGCACAGTCCCTTCCGAGACAGCCCTTTTCCTCTTTGAACAGCTCTGTTGGATAGAAAGATATCCACCACATTGAGTGGAAATAGATCTACCCCAGAGTTCTGCCTCATGTGACCATGGAGAATTAGCCTAATCTCTTTTGAAGACAACTCTCATGTGTCTTTGCATTTTATAAGCCATCTCCAAGTCTTCTCTCATCCTAGCAAAATAGCCTGGCTTCCTTCTGGCAAACAGCTGCTTGGCTGCAGGTGTCATGACTTGTGGGGCAGAGATGAAATCCTGCAATTCCCAGAAACCCAGAGCAGACCTGTTTTATGGAAGAAACATGAACATTCCTCTCCTTTTTCCTTGATGGACCCATGCCCAGTACTATTGCTGAGGGTGGGCACTCAGGGTGTGTGCTCAGGCAGGAAGACCTTCCTTCCCACCATCTGAATGTGCCCTGGTGGACAGGCCAGTGCCTGCTTCACCCTGCTCCTTCTCTGAGGCATGGGTGAGACTGAAGCTTGGGATGACAGGATAGAGACACTAATGTCCCAACCTCTCCCTATACCACAGTCCTTGCCCTGGGAGCTCATAATTCAGAGGATAAGAAAAAGCACATTTTTCTCTAACGTAAGAACTAAAATTAATTTAATTAGTAAGAGTAACTACAAGTCTTCTAAATGTTTCTGGGATTGGTGCACACTACAGTGAGAAACTATCACATTCTTCATCAGTAGGGAGGCTCACAAATGACCAAGAAAACAAACTAGGGCTGAATAAAGCCATGCTAGTGGGAGTTTTGCTTTTGGCTTTCTTTTAAAGTTAGGCATAAAATTATGGACTACAGAGATGAAAACAACTAATCATGTTACAAATCCCTTAACTAATGAAGGCAAAATAATTATGTAATATGCTCTGTTCTCCTTGGGCTTAGGTGGCAAAAGTTTTAAGTTGGGACGGTTTGTGTAAGAACAGGACATGCATGTTCAAATGTACTTTACATGAACTATCCCATAATCTCTGATTCTGGGGAAAACATATTGAAAATTATCTAGAGATGGAGATATCTAGGGCAGGAAACTAAGGTGCCAGCCTGAAATATTCAGTCAATCTGGTTCATCTGTCTTTCACTAGCCTCTCAGGTTGAATCACTATCTAGGTCCTGACTATATTCCTTGGTAGTAAAGTCAGGTAACTTGGAATAGTTAAAAAGTTTTTAATCTGCCCCATTTGGGAACATTTGCATTAATTTGGTTTCCAACTATAAGAATAACTGGTGCTGGGCATGGTGGCACACACCTATAATCCCAGCACTTTGGGAGGCCAAGGAGAGTGTATCACTTGAGGTTAGGAGTTCAAGACCAGACTGAGCAACATGGCAAAAGCATCTCTCTCCAAAAAACAAAACAAAACAAAACAAAAATTAGTGGAGTGTGGATGTGTATGCCTGTAATCCCAGCTACTTGAGAGGCTGAAGTGAGCAGATTGCTTGAGCCTGGGAGGTCAAGGCTGTAGTGAGCCAAGATCATGCCACTGCACTCTAGCCTAGGTGACAAAATGCGACCCTGTTTCAAAAAAAAAGAAAAAGACATCCAACACACACATGCACACACACACACATACACACACACCCCCCAAATAAGACCCAAAAGTATAGTGTAAGATCTTTTTCCTACAGGTAAGATGGGGGGTGAGGGGCACGGAATTAGTTATGAAAACCCGGTGTGCTAACTAATGGAATAGAGGGTACTGAAGCACACTGGGGAGAGGAGGAGGAAGGGAGGCTGGGGTGACGAGGGTGAGATGGAAGGCTTCAGAATAGACCAAGGCCTTAAGCTGAATCTTGAAAGACAAATAGGAGTTAGCCTGATGGCTGAAGTAAAGAAAGGCATTAAGAGCAGAGGGAACATCACATGAAAAGGCACTATCAACGAGATAGGAGGAAAATCAGCAAGGAGGGGTAGCACAGGAAAGCTAGGAAGGAGAGATGATTAATAGTGCCAAATGACAAGGGATCAAGTAAAATCAGGACTTAAAAGTATTTCCTGGCTTCTAGGGTGACCTGAGGCTCCCATTCCTACACACTAGCTTACTGCAGTTGGAGTATCCATTACCTGGAATCACAGAGAGTTGGAAGAGACCATAAAGGCCTCAGTCCCAATATGAAAGCCTCTCTATGGCCTTCTGATGAGGGCCTTGAGTCTAAGCTTGATCACTTTCAGAGCTAGGAAGTCCCACCCAATCTCACGGTCAGGGCAACTTTAGTGGTTAACAAGTTCTTTACAGCAGAGAGTTGCTGGGGCCTAATATTTAAGAATAGATATCCCAGATGATGTGTCTACCTGAACTTCAGAATCTACCTGTTAGAACTGTTCTCCCCTCATCTTGGGCCCACAGTACCCAATAGTCAAAAAAGCCACCACTAAAGAGCACACATTATGTGCCAGACATTGGGGTTATATCAGAAGCTTATGTATATTTTCTGATTTAATCCTCCCAGTGACCCTATTAAAGTAGGAATATAGATAGTTATTTTGTTTTTGCAAATCACAGAAATTGACTCAGCTAGCTTAAGCAAAAACACAATCTATCAGAAGAAAATTAGGACGCTCATAGAATAAAAGAAGCTAAACAACTAGGCCCCAAGAAGGAGGCAGCAAATTGGTAACTCAGGAAATTCAGGCCACAGGAACTGGTGGAACTGATGGACACCTCTTTATAATGCCATCCTCATAAGGAATAACCTTCAACTACTTTTCATCCTTGGGTCACTCTGCTCAAGATTAAAATCCCAGGGCGGCAAAGCTTGACTGTCCATGGTAGATAAGTCACTTTGATTGACACTGAGGCTCTATCTGACTTGGGAGAAATCAAAGTGCTTCTACTAAAGCAGGAAGAGGAAATGCTGAGTAGAAAGAAACAACAGATGTCCATTAGGACAGGTGAAGTTATCCCCATTGTACAGATCAGGAAACTGCAGCTCAGAGAAGCCAAGAAACTCTCCCAAGTTTACACAGACAATAAATGACAGGGCCAGGGTTTCAGCTTAGACCTTAGACCTTCCTAACTCTAAAGCCTGGGTGCCTTCCATTTCTCCTTGCTACCTGTTTGCCTAAACTGCATATGGACGTTGCCTTTTGAGTCAAGCCATGCCTGGTAGGCTGAAACTCTACTGTCAGTCCAAGAGCTGGGTCAGTCTCCTCAACTCCCATCCCAGTTGCCAGGGGGAGGCTCCGCAAACAGTTTTCTGTCCCACCACAGAAGCTTAGCTTGCTGTGAGGAAACAGCTATGCTCTGAGGCCCCACTGGGAGACGAGAATATTAAACCACAGCCTGTCTTTCCAATGTCTACCCATTGACTCTGTGTTGCCTTGAGAGCAACACACAATACTCCCTTCTCAACATGCTAACCTTCCAAATATTTGAAAAGAGGGATCTGTTCCACTCAGATATTCTCTTTGCAAAGCTAAATATTCCTGTTCCTTCAATGATTCCTCATACTGCTATCCCATATGACCACATGGGGATAATTTCCATATGTTGGCTAATTCTCCAAGACTTACATCAGATGAGAATCTGGCCCTGTATGAAAAGAAACCATTTCCCCTCGCTTTCTCTTTCTGATTCATTAGATTTCACATAAACCTTTCTGATGATGACCTGCTGTTTTCAAACTCAGCTGCAACCCAATATGACTCACCAGGCAAAATTCTCATTCTTTAGTCTTCGTTTATCAATTCCCATCAACCCAAGGCCCCAGAAAGCACCCTTCAGGGGCAATATGTGTCTGTGAAAAATGCCAAGTTTTGATTCTTTGCCATTTTTTAGTTTATATAAAGTCATATGACTTTTAAAAATCAAAGTTTTTGCTCAATGTAAATAATTTAAAGTTTGAACAGCTGTAATCATATTCTCCAAAGAAAACACCCTGAAAGGTGGTTAAGGGCATTGTGTGCCAGATCCTCCCCCTAAAATCTCTTTAATTGTTCTTTTCATTAAAAAAAAGAGAGAGCGCACGAATAGAGATTTGAATGACGTTTTGGGGTTTTGAGCATTTGAAAGTATTTCTTCATAAAGACATTAGTTGTACTGTTTCTGAAACAAAGTGTCTGATTATGTAAATAGTTATGGAATCTCAAAGTTTGAGTTGGAAGAAAGTAGGAAAAAGAGGAGTTCCACACGTAGGGAAAGAAGTCTAGGATTTTTCTGTTCAGAATCTTTTAGCTAGGCAACTCCAAAAACTGCAGCTGGAACACTCTAGAATTCAATAAGTACTGGAATTTGGACTAAATAAATCCATGTCAAAGGTTCAGCATGTGACTCAGACACAGTAAAATATTTCCGTCTTTTGCTCTTCAGAACATGATTCAAAGTCTACCATTTACATTCTGTCTATCATAGACAAGGAACTGAACTCAAACAGAGGAACTTATTGTTTGGTCTCTGCCACCAAAAGCTACGTATCTTTGAACAAATTACTATTCAACTTTGAAAACCCCTTCCATAAAACTGTTGGTCAGTGACCATCTCTCCAGAGAGATGATCTTTAAGGGTGAATCTGTGGTAAGAGGAAGGTAAGAAAATAGAGCAGTTTCTATTGCTATATTGCATTGTTCCACCTGGAACAGAGAGTCTCTCCAAGTCCTCTGCTTGACTGGATTTAGGATGTTCAGGCTGAAGAGTGAATTGCTTAATGGAGTTGGTAGCTTCTGTAGTCACTGGCCATCAGGTGTATAGAACTATAGAATCATAGAATTGGAAGGTTCATTAGACGTCATCTGATACAAACATTTGCCTAATGAAAAGATGTCTCCACATTGACTGGTTGCAGTGGCTCGTGCCTATAATCCCAGCCCTTTGGGAGGCTGAGATGGGAAGATGGCTTGAGCCCAGGAGTTCAAGGTTACAGTGAGCTGTGATTGTGCCACTGCCCTCTAGCCTAGGTGAGAGAGTGAGACTTGAAAAATAAAAATCTCTCCACAAGACCACTGAGTAGTGATGTCTGAAATGGTGGCTACCTGAACACAGGAATAGAGCTCTTGCCACCTTTCAAAGCAGCATTTTCTGTTCTGGGATGGCTCTAGATGTTATACCATTTCTATATTGAACTGACATCCACCACCTTTTTGTCTTGGATATACCCTCTTGAACCACAGAGAATAATATCTACAACATCCCTAAGCTTCCCAATTTCTTTCAAATGTTCTTCATATGGCGTCCCCAGACCCTATATTTCCCTGGTCACCTTTTTAGTGCATATCTCATTTTGTTGCAATTCCTTGCGGATAATTTGAATCTAGCCCTTCTACTGGGTGAACAATGCAGATTTGTGGAAGTCTAGACTATGAGGCCAAGTACTGTATTTGTCTTGTTCCATCAGCAACTTGTAATGACTGAAATGTTGTAGGTACCCCCAAAATATTTATGGAATGACTTGTTTTTGTTTGTTTGTTTTTTTGAGACAGAGTCTCGCTCCGTCACCCAGGTTGGAGTGCGGTGGTACGATCTTGGCTTACTGCAACCTCTGCCTCCTGGGTTCAAGCAATTCTCATGCCTCAGGCTCCAGAGTAGCTGAGACTACAAGTGTGCACCACAACATCAGGCTAATTTTTGTATTTTAGTAGAGATGGGTTCACCATGTTGGCCATGCTGATCTTGAACTCCTGGCCTTAAGCGATCCTCCTGCCTCTGCCTCCCAAAATGCTGGGATTATAGGTGTAAGCCACTGTACCCAGCCTAAATGAGTGAGTCTTTAACCTTCCTTCTAGTTGGCTTGAGTAGAACTCCAAGGAATATGAAAGTCAATTCTCCTTCTAATAGATGGTAAATGAAACCCTTTGGATTTGAATAAAGAGAATGGTTCTCTCTCTCTCTCTCACACTCTTTCTCTCTTTCTTTCTCTTGCTCTCGTGCTCTCTTGCTCTCTCCTGCTGTCTCTCTCATCCTCCCAGGAAGAGCCAGATTAGACTTATCGGAAGACTAGTAAGTTACATTTTAATATGTTAAACTAGGTGGAAACACCATTACTAGAAAATAATTTAGACCTTGGGCACTTCGGATTCAACATGTGTTGTACTGATATTTTCCAGTGCCTTGGTGATTCATACAACTTTCTGGGATCTTTTGGTTAACGAAGAAAAAGTCATAAGATCAGCAAGAAGAGAAACTAGATTTTTGCCTCAACTCAACATGTTAAGTAATCACCTGACGTCTGCATAAGACCACCTCTTGGCACCTGGCTACACAAGCTGAAATGGGTAATTCACTAATTACTTGGGTGTGTGCCTCTTTAAATGAGTTGTGGAGTGGGTGAATATTTGGGGGATTCCACTGGAGTGAAACACAGCTGTTGAATTATTCATGTTCACTTGAAAAGCACAGAACACAAAAGTCCTGTGATTTCACCTCAGCATTTCCAGCCTCCATGGACAGATTTTGTCTGGTGCTTGAGATCCAGGTCCTGTTTCTAGCAGACCCAATTGTAACTTATGACTTAACCCTCTAAGTAAAGGGCTCTTGATTGGCAGGCACCTCTCTCTGAGGACAAGAAAATAATCTAATAGGATTTATTATTCCTCTGAATACTTCCAGTTTTAGTGCAATTAAATTAATGTGAACATATTTTTCTGTGGTCCTGTCTTGCACTAGGCTCTCAAACGCTCTCCCTGTGTGTGTGTGTGTGTGTGTGTGTTTGTGTGTGTGTGTGTGTGTGTTGGGGGGAGTGGCATGTGCATTTTGTTTTATGTTATATTTTCATAAATAGCCAGGAGACTGAAGAGGGCATGGACAATCAGACCTCTAGCTCCTGGCAAGGAATTACAAACTGAAGGAAATCAGCTTTAAAAGCTTTTTTGGCCCCTCACATTATTTTTAAGCAAAACCTAACAAGGATATGAGGAAGGAAAGGAGGCAGTATACTTTTCAAGGAAACTAACTTGAAACTATTTAGAGGCATGCTATCTACAGTTTCTATTAAAACAAACAAACAAACAAAAAACGTTCTCAATACCTTCCTTTCTTCCTAAGGTTTAAAATAATCCTTAAAGCCAATATAATTACAGCATTTACTTCCAGTCCACATCCATTTTGTTAGCCGTCTCCAACCGTCTCTTAACCTTGCATATCCTTCACCACTAGAAACCACCTCATTTTAACTGAAAAAACAAAACAAAACAAAACAAAACTGTGAAACAAAAGCAAAGACTTGTAATGATATATGGCTTTAATTATTAGCAAAGACAAACAGTTCGTTACAGATGAGCATAAATTAAACGACTAACAACAAAATCTGTGCTTTACTTGGTGATCCTGGGTTGACCTTTTCCTAAGATGTACTTCTGTTGTGTTCCCTGGGAAGAAATACCTATTGAGGGACAGGATTCTGACTGTAAAGACATGATTATAATTCACAGAGCAGATTAAAAGTTCACAAACAAGCTATTCATTTCTTCTAAACTTCCCAGCCAAAACCCCTCTAGACTATACTTTCACAACTCCTGCATAAGGATTTCACTAAGAGTTCAGGCTATCTTCCTTCCAGTTCCCACTATACCTATTGCTGACTGTTGGAATTCTCCACCACTAAGCGTGGGCAGTCTGACTCACTCTAGGGTCTGAGAATAGGGGCCTCCACATCATGAAGTTCAAGTCTTGTGAAAAATAAGGAACATTAGACAGTGTAACCACACCAGTTAAATAAAGACCCAAGGCAAAATCATGCTGGGGAAACCTTCCAGATTTTGCTGAGCACTTGCTGACTTCAGTTTTCTTTCTTTCTCTTTCTTTCTTTCTTTCTCTCTTTCTTTCTTTCTTTCTTTCTTTCTTTCTTTCTTTCTTTCTTTCTTTCTTTCTTTCTTTCTTTCTTTCTTTCTCTCTCTCTCTCTCTCTCTTTCTTTCTTTCTTTCTTTCTTTCTTTCTTTCTTTTTCTTCCTTCCTTCCTTCCTTCCTTTTTTTTTTTTTTTTTTTTTGACAGAGTCTTGCTCTGTTGCCCAGGCTGGAGTGCAGTGGCTCGATCTTGGTTTACTGCAACCTCTGCCTCCAGGGTTCAATGAATTCTCCTGCCTCAGCCTCCCGAATAGCTGGGACTACAAGTACACACCACCACACCTGGCTAATTTTTGTATTTTTAGTAAAGATGGGGTTTCACCATGTTGGCCAGGCTGGTCTCAACCTCCTGACCTCAGGTGATCCACCTGCCTCAGACTCCCAAAGTGCTAGGATTGCAGGTGTGAGCCACTGCACCCGGCCAGTTTTCATTTTTGCTTCTTCTCAAAAAAAGGTTTACTGTAAGGTATTTATTTATATGTGGCTTCTTGACCTTCTAAGTGATTATTGAAAAGTATGCAGTGTGAAGACCTTAATCCCAAACTCTCTCTCTCTACAGCGTCAGATTATTACAATTTTGGGTGCTCATAGGACAAGCAGAGGGCAGAGCACTCCAGTGTAATATTATTTACTTGTTTATAGGTCTGTCTTCCCCCACTCAGCAGGAAACTCTATCAAAGGCAAGAACTTTGCCCTTTGCATCTTTTTATCCCCACTGCCTTGTTTGGTGCCTGGTACGCAGCCAATAAATATTTGTCAAATTAATCCATGAAGGTAAATTGAAAGCACACCATTAGTGTTAATTGGCAAGACCTTCTGTGGGCAAGCAAATGTGCCCACTAAGCCCTGGTAACCACAGTGTCTTCTGAGGCCCAACATTAAGCCCTTTTTCATTCTTACTGCCAAGCACAGAGCTTAAGAAGGCCTCAGTTTGATTTCCATATTTGGATCATGCTGAGTGTAGACCCCAGTTCTATAATCCATTTCTTTCTGAGGCTGTTGGCATCTCTGGAGTCGGGAAGTAACATCTGCTTCAGTGAGCTGATTACCCAATGAGAAAAAAAGAGGTAAAGGCTAGCGTTAGGTGGGGTCTGACTTAGCTTCAAAGCAGGCATATGGCATGTATCTTAATGAGAATTTGCATATTCAGGAAAGATACATCTGAAGGGAAAATTAACTGGTTCAAGACGGAGCACATAAATACAATATGGCTGATCAGATTGCCCCAAGTTGATGGCGCGCTGTCTTTAAAAGCCTTCATATTTACTTTTCCCTTTCAATTCCCACTGCATCACTCTGGTTGGTGCCCTGGTTTACCTCAACTCTGGATTACTGTAGTGGCTCTTCCTATGGTCTATCTTTGCTGGATGTGTCTTTGTACCAAATCCTGCTCCACAAACTAGAATGTTAATCTCCCTAAATCCAAGACTCAAAAACCAAGGCTTCATTTGCTTTGGTTTGCTCAGAAAGCTTGGCTCAAAATCAAGACTTTCATTTACTAAAAAACCAAGGCTTCCCTTCTTTTCCTGGCACTCAAGTATTTCATCGAGGATCTGGTCTTAACCTGCATTTCCATGCTACCTCACTACCGAGTTCCAATCCATCTCTCCATCCCACCAGGCTGGTCCATTAATTCATGCAGGGTTTCCTGGTTCCTTTCTATTATCTTTATTTGTCCTATTTGCATAGAAAGTCCTATTTACATTGCTTCTGCCCACCTATCCAGGTTCTGCTCTTGTCTACTCCACAAATCCTTCTGTTGTCATTCTAGTCATCACCAACACTTCCTTATCTGAACAACTACAGAACTATAAGACACTGGGAGGGAACTAATATGTATCTATGTTTTAAGACTCTTTTGGTTCAAACATTATTCAGCAGGATAAAATCACAAGTTCTTTAGAAATTTCAATGTCAGCCCACAGATTTTCCAATGTGGGGACCTCCTGTGATGCAGAGAATACATCCCCAGTCTAATGAGATAAGACAAGTATGTTCTGTCCACTTCATGTCTTTTGTCCCTTTTAAAAATAACAATATATTAGAGTTATGTCTAGAGGAGTGAGCAGTATCAGCCAGAGAAACGTTTTAGTTTTAAGAGAATTCCACTCGGAAGCATGAGAAGATCCAAGTGAAAAAAAAAATTGTTGATTTGCATCTGAATGGTGACAGCTTGTGGGGTTGGCTGGTTAGAGTATAAGGCATAGTGGCAGAATGAAACTGAATTATCCAAGAAGAGGAGGGAATCCCAGGAAAGAAGGTGTTCCCAGACATCCATACAAGGCAGAAACATAGAAACATAGCAGAAGATGGCTTGAGGAGAATAAGAATGGCAACAAAATCTGCCCTATCTTTTGAACTCTATATGGATTTCTGAGCACTTATGAGTCAGATTAAGTTATTTCTAGTGATGGACTGATCATGTATCCATTTTCAGGAGATGCAGAGAATAAGAGCAAGGATGTGTCAGCCTGTAAGAGACTAGATCAAGGGGCCCTGCCAGAGAGATTCTCCTCTGGAAATAGGAGACCATGGTGGTTGTGGTGGTGGTAGAGATGAATATGAAATCAGCGGGAAATCTACCTGATTGGTTCATGTAGCCAACAGAAGGGAAGATCATTTATCTAATGTCAGCTACATAAATTTTAATAGCAATGCCTAGAATGAAACAGCTTCCAAAGTGCTAGATTTAAACCTAAAGACTGAAACCTGCCACTTATTCCACGAACACTCCTGGCAGCTATAATTTGTAAGATTTTGTTTTTTAGAACATGTTTTGCAAACATTTTTGGTCACCTGAAGTAAAAAATATCCTATACAGGCTAATGTTTCATGAAAAACAAAAAAAAACAACAAACAGAAAAAAGAAAAAAGAAAAACCACGTTCACTGAGGATAAAATACAAGGCATTTTGATTTTTTTTTCTAATTTGGTGTGGTCTTTTTTATTTGTAAAATGCTAGCCAAGACCTACTAAATTGACTTCATGACCCACTAATTTAAAAAACTATGTTAGAACAAGCAGGCCTGGTTGACCTCTAAGACCAGAAGACAAGAGCTGAGAGAGACCCAGTAAACCCTGATTCTGAGAGATTGCCAGGAGCACTATTAATGGAAGATTATAAAGGTCTCTTTTAACTTTTAAACTTTATCTTTTATTGCTTTGACCCGGTTGTTGCAGGAAAACTCCTTGAGAAACCACACAAGAATGGAACACTTGCTTAGAGACATGAGAGTAGCCTAGAATCTAAGAATCTGTGCTTCCTTCTACAGTTGTCTTTGGAAGAATAGACATTCATGGCAGAACAAAGATCACTCTCTGAAGGTAGGACCATGTTTTTATATCCCCTTCAGCACCCAACGTGGTGCCTCACATGAGGAAAATGCTCAAAATAATGGCTAATTACACATTTTGAGATTCATACATCCTGGAAGAGCATCTTTCAACTTTTAAAGGGTATTCCCCCTTTTGATAAACATGTACTCACATTGCTGACTATATAATCCCAGATTCTGATCCAGGACCTTTCACCTATCTATGCCTCCATTTATGATTACCTGCTCTAGAAGTTGAATGAATAGAAAAGGAAATGAGCATTTGTTTGTTGAAAACTATTAAGCTCCAGGCACATGGCAAAATGTATCTCATTTATATCATGCAGCAATTTTATGAGATAGGCATTATTTTCTCCATTTTAGATAAAGTAACAAGAGCGGTATGAGGTTAAAAGACTTGACCAAGGCCACAGAGCTAAGACATGGCAGAGCCAGGACTTGGATGGCCACATCTGGATGATTCTGAAGCCTACATTCTTCACATGCCATCAGAGTGGGTCTTACATGGAAGTAGGCCTTTCAGAGCTTCCTAGAATGGATACTAATCTAGGCGCAAGTGTTAGCTCTTTCAAAACTCTCTTTGTATTGATCAGCCTCTTTGGATCTCAGTTTTTTCACATGATCTGAAACATAAATCATGCCCTTCTCACAACAGAACAACTGTGAAGATTAAATGAAGTAATAATTTATGTGAATTATAAAGAAAGACCGTTTTATAAATGTGAGATGCCATATAATGCCTCGACTTACTATAAGGCGTAAGGATAAATGTGATAACTTTTGTAAATTACTTGGCATCCTACCTGAAAAATTATATATACTCAATAAGTGTTCATTTTCTTTTCTTCTTCCTTAAGGTGTTGTATGAGAAATCCACATAGGAGCAACCCAAGAAAACCATGCAGGTCAATACTAGCCTGGAAAGACAGAAGGAAAACATGCCAAGTGGAGCTCACCAGAAGGACAGCAGTCAGAGTTCAAGAGCCCAGCTTTAAAAGGCATGTATTCACTGATGTGCTTTAAAATCTATAATAAACAGTAGTATACTCTGGTAGTGAGGAAGAATTGAGGCACTTGGAGAACTGGAAGACTATTTGAAGACGATGATGATACCTACTGATCATGTGAGTCAAGACATTGGAGTCTTGTCTACAGATTACATGAATGGCCTCCAATGGTGAAGATTTGAATTTAAGGTTGCCAAGCAAGAATTTCAGAAGGGGCCTCCTTGACTTTAGAAAATAAATGTGAAACTGGCTTAAGCTGCCTTTCTGTCTGTCTGTCTTGGGTAGCCTCAGCAGTATGCATTAGCTTGGGGGAGGAGTAAGAAAATAGGAGATAGTTTTGTTCCTATTTGAATCAACCCATTTATGCCAGAGGCTGCAAATTTTTTGTGTGAAAAATAAGACCTTGGCAATGACCTTCCACAGTAGGATATAAATAACTCCTACAAGCGTAGTGTTCCAATAATGGAACACTAGGCATACATATGTTAAGGTTCATTAATATTTAACTGCTTTCCAGTGTCCGTATCAGTAGGTATCATCAGCTTCTTCAAATAGACTTCCAGTTCTCCAAGAGCCTCAACTCTTCCTTACTACCAGTGTATACTATACTTTAGTACAGATTTTAAAATTAGATTCTCCTGATCACCTGGAAGTCAGAGGAATCAGGGAATGAGGACTTGCTTTTTCAAATCCTCTTTCTTTTCCAGCATTTCTGCCCTAGCTGCTGGATTTCCAAGTTAGTCATCTACAAGTTACACTTCTTCTTTCTGTCACTTCATCTCACATGCATTTTGTGGGCATCTTAGTCTACTTATGCGGCTTTGTCCCCCAATGCTTAAGGAAACTCTGCTTGAGGGTGTTGCTAAAGAAAATTCCCAGCCATAGCTCACAGGAAACAGGAGAGAAGGAATCTTCAAATCACTGCCAAGGCCCAATTTCAGGATGGATAAAGAGAACATTTTTCTGGTGTCAGTGACTTGGATCTTCTGCCACTGAAAAGGTCACGGGCAGGGCTAGGAAGATCTTAAGGTAATTCTCAGGGTTGTGAAAATCAAGTGAGCTACTAGAAGTAAACATGCTTTATAAATTATGAAATATTTCACAAATGCAAGGGAGTATTTATGTCAGAGGCTGGAGGGCCTAAGATTCACCTCTCCTCCCCTCCATGTTCTGACTGAGAGAATAGGTATAAAGATAATAGGCCAAAGGGAACAAGTATAGACTTTGCTACGTGTAGAGAAAATGACCACATCCCTAAAAATGCAGAGTCTACTAATGTCTGGATTAGAGAATACAGCTTGGAACTGAGGTCAACATGAAATTTTTCTAATACGCTCCTGAATCCAAGCCATAGTATCTCCCTGACAGGTTGACTCTGTCTGAGAAACAGGCTCCAAATCCATTTACACAATTAACTGTGGGTCTGGGAGTGGAAGGGAGCTCAAAACCTGTGGTACCCAGACGGCTCACAGCTAAAACCAGGACCCATGGATTACATAAAGCCTTGACCAGCCAGTACACTCTTTCTCCTAGGAGGAGGGAATTAGATGAGTAAAGAGAGAGACCCCCAACAATACCCAAGGGAAGAGAGGTCAGAATTCCAATGGAAATGGGGTTGGGGGTATACATTTCTTTATTTCTCAATACTTCCTGTGGGGAATAATGATATCATAATTTAAATTTCCTGTGCAGAGCAAAGAAACTCATAATTATTTTGGGTAACTAACTTCTCTGTTCCATCCTGGTCTTTCAGTTACCCTCCCTATATTTGGTTCACTGTGAGTAGTTAGGAACCGTGTTGTCAGCAAAAGCCCAAGTTCAGAATCAAGGATAATAAAGGAGATCAAGAAGCTCCCAAAGAATGAGTTAAAGGCAAGAGAAGAATGCATTTCAACAAGTTGTTTGAGAGAGTTATGCTTACTCAATACATATCTGCTTACAGTAACAACATATATTTAGAGTTATTTCAAAACCTGATTCTTGAAATTCATGTTAAAAATAATTTTGTTATGGGTTAAATTTAATAGCTGTAACCCCTTTTTCCTATTGAAAAAATTCTTTTTGTAATAGATTTTCTCAGGGAGGCAATTATCATATTGTAAAAGGCACACTATAATTTTTCACCAAATATCTGCTAAGTATCTGGCATATGCTACACAACATAATGAATACGATATGATGCATCTTCTAAAGAGCCAATATGAGAGGCAATGGAAGCAATAATAATATAAAATGAGCTAGATGTATAGACTTATAATCAAACTGGAACTGAATATGTGCTCAGAATGGGATCCATATATAGTAATAGAGTGATTACTAGTTTGAGGAGCAGGGGCAGGGATGGGGAGAACTTTGGAGGGACAGAGAAACTCAGGAAAGACTTCCGGGAGGAGGTGGCATTTTAACTGAGTCCTTGAAAAGTGGGTATTATTTAGACAAAGGAAAGATAAGATGTAATAGACAAAGGGAGTAGTGAGAGAAAGATACTGGGTAGGTTGTAGATCAGAAAGAGAGAATAGCTGCTGTTGACTAGATTATAGTGCTTGCCAAAGGGAGCAATGATAAAGAGAAAGCTGATTAGAGATGAAATAGCAGAGCTTTTCATGGCAGGCAAGGGATTTTGAACTCTGTTCTCCATGGTAGTGGGCCTTTATAACAAAGCCATGAGCAAACTGCAGGATGTCCTACCTGTTTGGTATGTATGAACCTTGGCTTTGTCTTCCAAAGAACTGGAGGTGGAAGGGGAGGCTATTTGGGAGGCTGTTCTAATTTTCCAGCAGAAGTTGTATTTGCCTGAGCTAGGATGGTGGCTGTGGGAACTGCAAGGAGAGGAAGAATGGCAAATGTCTTGCTCAGAAAGAACCGATGGTATTTGATATACCTGATGTTAACCTAGTGACAGCCAGGCCCACTTGCTTTAACAGGCCCACTTGCTGTAATTGGTAATTAAAAAAAAAAAAAAAAAAACAAGAATAAATATAAAATCATTTAGGTAAATACCAGCTGTCTTCAATCCACTGATTTCCAAGCACTGCCCCATTTTCAGAGCTCAACAACACCTGAGTAACTTGCCCGTGGGCTTCAAACTTGGCTCACCACGTCAGCTTGCTGTCCCTTTTTCATTTCTTTAACACATAGAGCCACCATGGACCATTTCCTTTGCACAAAGGGTTCCATAACTATAGAATAGTTTGAAAATCATAACTCATCCAACCTTTATAGATGAAGGAACTGGAAGGATACTGTAATTTCTGGACTCCAGGTCACATCACAAAATAGATAATAAATCCTCTTTTCAATATGCTGAATTCCCAATTTCTCTTTCAATGTTGTAACCCTGCTGTGTCATTATTATTCTGTTTTTCATCCTGGCACAATATTAACATCAGAGCTTGATTATAGATTTATCAGTATTCAGATGTGGAAAAATCAATCATTTACGAAAAGAACACCAGTGTTAGATGAAAAGCTGCAGAGCCACTTCTGTGGAAAAGGAGTAGAGATTCTTGCCTGAGTGTTCCCTGTCTTGTTTCATAATTGCCGTGTAGTACCATTTTACTAAAATAGCTAATATTTCATTAACAACTCACATTATAGAGTCAGATTATTATGGATTTTCTGTTTGTGACAGGAAAGTTTATTTTTCTTAAGCAAAATAATTACAAGCCATGAATCCTCATGAAGGTAGAGGTTGTTGACATAATAAAAAGATAATTTAGAAATCCAAAAAGGGATCTGAAGGGTCAAAGTGAAAAGATAAGTAAAATGTATTTTCCTTTTAATAAACTCATACTCCCTGAAGACATCTGAGAAATGCTAATAATAGCACAAAAATTATTAAATTTCTAAAGGGGATTAATGGAATGCAGCCTTGACAAAATTTAGTTGCACTCTGTTGGTATGCCTCACATTTTGTGATGATTCTATCGTGTGCTTTCTCTCTACTCCTCACATTGTACCAGAGCATCTAAAACCCTAAGGTGTGCACAGATCACAGATTGGCTGGACAATTACAACAGGAATGCAGATTCTCATTCAGTATGTCTGAGATGAGCCTGGGATGCAGGTGATGCTGATGGTTCAGGAACTATACTTTGAGTAGCAAGGCTATACATACTGCTCTGCTCTGACCCGGTGGAGTCTGGCCACCTTCACAGGGTCTCCTATATTGATACTGCAAACAATTTTTTTCTCAAACAGTGCTCCCTGATATTCTAGGGAATAGTGGGAATTGCTGAAGAGATAGGGTAAGGTCCAGAAGTAGACTCACACAAATACAGCTAGGACACTACCACTCTGCTAGAGCAGTTCCATTTTTATGGGTTTGACATATAAGCTGACCAACATGGAGAAACCCCGCCTCTACTAAAAATACAAAATTATCTGGGCATGGTGGTGCGTGCCTGTAATCCCAGCTACTCAGGAGCTGAGGCAAGAGAATCTCTTGAATCCAGGAGGCGGAGGTTGTGGTGAGCCGAGATTGCGCCATTGCACTCCAGCCTGGGCAACAAGAGTGAAACTCTGTCTCAAACAAACAAACAAACAAAAACTCCAATGCTTAAAAAGGAAAAAACCTGAAAATGACAGCTCTAGGCTTTTCCATCTTCTCTTCATCAAGGAAAGCTATTGCTTGCTGAGAACTTACAGTATGCCAGTCCTCCGCAAAAGGATTGCCCAAAGTCACACATTTAAGAATACAGGCTAGGGTCCTAGAGCTGTCTGATTTTACCTAAAGCCTAGGTTGTTCCACATGCACCATTCTTCCTTCCTGTCCTGCTTCTGTGCTTTTGTCCTAGCCTCAGGGGTCTAATGCTCTGCTTTCTCTGGTGAGAGTGAGTAATGTGAGAAACTATTCAGTATTTGCTAATGGTTTCTGTAAAGAGAATGTGAACAAAAGATCAATATTCATGTATCAATGTATTTCTATATATAGAAGCAATGAAAATAGGAAACTAAATTTAAAAACATATACCATTTAAAATAGTTCTAAAAATGAAAGTTATAAATCTAGCAACTGTAACTGTATAATAACCATAACTAACATGCTATATTTGCTACATGTTCAATTACAAAATGCTAATGAAAGAAATCAAAGAAGTTCTAAATAAATGGAAAGACATACAGTGTTCATTGTTTGGAAGACTTAACATAGTAAAGATGCCAATTCTCCCAAAGTGAGCTGTAGTTTTAAGCAACACCAATCAAAATCCCAGCAATTTTTTTTTGTAGGTATAAACAAGTTGGCGCTAAAATTTATATGGGAGAAAAGAAATTAGAAAAACTAAAATAATTTTGAAAAAAATAATGTTGGAGTTCTTTCAGTATAAGTAAAATTTTTAGGACTTACTATAAAGTTACAGTAATCAAAACAGTGGAATGAAATTGGTGAAGAGATAACAAGTGGATCAGAACAAAAGAGAATCCATAAATAGACTTATACAAATATGGCCATTTAATCTCTGACAAAGGCAGTTGACAAAAACCATTCAATGAAGAAACAATAGTCTTTTCAATAAATGGTTTCGGAACAATTTATCTTTTTATGTAAAAACATGAATTTGACCTAAATTTCACACTTTATGCAAATATTAACTCAAAATAGAGCCTAGCTCTAAATATAAATCATGAAACTACAAAACTTTAAGAAGAAAACATAAGAGAAAATCTTTATGACCTGGGGTTAGATGATGAGCCCAAATGACACCAAAAATACCATCCATAAAATAAAAATTGGATATATTTGTCTTCATCAAAATTTAAAAATTTTGCTCTGTTAAGGACATGGTCAAAAGAATGAAAAAAATAAGCCATAGACTAAGAGGAAATACTTCAAATTACATATCTTACAAAGGTCTTCTATCGGTATACGTAAAGAACTCTCAAAACTCAATAAAAGATGACAACAACAGTTACAAATGGGTAAGGGGCTTGAACAGACGCTTCACCAAAGAGGATTTAAGTATGGCAAATAAGCACATGAAAAGGTATTCAACATTATTAGCTATTAGGGAAATGCAAATTAAAACCATGATTCAATACTGCTTCATACCTACTAGAATAACTAAAATAAAAATACTAATAATACCAAGTGCTGACCAGGACATAGAGCAACTAAAACTCTCATACATTGCTGGCATAAATGCAAAATGATATAACTACTTTGGAAAGTGGTTTGGCAGTTTTCTATAAAGTTAACGTATGCTTACTAGTGATCCAAATCTCTCACTCCTGAATGTTCATCCCAGAGAAATAAAAATTTATGGTCTCACAAAAAGCTGAATATGAAAGTTCATAGCAGCTTTACTGGTAAAATCATCTAAATGTTCTGTTGCTTAACAGATGAATGGTTAAACAAATTGTGGTACATTCCTACAATGAAATACTACTCAGCAATAAGAAGGAATAGACTGTTGATACATTCAACAAGTTGGGTGAATCTCAAAGACACTATGCTGAGTAAAAGAAGCCATCTCAAAAGGTTATTTATTCTATAATCCCATTCACATGACGTTCTTGAAAAGACGTTCTTGAAAAGATAGAGAACAGATCAGTGGTTGCCAGGGGTTGGAGGAGGGGATAGTTGTGATTATAGAATGACAGCATGGAGGACATTTTGGGGTGTGATGCATGTGTGCTTTTTATAGTGGTAATTACATGTATCTACATGTTTTGAAATTCACCGAGCTGCATACCAAAAGGAACAAAAGCACAAAACAAACAAACAAGCAAATGGTGGTGGAAACTATTTTCAAAACTTCCCTGTTTTCAGAGCTCAAACTAGTTCTGCTGAAAAATATTTTTTTAAATATGAAAGCATAGGGGAAAATGTAAGTATTTTGTTCTTTTGGATTTTTCTGTTCTAGTTATGCAAGTAAATTGAGGTAGAAAAGCAAGTCTCCTTTAGTTGGTTTGTGAGTACAGATGAGTGTTTTAACATCCAGATATGGAGGGAGTACAGGAACTGAAAGAATTGAGAGTGTTCGTGGCTGGTCCATCCAGACCAACAGGGGACAGTATGTGTTACTCTGATGACTAGAAATTTTGTAGATGAGCAAAAGACATTCTAATTATCAATTAATGTTTATAATACTTACATCCTCTTCCATTAGTCTTATCTGTCAATGTTAACGAGTCAATATAGATAAGATTATGATCATTTCATGTGAATACTCTCACAAAAAGTAATATATTTCAGGACTAAAATTAGGTTGTCAGTTCATTCTATTCCTCTGGTATCCCAAAACTAGGAGGTGGAGGCTTAGCAATTCGATACTACTGTCCTTAGTGTTAACTGTGAAATTGTAGGTATAACAAACTTCTAGGTCAGGAGTTAGCAAACTACAGTTCTATGGCCCACAATCTAAGAATATCTTTCTATATTTTTAAACAGTTGTATAAAAAAGAAGAAGAGGAAGAAGAAGAAGAAGAAGAGGAGGAGGAGGAGGAGGAGGAAGAAGAAGAAGAAGAAGAAGAAGAAGAAGAAGAAGAAGAAGAAGAAGAGGAGGAGGAAGTGGCAGAGACAATGTATGTCTCAGAAAGCCTAAAAAGTGTACATTTGTCCGTTTATAGAAAAAGTATGCCAATCCCTACTCTGTTCCCAATTTGAAAAACAAATAAATAAAAAGAAAAACAAACAAGTCTCTCAGCCAAGAAGGAATCGATGGCAACTTTTTCAACCTTATAAAGTGGATCTACAAAAAACTACAACTGATTACAGATTTATCAGTATTCAGATGTGGAAAAACCAATCATTTACGAAAAGAACACCAGTGTCAGATGAAAAGCTGCAGAGCCACTTCTTTGGAAAAGAAGTAGAGATTCTTGCCCGAGTGTTCTCTGTCTTGTTTCTTAATTGGAGTCTTCATAAACACTAACATCACACCTAGTGGTGGAAGTCTGAATGTTTTACCTCTAAGACTAGGAAAAGGTGGCATGGATGTCCACTCTCCCCACTCTATTCAGCATTGTATCAAAAGATCTTGTCAGTGAAATAAGACAAGAAAACAATAAATGGCATCCATATTGGAAAAGAAGTAACACCATCTTTATTTGCAGATGACATTATAATCTAAATAGAAAATCCTATGGAACCTACCAAAAAGCTAATAGAACCAATAAGCAAGTTTAGCATAGTTACAAGACACAACATATAAAAATTAATTAGATTTCAAAATAGTAGCAATGCACAATTAAACTTTCCTTTTAAAATTTTCAACAACATCAAGACATGAACCACTGGGGAATAAATCCCATGAAACATGGCAGAAAAAAAATTAAAGAAGATCCAAATAAATTTAGATATATACTCTGTTCATGAATTATAGGAATAAATATTATTGAAATATTAATTTTACCTAAATTGATGCACAGATTTAAGGCAATACAACCAAAATCCTAGCAGACTCTCTTTTGGACAACTTGAAACTGCTCATACATTTTAATGGAAATGTGAAGGGCCTAGAATACCCAAAACATCTTTTAAAAAAAGACAAAGTTAGAGGACATATACTACCTGTTTAAAAGCGTAAAGGCGAACAAGGAGAGGTAATGGCCCTCGTTGTATTTTTTGATGGTGAAGATAAATTGAAATATGTTTTTTAGCTCTCATATTGCATTTTTAGACACACACAGCAAACGGTGGGTGATGTTTGTAAATATACTATTTGAGAAAATGTCAAAGTAACTGTGAGTATTTAGCCTGGGGGGAAAAGGAGGGATTTGTTAAGGAGGCCGGATTACTATGTCAAATAATATGAAGGGCTGTTGTAATAGAAGAGGTATTTGAGCTATTCTGTGTAGTTTCTGAAGGAAGAGCCTGAACATACAGAAGGCAAAGGACGACTTGGCTCAGAATGAGGATAAACTTTCTGGAAGCCACCTATCATGTATGATATGTTGAAACTAGATTACTGTTGCTAAAAGTGTAGTCTGAGGTCTATTTGCATCATAATCTTAGAAAGATGGTTTAAAATTTAGATTCCTGGGTCATAACATGAACCATTAATCTTAATATCTGGGAATGGACTCAGGTATCTGCACTTTAAAAACCTTTGCAGATGAGTTGTGTATTTATTAAATTTGGAAATTGCTGGTTGAGATGACTGACAGGGATTCTTTTGAATTCAAAGAAGCTCTATTTCTCCTTTTCCTTTTCTAAAGGTCTCCTTTAATTCATTTTGTTGGGTAAATATGACAGTCTTTCTATAGTTTGCATTTAATTCTGTGTTCCAAACAACTTCATGGCAAATTAAACTTCATAGCACAAACTTTGGGAAATGTTTAATAATGGATGACTCAATGTGTTTTCATGTGGATTGTTATCATGGTAGAGCATCAAAATTACTTACTGATTGCTCCCTTTGCTTTAATGTCAGGATTTTAGCAATGCATGGACCAACTGTAGTCTAATGCATAGAAAGAAACATCAAAGTGATAGTCCCACCACAGGGTACATTATGGCCACCACATAGACTGTACTGGGTTGTTGACCCAGCCTTTTTTTAAAGTCACAGTGTTACAGGAAAGCGGTCTGGATCCAGACCCCAAGAGAGGGTTCTTGGATCTCACTCCAGAAAGAATTCAGGGCAAGGGCAAAGTGAAAGCAAGTTTATTAAGAAAGTAAACAAAGAAAAGAATGGCTACTCCACAGGCAGAGCAGCCCTGAGGGCTGTTGGTTGTCCATTTTTATGGTTACTTCTTGATGATATGCTAAACAAGGAGTGGATTATTCATGCCTCCCTTCTTCAGACCATATAGGGTAACTTCCTGACATTGCCATGGCATTTGTAAACTGTCATGGCGCTGGTGGGAGTGTAGCAGTGAGGACAACCAGAGGTCACTCTCGTCACCATTTTGGTTTTGGTGGGTTTTGGCTGGCACCTTTACTGCAACCTGTTTTATTAGCAAGGTCTTTATGACCTGCATTTTTTGCTGACCTCCTGTCTCATCCTGTGACTTAGAATGCCGTAACTGTCTGGGAATGCAGCCCAGTAGGTTTCAGCCTCATTTTACCCGGCTCCTATTTAAGATAAAGTTGCTCTGGTTCACATACCTCTGACAACAACTGTTGCCTAGAGAAACCTGCAAAGGAGATCTCTATATATGGTCCATGAACTAGGGATTACAGTCATAAAAACAGTAACATTTTAATTTTCAAATTTAAAAAGAAATAAAAAATTATCACCTCAACTCCAAATATAGTTTCATGGCAGGAAGAAACATACCATTTAACTACCTTGCATATACAATTAAATACCTTATAAACATCATTTAAACCATCTCCATCATCACAGCATTCCTGGGTATACAACAGCAGCAGGAAGGACAGGAGCTCTTCCACAAAAAAAGCAGGGAACAACTTTGCCAATTAACTCAATATTATATACACTTTAAATAGCAAATGCAGGCATATCTAAGATTGTTAGTTCTCTGGATGAATTGGTTCTTTCTATCATTATGAATTGGACTTCCCTATCTCTGGTAATACTCTTTGTGTTGAAGTCAATTTTGTCTGATATTGATTTGGTTTTACTGGCTTTCTAATATTTAGTGCATGCATGATATGTATTTTTCTAGCCTTTAAGTTTCAACTTCTGTCTTTATACTTAAAGTATCTCTCCTGTGAATAAAATATAGTTGGGTTTTAGTTGTTGTTATGGCTTTTCTTTTCCAGTCTGACAATCTCTGCCAATTAGTTGGAATAATTCATTCGCATTTCATCTAATTATCAATATGACTGGGTTTAAGTCTATCATCTTTCTGTCTGTTTTTTATTGGTCCTCTTTGTTCTTTTGTCTTTCGTGTGTGTGTGTGTGTGTGTGTGAATCAAATAATTTTTAGTATTTCATTCTCTTTTCTTTATTGGTGTATTTCTCATAGTCTGGAGGCTGGAATTCTAAGCTCAGATGACAGCACGGTCGAGTTCTGGTGAGGGCCTATTTCCTGACCTGTAGATGGCCATCTCCTTACTGTGTCCTCATGCTGTGGAGGAGACAGAGAGCTCTCTGGGGCCTCTTTTATAAGGGCACCAATCCCATTCATGAGGACTCCACCCTTATGACCCAATTATCTACCAAAGGCCTTACCTCCTTATGCCATCACATGGTGGGCTTAGGATTTCAATGTATGAATTTTGGGGGACACATTTAGTCTATAGTACCCTTGCCTCAGAGCTGCTAGACACCAGTAAGAGGGTACAAGAATTTGTATGCCCTAGCAAGGGCAGCCATATATTAAGAAACAAGGCATCCCCAAGGCTCCAAAGTGCTACCTCAGACCTGGGCGCCCTTGAGCATGCTCCACTTGGACTAAAGAAAAAAGAAAGAATCAACCTGGGGTGATTCTCCAGGATGCATGCTGTGGGTACATGCATCAGAGCTGGAGAGGAACACAAAGTGGGCGATAAACATCCAAGGAGCTTCTCCTACCCACTAAATGATCTTGAACTGTGACTGCTCCCTCCATTAGGCTGCTGTCTCTGAACCTATCCTTTATTCACTAAGTCATATTGTTGGGGTCCTTTCCATTAGATTTACTGTCCACTCTTCTTCTTACTTGACACCGCCCTTTAAAATTTAGCCTGCATCAGTTAGCATTCTTTAAAACATTTATCCCAACTTTCCTCTAGTGTTGGTAGGGTGCAAGTTGGTACAACCTTTCAGGAAAAGTGTTTGGTTTGGTAGTATCTAATACAGCTGAAGATATGCACACCCCACAACACAATCCCCCTCCTAGAGACCTAAGTGCAATGTGCTCATATGTTCACCAAGAGATATGGACACCATTCACAGCAGCTTTATTCATAATATCACCAAACTGGAAACCATCCAAACAGCATCAATAGTAAAATGATAGACAAATTGGGATAGTATATTTACTCAATGGGATGCTATATAACAATGAGAATAAGCAAATTACAGTATAGATGAATCTTAAAAACACGGTGAACAAACTCAGCAACACAAAAGAACACACACTGTATGATTTCATTAAAATTTAGCACAAAACTGATAACATTAGTCTCTGCTGATAGAGGTTAGGACAGTAACTACCCTTGGAGGGAACAGAAACGAAAAGGAGGGATAAGGGAGGCTTTTGGGGTCCTGGTAATATTCTGTTTCTTGCTCTGGGTGCTGCTTACATGAGGGTGCTCAGTTTGCGGACTGTGCAATGATGATATATTTACTTCTTTACATGCATATTATGTACCTAATAGGGAAAATATTTATCTCTGCCCAACCTTCATTTAAATATGCCTGCTTAAGTCTTATATATGCCACACAAATGTACATTTGATTTGAAGGCCCTTATCCATTCCCTCAAAAAAATCAAAGTCGCTATTGTTATCTACCAGCTGGGGCAGGAGCTATGCCTTTAACTTGTTCATGTCATGAGATGTTATGTTAGTTCCCTCGCACCAAACCACACCAAGATCAGTAAAGGAATTATGTAAATACAATAGGCAGCCCTGATGAAACGGCAATTATATATCTTAGCAGCTGTGTGCTTCTGTTCATGTTAGATAATTAACCAGAAAATTGTTTGCATAATTATTTTATGAAGCATTTGGTGATTTAACCATTTAATTCTGAAGGCTTATCCAAAAGTCATTAAACCATTTAAAGTGGTAGAGATCACAGTTGGTGCTATTTCAGCAAACTTAACAAAACCCAAATGGCTTCAGAATTCCATGGATCTCTTCTGTGTAACCAATCATTGCAGCTGGCAGGTCTGTGCTGGCTTTCGCTTTTTACATTTTTATTATTTTCCCTCTAAAGGACATGTGTGTCAACTCTGTTAAAATGATATACAACCAAAATGAGTTCTTGGGCCTGCCACTACTCTTTCTGATTAGATGAAAGTACACATGAATCACTGCCTTGGTTATTAAATCCATGTGCTTCATTCCTTATTTGTGAATAGGAGACATTAAGAAAGAGAAATCCAGAGAGGTTATGAAGGCAGAGGCAAAAGCAAAGAAGGGAAAACTGACCTTGGAGATTTGTTTGAAAAGTATTTCTGGCCCACCAAAAGTATAGCCAACTTTATAATATTTTGGTAGCTTTTCTGCATGTTGCTAATATCATCATAACAATATAGTTGATGACATAAAGCTTCAGTAGGGAATATTTTGTATTCCTTTTTCTTTTGACTTAGAGGAAAAACTCAGCTCTTCGTATCTGGCAAGATACTGAGGTAAGTCATTGATGGAGGCATGTTGACTGGTGATAGCATTGGGCTTGGGATCTGAATACTTGTACAGTATTTAAGTCCTAACTAGGTCCTTCTCATAACGTATAACCTCTCAAAGACTCAGTTCTTGCTTCTCAAATGGGAACACTGGAAGAAATTAGAGTGGAGCTTAGCATTCAGATTAGAATCAAACTGCATATGCTCACATCTCAGCTCTGCTCTTACTAGCTCTATGATCTCGAGCTTGTCGTCACTTAACCTCTCTGCACCTCTGGCTAATTTTAACAACATCTGTCTCATCTAGTGGTTGAGGGTTCATCTTGTCCAGCTGTGCTACAATAACAAAATACCTGAGACTGAATAATTAGCAGACAAGAGAGGTTTATTTCTTACAATTATGGAGGTTGAGAAGTCTAAGATCAAGGTGCAGGCATTGGGTGTCTGGTGAGGGCCTTCTCACTGCATCCCTACGTGGCAGAAGAGATTGAAGGAATGAATTGGCCTTTTCAAACCCTTTTTTTAAAATTGTACTTTAAGTTCTGGGATACATGTGCAGAATGTGCAGTCTTGTTACATAGGTATACATGTGCCATGATAGTCAAACCCTTTTATAAGGCACTGATTCCATCCATGAGGGCTTTGTCTTACGACTTAATCACCTCCCAGAGCCCCACTTCTTTATACTATGCCCATTGGCAATGAAGTTTCAACCTATGAATTCTGGGAGACACATTCAGACCATAACAGGATTAAATGAATTCTGTGAACACATATGGGAACTCTAAGAGCTGCCTGGCACAGAATAAGCACTTTATAAATGATTTCTATTGTTATTTTTACAGCTGTTGTTTGGGAAAATAAAATAACATTGTCTGTGTGAAAGTGCGACTTAAACTGTAAATTTTAGAAAAGATGATTCCCGTAATCCTGTAATTTGTCTGAGGATGACCCATTTATGATTCCCTAGGGAAAAAGTCAAAAGTTCAAAATTAAATACACTAAACATGAGTTCAAATTAGTGCATCTTAGGGAAGAAAACTCAACTGCATAGCTGCCATCAATTAATTAAATCTTCACAAGAGCCCAGGGCAGGCACAGTTCAGCTGGAAGATAGCAACTGAACAGTTAAATCCAGGAAGGGAACAAAAGATGGGCAACTATTGTTCAAGAAGCAGAGGGTCTGCCATTTTTTAAATTACCCCTTGGGAGTCACAGCTAATGGGTATGGGCTTCTTTTTAGAGTGATGAAAGTGTTCTAAAATTGATTGTGGCTGCGACTACGCAACTCTGTGAATATACTAATTCCATCAAATTGTATACTTCAAATGAATGAATAGTATGGTATGTGAACTATATCTCAGTAAAGCTATTTTTTTTTTTATCCCACCCCTCGAACTTCAATTCATATCACAGGTTTCTTTTTTAAGCAACACATGAAAAGAGAATGCATTTGGCCTCTTCTGGAGTGGTAAGGCTGTGGGTGCCCAGGCTGAGCTCAGCAGCTCCCGCTCTGGCCTTCTAAGTGATGACGGCAGGTACCGCAGAGCCTGGCAGCCTAAAGTCCCCACTGGACCATGAGCAGACAGAAAAGAATGTCAACTTCTTCCTTTTTTCTTTTTTTCTCATTTGTTTGTAAATAAGAGCAGGGTTTGAAAGGATAAGGCTGACCCCACGGGTGTGTGTCCTGCTCATTACGTCAGGTGGCAGACAGAGGGAAAGAGCAGGGGCCAGCACCCAGGGGACTGTGGTGGTGGGCAGCCCTCCCAAATGAGGCAGGAGTTCCTCCCTAGAAGAGGTGTCTGTCTGTCGTGTTTCTGGTACAACCTCTCCCAAGCTGTTTGCATTTCCACAGGGTCTTTTGAAGAATAAAGAGACTGAGATCTTGCATGGTAGCAGGCGGTTATTCTCATAATCACTCTAGTCTCCCATTCAGACAGGGGCTCAGAGCTTTGGCTTCTGCCAGAGGTGAAAGTTAGTGACTTCCAATGTAAACAATGAGAAACCATCATAAAGAGATCCACAGACATGAAAAAAACAAAAACTCTGCAGATAAAGCCCCCAAACAAAGCACCAGACCCCATTCTCAGAGCATAAGACTAGATTCTCTGGAGGCTGCCAGGGGCCCAGTTTGTCCCAACTTCCAATTGGAGGACTATTTGAAACATTTCTTTCCCAGTGAGAGTGGAAGGAATCTTTAGAGACATAGTGAACTTCTAAGACACCCAGAGAGAGCAAGCCTGGTCTCAGGGTATCAGGGCTCTGTCATGGGGTTGCCTCGTGTGCCACAAAGTGCACCCTTCTTATATGTGACTTTCTGGGGAGATGAGCATTAATTAATAGTATATCTTTGTTGTGTTTAGCCAAACGTTACAAATGGGTCAAATTCTAAAATGTTTTGAAAGATAAAACTAGTGGGTACAAATTTGAGGAGAAACACAATATTTACATGGTCCCAAAGTATCTCCCCACAAGATTTTTATTAATTACAAAGAGAACAACAACATTAACAATAGGAAAAACTAGTCTGGGTGCCATGGCTCATGCCTATTTATAATCCCAGCACTTTGGGAGGCTGAGGTGGGAGGATCACTTGAGGCTAGGAGTTCGAGACCAACCTGGGCAACATAGGATGACTCCATCTCTATGAAAAATAAAACATTAGCCAGGTGTGGTGGTACATGCCTACAGTTCCAGCTACTTGGGGATGCTGAGGCAGGAGGATTGCTTGAGGCCAGGAATTCAAGACTGCAGTGAACTATGATTACGCCAATGCACTGCAGCCTGGGTGACAGAGAAAGATCCTGTCTCAAAAAACAAAAACAAAAAAATCTAACATGATAAATTGACATCATGTGTGATAATACACTGAGAAAGAGCCAATATATCTTCTGAGATATTCCTGCCAAATATGTGTAACCTGAAAACAGTTATGAAGAAGCATTAGGCAAATCCAAATTAAGGGACATTCTGTAAAATAGCTGGTTTATATTCTTCAAACATGTTAAGGTCCTAAAGGGCAAAATAAAAAATAAAAAAAGGAAGAGTTCAAGATTAAAAGAGACTAAAGAGATCTAAGGTAATGCCTCATCCTAGATTGGATCCTTGATCCTTTTGCCATAAAGTCTGTTGCTGAGACAGTGGTGATTTCAATAAGGTCTAAAGATTAGGTAACAGTGTAGCAGTGTTAACTCCTTAATTGTAATAATTGTACTGTGTTTATGTAAGAAAAGCACCCTTTTTTTTTGGGACATATACACTAAAGTATTTAGGGGTAAAGAGATATGATATCTGCAACCTGCTCTCAGGTTAGACAATAGTAATGATGACAGTTATATATAATTAGAGAGACAGAATGGGAAAGCAAAAGTGCTAATCGATTAACATTTGAAGAATCTGAGTGAAGGATACATAGGATCCTTTGTACTATTATTGCAACTTCTTTGTAAGTTTGAAATATTTCAAAATAAAATCTTTTTAAAAACATTACATTTCCAGGAGAAAAAAGTGAAATAAATTCTACGTGGCTTCTGGAGTCTTTACAGACAAAACTCATTTTTGTCTGTAAAGACTCCAGAAGGGGGATGCGATTTGGATAAAGCAACCCTTCTGGAGGCTCCCCATGCTGCACTGGATCTCTGTTGGAACTTTGGAATTCCAGAGGTCTCTTCCACATGGCTGCTCTGTGGGTTGCCAAACGCATCCTTCCCTGAAGGGAGATTATCTGTTTAATGGTTAGGAGAATGTGAAACACTGCCTTGACACTCAACATTTGGAAATAATATCTAATGTGATAGAGAGTCTGGGGACCCTGTCCAAGGAAATTATTTCCCATCCTCCTGTGCAAGGCATCGAAGGACTATTGTTTGGATTATTAAGATAATGAGATGCAGATGAGAACTTAAATTACAATGCTATATATAGAATCTTGAAATGTTTTCTTACTGGATTTTAGCTACTTGTGTTCTTTTCTTGCCTAATTTTCTCTTTACCTGTTTTATGTTTATGAGTTCATTAGCTGCTGTTGTCAGGACACTGTAGGAAGAGGCTTAAAGACTTTGTCATTTGTCATTTGCCAAATGCTTTCAGGAACTTCAACATATCATTCTGCCCCCTCCACCTCCCCCAACACTCCCGCCACTCCCTGCCCTCCTGCCCCAAGTCGTATTTCTAACTGGTGGAAAAAAAAAAAAAAAAAAAAAAAAAAAAAAGGCCAGGCGCGGTGGCTCACGCCTGTAACCCCAGCACTTTGGGAGGCCGAGGCGGGCGGATCACGAGGTCAGGAAATCGAGACCATCCTGGCTAACACGGTGAAACCCCGTCTCTACTAAAAATACAAAAAATTAGCCAGGCGTGGGGGCGGGCGCCTGTAGTCCCAGCTACTTGGAGGCTGAGGCAGGAGAATGGCGTGAACCTGGGAGGCGGAGCTTGCAGTGAGCTGAGATCGCGCCACTGCACTCCAGCCTGGGAGACAAAGCAAGACTCCGTCTCAAAGTCTCAAAAAAAAGGAAAGAGAAGAGAATTAACAAGTGATTTACATCAATATCTCATTTAATCTTCGCACAATCTTGGAAGGCAGGTGGCAATATTTACTGACAGATGGAACTGAAATTCCAAGAAGTTAAAAATTGGTCAATGCCTTACAAACCACGTAGAGCAGAGCGAGATTCAATATTGAAGGTTTTCTACCTCTGGAGCCTATGGTGTTTCCACTTTACTATTTAATACCAATAAAATCTCATTCACTGAGTTCTATTTAAAAACAACATTTTTGAGCTGGGCACGGTGGCTTATGCCTGTAATCCTAGCACTTTGGGAGGCTGACGGGGGTGGATCACGAGGTCAGGCATTCGAGACCAGCCTGGCCAACATGGTGAAACCCTGTCTCTACTAAAATTACAAAAATTAGCCGGGTGTGGTGGCACGACCTGTAGTCCCAGCTACTCAGGAGGCTGAGGCAGGAGAATTGCTTGAACCTGGGAGGTGGAGGTTGCAGTGAGCCGAGATGGCACCAATGCACTCCAACCTGGGTGACAGAGCGAGACTCCAACAAACAAACAAACAAAAAACAAAAAACTTTTTTTCCCCCTAATTCTGGGGAGATTATATAGCAGAAAGCATAGAAAACACAGAAAAGCACAGTAAACAAAATTCAAATTCAATAATTCTATCATCCACAGTTAATCTTTTTGCATTCTTGATAATGATTACATTTTAAAACATCATTCATGAGCTAACAAACTTTCGGAAAACCCTTTTAAAAAAATTTTATTCTTATTTTTAGTAGTCTTATAACTCGATATACAATTGTTTTTCTATGTATTTATATTATTATGCTTACCGTGAGTAAAATTGTAGAATCTCAGAAACATCTAAATTTTCTATCTTCAATGATAATGTATTTTTTCTTAATATTTTTCAAAAGCCTGACCTTATGAATATTGCTTACACAGGATAATTTAAACATCTTCCAACTTACTAACAATGCTAATATTAACATTGATGTAAATAAAGATGTTTATGGTGACATAAAGTTAGAGAAAAAAATTAAAACAAAAGAATCCCTAATGTTATAGATGGAATTTTATCCTCCCCTCAAATTATTCTGTTGAAGCTCTACCCCCCACTACCTCAGAACGTGTCTGTATTTGAAGACACGGTCTTTAAAGAAGTAATTAAGTTAAAATCTGACTGGTGTTCTTATAATAATAAAAGGAGATTAGAATGCATCAAGGAAGACAACCAGGGATATGCAGGCACAGAGAAAAGGCCATGTGAGGACGCAGCCAGGAGGGGCAGCCATGTGTGAGCCAAGGAGAGGGGCGTCAGGAGAAACCAAACCTGTGGACACCTTGATCTTGGACTTCCAGCCTTCAGAACTGTGAGGAAATACATTTCTTTTGTTTAAACCACCCATTGTGTGGTATTTTGCTATGCCAGCCTGAGCAGACTAATAGACCTAATAATATGCGCCTTCCTCGTATTATCAGAGCACTTACATTTCTTATTTTAATCGCTTATTTAGTTTTTTGTCTTTTCTGTTAGCCTGCCAGCTGTGTGGAGGTAGGGGCAGTGTCTGCCTTGATAGTTAGCATTTATCAAGAGTTTTACATCCCTTACCACATTCAACCTCACCCTAAGCGTGGGGTAGGTATCTTTATCTTCATTCCACAACTGAAGGCTTGACGCATGGAGAGGTTAAATAACTTACCTAATAATACCAGTTGCAGTTGAACCTGCACATAGTGTTTGGAACGTAACAGGCAACCGGTATATGTGGGTTGAATAAATGAATAAACAAATAAGTTAAGTTATGGAAGCAAGATTCAAATACAGGTGTGTCTGACTCCAGTGCCCATGCTTCTAAACCTGCACTGTCTTCTGCTTGGATACAAGCATATTTTCAGGGCTGGTACGGTGCCAGGGACACCATAAGCTCTGAAAAATGCCTGTTAAATAAATAAATAACTGAATGAGTCACAACCTGTCTGAACTGCAGTTTCTCATGAATAATACCACCTACTTTCATCTCGCAGTTGTCATAGGGTGTAAATAGGATATGAAAGGCAAATGAAAACTTCATTCTTATTATCGCCTTATTTTAAAGTTATTAATAGCACAGTCTTCAGAGTACACTGATCTGGGTTTGAAACATAGGACCAACGTTTAATGGCTGTGTGACCTAGGACACATTATGTAATCTCTCTGTGCCTCAGTTTCTTCATCTATAAAGTGGAGATGATGGCACCTACTTCATAAGGCTATTGAAAGAGTAAATGATACCTATTACACATAAAGCATTTAGCATTAATGAATGGTAACTGTTTTATTATTTTTAAACTAAAGCATAAAGTTTAAGAAAAGTCTAATCTTATTGATAAATAAACCAATGAGAATTAAACAATCCCTCTCACTATGAATTGGTGAGAGCTAAACATCCTATAGCACCATAGAACTGATATGTCACTTGAGAGGAATTCCATAGCAAGTGTCCCCATCGGCCCTGGATACCCCTGAGAACAGAGTTTCTGGGAGGAGAGGGTACATTCCCAAGCCTTCCTGGTCTTGGGAGCAGTGGCCATAAGCTGAAACCAAGATGGCCTTGTAATACACACTAAATCCAACAAGACTTAAGGAGAAGTTTTAAAAACAAACAAAAGACCACTTCTAAGAACTTCCTTTCTACTTTTATGTCTACTTTTATTATGCCAATGATCCCTAATTTTGTGCATTTATGGGTCACATAAAATGTTGCAAGCTCTCCTGACCATGAGCATTTGGAGAGTCTCCCATCATTAATGAAGATAGTAGCACCAGGGAACCCATGGTTCAGAAGTCAGGCTAATTAAAAATAGCACCACATTCACTGGTAGTAACAATCCAAATCTAATATTGGGTATTGTGTCCATTTCAAACAAATTAAATTTTTTGGCAGGGGAGTGTATTTTAGGTAATCCAGGCTAGAACTTTCTTTTTCAGGTATGAGATCTCCTCCATCTGACAGGGATATGGAAATATCAACTTTCTGAACTAAAAAATAAGGTGAACTACATGACCTTGAAAGTCCCTTTTAACTAAAGGCTTAATGATAGGAGGGTCTGTGTTTGTGTTTATTTGTTCCACCTGTGCTGCTAACCTGGCTTTCTAAACTGACAGTTTTTCTGTATCCAATAAAGCAGTGATGAAAACACCTGCACAGTGATGAAAGGAAATTTTGAATATGGCACCAATACATCAGTCCTTCTCAGCTACCTTGTCTAAACAGCATATACAGTGGTCAAGAGAATGGGCTTTAGGGCCAGACAGGCCTAGAACTGAGTTTGAATTCTCCTACTTTCCAGCTGTGAGATACTGGGCAGTTTAATAAATCTCTTTAGATCTTCTTCCCTCCTCTGTATAATTAGGACAATTATAAATAATCGTTGAAGATAATTCAATGAGACAATGTATATAAAGTGTTTTGCACAGTTCTTGACATACGGTAAGTGCCCAATAAATGTTTTCTATTATTCATAAATGCTGGGATCGAAGTGGGTAGATAGCATCCCATAGTGAAACAGTGTAAGTTCTGGAGTAAGACAGGAACAGGTCAAATCTTGGCATGGTTTTTCTACTTACAAATTTCGTGATTTCCTGCAAGTAACAAACTACGAGCCTCAGTGTCTTCATTTGTAATTATTCAAACCCAGATCTGCTTGACTGAAAACCTTATGCTTTCAATTACTACGCTACAGTGGCGAACACGATACCTGCAGGGTTGATATTTGTACAACCCTTTGTAGTGAAAGTGACATCTAGAATAAACTCAAGTAGTTGTAGAAATAGCAGGAATTACTGCTTCTGTCATGCTCTTCTTCACCATTGTCATCATCATCATCATCATTCAGTGGTCTAGGATGCAACTGTAAGGTAAAGTTAGGCTATCTGAGATGGTGATTGTGGTTGAGCTGATAGAGACCCAGCATAAGGCAGCCCGAGTAGCAGAGTAAGACCCAGATGGTCACTACCCCTCCAGCTCAGGTTGTCCATTCATTTAGTGGAGATAATAGCAGGGGAAAGGAGTATCATAGGTTTGCTTGTGTGTTGCTTCCTCTGATGAAGGAGAAATGTCTATGAAAACCAGGAAGGTCTCTTCCAACTTTTACATTCTCAAATTTGATACCTAATGAAACCACCATTTAGAATACTCTGATTGTGAGTCACTTAACCTCTCCAACCCTGTTGTGTCATCTCTCAAATAGTGATAATACTGTGTACCTCTGTGCTCCTGGTAGGGAATAATTACTCCTGTGTGTCCTGAATGCTTTGGACAGTGCCTGACCTTAGCTAAAGTGAGGACATAATTTCATGCTTGTTGAATACTGAAGAAATGGTGGGGGCAGAGGCAGGGGTATAGATCCCTGCAGAGGCATATACCCTCTTACTGTTAACAAACAACTCCTTTTGGATAAATCAAAACCCAGAACTGAGGCCACTCACCAGCTGTCTTGCTGTGAAAGCCCTGCAGCTCCCCACAGAAGAAGTCTCCTTAAGAGAGAAGAATGTCAAGCATGTCTCCATGCTCTTAAGTACAGAGGAAACTGGCCTGCAAAGTTTGAAAAATGATGTAAAAACTCAACACCTCTGAATTCCTCAGAGGAAAGGCTGCTCAGCTTCCTCTCTGGTGCTTACCAGATTGGAATGTGATACCCAGGAGAGGCTTTTTGCTTGACCAAGACAGCAAGGCCCAGCCCCCTTAAGTGTTTCTCCATGCTGTCCAGCAGCCAGCAACTGGAGATTTTTTTTTTTTTTTTTGCATTAATGAAACTGTAGCCTCTGGTTTTGTGTTTCTACTTCACATTTTCCCTTCCTCCCCAGTCCACATTGTCATCATTCATTGCCTTTATTAAGGGCCAATTTGCTGGGCATTTGATTGTCTGTGCATGACAGTGGATAGACACTACTCCATCTCTAACATGATAGGAAATCACTCCCCACACATCCCAGTCACCTGTATGGTCTTACCTAGTTCCCGATGTCCCCTTCCTATCAACACACACACACACACACACACACACACACACCCCAGTCTTACAATTCACTATTTTCAGGTGGTTAATACACAAATGTTACTAGAGATTGAGAGCACATTAAAGCCATTTTTAGTCCAGATTCTTCTGCCAATTCTTTAGGGATGGGGGATTCAGAAGCAGGCCCTTGGAATACATTTGTTTCTGGAGGGTGGCTTGTAAGAAGGAAGGCTGAGACAAAGATCTGGAACAAGAAGCAAGCCTAAAATACACCACTATGAGAATATGTGGGGAAGGGAGTATCTTTAAAGTCATGCTACCTTCCTCCAGACCCAGTCTGCCTCTGCCTTTGAGATTACTTGCAATAGGATCCAGATTATCATCCCCAAAATTGAGCACAAATAGAAACGACATTGAAAATAAAGTCAATGTGGGTGACAGCATCTCTTGAGGCAAAATCTTCCATACCAGATGGGAGAATGTATGTCACCATTAGCCAAGACCAAACAGTTCTCAGGGCTGCATGAAACCAAGGCGTGGGTGCAGCTTTGGAGGGACAGTTCTCGAGCTCTGGTCGCAGCTTCCCATCCACACTGCCCAGTGTACTTGGAGACATCCCTGAAGGAGGTGTGGGCCAACAGGGAGCCCCTGCTGGCTTGACCTCATGCTCCCAAAAGCATGCAGTAGCATCAGGACTGGAAAGGTAGGGAAGAGCAAAATTGAGAAAGAGAAAATATCTTTCTTCTGGTAAGAAAATAGATTTTCTGTTGAACTGCTCTTAGAGTGTCCACAATCTCATTATTGATTTCCTGGGGCAAAGCCTTGGGTCGCAATGCTTTCATTTCTAATGCAGCCTCACGATCCTCTTACCGCACCTTCATCTGGGTGGATGGCAGTGCCATCTTAACCCTGATTTCTTAATGGCATATTTCCTGTTATTGCCCTTGTGTGAAATGACAGTTCTCTTTTTGGCTTGGTTTTCAAGGAGCCGGAAATCCTACTGTCTGACTTCTTGAACTAATGAGTTCACTATTGGGACAGCACAAACAAAGACTGGTGCTTGGGAGATCTTGGCTCGCTTTCAGAGAGTGTTGTTTCTGAGAGTGCCTTAAACAATGATCAGAGGAAGAGAGCTATAAGAAGAGAGCTATAAGAAGAATTATGTGTAGTCATTTGGGGTGGAGAGATGGGAAAAGCTTAAATAATTTGGGGAGTCCCTAAACAACATAACTAAGCTTCAAATGCACAAAGATGCCTAAATTGGTTGATGTTTTAAAGTCAAAGGAAAACTAAATACAAACAAACATGGGAAAGTGTTTGAATGAGGAGGTAATGGTACCTGACTTGCAGGAATGACTTTCAAGATCCCAAAGTTGGGGACAGTGGGAATTGCTCTTTTTAAGGTTTTAGAAATTTTCCTCTTGCTGTTCTTATAAAGGGAAAGCAAGTCTGTCCTTGAGAAAACTTGTAAGACAGCCTTCTCTTTTAAAAAATGCTCTGAAAACAGTCAAGTGCCACAAAACTTTGAAAGAACTAAGATCAACTTGGTGTTTGACAAAGCTAATATAAGAATGGTAATCAATCCCTTGGCAATGGAAATTTTAAATTTAAAATAAGCTTCAACAAAGCCTTTGAACCTTCAAACACTTTATGCTTAAGAAATTAATGGGTCCCTGAAGAAGTCACATTTCCTTTTCTGTTTCTATAATATATACTTCAATTATATTAATCAACAATGCAGCAAAATAACTGACACCAACCGACTTCCAAGTCACATTTCCAAGCACTCCTTTTCTTTAGCAGAGACTTAGCATTTTAAGATAGCTAATTGAGGTTTATATAAGCATGAATAAATATTTGGTGAAGCTGGATTTTCCCATCCTGTTGTCACCCTTTGCTCACCCCAGAATGGTTTCCCATCCTTTTTTTCCTTCTAGTGTCATTCCTGTTGAGTGTGATAAACCATCTTGCTGACAGAGATATTAAGTTAAAACCTTCCTTCTGCAGTATCTATGAAGATGCTGAAACACACATCAGATGAGTTTCCTTTTCAGGCAAATTTAAAAATTCTCCCAAGACTGTTCTTCATTGCAAAATCAGCTAAAGGGTCCCTGCTTCCCTTTAGTTTTCTATGCTCTGGACAAAACAAACAAACAAACAAACAAAACATGACATGCACCCTTTTACATGTGATCCTCCTTGTAAATTGGCTTTTGCTTTCATTGTATCTACCCTCAACCCTATCCTCATTAGAGTTTTGGTTTTACTTAACTTTTCTCAGAGAAAGTATCTCCACAGGCCCTATTGACAATTTTTCCCCCCATTTGGGTTCTCTCTCTCTCTCAGAAATGGAAACCTTAAAAATAAAAGGCTTCAGGACAGGTGCGGTGGCTCATGCCTATAATCCCAGCACTTTGGGAGGCTGAGGTGGTAGATCATTTGAAGTCAGGAGTTCGAGACCAGACTAGCCTAAACAACAGGGCAAAACTCCATGTCTACTAAAAATACAAAAATTAGCTGGGTGTGGTGGTACATGCTTGTAATCCTAGCTACTTGAGAAGCTGAGGCAGGAGAATCGCTTGAACTTGGGAGGTAGAGGTTGCAGTGAGCCTAGATTGCACCACTGCACTCCAGCCTGGGCGACACAGTGAGACTCCATTTAAAAAAATAAAATAAAATAAAAGGCTTCAAACTTAATTTTATTAGTGTAGTATTCTATAAAACAAACCAATGAAAAACTTCAATTTTCCTTTTGGGTACCTGCCTCTCGTTTGGGAGTGGACAGCGTCTATCCTGGGGGGAGGCCATTTCTCCTTTTTGCTAACAGTCTACGAGGGAACTGCTCCTAACACTTTGCATACTGCAGAGAGGGCCAGTCTTGTTTTCAGGTTCTTTCAGCACCTGCTGGGCATTTCCAATTTTACAGTCTCCTCTGCAGTGCATAAATACTTTACTGAGGCCCTTGCCTTACTCTCCATCTTAGAAACAGTTCAGATAAATTTATCCTCCCAAGGTGAATTACCTCTCCCAGCAGCTTTTGAGTTTTAATAAAGAATCTCCTGAGGAAAAAAATGAATAAATTAGTTTCTAATGATGGAATTACTTGCACAAAACAGTGTAAGATATTTGAATAGGTTGTGGAATAAGGTAGACCTTTCAGTCATATCACCTCAGTAGCCTAAACCCATACAAGGTTTATCCTTTCTAAAAATAATGCTAGATTTCAGAAGTTTTATTATTTTTAGTTCAGGTAGATTGCAAGAGAATTCAGTGTAATGAGAAATGAGAGGCATCACTGATACTTCAATGGTTACTCATCTCCCTTTCAAATCTGCTTGCCACTGAGAGAAAAAGTAGAGCACCTAGTACAACACAAACAAATCATCTGTGCGCTTGGTTGGATTCTTCACTTTCCACATGGGTGTTTTAGTCAAACAACTAAAGATAGAGAAGATCACAATTCAGTTACCAAGGCTAATCGAGCTCTCCACAGCCTTACCTTGCTGTACTCTGCTTGGCTCGAATCAAGAGACTAATTTCTTCCCTCTAGTCCCTGAGGAGAGAGAAGGGCCTTTCATGTGTTCCTTTCTTCCATGCCTTGAATATCACTTTTGTCATTGTGTACATGTGTTTTGGTTACTTTTTTCAATTTAATAAGCTTGGCAATGTATGTAAATAGGCAGAGTTGGATGAGAATATCTACCCACACAATTACACACAAAGGGAAACTGTTTGGGTCCAGATCATCACCTTTTATTGAAACTGGTATTCAATAAAAGGCCTTATGTACAGAGATAGATTCAGACAGTCCCTGCTTTTGTGCATCCAGGAAAGAAACGATGTGTATTCAGCTACCTAACTTGGCCACAAGCAAAGCTCAACACTTCCACAATCTCTGGGAAAATGAGATGTTACATGTTCTTAGCAGGAGCTGACAATTAAGCTGAGTGAACAATCATGCAAGGCAGGGGAGTGGGAGTTCATGCTGCTTAGCCACATGCCTCAGGTGCTCGGCTGAGTGTGAGGCCGAGGGCCAAAAGCTTTCAACCACCCAAGAAGCTGGGGATCCTGAAACCTACAGCCCTATGGCACGTTATTCTGTTTATTATCTTGGAGACTCCCTGTTCTTTCCAACTATTTCCTCTGGCACGATAAGGATTTTGTGAGGTGCCAGGGGAGATATAATTCATTAGAATCAAGTAATGATTTGTAATATTTAAACTCTTCCATTAAACCAGGAAGCAGGTCAGAAACTAACCTTTAAATACAGCCAAGGGAGAAAGTCAGCGCAGCAGCTTAAAATATATATATTTTGCAGGAAGCATGGAGCGTATAATTAGCTATAATTTCTGCAACTGCAGTCAGGAAGCTTTATTTTTTTGGCTGATAGGCAATGTTATCTCTTGCTGGCCTGGGAAACCAAACCCTAGCGTTACATTCCTGGTTCCCACATAGACCTTGGTGGGTGGTTTTGGGGGGAAACTGGGCAAAGGAGTAAAGGAAAGGAATGGGCAGGGTGGGTCCAGAAGCTGGAGAAGTTGCAGGTAAGGATCAGGGTGATCGCCTCTTTGATTCTTTCGTAAGAAGACTCTGAATTTTGAGAACTGTATTTAAACATATTCTGATTTCCAATGTGATCATTTCCCCAAGACATTTTTAATGCTTAATATATT
Organism: Chlorocebus sabaeus; assembly: GCF_047675955.1. Classification (NCBI taxonomy): domain Eukaryota; kingdom Metazoa; phylum Chordata; class Mammalia; order Primates; family Cercopithecidae; genus Chlorocebus; species Chlorocebus sabaeus. The sequence goes on from NC_132924.1 coordinate 61,509,275, forward strand.
GGGCAAATGCTATACTTCTTGGCTCCTGCTGATAGTTGTAGAGGAAGTTGAGTGTACTACTGTTAGAGGATCACTTTTACTTTTGGCTATTTCAACGAGTGTAGATTTTTTTTTTTTTTTTCCAGTGGGCAAGTCTCAGTCTGGCAGAGGCATTAAAAATTAGTAAAGGTGGAAGTGCTTTGAAACATTTGATCTCTTCTCAAGGAAGCTGAGCAGAGGGGTGGGGAGTCCCTCAGGAAGGCTTGCTGTGTGGAAGCATGTATACCAACAATGAGATTTTCTTCAATGCCTCCTGTGGCCTTGAATTCTCCCCTCTAGTCAGGCACCAAAGGGGAAAAACCCAGCACTCCTCTCTGACATTTGATCTAAATCTCCTGAAGTCATAGGGGAGGCTGGGCAAGCTCAGATGGGGCAATAGAGCAAGAACAGCAACATGGCAGTAAATAAATCTGATTTTTGTCCATTTCAGCCAAGGCTGATTTTGTTTGCTGGGAAGTGATTTCTCTTACCTTTGTTTTTCTGCAGATTGTCAAATCCTGGCTCAGTTTGCCCTGTGAACCACATCAACCAACTAATCATCCACCAAGCAGATGAACTAACGGACATCTAGCCTGTCCTTAACAAGAGTGACAGTAATTGGCATTTTAAAAAAAAACATTATCTCACCCAGTTATTTATCAGCATTCTGCAGTGTATTAAATCTCTTTTCTATTTATAAAAATTCCACAGTTCATTTGGGAAGTAAGATATATGATTTTAAATGATTTAATATTTGAAAATAGTGTACGCTTAGCTTAGCACCAGAAAAGCCCAAATACTATTTCTCCTTCCGCTTCTGGGGATGATCTCCCTTTGATGGGGATCACATTCAGAGGCGTATTATACTGATATTCCCCAGATAACACATCTTGAATTACAAACTCAGGCATCTTCCAGGTACTGAGGAAGAGAGGATAAAGCAAGAAGGTGAATAAACACTCATTAGATGAGAAATGGGAAAGCAAAGGGCATCTTTCCAGGGACCTCCATTGCCAGCATTTATCCTACAACATCCACAGTATACAAATAATTGCCTCGGAGCTCTGACTTGGTCAGATAAATCTGCTCACTGCCTCATACATAGAAGCAGCCCGAGACCGTTTCTCGGAAGGCTCACATCTCTTCCACAGCAGCTGCTCATCTCTAATGAAACCGCTCTGTGCTGTCCTCCAGAGCTGAGCCGCATTGTCCCAGCCATGAATAAATCATTAACCCTATTTTATTAATAAGGCTAAGCTAACAGTACTCCCAACCTGGCCCAGCTCTTCCTTTCCTGCAGCGCCTCAGAAACAAGTGCCACACCGCTCTTCCTGTGCGGAGAAGGGTTGTGAGCCTCAAGGACTTGCCCGGCAGGATCTGGGGTCTGAGGCATGAGCCAACTGTCCTAATCGAAAGCCTGGGAGAATTGCAGCTGATGAGAGAGTCGGCTTTAAAGACAGGCAGTTACTCCAGGACATCCACTGTTTCTACGGTACCCCATGAGGGGAGGCAGCTATGCAGTGTCCCAGGGTGAAGAGTCAGAACAGGGAGCAACTCACCTTGGTCTCACTTTTTATAAAGAAGTAACTGGGATGTAAAATTTTTTTTGCATAAGAAATAATATTTTAATATCATATTCCCTCTTATAGAGACCACAAACCATTTCCCCACTTTGGAAAGAGGTAGAAATAGATTATAAACTTTGTTTTTTTAAAAAAACTTTCTCCATCAATGTATAAAGCACCTTGCTATGTCATCAGTTCTCTTTTACCATTTACTGAATTGTATTTCAATTGTATGCAGGCCTCTTTTGGAGGCAAATGACAGAAACCCAACTTAAATTAAGCAATATGAAAGGAGAGAAGTTGTTGACTTAATGAAAACTTAAAGAGGTGGGCTGGACATTAGGCATGGGCTGAATCCAATAGTTCAAAGAATGTCATCAGATTCTTCTCTGTCCTCTACAGATTTCATTTTCAGGTAGACTGTTTCACATGATTCCTCCCACTGGGAGTCGGCTGAGGGTTTTGGACACCTAACTGCCCTCTACACTAGCTGAGGAATTAGATTTGAAAGGACTGTACTGCTACATATTTCCATGGGAAATTTCTTGAGGAGCTCAATCATGAGAACTCTTGAGCTTCCCCAGACCTGCTCATGTTGAGCCTTCCCACTGAGCATGTGATAACCAACATCCACCTGGGGATCCATCGAGAGCCTTGGAGTCATCTTGGATTCCTCTTTCCTTCCCCCTCCTGCTTCAAGCCACCAGCTAGTCCTATTGGCTCAATCTTCACAATGTATATGGACCCAACTACTTCTCCGTAGTTCTGTTACTAGCACCCTAATCTGAGCCACTATCATCTCATGCCTGGACCAGTGTAGAAGCCTCCCGACTTATCTTTCTACTGATATTCTTGCTCCCCTAAAATCCATTCTCCATGCTTAGCTATAGTGATCATTTTCAAATGATCATAAGTGAAACTGTGTCTGTATCTTCCTAAAACCTTCCAACTTCATTTTCTCATTGTTCTGAGGTCTAGAATCCCGAAAGCAAGGTGTTGGTAGGTTTGCTCCTTCTGGAAACTTTGAGGCAGAATCTGTTCCATGCTCCTCCCTTAGATTCTGGTGGGTGCCAGAAATCCTTAGTGTTCTTAGCTTGCAGCTGTACCACTCCAGTCTTTGCCTCCATCATCCCATGGAATTTTTCCTGTGTGTCTCTGTGTCTAGATTTTTCTCATAAGGCTACAGGTCATTGGGTTAAGCCAGTATGACCCTATATTAATTTGATGACATCTTCAAAGACCCTATTTCCAAACATAGTCTCATTCACAAGTTCTAGGGGTTAAGGTTTGAACATGTCTTTTGAGGGGACACAATTCAATCCAGTACAGAACACTCTATGGCCTCCTCCAAATTCACATCTGTCCCATGTGTGAAATGCCTCTACCCTCTTCCCAAATCCTTAAAAGAATCAACCCTAAGTCCAAAGTCTCATCTAAATATATCAACTCAAAAAGTCCCAAATCTTAGCTCCTAAATCATCTAAATTAAGTATAGGCAAGATTCTGGGCACAGTCCATACTGGAGCAAAATTCTGTCTGTGGACCTGTGAAGCCTAGAAAACAAGTTAACTGCTTCTAAAATACATACATACATGCAATAGGCATAGGAGAGATACTTCCGTTCCAAAAGGTAGAAATTGGAATGGAAAAAGAAGTCATCGATCCCAAACAAGCCTGAAATCCAACAGGACAAATTCCATTACGTTTCAAGGCTCAAGAATAACTACTGTGGTATAATGCTCTGTCTTCTGAGATGGCCAGGAGAGTATTGTGGGGGGACCCCCAGACCTTAGTGAATTATAAGAGGCTCTAGCTTCCTTAGCAGTGAGGCCTAAGGGAGGGCAGCAGGCACCTAACGAAGAAAATGGAAAATATCTGTAAACAAACTGCCTATTTTGTCAAGGATGAAACCTGAGGACAGTGGTCCCTTGGACTGGCCTTAGCCATGTCTGTAGCTACAAACATTCTGGTAGCCCCCAAAGCTGCACTTGAGGGTAAGAGATGGGAAGGAAGAAGAAAGTTCTGTAGCCAGTAAATTGCTTATGCTTGAGATGAGGGCATAAGCACAGCCAACTTCATGAGTCTACAACCTGTGCAAGTGCACAAGGCCCTCACTTAGAAGGACCTCAGGATTGGTTTACTGCTCTTGTATTACCATTTTGAAATTCTTTGTATTTGAACGAAGGTCCTATGTTACAATTTTGCATTGAGCTCCCAAAATTATGTTACTAATCCTGAGTGTAAGACACTGCCCTACACTTGCTTATAACAAATTTCTTAATGAATAAGGAAAAAATTGGAATCCTGAAAAAGCTTTCTATCTTGAAGTCAACTAGAAAGAATCCTGTAAGCCTTGTTTTGCATACAGAGCGTTTTGGAATAAGTCACCCATGGAAAGAAGCTGAATGCTTCTTGAAAGACAGCTAATGGATGGAGGGTCCTCGAAGATCCTTAAGCTGTCTGCATTAGTCTTCCCAAAGGAAAGAAGGAGGAATACACCACCAGTACTCCCAATGCGTTCTTTTTGGGTATCTAACTGCTGATTTCTGATTGTGTCTCAGCCTGCCAATGTGCTGTAAAAGAAACTCATAGAGCAAACAGTGTGGCTATGGGCCACCCTGCATGTTTATGAGTCCCACATCACCTGGGGCTGGTGATTCTCAGCATTTTATGCCCCTTTATTTGGAAGCATTTCCCATTGTCCACAGAATATACTAAATGCAACTCTGCCCTTCTGAACCATCAGTAAATACTTATTCTTCCAGTTGCCCAAGAAATGAAGGGCATTCACTAAGAAGTTTCTTAGCCTCTCTCCCTTCAAGCTTTTCTTTACTTTAAAACATATCCCTCTCATCTGGCTTCTATGTCTTATCTTGCAAATGGATAAAGTCATGTTTCTGTTTTCATATAATAACATAATGTCATCCTTACCAGAAGTACATTTTCAGGATGAGAAACCCAAGGTTATTCTCATTCAATTTTTTGTCATCCAATATGTCTTTCAGGATTTAAATAAATAAATATTCTTGCAGGGAGTACAACTTTCTGTACTTTGGGAGTATCCTTACATACTAGTTAACATGCTTAATCTATTTTTGAATTAGCTCTCTTCATCTGCCCAAGCTCAGAGTTCCCTTTCCCTATCTTCATTTTACTGCTTTTACCTTGGCTGTCTATGACAGCCAGTCTCCAAAGATGGCCCCAGTGGGCCACACCTCCCAGTATTTGTGGACTTGTGGCTGGTCCTGTCCCTCGTTTTAATCAATAAGACAGGACGGTAGTGACACTGTGCCAGTTCTAAGTCTATGCCTTCAGAAGACCTGGAAGCTTCTGTTTTTGTGCTCATGAGATTCAGATTTAAGAAGCCTATTTTCACAGACCAAGCTAGACCCATAGTCAGACTATATGGAGAGAGAAAAAGAGATGGATGTTTCAGCCTTCCAGTCAACTGTGTCAACACTTGAGACAAGTGAGTGGAGACAGACATTTTGGATAATCCACTTCAATCCACCATATTTTACTACATAAGAGACTGTGAGTGAGAGCATCAGAAGAATCATCCAACTGAGCCCAGCCAACCCACAGAATTATAAGGAATAATAAAATGGTTGTTTTAAGCTCCTATGTTTTGGGAAGGTTTGCTTGACAGTAATAGGTAACTGAGACACTAATTCTCTTCACCAGTCTCCTCGTGTCAGCTTCCTAGCAGCCCCATCAGTTCCATTACCTAGTCTGGAGCCAAGTAAACATAGGTAGTCAACATATTGTATACACAAATTTCAAGTGGATGGAATTCCAAAATATATCTTTGCTTGCACAGTTTGAAGTTCTTTGGGGAAGCTCTTTTCCAACATTTTGAGGCCCAGCCCTGGGCTGCCATTCAAGCATTTGCCAATTATCTTATAATTTTGGCAGTTGTACTTTGCCTGACATTTCTGTGGACCTCATTTATATTTAAAGTACCTCAATATGGATATAGTAGTTGTAGTCTAAAATACAGAATGTGATTTGAAATTAATGTGTTTTGATTGCTGTGAATGCCTTGTCTGATACTGAGGTAATTTAAAAAATGACATGATGAGACCATTCCTCCAGAATGTTCTCAGGCTGTTCTGTAAGTATTTTGTTTCTAGCAATGTGTTGCAGGTTTTTGAAAGTAATAATCTACAATGCATGCCAGAAGAAAATTCCAATTTGAAGTACTAAAAGAAAAGTGTAAAACATAGCCACATTTATTCGCATTTTGAGGTGCCAAAATCTATGTGAAATTTCAAATACTATCCATTTCCTCATTGTGGTAACATTACACATGAGAATTCACAGGCTTTTGCCTGCAGAAACACTTCCATAGAATTTCTATTAGTTCCTCAATGAGGGTTTCATGTCAGCTCTAGCCAGAGCCCCACTTGCTTTACCATTTTCTTCTCCCATGCTTCTAATGGGTACTGCTGTGACCTCCTGGAACATATGTTTTCCCATCAGCTGAGGCACCAGAACCTTCTACATGCCAAATTTCTGAGTGTTCTGATTTGTCTCACACTCTGTTAGGTAGACACATAGCTGTGCTTCATGGGCACTATGTTTTCCTGAAACAAATCTTTTAAATTTACTCATTGTGCCCCTGTTTACCACAGGATTCCTATAAACTCATTGGGCTCAGAGAGGACTCATCTTCATGGACACTGAGTGGCAGACACCATTGTGTACTCATGTCTACTCCTGACCACCATAACTTATCATGGCTTTAGAAGATCACACTTATCAAGCTTATATGACTTACCATAGCTTTATAAGGTCACAGTTTTCAAGCTTCCTCTTCTGGTAATTTTTTAGCAGGCTTTCTCAGAAATGTCCAGCCAGTCTGAATCATAATCATGTACTTGAACCCAGCTCAGGTTCAAAGAGGGTTTCCCACCATGAAACATAGTAAATAATTGCATGAGACACTGAAGACCTGAGATGTAGGCATAAACAGTTCACTGACATTTCCCTAGTGAGGACTGCAAAGAACGTGGAATGGGGAGACTAGAGGCTAGATATATTCCTAACTCACTCATTCACTTACTAGTCGGGTAACTTAAGCAGGTTAGTGACACTCTCCTGGTCTCAGTTTTTAGATGATCCCAGTAATTTCAACCCATAATTCTGAATGACAATCAGGCATGGTTTTCTTCCTACATGCTGAGAACACACCACTCCTAAAGAGAGATGTGGACTTGGATGAAACCATGGCAGGCTCCGTTCTCACTAAGCACACTCCATGGTGTGATGATGCAGGGGGAACAGGTGGGCAGCCTAGGCCTGTGAAGGTAGGCATGAAAATAGCAAAGCAATAAAATGCAAGTGTGAGACAGAAACACTGGCTTTTTATTGTAAAACAGGGTGTAGAAAAAAGATGACAAAGAGACATTGCATTAAAACACATCAAGGATAACTTTTCCTAAACTTCCTAGTGGGCCAAGATAGAGTATTCTCTTCAGGGTTTAGACAGACAAAAACTATTCCCTGGACGGCATGGACTGAAAATGTTCTCTCAAGGCTTCTATCGAGACTAAAAAGAAGCGTAAATTTGTCTCCCTAAGGCCAGAAAGGCTCTACATAATAAAAAATAAAAGCTAAAATATGGAGCCCTTACCACATGCCAGACACTGAGCTAAACATTTTACTTACATTAATACATTTAATCATGCATCAGCCCCATGATGTAATATTACTATTTTCATTCCCATTTTAAAGATGGGAAAACAGACACATAAAGAGCTTAAGCAACTCGCCCAGGATCCACAGCTAGTAAGCTGCAGAAGCAGGATTTGAATTTAGGCAATTTGGGTAAGAGCACTTAAATCATGTGGCACTAGGGTTTCTCAGCCTCTGCACTGATGACATTTTGGGCTGGATAACTGTTGTGGAGGGTTACCACATGTTGTGTGGCATCTTTTGCCTCTATGCACTGGATGCTAGTAGCATTCCCCCAGTTGAGACAATCAAAAATCTTTCCAAACATTTGCCAAATCGCCCCCTATTGAGAACCATTGTTTGGCACCAAAACTCTCTAGAGTCTGACAATGGCCTCTGTCACAGCTCTGACCAGCAGTTACTATTCCCAGCTTCCTTGGTGTTATAAAGGAGGTTGTGAGTAGGTATTAATGAGTTAATATAGACGTAATGCTTAGGGAAGACTTGGGTTCATAACAAGCACTAATGTAAGCATTAGCTTTTATTATTGCTGTCTTTGCTGTTGTCGTCCTGACAGGAAAGGCAGCATGGTGGGGTGGAAGGGAAGCTCTGTAGTGGACAACGGAAGGTTTGGGAAGTGATTCTCTCATCTCTTGGATAATCAAAACCAGGGCTCCAGTGCGAAAGATCCAGCCATCGGTGACCAATTCCAGCAGCCACAGCCAGCAGTAGAAGCTTTGTAAACAAAGTTAAAACATCAGCTTTGTCCAGGCAGAAAATTAAAACATCAGGAAAAATTAATTGCTTTCAGTGAGTTTTCATTAAAAAGTCCTTTTGAGAATATGATCTCTGTCCCATTCTTGCAATTCGTCCTTTCTGTTGGAGCCTTAGTTGTCTCCTGCCTTGAGACAATCTGCTACTGACTTATTGAAGGACACATCTCATGTCGAACAGGCAATGGCTTGAGGAAGAGGAAGAATAGGCCTGCATAGGAGCAAGAAAAAAAGACCAGGCTGATGTGTGAAGGGATAAAACAGTCAAGGGAGTTATCATATTTTGTTGCCCAATTGCTGGCAAAAGATGACTCAACAAGTAGGCAGTCATCTTTAACTGGTGATCGAGTGGTGGAGGCTGGTGGATAAGTCAGGGAGGCTGGAGCACTTACACACCTGTGTGAGGTGAGCATTGGGACTCATTCCAGAAGCAACCACGAAGGGCTTTCTGGAGATGCTGAGACACTGAGGCACCCTTGAGACAAAATTATGAACTACTAGGCAAAATCCACCATGAGCCTTCACCACTAAAACTAAGATTGACAGATGATCAGGGTTCGATGGCATCAGCAGCTTTAAAACAAGAAATATAAAAAATTCAGGGAACATGAGAACACAATGCATGTAGAAAGATTTTGTCATTTTCATTAAAAGCATCACATCAACTTAGTAATGCTTACAGACTTACAGGAAAAGCCACGGTGGAGTTTCACACATGAGGATTGTGAAGAAATCTACTCACAGCAGTTAAATGACCACTTTTCCATATGCCCATTTAAACTCCTTGTGTGTCCATTTCTTTATGTGAAATCACAACCGTGTTGTACGTGGTTTCGCCTACTTCATATTAAGCATTTAATTTATTCCTCATAACACCTTGAGAGGTGGGTATTATTATCCTTAATTAACAGGTGAAGTGGCAGTTTAGAGAAGTTAAGTCATTTGCCTAAAATCACATAAGCAGTCCTAGATACACCAGGATCTCTATTTCACTTCCTGTATTCTTTCTAGTATCTTGATCCTGAAAAGCAGACACCAGCTCTCTGAGGCCTCTTTTAGCTCCAAAATTCCATGACTTTTATGGGCTCTGTATTTTTAAAAACGTGTCTGGTTCTTAAATGTTTTCTTCTTGGAAAGGTTTTATCAGAGGCAAAGAAGCCACCAAGGGGGCCTATTTCCCTTTCCCCACCACCTCTTGTATCTTTCTGTCCCAACCAGTTTAGAAGACCTGGAGATGAGTTCCAAATACCTATTCTAGATAAATGTTTTGATCCAGAAGCTTTCTCAGGAAAGAACCACAGACGGCAAGCTGACTTTGGGAAAAGAGAATTCAGACTAACGCTGAAAGGACCAGAGCTGACTAGGAACAGTCCAGATCTAGTGGCCTTTTATGAGTGAGAATAGAGCTCTATGGGTTTACAGGTTAAATGAGATGATACACCTGGGAAGAGGTCCCAAATATCTTCCATATCCAGTCAGTCCATCACATGGACAGCAGATGAGCTCTGAATAAAAAAAACAGACCATGTCACTTCCTGGCTGAAATATCTCCATGGGACTTCAGCAACTTTTAGGATAATCCAAAATTCCAAGCACAGCCTCTAGGCTCCTCCAGAACTTTATCCCTCTTACCGTTCCCAGCCCTACCTCTAAACCCATGCTTATATTCACCTCATACTGGAATTCCTGCTTTTTTCAAAAAAGTTGTTGGCTGCTTGTTTTTGCCCCTTTCATAATGTGAAATTCCCCCAGCCAGCAAGATCCAGACTAAAGTCACCACCTCCCTAAGGACCTCCATCCTTTAATCCTACCTCTAGGAAGATGAGCTACTTTGAGTTATTATTCCATTTCTCTGTCTCCACCATAAGTCTACATCTTCTAAATCCGTAACTTGTTTGTTTTCTTGTCATGGTGCCAAACTCATAGTAGGTGTTCAGTGAGTGTTCATGTGAATGCAAAAGTGTTAGAGTTAGTCAAAATGATGTAATAAGAAGGAATTAGGGCATGCATTTGATTGCACTTTGTCTTCTTTGCTTCGTCCCCTCCAACTCCTTGGCTCTATTTTGGTAATGGTTTATTTGCATTAAAATGAATTAATATTGGTTGATTTGTGGTAGAATTTATTATTTTCTTTATGTTTCATATGAGTCAGGGACTGGCATGTCTATCCTTTATATAAACACTACAAATCTCTCTGCACATATGAAAGCACCCATCTCATGCACTTACAAGTAGGTGTTCATCAACAAAGTCCTGCCTTCTGCAATATAACAAACTCTCTTGTACTTTCTCCTCCTAACCTATGATGAGCATTCAGGGATGGTTTCCTAACTTAGGCAACTCACCTGCTCTGTGTCCAGTCACTTGAGGTTCAATTGCTAAATGGTTTCCAAAGATATCATGAGTTAATGAGGCTAAGACATAGATGGGAGAATGCTAAAGAAAATTCCTCCTCCACCCTGGTCATGCCCCAGGACTTTTTTGTTCCCTTTCAGGTTATACTTTTCAATTCTGTAGCAGCTCTCTGGAATTAATCCCCTGACTTTTTTACTGCCTATGCCCAATATAGGATTAGGCAACGAACATTTGCAGCCAGACCAGCTGAGGAAGAACACAGATGATGAGATTTATAGATAAAATAGGAAGCAGACCAGTGGAGGGAGGTGAGGTGGGCCCAATGTGCACAGACAGACACAACTTAGCAGGGACCCTCACATTACATACCTACATGCAGAGCTGGGCCCATTACTAGGCAAACATGAACATCAATTATTTGTAGAGAGCACAATTTGCTGCTTCAGCTTAAAGAAGAGTATACATGGAGTCTATAGGCCTACTTGTTTGAGTCAAGGCTCAGCTTTCTCACTATGAAATCTTGAGTGAATCATTTAATTTTCCAGGTCTTAGTTTCCTCATCTATAATATGGGTACACACCTCATGGGATTGCTATGAAGACTAAATGTGATAATACAAGAAAAGTGCTTAGCACAAAGTTTAGCAAGGAGTAGTGGCCCAAAAATTTTAGCCATCATCACCATCGTTATCATCAACATTACTATGACTGGCTTAAGACTCAAATTAGGTCAAGTAACTTGCAAAGAGAACATTTTCAACTAGGAAAATACCACCAATCTTTTAGTTACTGAGAGTATAAGATTTCTCTTGAAATATGTTGAGAATTAAAAATATATTCAGACTATTTCACATTTTGAGGGCACTATTCACAAAACTGTGGCTACTGTGAAGAACTAGTGTCCCAAATCTGCTTGCTATTGTTGTGTAAGAAGGCAGTGGATATTTACAGACTTCTCCCTTTTGAGTCATCTCAACTGGTCTGGCTATGAATGAATATTGCCTAATGCTGTCTTTGGGGGTAGCCAATTGATGTAATATGGACTAGAGGCTCTAGGACCTCTCCTCAGGCAAAGACAAAAACATCTTATTTCTTTTGCACCTCCCGTGATGCAGAAAACAGAATGGATACCAAAGACAAATGAAGAATCCTGAGAACTCTGCTGCTTGCTCAGGCTGCTCAGAAAAAAAGCATGTAGCTTTGCTGTTATGATAACCTAAGTTTGAGTCCTTTTCCACCAAGTATTAGTAGATGTACAATCTCAGATGTTTAGCTTCTCTGCAGCTGGGTGACATGACTTACCTTGTAAAACTGTGGCACTGAATGATTTGACATTCTTAGCACAGGGCCTGACATATATGAGATGCTTAGCAAACTGTAGGATTTTTTTTGTTTACCCCTTTCTCCCTCCTGGGTAAGAAAAGAAGACAGAATGAGAGATGGAGAAAATTACCCCTTTGGGATGCAATTCAAAAAATGACCATTTAGATAGGGAGAGGAGCCAAAATAGTCTAGAGGGTTATTTTAGAACAGGATATGGGCTCTCAATTCAAGAAAAATGATCTGTGTAAAGCCACGTAGCCTATCTTTAGAAACATTTTTGGGGGGAAACTTTCTTTTTCTGGCAAACATTTAAAAACTGTTGCTTTTACATTAAAAGCCAAGATAAAACTATTTTCAAAGTACAGTGTTGGCTCACTGAGTGATGTTTGGGTCTATGCTTAGTATATGGGCTCCATAAATATTAATGAAGGGCCCAGATAACAGATAATAATGGTAGTGGTGCTGGACTAGTTCTCATGCCTTATGTTTTCACCCAGAGGGGCTGGCTATGATTTCATGTTTAAAGGACTAAACTTCACTAGAAAACATATCAGGCAGTGTGATGTATGTCTTCCTACTCCTAACAATGAGATCTATGCAAACTCACAGTCATTCACATATACACACAAACTGAAATCAGTAAAAGCTGAATTTACACAAGTGTTTATTTTGTGTTGAAGATTCAGTTTTGCCACAGGGACTACATGTTTTGCCTTAATTTGATTATTTTGCTGGTATGTCTAGACACATTGGTGTCTCAGAAAAGCAGCTATTATCCCCAGTTTTTCCCCAAAGTTTCTCATATTTTCCAGCCACAGTAACTCCTGCTTCACCTCTCCCCACACTCATGTATGACACTCTCAGTTTGCCTGTCCTATTTATTCACAAGACTGTGTATATGTTCTATTAGCAATGGGCTAAGAACTTTTAAATCTATATATGCATGTGTCTTCCTGGCACACACTTTCACATGTACATAGGACTGGATATATTCACTGTCTGCTGCTGGGCAAGGGGTGGGGTCTCATGTCCAGGCTGAATGGGGATGAACCACCTCACATCTTTGACTTGTATTCACATTACATGGTCCATAGGAATCATGTAGCTGTTTTGTAATATAAACTCCAAAGCAAATCCAGTACGTAGACTTGCCTGTAAATGACCCAAAAGTCACTGTGCCCACACAAAATAGTTCACAACCACAGCATTATAACTGAAAATCACAGATAAACTTAAAGAAATGGACGGCATGGTGGCTTACACCTGTAATCCCGGCACTTTGGGAGGCTGAGGTGGGCAGATCACCTGAGGTCAGGAGTTCTAGACCAGCCTGGCCAACATGGCAAAACCCTGTCTCTACTAAAACTACAAAAATTAGATGGGAGTGGTGGTGCACGCCTGTAATCCCAGCTACTTGGGAGACTGAGGCAGGAGAATCATTTGTACCCAGGAGGTGGAGGTTGTAGTGAGCCGAGATTGCACCACTGCATTCCAGCCTGGGTGACAGAGAAAGACTCTGTCTCATAAAAAGAAAAATAATAATCAATAATTCTACTTTTTAACAGCAAATAATAATGAAAATCCAGGAACCATAAAGACAATTAACTTACAAAATCATCTGAATATTGCATGACTTTTCCTTCAAGAAGAATCTTACATAGTAATTATTTTTCTGTACCATGGAAAGGCAGGAAATAAATATATAAACATCATTACCTTATATATTTAAAAACCCCATCCCATGGATGCATTCATGATGAATATCATTGATATCTCTTTCTAAAAGACAACAAAAGAACACCACACATCAAAATTTCAGATATGCATTATCTTCAAATCAACAAGTCTACTTTTAGAAATTTATCCTAAAGATGTCATAAAAATGTACACACGTGTATTCCCAAGTATGTAAGTTGCAGAGTACTTTTTAATAATGAAGAAAACCACCACCCTATAATAAATACTAAGAAACCATTTGACAGAATAATGTAGAACACAGTTATGGGCATGGGTATTTGGATGTTTCCAAATAAAAAAGGAGAATTTTTGAAACAATATATTATGTTTATGCCTATGCATGTTTATGTGCATACATGCATAGCGAAAATATGTAGAAAGATTAAATGGGCTATCACTGGGTGGTAAGATTAAAAGTTATTTTCACTTACCTCTTTATACCTTTTTGCACTGTAAAAACGTATTTAAATTTGGGTGGGAAACACACAACAATAGTGGGCACACATATATTAATGCCAAGTAGGAATATATTAAAAGTCAACCCTCCCCAATACACATGTACAGGTCACTGGGGATTGATGATCTCTCTAATGTCAGTAAGAGGAGCTGAGTCGTCAGAAGAGTAGGGGTGAAAGTGAAAAGTGGTGTGTTCCTTAAGGCATATGAAATCCAGGAGAGTGTGCCCATGTACCACATGCCCACTATATCCAAAATTGCATTTACTCGTCAACCAAGTGAAACATTCATTGCAGCTCATTTAGCATTTCATTGCAAAAAAATGAAGCAGGCACAGAAACTAAATATAATGCTTTATTCTTTCTCTCTTACTTTGATCCCTCCTTTCCTTCCTTCTTTCTTTCTTTCTCTCTTTCCTCGTCTCTCTCTTTCTTCCTTTCTTCAGATTTCAAATTCCTTATAAGCTGTCATATGGCCAAACCACCCCTGAAGAAAGTGGCAAGCTGACATTTTTTTATTTAAAAGTTGCCTTATTTCCTCGGCATTCTGGTCCTGGAAATGGAGTAAGTTTGCTTTGCACACTCTTGGCTGCAGGGGTGATCAGCATTCTGTCTGTTCTTCCCAAAATTTCTGCAAGCATCTCCCATCTGAGATGCTGCATTATTTCCAATGTGCCTTAGACTCAGACACTCCACCAGGCATATGACGGGCCAGTTAAGCTTCATAACAAGCAGAGCTAGGACATGTAGATTTTATTTAAAAGGACACATGACTATCTATTCAAGATGAAATGTTGTCATCCTGGTCAGGCCTGGATCCAATCTGTGTTGGAGAACATGAAAGAACTTCTGGCTACAACAACGAATCATCATACGCTAATATAACCAAGTCAGGTACACTGCTATTTCTTGCCATTTTCTTTTTTATCCTGTGAAGGTTGTCATCATTTCACACACATTTTGCAATGATAAGGGTAGTTCCATTACTGCCTATCTTGTAGGGATGGGGAAGCAAAAGCACTTTATAACTGTGTTTCAACAATTTTGAATTTACTTCCCCAAATCTCTAACTCTATCCTCTATGTGTCTTTTATCTTTTCATATAAATATGATGTCTTTCTCTGTGACACACAAACATACAAAGTCTGGACAAATAGCCGGGGGGTTGGGAGTTCTATTCCATTTGAATTTTGAAAATGGAATTGGTAAACTCAAAATATGACTCTTTCAAAACAATTTGGAGACAAGGCATCACTAGACTAATGGGAAGTAGGTAAAGCAACAACTAACCTGAAATGTTAGAAACCCCCAAGTCTCTGGAATTGCCACCACTCACGGATCCCAGAAAGTCCAGCCCACACACCTTCAACCGTGAGACAAGATGGCCGATGCAAGGAGAGACCATTGCTTGTGGTGCCGTTAGGTTGTTTATGGTGTTGTTTACATGTTTTAAACAGCATAGCTATTAATGAGATTATGTTACGAGATGCTCTTTTCCTTCTATATTATTGCTGTGACACTCAGTAACAAACGAGAAACACTCAAATACACAGTAACTACATATGCAGTTGGATTCTACAGACATTCTCCCCTCCTTTCAGAAGGAAATTTCTATTACTTTCACTTCTCAGGTATCTCACAATGAGTTTGAGAAATAAAAAGGAGAAAATACCTCTCAAAAGAACAAATAGCGCATACCACGAATTAACAGAGCAATAGTAATTGGCAACAACATCCACAGATATTAACCCGCAGTGCTGAGCCACGCAGAAACAAGTGAGATTAGTTCCATTTCAGTTACAATAACAACAGGAACCAGGCCCACATGTTTGTATCTTAGTGGAAGCAAAGGACAGATTGTAAAGCAAGTCTAGATTCAATGATCAGACAGGATGGAGCCCTGCTTCCGAAAATCAAAATGAAATAATTGCCAGTGGCAGCTTACACTGGGTTCTAAGAGTTAGGAGGCAAATATTTTTGCAAAAAGAACCATGGGGAAGCAAAATGAAAATAAATTGCTCCAGGTTCTAGGCATTCTCTGTGCTTGGGCCCTGGCTGTCTTATACACAATTTTCAGAAAAATGGATGGTTCAGAAGCAAAACAAAACAAAATGGAACACATCAAGGGGCAATTTTTGCATGGCCCCAAGTAAAACAATTCAGATCTCCCAAGCTGGTGTCTATGGTTTAATAAAGGTTTTAAAATATGCCTTGCAATATTTCTAATTCCTTCTACAATTGAGTCAAAAGACAAAGAACCAAAGTTGTAAAAGAATGTTCTAAATGAATACTATACTGGAAAATAGAAATCAAAAGTGGGAACTTTAAAAATTGAATGTTTGTTTAGCTTTTATACCACCCTGAAACAAGCAACCCTGGTCTGTTCACTTGGATTTGATTTGAGAATTTGAGATCTGCCTCTCCTACCTCTGCTAAATTAATCCCACTCCTCCTTCCACTCCCACTCATGAGTCTTTATGACTTCCTCCCTCTTTTACACCCAAATGCAGAAGTGAAGCATGAAAAGCTGTTTAAGTACTCTTACTGAGAAAGGAAACTATCTGGCCATTTTTTATATTCCATGATATTAAAGTAATTCATCTGCGTTTGCACTAATGACAGTAAATCTCTCTTGCTGACAAGCTGTGGTCAATTATCCTTTCTACAGCCTTTTAAATACAAAGTAGTAGGAAGTGCGTCAGTGTTGGAAACTTGTGGCTTGCTTATTCAAACGAAACAGCCAACCAGCTTAAGTAGCTCCCTCAAAAATGCATCACCTTGCTGCTAGACCCCAAACAGCTCTCCCAAGGGCGTGCAAATGCTGGGAACTTCCGCTGGAATTTACATGTATGAAGGAAATGGTTTAAATAAAGTGGTATGCTATTTATCCCTATAATGAGTAGTTTAACAGTGACAATTAGAAAGGAAATTCTACAAGCCAGGACTCCAGTTACTTATTACTGCCACTGAAAGTCAATTAAAGTATCTAACTAATTACAGGGATTGGGATCATCTGTCATCTGGCAAATCATATTAGAGGGAAGAGGGCCTTGGTTTGTTTTTGAAAGTGTGTGATCTAGTCTCCAGCATGCTGGTTAATTTTCGGACAAGGGAGTGAATGAGGGGTCTTGCCCCACACATCTGCAGATCTGTTCACCTAGGAAGCTCCAGAAATGTTAACTGTACTTCCATCCAACCTCAGCTGCTATACAAGGAGCAAGAGTTGGCCAGGAGATGGATGGAGAGAGATCCACTCTGCCAGACCAATCATTCACCCAGAACATTGTTCTTCAACTCAAGAGTGTATAGTGATTCCTTGTAGCCTCCTACAGCAAGTTCTTACTCCTTTGCCCACTCCCAAGCCTGCTGTCCTACCATTCCCCAGCGCTTCCATCAATCATCTCCATCAGCTGTTTCACAAATATTATCATCATGACTTAAATCCCATCTGTTCTTTTTCTCAGCCTGTTAGTTAAGATGCATTCTACCCCTCTCTTCTGCGTATCCAAACTCTTTTCACCCTTAAAGGCTCAGTTCTGGTCCTGATTCCTCCTTAATGCAGAATCCAATACCAGATCTTTCCTTCTGTACACTGCCTGTGGGGTTTTGACTTCTTCACTCAATGGTTCTCAGATTGTGAACGGGTTACATCTTAAGTCTTTGCTTCCTGCCCAGCATCTAGGATACATTTACACCCCCAAAGTGGTAACCCCCTGATTCTTGGTCTCTGTTATTACTGCATTTAGTCTCATGTTTAGTAAAGTGTCTTAATCGGACCTAGCTAGCATTCTTTTGTTAAATTTAATTTGGCCTGAAGCACCTCCTTATGTATTTGAAGTCCAACCTGAAGGTTTCTCCATACATAGTGAACCTAACTGGATGTGTAAACAGACTGTAATTTACTTTTGCACCAATCACTGAGTTTTGGCAATTCAAAGGCAGTCAGCAATTCGAACTGTGCTCACATAAGACAAATGCCAAGATGTAACCAAAATCTGGCTGCTTCTGTACCTCACTTTCCTTTTTCTGTACAGAAATCCTCTCCAACCACATAGCAGTGTGGAGTCTATCTGAACCTATTCTGGTTCAGGGGGTTGCCTAATTTGCAAATCATTCGTTGCTCAATCAAACTCTGTTAAATTTAATTTGTCTTAAGTTTTGCTTTTAACACCTTCATTTGTTCACTCCTTCACTCATTCAGCACATGTTTAGAATGGCTTCTTACACCAAGACACTTCAACAATGACTTGTAAGTCTGCGTCCTGGGCATCCTCTCCTACCACATGGCCTCAGTGGGAAGATGCATTTGCTCATACCACCAAGAACAAATCAAGGAGTCTCTTAATGCTCACTGATCCTTCTTTGCCAACACTTACAGGGAAATAGCTATAAAAGCACTTACAAATATTAAAAAATTGAGCTCCCACCCCTCAGCTTCACACAGCTCTCCCCAGAGCAAACCAGGAGACAAAGAGGGGAAAATATTTTCAAATGATCTTCTGAATGATTTCAGAGCTTACATAAGGTTCAAGTTTAGTTCAAGGGATGGGCAAAAGTTGGGTCAGCCAGCTATGCTAGGGTCAGCCAGACACTGGGGTCAGTCGGCCATGTTTGGGTTGAAGCAAGAACATTTTTGTACTTCACATCCCAAGACAGATATTGGAATTTTAGCTTTCCTTCTTGCAATTTCTTTATGTTTTAATAGCCCATTTCACCGTGGCATGACACTTCCCAGAGGATCTATTTTCTCACTCTTCCCATTCCTGGCATGTGCTTTGGCATCTTATGTTCTGCACCTGTGGTGTTTAGACTTTGTATCTCCACTAGCATTTGTCTCCAATACATTGTTTGTGGAAAAAATGAACATACTGCATGCGTCCAAGGAAACTGAGTAGGAAGAAACAAGAAACCTGACCAATGTGAAAATGCACAAAATTTTTTCATTAAAGCTTCTTACCATTTTCTGCAGGAAATATTGCCCATAACAAAGCATTGAAAATGGAATATTCTCAGGCATCAAACATAAAGGCGGGTTTGATAGGTTCAACAACAGATCATATCACAAAGGACTGCTTAAAACTATTCAATGCTCCACCTCTCTGACAGTACTCAGCACATTTCATCGAAACTATTGCTTTTTCCTTGCAACTACCACACTAAAAGAATTAAGAGTATAGAGCTGTATGTCTTCCTGGTGCCTAGCATGGTGCCTGGCACCCAGTAGGCCCTAGTAAATATTTGTATTTGGTTATATAAGTACCATGTTCTAGGTACAGAGGTTTCAAAATGCCCAGATACATAGTAGCCATCTTCAAGAAATTCAAACCCTAGTGCTGTGATTCCCAAGCCTGAGTGATCTTCAGAACTGCTCACAAAGCTGTAAAAGTACAGATTTCCAAGACTCATCTCCAGAGATGCTAATTCAATAGGTCTACATAAGGGCTCAGAATTCTATATTTTTAATAAGTTTACCAGACATCTCTAATTATCAGGTAAATTGGGAATCATTGGTCTAGAGGGTAATAATAAAGCCTTGTTTTTACACCTCTTTTCCTACACTAAAGTATTTTCATATCCATTATCTCACTTGATTGTTACTCTCTGAGGGGGGTAACATAACCTGCAGGTTACAAATGTGGAAGTGAAGCCATGAGAGTTTACAAAGTTGGTGAATTCAGAGCCTGAATTTGCACCCAGGATTTCCATCCAAAAGCTCAATAGTGTTTCCATCTCACCATCCTTCCTGAGAGTGATGACCCAGGTTAGCTCTTTTGAATGAATAGTAACAAACCACAGGTCATGTTACATGAACAGCCAGTATGTTTGAGTCCCTCTCTTAGGTTCTTCGGGAGAGATGAAGTAAAATGAAAATACTGCCTTCTCCCCCAACCCGCCCCCGAGAATGACACCGGAGAGATAACAATTATGGCGACAGATCCTCTCAGTGATAGCAAACAATGAAGGTTATTTCCTTATAGGTACATTTGACATGGAAAATACTAACAAAGTCAATTCGAATGGGTGCAATAAGCCTGGTTCATGTGTCACATGGTCCTTTGGTAGAGACTACACAGTGAAGCCAACAGCAAACCAAATGCAATTCTTCAACTGAACGTGGTTCATTAATTCAGTGCTCTCGCTTCTCTCCGAGTTGTTACCTCCTGGCCCACTTTGCTTTACTCTACCATCTGCAGTGTGGCTGAGATAACTCATTGAAGGATTTATCCCACTATTATAATCCAATATGACATTAACAGGGCATTTTATAGCAGACATGAAAATTCCAGCTGCCTTTCTGGATTAGTAACACAGCAAGTTTCATTTTGCAATTACAAACTACAAGAGAGCAATGCCAGCAAAAGGCACCTCCATTTTCTATGCCGGTACATGACCTGCAGCTTTTCCCTGCCACCTCCCTGACAGGAAGAGGCCAGAGGTCCAAGAGCGTGGACACAGAGCTATGTCATCATTCAAGGACATGTCCCTTCAGGCTGGGAGACACACAGTGAGGCTCCATGAAGCATACAGAGGACTTGTGCTGACAATAAGAAAATAGGAGACAAGCCACTAAAAAAAGAACCAGAAAGAAATGAAAGTTTTTAGTCTTTGATCTCTTGTAAATTCTGCTTGGAAGTGTTTCTGGGCAGAAGAACATCTCATCAAGGTTTTTTTGTTTTCACTCTTCTATGTGGTGGTACCAGGTATTACCAGAGGAAGTTAGGGAGGGAAGATGGAAAAGACAAATGTTCCTAGCCATTTTTCAGAGCACTGACATTCAGGGAAAATGACTGACAGCTTTTGTTTCCTTATACTCACAACTGGACATTAACAACTCTGAAAGGTTAGTGTCCTGACGAAGGTGGCATTCTATGATAACTCTCCCTTTATGGTCTCCTGGGTTGGGATTTTATGGCCTAATCATACTAAAATCAGATTTCACTGGGCCCACCGAATTATACACACACACATACAAGTTCAGACCACCTTTTAAGTAATCACTCTGGGAAGCTACATGCTTGATGGGAACCTCCTTCTTCTAAAATGAGCATTATGGTCAATGGCATATTCATTCAGCCACGGAATATGTATTTACTGACATCTATTATTACAAGGTCCAGGGCAAGTTGCCACTGCTAAGATGAGATGAGGCAGCAAAGGCAGCCAAGGATCCTCCTGAGTAGGTGCAATTTGGAACACCCCACAGAGAGGAGTCCAGCTGCAGCCCACACTGTGCTTACTTCCCACTGGATGTAGATGAAAGCAGGGGAATGGGGGATGGAGGCTATAGTAGCTCCCGAAATCTGTATGGGGCAAGTCTGAGATTTGAAGACTGAATCACATTACTTCTAATATAACAGTTTCTCTTTTTCTGTGATCAGTGTTATTCATGGACATTTCTTTAGTAACAAATGTTATATCCAAAGGCATGGAATAAATGACTTTTATGTTGGTGTGGTATTGTCTCTGAGCTCTAGCATTTTTAGTGGAGTGAAGTACATTTTGAAATAAACCAAAACAAGGTATCTTACCAGGATAGGAACCACGAAAGCAGATCTAAGTGATCATGCATATCTAAAAGAATGGTTGTTGTGGGCCCGACGGCTCTCAAGGGGAGCCAATGAGGTTGCCAACTTTACTGCTGCTGGGCCAGCTACCTTAGTACCTCCATTAGGAGCTCTCATTGTCCTTGTAAAGATCTGCAGTTACAGTCATTCAAAAGAAGAGGACATGGAGACCTTAAGTAAAATGTCTTGCAAGCTAGGTGATCCACATTTTATGGTTTTTGTAAAACTTGTGGCTATTGTAGTCTTGATTTAATCTTGGTTTTAGGACTTCACCACAAACTGAGCATTGTTTTTACAAAACCATCTGCTCTGTAAGCAGAGCGTTTTCAGTCTGCTGTGTTAAAGGCCCGAGCATTGTTTTAAAGAACTTTCTGCTGGAAAGCCTCAGCTGAGACATCCCTTGGCCTGGTTTCTGCTGCTAAGCCTCACAGCCTGCGTAAGCACACAGATTAATTATTTAAACAGGGCCCTGGACATATTGAACCCTTCTATGTAGCAACTTCAATGTATTATGTGTTCTTTAACATCAGTTTTAACTTACTCAGCTCTTTAAGAAG
This sequence comes from Chlorocebus sabaeus, assembly GCF_047675955.1. Classification (NCBI taxonomy): domain Eukaryota; kingdom Metazoa; phylum Chordata; class Mammalia; order Primates; family Cercopithecidae; genus Chlorocebus; species Chlorocebus sabaeus. The sequence continues at coordinate 61,531,298 of NC_132924.1, forward strand.
GGTCAAGATATGCCTGTTGATTACATTATTGGTACTTTGAGTGTTTTCCGTGGGATGTTTATAGGGATGTCATTATTGTATGCCTTTAAAGATGTCTGTTTAGCAAAATTTTTCATGTCTTTTTGAGATGAAAAAGCAATTAATGCAATCTCTCTAATATTCTTAATATGTCTAATATTATTAATAGCAACAAATAAAGTTTAGCTTGTACAACTGAACAACAAACTGGTCAAAGTATCCCCCAAAAGAAATAAAAATCTGATAATTTTTTAAGAAACAAATTTAATTAAAAGATTATTCTGTAATTCTGCTACAAAATGAGTTTGATTTTTAAAACATGTCTGAAAATGACAGTATCCTCTTAAATACTGTTCTCTAGAGATAATCATTTTTAGGATCATGATCTTAGTGAAATATGTGATTGATTTCTATTTTTATTGACACTGTATTGTAGTGTAGTGTAGTGTATGTGTGTATGTGTTGTGATTCCTCCACAAAGAACCAATGTATTAGTGACAATTTTGAATGTAAGAAAATGTTTTATTTCTTTACTGGTGAAAATTTAAAAAGACATCTCTGTAGCAGGGTATTGGTCAAATAATCTACTAGTTAAACAAGGGTAGAATTTTTTTTTCAAAATATTGTTACAAATTTTTATTTGGAGGGAGGGATTAATTTTTGGGATTTTTAGAAATAGTCTGAAATGATGTGAAATGAGGTCTGGTACATAAAGTAGACCATCAAACCTGGTAATAACATTTTGGGGGATTTGTAACTATAATGAAGAGACCCATTTTCCTTCTGGCCCTGCGATGATTCTACCAAAGAGAAATTTTGAAAATGTGCGGAGAAAGGGTAGTGCCAGCAGAATACACAACACACGTGTCCTCATGCATGACTGCCTCAGAGGCGGCTATCGTTTGAACTTAAAGAGTATGAGATATTTACTTACAAATCATCAGTTCAAAACAGAATGGGAGAGGTCATGTTTAAAATATCTGTCAGTCAAAGCTGAGAAGCATTTTTTTTTAAATAAAAATGCTTCTTTTGCAACTGATATCAAAGTAAAATTATTCTAAGAGCACATCTTGGGCAAAGAATCTTAAGTGCTTTTCATTTTTTGGATTAAAAAGAATTCCACACACCCAAAATTCCTCTGTATGCCTGAGAGATTAATTTCTCACTACTTTAGGCAATGTCAGTGAAGTCATTATGAGGTTAATCAAAAATTTTAGTGCAAGAGACATATGACATAGGAAAATGTATGTACATGCTACAATTAAGTAAGAAGTGCTTTTTTAAGACATAAGTAACTGAGTTGTCCATTAAAAACTAAAAATAGAAACTCCTGGAATCTTGATAAAGTCTGGTTTTAAAAGAATTTGACTCTTAGTTGTCTTCATGATTAGTACATTTATCTGTTCAGTTAAATCTAAAGAAATTCTGTCTGAATATATCCATTTTTAATTTTACAACTTTATTGTGGGTTTAATGGACCCTAAATAAGCCACATATATTTAAATGTATAATTTAATAAGTTTTGCCTTATGTAAACATCCATGAAGCCATCACTGCAATCAGAATAATGAACACATCCATCACCTTCCAAAGTTTCTTCATGACTCTTCATAATCCTTTCCCCACCATGAATCCCTCCTTTCCCAGACAACCACTGCTTGGCTTTCTATCACTATGAATTCTGTTAGTATAGAATTTTATGTAAATAGAATCATGCAATATACTATACTCTCTTTTGCCTGGCTTCTTTCACTAGGTATAATTATTTTGAGAATCACACATGTTGTGTGTTATCAGTCCTTTATTCTTTATTACAGATAATTCTACTTATTCCTAGTATTCCAGATATTCCTATTTATTCCTTCTTATTTCATCATATGGATGTGCCAGAGTTTGTTTATCCATTTACCTGTTGATGGCCATTTGGGATGTTCCAGTTTTTGATTATTATGAATAAAGCTGCTGGGAACATTTATGTACAAATCTTTGTATAAACATGCACTTTCTTTTCTCTTGGGTCATAGGTGAGTGTATTTTTAACTTCTTAAGAAATTGCCAAATTGTTTTCCAAAGCAGTTGTGCCATTTTCCATTCCCACTAGGGGTGTGAGAGAGTTCTAATGACCATATTTATATAACTGACCTATGTCACAATCTTCTCATTTAAACAGATATTAAGCATTTTTATTTTTTTATCTTGTTGACTGACAGAGAAATGACTTGATTGTCCCTAAATTGAATCACTTATACCTTACTAACACAAAGATAAGTCTTTTCCAGTGACCCAGTGCCATCTCTCCAGACAGCCCACCTTGCCTGTTTTCCCTGTTCTCCCTCCCTCTCTCTCCTTTCAGTCATTACTGTTGCTTGAGGAATTCTCATGAAAAATAACCCTGAAATAAAGGGATAAACGGAGAGAGAGAAAAAGTAAAGTCGGTAGTGACTGGATGGGGTTGCAAAGTCAAGGAGCATAGTTGGGTAAGTTGCTGTTTAGTTGATGTATTCATTAGGATTGGGTTCACCTTTATGTGAGAGATAACCAAAAACAGCAGTTGCTAAAATAGAAATGTATTTTTCTCTCTCATCAGAAAAGTTCAGGGCACTAAATGGCAACTATGGAATCCGTTGAGTTCTACGCCCCGTCATTCCCTGGGTGTGACTCTTACCATCATGATCTGTGGTAGCTTGTCCCCAAAGTTGGCCCTGACAATTCCTCTCTGTACTATATGCATAAGCTCCCCCAACTTCTTATTATGGGTGACTGTTTTGACCACTAGAATATAGTGAAAATTATATTATAAGGCTTCCAAGGTCAGGCCTTAAAAGAATTAACAGCATTACTTCTTGCCCTTTGGAACTCTCTCACCATGTGAGGAGCCTCCACCATGTGGAGAAAAACTGAGGCACTCTGGTTGACAGCCCCAACTGCAAGTCAGCCCCAAGTGTCAGCTATGTGATTGGCCCACCTTAGATGTTCCTGTCTAGCCCCAGAAGAATACAGCCCCAAATGACATCACACAGAGAAGAAGAACTACCCAACTGAGTCCAGTCAACCCACAAAATCATAAGAAATAATAAAATCATTGCTTTGAATGACATGGCAATAAATAACCAAAACACATTCTAAGAACTGTGATTAGCCACGTGGTTACATGTGTGTAATCTCAGCATTTCAGGCAGCAGGATGGGTCGACAACAGGGGGTACACAGCCTCTTTTTAAAAGAAATATTCCAGAAATTGCCAAATTGTACTTCTTATGTTTCATTGGTCAGAACTCAATCATGTAGCCCTACCTAGCTTGTAGAGAAGCTTTTGTGTTTTTGTAGAGAAATTTTGTGTGTGTGTGTGTATGTGTGTGTGTGTGTGTATTTAAGTTCTGGGGTATATGTGCAGAATGTGCAGTTTTGTTACATAGGTATAGAACATTTAACTAGACATTGATGAACTCAGCTAAAAATTGGGGTTGTGTTAATTTGAGGGCAAAGGACAGGACAGCATTGGTATTTTGTGGGCAGTTGAAAGTGTCTGTCTTAGTTGTTTGTTTTTTTTTTTTTTTGTATGTAGTAAGATTAATTAGGGTTAGCGCTGCTCAGAGGGGAATACATATTTCCTCAGAAACTCAGGTGGAAAACAATGTGAAGGAAAAAGTAACATTTTGAGCAAGAGAGAAATGGAAGAAATATCCATCAGAGGATTCCAAGTCAGCTTTGCTAGTGCCACCTATTGAGATTAAGGAAGCAAGTGCTAGGTTCAAATATAGAGAAACTAAGGTCTGGGAAATTCTCCTTCGGGAAATTCAATAGGAAGTCAATGGTGAATAATAAAAGGCATTCCTGAGGAGCACCAAGGACCTAGTGTGAATTCGTGGGGCAATCAGTGAAGCTGTTTGGGGAATTATTTTAGTAATGATCAGAAAACAAAAGCAGACAGTGGGAGATACTTGGATTTGGGGACTGACAAGGTAAGAATGGAAGAAATTCATTTTAACAGACAATGCTGGCATAAAAAAATAGTGTGTGTATATAGACAATTATATATTAAATTGCATATATAATATACAATTTAATATATAACTGTACATTATAGTATATATAATTATATATAGTGTATATAATATACAATTATATATATACTGTCTATATATATAATTTCACACATACCCAAATATATTTGTTGAAATAATTTACCTATTCAAAAAAATTAAAGAAACCAATAAGTTTAATTTATCAACAAAAATAGCTAAAGATAATATCTATAATACCTATATAAAAAACATGAAGATCAGATGATATCCCAGCTTACCCCATCCTTGTTGTATGAACCCAGAAACGTCAACCTCAGTGAACTGCAGTTTCCACATCTATAAAATAGAGTTACATTTTCGATCTCAAAAGTTTCTTGTGGAGACTAAATAAACCAATATATGTGTAGTACCTGCAACCTAGTAGGCACTTAATAAGTGTAATCTTCTTCCTCCACTCCTTCCCCACAAAAACGCACTCTAAAAATAAACTATGAAGTACTATTTACTGTGTATTAGAAAATGGTGTATCACTTAGTATAAGATTTACATTTTAAAAAATACCAGCAAAGAATTCATAGACTCTTGCAAGTTTGGTGCTAGAACAGTTCTGAGCTTATCTCATCCAATCCACTCCTATCAAAATGGACAAGATGAAACCTAGAAAGCTTACTTGGTTCACCCAAGATCATTCACCAAGATGGTGCAGAGATGAGCTAGAAACCTTGACCATCCCCCACCTCAACTGCCAATCATTACTTAATAGAAAAATGGACTACCAACACTTGTTCAGAGTCAAAATTATGTCATAGATGGAAACAGAAAAATTTAAAAAGAGACATACAATGATTTCCTCACAAAATTTTTACCAGTTACATCTAGTAGCCTAAAAGTATTAGCGCACAATCTTCTAGCCAACAAACTTAAATTCTTTACTGGAGGCTATTAAAACACTTGAGAGTAAATGTTAGAAGTAGATCCATAACCTTATTGAATTTTTTAAATGAACAAAAGAAGAAAGTATTTATATACTTGGCTATGTGAAAATTAAAATTTCAGCCTGGTAAAAGACATCATAAATAAGAATTTTTTTAAATGAAGCAAGTTGGGGAAAAAATGACACTCTATATGACAGGCAGTGTACTGGTACATAGCAAACTATTATGAATCACCGGAAAAATATGAACACCCCAGGACAAAATGGGCGAAGGATATGTACAAGCATGTCCCAGATAAAGAAATATATATAACCATTAAACAGAAGAAAAGAGTCTCACTAAAATTTAAAGAATCACACCTTAAAACAATGAGAGATATATTTACCTCTCAGATTACCAAAGATTAAAAAGAGTAATAATAATAATGATAAAAGAATAATAATATCTCATACCTTGGTTAGCATATAGGAAAGGGAGTTTTTAAAAATATATGCCTAGTATTGACATAACTTTCCTGAAGGGCAATTTGGCAATTTCTATGAAAAGTTGTATAAAATTGTTGACTCAGAAATGCCATTGCCATGAATTTATCTTAGAAAAGTACTTGCTCAGATGCCTAAAGATATTTTTTAAAGATGTATTTTGCAGACTGAGTTGTAATATTAAAAAACTAGGAAGTCAACAAAATGTCCCTCATTGATGAGTAGAAATAGAAGAAGGATGTGTTCATATGGCATGTTCTACTGTTTAAAACAAACAACAAAGAAAAAAACAAGGTTGCTCTAAATGTATTAACTGGTAAAGTGCCAGTGACACATTAAGTTGAAAAGCAAGTTGTAAAGCAATATGTATAGGATGACCCTATTTTGTAAAAGGGGAAAGAAAGTATAGGTGTTTGAATACACATGGAAAAATGTCTTACTCAGAGTCCTTAACTGAAAGCAACAGAATTGAGCAGAATCTAGCTTAGACCAAAAGGGATGGTTTGGCTCATGTCACTGGGAAACCATGGATGGAGCTGGCCGTAGAGGCAGCTGGATCTGGGGGTTCAGGTGATGTCTTCAGAGTTGTCTCTGCACCAACTCTGTTTCTCTCTGTGTTTTGTCCTCATTCTTTTCATTCCAGACAGCCACCTCCCTCGTGTAACTAAAAAACTTCAGCCATTCATAAGCTGACTTCAGATCTTTCTAACAAAATGATCTGCAAAAGAAAGACATAGAATTTCCTACTAGCTCTAGCAGGAACCTCAGGGAGAACCCTGCCAGTTTGGTCCCCAAACCCTTCCCTGAGGCAGTAAGTGGGGCCAGGGCCAGGGCTGATTCTCAGCGGCCAGCAAAGCTCCTGCTTCAATCCTGAGAAGCAGTGGGGGCACAGAGTAGGGAGTGGTGGTTCCCCAAAGGCAGAAAGGATTCTGGGAAACAACATAAGTCCACTACTATTAATACGGTAATTTAAATAGGCAAATATGGGCCAGCTGCAGTGGCTCATGCCTGTAATCCCAGCACTTTGGGAGGTCAAGGCAGGTGGATTGCCTGAGGTCAGGAGTTTGAGACGAGCCTGGCCAACATGGTGAAACCCCATCTCTACTAAAAATACAAAAATTAGCTGGTGTGGTGGCACACACCTGTAATCCCAGCTACTCTGGAGGCTGAAGAACGAAAATTGCTTGAACCTGGGAGGTGGAGTTTGCAGTGAGCCAAGATCAGGGCACTGCACTCAGCCTAGACAACAGAGCCAGACTCTGTCTCAAAAATAAATGAATAAATAAATAAATAAATAAATAAGCAAATATGGGGACTGTGGGAAATGGGATTTTTCAAAAAACCAAACTCCTACCAAATCTCTCCTTCTCATACACAGACACACACACACGCACACACACACATACATATACACACACATCTTTTACGTTATTTGATCAAAATGCAGCCTGTGTATTTCTGGACAATAAAGAGGTTAATTTCTTCTGGAAAGATACTGGAAAAGGAATTTTATTGAAGAGGCTGATTGGGCTTTTTCTGCGAGCAGAGACCCTGATTCTGTGAGATAAGTGGGGGAATACAAGCCTTGGCTGAATGCTGCCATGGCTCTGTGTGGGCTTGTTCTGGATCACTCCCCAACTCCAGGGGCAGGAGGACTCCAGGGCGGGGCCAGCCTCATGGCTCTGCTGTAGCCCTAGCACCTTCTGACAGCTGCTGAACAGGCTATAAATGTCCCCAGAATATATTTTCCTCTCCAGAAAGCAGTTAGCACACTCTCTACCACATTGGAAGCTGATTGCCTTCTTTTCCTCCTACAGGCATGTCAAAGAGAAACCAGAAATGCAAGACCTAACAGTTAAACTCATTAATTTGGATTCCACAAATCTAGAATTAGAGATAAATCAGATAGGAGCTATAATAAAGTTTCTGTGTTATCTCTAAATAAAAGATTTATTTTGCAAATTATAGGGTAAATAAGATTGCAGAGAAATGGGGAAAGCTATTTTTCAAGTACCATGCACTATTTCAGAAGCATCCATCAACAGGTAATCAGCTGATAAACTGATGACTAATTGTAAAACACTGTTATCTATTCAATCAAGTTTTTTTTTTTAAAAAAAACAGCTCTTCTGTTGGACACTTTGTAGCCTAGTTCTTAGTTACTATAAATATTCTGAAAAGCATCTAAAAATGGTATAATTCAGAATGCTTTACTAATTCAGTTTACTGGAGAGTTTTTATTGTAGGATGGCTAAAATTACTTTTCAGATGCTATAGTGCTTTAAGAGCATTGGTTTCTGAGGTTCAAATTCAGGTTCTATTATTTAATGATATCTTGGGCAAGCTGCTCACTCTCTGAGCCTGTTTTCTCGTTTTTATAATGGGACAACAATATTCACTTTATGGAACTGTTGTTAGGATCCGGTTGGAAGTTTGGCACATAGTAATCCATCAATAAATATTATTCTTTAATCTTCTTAATTACATATTGTGTTTTGAATGTGCCCAGCTCTCCTAAGACCCTAGACATTAAAAAAAAAAAATTTTGGTTTAGTGAGAACAGAATAGGATAAGAACAGAATGGAGCTAGCCCTGACACACATGCTGGCCAAGTGCTTGACAAAACACCACTTTGTTCAGTACAGCAGGTCATGTCAACCCTGAGGAAAAAACTCATCATTCTGAATCAATCTGTCAACTTTAGTTCATTGATTTTACAGGATCTGTGGATAATTTTCTTTAAAGGAAGCAACCTTACTTACCATGTCATACCATTCCTGCATTTAAAAAACAAAACCAAAAAAACTCTCTGCCTCTCCTCCATAGAGTTAGGCGGCATTTTGATCTATTCAATCTTGGCAGAGTCCACCAGCATAGATTGTTCCCATTTCAACAACATTCTTGTGCATGTGACATGCAGTCAGTGCTTACCCACAAACCACACTGAGGGATGAGCTAGGAAATCAAGAGGCAGACCCAGCAACTTGGTAAAGTAGAATGTGTGTGGAGAAAGTAGAACAAGTGACAAATTGGGGAAAAATATTTGGCACACATTTAACAAGCAAAGGCTATAAAATTCTACTGTAAGAATGCAAACATTTAAAAGAGACTACAAGTTAATCAGAAATGTCAAACAATCCAACAGAAGAATAAACCTAGATTCTTCTCTGCCAAGTTACAAAAGAAATTCAAAAGGTCAAAAGCTTATGAAAAAAAGCTAAGCATCATCAGTAATCTGGGAAATTCAAGTGAAAGTAACAGTGGCTCACCAATTTTGACTGTGAGATTTGAAAAAGTTAAACAGACTGATAACATCTAATGCTAAGATTTTTAAATGTGTATTCTCTAACATCTAACATCAATTTTATTCATTTTCTATTGCTGCAGTACCAAACTGATGCAGATTTAGTGGCTTAAAACAACACAAATGTATTATCCTACAGTTTAGTAGATCAGAAGTCCCACAGAGTCTCACTGGGCTCAGATCAAGGTGTCAGACTGGGCTGTATCCCTTTCTGGAGGCTCTAGGGGGAATCTATTTCCTTGCCTTTTCCATTTCCTTGCCTTTCCCTTTTTTTTTTTTTTTTTTTGCCTTCTAGAGGACACTGGCATTCCTGGCCTCCATCATGCATCTTTAAAGCTAGCGATGTTGCATCCCTCTGATCATTCTTCTGTAGTCACCGCTCCCTTTCTGACCACAGCTGGGACAGATTCTTTGCTTTTAATGATTCATGTGATTAGATTGGGCCCAACTAGATACTCCAGGATAATTCCCCCATCTCAAGTTCCTTAACTTTAATCACATCTGCAAATTCTCTGTGGCCATGTAAGGTAATATATTCATAGGCTCTCAGGATTAGGACATGGTTACGTCTGGGAGGAGGCTTTATTCTGCCTACCACACTAACGGTGAAAGGATGGCCTGTTTGTAGGACAGTATGGCAGTATATGCATTATCACTGACCCAGCAATTTGACACCTGAATATCTATCCCACAGAAACACTTGCACATGTACATAAAAATGTACATTTAAAGATGTTCATTGCAGCATCATTTGTGAAAACAAGAGATTAAAACAAATCAAATATTCTTTGAAAAAGAGCGGTTAAATAAGTTATGATATCACCATATTATGTTACTAGGTAGCAGTTAAAAATACAGATAGATCTCTATGAGCACATATGCAAAGACCTCTACAACACATTTTTAAAAAAATTTTTAAGTTTTATTTTAACTTTTAAGTTCAGGGATACAAGTGCAGGGGTAAAAGTACGTAGGTAAACTTGTGTCATGGGGGTTTGTTGTACAGATTATTCTATCACCCAGGTATTAAGACTAGTACCCCTTAGTTGTTTTTCCTGATTCTCTCCCTCCTCCCACCCTCCAGCCTCTGAAAGGCCTCAGTGCATGACATATTGTTAAGTGAAAAAAAGAAAAGAAAAAAGCAAGTTGAAGATAAACTATAATACAAATTTAAATTTATAGATTAAGAATTTAGAAAATGTCTGAAAGATCCCTACCATTGGAGGGCTCTGAGAATTAGAATGGAATTGAGGATAAGGGATGGAGGGAACATGTGTGTGTGTGTGTGTGTGTGTGTGAGAATATATACACACGAATACAGTTATTAATACATAATACATTTTATATTTTTATGTATATTATAAATATATTATAGGTCATCTGCATATTTATATGTAATATATATTACATATAACATTTTCTACATATTATGTATTATGTCTGTGTATTAAATATATTTATATATTTTTTGTGTATTATACACATTATATATCATCGGTACCTGAATATGTTTATATTGATATATCTGTAATATTTTAATTTTTACAGATGTGTATTCACATGTTATTTGTATTTTTTAATATTAAGTTGTTTAAAAAACAAAGTGCACCAGATTGTAAGTCATGGGCACAGCTGTGTGACTTGGGCTACTCACTTCATCTTTCTGGGCTTTAAATAGTCTATAAAATGAGAAGTTAGACACAGAGATTCTAAATTCGATTTCAATTCCAGATTTTATGAATAGATGCAGCAAAAAAATTTAAACTTACTCTAGTAATATTTTGGTGATGTATGAAAAGGAAAACAGTAATTTCCTTCTTGATTTTTAAAATCACGTCCTACATTTTCTGGAATAGTCTTGACAGTAAAATATTTTAATTTTTGATTCTGTAATATATTAGTACTTGCCATATTGTATGACTCAATTGGGATCTCTACAGGCATTCTAATATACTGCTGGTGTTAATGCAAATTGGTAAAACCTTTCTGAAAAGCAAATCACAACAAGAGAAAGTTTTTTAAGGCAGTTTAATCATTGACCTAGTAATCCCACATCTAGAACTTTTATTCTAAGAAAAAACACAGAAATATTCTAAATGTCCAAAAACCAAGAAATGGTTCAATAAATTAAGCTTTATTTGCAGGCAGCATTATTATACAGTCATTGATAATATTTCAAAGAAATGTTAATAACACAGAAAAACTTATAATCAAATATTGAGTGACAAAATATATAGAAATATGTATATATTTCCTGTTCTCTGGTATAGGTTTTATGTACATGGACCTAGAATAAAGATTGGAAGGGAATGTACCAAAATGTTAATGACAGATAACTCTAGCTTGTGATATTTAAAATGCTTTTTGGCAATTTCACATCTTCACACATTGAACTAGTATTACTTTTTTAATCATAAAATAAAATCCAAGTTGGTCTCCGAACTTATAAATTACAATAAGCTTTTCAAATGAAAATTTTCACTGTGTTTATAGAAAAATTACTAATTTTCTTAACCTTTGGAGGATTATCTATTTTTAATTTTTCCTTTTTGTTTTGGATTTAGTTTACTCTTCTTTTTCTAGTTTCTTAAAGTGGAAGGTAAGTTATTGATTTGAGACCTTTTTTCTCTTTAAATATAGGTTTTAGAGCTATAAATTTTCTTTTAAGTAGTGACTTCGTTGTATCACATAGTTTTTTTTTTTTAAATAAAATGTGCATTTTCTCAAAGTACTTTCTTTTTTTTGAATTTCTTCTCCTGTTTTTTTTTTTTTTTGTTTTTTTTTTTTTTTTTTTTTTTTTGTTGTTGTTGTTGTAGTTTAAGTTCTGGGATACATGTGCAGAACATGCAGGTTTGTTACATAGGTATACACGTGCCATGGTCATTTGCTGCAACCATCAACCTGTCACCTACATTAGGTATTTCTCCTAATGCTCTCCCTCCGCTAGCCCTCCACCCACTGACAGGCCCCGGTATGTGATGTTCCCCTCCCTGTGTCCACATGTTCTCATTGTTCAACTCCCACTTATGAGTGAGAACATGCGGTGTTTGGTTTCCTGTTCCTGTGTTAATTTGCTGAGAATGACTTTCTAACTTCCTTTGTGATTTCTTGTTTGATGCATTGGTTATTTAGTAGTTTTTTTTTTTTTTTTAATTTCTCCATATTTGTGAATTTCCAAATTTCTTTCTGTTATTTTAAATTTAATTTCCTTGTGGTCAGAGAATATGCTCTACATGATTTCAGCCTTCTTAAAAGTCTCAGGACTTGTTTTATGGGTAACATATTTGTCTGTCCTGGAGACAGTTTCATGTAAATGTGAGAAGAATGTATATTTTTTTGCTGTTGATTATTCAACAAATTTCTGTTAGGTCTAGTTGGCTTATAGTATTGGTCAAGTTTTCTATTTCCATGTCTATCATCTGCCTATTCTATCTTTTATTGAAAGTAGGATATTGAATACTGTTGAATTGCCTATTTTTCTCTTTAATTCTGTCAGTTTTTGTTTCACATGTTGGGGTTCTATTGTCAAGTGCATATATGTGTATAATTTCTATGTCTTCTTGATAGACTGATCCTTTTATCATTATCAAATGATCTGTCTATAGTAACAATTTTTGGCTTAAAGTCTATTTTTTTCTGATATTAGTATGACAAATCCAGCTCTCTTTTAGTTATTGCTTGCATGACATTTTCCCCATCCTTTTAATTTCAACCTATTTGTATCCTTGAATATAAAGTGTGTCTTTTGTAGATAGTAGGTAGTTGAATCATTTTTAAATATCTATCCTGCTAATCTCTGGCTTTTAATTGGAGTGTTTAATCCATTTATATTTAATACTATTACTGATAAAGTAGGATTTACAGCTGCCATATTTTATTTGTTTTCTGTATGCAGGTATTTTTTATTCCTTGATGCCTCCATTAATACTTTTCCTTGTGCTGAATAAATATTTTCTAGTGTATCATTTTAATCCCCTTGTTGTTTATTTTACATCATTTTTTTAGAGTTAAATTTTCTTAGTTTTTGCCCTGAAGATTAGAATTAACATCTTAGTTTAAAACATTCTAGTTTGGATTATTACCAAGTTAATTTTAATACTGTATAAAAACTTTGCTCCAATACCGTTACTTACAAACTCTCAACCTTCCCATGTGAGAACAATATTTGGGATATATTCATTGTGTCAGTTCTACTAGTAAGCAGTGGTTATATCTCACTTTAATTAATGAGCATGTCTTGAAGAACTCCTAATTTCTATGTAGGAGTTAAATGAAGAGGTAAAACAACCAGGCTAGCTTTTTAAGCAAGGAATAGGCAGCTCCATGTCACAAAGGAAATTTTGAAGTGGGCACCCCCATTCACTGAGTTTTACCAGTTTCATTTGGCAGCTCATAAGGTGATTTTATGTGCAACTGAAAAAAGGTAAAACTCTTTCCCACAGTGCTTTAAACAAGTTATAATGCATTTTCAGATACAAAGGGCTACAGGGAGATTTCCTGACAAGCTTGAATAAAAGTAGAAATTTCAATTTTTTATGAGATTGTTTAAACACTGACTTTAAGGCAGCAGCAGTAAGCTCACTCTTGCTGGCTGTGAGTACATTGAAACTCCCAAGCTGAAGAGAGGTAAATGAGCATTCCAGGATGTGCAAAATGAAAAAAAAAATATGTGCACAGTTTGTATGTCACAGAAACAATTATTCTTTAAATTCTATCATCAAGAAGTGAGAAAGACAAATTACCCTTCATATACACATTCACACACACACATTTATATAATGTGTAATATATCACTTTGCATTGCAATGATTTATTTGACCATGGACTGGAATAGGAAGTATAGCTGAAATACAGTCATTTCTATATGATCTTTCTATTTCTTATCTTTTTAATCACCCCTTTATCAGAATATATTTTTAAACATGTGTGCCAGTTTAGTTAAAAAGAGCCTGGCATTGTTGTTAAGCAGATCTGAACTTGAGTTATGATGCTGCCACTAGTGTGACTTGGTACTTAATCTCTTAATCATTTAAACTCTCTAAGCCTCAGCTTCCTCAACTGAAAAGTACACTTAAATTTGGTACCAACTTTACAGAGCAATTGAGATAATGAGTCAATCTGATTAGCTATTACTAATGTAGCTATTGCTAATAATACAACTATAAATAAAAATAATAATATCAGCAACTATTTTGAGTACTTGCTACATGCAAATCAATGCATTAGGGCCTGAAGACAAATGGTAAATGGAAATATGTTGAGCTCATTTGATTCAAATGTGCTTCAAGAAAAGTCTGAGAAATGGGGAATAATGGCATACAGAATGCAATGCAGATCAAAGGAAATTTCAGATAAATGTTTAGGGAAATTGGGAGCAATGGGATTAAGGTAGAAATGGAATTGGAGTTGGAATATGTCTGCTTACCAGTTTTCAACATACCAATGAAAATAAAATATTTGGCTCTTTTTGTTTGTATATTTTGTTTTTCCAAAGCTCCATTGTGCTTGTACTTTCATCAATGTCTTGAAAAATATTATTTGTATTGGTTGGTTCAGCATAGATTATCTTCATTTTTCACAACAGACGTTTCTTTGATATTACAGTCAGCCCTCCTTACCCATGGGTTCTGTATCTGTGGATTCAATCGACCATGTATTGAATATACTTGAGGAGGAAAATAAATGATTGTATCTTACTTGAATATGTATAGATTTTTTCTTGTCCTTATTTCTAAGAAATACAGCATAACAACTCTTTACATTGCATTTACAAGGTATTAGGTATTATAAATAATAGAGAAATGATTAAAACTGTGCAGGAGGATGTGCATAGATTGTATGTAAATAATACCCACTTTATTTCAGAGGCTTGAGCATCCACAGATTTGGGTATCTACCTGGGGTCCTGTAACTGATCCTCCATGGATACTGAGGGATGACTGTATACGTAAAAATATTTGTAAAGTAAATCACATTTGAAATGAGCTTTGTGCTTTCCAGTCATTGCATTTTGCACATTTTACTCCCTACTTGAATTACTTTCCCTCTTTTCTCTGTCAACTCAAATTCTATCCAGTCTTTCTGGGTCACTACCAACACCACGTATTCTCTGAACCTCCTCTAAGGTCATCCCAGTCCTCATTGTTTTCCTACTCATGTGAATTACTATGGGATCTGCATTTAATTACAAAGAAACTCAACAAGCAACTGTTGACCAATTACAATGAGCCAGGCCCTGGAATTGCTACTGGAAACATAAGATGAACAAGATGCTGTTCCTGGCCTTTCTTTGGGGACATAGAATCCAGTGGCAGTAGACAGACATACTAAGGGAATCATTATTACAAAAAAATTTTTATAAATAAAGGGCATATTTAAGGAGAAATACTGCATCAGAAAGATCAGAAAGAAAACCAATCACTCACTAATTTGTCTTTTTGGTAAATCTGGATTTTCATCTGAAGCACAATGCACAACTAGGCTTTCATATATTTTTTCAGAAATGAGAAAGTTGCCCTTTAAAAGTAGTTACAGGTTTTCTATCTCCATAGATAGAGGGAAAATTCACCTTTATAAGAAGACTTCTCTTTTTATTATGAGAAAGAATTCTAGCATGCATTTCATGCGTTTTCATTATGCAAAGTTAAAGCTAAAGTGCTACTCTGGAATGGAGACAATTGGGACAAGTCATTAAACTACTTTGCATAACGATGTAAACATTTGACTTTACTGTGGTAAGAATTACATCTTGCAGCAATTAGCCTTTGCCACAATGGTGTATTAAAAACAATTTCAAAATTCAGTGACTGGAAAAAAATATTTTATTTCTCTAGATGTTTGAGTCAGCTGGGCAGGTCTCACTTCACATTGCAGGTCTGCAGGTCTGCAGGTCTGGGTCTTCCCCACATGTCTTTCATCCTTTTTGGTCCCATTGAGCTATTCAGGGCACATTCTTCTCACGGTGATGGCAAAGGCACACCAAACGACAAGCCCAACCACACAAGCACTTTTCAAACTGCTTTTTGCATCACATCTGCTAACATTCTATTAGCCAAGCAAAACACATAGTCCAGCCCAAAGTTAAGAGGCTGGGAAGGACATTCCATCTTTAGTAGCAGAAAATGCAAAACTACAAGGCAAAGAATGTAGACATAAGAAATGATAGAGTCACATACAATAATTCAACCTCTCAGACCCCATAAAGATATTGATTGAAATGTGTTTGAAACTGAGGGAAGGATTTGGGGTTTGCAGTTATTCTCAGTGGACCAGAAAAAGAAGAGATGTGAGGGTTCTCTTGGCGGCAGGCTATGAAACAGAGCACATTAAATAGGGAGGACTCTTGAAATCAATACCTGTGAAAAGGAGTGAAAGGAAGCAAAATTGGGCAAAGGGAAAAGTTGAGCTCTGATGTGGTCTCAATAAAGGGTCCAGGCAACTCCATGGGAAGTTTTGGAACTTGTGGCCCTTCAGAGTTGTCCCAAGTTGTGGCATGGTGTCCAGACTTTTATATCTCTGCTCAGCCAGTCTTCACAATACCTTTGCTTGATCAGGTCTTGTGTAATTTTGGCCATAGGCAATCTCCAATGAGGGCTGATAGGTGAGAACTGTAGTTTGGTAGCACTCACAGGAGTGTCTTCATTTTGAAGGAGAATCTTGGTTGCAAAGCACTGCACCTATTACAGCAGCTACTATGTGCTAGACACCAGTCTAAGTGCTGGGGATATAGACAAAGAACAAATGAATAAGAAAATATATCACACATCAGACAGTGCTGAATGTTACAGGGAGATAATAAAGCAGGGTCACTCAACTCCAGTCACATAGCATCCCTGAAATTATTCAAACCCACCACGTAATTCCCCATTCCAGGGTCTTTGCTACCTATCACTTATGGCCCCACTCTCTTTAGGTCTTGGCTCAAGTGTTCCCTTCTCAATAAAGCATTGTATCACTATTCTGTTGTAAATTTCAGCGTCTCCAACATCCACCCATCCTAGCATTCCTGTCTCTCTTCTGCTACTGGACAGTTTTCTCTGTTCTCCTGAGAAACCAGCACTCTGTCCCCCTGGCTACCTGCTGCCCTTCTGAGACTTGAATATCCTTGTTGGGGTCTTGTAATGACTTCTTTTACTTTCTTTTTATTTCTCCCAAATAAGTAAAACATGGCAATATTAAGGAAAGAGAGTGATTACTTTGCGAGAGTTCCCCCATCCCCTACTCCTGCCCCATCCTACCCTATCCTGGCCATTAAATAATAATTTTTCTCAACACTAGAAGTAAACTGGGAAAACACACAAATAGGAAACTCTGATTAAAACCAATCAGGAGAAAGTGACTGAAAATGGCTGCAGACAGTGTACACACACATGACTGGTTTCCTTTGAGGCCGTTTTGCTTCTGTCTTCTGAGAACAGACTTTCCTTAGCAAAATCCTCTCCCAGGCAGGTCGAGCCCTGTTTCTGAGCGCTTCTTGACTAATGCAGGTATTTGTTTAGTTGTTGCCCCTCCTGTCTTCCCGACTGGATTCAAATGCTTTCATACTTGAAAATGATCTCTTTAAAATCACCCTGATTTTTCCCAACAGATTAGTGTATTTGGAGTAATAGCATGAGCTAAGGTTCTATAACATGGGGTGGGGGAGAAGTTTAAGCAAATTTCTTACAGTTTGGTTTTCAGTGTGAGTTGAAAACAAACCAGCCAAGTGATAGAAATATATTTCAGACCCAAGGAAAAGATAAATGTCATCCTTTCTATGCTGTACAGTAAATGTGTACCGCAATTTCTCTGTTCAAAAAACGTAGGCATTTCCAACCTGTAACATATAGACATGGTCATTTATGACAATTAGGTATTTGATGCCTTTTTAAGCATAGCCATCTTCCTACCATTTTACTTTCCATTTTCTTTTCACTCCTAATCCCCACCCCCCACCCCACCCCCCATATACCCATTCCAACTCACCACTCTTTATCCTCCAATCCACAAATTAAAGTATTTTTGCTGGGAGTTATATATTCCACTGCTCAAAAGGAGTTCACCACTGGAATTCTTGTAGCTGAAATATCCAGATGGTTGTCCTAATTTTTCATTTAACTATTTGGTATGCTTGGTTATTCTATCTCATTTTATTCATCCTCAAAACATTTTTAAAAGTTATTTTCTCTAAAGAATAGAAACATGAAGCTTCATGTGAGGTGATTCAAACCAAAGTTAGGAATTATATTTCACTTCAGAAGGCAGGTTTTTCAAAACAAATATAGACTGAAGTAAGAAGGTTAACATGCCTTTAAATGTTTGCCTTTTCTATAAAAATAGGCTTATTATTTACTGAAGGTTTTTGAACAAATATTTATTGAATACTTACTATGTGTCAGACATTGTTCTCAGCAGTTAGAATATCTCAGTGAACAAAAAAATGAAGACCCTGACACTGTGAAAGCTTAAGTTTGAGATAGGAATGCTGATAATAGACGCAAGCATAATAAATAAATAAATTATGTAGCTTGTTAGAAGCTTCCTATACAATACAAGAAGGGTTTCCATATAACTTGCGGAGGAAAAGAAGAGGGAAGATACGGTAATAGGATAGCAGGAGGTGTTGGGGCACAATACAGCATAGAGTGGCAGAGCAGGCTTATTGAGAAGGTGGTATTAGCATAAAGACTGAAGAGCTTTTCGGGCTAAAGTAGCAGCCAATGCAAAGGTCCTGAGAGGGGAATTTGTCTGGCATATTTGAGGAGCAACAAGGAGGCCAATGTGGCTAGAGCAGGGCAAATTGGGCAAAGAGAAAAAAGATCAGACAGGTAATGGAGATTAGAACACTTAGGGCCTAGTAGACCATTGTAAGGACTTTGGCTTTTACTCTGAGTAAACTGGGAGCCATTACAAAATTCTGAGCACAGAAGTAGGGTATTTTTGGTTTTTGGTTTGTTTGTTTGAGACAGGGTCTTACTCTGTTGCCCAGGAGTGTAGTGGTATAATTCTAGCTCACCGCAGTGCAGTCTAGAATTCCTGGGCACAAGTGATCCTCCTACCTCAGCCACCTAAGTTGCTGGGACTACAGGTGCACAGTACCATGTCTGGATAATTTTTAAATTTTTTTGTAGAGGCAGGGTCTCCCTATATTACCCAGGCTGAGCTCAAACTCCTGGCTTCAAGCAATCCTCCTGCCTCAGCCTCTGAAAGTGTTCACATTACAGGCACAAGCCACCCCACTGGGTCCATATTTAGGTTTAAAAAGGTCACTCTGGCTTCTGTGCTGAGACTAGATGGTGGGTAGAACAAAGATAGAAACAGAAAGGTTAGGAAGCTGATGATGGTGGTGTACACCAAGGCAGCAGCAGAGACAGCACTGAGAAATAGTCATGTTGTGGATGTAGGATGAAAGTGGAGCAAGAGATTTTCTGATGAATTGGATATGGGGCATGAGGAAAATATGAGTCAAGAATGATCTCAAGGTTGTGACCTCAGCCCTAGGAAGATGGTGTTTCCATCAATTGAGATGGGAGTGGCCGCCAGAAGTACAAGTGAGGGGGCCATATCAGGAGTTCTGTTTTTGACATATTCAGCTGAGACAACCAAATGAAGACGTTAGTAGATAACTATATGTGAGCCTGGAGTCAGGATAGAGGTGTGGGATGAAGAGGTAAATTTAGGAGTCTTAGGCATTTAAGTGGTATTTAAAGCCATGAGATTAGATAAAATCACCAAAAAAGGAAGTAGAGATAGAGAAGAAAAGTGAACCAAGAACTTAGTACTGGAGATCAACATTCAGAGGGCAGGTAGAAAAGGAGAAGTCAGCAAATGAGATGAAGAAGAAGCAGCTAGGAAGATAGGAGGAAATTCAAGACAGTGTGTTGTCCCAGAGCCAAATGAAGAAGGGTCAAGTAAAATGAGAAGTGAGAATTGGCCACTGCAGTTAGCAACATGGAAGTCACTAGTGATCTTGACAAGAGCAATTTCAGTGAAGGAGTCGAGGGAAGCAAAAGCCTGACTGGGGAGGATTCAGAAGATAATAAAAGGAGAGGAATCAGAAATGGCAACTAGAGACATCCCTCTCAACAAGTTTTGAGGCAAGCAACCCAAAGAAATGGGGTGATAGCTTGTAGGGAAAAATGGGAGAATAACAGCATGTCTGTAAGCTAGTGGGAATGATCCAGTAGAGAAGAAACATTTTGAAAATATAGGAGTCAGAAAAGATAATTGCTAAGGCAGTGTCCCTGATGGGAACTAGTCATGGCTGGAGGGACTGGCTTTAGTTAGTAGAATGGAGACCTTATCTATGATAGCAGGTGGGAATGTAGCAGATGAGGGACAGATGGAATGAGTGTGGACATGTGATTGTAAGGGTCAGGGGAAGTTCTCTTCTAATTGCTTCAGTTTTCACAGTGAAGTAGAATGCAATATCATCAGCAAAGACAATATAGATGGGAGAAGGAAATGTCAGAGATTTGAGGAGAAAAGAGAGGGTATCAAATAGTCAGCGAATGGGGGAACAAATGGACTAAAGAGGTGTAGGGTGATTAATGGGATCAGGAAGGGTTCACTTGAGTTTGTGCTTATGAATTTAAAGTGGAATCAATTAGCATGGTTGGGTTCTTTTCTTCTCCAGCTCCAGTAAGTTACCCAGGTGCAGATACAGAGAATGCAGAGAGTTGAATTCAAAAAGCATTGTGGTTTTGTCAAAGAAGCATTAAAAAAACTAGAAAAGCAGCAAGGAAATTTTTTTCCTTGAAGGTGTGTGCAATTGAGAGTGATTATTGAGGATGGAATTCAGTTGGGTATGGAGGGGAGCGAGGACATGAAGTGCCGATGGACAGTGAAAGGGTGGTAGAAGAATTGGAGGTCACAGTTGGGTCAGAGTATGAGAGGGGGTGATCTGGAAAATCAGGTGATGTTGGTCAGTGTGTAATACATGACACTGAGAGAATGAAATAGCATGGTCTAGCAAGGCCTGCCCATGGAAGTGGAGACTGCAGATGGGATGACACACAATGAGGGAAAAAGAGGTCAGGGATCCGAGATCACAAGACACTAGAAAGATGATTCACGCATATTGAGATCACCAAGAAGTTAAAACCCCAAAAGGTAAATTAAGGAAAACAAAGTTGTGGTACAACTGTACAATGAAATATTATACAGCCATTAAAAATAGAATTTTGGAAAAAATATTTAAAGACATGAAGAAATGATTTAAAAAATGCCAAGGGAGTAGGGAATCCAAGATACTTAATTTTATATGTAGTACAATTCCCTTTTCTTAAATGTATCTTTATGCATAGAGAAAAGACTTGAGGAAATAAAATGTCAGTGTTGTTTATCTCTGGGTGAAATTTATTGTTTTCTATGTATCTTTATTATTTTCTAAGTTTCCTACAAAAAATAGGGAAAAATCATTAACAAAAAAACAACAAAAGAGAGTAAACATATTATCTCTGGTGCATTAAATTTTGTAAGACCATTTTAAAAAATAAATAATTTAGTGACAGCTCCCAGATTTCCCACTGTCTTCTGTGTGTTAGTTCACTTAGGTAATGTGAGATGTGACACAGTTTTATGGCCAAATTATGAATTTTCTTTCATCTTCAGACAGTATTTTTTCCGTATAACAGTTTTCTTTTCAGTCAATTGAAACTCTAGAGAGTTGTGTTTCTGTCCAAAAGTTCTCCAAATGGAGATGTTCAAATTTGAAGTAAGCTTTCCTTCTAGAGAGGACACATATCCCTTACAGAAAATATGGGAAAATAACAGCTATGTTTCTAAAGCTTAATCATCCAAATCCGGCATGGAAAACTAGAAGGGTTATAACTCAGATTGCTTTAGTAGATGCTCCTCCCATTCAGGGATAAGCTGAGCGAATAGGCTTCAACCATGGGATCTTTGTCCTTTGGTAAGGTACACCGAAGTAAGCATATTTAAAGAGAATGTCAGTTAATTTTAAATGTGTAATTAAGTCTGGTTCAAAGTAAAAGTAAATACACACACACGCACCCTTCTCTTCGCTCTCTTCACTCCAAGAACAAAATACATGTTTGTGTTTGTGAACCTAGTGGTCGTCTTATGTTTTACTTTTACTATCAGCTTTTCCTAAAGGTTTTTATCCCCGACCTATTAAGAGAAACTCCACAGAGAAAAAGACCCCCATCTTGACTCTCAGTCAAGTAGATTTCTACCTGTCCTTATCTCTAACACCCTCTGTAGTCTCATGTTGACAATAAAGAGATAGGGAAGATAATATAAGAAAAGATTTAGGATTGAATCATATGACATTTGATTTGAAATTGTACAAAATTGTGAAAGCATTAATCTCATGCTGACTCAGTCTGAGGAAAAATCCCATTTATCATTTTGGAAATTTTTTTATTTTTAATTTAAACCAATTTACAATACAATTGATACGAGAAAAGTGAAAAAAAATGTGGTTGAACTTTAACCATTGAAAGTTCATGTGTCTAATCTCTGCAGAAAAGTCTGGAGTAATTTTGAGAGGAAAAAAACACATTGTCTTAAAAGCTGAAAAAATATCACTTTTAAGCATGAAATTTCCTAAGTCATGAGAGTCTGAAATCACATGGCTACTTCCTTGGCTACTGACTTCAAATACTTTCACGCTTGTCTGAAAACCTACTGCCTACGGCCTGGCCAGAACACGGGGTGGGGATGCTCATTTGTAAAAAGCTGCCTGTATCTCACTTTGCCGTCGCCCCATCCCTAACCACAACGCCAAGATGGGTGAAAAAGAAGACGCCTATATTTACATCAGATTTACATTAGACCTTCAATTCAAACATATAAAGTTTGCAGTGACTAGGCAACTTATAGCCCTTCTTATAATAAGGAAGTTTATTGCACTTTTATGATAGTATAACTAGCCTGAAGATGAGGGAAAGGCCTGAGAGGTCATCTAGAGCAGTGGTCCTCAGCATTTTTGGCACTGGGGACTGGTGTCATGGAAAACAATTTTTCCACGGACTGGAGAGCAGGGGAGGGGTTGCGGGGGTGGAGTGGGAAGATGGTTTTGGGATGATTCAAGCACATTCCATTTATTGTGCACTTTATGCCTACTATTATTACATTGTAATATATAATGAAATAATTATACAACTCTCTGTAATGTAGAATGAGTGGGAACCCTGAGCTTGTTTTCTTGCAACTCCAGATCGGAGTGATGGGAGACAGTGACAGATCATCAGGCATTAGATTCTCATAAGGGGCATGCAGCCTAGATCCCTCATATGCACAATTTACAACAGGATTCGCATTCCCATGAGAATCTAATCTAATGCCACTGCTGGCCTGATAAGAGGTGAAGCTCAAACAGTAATGTGAGCAATGGGGAGTGGCTGTAAAAACAGACGAAACTTCTCTCACTCACTCCTCACCCCCGCTCCCCTCCTGTTGTGTGGCTCTGAGGTTTGGGGACCCCTGATCTAGAGCCCAATCTTGTAACTAGGAAGGCACATGACTCTCCCCAAGGTCATGAGGCTGAATAGAAACACTTAAATGAAGATTTCAAAATTAGATTATCGTGTGTACATGTGTCTGCAGTAGAGTGTTACACACACATCTACCTTCACAGTATTCAAATCGCTCTTTACTAAGGATTTAAAGAAACAAGTTTTCAAAACTTGGCTATAGTTACTGGCTCAATCATTTGCTCACTATAAACTAGAATTCCTTCTTATTTAAATGTAACATTTCAATTGCAGGAGATCAAATACATTGTATTCTGAATAAGCCTAAGGTACAAATATTTCAAAATAATACTTTAAATAGAAAAACTTGTCTTTGGTACATTAACACTGAATTTTTCCATTTCTTCCTAAGCCAGTCATGAAATACCTACTAATTCTAAATGAAGTAAGAACTTGGTTATGTGATTCAAAAATGTCAAGAACCTCTGACCTGCACAATCTAACATAAATGAAATTTGTGCAACTAACATGATTTTGGTAAAATGTATTTTTTAATTAAAAGAGTCATATAATTATATAAAAAGCTGTTTATGTTAAAACCCAAATCAATACCAGTGATGATAACTAATGCTTACGAAGTGATTACTACGTGTTAGACATTGTGCCTACTAATTTACTATATTATCTTGTTTTATACTTTCCACAATCCCTTGGGGATAGCTATGGTTATTAGACTCATTTTACAGTTGGGGGAATTGAGCATTAGAAAAATTATGGCATTTGCCGAGATAATAAGCTAGCAAGTGGCAGAATTGAGATTGGAGCCCAGGTAGTCTTAACCACTCTATCAACTAGATCACATAGAACAGTTATTAGCAAATAAGAAAAGTATGGCTTTGTGTGAGTTTAGTTTTCAGTTAAATGGTGTGTTTCACTGATGGCTGATATGATTAGCACCTTATAAACCTTGGAAATGTTGCTTGTCAAGCATGGAAAAGTTAAATATCTGCTTGCTATTCTGTTCCCAAGACTAATTTTTAAAATTCCATAGTACGTTAAGGTAATAATAATGAAAAAATTAATTACATAAACAGTCCATTAGGTTAAGAGCCTACACAAGCATGACCTACCAATTTTCCAAACTGATGGTAGAAATTAGTATGCTGATGGACTTTAACCACTGCGTAAAAATAACCCAACATGCCCTTGTAAATCATTGTCAAACTCATTACTCATTACAGATTGTACTTCTCATTATCATGCCACATGTAAAATCTTGACAAGATTTGTCTGACATCCAAACAAACTCTTATAAGTAACTCAAGCAGCACGTTTCTATGGTATGCCAGCCCGCTGCAGGTGTTTCTCTATCACAATGAATAATTACATCAAACAAAGACAAGAAATATTCTAAAGCTGACAAAACCGCACATCTGAAATCTGTATTTTCTACCTCTTGGGAAATTAAAATCTACAAGTATAGGGGCTTCAGTGCCCATGTCTTGGGGCCATTCCAGGATTATAAAGAAAGATTTTTTTTTTTTTTTTTTTTTTTGCAAACCCAAGGATTATAATAGTACAGGAAATTAAACTGTATTTATAGACTGGACACCAGCACACCAGCATGCTTTCTTAGCTCTTCAAATCTCCCAACAAAAATAAAAACACCAGCAATCAAATGGGTGAGCAAGAAATGACAAGTGTTTTGACAGCTCTAGAATACTTTGAGGTATTTTTAGCATATTTCTGAGTCGTATTAGCTTAACCTGTAATAGAATATAAATGAGCCCATATGGCACAGATGTAATTATGCTCCATGTGAGAAATCCCTGTAGTAGGTTGAGGAGGGGGTTGGAGGAGAAGAATACACCAGCCCCCACCTCCCTCCCCAACCTCTCCCCCTCACCACATGTGCCTTCTGGAGGCCATGATTTACACATCATTTGCATTGAGAAGAATATGAAGAAACACATTGCTAACAACACAGTACTGAAAAGGGCAAGCAAAAGATTGGGGATCCCTAAGGGTGCTGCTCTCTGTGACTGACATCCAGTTAGGAGTAGAGGCAGCTTCCCCTGGGGATCACATTTGATGAAGCGATCTTTGATTATGTGGGCATAGCAATCATAAGGCGTAATTATTATTACTGCAAGAGAATGGGCAACAAATCTCTGGGGAAAGCCTCTGTCACAGACACTTTGCTGGCACACGCTGGAAGCGAATGTTCTCCCAAGGATCATTTTCATTCCAACCTGATATTTAGCTGAAGCTTCTTTGACTACCAGTCATGAAACATTAAATATAGATTAGAGCCAGAGAGATGTTGAAAGTTGAAATTCACCGGAGGTGCACGCTTGTGTCCTTGAGAAACAACCTCGAATGCTGTCCAGATGTTGCAGCAGCAAGGCAGAATGGTCCCAAGCTGCAAGGAGGCCACAACAGAGGAAAGAGGAGATGTTTAGCATTCCACCAGCCTTCTGTTTGGTTTATTTGTACTACATTAATTTAGCAGAGAATCCTAACAGGCTGTTAGTGGTAGATGTTGCAAAGTGTACACTACCCCGAAAGAATGAAGAAATGCTTTTGTGCCAAGAAGAGGAGTAATTCAAAGCACGTAATTGATTTCTTACAGTTTCAAACTGTGATAAGACTAAGGTCTAGCAACAGAAACATATGTTAGCAGTTTTGTCTATGTTTCTTGATGAATTAAAAAAAAGAGCACCCCCATAACTAGTAGATGGTTAACTTACTTTGAACATCTCACTAGATATTAACAGATAGTTGCAGTGGAATTTGGAATAAATTGGTTTGATTTGGAATGGTTTGCAGAGGGCAGCTGTGCTGTAGGAAGCAAAATTCATTGCCCAGGTGTGTGATGGAAACACCTCTCCCATTTCCTCAAGGAACTGGGTGTGCTGCATTTACATTCAAGACTCTCTCCCCTCCCCTTACCTCACCCACTTTTGCAGAACATGAATCAGAGGGAGGCTCTTCTGGTATTAGTTAGCATTCAACACGCTTTACTCAGGGAAAACTCTTGCTCACTATCACTCCCAGCAAATCAGAGATATTAAACCAGTCACCCTAGAGGCAACTGACCAGCTGTTCTTCTTGTTCATAGGAAACAGAGACAGAGGAGATGAGGAGGTGAGCACCATGTAGGGATAGGAAGTGAGACCTAGGAACTCCTTGCCGATGAGGGCTGAAAAGTACTGGCTTAGATGAACAAAGAGTTTTTATTCCCATAGACCTTTAGAAACAGGAGGTACTGGTTAGTTCCTTAGGTCTCCCTGGAAGCAAAGAGCTGGATTAGATGATATGCTGACTACCCTCTCTTTTCCAGGTGTCTTTTACCTTCTATCAAACTAGCATACGAAAATTCTGAATCTCTCTCCCACCAAAAAAAAAAAAGCGGGGTGGGGGGGTGGGTGGACCAGAAGCTTTGTCTGAAGTTGCAACAGTCACTGGGGGTCTCTTGTCATAGTGCTTCAGGGCGTAAGGTGATCATTAACAGTCAGCAAGGCAAGTGCCCTGAGGCATGTGAGAGCTGGGAGACAGCAGAGTCAACTCTTACCTTTTAAGCTCTTGTTAGAGGCCCCTTCTGCAATGCCAATCCTGTGTTTATACTGATGTTGGAAATAGATATGTATGGAATAACCCCAAAGTCATGTTAAACAAATACAATTCACCAAAAAGGAAGAGCCAGTCCCTGCCAATTTTCATCAATCTTTGTTCCACTTATGTAAGAGCCCTGGCAACTGGGCGCAAAAACAACTTCAAGAAATATCATACTCCATCAATGGGTAGCCCTCCGAAGATAGGTTTGGAGTGGGGTTGAAGGGTGGAGTGGGAAATGTTTCACCAGGGAGGTGGCCCTTGAATTGGCTCTTATAGGGTAGAAAAGAATTTTGTTGGAGGTTTGGGGTGCTAAGGAGGAGATTCCTGCAGCTGGATGGCACACTTGAAAGCACAGAGACTTTGAAATTGCAAGTTATCAGGGAACTGCAAATAGTGGGGTAAGGCTAGAGGGTAGTAGGTAAGTGGGGAGAGAAAAATAAGCTAGATGGATAGAAGGTGGTCATCCTAAGTTTTCCTGCCATTAAAGTGTCCTGAATAGAAGTAAACAAAGGATTGAGCAGAAGTGATCAAATCAGTTAATATTATAGTGGTCTAGGTGTGAGAGGATGAGTTCCTGAACCAGGGCAGTGACAGTGGGGATAGAAACTACAGGAAGAATAGGAGAGAAGTTAAGGTGGTATAATCTACTGGACTTAGTAGCTTTTACAATGTGAAGAATGAGGGCAAAAGGGAGCCTGGGATGATTCACAAGTAGAGTGAGCAAACAGCAAATACTGTCCAAATCATTGAATTTCATCTCCAAATTGATTATTGTGTTACTTGAGAAGGAAGTTTGTTTCTGTATTTGATTTTGGTTCGATTTAGGGAGGCTTTATTTGGAATTTCCAGGTATTCCCTTCGTGTAGCAGTCCCTAACCTTTTTGGCAACAGGGACTGGTTTCATGGAAGATAATTTTTCCACAGATTGGGGGTAGGGAGGAAGGTTTGGGGATGATTCAAGTGCATTATATTTATTGTGCACTTTATTTATATTATTATTATATCATAACACATAATGAAATATACAACTCACCATAATGTAGACTCAGTGGGAGCCCTGAACTTGTTTTCCAGCAACTAGATGGTCCCACTTGGGAGTGATGGGAGACAGTGACAGATCATCAGGCATTAGATTCTCCTAAGGAGCATAGAACCTAGATCCCTCACAGGTGCAGTTCAAATAGGGTTCACGCTTCTCTGAGAATCTGATGCCACCACTGATCTCACAGGAGGTGGAGCTCAGGTGGTAATGTGAGCAACGGGGAGCAGCTGTAAATACAGATGAAACTTTGCTTGCTTGCCCGCTGTTCACCTCCTGCTGTCCAGCCCGGTTCCTAACAGGCCACGGACCATTACTGGTCTGTGGCCCAGGGCTTGGGAACCCCTCCCTTAGTGGACAGCAAAGAGAAAGCGCCTGGATGAAGGAGAAGAAAGAGGGCAACTGTGCTGGGAACCTTCAGATTGTGGATAGTGGAAGTAAGGTGATGATGGTCACCAGGAGAACCTTATGAAAAAGTAATATAACATGTTCTAAAAGCTTTATTTATTTTATTATTTTATTTTTGAGACACAATCTCACTCTGCTGCCCAGGCTGGACTGCAGTGGCACAATCTCGGCTCACTGCAACCTCTGCCTCCCAGATTCAAGTGATTCTCCTTCGTCAGCCTCCCCAGTAGCTGGGACTACGGGCACGTGCCACCGCACCTGGCTAATTTTTGTATTTTTAGTAGAGACAGGGTTTTGCCATATTAGCCAGGCTGGTCTTGAACTCTTGACCTCAGGTGATCCACCCACCTCGGCCTCCCAGAGTGCTGGGATTACAGGTGTGAGCCACCACACCCGGTCCTAAAAGCTTTTTTAAATTATTCTTTCTGACCCAACAAATTACACTTGTAGAAATCTATCTGAACAAAATGACCAAACTACTTTTTTTCCATTCTCATAATGTTTCAGTGAACATTTCTGTGCAAATAAATGTTTACTGCAACATTATGAGAATGGAAAAAGTTCTACATCATCAATAATTGAAGTGATTAAATAATTGCTCTAGTAGTAGTTAATGCAGGGACATAAGAGAACAAAGTAAAAAACATAAAAATTGGAAAGGAAGAGGCAAAATAGTAATTATTCACAAGTAAGATGGGTGTACCTGTGGAAACCCCAAGAGAATCAACTAAAAACTTGTTATAAACAATAGAAAGATTCAATAAATTGACAGATTGAATGATTTGTAAAAAATGTCAACAGCTTTCGGACCAGTGCGGTGGCTCATGCCTGTAATCACAGCACTTTTGGAGGCCGAGGCGGGCAGATCAAGAGGTCAGGAGATCGAGATCATCCTGGCTAACACCGTGAAACCCCGTCTCTACTAAAAACACACAAAAAATTAGCTGAGCATGGTGGTACGCACTTGTAGTCCCAGCTACCCAGGAGGCCGAGGCAAAAATCTCATTTGCCAAGGAAACATAAATAATTGAATAAATGGAAAGTATATACTAATTTTAAAAGATTTAAATATCCTATTTGAGAGAAAAACTGACTCAGTATTAAAAAGTCAATTCTCCCTAAATCAATCTATAAATTTCATGAGTTTCCCTATAATACCAGTATGCTTTTTGTTCGTGATGGTAGTTTTGGGCATTTTTGTTTTGTTTTGCTTTTGAATAGGCAAAATTATTTTTCCTAGTGGTGGAGTTTAAATTTTATAAGATTTAAGAGTGATGAAGGGATACTAATCTTATTGGCCATAATATTTCAGTGAATAAAACCCCTAGGCACTGGTAATTAAGTACATGACTCAATTAATGGAAGAGAACAGCGAGTCCAGAAATAGAATCAAATACTTACTAGAATTTAGCATGTGATAAATAGTGCAGCATTAGTCTGGTCTTAAATTCTGAGATGAAATTCCCTTTAGAAGAAAACTGGTAGTATTTCACGATTCAGTGGATTTTGAGTGAGTAATAATTTGCCTATTGGAGAACATTATAATTTTGTTCCACTCTTTACAACAGGCCAGGATGGGTAGTATATTTGTTTCAACGCAATTGTTTTTTCTAATTGGTGTGTGTGTGTGTGTTTGTGTGTGTGTATAAAAGTAGTCTCCACATTTGTATTTATAACCAGATACCCAGTGCGCACTATATGTGTGACATTTTTGCTTAATGCAGTACTCATGGGTGCCCAGAGAAACAAAACCATTACATTATCATCTTTTTAAAAAGGGTTGATAGGTGAGGCATTTAAAAGTTCTGGCTAAAATAAGGTTTGGGGATTATTAACGGATTTAATTTCTGCAAGCCAACTCCATGACACATTACCATGGCTAGCTAAGCATTAACTGGATTTTCCATCCATTTCCCATATTGTTGAGCCCAACCTTAACTTGTCAGCTTGGGCAAATCCCTTAACCCCTGTAAGCCTCAGTTTCTTCCCCTGTCAAATGAAGGGGTTAGGCGAATTGATCCCTCCAGGCCTTTCTCACTCAAAGCTTCTGTTATTCTGGGTACTGCAGACCATTGCGACATTCTGTTGCACTAAACATAAGGTAAAACAAAAGGAGAAGTGTGCTTAGCTAAAAACAATGCAGACATTTTAGGTAGAGTAGTTACCAGTTTAGCACAATGGTTGCCAGTCTTTCTTGAAACTGCAGCTCTGTGCCAAAAAAAAAAAAAAAAAAAAAAAGTATGCATCTCAATATTTGTAAATACACTTACTTATAAATTCTACACATGTATTGCTATATGTGTATATATATGTATTAAGGTATACTGCAGTAATGAATTATGTTCATTTTAACACATCCAAAAAATATAAAGTAAGTCCTAGCATTTTCTTCCAACACTTCAGTGGGTCATCTTGTATACCCTCTAGAATGACTGATTTAGAGATAGAATTAGTTTGCTCTTCAATTAGTATATTTAATAGGGAGCAAACTGGTGGAGCCCAGAAGCTTTTTCAATTAATCTGTGGGTGAGGGGTAGCCAAGTATGCTTGAAAAGAAAAATCTTTTTTGAATCTGAAGTCAGAAAACCGTGCTCTGACGATTAGTAGAACACTAACAAAAATGCCATTTCCCATCCCCAGGGGCTTCTACCACTATCCTTGCCTCTTAATTCTTTGTGCCTTATTTTCTTCACATGTTAAATAGAGTTAATACTACACGGCCCTATAAACCTCACAGAGTGTGTAACAAAATAGATTTTATATGTGATGTATATAGATTATATATAGTAACAAAGTAGATTATATATAGAAACCTATATATAATATAATCTGTATATAATTATCTGTATATAATATATATCATGCATTATACAAATGGAAAGTATAAGAATTATTGTTACCAAATGCACAAATACTATACATTCCAATCCAGTTTAACCTTCTACAATTGACCCGATTCTTACGTACATGTAAACCTAACCAAAGAGTACCATGTACTGTATCCTAAATTGATCAAGTTTCTACTTAGGAAAAGGAACAGGGCAATTAAGTTGAAAAGCCTTCTGAGAATACTGTTGAGCTTCTCATCATTCTAACACATTTTATTCCCGGGTACACAGAGATATTTTAGTGACAGGGCCCCCCTACCTATTCTGCTTACACCCTGCTCCCCACGCCACTCACTCTTAGCCACCCAGCCGCTCTCCTCCAAAGCACACCACCCTGGCAGGATTGGGCTATCACTTCTTGGGCACTGTCCCATGCTCTGATAATCAACCCTTATCTGCCCTGTGAGCCATTCTTTCAGAACTTTGCCATCTCCTCACTAAGAGAACAGTATCCATGTGCAGATGGCATAAATGTCATTTATTGATGACAGGTTAATGTATGACCTCTGGCCAGGTGTAAGCCTGGGCCCATGAAGCAAGGACTACAGCATCATTGGCAACTGTCCTTCCCCATAGTCAAGTAGGACTCAGCAGGAACCAGTTATTGCTTCTTGAACTCAGGAGAGCCCCCTGCTGGAATCCTACATTGTTCCCCAAACTTCCAGGGTGTCAACCTCTGTGCCTTGAAATTGATGGCAGCTGACATTTATTAACCACTTGATATGTGTCAGGTTTTATTGTAAGTGCTTTCCATGTTTTAATTCATGCAATCATCACAACAATCTTGTGACAGTGAAATGGTATATCAGAATGGAAATCAGCTGAATATCAATTCTGGATACAGGTATTATTAATATCCCATCTTGATATTTTGAAGATGAAGAAATATTCTTTTATTCAACAAATATTTTTGAGCTCCTACTATAACCCAGGCACTGTTCTAGGCCCTGAGCATACTCCTATAAGCAAAACACAAAAACTCCTGCCTTCATAAAGCTTAAATAACTGTGAAGGTTAATGAAGAAAATTTTTTGGCAGTGATCTTAAATCAGACCAGACAGTCAGCTACTTCCCCTGCTGGGCCTTGCCTGTCACAGCTGAAAGGCTGCTTCTCAACTTGTGTGGAGCTATCAGAGTTATAGTCATTGGACTGGCAGCCCATCTGCTCTCATAGATGGCTTCAGCTCCAGCTTCATTGGCACCCCTGTGGGCACTGGGAGCTGAGTTGCCAAACTTCTTCTCTCATAAAGACTCCAAGAAGTGGTCTGGGACAAAGCCAGAAGAGTTCATAATTCTGTCTTTACCAGCTCTGTGGACAGAGGAAGAGTGCTGATGCCGAAACGTTAAAAACGTTATAAAGTCACTTGGAAAGAGCTTAAAACAAAACAAGTACACTTTGCAATGGAAATTTCCAGCTACATGTAAGAATTTACTAAAGACAGAACCTCAACTTGGTTTTAAAAAAGAAGGCAACTTCCCTTTGTGAATTAGGAACAAAGTAAATTAAGATCTTGATCTCATGGGTACTCTACTTATAAAGAAACATCCTACCATTAGCATTTTGACAGAACTGATGTGGCCAGCTGTGATGAGGAAGCACTGCCTTTGTAAACTTTACCTCCAGGCCTTTAACATTCAGACGTCCCTTTGAACCTTGGAAGGCTACTCTCTCAGAGAGAAAAAGCAGAAAATCAAATCACTAAAGTGAGGGCACATCAGAACTGCTGGGACAGCATGGCCTTGCTAAGGAAGGTAGGCTGCTCTGGGGTCGCCAGCGGATGTTGAATAATTTGCAGATGTAATTTTCTAAACTGTGATGTGGGGTCAGGAGGGGGCTGATGGTGGGGGACTAGGGTCACCCTAACAATGT
Organism: Chlorocebus sabaeus; assembly: GCF_047675955.1. Taxonomy (NCBI): domain Eukaryota; kingdom Metazoa; phylum Chordata; class Mammalia; order Primates; family Cercopithecidae; genus Chlorocebus; species Chlorocebus sabaeus. The sequence continues at coordinate 61,564,301 of NC_132924.1, forward strand.
AAACATTATGCTGCTATCTTTGCCCTCATACTCGATTCTTATTTCTTCCTGTAAATTACAATATCTTATATTTTTCTGATTTTAAAACAGTACATGGTTAGAATAAAACTGCAAGCATGGCAAAACTAACAATCGAAGGTGACAGTCCCTCATACCGTGACAATGCATTCCAGTTTGTCCAGGGCAGTCATAGTTTATATATGTTGTCTTGGTGTAATTGTTAGTAGCAAACCCTTCATTTTCAAAGGCATCTCTGTTTGTACAATAAATTACATGTTACTCTATTCATAACCTACACCCCAGGTTTAACTATGGTTAACTCGTTCAGTCTATTTTCAAAATTCACCCTTGCCTACTAAATTCAGGAGCTCTGAAAGGTGTTTCACATGTGCTTAAGAGCATAATCTTCACAATTATTGTATGACGCCCCATCTTCCCTTCCCTGAGATTTACTTTGACAGTGTGCAGCATCTGTGCGGCATCTATGAAGGCACTCCTGCAGCCCCTCTGCTGCCCCTGTTGGCACTGGGCCACCTCCTTTTACTGTCAAAGTCAGTCAGCCCCACCTGCACTGATGATGCAGTAACATGATAGCTCCAGCGAAACAAATCCACTCAAATTGCTGCCAATGAACCAACTCTTTCTGCTCCACAAAGTCATAATGAATTCTCCAATGAAGTAGGGCACTTTTCATGGTGCACTTCGTCAATGTAGTGGCACAGCATGCCCAAGATTTTCATTAAAATAAAAAGTAAAGGAAAAAAGGAAAATCTCTTACAGATTTTTTATGAAAACAGGCCTTTTAGTGTTCATTCTCAGGCTGCCTTCTTAGTTGGCTTTAAGGGTAGATCCACGGGTACTATTGGTGTACATCCCAATCCTGAAAGTCGAGCACTGATCTTCCACCAAGCTGGAGGGATTTGACTCTGGCCTAAGGTAAGTTATTCCCCGGGAGATGCCTTGGTCCTCATTAAAAGAGAATTCTGGCAGTATTCTATATACAAAGGCATGTTTGACTCATAGTGTGATCTCATTTGCCACATGCAATCATTTAAAAAATCTATTTCTATTAACGGTCCCCTTCCTCTTTATCTTTTCCCCTCCCTCTTCCACATTTTCTTCACAGTATTCCAGTCTCTGTGGTGTTTTATTAGTGTAATGTTTGTTCATTTTCTTACTTCTTGTACTTTATTTTTTATGGTGGTGGGAGAAGGAGGAAAAATCTTTCTTGCCTAATGGTGTCACTTTTCAACTGTCAATTTCTGGCGAACAAGACTATGTCATAGCACAGACTCAATGCCATGTGCATGTGAATCCTTAATAATTGCTGCTGTGATTCAAAGAAGAAAGCTCAGGACTTATAATAAATCCTTCATATTATTACCTTTTCGACAGAACATAAATATAGATGTCAAGATATTTAAAATATTGGGTGGGCTCAGGAAATAGAGACATTTTGTTTTTCATGGCATCCAATAGCTAACCAACAGGAAAGAAAGCAGACAGGAATGGTATTTTTGTCTTTTCAGCATTTGCTAACAGAAAACCTACTTTTCATCGAAGCTGCTTAACTGAATGTACATTAAACAGCAAACCATATCAGAAAAACCTTTAGTTTTGATAAGTTTCACTGCTTACATTTTTCTGTCTTGGTGTCTCAGAAGTTTCTCTTGCCATTTAGCCAGTAGCTGACCGTTGCATCCCGATGATACATTCAAACATAAGAATTCAGTGTAAGGTCAAAAAAAAAAAAAAAAAAAAAAAAAGACTCTCTCAGATCTGGAAGGAGGGAGCTCTCAAAGCTGCCCACATTCCTGCATACTACAGCTCCACATTTCCTAAGACCCTGGCTTAGTTTGCCAAATGGGACAAGTTAAGATAATTTTAAGCAGCCCTAAATTGCACTGCAGCATTTTGTATGAAGGAACTGAAATTCTGTGCTAATTAGGAATATTTATATCATGGGGATGTATTGCAGAGTGAAATTTTTAAAAACCAAATTATACTAAAATCTCACCAGAACACTTTCCTTAGACTTCCTGCTGTGGGACCTTCTTCATGGTATAAGTGGCTTCTAAAAAGATCTTTTCAGTGCTTCAGGGATGAAACCTCTTGAATAGTGCCTAATATCCCCCAGTTGATTCAACATTGCAGCCTAGATTTCTATAGAAGTTTCAGGGCAACAAATACTAATAAACCTTGGAATGATTAAATTAATACAGTTTATTGATAAAGTATTACAGTCTATATTTTGGGAGATTTTAAACTTTGCCAAATGTAAGTTATTATTTGATTAGTGCTATGGTTTGGATGTGGTTGGTTCCCACCAAAACTCATGTTGAAATTTGGTGTCCAGTGTAGTGATGTCAGGAGGTGGGGCTGATGGGAGGGGTTTGGGTCATGGGGGCAGATCCCTCATGAATGGCTTGGTGCTGTTCTTGGGGTGAGTTCTCACTTTTTTTGAGACTGAATTACTTCTCACAGGAATGGATTACTTCCTGAGAAAGTGGGTTGTTATAAAGTCAGGATGCCCCTAAGGTTTTGCCTCTTTGTATGTGTCCATTTCCTCTTTAACTTTCTGCCATGTTGTCCTACAGCATGAAAAGCCCTCACCAGAAGCTGAGCAGATGCAGGTGCCATGCTTCTTGAACTTCCGAGGCTGCAGACTGTGAACTAAATAAACCCCTTTTCTTTATGAATTAATCAGCCTCAGGTATTCTGTTATAGCAATACAAAGTGCACTAAGGCAATTAGTTTATGGTAAACTTGAAACGGTACTATCAGATAGATAATTTAATCTGCTGACTGCCTCAGCTGTCCCTAAAACAATGCCTCTGGCTACTTTTAAATATCAGGAACTCTCTTTTTACTTACCGATTCAGTGTTGAATCACACAAAATAGTATAGTATTTATACATATTACATTATTGATCTAAAGTAGATTTGACTCAAATAAAATTTTAACCAGGCAATGTACTAAGCTTTTGGGATATTGAGTAAAACAGAGATTAGTAGACTAGAAAGGAGGACAGACAATTATATAAGCTGTTACATAAACTGTGACAAGTTTTATGATAACGAAGGTACAGGATGCTACATGAGTGCATAGCAGGGGCACATAAGAGGCTCTGTGGGGGTTAGAAACATATCAGACAGAGATACATATATTTAATGATGACATGTTTTCCCCAAAGCTATCTAAAGAATATCTCCATGCATCTTTGGAAGGTTTGATGGTGGTCAGGCGGACGAATATGATGTTTTAGAATCTTGGATTCTAGAAGTACAACAAAAATTTTCCAATAAATAGAAGTACTGGATATTTTTTCTTTGTTTACTAAACACTTAATAATTACATTAAGAAGGCAAATGCACATATTCACATTATCTTTCCATACACAGGTGACATCAAACTGGAAGACAGAGTGGATATAACAGATGATGGAATTAAAACTGAAATGTACTGTTTTCGTTCAAAAGGATGAAGTTACCTTTTTTAGTGGGAAACAAGATTAAATGTATCAAGGATACATATAAGGACTTAAATTTAGATGAGAAAGTAGAAGCAAAGGAAAATCTGGTCTGTTCGTGGTTTGCCCAGGGGGAAAAACATCACAATATTCAGCGAAGTTTTCTGGGATGCTATAGTGAATGTGTCTATGAACAAAACCCATGCAGCCTGAGATGACACTAATAGAAATATATACTTTCCAGAGCAGATGGGTGTTTAGCACATTGATTGGCTAACATCTGAAAGATGATTTTTCCTTCTGGGGATCACTTTTAAAGACAGACAGTGACAAACCCACGTGTTTACAGGAGAGTGAGAAGTCAGGAATGATTTATTAAGTCAATTTGATGCAACTACACTGTGTTGAATATTTGCTTTGTGCTGGGCACTGAGGATATAAAAAAGACAGTTTCCTCCTGTGAAATTGATCACGGTGTGCTGGGGAAGATGGACACATGAACAAATCACTGTGATGTATTCATACAATTGCTGCTTTAAAAGTGCTATGGGAACACAGAGAAAAGAAAATTAATTCTGCCTGGGGGTATTAAGAACCTACCAGGAAAAGATAACATCTGAATTTGGCCCTTGAAGCATGGTGTTCAAATTTCCTCAGTGGTAAGGGAACAGGGAATGGAGGAGACAAGGACCTGCCAGGTAAAATGAACAGTGAGTCCAGTGTGCCTGGATTTCATCAGGGGCTGAGGGGAAATGGGGCTAAAGAACCCAACAGGGGCCGGCAAGTTTGGATCTAAATCTTTAGAAAATGGGGAGCCATCTGATGCTTCTCATATGAAGAGTGTTCAGCTTGGAGAAGGAACAGTCAAGGTTTCACAGGTGCTCTACACCTTCAAATAACTGCACTGCTGCTGATAGAAAGTAAGGGAACATATCTGTTGAGAAAGGTTCCAAGGAGCAGACATGGTACTAACAGATGAATGTGACAGGCTGATTTTATCCCTTCTATCAACCAGAATAGTCAGCAATGGAAAGGAATGTGTTAAGATCCAGGATCCCCTTGATATTGGTGGGATCACGCAGATAATAGATAATGACACCACAATAGTCAGCAATGGATTCTAACTTGTTTTTAATCTTAGGAGCACTATGGAGTTTTCAATTTATCATTTCACTTTGGCTCCTAGGAAGTTCAGAGACAAAATTTTAGCCCACCTCTGGCTAGTATACAAAACCTTATAATATGCCCATTGCATATTACAAGTTATCTTATCTATATTTTCTACTCAGCTAATACTCTAATGTATTTTTACATTTATGTTATGCTATGCATTATGATGAACCATACAAATGCTTTTTTAGTGGAGTGGTATATAAATATGTAGGTAAGTGATGAGTCTAACTAATTCTAGAATCATCCCTTTTTCAGTTTATTCAGAGGTACAAAAACCAACATGAACTTCCCTCCTTTTCTACTATGGAATCAATTTCAGAATATTGACGAGAAGCAAACTGCAAAGCAAAACCACAGTGAGATACCACTTCATGCTTGTTAAAACAGCTATAATCAAAAAGACAGACAATAACAAGCATTGGCAAGGATGTGGAGAAATTGGAACCCTCACACATTGTTGATGGGAATACAAAATAATTGAAGCCACTTTGTTAAAACAGTTTAGCAGTTCCTCAAAAAATTAAACACAAAGTTACCATATGACCCAGTACCACTCCTAAGTGTATATGCAAGAGAATTAAAATAATATATTCACACAAAAACTTGTACACAATGTTCGTGGCAGCACTATTAATAATAGCTCAAAATGGCAACGACCCAAGTATCTATTAATGAATAAGTAGGAATAAGTAGGTAAGCAATGTGCTGTATTTATACAATGGAGTATCATTTAGCTATAACAAGGAATGAAGTACTGACACATGCTAAAACCTGTGTGAATCTGGAAAACATTCTGATAAGTGAAAGAAGTCAGGCACAAAAACCACATGTATGAGTCTCTTTATGTGATATGTCCAGAATAGTTACATCCACACTGACAAAAACTAGATCAGTAGTTGTCAGAGGCTGGGGGAGGGAGAAATAAGGAGTGCATCCTAATGGGTCAGGGTTTCTTTTTAGTGTGATAAAATATTCTGGAGTTAGGTAGTTGTGAGTATTGTACAACTTTTTGGGATACTAAAAACTACTAAATCTTATTTTAAAATTTTATGGTATATGAATTGTATCTCAGTAAAAAAAAAAATCTTTAAAAAAATTAGTTGGGGTAGGTGGAATGCATGGGGGATGGGTCAATTTTATTTCTTGGAAAAGGTTTTACTTGATTATCATTTCAACCACCTCTACTTAATTCAAGTGCTGTTTTGACTTTCTTTAAAAATCTCATTTAAAAATGCATGTGCCTTAGCCTTGAAATTAGCATAATTTGCTATTTGGAAAGAATTGCTACTAAATGACCATCTAATAGCCAACTCTTTTTTTATTAGTCAGGAACTGCCCTCTGAATTAAGTATTAAGACTATGTACAAGTAATTAATTACATCAAATAAATATTTATCTTTGAAATTCAACATCATCTTTCATAGACTAATTTACACATTAAAATATTTATATGAATACTATGCAAAATGTTTATTCACATAAACATTTTAATTTTAAAAAATCAAAAATTGTTTTCCATACTCCCTAGCTAGAGTTCCTAGCTAGACTCTAACCTGGCATCCTACATATCTGAAGGAGGTATATCTTTCCAGTATATTACACAGTACAAAGGAAGGGGCTGCTTGAAACTTTCCAAGCTACAGTAAGTTCTAGAATAAAATTATTTTATTCTAAAAAGATTTGGCAGTCTTTTCCTCTGTGCTGTGATTCTTTCCTGTGAAGAATTAACATTCTTTACATTCTTAACATGCTTAAGACAACATGAGTTTAGACATCTTAGATTTTTTTTTAATCTTGTAAAATCAGTTGGGATATATTTTAGTCCTGTCTTACTCACATTTCCCAGTTACCTAGATTAATTGATGTGAACAACAATGGTGCTTTGAAGCTCTCCGGTACAACAGTGGAAATGATCACATTTCTTGGTTAATGAATGAATTGTTCTTTCATAAGGATTTGTTTATGGAAATAAACAGAGTAATACCTTGATTAGTGAATTCCCTGAGAAGGAAGGGCCTTTTAAGAAGTCAGATGTATTAAAAACCTAAACAAACAAAATACTCAGAAAGGTTGGGAAGCTGAGCTGCCTGAGAAGTCTCCATGCAGAGCTTCTTCTGCAAATGGCAGCCCCACTGAAAGCAAAGATGCCCACCCTGGGTAATACCAGGAGCCTTTTAAGTCCCTCCTCTGCCTGCCCATCAAGCTGCCACCTGCTGCACTATCTCCCTCTCTGTGGCTGTTGTCAGAAGCCCTATCTAGGCAAGAGAGAATCTGTATCCTTCTCCTTCACTGTTTAGTGGTCAGTTAACTGATCCTACTCTGAAAGTCTTCTTATAAAAGGGATAACTTTAAGTTAATCTCTAGTTGTGGAATTCAATTTCCCCCCTTAAAAAAAAAAAAACAAAAAGTAATACTTTTAAAAGAATTTTAGACCTGAGTAAACCACTCGGTGGCCTTGGCCACTTGACTGTTCCTGATTTAGCCCTTTAGGGACAAAGACTATGTGGACAGAACAGGTCTGCTCCCTACTGAGGGTTCTGTAAAGCTCGTTCTCACAGCTTCACTTCACTGGTGAAGTTCCACAATGTGTTTATATGAGGGAGTTTGCTGGTAAGATGAATCACTAGGGGTTTATCTTGAAGTTGTGTTTTAATCCAGCGTTTCAAAGAGAACTCAAGAACATCCAGCATCAGAACCACCGGAATAGAGGTTCCTGAACCTTTTCCCTGGCCAACAAAATCAGCACCTCTGAAGATGAGGCCAGAAATCCTCATTGTTAACATGCTCTCTGAGTGATTCTTACGCACATTCAATTTTAGGAATTCCCAGAACCCATTGTCATCTCTGATAAATACTGTATATTTTGAGGATCATCTGATTTTATTTTAGTTAGCATTGAATAAGGATCCCCATCATACCCGGTCTTATCTGAGGTCTTCAAACGCACCCTACAACTTCTACATTAATTCAGTTTGTCTCTAATGAAGCTGTATATTATTAAAATACATGTTCTTTATTTATAGAGCCATTAGTGCATTCAAGTGACCTCTGATCTATTCCTGAATTATCCCTCCTTGGGAAAAAAAGCTATAAAGATGATGAATGATGTAAAATTTTAGAAGAATATAAAGGATGGTGGTATTAGAAGATAACTGCATATGCTAACTTACTATTTATTTATAGAAATTTTGATATATTTCTATATAATTTCCCCAAATTCACATTCTTAAAAATAATGTCTATTTGGGGAGAACTATGAACATTTGGAATCTTCTTCTTAAATAATTGCTTTAAAAGGCATATATTTTCAGATAGATTTATATATATATATAAAAATATAGATTTTTATATGTGGAGAAAATATTCACTTCTATTCATAACACTATAGATAGAAGAAAAAATCTTGCAGTTGGTTTTTAGTATAGATTAAAAATTATATTTTAGAGAACATTTTTAAGGATGTATTTGTAAAGCTAGGAAAATTTCTTCTCCAAAAATGTCAACATAACATTTTAAAATAGGGCAGGTGTATTCATTATCTGAATTTGTATAAAATACAACCCAGGCAATCCAGATTTCTTTTCTTTTTTGACAAAATGTTTAAATTAAAGATCATGAGAAAAAGATTGTCTCTATAAATACGATGGTAACTTCATAAATAATTAAAATCTATAATCACAGCTAGAGATACATACTAGATTAATCAGAGACGAGATGAACTATATCGACTCTCGCTCCCATCCAGCCCCTCACTAAAGAGCAAAAATGTAATCACTTGACAGAAGTGTTTCTGATGAAAGCCATACAATTATATCATCTGTAGTTTAAGAAAAAAAAAAAACACAGTGGGGTTATATGTGTTCACTTGGGAGAAAAGGGTTGACATTAGTCAATCTCCATCTTTTTCTGATCTATTTCTGGGACAGACACAAAATATGAATCTAGAGAAAAGTGTATTGAAAAGACATATAGAGTAACAAAAAGGTTAGCAAGCCAGAGAATACGTGCAAAGACGAGGAAGAAAGATGACATCTGAAATACAAAGAAATCAGGTAGAGTTAGAGCATGAGGACTGATCTGAAGACCTCCTAACAGAAAATGGGGTAACAGGAGAGGGGAAATCAATGGGGAATTGACCACTGACAGAAACATACTTCGAGAGAATGAAATGGGAAACTGAAGAAATTCAGGAATCCACTTAAAAAAAAGAAATTGTAAAGAATGAGAATGTGGAAGGAATACTTCTAAAAGAAAAATTGTCTAGCTGCAACAGCTAAACATAGATGTGGCAGGTAGAATAATGGCCCCAGCAATGTGTATGCCCTCATCCTTGGAACCTGTGCATATGTTACCTTACATGGCAAGAGGTACTTTGCAGATGTCATTAAGGCTAGGAACCTTGAGATGGGGAATTATCCTGTATTGATCTAATCATGAGTTCTTAAAAGCAGGCAACTATTTCCAAATGGAGAGAATCAGACAGGAAGAACTCTACCCAATGGTGCTGGCTTTGAAGATAGGAGAAGTGTGCCATGAGCTATGGAATAAGCCTCCAGAATAGAGGAAATAAAGCTGGAAAAAGTACGGAATAGATTCTCCCTTAGAGCCCCTAGAAAGAAATATAACAATGCAACACCTTGATTCTAGCCCAATGAGACAGGTGCCAGGCTTCTCACCTACAGAACTGTAAGATGATAAATTTGTATTTTTCAAGTTTTTAGTAATTTGTTGCAGCAGCAATTGAAAACTAATATACTAGATCACAGAGGTGACCAAGGCACTAAAATGGCTAGCTACTCTTATATGAGGAAATAATATAATTACTAATCAATCTCTTTGATATAAGCCCTCAATCCTGCTCAACTTCATGCATCAAAATATCTTCAGTCCATATCAGTTGTATCAAAGGAACATTTTCATAATTGCTGTGAAGTAAGTTCCCTTTGGTAATATAGTCAACAAGGACAAACAAAGGATTCTTATAATTGTTCAATGTGTTATCAATTCAGTAGAGGAGTATATTTCTAAAGGGAAATTATGAATCTCTTCCTGGTCATGATTTAGAGTGGCCTCAAACAGCTGTTTCCATGTTACCCAAGTATAAAACCTACCAATTAGGTCAATTTGTTAGGGGCTGTAAAGAAATTAAATTGAAATTTAATTAGTAGTTCCCCTTTATCCACAGGGGATACATTCCAAGGCTCCCAGTGGATACTTGAAATGGTATAGTACTGAACTCCGTATATATTATGTTCTTTTCTATATGTATCTATGATAAAGTTTAATTTATAAATTAGGCACACAAAGAGCTCAACAATGACTAATAATAAAATAGAACAATTATGACAATATACTATCAAGTTATATGAATGTGGTCTCTCGCTCACAAAATATCTTAGTGTATTGTATAGTACTTACCTATTTTAAGACTGTGGTTGACTTTGGGTAACTGAAACCTCAGAAAGCAAAACCACAGATAAGGAGGGAACTACTATACAGTCATGCATCACTTAATGATGGGGATATGTGCTGTGAAATGCATCGTTAGCAATTTCAACATATGTGCTGTGACATGCATCATTAGCAATTTCAACTCGATGGTGAGAACACCATCGAGTGTACTTACTTCAACCTAGATGGCATAGCCCTCCTACATGCCTAGGCTATATGGTCTAGCCTATTGCTCCTAGGCTACGAGCCTGCACAGCATGTTACTGTACTGTACTGAATACCATAACACAATGGTAAGTATTTGTATATCTTAAAGTAGAAAAGGAACAGCAAAAATACTATATTAAAATCTTATGGGCCCACCATCATATATGTGGTCCGTCGTTGACTGAAACATCACGATGTAGCGCGTGACTATAGCATATCGCAAAGCACACAATAATGCATAGAAATGCACTTATGCTTTAAGAGCAACATCACCGATTGATTAATAAAGTACATTTGTGTCATTTAACCTTAAGGTTGCCCATTATCTTAATCTTTTGTGTAAATAAGTCTTGTAAAACGTGCTTAGCCTGAAAAGAGATGCAGGAAAAATATGGCATTAGCTTGCTTGATGCCTTTTCAATTTCCATCAGCAGTAAGGGTGAGTGCTAGAAGCAGGAGGAGTGAGGAAAGAGGTAGGTGGAGGAAAGAAGAGACAGAAAGGAGGAAGAGGGGAGAAGAATAGGTAGAAGAAGAAAAGAGAAAAGAAATATGCAGGGTGAAGAAGACTAAGATGTGTAGCTGACTCTAGTGCTAATTATATACTTCATTTCTTTGATTCCCCCAACGATGTGAATTAGTGAAAAATGATTATTATTACTATTTTAGGTAAATGGCTTTGAGGCTAAGAGCTGGTTGGGATTCAAGCCAGTTCTTGCAAGTCCAAGATTCTTTCCAAGATGACATTCGACTTCTCTGTCCAATTCTCTATTATCTTGAAATTTATTTCCTTTTTAGAGGAGGAGGAGGAAAGGTCATATTTAAAATCCAGGGTTATGTCTTTATTTGAGAGATGTTTTCTTTTTTTTTTTTTTTTTCTTTTTTTTTTTTTTTTCAATTTATTTATTATTATTAAACTTCAAGTTGTAGGGTACATGTGCACAATGTGCAGGTTTGCTACATATGTATACTTGTGCCATGTTGGTGTGCTGCACCCATCAACTCGTCATTTACATCAGGTATAACTCCCAATGCAATCCCTCCCCCCTCCCCCCTCCCCATGATAGGCCCCGGTGTGTGATGTTCCCCTTCCCGAGTCCAAGTGATCTCATTGTTCAGTTCCCACCTATGAGTGAGAACATGTGGTGTTTGGTTTTCTGTTCTTGTGATAGTTTGCTAAGAATGATGGTTTCCAGCTGCATCCATGTCCCTACAAAGGACACAAACTCATCCTTTTTTATGGCTGCATAGTATTCCATGGTGTATATGTGCCACATTTTCTTAATCCAATCTGTCACTGATGGACAGTTCCTCTACTCACTCCTACCTGGGCTAGCCCCAGGAAAGAGTAGTTGATTTTGGTTTTCATTATATCCCTTCCCTTTTTCCCCTTTCCAATGCAAAATGACCCCAACTTGTCTACCTGTAGGACATGAGCCTCCCATCTCCCGGCAAGATGCTCACATCTGCCCCAACTCGTCAATGAACAAATGAAGCAACACAGCTCCTGGGCACTGTCCCACTCTGTGAGGACTCTCAACCCAGAAGGTATGTCTGTGAATTTGTCACATTTGGCCCTGGAATGTACTCTTAAGCTCCATTCTCCTCTGACCTCAGAACACTCCTATAACAATTCTTGCCCCATTCCAGCCCTTTCAGAAGAGGGCCTTCTTTCTCCTAACTAGGACTTAGCTCCCCTCTCAAATGTCATAGCAGCTGTACTGCAGACTAATTCATATGAAATTTACCAGGTCTGGAAAAAATTTAAACAGAAAACATCCTAGGTGTACACAGGAGAACCCAAGTGTGGTGATGAAATCAGAGAAGAGGTGACTAGGAAGACAACAGAAAGGCCTCCGGTCATTCTGGGGCCCTTCAGTGACTGGAACATGGTTTTCTAAAGGGGAGGCAGTCAATGCCTAGCAGAAGCCTTCAGACCCTCAACTTCCTCCTTAATTAGCTTAATGTGAAGGATAATTCTCACATTTTTACAGAGCTTCACCATTTACAATGGGGCTTTCATATCTATTACTTCATTATTGTCTCTATTTGATTCATTAGGTCCTGTGGGTCAGACGCACTCAAGGTCCCTTAAGCAAATAAATCAAGACTAGAACCCAGGTTTTTTGTCTCCTAGGCCAGAGTTTTTCCTCATACCACAACACCTGTGATGATGCAGGAACTGTGTAAAAGAAAACGGAAGTGTGAAATATGAAGTATAACAGCATAATACTAATAAATGCCTTTCAGAGATTTTTTTAAAAATTAAACTTGCTTAATGTTATTTACAGATTTTTTCCACTGAAATTATGATACTGTATGTCCCTGTCTAGATTTGAATAATAAAAGTTTTATTTCATTGCCTGCTATGAGTTGAATATTTATGTCCCCCCAAATGCATGTTAAAACCCTAACCCTCAATATGATAATGCTTGGAGATGGATCCTTTGGAAGGTAATTAGGCTGAGATGGCATCATGAGGGTGGGACTCTCATGATGGGATTAGTGTTCTTATAAGGAAAGGAAGACAATGGTCTCCTTCTGTCTCCACCTGCATGCACTGAGGAAAGGCCATGGGAACACAAAGCCACAAGACAGCTGTCTGCAAGCCAGGAAGCAGGCCCTCATGAGGAACTGAATCTGTTGGCATCTTGATCTTGGAATTCTCCATCTGTGAAAGGACAGTGAAAATTAAGTGTCAGTTGTTTAAGCCACCAAGTCTACAGTATTTTGTCACAACAGCCCAAAAGACTTTAGACACTATGTAATATTATCAGGCTATTCATCAATCTAAAAGAAAATTTGCAGGTCAAAAATAAAGCCCACCAGGCGTGGTGGCTCAATCCTATAATATCAGCATTATGAGGCCAAGGCAGGAGGATCACTTGAGAACACGAGTTCAAGACCAGCCTAGGCAATACAGTGAGACCTCATTTCTACAAAAAGTTTAAAAAACTAGCCGAGTGTGGTGGTGCATGCTTGTAGACACAGCTATTTGAAGGCTAAAGTGGGAGGATCCCTTGAGCCTGGGAGGCAGGTTGCAGTGAGTTGTGATCGAACCACTGCACTCCAGCCTAAGGGTCAGAGAGAGACCCTGTCTCAAAACTTAAAGATAAAAATAAAGCCCATGTAGTATACACAGTAAATTCATATTTTTCTCAATTGTATTTTATAAATTCAATATATTTCACTATTTTAAAAAGTATATTTGCAATTTTAATCACTCCTCCAAAGCAGGACCTCTCAACTTTGGCACTTTGGATAAGATAATTCATTGTCATGGGCTGTCCTGCGCATTCTAGAATGTTTAGCAGCACCCTTGGCCTCTACGCATTAAATGCCCATAGCACCTGATATAGTTTGGGTGATTGTCCCCCCAAATCTCATGTTGAAATGTGATCCCCAGTGTTAGAGGTGGGGCCTAGTGGGTGGTGTTAGGGTTATGGGGGTGGTTCCTTCATGAATGCCTTGGTGCCCTTCTGTGGTAATGAGCCAGTGCTCACTCTGTTAGTTACCAGGAGGTCTGGCTGTTTAAAAGAGTTTGGCACCTCCCTCTCTCTTGCTCCCTCTCTGGCCAGGTGATAGGCCTGCACCCCCTTTGTCTTCCACCATGAGTAAAATCTTCCTGAGGTCTGGACTACAAGCAGATGTTGGCGCCATGCTTCTTATGCAGCCTGCAGAAACGTGAGCCAAATAAACCTCTTTTCTTTATAAATTACCTGGTCTAAGGTATTTCTTTATAGCTATGCAAAGCTATGCAAAGACTAAAACAGCACCCTTCAGTGCTCAGTTATGACAGTCAAATATGTGTCCCAATATTGCCAAATGTCTCCTAGGGAACAAAATTGTCCCATATTAAGAATTAGCTCTAGAGTCTAATGTGTAGGTACTTCTTGCAATAATTACATTATCTATGTGTCTTTTTAAATTCATTTACATTGAGTTTAATTAAGAGATAGCAAGAATAATATTGTGGTTTCAACAATAAAGGCAGTGAAACTGCATGTGCGTTTACAAGAAGGATGACATTAAGCTCAAAAAAGAAGTGGACCAATTCTGATGGAGGAGTTTCATACAGAAATGTGAAGGTCTACATTCACATTTCCAGGGAAACCCATCGTGAAATCCATCGTGAAGGATTGCATGGTCCACACTGTGTATTCTACAATTTTCAATAATCACAGTATAATTTTTAAGACTTAGCTTACTTTTTCCTTTTTGTAGATACAACTTTTAATTTGAGGAAAGATATGGGTGTTAACCCTACTTACCTTGACAAAAAGTATAATAATTAAATAAACTGTTGATGTACAGCCATTTGGGGAAATCTCTGCTTGAGTTTATAATCTCATCCTAATGTACTGCTTTATTATACAAATACACACACACACACACACACACACGTCATTTGGGGAAATCTCTGCTTGAGTTTATAATCTCATCCTAATGTACTGCTTTATTATACAAATACACACACACACACACACACACACGCCACTTGGGGAAATCTCTGCTTGAGTTTATAATCTCATCCTAATGTACTGCTTTATTATACAAATACACACACACACACACACACACACGCCATCTGGGGAAATCTCTGCTTGAGTTTATAATCTCATCCTAATGTACTGCTTTATTATACAAATACACACACACACACACACACGTCATTTGGGGAAATCTCTGCTTGAGTTTATAATCTCATCCTAATGTACTGCTTTATTATACAAATACACACACACACACACACACACATCATTTGGGGAAATCTCTGCTTGAGTTTATAATCTCATCCTAATGTACTGTTTTATTATACAAATACACACGCGCGCGCGCAGAAGCCTGATAGTTCCTTACAATCTGGTAAACTTTAACATCAATTTTTTACAAAACGATTATTTATTCCAAGGGAAAACTTTTTGAGAGCCTTTTCTAAAAGCACCTGTTTAACCTGATTTCATGAACAGGGTTCAGTGGCTAGTTAGAAGCCTGTATCTATGCCTGTATCATTTCTTCGGGAGGCAAAGGCTAAAGGTGGAATGTCCAAATAATCAAGGTAGTTTGCTCCATTTTATCTTCATGTTCTACTCAGCTTCTGTACTCACTATAAAGACCAGTTACAAAGGGTTGTGTTCATTGACTTTTAATCTGGTGATTAAAAAGGCTACGGCCACCGTGGAGTACTTTCAATGCTGGAGCAGTGACCAACATGTAAGCTTTTACTCTATTTTGTGAGAGTACAATTTAATCCATGGAATAGGGTTTCCAATTATCCCAGTTTGCCCAGGACTTCCCCAGTTTTACTACTTAAAATTCTCACATGCCAAGAAATCTCCCAGCCCTGGGCAAACCTGGACAGTTCGTCATTCTATCTGAGGGGCCCAGAGTTTTTGACAGAATATTTGGTGAAGTTAACTTTCTAAAATATTTCCAAGAGTTGGAAAGATAAGGTCAAGAATAGTCCCCAAACCTACTTTTTAAGAAAAAAAAATCCTTATAATGATCAAGCAGCACATGACATTTAGAATATGTATCTAACTAGCCTGTATGACTTCCAGGTATTTGCTACTGCAATTGTAAAGACAAGCATTTCCAAGGGCAAGAGAACAGTCTGTCTCAGAGTGCTTCATTTAAGCAAGGACATGCTGCCAACTTGAAAGGAAATAAAGGCCACACTTTGTCTATGGGGGGATCCTGCAGTTATTCCCCTGCAAATTTAATTCAAACAGGTATTGAGATCTGAAACATGGAGATATCCACAAATTAGAGGATACTTGGTTTTTAAAAAGGAAAGAAAGAAAATCCAGGCCACAGAGAACTATATCAAAGCAGCAATAGTGGTTCCTTTTCATGTTAATCACTGTATTGCTATGAACATGTTTTGAAAGTCTATCCTATGAATGAAATTTATTGAGATCTTTTTTATAAAATACACATATAAATTTTAAAACAAAACTATTGTTTTCAGGTAAGTCAATTTCATCTTTAAAAAAAATGTGTATGCAAGATGTACAAATCAGTGCTATTTTAATACTTTGCTTTTAGAATTATTATACAAATATGCTATTCAACTAGTGTATTAATGATACCTCAAGAAAATGCAGTCTTACTTAAATTTTGTCATTCAAAAATATACCTCTTTAGAATACCAATGAAATAATTTATTTAAAGTAATCTCTTTTGGAAAATTGTATCTTATTCTTTCAAGCAATTTAAGGATCTGCTTGACTCATAAAGCTGACGATGACCCACAGAATACTTATTATATGTTCAATGCGTACATGTATAAGTACATGTACTTATAAACTGTATTTGAACTTATACATTGTATTACATTAGAAAAATTTCTTTGAGAAACCCTTTTGTTTGATGTGTTATTAGGGTCCCAAACCAACCTATAAACAAAGATCCCCAGAGGAAGTATTACAACTGAATAGCAACTTGATTCTGTAATGGAGTACAGATATTTGTCACCAAAAAACATGATACAAGTTAGAAAAATTACTCTAGAAATTGTGTTTTAATTTCCAGGTTCTAAGCAAGCTGTTTTGTCACTATACTTGTTAAAGTTTAACATATCCATCGTCAAAGGTATGACCAAAGTGAATAAAAATATTTAAGCCCAAAAAGTTTAAGGGAACTCTGAGACATGATTGACGTTCAAGTACCATTTTTCAAATTTTAAGGGCTATTGGCATCTGCCAACATTCAAAACAAAGATATATACCTTGGGAGTCATCAAAATAAACTTTACTTTTTTGGTACTTCCCTTGTAAGATCCCATTTCAAATGTAAGGACATTGAAATAAAAGCCTTCAATTTAAGATAGTATTGCAATTCCTTTTTAGTCATGTAACTAGAGAATTCTAATATATATTCCATGTCTTATTTTGGTTCCTATACATTAATCCTGCAAGCCTTTGACATTAGTGTATTCTGCAAAGTATTGAATGACAATATCACCAGTGTCCACCTCTAGACATACGTACAACTACATTTTGCTTCTAATCTCTCAGACCCCAGTTACACAGACTATTATAATAAGAAATGTATCAGAGATATT
This sequence comes from Chlorocebus sabaeus, assembly GCF_047675955.1. NCBI lineage: Eukaryota > Metazoa > Chordata > Mammalia > Primates > Cercopithecidae > Chlorocebus > Chlorocebus sabaeus. The sequence goes on from NC_132924.1 coordinate 61,581,665, forward strand.
CAATGCCATGATACTGGTTTCAATCAATTGCATGTGCATTATATAAATTGTGGCCAGTAGTCAACAGATGGATTAGAAAGCAATAAAAGTAGTTGAAACTGAACGTAAATGCACACACAGTAAATATGCATCTTAAAAAAAAAATGTATACCAAGGTTGAAACATGCTAACAGGGAAGGTGATCTGCCACCACTCAAGTCCTGAAATGACTTATGATATAGTCTATTATTTTTCTTAATTGGCCACCAACTCTTCATTGTAGTCTCCTTTCCTAGTTAAATGCTGGACATTAAGAGTGATACAACTACATCAGAAGGCTCCAGTACTTACAGTGGAGACAAAAGGACCAGGCCAGTAAACTCAGGCTGACAAGTGACTACCACAGGACAAGCTGAAAAATCTGGCTCGGCTCTTTTGCATATGTTTGACACTGGCAGGCTCTGAAATTAAAAATATGACTCTCTGTCCCCACAAAGTTTAAGTGAAAAACTACTTTTTAGAAAGAGCTTCAGAAGTCTTTCATACTACTTATATATTTACTCCAAAAGCTAAATTAAGTACACTGTGAGGGGGGAAATGGACCCCAATTTATAGCTGGTTTTAAAAAAAAATAGGCAAATTGAACCATCTGAAAATAGGGTTTGTCATGGAAACAACATGCTAATGGAACAGTATCCCAAGTAGCCTTATGGTTTTCCAGATACGTCCTATTTTGCCACCAGTATTAAAATAAACAAAAGAATACACTGGTTTTCTATATACTACATCATTTAAAATAAATTGTTTTCTAAAAACAAAGGCTGGTGGTGACTTAAAAATGTCTTCTAAAGCTATATAACCACAGCATGTAAAACCTTTCTGCATCAAATTCATAGTTACATCATGTTAAGGACACCTACAATAAGACTGCTTTAAAATATATTTTTGGATAGCAATTAATGCCAAAAACATATTTTTCCAGAAATTATCTAATTGAACTACTTGGTGAGGAGATAGATACGTGTGAATTTGGCCTAAGAATACTATTTTTGTGTGTGTGTGTCTATACAATAAAACCTTCTGTCTACTATATTATGTTAATGTAACACAGAAAAAGGGAACACAAAATTGCATCTTGCTACGTAAAATAAAATGCTACATTTTTAGTAAGATTTAATTTTTTTCATTTTCCTTAAAATGAATAATGACTTATAAGACAATTGCATTATAACATGGAAAGCAACTCTATTGTATCAGTGATCTTAATTTTAGTTCCTTGTCATTTTATCACAAAATGTTTTCATGGGAAAATTTAGTAAAGGTTTTTTTAACCTGTAAAGGTATTTGAGGTTTTCCATCTAGCATTTTCCATTTCTCATAACCATATTTCCATATTATGAAATTTAAGTAAACTTTACATCTCTATAAAAATTAATGCATATATACTTATGTGTATCCTTATCTGTATATACACATATATACACCCATGCATAAATTCTGACTAAGAGTAGACCAACTAGATAATTTATCTGGAGAAGGTTCCTTGAACAATTGAAAAAAGGGGTCTTCAGAAGCAAACAATAAAACAGCCTTACAAACCCAATTGCTGTTTAAAATGTTTATGAACACATAGCCAGTTAACCATTTATTGATTGCCTATTTATGGTTTTGTAATATCCAAGATTATGGAAGAGATAAGACAATACCTCTAAAAAATATGAGAAAGGTGATTTTAAAATAAGCCTCCATAATATAAAAAGTCATGTAAATTTATCTTCTGAAAGAAAAGAAAGCTTTAATATTAAAATTAGAGTTCTCTTTTAATCCTCTTTGAGTAAAGAAATAATTTGCAAACTTCTATTTTTTACTGTCATGAAAACAGGTCTTTTCTTGGGACTTCACAAATGTCAATCACAACAATGCAAACAGAGTAATTCTTTGGAAAGACTGATCTGAGGGCTTAAGGGTAGACTTTTTTCATTGAATTCCTGAATTTTTACACTGTGGGATTGGCTATGAGACACCATAAAATGTAAAATAGTTCAGACAGCTCAAGCTCTATTATTTTCAGGCACAAAAACCATATAATTTTGTACAAAACTTTGAATTTTTTATTTGCGAAATTAAAAATACGGTATTTTATATATATAAACTTCTATTCCTCTATAAATATAGATGATTTTGTGATAGTGAACAGAATAAATGTATACCAAATTCAAAGACCAATATCATTTTAGCGTATGACAGACATAGATAAATTACAATCAGGAGGACTGCTTTTATCCTCTTCTTCACAGAGAACTAAAGTGAATATTTTTAAATGGCTTTGTAAGATTTACATTTGACACATTTCTGTAAATCCAAAAGAGGAGCACACAGGATTTAATGCAGTAGACCTGCACACATTTTCCCTTTAGCATGCATGCCCATATCTTGTTTACTTCAGGCCCTATCTCCCCATCAATTATTCTACCTTCTTTAGCTCCTGAAATCTTACCAGGTTATTATTGGTGGTGTGGATTGTTCCTCCCTCAGAATGTGTTGCTGAATAATAATCGTAACAAAATGTTGAAAGTGTTCAACTTTTACATTTTAATGTTTCTGATATATGTCTAGTTATTTGATTAAAAATAAGAAAATAGCACTTCAATTTGAGGAAGTCCATTACACTGAAATATCCTTCAAGTTTTCAATTTCTGTTTACATTTTACTGTCTTGTTAAGGAAAGCAAAGATCAACTCCTTAACAAAGCTTTCCAGGTGATCTCAACATTTCCATTTTACAGACCGGTAAAATCTAAGGGCAGGCTGTCTCATTCCTAAAGGCAGGTTGCCAGGCATCCGTATGCAATTAGAATTAACATTTTATAACCCATATCTTCAGTCTCTTCCAACCCACACAAAGCTTCATGCTTCTTCCCAAATCTCAGTAACCACATCTTTCCATGACGCTGGCCAAACCCATACCAGGTTTTAGACACTAGAGAATGAAATGAGCTCACCCCTCAAAAATTAGACTTCAAAAAGTTTGGCATTGGTTGTCTCACTCACCCTGTAACCAACTAAGGTAGGAGAAGGGAGTGTCTGGGCGTTGAAGGTGACCGTGGAGAGAGGCTGAGACTGCCAATGCCCACACTCGTGGGCTCCCATGAAGTTGGGGGAAAGTTCTGGACAGTTAAAAATCCAGCTTCAGGAAGTCGAAACGATGGGCCTTCGCAATCCACCGCTGACCAAGGGAGGAATTGGAATGTACGGGGGCCCACCTCCAGATTTGGAAGCTTTGTGGAGTACTGTACCATAAGACCCCTACCTCAAGCCAGGAAAGGGAGGAAGGGGTCAGAAGGAGGGGGAGGGGGTAGAAGGAGGAGGCGGGAATTGACCCTGGCAGCGCAGCCCTAGTCGCACCCCGCAGTGCTGAACTCGCCCCGGAGCTGGCGCCCAGCCGGCCCAAGCACTAGCGTCTGGGAGAGGCGCGCGAGGACGACCAGGAGCGCTGGGCGGTTGCACTCCAGTCTTGGCTCCTTTGCAATACTCCGAAAAGGGCAAGAAGGAAAAGCCTCAAATGGTTAAACCGCCGTAAATAATTAAAAACTTTTGAAAAAGAAAAACGCGTGATCGGTCGTCATTTAAATACAAATATACTTACAAAAATCTTACACAGGCTATTTACAATCATAAAAGCGAACAGTCCTGGTACCAGAGTGTGAGGGCAAGAGGTCTGTCCATCCTCCCTCTAGCGTCGGACCCTCGTGTCCTTTTGCCTCAGGGACGGAAGCTTTTGCAGGAGCTGAGTTCTTCAAAGGAGCCTGCGAAAGAGAGTTATCTAGTGAGGAAGCCTCGAGATGTCAGGATTGGCACGAACTCCACGGGGCTGGCTTTGGGCGATGGCTGTGCCCCGGCCGAGGCCTGGGCATGGGCTAAGCCCCAGGTCTCAGACGGTAGTCTCCCCTTGTTTGCTGTTGGTGAGCCTCGTATAGAACTTCCTCCAGGAGTTGAGGGTCTTGCCGGACCAGATCCAGAAGCCCGACGTGATGCCCACGATCAGCGTCATAAGGTACTTGATCATGAAGACCGTGAAGTCTGGGCTCATGGGCGGGTGCGGCGGGGCGCCTCCGCCCGCCTGGAGGTGAGGGCAGGGGATAGCGTAGCTCTTGCAGCTCTGGGCCACCCAGCTGCGTTCCCACTGGTCCCGGAAGGCCTGCTCGTAGAAGTAGCAGGCGATGACGATGGTGGCTGGCACAGTGTACAGCACGCTGAAGACGCCAATACGCACCATGAGCTTCTCCAGCTTCTCGGTCTTGGTGCCATCGTGCTTCATGATGGTGCGAATGCGGAAGAGTGACACAAAGCCGGCCAGCAGAAAGGACGTGCCGATAAACAGGTACACGAAGAGGGGTGCCAGCACGAAACCACGCAGCGCGTCCACGTTGTTGAGCCCCACGAAGCACACTCCGCTCAGCACATCGCCGTCCACCTGGCCCAGCGCCAGGATGGTGATGGTCTTGATGGCCGGCACAGCCCAGGCGGCCAGGTGAAAATATTGTGAGTTGGCTTCGATGGCCTCGTGGCCCCACTTCATGCCAGCCGCCAGGAACCAGGTGAGCGACAGGATCACCCACCAGATGGAGCTGGCCATGCTGAAGAAGTACAGCATCATGAAGAGGATGGTGCAGCCCTCCTTCTTGGTGCCCTGCGCCACAGTACGTGCCCCGTCCTCGGTGAACTTGTCGTTACACACCACTCGGTCCTCCAGGAGGAAGCCGGCGATGTAGGCCACGGCCACCGCCGTGTAACAGCCGGACAAGAAGATGATGGGCCGCTCCGGGTAGCTGAAGCGCCGCATGTCCACCAGGTACGTAAGCACCGTGAAGAGCGTGGAGGCGCAGCACAGCACTGACCAGATGCCAATCCAGGTGCGCGAGAAGCGCAGCTCCTCGGGTCCGAAGTACATGAGCCCGTACACCTTGGTCGGCTCACAGGGTGCGCCGCAGTCCTTCTCCCCCAGGAAGTGGTAGTTGAGGTAGGAGGGCACCTTGAGGGCGCGCGGGCAGGAGAACTTGCCTCGCTCCGACGCGCTGGCGCCCCCCAGGAAGCCGCCACGGTGCCCTCCGCCGCCGTGCTGAGGGTTGCTTGTCCAAAACTCTGGAAGCAGCGAGGGCGTCGGGGTGCCCTTGTCGGACGTGTTCTGGCCCACGCACAGCTCGCCGGCGCCGTGCACCGGGAACTTCTCGCACTTGAGCGTGTCTGGCCACTGGAAGCCGAACTTGTTCATGAGCGCCTCGCAGCCCTGGCGCGCGCGCTCGCACAGGGAGCGGCAGGGCGGCAGCGCTTGCTCTAGCACGGTGCACACGGGCGCGTACATGGAGCACAGGAAGAACTTGAGCTCAGCGGAACACTGCACTTTCACTAGCGGGTAGAACTGGTGCACCTCGAGGCCCGCGTCCTCCTGGTTCGTGTGGCCCAGCAGGTTGGGCATGATGGTCTGGTTGTACGCAATGTCCGTGCAGAGCGGGATGGAGATGGGCTGGCAATAGCCGTGGTCCGGGATGGAGATGCCCCGCTCACCGTTGTACTGCTGCCCGCTCTGTTGCTGCTGAGGCGGCGGCGGCGGCGGCGGCTGCTGCCCCAGCCCGGGCCCCTGGCCTGGCCCCTGGCCCGCCGCCTGCGCCCGGACCCCCAGCAACAGAGGAGCCTCCAGCAGCCAAAGCAGCAGCAGCAGCTGGCGCGCCAATCGCCGGGGGTCAACTGGGGGGCGGCGGCGGCCACCGGCGTCCCCGCTCCCCTCCTCCGCCAGCCGGGCCGAGAGCGCCCCGGCACAAAGTTCCCAGCTCACGCCGCCGCCGGCGGCCCGGGACTTCTTAGGCACCTCCTCCTCAGCCATACTTTCTCGGCTCCTCTCTTGGCGCCGCTGCGCTGGGGCTGGCAGGGGCACGGCCGGCGGTGGCACCCCCTGCGGCCAGGGAGACCTCTGCGCCGGTGCCCTCCGTCGAGCCCAAGCCGCGTCCGGCCCGCTCCCCCGGCTCCTGCTCTGCGTACCGCAGCCGCCACCGCCGCGGAAACTTGCGATTCATGAAGCGCGGGCGGCGGGGAGAACCCGGGTGGCTCGGGTGCGCCGGGGTCGTGTCCCGCCTTCCTGGCCCTCGGCTCGCTGGCTCCCGGCTGGCGACGCCGCGCTAGTGGCCGCGGCCCCGTAGAGAGCGCAACTCTCCGCAGCCCAGCGGGCTCAGCTCCCCCCTGCGCCTCCGCCTCCTTCTCCGCCGCCGCCGCCTGACCATTTGTGTCAATCCCTCAACTCGCTCCCTCTCCTCTCCCTCGCGCGCCCTCGGACCGGTTTCCAGGCGCCCCGCAGTCTGTCTTTCACCAGGAGGGAGGAGCCTTGAAACCGACGCAGAACTGGAGGCTCAGGGACCGTCGCCCAATCGCGGCTCCGGCTTCCCGGCGCAAAGGGAGCCGGCCGCCTCCTAGCCTGAGCGAAAGCCAGCGGCTGCCGGGCGGGGTAGGAGGAGGCGGGAGGAGGAGGAAGTGGTGGTGGCACTACTCAGGCACAAAGAGTAGGATTGCTATGAAGCGGGACAGGCTTGGTTGCTTTTGCTTTTTCAGAAGAAAAGGGCGAGGACAAGTAGGAGAATGGTCCCATATGCTACTGGAGATAATGAATAGGAGTCAGAGGACCGCGGGACTTAGCTTTTCTTTTCTTGTATCCATTATCATGTTTAAAAATCCTGCTCTTAACGCTGGTTACCAACAGCAAACGGGGTGCTGCTTCCAGAACAGATGCCTTTGACTTAAGGAGCGCACGGTTTCCTTTGAGTTTGTGTCTGTCGAGGTTTTGTTTAAAATATTACATTAATAAATCCTCTAGTTCACTGACTGGGCTTGGCGGGCTTTGGTCGCGCCATTTCCCCAGGGGAGACGTTCACTGGATTGCTGTCAAATGAAACAAAACACAAACTTTGATGGAATTTGGAAAGTAAAGCCAGATGCGCCTTCTGCTAATATCATTCTTGTAGTCAAACTCCTTTTTTTCCGCCTCTTTAATCAAGTCAGAAACAGAAGCAAAAGAAAACTATCCATTAAATTTTTGGAGAGGAAAACTTAAGAACCCGACGACCGAGGCGGTGGGGGCGCCTCTCTGGGATCGTCCTCGCCTCTCCAGACCGCAGAGGTGGCGCCGGCGGGAGCTGCACTCGCCGGCAGCCTAGGCCCTTGGGGAGCCTTTCTAAACCCTGGGGACGCCCACGGCTCTGATGGGAACTTCTGGGACCTGGGCCATTTAGGTTCCACAGGCTGGGCTACAGAGCTGGAGACGCCAGTTTAACAAACAAAACAAACAGTCTGAAAGCAAACAGCGAACTGCACATTCTCTTCCTAATTCCAAAACAATATAATCCGTCTCAGCAGACGCACATTAATGTTGTTTTCCTTGTAAGATTATTTTAAATGGTGGTTTGACTATGTGATTCAGTTTTATCAGAAAAGTGCCATGGGACTATTAATTCTTCGATTTTTTTTTTTTTTTTTTTTTTTTTTTTTTTTTTTTTTGCCTGTGATCAGACTCTATCTCAGCGTACTTTTCGCCAATTACTATCATTCATTTACACATTCATTTGTTTAATAGATACCAACCACCCATTGTGCTATAAGCACTCTTAAGTCGTAGAGTATAAAATGAAGGAGACCTGTGCCAGCCCTAGAGGAGGGCATAATACAATGGGGCACAGAAATGCAAATCACTTGTCACAGTGTCCATCCCAAAGCCAAAAGGGCACAAGGAAAGCAACCAGCTCAGATGAAATGGGGTTCTGACGGAGAGGTAGGTGCAAGGTGCAAAAGATTAAATCTCAAATTCACTTGAATTGCCGAAAGCGGCCAGAGAGATGAGTGTAGCTGAGGCACTTTGAGGGGAGACAGGAGGAAAGGTTTTAGTCCAGACTAAAACGTTTGGGCCAAATTATACAGAAAATAGAAAACTATTGGAAGATCACTTTCCCCACATAAGCAGAGAATGATTTCAGGGTGGCTGAAAGAGGGCTCTTGAGGCAGGCTGTCATTAGGAAGCTTTAACATTCATCTACACATAAAGGTTACTAGTTAGATGGGTGTTACTTGTACTACATACTAACAAGTCTCTGATAATTTCACTACTCAGCATGTTGGTGTCTACACATCTTTACCTGCTAAAGCAAAATGACATCTATTTGTCTCAGATACATGTTATTGTTTTTCAAATGTTTATATAAGCAGTACATTCATAAAATGCATATTTGCTTTAACGTGTTTCTGATTGCTAGCATTTTTTTAAAGCAACAGGTACTAAATGCACAATTATGTGAGCATGTGTATGTGTTGACTGTAATTTATGACACATTTTGATATTGAAAAGGAGGTTGGAAAGCACAGCTCTCTGAGGTCCTTTGAACCGTTCAATAAGTGTTCATTTTACACTCTAGGATCCTGGTCCCCAGGCTCCCAGGGACACTTTTTCTCTAGCCTTTCCACTCTGATGCTCATTCCTCTGCTGATGGTATCCTGTGTTTAGGAACTTTATCAAGCCATCTCTCTCCTATCACTCCTGTCTTGGAAAGACTTAACCTGTCTTGTGTTCTATTCTCTCACGTCATTCGAGCTGACTAGGCTGAGTGAAAAGTGAATTTATTCTGATGTGTTAATTACCAAGAAGCATCATATGTGTTAAGCATCCATCCCTACCATCACTCCAAATCTTTCTCCTTCTCCCCTAAGGGGTTAGGGCACAGAGAACATGGCAGAGCACTCAGTTCTGTTTCTCAGAGTAGAAGACACTGTCTTGCTTCAAAAGTTGTTCTACTGAAATTCTTGAACTTGTTTTATATTCCACCTGACAGTGAAGTTTTCTACGAGGAGGCTCAGAAGTACAGACAGAGTTAAAAAGAGAGAGAGATGTACCCTAGAACTTAAAGTATAATAATAAAAAAAAAAAAAAAAAGAGCAAGAGAGAGAGAGAAAATGTCATTCTTACCAGATTATGAAACTGGAAGCAACCAAAGATGTCATCTAGAAATGAGTTAATTTTCTGCAATCTACAATTAAGAATATTGGACCCAGAAATATTAAGGGATGTGCCTCAAGTTAAATGGCCCTATTTTGCTTGAATATCATTAGAAGCTTATTTTAATCCTTCTATGTTCTTTTAAGTAGCTCTAGTACTTTTAATCTTTTTTTAAAAGTTAGTTTTCTGTGGAAGTTCTCCCTCAATAGAATGTGTAAATAAAAAACCTTATACAATTTTTTAAAAAATCGTTTTCTGAGAGTTGTCTTCCAAAGTTTAAAAAAACAACAAACTTCATTATCATTTATTATACAAATAAAATATTTAATTTATCAAAACTATGTAATACAGAAGAAGATACTAAAATCAGAAACAATTCAGAGTTTTAGTCAGTAATAACCAGAGTCATGAAAGGAGGTCTTTTGGAGGAGGTCATGAAGGCAATGGGTAACAAAATATTAGAAGAGAAATATGAGCAATGTATTTTAACAGAGTATAAAATGTACTATTTTCTCAAGATGTGGAAAAATTTGAGATCCACAGATGAAAATTACTAAGTATGAACTATTATGAACTTGGTAATAAAAATATTTCAGTTAGGTCAAAACTATAAACAACCCAATTCCTCCTTGATACTGCTTTGTCAAGCATCATACTCAGTCAAGTTTTCTTATATCAAAGATCTTGTTTTATCAGGCCTTTCCCAAATCTTCTGAAGTTTCTCCAGACTGCTTATGTCAGGTTGAATGTGGATAATTAGCAGGGATAGAGATCCAGTTCCAATTACATATAGTTGAGTGTACACAGACACACAGGCAGTTAGGTGAATGCTCCATGTGCAACCTGAAGGATATTAAGCTTTTAGGTGAGTTGCATTTTTGCTGGCTTGTGGGTGGCAGACTTGAATTGTCTTTGTTGAAGAATAGAGATTAACATTGGTTAAGACTATATTTTTGAAAACCTACTGTGTATACTTGGTGTTATTTTGCACGATGTTTCCATACATTGTGTTGCTTAAACTTTGAGGAAGGTGCTAATTATCTTATCCCCTTTTTTTTTTTTTTTTTTAGCCTTTTTCTTTTTTTTTAGAAGCAGGGTCCCGTTCTGTCTCCCAAGCTGGCATGATCATAGGATCATAGTTCGCTGCAGCCTCAAACTCCTGGACTTGAGCAATCCTCCCACTTTAGCTTCACTCCTTGTTAGGACTACAGGTAGGCACCATCATGTCCATCTAATCTTTTAAATTTTTGTTGAGACAGGGTCTTGCTGTGTTGCCCAGGCTGGTCTCAAACTCCTGGGCTCAAGCTATCCTCCCACTCAGCCTCCCTATGTTATCTCCTTTTAATAGATGAAGGATCGAAGGCTCAAAGCACTTAAGTAATTTGTACAAGATCCCATAGCCAGTAAGTGCCAGAATGGGGCTTGTGTCTGACCAAGGTCCATGGACTTCCAGTTAGTAACACTATGTGATCGTGTCCAGTGAAAAAATCACAGAAGAAAATGTGGTTTCTGGGAGCACATCAGATGATTGCTCAGTATTTAACATAGTTTTCTATACCAGGATATACATGCTAGGGGCTTAAATGCTGGGATTCACTGATGCGTTAGACCACCCTCTCCAAAGGTGTTCTGTGAGATAAATTTGTTGAAATAAATTTGGAAAAAAGGCCATACTCTGTGTCCTTATTGGAGATTCACATTAGCCTAATATAATCTCTGAGAAGTGCTGAGCTGAAGAACCCTTTTAAACTTTTGTCTTATTTAGTATTTCCCACATTTGGAATATACATATACAAACACACACTTGGAATACACACATGTACATACATACACATACGTAGACACACATATATATTATACTGCATCAATATTTTGCTTGGCATTAATGCTCTGTGAGATTCAACTTGAAAAATGCTGAATTAGACCTAATATATTTTGAATTTTTATTTTATAAGGTTGGACTCTCACCCCTGTATTACTTTTGAATGTCAGGTGTAGAAAGTAAGAACTTGGCCTGCTATACTTTGAGTTCCTGACTCTTCTTGAATTCCTAGTGAAGGGAAGTTGATTGGTTAAGGAGCTGATAGTAATAGAGAAAACTCAGACCATACTATTCCCTTCTTTCTGGGTGGCACCACCTAGGAGTCTATTATATCGTCTTTTTAGAGACACACTAAGTATAACTCTACTAAAGCTTTCAGCGTAGTTCTCTATTTCATTTCTCCTTGAATTTCCAACCCAGAAATTACTACATAAGCTATTTCTTATCTTCCATAACATCTGTATTCTTCTGCAACAATTCTAAAAATGAATGTCTTTTCTTTGTTTTTCCTTTCTTTCTCATACAAATCTGCTCTCGACATTGGTAAAATAGTTCTTGAATTCATTCACATACAGAAGCTCAATTTGCAGACTCATATATATATATATTTCCCTAAAACCACTTATCAAAAGAGATTTTCAGTGTGATTACCTTGACTTTTATCTTATAGGGTACTTACAGCTAATTGATATTAAGATCCTGAACTAACTTATTATTTGAGAGTCAGCCGTAATTTGTTATAATTTACATTTTAAACATGGCAAGACTTAAAGATTTAATATAAAGGGGTGGCTCTGTAGTTCTAAATATGAATCATGGATTACTTGTACACAAATCTCACAAAACATGTTTTTTATTTTTTAAAAAAGATAAGAAGTATGAAAGAGGAAACAAATCACTATCACTGAATTTTCATCAAGGTAGGATAATAACCCAAATATTCTTGTAATTAAAAAATTAAACTATAATAGGAAATTTTGCTAAATACATTACTTAAACATCAGTTTCACAAAAAAAGTGCATATAAAGAGTATTTCATGACTCTGCTTTAATTAGTTCTGTTGTCATGTCATTGTGCAATTGTAAATGGTGTATACTATCTGGGAAAACTTTTGCAAAACATGCAGGCATTTGTATTAGATTTAGAATGTAGTCCTTCTTCGAGTCCCTGGGAAAGAAATATAGATGATTCCTTGTAAATTAAAACCTTATGCCTCATCCGCTTAAAGAGGCCTGATTGGCTAAGATGTGGGGTGCTGAGTTTGCAATCATTTTGACGCAGAAATAAATTTTAGGAGAATAAGTAAAACTTGTGCTTCTGTAAGTGAACATTTCTATTCTCCCTTCTAGATGATTTGTGTATGGGGGAAATAATGTTATGCATCTCTTAAAATTATAGTCTGATCAAATTGTTTTCTTCTTTTTTGTTTCTTGCTTTAACCTGAAATCTCCTGGCTGCATAAATTGACAGGGAAGTCAATTTAATGTTTCTAAAGTTTGGGTACAAATATTTCTTAGAATAACATCTTTGGGGTGGGGGGCTGGTAAGATGACCAAATAGGAACAGCTCTGCTCTGCAGCTCCCAGTGAGATCAACGCAGAAGGTGGGTGATTTCTGCATTTCCAACTGAGGTACCTGGCTCATCTCTTTGGGACTGGTTAGGCAGGGGGTGCAGACTACAGAGGGTGAGCCGAAGCAGGGTGGGGCATTGCCTCACCCGGGAAGCACAAGGGGTTAGGGAACTCCCTCCCCTAGCCAAGGGAAGCCGTGAAGGACTGTGCCATGAGGAACCATGCATTCTGGCCCAGACACTGTGCTTTTCCTACAATCTTCACAACCCACACACCAGGAGATTCCCTTGTGTGCCTACACCAGGGGCCTGGGATTCAAGCACAAAACTGGGTGGCTGTTTGGGCAGACATTGAGACACTGAGTCAGCTGCTGGATTTTTTTTTTTTTTCACACCCCAGTGGCACCTGGAATGCCAGCAAGACAGAACCGTTCACTCCCCTGGAAAGGGGGCTGAAGCCAGGAAGCCAAATAGTCTAGCTCAGTGGATTTCACCCCCATGGAGCCCAGCAAGCTAAGATCCACTAGCTTGAAATTCTCACTGCGAGCACAGCAGTCTGAAGTTGACCTGGGATGCTCTAGCTTGGTGGGGGGAGGGGTGTCAGCCATTACTGAGGCTTGAGTAGCAGTTTTTCCCTCACAGTGTAAAAAAAGCTGCCTGGAAGTTCAAACTTGGTGGAGCCCAACGAACTCCTCCGAGCTAAAGGAGTATGTTCTAACCCAATGCAAGGAAGCTAAGAACCTTGAAACAAGGTTACACGAATTGCTAACTAGAATAACCAGTTTAGAGAAGAACATAAATGACATGATGGAGCTGAAAAACACAGCACAAGAACTTCGTGAAGCATACACAAGTATCAATAGCCAAATTGATCAAGAAGAAGAAAGGATAACAGAGAGTGAAGATCAACTCAATGAAATAAAGTTAGAAGACAAGATTAGAGGAAACAGAGTGAAAAGAAATGGACAAAACCTCCAAGAAATATAGAACTATGTGAAAAGACCAAATCTACGTCTGATTGGTGTACCTGAAAGTGATAGGGAGAATGGAACCAAGTTGGAAAACACTCTTCAAGATATAATCCAGAAGAACTTCACCAACCTAGCAAGGCAGGCTAACATTCAAATTCAGGAAATAGACCACCACAAAGATATTCCTCAAAAAGAGCAACCCCAAGACACATAATCATCAGATTCGCCAAGGTTGAAATGAAAGAAAAAATGTTAAGGGCAGCCAGAGAGAAAGGTCGGGTTACCCACAAAGGGAAGCCCATCAGACTAACAGCAGATCTCTCAGCAGAAAGCTTTCAACCCAGAATGTCATATCCAGCCAAACTAAGCTTCATAAGTGAAGGAGAAATAAAATTATTTACAGACATATGCTCTCAGCAAATGCTGAGAGACTTTTTCACAACAGGCCTGCCTTACAAGAGCTCCTGAAGGAAGCATTAAACATGGACAGGAACACTAGTACCAGCCACTGTAAAAACATACCAAATTGTAAAGACCATCAACATTATGAAGAAACTGCATCAACTAATGGGCCAAATAACCAGCTAACATAATGACAGGATCAAATTCACACATAACAATATTAACCATAAATGTAAATGGGCTAAATGCTCCAATTAAAAGACACAGACTGGCAAATGGGATAGAGTCAAGACCCATGAGTGTGCTGTTTTCAGGAGAGCCATCTCACAAGCAAAGACACATATAGGCTCAAAATAAAGGGATGGAAGAATATTTACAAAGCAAATGGAAAGCAAAAAAGTAGAAGGGGTTGCAATCCTAGTCTCTGATAACACAGACTTTAAACCAACAAAGATCAAAAAAGACAAAGAAGAGCATTACATAATGGTAAAGGGATCAATGCAACAAGAAGTGCTATCCTAAATATATATGTACCCAATACCAGAGCATCAAGATTCATAAAGAAAATTCCTAGAGACCTACAAGGAGACTTAGACTCTCACATAATAATAGTGGGAGACTTTAACACCCCACTGTCAATATTAGATTAATGAGACAGAAAATTAGCAAGGATATTCAGGACATGAACTCAGCTCTGAACTAAGTGGACCTAATAGACATTTACAGAACTTTCCACCCTAAATCAACAGAATATACCTTCTTCTCAGCACCACATCACACTTATTCTAAAATTGATCACATAACTGGAAGTAACACACTCCTCAGCAAATGCAAAATAATGGAAATCATAACAAACAATCTCTCAGACCACAATCAAATTAGAACTCAGGATGAAGAAATTCACTCAAAACCACACAACTACATTAAAACTGAACAACCTGCTCCTAAATGACTATGGATAAATAACAAAATTAAGGCAGAAATAAATAAGTTCTTTGAAAATAACGAGAACAAAGATACAATGTACCAGAATCTCTGGGACAGACCTAAAGCAGCGTTTAGAAGGAAATTTATAGCACTAACTGCCCACAGGAGAAAGCAGGAAAGATCTAAAATTGACACCCTAACATCACAATTAAAAGAACTAGAGAAGCAAGAGCAAACAAATTCAAAAGATAACAGAAGACAAGAAATAACTAAAATCAGAGCAGTGCCGAAGGAGATAAAGACACGGAAAACCCTTCAAAAAATCAATGAATCCAGGAGCTGGTTTTTTGAAAAGGTTAACAAAATACGTAGACCACTAGCCAGACTAGTAAAGAAGAAAGAAAGAAGAATCAAATAGACACAATAAGAACTGTTAAAGGAGATACCACCACTGACCCCAGAGAAATACAAACTACCATTAGAGAATACTATAAACACCTCTACACAAATAATCTAGAAAATCTAAAAGAAATGGATAAATTCCTGGACACATACACCCTCCCAAGACTAAACCAGGAAGTAGTTGAACCCCTGAATAGGCCAGTAAGAAGTTTTGAAATTGAGGCAGTAGTTAATAGCCTACCAACCAAAAAAAAAAAAAAGAAACCCAGGACCAGACAGATTCATAGCTGAATTCTACCAGAGGTACAAAGAGGAGCTGGTACCAGTCCTTCTGAAACTATTCCAAACAATAGAAAAAGAGAGAATCCTCCCTAACTCATTTTATGAGGCCAGCATCAACCTGATACCAAAACCTGGCAGAGACACAACAACAACAAAAAAATTTCAGGCCAATATGCCTGATAAATATCAAGGCGAAAATTCTCAATAAAATATTGCCAAAGTGAACCCAGCAGCACATCGAAAAGGTTACCCACCATGATCAAGTCGGCTTCATCCCTGGGATGCAAGGCTGGTTCAACAAACGCAGATCAATAAACACAGTCCATCACACAAACAGAACCAATGACAAAAACCGCATGATTATCTCATTAGATGCAAAAAAGGCCTTTGTTGAATTCAACACCCCTTCATACTGAAAACCTCAATAAACCAGGTATTGATAGAATATATCTCAAAATAATAAGAGTTATTTATGACAAACCCACAGTCAATATCACACTGAATGGGCAAATACTGGAAGCATTCCCTTTGAAAACCAGCACAAGAGAAGGATGCCCTCTCTCACCATTCCTATTCAACATAGTATTGGAAGTTCTGGCCAGGGCAATCAGGCAAGAGAAAAAAATAAAGAGTATTCAAATAGCAAGAGAGGAAGTCAAATGGTCTCTGTTTGCAAATAACATGACTGTATATTTAGAAAACCCCATCGTCTCAGCCCGAAATCTCCTTAAGCTAATAAGCAACTTCAGCAAAGTCTCAAGATACAAAATCAATGTGCAAAAATCACAAACATTCCTGTACACCAATAACTGACAAACACAGAGCCAAATCATGAGTGAACTCCCATTCATAATTGCTACAAAGAGAATGAAATACCCAGGAATACAACTTACAAGGGACGTGAAGGACCTCTTCAAGGAGAACTACAAACCACTGCTCAAGGAAATAAGAGAGGACACAAACAAATGGAAAAACATTCTATGCTCATGGATAGAAGAATTAATATCGTGAAAATGGCCATAGTGCCTAAGGTAATTTATAGATTCAGTGCTATCTCCATCAAGTTACCATTGACTTTCTTCACAAAATTAGAAAAAACTACTTTAAATTTCATATAGAAACAAAACAGAGCCTATATAGCCAAGACAATTCTAAGCAAAAAGAACAAAGGTGGATACATCATGCTATCTGACTTCAAACTACACTAACAAGGCTACAGTAACCAAAACAGCTTGGTACTGGTACCAAAATAGGTATATAGACCAATGGAACAGAACAGTGGCCTCAGAAATAATGCCACATGTCTACAACCATTTGATCTTTGACAAACCTGACAAAAACAGGCAATGGGGAAAGGATTCCCCATTTAATAAATGGTGTTGGGAAAACTAGCTAGCCATATTCAGAAAACTAAATCTGGACCCCTTCCTTACACCTTTTACAAAAATTAACTCAAGACGGATTAAATAGTTAAAATTATAAAAACCCTATAACTATAAAAACCCTAGAAGAAAATCTAGGCAATAACATTCAGGACAAAAACTTCATGACTAAAACACCAGAATCAATGGCAACAAAAGCCAAAATGACAAATGGGATCTAATTAAACTAAAGAACTTCTGCACAGCAAAAGAAACTATCATCAGAATGAACAGGAAATCTATGGAATGGGAGAAAATTTTTGCAAGCAATCTATCCCATCTGACAAAGGGCTAATATCCAGCATCTACAAAGAACTTAAACAAATTTACAAGAGAAAAACAACACCACCAAAAATTGGATGAAGGATATGAACAGACAATTCTCAAAAGAAGACATTTATGCAGCCAACAAACATATGGAAAAAAAGCTCATCACCACTGGTCATTAGAAAAATGCAAATCAAAACCACAATGTGATACCATCTCACACCAGTTGGAATGGTGATCATTAAAATGTCCGGAAGCAACAGATGCTGGTGAGGATGTGGAGAAATAGGAACGCTTTTACACTGTTGGTAGGAGGGTAAATTAGTTCAACCATTGTGGAAAACAGTGTGGCAATTCCTCAGAGATCTAGAACCAGAAATACCATTTGACCCAGCAATCTCATTACTGGGTACATAGCCAAAGAATTATAAATAATTCTATTCTAAAGACATATGCACACGTATGTTTATTGCAGCACTGTTACAATAGCAAAGACTTGGAACCAACCCAAATGCCCATCAATGATAGACTGGATAAAGAAATTGTGGCACATATACACCACGGAATACTATGCAGCCATAAAAAAGGATGAGTTCATGTCCTTTTCAGGGTCATGAATGAAGCTGGCAACCATCATTCTCAGCAAACTAACACAGGAACAGAAAACCAAACACCGCATGTTCTCACTCATAAGTGGGAGTTGAACAATGAGAACACATGGACACAGGGAGGGGAACATCACACACCAGCACCTGTCAGGGGGTGGGGGCCTAGCAGTAGGCTAGGAGGGATAGCATTAGGAGAAATACCTAATGTAGATGACAGGTTGATGGGTGCAGCAAACCACCATGGCACATGTATATTTATGTAACAAACCTGCACGTTCTGCACGTGAATCCCAGACCTTAAAGTGTAATAATAATAATAAAAATCTTTGGAATTATGATTATGAACAAATGAGCTGGGTGCTATTATTCATTCCTGTATCCCAGCACTTTGGGAGGGCAAGGCGGGAGAATCACTTGAAGTCAGGAGTTCAAGACTAGCCTGGGCAACATAGATCCTGTCTCTACAAAAAGAAATTGAAAATTATTTGGATGTGGCGGCACATGCCTATCGTTCCAGATACTTGGTAGGCTGAGGCTGGAGCTTTGCTTGAACTCAAAAGTTTGAGGCTACAGTGAGCTGTGATTACACCACTGCACTCCAGCTTGGGTGACAAAGCGAGACCCTGCCTCATGAAAGAACAAATGGGACATGTACCCAGGTATTTTTGCTTCAGATATGACAATAATTTTTTTGGCCAGGATAAAAAAAAGCACTCAGCTGTTTATACTTTATTAGAAATCTAGCTGAAAAGATCCTTATGCTGTTTTAAAAAATAAGAAAAAAGCAAAAGAGAAAGCATTTTTCTGCGTGGAAGTTGCCATCATATCATAGTACCTGATTTAATCTTTTTTTTGTTGTTGTTGTTGTTGTTGTTGTTGTTGAGACGGAGTCTCGCTCTGTCGCCCAGGCTGGAGTGCAGTGGCCGGATCTCAGCTCACTGCAAGCTCCGCCTCCCGGGTTTATGCCATTCTCCTGCCTCAGCCTCCCAAGTAGCTGGGACTACAGGCGCCCACCACCTCGCCCGGCTAGTTTTTTGTATTTTTTTAGTAGAGACGGGGTTTCACTGTGTTAGCCAGGATGGTCTCCATCTCCTGACCTCGTGATCCGCCCGTCTCGGCCTCCCAAAGTGCTGGGATTACAGGCTTGAGCCACCGCGCCCGGCCCTGATTTAATCTTCACAACAACTCTGGTGCAACCTGGTGCAGGTTGCAGGACAGTCACCCTCATTCACGATACAGAAATGGAGTCTTAGGAAGGTGACTTGCTCACACAGCCTGTCAATGGATGAAAGAGGATTCACATGCGGTTACCACATGTATGAACACAGCCGCATGCCAAGGGAAACAAGATCCATTCCAGAAGTTCTGTAATCTAATTAAATCAAGGTCATTAGGAAATACAAAATTCTTCTATGGACCTATCTCTAAGACAGCCATTTGGATCTTTTAGTGTGAAAGATATCAAACCCCATACAGGCAATGACAGAAGGCCATTTCTTACACCTAACCATGACAAAAACTAGGCTGCATGGTGAATCCTTCTTAGCTCAGGGAAGGTGTTTATGTAGGGAGGTAAAACCATAAATTCAATATGTAGCTTTCCTGTGATTTGAGTTGAACCAGGGGTAGAACTTTAGGGGATGTACTCAGCATTTTCACATTTATTTCTGCATCCAAAGAAAGGCCTGGATATTGGTGTATTCTTTGGTGCTGGGTAAAAGGCATCGTTGTGTCTTTTATCATGGCAAGTTTTTCTTGCTCTGCTGAACCTCAGTCTCCTCATTTATAAAATTAAACTGATAACCTAATGGGTAGTGTTTATCTTGCTGTCTTTAATATACTGTAATTCTGATCACAACAAAGAGGTATGTGTGTTTATATTTAAAAGTCAGAATATTAATGAACAGGCAAGTGCGTTTGTTAAAACTGCCCCAGCACATTGATTTTAGGAATCTCTGCATTATTGATCTGATAGGATGAAATGCAATCGGGATCCATTTAAACCAAGGGCTTTTATTTTTAGCTTTCATTTCCCCTCAGTTCTCTCAAGAGCAGAAGCAAGGGGAATCTCTGTCTACATGGGCTAGTGTGCTTCCCCTTAGGCCTTTTCAGACTGTGGAGTTCATATGGCATTCTGTTTGCTGCAGGTCCTGCAGATTAACATGGAACTTTTAGCTTCGAAAGTGAACTTTGCAATGATTAGACACTATATATGTGTTTGAAAAATGTGCACAAAGATCAAGATTGGATCTGGTGATTTTGATATGGTTAAATTTTCCCTTTTATTCCATTCTTACCACTATATCCATTATTTCTGAAATGTTCCATATTCCTATTGTTGTGCATCAAACCAACCCAAATTTAGTAGCATAAAATTATAACCATTCTATTATGCTTATGATTCATGGGGCCAGGTATGTGTCCAGGGTCAGTGGGAATGACTTGTCTGTACTCCATAGTCTGAGAACTCAGCTGGGAGGACTCCGACAGCTGATACGGAGTTGGGGTAACTAGAGCAGTTGAGGGCTGAAATAGCTGGGGCTGGAAGATCCACTTCCGGATGGCTGGACTCTGATGGAACTGTAAGCCACAGTGCTTACTAGTGGCCTCTCCAGCGTGGAAGCCTTAGGGTAGTTGAGGGCTCTTCCTAGTGGCTCGGTGTTTCAACAAACAAGGCACAAGCTGCGTGTTCTTTTATGACTGATCCTTGGACATTACGTAGTGCCACTTCCAATAGATTCTAATGATCAAAGCAGTCACAATCCTGACCAGATGTGAGTGGAGGGCACAGGCACTGCCTCAAGGGGAACAGTGTCAGAGAATTTGTAGCAGCTTTTAAAACTGCCACACAAAGAAAGCTTTATGCAATAATTTTCTATTATCGAGGTTAAAGATAGCTGGAGTAATAACATTCACTAAACACCTACTATGTGCTTGTTAATCAATTTTATGAAGGATGTCCTATTATTATCTTCATCTCACTGAAGAGTAAAATAAGGTGTACAGAGGTTGAGGAACTGGTCACATCCTAGTGAACATGAGAATGGAGATTTGAACCAAGGCTGTCTGACTACAGCATGTAGGAGCTTAGCCACTGGCCTATAGAATTCCCCTTCCGCTAACTAGAGTAAGGCCTTTTAAGAACTGTTAAACAAACATTTTAAAGCTATAGGCACTCACCAAATATTAAGACATATTTTGAATAACATCGTTACTAAAATTGACTTGGTGGTCTTGAACCCATGGCAATTGACAAAAATGTCTCACCTCTGCATAGACACCTGTATATTGGCAGAGTATTTTCCTGACAGGATTGGGCAAGCTTGAACTGGCAGAGCTGGAGCCCTCCCCACGAAGAATGAGGTGAGTCACTAGGCCTGAGAGTTACTGGATCGTGACTGTTGGGAAATCAGACATTCATCCTTGGCTCTTTTTTTTTTTTTTTTTTTTTCTTTAAGAGAGACAGGGTCTCATGGTCTCGTTCTGTCACCCAGCCTGGAGTGCAGTAGTGTAATCATAGCCCACTGCAGCCTCCAACTGCTGGACTCAAGCAATCCTCTGGCTTTGGCCAGAGAGTAGCTAGGACTACAAGCACACACCACCACATTTGGCTAATTTTTATAAAATTTTGTAAAGACAGGATCTTGCTATGTTGCCCAGGCTGGTCTTGAAATCCTGGCCCCAAGAGATCATCCTGTCTCGGCCTCCCAAAGTGCTGGGATTATAGGTGTGAGCCACTGTGCCTGCCCTAGCCTGTCCTTGACTCTTAGTTGGATATCATTCCATAGTTTAGAAATGGTTTTTCATCCACAATTTGGCTCTTATCAAGACATATTCTAATGTAAAGTTGTTTCACCTTTCAGGACAATTAGAAAGTAGATAGCTAAAACATAAAAAAGACAAAGTTCTCATTTCCTGAAGTCAAATTTCACACATCAGACCAAGTTATCTGGTGGGCTCATGTGCTACAAAAAACATAAAATTACAAAGAGACACACTTCTCTGATGAATTAAAAACCTGTGTCCTGCAGGATCCCTGCTTTTTACTAAAATACCTCAGCATGCAGCTGAGAGTGTAACCCTTGGGATGCCAGCCATGAAGTGTTAACGGCTTGGAGAGAAGGGGCCCACCCCGGAGCTCTGTGACTTTAGAATCAATTTGTATACTGAAATGTCATCTCTGCCAGCCCTGTTTCCAGTTTGCCTCATACGTGGGGACTGCTGAAGACAGGAAATGGGATTTCCCCTATCCCCTCACTCCCATCCACCCACTAGGAGCTCTCCCAGCTGAAAATGGCTGTCATGGCTGCTCTGTCCTTACACAGCAATGACCAGAGGCTACATCAGGGTTGTTCCTGCTGCACATCTGCCCTCTCAGAAATGGGTCTATAATGGGCCACACAGTCCTGCAGTGTCCTGTGCTTCCCAGAGCATCTTCCCCTCCTGCCTGGACCCAATTTTGAGAGATTTTCCTGTCCATGGTGAGAAAGCTCCTTCAGCCAGTCTTGGCATTCAAATGTAGACAAGGTCTTTGTACTTTACTCCTTCTCCCACAAAATAATATAGGATATTTTCCAAAAGTTGAGCTAAGAGACTACCCGAGCAATTCAATCAAAAGTTTCAATTCAAAGCATTTCTCACCAACCTGAACTCCACATCCACGATGGTCCCTTAAACCTCCCATCCAGCCAAAGTGAAGTCATTCTTTCCCAGGCACTTCCCAAAGAGTTGCATCAGTCTTTTCTTTCCATTGATTCGTTCATTCAACAAATATTTGTTAAGTGCTGGCCGTGTGCCAGGCACGCTGCTTGGTACTCAAGATGCAACACCAAATGAGGCAGACACCTTCCCTGTCCTCACAGAACTTTCATTCTAGCTCCAAGAAAGGACACAGAGCAAATGCTTAAACCATTCATTCAATCATGCATGCATGTGTAAGTTCATGCCAGTTGGTATAAATTGTATTAAATCTTTTGGTCGGAAGTTATAGACAACTCTGGATAACTTCATGAAAGAAATGAATCCATGGGAGAGACATGGAGAAGTCTAACAGGATCCAAGGAAGAGATAAACAAGTGCAGGAACCAAATTAGCTCTACCTCTTTGGCAACAGTTTATGAATCTTCCTTCTATTATGTTTCATTAGTGTGATTTAGTTATCAACAACTGTAATTATTTCAGTTAAAAAGGGAATGTCATTGGCTCACCCTGCTTTTAGTGTCTGCCTTTGGACTAACTGGACTGAGCTAGGGATGTTGGTGTTAGAGGACAGACATAGCTGTTGAAGGCCACCCCTGGGCAACAGGTGAAGGCCCCAGAAAAGAGGTCAGGCAGTTTCTGTAAAATTATCTATACAACAGAGGTAGGAATTGTCCCAAGAGCATCTGACTTAATTTTGGGAAGGGGATGGGATCAAAGAAAGTTTCACTGTGGATGAGAAATATAATCCCATCACCTGAAGGATGAAGGAGTTAGCTAAGTCAAAATGAAAAAAATCATGGGAAGGAGAAAGTGGGACATAATGATATATAGAAATGGTATCTGCGAAAACTCAGAGGCAAGAAGATATAAGACATATTTGAGGACTAGTGAGAAGGTTGGATTACAGCCGACAGGGCATTTTCACTCTGGTGGATTGGAGGATTTATCTCAAGCCCTACATCATTTTTATCAGCTTTCTTGGGAAGTCAGTGGGACTCCTGGTGGCCAGCAAGGAGTTTCTGGGCGGGGCATCCAGAGCAGGCTCTTCTCTAGTGTTAGTAATAATGCTAGTTGATACTTCTGATTAATGGTTGTTTTTGCCTTCCAGAAATACTCATCTTTTTTTGCAGAAACATGTTGGCTTTTCTTTTTGGAAAAAAAAAAAAAAGTTGATTAAAATTCACTTCACCACTTTCTCTAGATTTCATAGATATGCCACCTGATCTTTGTATCTATAAAACAGACCTATATAAATTCTAACTGAATTTTAAACAGTTTTTAAAGCAGGTCTTGAATTTTAAGATTCTATATAGTATTTTTCTATTAACCTAAGGCCAGAAATTGAGCTGTTTCGTTCTTTTGGAGAAACAGTTAACTATTAAAAGCTGCATAAGATGAGATTTTGACCCAGATTTATTAACTTCATGAAATAATTCCAAATAATATTGTGATAACTTGTAGTGATTTGAGCTGAGCAAATGTGGAGGTCTGTGGTGGATTAAAGATGGCTGCAAATTCCTTGCCATTCCTCTCAAAAAGATACGAGGTTTATTTCCCCACCCATTGCATCTGGGTTGGTCTTTGAGTACTAGTAGAATGAGGAAAGAGTGATACCGTGCTGGCTCCAGGCCTAAGATTTCAAACGTCAGGCAGCTGCCATGTTTGTGCTCTGCCAGCTGCCATGCTGTCAAGCAGCTCCAGTAGACTACTGAACCATGAGAAGGCATGGAAAGGTTCTGGAGGTTGAGGCACCATCTTGTGAGCACCAGCGCAAGCCAAGCTCCCCACTGAGTGCAGTTCCTGAGTGATCTCAGCTACGCCCTGTGGAGCAGAACTGCCCGGCTGAGCCAAGTCAACTCACAGAGTTGTAAGACATAATAAATTTTTGTTGTTTTAAGCTATTCAGTTTTGGGATGGTTGGTTATACAGCAATAGATACTGAAGTTGGTTCCATGTGGATTTCTTTTCCATTTCTTTAGGAGAAAGTGGATTTCTTGGTCTTTTGCTTACTTGTTTATTTTGGTTCTTAGTATTTTTTATTTTACTAATACTTAAAAAACTGGTTTACTAACAATTTATACCAAAAATCAATAGCAAAATAATTAATCTTTCTTACTTTTCAGTCACCCAGTTTCACTCCCAGATGCAACCACTTTTGGTAGTTTCTTAGGTATAAGAACAAACTTATAAGCACAAACATATGTATTGTCTTTTTTTCATTCCTTTCTTTTTACATCCAGATGGAAAGTTACTTTACATGTGGTTTTATACCTCCCTCTCATCATTTACCAATGTATTGTGGAAACAGATAACACCAATACTCAACACCCTGAAAGCCCCCTCTTTTATAATGACTATATAATATTCTACTACATGATATAATATAATTTAACCAGTCTCCTATTCATTGGCATTTGCTTCTGATCATTTACTAAAAATAAAGCTGCAATAAATATCCTTGTAACTATATCATTTCACATATGTGCATGTACATGCATATATTCCTAGAAAGGAAATTGTTAAGCCAAAAGGTATGTACATTTTACATTTGATAGGTGATACCAAATTAACCTCCATGTAAGTGGTATCAAATTATGCTCTTACCAGCAAAAGGTGAGAATGTCCGTATCTCTACACATTGAATAACACATCTAGATCAAATTCTTCTATTGTTTGTTATGTTCTATGGTTGATTAGCTAAGATTTTCCGATAATTATAATTTTACCTCTTTTCCTTTGCAGTTTTGTATTTTATTTCTTTCTCTTGTCTAATTATAGTGGCTCGTACTTTCAGAATAATATTAAATAATACTGGAACTGTCCTATTCTTTTCTTTTCTTTTTTTTTCTTTTTTTTTTTGAGACAGGGTCTTGTGCTGTCACTCAGGCTGGAATGCGGTAGAACTGTCATGGCTCACTGCAGCCTGACCTCCCAGGCTCAAGCAGTTCTCCCACCTCAGCCTCTTGAGTAGCTGGGACTACAGGCATGTGCTACCATTTCTGGTTATTTTATTTTATTTTTTTTTGGTAGGTGTGGGGCCTTGCCATGTTGCCCAGGCTGGTCTCGAACTCCTGGGCTCAAGCCCTCCTCCTGCCATGGACTCCCAGAGTGTTGGAATTAGATTACAGGCATGAGCCACTGCACCTGGCCAACTGTCTATTCTTCCTCGAATGAGAGCACTTCTACTGTTTTCCCATTAAGAATAAACCTGAGAAAAAAAATAAAGCTGACATTTGAGATAAGACATTTATTTGAAAGAAAGAGTGTCCATCTATTCCCATCTTTGAGAGCTGTTATCAAGAAAGTATATTACATTTTATCAAATTTCAACATCTATGGAATAGTCATATGAGTTTTGTTTCCTTCAATCCATGAATATGGTGAGTTACATTAATAGGTTTTCTGATGTCGGAGTATACTTACATTCTTAGAGTAATCCTCGTATACTTGGACATGGTATATTAATCTTGATATTTTTCTGGTTCCTCGTTGCTCAAATTTTTATTTAGGATCTATCTATCTATCTATCTATCTATCTATCTGTCTGTCTGTCTGTCTGTCTGTCTGTCTGTCTATCTATATATCTATTTATCTATCCATCCATCTATCTATCTATCTATTGAGACAGAGTCTCACTCTGTCATCCAGGCTGGAGTGCAATGGTGTGATCTCGGCTCACTACAGTCTCGCCTCCTGGGTTCAAGTGATTCTCGTGCCTCAGTCTCCCAAGTGTCTGGGACTACAGGCATGTGCCACCATGCCTGGCTAATTTTTGTATTTTTTGTAGAGATGGAGTTTCACCATGATGCTGGTCTCGAACTCCTAGCCTTAAGTGATCCTCCCATTTTGGCCTCCCAGAGTGCTGGGATTACAGGTGTGAGCCACCATACCCAGCCTGCATTTTAATTTATAAATGAAATTGGTCAGTGGTTTTACAGGATACTTCATAGGAAACAGTCTATCAGACACCAAAGTAATAATAGTGTGAGTGGGTAAATCACCAAATGAGAAATTCTAGACAACAGAGAGAATGCTGAGGAGAAGGGAGGAGGCCACCTCTCCTATGAAAGAGGGTCTGGGGCAGACAATCCAGGAGATCCTGAGGAAGCAGGGAGGAAAAACCAAACAGATGCATATCAGACAATTGAGTCCCTGTCAACTGGAGGTAAAGATCTTATGCAGAGGAAGGACGAAGTCAATGCTTGGAATACTGACCCATTACCCATTAGTGAAATATTGAATCAAATGTGTAAAAACAGGCAGACTAAGTATCAAAATATCTTAAATCACAAAAGGTAATTCACTGCAATTGTTCCAGTGACTGGGAGAGAAAAATAAATTTTGTATAGAAAACATGTAATAGAGAAAGTAAAAGCAGATTTGACCTCCTGGGTTCAACTCCTAGCCCATACATTACTCATCCCAGCAAATTGTCTTTTCATTCCTTCTTTAGTGGAATGAATTCTTCAGTGCAGTGTCTTCAATGGAGGAGGGACACATTTCTGGAACAAGGGAGATGGCTTTTCTCAGGACTAGAGCTCCCCTTCATTCAGGCAGTGGGCAGTGTCTGGGCAAACAAGCAAGTACATGTCCCAGGTTTGGTAGAAGTGGCCATCTGGAAGCCCTTCTCCTTTCCATGACCCTGAAAAGTCTGTTTTATGTTCTCTCACCAAGTAAGGGAGCTGAAGCTGGAAATCATTAAATGTTCTCAAGTGTCCTGAATGTCTGCAACCCTGAGGACGAATCGCTCTGATTTATTTGTTTAAATGTCTGATTTTAGCAGTGATATCACCAGAAACTATTAAGCTTAATATGAGGTGAGATAATTTACAGAGCTTATTAATACATGTGACACTGGCCATACTCTGCTCCCGCAGCTCATTAGCTGGGTGACTTTGGACAAGTTTATTCAATGACGCCGAGCCTCAGTTTTCTCATCTGTAAAATGGCTATTATAAAAATAGCTTCCCTGATTACCTCACTGGGGTGTTGTGTAAGGATCAAATGAGATAATAAATGTGTATAGCACTTTGAAAGCAAACATAATGTCTATTGCATAAATCACCTGTGAAAAACATATTTGCTTACTATAACAACTCATCCCAATTCTGGAGCAAATTGGTGGGAGAATTTTACTCTTTTTCTTTTTCCAAAGCACAAACGAAGAAAGGATTTCTGTTCTTCTATACTTTTGAGAGGTGCCTTGTTGACTCTGAATGAGATCGGTTGAGTCGCTGAGCCTCTGATACCCTTTTCCGACACCTTTTCCACTCACTCTGCTAGAATACCAGCTAGCCATCACCTAGATTATAAATACAATCAGAGGGGGCAGGATCATTGGCCTATATAGGAGGATTCTGCCTGAAATAGGGTTAGGAGGCTAACCACTGACATAAGAAAAAGAAAAAAAACTTTGGCTTGAGTAAATGAGAAACAGAACATTTGCAACAAATAACTATTATAAGCCTAATGACTGCAGAATGCTCTCATCAAAAGAATCAGACTGTGTGGATTCAAATCCCCGCTCTACCACTTGCCAGCTGTCGGATTTTAGGCAAGTTACTAACTTCTCTGTGCTTAATTTTCCTTACCTGTACAATGAGTAGTATAATGGTACCTCCTTCGTAGAGTCATTATGAGGATTAAATATGTTAATATTTAGAGAGCACTTTGAACAGTGCCTGGTGCATGCAAGTGCTACATAAAGATATATTATGTTATCTGGCAGATGGTATATAGTATGTCAGACTCTGGAATTAAACCTCAATGTTCGTTTGCTAATTAGAGAAGGTGCATGCCATTGATGCCACATGGAATACAAGATTTAAAGAGTCTATGAGTTTACAGACCTAAATGTAAGTATTTTCAGAGACATTTTCAGCATTTAGCATTAAACCCCCACACAAACACATTACAAATACTTTCTTTAGACAACAACAAACCAGGTTTAAGATCTCTGATTTCAGATTAGGTAATCCATTTAACCTCTTCACGCCTCAGCTGCTCTCTCTGTAGAAATGCAATAAAAAAGCTTGCTTCACAAGGGTGTCATGAAGATGAAAATGAGATAACGTTTTTAAAACTCTAGTGTTTGCCAGGAGAGGCGCCACCTAAATGCAGATTGTAATTATTAACATTGCCTCATATCCTACTGAAGACTGGTTTGAATGCCATTATCTTATAAAATGACTAAAGCCAATCTTAGAAATTACAATGTTGGGGGGCTTGGATAGTCAGGAGCACACTGGCAGACAGTTTCCTGTATAAAAGCAGTTGAGAAGGCGCCACCAGACTCTGCTGTGATAAAACTCACTTGTGACACTACCTAGAGTCCCCTAGGGTAGAGTCTGAGCGATCTTAGGCACTTTGCAAATATAGCTCTCCAAGGCTTACCCTTTGTGACTCACTAGCATTACCAAGTCCGTAGGAATCTGGATCAGGGAGATTTGGAGCGTTTCCTACTTCAAGTTCATTAGCGACATTGACTTTCAAAGCTCTTTAGAGGAGTTTAAAATGTTGGGGAACTCAATGACTTTAATTCTGTCCTGCCTGTTCTAGGTTTACATGGGATAGACAGTAGCTGACAAATGTTCAATAAGTAAACTAATAAACTGAGAGAGGCAGAAAATTTTTCTATGAAGTTTTACTATAGTTTCTAGTGGGGCAGAATATACTAAAAGGGGAGAATCAAAAAATTGGTGATAAGCAAGGTGATTTTAGGTGGCACATAGATGCGTATTCTATACACACACAGACATACATATACACACATATATGTATCACACACATATATACACACATATATGTGTGTATATGTGTGTAAATACATACATATGTGTGTATAAGTGTGTGTGTGTGTAAGTGTATAAAAGTTAAATATAGGACATGAAATCTGTGGATTTATAGATATTATTGCTTAGGACAAAGATAAAATTGATAGTTGAGGGCCAGGAGCAGTGATTCACGCCTGTAATCCCAGCACTTTGGGAGGCCAAGGCAGGCAGAACACCTGAGATCTAGAGTTCAAGACCAGCCTGGCCAACATGGTGAAATCCCATCTCTACTAAAAATACAAAAAAATAGCTGGGTGTCATGGCGCATGCCTTAATCCCAGCTACTTGGGAGGCTGAGGCAGGACAATTGCTTGAACCTGGGAGGCGGGTTGCAGTGAGCTGAAATCGTGCCACTGCGCTCCAGCCTGGGCAACAGAGCAAGGCTGTGTCTCCACTAAAGACAAAAAAAAAAAAAAAAAAAAAAAAAATCGTAGTTGAGGCTGGGTGCAGTGGCTCACACTTGTAATCCCAGCATTTTGGGAGGCTGAGGAGGCCTTAAAAAAAAAAGTGTTAGTATCACCTGAGGTCCGGAGTTTGAGACCAGCCTGGCCAACATGATGAAATCCTGTCTCTACTAAAAATTTAAAAATTAGCCGGAAATAGTGGCACCCACCTGTAATCCCAGCTACTTGGGTGACTGACTGAGGCAGGATCGCTTGAACCCAGGAAGCAGAGGTTGCAGTAAGCCGAGATTGCACCACTGCACTCCAGCCTGGGCAAGTAAGACTCTGCCTCCAACAAACAAACAAACAAACAAAAAAACAAAAAAACAGAACAACAAAAGACAAAATTGGTAGTTGAAAAAGATGGTTGATAGTGAGGAAAAGAACATATTTGACTTAAAGAAAAAGTAATTAATAGTAATAGAAAATAATGCTATTTTTAAAGCAAAAAATCTCAACTAAAGTTAAGGAAACACCATGTTAGAGGAAAGATGAAAGCCTCTGTTCCTTGTCTTAAAATTTCTGAGTATGGGATTTAGCTCCCAGGGCAGAATTTAGAGAACAATGATTTCTTCCATCTGGATTGATCACCACTGTTTGTAAAGCACTTTTACATGCTTTCACTTATTTTCAGGTCAGACATAATTGTTTCCGTTTAATACACGAGGAAACAGACTCAGTGTCCTTGAAAAGTTGCGCAATAGCAAGCTGGCAACTGAATAAAAATCTGCATATGTTGTAATACTGTTTAGGGAAAAGAATCATATGCTAAGTGATTTTTACAAAGTAGAGAGCTATTTACTGAAACCAGCAGTCCTTTATTTAACTCCTTGGAAACCCACATTTCTAATGGTGGTCCTGTTATCCAGAGTCTTTCATCTGCCTTATGCTGAGTGTTGTGCTGAATATTGAGGCCTCAGTGGGGATCATCTGGTCTGTTCTTTCCAGGGCCAAAATCCGGACAGAAGTAACACACTGCTAGCTCAGCTAGGCCTCCAGTCACGTGTTGCTTGAATAGTAGGGTGTTAAAATTGTTTAAAAATCTATTGTTAGAAGCTAGGCACAGTGGCTCATGCCTGTGATCCCAGCACTTTGTGAGGCCAGGCCAGGAGGATTGCTTGAACCCAGGAGTTTAAGACAGTCTGGGCAACATAACAAGACCCTGTCTCCACAAAAAGATAAAATAAATAAAAATGAGCTGGGTGTGGTTGCACACAGCTGTAGTTCTACCTACTCAGGAGGCTGAGGTGGGAGGATCGATTGAACTCAGGAGTTTGAGGCTGTAGTGAGCAATGACTGTGCCACTGAACTCCAGCCTGGGTGGAGTTCTCAAAAAAAAGTTAATATTCAAGAATCTGGAGATTTTGTTTAAAAAGCTGGTGTCTAGCTTCACTTAAAATCCTCTAAATATCAGGCAAGACTAGGTCTGGGTTCTTGTTTGTTTAGCCTGTGGCTGGAGCTGTGTGCTCTCTAGTCTGACATGGCCCTTCACTGGACTCACGTCACGTCTCCTTCACTCACTCACCCTGCAGAGCCCAGGTGCAGAAAGTAAAGCAGACAGGGCAGCAACTCTTACAAAGTAGCTGTTCCTGGGGAATAAAATGAGCACAGTGGACATTAACCTGAAGTGTGAAAACCCAACCTGGGGGAACTCAGCTATATTTTCATCGAAGCTAAATATTAACATAAATAATATTTATCATGTTGCCTATGAAATATTTTTACACCTTTGGCTGTTAACAAAATTCTTGCACATTATTTGCCAATTGTACCAAAACTTTGAAAAACAGACTAAGCAAAAATTATTATCCGTGTTTTACTGATTAGGATATTGGATATCCAAAACTGAAAGAAGTTGCTTGGAGCAGAGCCTGAGACAGGGATTGGGTGTGTGTATTGAGAAAGTGCTCCACAGGAAAATCCTGGCAAGGAGAGAGAGTGAAGCCAGAGAGGGAAGAGGAAGGACGTGGCCTCATGGAAATTCCATTCTTGGCTTGGATCATGGGGGAGGGCTCTGAAACATTGACCATACCACAGAATTGATTCCTCTTGAGGCCAAGGTGCTGGTCTTCTATGCTCTTATCCACCAGTCACTGGCTGTGGCCTTCTCCCACTAACTTCCTGAGTGAGGTGGCTCCCCTATTAGCCCAGGGCAATTTCCTCAGAAGTAGAGGCATTTGTGGGCCTTCAGGAGCCAACACCCAAAGCAGCTGCAGCAGAGTCACTAGCTCAGTAAATGGGATCTAGGAGGGGCCACTACAGCAGCATCTTCCATTTTCCTAATACCAAACACACAGTTACTCACAGTGAGATCCAAATAACAGCGCTCTCTATTGCAGCGTAGCACACACACATACATACACACACCGTACACACAGTGTTTCAGGAGGTGGCAACTGCAGAAAATACACAAGCGTTTCTTCCCACAACAGCAAGGTCTCAGGATACATTTTGAGAATTTGCGAGGAAATGGTCCCACCTTTATAAAACTGAATTTCGGGCGTGGTGGTGGGGGCCTGTAGTCCCAGCCACTCCGGGGGCTGAGGCAGGAGAATGGCGTGAACCCAGGAGGCGGAGCTTGCAGCGAGGCGGAGCTTGCAGCGAGGCGGAGCTTGCAGCGAGGCGGAGCTTGCAGCCGGAGTTTGCAGTGAGCCGAGATTGCCCCACTGCACTCTAGTCTGGGCAAGAGAGCGAGACTCCCTCTCAAAATAAACCCAAAAACCAAAAACCAAAAACCAAAAAACAAAACAAAACAAAAAAACTGGATTTCGCAGCTAATTCTGTGCAAACTCTGAAAATAATTAAAAATTATAGGCCGGGCATGGTGGCTCACGCCTGTAATCCCAGCACTTTGGGAGGCTGAGGCGGGTGGATCACCTGAGGTCAGGAGTTTGAGATCAGCCTGGCCAACATGACAAAACCCAGTCTCTACTAAAAATACAAAAATTACTTGGGCGTGGTGGCAGGTACCTGTAGTCCCAGCTACTCAGGAGGCTGAGGCAGGAGAATTGCTTGAACCCAGGAGGCAGAGCTTACAGTGAGCCGAGATGGTGCCACCGCACTCCAGCCTGGGTGACAGAGCGAGACTCTGTCTCAAAAAAAAAAAAAAAAAAAAAAAAATTAAGTCTAAGATTTTATAGATAGATAAAATAAGTATACATATAGATACACACAATATACATACACACATATATGGAACATATATATAGATATAAATGTATAGATGTAAACATAGATGTAAGATGTGATTGTTATGTTTGTCTGGAAAAAATATCTTGCCCCATAACACGGAAAAGCTTTGTGTTTAAAGAATTTAGAAAATAACTGGGCGTGGTAGCTCACGCCTGTAATCCCAGCACTTTGGGAGGCCGAGGCGGACGGATCACGAGGTCAGAAGATGGAGACCATCTGGCTAACACGGTGAAACCCTGTCTCTACTAAAAATACAAAAAATTAGCCGGGCGTAGTGGTGGGCACCTGTAGTCCCAGCTACTCGGGAGGCTGAGGCAGGAGAACGGCGTGAACCCGGGAGGCGGAGCTTGCAGTGAGCCGAGATCGCGCCACTGCACTCCAGCCTGGGCGACAGAGCGAAACGCCATCTCAAAAAACAAACAAACAAAAACAAACAAAAAAAAAGGTTTAGAAAATAAACTCTCCTTTCACAGAGCCTACCCCCTTGGGCTTTGTCATAAGAAGAAAAAAAATGTCCGAGAAATATCAGGTTGTATGTCTGGCGTGTTCCTACTTTGTTCTGAAACAATTTGAGCTCAAGCGCATTTCATCAGGTATAGAAGTATACATTTTGCTAAGTGTGGATAGAAGAGACAAAATGGGAAAGGAGTCTAATGTATGAAATAGGATCAGATTTTAAACCTTTAAAAATTTTTAGATACAGATTTTACAGAATTCTCCTCATTAAAGGATACTAAGCATGTTGATATCCCTCATAATAGGAGACAGTCGATATTTGCAACTGTGGCAAATTAGGGAGAAAATAGACAGGCAAAAGTCCAAGGTAAAATACAGTTTATTTTATTTTATTTTCCTTGATTTCTTTCCATAACACCTTCAAAATACCATTGCAGAGTGATTATCATAACTGAATATTTTACATAATGGAAAGTACAGGCACCTCAGATCTTCTTCTGCATGACAAATGTTTAATTAGAAAAATAATAAGATGGAAATGAAATTGGTATTTACTATGACTGGAACAGAGAATTGTCCTGGAGAAAAAAAATCAGTTTCAGTTCACCAAAGGCAAAAAAGAAAAGGGGGGAAGAAAGCAAACAAGAAAAAAAAAATCGTAAATGATTGCTGGAAACAAATCAGAGACAAAAGTATATGACTTGAGCCCATAATTTAGGTGGAATCTCTCTCTCTCTTTCTCCATCTCTCTCTTTCTCTTTCTCTCTCTCACACATACACACACCCCAAATCCCAACACAATTAAAAAAAGAAGAATGTAATCTGTGATATTAAAGTTCTTAAGTTGAAAAAGACCTTTTTAATTGTTTCTGGGGGAAAAAAAAGCCAGGCCCTCTAAATGTTGCATTTCCATCAGATTAGATAAAGTCTATACCAAATTATTATATGGTACAATTCCGCACTGCATTAACAACCTAATCATAACTGTGAAATAATTCAGTGCGGGTCCGGATGCTAAAATATGGTAATTGTGTGCGTTTTGAGGAGCTGGTTGTGTTTTCCAGTATTTTACTGAGACCTCATGGTGATCTGTTGCCTTTGGTCAGTGATTTAGAGGCCATAAGCCTCCTCCTCATCAGAGAATATGAAAGCTACTGTCATTCCCCACCTTTGCATTTATTTGCAGATTTTTGTTTCTTTAACAGGAAGACATCTTGTCACAGAAAAGGTGAATAGGGTTCCACACATGTTTAGTCCCTGAATCTTTTGCCTATTTCAGTCCTACTCTTCTGGATGCTGGGTACTGAGTTGGGCTTCTGGCTACCCATCGTGCAGCAAATGCCAAGGAGCATTGGGTTAAAGGATGGTGGCCGGTTCTCACAAGCTGGAGTCCTTGGGAGGGCATAGCTGTCTTTAGACATTCCAAACCTAGGGCTCTGTGGTAGATCTAGAGACTGTGTGGTAGATCTAGGTGCAGGAAAGGGAACCAATGGGAAAGGAGGGGTTACAGCAAGGTTATCAGCCTGAATTCTCATCCCTCAGCAACTCTTTCCCCCAACTCACTTGCAGTGCTGCCTTTGATGGTCAGGCAGCAAATCAGATTTCAAATTTTGTATTTGAAAATACAAAATTTGCCAAGAGCTCCTGCTCTGGGGTCAGATTGCCTGAGTTTGAATATGCCTCCACTACTTACTGACTATGTAACTTTCAGCAAGTTATTTAATCTCTCTAAATCCCAATTTCCTCATCTGCAAAATGTGGCTATTAATAGTATCTACTTTATAGTTTGTTGTGAAGATTCAATGAGAAGATGAATGCAGGGGCTTGTACAGCCCCTGGCACTGGAGAGTATTCAATTTATATTCCTTTATTTATTTTCTTATCTTATTATGAACCAGATTTCAAGTGACACAGTCCTAAATCTTAAATAAAATTTTACATGATTTCTATCAGATTTGAGGTATATTATTTAATAGGAGAAAGTCTATTTCATCAAATCATGCCATTAAATAGTTACTCCAATTTCAATCTATCACATCGTGTTAGAAGTTTAATATTTTTCCACCTCCTATTGACAAAAATTAATCTTATTTAAATTCAGATGAAAAATTTTATATAACTCTAAGATGTGCAGGAGAAATGATCATAAGGAATCTTCTTGGGGTGATGGAAATGTTTTAAAACTGGATCCTGGTGATGGTGGCACAACCCTGTACCTTTACTAAAAATCACTGAATTCGTCTAGGCATGGTGGCTCACGCCTGGGGCTCAGCACTTTGGGAGGCTGAGGTGGGCAGCCCATTTGAGGTCAAGACTTTGAGACCAGCCTGGCCAACATGGTGAAACCCCATCTCTACTAAAAATACCAAAAATTAGCCAGGTGTGGTGGTGCACACCTGTAGTCCCAGCTACTTGGGGAGCTGAGGCAGGAAAATTGCTTGAACCCGGGAGGCAGAGGTTGCAGTGAACAGAGATTACACCACTGCACTCCAGCCAGGGTGACAGACCAAGACTCTGTCTTATAAAAAAAAAAAAAAAAAAAAAAAAATTCACTAAGTTGTACACTTAACACAGATGAACAGTAAAGCTGTCTGAAAAGGAGGATGAGGGGTTTACCTATTTTTTGTTAACAAGTACAAAAAGTAGGAAGGTTTGGGTTATTTGCTAAAGTGCTGGGCCACAGAATAGTATGTGTGCTTCATTCCATTGCGAGTGATGTCATTGAGCTTACCTCACAATTGTTTGTTCTGGTTTTATGTCTTGTTTTTAAAATGTTTACTTATTTTAGGACAAGGACAAATTAATACCACCAGATGGAAAAAGCCATTAAAATTATTAGTTATGAACTGGCCTGCCCTCAAAATGCTACACAGAAGGTCCTCAACTGATTGGAACATCTCTGCTATCTCTTTGTGTGGGTGTCCAATTCAAACGGTTACTATCGCATTACACTTTGGCCTTATTTTCCTTTGGTAGGACAATGTGGAGAGAGGGTCCATCCTTGCCTCTTTATCTAAGAAATATGAAACTACACAGATAACCTGATTTTTTTAAATTTTTATTTTTAGTTCTGGGGTACCTGTGCAGATGGGCAGGCTCGTTACATAGGTAAATGTGTGCCATGATGGTTTGTTGGAGTTCTATTTTTTTCTAGCCACAGGATCTAAATGAAGTTTGATATCGTCGCTTAGTTTCAAATCCAAGAGAGGAAATGATACAATATATCTATCAGTGAGTGCTTGCATTGTGACAACCAGATTGCTCATATCTCATGCTTGATGGGAGCATCCATCCAGCTTCCCGGACCACTTATGAATGAGGGCAGCAACAGGACTACCATGGTCAGGACCACAGATTTTATGAACAGAGGGAAACTGGAGGCTGTTCCAATTCATTCGTCCTTTCATTCAGCATGGTTTTGCTGAGTGCCTCCCACTGTACTAGACTCTGGGAGTTGAAAATGAGATGCAGTGTGGGGTCTGGAAGGGTAGGGTAAAATCAGAAAGGTTTGAAAATACAAAATCAAGAGTAGCCCTCGCTTGTGAGCATGTGAGTCTCAGAGAGAGCCCCATGACCCTGTAGCCTCAACTGCAGGTGCGATGATGGAGAAGGTGTCTGCAGAAGGATCCATGTAGGGAAAGTTTTGGGAAGTCCCTTCCTTTCCATCCCTATTGCCCAGATTCAGGCCAATACTACTCTTTACCAGGCCTACTGACTGTAAGGGGCTAACAGATCTCCTTGCCCCCAGTTCTAGCCCCTCGAATCCATCCTCCTCAAAATTCCCAAAAACGGTCTTCCCAAAATGCAAATCAGATCATTTGCCAACATTGCTTAAAACCCTTCTGTAGGTTCCCTTGACAGCCACGCTCATCGGCAAGGCCTCCCTGAGGTAGCCTGCCTGCCTCTTTCGGCACTTCACCCTACATCTCATGCCCTGGCAAAAACGAACTGCCAGTGTGCCCATCACACCAGAGCACTTTGGACAGCCCACTCTCCCTCTGCCTGTGCTTGCGACCCTGGACTTTGTCTTCAGACAGCTCTGGGTCTGACTGCTGGCTCTGCAGCTGCCTAGCATTGTCACCATGCGGGAGTCATTTTGCCTCCTTAAGCCTCAGTTTGTGAAGCGGATTGATATGCTTCACAGTACTGGTTCTAGCAATTTCTCACAACAGAAAGACGCTTGAAAAACAAACCTGGAAAACCAGCAAAGTTTTCTCTACTCGATTAATATTTTCTTTTTAGCACTTAAAATATCGTGAATGGGATGTATTCTATTTTGTAAAGTTCCACGCTGGTGACCCACAGACAAAGGGTCATCTCGTTTATATATCCTGCATTATGGTTTTGTGGTTCCAGGTTTTTATTAGAAGAAAGACAACGAGCTCCGACATGGCCCATGGCCCTTCACAGGTGCCCTAGCTTAGCCTTATCCACACAGAAAAGGGCAACATGTGGAGAAAAGAAATCGGAAATCAGCAGAGACAAGCTTCCTTTCCGCTCATGGGTCACAACATTTATGTGCATCCTATATAGGCAGGCTGGGTTTGGGTGTCTTTTCCATGTGACCAACAG
Organism: Chlorocebus sabaeus; assembly: GCF_047675955.1. Taxonomy (NCBI): domain Eukaryota; kingdom Metazoa; phylum Chordata; class Mammalia; order Primates; family Cercopithecidae; genus Chlorocebus; species Chlorocebus sabaeus. The sequence continues at coordinate 61,619,541 of NC_132924.1, forward strand.
AAAACAAATTCGGACAGACAGAAGGCAGGAAGTTCTGTGAGCTGCCTCATGGTTATTGTTACTAAGGAAACCAATTCTTTAGTATTCATGTGTTCAGCAGACGGCCACGCTGAATCTCTGAGGCTGAATCTCTGAGGCTGAGGCAGCATCACAGAATGGCATGAGGGAGAGGAAGGGATGAAAACAGCCAAACAGCTAAATACAGAAGCCGTTTAAAAATATGTCAGTAATTTAGCCATCAACCATGGTTTCTAGTGGCTTTAAAAATGAGATCATAACATCAAGTGATTTAAAGAGTGATCAGGAGCTTGTCTTCCCACTGCATTTATATAATCATATTCACATACTGTGCACACACAGGGAAGAAAAGCCTCTCCGGAGGGGACAAAGATCCTTGAAATCTGGTTCCATTTTGAGAAAATCATTATTGCATGAAAAGGGCTTCTGAAATTTATCTCTATCTGTTCTCTCTGTTCCAAAAAGCCTTTTCCTTACTATCTAAAGATGGTGATGGCAAATGTATTGTTAATGACCTCAAAGGTGACATTTTCTCTAGCAGAGAATGGGAGCATTTGCCATATTTGCTGAGCATCAATTCCAAGGTATAAAAGAAGTCAATCCCACAGAAGTCAGAATCCCACTAGGACACCCACATTCCCACTGGCCAGCCTGTGGGTGGTGATGAATTAACGGGTGTCGAAAGCCCTCAGAATATGAAAGAGCAAAGTCGGGGAATATGGAACCATGTGTCGCTTATCACAGACTCTCTGAGTGAAACAGAAGAGCTGGAAGGACCAGAGAAAGAGAATCCACTTCCCAACCCACTTGCCCCGCAGTCATGGAATAATGCACATGTTTTGCGGTCGAGATAGTAGCCAAATAGTGACCCTCATAGTAAGCATCCAGACAGGGGATAGCTCAGACCTCTTTCTGTTCTAGAAAAATTATCTAAACTGAAACATTTCTTAAGTGAAAAACAGAGTGGGCCAGGAGCCGTGGCTCACGCCTGTAATCCCAGCACTTTGGGAGGCTGAGGCAGGTGGATTGCTTTGAGCTCAGGAGTTTGAGACCAGCCTGGGCTACATGGTGAAACATTGTCTCTACAAAAAGTAAAAAAAAAAAAAAAAGAAAAATTAGGGTGTGGTGGCTCATACCTGTGGTCCCAGCTACTCGGGAGGCTAAGACTGGAGGATTGCTTAAGTCCCAGGAAGTAGAGGTTACTGTGAACTGAGATTGCATCACTGCATGCTGCCTGAGTGAGAGCGAGACCCTATCTCAAAGAAAAAAAAAGAAAAAAGAAAAGAAAGTGTCCTGGCCCCTTCATCTCTGATCTGCGTGGCCTAGGGGAAATCACTGTGGATTCTAGCAGCATCTCCTGGTTTGGAGGTACAAGTATCCACTGAAGTAAATAGGTCACCATTAACATCCCACTGCATAGTCACAGCATTGACATCCTTTCCCCATGCTCAATCAGTATCAATTTAGCACCAACTGAATTCAAAACCCTCTGCTGGAGTTTAATGCAGCCTCAGGACATGAAGAATCCACAATCTAGTGGATAGTAAACTGAGAAATCTCAATCTGAGCAGATCACATCCTTTCTTCACATTCTTTAAAAGTCTTAATATGACCTGAATTTCCCTGGTCCCTGCCCATCTCTCCAACTTCACCACAGATCCCCAGCCCATTCCACTCCCAACACTGGCTTCTTCCAATTCACCTGCTCCTTCTCTTCCTCCAACCTCAGATCTCAGTGAAAAAGTTACTTCTTGAAGGAAACATTTCCTAAGTCCCCACGTCAGGCTCCCCTGCTATATCTTCTCATTGTACCCTCTTTTTTCCTTTGTTGCAGTAATTGCAGTTTGATTGTATAGTTATGGGACAGTTTGATACTGCCTGTCCTCCCCATTGGACTTCAAATTTCACGGAAACAGAGGCCAAAACAACTTCTGTTTATCACTGAGTTCTCAATGCCCATCATAGGTCCTAGTTCAGAGTTGGTTCCTGACAAATGTCTCTTAAATAAATGAATAAATGTGCACAAGGACATAAGTTAGAAGGTGGGAGAAACAAAATCCTGAAGCAGAGGGCCATAAAACAGTGTGGCCGCAGGTGGTCGTTTCTCTCAAACATTCTTTATGTACACAGTGCCTTGCACACAGAAGGCTTGTGGAATGAACAAAGAAGGAATGAAGGGTGAAATGGGAAAAATCACCTCTCGGTCTCTTGTTTGTTTACATGATTATCCATTATATAAACAGTAATATTCGAAAACCCATTTCTGTATGTGTGTCACAAATCTTGTGGAAATATAGTTTAAAAACAAGTAATAGCTAGTAAAACAAAACACAACACAACGAAAACCCCCACAACTCAGGATGTAGCTGGGAGATATGTCCTTGTCATTTCCAGACCCTACGTTGCTATAGGGCAAGCAGAGCTTCAAATTGTGCAGAGGAGACAGTTATAAGATGGAGTATGAATTGTGGTGTAGTGAAGTATTGAGGGTACCCAACAAAGGCCCCTAGGTGAGAGAAAGAACAGGCTAGTGTTCAGGCTGGTGGGAGCACTGAATTTCAGGCTGGGGAGCAAGATAGAGGAGGTGCGTGCTGTCAGGAAGGGCCCTGGTGCCCGGTATGGACTGATTCCCAATGCAGGAGAAATCAGTGGAGCGTGTACAGCAGGTGAGGGCTTCTGAGGATTCCCTCAGCTTCATCATGGAGCAAGATTAGGAGGGTGATGAGTGGAAGGCAGGAAGAAAAACTTGAAGCTGTTCAGGTGGAAATGTTGAGGGCCTGGGTTTCATAGAGGCAGTGGAAATACTGACACTCATGTTCAATCAAGCTCAGAGCTGAGTAAACCCTGAGAATTACCCATTACAGTACTCGAGGTATTCTGTGAGACACAGGTGCTTTGTTTTAATTGGGTTAATCTCTAGAAAGCTTCAATTATCTTTCTAAACAAAGGATTCTGCATGCTAGGTACATCTTTGTGCTAGGGTCCTTCCTTAAATACATCCTTCTTTGGATGTATTTAAATTCCGCTGGAGTTCCTTGGCAGTGAAAAGTTGCTTGTTTTAACATTTATGTTCATGGAGGAAGAGATTTTAACCACAGATAATGGATTCCATCTCGTCTTCTAAAGCTAGATCTTTATTTCTTAGTACCATGTGTCTCATGAAATGTCAGGTCTCTATTCTGTCTCTTAGTGTTCTCAGTATGGTTCTTAAATTGGGTGTTTCACATTTCCTCTGTTCTCTCTCCTAAGACTGATGTGGGCTCATTTTGCTCTGCCCCGGCACTGAAGACAGATGTGAACATTCCAGGGACCAGGTATCCCCTTCAAAGTAATGATACACTCAGTGACCCTTCCTGTCATGCAGATTGCCATGAAAGCCAAAATTAATACCTGAAGATGTGCAAATTTGGATTTCTAAAATCAAACAAAGACATATTTGCAGATAGAGGGGACTAATATCTAGGTATATCCAAAAACGTGTTAAGGCTGCAATGTATTTAGTGAAGAGCAATCCGCCTTGGCTAAAGGTTGTCATAGAACAGAAAAATGGTACTTTAAAATAAGGCAATTCAGCAAAAGGCCATAGTCTGGTTAAGTGCATGATTGCGGATTCAAATATGTTTGAGATTTTCTGATCAAAAACAGCACTTAGGTCAAGTGTGTTGGCTCACACCTGAAATCCTAGCACTTTGGGATTTCAGGCAGGTGGATTAGTACAGCCCAGGAGTTTGAGATCAGCTTGAGCAATATAGGGAGACCTCCATCTCTACAAAAAAAAAAAAAAAAAAAAAAAAAAAAAATAGCCATATGTGGTGGCATGCACCTGTAGTCCCAGCTACTTGGGAGGTTGAGGTGGGAGGATTGCTTCGACCCCAGAGTTTGAGGCTTCAGTGAGCTATGACTGTGCCAATGCACTCCAGCCTGGGTGACAGAGTGAGACTCTGCTTCAAACAAAACAAAACAGGGCTTGGCCATTCATTTTCCCCTCACTATGATTAAAGCAACCTGTTAGCCTGACCAGTCTGTATAATCATGACAGACTTTTGGGTAGAGGGTGGCCGGTGGCTGTAACAACCTCATCTGTTATTCTGGGAGGCCAAACAGAAAGGAAGTTGTGGAGTTGCTAATTGATGACTTTCATTCAAGCATTAGCTTTCTCTTGCTGTTGTAATCCCTAGGATTTTAGCCAGCAAAATTCCTCTGAAACAATGAAGCATCTTTACTTGTTGAAGGTGAATCTAAAAAACACTCTTGTGGGAAATAGTTACCTCTAATGTCCCATTCACCACACATGGCAATAGGCTGGGAATCCTCTAAGAAGGCAACAATGGAGATTTATGTTGCCATCTGTCTCTGGGAGATTTGAATGTTTATGTCACTCTTAGCTGTAGGGTTTTGGCAGCAATATTGTTGATACACAGGAAGGAAAGATGTGATTAAAACTAAGAGGCTAAAAGCTGGAAGTTGAACTGATTCCATGTGATATTTTGTCATCAGAGCCTACTGTCCCTCCAACCCCTCCCTTCTGCTGACTTTTCCCCACTCATCTTACTCTATACCAAACAAATGATCTCCGAAGCTTACCTTAGCTGAGTCTCTGTTAAAACCACATAGGCTCCAAACAACACTCATTAACAATGGGGAAGAGAAAGTGAACAAGGTGGCTTTGCAGGAGTCCCCTGGAACAACAGATGCATTCTCAGCATTCAAAACAACAAGAGCATTAGGCAAAAAACTTTGAATGTAAGTCTCTCCTCCTTGGTTCCTCCAAAGCTTTGTGTATTTCAATCATTTCCCTTCTGGTCCATAATACAGTTCCTTCAGATTACCCAAAGGTCTGTCACATTTTCTGCACAACTTATTTTAATATAAATTCACAGAATCAAAAACATATACAAAATCTCTACTTTCTTATTCTGGAGTAACTCACTCTCCCTAAGGAGGTGAAAAATGGGATTTGTGTTTGAGCATAAGTCTTAAGCTTTAGAAATGAATCACATGTGACTCAGTTATTTTTAAAAATAAATAAATAAAGCTGGGGGAAAGGAAGGTCAGAGAGAGAATAGTTTAAAGGGGAAAAGGACAAGCTATGTATTTTCATGAACTGCAGAAAGGCATAGTCTAAATATAGAAAAGGGGACTCCTGTCATCTCCAAGGGTTGAATATCTCACTTCCCTGCACCAGCTCCCATACCCACATACATATTTTCATTTGTTAGCCTGTGAATAAAAATCCCTGTTCCCCAAGCATTTCTTTACATTTAGAAAATTGTATACTATCCTAGCTATGGCCACAAAACAATCAAAACCTTGTAGACAAGAGAGTTCTTTTGGCCTTTGTTGAGGTAGGGTGGAAAACTTGATTGCCTGTCCCAAAAGGTATTATTTTAGTTCCTTGTGAAACATTTAAAGCTAGATGACTGCTTATTTAATTCTTGGGCACAGCAGGGTTTTTAAAAATTAGTATTAAAAAGCTACTTACCTAGGCTAAGTCAAATCCAAGCATTAGCAAGTCTTAGTGAGACTAGAGATGTAGAGAGTGCTTGTTGGCTACTTGATGCAGATTATTTTTCCTTTGGGACAGTGGCTGCCTGGCTTTGGGAAGCAGGAAGCTAATGAGAGACAGACAGCATCACTCCTCTATGTAACACGTGGTTTCCTGTGAGGCAAACGGGACTCTGGGCAGTTATCACCTCAGGATTCAAAAGCAATAGGGTAGACAAAGGTTTCCCAAGTGATTACAAGGGATAACATTCAGTTGCAGGTAATTTTAAAATCAAGAGACCTAATTCCCAGAATTCCAAGAATATCCCAGTCTGGAATTTTCTACCAAACTCTTCCTGATTAGCAGGCGCACATGTATTAGGATGAGGCCTCTGTGTCGTTCGACGCCAGAGGTGTGATGATTTTAGCACATGTCTGAAAATTCTTGGAAACACATCTCATCAAGAGGTGGAGTCTAGTTGCCCTCCCTTCAAATATTGGGCTGGCCTTAGCAATTTGCTTCTCATTTTGCAAAGGTAGCAGAAGTGATTCTGTATTGTTTTCAAGGTTAGTTCACAAAAGATAAGCTTCTGCCTGGTGCTCTCTCGCTTGAAGTATACTCCTTTGGCACATGGAAACCATGTGCTAGAGCCACCAGAGAGAGAGAGAGAGAAGGATAAAGAGAGAGAGAAAGACCATATAGACAAACAGAAAGATGCCTAAAGAGATCCAGTAGTTCCAGCCCCAGCTATTCAAGTCTTCCCCATGCGAGTGCCAGATATGGGAGTGAAGCAGCCTTTAAGTGGATCCCAATCCCAGAATCATCTGATGTCAAGAGTTCTTATGCCAGACCCTCCCAGACAGGCTGATCCAGAATACTGTATTTGCAGGAACCATGAAACATTTTTTAAAGTTGTTTATTTTTAGGTTAGTCACCAATTTTGAGGGTGATTTGTTTCACAACAATAGATAGATGTGATGTATTTTTATAACAAAACTTAAAACACATGACAGTAGTTTGGGGCCTGAGTGGAGGGTGGAAGTGGAAAGAGTTTTGAAGAGGCTGTCAGTAAAAGATGAAAGAAAACTGAGCAAAATGTATCAGCAGCTCGAGGAAAGGAGGCCCTGGTTATGAGGTGGTAGAATGCCTGGCAATATCCTCTAGATACTGTGGTAGCATAGAAAACAGAAAATATACCTAAGGCACTCACAATCTAGTAAGGACATTTCTAGGCAGAATGTTGAAGGTGCTGCCTGGTTCTTCTAGCTGCCCATAGTGAAATATGAGAGCAGAGAGCTGAAGTGAGGAAAAAAGTGTTAAATATGAAAGAGCCAAGACTGTGGGTTTCCAAAAAATACAACTATTTCTTAGTCTTATCCTCTCCAGATGGCAACTGAGGCTAACGTTATAATATGTAATTTTCATTTAAAGATGAAGGCAACAGTGTAACTCTAGAATCCTTTGTTAAGTCTCAGATTTAAGGAAGTTCTTCATGGGCTTTTTTCAAACAGTCAAAGAATCCCTTAAGGATTGTAAGGGCATCCCTCTCAGCCATCTCTACTAAACAAAAATGCTTCCAAGAATCTTAAGGGCAAAGTACTACAATAGCCAGATAAAAGCATTAAGTAGAAAACAGTTTATCTCATTGAGGTTGCAAGTAAATCCCAGTTAGATTTATAAGTAACACACAGAGTTTTAAAGAGATGTGTACTAATGAAAATATTGCCAATTTATACTAAAAGAGACAGAGATAGTACAAAATGAAAAGAGGCTTTTGGACCTCTGAAATTCTATGGGAAAGAAGCAGACTGAGAAAGCCATTCAACCATAAAGATGGGGAACATTTAATAGGACAGGAACGATAATTCAGAGGGAGAAACCAATAGCCCAGAGAATGGAGTCAAGAGCCAGGGATAATCATTCCTAGAGAGATTACTGAGCTGTAATCAAGGAACTGGCAACCTGTTCCTGGCTGGATTTCAGAGCTGCTGTGGACTACTGATTACCATGTGTGTTCTGTTTTTGAAATGTCTATAGTGACTGTCCTATGTCTAGTCCACCAAAATATGCTGGGTTTGTGGAAGGCAAACAACTTGTCACTTTAGTTCACAGATCTTGAGATCAGGAGCAGTCCTCAAGAAGCTGTGAATGAGGATCTGAAGTTGAAGACTGTCAGCTGCAGCACCTGAACCTGATTTAGATGATGAGCTACTGGCCCTTGAGCCTGAGACTGGGGCTGTAACAGCTGAGATATCTATGGCTCTTAGGAGGGGGATCGGTGAGTGTATTTTGCATATGGAATCAACATAAATAACTTGCATCAGAGGGCAGACTGTTATGATTTTAGAACATGTCCACAGTTCTTTGAGACACCTTCTATCAAAATGTGGAGTCTAATTCTCTTTCGTTAAATATAGACTGGCCTTAGTGATGCATTTCTACCACATGGAATGCCAGGTGAATACAGCAGCGGTCCCCCAGCTTTTTGGTACAAGGGACTGGTTTCATGGAAGACAATATTTCCATGGACAAGGGCCAGGGTGGTTTCAGGATGAAACTGTCCCACCTCAGATCATCAGGCACTAGATTCTCATAAGAATTGTGCAACCTAGATCTCTCACATGTGCAGTTCACAATGGGGTTTGTGCTCCTATGAGAATCTAATGCTGCTGCTGATCTGATAGGTGGTAATGCTCAGGTGGGAAGACTCACTTGCCAACTGCTCACCTCCTGCTGTGCAGCCTGGTTCCTAATAGGCCACAGACTGTTACAGGTTCACAGCTCTGGGGGTTGGGGACCCCTGCAGTACAGCTTCCACCTGGCTGTCTCTTGGTACATGTAAGGTGTCCAGCTAACTTGCAACCATCACGCTTAAGAAACCTTGTGGAAAGACCATATTAAGTTAGAGGTGCTCTGCTCCAGGTGTTTCAGCTCTCAATTCTTTGAGTCTTCCCAACTGTGGTACCATATATGCAAATAACAAAGCTTAAAGATGACCCCATCCCAGCCACCATCTGATTGCAGCTACATTGAGCAACTGTAACCTACAACCAGCTGAACTGCTCCTGAACTCTTGAGCCATAGGAAGTGTGAAAGATCATAAATGGTTGTCTTTGCAAGACACTAAATGTTGGGACAATTTATTATATTGCAATAAATATAGCAATTTGTTATATAGCAATAGCAGTCATAATAGCAAATATTATTCTACAATATTTGGAACAAGGAAGCACCACTCACATTTTGTTCTGTGTGAATGGTGATTCTCAGATTTCTTTAGTAAGATGGTATCACACGTTGCTGTGCAAATCCACCAGTTGTAAGTGTTGGTTGACATCTGCAGACTTCATCTGGACTCCTCTGTTTCTCACTTTTTCTCTCCTCTTCCCTAGTTTTCTATTCTGTTTAGCTCCCTTGTCATCACATGAAATTGTTGACACCAAACCTCAAGGCTAGTCCCTAATAACTTTTTCAGCTCTGCTAACTCTTTTGGGTACTCTAGTCTAGTTCACCCTGGGATTTCCTCTCAGTAACCCCCAGTGTCCACTCTAGCACATTTGTAGCTCCCAAGACCACATGTGGAGGCCCCTTTTCATCCCATCCCCAGATCCTCCCTGAACTGTGGGGGACCTGCAGGATACCCCAGTTCACATATCCAAGCTCTGTTTTCAGCCTATGCAAACAGCTGCACCTCATCCACTCCTCAGGCATAGAGGTGCTCATAATGGCAGTCATGGTCCACCTTCAGAAGAACAGGGAAGAGGCCCATACAGGTCCTATCCACAGTTTATAGAGGGCTCACACCCTTGCTCTTCAGAATCCTCACACCCTGTGGAGGGACAGGCAGAAGAGGGCTAGATCAGGGCCCTCTAAGCACAGGGCCTGGGCAGGGCCACAAACTGCCTTGCATTAAAGGCAGTGCTGCCCAACCCCACCTCCTGAGACTGTGGGAAAGTTACACGTCTAGTGCTCTCTGCTGCTCCTCCCTGGGATTCAGCAAGACTGCTCAGCTACAGCCATCTCCTGTCCTCACCAGCAAGGAGGATGGGCAGAGATTTGCTTTTTTTTTTTTTTTTTTTTGAGACAGAGTTTCATTCTGTTGCCCAGGCTGGAGTGCAGTGGTGCAATCTTAGCTCACTGCAACCTCCGCCTCTCAGGTTCAAGCAATTCTTCTGCCTCAGCCTCCTGAGTAGCTGGGATTACAGGTGTGCACCACCACACCAGGGTAACTTTTGTATTTTTAGTAGAGACAGGTTTCGCTATGTTGGCCAGGCTGGTCTTGAACTCCTGACTTCAAGCAATCCTCCCACCTTGGCCTCCTAAAGTTCTGGGATTACATGTGTGTCACTGCGCCAGGCCGAGACTTGCTTTTAGTGTGATGGAGAACTAAAAGTGATTGGTCCCAAAGCAGAGGCTAGATTATGTCATTTCTTTGCTAGATGATTCAGGGTGAAATTCACACATTTTAGAGTCTAGATCCTAGGATCTCCATGGCCCAGTTTTATTCTTCACTGGTCCCTCTCACACACCTTATGCTCCAGCCTAAGTCATTGTTATGACTTCCAGAAATTTCCGCTTGCTGTCTACTTTTTGTTGCTGTTGTTAAATGTGGAGTCCTTGCTGAAAAAAATTACAGTTCTAATAAGATCTGGAGGCTCGAAGTGATCTTATTAAGAACAGATAATTTCCTGAGTTAGAGCCACCAGCACAAGGGTGCCCATTCATAGTCTGTCACAGAGTTTAAATATCATGCTGAGGTCATGAAAAACGGAAAAATATTAGCTCAAGGATTTACTTTGCAACTGGAGTGGCAGCATTTGCATTACCCTTCTAGGGTCCAGCCTAACCACAAAAATGATTGGACTAAGGCCTCAATGTTATCATTTATAATATTGTGATCTTGGAAATGTTGCTTCATCTTTCAGACCTAAGTGTAGGCTTAGATGGTAGTGCAAGCTCCAGGCTTCCCAGTGAACCCTCCCTCCCAACCTGTCAGCTAATGACAGTCAGGACCTTAGACAGCAGCTGATGACCTCTGTGGAAAGGCGACAACATTTTAGTCAGGACTTATCTGTACTCTCAGGGTCTGTTTACTGGCTCACAGAATGAGATGACCAAAAATATGATTGCCATAATAAAGTTATGAATAAAACTTTACATAACATAGGATGAGCGTATGAGGAATCTTAAATGACATTTGTGTTGGGCTCTCAATTTTGGCAACAATTGAAAGCGTGCAACCTCACCTAAAATTAATGACCAACATCAGGAAAAAAAATAAAGCTTTCTTCAACCTACTGTGAATTATCTAGTACACTTAGCAGATAATAAACATAGACACTAAAGGGTAATTCAGCCTACCTCTCCCAAGGTGTGGCTTTCCTTTGGGGCCTTTTTAAAACATAGCAGAACACTTGTTGTCATTGTGGCATTCATATCAGGGTGCATTCATTCAACACACCTTCCACTACTTCACAGAAAATGGGAAAGACTTGAGAATTTCATATTTTGTTTTGCTCTGTGGACACATGGAACACTGGAAAACTCACTTGTCAATAGGTTCCTCTTTATGTGCTTTCTGTGTGCATAAAGTGGATCTCAATTTGTACCTCAAATATCTGGTGAACCCTTGAACTGTGCCATGCAAGCTGCAGAAATGACATGAGCAAGACTAGTTGTTCTACTTCCTTAGGGAGCTCCAGGTGCTGAAGGGGATCAGAAAAGCCCTGCTCTGGGGAAATGAGGGGGAGGAGATCAAGCTCTGAAGGAGTGTGCAGGGTTCCCTCCGAGGTGTTTGTTATTTCAAAGTTGAGTGACAACTTGAATTATACTATTTATTAATAGATTTGATAGAGAAAATTTGGAACATTGATGTTTTTACTGTGCAATCTTGGAACCATGGTCCAAGTAATACGATGGGCATATATGGTGTCTCATCCCCCTGTGTGCTTGCATTTGCTCTTCTGTCTGGAAAGCCTGCCCATGTTCTCTGGAAAACTCACATGTGTTCTTCCGAGACATTCTCACCACTCCCACCTCTGCCCCAGAAGCAAAGCAAAATATCCTACCTTTTTCTGTAGTACTTCTGTAAATTGTATTTACATATTTATTGCATTGAAATCATGTCTACATAGTTGTCTTCCCCAACTAGACTGTAAGGGAAGGGCAGTGTCTCACCAGTTCATGACCTGTAGTGTCTAGCTCAGTGTCTAACACATTGAAGTCACTTAACAGATGTTTGGTGAAATGAAAAATGGTAAGCCACCTAGGCCAAAGTGATTTGTCCCAAAGCAAAGGCTAGATTATGTCATTTCTTTGTTTGACAACCCGGGGTGAAATTCAAACATTTTAGAGTCTAGATTCTAGGGTCTCCATGGCCCAGTTTTATTCCTCACTGGTCCCTCTTACACACCTTATGAACCAGCCTAAGCAGAGTGCCTTGATGTCCCCAAACACCCAGCATTTCTCATATTTATCTCTTTTTTTGTGTGTTCTTCCTTTATCCTAGTGTGATGTTCTCCCCTACTTCAGTAAGGTATGGGTTAAAATGGTAATCAGTTTCCAAAGCTCAACTTAGATGCCATTTCCTCCATGAGGTCTTCCTAGTTACTTTCAGCTAGAAGGAACATCCTCCTTTTTTTCTTCTTCCTTTGCACTATGTTTCACTGTCCCTGCCACATTACACCTTGTAACTTCACTCATTTAATCAACATTTATTTAACTATTGATAGAAAGATGAAAATATCCAATACTTTCCCTCAAAATCTCAGATTATAGTGTGCAGGCACATAAAAGGTAGTTATCAAATTTTAAAAGTGTTGGCTAGGCGCGATGGCTAACCTCTGTAATCCCAGCACTTTGGGAGGCTGAGGTGGGTGGATGGCTTGAGCCCACAAGTTTGACAGCAGCCTGGGCCACATGGCAAAACCCAGTCTCTACAAAAAGTACAAAAATTAGCTAGGCATAGTGGTGAGTGCCTCTAGTTCCAGCTACTTGGGAGGTTGAAGTGGGAGAATCGCTTGAGCCCAGGAGGTGGAGGGTACAGTGAGCCATTATCCTGCTACTGCACTCCAGGCTGGGTGAGAGTGAGACCCTGTCTCAAAAAAACAAAACAAAACAAAACAAAACAAAAAGTGCAATGGTAGAAATACTCCATTTTTTACAGCTCTTATGACTTGAAATTACGCATTGTACTTTTAAAAAATTCTCTTTTCCTCTGTGAGTTGTTCACCATCATATCTCCAGCACCCCGAACACCCCAGATATGTGGTAGGTACTCAATGATCATTTGTTGAATACATTAGTGTAGAATAACTTTTAAAGTTTTTTTTTTTAACAGTTAATCTACAGTGGAAGTTTACATCTTGCTAATGTGAATTCCCTTCAAGATTATAATGTGGTTCAATTCCAAACAGTAATTCTTCTATACTGTGGCTCCATCTTCTTAAGCGTGTGACTTCCATGTTCACCTGCATGGAGTTGCTGCGAAAGGGGAAGATTATGGGAATCATGTGACGCATGCTTCATAGGCCAGGCCTGGAGTGCTGCACTCAGTTCTGTTCATATTCCATGAGTCAGAACTCAGCCACCTGGCCACATCCACCTGTAAGGGGGGCTGTGCAATGTGGTCTAGCTGGCCTAGTCCTGGAGAAAAAAAACTTAGGTAGGCTCTGTTGAATTCTATGAATGAGGGAGGGAAAAATGGAGAAAAGGGTCAACTACTCAGGGGAAGGGGCCTTGTCAGTAAAGGCTTCGTGGAGGAGGTGATGCAAAAGATGAGTCTTAAAGCAGCCATGGGATGTGACCACCTGAGGAGGGAGGAGAAGGAATCCCAGCTAGAAGGTAAGTATAAACTAAGCAAAGGAGTGGAAACTACCCACCATTCCCTGAGGCCAGAAGACAGAGAGGCAGGGAGAGGACATGAAAATGGAGAGAAAGGAAGGAGAGATGGTGAGGGTGAGGTGGAGGGCTTAATACTATTACACAGAGCTTGAAACTCACTATAGGGGATAGAAGGAGCCACTGAAAGTTTGAAGCAGGAATGCAGCACAAATGATTTGCAATTTGAATAGAGTCTTCAGGTGGAGAGGACAGAGGGAGGACAGAGATGGAGGCAAACAGACCACTTAGGAGGTTATGTATTTAAATTTCCATATGGGGTCCCTACAGAAGATCACTTGGGGAAAATCTGAAGTGTATATATACTTGGGCTGCAGCCTCAGCCACTGCAATTCAGTAGGAATGTTTAGAAAGCTCCCCAGGCCATTCTGATAGTCAGCCAGGTGTAGGAATCACTGCCTCTGTGCATCATGAGCTCCTGCGAGGACAAGCAGACATCTTTCCTCTTTGGTTTCTCCCATAGAGCCAGGCCCTGCCTTGCATGTAATCCCATATCATTACAAGTGGTATACATATAGTATACTCACATTGTTTGAAGTCGTTCAACTAAACCCTAAGGAAGAGTTCTTTCTTAGAAAGAAGGAAAAAAAATCCCATTTCACTCTTATTTAATCTGCGTTATCTTTTAATAATTGATTAATTTGTTTTGAAATGGCTAAACATCTACTACACCTTGGACACCATTTTCAGGCTTGAGGATACAGAGATTGAAAATAAGACCTGTATGGTACTATTTTGAAAGTGATGTGGGGACATGGAAGAGGGAGAGACTGTTTCAGGGGACTTCTGGAATGTTTTACAGCAGAGATGATTTTTGAAAAAGGTCTTAAAAGGATCAAGAGGAATTTAATCAAAACACAGGAAAGGTTATTCCAATCAGAGAGAACAGTGTGTGCAAAAGAACAGCAGCATGAGAATGCCTAGAACATCCAGGGATCTGTGGGAAGTTCGACATGGTGAGGGCAGAGGATGCGCACATGGAGGCACAGGAGATGAGGCTGGAAAGAGAGGGGTTGAGAGGTAGTGGTGTGCTGGAAACTTCTTATCAAAAACAACAACAACAAAATCCAAACATGATTTACAGAGTTTGCCAATTTCTGTGGTGTAAATATTTCCATCTGATTTCAAACTGTCAATGATTTAAGGACCGCCTTACAAAATTCCTAAGTATTTTAGAACTGGTTTTGTGAACTGGTAGCACCTGCTCCCAGTACATGACTGGCAGGAGGCCAGATCCTTTAATTTTAAGAGATGTTCTGAAAAAATCTGTGTTCCCTTGCCTTGGTTGTGCCTCACATTATGATGAGGCTTGTTTTAATGAGTTCAGAGTAGAGTAAGCCAAAGAAACACACAAGGGACCTGAAAACTCACTGGAGCTATTTAGACTCCTACCACTCACCAGTAGTGCACTTAGACCCAGGCAAGAGGGGCCCCCATTTTGGTTTCTATGATCAAACAGCCTTCTGTAGACATAGCCCTTCTCCACAGAATGAGGACGCCATAGTGCCATGCCCAACAGGAACTTATCTCCCCCACTTCTCCACATACTCCAGATGTCCATGACCCTGGAATACTCTCTGCAAATGGAGTCTTCCCTGAGACCATCCTCCTGAGGGCATGTACCTCATCCCCAAGGGCTGGCCAAGGAGGAGCTGCTTGCTGAAGTTATGGATAATGGGGATGTGCGGGCTGGGATGTCCACACACATGCACTTGCGGCCCCTTACATCATGGATGGAGCTGGGGATGGGAAGTGAAAAGAAGTGGGTCAGTCTCAAGCTGAACTGGTTCCCTCTGTACTGTCATATTTTGGTGAGGAACTTTGAGGAGTCCAAGAATCTAACCGTGAATCTGGCCTTCAAGTTCATTATAAAGACATATTTCAAAGTAACAGAATAGAATAGGTTTAGTTTTTTGTTAGTTGGATGTATATCTTTAAATATTTAGATATATGGTATATGGGCCTTCATTTTTGCTTTTACCCTGGGTCCTGCAAATGTTAGGAGTGGTTCTTGTCTACCGCATTACTAGGGCTGTATTCTAAACCAAGGTAAGCAAACTATAGCCCCCAGGCAAATTACTGCCCACTGCATTTTTTATGAGGTATGTGAGCTTAGAATAGTTTTTTAATTTTAAAATCATTCTTAAAAATCAAAAGCAAAATTTTGTGGCATGTAAAAATTATATGAAACCTAAATTTCAGTGTCCACAAATTGCTGTACTGGAATACAATACACATATGTATTGTGCATGGCTGTTTTTACACTACAGCAGCAAAGTGAGTAGCTGGGAAAGAGACTGTGAGGCCTGGAAAGTCTAGAGTATTCACTATCTGGCCCTTATAGAAACAGTTTCCGGACCCTCACCCTAGAGTAGCAGACAGGCAGGAGGAAAGGAAGAGTCTAGCAGTTCTCACGCTGGCTGCACAATAGAATCACCTGTTGATTTCTCCAAGCAGACCCCCACCCCTAATATTTCTTGAATGGTCTGGGGTGGGGGTGTTATTTTTAAACTTCCTGGTGATTCAAACAAGAGTCAGGGCTAAGAACCACTGGGCTAAGGGAATGAATACATGAAGGTCTGAATTTCCCAAATGTTAAGCAAGGTGGTTGCAGGACTGGCCTGCTTTTCCCAGTGAATCTTAGTGGATTACAGCCTTTTTTGAGGAAGAAAGGTACCCAGTGATGAGATCTGGTTGAAGATGGAGAGGGGGCAAAAGACTAATTGTTTCTCACTGTAGTATGATTTATAAGCTAAGTTCCATTTTAACCTCTCTAAACCCTTGAACCATTGTTTCAAACATGTATCCCTGGACTTGCCTGGCATTGTCTGCATCTCGCAGGCAGGCACACCTTGGGCTATGTAGCACATACCTTTGCAGGGACCCCTGCTGGGTCACTTCTCAGGATACACCCCAACAGGGAACCCTTACGCCATCTGTGCAGCGTGCCCTCCATAATTATTGGTGGTCTCACAGGGAAGGAGAAAAAAGACAGCTCTATCAGAATCCCATTCTCCACTAGCACAGTCAGCACCATTGGCAGAGGATGGCTCCGGGGCTGCAAGGCTGCTCTGAGCTATTATTGTGCCTGGCTCTCTCTCAGCATGACTCAACGCAGACAATATAGCACACCGAGAGCATGGGGGATGAACAGTAAATACGAGGCCTTGGATTTTTTTTTAATCTTGTCAGTTTTTCCCTGATTTATGTCCTTTATCCTAGCCCCCTCTACTATATAAGCTTCTCAAAGCTAATGCCCATAACGCCACCACCCACTGGTAGCAGCAGGCTGCTGGGCCACTGTGGGGTTCTCATTGCAGAGATTTACAATGCCCGCCATTATTCAGCAACTGTACGTGTTAACCCAGTGGCACAAGGTTGCTCCAACACCTTCCCCTCTGGTTTCTCTTTACTCTGGAGGCCAACAGCGACTATAGGAGTGCCGCCCTCCTGACTCGAACTGCTTGCCTCAGTGAGCACACATCACATCCTCCAACCTGGCAGAGTTGGAATAGGCCCCACTGAAAGACAGGAACACTGGGCAATTATGGAACTGAGTTGACGCTTGACATTTCTACTGCCACATTAAAAAAGTTAAAAATATTTCTCAAAGTTGTTTCTTTGGCCTCCTCCATCCCCTTCTTTCTTCTATTAAGAGATTACATCTCTAAAATGTGAGCTTGCCACAAGGCTGCTGGGAGTGACCTCAACAATGGGCCTACGGGCTACTGTAGCTCTTAGGAGGTGAAGCAGTGCCATACATTTTGCTCCCTTGAAACAACTCCCTGGAACAAGTTACTATTTTCACACTTCTATTAATTCTAATCAGTTTCAAGGGTAACTTATGGCTCCCATTTAACTAAGAAATGTGCCTATTATCTCTACCTTGGCTACTATGAAGTCTACCTCCATGCACTCTCCCGTTCCAGAATCCAGTAGTGGCGGCAGCAACTGTCTGGAAATGCATTTGCCTGTGCATAGACAATTTACTGCTTCAGGAGAAACAGAAAAAGCACTTGGGGGATGAAGATGCGGTCACTCTCATGAGCTTTCTGGAGAGAAATATGCATCGGCTGAGGACACCTATGTTTGGTTTTGTGCGAAGGGTTTACAAACTGAAATCACAGAGGTTACAGAAGAGCAAGGGAAGGAAAACATCAGGTAGCTGGTCCTGGTGGGTAAGGGTCTGCCCAGAAGAAAGCTGGGAGTCCTGCAGGTCCTCTTAACATGGAACGGAAACTTGTGAACACATTTTTTCTTTTTTAGACAGAGTCTCTCTGTTGCCCAGGCTGGAGTGCAGTGGTGCTATCTCGGCTCACTGAAGCCTCCGCCTCCTGGGTTCCAGCGGGTCTCTTGCCTCTGCCTCCTGAGTAGCTGCATTACAGGCGCCCACCACCATGCCTGGCTAATTTTTGTATTATTAGTAGAGATGGGGTTTTGCCTTGTTGGCCAGGCTGGTCTCGTACTCCTGGCCTCAGATGATCCACCCATCTCAGCCTCCCAAAGTGCTGGGATTATAGGTGTGAGCCACTGCGCCCGGCCTGTGAACACTTTTAAGTCACTAAATACCTGGCATGAAATTATTAGCAATTTATCAAATCACGAGGGCCTGTTTGGGGTTATGACCTATCTGACAGGAAGGAAAAGGTGATGATGGAAAAGGGACTGGCCTCCCAAGTTGGCAATGTCAATCCAAACGTGGGATCCCAAGAATGCCCTGCAGTTTCAGGTGCAGATGCCCCCTACGTGGTGCTCAGGGAAGAAAGCTCAGTTCAGAAAGAACAGTCAGGCTTCTGGCAGAACCCCAGTACACTGAAGCTTTGATTTGTATTCAGTGGAGGGTAACCTACTCACCCCATCTTTGAATATGTGCAAAAAATAGAGAAGGAGGCAAGAAAAGATAAATAGGGCTGCCATTAAACAAAACCAGAAAGGCTTCAGATGCATCTGAGATGCGCAGAACATGTGACATATGTGAACATCAGGAAGAGGCCGGGGGAACTGTGAAGATCCTGCAGCTCGTGGATCTGTTTCACATGGCCTCTACTCCTTTACATAAATTTGGCACAGCAAATCAAGGAAAGAAGAGGGTTTAACAGACTCCTGGACCACTCCACCTAACTTATTCCTTCCCACATATTGTGTATTTGTTCTCTTATTTCACTGTGTAAGAGTGGTTGTGTTCAAGAGGTTTTTAAGTCAATGTTTCTTTGATATGGTATATGCTCTTACTAGGCATTCACCAAGAAGTTGTACCTAGAACGTGTACTGAGATTCTGCTATACTTTATTCCATATCATGTTACAAGAAAACAACAGTGACAGCTGACAAACCATTACATCTTTCATAATACAGACAAATTACAACTGGTAACAAATATGCAACATGTATTATTCCATTCTCCTTACTATGTGTCATTTGAAAGTATAATAGTTTTCTGAATAATGCTACCACGTTTCTTGGGTACCAATCCCCTGTTAGAAAGTACACATCTCAGTGCATCATACAAAAAAATAATAAAAGATAAAAGGAAAATTTAAAAAATCCACTCCCAACTAGAGAATGTAGGTTTTGTATGTGCCTCTAAAATATGCTGCTATGGGAAAAGGAATGAGAATAGAAGATTGCTTATTTTATTGATTTTTTTGTGTGTGTTTTTGGTGTATGAGAAAATTACAAGGCAGTAACATATACAGTTTCCTCTGCCTACAAGCCAGTAAGGGAGATGGAAGTTATGCGCAATTATGCAGCATATTCCTATGTATAGGGGGCAGGCAGTAATCTACCCCGGTATATACAGCCTAAACATCCTCTTATATAACAAAGATTACAAAACCAATAATATTCACAGATGAGTATCTTATATAGACACATAACCTAGGGTATTGATTATACTGGCTGTCATATACACACTGACAAAAGGATACCAAGAGGCCTCACTTTCTTTGCAAGCCTGGAGGTGCTCCTGGAAACTTTCTAATCACTCTTGGGAGGTAGAAATCGCTTCTCACCCCAGCATCAGTGGATGGACAGCCACCCTGCTTTATGTACCCTATTTTTTGCTGAGCACTGCAAACATTTTTTTTTCACATCCTATGTATCTTATATTTTTAAGTCAACAAAACTGTTCTTTTAAGAAAATGGGAATTAAGTGTCAAATCTCCTTTCAGAATACTGTGCGTGCAGTGATGTGCTAAACGTGTTTGTACTGCTCTTACCATCTGTTTGAGTTCAAGCTATTCCTTCATACAAAAATAATCTCACAAAACATTCCAGCACTTTCTCAATAGAATAATAAATCTGCTAATGAACACAGTCTGAATTGATTTTCATGACTGTCCACAAAGAGGGCAGAAGAGAAAAGAAGCAGAGGGAGAATATGATTGCAAATAGGGGAAGGAGAGAGGGAGGGAGGGAGCGAGAGGGATTTGGGGGAGAAAGAGACAGAGGAGAGGAGGGAGAAAGAAAGAGACGGGGGAGACACACACACACACACACACGCGCGCACACACACACACACACACCCCAAACTTCGGATTTCCTGTATGGATGGCAAAGATAGGGTACTCAAAACCTCCTGACCTTCTGAGAGGTATGTCTCTGTAACAAAACAGATTTCTCCCTCCACTGAGTAGTGTTATATTTCACTTCTCCGAAGAAGTTGCCTGTGACAGGGACATATAACTCTAATAGCCCTAATTGAAGTCTTTCAACATTAAATATTTTCAAGTTAAAAACCTTATTAAAAAGCAACATTTAATCATCAGTTGCTCTTGCTTTAAACTTAGTGAAATACAAAAGTCATGTCTTCTCCAAATCAATGATTCAAAACAAATCACAGGAAAGGTCATTTTTAACAGCATGTAAAGTTTTCTCCCTATATTTTCTTTAAGAAATCCTAATTTAAGTATATTTTAAATCTAAATACCTCTAAAGACTTCCAGTGGGTTGGAATGTATGAAAGAGGAATGGAAAAGATTTCTAGGTAGCAAACAGTAGACATTCTTCACTTGGGTATTTTCTGCTGTCTTTAAAACCAATCAGTAAATAATTCCTTGCTTAGCACTTAAAAGTTTACAATGAATGCTACATCTGGGTAGGATGAACTATGACTATGACATAACCACCCATACTCCACTCCGGAGACAGTACCATTTTAAAGTTTAGGAATTCTGGGTCCAGTTTCCTTGGTGTATTGAGCTTGATTATACAAAAGCTTTACCCTCACCCAACTCTCAGAAAAAGTCCTTGTCAACCTGGCTCCTAATTCTAGTGTTGATCCTAACACAGTGGGTCACATTTCAAGAACTCACTCATTCTCTCCTTCTTTCTGACTAATAGGAAAATGTAAGACAGTGTACACGAAGGTATTTCCATAGGAATTTGTGTACAGAGAATCCAAGTTTCATGCTTTAGATGAAGTCTCCTAACTGCCCCCTTGGCCGCAGTACTACTGGGCATTCTGCAGCGAGGCCTGCCCCACCAGGAGCCGGCCTGCGTCAGGCAGCCCTCCCTCCAGATCAAAGCAAAAGACATGCCTGGTCCACTTTTCCCCAGTGTCACATACTCGCCTTCATCCTCCAAGGTCCCTCAACTCCTTGAGTAAGGGAAGCTGAGCCATTCACTTTTCCATCTTTAAAGCAAGATTCCTGCATTGTTTCTAAAACCTGCATTTGAACAGTTATTCCAGGAGATGTCTTAAAGTAAAGAACCCAGTGATGTCTTCCAATTGGCTTGGAATGTTTTTTAAAAATGTACTTTCTTTTTAAAGGTGCTTTGTTGTAACTGAGCAAACTTTGAACTGGGTCACTTTGTAATTTACTTTGTAAGCCTTAACAGGCCAAGATTGCTTTCAAGACTCATCCAACAGATATAGTTCTTTTGCACCAGATTTAAAACATTCTGTTCTTCACTCTTTTCTACAGTTAGAAAATACAAAGTGTAACAGAATGGATGGAAAAAATAAGATGTTGACAAGACCCAGACACAAAAAGTTACCTCAATCTCCAGAGGTTGAAATGTAAGCAATTTATCCCTGTCTTTGTTCTTAACATTTGATAATTGTTTTTTCAATTCCAACCTATTCAAAAAACAGTCATGCTATGTGGCTTGCAAATGCTAAGCAGAGTCCAATATCCTATATATAAATGTGCAGTTATTTCCAAGTAAAAAAACCACATTTGCAAAATTACCTCAAAAGGTAAGCAACAGGTGGGGCCCCATAGTCAGGGGCCAAGTTGTCAAGTCAGAGAACAGGGGTTTGCTTTAGCAGAAAATTTCCCTCCTAGTGGTTGCAAAATGTGCACTGCTCTCAAAGAAAATACACGTTGTTTTATGCCACTCTGTGGCTTTCAAGTACAGACATTACTGAAGAAGTGTGAACACCAAATGTGTTGTCTTAATGTATTTAAGACATGGCTGGTGAAAGCATAAAAACCTTTACAGAGACACTGCGCTGCAGAGGGAAATCAAATAAAATCAAACACAAAAGACTGAAAAGAATACATGCCATGTATCAGTAAGCAAAGCTTAATCTTCACATAGTTCTTGGAAATCACAAGGTATCCAAATGCGTGCAAGGTTTTAAATAAATTGCAGAGAAAACAGGGTCTTGCCAGCTTCAATTTTCTTGTAAGTGAAATCCACCACAGGGAGCGAAAGAAAACTGATCCATGATTCCCTTCATATTATTGGCCTCCTCATTAATGTTTTTTTTTCTTCCCAGAATGATGACAACTTAATCCTGGAAGGAGGAAAATAGAAAATTGTTATATAAAAAATCGACACCATTCATTTTTCCTAAATTACATGAGACATCAAAATTGGTCAGTCCAAAGTGAGCCCACTGATGTTCCCTACAGCCACTCCAAACACATAAATACGAAGCAGAATAGTTTCCTTAACCAAAAAAATCCTTCTAATATGATGAACAAATGTTCTGACTACACTTTCCTCTCTTAAAATCATTTAACTCCACCAATTGAATTGGTCTATCTTCCCCTTAGATTATTTAGAGAAAAAGAAATTCAGCAAATTTCCTTCCCTAAATCATTAGTAATAATACTGGTCTTAATTAAGTGCCTGTAGCATCATACAGACCATTAAAAGGACATATCACTATGTTCATTTTTATGAACATGAAATAGAAAAATGGATCACATACATGCTTTTAAAATAATTCAGCTGTATATAATTCCTTGGTTGCCTATTATCATTATTTCAGTTTCAGCAGAAAGAAAATTGGCCAGTGTGACCTGAATTGGCAGCCTCTTCCCAACATCCTGTATAGGACTGCATGTTTCCAATAATGCCTGCTCAAAACAATAACAACTTGTGGGTGAATGGTTCAAGCAAAAAGAGGGAAGCTTCACTCTGCCTCTTTCCATACTTCTTTTTGGCCCGTAAGCATTTTCATCGAGTCTCCAGGATGGGAAAAGAATGCCTTGCCAGGATAGGTGGGAACACTCCCAGGTTCAAGGTGCATAGCTGTGGGATCGGTTCATTAGCTGCACTGAGTCCCAGAACCACTTCCTTAGCTAAGTTTAGAAGCTGCTGGTCACTAAGGCCTGGTGAGGCCTTCGTGTCCCCAGCTACAGGGCCATAGAGTCATCTTCCCAGATGCAGGGGGAACCCTGGATGGTACCTGATCCCAAAGGTTTTGTCATTTTTTTTTGAGACTTCACAGTGCACCTGTCCTGCTGCTGCCCACACAGGCTGTGGCATCAAGGACATCACCCCTGCATAGCAGCAACCTAGCAATACCTTGTCCAGAGAGTAGAAATTCCACTCTTACGCTCAGGAACCATTGGAATAGTGGCCGGGCACGGTGGCTCACGCCTGTAATCCCAGCACTTTGGGAGGCCGAGATGGGCGGATCACGACGTCAGGAGATCGAGACCATCCTGGCCAACATGGTGAAACCCCATCTCTACTAAAAATACAAAAATTAGCCAGGAGTGGTGGTGTGCACCTGTAGTCCCAGCTACTCGGGAGGCTGAGGCAGGAGAATCGCTTGAACCCAGAAGGTGGAGGTTGCAGTGAGCTGATATTGTGCCACGTACCCCAGCCTGGGCAATAGAGCAAGACTCCCTCTCAGAAAGAAAGAAAGAAAGAAAGAAAGAAAGAAAGAAAGAAAGAAAGAAATAGCATCATCCCCACCATCTGCTCATTTTCCCCACTTACTATGATGAGTTTCTGGCATATTAACTTTCCATTATTTTTTAAAATTGAAGCAAAATTTACATAAAATTAACCATTTAAAAGAATATAATTTAGTGGCATTTAGTACATTCACAATGTTGTGCAATTATCATCTCTATTTAGTTCCAAAACATTTTCATCACCCCCAAAGGAGATCCTATATCCTTTAAGCAATCACTCCCCATTTTCTCCTTGTCCCAGTCCCTGACAACTATTAATACTAATGTTTCTGTCTCTATGGATTTACCTATTCTCAACATTTTACACAAATGGAATCACGCAACATGCTACCCACTTTGTCTAGCTTTTTTCACTTAGCATAATGTTTTTGAAGTTCATCCATGTTGTAGCATGAATCAGTGCTTCATTGTTTTTCAGGGTTGAATAATATTCTGTTGTATGAATATACTACAGTTGGTTTATCCATTCATTGGTTGATGTACATTTGTGTTGTTTCAACTTTTGGCTAACAGTGAATAGTGGTGCTCTGAATAGTCACGTACAAGTATTTGTTTAAACACTGTTTTCCATTCTTTTGGGTATGTATCTAGAGGTGGAATTGGTAAGTCATATGGAAATTTTATGTTTAACTTTTTGAGGAACTACCAAACTGTTTTCCATCATGACTGTACCATTTCACATTCCCATCAGGAATGTACAAGGGTTCCAATTTCGCCAAAACATTTGTTTGTTTTAAAAAAATTATAGCCATCCTAGTGGGTATCAACTGATTTGCACTTGCATTTCCCTAATGATCGATGATGTTGGGCACCTTTTTTTTTTTTTTTTTTGACAGAGTCTTGCTCTGTCACCCAAGCTAGAGTGCAGTGATGTAATCCTAGCTCACTGCAGCCTTGACTTTCCTGGGCTCAGCTGATCCTCCTATCACAGCCTCCCAAGTAGCTGGGACTACAGGCACACATTACCATGCCTGGCTAATTTTTTGTATTTGTAGAGACAGGGTTTCACCATGTTGTCCAGGCTGGTCCTGAACTCCTGGGCTCAAGCCATCTACCTGCCTTGGCCTCCCAAAGTGCTGGGATTACAGGCATGAGCCACCATGGCCAGGCTGTTGGGGACCCTTTCATGTGGTTGTTGGCCATATCAATATCTTTTTTGGAGAAATATCTATTCAAGTCCTTTGCTCATTTTTAAATTGGGTTGTATTTTTGTTGTTGAGTCGTAGGAGTTCTTTATAAATTACGGATATTAATCCCTTATAGTATGATTTTTTTCTGAGTCCATAGGTTGCCTTTTCACTCTGTTAACTGTGCCCTTTGATGTACAAAAGTTTTTAATTTTGGCAAAGTCCAATTTATCCTTTTTTTTTTCCTTTGTTGCTTATACTTCTGGTGTTATATCTAAAAATCCATTGTGAAATCCAAGGTTTCGAAGATTTACCCCTATGTTTTCTTCTAAGAGTCTTATAGTTTTAGCCCTTGCATTTAGATCTTTGGTCCATTTTGAGTGAAGTTTTGTAAATGGTATGAGGTGGGGGTAACCATCTATTCTTGAGAGTTCTGTTCTCAGTGACTGAGCCAAATGTAAACAAAAGCCCTTCCTTAAGTTTCTAGGAGAGGCCTGGGGGTAGATGGATACCACACATAGGACTTTTGCTACCTCTATATCCCAACAGTTATTATCTCAAATCCTTGCTGCCTGTGGGTGGTTCTCCATGAGGCTCACTTGACCACTCCTCATCCTTGCTTGATTGTGCAGATATGCCTCTGTCAAGCCTCTTCTTAAAGAACTCACCACCCTAGCAAAAATAATTACATGGGAACAACCTCCTTTGTCCCCAGCCTACCCTTGTTCTTTCAGGGAAATGAAATAACGTGCTCTACATGCTGCTCCATGTAACTATGCATTCTGATCTAGGCACTGGCATCTTTCTTGAGGACCATGATATGAAGAAATGAGAGCACTCATCCTCACAGTATTTCAAGCACATTTTTCCACAGGCATCCTCAGCCAATCCTCAACCCCACTATCAGCCTTGATATTTTTATTAAGCAGATGACAAAATTGTCCTTTTTCTTCCATGTACTTTAAACAGCAGTTGAGATTCCAGCTCTTCCTGGAAGCCTGCCCACCCCAGCTAAATGGGAGCTTTAGGTCTGTCCTGGTATCTGCTTGCCCAGGCATGGAGTTCCTACAACTATATCCAAATGATGTAGTCTTTCCTGGCTCTCCCCTCTTTCACCACTTTAATCAACAGAATGGAGACCTGGTACCCACAATGACCGCCTGAACCAGAGACTTCATTTAGTCCCTCCTGAAGTGTGAAGACACTTCCTATGAAAGAGCAAGTCAGGGGACAGGTGGTATCAGTATGTTCTTAAGCTTGATTTTGTTGACTGCTGTGTCCCCAGAGCACAGCCCAGGCCTGGCTCAGGCACTCAATATACAGTTGCTGAATGAATAAAGGGGAAATTGTAGAATCAGAAAACTTGGGGGTGAAATATGTTCTCATATGTAGAGTTCCTTATGGCACATTCACTGAAGGCAAATGTGATGCCTGTGAAATAGCACAGTACTGCACACAGAGCAGGCCATCCACAGATACACCACCAGCCTGAGGATGGTTGGTAGGATTAACACCTTCCTGTAGGCAAAACTTACTTTTTTTTTTTTTTAACTCCATGACATTATATTTGAAAGGAATGATTTGATTTCTAGTACATCTAATTTCATGTAACAATAAACTATGTTGTCACCACAGTCAATGGCATATTTACTATCCTGTTGGCTTAAGATGTTTTTTAGACATCGATGATGCTTGTTCTTGCCTTGTCTTGATTCTTCGAGTGTAATCTCTAAGAAAATCACACGTACCTAACCTAGGGCATAAACAGAATTGCATAATAAAGGATAATATGTAATAATAGTAACCGGATAATAAACAGTGAACACAGTGATTATGATAAGCCCATTACTTAGGTTTGGGCTTAGACATTTAGAAGGGAGGTGCCAATGAGAGGCAGACTCTTTCATATCTCTGTGAGATGACTCCGAATGGCCCAAATTGTGCCAGCTACCCTGCCTGGTGCTGTCAGCCAGCAGCATGGAATGTCCCTTCTCCCTCCTTGGGCAGCATCAGCTTCAATTTTCAATGAGTACATATAAGGTAGGTCAGTTTTTGCTGGAAAATTTTTAAGAAAATCTAAATGCAATCATGCACTTGATGAGTGGGGATTTAGGTGGAAGGAGAGAGGGAATCACAGGGAAGCAAAATATATCAATGTAAACCTTTCCCTTACCTTTATTATTAAAATACGTTGCACGCACAATACAAATTAACAGTGAATATGAATTATAAGCTCAACTACGTGCATAGCCACTCATAGGTATATAAATCATAAGATTAATGGATGCCATTTTTATCTTGCTTTCAGCTTTTACAATGTTCTTTCTCTCTAGAAATGAACGTTTTAAACAAGAAATTGGATTTGATTGATAAAATCCTTATTCAGAAATATCTACATAGAGCTTCTTGGCTATAAATATTAATTAATTGGATCGCTGGTACCCATAATGCAACTTTGTTCTGACCCATGTGCCCTATGAACTAGATATTTTTTGGATTCAATTTTCTTAAAACCAACTGTCAGCATCATGTGATGGAGGAGATGAAAAATGAAAATGAGCAGTCCCGCTGTGCAGGTGGGTGACCTGTGGGAGAGAGTCTGCCTGGTAGGATTTTTACACGAGCCATCAGACACACACCAATTGATTAGATCATCTCATACCCGCCACCAACTAGGCTCAAGAGACTAATTAGAGAGAGTACTGCCTGCGCAGGCACCCCATTGACACCTAATTTGCTCAGCCAAAGCCTTTGGGGAAAATGTATTATCTCTGCAGCTGCACTTCATGCATTTCTGATTTGAGGCATAAGCAAGGAGTGCTTCATCACTCTTTTGAGCGAACTGAATGTAGAAGCCCTTAAGTGCTAAATGCAAGCAAACAGACCCAAATTAAAAACGAGCCAGGCTCTTTCTAATTCCCTCTGTGCTCCCTGTTAAATCTCTGTGTGTACATACACACACACACCCCTACACACATGCATGCAGTTTACACGCCGGAGGGACAACATTGCTGAGGAACCCCGCTCAGGGTGCTTCAATGTGATCAGGTGGTCTGCGTTTCACTGGTCTATTTATGCACTCTAAGGTTCTGCGTTTGTTTGACTGTGTTTTATTATTTTTATTTTTTCTGCTGCATTGCCCTTCCTCAAAGTACTCTTTTTCCTACAAGACAACTCTGGCACATTTTTTCCCCCTCTAAGCCTCACTGGAGAGAAGTGATTATTTTCGTTCCAAATTAAAACAACTGTAGGTTTTCCTTTCATTGCCTAAATTGTGAACAGGATATTCTCCAGGATGTATGTGAAGCTGTGAGGTAATCCGCTCATTTCTATTTAAGAGACTTCTTTGTAAATATGCCTAACAGAGAAGAAAAAAAATACTAACATTTGACAGAAAGAAAGCTACCTCATAACAGTAAAGACAGTATAAAACTATAACACGTTTAGGTTCTCTTCAAGAAAAAAACAATTATAATTTGACCAAATTTAGCTTTATGTATTAGCTTTAGAACAAAACTCATTCCAACCTCCTTCTCAAATGTAGAATTCAAAATATTGATATATAAGGAGGCATTTAAAGATAGGCATGCAATTAATTACATGTTTTCAAAAAGGAAATAAAAATAAATAATCCAGGTAATAATGAAAAAATTAGGATATCTTTGTGTCAAATTTGGTGGATGTGTAATGGGTTTCCACAATGATAGAATGAAAGAGAAAAACAGGATCATGGTGGTGTTCTATAGTGGACTTACTGATTTTGTGCCTTTCCAGTCATATGTTGGATGAATTATTCTACCCACATGTTCTGGTAAATTACAATTCTGCTTTGTAATTTTTCACATTTAGCCTATTCTTAAGAGTTTAATGAAAATTTAAAAAATCATTTTAGCGGTATGCCTTTTAAACAAGCATTCAAAATGGGTCTTACTTGGGCACCCAGGCAGTCAGAGGATCCCAGAGACCACTGGAGTAAATATCCTTCTGAAAGGTATATGGAGATTGGTTGTAGGGGAGATGTTTGAACAGTCGGAAAACCAGGGCCTTAACTAAAGCACGTAACTGTTTAAAGAATTTATTCTGATTTTGTCGAGAACAAAGTCCAGAAAGCTTCCCTTCCCCAAGTACCATGTCAATAAGGTTTCACATGAACAATGTCCCGGAAAAAGAAAAAAAAAACACTTACAAGACGGTGCCACTTTGAGTTTGGTTTTGCTTAAAATATCAAGAAAAACAAACAAATCTTTGGATCTAATTCATCTTCAAGTAGCATTTCCTATTATAGAGAATTAAGTCCACACATAAGGTTGTTCAACTGTAAGCACCTAGGCAAGCACAAATCTCTCTAAAGTGAAAATATCAAATACATATTATACACATATTTGTATATAACATAGTCAAATTTTATACTGTAGATTTTATATGGATGCAGGACTCAAAGTGGTACACTTTAAACTTTATACTGAATTCAGAAAATCTGGGACAGCTTAATTTCCTTATTCTTTGAGTGAATTTAATGTGTTATAATTTGGCTAGAAATATAGGTTTTCTTTTAGAATATCTGAAATTAGTGTTTTCCAGTTTCTCTGACACTGCATTGAGGCTTCTTGAGAAGGGGGTAGGGGTCAGAGGAAATGGTATGAAACAGAAGGAAGTAGAAAATTAGTCAAACCTACTTCTGTAACTTATTTCTGATTTACGATAATCAGCTTCTTCTCCCTAGAAGAGAACACATCTTTGAGACCAGCAAGAGAATATTAATTAAAATGAATGCAGAGATAGACGGGCTTTGTTTTAAGCTTAACAGAAGGCCCATCATTCAAAATAGCCCAAATCCTTTAAGTTGAAAGCTGTTTGGTAACATCCATATGGATGCACAATGCACTAATTGCAGCAACTTTGCACATTTTAAGCTTCATGCCAAAGTGGTGATTTTAATTAAAAATTTTTTAGGCAAAGCTGTAAGTCTAACATTTCAAAACAAAGCATTTCTCACATGAAGAGACAGACTTAACATATCATTTTAATAATCATCATTATCAACGAACATTTATTGAAATCCTCATTAAAGACCAGGCATTATATGATGTGTAATTAGCCTTCATTGAAAAGAATGTTCTATTTTAATGGTGTGACTGTTTATTAAATCAGATTTATGCAAATGGAAAACACCGGTCATATTTTAGACACACATGGACAAAATAATGGCAATTCTGGGATTTCTTCCTCTCTCAGTCAATGGGAAAACAAGCATAGGGAAAAGTACTGATTTAGGTCTTCTTAGATACACTAAGACACATTTAATATTTTCTTTTTTTGTAAACAATCATATAATATTGTATACCTATATCATTTTTAAAAAAGATTAAACATATCATATAAATAAATAAAAACTGGGAGGTTTGAAGTAGTTCATTGAAACAGTTTTAATGACAAGGTTAATAGAAAAGCCTTCACCAAAGGTGGCATATTCTTTTCAAAGATTTCACATTATTTGAAACCTTATTTGCTCAGCATACCTTTACAAGTGACTGACTCCCAAGTGGCTATAAGTTAATTAAATAGGATTCTGACCCTTAACCCTCCTTATATATTACAGTCCTACTAAACTATATTTAAACAAACCAAATACAAAGTCATTCAGCAGCGTGTGCATTTTTTCTCAACTTAAAATGCATATACACAAATCTCATAAAACGACTAAAAACCAAGTATTTAATAGTTAGAGAAACACCAGGGTTCATGTCTGATTTTAATTAAAAGATTTTAGAGAAGATATGACTCCACTTTGGGTAGATTTTTTTTTCCAAATTAAAACTTGTCTGGTATTATTATCTAATGTATTGAAGCAGTTTTTCATGCTTAGGGTTTCGAATTCCAAATATACAGTCGCCTACAACTTTGAACCTGTTTTGTGAACCATCTTATTTAGCAGAAATTTGCAAAAAAAATATGCATTTCTGTAGCATAAATTAGATCACATATAATTTTGGTTAATACAGAATGATGTCAGCATGAACCAGAAGTCATATTGGTTCATGGGAGACTTCTTTCCAATGTTATTTTGAGTCACCAAGTAACAGCAGCCATGAGAAAGATACATAAATACAGTGCATGCAAGCCCAAGAGGCCTGCACTACTGCACAGCACATGCTGCCTATTTACCCCACATGCTTCCTTTTGGTTTGGTTGGCAACATGCTCTGTCTTAGAATTGACTGTTTATTGTACAATCTTCCTGGATCCTTGAGCATTTTGCCCTTGCATCCAAAATTGGGCAGCTGCAACCTACATCAAGTTTATTTCACCTGTAAACTCTACTAGCATTTTTATTTTCACTGCTTTTCTGAGTGCAGCGCTTATCAATTTCAATATATTTGAAGTGGACTACCCTTTACTTTATTTCTTCCCCCACCACAAAAGCCCTGCAACTTCAGGTACGAACACAGATGCCACATTACAGCAGAAATGTCTATTTTTGTGAGGACACATCCTGACAGTGACATGAAGTGACACATTGTGGACACCACTATAGCACATCGTTTCCACCAGGAAATGTCTGCGGACAGTGAGGAGGGTCCAACAACTCCACGCTAGGAATGGTGGGTGCTGGACAGCTCGCTAAGCCGCCTGCCAACTAGCTCCCATGTAGCTGCTTCACAACACGAATCTGCTTCACAACAGTGCCAGCGAACAACTGCTCGACCAAGGACAAATCACTGAATATTCATCCATGGAAGCCAAGACTCTGCATACTACACGTAAAGCCCTCCAATACACACTCCACACAAAATTATAATTGGTTAAAGTATTTTGATACTAGTTATCCCACCATAACATGTTGCTATATTTCTATAGAATCCAATATGAGTTGTGAAAGACATAATTAACGGAATGTGTACCATTATGAGAAATAAATACCAGCATTTTGTGCTCATGTGGCATTTTCTCCCATCCAAAGTACGTTCCCATGTATTCTTTCATTTAATAAACGTGCCTGAAAGATAGGACCTTTGAAGAAAGGTTCTGTTTGGAAGATAACAGATTTTGTGAACTCAAATTTTTAAGAAGTTCTAATCCTTTTAGTCAATGATTCAGTGTCTTCTGAAACATCTGCAATAGGAGGTATACTGCAGATTTAAATATCAAAGTAGTCATGATAGAACTCACAACCTTTATAGGAACTAGGGTGACCAGCTGTCTCTGTCTGAACTGAGGAGGTTTCCAGGATTTGGGACATTTTTTTTGAGACAGAGTCTCGCTCTGTTGCCCAGGCCAGAGTTCAGTGGCATGATCTCGGCTCACTGCAATCTCTGCCTCCTGGGTTCACATGATTCTCCTGCCCTAGCCTCCAGAGTAGCTGGGACTACAGGCACATGCCACCATGCCCAGCTAATTTTTGTGTTTCCAGTAGAGACAGGGTTTCACCATGTTGGCCAGGCTGGCCTCAAGTGATCCACCCACCTTGGCCTCCCAAAGTGCTCGGATTACAGGAGTGAGCCACCACACCTGGCCGAGGATTTAGGACTTTTGGTTCTAAAATGGGAGGGGGCGGGGTGCAAAATGGAACAAGCTGGTCATCACAGGAACAACAGGATTAAAATGCACAGTCGTAACTTCCAAGTTTATTATAAAAACAGAGGTAACAAGGTTTGGCACTATATTACATGAACTAAAATGAAAAGTATGCTGACACTGCAATCTGAAAATGTGAGTCACAAAAGTTTTACAAATGTGAGACACTGAGAATAGTAAAAGGTGAAAATAAAATGGGAACTGAGCCAGCAGCCTTCTCTCCTCTCAACTCTCCAGACTGTACAGGGTTTTTCTACCTATCTCCTTGGAAGAGACACAACCTTGACTCTGTGATTTAGGCTTTCTTCTCTGTTTTTTGTTGAAATCACAGTCAATCACATTCTTCTCTAATGAGGTTGTTGAACTTAAGACCATCAACTTGTTCCTCACCACAATTCAGAATAAATCCATCTATTTAAATTCACACATGCCTGTGCAGTGTGGCATGGCGGAGATGGCTAAGGCCACCTCTCTGAAATGAGAAGAAGTACAAGTGTTGCCTGAATCACTGCCAGAAATAACCCCCGCTGTAAGATCAGTGGTGAAGGAGCAACAGCATCAATCGACTTGCCTAAATCAATTCAGGAACATTTACTTAACACCTATTTTAAGCAAAGAAAAGTGTTTAGGATGAGAGGAGAGTACTACATGGACTATTAAAAATGGATTCCAGTGGTGTTCTGGAATCTGGAATGTGAAACTTTTCAGGAATTTTGACAGTTGTTAAACACAGCCACTCTTGAAATCACCCATCATGGGAGTATCTACACGACAGGACATAGACAAGCGTGATCAATCAGGACTATTCTACTGTCTTTCTGGAGAGCCAACCATTAAATACTTGCCAACATGCCACTGTTGTCTTTAAGGAGCTCAAGATTGGGAAGGGGAGGTGGCTGGGACAACAGCTAACTATAAGTCAACATGGAAAATATAAGTGCTATCCTAGAGGTGCCACTGCAGTGAGGAATAACTGAAAGGTATGTAACAATTTAATGCCTAGAAAGGGAGGAAGAAGGGCATTCTTGCACAGGCAAGGACTCTGGGAAGCATAGGCTGGCCAATGGGACAGGCATATGTTTGCCTGTGAGGATACAGATGCAGATAGAGACACAGGAAAAGCTGAAAGGTAGGCGAGGGTGGTGGAGTAAAGGGCCTGAAATGTTCTGCTTAGGGGTCTGGGCTTTCTTCTATATTCAGAGAGAAGGTGTTGGAGGCTTTGGGTGGAGAGTCCCAGGTTCCAACCCAAGGGAAGTCATACAGTTTTCATATACGTGAAGTCTTGAGCTGCCACTGTAAAGTCTGTGGGTAAAGAATTGTCTTCTTTAGGATGCCATCAAATCAGATAATGCAGCTGGTTCTTCAAATGACTGCTGCAACTGCCCACAATGTACCAGGTTTGTAACATTTAGTATTGAAATGTTTTATTCCACCCATGAGAAATGTTCAATGTTCTGGACAAATGATGACATAGACACTAAGCTTCTTCCCAAGTATTGCAGTTTTCAAAATATAGCCCATGGAGATAATTTGGACATTTTCATACATCAGAAAGATGCCTAAAGGTACTTTATAAATAGTTTGTTCACTCGTGTCTCTATTTTTGTCTATGCATGAAAAAAGCAAAGGAAAAAATACACATTATTAACTCCTATCTTTACTACACTGCTGTCCTTTATAACTCGCACATGTTCGATTAATACACAACTCAGACAGACTTTATAATTGTAGCGTTGGGAGTTCCAAAATACCATCAAATCTTTTAAAGAGCAACTACAATAATTTAGAAAACTTTGTTACTATACTCTTGTCTTGATTCACTGTGGTTGCATGTATTGGACTAGGAGTGTCAGCTCATTAAAAATGTGAAGCCTGTAATGTCTGATGAATAAGACATTCACATCAACACAACTGGTTTCCTCCTGGTATAAAACAATTAAAGTGTCAACAGCTCAGTGGTTTAGTGGCAGAGCAAAGAACAGTGGTTGCAGGCCTGGGGTCAATCTCTCACTTCCATTGGCAACAGAGCTGGAGAATGCAGTGAGAGGAGCCAGCACACCCCAGGCTCATAGGATTAAGGGATGCTTCATGTTTTTTTACTGTTCACTTGTGGCAGACTGAAACAAAAGCACCAGCCGAGTTAACTGAGCTGAAGTTTCATAGTAAGAAGCAATGAAATGCTCCCTTTCCTTGCCCGAAACCAGAATCTCCCACACAGTGCAGTAAATCAAGAATGCAACATATTTCTCTTCCACACCTGTGACTGGGGAGCACATCCCAGAAAGATCTTATTTCCTCTTCACATGGATGCTAAAGAATAATGTCACATCTTGTCTGGATTATGCTGTTTGTTTTCCAGTCTGTTGGTATTAAAATTGCACCCTAAGCACCTATCGTGTCTCATGGCCCTCTGTTAGGTCTTTTTAAAAAGTTCTGACTTTGCAACACTGGTGTCATTTGGAATTTTTAAAAAAATCTGGTGATTTAGTTGTTTCATGTTATCCTGGGGGGAAAAACCCCCACAGCCCATTTTAGAATAATTTAATAGAACATATATTGTGCAAAGTATACAAATGGAAAAAAAAAAATCAGCCCAATCAGCTCCAATAAGCTGTTTTAGTTTTATTCTTTTTGTAATTGTTAGATTCACTTGCTCTGTGTGAGATGTCAGGCATGATGAGCCTGAGCCTGAAATGCTAAAATGAAAAAGCTCTTTTGTTTTTTAATTACTAACCTCTTGAGTTTTAGTGCTAGAATTTATATAATTTTCATAATCAATTATTGAGTACTTGGGTCCAAACACGATATAAAATACTCATGCTTGGATTTACATGATATAGTTAAATCTTGTCTCTCTCAGTACTTCCTTATTAAAAGAAATTCTACCAGGTTGATTTGTAGGGACTGATATATGTCTGGTAAAATGCACAGGAGAACAAAGTCACTCCTTCTTTAGCTCTCTGGGATGTGGTATGGACAGGACTGTCTCCATACTAGAGATTGGTGATTCAAATAAGACATATTGAACCAGACAGAGTAGGGGAGAATTGCTCAGATTAATGGTGTGTGTAATCAAGTACAGAAATATTTAGAGGCTGAGAAAATAATTAATGGCAAGAAGAGCTTTATGTTTGAAGAACCGCCAAATAAAACTGTGGGTAATGAATCTGACAAAACGTACTATACAATCGTGGTCACTGGAGGGCTACATTGATCAGTACTATATACATACATATATAATACTATATACTATATATACTACTGTATATACTGTATATAGTATATATAGTTATATATATAACTGTAATCTCTCTTGACCATAAATTCTTTGTAGCTGAACTTCAAACATATGTAGATTTACTTTTATGTACTTAAGAAATGCCTCCAAATTGATTTGATAAATACGTAATTTGAAACCAACTTCCATTCACTTCCTTTAATCTGCTATGCCATACACAGTTATATGGATTCTAAATGTTATAATCACATATTTTTCCAAGACAATAAACATTTCTTTAATGTTGCCCCTCTTTCCTACTCTCACCAAACCCTCAGTGGACAATCCACCGATAAACACTAGTGCCAAGAAGAGAACAGACACGAAGAACTCAGATTGTGATAATTCTTAACCTTCTGAGTCTCTGCCAAACTTAAGAACCAGATGAATGCCAAGATAATTTACTCCAGAAAACTGCATATATTTAACTACATGCAGATTTTTTTCATACAATTTCAGATGGTGCATAGGCCTTCTGATTTCCATTAATAAGACCCACAGATCCGAGGTCAAGAACCTCAGGATTATGATGTCAGAATGTTGAAGCATCAAGCAGCACTTCCACCATCTAGCCATAATTTTAGAACATATTGCAGAGGAAATACCTTCTAGGAAAGTTAAATGCTTGAAGGAAATTCCTTTTGAACAAGCGGCATAATCTAACATGATTTCCTACATTCCCCCATATGAGAAAAATATAATCAAGCAAACAAAACCAAAATAAACAAAGTATCTCACTCATTCTATGCATCATATTTCCTTCAAGGGAGGAGAAACCTGGATCAGGTTATTTGATGGATGTGACAGCCAACAGGAGAAGCACACGTTGGCAGTGTGGGTCCCTATTTAGATGATCCCGAGAGTTTGGAGAGCTGAGTAGAAAATTCTTTTTCCTAAATACAATCCCTCACTCTCCATTCTTTTTCTTCTCTATTAATGTCACCAGTGACGTACTAATATTAATACAGGATTAAAGATAAATGGAAATTAATTCTACAGTACTGATTCTTACTGCTGATACTAAATACCATTGATAATCACTTTATTTAGTGAAAATAAAAATTATTGTGAGAGCTTCTCATGGCTTTGCCAATGACCCTGAACTTTGATTTTCCCTTTTTAGGTAAAAACATCAGCCAAGAACTTGCAATTATTCTTAGTGTGGCCCCCCATAAGTTCCCTCTCAGAAAGGATTGCAGAAAACTAACCTGAGTAGTTGAAGATAATTTATTGTGTCTCTGGGCCTCACAGCAACCTTTCAAGGTATATATTTTTAGTCTGTCCTAGAGTTGAGAAAGCTGAAACTCAGAAATGCAAGTTGGAGAAGTACTTCCTACTCTTACTTTCTGGACAGAGGTTTGTTCCTTTATCCATGAGTGTTTTTCCGATCATTAGAAGAACAACGCATGGTTTTCTATCTGCTCTTCATGAACTGACCTGTCTTCTATGGTCTTACTTTGGTTTTGTCATTTCAGGGCTGTGGTATAGCAGGACATGGCCTGCAGCTTGGCATTCTGATGATTCTTGCTCACTTTTATATCCCTGGCTAAGCCTTATCTACCCTGAACTTTGTTCATCCCAAGTTACTTGTGCCTTCCTTGCTAGGAGATAGCTATCTTTGGTTATGTGGTACCTCTCTGTGAGAGGGTTTGGTAGCACTATAAATCTTCAGGACCCAATTAAAAAGGGAAAAGGAAAATGTGGGGTCAGGTATGAATCACAATTCCTCAATCAGAATAAGGTTGCCATAGCAACCATGCCTGTTTTTGCTCCTCCCGCTGATCTGCTTGCTGGCTTGGGTGTTCGAGGTAATTTGCACAGAATTGCTCCAGTTCTCTGATCCACACAACTTTAATTTTATACCACTTAATTTTGTACCATTGCTTCCCTTGAGCATCAAATAAAGAAGGCACTAAGAGTTTAAAATCAAAGCATACATACATTTTCTGACCACAGTTCTCTACCTGATCAAATGCAAGAAGGCAATTCCTCATTTTCCCTTCTTGAAGCTTCTCATTTCCCCTTTCCTTATTCTACCTTCCCTCAGTGTACTCACATACATGCAAACATAAACACATCCCACCCCCTATCTGAACACAGTTTGTGGTATGTTTGAAGAAATACTCTGAAAATAAGTTTTATATATATATATATATATATATATATATTCATATATATATGGAACCCTAAGCATCTTGCAGACTTGTAACCTTTCTACAACTAAGCTAAGGAAGTTTAAGAAAAAAACTGGACTTGGCATAATGCAATTTAAACTTTTTTCATTTGACATGTCTTCCTTGTAAATAGTAAAGGAGGCTCACTCCCTTTATTTTCAAGCACCAAGAAAACAGAGTGCTCTTTAGAGGTTCTGAGGGGACAGAAAACTTTGCTGTGATTGTTTCAGCGGTGTATGAAGCTGCGGTGTTGCTAACTCTGGTTTGGTAAGTGATCTTTCATGATAAAGAAGCACCAGGAGCTATAGAAAGGCCAAAAGTAACACCACAATGCTACAGTGAGACCAGACACCAAAAGCCATATCAGGAATGGAACAGGAAAGTGAAGTCGTGTGGCCTTGAGGTCATTCTGTGGGACAGATATCCCCATCTGATGATGTATAGGGGCAACTGAGGACAAGTAAACTTAGGTTGAAGTTTGCAACCCTCTTCAGATCTAAAAGTGTGGGGTTGATCTCTGGTCAGACACGTATGAGACCCAGCTTATTTCACTTTGATGCCGTCCCTCCCTGACTTTGTCTTCTTACTGAAGTTTTCAAGCTATGTTCCTTTCCATGCCTGATACCACCTAAGTCTCCCATTTGTGTCCCCAGACTTGTTATCTTCCCTTGGAAATCTTTTTTTTCATCTCTCTGGGATTAAAAAAAGAATCGGCTGGGCAGGGTGGCTCATGCCTGTAATCCTAGCACTTTGGGAGGCTGAGGTGGGTGGATCACTGTAGGTCAGGAGTTTGAGATCAGCCTGTCCAGCACTGTGAAACCCTGTCTCTACTAAAAATACAAAAATTAGCCAGGCATGGTGGTGCGCGCCTGTAGTCCCAGCTACTCAGGAAGCTGAGGCATGAGAATCGCTTGAACCCGAGACACTGAGATCATGCCACTGCACCCCAGCCTGGGTGATAGAGTGAGACTCGGACTTAAAAACAAAAACAAAACAGACAAAAACAAGAAACAAAATAACAAAGAATGACTTTTCATTCTTTCCTACTTTATATTATCTCTAACGTTTGCTAACACTTCCGTGGTGGTCATCAGTTTTATTTACTAATTTTCAGCTCTCTACCTCAATGGAATGTCTTACCCAGCTTCCCTGGAAGTCAGGCATAGCCATTTGACCTGTCCTGATCAATGAAATGTGTGCATCCTTGTGGCTGCTTTAAAGGCCAGTGTTTATCTTGGTAGATTTCTTTCCCTTCCCAAGGTGACTGAGCAAGCACCTTGTGAAGATGGGGCCTCAGCCTGTGTCTCTGAGTGAACAATGAGCAGGACCCCCTCCACGTCTACATTTGGACATATGGTGTAGAAATAAAGGTTTGTTATATTAAGCAAGCACAAAACCTAGTCAATCCTGAATGATACAATGTCTGTCATGTCTATTTTGGATCATAAGTCCTTGGACAAAAACTGCAACTTATCTGTTCTTGAAAACAATCCTAAGGAGATGGTTAGTTTTGTTATTCCTTATTCACTGAGGAGGAAAATGAGGGGTGGAGAATACACATAATTTACTTAACGACTCACAGCTATTAAAGGGTGAAGTTGAAACTCACACTCAGGTTTTATTACTCCAAAATCCATACTCTCTCTATGGTATTGTGATGGCAGTTAACTCTTATGCTATGTAGGTGGAAGGACAGGTTTGTGTTTGAAAAACAGTAGAACATTTTTGATAAGGTAGTGAGAAAAATACCACGAGCCATACAAGAATTTTCATGCTTTCATGTTGAAAAATCAATAGTTGTATTGGATACATCTGACACTCTTTACAGCATTCTATTTTTGTGTTTATTTCTTCTAGCAATAGGAAAGTTTCCAAATATCTGGTTGAAAAAAAAATTGGGATTCTCATATGAATATCACTTTCAGATCAGGTGAACTGAATTTCATATAATTAGAATCTGAGTAAAATTCAAGTAATAACATTCTTCGAAATTTTAAGTGCAAATTGTCATGCATATTAAAAGTGAGCTGAAAAGATACACAGAAACTATCAATAGTAAAGAGATCAAGATTTTCTGCAGGGTGAGAACTTTAACTTTTACTAGATATTCTTACATATTATCTGCATACTTTACAATATGAATGCATTTATTATTTGTATAATGAACACACACACTAAATGTGATGAAGAACTGGTGACCTCATAATTGTGGATTTGTGGGATAGTAATATTTGGTACTTGCAATGAAAAACTAGACTTATTGGGCACTTGGCTTAGTTGATGAGCATTATTCAATGGTTTGATAAATTTCTTATGTTTAAGATAAAATTATTCATAAAGGAAAGAAGAAGTAAAATAAGCTTCATGCTTTACACTGTACATCCAAATTAAATTATTTTGTTGATTTTTTGTAATGATATTTATTCAAAGCATTAATGATGAAGTGAAATGAGGATGAGGAAAAAGATAATATCCACACTGTACATCCAAATTAAATTATTTTGTTGATTTTTTAATAAAGATATTTATTCAAAGCATTAATGATGAAGTGAAATGACAAAGAGGAAAAAGATAATATGCTAAGTTGAAAATAATCATGAATGTCTAACGTTGCTTAATCTTGTTAATTACAAACACATAAGACACATGTCTGAAGAAAGAAAATAAACAACACAGTTTTGGGCACTTGGTTGTTACTAAACAGGAACACTTCAAATCTAAAAAGATTTTATTTTATCCTCTTATTTACAGAAAAGAGACTAGGTTTGAGTTTCTTATTTCTAAACTTATCAACAATTACACAATGTAGTGATACATTGTTGCTCTACAGTCACATCTTATTTTAAGGTATAACATTGGTAATAAGGCAATGGAATTATTTTCTTAATCTAATGACTAGTTTCTCTATAACCATATTCTATAACGATCACCAAGACAGAAAATGTGGGCTTGGCAATTACTTAAAACTTTAGAGATTCTGAAATTCTTACTCTAAACGTAACACAGTAGTGACATTTTAAAAACAGTTATGTATGTATCCATCCATCCATCCATCCATCCATCTATCCATCCATCCATCCATTCATCCATCTGTCTGTCCATCTATCCATCTACACGTATACTACACTTTGGTCCTGAGTTTCTAGCTCTTAACTGGTAGACTCAGAATCCAGTGGAAAAAGTTGAAAACTCAGTCCAACTCTGGAATTCCACTGATATTGAGGGCTTGTTTTGTCTGGATATTGCATTCAATTGCTTAGTTTGCACTAGATTCTATTCTGTCCTCAATTCCACTGAGAGGTTATAAACACTTGCATTTCATTAGAATGTTCATTATCAGTTATAAAGGGTATGAGTTAACATATATGAGGAATGTTTAAATGATACTCCTAAAAATCTTCATTTAATTACTGGAAATCACAAGAAATCAAAGTTCTTTTTTTTAAAAAAAATTGAATCACACAGTAATCATGCAGAAGAAGAAATTACTTAGGCAGATAGTGATGGTACAGGAGTCCTTGGTAAGGTTTTCCTTTTAATGAAAAGCAGACCCCAAATCAGTTTCTTCTCTAATAAAGAACAGCCTGTAAAATCAAGCTGCAGCCATAGACAAGAAAGCTGGAAGCTTGCATGGGTGAATGCCGGCAGCTGTGACAATACGAAAAGGCTACCTGGGACTAGGCATGTTCAAAATGGTGGCTCCATCTTCCCTTCTCTTTGCTAAATCATGTGTACTGTTAAGGAGAAAACAGTATGGCACTGGCCAGGCAAAGACTCCATTTGCATAGTAAGATTACGGGGGTGACCAGCCTTCCCCATGCACTATGTAAATGCCACACCTGGTTAAACCAATCTGTGGACCTTACATAAATCAGACACCGCCTCCTCAAGCCTGCCTATAAAATATGGTGCAGTATGGCTGGTTTTTCCCTTTCAGGAGCCCCTCTGTCTCTCGCAAGAGAGAGAGCTGTTCTCCTTTCTTTTTCTTTTGCCTATTAAACCTCCACTTCTAAACTCACTCCTCGTGTGTGTCTGTGTCCTTAATCTCCTTGGCATTATACTATGGACCCTGGGTATTTACCCCAGACAAAGATGCCGCTTCAGTAAATCTTAGCACTCAGGGATCACTTCATCACTTCATAAATATTGGTTCCTTTACTCTTCCTGATCTGAAAATTACTACAATTCTTAACAAATAAAAGTGATACTTCATAATAAAAGGGAAGATAATTATGGGATTAATGGTGAAAAGAATACTCTGTGTTCAGAAACGTTTGGAAGAAGTTGCTGACCATCTGTCTTAAGAAATTCCCATATAGTCCCCATGATATATGCCCTCACTAAAGTTTTGGTTTAAAGCTGACACTGTAGCAGCTATCTACTGATTCCCATGGGTCTTGACTGCAATATGAAAAGAGAGCAATGTTTGGATTGTGGCACATGACAAAGAACTACGAGATGAGTATTCATCAGTATTTAACCATATTTTAAAATAAAACAATATCTTATTACAAGCACAAAGAGTAATTATTATGTTTAAATGAATTAAAGAAATATTTTAAAAGCAATGTGATGATATGCACATAATTATGTACTGTTTTTAATAATTTATGTTCAACCACTGTTTTATTTAATCCTGTTCTTGTGCTTTAATTGAGCTAATAGGTTCCCTGTAACCTGATTTTGGTGGTATTTCTTCCTGCAGATTTATTGTAGCTCTGTTACCAAGTATAACACTTCGTGTGCATATTCTCCTCTTAAAAGGTATAACTGACTAACATGCAGAGACTATTTTAATTGTCACAGATTTTATAGGGTCAGCAATAGCCCGGTACTTGATGTTAAGTTCAGGCTTTTTCCTTGTCTCAGAATTTAAAGAAAAAAAATGAAACAACAACAACAACAACAACAACAACAAACAAAAAACCCTACATTGTGGATCCATGTGATTGCTGAAAGAGAAAGACTAGAGTGTACTGTGTCCCTCTGGTGAAGAACATTAACCTGCATAAATACTTTTCCCCAAAGAGAAGGGTTCACTCAAAAGTAGCTTTTCAGACTTTACCATAAACTTGGAAGACAAAGCTTTTGTAATTTGTACATAAACAATAAGTGAACCATTAGAAGCCAATTGGCCTACCTAAGATCAATGATAATGGGGAGAAGTTGGGATCCTTGTATGTTGCTGGTTGGGATGTAAAACTATGCAGTCACTTTAATGTTCATAGCAGCATTATTCATAATAGCCTCAAACTGAAAATGACCAGAGGTCTATCAACTGAAGAACAGATAAATAAAATGTGGTATATCCATAAAATGGAATATTATTAGGGAAGGGAAGCAAAGGGAAGGGGAGGGGTGGGGAGGGGAGAAGGAATACAGGCAGGCAGACAGTGCTGACACATGCCACAACATGGATGAACCTTGAAACCATTATGCTAACTAAAAGAAGCCAGTCACAAAAGGCCACATATGTATGATTCCATTTATATGAAATGTCCAGAATTGGTAAATCCACATAAACAGAATGTAGATGAGTAGTTGCCTGAGGCTGTGGGGGTTTGGGGGAAGTGGGAATAGAGAGTGACAGCCAATGGATATGCAGTTTCTTTTTAAAGTAGATGAAAATGTTGTGGTATTAGATTGTGGTGATATTTGCACAACTCTGTGAATACACTAAAAACCCCTGAACTGCACACTATTTGAAGTATATTTAAAGGGTGGATTTTAGGATGTGGTAATATCTCAATGAAGTTGTAAAAATAAAATAATTCTATGCTCTCTCTAGGAAAAAGTCTCCCATAGTTTTAGGAGTAATTTGCCCATTTTATAATGATGCTCATGAACATAATAATGATGGTGATGACAATAATATACTGGTGGCTATATAGAAGTAAATTATTATAGGAATATGTACCAATGGAAAGTAGTTC
This sequence comes from Chlorocebus sabaeus, assembly GCF_047675955.1. Taxonomy (NCBI): domain Eukaryota; kingdom Metazoa; phylum Chordata; class Mammalia; order Primates; family Cercopithecidae; genus Chlorocebus; species Chlorocebus sabaeus. The sequence goes on from NC_132924.1 coordinate 61,663,188, forward strand.
TATATGGTAAGTGAGATGATGAGGTATGTCCTCTTTATATTGTGTAATTCTGTTGTTTTTGCATATATTGAACATGTGTTACTTCTGTAATCAGGAATAAAGTATAGTTTTAAACAAAGTTTCAAAAATAGAAGTTTTGGAAAAGGAGATTCATAGGGGCTATCAACCAAGCAGGGGATGATGGTTAGAACTGAGTTGGGTTCCATAGGATTAGTAGAATTGGATAGAGAAAGGCCAAGGGAAGGGCAACAGGTTTCTAAATAGTTCTTTTATTTCTATATCATTGTTTATTCTCCCTGAACTCAGGGCTGAAATGTGTGTGTCTTATTCACCACTGAGTCCCCAGGGCCTAGAATTATGTCTGGGACATAGGGGATACTCAATAAACAATAATTGAATACATGAACAAACATTTGTTGCAAGAATCGTTTTCCTAAAATACAGGTGACAGCTGGGGCTACCACTTGCAATGTATGCATGCCTTTATGCAAATTAGAAAAAGGTGTCCCATTCCCCTAGGTTGATGCCCTTCCTCTCTAGGATTTGTGGCTAGGATAATCAATCAGGAGTTCACTTCACCCATGACTGGCCCCAACCCTGCTGCCTGGCCAATCTTCCTTCTGAGGCCCCTGCCACTAACTACATACAGGGCTGGCAATCAAAGCCCTTCTCAATCTGACCCCAACTTTCCTGCTCCATCATAACCATTTTCAACATCGATTCCGTGCTTACACTACAGTAGTCCTCAGCTCCAATGTGTGAGTTCCCACTACTGCCTTCATTCCACCAATTCAGCAACTTTACACCAAACACCTACCATTTAATAAAGAGGAGCCATCCCCATTCTAATATTGTTCTCAGCGACTCTCTAGAAGCTCCCTCTTGTCCTCACATTCTCCCACTCAGACTCTCTTTCTTCCTGTCTTTGACTAAGAAGATATACCAGCTTCTGACCGTCAGCTTCATTTTGGCCTTGGTCCCCTTTCGACAATTTTACTGGACTTCAAAGGAAACAGGCAGACTGCCTCCTCAGTCCTCCTCAGGTGGAATCAACAAGCACTCTTTCTCTGAATTTACCCAGCACATTGTAAAACCTTTACAAATAAAACCTTGATCATATCATATTATGTCATTTTCTTATATATTTCTTGTATTTCTACCTTAAGACTGTGGAAGCTTCTTAAGGAGCCCTCCTCTCTCTCTCTCTCTCTCTCTTTTCCTTTCTTTCTTGACAGGATCTCACTTTGTCATCCATGCTGGAGTGCAGTGGCACAATCAGCTAATTTAATTTTTTTTTTTTTTTTTTTTTTTGATGGAGCCTCACTCTGTCGCCCAGGCTGGAGTGCAGTGGCGCAATCTTGGCTCACTGCAACCTCTGCCACCTGAGTTCAAGCGATTATCCTGCCTCAGCCTTCCGAGTAGCTGGGATTATGTCTATTAAAAAATGTAATTTTAAGCACCTGCCTTAAAAATTTTTTAGTAGAGACAGGTCTCACTATGTTGCTCAGGCTATTCCTGAACTCCTGGCCTCAAGTGATCCTCCTGCCTTGGCCTCCCAAAGTGCTGAGATTACAGGTGTGAGCCAACACACTGGGCCAAGAACCATTTCTTATTTTTAGGCACTCAGCACTGTGCTTGGCATAGGCCAGGTGTTCAATAAATTTGTACAGAGACAATGAATAAATGAAACATGGAGACAGAATCCAGTGTGAATAGAGAAACTGAGCCTTTTGGGGTAGATTCTAGTAGGATGGAATCAGATTGTAAGAGGTATTGAAATTAAAACAGAGGAGCTTAGACTTGAAGTGGAAAGAACTAAGGTGTCAGTTCAGATCTCAGAGAAGGGAATGACATGTTATATGTCACCATTCAATGTAGAAGGGAAGGGAATGAGGGAGAGCCTGTAGTCATAGCAAGCACTTAACAAGTGTTTGTTGTTTGACTAGTTAAGCCTGGAGAAACTCTTACAGAAATATATTGGCATGAGATGAGAGAATAAAGAAAAGGGTGGGAAATCAAGAGACTTAAAAGCAAAGATCTGCCAGTCTTGGAAGCTGATACGAAATGCAGAAGAAAGGAGAGTTAGAGTGACTGGGTGCAGAACGGGACCATGAATAAGTAAGGGTAGAAAAGGTGAGAGGAGAAACTGACTTGAAAGGGGAGAAGAGACCAGCTTTGAATACACTGAGCTGCAGTGGCTGATCTATGTGCACACATGTGCTTATATGACTGTGTAGTAAGGCATGTCTGTGACATACACAAACTCTGTGCTGTTTTAATAAGTCCTCCCTCCCACTGTGCACCACCCCAGTCTGGGTTTAGTTTTCAGCCAACAAAAACAAAATTACTCATAAAATTAATGGAAACAATCTGCTTTTTCCTTGCCATAGAAAGGATTTTTCTTAATTACTTTTTTTGGGAGCTTTGAATCATATATCCTGAAGGATGATTAAATCCCTTAGAAGTCAACTAAACATTACAAGTTTGCAACGTGACTCTCAAAGCTGGTGTTTACTTGTTGCACATAAATGGATATGCCTTGGAAAGCTTTGCTTCAGCTAGTGTAATGAGCACAGGCTTTCCCTCTCTGGTGAAAAATTTATTCCTCAAAATTTACAAGGAATAGGATCTGGTTAAAATGTTAATAAAAACTGAGTCTCTGAATAATCTTACATTGGAAAATTAGGTTTTCTAATAGGAATCTCTTATATTTGCGTAGGCTTTTCCTTTAAGAAAAAGTGCTTTCCATTCACATTTTTTCCTTTTGTTCTCTCCAGCTCTCCTTAAAGGAAGCATGGCAGGTGGTAGTGCATATAGTGGTATAAAGAGAAGCACATCACCATTTATCTAAGAGAGGGGAGTTCATAAATATAGATACATACTTGCTTATAGTATAAAGTCTATCTTCTATCCCTGTCACTTGTTTCCATATACATATTAAATTTTATGTTTTATTGTTCATTAAACTATAAAATAAAAAAATTACATAAGAAGAAGGAGAGACAGAGGTAGAGGTAGACTTCTTTGAATCAATCTTATTTTATCAATCTGACTTTGAAACTATATATTTTACAATATTATTAAACAAAAAAATGTAAAAGGCAATCCTAAAAATAAAAAAAATAAACCTATCTATGTAGTTGGTGGTATAGGAGAGTAATTACAGCAAGTGATTTTAAAACATAGGAATTTGACTATGGCACTATACAATAATTAGATTATATAGTATATTTCTCATTGGAATACCCTAGTAAAAACAAAGAACTGCAAAAAGAGAAAAAAGGAAGAAAAAAATCTCAACCAATTTTCATTAATCATATTTCCATTCTGAGGCTAGTGTGCGTGCAGTGTGGGATAAAGCAGATGAGTAATCTGTTAGCCATAATTTCCAGAGTGTAGAAAGAGATACCATTTTAAGATCAGCAAGGTTAAGTGAAAACTCCATAATCAATCAATATAAATTTGTAATGTGTTTCATCTTAAAAAGAAACATACACATCATAATCTATTAAAAAGGTATAGGAACAATGATCAACCTATTAGCAATATATACCCTTAGCACTCAAATTGTGACCTGACAATTTGTTGACAATGATAGAAAAGGCTGATTCCATGTCTGAAGCAGGAAAAACATTAGATGAGTCTGGAACATCTTGCCATATCAGAAAGAAAGGAAGTTATTAGAAATTCTTAGGGTCTGGTCAAAAGGGGTCAGAAGGAAACTTGAAGAGTCTCCCATTGGTCAAAAAAATAACTGCAATAAATCAAAACACATCTATCACCTTTGGAGGATATTAGGAAACTACTCATTATTTTGAAAAGAGAAAGAACCAAGCCTTCATCTGGTCTTTTCTATATAAAAGGTTCCTCAGGGCAACAAAATAACATAATAAGGGAAGATTTTCTATTTAGAAATGTTCCAGCTAATAAGCTATAAAGAACTGATAGAATTAGACAGAATATCATCATTTTGTAACCCTCAATGAATTAGTGGATCTAGGCAATGATCACTAACAGCTATGGAAATATACATCACCATCACAAAACATTTTTGCCTTTAAAAAAATTAAACCTAAATCTGATCAAAATTCTTGATCTACGTACCAATTTGTAGAAAATATGGGAGAGAGAGGAACATGTTAAAGGACACCACAGGAATGCAATCAGCAAAACTGACTATGGGAAACTCTAAAGGACAGTCATTTGGCTTCTTCCACAAAATTTTATGAAGAGAGAAAGGTGAATAGAGGGAAAGGGAGAGGATAGAGGGAGATGGAGGGAGGGAAGAAATTCATACTCAAATCAATTTAAAAACATTGTTGATAGGACAATCAGAGAAATGTAAACATTAACTGAATACTTAACGGTATTAAGGAAGTGCTGAAATTTTTTTTTTTTTTGGCCAGGGGAATGTGACCACGGTGTTGTGATTAGGTTTAAAAAGGATAGTATTTATAGAACTACATTCTGAAATATTTAAGAGGAAACAATGTTGTCTTGGATTTGTTGTGAAGTAACTTGGGTAGGAAGGGCAGAGTGGGTGTAGATCAGAGGAAAAAAACAACTGAAAGTTGGCAATTGTTGAAGCTGGGTACATGGCAGTTCATTCTGTCTACTTTTGCATATGTTTAAACTTTTCCATAATAGAAAAAATGTAAAAACACTATGTCTGCCCCTTTGGCGTCCTTGAATATTCATCTTTTCCTTTCTCCTTCTCTAAATCCCAGGCAAGTTCCACTTCGGCTTTTAAGGCATTTCTGACCAAAACATCCCTGGCATGGGTTCTCCTCCCTGACCTCGTGGAGAGACCCTCATCTATTCCATTACTCATCTGACACACATAGGCTGTTTTATTTTAATTAAAAATAACAACAGCTTTTTCTTGATCTTTATTGTAGAAGTCATAAATGAGCAAAAAAACCCAATTCTACTCATCCATAATCCTACTCAATCAGGAGAGAACTAATGTTAACATTCTGCTGATATTTTTCAGTTTTCTTTCTATGTGTATATGTGCACACTTCAGTTACAGAAATGGGGTTGTACTATACATAGCTGTTTTGCAACCCACTTTTTTCAGTTAATGATAGGCATAGAGCATATTTCAGCATGATCATTAAATATTACTTTAATGACTATTTAATAGACCCAGCACAAATTGTATTATTATTTAAACTCTTCTTCAAAACTAGGAAAGGTAAACTCCTTGAAGGCAGAGGGATATGAATTTGTGATGCATTTTGTATCCCTAGCAAAGCATCTTTCATGATAAGCATTAATGATCATGTTTACCCAAGGTGGGGATCTCTGATTGCATTAATCATGTGGCTCTGCTTCCTTCCGTACCTCAGCTGACCAGGGGAATTCTGCAGACTGAATCCATTACAAAGGATCCTATGACATACTTAACCCAGTGTCTATGATCTCCTGGTATTTAAGTGCAACAAAAAAATTCAAAAACAGAAAGTTGCACATTTAATGACAGCAATGGCAGTCGTTGGATTTTTGAACTATATAATTCCAAATCAAAATAAAAACACTGACCTCTTGACCCAGCTTCTTTCATGCTAGATCAGCAGCAAAGACCGGAATAAAGGTGTGAAGAAGAGGCATGTGCTTTCATACAAAATCCAGTAAATTCTTCCACCACTAATCTATCCACAGAAATTAGGGAGGCCCGTTGGCTTAGGTGGGCTATAGAGATCTGTGTCCTGGGTGGCTACTGATTCACCTTTGGATAATATTTACTGTTTGGTATAATTGAGAGGAAAGTAATTTTACTTAAGTATTTCTCTATAATATGAAAAAAAAAGTATAAACAAACAAGACAAAAACCAAATAAAAATACAGGATGTAAACACTCCACACATTTGGTCAGGATTTCTAGAACTGGAATCTGATTCTTTTATTAGTCTTCACTCTTTTTTGCTTGGCTGCTCCATAAATAGTTTCTGTTGTGCTATGTAACCTCTTTGTACATTTTGAAGTTGAAACAGGATTTTTTAAAATCATGAATTTAGTGACAAAGAATGAATGTTTGGCTTATGAAAAGTATTTGCATTTTAAAATAAAGATTTTATTTCATTCTTTAAAAATGGGTCAAAAGATGTATAGTCACAGTCTTCATTTAAAAAGTACATGAATACATTGTTCTCTAACAGTTGGAAATTTTACATCATACATTTTTCTCCTTCAGTACGTCCAGTGCACTTCCCTTATAGAATTTTATTCTAATATAATATGTTCTTTTTCTGGAATGTCTTGATTTATTACTCTGTAATACTCCATAGTGTAAATATGTACATAAGTTTGAATTTAATTTTTAATAAATTCCTAAGATAATAAGATTAAAAACACTTAAGATTTTCTTCTGGATTGAATCATCATTAAAATTATATTGGTACATAAATGATCAAATTAACAAAATAGGACAAATTTGAAAATAATTATTAAAAATAAAAGTAAACTTTTCTTTTTTTTTTTTTTTGAGATGGAGTCTCGCTCTGTCGCCTAGGCTGGAGTGCAGTGACGCAGTCTCGACTCACTGCAACTTCTGCCTCCCAGGTTCATGCCATTCTCCTGCCTCAGCCTCCTGAGTAGCTGGGACTACAGGCGCCCGCCACCACGCCCGGCTAATTTTTTGTATTTTTAGTAGAGATGGGGTTTCACCATGTTAGCCAGGATGGTCTCAACCTCCTGCCCTCGTGATCAGCCCGCCTCGGCCTCCCAAAGTGCTAGTATTACAGGCGTGAGTCACTGTGTCCAGCCACCTTTTTTTTTTTTTTTTTTTTTAATTAAGAGACACAGTCTTACTTTTTCGCCCAGGCTAGTCTTGAACTCTTGGTGATCCCATTGCTCCAACCTCCCTAGAAGCTGGGATGACAGGAGTGTGCTATCGTACCCCAAAATTGGGCTTTAATTGGGAATGCATCTCTTAATGAGGTTAATGAGGATGCCTTCCCTTCTCCCCAACTTAGCTGATGCATCCCTGCAAGAACAGAATATGTACTATTTGCTAGAATGAGCCTGGTTTGATTACAGGAGGTTTTGATTAGAGGAGGCTTTTCTGACACCAGTAAGTGAATGTAATCTTTTGTTTGTTATATGGAAGTTTGTACAGCTCAAGACAATTCTACCTAGTAAAATGGGGACAGATGATATTTTCTTTGGTAAAGGAGAAGAAAGGTCATTAGAAAAGAAGGAGCAGCAGGTGTTCTCAGGCAGGTGAATTTTAGAACAACATAGGAAAATTAAGAAAGTTTGGGCATGAGGGGTATATTTATCCTCGTTCAAAAACTACAGGAATAGGATGTGAAACATATCTAACAGGAATTCATAATTTCATGAGGGAGTCCTATAATTAATAAAAATAAAATCTGATGTGAGTGAAAGAGTAAGGTACAAGGTCAAAGAGGAAGAACAACTACCTCTTCCTGGAGAAGTGAAAAAAAAAGGCTTCTTAGAGAAATAAGTCTAAGAGAATAAGGAAGGAGGGCATTTCCACACGTACGGAGCTCGGTCTGGCGGAATGGGAGAGTGAGGCATGTTCTGTATCCCAAGCAACTCTGTGGGGCGAACACTGAGTGGGTTTTAGGGTTTAGGTAGAAAGAGCAATCAGGGACAGATCATGCAGGCCTCTGAATTCTTTACTTCACCATCTAGCCTATGCGACCCACTGGAACATTTCTAATCACGAAGTGGCTACTTAGATTTGGAGTTTTGGAAGTAAATCTCTTCTAGCAGTGAGGAAAATGGGCAGCAGTAAGGAGTAGGAATACCAGAGGAAGGAAGTCCATTTAGGAAGCAGATGAAGGGTAAAGAGGGCCTCAGCTAAGGTGGGAAGACAATTGGGTGTGGAGGAGAGAAAAGTGAATTTAAGATAATTATTTAGAAGGCAAATTAACAGGTCCTGGTGGCTCACTTAATGTCTGGTTAAAAGATGGGGCAAGTCATGGAGGATACTGAGCTATCCAGCTTGGGCAACTACACCGATAATAAGTAATGGATATGAAAGAGAATACAGAATCTTCCAGTGAAGGTGGTACTCTGTCTCATTCATGTTTGTCTCTATACCTCTTAACAGATCTTACTGGGTAAGTGAATAAATTTATCACTGCATTTAACCTCATAAACCCAAGCACAATAATAAGATGCTACCTCTAGCCAGGATTTAAATTTTGTTTTATGATAAAATTTGTGGACTGCACACAACTGACCCTCAATCATAAAACAATTTAAAAATCTAGTCAACTGTAGAAAATAACAGTATGCATTTTTAAAAGACAACACTAAATATGGGCCGGGTGCAGTGGCTCATGACTGTAATCCCAGTACTTTGGGAGGCTGAGGTGGGTGGAACATTTGAGGTGAGGAGTTCAAGACCAGCCTAACCAACATGGTGAAACCCCATCTCTGCTAAAAATACAAAAATTATCTGGGTGTGGTGGCGCATCCCTGTGGTTGCAGCTACTTGGGAGGCTGAGGCAGAAGAATTGCTTGAATCCAGGAGGTGGAGGTTGCAGTGAGCTGATATCATGCCACTGCACTCCAGCCTGGGCGACAGAGTGAGACTCCATCTTAAAAAACAAAAAACAAAAAACAAAAGACAACACTAAATACACCATCCATTAGAAAATGAGTTATTCAAAGATTAAATTTAAGCAGCTTGGCCTCAAATTATATAGTGTCAAGAAAGTTATTTCCATGTGTTTTTATGTGCTTACATTTTAAGAGACCATAGTTTCAAGTGGTATTATCTCCAATATTAAAAAAAAAATTCTACTTACTAATAAAAGCATCTTTTAGTTCATATAACAACACTAGTCATAGCAAATATGGAGATGAAGTCTGCTTCAACTGGAAAAGTCAGTTTTTTTCTTTTTTTCTTTTTTTTTGAGATGGAGTCTCGCTCTCTCGCCCAGGCTGGAGTGCAGTGGCGCAATATCGGCTCACTGCAAGCTCCGCCTCCCAGGTTCATGCCATTCTCCTGTCTCAGCCTCCCACGTAGCTGGGACTACAGGCGCCTGCCACCACGCCTGGCTAATTTTTTTGTATTTTTAGTAGAGACGGGGTTTCACTGTGTTAGCCAAGATGGTCTCGATCTCCTGACCTCGTGATCTGCCCACCTCCGCCTCCCATAGTGCTGGGATTACAGGCGTGAGCCACCGTGCCTGGCCGGAAAAGTCAGTTTTAAAAATTGGACTGATGGGAGGCTGAGGTGGGTGGATCAACAAATCACCTGAGGTCAGGAGTTTGAGACCAGCCTGGCCAACATGGCGAAACCCTGTCTCTACTAAAAATACAAAAATTAGCTGGGCGTGGTGGCACACACCTGTAGTCCCAGCTACTGGGGAGGCTGAGGCGGGACAATCACTTGAACCTGGGAGGAAGAGGTTGCAGTGAGCCGAGATCATGTCACTGAACTCTAGCCTGGGTGACAGAGTGAGACTGTGTCTCAAACAAAAAAAAAAAAAAAAAAAAAAAGAAAGAAAAAAAGAAAAAAAAAAAGGATTGAAAACAGAATTTACAAACAAGTTTTTCATAAAAGTTAATTGGTTATGACAAAATCATTTAAAATTATTTTCCTTTTTATTTGGTATTCTTCATTGTAAATAACTGAATAGAAGCTAATCAAAATTATTTTTAATTAACAAACCAATTTTAACTGAAGGGAAATGATTTATTTCTATCTCTCCACTTTAAAAATAATCTTTCTATGTGGACAAGAGTACCAAGGTGTCAAATATCACGGTCTTTAAATATTATTTTACTATTAGTAACCCATGCAAATAACAATATACATTATTTCTTATGTATTACACGCACCGACATTCATTTATTTCTGCCATCGTCAGAACTAAGCAGTAGATGCTGACACACTTGGTGGAGTCATTCATGATACTGAAACAATACAATAGTTAAAAGGCCCTCTTTTTCCCAGTATATAAAATTAGCATGTAGGGAATTTTAAAAGAGCCCCCAAATCCAGTATCTTGTGGAGAAATATGCTAAAATGAGCATTTATTATTATTTTTAGGACTATTAATGAAGTTTGGACTCCAGTCCTTTCCATATCTGTGAACACACAGGGAACAACTTATCATAGCATCACTATTTGACCTCGAAGGAACAGCTCGTGTCATCACAGAGCAAAAGTGCTGGCGAAACATTTATCTAGATAAAAGACCTCAAGCAGTTAACCTGCTCAGCAGAGGCAATGCAACCAGGCAACAGGATAATGACCTCTATCCAAATGTGGAAGGTACATCAATTTAATACCCTGACAGCTTGACAAAAGATGATGGCAGCTCAGCAGGAAAACATTAGCCATGATAACGCAGGGTACTGTATGTGAAAAGAATGAATTATAAAGCACAATGCTATTTGGGCCGAGTAGGGATTTTTTTTTTTTTTTTTAAACCAACTTTATATTTAGGACGGTAGTCATGCCTAAAGCCTCCTTCCATTCTTTTCTACCTGAAGAATACCATGATAAAAGTAAAAAGGCAGTACGGATTAAATTGACAGCTTAAACACAAATCGAGTTTCCTAACTAAGCCAGGAAAATGCTGCACATCATTTCTGGCAGGCTTGTTACTGTTTCAGAGTAGAAAAACCCGGGCATTGGTAAATTGGCTTAATCCACTTGAGGAAAAACTGGTAACTCAAATAAGTGTGAACAAGACCAGGCTTACTGTATGTATTATTTTGTTTTATTTTTAAAGGGAGAGGGTACTTGGCCCGCTTTGGGGTGCTTTAGATCTTCAGCTGTAAAATGTCCCTACTGCAAATTCAGTTTAAAAAAACAGTTTAATTTTAGAGTAGTAGCATGATCATGCTTGTATGTTTATTCAGGGACCTTTACTCTGTGACAGGGTTTCAGTCTGTGAGGTTTTCTCTACACATGGCAGGCAGCTGTCAGAACCAGTGTGAGGGGTGAAAGGGCAGCCCGGCTGCTCTGTTAAATCATGGGGTTCCATCAACATCTCAGAATTCCTGCCGAGTGGGAGCTGGGAGACCACAGATTAGAGTACACTGGAGTGTGTATATTAGGTCACTCAGTGTCTATCAAAGCGGTATCACGCCGGTGAGCTGTACAATAGATTTTACTGTGTTCTGTTCAAAGAAAATGTAAGGAAAGTGGACATGTGTGTAGCAGACCACAGCTGAACACTGAATTCTTCTTGTCTTTAAATGGATGGATTTATTATCCACAAGATGAACGAAGAGTAGGGGCACAATCAATAGCTTTGGAAAACATGTGAGGCTGACGGTTTCTATTGAGTGCTTGGAAATAACTGTTCAGCAGATGTGTATGAAGCAGATGAGTCCACGACCCAGCACGGTGGAGGGGGAGGGGGCCAGATCATGGCTGTGATCTTGGACCATGAACTTGTTTTATGACTCAGGATGTTCACTTCCCTTCAGTTTCACAAAACTTTAATGTCCTCATTTGTGAACTGAAAATAATAATCTCCCTTGTCTTATCTACATCTCAAAATCGGTAAATAAAAAATGAATTCCTAAATGAGAAAAGACTTTTAAAATGTTGAAAGGTACGAAGCATGATGGTATCAAGTGTGATACTTAATTGAGAAATAAAATGTAACTTGTGTTAGTGGATATTTGGTCTACATGTAAAACAGAAAATATCTGCTCCTTTATTAGCTATTGTTTAATTTCTTTTTAAGAGAGAAAAATTCATGTTCCCCAAGGCATCATGTAATCTTTAACAAGATAATGGATGAAAGGTGAATAGCATCATGCCTGGCAAGTAAGGTGAAACTTTAAACAACTTTAAAATTTTGTGTTATATTTTAATTTCTCAATTATAACTTCTGTAAGAGGTTTCTTGACTGTAATAAAAATATACCTGAATTTATGTTAATGATAAGTAATACTAAAAAATATTTCCTATGTGTCAGGCACTGTTCTAACTACATTACAAAAGTTAATTTATTTAATTCATATAACCATATGTAAAGGGGCCCAATTACCAGTTCTTTTGTTGTTGTTGTTGTTTGTTTTTATTTTTTTTTTGAGACAGAGTCTTGCTCTGTCGCCAGGCTGGAGTGCAGTGGCATGATCTCGGCTCACTGCAACCTCCGCCTCTTGGGTTCAAGCGATTCTCCTGCCTCAGCGTCCCGAGTAGCTGGGATTAGAGACATGCACCACCACGCCCAGCTAATGTTTGTATTTTTAGTAGAGACGGGGCTTCACCATGTTGGCCAGGATGGTCTCGATCTCTCGATCTTGTGATCTGCCTGCCTTGGCCTCCCACAGTGCTGGGATTACAGGCATGAGCCACCGTGCTTGGCCCCAATGATCAGTTTTTAGGTTATAGCACCCTCTTCCAAAACATAAGGCTCTGCATTATAATCTCACTTTGGGTTAAATACATTTTCTAATCTTGTAAAATGTGAACAGTCAACTGCCTTCTACACAACGATTTCATTTTTTACCCTATGTGGTAGACACTATTCTTTCCCCATTTTTTAAGATGAAAATATTATTTCCTAACAGGTTATTTGCACAGCAACCAAATGGCAAACCTAGGATTCACAGGTAGGCAGTCGGCTGTACGGCCTCTCTTTGCATCAGAGGGCCTGAAGCCATTCTATTATTTGGGGGCAACATCATGATGTCCACTTGGATCATTTGGGATCCAAAATGAAGATACCAGGTTGAGAGCTAATTAGTCACCCAGAAAATAACTCCAACATGCAATGTGGCACTAAGACTGGCTCACGTTGGAGCCATGGCCCTATCTATATTATATAAGAACAATCAGCTGGGCAGTTAGCTGTTTCAGTGTGAATGCAGCAATGGCTGCTATGTCCAAAGCACTTTCCAGGAGAGGAAGCTGAAAAGCTACCTTAAGGCCTCATGTTGACATTTATCGAGGTGAATTGCAACTTGAAATGTACTCCTAACATTTGCTACTGTGAGTGCAGAAAAGACATCATATGATATGGCAAATGTGGAGAGCCCTTTGTTTCTTCTTTTTTTAAAAAAATTAGAACTATTTTTCAACATTGGTTGGAAACAAGTCCTTGAAGAAAATCTTTAAAAGACAGTAAAGAAATTCAGAGATTGAATTCCATTTTGTCTGTTTGTTGTTGGGTGACAAAAGACTGTGAAATACAAATAGGCATACATAGAGCTGCGTATAACAGCTTTGTGGCTTTCCCTTCAATAAACTCAGAGATTGTCTTTGTATCCAGTGACCCTTGAGGGGGATTTAAAATAAAAACTCAAAAGACACAGTACAATTTGTCCATACCAAAGACCCAATTATAACTCTCAGTCTCATCTTTTATGGTTACTTCTCAAAATTCTGCCTAGGTGAGAAAGAACTGAAAAATATTCCTCTTTTCTGGATAATATTATCAAATGAAGTGAGGGCCTGGGTGGTTACCCTCACTGGTGATTGATTCTTTAATGAGCTTTCACTTGCAGGCCCAAGAGCACAGAGACTGCCCAGCTCTCTAGATTTTAAAATAGTGATCAATTCAGACACACATTGGGTTGTGTTGTTGGGACTAGTCAGAAGAACTGATGTATATTCTCTGAATAACAAAAACTGAAATTGAGATATATTTACAAACACATTCACACAAACTCAGAGACCTTATGAATAAAAAGCGAAAACACCAAATTACTCGGATGCCTCTAGGCTCGATCAGTATCTTATGAAAAACATAAGGCTCTGCATTATGATCTCTTCTAGGTTAAACACATTTAAAAATATTTTAAAATATGAATAATATAAATAATCTTAATGCTTTCTATGGAACAATTTCATTTCACAGATCACTGCATCAGTAGAGCTGCTATAAGCTGCTGTTTTGCTTTTTAAAAAATTAATTAATAGGCACTTCAAGTTTAGCCTCTTCAGAAGGCCATCCGATTTATTTATACATTTTATTAATTCTGAAGCCAGTAGCTCCTCAATGGTGTATTTATGTTCAACTAGGTCAGGTCCGCTGGGATGATATTTGGTCTTTCACAGAAGACACACTGAGCCTGTATGGACAGCAGGCTCAAGCTACCAAACACACTTCCTTTCCTAAGAGTTGACTACATGAATTTGTTAGACTTTAGTGAAAAAAATATAGGAATCCAGATATGCATTTCATAAGTCTCTCTACATAAGACCTTCTACACATAAGGGTGTCAGTAACACGTTGCCTCCTTATTAGGGAAGCAGGCATTTGGCAAACAGTCCACTTGTGATATTTGGTTTGTGTAGCTCGGCGTAGTAGTTAACAGTGAAGGGCACCCACAAATACCAATAGAGGGAAACACTGAAAACTGTTCTCTCACATTACATTAGTTTGCTTAAAAAGTATGCATATGCTAACCAAGTCTACAAATCACTAATTGTCAAGTATGCTGCAATAGAATAAAATTTAGTACAGAAAATACTCAGGTGAGATAAAAAACATTCATGTTTATATTTCTCAATAAATCTGTGATTGACTACTTTGATAGCGATAATACCATAGAGATAACTTTATAAATACTAACAATGCAGAGGATTTGACATTTAAAATGTTAAAATGCAAGAAGACATTCTTACTTCCCCTTTCAGAAATGTTATGCATGGATTACTTTCAGAACTATTTGAGCCAAGCCCCGTTGATGGGTAAATGTTAAAAGCATCTGGGATGTCCACTTTCTTGATCTTTCTGCTCTCTGATTTTACTCAGTGGAATATGATGAGCACTGTTACCTTTGAAACTATTATTAGCCAGAACTCACTGATGACTTAGTATAGAACACTGGAGTTGAAAGGAGTCCTGGAGACCTCTCCTCAATTCACAAAAGGGAACCAGAGGCCCCAGGGAGATGAAGTGGCATGTTCAAGGCCACAGCTAGTTGGTGACAAGGTTTAGTCCAAAACTCATGTACTGGACTCCTACTATGGTGCTCATTTGCTCTGTTACCCTTAGTGTGATGAAAGACAGATAAATGGCACAAACTCCTTACAGTTTCTATGTCAGCACATGATTACTAGATGTATGCTGTTGACTCTGAATGCTCTGAGGTTGGAAGAAATGTGCAACAATGTAAATGTCACAGGCCTGGAAGTAATCAAAAGGAAACTGAATGTTAGTTACTACTGTGCATAATGCTTGCAACATATCTGTGGTTGGTTGCAATGTATTATTAGAGCGTGGGTTTTTGTCGTGACTGTATGAACCAAGCCGCATAGGGAACGCTGAAGAGCGATCACAAAAATACCTTTCTTTCCCTACTGTCCCTCAAGCAGCAGGGATCAAATAACTGTTTCTCAGCTGTCTGTCTTTTAAACAAAAATATCTCCTTCACTCTACGTGTATCTGTGGCAAGTTAGTGTCTGTTTCCTCTTCTCTCTTCTGTTCTATTTTTTAGACCCCAACCTTCGATCACCAGGGGATACTGGGACTAGAAAGGGCCCGACATGATGTTTTACAAATTTATCTTGGATTCCTTCAGTACGTCACAGTTTGTGTTTGATAAAGGCAGGCAGTGTAGAGCAGGCAGGCAGAAAACAGTCTGCAACTGGATATTGGGTGTGCAGAATCACCTGCTGCCAATCTGGACACGGGAAGGGCTTTCCACTCTGCGTACGACAGTTTCCATTTGTATTTCGGGCCAGCTGCTATTATGCCAACAATGTAATAACAGCGTGTTTTATTCATCTGTAACACAGCCAAGTCTTCCTGCATTTGTCTGGGAAATCACAAAGCTTGATGAGACCTGGAGGAGCCATCTTTCATCCTCCTTACTTCCTAACTGCACACGAATCCCCCAATTCCTTTACCCTGACTCTGGCCTGATCACTTACTAGCTGGACATGTTTCTTAACCTTTACTTTGCCATGGTAGCCTCACGTGGTAAATGGGGCTGACAATAGTAGCTCTCTCTTCGGGTTGTTGTAAGGATTTAATGAGTAACATGTACAGGAATTTAATAGGGCCTGGCATATAGGCACTATATAAATATTAATATAATTACTATTTCCACTAGACAAAATTAAGACTTCCTCATAGTTTTGGATCTCAGCTGATTGTAATCACTTGTTCATCAGTGGTAGAATGGTTTGTTAGCTCATGAACATCATATAGCTATACCATAATTTATTCAACCATTCACTTATTATTGGACATTTAGTATGTTGCCAATGTTCTGCTATGTAAGTAATATTGTAAGGTAAGGGGCCCTGTCAAGTATCTGTCTTTACAGCTTCCTTACGAGGTGGATATTTTAAATCCAACTCCTAATTTCAAAATGAGGACACTATGTCTTGGGCAATATGAACCCAATATGACCACACAACTAATAGGTGTTATATGCAAAACTTGAGCCCATGCCTTGGACCGTAAAGCCTTAATCAATTGCCTACCTATCTTCTTATCTTAAATGGTTATAATAACAATTCGTTTGTGCACCTAATGTTACAAACTCAACTTTTCCAGAATTTTTCTCATATGGATCATCTTATTCCTTAATAATTCTGAATATTACCAGAGGCTGGGAGTGGGGTAGGATGAGGGAGGAAAGGAAGTTGTTGGTCAAAGGGTACAAAGTTTCAATTGGACAAGAGAAATAAGTTTTGAGATCTACTGCACAAGTAGGGTGACTACAGTCAATAATAATGTATTGTGTATTTCAAAATAAGAGTAAATTTCAAATTTCCAACACAAACAATGGTAAGTAAGTGAGGTGATGGATATGTCAATCAGCTTGATTTAATCATTCCACATTGTATGCCTGTATCAAATCATCACCTTATACCCCATACATCTATACAATTATAATTTGTCAATTAAAAATATTGAAAAAGGAATTCAGAGTAACCACAGTGACATTTTTCCCTTGAGCCCAAACTCCTCAATTTAAAATCTCTGACCTATTGTTAGGAATGCTTACATTGCAACGCTGTCAGCAGCTTTGTCAAATCTTGCACTGGCTTCTAAAGGACCTAGTCACTTCCTTGCATCCATTTATTCCCAACTGCCTGGACCAGCAAGACACAGAATAGACATGAACAGAATTTCTGGGGTTGGAGGGGATAATATAATTATGATCCAGCAAGAAGATCTTCTTTGCTGCTTTCACCTACTACAAGCTTATACAACACATTTAATACAATCTGACTAATACCTTGTGGGTCATGAGGAAACTCCCATCATCACTATTGGGAGTGGTGTGAACAAATCACACAAGTGCTAGTTTTAGGAACATACAGATACATTTGGTATTTTGAAGATAGGGATGGTAACTGAGGAACAACTCTATAAGTGTGCTGCCTGCACAACTGGTATTACTGTGCACTTAAGGGCCCCAACATTTCCCAGAGAAGGGAGCTGGGATGGCACTGGCAATACCACACATCCAAGCTGAGGCTGCCCTCTCCAACTGCCGGCCCTTCCCTAACAACACCTATAACTCTAATAATTATGACTAAAGTTTATGGATCGCTTACTGTGTGCCTTGTGCCTGTCTCCATTCTATGTACTTTACATGTATTAATTCAATCTATTTAATGTAATCCTCACAACAACATTATGAGGTAGATATGATTATTATTACTATTATTTTCTTCATATGGTAAATGAGGAACCAGAAGTGTAGAGAGGGTAAGTGACTTCCCTAAGTTACAGAGTCAGTAAGTACTAAGCCTGGGACTTGACTCTGGTAGTCTGACCTTGGGGCCTTTGCTCTTTGTCACTACAGATGTTCTATAGGCCAACAGCTGGCCCTGGGGCCTGCCTCCTCTCCCTCCCCTAACCTTCCCGGTTTCCTGCCCAGTTCAATGCCACTTCCTCCCATTTGTTCCTCCACTGGCACTTTCACGGAACTGACTGCTCTCCAAGTGTGAGCTTCCCAGTGGGTCTCCTACCTCCCACCTTCCCCATTCCCAAAAACGCTCCTTCTACTTGTACCATGAAGCCTTCTGTGACAGTGAAAGAAATTTAAACATAGCAGAGAAATACACAAAAATCACTTCCTTTCCATACAAGGCTTAAATGATTACTAAGAATACCTGAAAAATAAATACTTACTACATAAAATGGAAAATTGTCAGAATTTATGTAATCTAATGTTTCCATGTGTTATAAAGTCCCCCACTGAGGGTTTTCCAAAAGTCTGTCCATGCTAATGCCACTGGCCTATGAGGGAAGGCAGTGACTGTACACTTTTATGTGCCTCTCTTCCTTAGTTTTTTTAAAAAAATAACAAACATTTAAGATATCAAGAGAAAAGTTACTCTTGCCTAAGTGTCAAGCTTGGAGAGGGCAGAATAGTTAATCTACTTTCTCGACTTCTGTGGAGGTTTTATTACTTCTGTGTTGTATTAAAAATGTACTTAAATTTCATGTTGACATGCCGTTTTATGAACTATTATTAGAAATTATTGATTCACAAATTGAGGGGAAATCTAAGACTAATTTATTTATTATGTTCTAGCTATGTGCCAAATGTCAAGAAGGATTTAGCAGTATCTTATAGCTTTATTGTTTTAATATTTAGTTTATTTATTTTGCAATCATTTCTTAGATTTTAAGCCATTTTAGGTATATCTGAATTCATTTATTATTAGAAGTTGTCTGCCTCAAATATTTTGGAGCAGTAAAGGAAAGGATTTGTTAAAAAGGGAATGTAACTAAAATAATGAAGAGATTGATGACTTCACTGTAAAAGCATGATTTCTGTACCTTCACTTCACAGCCATTTTTAAAATTAGCCTATCATGAAAACAACTTGTGCTGTTACTTGTAATCGAAATATAACATTACTTCTCACTCTGCTCTGGTAGTGTAGAAAAACACACTGCTCTAAACAATAAACCTTGCATTTTAGTAACCTCACCACTCCGATTTTTCTCAGGCTATACTGTGAATGATACAGAAAATGTCTTGCTTTCCAAAAGAAGTAAATTCAGTTTTTTGGCTTTACATCCCACTCTGAGAAACCCATTCTCTGGCCTATGGTGCCATCATGGCATGTCCTGGCTGTCCCACCACTGATTCTGCACCCAGGACAGATCCAGCCTGAATCCTCTCTATCTACTCCCTACCTCTACACCACAATATCCATAATCCTATCGACTCATCCAGACCCAGATCAAAGGTACTTCCACCATGAGTCTTCCAAGTCAGAGGCAGTGTCCCTCTGTTCAGAATTTTGACATCAGTTGCCCATATCTCTTCACGTTGCTTCTCTGCTGTTATGCCTTTCGAAGGTGTATGTGGGTCTCCACATTTCTCTCCCCGACTAAACTCCTAGCTCCCAGAGATCAGTGACTCTGGAGATAGTCAATAATTTATTTTATCTTTTGTATTGTATATAAATTTGTGAGCCGCCTCCAGCCTCATGATAAACAAACAATTGTATAAATATATAATGCCTATAATGTAATTATAGAATAAAGAAATGTGGACTTTTAAATGGATGGAGTTGTAAGAGCAATTTTATTATTCTGAAAAACCCATAACATCCATGTACATAAACAGGCTTGTTAAATATATTATAATAAACTAAATAAAAAGGAAATAGCAAGCGTGGAATATAGTAAAAGGACTTTGAAACACAGAAAGAAAATATTTTAAAATACATATAGTATACAGTAAATATTTGATTACCTGTAAACCTGGACAAGTAAAATCAATAGATAACTACACATCAAATTTTGGCTACAGGTTTCAATCATCTGTTGAAAAGAACATTTCAGTACAAGTATTTATAGACTGCAGGCTATGTATATGAATTTATATCCCCTCCCTATCATAACATAATCTTTATACATATATTATCCAGATGGTGATTGGCGGACTTTCTTGCTCGTTAAGTCTGGGTAAAACTGGTAGGGACCCTGCCAATTCCACAGCCCATGGAAGTCCACAGTCCCCAAGGTTTCTATAAATTCCAGGGTGGAGGTGGTACTTATGCTCTCAGGGGTCTGGGCTGGAATGGGCCATGCACAATAAATTGTAGCTCACATTAGACACTTCCATTGCAATTTGCTGATGATGGGGAAGGTAAAGCCGAGAGCACGTGGCCTTTTGACACCCAGATGATTCTTTTCTCCCTATTATCTTTCACTTTCTTTCATCTTCATTTTCTCCCTCCTGAGCAAAGTAATTCAGATTTTCTAAAGGAAATATTTGCATCATCTCATTTTCCCAACCTTAGTGGATTCCATTCCTAAGTATAATCTCTAATCAATATTTCTTCAGACAAAAGTAGTATGCTTCTTGAGACAAATTCAAATCCTAGCTGTGAACCAGTAAAAATGTCTTCCCATCGCACTCATGCATTGAAAAGGTAGTATATTGTTAAGAAGCTGGAAACAAGAGGAAAACCAGAGCTCACCAGAGCTCAGCAGCTCTACTGCCGTGCCACTACAGCTCCCTCACCAACCATGACTGAGGGTGCAGGTGTCCTGTAACACCACCATGGCCATGCACCAGAACCCATCATCAGCTTGCACTGGAACCTCCTGTCCTGGGCTGGTAACCTCAGTTTTGGTCCCATTGCCTAACTTCTGGCAGACTCTTGGTTGTCATGCACAACTCAGACTGCTGCCTTCTGTCCAATGTTGTTTCCTTCCCCAGCTCATTGAGATTACCGTGGTCTGGAGCCCATTGGCCAGCTCCACTTTGCCTTGCTGCTGGGCACATCCTCTGCTCCCACCAGTCCAGACAGCAAGCTTGGGACAACACTTTAGATAATATGGACTTTGAATAACTGGCTGTGGGTAATTGATAATTAGATCTATTTTAGATTTCAGATATCATTTCCAAATGTCCAAGTGTTTATAATTCTCACAATGCTAAGTTATTTGTATCTACAGAATGCTTACTTTCACCACGGAGGCAGTAGGCAGAAAGAGAATGATTAAGTGTTATCTTAGAAAATAACAGCAGGCAACAGCGTGACCATGCTGAGTCTCTTAGTTAGTAGGCCAATCTATGGCCATGAAGTTGTTAGATGTGAGTATCCAGATGTACTTGGTTCCATAGCTTCTAACCACCTTCATTTTTCTTGGCAAAATCATTTCCACAATTTGTTTTTTTGTTAGAAAACACAGTATCCCATAGTCATGATACCAAGCCAGCATGTTCTCTGTTTCCAGTTAAAAGAAATATAAAGATGCCAGAAAATATTTGCCCAAACAGTGCTGCTTTTCATTAGAATGGCACTTTTGGAGCCTGGTTACTACAATATCAACTCTACTTTGTTCTATTACCATGAAGCACAACATTGAAATAGACATTTTTTTCTACCAGCAACATATAACATTTGTTGGCTATTAAATAAAGTGTTCACAGATATTAAAAGTTTTTTCCATCTGGGAAAAGCACATTATTGAAATACAACATAATTCCCATTTTCTTTTCAAGCCTTAAAATTCAAGAACCTAACTTTTTGGGGGGTTGCCTCTAGACAGCCAGGGCATTAAGTACCACCTGGGACCTGACTGTATCTAAGCTGGACAAAGATGTCAACCCTTTGCCCATCAATTCCTTACCTCTGACAGGGTAGAGGGACCACTTACTCACATTCCTGTCTTAGAACAACCTCTCACAGTCTTCCTTTTTTATGGCAATTTTCATTATAATGTAACTTATCTTGGAAAGCACACATTACTTCACAGAAAAACTTCTCAGAAGCTAGAGAATATTTCATATTCCATTAATATGTAAATTGTGACAAATTCTGCATCTCCAGTGTAATGAGTCTGGAAGTGCGACAACCTAATGGATGTCAAAAATTTCTATGTTTGGCCTGTAATCTCAGCACTTTGGGAGGTCAAGGCAGGAAGATCACTTGAGCTGAGGAGTTTGAGACTAGCTTGAGAAACATGGCAAAACCCTGTGCCTATAAGAAATAAAAAGAAAAATTAGCTGGGCATGATAGCATGTGCCTGTAGTTCTAGCTACTAGGGAGGCTGAGGTGGGCAGAATGCTTGAGCCTGGGAAGTCGAGACCGCAGTGAGTCAAGATTGCACCACTGCACTCCAGTCTAGGCTACAGAGTGGGAGCTTTTATATATATATATATATATATATATATATATATATATATATATATGTATATATATATGTCAAACATATAATAGATATATAATAGATATATTATATCTATAGTATAGGTAATATAATAGATATATTATATCTATATATTATAAATCTATGTTTGGCAAATGGATATTGAGAAAAAAGTTTCTTGGGAGTTACGAAGCTCATCATGGCTTTAAGAAATACAGTGGCATCACAGATCGCACGTGCCAGACCAGAAGCTCCTGTGGCTGTGATAGACCAGGGTATCTGACCAAGAGTACTCACTGTAAAGTGGGACTCTGCACTGGATGACAGGAACAGCAGCTCCCACATACTGCTTATTCATGATATGCTAGGAATTACAGATACTAATGCCCATTTGCCCAACCATCCTGCAAGGTCAGCAAATGAGAGTGTGGAGAACTTTCCATGTGCCATGCAGGAGCTAGTCTAAGAGCTTTACATGTATCATTACAGTCACTTCTCATCATACATCTGTGGGATGTGAGTATGACTGCCATCACTCTCTAGATGAGGAATGGAGGCTTCTTTCCCAAGGCCACAAAGTTAATAAATGTCAGAGAAGCTTTCAAACCAGGACAGTTAACTCTGGAACTGAAACTCCTAATGGCCATGCTACAATGACCCAGTGCCTCTCAGGTAATAGGAGGCATTTTGCATCTGTCCTCTCTAATTCACAGCATCAGCTTTGTAAGACTAGCAGTATCATCCATACTTGTAAATGAAGAAAATGAGCCCTGGAGAGATTCAGTCACTAGTCCATGGATACACAGTTAGCAAGAAGTGATGTTGCTGGGATTTGAACCCAGGTCTCCATGAATCTGAAGTATAACTAGAAACACTATGGGGCCTTTGAGGATCAAGCCACAGTGAGCCTCTTGTTCTTCATGGATAATCTGATTGTGGCCAGAGTTTAGGTGCTCACATTCTGAAATCTAAGGAGACATGAGATAATTTTAGCAAGAAATTGCTTTTCACACACACATTCTTTCTTTTCATAGAGAAAGAGAAAATACGAAACGTGTGATTCAGCAACCTCTCTGATGAACTTTATTTTGCATCCTAATTCTGACCCAAGTTACAAACTCTTTTTCCACATGTTTCCCTGTTTAAAATCTCTTTGAGCACTTAAGATACCTAAGTCACAAGGATGGAATTTAATTCCTAGAGACATGTAATGCACAAAATATAGAAATGATAGCTGCTTAAAATAAAATATAGTTGTATCATCCAAATGAAGGCTCATCCAAAAATGGCATTCCAACCCCCCAACATTTCCTTAAATGCTATTTGCATGTTCTTCAGTTTTGTCTACAGTGTTTTATGGGCTGCTCATGCTCCAAGTGTGGACCCTGCCAAAAGGCTCAGCATAAAATGGTTTCAAATGCAGAGAATGTGATGGGAATCTCATTTGAAACCATATGGCTTTTCATAAATGCTCCAAATGACCACCACTTAAAGGTACAAGATTTAAAAAATAATCCTCCCACCATTAAAAATATATGAATAAATAAACAATGGCAACGACTTCCTTTTCCCCACTGGATTTGGGGATGGGTTGGGGAGTACAAATTGCTTCTGCTCTGGCTGATTTTCAGTTCCGATAACTCATCTTTATTCATTTCCTTTCAGTCATGGCGAGCCATATTGAGAGCAGCTGTAGGCAAAAGAGAACTAGAAGTAAAAACACACACACACACACACACACACACACACACACACACACACAAAAGATCTCCTCACTGCCTCCTTAAATCGTTGTCAAATAGCCGTTCTAAAGAATCCATTGGGGCTCATTGCTGTGCTGGGCACCCAAGAAGTAATAGAAAACAGGAGAAAGAACAGTTTAAGCCAAATTTAATGAAGAGATTTAAATTACCCAACCACATATTTTGGGGAAAAATCAATGTTGGAATGATTTAATTCAAAGTCAGATTGACCAGGACTATAGGGAAATTATATTTCACATTAAATTTAAAAACCAACAACACATTGTACTTTAAAGGTGATGAGTAACACCAGTAGTGGGCAACTAGTTAATGACAGGTCTGGCGGCCTCTTCCAGCAAAAGTTACTTAGAAAGTTAGAAGGTGATAAATGAATGCCAACAAGCTAGGTCTTAAAATGTACAATCAGTGAACTGATTATGGGAAATCAACTGGTACAAAGTGGAATGAAATTAAAAATGATTTAGATTAGTGATAGAGTTTTTATATCTCAAAATGTCTTTCCAGGTTTACCCAGGAAGTGAATTAGGGGTCAAAATTTAGTTTTATTTTGTTTTTAAATTTTGGACAAATGATAAATGTTTTTTGGATCAAGCTTAGTCTGAGCTGCGAAGTAAATGCTTTTAACATTTTGTTTGAAATGATTTCATCTGTTTTAGTATATAAACTCAACAGAAATCTTGCTTATGGGTTATTCTACTACACTTCAATGACACAAAAATGGCTTCAGTTTCAAAGGGGAGACTTTGCAAGTTATTAATGCATAAAACATTGCAATCTTGTTTATTTTCTAGCATTTTTGTTCATGTGTTTTTAATGGTTACATGAACCAAATGCTTAGGCAACTGTGTCAAAGATGATAGTGAATAAGAAACAAAGGTCTGTTACACTGTGAGTTGGAGAACTAATTGCTTCACAAGTTTTCTTAAAATGTGGCTAATGGAATAAAAAGAATTCTAAGTTATGTTTGAAAACAACCAATAAAACATAGTGACTAAAATTCACAAAGAAAGTTTTGAGAAGCTAGGGAAAAAAGTGAACAAAAGAACCATCATGAGATACACAAAGAAAATGCAAACCCTCTTACCTTTAATTTATTAACTAGAATTAGTAACTGTTTTTACTTCCCCATCACCGTTGAACGTTTTGCTATTTGGCATTGCTGACTACCCTCTCCTTTGTGACATTTACCCTTGTATGGTTCCCACAACTATGATTCTCTGTTCACTACTGCAATGGCATCTTCTCGTATCCTTGGCTAGCTGGTCTTCCTTCCTGCTGTTCCTTCTCTCTACTTTCCTCCAGCAGTCTAGGATCCTAAGCCCTGTTCTCTCAATCCTCACTATTCCTAGGAGTCCACCCACTTTCATGTCAATAGTTCACTTCTGATCATTCCCGAATCAACATGCCCTTCCTCGTTCTTTACCCTGAAATCTGTAGTTACTAGCCTGTGTCCATCTCCCACTGTGTCCACTTCAGGATGCCCTAAGCAGAGGCCACTTCCATCACTGAAATATCCACTTCCCTAGGCTTAAAAAGTTGGGCTCATTTTTTCACTTCTCTCTTTTCTTTGGCCAATATAGCCAATTAGTCACCAAGTATGACCGATTTGTCAAAGATTTCTGTCTGTATCTTTCTTCTCATTAATTTGACCTAGGCTCTCATCATTTCAAAGATAAGTTACTGCCATAATAATACTAACAACAACTCAATAATGTCAGCTAGAATGTGCCAAGCAGTGCTCTAATTGCTTCAAATGAATTATTTCATTACACAGGAAGAAACCAAGGCACAAAGATTAAGTTATCTGACCGAGGTGACACAGTAAGAGGAGCCAGAATTTGAACCCAGCCATCTGAGATTGAATTGCTTCTCACAGAATTTCTCTTCCAAGATGTGCTACATACTATATCCACTTAATTTTTCTAAAATAGTGTTTTAAAGGTGGCAATATATACCAGCAACCTTAATTATCCGTATCTGTTGACTTGAAATTTATTTTGACTTAAAATTTCTGAAACTGTATCTTAAGGATATAATTAGCAATGTATGGAAAAATTTATATACAGAGATCTTCACGGCAACATGAATCATATAGTTAGAACTTGGAAACAACTTTAATGTTCAATGGTTGGCTAAACATAACTGTGGCACCTTCATATTAAGGAAAATATACCAAGCAGAAGAGGATTTGATGACATGGGGAAATATTCAAGATTTACTAAGTGGAAAAAAAAGGAGATTATAAAAGTTAAGTATAACCCCAATTCTGTTAAAAAAAAAAAAAGGCAAAGACAAATAATAAAACTCCTAACACCTAGAAATATATTAAAATGTTAAGATGGAAAAACATTAATCAAAATTGTTTCTGAGGTTTGGTGACTTTAAGAGATTTATTTTCATGCTTTTGCAAAATTTTACAATGAACATATTTACACACTGCAGTCAGAACTCCCTCCCATAGTAAACGTTATTCAAATCCCACTACTTCCATAGAGTAATTTCCCTGCTCAGAGACGTAACTATAAATACCTTTTTGTTTTCTTGTCAAATTAATTTTCTTTCTTTAAAACTTTTAAGTTCAGGGATACATGTGCAGGTTTGTTACATAGGTAAGCTCGTGTCATGGGGTTTTTTTGTACAGATTATTTCATTACCCAGGTAGTAAGCCTAGTACCCATTAGTTATTTTTCCTGATCCTCTCCCTCATCCCATCTTCCATCCTCTGATAGGCCCCAGTACGTGTTGTTTCCCTCTATGTGTCCATGTGTTCTCATCATTTACTTCCCACTTGTAAGTGAGAACATCCAGTATTTGATTTTCTGTTCCTGCATTAGTTTGCCAGAGAAAATGGCCTCCACCTCCATCCATGTCCCTGCAAAGGACATGATCTCATTCTTCTTTATGGTTGCATGGTATTCCATGGTGTATATGTGCCATATTTTCTTTATTTAATCTATCATTGGTGGGTATTTAGGTTGATTCCATGTCTTTGCTAATGTGAATAATGCTGCAGTGAATATATGCGTGCATGTGTCTTTATAAGAGAATGATTTATATTCCTTTGAGCATAATGGGATTGCTGGGTCAAATGACAGTTCTGCTTTTAGCTCCTTGAGGAATCACCACACTGTCATTTACAATGGTTGAACTAATTTACACTCCCACCAACACTGTACAGGCATTCCCTTTTCTCCATAACCTCACCAGCATCTGTTATTACAAATACTTACTGTCTGCTGCATCAAGTTGAAAGTTTCTCTGCCTGGAATTCAAGTTCCTGAGTCTAGGGCTTCTTGTTAGTTTTTCAGTGCATGTCTGCATCTTTCCAAGAGAATCTGTGACCCCTGCCACACCAGTCTCCTAACTATGTTGCCCTGATCCATTCCCACCAGCCCTACAGCTGGCCACAGCTCCACTCCATCCCTAACCCCTCACTGACACAGATGTATCAATCCCTCCCTTGAATTCTTCACAGCATAGCTTTGAGTTATTTATAATATAAACTATTTGGGGCTTCTTCCTGTTCTTGACATACATGGAAAATGGTACTCAACCTATGGGGCATATAGCCATTATAGAAGATCATTCTTACCCCAGGAAAATCAGGAAGATGGGGTTAATGGTGCTTCCCACATTTATGCGCTAGAGTTTTAATGCTTACGTGCTAACATTAGTTGCTCTTCTCTGTCTCCTACATCACATTTTTTCACACTTGGGCTACAGCACTTCCCACCTATATCAACTTGACATGTATGTCTCTCTTGCTCATCTGTCAGTTCCTTAAGCACTGTGATAATATCTAATTATTTCTAAGCTTTATAGCCCCAGCACATAGCACATAGTAGTCAATAAAGATTTATTGAACCAATAACAGGTGACAGGAAATAGGTGAATCTTTATGTAAAATAAGTACAAGTTGTTTGAAGAAAATTCTGGAAGCAACTTTCACATGGCTTATGAATGCAACACAACATGAGTACCAGAAATAATTCGATGAATGAAATGAATTAGATAAATATTAAAGCTAAAGAATATGTTCTATATCTACTTAGCTTTGCCAGATAGCTAAGAGATGCATAGAAGTAAACCTGAAAATGTAATATAATGAAATTCTTACCCATTATAGTAATATCTGATATTACAATATATGGTTTATTAATGAAATAAGTGAAGGAGAGAAAACAGAACTTTGATTGTGATCCCCAAGTAGTAATTCTAGTTGGTATGTTTCCCCACTATATTCTAAATTACTCTTAAGTTGCTATGTATCTATGGAGACCAAAAGATCATACCACAATTCACAAGACACAACACTATGAATAAGCGGTCTATGTGGGGAGCTATAATTTTTCTGTGAGGCTTTGGAGAAGTTGTAACCACATGAGGAAAGTATGACTGGTTTATAAAGCCAACCAAGCCCATTGGTAGTATTTAAGAACACCATAATCCCAAACACACAAGTTCGGTTTTACATAATGCATGGGTATAACTCCAACTGAGTCTGCATACTGTGAGGACTGTTCCATCTCATGTTGGCCTTAATTTCCATTGCTCTAGACTACCTCACTTTTCTGTTTTGGGCTTGATGGGCTATAACATTACATCATAGGTGGACAAAACTGAGACTCCTTTCTCCATCTTAGTAACCATGAAATGTAGATATTTAGCTACCAGTAAATTCTGTCACCCATCTAGGTATGAGTATGGATCAAAGGCAGAAGATACGGAGAAAAGGGAAGCATGTTTTCTTTTCTGCATCGGTGACATAATGAACACAAGTGACCTTTTAGAACTAAACGTGGACTGCCAAGAGGGATGTCATTCCAAATCAGCTTCTATTTAGATTGTTGTAAAAGCATGGCAAATATTATTTAAAATAGCATTGTTAAGAAATCAACCAGAGAAACAAAAGTCAGGAAATAAAAAAGGTATGTTTTTAAATGAAACCGCGTAACTCTGGAGTTAGAGAAACTCAGGTCCGGCCCCCGACTTTATAGGCTAACTACATTTGCTCAGGTTTTTAACAGGTGAAATTATGTTTTGCACGAATGAGAGCATGATTAAATTCATAGTTGTCTAGATTTGAACAGCAACAAGCCACTTTTAATGGGTCTATTCTGTATCAGGGATATGATCTGAAATGAGTGGATTCTGTGATGAGGATGCTCCCACTGGACTCGTACCTGTTAGCAAATCAGACTCACTTTGAAACTGGGACTTTGAGTTCTCAGTCCCAAATTATGAGACAGCCTAAAGACTGGAGTGTGGGAATGAGGGGGGTAAGAGCAAGAGGCTGAACACTAAAGCAAAAACACAGGGAGTATTCCCACCAAGGGAACTCCAGTTTTAAGAATAAATTATGTCTGCTTCATGGGATATATAATCCTCAGGACACTGCAGGCATTAAATAGAAAATATTTATAATGACATCTGTGTCCTTCAGCAGAGAGTTCTTCGCATAAACACAATAAAAATACTTTATGCATTAATGAGGTAAATAAGAAATAGGAATCTTATATTTATTATAGTAATACCTAATTATTCATTTCGATTCAGATCTATCTATCCCCCTCATTTTAGCTAAAAGGCCTGAAAGATAGATGTGAATCAAAATTTAAATTCTAATATTCTTTAAAGAGATAAAATTGTATTATCCTTAATTATATATAGAAACTAGAAGAAGACTAACTTCATCAACTAGAGGTCCTTCTTGGGCTCACTTGGACTCACAATATTAACAGCAATTCTAACATGCTTGAAAACAGTTTTCCTAATAGGACAAATCCTATTCTTTATGTTTCTCTTCAGAACTGTTGTTGATTTAGCAACTATTTTTCACAGATGGAGTAAAGGCCAAATTCTTATTAAAAATGATTATATATTAAATAAAGTTTAAGTGTTTAAAAAGTTGTGTAAATTTAGTATGATCCCATATATGTTTGGGCATGTGTGAACACACGTAGAAATACACACATACATAAGAAGAACATAAACCTTAGGACTTTCTAGTCCTCTTAGACCAATCTGGAAAAAAAAAAAAAATCACAATTGTCTGAAACATATGTAAATATATGAGAGCAACAAATGTAAATGGATTGACTAACTAGCTTTCACTAAATAGATAATTAATTGGTTAAACTATTTTAATCTAAAAGGAGACTTGGAAATGAAAATTACATTTTAAAGACGTGTTTTAAACACGAAATGTGCCCTTGTAAACAGTCAGCAAGCAGGAGGTATTATACCCTGGCATTAAAAGGGTTAAGGGCACCACTGAATGTCCCTTCCACTTCCTCCTAACCAGAAGATGTTGTAATTTTTTGGATTTATGAATTGGCCAGGCCAGTCAGCATCTTGAACACAACAGACTCTGCCTAGATCTATCCCTTACCTGCTGAGAAGAGACAATTCCCCTCACACTTGGAACCCTGAAGCCCTTTAAGCTGCTTGCTCTGTAACCGTGGCAGCTGGGCCCTACACAATTCTTCATCTCCTGCCACCAGGCCTCACTAAATAAAAACTATGGTGCCTTGTTAGCCAACAACTGAGCGTGAAATCACTACATTGCAATCCCCGACTTTCTGAGTCAATCAATTTCCCCCCACCACTACAGATTTGGATGCACAGGGTCAGTAAAGAGAGGGGGAATGTGCAGTGTAAGAAAATGAATGTATCAGGGCAACCAGAACACACCCATATGGCCTAGTTAATTCTGTACAGTGAAATTAGTGCATTCACATAAAACAGTTTAGAGCTAGTTAATGAAACCAACATGTGTGCTATCTAATGTCATCATCATGCTTTGAACTTGCACAGGACAGAGTGGAGAGAACTGTAGAGACAGATATGGGGCCAAGAACAAGCTTTTGTCAGCCTAAAATTGCTAACAGATTAGAGTGTGTCTGACAAGGCACTAAGATTGTAACATATGTTCTTTTTAAGGAGTATTAACATTTTATGCATTAGCTACATGTTAACGGAGAGAGCTTGAACTGCTAAAAACTATTAGAATGTCATTTGCAGTCCATCAGCAATTTGCTTCACACTTGGAATTCCGTGTGTGCCTGCATGGAGGATGGGGTACTCAAGTAAAGTGGCAGGAAGGGAAAAGAAGGAAAGTCAAAACGGAAAGAGCATGAAGAATTAGGCTGTAACGTGCTGGAAGTGGTGCCTTTTTTTTTTTTTTTTTTTTTTTTTTTTTTTGAAGCTCTCAAAGTGAATGACGTTTGGAAAATGGTTTCAGAAGAGGGAAGAAATGTTTTGAAATACTGAAATAAAGTCATTTTCAATGTTTCTTCCCACCTAAATAACATCTCATATCTATTACTACTTTCCTTCTTCAAAGGCTTTGTACTCAGTATCTTGATATGGACATTTTGCTTATATATTGCAATGATTCCTTTCTCAACAGGGCAAAACTGTTTTACGGCAAAAGTCAAGGTGTTAAATAAATGTTGTTATTAACAGTAAGCCAGGACTACTGGTCCATCCAAAGTACTCTAAAGTCATTAGGTCTCCACTCCAGGGCACAGTTTCCTTGATCACAGGTTTTCACATATGGCATCTTATGTTTTTATATAAAATTTCAATAACTGTTGCTGTTGGTCTGCAGCCCCCTCACAGGCAGTAGGTATATCTCCCATAGTGCCTGGTAAATAGCAAGAACTGAATAAACATTTGTTGACTTGTACTAATATGAAGGAAATGAAAAAAATAATACTGCAAAGGAAGACATCCTACCAGTGACCTATTTATACACCCCTCTCAGGGTTCCTGGGTGACCCCAGGGACTCCCAGGTGTGCCTGACCATGGTCCTTGTTC
This sequence comes from Chlorocebus sabaeus, assembly GCF_047675955.1. Lineage (NCBI taxonomy): Eukaryota > Metazoa > Chordata > Mammalia > Primates > Cercopithecidae > Chlorocebus > Chlorocebus sabaeus. Next base: position 61,694,815 of record NC_132924.1, read on the forward strand.
CTCTGACCAGACTCACTGATTGTTGTCTATCTCTCCCAAAAGAATGTAATGTCCTTAGGAGTGGACATTATGGCTCACCTGACATTGTAGCCTAAATATCTAGGTCAGGCTGTACTTAGAGAGGCACTCCGCTTTTTACCCTAAGGCACCAATGCTAACTATTACCTCACAAACTTCATACCCACCCAGGAAGCTACTGTCATACCTTATTAGAGGAAATGGAAGATTCCTATGTGGGTAAAATGTAGTTATATGCACATCATTATCTACTTGCAAATTCCTTTTTTTTTTTTTGGAGAGAGGGTCTTGCTGATCGCCCAGGCTGGAGTGCAGTGGCATGATCATAGTTCACTGCAGCATTGACCTCTACAGCCCAGGTGATTCCGCCACCTCAGCTGGGACCACAGGTACATGCCACCACACTGGACCTGGCTAACTTAAAAAATTTTTTTGTAGAGACAGGGTCTCTCTACACTTGCCCAAGCTGGTGTGGAACTGCTGGGTTCAAGTGATCCTCCTGCCTTATCCTCTCAAAGTGCTGAGATTACAGGCGTGAATCACCACACCTGGCCAGCAAATTCCCTTTAAAAATCCATTTTTTTTCAGACGATACAACTGGATTCAAACACACTCAGAATCCAGAGATAGCTACTGATTATATATGCATATGTGTGTATACATGTAAGTATGTGTGTAGATAGATATATAAGCATTTAACCCAAGGTCTCTTTTTACTACTTGACTGATTCCCTGATGATGACTTCAATGTTAAACATGCTAATTTTAAAGTCAAACATAATTAGAAACAAAGACAAGAATAAATGTTATCAAGTATTATCATACCAAAAGGTTGAACAATTTCAGAGTTGGTCATTATCCTGAATTTTTCATGTGCCCATCCAGACTTTAATTGGGAAGGAGTCGGGGGAAGAGTTTGGTTTGAATCCTGGGATTCACAGCTGCACTTCAAATATAGCAAGTAGACATTATCTACAATAAAGTGCAATATAATTGTCATATATGCAAACATAATCTGTTAGGAGAAAGGCAACATGGTTTATACGGAGAGAGGGCATGTCTTGCCAATCATTTTGAGTTATCTGAGACAGCAAATAAGCAGGGGATATAATTTATTTAAACTTTGAAAAAGCCCTTGACAAGGTTCTTCATCAAAGATAGTTTAGAAAAATAGAGTTAACATGGGCTAGGAAGAATGTTTTCTCCAGGAAAGAAAACTTGATTAAAGGGGAAATAATGACTCAAACCAACATTTTCCATCAGAGAAGTGTTACAAGTAACTAGTAGCCAGCATTAGTTGGATTTTCTTTCTAATATTGAAAATTATCTCTAAGTAAGAGAGAGAGTACACTCAAAAAAGAAAAAAATGCACATCTTGCAGGACACATCTGCCTCTTCCAAGTGATAAAATACCTAAAACCATGGGAAGGAGTGTGTGTGTGTGTGTGTGTGTGTGTGTGTGAGAGAGAGAGAGAGAGAGAGAGAGAGAGAGAAAGAGAGAGGTGCTGGTGGAGGTGGGGCTGTTGGAACGCTGAAAGTGATGACACAGGTGATCATCAGATGATGCTGATGAAGCAAATGATGCTCCTTATCCTTTTACCAAACTGACTTGTCTACACCTACCCAATTTGTGTGAGTTTGATGACTATGTCCTGCAAGATACATGATTAGAAAAGTCCCATAAAATTGGAGAAATAAAATATTCTAAATATTATCTTTAAAAGTGGAGGGAAATGATTTCATTGATAGGTATGTGTATAACCAAAGAAAAAAGGAGGCAGATGGAAGAAGATAGAAAATGCGGGTTGTTCAGCATGTAAAAATGCAAGTTGAGAGGAATGACTGGAAAAATTTGTAGAATGGCAAAGGACGAAAGTGGGGTGTCACTATACTCACTGTCTGAAAAATAATGCCAGGTTAATCCCTTTGAAGTTTAAAGGGCTCGTTTAGGACACAGGATAGGAAAGACTTAGAGTTACCCAACAGGTGGTTCTTCAAGGGAAAGCATCTAGTGACAAATAGAAATAGACTTAAGGAGTTTGGGGAATTCAGAGAGGCTACATACGTAACAAGTTAATCAAGAAGATGAGCAGCTTCTAGTTGCATCCCTGTATTTCGAAATTATCATCAAGACTGTTATGCCTGCTCACTGAACTTCCTTAGGGACAGGGGCTGAAGAGTGGCCAGCCTGGCAAGCCATTTCTTCCATTTCCTCCATTAATACAGACAATTGAGCATGGATTGTGAATGTCACATTAGCTATCATTGCTGTCAACACTAGTCACTAATGACCCAATTTGAGGGAGAAGGGGTGGAGGGGATAAGGTTCCAGTTAAACAGCAGTTACTGTCTAGAAATGCAAAATGTCTTTTTTGAGGTAATTAAAATTTTTTGGCGACTTTAAAGACTGGCTTTCTTATGTGCAGTGCAGCATAGAACAGCTTGTAGGCTGCAGATCAATAAATTCCAGTTAACTTTCAAGTCATGTCGGCATGCAGCCCTGGCTGGTTTATTAATTTAAATTTCAGCCCTCTAAAAAAAAGGTATGTCTAAAGAAATAAGGCACTATATGGATCGCAGTGAGATTGCTCAATCGGAACAGGTCTTCACATACATTGGTTACCAACATCAATAGGAAAATTTAAAACACTGAAGAGAATAGGTCATTCCTCCCTCTGTTTTATCTAGTTAGTGTTTTTCTTAGGAACCCTGACTACCAGTTCTTTTTGTTTTTAAGAGTAGTTGATACCTGCAACACTCATGGCTTAACTCACATAAGCTTCAGCAATTAGTTGAGTAAGAATAAAAAGGTGAAAATGAAAGGAAAGTAGTGCGATCCATCTCAGTGTTCAAATCTTTAGGAAGGAATAGTCTCCCTTATTTCTCTTTTCTCTGCCCTTAGGTCCTGAATACCTCTAATTCTAAGGATACAACTCAAAAGTCTCATAGTAGCAACAAAATGTTAGAAATTGCTTATGTTTTTCTTTTTAATCATCTCTCTCATGCATGTTTTACCTTTGATTCTTCACATTGTTTTTAACAATTTTCCCAAGCCTGCAAATATCTACCAGTGGATTACCCCTTTTTGGAGACTTGCTTCAGGCATTAGGACACTTTAGAAATCCTGCTCCAAAATTGTTGGTATTTTAAGGCACCAAACTACTTTTACTATGAGACTATCAAAAATTACTATGATGATACAGTCGTAGCCCAAACACTGCATCCTCAAACTCAATGATTTCTGTTATCTGTGTCACTTCTCCCTTGTGTCAACATAAATAAGGGAAAGCTGTCTGAATCTATTAAAAATGGTCAGAGTCTAAAGCTGCAGTTGAATTCTATTGCATCTACTGCATTTTTCATCCTGAAAGAAATATTTATGAAATGCCAATACCATCCAAATATGGCCCATAATAATAGACTCTCAAGCATATTTTTTTTAAAAAAACAAATGCTTATGTAGAAATTGCAAATGTTTTCAGACCAATTGCATCTTCATGAAATTTATAGAGAATATTATCATGTTACTAATAACTGTGACATGTATTTGAAAAACCAACAGAACAATATGATTCTAAAGACAGATTTACACTTTTTATTTCTTACTGCATTCAGTTTTAATCAAGGTTCTGGAGCTTCTCACTAACAGTGAAATTGTATTTAAATGGGGCCTTTAGGGTGTTCAAGTTAATTAACTTGATCTGGCCAGGGTTTTGGGGGCACTGTGGTTCTTGAACCTCTAATTTTATCCTTAGAGGTAGCCAAAGCTTCTCTAGACATTAGCAACTAAATAACTTCATAGGCTTAGATTATGATTGAAACATCTAAAATAATGCAGGCTTGTCAGAAGTCAGAATAAAAAGACCAACTGATAAGTGCAACAACATGTTATCTTTCCAGCTTACAAATGGAGCTCTACCACTTCATAGCTGGAGGACATTGAGGACACCAAGGAACAGCTCAAGTCTCAGTCTCCTCTGCAAAATGGGGATAAGATCACTGACCTTAGTGGATTGTTATGAGGAAAAAATGAAATTACTCATGTAAAATGCTCAACATGATGTCTTGCACACAGTAAGCATTCGTTAAGTGAGATGTTCTCACTATTACTACTATTATTATTTTAGAGACAGGGCCTCACTCTGTCACCCAGGCTGGAGCGCAGTGGCATGATCTTGGCTCACTGCATTCCTGGGATCAAGTGATCCTCCTACCTCAACTTCCCAAGTAGCTGGGACTACAGGTGTGCACTACCACGCCCGGCTAACGTTTTATTTTTTTGTAGAGTCAGGGTCTCGCTATGTTGCCTAAGCTGGACTTGAACTCCTGGGCTCAAGTGATCCTCCCTCTTTGGCCTCCCAAAGTGCTGGGATTGATTACAGACATGAACCACTGTACCCATCCATTATTACTATTATTAACCTTACAACTGTGCTTTATGGCATGACAGCCATCTCTAGAAATAAGAGGCAAAGAGAAAAGGTTAAAGAAAAAAGTAACTTGTCCTTGTTCTGACGCTATAGTGAATGGTCTTTATTACATTCTCTTTCCTACCTTTAAGCAGGACACATGTATCCACTCACCTACTCTGTTTCTGAGGCGATTACACTTCTTGTCCAGCTTCAAACATATCCTGGACTTTTCAGCTGTTGTGTTGAAGGTGCCCCTTCCTGGAAGCCCATCCCTGACTATAAATATCCCACCTAGTCTTCAAGTTTTAGCTCAGATGCTATCTTTTCCATGAAGCATTCCCTGAACTTTATGAGGTCTGTCCCTGCTCTATTTTCATTGCCTTTTATTTATATTTGTATAACAGTAATTTTCACATTTTACCTTGAGTGAATCATCTGTATCTTATGTCATCTACTGCACTGTAAACTGCTTGACAATAGGGACCATGTCTTGTACATCTTTGGATCTCTTACAAAATCCATCTGAGATCTGCTGGCATTTTAGTAAATGTTTGCTAATTTGACTTCTCGTTCTCAGTCAGTTGGGTCACTTATTTTCAAGGAAATCTTTCTTCTTTAGAAACTTGTTACAGTTTTTTCCTTTTGTTCCTGGTTCCCCTGAAACTATATGCAGATATTTCACTTTGTTTACAACATTATGTTATATGCTATGGAATAAACCAACTTTACCTGACAAAGCTTTATGATTCCCCTGGAAATGGAAGGTAAACACATAAAATAATAAACCTGATTAAATGCCACATGATTATTATGAATTCTCAGACAGCAGCTCAATAAGGGCTAAGAAGGAAACTTGAGTGAAGCGGGCTAGATTATTTATACAAAGAAATAGGTTCTTGTCAATTCTTCTTCCAAAAAAAGGCTCCTCTGGGCTATTTTTACATTTGACATTGACAACAGAGACATGGCTACAAGAAATATTTCACTTTTCTTTTCCTCCACTGAAAGTTAAACAACACAGAAGGTGAAGGTAAATAGCAACTGCTTCTCAGTCTGAGTGACAGGGGGATAAGAAGGAGTGGCAGGGACTGTGGCAAACTTCAGGCCACAGCCTTTGCTAAAGAACACAGCCACTACTCAGCCCTACTGATCACTGCTGTTAGAGAATGCTCAAAGTGGTCTAATCTTCCTTTTTCTAACAACAACAACAACAACAAAAAATGAGATGCAGAAAAAAAAAATGTATTTTCATGTAAAATCTACACAGTTTTAAAAATTGACTATTATCTTAAATATTTAAATACACTGTTGGCCGGGTGTGGTGGTTCAGGCCTGTAATCCCAGCACTTTGGGAGGCCGAGGCGGGCGGATCACGAGGTCAGGAGATCGAGACTATCCCGGCTAACATGGTGAAATCCCATCACTACTAAAAATACAAAAATTTAGCTGGGCGTGGTGGCGGGCGCCTGTAGTCCCAGCCACTCAGGAGGCTGATGCAGGGGAGTGGCGTGAAACCAGGAGGCAGAGCTTGCAGTGAGCCGAGATCGCGCCACTGCACTCTAGCCTGGGTGACAGAGCGAGACTCCGTCTCAAAAAAAAACCAAACAAAAACAACAACAAAAAAACCCCCACTGTTTTAGGTAAATGCTAGGCATACGGGCAGCATCTGTTAAAGGCTTCCAGGTTACAACCTCCACAAGTGTTTTGGAAAAATAAGAGAAAGACACTATAACTGCAGGTTGAAATGCCCTGGCTCAGTATCATGGAGAAGCTGGTAGCGGGGATGCACCTGTAACTTATTTCTCTCTCTTTTTTTTCTGACCTTACTTTCTCTGTTGTCTGTGCTGACCTCTATTCACAGCTCAGTAACAATGACCCAGCTTTTGAATCTTTGTTTATCCCATCAAGTCCTATTATGCCAGAGGCTCCCAAATCTTCAGTTCTGCTTTTAATTTCTATCTCTCTTTCTCTTTCTGTTGCTATATCAACCTAAACGAAAGGACACCACTACTTTACACCACCAGACTTGGCCTAATTATCCTCACCTAATGCTTGCCCCTTCTGAGTTCTTTGAGGTCGTCAGTGAAGGTGCCATCTGGCCAACTAGTTCGTCTGAGAAAGTGGAGACAATTTTAATTCTTCTCTGACCATCTCCCCCCACTCTAACTACATGACTACGTCACACTGACGATTTTTTGGAATGGCCCCCTATTGAGGGTCATGAAACTTACCCGTCCTCAAAGACTGTTTCTACTTTCCTGCTTCCTTTGCTTCACTCAAGTGGAAATTCTGGCCATCCCCTGCATGTGACACACTCAGTGCAACTTTTGTGCTTTTTGCTGATGTACAAAAATCTCTTGCATCTCTTTTCCCAATTTCTGCAAATCCCTTTTCTTCATGTTCTCATGCCAAACCAAGCCCTGGTTTGCTCTTTCTTCTGTCATCATTATGTACAATTTTAAACAAGTAATATGCTACATTGTAAGCTGGTCTAGATTCTTTTTTTTTTTTTTTTTCATTTTAGGTAAAAGAAATGGAAAAAAGGCCGGGCGCAGTGGCTCAAGCCTATAATCCCAGCACTTTGGGAGGCCGAGACAGGCGGATCACGAGGTCAGGAAATTGAAACCATTCTGGCTAACACGGTGAAACCCCGTCTCTACTAAAAAATACAAAAAAAAATTAGCCGGGCGAGGTGGGGGGCACCTGTAGTCCCAGCTACTCGGGAGGCTGAGGCAGGAGAATAGCGTAAACCCGGGAGGCAGAGCTTGCAGTGAGCTGAGATCCGGCCACTGCACTCCAGCTTGGGCGACAGAGCGAGACTCCGTCTCAAAAAAAAAAAAAAGAAAGAAATGGAAAAAAAACACACCAAAAACTGGTTATCATAAAAGATCTCAATTAAGTCTGTCTTTTATCACAGACTTTATGAAATTTGGAATTCATAACAGTCACTGAGTACTTGTTATGGAGCAAGCAAGTATTGTGTTAAACACTTTATACTCATATTTAGATCTTCACAACAAGCTGACAAGAGAGGAACTATTCCCATTCCTGATTTACAGATGGAAAAACTGAGGCTGAGAAAGGTTAAGACTCAGCCCAGGTCACAGAGCTGGTAAGTGGTATAGCACAGTCTGAAAGCCCAGGCTGCTGGTATTAGCCAAAGATATTAATCCCTATTCTATATTGCTTCCCGAGTTAGAGAGAGCTGCCGGTACTGAGTCAAGTCTACCACCAACAAAACTGATGCTAGTGCAATGAATGATTAACAAGGGACTCACTAACATAAGGTCAAAGTAAAGGAAGCCCATGACCACTTCACATCTTTTCTCAAAGAGACACAACAGAACTCAGGATTAAACAGAAGAGTTCAACATAAGGTTCTGGCTTCAGGACAGTGTATGTCACACAGATCCCCTCATACAATGTCAAGGGCAGAAAAAGCACTTGTTACATTTATTTCAGCTTTCCAAAGGAAGTCACATAAAATGCACTTTTAGGGAAGTCAGTTTGTTTTCTTATTTAGTCTTTGTTCTTTTGCTATTTATTTATATTAAAGAGATTGCCTCTCTCCATGATCCTCGGTTCTAAAAGGATCTTATCTGAGCATGTGAGGAGGCTGCCCAGCCCAAATCCTTCTCACTCGTGTCACCGTTGCTCACTTTCGCCTTTCATCCCTTCATAACGAGCAAAACACGAAAAAGAGGAGGGAGAGGGATTCACTGCTTTTCTCTTTTTAAATCTGTAAGGCTGTTAAAAGTTCAATCTGATTCAGTGTTGTCCCAGTTGTGTGCTAAGTCTCAGAGATTTTTTCAATGGGCTTAAGCAGGGAAACGACTTCATTTTGAAAGAAAGAAATGAAGGGAAAAAATGAAAGGTGACAGAGAAAGATAGAGAGAGGGAGAGAAAGAAGGAAAACAAAGACAAAAAAGAAAGGAAGAAAGGAAGAGCAAGAAAGGAAGGAAAGGAAAGGAAAGGAAAAGAAAGGAAAGGAACGGAACGGAACGGAACGGAAAGGAAAGGAAAGGAAAGGAAAGGAAAGGAAAGGAAAGGAAAGGAAAGGAAAGGAAAGGAAAGGAAAAGAAAGGAAAGGAAAGGAAAAGAAAGGAAAGGAGAGGAAATGAGAAGAAAGGAAAGGAAAAGTTCTGAATTGTTTCCTGATCTCTCCGTAGTAAAGAAAACCAAAATAATGTTTGCTCTGGTCCTGGAGGCTACTGTACTTAGCTCTAAACATCCCAAGGAACATGGAAAATCATTCATTCAAACTTTTGGCCACTGCATCCTTTGTTGAAAAATATCTTAGGTGGAAACATAAAGTGTAAAACAGATTAAAGTAGAGCTACTTTGATGGGGAGAGTGATGGGGTTGAAGCCCTGCCCAGTGTTCTTCTCCCTTTCCACTGCCTCCCAAGAGATACCTTCAAGGGGATCTGAGGAGTAGTGACTGCTTTGAAATTTGTTTTGGCCACAACTCACTGGAAAAAAAGCATTTTATTAAGTGACTCAGTATAGACACAAATGCACATGCACACATACAGCTGAAATAAAAATTTCATGAAAGGATACTTATTATTTTTACTACATGTGATCATCTCATTTTCCTTTCCCATTTAGTCTATTTCACTTGAGAAGTACTTTTTCCAGTCTACTACATTGATATCACTATCCACTAAGGGAGTTAAAAAACACTGCATTCAGTAACTTAGTCCTTAAAATAATTGTATAGATTAAGAAACACTTGCTCCTGTCTGCATTTCCTCCCTCTCGAGGGAACACTGATGAAGAAAACATGCAATAAGAAGTGGTAAGTGGAGGCACTCGAATTTGGACATAGGGCTGATTCACTTGTCCAAGAAGGACAGATTCTCTTCGCAAGGAGTTGAGAACACTGACCTAGAGTAATGTCTGCTTGTTATTGCAAATCGTAAGGCAAGTCAACCTGGCTTCCATCACATGGACCAGAGAAGCAGGGAAAGCCGGAATCAAGGCAACAAAAAGATGGAAAAAGAAAGAGATCTTATCTCTGCTGGAGTCCCTGTTTCCAATTTCTGCCCAAGGCCCAGTTTTATTTTTGTCCTTGGTTCTATAAAATATCCTGTATATCCGTATAATCTCCCATTTTATAAAAATGAAGAAAAAAAGAAGGAAAGAAAGAAATAGAAATCACAGGATAGTCATGACAATACATTTAACAATCAGCTGTCATTAGTATATATAAAATCTATTCATGCTACAAAATTATCACCAACATAAAAAATTCCACCCTACTTAAAAGAACAATGAGGAAAATATTTCTGGTAGATTTAAAGAAAGTGAAAGAGAATGCAAATATATATTTGCAGAAAGAATTCTCAAGGTCTATTGCTTTTTTACCCTTAAGATTGTCAATGCACTATGTCAATACAGTGGCAACCACAGGATTTAAAGGTTTTATTAAACTTTCTTCACTAACTTAAAAAATCCATCTCAAATGCCATCTATTTAAGTGTGTGTCCCTTTTCACCTTTTTATTTTAGCAAGAGGCTCTAAGAAATACACCTTTTAAAAAATCTAGCCACAGCAAGCCTATAACAAGGCTTCAAACATATGCACTTCCACACTAAATCACAAAATGGGCTTTTATAAATTTCTTTCTACAAAAATAAATAAGAGAAAGTAATAAAAAAGATAAAGCCTTCATACAGAATTGCAGCAATTATATCCCCACAGCTACACTATAACCCAAAACTTTGCAAAGGCTTTGATTATTGAACCATGGCTGAAGTGAATAATTTGCTTTTCACTAAGAAAACAAGCACATTCATTCTCACCACAATGGAAAGAGGTAGTTTTAATTAAACCTTATCAAAAGATGAATAAAGAATAAACTCAATACCCATTCCACAGAACTCTATTTTCATCTGTTTAGTTTAAGCTTGCCATGTTCATGCAATAATTATCCACTGTCCAAGGAATGCCAGAGTTGTGTTAATGTTGGTAAAGATTTAATTAGCTCAATTATCTGGAGAGTATTGAAGTGAGGCTCAGCACAGTACAAATTTCTTCAGGCTTTATACATACCTCTCATCAAAATACATGAAACTGAAATCTAAGTGAACAAAAGCTTCTTACTCTAAAATTCCACAACTGAAACAGTTCCATACTTCATAATTTTATTACTCTAATTAACCCCCCCCCCCACAAAGTCTTTAGGAGTAGAGCTCATAAGTGAGGGCTTATCTTGGTGTGAGGGTGTGTGTGTGCACAGTGCATGTAGTTAACTTTCTGAATCTGTAAATATGTTCTTAGAAAGTTAATTAAATCTGCCTTTTAGATAAATATTAAATTCCAAAGTACAGTCCTTTAAAAAATTTTTATTTTTTCAATGTAGCCTACATATTACTTTTTTTCCCCAGAAAGCAAGGCATTTAAATAGCATTGAAAGCACAGTAATTCAGATAACTGTTGCAATCTGTCAGACACCAGGGACAGACAGTAGGGTTCATTTCAGAAAACAGATTGGCCCCCAGCGGCCTGACCTTCCTGGTGGGAAAGAGAACGCAGCACTGTGCTTGACAAGCTCAGCAACAAAGAGGTATATTCAGGTCCCCCCAATTCAGACACGCTTCTCACAGGGAAAAATGCAAAACTGGAGAAAGAAATGCACCACGTCCAGCAAAGCAGAGTTTACTTAGATCAGAGACAAGCATTTCAACCATAACAAAAAATAACATATTTAGGAAAGCAGCAAGCACAGTTTTATCCACAGTTATAACTTTAGAAAGCTCTACTTTGGGCATTGTCAACGTCTTAGCTTCCAACCTCACCTGTGAGCCACACCCACTAGCATTATAATATCAGTGGAAATCCCAAAATATTATTATCCTGATAAAAGATTTCCTAATAATCAATGAAGAGGGCATAACTTTTCTCTTAGAAGATGGCTCATGCAAATTTCCAAGTATGCTTTATCTTTCTTTTTATAGGCTGCAAGTTGTGCATTTATTTTGAAACCTAGATAGGCATTTCCTTGTCTTTTAGACTCATTTTGCATGTGTATAGCATCTTTTAAGAAAGTTTCAAAAATCCAGCAAAAGAATAAAAAACAATTAAAACGGTGATAAAGGAATATCTTCAATTTAGAAAACCTCAAGCTGAATTAGTTGCTCTATGTAAAAACGTACATATTTTTCAAAACTCCAATGTCAAGTTTAATTGTATATCCTTCTTGATCCATTACAAGGAATGTTTAGTCTGTATGTTTATAATTACATATGTAATGTGTTAAGATACTACATTTTTAAAGCATTAAGCTTCATGTGGAAGATTATAAATTTAAAAGGCACTCACAGATACCCATATTATCCTTATAAACAAGTACATTGCTGTTTCTTAAATTCAGAGTCTATGTTTTTACAGTACATACTTTCTTGAACTGTAGAGATTACAGGCAGTAACGCTCAAATCAACTAGTGAAGTTGAAACAAGCCCTGGCTTCTGACCCATAAATATCTGGATGATTAAACACTCCTCTTTGAAAATGTGTAGATTATTAGAATAACTTACAGTGAAGAGTAGACCATCGTATACTACATAGAACATCGTATTTTAGAAAAGAAGGCATGGTTTTGAAAACTAGACACAGATCGAAGTCAGAAACTCACGTTGCCAGATAAAAGATAAGGCTGGTCGGGTGCTAAGACAACTTGAACTGTCAAAATAATTTGCCTCCATTTTAAACATAAACACTTATGTATCAGAAAATGCTATAAGGAAATGGGGCAAAAATGGCCCATGCCAGTAAAAAATTATTTTTTATCTGCCTCATTTTTTGAGCCATCTTCTTTAGGAAGTACACAAAGTGTCTTTTGAGCTGGCAAAGAAAGACACAAGTGTAGGTTGGTTTTACCTGGTTTTCTCGCCTGCAAGCACTTTGATGGTATGACTCACTGAGTCCAGCTCTAAAAGACATCCTTGGAACATCAGAGTATTTTGTGTAAGAACAAAGGGTGCTTGGGTTCAGTTTGCAACACAAGTCATTTTTACCACACAAATTCCCTTCTTTTGTGCTGGCAAAGGGGGATGCTTTGAGCCCTTTGGGTTTAGAAGATCTTCAAACAGACAATAGTGTGCAAACAACCCTCAAGAACGTAACTTAGCTAGGACAACCTCAAGGCTGAGACCAAGGCTTTGAGAAAGGCCCCTTCAGCTGATTTCCTTCTGCTCTTTACCCCGAACAAAGCCTGACTGACAATACTGAAATCTCCCTCTTTGGATTAAACCCTCTTTGCAGGAAAAGTATGCAAATGCTATACATGGCTCCCTTGTCTGAGGCCACTCTTAGCCGGCTATCTTTTCTCTGTCTGGCTCACCCCTGCAGACCATCTATTCCTGACACTGAGACCAGCCTTCCAATTCAGTATCTTTCACAGCTCTGACAGTCAGATCCCTGGGCCTGTCACTGCCTCTAAAAGGGGCTCATTTAGTTGTAATTAACTATTCCCTGCATATTTCCTAAGGTATGGTAATTGTGCTAAAAGCCAACAAGTGAGGCATTCATTCTAGTTCTCATTTAAATCTTTTTTTTCCCCTCAGCAGTCTTCCTCCCTCCGCCTCCTTTTCACTCCCAATCCTCTGTCCCCCGATTTTCTCTTTTTGTTCCTCCCTGGTAACATATCAAGTAAAGAGATGAAATGAAGGTGGAAATTGGAAAGTACAGGAAAATAAACAATTCAAAAGGCAGAGCTTACTGAATGATGAAGCACTGCATGGAAAGTTACAAGAAAGTGAAAGAAAATTTAAAATGAAACATTACTTTTGTTGACAGAAATATACATGTATACAAATATGTACATACATACATATTTGAATATTACATAAAATGGCCAATTTAATAAGCTGGTGTAGGGTCTCAAGATATGTTTGTATATACGCACAATAAAAAATTCTATAAATTATTATTATTATTATTTTTGAGACAGGGTCTCACTCTGTTGCCCAGACTATAGTGCAGTGGCACGATCTCGGCTCACTGTAACCTCTTCCTTCTCAGGCTCAAGTGATTCTCCTGCCTCAGCCTCCCAAGTCGCTGGGATTACAGGCACGTGCCACTACTGCCCAGATAATTTTTGTATGTTTAGTAAAGACAGGGTTTCACCATGTTGGCTACGCTGGTCTCAAACTCCTGATCTCAAATGATCCACCTGTCTCGGCCTCCCAAATTGCTGGGATTACAGGTATGAACCACAGTGCCTGGCTTAAATTAATTTTCTTAATAGAAATTTTCTTCTCAAAATTTATTTGCTCTCTGCACTACAAAGAGTACAAACAAAAGATAATGATTTTGCCTTCCCAGTCTCTCTACCCCTAAGCTACAGAGAAGAAATAAATAAGGATCTTAATTTCTGACTTTTTGCAAATAGTTCAGATCTGGGCAAGTGGGCAGTGGACCTCTGAGGCCTGTAGTATGTTCTTGCAGGTAGATCAACAATGCCATGATCAGGAGATATTTAGGGGATGAGGTGAAGCGATAAAAAAATTATTTACCTCAAAGACTTTCCATTAGCTACAAGCTGTTGAGCTATAGTCAAGTGGATCAAACTGGAAAATAGTCATGGCTGTTTGCAACATCTCATCGTCTCAACTCACAAAGCAATGTTGTAGAATTAGTCTTGGCATAGGAAAGTACATATTGTTTCATTAAAAAGACTCAAAGCCCTCCCCCCACAAAAAACCCTCACCTCTTGTAAAGCCCATTGAGATTAGCAGCAGGTGGAGAAGCTGGAGTCCCAAATTCTTATGCCAATAGGACTCCTTTAGCTACTCTTTTTGCTTTTGGCTAAATTATATTTCCATGCTATCTCTTAATCATCTGGATACTGCTATTTCTAGTATTAATTTATCAGCATTTCTTAAGGGTAATAGAAGGTACTTTAAATGTTAACTCATGGAATGCCCTGTGGTTGTAAAATGAGCTTAGCTTGCGTAGTATCTGACTCTTCATCATAGATCTACAGAGGAAAATCTGGTAATGAGATAGCATCAAAGAACTTGGACTCATCCAAGGGGACTCTGAGGTTGGAATATAGTGAGAGCCTACTATGGCTATAAAAATATAAATTAACTAACTTTCTTAATTATATAATAAAATCGGTAAAACCATTTTCTCTGTTAAAGTAAGGACACAGCAGTTCAATGTACTTACTTCCTTTCACTCATATTTCTTATGTATAAATTTTATATGTACAAGCAAAATATTCTACTTTCATTTTATCCCATGTATTTCTCCATGTTACTTGGCTTAATAACTAATTTTCAAGACTGTATCATATTTCATCTGCTTTGGTAAACTTTAATTTACTTATTTATTTTTAAAATATTTAAATGGTCTACTCTGTTCTTAATAATTTGTTTAACCTGTTTTACATTAGTTGTTTCAACTTTTTTTCCATTGTTATCATAATTATCACTGAAAATTTTAGTTACTAACCATTAAGGTGGTTTAAGGAATTTGGTTAGACAGACTTTAATACTGTCAAATACTTCACAGTGTATTTGAGTTTAGGTAAAACTGGGCCTGAAACTATAGTTAACCCCCTTACAGGGACTTAAAAGTACATAGACGGGAGTATGAATTTATTCAAAAAAACACTTTTGCACACCAATTGACTGCTGAGTACACAAGACCATGAAGATACTGAATTCTTAAACATTTCTTTTAACTTTGAAAATGGTCTTAAATTTTTGTCCCTAGAAACTCACTTTTCCATTTTTTGCATTTCCCGAAAATGATGCCAATGTATCTTAATATATGAAATTTTATATATTCATAAAATTCAAATTAAGGGGACTGTTATTCATTTTACAAAAGATATGTGAATAGAAAAGGCATATTCTTTAACCTAAAATAATTTACATATTACTTTTAAGAAACATGTCGTAACATGCTGATAAATATATAATCAAGAATTTATGTCTATAACAGAGTCACAACAGAGTTGCAGTCACTTTTGCAACCTACTCCAGCAAAATTAATTTTTCCCTCATTTGCTCTCCCATATAGCTTCATGCAAAGTTCTGCTGTACCCTTTATCATCCTGAAATTGAAAATGTCATGACTGGAGGATGAACAGAAGGAGAAGAGTAAGTGTTGCTAAAACTGCTAACATCAAATTAGGCGTAAATGTGGATGGAATCTTGTTTATTTTCTTTACTTAATTTAAAGACATGATCTAACATAGTAAGTTCAAAGAGTAAAAAAATACATCTTCCTTTAGCATTGTTAAATGGTTTCTAAAGGATCTCCTTGCTTAAAGATGTTTTGGTTCTTCTATCTCTGACCAGGAAGTCATACATATTTTCCATGGGCAACAACATGAAAATCCAAACTCTTTAGCATGTCATTCAAGACCCTCAGAATCGGGCTTCAAATGACTTTCGCTGTCCATGTCTTCTCACTCCGTATTGCCCTGCCCCTTAGCTCTATCAGATCAGTCTCTAAAGATGCTGCACTTTGTGACACAGCTTTGCTCTTGGTGTTTGTTTCCTCTTTTTGAAAACATCCTCCTGTATGCCCATGCAAAATCCGACACCTTCTTTCGTTCAAAATCTCTTCCTTTGGAAAAACTTCTGCTACCTCCTCGA
This sequence comes from Chlorocebus sabaeus, assembly GCF_047675955.1. NCBI lineage: Eukaryota > Metazoa > Chordata > Mammalia > Primates > Cercopithecidae > Chlorocebus > Chlorocebus sabaeus. Next base: position 61,710,863 of record NC_132924.1, read on the forward strand.
GCAAAATTAATGTTTCCCGTATTTGCCCTGCCACACAGCTTCATGCAAAGTTCTGCTGTACCCTTCATCATTTTGAAATTTAAAAGACTGCATTTGTGTCCCTAAATTGTGAGTGTCTTGAAGCTAGAACTGTCTTCTTACTATTGTCTAGTAGAGCACCAATACAGTGGTTGCTTAAAAAAAAAAAAAACAAAAACTTCCTGAAAGAACAGGAGGTTGGTATATGGTGAGTTGGTTGGATATTCACTAAGTCAATCAATATTTTAAAAATATTTAATGGGCATAACTTACGTGTCATGCGAGGAAATGGGAAATATAATGGTGAAATGAGGATAAAACAGTAAACGAGTTCCCGTATTCTGATATTTAGATTCCAGTGGGGAAGAAAGACAAATGAACAGGTGACTTCAATACTGAAGAGCTAACACTTGCTGTGTTCCCAGTATCTGTAAAGTAGCCACATTCTATTCATGTTTACAAAATATATTCCACACTCTGTCAGATGCCCTGCTAAATTCTACCACCGATCTTGAGTCAAAGGCTGGAACAGCTCAGGGTCCTTAACTCAGACATTCCCCTCTTTGTTGGTGACTCTTTCCCCATTTCCACCCATTTTCATTTAGACAGTTGGAGCCTTCAGAGTAATTTCTCTCTCTTCAGATTCTGACATTAGGCAGCCTTGTTGTCAGTTCAGTAACCATTTCGAGTGCCTTCCATTTGATTGAAAACCTGTCCCAGACCTCCAGCTTCTCTGACTTTGCATCCTGGATATCACATAGGCTTTAAAACCTCATCTGTGTTCATGTAGTGATCAAGGTCAACATCTCCAGTGATAAGTGGGTATCATGTACTTCTTGACATGAAGTGGTGAAAGGGCATCTCATCTTAGTGGTATTCTTCTCCAAAACCCATAACCCCTATCTAATCATGAGAAAGCATCATGAGGGACATTCTGCAAAATACCTGAACGGTACTCTTCAAAAGCATCCAGGTCATAAAAAAATAAAGTTAGTATTAGGAGAAGTTGGGTTAAGGACATAACCCTCTGTACTGGTTTTACAACTCTCCTAAAAAATCTAAAAGTACTTCAAAATAGAGTTCAAAAAACAAAAACAAAAAAACAAAACACAAAAACACAGCCCTAATCTGACTGACTGCTACTCAGGTTGAGTGGATATTTTGGATTCTGAAACCCCAAACGCACCCAGATTTCAATGAGTTACTTCATGAGAGCTGGGTAGGAAAAGACCCAACTCCCGTTTTCTGACATAAAGTTGAATTTATGCTGTGTCTAATAGGAGCTATCCGAAAGCCTTTCTGAGCCTGATGATTTAGTATCATATGGCCAGAGGCTCTCCATGCAAGGTCAAACTTGATGCATATAAAAAAGGAAAGTCACAGCCCCTAGGATTAATATACAGTAAAAGTCTTTCAAGATTTGGTCTACTAGTCATCAAGAGGATAGTAAATGATGCTGTATTGTAATTTTCAGATGATACCTGTGTGAACACAAGAATAGGGATTTTTATCTATTGTACACTAGAAAAATTGAGATATTAAATTGAGAGATCCGGAATCACTTCATACAGCAAAAAAAAAGTTTGTGCTGAATAGTAATTTCTTCAAGAAGGAAAATGTTACCAACATAACTTGTATGTTAGAGTTAATGCATGACACTTGTGAAATAGAGCAGTGTTTTTCATATTTTTTAACTTAGGACCCCTTAATACTCTTAAAAGTTATAAGGAACCCCCCTAAGAACTTTTGCTTCTATGGATTGTAGCTGCTGATATTTACCATATTCAAAATTAAAACTGTAAGGATTAAAAATATTTATGTAAGAACTCATTACATTTTAACATGAAAACATAATTTAAATAAAAATAACTATTTTTCAAAGAGAATTAGTGAGAGGAGTGGCAGTGCTCTACAGTTGTGCAAATCTTTTAAATAAGTGGCTGAATAGAAGAGAGTTGGGTTCACAAATATGTCTCTACATTCAATCTATTATGATACATTGTTTTGGTTGAAGCAAATGACAAAAATATGGAACTACAACAGATAAGTAGTTGGAAAAGAAAGAAGTATTTTAATAGCCCTTTCAGATATATTCTTCTTTTACAGTACAACAAACCTCAACAGGTAGTAGCTTCTTAAGGGTTAATTGTACCAGGGAATCTGAAACTATATCAATGAACTCTTCGTATTCTATTACCTTAATATTTATTGGTTTATTTTAAAATTTCACTGAATATTTTATCCATGCATTATTTTGCTAACATGCATTGATCATCTGGAAAACATTTAGTGAGTTATGCAGATATTTCAAATGCTGACACATTTCATTATACAATATCAAAAAAACACATTTGTTTATATTACCACCAATCTCATTATCATTGTCCAGTTCACAATGGCAAATAAAAGCTATCCATAGTGTTCTCAAATTCAAAATTCCTATTGAAAGCTCTAATTTTATCAACAAATTACTATTGCTTGTTTTGCTTTGGTGACGAACTCATTTTTGGTTCCTTTTTTGAGAAAATGTCTGCCAAATACCCAAGTTTGAATAACTATAGTTTTTCCTGTCAGTCATTCTTTCAAGTAAAAACCATGTGCCTGGAAAAAAGCAGTTAGTTCAGCTTGCAACTCAAACAACTGTACAAGAGCTTTTCCTTGAGACAACCATGGTAACTAGGTATCCAGTGGAAATGACTTATGCAAACTTCCCATTTAGTCACATAGTATATTAATAAGACATTTACCTAAAAGTCGAGGTTTAATAAAATCAATACTTTTAACCTCTTCATCAAGAATATTATTAAGTGAAACTTTTTTCCCCCAAAAAATTGACTTATGCGGTTGTGAAGATACAGTGCCCAGGAACACAGTTTTGATTCATGCTAAGGAGCCAGCAGTTTTACCCTCCCTTGCTTTTGCACCACTACTGCAAATGTCAACAAAGTGAAAATGGCAAAGAACATCTTAGTGTTATTATGAAAACAGTTTTGACCCCATGAAGCCCCTGGGGATCCACAGAGTATATGGACCACACTTTGAGATCTACTGACATAAAGGATGATGATAAAACTACCATTTCTTTTCTTTAGTACCCAGGGACCTTTTCTTAGGAGAACCCACAAAACTGAAAGTGAGACTTTTAACACATGGTTACTCAATCCACAGAGCTGTGGAAAGGTTCACTAAAGAGTATGATAAATATATGAATGACAATATGTACCAGCAAGTAGTTAATGGAGAGGAGATGGATTGAGAAGAGTGCAAAACAGTGGAGATTCTAAGAAGTCAGTGAGTGCAGAGCTGACTTTGGAAGGTGGAATTGAGAGGAGGGGCTGGAGAAAAGGGTAGGCAATGAGACCAGGCATGCACAAACACCACCAATTCACCCCTGCAGTCTGTGGGGCCAGGCACCTTCAGCTTGACTGTGTTGAGTGGTAAGGGCTTCTTACTTAAAGGTACAGACTGGGAAACCTACTTATAGACAACTATACTGAATTATTGTATTATAACATTTTTTGACAATGTTTTCCCTCAAAGTGGCTTGTGTATTTATTAATCTAATAAATCTGTCAGTCATTAACAAATCGAGTTTCTGTGAAAGAAAAAAAATCTTAACATTAGGTGAACCATTTCAAATAGTATTCTATAAAAATTTTGTTTTCAAGGCCAGCTTCTGGACCACACAATACAATTCCCAAATGAGGGGATGAGTGGATTCACACTGATGCTTAAATTTTTATATTTGACAGAACTAATGCAGTATATCTTGACAGCTATATACAGTAGCTTAATGCTAAGCTTTTTATGCTGAATATAGAATGGAATGAATTTTGCACCAGTGTTTTGGACTAGGAGGTTTTAAGATTCCTATTCACATTACACAGCAGTCTGAGGCTGCTTGATAAAACAAGCCTTGGCTTATTAACAACTGCTTCATAAAATGTCTCAATATTTAAGAGAAACCCAAGGCAAAGACATTTTGAAAATATACATTTTAACCAGAATCTGGATGCTAAGTAAACATCCTTTAGTGTTCAGCCAGAAAGATTTGCAGCTGTGGCATTTGTGACTTAACAAGATGAAGATCTCCATGCCAAAAGATAAATGATACCATAAAAGTTTCTTATCAAAAGAAAATACATTTTCAGATGGAATTGATGTTTTAAAAAAGGCTTTACACAAATTTGATACATTGTAAAAACACTGGAAGCTTTTAATTTGGAGTTTAGTATGAATACATGTGAGGCAATACTATTTTCTGTTTTGCCACTATGTTCTCTTTTTACAAACTGCAGATCAATTTCCTCTATAACAGCACCATTTTAGTTTAGTTTTGTTTGTAAATAAGGTTACTGTAAATTGTTAACTTTATAGTAGAATATTACATTCTAGATGAATTGACATCTAGGAAGCAATGAAATTGGAGAACTTCTCCTTTAAAAAAAAAAGAAATTAAAATTTTAACATTGTACCAAAATATGATAGTCACATTCTAAAATGTACATATATTTTTTTCACATGGATTAGATTCAGATCTCCCAAAGGGCATGTGGTCTCTATCAATGAGACTGCATGTGAATCCAGAACCCTGGTTTGATTTGTGCAGCCCAGCTAACCACTGAGTATAAACACCAACCCTGTTATAATTCAGTATGCAACTGAGCTAGTCTTCCACACCAGGAGAGGGGGGGAAAATCCCTCTTATTTTCTAAAGTTGCCCATCTCTATCCGTTTCTGTCGAATTGCCACAATTGCCCAGATAAAACATTTGAGAGTATGTCAGCTTTAATTAATGTAACATGACCTGATCATTTCCACAGTTAAGAATAAAGAAGTTTGCTTTCTTTAAATCCAAAGCTCAACCTGGAGATTATGCTAAGTTGCTTCATTCATAGTCCATACTCCTCTGCTCATGTCAGAAGGACAGCATTTGTCCCCTCTAGTGATAAACAAATTATACATGAAATCAATTCCACTTCACAATCATTTTCCCTATTGGGTATTATCTTTCCTTCCCTGCTCCCTCCAGTTAAGCCCGCATCCTGTAACTTGCTAATGAGCTGAGAGCTTTCTGTTCCAGGTGGCACCCCCTGCCTCGAAGTCATGACATTTCCCATTTCGAATGCTGCTGGCATTTTTCGACAGCTCCTGCTAACTAGCCTTTTTGACCTGCACTAAGAGGAACTCATCTGATCGAATCCTCTAACCTGCCAATCATTCCAGCAAATGATCTTCACAGTCACTCCCAAGGCAGGAATGGAAGGGGAAAAAAAAAAAAAAGGAAAAGCGAGTGAGAGAATGAGGGAGTAGGCAAGCGGCTGCCTCTGCAGCTACCTAATGAGAATACTTTAAGTCTCTGAGGCAGCTGAAACACTGAAAAACTGGTGGGAAAATTAGGACACAACTGAATGCCTGGCTCTGTAATTACTGATTTCTTTCCATCCTGAGATCATTTTGAGAGCAACACCTCTGAGATGTGCCAGTTTCTAAAGAACACAAGAATATCCTACCTTACGTAGAGAAAATAGATTTATTTCTCCTGCCACTATCAATATGCAATTCTCATAATCCCACTCTGTCAAACAGCATCCTTTGCAGAATTAATCATGTGCTATAAGCTCGTTAAGTGTGCATTTGTAAACTAGGGATGATTATAATATTTGCCACAGTGAAGAAAGAACCTCTTTTTTCTCAGGCATATTTTAAATGTTACCACCATTTAGGGGTGTTAATTTTTACATATTCACATAAAAACAAACAGGTATGGTGGAGGTTGGTATGGAGCCAGGGAGGATTAAAGTCTTGACACCGACAAAAAGAGGATAATCTGGGCATTTTTAACTAATACAGGTAAAATAATTTTTTTCCTTTCAGATTTTTCCTGCCTGTGCAGAATCAGTTTATTTAATTATATTTAAACTTAGTGGTGCCTTGGCCCACAGAATAAACCTATTACTTTAGGAAGAATGATCTGGGAGATGGTTAATTTGGCAATGGATCACAACTCTACATATCTTAATATGGAGTAGATTTGTTGACCAAGGAAAGATACAATATAATTATGTGTTATCATTATACCATTGTATGTGATAATGTAAAATAAATACTGTACATGATTTAATTGCACATTATAATCACACATCTTTCCCCATTTATAGTAATTAGGCCAATAGCCCCATTTACAGTAATTATTATATGTAATTGAGGGCATTTTACTAATTGCATTGAAAATGATAAACCAGAGCAATTAAAAATCCAAGGGCACTATATGTAATGCAAACTACATTAAGAGAATGGTGATAATTTAAAGGGAAAAAATTCACCCAAATATTGAAGTTAACAGTTCAGTATTTGATTCCACGCTTGGCATACAGGGTTTTTAAAAAAATTTTTTTTGGGGGGGTTATTTTTATAATGAGATACATTTCCACCAAGGACTCTAACTTTTGTATTGTTTTTGTTCTAGATTGTGTACATTATTTCCCTACATGGAAAAGTAACTTTTGATGTTATCTTCACAACTCAAGGACTGATGCAAAATTATTCTTTTTGGCTGTATGAAGGGTGTGTGTTTGTGTGTGTGTGCATGCGTAGGTTAGTAGAGAAAGCAGCTATCCTAAATTCCAAAAGATGCTCAGTAAACCATTCATTTGCACAACCAATTTGATACTCTTAAAAGCTTTATTCATGGAAGCAATTCAGAGTATTGCAAACTGTTCGTAAATTATACTTGTAATACTTTAGCTAAAGTGTTTAACTTTGCCTATCAAAACACATTCGGGTTGAATTTTCATTACATTTGCTATCTGTCTAGAATTTTAATGTGTCTAAGGACATGAAACCCTGGCTCTTGTCCCCAGGCCCCAGTGTCTAGCCCTCCCTGATCCCAGTCCCCATTTCTACCCAGACAAAGCTCCCATGTGAAGAATATCGCAGGAGGAGTGACGAGCATCCGTGGGACAGCGGGAATAGTTTCCAGCTTCTTTTTGCCTTCCCTTCTCGACATTGTCATTTAGACATTGTCCTCTGTGCATTCAAATGTCATCCCAGACCATCAGCCCACTTCAACTCAAACAGCCTCCTTTTATGCTTAGACACTTCTTAGAGTATCAGCAGACCACAAAGAATGTCTAGTGGGACTCAGCTGCTATACTGGTATTAATAATACAATACAGTACACTTAGGGCATAGACAATTCCTTCTGTATCCCAAATTCATAAGAATCAACATTAAATGAAAAGGAAAAATAGGGCACCTGAACTGTTTCTATTTTCTATATGTGACTGCTAACTTCCTTGTAATAAATATTGTGGTTACTAGTCACATCACAGCTTGGGCCCACTATTTATAAGAAAGCTTCACTCATATTTTGCTGCTGGCTAAATAGTCCCTAAGAAATTAATTTGGGTTTTAAGAAGTCAGAAGATGCAAGGGCTATTCCCCCCCGCCCCTCACCATTTTGAAAGTTCATTTGACCTGGAAATGCTGAATCACAAAAATATAGTCAATTTTTAAGGATCCATGGGTTGATGAACCAATTTGTGAAGCATCAACCAGTTTCCTCTCTTTTAGCCACTTTGCTTTTTAAAACCTTCAATCAGAGAAAAAAAAAAGAAAAGAAAAAAAGGGCAAAAAATTAGTATTTTTAGTTAAAAAAAATCACTCTAAATTCTTTGTTTTTAAGAAAAACAGTTAAATATTTAAAGATAATGGAGCTTCATTTGGGTAACATACATGGTTTAGTGAAACAATGTATGTGTGCACAAATTTGTGTGTGATGGCACAGAGAATTAATATGATAAAGCAAATGTAGCTAATGTAGTAAAATGTTAACGCTTTGGGGAGAGTGGGTGAAGGGTATCAGGAATCCTTGTGCTATTCTTGCATCTTTTCTGTAGACATGAAATCATGTCAATATAAAAAATACTAAATGCTTGAAGGCTGGGCATAGTTGCTCATGCCTGTAATCCCAATACTTTGTGAGGCCAAAGCAGGATGATCGCTTAAGGACAGGGGTTTGAGACCAGCCTAGACAACATGGTGAGACTCTATCTTTACAAAAAATTAAAAAATGATCCAGGTGTGGTGGTGCACACCTGTAGTCCTAGCTACTCAGGAAGCTGAGGTGGGAGGATCATTTGAACACAGGAAGTTCAGCCTGAGCAACACAGCGAGACCCTGTCTCTTAAAAAAAAAACAAGTAATAAAATAAAACAAAACAAAAATGCATTCTGAAGGAAGCATGATACAACTTTATTTTCATTCTGCTTTGTGACAATCCCAGTAGGTGGTGAGAGCCTACGAGTCCTCTGCCTACCCTTGCATGGGGTTAGTAGGGTGGTAGTGCTGGAGAGTACAGATCAGAGTTGACCCAAAGAAAAGAAGGGGTGGAGAGGCAGGGAAGGGACGAGGAGGAGGAGAGAAGAAACAAACTTGCATTAGCGTTTAAAGGACAGAACAGACTCCCCAGGGTAGAGAGGGAGCTAAGGTAAGGTGGGGGGAGGTAAGGTGAGGTGGGGGAACTAATAGCATTCCAGCCTCTTCTCATATGGGTATTCATAATATGCATCATGCATTTGAGGTTCAAAGTGCTGTCAATTTCCCAAGTAAGATGTATTTTTTAATTGGCAGTCATGTGGGGGTAATGGTAACAACTAGGGAATCTTTCAGATGAAACCTGCGAAGAACACTAAGTAAGGTTTGTTTCCCCTCTGAGCATCATTTCAACAATTGTTGTCAATTATATGAAGTAACAGAAATAATAAAACTGTAGCCATTTAATAGGAAAAAAAAAATTGTAGGATCATGCAGAAAATGGCAGTTTTTGCAGGAAAAACCCCAGAAATCTTTCTGGTACTGAAAGAAACCTAGATCTAACACTTGTGTTTCTTATATATTGAAAAGTGCTGATGGATATTATCTCCTTTTGTGTCTATAGTTGAGAAAATGCAACATACCTTAAAAGGACCTTTTGTCAATAGCCAAAAGTATCACACAATGAAGATATCATACCATCAGAACTGGAGTTTCTCTCTGTACTTGCCTGATTTTTCACTCAGTAGTATACAGGCCAGGCAAGGCACTTTCCAGCTATACTGCTTGCTTTCCAAAAGTTTCTCCAAGTTTCTGAATGGCTAAGCCCAGCAGTCTCTTCCAAACACTTCCTTAAAAACAGGTTGGCCACCCGGTTCTGGGCCCAGCTGACTGGATCAGGGCTCAGAGCCTGACCTCAAGGCAGCCTACAGTCAGCCAGCAGTTTCTATGGGGGTGACTGACACAACAGCTTCACTCTATACTTCATGATGATGGCTACATCAATCAGAACCACTCTCTGAGAGGGTTTGAATCTGAGGCAAAAAGAGGTCAGCAATAGACTGCCCCAGAAGTAGAGGGACAAAGAGAAATGATAATAAGCGGGATCCATGAATAAGCAGAAACAAGTCAGCAGAAGCCCTGAAGTGAAGGGAACATGAAAGCTGTGTTAGTTGATGCAGAGACAGAAAAAGTGAGCCGCCATAATGTCACAGCATGGAGGAGAGCAATAGGTGGCTGTTCTTTAGGAGCAGTTTCCAGAGTTGAGATGGCGGTTGAGATGGCAGACAGCTCTAGGTGGCCTACCGAGTAAGAAACACCGTTCTACTAACGTTCAGACAGCGCTGCCACAGTCTTAAGCACCAGTGCATTGTGTTCTGTCTAAAATCAGGTTTCTAAAAAAAATCTTTATCTCATTTAATTAAATTTCCTTGAGCATTCTACTCTGTTTACCTAACAGCCTACTTACAGGAGATTACTGCTTAATGACCAAGTAGAAAGTCCGACACATTTTTTTTTCATTATCATGTAATTCCTATATAATGTGGATTTGCAGAAATAAGAGGCTAAAAGGTAAGGAGAGGGTCACCAAAATATGCATGCAGTTAACTTCTTGCAATTGAACCAAATAAAATTCTTTCATGCACTAGACAAATATTTGTAAATTTATTAGGAATGGGGTCTGTGAACCAACTGATTCAATGAAAATAGATATTCCATAATAAGCACATACTATTTCAGAAAAATTACAAAACATAGCTAAAAGAGTAGAGACCTCTCTTATCCCTTATATTTAGCTAAAGGAGAAGTAGAGTGATCATGCACTTTCTATGCCAGTTTAGATTAAGAGGAAAATTAAGCTCACCGAGGGATGTGTTTGGTATCACTGTAAGCAAATGTAAGTGATACTAATGGATGTGGTATTCAATACAGCTTCCAGTCTTTTCCTTGGGGAAAATTTCTATGTATATTTAAGGCTCTCTCAGACTTTAGAAGGGTCTTACCCATCAGTGCTGATAAAATGAGTAAGAAGAATCTATGAAATCTTTACTAATATCTTTAGAGGATAACAAAATGTAAGAAGCACAGTATTTTGATAATCCAGTGGCACTTACCCCATTTTTAACTTAGGTGCTTATGGTTTTCTTCTTATTTAATTTGGTTATAAGACTCTGAAACCAAAATTGCTTTCTACTGCAAAGCCAAATGCATCTCATTAGATTTTCCACTAAGACCAATTTATGCAAATCTGGCATTATTAACTGAATAATTGAAGTGACCTTGGTATGCAAGGATAGAAATAATTTGGCATTGAGGTTTGGAAGAAAAATTAGGACTTGAAATATTCTTGTCTACTCAGTCCTCTATTATTTCAAAGACAGAAGTAATACAATGCATTTTCCACATTTACCTCTTTGTAACTCCCCAAAGAGAGGTGGTTAAAATGCCGGCCCACAGACTTAGTCTCCTCGAGCCCCCAAACCCTTTGGCCTCCCTCTCCTTCCCATTCTCTCTAGGCATTACAAAGAATTGGGACATTTGAGGAAATTCAAATGTCCCAAGATGCCAAAGCCTTCTCTAAACAGTCAATGAATTCAACAGCAACAGCAAAATTAAAGTCTAAGAAATTACAGATTTTTCTCTAAGGATATCTTATCTACGTAGACATTTTGCTCTATAATGTCTAGATGATATTCAGTATTGGTCAGAGTAAGGCCATTCCACAAGATATAATAGGCCAATAAATAGGCTACATTATTTGATCTCTAAGATGGCCCCATTTATTTAAAAACTCTGCAAAGGTGAGACATTAAAATAATTTCTTTTTCTGCTGACTGACAGAAAACCCGTAGAATCCATCTTCCCTGTAGCTTTTCTGAGAAAAAAGAAATTGAGTTGTTTCCTCAGCATTATGTTGAATCAAGCTGAGGCATTTGGATTGAAAGAAAACTACACCAACGATAATATTAAAGCTTTATTGGCCAGGCGTGGTGACTCATGCCTGTAATCCTAGCACTTTGGGAGGCCGAGGTGGGTGGATCAACCGAGGTCAGGAGTTCGAGACCAGCCTGGCCAACATGACGAAACCCCGTGTCTACTAAAAATACAAAAACTACCCGGGCGTGGTGGTGGGCACCTGTAATCCCAGCTACTCGGGAGCCTGATGCAGGAGAATTGCTTGAACCCAGGTGGAGGCAGAGGTTGCAGTGAGCTGAGATTGCGCCACTTCACTCTAGCCTGGGCAAAAGAGCAAAACTGCATCTCAAAAAAAAAAAAAAAAAAAAAAAAAAGCTTTACAAGTTGATGTGAAAAAGGCAAAACTCACAGAAAAAATATTTGTGTTGCTATCAAATAATTCTAGAGGAAAGCTTCTACTGTGTAGATATAACTGATATCTAGTTTAAAAAATATATGTGAAGAAAATATATTTTTACATTTTTGTAAAGGTTTTTATATACTAATGATTGTAGTTCTGAGCACCTTTTAAAAAATCTCTTTTCAATTAGCAACCTTTGAGACTTTCCAAGCAACACTTCTGTCCTGTGAGCTTGATTTGATTTCCCAAGGAGGAGCGGCGCTGAAACACGTTCTAGCAGCTTTGACTGCCTGGGCTCAGGTCAGGGGATCTCAAAAGAGCCAAGAAGAAGGAACACAGTCTTGCAACTGAAATTCAGGCTTGCTTGTGTGCATGTGTGTATGAGGCAGCAGCACAAATAAAGTCCACTTTTTTGTTTTGTTCCACTGAATTGGTTAAGGGATTTATAAAGCCAGGGCCCTCATTATGATAATGCAGGTTAAATACTTTTAAAAAGCATATGATGTAACCCTCATGAATCAAAACCATTCTCAATACCAGGAGGTAGCTTGTCAAAAACTTAGCCCCACTCTTTGTCTGACCAATTGAAATTCAGAGTGGAAGTACAAATGCAACCAAGAGTTGTGTTTTTTATTCTATAGGGAGAAATAACACGAAGAATGAAGACTCTTACCTATGGAGTGACAAGTTAACAGTAACATCTTCTGACTGTCATTTATACATCATATTTTATCTGGAAACCTTTTATCTCCAAATCATTCATAAATTGCCACCATGCCCCTGATAGGCCAAAACTGACCCCTATGTTGAGGGTATTCAAAAGCTAAGTCCAGGAGTAGCTCAAGATACTGGCAGTTTACCCACAAGACAATGTGTATAGTTTAAAATTTTCTCTCTTTACCATGCTATCAATTTAGCCTGTTAACATATTTCAAACTAAGAGAGGGAGGAAAGAAGAGGAACTACTGCAATGCTGCATATATCCTTTGAGTTACTTGAATACTTTTTATTTTATTTATTTATTTATTTTTTGAGACAGGGTCTGGCTCTGTCACTCAGGCTGGAGTGCAGTGGTGCAACCTCAGCCTCCCAGGCTCAAACCATCCTCCCACCTCAGCCTCCCAAGTAGCTGGGACTATAGGCAAATGCCACTACCATGCCCAGGTAATTTTTGTATTTTTGTAAAGATGGGCTTTCACCATGTTGCCCAGGCTGCTCTTGAACTCCTGAGCTCAAGCAGTCTGCCTTCCTCGGCCTCCCAAAGTGCTGGGATTACAGGCATGTGCCACCATGCCTGGCCTGAACACTTAATTACTGAATATCAGAACAAACACACACTTTTCTCTACAAATCAGCACATAAAAAGCCTTCCCCACAGTAACATTTGTTCTCTATTTGTTTCAGAGACTTGTGCTACATTAAGTGTATGTGTGTGTGTGTATATATATAAGTAAATTATATATATGTAAATTATATATATGTAAAATATATATAAGTAAATTATATATATATAAATATGTAAGTAAATTACATATACACTAAAAATTTTCCAAAAATACTAGGCACTTCCATCTGGCAATCAAGAAATACGGCCTTTTCAGAAGTTGCCATCCCAGGCTGGTCGTTATGTAGCACATGTGATGTGATGACTGGGCCAGGCTGACATGGCTAGAGGTTGCCATGTTTAGATTATGCTTCCTATCTGCAGAATAGTAGAGGACAAAGAATTTGATAGTAAAAGAGAAAAGCTTCATCACGATAAGGTCCGTACCAGGAGCCAGACAGGAATCAGAAATAGGTGAAGTGGCCCAGATGGGAGCTAAACTAAACTGGGGAGTCTACATCCCCTCCAAAGGAGGCGCCAATGATTTAGTTTCACGCAAACACTTCTGGTAGGAATGTGAAGGCGATATTGCTGGAGTTGCTTATTTTTCAAGGAAAACCAGAAATCTAGACTTTTGTGTATAATTTCCTCATTTTAAAATGAGAACAACTAATTAGAAAAATTGAGTGGACAAAAGAAAGTAGGTCTGTGGCTTAGAAACAGTCCAAAGTGAACCTTTTTCTAATCTCTGTGAGCAATGTGAGTAGTTAAAATGACTTGCTTATAACTAAAATGGTTTGCCTATGACAATATAAATAAAAGCATAAGATAAAGTATAATTTTAGTTAGAATCTAGTAGGTGCCTGAAAATGTGGAAATAACTGAGAGCATTCTATCTCAATAGAAGGTCTGATGAACGCCATAATGCACACAAGAGACTCATAGGATAGTTGGTGAAAAAACGAGTCTGAAATATTTCACTTAAAGAATCTGTTCAATAGTCATTAAATACTACTTTCCTGGTAAAGCGGGTCATCTTACCTGTGTGCTCTTGAGAATGTGTTGCTTGTCAGTGCTTGCTGTTTGATAGACTTTTGCCATAACTATTGTTTTTCCCAAAGGCCCGCATGCTTTCTCCAGCTTCTGGTTGCAATCTCACATTTGGGACAGTAAAAATAGAAGACACTGTGGACAGAATACGAAATTTTCATTTATATACGTATACACATTTATAATCATTTTTTTTTAATGGAGACTGAGATGCAGGTTTGGATGCCCAGTACACTGAACATCATGGTATGTTTTGATCTTTGAAATGCCAGGTGGTCGCAGGCACACACACATTTATACACATAAGCAAACATATGATAGGATGGTCTGTCTTTCCCTCAGAACCACAGCTCAGACTATCTCCCACATTTTTCTGATCTAGAACAATGAACTTAGATTGGGAAACAACATATTTTGCCCTTCCTTTGTTCCATTCTTTCATTCACTGGAAAAATATTTATTGAACCTCACACTGTTCTGGGAATTTCAGAATCCTGTACTAAATAAATCAGAATGAAAGGAAATCCCTGTTGTTATAGAGTCCAGTTGGGGGAGACAGGCAATAAGCAACCAAGCAGATATAATACATTAAAGAGTGGTAAATGTTATGAAGAAAAATAAAGCAGGGAAGAGAAATTGGAAGTTTTAGGGTGGAAGGAGGTCAGTGAAGTCTCTCCTGAGAAGGGACACTGGTGGAGAGAATCAAATGAGGTAAGAGGGCAAACCATGCATATGTCTAGAGCAAGCACACATATAAGAAGAGGAAACAGTGAGAGCTGACTTTAAGGAGGCAATAAGAGAAGCAGGCAAACCAGGTAGGAGATAACTGTAAAAATGTGGTTGAAAGATGATGAGTGACTGAGGGCAGGGTGATAGCAGTGAAGTGAGGAGCGGCATGATCCTGGATATACTGTGAAGGTAGTAACAACAGGGTCTGTGGAAGAACTGAATGTGGAGTGGAACCAAAAAAAGATGAGTTAGGGATAGCTTCCATCAACTGCAAGAATGATGCTGCTATTTACTGACAAGCGTGAGACTAGAGAAGGCGCAAGTTTGAGGGGAAAGATGAGTTCAGTTTTGATAAGATTAAGTGTGAGAGGCCTACTAGGTGGTCAAATGGAAATGTTGAGTGTCAGTTGGATATGCAAGTCAAGTCAGGGAAGACAGGACTGGAGATGGAAATTTGAAAACTGTCAGTGTACAGATGATATTTAAATCATGAGATGGGATGAGATCATCTAGGCTCCAGGGAGTCCATGCAGATAGACAGATCTGAGGATTCAGCCCCAGGACACTCTAATGTGAAAGGTCTGGCAGATGAAGAGAAATCAGCAAAGGAGCGTGAAGAGGAGACTTTAGCTTTCTAAACTAGAGGAAAGCAATGAGAGAATACTGTCCTGGAAACCAAGCAAAAGAAGTATTAGTAGGAGGAGATGGTTGTCAATTGCACTGAATCTTCGATAGGCTGGGAAAAGACCAATGGATAGAGGCTTCGAAAGCCAGGCATTGTGGACACAAAAGCCTGTTTGGAAAGGATTCAAAACAGAACAAAAGTCTAGGAACTGAAGGCAGCAAATCTTACATCTGAAATGGGTGCACCTGTTTCATTTTTAAAAAGATGGCACAGAGCTACATTAAGAGCATTATGCTGTTCTAGGATGATATATAGAACATATACAGGAATATGTGGGAAAATCGACAAACTCTAGAGCTAGAAAGGTCCCTGGAGACTACTGTGTCCGTCTTACTCGCTCCTTAAGTGAGAAATGGGAAGCCCAGAGAGACTAAGGCACTTGTCCAAAGTTCCCTGGCTAGTTAACAGTGGAGCTGAAGCTGCAATCCAGGTGGTCTGATTCCCAGTTCAGTGCTCTTCACACTGTACCGATTTGTTGGCCTTCTTTCACTGAATTTGAGTTTTGTGAATTAGCAAATGAGTGTAATAAAATCAAGGACTCTGTGCTATGAAGTGTATTTTGTTCATTTACTTTGACAAGGGTAGTACAGCTTCAATTATTCATGTAACTTGATAGTATACGCAGGAGAATGCCCTGTGGTGTATTTGGGAAAAGTAATGAATTTCTTCTAAATCAGTCCTCCATTTACTTCCCTGCAATCAAATATTTGAGAAGAAGTGGGACAAAGCTGTTGGGGTTTCAGGACAGAGGGAGAATAACAGGGTGCCACCAGAATTACCCAGCTTTAACAGCCAGATCCCCAGATAACTGTACCATTATTCTTGCTTTCTGCTTTTATAATTCCTGCTTCAGTGGTACACTAATACATTACCTCTAAATTTTGGTACTATGTAACCTGATGAGATTTTAAGGAATAGTATAATAAAGAAAGATACTACATTATTATGTATTATTCCAAAGCATGTGTCTGACATAAGCCCATAATTTCATTTTTATACGAATCCATGAAATGACTGCAGGGCTCTGTGTTACTCAGGCTCCAACAACACTTGATGCCCTTCTCTCGGGGTCTGATATATTACACTAGGCCAAGAAGGCTTAAATCTACTTGTAACTTATTTTTGTTCCCATCTTCTCCTTTTAACCTGATTTTGCTTCCTGCTTGCATAAGTGTTTTCCTCTTGTGGAAATTCTTTAGAAGGTGCTATAAGCCAGCTTTAGGAATGAGAGTGCTATGGATTGAATTGTGTCCGTCCCCATATTCATCTGTGGAAGCCCTAACCCCTAATGCGATGGCATTTGGAGATGGGGCTTTAGGAGGGTAATTAGGGTTAGATGAAGTCATAAGGGCGGAGCCCTCATGATGAGATTAATGGCTTTGTGAGAAGAGGAAGAGATTGGTCTCTCCACCCTGTGAAGACACAGCAAGGTGCCCTTCACAAGCTGAGAAGAAAGACCTTACCAGGAATCGAATCTGCTGGCACCTTTATCTTGGACCTCCCATTCCCAACAGAAATAAACGTCTGCTGTTTAAGCCACCCAGTCTACAGTATTTTGTTATTGCATTGTGACCAAACTGAGACAGCATGGTTCCTAAACTACAGCTTGGTTGCTAAGACAATCCATTTATTGGTTCTGTAACACTTCTTTCCAGGTGGATCTCCTCCTAAATCTCCTTGAAAAAGCAGCACGTAAGGGTATTACAGGTGCTGCTGCTACTGCTGCCACCGCCACTGCTGCCTTTGCCAGATGGTGAACTTTTACAAGACTCTATGCTAATGTGAAATTCAATTATAAAAACATAAAAAAACTTCTAAATATAGTCTGCAGAATACTAACCTAGACAATAAGTCACCCAAACCAGTCATTTCACTTAAAGAAATGAATTCCCAAAGTCTCCAAAGTCTGGGAATTCTTTGTTTTGTAAACATGTTTACAAGTACAGCCACGTTGTTCTAAATGGAAATGACTACAGTATTTAGTACTGGGATTGTCCTTTCTTGCAACTGGATTTATGCTTCATAATGATTATCTTCTAGACACAGAAATGCATTTCTATAACTCAAAATTGTTACTGGAGGCATTTAGTAGAATCTTGCTTTAAAAATATAATGATTTTTCTTCTTTATTCTCCCCCCTTCAAAAGGTTTCACTGCTCCTGATGTTTAACGTTATGCAAAGACGTGTTTCTGCCAATGAATATCGCCTTATGGTTATGCTTCTGCAAATAGCCTGCTGTGAGCTGATAAAGGGATTAATGCAGCCAAAATTCTTAATCTGTGAAATTACAAATTAAATTCTCATATTAAAAATACCACCCTGAGGTATTTTTTGTGGTTTTAATTCCCCTCTGGTGTTCTGCATACATTGTGCTTGTTAATGACGGGGACAAGGCTGTCTCCCTTGGCAGTCTGCTGCCGAGTGATAATGTGTAGGCATTTACTCACTGATAGAAACTGGATTTAACCACTGGCTGATAAACTAAGTGGCAAGTGGGTAATAAGTCCATATTAACAGAAAAGTACTACTACAGAATTCAGAATTCACAGACCATCAAAATCCTGGCTTAAACTCAATCATCAAGTCAGATGGGATTGAGATGTCACCAAGGAGGAGTGATATCAAGTTACAAGTTACATTAAACGGGAAAACAAACCATATGTTTGAGTGTGATGAGTCATAAACTAGTGAGCCTATTTACATCATTTTTGTTTTCAGTATAGAAAAAGTATTTTCCCATAGGGATTTAATTTTTAATTTAAAAAAACTTGAGGGTAGCTGTTGTAATAGTCAGTGAGTAGTCTTTAGAAAGGAAGTAGGGCAGAGTATTGAGTAAATATGGGCTGGAAATATGTGAAATGTTAACGAGGATTTGCTAAGCATTAAGGGGAGTAGTAGATTAATATATCTATAGTCACTTTAGGGTTAAAAACAAGTAATGAGAAATAAATGTGGGATATCAAATAAAGATTTAGGATAGAAATACCCAAGAGGAGTTGTACTTAGAACTTAGTTCCAAAATAAAGGTTATTGTCATCAAGGAGAATCCAATATTACGATGGGTGAAAGAAGTCTAAAATCCAAGAGAACGAAGAAATAATCGTATGTCTACTGTAAGTGATGTATACCAAGGATTAATAAACACATGATAAATATTAATGCATATGTGCGGTATGTTAATTTTTAGGGCAATCAGAAAAGAGTATAGAAGAAATATCTCTAATTGTTCTTTGGAAAGAACATATCACCATTGAACAAAAATATTCTGACGGTAACAGTTTGTACAAAATTTCACAAGAATTCTGTTTCACACTTTGGAAGAAATCTGAGATCCTCCCAACCATAAATCCTCCCCCAAATATTTAAAATGTAATTTTTAAAGGCTGTATAAATATGAAGACTTTTATAAAAACAAAACAAAACCCACCCAGGAATGTGTTTTCTTTTAAAAGATTCAGAGAAGAGCTGTCTATACAAATACCAAGAGCATTTGCAGTTAAAATGAATTACACGTCTTCAGTCTGTACATGACAATTCAGTGCATTAGCCAATTGCCAACTCTGTTCCTCAGCTCGCTGCATAGCAGCCCTTTTTAAGGTTATTGTTACAACCAAGATGGTCTCTGAGAATCAAACAGAAATGAATCATCTTCTCCTCTGTGTACTGCAGCCAGTTAAAAAGTACTGTATGCATAAAGCACTAAATATGTAAATCATATTTTCCTTTTCCTTTATGACTGCTCAGATCATTTTTTTGGACACACACATAATCAAATACAAAGATGCACAGCTGCAGACTGCAGAGCAGAGATAGCAAAAAAGGAATCCATTTTCTTCCTGTGTCTGGTAAGCTAGCAAATGAATGGCAGGATTCCACTAAATATATATGCACATGGCCCCCCTTCCCCTGTTCTCTCTCTCTCCATACACACACACACAAACACACAGACACCCATGTAATGCACAAACATACATTATCTTATGTTTGTGCACACACAAATATGTGAATCTCTGTATACAGGTTACATACAGATGCTAAAATAAAATTATGTCTCTGCTTGGACTGGATGTTGTGGATTTGTCATACTCACTATCGGTGAGTTCCCATAGCCGTGGGGGCAGGTCACTAAAATACTCGTGGCTCAAAGCAGCTTGTGCCGATAGTCTGTTCTTTGGGGAACATTGTAGGAGCTTGGAGGCCAGGTCTTCTGCATGGTTCACATAGCTGAGCCTAAAAACATGAGCAAAAAAGAGACATCAGACCAAACTAGAAAACCCACTAAATAAGACATAAAGTGTACCTAATTTTTCTGGATTTCAATTTATTCTTGGCTAGAAAAACAAATTACCTGCTGAAAATAAACGAAGCAAAT
This sequence comes from Chlorocebus sabaeus, assembly GCF_047675955.1. Lineage (NCBI taxonomy): Eukaryota > Metazoa > Chordata > Mammalia > Primates > Cercopithecidae > Chlorocebus > Chlorocebus sabaeus. The sequence continues at coordinate 61,730,674 of NC_132924.1, forward strand.
CACACTAGTTCTTAGAGTATTTGTTACTTCAAACTTACTTTTACTCTAGGTATCACAGTATAATTGATTTAAAATATTTCTACTATAGGCAAAGGGTTGATACTTTCAGAAAAGATAAAACTAGGTCCAGAGGTAGAAAATTTCAGAAGACAACGTATCAAATAATTGCTAGAATTTGTTCATAGAATCTATGTACTACACCCACATCTGGATATATTTATAGAAAATTAATAATAAATACCTAAGAGAATTAAAATAAAACTGCTATTAAACTCTCCAGCTACTAAAGTTTCTTTTCCTCTAAGAACTTACATTTTCTTGCATTGAATATAAATAACATTATTGAAACAGTGCCCTGTCAAATATCAACTATCATAATATTAAAATACAGGTTAGCAAAGGGGATGTGCTTAGATGATATAGGGCTGAATCAATTCAAGATGACCTTTAAAACAACAGTAGATAGAAAATATGTGTCTCAAGATTACAGAAAAAAGCATAACAATAGTCTTTCATGTGGTATAAGCTTTCAAATGGGTAGCAGCATTTCTCAGTCCAGCTCAGCCTTGCTTTTCATGGAACCTCTATTTCTCTACTCAGAGCAATCAAGTCTGGATAATTAATACAATAATGATAATAAAAGTATTCCTGATAACGGCTACCACTTCTGGGTAGTGGAACATGTGTCAGGCACTTTCCCAGGTACTTTTAACACTCATATTTCTTACAGTCTGAGAAGGTTAACAGTTGCTATTTTGTAGTGGTAGAAGCTAAGTAGGAGTCAGAGATGGCAGTGGATCACTCGGGTAGTAGGTTGAGAGGAGATTCAAATCCACCCAGAACTCCTTGACTCTAAAGTGGTTTGCATATGCCATGCTCTTCTTTCTCTCACAGGTTATTTTAAAGGCATTTCCCAATGGATTCTCCAGTTTCTGAAACCCGGTGCAGTATGTACAGTGACTCTCAGAGGTAGCCAAAAGTGGGTGAGGGAGCCAGAAGTGGCTGCACCTTCCAGTAGGTATTTCTTTAAAAATCCTTGAAGCTACTCAAGACACAATTAGCCAACAAAACATGTTTCCTCAATGACCAACAATCTCCTCCTTCCCCTTCTCAACCAGTTCTTTAGTATTTATTTCAAATTGTTGGGGATGGGGGTAGGAAGAGAATACGAGGTAATGGATTTGGGTAGAGAAAGAAAAAGGGGAAAAGCAAAGAAAAATGTTACCACAAAGATCCAAACTAAGAGACTTTCTCTCTAAATCTAATGTGAAGGCCTCACAAATGGGTTCAATGTGTGACTGCTGCAAAGGCTGTTCATGGAAAAAATGGATCAATGGATTGGTTGTAACTGTCTCTCCCTGGAAGACAGAAATTTGTCCACAGGGAAAGAAAGAATTCTCAAAATCCTTAACAGGTATTTTTCCCCCTTTAAGAGGGCACAGGGCCATCCATATTATTCCTTCCTCTTCCAAAGACTTTATCACTAGTACAACTTTTCATTCATATTTTAAAAAATCATATGCAAAGTTTGAGATAGGCTTCATGGTTAAAAGTTATACTTATACTGAATGTACAGTTCATAGTTAATTATGGTGAACAGTACCTTCATATCAATTTTATATAGTTTTGATAAAATAGAACAACCAGATTAGGACTAGATCTGAGTCTCAGGCCTAATACTGTTATTTTCCTAAACTCAGACAAACAACTTTTATCAAAAGAAAAAAGGAATATTATTAATTGCCCAAACTGTATGTTGTTACACTGCATGTAAATACAAGAAGAGAAAGGTAATTGCAATACTTCGTGTACAAGTACTTAACTCAGAAGTCAAGAATGTAAAACACATGAAATACAAAGCAATACATACTATTTTTGATCTTGGTTTTCTCATCTATTGAAAAATAGTGATGAACCATATTATGTCTGCAGTCCCTCCAGTTCCAAAAAGCCATGAATCACATCTGAAGCATGGTTTCATTATCTTGAAGAATTGTAAACACTTACAGTTGTATCTTTGTGTCTGCAGTAAACTGTTGACTATATTTAAATGTAATGTATATGCCTCATATAAGGAATTCATCAATATAAGACAATCCCATTTCCCCCTAAATTGACTACACTTTAATATGCCAATAATCAGATTTTCATTTGTGATATTTAGTTAATATATAAATATTTGTTATATAAAATTTTAGTTTAGAAATTTTATTCTAAGTTTCCACATGCATTTTCAACATCAGAGCCTTTGTCACCGCTAGAACCTCTTTTTTCGGTCTACCTAAGTTGTTAAGACATGATACTTTTGGCAATCCATGTATGATATCTTAATTGGAAGTTTTATCTGAAGTCATAAGTATACCTTATCAGATTGTTAGAATGGTGATGGTGGTTCTCAATCTCCCATGTGATGGTAGATCTTTTTCAATCTTTCTTTGCAATTCCATCAATTTTTGTTTTATATTATAAGGCTGGGTAATTAAATGCATAGCAGTCTAGCACTATTATCTCTTCTTGGTAAATTCAGTCTTTAATCCTTATGTCATGACACTTTTTATCTTTCATAAAGCTTTCTAGGCTAAAGTTCATTTTATTCTTACATTAATACAACATAATGACCTCAGCTTCTTTTGTTTAGTATTTGCCTGCCATACCTTTTGTTACCTGCTTATTTTTAATGTTTCATATGTGTAATATTAGGGTGTCTCTTTCATAAATATTACTTAGCTAAGTTTAATTTTTATCCAATTAAATAATCCCCGTCTCTCAAGGAGAAAGTTTAGTCCATTTACATTTTGCAATTATTGATGTATTTGGAATTACTGCTACCAGATTAATTTTGCATCCTATTTTGTCCTCCTTTATCTTTTTTCTCTTTGCCTGTCTTATTTTGGATTGAGTTTATTTTAGATAGAACTATTTTAGAAGTACAACTTCAAGAAGTTATGCATTCTATTTCTATGTAATTAATAATTCCTCTTAATTTTTCTTCTTCTTTTTTGCATTCATTATCAGTTTAGGTGTTTAAGCTTTCACAAGTTTTTGGAAGCTGGTGAACACTGACAAATTATTTCTCCCACGAAACTGGAAACACACAATCCAGACGCTATAAGTATACGGTTGAACTGACATCAACAGACATGACCATTTCATTGATTGTATAATAAAACAAATTATTAAGTATGCAAATATTAAGTTATACAGCTCAACAGGCTTAAAAAATATTATATTTCTGCTCAATTCACTACCAGAAGTTAACTTCTCTTTTTGCAAGAGAGGTTGGGAAGAGAGGAACAAAAATCACATTTGAAACAATAACAGCTGGTAAACAACTTCCAATAGATATGCAAAAAAAACACAAGATTTTCAAAAATTGTATTATTAACAATTATACAATCATAAGGCATGTCTACCTTAAAAATATTTACTAAAGAGCATATGTCCTAAACAAGACAAACACAGTTTGCTAAAAATACTTAACAGCTCTCCCACTCTTCCTTCAGATCCTCTAAGTTGCACCTCAAATGCAGACATTAAATTAACTTTCATACTTTTTTGGTCTGGAGACAGACATTAAAGATATGTGCTTCTGTGCAATGTGGACTTTGTATGAACTTTTCAATCAGAGGTTTGTGATTTTCAAAATGGAGGTTTTCATAATAGCACAAAATGAGATTTATAAAAAGACATTAAGAAACCATCATTAGACTTGGATGAAAGCCAACAAAATCAATGGGTACACAAATCTGATGTACACTGTTTTAAATGTGGCAGTTATAAACATATAGTAGCAGGCAAATAGCCAGATAGGCACCAATATTAATGTTTGAAATGACTGAAGGAATAAATCATAGAAGGCCTAGACTGCACAGTTCTTAGGTTTTTAATTCGGTAGCATATTAAAAACATACAAGTATTGTGCTGGGTATTTTGGCACCCAATAACTCTATATTCGTTATATACTGATAAGATTCAAGAATGTGAATAGACTTCAAGAAAACATAATACTGCATGATTTCCGGAAAGGTCAACTCATATGAATGGTAAACATGCTTTAAGTGTTGAACAACAAGCTTCTCTCTTCTTTGTCTTTTTTGAGACAGAGTCTCACTCTGTTACCCAGGCTGGAGTGCAGTGGTATGACCTTGGCTCACTGCAACCTCTGCTTCCCGGGTTCAAGCGATTCTCATGCCTCAGCCTGAGAGTGGCTGAGAGTACAGGCATGCGCCACCACGCCTGGTTAATTTTTGTATTTTTAGGAAAGGCAGGGTTTCACCATGCTGGCCAGGCTGGTCTTGAACTCCTGACCTCAAGTGACCACTCGCCTCGGCTTCCTAAAGTGCTGGGATTACAAGTGTGAGCCTCTGCGTCTGGACAAACAAGCATCTTTTGCTGAGTGTTCAAACAAGCTGATCATAATCCAAACAGAGGTTTCAATTCTGTCAAGCGTGAGGCCTGGTAAAAATGCTCATCAATATTTCATTAGACTTATCATTCACTAAGCCTACAAGTTGGCTAATATGTTTGATAAACTGGGTCCTGTTGTAAAAGTTCCATTTCCAAGGCAATTGCATCAGGTAGCCCAGTTTTATTTACTGCAAGAGTTGTTTCTCTGACTGCTGGTGTCTAGGAAGTGCAGCTGCAGTGTAGGACAATACTGCTCCAAAAGAGAAAAACTGCTTCCTTCTAACATTTCCATTTCACTTTTGTCTTATGAATTTCACTGCATCTTCATATTTCATTTCACTTTAATGCTTGGACAATGAACACTAGAGCTCTCCCCAAACCAGCAGCATGATGACAGTAATATTTAATGCAACAACTAGCCTCTCCAAGAAACTTTATTTTACAAAACATAACTAGTTATCAACAGGCTTGGATAAATGGCAGTGTACCATCATCCAGAACCTGGATGCCTTCTTTCTCACAAGAGCAGTGTTGTAAGTTGCTTCACATATTCTCACTATTGGGTAAGAACATTCTTTAAAGTTCCTTTAACATTCATTTAAGGTCATACTGACTGCAATATCCTGTGTGTGACTTCACATGACCTGACCAATTCATTTGAGTCACGTTAGTTAAAAAAACACTCAATAGGGTTATTTAAAAATTAAAACCTCTTTTTGAATAAAGCATACAGAAATGATGTAAAAAATGATGTAAAAATAACTGAAGTCTACTTCAATGTACCACACTTTACACTACACTTGAAATCTTCAGTGCTTTGGAGTATGAAGATGGGAGTAACAGGACGTGAAACGAACCTCCAGAAAAGCAAGATCAATTCTTTAATCCAGTAATGAGGCAACAGAAAGGAAGTTCCCCTAGGTTTACCCATCTAGGTCAGAACTCTTGTAAAATGCTTTCCTGATTTTAATTTGATTCTCGTGTGTCCTAGTTAACCCCTCTCATGGAGCTGCTTGGTAGAATGGTAATGACTTTCTGTAATTCATCTGTTTGCACAGAAGTCATGCTGTATGCCTGGTAATCTCCATTGCCCTTCAGAAACTTTGCAAATGCATGACCAAGAACACTACAGAACTGCCCAACCTGCAGCTAGCAGTGACCTCTCTTGGGGTAGGTTGGCTTAGTGTCTTAGTATCCTTGATGGTAAACATCAAGGATATAAAAATAAATTCCCATACTTTATATCTTCACCCTCAGTTCTCCAAGTGGATGGCTCCTCAACTTTTTAATATTTAACTCTATTTAACTTAAAATTTAGAGTTCAATTTTATTTTTACACTCATGTGTAAGAATATTGCAATACTTTAATTCTGATGACACAGTCCCATCTATCATGTTATTATTGTCTAATATTTTATTTCTATTTTCTGTGCTTTTTAAGGACACATAATAGACATTATTATTATTATTACTGTTATTGTTATTTTATTTACCCATGTTTACTATTTAATCACCTTTCTTTTCACATTTCAGATATTGCCTCTCAGATTATTTTTTGTACCAGAAATACAAACAATAGCAGTTATTTCAATGAGCATGATTTGGTGGTAAATTCTGTTTTGTTTACATATAGGATAATGGGTTGGCTGGGTATATATTTAATAATTCTATATGCAGGTTCAAGGCATTTTCCCTTAACCCTCTGAATACATTATTCCATAGGTGTCTGTTGTTTCTGCCTCTTAGTGCTCTTCTCTTCCTCTTTGGAGTTCTGCAATTGCAATGTTAGGTCTTCTTTTTATTTAACCTGCTTGGTACTCACTGTGTTTCCTGAATTTGAGGTTTCATGTTCTTCATCAATTCAAGAAAAAAATCCCAGCCATTACCCCTCAAATATTATCTTTCCCCAACTCTATCTCTTCTCTCATTTGGTAATTTGGATGCAATGCAATCTCATTAAATTGTCCATGTCTTTTCTCTTTCATGTTTTCCATCTGTTTGTCCCTCTGTTTTCCATTCTGGGCAATTACTTCGAGGCATCGTTCAGTTCAATGAATTATCTAATCGATTGCATCTAATATGCTATTTCCCCTGTTCATTTTGATTTGACAAGGTCTTTTCAATTCTTTGACAAATTTGCCTATTCAGTTTTGATAGTCTCTTAAGTTTTTTATATGATCTTATTTCTTTACATTTTAAACATAGTTGTAGGTCTGATAACTCCTAATACCGAAAATGTTGGGTGAGAGGAGAGTTCAATTTTGTTTTTGCTACTGATCCTCACTTGCAAAAACTTTTTCCTCACATGCTTTATAATTTTGGATTGTAAGCCCATGGTTATCTAATGTTAATCCATGGGAAACCTGAGGGGCCTGGATTGAGAATGTGTTTCTCCATAAGGATTTTCTTTTGCTTCCATCAAAAGGCCTGAGACTCTCCCAATATATGGGTACTCCAAGTTCTTGCTGTTGGTTTCCAAGAGCATGCAAGTTGTGTAAATTTAAACCTAAATATGTAGAAATTCTCATATCAGACTTTTACATCCCCATCCAGAGTGAAGGCTGGCACCCACAATTGTCCTTGTGGTCTTTCTTTGTTGGAAGCAGTTATTCCTGAATCCATTACTGAGGCTGAATTACATTACTGAAGCCCATTAATGTGCTTTGAGGGTTCCCACTCTATGTGGAGAATCTCAGCTCTGATTCCCTACCTTTCTCAGGCCAAAGGCCTTGTTTCCTGATCCCCAAGTGGCTTCATGTTTCTATTTTAGACAACAACTTCAGGGCAGCTGCAACTTCAGCATTTGATTACCCTTTTGGTTTCCTGTCTTTCTTCATTCTTGGCCTTTCCAGAGATTTTACCTATTTTCTTCTTGGTTCAGCTGTGCATCTGAAATCATGTGCTTGGTGTATTTTATCCAGCATTTTAGGTGGCTTTTAGTATTAGGAGTAGTAGAAGAGGTACTTTTTCCCCTATAGGTGTATATTTATAATCCCCACAATTTAATTCGTTACTATAAAATCATCAATACTTATAATTTTTAAGTCTTTCTCCCTGGAATAATCACAAAATAATCACCTACACTTATAATTTTTAGGTCTTTCTCCCTGGTATTCTTTCATTGCCCCATCCCTCTCTTTTAAAACTAATTCTGTTAGGTCACCTCTATTTAGTCTCAAAAACTAATTATTTGAAGTTGACTCAGGCTGACATTTTTTCACCACACAACGTCTAGATGAATCTCAAATGCATTATCCAGAGTGAAGAGGCAAGCGGCCTCTTACAGATATATAATTCCATTTATACAACATTCTGGAAAAGCCAAAATTATATAAACAGAAAACTGATCAGTGTTTGACATAGGCTGGAGGGAGGGTGAGACGGTTTAGCAAAAGAGAACTGGACAATCTTTTGGATGGTTCTACATTGTGATCAAGAGGGATGAACACTGGGCCATGTGAGAGGGCCAGGTCAGGGGGATTATAATAAAAATTCAGAAGATAGAGCCATTTAGAGAGATGGAATACTGCAGATTTTTCACAAAGAACATTCAGGCATTAAGGATGGAAAGCTGCCCTCCTGTAAGCGGCTGAAATTAGAACTTCCTTGTCTTGAGGGGATTCCCAATGACGTCTCAAGAGATGCTCCAGCCTACCCAGAGATGTTACTGCCAATGGTGAGGCCCTCCTATCAATTTCAGTGTTCTATCCCAGGTCATTGAGTGGAAATCTGCCTCAGGCTGATGGAACTGGGCCCACCAGGTTGGTGGGGGTGTACTCAGTGAGCCTGTATGTTCACAAGGGGTCAGAAAAACCTGGAAGCCTGTATGTTCACAAGAGCTCAGAAAAACCTGGAACATAACAGACAAGAGACCGTTATGTTCATTTCACATTTATGCTGTAAAAGCATGTTTGTTGTTCATGGAAACTCTTAAAAAAAAAAAAAAAACTAAGGAATTTTCAAATTATAAACCTGGATGACAAGACATAAACAATCCTTACTGAAATCAGAGTATGTGTGGTATGAGAATCTTATATTGCGAATAACTATGAAACGAGTGCTTTTAATACAGTTGAAAATAACAGTGTGCTGCTCTTCCAATTATAAAGAATTTTCTGGATTTTTTAAGTCCTTATCCATGCAATTCTCTCTCTCTCTCCCCCCCCTCACTCTGTCTCCTTGCAGTTTTTTTAAAAAAATGTATGCAAGAAGGTAACATGAATAGTGAAAACTGGTCTTAGACCATGAATATAGAGCAGGATATTCTCCTTATTCCCTGTACAGGTTAGTTTTTGTACCTCAGAAATGAGGAAGACAGAATAGATTGTCTTTAAGAGTTGTCCTAGCTCTAATGCTAGGACAATATCCTCCAATCTCGGAAGAACTGGATTATGAACTAGAGGCAGGGAGAGTTAGCACAGTGGCCTGCCAGGGCTGACCTACCAGAATTTCCTGCTCTGCCACCAATGAAAGGAACAAACAGTGCCTCTCACTTCTCTCTAGTCAACTTTGCAACTAACGCTTCTTCAAAATCTAACCTAAGTTTCTAAGCCTTCCTGAAAACAGACAAAGAGAAAAGTAAACCTGGAGTCCTCTGCCAGACTAGAGAGTACCATCAAAGTTGAAAAGACAGAATGGAAAGTGGAGGACAAAAATGGTGGTGCAAAAAAGAAAAAGAGGAAGTCCATTGGTTGTGGCAAGATGAACAGAGCTACTTCCTGGAAGACAGCATTTATTTTTCTTCCTTCCTTCCTTTCCTTCTTTCCTTCCTTCCTTCCTTCCTTCCTTCCTTCCTTCCTTCCTTCCTTCCTTCCTTCCTTCCTTCCTTCCTTCCTTCCTTCCTTCTTTCCTTCCTTCCTTCCTTCCTTCCTCCCTCCCTCCTTCCTCCCTCCCTCCTTCCCTCCTTCCTTCCCACTCTCCCTCCCTGCCTCCCTCCCTCCCTCCCTCCTTTCTTTTTTTAAAAGAGTCTTGCTCTGTTGCCCGGGCTGGAGTGCAATGGCATGACCTCGGCTCACTGCAGCCTCTGCCTCCTGGGTTCCAGCAGTTCTCCTGCCTCAGCCTCCTGGGTAGCTGGGATTACAGGTGCACACCACCGCGCCTGGCTAATTTTTGTATTTTTAGTAGAGACGGGGTTTTACCATGTTGACCAGACTGGTCTTGAACTCTGACCTCAGGTGATCCGCCCGCCTTGGCCTCCCAAAGTGCTGGGATTGTAGGTGTGAACTACTGCACCCAGCCGGAAGGCAGCATTTCTAATACAATGTGGAGACACAACATCTGCTAACTGACTGAATGTTTGCTTGAGTACTGAGTATATCAATGGTTGTATCTATAGAGGTTTCACAATACCTGAGAAACAAAAATTTAAAAAGTCGACAATCATTTTTGAGCAAAAACATCTTATGTTCAAGTCCTGGTCCTTAAAAAACCTCTTCAAACTATACATCCCCTGGAGGATGTCATTTTCTTTTTTTTTTCCTCTGGTTTGCTTTGGTTTTTGAAGTGGGAAGGAAGTTGATCCCTTGCCTTTTTAAAGTTAACTTATAAACTAGGACTGCATGGATGTTTGTTTTGATTTAGGGTTTTATTTTTACACTGTAGTTCTAAAAGACTCCCTCTAAAACTGATGATACACCTGCTGTATAACAACTAAGGCAAGCTACATTTTGTTCCCAAGGGTGGCTTCTAAATCTCTATAAAACTCTCCACTGGAATTTATTAATGTTTTAGCTCATGAAAACTGGATATAAAGAGTAAAAATGTGGTATGTGTAATTTACATATTAGACCATGCAATAGAGAGAGAAAATTCCATATAAAAAGCTTAAATGGGAACAAAAAGTTCTAGAGTGTTCCTCACTTGCATTTTATATGGTGACGGGATACTATTACACTCATTATAGGCCTATGTCTGAAGCATTATAGTGTGCTTTGTTTTACAGAGTTGGAAGTAGAGCAACCAACCTGGAGTGAGTGATGCAGAGGGTCTATACTCATACTTTATGCACTGTCACACTCTTCACAGAGCCTGAATCCCTTCATTTGACAGCACACATCTCTGTGGCAAGGATGCCAATGTGGGTGCTGGCCACTGAATTAATCAACATCTGATCGCTTGAAAATGAGCTGGATGATTTGTGAAGAAGTCCACCCACCAATAAAAACAAGTCTGTCTGTTTTCCTTAACTACTGAACAGAACTGTCAGGTGCAGCAGTCTTCTTGTCTACACATCAAAAGCAAAATGCTCAAATGCTCATGTAACCCCCTCTTATCAAAGCTTTTTGTCTTAGAGGGAGTACTATGGTCATAACACTGCTTTTGTTTTTCAAAAAATGACTTAGTTTTAGCAAATAGGCTTAAATTTATTCATTTTGCAAGGAGGGGACAGGAATTGGTCAAGCAGAACATGATTGAATCTCTGACACTGGAATGAACTCTTGGGGAAAATAAAGACTAACAGAAGAAAAGATTCAGCCCTGTGCAGTGTACTTCTCAACCCCAGGTGCTGGGCTGTGTGATGAAATGAGAGGCAAGACTCATAATTACGTTAATAATAGAGACACAGAGTTGTTTAACACTGGGACTTCCTTTCTCACTGTACTCAACGTAAAAAAAAAAAAAAAATAATGAGATTCCTCCCCTCAAAACAAACTGATAACATTTTTATATTAGTTTCTGTAAATAGGTTGTAGTTTTAGTACATAAAAATACTCAATTCTTATTCATTTATTCTAATGAAATTGTTTAATGCCACAATCTTCCTGGCAGACACTCATTCCCACAATGGTCAGCTCACTAGACGGCCAATGCTATATTAGAATAATGCTATTTGCAGGCAGCTCTACAGTTCACAAAATGCTTTCCCATGTATTATTTTATTTGATCCAGATGATCAAAGGGTCATGCTTACAAAATGGAGAGTATTCAGACTTCTGATACTTACATCTTAGTGTCCATTGCATGCTATGCCAAAGAGTTATTGCTAGCTGTACATTACTCAGTTGGTAAAGGGGTTATTAGATTATTCCTAAAGTTTTCCTTAAGAACACATTACATTTTTTCCATATTTCTCCCTTTTCCTTTAATTTTGAACTTTATTGCTATAGAGACTATTCTTTCTATATTCTTGTTAACACCTCCACTGTCCTATGCCAAATAAGGACAATGGGGAGAGTCCAGCCTTAACGTGAACAAGATGAATAATCATACGAATCCTAACCCTTACTCAATACACAGTTGCCCTTGCAGTCAACTATACCTGATGGAAAAGTACAGAAAGTGTTGAAGAGCCCTCAGCAGGATCTGAAATAAATCAAGTTTTTGAAAACGCTAGCACTGACATTCTTAAGGCTATTCTAAACTGCCAAAAGTGGGCCAGAAAAAGGAAAATATTAAATTCTTGCTTTGGATTTCACAGCTTAGCTTGGTAGTAATTCCCCAGCCTTGATTTTTATTTATCACTATTTTCTACCCTTCCTGGAAAAAGAGACGTCTTCAAATGTTTAAGTTCATTCCAAAACCAAAGAAAGGGTGATCTGCTTTTAAAAATCTGTTAACTTATGACATAATTATAGCAGCGTTTCCTATGTACTAACATGATACTATTTTCATATTTACCTTTCAAAAATCCATTGACAGACATTATCATAAAATATTCATAGACTAATATATATGAACTTGTTATATTCTTTTCAACAAGAGCCCTCATTTATTTAAACTTACTTTCATTTAACTCCTACAAAAGTAGATCATGTTTCCATCCTACTGTCTACAGGAGAGAACAGGGTAACTGCTTCACTACATTGCTTTTGCAGAGATTCCACTTTAATTCCTTTTGCAATCTTCTCCAGTGCCTACTGGCAGTGACTGTTTTCAATTGTGATGTTTTATTTTTAATAATTTATACAGAACATTATAACCCGTGTGCACTTAAACTATAATTTTACATGAATAAATAGCCTAATTAAAAAAATTTCCTATGATTTATCAGAGATCCCCAAACATTAATAGTATTTTTCATATATGGGATAGTACAAACCTGCCAGTCATTATACTCGTATCTCAGTTATATTTTAGAAAGGATCCCTAGATTAGTGAACCAGTGATTATATGATTTTATAATTTTTGTTAAGTATTTTACTTCAAAAAAGTAGTAAACAGCAAAAGAGGCACCAATAATTACTTTTCAATCCTCTGACTAGAAGACTTGATAGAAGAAAAATACATTTACAATAATTGACCTTTATAATCAGAAGAAAAAAGTTTGCAGAATACTTAAAAGTCTAACCTCACAAGTCAGCGTAGAATATCCTCAAACCCAAAGATGTGTATTCAACAGAATTGATTTCCAGCTTCCCAGTTATTTTATTTACAGTTATAACCTATCTACCTTAAGCACTAGACCTTCATAACCACACAAACCTGCCCTGTATGAAATCCCATTGTAATGTACCTGAAAGACATTAGGTAACTCACGACCTTTCCAACTTCTGGATACAAGATCAGGATAAAGTTAACAGCCCTCTGCTACTTCACAGGACTGCTGTGAAGATTGACCTTTTCTTTCCATAACTTGCTTAAATCGATTATAGGCATCTTATTATTTCACTGACTTCACAGGTTTTAAAATGTTTTTAGGAAATCAAGAGTGAAGCAAAGTAAATTGTTAGTGAATGTTATACTCCTGTGATGCTTTTAATATTTATACTATTTGGAGTATAAAGATTACCGAATTTTCCTGAATTCAAAGTGGTTGATTAAAGCACTGTTTCAGCTGAAACAGATGACTCTCATTTTTTATGATAAAAGATTGAATGGGAGTTTAAATACAAATCTTCATTTATCCAAAAATTCAATCTATGTAAAAATTTAGGAACGGCTTATGTTTCAGAGAGATTGGTTATAAATATTTAGTCCAAATTATCCAAGCAGTGTGAAAAACATTTTCACCATCAAAGGCTCTGGTAAAAAGTTTAACTTATTGGTACATCTGCACTATGGTAAATGGAGTTAACAGAAATGGTGGCTTCCTAGCCTTTCATTCTTCTGAAACCCTAGAGAAGTTACAAATCTCATCATCAGAAGGAGGTTTTGGAATGGTATGTCCTTTGACTATAAATAGTGCTAAAAATAGCCCCTGAAAGGCACAATTTTATATAATATTATTTCACAAAGAGAGAAGAAAATATATAAATATATCTTTAATCCTGAACAAACCTCTTCAAAGTTTATGTTCTCAGTAAACCTTTCACTGAGAACTGAAAGTATAACTTAGTAATGCAATAAATGCCCTAACAAATACATCAGATTTTTCACTTAATGCTTGTTACAGGCTTAAACCAAATGGAGTAAAAGGAAATCACCTTTTACAGTCTGACTCCTACAGGAAGAATGCCTTGCTGTTACGGTTTTTAAAGAAGGCATGGTGAATTGATCTCAACTTTGGTGAATCTTGGGCCATGATAAAAAGAAGAAAAATAGCAGAGCAGTTAACATTCCACAGAACTCTTTCTTCACATGTTTATTTCCTTGCACATTGGACATGATCCAAGATAATAAGAAAAGTGTAAAAAAGAACTTTTCTTAAAGGCAATATATAGTTTAGCACTCTATGTTGATATAGAAGAGATAATGTTTCCTCATCCCTTAAAACATTATCTTGTAGATTAAACATATTAAATCGTTAGGACTGTAGAAAATCACCAAAACTAGTGCTCCCAATTATATCAAAATGAAAGAATATTCAGTTAGGTCAGAGGTCATGGGTTATTAAAGTTTAGTTCAAAGCAAATGAAGAATCTATTTGCTGGGCACTCTAATTTCAGCTTTTTATCTTATGATATTGCATCTGAAATTTGAAAATATATGCTTTCATTATGAAAGAAAGAGAAATGGCTTATGTCTAAAGCAAGAATTGGATTGACTGCTGAACAGTTGAGCATCCTTTACATGGGCCCTGTTCTCTAAGAAATAAATGTCAGAATCCCTTTCAATGCTTTCTACTCCTACAAGCAGTTTCCTATCTGTCTTCTCTAACCCACAGTGTCTTTCCGACTGCACACTGAACCAACGACCTGGTGAATGATCTCATCTCTTCCCATTACACAGAAGACATGGCCAGCCAGGAGATGGAACCCTTGTTCTAAACACTGGGGGAAGATATACAAAGGGGAAGGAAACATATGGTTTACTATGTGCTAGTGATTTTTTTCACATGTGATCTCCCTTATCCTACACACCCAGCCTATGAGGTGATCATCATCATCCCATCTTGCAGAGGAAGGAGCTGAGGTTCAGACAGGAGGAGCAACATAGCCTCAGTCATACAGCAAGTGAGGCAGAGCTCATTACATGCCTCAAATATGGGTACTCTCTTCCCTGTATCATTCCATCTACAGGCTATATTTATAGCTTGTTTTTTTCTCATTATGAAAGTAAGATATGATGATTCTAGAGCACTTAGAAAATCCTGGAATGTATAAAAAAGTCTTAATAGCATGTAATCCAGATATAATTTTAAAAAATCAATTAGATATATAAACGCCATGTATAGAGGTCCAAGAAAATTTATACATTTAGTTCTTTGTATTTTTTAATCACTGAAAATTTTTTTTTATATTTCTGGTTTTTTTCTTTTTCCTGGAGACAGAGTTTCGCTCTTGTCACCCAGGCTGCAGTGCAATGGTGTGATTTCGGCTCACTACAAACTCTGCCTCCTGGGTTCAAACAATTGTCCTGCCTCAGCCTTCCAAGTAGCTGGGATTACAAGCGCCTGCCACCACGCCCAGCTAATTTTTGTATTTTTAGTAGATACAAGGTTTCACCATGTTGGCCAGGCTGGTCTCAAACTCCTGACTTCAGGTGATCCACCTGCCTCGAGCTCCCAAAGTGCTGGGATTACAGGTGTGAGTCATGTGCCTGGCCTGAATATGTTTTTATATAATAAAATTTCCTTTCAATACCTGAATTTTACTCGAGTCCATTTTGAGGTTGTATTAGCTTTCATTTTTCCTCTTGTGAAGAGAAAAATTTTTAGACATCCATAAATGCTGTATCCTGTTGAGGGTGTACACTTTCCTTTTACTTGGGCTGTTTAATTCTCACTTTGCCACTTAATATTCTCTTAGTAATGTAGCTAGTTTTACGAATCTCCTTCACATGCAAAAACATGGTTATAGGCATCTCATGTCAGGCCAAGGTCTAGTGATGCACTCAACTTTGTGACCATGATACTGTGAGGTGTCATAATGGAAATAAATAAATTTACTTTACTACACAGCACTCCTTTTAACATTAATTAATAAAGTCTGCTGGAACAGGACTTCCATTACAAGAGGAGAAAACAAGACTTCAAAGTTAGGGGAAAATCAGCTGGTGTCTATTGCATACCCATGAGGATAGCTGCAGTGAAAGCAAGATAAAAATTTTCATATTTTCTTTTCTTTTTTCTTTAAACAACAAATATTTATTATCTCATAGTTTCCAAGGATTAGGAATCTGGGAGAAGCTTAACTGGATAGTTCTGACTCAGGGACAAAGTTGCAGTCAAATTGATAGCCAGGGATGTATTGTACTCATTTGAAGTTTGGGTCTGATGGATCCACTTCCAAGGTGATTCATTCACGTGGCTGTTGGCAAAAGGTCTTAGTTCCTCATCACGTGAGCCTCTCTCTAGGCATGTTGGCTGGCTTTGCCAGAGCCAGTGATCAGAGATAGAAGGAGCCAGAGCCCAAGACAGGAGATGCAATCTTTTATAACCTAACCTTGGAAGTAATGTGCAATAACTTCTGCCACATCCTACTAGTCACCAAGACCAACCCTGGTATGATGTGAGAAGGGGATGAAGACTAGAAGGTGGGATCGCTGGGAGCCACCTTTGGGGCTGCTGGCCACACTGATGATTACAGAAGAGACCTGCTTTTTTTGTTTTGTTTTTCTTTTTGGTAAATTGTGGTAATATAGATAAATAACTGAAAACTTGCCATTTTAATCATTTTAAGTGTACAGTTCAGTGGCATTAATTACATTCATTATACTGTGCAACCATCACAGTATTTCCAAAACCCTGTCATCACCCTTTATAGAAACTCTACACAAATTAAGCAACATTTTCGTTATTAAAATAATGTGACAATATTAAAGATAATTTTGGGAAAGAAGAAAAATAATCACCCAAAATTCTACTACTGCATCACAACTATTTTCATCTTATATATTACATTTCAGTAACAGCTAGCCCACAGACTTTTTATAGTAATATGTTAGTATATATATATTTTTATTCATCTTTTTTCAGGAAACATAGGTAACATTTCCTATGTTTTTAAAATCTCCATACATAATATCCTAACATTGTTGTGTAATATTTCACTGAGTTCCTGAATCATGATTTGTTAAACCTTTCCCCATTCCCTTAATCTTGGTTAAGTTGATACCAAGCCTTTTTAAAATTTTTAAACTACAATACAGTAATGAGAATTTTGGGGCAACTTGGTTTTCACTTGGTTGATCTATTTCCTTGGGAGAAATACTAACAAGTGAAATTGGTAGGTTCAAAACATAATTCCTCTGGTTTCCAATCGGAAGTAAAGCAAAATCCCAAACTCTGGCCTGCAGGGCCATTCCTTAGCTAGCCTCTGCTTTGACTCACCAGTCTCCTCTTCTCTCTCTCCCCACGTTCAACTATACTCTCACCACCAAGCACTTTCATTCTTCAACAAATACGAGCTGAGTGCCTTCTATGGGACAGGCTCTGTTGTAGGTGCTAAGGACATGGAACTGGGCAAAAAGTGAAAATGCCAGCTTTCATATGCTTAGAGCCTGCCAGTGCTCTTCCGTTTCATCACATTGCTCTGTTTTATTGTCTTCATGGGCTTAGCACTCTTTGAGATTATACTGTTTATATTTTGTTTACCATCCTTGCTACTCTAGAAGGTAAGTTCTATGAGAGCAGAAACTTAGCATTCCCAAACATTCAGAGCATCTAGATGATACTAAATTTCTTGAATGTTCCATGATACCTTTATGGCCACAAACACGTTTCCATATTGTTTTTCGCATTATTTGCCAGTTTACAGGGACATCAGCAGTAAATGAAGGGGCTCATTTTTCTACAACCTCACCAGTATTGGTGTTTATGAAGAAGTGGGTTGTGGATGTGGGGTTGGGTGTGAATGAAGGGTAGTTTGATGGAGAGCACAGAAGACACTGAAGCTATCTTTTGAGTTTTTGAAATATTGCATTAAAGTGTTATTTATCTCGATCACTGAGATTTTTCTTGACACCACCTAAATTCTGAACCCAAAATGAGCACCTTATATGCCTCACTCTAGTCTCAGCCCTGTTTTGTATAAAAATGGCAAATGAGACAGGTATTTATAGATCTGCTCTTGAGACTACAAAATAACTGAAGACAGGAAAATAAAATTTGTAAAATAAACTTAGATGATCCTATCAGGAAAACCATTTGAGAGTTGTTTTCGGAATTAAATGAGATGATGCAGACAAAGCATTCTGGCATGCTGTGCGGCACAGACGTGTGCCGTGAACAGTGTAGCCAGTGATACTTCATATGGCACTATTGCCATTTCTCCCCCACTGCTACACTTGTAAAAAATTAAACTGACCTTACTAAATGGAGTTAAAAGAGTCCCTTGGGACTGCAATATTCTTTCGCAAATTAGAGTACATACCTGAAAAAATTTTGGTAGGAGAAACCTCATTGGAGGATTTACAATTAATGGAAAAAAACATGAAGTAAAGAGGATTGAGATCATGAGTGAACTCATACAAAAAAGGTCTCATAATTTTTATTTATTTTTACTTTCTTGTAAATTTATTTTAGGTTCAGGGGGTTCACGTGCAGGTTTGTTACATGCGTAAATTGCATGTTGCTGAGGTTTGGAGTACGAATGATCCCATTACCCAGGTAGTTAGCATAGTACCCAATAGGTGCTGTTCAACCCCTTTATCCCTCCCCCTCCTCCCAATAGTCTCCAGTGTCTATTGCTGCCATCGTTGTGTCTGTGCATACTCAATGTTTAGCTCCCAATTACAAGTGAGAACATTCAATATTTGTTTTTTCTGTTCCCATGTTAATATACTTAGGTTAATGGCCTCCGGCTGCATCCAGGTTGCTGCAAAGGATGTGATTTCATTCTTTTTTATGGTTGCATAGTATTCCGTGGTGTATATGTGCCACATTTTCCTTATCCAGTTCAACACTGATGGGCACCTAGGTTGATTCCATGTATTTGCTATTGTGAATAGCGCTATGATGAACATGTGAGGGCATATGCCATTTTGGTAATATGATTTATTTTCTTTTTTGATATATAAACATATAAATATTGTGCAACCATCACAGTATTTCCAAAACAGTATATAAACAGTAATGGAATTGCTGAGTTAAATGGTAGTTCTGTTTTTAAATGCTTACTAAAATAAGATAATGGTGAGGTGCCTGAAGTACAAATATTTTCAATATTCTTTTAAATACTTTGATATAGAAACATTCTCTTGATAGATATGCTTCAGAATTTGCCTCCAGATTTTAAGAAGATTTTGTAACTGTGTTTTGCTGTGTTACACATTAAAGTATACTCCTCTCTCCTTTTTCTAAATGTCCAATGACTTCCTAATTTTATGGTCCACCATGATTGGTTCTTGTTTCCCTGGCCTATCTTAGTTTTAAGTGTCTTGATTTCCTCCTGCCTAGTGGGCACCAGGGTGTTGGCCTCAAGTCCAAATTGATCAACACAACAGTGCAAAAGCATGCTTTCTACTTGGCTGAGTAACTGTGATGTGTGTTTGGGGAGAAAACACTGCAAAGTCTTACATGGCAGATGCTAAAGTTAGTATGCATAACATTTTTGTTTGTCATTTTTGTTTTGCAGTTCAAGTCCTGGGAAATAATTTGCTCTGTGATGTATGCAGCAAATATGAGAATATATTGGAGGAGGGATTTTCAAATAATTAAAACAAAAATTCATGTATTTCTTTCAACAGATCTTATTTCAAAAAGATTGCTTCCTCCTACATTAGAATATGAATGTATAATTTAAGGAGTGACTTTTAACAACAAATCTGCAGGAAGTATTTCAACTCTATGTTATGAGGAAGAGTTAAGTAGTGGTACCTCGTGTTCTCCTTCTAGTTCCAAGTCCTTGCCTTTGACTTTTCATTTTTTCTCTCTATGCTTATCTGAATCTGCATTTGACTGAAACTCTATTATCAAACAGCCTAAAGTGCTTCTGGAGTTTGCAATTGGCTGTTCCCAACACAGAAATAGTTGCTACATTGTAGAAACTTTAGTGAAACGATTTTCTGCAATAATTCATCAACAGAAAGGCCACCAGTCTTACAAAGGCAGGGAACTTGCTTTGTGCATGGGAGCCCAGTCTTAAAGTTCATTACTAAAAAACACTGCTAAAAGTGTCATGGCCTCTATTTTACTGTTATGCCCTGTGGTGAGAGGATGCCTAGGCTTTTCCAAGAGGCTGGTCAAATTATTCTTACAGTGTGACTCCCAGAAGACCCTGCATTCGTCTCTCATGTGGAGGAGGTTGTAGATCTGGGGGCACGGATGCTCCAAAGTGGGGTTTGATGGTGAGCATAAAATAGGCTGAGGCTATCTTTTACTGCAACTGAGCACAACCTCTGAGTTTCACAGTCCTTTATTTCTGACTTTAACTCTACATCTGGCTCTTTATATAAAATGATTTATAATGGAAAGGTGCCATTTCATATCTGTGGCTTTAAGAAAACTCAAATTGGCATGATTGCTAGGCTTTTTATCTTTTTGATCAGCATTCTCACCTTTACAACTGAAATAAAAGAAAGACAAATGAATAGGATTAAAAAGCTGCACATTTAGTATCATCTGGGGTCCAACTACTTATAACTTCCAGGTACATGTAGGTAAGGGCATTTTCAGGTATATCTCTAACATGAATCAGAAGCTGGCGGCCAAAAAAAAAAAAAAAAAAACAGTCTACTGATGTCTTAAAACTAACAATATCAGCATAATGTAGGAAACTGAAGACAGGCATTTGCAGATCATACGTAAAGATATGGAAGTGTTTAAATAAATGAAAGACAGAGAAAAAAAAACTCATCTGATTACTTGGGAGCTTAAAAGAACCCCTCCCCTCCCCTCCCCTCCCCTCTCCTCGCCTCCCCTCTCCTCGCCTCTCCTTTCCTCCCTTCTTTCCTTGTCTTTTTTTTCTCTTTCTCTTTTTCTTTTTCTTTTTTTGACAGGGTTTTGCTCTGTTGCCCAGGCTAGAGTGCAATGGTGTGATCTTGGCTCACTGCAACCTCTGCATCCCGGGCTCAAATGATTCTCCTGCCTCAGCCTCCCAAGTAGCTGGGACTACAGGCATATGCCACCACGCCTGGCTAAATTTTATATATATATAATTTTTTTTTTTTTGTACATTTGGGGTCTTGTCATATCACCCAGTCTCATCTCAAACTCCTGGACTCAAGTGATCTGCCCACCTTGGCCTCTCAAACTGTTGGGATTACAGGCTTGAGCCACCGCACCTGGCCACAAGAACATTTTCAAAAGATTGTTGAGGTCATTTCAAAAAGGATGACACAAACCTAATATTTATTTGTAGTCAATGTAAATAGCTGCTCATACACACCCACACACAAACAAAACCTACTTAACTAAAACTACAGCTGTGTGTCCAGCTTCTATGTAGCCTGACACATTTTAGCACATTTACTAAGTTGTATTTCTATATTTAGGAACACTAGATATAAACAGGTGAAGAGTGACAGAGCTTAGACTGTGAAACAGCCAGCGCCTACAGAATCAGTGCTGCCAAAATGCTATGCTTTGAAACTCCATTCTGGATACCCAAGAGAGATACATTCAATATTCAACAAAATCGAAGAATCTGAAAATGGAAAATCTCTCAGATGTTCTGAGAGAAAGCAAATCCTGAGGCAGAGTCATAGGATTTGGATATAAGTCTATAGCTACACAATAAAGAAATAAGTGCAAAAATAAAAACCTGGGCAGGAGGTTTTTAGCTGAAAAACCTAATTCACCTCACAACATATTCTGGTAAAACACTTGCTTTAAGCTGATCAGAAGTTATGCTCTATTTTGCACTATGAAATTTGGTAGTCGGTAGCCACATGAGGTTATTTAAATTTAAACTAATGTAAATGAAATGAAATTAAAATTCAGTTCCTCAACTGCACTAACCACATTAAGTTACTCAATAGCCACATGTGGCTAGTGGTTACCATACTGGAAAGTGAAGATAGCGAACATTCTTGTCAATGCATAAAGATCTATTGGACGGCACTACTCTATATCCTTAAAATATTTAATGCAGCTTCTAGAAATTTCTAAATTCTCATAAAGGAATAGTGTAGTTCACACAGTGGGAGGATTTGGTTCTTCAGATGAACGGTAGAGACTGGATTGAGAAAATCAATGAATGTGGCAATAGAGAAGGGGTCCTGATCAGGGACTCACTCCAAAGATGTGTGAGGCAGGCAAGGGAAGGAGCCCAGCTTTAAGTCCAAAGTCTATTCTGAACAAAAAATGTCCCTGTGGAAATGTTTTTCATTTTCTTGGGAAAAATAAAAGGCGCTAGAATTCTTTGGCAGTCACAACCTAAAAGCAAATGATGTGAGATAGCAGAATTCTAAGATAGGAAGGTGAAGTCTCACTTGACTACCAAATAAAATTAGAACTATAGGTACAGTTTGACTCAAATTCTATACTTCGGTCAAGGGTAACAAGAAATGAGAGCCAAATGAAAAAAATTCCGTTTGTATTCATCTTTATAAATATAACAATGTGCTTTGTCCCATGTGGAGGCAAAGGCATGGAACCTGGTGTAATCCCTAAGTAGCACCTACAAGGTAGGCTGATCCAATTCATAAAAAATGTTCATCATCCAAACAGACACCTAAAGTGGCAGACAGGGTCAGACAAGGCATGGGGCAGCTCTGGCTTCTCTAACAGAGACATTTTACTTCTTTTGCTATCGGAAAATATATATATATAGCTGTTTATCTCATATTTTACGGAGATAAACAGTTGCCCTGTAACTGTTGTTGTTGTTGTTGTTGTTGTTGTTGTTGTTGTTTTCCCTCAGAGCATGCTGCCCTCTACAGGCCACATGGATATACATATATGTGAAGATGCATAAACAGGGTTCAGTTACATCCAAACAGGATCATTAGTAAAGATAAGACAAAAAAGAAGGGAGGAGGTTGGTTATACTTGTGTGTCTAAAAGCCTTTAGAATCAAGATGAGAAGCAATCAACATTTATAAGCCTCTAATAAACTTTACCTCTTCAGCCGACAGACATAAGAAATTATAAATAGTACTATAGTCCTATCATGCCATTTTCCCTGAGAAACTTAAAAGTAGGTCGACAGTCACTTTTCCTTTGTTTTAACTAGGGAGGAGACGCTGGGGAAGAAAGAGAAGTAATAATGGTTGACGTGGTTTGATGCTTTTTCCTAACATCTCCAAAGTACATCAGTTTTTATCTAAAACTTAATATATTAAAACTCAGCTCTAAATTAGGAAATAAAAGCCAATGCATTTAGAGAAGTACACACGATTTTATCCCTAAGAGTTTAATCTTTTAAGCCCTGGCTTTAGTGAAGTAGTTAAAATCTGGCCTAAGAAATGAGAACTACCCTTCATCTTTACTTCAAATTGATGCTTTTGCAATAGTTGTGCCATAAACACACACTCACACACACACACACGCACACTCACAGCTGGTATGTTTATTGGTTTAGTCACTAAAGGATTTAGCTGGACAAACATCACAAAGATGATGGCTGATTTAATTGAATTTATGATCAAATGTTTTCTATTGCAGGAAGAGTGGGAAATCACTTATGGGGAGATTTGAATAATTTAAGGGAAGTTCTCTATTTGGCATTATGTTTGTATATCAAGTCTTGAGGGATTAAATACAGCTGAGGACTAGCAGAGAATTCACATAGAGATACACAAAGATATGCTGTATAACAATGTAATGAGGGCCAGAATATTGATCCCTTTGTGTTAATATTTCTATTCATTTATCTCATAGTCTGAGTAATAATAACCACACACACATATATATAAACTCTATGAGACCTCCACTGTAAACCAACACTAGATTTTTCTGAAATCCCAAAGATGTTGAAATGATTTTAAAATATTCTTTCAGAGAAGACAGAAAAATAATTGTGTTGGGAGTTGTATATGTGTGTGTTTAAGGCTTTTCAAAGTGCATTTTTGTTGTTGTTAAAGACATAATGAAACCTATTGTTAAAGTCAATGTCACTGCCATGATGGAAATAACCATTTAACATGGGATCTGTGCCTTAGGGTATGGACGTGGCACAGTGTCTAAAAGAAAAAGGCCAGTTACCTTTGGAATCCCCTTCCCATTTTCCTCACCATAACAGATATGGCATGGCCATGCTCCCAGACTTTATTTATTGTGTTTTGAGAGAGAATTCATCTACTCTCCCCCTCTAAATGCTGTAAACAGCAAGGATAATTACTTTTAGTCTCACCAGTGGAATCACTGGGCCAAGTGGATGCTCAGACCCTACACTCCTGGCTTAGGGTTATCCATCAGTTTGTGTACAGGTTATATCGCGAGAAAAGGTCTAACAGACATTTGAACCTGGTAACAGTGATCTGTCTATGGGTTTCTTTCAATCTAATTAGGAAAACTGTCTAATAAAATGTGTTTCGAGACTAAGGATAAATCACAGTATTGCATTAATTATGTATAATACTATTGGTTAACACACCACTCTTAGGAAGAAACTGTTGAGGAAGGGGAAATCTTGTTTTTACACAACAAGTATTTTAAAACAAAAGTTTTGGTGACCAAGCAGTTCAACATGTGCCCCTAAGAAGGCAGAAATAATATTCCAGAAGATGTCTGGGGACTCTATGTAGGAGTGGTATCCATGTTGAAGGCTAATTGCTTATTTGGAGCTGAATGAAACACTCTCACTGGGAGGTACGACAGGGAGCACTGAAAAAGAGAAGGGAGGTAAACTAATATTTGCCAAAGGACTGTGTTTAGTAAGGTACCCAGTAATTTATACTCTTACCTTACTTGAAGCTTAAACAATAATCCTGCCAAGAGGTTATACAAATTGAAAAGCTGAGGCTCAGAGAGGTTAGAGAGCTTCCTGAATATCACACATTTCAGTAGTGGAACTAGGGATGAACGTGGTTCCGATGCTACCAAAGATGATGCTGGCTCCAGGCATTTTCTTGTCATTTGTGTCAATAATTAGCTTGTGCAACCTTCCTTCCTCTCTTCTGTTTTTTCCTTTGCTCATGTCAATACTATTTACTGATGGTATATATTCTTAGGTCAGTTAAGACCACTATGTACACAACATGTTAGATGCAGGTATTAACAAGAATACTGTAGGAGCTCTATCCTCACCATGAATAGAAATTGAGCCTCGGTTTTATAGAGTCTCCTCAAATGATGAGAGGGATATATTATTTCATGAAAATCAAACAACCAGAGGGTGGAATGGGTAACAGTGGATACTAGGGATGACATTGTTGTTAAAATCATCTCTTTTTTAGCTAGGGATGGTGGTAGGTACTTTTAGTCCCAGCTACTTGGGAGGCTGAGATGGGAGGATTGCTTGAGTCCTGGAGGTCAAGGCTGTAGTGAGCCATGATCCTGCCACTGCAGCCTGGGCAACAAAGCTGCAAAAAAACAAAACAAAAACAAAAACGCTAAAAAAAAAAAATAGTGTCTTTCTTCAGTGACTTCTTATATTCATCTTCATTTTGAGGCTGAACATTCACTAAATTTGTAAATATTTTCTTAATCAAATGAAAATGATATCAGTAAGTTTGAGGAAAAGTATCACATATCATGTGTTTCTTTTATATAAGGAGAAGTAAAAATGATTGCATTTTATTCATGCTTCACTTTCCCAAATGTGGCAGTTTTCAATGTCCTAAAGCTTAAGAATTAAGGTATGTATATACCCACGGGGGCCCAGTGAGGAAGACCTGGCTTAGCTCTTGATTTGGAAGGCTTATTTAGAAAATGGAACCCCTCTCAACAGCATCTCATATGTGATGAACAGGAAGCTGATTCTTTATGGTGTTTTCTGAGTAGAGTTAGGGGAGATCAAGGAGATCGGGAACAACAGCAGAGAGGTGAATTCTTAAGGGAGTTCAAAAAGGGTAGAGAGCTGTGTGTCTAACCCCTAACAGTTACCAACAGAAAAGAGAGAGAGAGAACACAAGAAGGAGAAAGGAATAGAGACGCTTGCAACAGGCTGCGCCCCTCAGGAGGGAACAGCGTGGCTTCTGGAGGGGAGGAGGCAGGGAAAGGAATGTCTGCTTGATGTTCTTTGATATTTCCACTATTCCCCCTGCAGATTTATTATGCTTATTGGGTACTCCAGAGCTATTATTCTCAGGGTGTTTACAAATAAAAGAGGGGTGAGAAGCAAAAATAAAAAGCAAGATCTCTGGACACTTGAGTGCAAAATGCAATGACTCTTTAGTGTAGCGTTTCCAAAGCAGCAGACATCCACATTTGTATTACGCTGACAAGCATTTAAAATAAATGAATATTGCACAAGTTGATGTAGAATTGTGTCACCCAATATGGCAGCCACCAGCCACATGTGGTCCTTAACTCTTATTAATTACATTTAAATATAATAAAAAATTCAGTTCCTAATTCACAGTAGTCACATTTTAAGTGTCCTGGAACCACACAGGCCTAAAGGCTACTGCATTTGTCAGCACAGACATAGAAATGTCAGGCCAAACTTTTGGTTACCTCAGAGGCCAGCAGCCTTCTTGAGCATAATCTCTTTTTTCTCTGTGCTAGGGATAAAAACTGATTTCTTCCTTACATATAATTTTGAAGACACCAGTTGTGAACCAGGCAACTTGAAGTCAGAAGCCCATACCTGTTACCTGATGGGTCAGAGACCAGGCAAAACACTGTGTCTGACCTGGGTAGGACTGGGTTTGCTCCTCTTCTGTGCTCTGCTTCACTCCATGACTCAGGATTGAACGGGAAACTCTAGTACCCACTTGTGATAAGCAAAATGGCCCCCAAAGATGTCTACCTGTTAACCCCTGAAGCTGGTGAACAGGTAACTTTTCATGGCAAAAGGGACTGTGCAGAGAGAGTAACCTGGATTAACCAGGTGGGCCCAATCTAATTACACGAACCTTTGGAAGCAGAGAACTTTCTCCTGCTGGAGGCAGAGGAGATGGGGCAGAGAGGAAGTCAGAGAGATCAGAAGCTTGTTTGATGGAGAAGGTGGCTATGTGATGAGGCATGCAGGAGGCATTGAACGGGTGGAGACAGTGAGCAAAGAAGTGAGACCTCAGCCCTACCCCACAAGGAACTGAATTCTGCCAACAACCTGCGTGAGCATGGGAGTAAATTCTCCCCGAGAGCCTCCAGATAAGATTCTCCCTGAGAGCCTCCAGGTAAGAGCCCAAGTTGGTCAACATCTTGATTTTGGCCTTGTGAGACCCAGAGAAAAGAAACCAGCTCAGCTCATCCAGACTTCTGCCTGACAGAACTGTAAGGTAATGTTTGTAGTATTCTACACCAATACATGTGTGGTAATTTGTTATGGCAGTCACAGAATACAAACACCCACTGTATATTTGGGAGAAGCAGAGGAACTCCTACAGTTTATGCTTCTAGAATCTGTTTGGAGAAGAGTTCAAGAAAGCCTAATTCCATCTCCTCCTTTCAGGGAAATGAGCAGCCCAGCTGCCTCTAGAAGCTCTGTGCCACTTCAGAAGGAGGGTTGGGTTTTATTCCTTAATGAGCTGGATGGCAGGAGGAAGGTATTAGCCGCACCATAAGCGTGTACTTTTTGGATGAGGAGTCCAACACATAATCTGATAGGATAAAAAGCAATGGCTGTTGCCAACTCCCAGGCCTGGCACATACTGCCAATTAGTAAGAGAGAAGATGGGTATTTTCTGTCTATCAGAAGGGGAACAAAAAACGCATGTCCAACAGATAACAAACAGCATGGGGCCTGCCCTTGGCCATCACCAGGGGTTACTAATGACACTGAATTCTTCGCTACAAACAAAAAGAGACATGGATAAGAAATCTGGCACTGACACAAAATGATAGGGGCTAACCTCCTGGGGGCAATGGGAGCTGTATGGAAGAGGTGGCAAACCTCACTGGTAGGGTGTGAGTGGGTAGCAGACAGGCCTGTCATCTCTGGCACTTAGACTGTCACAAAGCCAGCCTTTTTCCCATGGTGCACTACCCAGCAGTGGGCAGGAGAGGCCCAAGTTGGTGGTGCGGGCAGTCAGCCAGCTGCAAACACTGTTTTCCCCAGGACAGAGAAGTCATGTTTCTGTTCTGTCTCAGCCCTCTTGGCTGCATGAAATCTAGATTGGGAATGGCATCAGGTCCCAGAAGAGACATCCCCACTCATGGCTGCAGTGAGAACAAAATAAAATTGATATTGATAAGCTCCCATGAATATGGGGTTTTAAAATTGATAATATTCCCTTCATAAGATTCACTGGAGTACATACATTCCTAGTTGTTATTTGCAATTGTGCTGATCATTTGACCTCATGAGCCTGTTTTTAATTTTAGGCTATAAAATGAAGATGATAATATCTGCCCTGACTACCTCAAAAGACTGCCATAAGCTATGTGGGGATGTGACAATATACATTGCAAAAGGCTGTCTAACT
This sequence comes from Chlorocebus sabaeus, assembly GCF_047675955.1. NCBI lineage: Eukaryota > Metazoa > Chordata > Mammalia > Primates > Cercopithecidae > Chlorocebus > Chlorocebus sabaeus. Next base: position 61,758,814 of record NC_132924.1, read on the forward strand.
GTTAGTTCCACCACAACTATAACTGTGGAGATGAGTTGCATGTCAGGCCTTTGACTATGTCTGTTTCATATGCTTTCACATTTATACTGTTGCCACTGCTAGTGATCAGAGCTAGGCTTTTGGCAAATTTACCATTTTCCACTCAGATAGTTTTCTCTTTGTCCTCCTGGCACCTGCTTGCGACCTGAATCTTTGGACAGATCTTTATTGTCTTTTCCAAGGCTCTCTAGGACTCCCACCAGGGCCTGGGAAGCATTTCCTATTTTAGGTTCTCCTCTTTTTCCTTTCAAGAATCCTATCTGTAATTTCCTAGAAGAGCTGTTCTCTGTTAGATGGCAAAGGGTTTAGGGGGTCTTGATAAACATCATATCTATGTAATGCTTTCAGTAACTGAACTAATGATTCATTCTCATGAAAACAAATGTCTCCAGAAATTGCTACGAACTGCAACTTCCAAGCAAGCAGGTGAGCCTTTGGGGCCTGGAAACAATACTATATGTATGGCTGTGAAGAGTCAGGACAAGAGACCTGCTTGGATTGGACTGTCTGTGTATTGAAAACAGTACATTTTCAAGGGTATGGCATGTGGTGAAGAACTACACCTCATGCAGTGTTCTAATGCTGAACTCAAATCCATAGAGCTGGGCAGTGGACAGCTGCAGCTCATCCTTTGAGTTAAAAGACTGGAATTCCAAAATGTCTGCTTTAGTGTCTGCTTTAGAGCTTATCAGCCCAATAAACCCATCCCCAAAACAGTGAATTAGTGATGTATAGAATAATTTCTTTGAAAATATTACGAGAAGAAGTCTCCAGGCACTAAATAAATTAAAATTGTTACTTTGAAGTAAATAGAGTTATAACAAAAATGATCAACAATGAAAAAAATGTGAAAGTGGGGAAAGATGATTTCAGATCTCACTCAACTCAACTGCTCCTCCTAGTGCAATAACAGTGTTCTTACCTTCCTCTCACATTTCTAAACAGGGAAAGACATTTAAAACTCTAGCTTACTTTGCAATATATTATTATGTTAGAAAATTTTAGATCAACTTAGAACATTAGGGAGAATGGAAAACAGGGTCTTTCAGTTTCGTGCGAAGTCTCTGACTTAAATCTTAATGGGACATATCATCTATAATGACAAGAAAAATACAATAGAGCACCACCAACATAAGTACAGAGTGAAAGTTATGTTATTCCTCTGAATATTATTTTAAATACATTATGTTTTATGCATATGTAACTCAACTATCCAGCAAGTCACCTTTAAAATATGTCTTGGAAGTTAAACATCAAATCAGCTAAAATACTCAAGGAAAGTTCTAGAACACAAAGTTAGGAAACATTTCTAAATCTTTTAAATTCGGGTTTGTGACTCCACTGGAACATTCAATTGTAGCAGGTAAGATTTTTCTTCTCTGTTTTTGTGTTCCCAGAAAGGTAGCTTTGTTTAAATGTCTCTGTATTTACTACACAATTTAAAATATCAATTCTTACAAATTCTTAGGAGAAATCCAGTTTTACTTAACTAACAGAGGATTATAAGCAGAACCATAGCATATGTGGGAACAAGCAGGAAAAGGTTAACCTGTGCCTACTCAAGTCTGTAGACGTGCTTGTTACCAGCCACAAGTGGCCTTTTCCAGATCTGTCTTCTGTGACTTAGTGGTTTTTCCTTAGTTCTCTTTTTGATACTTTCAAACCTCTGAAATCGTTCAGCTGTTTAAAAGTTCCAAAACAAGCAAATGTGTTCCTGGAATCTTCCCCTTAACTTTGCTGGAGAGGATGTACTAAGGCTTCTTCTCCAGCCAAAATAATAAAAGATCTTTTAAGTGGCTAAAATTCTTGGTTGATTGCACATACATGCCAATGTCAGACAACTATAAATAGAGAGATTTGGAAGAGAAATAGGGAGAATATAACTGCAACGAAATAAAATGGAATGTCTCGAAGGTAATCAGAAAACAGTACATGTTTTTACAAAACTAAGATTTGTCTCCCTTTAATCCACAATCCCCTTTATGGAGGAAGAGCCCACATGGATTATGCACTTCCAGTACGAGGGAATAAAAGGACTTTTTTTCTTTATTAATATACATTTATTATTCTCAATCACATAATTAAGATTTCTTCTTTCTATTATTCTTTTGAATTTGGATATCTGTTGGATCTTATGATATTTTCCCCCATCACTGCTTTGTTTTCACAGAACAATAAAAGAATCTTTCAAAGGATGAAATTATGTCCATGGTTGCTGATATAAATGAATTCAGCAGGGAATTGCCTATGTGTTACCTAGAGTTGGCCCCAAAATAAACTGGATCTTTTGTTATAGCTATTCAAATAAACTTAAGGATTCATTTCTCAAGAAATTTCTACTCTCTTAGGCAGGTTAACATATCCACTAGCTTCAATACCTAGGTTAATATATATTTTTAAAAGCATTGTTACTTAATTTTGAACAGTGACCTACTTCTTTATATTAACCCATCTATCTTATATTAATAAACCCATCTAAACTGAACTCAAATTAGTTCTTGCAAATTAGTTCAATTTATTTTAAACCTATTACCACCATACAAGAGAATTTAACAGTTACTTCAGTTTAGTAATTGTGCTACAGACAAGCAAATTAGTTGGCAATGGAGAAAACCATCACTCATGTAATAGTCTTTTAATGTAGTTCTTTCAAATTCTGATCTCACTCCTTAACTGAAAGATGCTGAAATGTTGATGATGGTTGCAAGGACCATTTGGAGGAAAAATCAATAATATAATTAACATCTCTGCATCTTAGTTCTCTTTAAATTGCATTGGTTTGAATTGGCTAGAGGCTACGGCTTGGCTCTAAAGATTCAGCACTTAATATTGGAATACCAGAAAGTAGCATTTTAGTATTTTTAGTAAAGATTTTGTTACTTAGTGTCTCTGAAATAAACCCTTAAGGCAAGACTTACAAGGACTTAAAAATAGCAAGTTTCTAAACAAGCCATGTTCATAATTTTAAAATCTTACCTCAAGCTCGGCTTTTATCATTTTCCTTAAAATATTGAAAAAGTAATCTAATGGTGAGACCAGTTTATTAAATGCCTTTGAATTATAATTCTAATGATAAATTCTGTAATTCTAATTACCTGTTCTCCAGAAATGCTGCTATGCTACATCTGATAGTTTCAAATTTTCCTGTTACTTTAAATATAGGTTTATAGATTCAATGGCTTTATCAAGAATTGTTTCATAAAGTGGTTAACTGGTTGGAAGGAATGATGCCGTATTCCTATGAGACAGGAATGTGTTTGATCATTTAATTAAGGTAGGAACTGTATACTGTATATATTACTTGGTGTATAAAAGCACTTAATTAAAATATGTTAGACCAGTGATCAGGAAATGGGGAGGTAGAGAAGAGGAGTATGCACAGAAAGCTCCCAGGAGAGGGAGTGCTTCCCAGGGGAGCCTTGAGAGTAAGAACTGGCTCTTCAAATGGCACATGCAAAGCCCCATGTTAGACAAAAATGATTATACCTATGTGTTCTTTGAGTTACAAATTTAATAAAAATAAATGGCCAAATCCCTAAACTACCGTAGAATTTAATGTATTCATTTCATGAGTTTCTTGACATTAGCTGTCCACTGTATCCACTGAGAGCATGGATTAGCAGCATTTTAATATGAAAAAGTTTTTCTTATGCTTTTCGTAACTGGGAGTATCCAAAATTAAACATGTGATAACAGTGAAAAATGTGAGTATAACACTAAATTCCAAGTAGACAAAATTGTATGACAAATTGCAGTTTATTTAATCAAACCAGTTCCAGTTGTCTTTTCTCCAGCATAATCCTTGAAATGTGACACCCACAAGTAAATGGGAATGACTAAATTACTGTTTCCAACTTCCAATGATTTTCTAACACATTGGCTTGCAATAAAAGTCTCCTGAATAACTACAAAATCCAGATCTTCAGATTTTATGAAATTTCAAAAACCATAAATAAAACTAACTAAGGTCAGATGAGAGAACAGACATGAAATAAATGGAGAACACATACTTCAAGACATAAATGCATTTAGCTTCCCAATAAGGCTTAAGCGAAAAATAGGCAAAGTGAAAAAATCTGAAAGATCAACTTTAGCTCAAAAGTTGTCACCAACATCATTTATATTAGAAGGTCAGTCACTATATTGTATTTTCTAAATGCTTTTTTGCTAATACAAAAATATTTCTTGGAATTTAGCTGCAAGAAGACTGACCACAAGGAATTTTAGGATTTACAGTTCTGAAGCAATGCCACATTTCTCTAGGAACTCAAATTCATACAGTGTTGGCTCAGGCTGAACACGGTAGCTAGCACACAGTTAAGGTTTAACAGCAGTTTAATGGTTAAATGAATGAATACACAACAGGATGAATGAACAATGTCATGAAAAACATATAAGAAGAGTTGTAAATATTAAAAGAGAAAGAAAGAGAATGAGCACAATCTGTATAAAGACTTACTTATTCCACGCTTGTCTAAGGTTTTTAGAGCTGTACAGGGTAAAGCGTTCTGAAATAAAAGAGAAAAACAATAAACAATCTTTATATCAAATGTATATATTACAAGCATGTTGAAAAAACTTCAACTTTAAAAAAAGACAGTGGGCTATTCAGTCAGTTAGGCCAGCATAGTAAGGTCTTCACTTTTATACTGGGCAGTTGTAAAGAGTAAAACAGGAAGGTTACAACATATTAAACGGTGAAGCATTTTTTTCTTTTGTCTAAGATGGTTTATTTCATAATTTGGTTTCATAGTAACTATTTCTTAGAATAACTAAGTTTTAGTTGAGTTGAAAAAAGAAACGCAAATTCCAAACCTCCAACCTGTAAGTAGATTTATAGAAGCATATCAATACATTTTGTCAAGTGAGGCTTGCTGTTTTTTTCCTATGATGATTTCTCTGACCAAATACGATAATGTTGGGTCTCTTTTCCTATACTGTATGGTATTTATACATGCTCAAAGTCAAAGTACCAGAGTCCTATACTGTATATTTACATTTATCTGTGAACAATCTTTAGATTTGTTTTAGTTTAAAAAGGAACATGTTTGTTTTACCAAGTTAAACAATAAAGTGATAGAGAATAGATATTATAATCTCTTCAGAATCTCATTCTTTCACTTGTGATGATATGGCAATTGTTAATGATTTGATATGTCCCTTTTCAATATTTTTTGTTTATGAAATACACCCATCCTTATGTGCAAACTTATATACCACTGATTTTTTGAATGGATTTTACAATAAACATTACCCTTGAAACTTTTTTGGCACTTAACAATATATACTGGATAGTCCTTCAAATCAAGAAATATATGTAACAATTTTTTTTTTTTGAGACAGAGTCTTGCTCTGTTGCCCAGGCTGTAGTGCAATGGCCCAGTCTTGGCTCACTGCAACCTCTGCCTCCTGGGTTCAAACGATTCTCCTGCCTCAGCCTCCCGAGTAGCTAGAATTACAGGCATGGGCCACCACACCCAGCTAATGTTTGTATTTTCAGTAGAGACAGGTTGTCATCATGTTGGTCAGGCTGGTCTCGAATTCCTGACCTCAGGTGATCCACCTGCCTTGGCCTCCCAAAGTGCTGGGATTACACGAGTGAGCCACCGCGCCCAGCCTGCAACGATTGTTTTAAAATTGTATAATGTTTCATAGAAGTACCATAATTTATCTGACTGTTCTCCCATTGATGAACCTTTAAGTAGTTTCTAATTTCTTTTTCCTTACAAACAATACTTAAGCAAATATCCTTGCACATGTCTCTCTACATACAGACGCTTTCATTTCTGTTGGATGGATTCCCCAATATAGAATTGCTTGGCAAATGGTATGCATATTTTACAATTTAATAAATGCCGACAGAGTACTTTTCATTTTTCCACCAGTGATGAAAAAGAATGTCACTTTCTCCATATGTCTTCTAGCATTGGTTGTTATCAGTTGTTTACATGTTGCCAAAGCTACACTTGATAAAACATTCTTGGGCTTCTTTTCATATGCTTTCTGGCCATTTACATTTCTTCTACTGTTTCAAATTTCACTTTTCATAGCTGGTACCAATTTTAATATTGGATTCTTGGTTCTTTATCAATCAGTTTATACAAGTATTTTTGTATATGATCAAGTTGACCCGTGTGTGTGTGCATGTGTGTGTATAAAAGTGAAATATGTATGCACTTTTTTCCACATAGAAATTTAAATTTTTATTTAGTAAAATATTCTTATTCTTTTTTATTTTACTTCATGTTCCAGGATACATGTGCAGGACATGCAAGTTTGTTAATGTAGGTATACTTGTGCTGCGGTGGTTTGCTGCACCTATCTGCCTGTCATCTAAGTTTTAAGCCCTGCATGCATTAGCTATTTGTCCTGATGCTCTCCCTCCCCTCACCCCCCGACTCCCCAACAGGCCCCTGTGTGTGATATTTCCCTTGCTGTGCCCATGTGTTCACATTGTTAAATTCCCACTTATGAGTCAGAAAATGCTTGGTTTTCTGTTTATGTGTTAGTTTGCTGAGGATGATGGCTTCCAGCTTCATCTACGTCCCTGCAAAGGACATGATCTCATTCCTTTTTATGGCTACATAGTATTCCACAGTTAATATGTACCACATTTTCTTTATCTGGTCTATCATTGATGGGCATTTGGATTGGTTCCATGTCTTTGCTACTGTAAATAGTGCTGCAATAAACATATATGTGCATGTGTCTTTATAGTAGAATTATTTATATTCCTTTGGGTATATACGCAGTAATGGGACTGCTGGGTCAAATAGTATTTCTGGTTCTAGATCCTTGAGGAATCACCACACTGTCTTCCACAATGATTGAACTAATTCACATTCCCACTAACAGTGTAAAAGCATTCCTATTTCTCCTCAGCCTCACCAGCATCTGTTGTTTCCTGACTTTTTAATAATTGCCATTCTAACTGGCATGAGATGGTCTCACTGTGGTTTTGATTTGCAGTTCTCTAATGATCAGTGATGTTGAACTTTTTTTTTTTTTTTCACATGTCTATTGGCTGCATAAATGTCTTCTTTTGAGAAATTTCTGTTCACATCCTTTGCACACTTTTTGGTGGGGTTGTTTGTCTTTTCCTTGTAAATCTGTTTAAATTCCTTGTAGATTCTGGGTATTAGACCTTTGTCAGATGGGTAGATTGCAAAAATGTTCTCCCATTCTGTTGCCTGTTTATTCTGTTCTCTCTGTTCATTCTTTTGCTGTGCAGAAGCTCTTTAGTTTAATTAGATCCCATTTGTCAATTTTAGCTTTTGTTGCAATTGCTTTTGGCATTTTTGTCATGAAATCTTTGCCCATGCCTAAGTCCTGAATGGTATTACTTGAGATTTTTTCTAGGGTTTTTATGATTTGGGGCTTTATATTTAGTTCTTTAATTCATTTTGAGTTAATTTTTGTATAAGGTGTAAGGAAGGGGTCCAGTTTCAGTTTTCTGCATATGGCTAGCCAGTTTTCCCAGCACCATGTATTAAACAGGGAATCCTTTCCCCATAGTTTGTTTTTGTCAGGTTTGTCGAAGATCAGATGGTTATAGATGTGTGACATTGTTTCTGAGGTCTCTGTTCCATTCCATTGGTCTATATGTCTGTTTGGTGCCAGTACCATGCCTTTTTTTTTTTGGTTACTGTAGCTTTGTAGTATAGTTTGAAGTCAGGTAGCATGATGCCTCCAGTTTTGTTCTTTTTGCTCACGATTGTCATGGCTATACGGGTTCTTTTTTGGTTTTATCTAAAATTTAAAGTAGTTTTTTTTTTTTTTCCTAATTCTGTGAAGAATGTCAATGATAGCTTGATGGGGATAGCTTTCAATCTATAAATTACTTTGGGAGGTATAGCCATTTTCACAATAATGATTCTTTTTATCCATGAGCATGGAATGTTTTTCCATTTGTTTGTGTCCTCTCTTATTTTCTTGAGCAGTGGTTTGTAGTTCTCCTTGAAGAGGCCCTTCACATCCCTTGCTAACTGTATTCCTAGGTATTTTATTCTCTTTACGGCAATTGTGAATAAGAGTTCATTCATCATTTGGCGCTCTGTTTGTCTATTGTTGGTACATAGGAATGCTTGTGATTTCTGCACATTGATTTTGTATGCTGAGACTTTGCTGAAGTTCCTCATCAACTTAAAAAGTTTTTGGGCTGATACGATAGGGTTTTCTAAATATAGAATCATGTCATCTGCAAACAGAGGCAATTCGACTTCCTCTTTTCCTATCTGAATACCCTTTATTTCTTCTTTCTCTTGCCTGATTGTCCTGGCCAGAACTTCCAATACTATGTTGAATAGGAGTGTTGAGAGAGGGCATCCCGGTCTTGTGACAGTTTTCAAAGGGAATGCTTCCAGCTTTTGCCCATTGAGTATGATATTGGCTATGGGTTTGTCATAAATAGCTCTTACTATTTGGAGATAGTTCCATCAATACCTAGTTTATTGAGAGTTTTAAAAATGAAGGGATGTTGAATTTTATCAAAGGCCTTTTCTGCATCTATTGAGATAATCATGTGGTTTTTGTCATTGGTTCTGTTTATGTGATTGATTACGTTTATTGATTTGCATATGTTGAAGCAGCCTTGCATGCTGGGGATGAAGTTTTTTGATGTGCTGCTGGATTTGGTTTGTCAGTATTTTATTGAGGATTTTTGTATCAATGTTCATCAAGGATATTGGCCTGAAGTTTTCTTTTTTGTGTGTGTTTCCACCTGGTTTTGGTATCAGGATGATGCTGGCCTCATAAAATGTGTTAGGGAGGAGTTCCTCCTTTTCGATTGTTTGGAATAGTTTCAGAAGGAATAGTACCAGTTCCTCTCTGTATCTCTGGTAGAATTCAGCTGTGAATCCATCTGGTCCTGGGCTTTTTTGGTTTGTAGCCTATGAATTACTGCCCCAATTTCAGAACTTGTTATTGGTCTATTCAGAGATTCAACTTCTTCCTGGTTTAATCTTGGGAAAGTGTATGTGTTATGAGTTTATCCATTTCTTCAAGATTTTCTAGTTTATTTGTGTAGAGGTGTTTACAGTATTCTCTGATGGTAGTTTGTATTTCTCTGGGGTCAGTGGTGATATCCCATTTATCATTTGTTATTGCGTCTATTTGATTCTTCTCTCTCTTCTTCTTTATTAATCTAGCCACTGCTCTATTTTGTTAATTTAAAAAAAAAAAAACAAAAACCAAAAAACAAAAAACAAAAAACGAAACCAGCTCCTGGATTCATTCATGTTTTGAAGGGTTTTTTTGTGTGTCTATCTCCTTCAGTTCTCCTCTGATCTTAGTTATTTCTTGTCTTCTGCTAGCTTTTGGATTTGTTTGCTCTTGCTTCTCTAGTTCTTTTAATTGTGATATTTGGGTGCCGATTTGAGCTCTTTCTAGCTTTCTCATGTAATCATTTAGTGTGATAAGTTTCCCTCTTAACACTTCTTCAGCTGCATCCCAGAGATTCTGGTACATTGTCTCTTTGTTCTCATCGGTTTCAAAGAACTTCTTGATTTCTGCCTTAATTTCATTATTTAGCCAGGAGTCATTCAGGGGCAGGCTGTTCAATTTCCATGTAGTTGTGTGGTTTTGAGTGAGTTTTTTAATCCTGAGCTCTAATTTGATTGTACTGTGGTCTGAGAGATTGTTTTGTTATGATTTCAGTTCTTTCACACTTGCTGAGGAGTGATTATTTCTAATTATTTGGTTGTTTTCTGAATAATAAGTGCAATGTGGGACTGAAAAGAATGTATAATCTGTGGATTTGGGGTGGAGAGTTCTGTGGCTGTCTATAAGGTCCACTTGATCCAGAGCTGCGTTCAGGTTCTGAATATCCTTATTAATTTTCTGTCTCATTAATCTAATATTGACAGTGGGGTGTTAAAATCTCCCACTATCATTTTGTGGGAGTCTAAAACTCTTTGTAGGTCTCTAAGAACTTGTTTTATGAATCTAGGTGCTCCTGTATTGGGTACATAAATATTTTGGATAGTTAGTTGTTCTTTTTCAATTGTACCATTTACCATTATGTAATGCCCTTGTCTTTTTTTTAATCTTTGTTGGTTTAAAATCTGTTTTGTCAAGGGACTAGGACTGCAACCGCAGTCTTTTTTTTTTTTTTTTTCTTTCTATTTGCTTGGTAAATTTTGCTCCCTTTATTTTGGCCCTATATGTGTCTTTGCACATGAGATGGGTCTTCTGAATACAGCACACTGATGGGTTTTGATTCTTTATCCAGTTTATCAGTGTGTCTTTTAATTGGGGCATGCAGCCCATTGACATTTAAGGTTAATATTGTTACATGTGAATTTGATCCTGTCATCATGATGTTATCTGGTTAATTTGCACACTAGTTGATGCAGTTTCTTCACAATGTCATTGGTCTTTATATTTTGGTTGTAGAGACCCAACTCTACAAAAAAATTGAAAAATCAGCTGAGCATGGTGGTGTGTGCCTGTAGTTCCAGCTACTCAGGAGGCTAATGTGGGAGGATCCCTTGAGTTTGGAAGGTTGAGGCTGCACTAAGGCATGATCGTGCCACTGTACTCCAGCCTGAGTGACAGAGCAAGACCCTGTGTTAACAACAAACAAAAAATTTTAAAAATTGTTTCCATTGGAAATCTGATTGCATTCTATTAAAATATATATTAATCTGAAAAGGATGATATAAAACGTTTGTGTCTTTCCATTTAGACAGCATTCATGTATACATCCTTCAGTAACATTAAATAGTTGTTTAAAGTACTGATCTTATTTCTTTTTAATTATTTAATACTTATTAGGCTTAATTCTGCTTAAAAATGGTTGGTATCCTTTTTCAGTGTTGTCTGCTTTTTTTAAATTTAAATTTAAATTTTTTTAGAGATGGTATCTCACTCTGGATGGAATGCAGTGACACAATCATAGCTCGCTGTAGCCTTCAATTCTTGGGCTCAAGGGATCCTCCCACCTCAGCCTCCCAAGTACCTGAGACTATAGGCACTCACCACCATGCCTTACTAACTATGTATTTATTTATTTTTAGAGATGGCATCTCACTGTGTTGCTCAGGCTGGTCACAAACTCCTGGCCTCAAGTGATCCTCCTGCCTCAGCCTCCTGAGTAGCTGAGATTACAAGCACAAGCCACTGTGCCTGACTTCTTGTCTGCTTTTAATTGTAAGTTTTTAAAGGAGAAAATAAAAATGACTTATATTGCTTTTGTTATGGTATGTTTCATGTACAAGAATACCATTGGATAAGAAGAACAAAAAGAAAAAACACACACTCAGCTTCCTAGCTTTAAACATTATGCAATGATTTATTCATTCATTTCAACTACTATGTATTGAGCAACTACTGTGTGTCAGGTATATAATTCTCGGGGCGGAAGACACAGGAGAGAAACAAAGCAAAAAACCTTCCTATTAGCAGGGAGCTTGCATTCCCATAAGGAGTATGCTAGGCTGGAATGTGCTGGAGGCCAGGATAGCTGCAGCTGACATAGAACCCAGGAGAGAGAGGTGGAGGCTGAGACAGAGATAGGAAGAAGGGTTTGTGGCCTTCAAGATATGATCTGGTATGGGCTTTTTTTTTTTTTTTTTAAATATAAAAGTATCATTCTGGCTTCTATTTGGAGAGTTCACTACAAGAGGCAAGGTTGGAAGCAGGAGGCCCAACAAAAGCTTATTACTGTCCAGAAGAGAGACAATATGACTTGGGTATGGGAACTGAGTGAAAGCAGTGAGAAGGGGATCAGAGTCTGAAAATGCTTTGGAGGATGAACAAGTGAGATCTACTGGTGAGTTAGAAATGAAGTGGGACAGAAAGGGAGGAGTCAGGGATGATTCATAGAGCACTGACTGATCTCCAATTTCCAGGTTACAAAGATGTGGAATTTCACACACAACTCAATTACAATTCGGATAAGTTAATCTTTCTGTGGTAATTCAGAAGGTATATAAAGAGGAGTTCCCCTGGAGTTTTGGAGTTATCAGTCAAGCAGGGGTAATTGACAAAATATTTAATAACCTGTTAAGCACAGGCATTGACCAATCGGAACAGAAACTAGCCATGATGCAATAAAGGTGTACATTAGCTGATGATCAGCCCCGATTACAAACATCCATTGTTCTAAAGACACAGGCAAAAGGGCTTACCAACAAATGTGTATTTATCTGTTTCAAAGGAATGTCTAATTTCTGAGTTTATTCTCTACTAGGCTGCATTATATAAGATGCAACGTAATTCAGTCAGTTGGTGCAGAACAGGAATTTAAGGGCATAGTCTAGGTCTGAGGATTAACTGACAAAGGAGAAATGGGAAGAATAGTTCTTTGTATAAAGTTCTTTTTTTTTTTTTTTAAATTATCTAAAGTCTGGTATTAAGAAAGCAAGAGGCATTTTAAATATTAATTAAGTCAAATGTCCTCATAAAACAAAATTGATTTCCTTAACTTTGTACTATCCACAAAGCAAATTTAATAATTTGCTATGATTTCAGGATGAATAGGAATTCTATTACAGATAAAATTAATACAATCTTGCATTTATAAGTAAATTATTATTCTTAGCAATTAATAATTGCACATAAATATTAGTTCTAAGAATTGCCTCTTTTAGAGCTTGACAGGATATGCTAATATAATTTTTTTTCCAGAAACACAATGTCAATTTTAGCTGTGCACAAAAGAGACTAAATTGATAGTGAAACATGCCATATGAGAATAAAAAAAATAAAAAAGAATAAAGCCTCATTCTCAGGTTTACCTTCCATCAATATTCACATAAAACCTTAATTTTTTTAGCAAATATTGCCTGGGCATTTGCCTGTGTGCCAGGTGCTGCACTGGGCAATAGGCACACAAAAATAACTAAGTCCTGGTTACAGTTCGGTGGCATCGAAAAAATATAGAATTACAGATAGAGAATGAGAAACGCTACAGTATGGATACAGAGTTCCCACCAGAGACTACAGCTGGAGCCACTAACTGCATCTGTTTCTTTTCCAAATGAAGACAGGACAAACTCAAACATGAGAAGCTAGCTCCAGGAACACACAGAGCCTCATCGTTTATATCCAACAGCTTTCAGATCATAACTGCCAAAGTACACAATTTCAAATGGAGCCATTTCTAATGTTTTCTGCAACGAACATGACATTTATAATTAGAATAAAAAATTTTATTTTACAAACTACTTCCATCATAAATAAAAGTAATGTTCCAATAGATTAAAACAATATAATTAGCCATGTAAGTTTTGAAAACAAAAAGGTGCTAAAATTGGTGCCCCAAGTTGATAACAAGCATATTTAATAAAATAGTCAACTGCTTATGAATAATTTTATCAGAGTATTTGAGTATTTGCATATGAATGTTTTACACTGTTCTCCTTCACTTAAGTTTACTCTCACTTATTACTTTAATGTCAACTTTCTCTTTCCAATTATGTTTAAACTAGAAGTTTAGAATGTCATTATTTAAAGCACTGGCTAACTCATAGCATAACTGAGAAGTGCAATTAATTTGAACCTGCAGGCTGATTTTCACCTTCTCCTCTTAGTGCAGGGACATTGCAGAGGATGATCCCAACACAGCAGGAGACCAGGGAGGAGAGCTTGCTGAGAAGAAATCACTTGCTAAGTGACAGGGCAGGGAACAGAAGATTGGAAAGGTTTTCTCTCAAACCGCCATGCAGGTAAGCACTGCAATTCGTTGACATTCCACAGGAAAACAACTGGAGAACAATGCTGCATATTGTAAAGTCTCTTGGCTTAAAAAAGCTACACCTGAAATGCCTTGAGGCACTACAAAGCAAACTTTAACCCACAGGAAGATAAAACCCAAACTGGATTTTACTCATTTGCATACAAGCATGCAGTGTATACTTCAGGAGATTAATTTTAATTTTCCTTACTCTCTTCTCACCAATGTTTTTGTATCTTATACTGCTGTGTTTTTAACTTCAATGACAGAAAGACATATGAATAAAAAGTTCAAACAACCAATAAAAAACTTCAAGTATGTTCAAAGGACTTGAAAGGCTGAAACTAGATTTGTAGCTCACACTTTTCTTTCTTTTTTTGGGAGGAGGGGGAGTGAGCAGACAAGGTGGGGGGTCCACAGAAGGATTATACAAGGCTCAAACTTCAGTAGATCTTTTGCAAATGACTTTGACATCATATCATATAGACAATACCATGGAACACGCATTCGTTTATAAATCAATATAAAAATGAGTATGTTTAAATGCCATATGAAATTCTAGCTGTTCTTCATAATTAACTCTTCTAAATCATACATTCAGTTACTCACAATTTCAATTTAGGATTATTTGTCATTGTAACATATGCATTTACTCCTACTGAGCTGGTAAAAAAGTAGTAATGATTTAAGCAGAAAGCTGTGGCCACACTGAAGGGCATGTCATCATCTGGCAGAGATGCTGAGCCCAGTGCCTTTCTGGGGGTTGCTTTCGTGAAGGCAAAAGGCTCCAGTCTCTTACAAGGATGGACAGTTAACACTGTCATAAATCACTCTGGTTATATTTCAAAAAATTACCCTAATTATTTCTTTATGTTACAAATAACACACTCAAATCCTTTTGGATAGAAGGCACAGTATTTATTCATTCATTCTACAAATACTCACTGTGTGTCTGCAATTTGCTAGAGACTATGAATACAGTGGGGCAGCAAACATACAAGGTCACAAGTAGCCTCCAACAAATCATGCGAACCAATACTGAGAGGCCTTCAATAGAAGAAAGCTACACTCACAACTATTCACAAGAATTTTTATGCATGTTTTACTTTCTTATATCTGTTAGGAAAACCAAGCCATCAGTGAACATTTCAGTCAACATTCTGATCAAGATATTTTAAACACTGAATCTATAGTTCTTGGAACAGAAGTAAAGCAGTATTTGTGTACAGTAGAAAAGAGTTTACCTCAAATAAAGAGGGCCAGACTTTCCCCAAAATCTTAGGATTTTAGATGTCTTAACTCCAAACGGGCATGGTGATTCCAACAGTCATTTTAGAATAATATGTATGTTACTCTAAACTGCAATCCACACCTTTAAAACACTTGATATTCCTACGATATTTAATGGCTTAGATTTGACACAGCCCCAGCATTATCAGTGAGAGGTTTTGATGTAACACATCAATGCGGAACAGAATTGCACTGCCCTGTCACTGCCACCCAGTAGAGCTACCTTAAAATGCTGAGCAGCCTCTTCAGTCCCTTACACGTGAGGCAAAATCATCCTGACTTGCCCTGGCTATAGCAAATCATCCTTCAATTACTAACAGTGTGCTTTTCTAAATGAGTAATCTTTGAGTAACTTCTGGAAACAAATGTTCTACTGTATTCATTAAACATTATTGCTTGTGATAACATTTGTGTTTCTAATATACAAATAACATTGTGGGGTTAGTGAATGCATATTCCCAGATGAGGTTTCCAAACCATCTACACCTTCCTCTATCTAAAAGTCATAGACTAATTCTCTTTCCACAAGACATTTTTCTCTAGAGAACTAAGTTTAATCAGTTAGGCAGTTATTAAAGTCTAAAGCATACTATTCATAAACAAGAACAAATTTACAGCTCCCAGAAAAGAAAGTAGGAGAAAGATGTTGTGTCTCACTCTCTGTGCATCCCCTTCCCCTTCCAAATCCCCCATCCAAACTCTCTAAAGGGGAAGACAGAGCAGCTCCAGACAGTGCTAGATGGGACCCAAACAACCCGGTGGCCTAACCCTTAATTTACAAATGGGTAAACTGAGGCTAGAAAGGTTGAGTTGCCTGAGGCCGTAATGCAGGCTATAGTGACAGAGACTGAACCAGGACTCTAATCCCAGTCTACTATTACCAAAGAGCTAGGATACCCACGATTCCTATTTGATATTTAACAGATGTTTCTTGTATCCTCTGTGGTTTGCAAATATGAACTCACTGTAATCCACACAATAATGCTATGGGAAGGGGCTATGATTATCTTCATTTTTTACATGGTGAAATGGTACAGAGACATTGACAAATTTGTCCACGTTACACAGCTCATAAGTGACAGAGCAGAGATGTGAACCTAGACAGTGTGGATCTGGAGTCTATGCTTCTAGCCGTTATACCATGACACCCCTCTGGGTCTTAAATGGCAGAGACTTGAAGTGCTACCCCGATAATGCACAAAGCTAGTAGCAGAACAAACAGATCAAAACTCCTTGACCAGTAACGAAAAACAGGCATAAGAACATTCACACAAACAAGATTCGCAACATTCCTCACTCCCAACTCCCTTTCCACCTGCTGTCAAAGTGCCTTACCTTTTTAAGTCTAGGAGAATAAATCTGTCTTGTGTTTATAGGGAATGAGAAACATATGTCTTTCAAATTCTAGAAACCTTGAACAGATTCATCATTCTGTGCCTCAGTTTTCCTATATCTCAAATTGGGATAATAGCAGTACCTACTTCATAGCTACTACAAATGTTCAATAAGAAAATGCATCTCAAAAGCTGGTAAGTTCTGACACATAAATAAAACACTCAATATCTGTTAGCTATTAATATTGCTACTGCAACTATTAATAATAATATACTCAAAAAACTGACCATCTTGTACAGTTATATACTTCGGAAGGAGACATATGGTATATCGAAAGCAGTATTACTTCTGGGAGGGCAAATGCTTCATCTACCCTACATTACTCATTTTGAGGCAACAGTTAAATTAATAAAATCCAAAAATACGTTGATGCTCTTCTAACTCTTGATATAGAATCCTGTGATTCTAATGCACTAGCGGAGAGTCAGGATTGGCATTCTGAGAGGATGTCAATTGTCCTCCTTTTTTATAGTTGAGAGATTATTAAATGGATTTACAAAGCTGGCTCTAAAGGCACAAGCACCTGTTTACATACATACTTACGTCCTTTTTAAACAATCTCCATTGGGAGTATTATTGTCTGTTAGCTACAAAGGTGCTCTCTGCCAGTGCTGCATGAAGGACAGTGTACGTGAAGGAAATCTTATCAGATCTTATGCCAGAGCGAATAATTAGTAGTCAGTTTATCATCCTGTTGGTCTGACTTCAACATTTTGGGGGTAAAACGGTGCTTGCATCTTAAGTATCAGAAGTGAAGGTTTTTTTGTTTCATCTATATATTAGAATAAGAGTTATTATTCCATAGTCATGCATTTGTCTTGAAGGAGCCATGTGATAATGGCCTAAAAGGATTTTTTAAAAAGCAAAAAATGAACTCACTTGTTTTAGCTAGGAGTAGCTGACAAGCCTAGGAGTCAGAACCTACTATGGGAGATGAGATGATTATTCAGCAAATAATCACTCCCTCCTCTCTTCCAGCTTTCATGAATGGATGATACTTCTCTGCCCCACTGACAGTTTGTGTGAACAGTGGTAATGACACAAACAGATGTGAAATGTGACTGTGGCATTAGGTCTGCTCTTTTGTGTCCTGCCTTTCACTGTAAGAAGGACATTCTTCCATAGTTGCCACTCCGAAGAGGACTAAAGGGGTGTAGAACACACCCGAAACCTTCAGCTAGAAGCCCAGAAACGCAGGGCCCAGCCAACACGAGCTGAAACCCAGCTCACCCGGGTGTAGTAATTGGTAGATACTTAGTGGGGTATAGTACACCTTTGTGGTGGTTTGTTTTTGTGTCATGAAACAGTATTTTCCTCAGTGAGCTTCAGCTTCCATCTGCCATGTCTACCTTCCTTAGTGGGAGGACCTCCTGAGATAGCATCCATGAAAGCACTTGATATACAGGAAAGAGCTATATAATGCAAACTAGCATCATCAACTATGTGACACTTAAAATTTTTGCCATTATTGTGTGTTTCTAAGAATTTTCAAATGCTGAAAAATTTATATGAATACTCAGATTACCGAACACCATGCTGTTCTATGTGCATCCAATATTTCCAGGCACCTAAGAGAGAAAATCTTCATCCTAACCTTGGTTCAACCACTTAGTCATGAATATCTCATAGTGGTGTGGAATCACTGCTCAAATTGGACACCTGTGCAAGCTTCTGGCTTGGTGAAGTCCCATTTCTTCCCTAAAGCTACAGTGTCCTACACAAGGTACTGTGGTCAACACCCAACTTGAAGACAAGGGGTAACATTTTCTTGTTTTACATCCAAACTTCCTGTCCCCTCATCTCCCTTCCTAAGATCTTGATTTTTAAAAAGTTTTTGGAAAGGTACCTAAAAGCTCAGGGTCAGGAGTTATGGAGGACTTTACACAATGCATAGATTCCTAGTTATATACTTGCCGGCATTCATGTGTGGGAAGGATAAACATAAAACATTAGGTTACAAACTTAGGAAAGCAATTAAAAGTGTATGGCCAGTTTATGGAAATGCCACTGGTATATAACCACTCAATGAAATGTTTTATTTTAAAAGAGATGACAGTTCTTTCAGTATCAAGTAAATCATCCATGTCTTCATCGAATTCTGCTATAAATTCTTAGGCTAAATGTTTAATTCTTTTCTTCAATATGACTTTAACCAAATCATACAAATTGGACAGTATACAAGACTTTCAATACTCTTAGGTGGGTTGGAATTACTGAAGAGGTAAAGAAGTCTTTATATGGTGATTGGCCCTCCATATCAACTTTAGCGATGTGAGGTGTGAATAACTCCCAAAATGAATTTTATAAAATTCCAGGGAGTAGAACTAATAAAACCAGTTTATTTAGGATTTAAAAAAATAAGTCGGCTATCAGTAGAACTTCATTTTCCCTTGAAAATTTAATCTTATTACTTTTTTTTCTGGCATTTGCTAGACATTCTGCTAGTCTCCATCATTACTGATGCCCTCTAGTGAAAATAAATGTGAAATTCTTCAAGTACATCCAGACAAAGTACAGATCGTCCCTCCTTTGCACTGAAATGGGTTTATAACATTCCTACAGGGGTTTCCCTCCTTAATCTACCTATTGTAGAGGAAATGAATTGCTATTCTGCATTTTTAAGTGATTATCAAGGTTTTTGGTTGTTTCTTTTTTATTTTTCATATCATTGGTCATCTCTCCGACTTATTTTATATCAAATCCCTGGTCAGCTATGGACCTGTGAGGAAAAATATCCTTCGTGTCTGTGGCATCACTGCTAACTGGTAGGAGAATAATTTCCCTGTGAGTTAGTACTTGCCTTTATAGACCCTTCTTGACCCAGGGTTGCAGGCAGAAATGACCAATCAAGAGGATTTCACACTTCAAATGAAACCTCTTTCCAGCTCTGAAATGAGTCCGTGACTTTTTGTAGCCTGTAGGTCTTTCTGAAAACATAAAGCATTGATTTCTTCCTCTCTTGAAAACCCTCCGATGATTCCACTCACATTTCAAGTAAAATCCTGACTCTTCGCCTTGACTTTCCAAGGACCTGTCCCCCTGAATTGTCTCTTGCTGCTCTCCCTGTGCTCACAGGCATAGTAAGTTGTAATTTATCTATTATTAGTCCCTTCTCTAGCATGTAAGCTCTGCAAGAAAAAGGATTCATCTGCTTTGTTCACGACTGCATCTTTAGTACCCACAATACTACCTGGCACCTAGTAAGCACTCAATAAGAATCCAAGCTCATGAGCAGACGTAAAGCAGTTATTGCTGATGGAAACACCGACTCTCAACTTTAGCATCTGCTCTCCAGCAACCAACAGCGACCTCCCAGTATGGCTGACTCAATCAGAAAGTGAAGTCTGCCCTTCCTGTCATGTTTACATATTTTACTTCCTTAGCTTTATAAAGTTCACATAGTTCATAAATTTAGTAATTAATTGGCTTTTTCACTATGTGATTAAAGTAGCATTTATTTGTGGGAGGAGGGACAGCAAAGTTCACAAAGGTGATAGTTGATGGTTAGTGGAGAGAGCTCTAAATACCCTAAGGCTTGTGTCAAGCAGACCAACAAGGCTTTTAGCAATAAAATCTGAGATAAAAGCCAGATATTTACATAATAATTTTTAAAGTCCATTTTAATAACCATCACATAGTTACAGCCCATACGCCTAGACCTAACCCATAATCATTATAGTTGCTATCAATCATAAAAAAATTTTAAAATTCCTGAGGTAAAGTGTAAAGAGTAAGTGGGAAAGGAGCTAGCAGGCAGAAGACATGGTATAAATGGTAAAAAATAATATTTTGCAGTTACATGCCCCTAACAGTTTGAAAGTACTTTTATATCAATTATGTCAGCTAGCTCAAATCTTCTTAAAAATAGGTAGAGTATAAATAACAAATATTGAAGGGAATGTAAAAACAGTTTAGTAGGAAGTCTGCAGGCTGGATGGAGTGGACATGATTCTTCTAGAAGAGTAAGGAAGGTATCTCAGCACTTCACAGGCCTCCCCTCACTGCAGGTGTGGTCTGTGCAGGGCAACATCACGGCACAAAGAGGCGCCCCCCTCTAGTCTTCCTGCATGGAATATCCCACCCCAACAACAATTTCTGCTGCATTCACAGCTTTTCTATCACCTTCTAAAAGACTCAGGAAAAGCCAAGAATGTCAGTAAAGGCTAAGGGTTCAAACATCCTCACTTCTGAAAATGAGGAAAGTGGGCAGTTCTGACATTATGTATTAAGGACTACACATCTGAGACTAAACATCTGCAGAGGACATTTTGGAGCTGAAGATTTATTGGAGGCATAGGTTTAAAGGGTGGAAGAATATGCCCATACCCAGCAAGTGGAGGGTGGATCTGGAATGTCCAGGAAGACAGAGGTCTTTTCCAAGATGCCACAAGACGGAGTTGGGAAGAGCCTGACATTTCTCCTTCACAGGTCTAGGTCTACGGGCAGCGAAGCTCTCTTAAAGAGAGGAGGAGGCATCACTGAGAATGGCTTAGAGTTGAAAGACCTGGGTTTGAGTTTTGGCTCTGCTATAGCCTGGAGGGATGAGATCTCTAGGCAAGCCACACTATCTCTCTGAGCCTCGATTTCCTAGTTTCTTCATCTGTAAATGGGATAACAATATTAAGAAAAAAGCATTATTATAATGCAGTTATTCTAACTATCAAATGAGATAATATATTAAAATGCTTTGTAAATAATAAAATATAGCATAAAATGTAAGGTGTTATCACCATAGTATTCTATTTCTGAAATGATTTACTTCCTCCCTCTGGAACAAAAACGTGTGGATATGTTTGGTTTCGGGGTCCCAGACAGGCCAGAGAAGAGGAAGGACTTAAAGAGAAGTTTTTTTGTTTGTTTTTTGGTTTGTTTGTTTGTTTTGCTTCATTACAAAGCCTTGATACAGCTAAGTTCATACGTAAACATTCCCTTTAAGGTCAATGTGTCTGTAGAATTAGTTTTCGGCACAGTGTGTTTAAAGTATCACCATTCCCCAATTGCCTCCAATGGCAAATTCTTTACATTATTTCATTCGTTGGGAGACTGTCCATTTTCTTCAAAGTTTCCTGAATCAAACAGCCTTTTCTATTGGATAACTTTCCCTTAGAAATAATATAACCACTTTAGAAATGCTCTATTCTCTTGCTTGATTTTGGAAAATATAATTATTTTATTCTAAATTTCATTACTTTGAATTGCTTCCAGTCTAGCAGCATTTTTTTCCTCACTGAACTTCACAGTGCCTTCCTTTTTGAGCTCCTGAATAATCAGCCATTAAATAGTTTTTGAATGTCCCTTTTGTTGGAAGCATTTATACATGGAATCTACATGTTATTTCAGGGCTAACCCATTTCATACAAGTGTTACTGGTGGTTTTGTGTATATATTTTACCAAATACAGAGATCAGATCCTCTCTACTTCTCTGTTTTTTAAAATAGTCTAATTGTCAGTAAACTGTGCTTTAGAAGGGCAATGCGAAATTGTAATACACATTCAGTAGAATGCTATTTCATAATGAAAGCTGGAAAACAAAAACAAAAACACAAACACACTCAGGGAGTGAGACCCAGGGAGACCTGGAATCTGCTTCCACCTGTGACACTAACTTTAGGGAAGTTCTTTAACATCTCTAGACCTGAGGTTCCTAACCTCACAAGAAGAAAGCCAGACTAGATGCTCCCTGGGGCTTCCTCTGGCTCAAACATTCACTTTGCTTAAGGCACAATCAAACACCACTGGCACTCTCAGCTCATGCAGTCCCGGGGTACTCCCTGACAGCTGGAAATTACAAAGCCTTGCCAGAACTCTTCATCCATTACTCTGATTCTACTGGTCTGGAGAACCTCAAATGTCTACACATATTCTGCCTTGATCTGGGGTTACCACAATTCTATGAAGCTTAAACAACCCCTCAAACATGTATGCAAGATGCATCTTTTAAAAATGATAAGTCTGTCTTATAACAACAACAAAAAAAATGGCACTGCTACTTTAGCGGAGACATCTGAACCACACCACCTGTCGATGGGATACAAAAAGGGGGTAAAGCTGGTAGGAGGAAGTGATCCTGGGACTCACACAGGGGAACCTCTCATTATCCTAGAAGGAATTTATAGCAGAGAGCCTTATGCAAAAGCCTCCTGTTAGTGAATAACTATGAACTCATGAAAAGGAGTATGACTTATTTTTACAGTGGACTCTTACTTTGTGTTAGACCATGGGGTTTGCCTGTGATGAATCTTACCCCAAGTTATGGAATTACTGAAGTACTGAGAACACCACAGCACAACCTCTCACCTCGAGACTTTCCCACAGCAAGCATCCTGAACACAGTGACAAAAGGAGACACTCTGGAATGAGAGAGGGAGGGGGAGACAAGGAGACCTACTTTTAAAAGACCATTAACCACGGAACCCTGAGGGTAAGGGAAAAGAAACAGGAAGGTAATCGGGTTCAAAAATGAAATAGGCCTATTTTCCATTTCTTTTAAGAGAAATGTAAATAGAAGTAAATGACAGAAAAACAGCAGCTTCCAAGGTTAGACTCTGATATAGTTTGGATGTCTGTCCCCTCCAAATCTCATATTGAAATGCGATCCCCAATGTTGGAGGGAAGTGTTTGGGTCATGGAGGCGGATCCCTCATGAATAACTCAGTGTCTTCTACAGGATAATGAGTGAGTTCTTGTTCTACTAATTCAGGTGAGAGATCTGGTTGCTAAAAAGAGTCTTGTACTGGTGTAATATTGTAATATTGATGTGTATTGGTGTACATATTTTCCCAGAGATCAGATCTTCTCTACTTTTCTGCTTTTTAAAATAGTCTAATTGTCAGTAAACTGTTCTTTAGAAGGACAATGAGAAATTGTGATGCACATTCAGTAGAATGCTATTTCATAATGGAGGCTGCAAAACAAAAACAAAAGCAAAAGCACACTCGACTAAGACCCACGGAGACCTGGGATCTACTTACACCTCTGACACTAACTTTAGGGAAGTCCTCTCTTCTCTTTTGCTCCCTCTCTTACCATGTGACATGCATGCTCCCCCTTCACCTTCTCCTATGATTGGAAGTTTCTTGAGGCCCCCACCAGAAGCAGGTGTCATGCTTCTTGCACAGCCTGCAGATCCTGGAGCCAACCGAACCTCTTTTCTTTGTAAATTACCCAGTCTCATGTATTCCTTTATAGCAACACAAATGAGACTTACACAGACTCCTTATTGCATATAACACGCATATACTTTATAATATATAATACCGTTGGGACCTGTTATAGTTGCCTGGTTGCTATGGGAATATGCTGAGTTTAAGAAGTTTTGTGTAAGCACAGAAGAAGATATACAGGTTATATAGTAAAGAATAAAGTTCAGTTTTTAACTAATTGTTCTTTCACTATTTCAGGAATTATTTAAAAAATATTTCTCCATTTTTGTTATATATTTTTTTCCAAGGGAAAACCATATTGAGTTCTGGGATAATCATAGGAGTTGAAAAGGGAAGGTCATTTTATTCACAGTACATTTCATCGCATCTCCCCTGGATTCCCATTATAGCCACCTAAGGGGTCCCCCCTGCTTCTTCTCTGGCCCCCAATTCTCAGTATAATAGCTGGGGTGGTCTTACTAAAACATAAACCAGCTCCTGTGCTGCCTTGTTCAAAATCTTCTAGAGCTTTCTACCTCACTCAGATCAATGGCAAAGGACTCAGAGTATCCCTCAAGGCCCTATGTGATCTGTGATTTCATTATCAGCCCTCCACTCCTCCCCATTCAGGGCATTGGTGCTTGCTTTTGTCTCTGCCTGAAGAGTTCTTCCCTCAAATATCACCTTGGCTCTGCCTCTCATATTCTTCAGTCAAGTGTCTTCTTTTCAGGGAGGCCTTCCTTGATCGACCTATTTAAACTGTAAATCACCCCCCTTCCTAGAACTTCCTGAACCAGTTTCTTGCTCTATTTTCCTCCACAGTACTTATCACCACCCAATATATGATATATTTCACTTACTATATGTCTCTCCCGATAAGGATCATTTGCATTTTGTTCAATGCAACATCTCCAGTCCCTATACATACAAGTGGTGCTCAGGAAATATTGCTGAAATAGTAAGTGTATTTAACTTATTTCGTAGACATTAACTAAAAAAGTAAGTTATTTAAGAAAACAACTACTAGGAAATTAGGTTAGCATATGTTAAAACCAAAAGATTTATTCATGGCCTAGATCATAGCCATAAAGTAACCCACTTGAAAACCCAAATTGGTTTTTCTTACACAGATACACATATATGAATTTGTACATATACCTATAATAGAAATTTGGTCTTTAAAAAAATTGTGGTCAGGCACAGTGGCTCACACCTGTAATCCCAGCACTTTAGGAGGTTGAGGTGGGAGAATTGCTTGAGACCAAGAGTTCAAGACTGGCCTGGCCAAAATAACAAGACTTCCTCTCTCCCCATTTTTTTTTTTTTTTAATCATAACTCCACTATTCTAAAAACACCATGGGCTTTTTTCTCAAGGCAAAACTTACTCAGTTAGGCAAGTCAAGGAAGACATGAGAGACATAAGACAATGATTATTTCAAAATTGCTTAAAAATTAGAAAGGATCATTTTTCAAATTTTAAAGAAGCAAAAGTTTTTCATGGACAAAGGGATAATTTCTCTTAAATATAAAGAACTCAGCCAGGCATGGTGGCTCATGCTGTAATCCCAGCACTTTGGGAGGCAATGGTGGGAGGATTGCTTGAGCCTGGAGTTCGAGACCACCCCTGGTAACATAGCAAGACCCTCATCTCTACAAAAGATAAAAACAAAAATTAGCCAGGCATAGTGGCATGCACCTATAGTTAGTCCCAGCTACCTGAAAGGCTGAGCAGGGAGGATCACTTGAAGGTCGAGGCTGCAGTGAGCTGTAATCGTACCACTGCACTCCCACCTGGGCAACATCACTAAAAATAAAATAATAAAATAAAATACAAAAAACTTCTAGAAATAGATTTTAAAAATCACACAACTGAACTGTAAATTGGCCAAAAGATAAAAAGAATTCAGAGAAAAGGAAATAGAAATGATCCTGAAACATATCAAAAGATGCTCAACCTCATCATAAGGCATAATGCAAATTAAAATTTTACTGAAATTCCTTTTGTCATCTAACTGACAAAATCCAAAAGTTTGGTCACATAGCATAGAGAGGAGAAGCAGCTGTGGGAAGAAGTATTCTCCTGTATTCTGGCAACAGAGACAACAGATACTACTCCTTTGGACAACAGTTTGATGAAAGTGGTCAAAATCGTAATTGTCTATACTTGTTGGCTCTTTATAGGCTCAAGGCTACTCAGTGCATTAATATTTGTAACAGCAAAGCAATGGAAACAACTCAATTGTCCCTAATTAGGGAATGGGTTAAATCCATACACCAGAAAACAATGCAGCTCTGTGAGACAAGAGGGACACTATATTGGTCTCCTCCTTGCAGTGACATGAGAAGATCAATGAGATGCATTAATGAGAAAAACAAGATGAGGAATTGTGTTTAATATGAGAAAAGTAAAAATTAATATTAATTTCTTACATTTACATAAAGGAAAGAAACATAAGAATACACTGGGGGCCTGTGGTGGGGTCAGTGGTTCTAGGCAAGTTGGCAGAGGGGAGGCGGCTCTGCATTATGCTCCTTTTTCCTATTGCTTGACATTTCAAATTGCTTAAATTTATTATGTATTAGAAAATTAAACAAAGTTTGTCCTTATATCTCAGATGATCTTTTCCAGACTCTCTAGGGCACTCTTTGGGGTAGATCAAGGAGCTGGAGAGTGGAGTTGGGACAGGCGGACCCTAGCACTGATATTTTCCTCATTTGGGATTGTATATTTTCTTCTCCAGGACTATGAGATCTACGAGGTCAGGGACTGGGGCTCCCCTGGATGGTCTGGTAAGTGTTGCTTGGGGAAGGACTCGGAGATTTGCTTCCTTTGACTCAGTCTATTGTTTTGTCTCCTCTTGACTCCTTTCAAGCAAACTCAGAAAACACTTATCATACTTATGTGCTATGGTTCACAGCCCTGAGCTTTGCCTGGAATAACCTTCTTGCTCATCACCACCCATGCTTTCCACTATCTTCATATGTTATTTTTCTGTTTTCCTATTACTTTCTATGTGTTATGTGTCTGTTGTGGGGCTTACACCTATTGTTAATAACTGAAACATAAATATTCTAGTTTGTATATGCCCACCAGAGGAGTCACATACATAATGTCTGTTCTAACATTCAATACAATCAAGTGCAACAAACATTTATTGAACACCACATATGTACAATGAACAGTCCCTGGTGTCTTGAAGTTCACAATCTGTTATCTTAATGGGTACCACATCCTAGTACTTTCCAAAATACAACTAATACATGCTTTTTTATGTTGTTGATGAAGATAAATTCTATTCCCACAAAAGCACATAAATTACTCCATGTTTTCTAATCCAGAAACTAGGCAGGCCAAATGATTTCATCTTAATTGCTCCTTTCTGCCTGTAACTTTTCAAATTTTCTTGTTTTATCTGCCTACAATTTAAAATTTTAGGTCCTAACACAGGGAAATTAACCTTCTTGAAGTGCCCACAATTGGATCGTCTATAAAGAACTGTGCTCTTCACTCCATTAAGAACACGTGGATCCGTTAGAGGATGCCTCTTGGTTGCCTAAAAGAAGAGTCAGTCCATTTAAAATTGTTAGTTTTCTATAGTCTTTCAGAACATAGAATCCATTTAGAATTTCCAGCAAAAGTACAAAGAGTCTTCAGGGCAGTTGAAGAAGATAAAATAATTCTGAACACACTGTACACTTTCAGAAGAAAAATATTAAGAGTAAAAATAGTTTCCCAACTCAGTCATTCTTTGGAACTGATAATTTATTCCTGATGGTTCCCCAAAAGAGGGGAAGAGAAGAAAAATAATATATTTGGCTCCTCTAATAGATATTATTCATAGCTCTTTTCCCTCATAGGATAATAGGCTATTAGAGCTTCTATAAAATCCCTTTCAGTAATTTCATGGTGGGTCTGCATTTTGTAAGCCATGTTTTATAACTGAGAAAAGAAAAAAAAAACACACACAACCACCAAGAGAATAATTTTTACAATAATTCATTCCACTGATTTTATTATATTTTCAATTCCAAACCTTTCCCCTCTCTTATAAAAATTAGACCACGTTTAAGATTCGTCTGTTAAGTGTAATTATTAAAACAAAGTTTCACGCCTGCCACCTACTGGTGAAAAAAAAGGACAACTTGTTTTAAAAGTTCACATTTCTTTCAGATTTTTCAGTGTTTAGGTTTAAATATTTTACATGAAAACATATTGAATGCTGTACAATAGAACATTCAGAACATCTTACATGTTTAAACTCAAATTATAGACCATATATTTATTAGTTTTGTAAAGAAATAAAAATATGATTTTTCCTTTTTATGATCCAATACTTTTCCTGGTCACTTATTGCAAGAAGTGACACAGATGAGTTACAGCACCCCAATTTAAATTTTGTTTTTGTAGACATGGATGCCAGTCTAACTGATGATGAAATTAATGGTTACTG
Source organism: Chlorocebus sabaeus (assembly GCF_047675955.1). Lineage (NCBI taxonomy): Eukaryota > Metazoa > Chordata > Mammalia > Primates > Cercopithecidae > Chlorocebus > Chlorocebus sabaeus. The sequence goes on from NC_132924.1 coordinate 61,786,808, forward strand.
CAAAATCAACCAGTCAAATAAAATAAAGTATATATGGTGAAAATCAGACAAATAATTTGTGAAAACAAAAGGACAATTCCATTAATAGATAAAGTACACAATGGAAAAAGTAACCAAAATTTTTCAAGGTGGTATATTGCTTGAGCGGGAACATTTATATACTCACCTTTTGCATATAGGAAGCACCTAGACATCTGTAATTAACGAAACATACCTGGCTTAAAATGTGGTAAAGAATGAACTCCAGGCCATGTGTCCTCATTTGGCGTTCCAAGAACCTAGTGGAGAGCAGGAAATTGTGGAAACAGCCTTATTATTTCCAAAGCACTCAAAATTCTCAAGTGTAGAAAAATAGTATACTACATATTATGAAACTCTGGTATTTTTTTTTTCCATTATTGTGTGCCAGGGATTTTATTTCAGTAAAAACAAACCCGGCTAAAGAGCCACCCAAGATGAATCTCTGTGTTATAACAAATACAGCTGAATGTGGTAAGACAAGTTAAATCTGCTATATTTTATCAAGTCCAAACTTAACAAGTAGGCTAATGAATCAAACAATAAGCTGTCATCTTCATGCTGCTGAATGAAGTTTGTATGTGTCCCTCATGATTCCTTCATGAGCTTTTGTCTTTCACTCCAGTCTCATCATTTAACAGTTCCAACAATTCTGCCATTTCTACCCCACATCCTCTGTCTGAGCATTATAATGTTTCAAAGAGGCAGGGTTGACAGCTTAGAATGCTCAAATTCTCTCATTACAGTTATAATTTGTAATTATGTGATTTACAGTTTCCTTTTGCCAAAATACCGTTCTTCCCACATGTTTTCCTTTTTCTATCTGTATGTCTACCTTCTTTCTCCATCTACTTTTTTATCACTACAATGTTTGATCTGGGGAAAGGAATTCATGGGCAATTCCAGCTCACATGTAACTGGGCACATTCCATTTGAATATTCTGTTCCATGATCTATGGCTGTTACACTCAATGATAATGGCAAATCACAGACTGAGAACAGAGTTTCAGGGTTAAGAACCTAGAAAGGGGAGATTCAGGGTTAAGAGGCCAGGCTCTGAAGACACCTTGAGTTCAAATCTTTGCTCCCCTATTTACCAGCCATGTAAGCTTGGGCTGAGAAATAACCCCACTGAGCTTGAATTTCCTCATCTGTAAACTGGAGGGTGTTGACAGCACCTACCTCAATGTGGTAGGAGAATGCTACCTAGCACACAGTCAGCACTATGTCAGTATTAGATATTACTCAAAGAACCCACAGAAAACTGGGTCTGGTCAGATCAGGGAGGCTCCAGTCACGTGGGAAAATTTAGACTGCCCACTTTTTCCACAGGGACTCTATGTTCAAGGGAGTCAGAGCATCATAATGTTGCCAATAATGCCAGATGGCATCATTCAAACTATATTGGATAAACATGGATAGACAAACAGGTTAAAAAGGGCAAGAGATAAAGCTGGAAACCAGCAGAGGAGGAGAAGGACCACTAGATATTATGAGAGGTGTAAACCAAAAATAAAATTATAAGCCCCTCAACCATCTGAATGGACCCCTCCTCTCAGCCAAAGGTATTCTAAATTAACCTGAAAAACTAATTCAGGCCATGATGAAGGGGAGCATAACACAGGAGCCTCATTATACCTGTCTCCTCTTTGGAATTCAGGCACAGCTGACCAGCAGAAACATCAACACAGGCCTTAAGACTGATAGGACAGACTCTGTAAGTCCTATAAGAAATATTTACACTCTATTGTCTCTGAAGCCTGCTACCTGGAGGCTTCATCTGCATGATAAAGCCTTGGTCTCCATCCTTTTGGTAACCCCTTTTGGTAACCCAGACATTCCTTTCTATTGATTCCAGTCTTTAGGTAATAACTCTCTGAACCAATTGTCAATCACAATATCCTTGAATTCACCTGTGACCTGGCAGCTCCCATGTCCAGTTGTCCTGCCTTTCTGGACTGAACCAATATACATCTTACATGTACTGATTGATGTCGTATGTCTCACTAAAATGTATAAAACCCAGCTGTAGCCTGACAACCTTGGGCACATGTTCTCAAGATCTCCTGAGGGCTGTGTCATGGGCCATTGGTCACTCATATTTGGCTCAGAATAAATCTCTTCAAATATTTTACAGTTTGACTCTTTGTCAACAGAGGAAATGAAGCATATTCACTTTATCTGAGGATTTGTAGGCACTACTAGGCCAAATGGTAATACAGGGCTCAAATTGTTCATGCATTTATTTACTAGTGGGTGACATGGCAGTGATGTCAAAGAGTGGCACGTACACAGTAAGTGCCAAACTCCCTGCTTCCTACTCTAGTGAATCAGGATTAAATACATGTATTTATGTTCCTGGCTGAAACATGAATCCAGCATCAGCAAATGAGAAAATAAAAATTCTTTTAAGACTCATACTTGGTTACTTTTTCAAGCACTAATTAATACTAACATCAATAGACAGATCTACACAAACTAGGTCACATTATTGATGGGCTGGATGATGAGGGGGAAGGAGGCAGGCAACAGAGCTGGAAGAGTTGTAACACGAGAAAAGAGACAAAAGCATTGTCTCTGACATAAACGCTTATGATAACAGTGTCTCTGCAAAAGGCATTTCTCCCTTTCTTTTCAATAATCCCAACCATTATTTCAAGAGGAGACAATCAAGTTTGCAGGCAGCACATACAGCTAATCTGGAAATGCTCCACTTTGTTCTCACTAAAATTTGCATCAAGGACAAAGGAGTCCAACATTACTAAACTTTAGCAACAAAAGGGAGAAAATGTCAGCTCAAAATCACAACTTGAACACAGCCAATCTGTCACATGCAAAATTAGACCCTATGGAAGTTTTATAAACAATGAAAAGTCCAGCCAGAATCTGAGCCCTGTTCTCTTGCTCCTAATAAAGTACAATTGTTTTCCTGGCTGCCTCTGTTTTGACAATGCTTGCGTTTGCAAAACTTTTTTTATAGGCATTATCATCATCCATATCCAGTGTTCTGTTTCAAAGTGATTATGAAATATTATGGTCATATTGTAAAAATTTCCAGGAAAGAAACAAATACATTAGACTTTTCTTTTTCAATGACAGGTTTAACTATTGAGATTCCAGACCTCAAACTGTCCTGCTTACAACCCTGAACCATTTACACAGAAAATGCAAAGTGGGCAGAAGGTGGGCAAAGGAAAAGAATAATTAAAAATTAATTTTGTTTCCTGTAAAAACCATTTTGGAAAAAACAGTTTGGGTTTAATGTATGATTAGCAATGACTGGCTACCTGTGCACTAAGGGAGAGTATGTGTGGTCTCTGACGCCAGATTTTCATTCCTATTAATTCACTAACAAGTTCCATTAACAAGACATATTTAAGTTAGAAGAAAAAGAGTATTTTCTAAAAGTCAAAAATAATCTTTTGCAAATGAAACACAAAGAAAATGAAAATTGCACCTGAGGTGCCACCAACACTTAAAATGTGGTCTCCAGCTCTGTAAATAAGCAGGTTCATGACACTTGAAGCCCCTTTCCATCTATGATACACTGAAAAGTCTTCTACATATCCATTTAAGCAGATTTACCCTAAACTTGTGTCTGTGGTTTGTCCATCTCCTGTTTCCTTTATTGGTTCAGCTCTTTATTCGGCTAACACTTATTGTACTCCTCACAGACGATGTAAGGATGTGGACTCTGCCTTGAGGTGCCCCTGGTCTAGTGATGCAGATGAACCGGGGTGGTGATGAATGGCCTTCAACATAACAGAGCTGATGGTATGGGAGAGTGAGGTCAGAGCCTAAAGAAGGGAGGCTTGAGTCTCCCTGGGGGCAGGGAGAAAGGCTACTGGGAGAGGGTGGTTTAGTGGGAGAGGGAACACTGAGTCACGGTTTGCCAAGTAAAGAAAGGGTGGGAGTGACAGCAGAGTGTATGGTTATAAGGAGAGGCTTATGTCAGAACACTTTCAGCTCTCCAAATTAACAGAATGCTCAGCCCCTGTGTCTTCTCAAAGTGGATTACTCTTCCCTAACGCCCTGCCCTAATCCTGCCAGCTGAACTCCTACCTCTATTTGTAGCTTCAGTTCAAGGGTCACTTTTTCCTGAAAGACCTTCTGGACTCTCTGGTCCAAGTTATATGCTGCCTGTTTGTGATGTCTGAGTGCTTTATGCAAACTTCTATTTAGAACCTCGCCGTTACCTGGTAATTGCTAGATTACTCACCTGTCTCCGCATCGTGGTCCTCAGAGTGGAGACGACAATGTTGATCTCTGGATACTTAGTGTACCATGTGCCTGGCACCAGATACGCACCCAGTAAATGTTGACTGACTGAGTGAATGAATGGTGTGTCTGGATAACACTGTGGCTAGACTGCAGGTTGCGCTACAGGATGGGAAGCAGAAGCCAGATGCTGAATTCAAGGAGACTGCATTTTATCTCTGTTTAAGGTTTTTGAAAATTGCAGGTCATATGACTGGTTGGGGGATTGTAAATTCATCAAGGGAGTTGACATCGGCACTTTTCAAAAGATGGAATTCAAGAGAAGATATCAGAGGGCAACATAAATGTAAAGATACATATTGTTTTATGAAACTTCTGTTCAAGTTACATCTTTGTGTGTATACATAGTGAATCATGATGTAAAATATATATTCTGCTGTTTAAAATCCACTCATACAGGGAAGAAGTTATTAGCTGAAATCAAGAATGCCAGAGATGAAGCAAGTTTGGGGGCTGAGAGCAAAGGGTTTCGTTCTGGATCTATTAAATGTTAGAAACGCCTGCAGGTCAAGATTGGGCAGCTGGAAATACACGTCTGGATCTTGGGAGAGGAATTTCAGAGGGAGAAAAACATTTGGCACTCCTCAGCACACATATGGTAACAAATAGCAAATGCCAAAATGCAAGCTACAAAATGGTCGCACGTCCCTCTGTTCAGAAATATACAGTTGCTAGAAGTCTTTTCTGTGATTTCTTATTAGACTATTTAACATCTGTTTAAAAAAAAAAAAAAAAAAGGACAAGCTCATCTTATCAGTGGAGGTCTACACCCCTGACCCTGAGGAACTAAGAGGTAATGATGGCCCCACACTCACTCCTCCAGGTGTGCCTCTGCCCTGGCAGGTGTGGCCAAGGTTCTGCCCATTATGTCAGCCTCTGTTGAGCAGAGAAGATACTGAGAAAAAGAGGGCCTCTCTGTGAAAATACCTACTCCAAATAACAGGAGAAAAGCAAATTCTAAACTTCTAGAGCTCAGAGTAACTCTGACAAACTAGTGTTTGTTAGAAATATTTACTTATCTTTCTAAACTATCACTAATTCCACAAATTATCTCACTTTCTAGTCTCTGCTTTTGCACAGGCCTCAGGGCTGCTAAACAGGAGTCCATGGGCTTTTCCTGAACACCTGTGATTTAAGTAGAACAAGACCTGCTAATGGTTCTTCCTGGGTCAAGGGGACCGAGAGGTCTCTAACAGAGACTACAGCACAGAGGAATTCTGGCCTCTGGGACACAAATAAAACTGGCTCACAGAAGTGTGTCCTAATGAAGCGATATGGAAAGCACCAGATTCCCACTTCAAGGCTTTACATCTTAGGGGCATGACTACAGTGGCGATGAGGATTTTAAACGGACTCAGCTGTGGATTCTGAGGGACTGGAGAACAACCAGTCCCTTAGGATAGGGCGGAGTGTGCCTGTCATCCCATCTTAAACCACATGCCAAATGCCCGCTTTTTAAACACATTTTAAACATTCTTTCTACTATCCAGAACTGATAATTTTTAAGCTGCAACTCTGAAAGTCCACACATGTAACATGTGTGCTCAACTCTCAAATGTCAAATGCCCCCTTTTTAAACACATTTTTAAACATTCTTTCTACTATCCAGAACTGATGATTTTTAAGCTGCAACTCTGAAAGTTCACACATATAACATCTCTAAAATAATGATTGCTTCACAGCTGTACTGCTTTCGGATCTGGAAGATTTTTTTCTGGCTCCTTAGTGAGAAGCCCTAAAAGAAACCTGTGAAGTGGCTCAGCAGAACTCAGCTGCAATATTATACACCCTGCTCTGGAACAGATGGTATGAAGTTCCCAGAAGAGCCAGAGAGAGAAAGCAGAACTTCCTAATTCTGATCCTGACTGTGCACTCTCCACCCGGAAGTACGATGATCAGGTGGAAACGCAGAGGAACCACCTGGAGCTTGCACTGCCTCCGACAGCACAATGAATGTGCTGCAGACAGGGCAGGTGGAAGGCGAGGAGAAAGGTTTCAGGATCCAGTGGCCTCATGGGTGATGGTGAGAAGGAATTGTTTTATTTTTCGATATAGGATTTCATTCTGTCGTCCAGGTTGGTGAGCACTGGTGTGACCATGGCTCACTGCAGCCTCAATCTCCCAGGCTGAAGTGATCCTCCCATCTCAGCCTCTCAAGTAGCTGAGATGACAGATACACTCCACCCTATCCTACTAAATTTTTTATTTTTTGTAGAGATGGGGTACCACTGTGTTGCCCAGGCTTGTGCTCCTGGGCTCAAGTGATCCAACTGCCTCAGCCTCCCAAAGTCCTAGGACTACAGGTGTGAGCCACCGCACCCAGCCAAGAAGGAAATTTTTTAAGAGGAGGATACAGTGATAGAAAAAGTAGAGGTTGAAAGGATGGAGTACATTAAGGGGAAGGGGAAAGATGCAAGTAAGAGGAGATTATAAGAGTGGCCAAGGACAGATGGAAATGACCAAAGAGCAAATTTCGGCATGGAAATCTTAAAAAATGCCAATTGCATACTTGAATCAAATATTCATTTTCTGTATGTAGACAACTTCTAGAGTAGGTCAAGGGTATCCCTAAAAAACAAACAAACAAACTAGTAACAGCAGTGGTCTCTGGAAAGGGGAATGGGTGGCTGGAAATCAGAGGTGGAAGGGGCCCACGCTTTTCACCGGTGTTGTTCAACCATTAATTATGCTTTCCCATCCATGTAATAAACAGAAATGTACTGAGTGATGACAACATGACCACCCCTTTCCTATGTGTAGAAGATAAAAGATTTTTTTAAAAAAGTGTCTGCCTTAGAGTTGCTCAGTCTGGAAAGAGAGACAAAGAGACAAGCAGACAAGCATGTGAAACAGAAAGTCAGCATGACAAGGCTGCTCAATGAGGGGTGTGATGAGTGCGGCGGGGGCCTAGGAAAAGAGGCGAAGGGACGGCTTGAAGAAAATGAAGCCTTAAAACTGAGAGTTCAAAAGTGACCAGGGGCTTGTCAAGCAAATGAGTAGGAGAAGGACACTCCAGAAAGAAGAGAGTGTGTATAAAGGTACAGAGGTATGCATGTGTGTGTGCCAACTCCAAGTGATCTGGTGTTGTCTTCTGGGAACACCCCTGTATTAGTCAGGTTTCAGGCTGCTGATAAATACATACCCAAGACTGGGAAGAAAAAGAGGTTTAATGCACTTATGGTTCCACATGGCTGGGGAGGCCTCACAATCATGGAGGACAGCGAGGAGGAGCAAGTCACATCTTCTATGGATGGTGGCCGGCAAAGAGAGAGCTTGTGCAGGGAATTCCCATTTTTTAAACCATCAGATGTCATAAGACTAATTCACTATTATGAGAACAGCTCAGGAAGGACCGACTCCTATAATTCAATCACCTACCACTGGGTTCCTCCCATGACACGTGGGAATTGTGGAAGTTACAATTCAAGATGAGATTTCTGTGTGGATACAGCCAAACCATACCAATTCCTCTGGGAACTCTATGTGGATTGCTTTTATAGCTCACATTTTAGAGATCATATTTTAGCACGTGCTTTCCACTACCATATACACGCTGAAGTGTTCTAAGTATTTTTCTCTATCTGAAGTTCCACTTGCAAGATCCGGATTTGTATTTTCAGCCCCTCCAAGGTGTAGTCAGGAGGAAGGGAAGGAAGTGGAGGTCTACGGGAGGAGGCTGCAGCCAAGTTGATAAGATTAAATAATAAGCAAGGGCTTTTTAGATTTTAGGGACATAGACAAAGAGCAGGAATGACAAGACCAGCTCTGCACCTCATAAAACTCCTGGAGTTGGTGGTGGAGAAGGGGGACAAGAAGCTGAGAGGTTAGTGAAGAGGCCACACAGAAAGGCCAACACAAGGGTTCATCTACGGGGCATATGAGAACCATTTGGGAGCTTCTAAAGCCATGGTGCTCAACCCTCACATGTCAAATGCCCCCTTTTTAAACACATTTTTAAACATTCTTTCTACTATCTAGAAATGGGACTCATAGATCATAAAAGGTACCTATGCACAACTAAAAAAATCAGTATAATACTGTAACCATTGCATAAAGAAGACATGAAAGTATTTCATGAAAAAATATGTGCCCAATGGAAAAAACTCAAAAAGGATGGCACTAATGGGCAAAATGAAATAATTGGGTGCTTGTACCTATACGCTAAACTACCTTGAAGGCCACAGCTATCAATGATGACACATTCAACTGTGCTGCATTAGAGACTCGAATCTTGAATAGCATTGCTGTGTGTCAAGATTTTCTGAAACTGCTGATTAGCTGCGTACCTGATATTTCAGTGTATAATAATATTTATTATGTATTAAAACTGAGAAAAATGTCTTCTGCTTATAGGTACAACTGTATTTATACACTGTGTTTACTGTGTTACTTACACGTAATTGTATTTCTAGATAAAACAGAGATACTAAGCAATTCAAGGTTTGGATAATTATAACAAAGTTTTTCATGATAGAAGTGTCTGGTGGGTCATTTAGTTTTTCACTGAGCAAGACTGACCAACAGTGCCGAGTCTAGCATTGTGGCCACCACCCATGAAAAGGCAATAGCATCTTAATCAATACGAAAACCAAGAATAATCCCCAATACTTCTTCCACTGAAAATTATTGTTTTATAAGTATCTCTGACTAGGTCCCAGCCCAGATGAATTAAGTCAGCTCTTTGTAAAAGTTCCGCAGGTGATTCTAAGTCCAGTGGTGGAACTACTGGCCCAAAGTAGCTTTTCCCAAGGTGTGGGATATGTACTCCCACACTGAAGATTATTTTAGGGTATGAATAGAGCATTAAATTATATTTACTCACATGCTTTGAATTTCTTTCAATTTATTTGAGAACATCAAGGAGAAAAATCTCAGCTTGGTGCTTATTTTTAAAACCTTTCAAACACTTGCTAACATCCTCCATAGAGAAAGCAGCCAAAGGTTCAGAATTGTGGCCAGGCAAGAAGGTCAATTTCATAATAATAATAATAACTGGTTTTCACTGAGTTTATTTTCACATTTACCTCCTATTAATGGTGATACATAAAGGTTTTCTACTTTCTATAGTGTTATAAACAAATACATAAAATTATTTGAAATGAGTTGACTGAAGAAAAATATTAAGTCATTAAAAGTATGCTATAATGTTATAGTCAAAATTTAAGAGGAAGAGTAAGAGAGACAATTTGGGAGACTCATAGTCCTAGGAAGAGATGAAGATGGAATATTGGAGACCACCAAGTAGACACTCAAAAGGGCACTTGCTGGCTTCCGCTCTTCTGGCCTAGTCTGCAGGACCTGTTGGATTCACCATCAGGATTAACAGTGAAAGGCAGATGGCTGGGGGTGTCTCACGACTGCCTCAGAACTGGTCAGGGAGACAGACCAGAGATCCAAAGACTGGATGGGATTTCCTCAAACATTCTTGAGTAACTTCTTCAGGTTTGTTATTTTTATACATGCCTCCACCATCTCACCACATTAATGTATTTCCATTATCAACTTCTTATTTTTACCTCCTATCTATTTTCTCCCTCTCTTGCCATGCCATGCTATGGCAGGCTACCAACATGTCCTAAGGCACTAGCCAGTGCCCTCCCAACCAGCCTACTTGCCTCCATTCTTGTACTCTTCCAATTAACGCATGCATATTCCTGAGTAATCTTCAAAGTCAAATGTGATCAAATTCCACTCCCTGAATAAGCTCTCTCAATGGTTCAGTGGCTTCCCAGTGTTCCTGGGTAAACCTGATATTGCACACATGACCCTCAAGCTGCTACCTGCCTTGGGCCTGCCCCTCTCTCCCCTTACCTAGAACCACCACCCCTTCCTTTTCCTCTCATGCTCTGCTCACACTGATCTTTTGGTGCCTTAAATTTGCCATGCTGCTCCCCCATCCCCACACAGGGCCTCTACACATGTATTCCCAAAGCCTGGACATCTGTGCCCATTCCACCTGGTTCCTAATTCATTTTTCATCTCTGAGTTGAAACATCCTTTTCTCAGGACAAACCCCTGCATATTGGGGCAAAATCCCCATAATATACCATTATAGTACTGTAGGCTTCTTGGTAAAAATTGTCACAGTTGAAACTTTACATTTATTTCTGTGAATATTTGATAAACGTCTATTTCTTTCATTGGACTCTAACTGTAATAAGTAAAGAGATCATGTCTTTTTTAAAATTTTTGTTTACTTTATCTTCCTTTTGTTTAGCAAAGTACACAAAGTAGGCACTCATTAAATATTTGTTTATACAGACCTGAAGGATCCTTGTAAACGACAAATTATCATGACTTCATTTAATAAAAGTCATGTTAAACTAACCTTTTTAAAAAGTAGAAGACAGTTGTCTTCAGCTTCAATATTTATGCTTTTCCTCCTACCTTACTCTACCTTCCTGGAGAAGAACAGTAATGCAAATTAAAATTCTTCTAGAAGCCAGTCAAGCAGGTGACTGAGGGAGAGGGCTGGGGAGAAAGAAGGTGGGACTGAATGTGACAAGGCCCTGTCCATAGAAAGCAGCGACTACTCAGCTTCCACTGGAGGCTGCCCCGCACAGTGCAGGCCCCCAGTATTGCTGTAGCTTTTGTTTCACTAAGGGAACTGGATGATACCTGGATTTCCTGTGAAAGTACCTTAATCCTATGACCTAATTCAAATTTCTAAGAAAAATTACTTAATTCAAATTTAAAACAAAAACTAAATGAGGTGGGTCAAACAAAATTTGTCAATGTCCTGAATTCAGAGAAGAGCGGCTGGGCAGTAACCTTTGCTCCTCTAGCATATGTTGATTTTAGCCAGGCATCAAGAAAATAAGCTATTGTTTATTGATATCATGTGTGCAATATCAGGTTTACAACCAGTTTACTGACAAACTGGTTGTTCAAGGTTGCACAGCTAGAAAGTGGGGGAGCTGGAATTCTAAATCAGGTTGGTGTGACTAGAGAGACTATGCTTCGAAGAGCTGTACTATCTGCTTCCAGGAGACAGTACAGCTGAGGAATGTGGCTCAGATGTCGTTAAACAATTTATATCCACCTGACCAGACCCTAGAAGGAGGTTTTGAGTATTAGAACAAGGTTTTTTTCATTCTGTCTCTCCCTCACATTCAACACACACACGCGCCCGCGTGCACACACACACACACGCACATATATATGTCTATAGGACATGTGTATGTAGGTGTACATGTATATTCTGTATAATGTTAGATATCATCCTCTTCAGCATTTTTATCAGTGACTTGAAGGAAGACAGAAGAGATGTCTTATATTTTTCAGATGACATGAAGTAGAAGGGGTGTGTAGTATTCTGATGGCTGAACCAGATTTCAAAAATATTTAATCAGGCATGAACAACTGGCTAAACCTAACACCAGGAAAATGTGATCGCTATAAACATAAAGTCCAGTACTTAGATTCTATTAATTGATGGTTCAAGATGGGAACACCTGGCATGCAGCAAGCTGCATAAAAAATGACTCGTGGTTTTTAGCTGAATAAAAACTTCTATAAGACCACCTACTGGAAGTCAAAAGAGATTAGGCAGGTTGACTCTAAGCTCACCCCTGTGATTCCCACCTCCTGGTGTTCACAACCTTCTCCTTGAGTGTGGGTGGGAGCAGCAATTTCTAACCAACAGAATATGACAAAAGTGATGAGATGTCACTTCTGAGATTACAATTGGCCCTTGAACAATGCAGGGGTTGGGGCACCAACCCCATGCACAGCCAAAAATTCCCATATAACTCTCGGCTCTCCCAAAACTTAACTACTAATAGCCTACTGTTGAACAGAGGTCTTACCAACTATATTGTTATATTTATTATATACTATATCCTTACAATAAAGTAAGCTAGAAAAAAGAATATTAGGAAAATCAAGAGGAAGAAAAATATAGTTACTATTTATTAAGTGGAAGTGAATCACCACAAAAATCTTCATCTTTATCTTCATGTTGAGTAAGTTGAGGAGGAGGAAGAGGGCTTGGTCCTGCTATCTCAAGGGTGGCAGATGTGGAAGACATGGAGGAGATGGAAGGGGAGGCAGCAGACAGCTACATTTGGTGTAACTTTTACTGAAAAAAATCCACATTCTAAGTGGACTTGTGAATTCTAAAGCTGTGTTGTTCACAGGTCAACTGTATATTGTGTACAATGATAACAGCCATTGTGCTAGAGGACTTGCTCCCTTGCTGGCTTTGAGGAAGCAAGCAGCCACGTTGGGAAGGCCTGAAGGCAAAGAACTGGGGGTGGCTTCAGCCAACAGCCAGCAAGAACCTGAGTCCTTAGTTCCACAGCCTGCAAGAAACTGAGTGTTGCCAAGAACCACATGAGCTCCAGCCGACCCTCACATCAGACTGCTGCCCCAGCTGATACCTTGATTACAGCCTTTTAAGACCATGAAGCAGAGGGCCTAGCTAAGTCATGCCAGGAATCCCAACCCACAGAAACTGAGAGATGATAAATGTGCCTTAGTCACTACATTTCTGTTAATGTTGTTATGTAGCAATAAGCAATTAATACAGATGTAATCATTTAATCATATACTAGTCAGAATACATCTGGATTGCTGTGCCAGTACCAGATGCTACATGTGACAAGGGACACAAATAAATAGTCTTCTGTGGAGTGTATTCAGACAGGTTGGGGGTGGGGGTAGGGGTGTGCCCCATGTCCCATTGGGTTGACTGGAAATGCTGTTGAGAAAAAAATGGTTTGGGATATGATATCACGTTGAATAGATTCAGTGCTACATTGTGAATGGGAGACTGACTTATGTGGAGCCATGTGACAACAAGGACCAATGGGGTAAAAACATTCATGTACAGCAAAGAAGGGCATTCTAAAGATAAAAGCTGTGTAAAATGGAATCAGCACTTTTATGAGGTTTAAGCAGAATTAAGGGTTGCATTTTGCATTCATTTTGCATTCAGACATAATAAGAATCAAATTCTGCCTCTACAGACCCAGTGCACTAGTGTAATCCTGAGGTAATATACAACAGAGTTTGGGTGACAAGATGAGGTCACACAGATGCCCATATATTTACTTTTGTTTTCATGTGGCTGCAGTTACAGCTTAGAGGATAGACAGGAGAAGTGGGTTGATAAGGAGGGGTATAATTAGATGAAGGAGGGCAGAGAAGTTAGTCATGAAAGCTTTCCTTCCTCATTTTCTATAGTGTTGATGCTAATCATTTTGCAGGGAAACAGCACAATCACATGGCTAACAGAATATTTTTCTAGTATATGTGTGTGTGTGTGTTACAGTTGTGAATTTATCTATTTACATATATATACTTCCTTTCTTCCATCATTCCCTATGCCTTACCTCAACTACCACTATGTACGAGATTAGAGTATTCTGAATGCTCATTTTTGGCAGTGACATACAAGCTGGATGTGGGATTAGAAAATCTTCCTTAAAATCCTATGATTCTGGGTTGTGTTTTGTGGAGCAGCAGAATCTGTAGTGAGGTTCTGTAGAGCAGTGAGCTCTACCTGGGAAAGACAGCAGGGGGAGCCACTGGACTGAGAAAATGAAAAGCTGCCAGGGCTTCAGAAAGCAGCTTCAATATTTAATCAGCTGCTTGGCTGCAGGTGATGGATTGGAGAGGGTGTTTCCAAAATATTACGTAGAGTTTTCAACATTGCAAAGGTTTATATAGGAAGCAACACACACAAAAATACTGCTCTTAGAGGGTTTTTTAAAATGAGTTCAATTCACCTGCTAGAAGGTTACTGTCTCAGTGGTGCTTGGCTGGACACAGGAATTATCTAAGGAATATTTTAAAATACTGATTTAAAAAAAGAAAATGACTGGGACCTAGCCCCTAAATTCTTATTTACCTGGTCCAAGGTGCAGCAAGAGAGGTAGAATTTTCTAAACCTCCCCAGTGATTCTAACATCAGCCCGGTTGGGACCAGACTGTCCCAATTTAACTAGGCAACCTCCCAGAGGCTGCAGCACTTAGTTATATGGTTTAGAGATTTTTTTTTTTTTTTTTGAGTTTTCACCCTGTATCCAGAAGGCCACAAAATATTTGTGGATGAATGAACAAAACAAGCAGGTGGCTGCTAAAGAAATTTGAGGATAACAAATAAATAAATTTAAAATTATTCCAGAAAATGCTCTTAGTGCCTGGAAAATTCTGCAGTGAAAGTAGAACATTTCAAATGATTTTCCCCAACTAAATGTTCATTCTTTTTCTTCTTCCTATTCTCCTACTGTTTTTATTCCCTGTCTCCCTAAACCCTGATTCCCTTATGAATTTCACTCTCATCTCAACAACTTTTCTCTTTTCAGATTGAGTGATGTTATTGTGACACAGCTTCAGACTCAGTGCCCAACTGCACTGTGGGGGCTACAGCAATGGAAATGTACATGTACATGCAGCGGCCGGAGGGTGGAAGCAGCAGAGGCTGGAGGGAAGTGATGTTGCCAAGCGAATGCAGCAGAACCAGCCTGACTGCCTGAAACTGTGCCTCAAAATAGGGAAAAACAGGCAGGAACCTGCAGGCAGGAGCACTAGATGCTACAGCCCTGCTGCTCAAAGTGTGGTCCTTGAACTAGCAGCATCACCACCACTTGCAGAAGCTCAGGTCCCACTCCCTGCTGAATCAGAATCTACAGCTCATGAAGAGCCCCAGGTGGTTTACAAGCGTACTGAAGTTTGAGAAGTACTGCTTTAAAAGATGCATTCTAATTAAGACTTTTAGACTTAAAAAGCATGAGTAGTGGAGAGGAAGTTATGGCCACAGGTCCATCTTCATCTGGAGTGCCTATGTAAGATTATTCTTTAAATTAGCATTTGTAAAGGAAGGGTTGAGGGCAATTTCAAGTTCTGTGGTGTCAGGAGCTACCACTGATGATAATGACTGCATGGAGAACTGGCTCGGCACTCTGCAAGTCAGAGCTCACCCCTCGGCACCTGCTCTTCTACCTTTAACAGCCTTATAGGCTAGGTAGCTCCAAGAGGTTTTGAATCATTTCTGGAAGCTGGCAGGACATAATAATAAAAATGTTCAATTCATCCACTGATGCTTTTACTTCAGCTGCAAACATAAGGCCATTGAAAATCCTCACACCTATGTCAAAATGATACACACGCATGCCCAAATTGCTCACCATCTTGTTTTTCTATAATGAAAGTAATTTATCTACTGATCTTTGTGTGCTGATTGTCAACTTTTACCCTGAAAAATGCAGTGCTTTAAATATTTAATTTAAATATTAATTTCAGTTACATCAAAATTAAATATGACAGTTATTGAATTGATTCAGAACACTTCGAAAGCTTGACATCCTCAATTGTGTTTTAGAAAATTATATTATCTTCAAAAATATGTTAATATGAATGTATTGATTTCCTGTGACTGCTGTAACAACACAAACTTGGTGGCTTAAAACGAGAAATGTACTCTCTCATAGTTCTAGAACCTGAGGTCCAAAACTGTTTTCAATGGGCTGAAACTAAGATGTTAGTAGGGCCTTGTCCCCTCTGGAGGGTTTAGGGGAGAAGAGTTTCTTGCCTCTTCCAGCTTCTAGTGGGTGCTGGCATTACTTGGCTTGTGGATACATCACTCCAGTTTCTGCCTCCCTCTTCACACTGCTTTCTCTTCTGTGTCAAATCTCCTTCTGCCTCTCTTTTATAAGAACATCAATGACTGAACTTATGGCTCACCTGGATACTCAATGATAATTACCCCATTTCATGATCCTCAACTTAATCCCACCTGCAAAGACCCATTTTTCTAAATAAGATCGGATTTATAGGCTCCAGGTATAAGGACTCAATATCTTTGGGTATCCATTATTTAACCTACCACAGAGTAAAATTACCACTTAGAAGATATTATTTGTAAATGATACTCAACAGGGATACTTTATACATATAAGGTGTATGAAGTAAACAGAAAAATCAGGGGAAACATGTCTACTTGCCGGAATGATAACTTCTCATAAGCTGGTTTACTATTTGCAATTTTACACCTATTATTTTGTGAGTGTGCATCAACCCAATGAAATAGGAGATAATAATGAAAGCTAAGAGGGGACCCTGCCTAGGTGCCCTGGAAGAGAAGAACAGAACCAGGATGCAACCTGGATGTATGACACTTTGTGAGGTGTCCTTCCCCCTGCTGTCTGGTAAAACACTACTAATAGGACTGTTAATTCATCTCGGTTGACTCACAAAGAGAGGCTTATGTATGCAAGACCAGCAAAGACTGATGAACTGACAGGGAGTGCTCAGCTGGGTGACCTCACTAGCTAAATGACTCTTTTTCTCCAAGCAAGTGCTGCTATACTTTTGCTGAACTACTGGACGTACCTAGTTTGGTTTCAAAGTCAAGGAATGACATTCCCATATGGATATTTCCTATGAAAACCAAGTTTGTGATTTATTCTTATTTCATCCTGGAAAATGTAATAGCGTTTATCCTTAAACTAAGGAGAAAAGAATGTATTTGTTATTTTTTTTTCTTGCTTTGGACCTGATGCAGGGAATTTTAATGAACTTAATAAGTACCCATGAACTCACTACGTCATTTAACAACAATCCACATCTAATCATCTGGCTCAGGCCCCATGCAATCTCCTGACCTCCCCCAAGTGAAGTAAGCTCCATCCTGAATCATGTTCACTATTCTCTACATTTCTTTGTTATGTAACTTTGTTGTCCTTATAACGATTATAAAATAATTTTAATTATTTTAAATTTTACATACAGGATATAATGCTGTAGCTAATATTTTGGGATTTTTTTTTCACTTAACATTACATTGCTAAGATTCATCCAAACTCCTGTGTGACTATTATCTAAAGAGAATATTATTCATCTACTTGCCTATTGACGAGCATTTGCAGTGTTCATGGGTTTCTGTTCATGATACAGGAAGGAAAATCACATCATGCAAAAATGGCAAGTAAAACCTAGCAGCAATCATCTTATTGTCCCTTTACCACTATAAAATTCCACAGTGCAAAAACAAAATATTGGCACCTAAAGTGGAGTTGTATTCCAACATATTGAGAGCTGTTTGAGACTCACAATATATTTCCCCAAAGAAACAATTCTCTACATGGTGGTTAGTTCATTGGCTGATGCACAGAAGGCTGCTTAATTCATAATAAACCAAAAAGCACGACAGAGACAAACCATTCTGGTACAACAGCATTTCTGATGAAAATGCATCCACCAGGGAAATCACAGCACTCCTATAGAGGCAGACCAGGGAGCAGGACAAGGCTCCTGTTTTCTTTTCCCCAAGTCTCACTTAGCCTTAGCCAGAGGCAGCAACTCCAGCCAAGGGAAGGAACAGGCTGGCCTGAGGCTTCTAAGCCCAGGGAGATACTGGAGTGGAGACTCTAAGGCTAAGAACTGAAAGGGAACTGTGACTTAGGAGAAGTGACAAGAACTCTAGTGGAAGGAGTGAGGGGTGGTCAAAAAATGAATAGTTTTCTCTGCATTTTTAGCACTGGTCAGTGGGGATCAACAGCAGGGTGGGGTCAGGAGGTAGCTGCAGGGTGCCTCTACCAGGTGACAGGCTTGCATTTTCTTTCTCTTCTTCAGTCTTACCTCCTCTTTCACAGAGGCACCTACATGCACTTAGGATGGCATTTGAGAGGCAGAATA
This sequence comes from Chlorocebus sabaeus, assembly GCF_047675955.1. NCBI lineage: Eukaryota > Metazoa > Chordata > Mammalia > Primates > Cercopithecidae > Chlorocebus > Chlorocebus sabaeus. The sequence goes on from NC_132924.1 coordinate 61,804,745, forward strand.
TGGGGCTCTTGGAAGAGGTGGAGAATACTGAAAGGAGGTGCCACCTCCTCTGTGCTTTTGTGTCTGCAGTGGTTGGGAGGGAGAGCAGGATGGAGCCTCTTGGTGCCATGCCCACAATAACTATTGCTCTCTAAGGACTGGACCTATATTGGGTATATTAGGTCACAGCCTGTACACTGAAAGAAAATCCATACATTTACCTGTTCTAAAAAAAGATGCTGCTATTTTTAGGGCTTTGAATGAGGTATGTAGGAATGTGTGAGTTACAACTAAACCTCTGGTAAGTTTAATGTTAGGAAATCTACTTAAAAATTTCGGTCAAAACAGTTCTATAAAAATGTACTACACTCACAATATTTTTCTATAGTTTTTGCAACTGTATGTATAGCATTTAGATATATACAATCAAAATTTTAATATGTGTATACTATTACATATGTATCCATTTATTTTCAAAAGTTATTGAGAGCTTATTTTTGCCAAGGAAAAGCTAGGATACAAGTATGGAAAAATATAGTCCCTGATAAAGGGTGATCCTCATCACAATCTCTGGGGTCACAAGCCTACTCCTGGTCAAGAATAGACTCCCCTAGAAATCCTAGCCAGAGCAATCAGGCAAGAGAAAGAAACAAAGGGCATTCAAATTAGAAAAGAGGAAGTCAAACTATGCTTTTTTTGTCAATGATATGGTCTTATACCTTGAAAACTCTAAAGACTCTTTGAAAAGATTCCTAGATTTGATAAATGAATTCAGTTACAAAATCAAAGTCTCAGGTTACAAAAATCAGTATACACAAATCAGTAGCACTGTTACACACCAATAAGGACCAAGCTGAAAATAAAATCAAGAACTCACTCCCATTTATAATAGCTGCAAGGAACAGAAAGGGAAGGTGGGGGGAGGGGAGGGGAGAGGAGAGGAGAGGAGAGGAAAAGAAGCTACTCAGGAATATACTTAACCAAGGAGATGAAAATTTTCTACAAGGAGAACTATAAAACACTGACAAAAAAACAAAACAAACAAACAAAAACAGAAATGACACAAACAAATGAAAATCATTCCATGCTCGTGAACTGACAGCATCAATATTGTGAAAATGGCCACACTGCCCAAAGCAATCCATAGAGTCAGTACAATTCCTATCAAATGACCAATATCATTTTTCATAGAATTAAAAAAAAAATCCTACAATTCATATGAAACCAAAGAAGACTGGAAATAGTCAAACCAATCCTAAGAGAAAAGGACCAAAGGTGGAGATACCACATTATCTGGCTTTAAATTATATAACAAGGTCATAGTGACCAAAAGTATAAGAGTGGAAAATTTAGAGCCATATTCAGAGGAACAAAACTGGACCCCTATCTATCACCATATACAAAAGTCAATTCAAGATGGATTAAAGACTTGATGTAAATGTAAGACTGGAAACCATAAAAATTCTCTAAGAAAGCTTAGGAAAAACTCTCCTGGACATTGGTCTAGGCAAAGAATTTATGGCTAAGACCCTAAAAGCAAATGCAACAAAAATAAAAATAAATAAATGAGACTTAATTAAACTAAAAATCTTCTACAAAGCAACAATAACATTAATAATCAATAGAATTAAAAAGATACCTACAGATGGGAGAAAATAGTCATAAATTATACATCCAACAAAGGACTAGTATCCAGAATCTATAAGAAACTCCAACAAGACAGGCAGAAAAAAAAAACCAAACACAAATAATCCCATTAAAAGTTGACAAACAATATGAACAGACATTTCTCAAAAGAAGATATGCAAATGGCCAACAAACATATGAAAAAATGTTCAACATAACTAATCATCAGGGAAATGCAAATTAAAACCCAATGATATATACCACTTTATCCCAGTGAAAATGGCCACTTTAAAAAAGTCAAAAAATAGGTGTTGGCATGAATGCGGTGAAAAGAGAACATTTATACACTGTTCTGTTAGTGGGAATGCAAATTTGTAAAATCTCCACGGAATACAGTATAGAGATTTCTTAAAGAACTAAAAGTACATCTACCATTCGATCCAGTAATTCTACTAGTAGGTAGCTACCCAAAGGAAAATAAATCATATAAAAAAGATACCTGCACTCCCATGTTTATTGTAGGACTATGCAATACACAATATATGGAAAAATACAGAATCAACCTAAGTGCCCATCAACAGATGAGCAGAAAAAGAAAATGTGGTGTGTGTGTGTGTGTGTGTGTGTGTGTGTGTGTGTGTGTGTGTGTGTCGTGAGATACTCAGCCATAAAAAGAATAAAATAATGTCTTGCAGCAACTTGGATGGAACTGGAGGCCATTATCCTAAGAGCAGTAACTCAGGAACAGAAAACCAAATACCACATGTTCTAATTCATAAGTGGGAGCTAAGCTATAGGTATGCAAAAGCATAAGAACGGTATAACGGACACTGGAGACTCACAAGCAGGGAGGATGGGAGGGGGGTGAGGGATTAAAAAAAATTACCTATTGGATACACTGCACACTATTCAGGTGACAGGTACACTAAAAGCCCAGACTTCACCACTATACAATTTACCCATGTAACCAAAAACCACTTGTACCCTTAAAGCTATTGAAAAACAACAACAGCGCCGGGCGCGGTGGCTCAAGCCTGTAATCCCAGCACTTTGGGAGGCCGAGATGGGTGGATCACGAGGTCAGGAGATCGAGACCATCCTGGCTAACACGGTGAAACCCCATCTCTACTAAAAATACAAAAAAAATTAGCCGGGCGTGGTGGCGGCGCCTGTAGTCCCAGCTACTCGGGAGGCTGAGGCAGGAGAATGGCGTGAACCCAGGAGGCGGAGCTTGCAGTGAGCCGAGATAGTGCCACTGCACTCCAGCCTGGGCGACAGAGCAAGACTCCGCCTCAAAAAAAAAAAAAAAAAAAAGAAAAACAACAACAGCAACAACAACAACAAAAGAATCAGCTCCCATTCCCAATGCAATGCTCTTTTGGCAACTGATAGTACAGACTTCCACCTACAAATGGGCTACTTATTCCTAAAAGCCTGTGGGTCAAGAATCAGTATTTAGAATCCCAATACTAAAATGTGGTATGCATAATCTAAAATTAGTAAATTACATAGAGTTGAAAATGAGGCATCTTCCCAGGAAGTATGGCTGCCATGCAAGTCCTGAAGCTTTGGGGCACTCCTAACAACACTGGCACACAACAGTGGATGTCTGCAGTTCTTTGGATGACACTGAGATATGGGGTCATCATCAGTATTACAACGAGTTGGTTGTAACTCTCAATTGCTGTTAGTTTTTGGTTCAAATTATAAACTGGTGTTAATTTAGCTTCCTCAGCACCAGCTTAGATCATTGTGAGCTACCCGGTTAACTACATATTATACTTTAACGTATTTCTACATCAGTAATATATTTGGCCCATTATTTTCCAGTATCTAGAAATTATGACAGTTATGCATTGTGGGTTATACACGAATTAACTAAGAGACTAATGCTGAAGCAGACATACATCTAATTCTTCCCCACCCTTTAATCAGCTGTTTTTGAACACTGATACTGTTATCTTCACAGTTACGTGGGAAAGAGTAGGAGTAGGCAGGCTAAGAGATCTTTTGCTTGCCTAAGTGTACCAAGGAAACAAAGCGGGGAACACGTTCTAGAGGAGCTCCAGCAAGAAACATACGCGGTTTTAATTTATCCAGGATCACAATAGTTTAGACAGAGAATTTATAATGGTCATGATAGTTTGGGCAGGGAATTTATAATGGTCAGAGGAGTTAGGAGGAGGGGGCTTCATCATATATGACTATGAAATGTGATATAATGAACAATAAACCCCAAGTGGGAAGCACTGATTTATGCAGACATATAGAAATGGTGTGTGAAACAGATTGCATAATTTGCCAAAGGTCATGAAGCTAATGGTGACTAGTGAGGGAGGAGAGAGGGGATGGTCTCTGGACCCTAGTGATCTTCCCATAAGATTATATTAGAAACTTAATTTAAACACATATGTTGACCTTTGATGGGGAATTTTACCCTCATATGAAGAACCGAATGGAGATCAAAGATACTCCAACACATCAGAGGTTGGGCTAACAGTGGGTATCTCTTCCTATTTTCCGTCTTACTTCTGTAAGACTATCCTGTCTTGTGATTACTTTAACAGTTGTTTTCACTCCAGATTATCAACACATCACAAAACATTGCCTTGATGGTTTATCGTTTTCAGTAAAAGATAAAGTTTACCAAAAGTTAGGAATCTAGACAGCAGACACGGAATGGCCTCCTTACAGAGCTAAAAGTGTCAGCAGTTGCTCTTCCTCTGATCTCTCAAGAAGGCAGCTCTCCTCACTGTCTCTCCACTGTGCCTCTGTTCTTCTGCTGACAGGTTACAGGGAGAAAGGACAGCCTTAGAAGGCTGTCTGTCAAGAAAAAGGAGCAAAGGGCCAGTCCAACTAAGGAGCAAAGTCTTCTAATGATTATGTTCACTAAAAAAAAAAACAAAACCCGGGTAACTTAGTCCTCTAAAAGATGTCACCTAGATTTTTAATTTTCAGCCACATTTGTCTGGCTCTTTCTTATCAATAAAATAGGCTTACAGTGCAACAAGTTGAAGAAAAGACATAGACAGTGAGTGGGCATTTTTGAAAGATAAAACATTAGGACTGGCAACAATGCAACTCCTGCCTGAGACCTGGGGACTCATTCTTTTAGAGTATACAAAATTAAACTGAAAAAGGAAGAAAACCTTCACGCCACTCTTTTTTTCCTATACTGCTCTGGAGACAGGCAAAGGCAGCACACAGGCAGCTGGCTCAGATTCTTACTTTCAAAAGATCATCTTCAATAATGTAGCATTTCCAGGCTACACTGTAATGCCCAAACAGAGACACTGCGTCTTTCTCTCTCCTGCTAGCTTTGTCAGAAGAAGGCAGCAGCCACATGATCAAGGCCAACCCATAGTACCTTAAAGTACCACACTTGAGTACAAGAACAATCAACATCATTTTCATTACTTTCTCATTCCATGAACCATGCTTACATTAATGTAATTTGATGAGGTTTAAGTCATAAAACGCACTGTCCTTTACTAAATTACTCACAGAGAAGGCCTTAAACTACCTCCTGCTTGAACAGAATAGCTAGGTTTCCCCCAAGGTGCCTTTTAAAATGTACATTTCTTTGGACAATCTTTGGACAATCCCTTGGCAGAAACCCTTCTCTATCTTAACAGGCTCATCTATGACTGATTTTAGAATTAGGAAGTCAGAAGAACAAAGTGCCAGGTGCAACTGCAGTATAGTGCAAAGCAATCCAGTTTTGTTATGGTGCATTCACAATATAAAACAGAATTTGATTATTTTATTAATGCATGCCATGAAAAGTTCTGTTACTAGATTAGAAACAAACACTTCAAAATTACACAGACCCTCCCACCTCTTACCAAGAAGGCCTCATTCATTTCATTTGATGCCTGTGTTTCAAAACAGTTGAGCAAACAAAACACCTAAAGACTTATATCCTTGATTCCTAAATTACTTCAAAATTGTTCAACATTATTTGCATTTGAGACCTGGGTAGATTGCATTTGGAGTAAGGGAATCACTAGCAGAAAACCAGCAGAAAACTATTAGTTGGGTACAAGGTGTGTTCATGGGAATAGCTCTGAAGAGGGTAAATAATCACATCACATACTAAAGACAACCTGTCAAATAGACTTAGCTGAACTAATTAGCTATACTGCTCAGTGATTGAGAAGGTCTACCAGACCTAGGTTTGGGTCCAGGTCTGCCACTTACTTACCGGCCACATGATCATGGAAAGGCACTATGATAAGAGTGTGGCTGCTGAAATCAATCCATCTACATTCAAATCCCAACTTATTTATTTAATTAATTAATTTAATTTATTTTTTTTTATGAGACAAAATCTCACTTTATCACCCAGGCTGGAATGCAATGGCACAATCTCAGCTCACTGCAACCTCTGCCTCCCAGGTTCAAGTGATTCTTCTGCCTCAGCCTCCTGAGTATCTGGGACTACAGGCGTGTGCCACAACACCCAGCTAATTTTTGTATTTTGGTAGAGACAGAGTTTCTCCATGTTGGCCAGGCTGGTCTCGAACTCCTGGCCTCAAGTGATATGCCCCCTTGGCCTTCCAAAGTGCTGGGATTACAGGCATGAGCCACCATGCCCAGCATCCAACTTAAATATTTTGAACCCAATAATTTAAACTTTTATTCTAGTTAGTTAACTTTCCCGGACGTCAGTTTCCTCTTCAATAAAACACAGGGATAACAATGAGTACCTACCTCACTGGATTCTTGGTAAGAAGATTAAATAAGGTAATACATGAAAAGTACTAAAAATACCATTATGACATATAGTGGCACTCAGTAAATGTTAGCTGACATCATTATCACCACCACCATCATCATCATCATCATCATCATCATTTTGGAAGGGTTGCTTAGCTTCTTTAAGATACACTTTCTGGCTGGGTATGGTGGCTCACGTCTGTAATCCTCGCACTTTGGGAGGCCGAGGCGGACAGATCACTTGAGGTCAGGAGTTTGAGACCAGCCTGGCCAACATGGTGAAACCCCGTCTCCATTAAAAATACAAAAATTTGCCAGGCATGTTGGCGTGTGCCTATAATTCCAGCTACTTGGGAGGCTGAGGCAGGAGAATAACTTGAATCCAGGAGGCAGAGGTTGTAGTGAGCTAAGATTGAGCCATTGCACTCTGCACTTCAGCCTGGGTGAAAGAGTGAGACTCTGTCTCAAAAACAAACAAACAAACAAAAACAAACAAACAAAAAACCCACTTTCCTTTTATGGAACATGGGATAATAACACCTATTTCTCAACATTGTGAGAGTTCATGAAATAATGCATAAAAGTGCTTAGCATAGTACTTTGTCATCTAATGATAACAATAGTAGTGGTAATAATTAAAATAATTTGAGGGGGGCAGAGCAAGATGGCCGAATAGGAACAGCTCCAGTCTCCAACTCCCAGCGCAAGCCACACAGAAGACCAGTGATTTCTGCATTTTCAACCGAGGTACTGGGTTCATCTCACTGGGGAGTGCCGGACGATCAGTGCTGGTCAGCTGCTGCAGCCCGACCAGCGAGAGCTGAAGCAGTGCGAGGCATTGCCTCACCTGGGAAGCGCAAGGGGGAAGGGAATCCCTTTTCCTAGCCAGGGGAACTGAGACACACAACACCTGGAAAATCGGGTAACTCCCACCCCAATACTGCGCTTTAAGCAAACAGGCACACCAGGAGATCATATCCCACACCTGGCCGGGAGGGTCCCACACCCACGGAGCCTCCCTCATTGCTAGCACAGCAGTCTGTGATCTACCGGCAAGGCAGCAGCGAGGCTGGGGGAGGGGCGCCCACCATTGCTGAGGCTTAAGTAGGTAAACAAAGCTGCTGGGAAGCTCCAACTGAGTGGAGCTCACAGCAGCTCAAGGAAACCTGCCTGTCTCTGTAGACTCCACCTCTGGGGACAGGGCACAGTAAACAATAACAAACGAAGCAGAAACCTCTGCAGACACAAACGACTCTGTCTGACAGCTTTGAAGAGAGCAGTGGATCTCCCAACATGGAGGTTGAGATCTGAGAAGGGACAGACTCCCTGCTCAAGTGGGTCCCTGACCCCTGAGTAGCCTAACAGGGAGACATCCCCCACTAGGGGCAGTCTGACACCCCACACCTCACAGGGTGCAGTACACCCCTGAGAGGAAGCTTCCAAAGCAAGAATCAGACAGGTACACTCGCTGTTCAGAAATATTCTATCTTCTGCAGCCTCTGCTGCTGATACCCAGGCAAACAGGGTCTGGAGTGGACCTCAAGCAATCTCCAACAGACCTACAGCTGAGGGTCCTGACTGTTAGAAGGAAAACTATCAAACAGGAAGGACACCTACACCAAAACCCCATCAGTACATCACCATTTTCAAAGACCAGAGGCAGATAAAACCACAAAGATGGGGAAAAAGCAGGGCAGAAAAGCTGGAAATTCAAAAAATAAGAGCGCATCTCCCCCGGCAAAGGAGCGCAGCTCATCGCCAGCAATGGATCAAAGCTGGACGGAGAATGACTTTGACGAGATGAGAGAGGAAGGCTTCAGTCCATCAAATTTCTCAGAGCTAAAGGAGGAATTACGTACCCAGCGCAAAGAAACTAAAAATCTTGAAAAAAAAGTGGAAGAATTGATGGCTAGAGTAATTAATGCAGAGAAGGTCATAAACGAAATGAAAGAGACGAAAACCATGACACGAGAAATACGTGACAAATGCACAAGCTTCAGTAACCGACTCGATCAACTGGAAGAAAGAGTATCAGCAATTGAGGATCAAATGAATGAAATGAAGTGAGAAGAGAAATCTAAAGAAAAAAGAAGAAAAAGAAATGAACAAAGCCTGCAAGAAGTATGGGATTATGTAAAAAGACCAAATCTACGTCTGATTGGGGTGCCTGAAAGTGAGGGGGAAAATGGAACCAAGTTGGAAAACACTCTTCAGGATATCATCCAGGAGAACTTCCCCAACCTAGTAGGGCAGGCCAACATTCAAATCCAGGAAATAGAGAGAACGCCACAAAGATACTCCTCGAGAAGAGCAACTCCAAGACACATAATTGCCAGATTCACCAAAGTTGAAATGAAGGAAAAAATCTTAAGGGCAGCCAGAGAGAAAGGTCGGGTTACCCACAAAGGGAAGCCCATCAGACTAACAGCAGATCTCTCGGCAGAAACTCTTCAAGCCAGAAGAGAGTGGGGGCCAATATTCAACATTCTTAAAGAAAAGAATTTTAAACCCAGAATTTCATATCCAGCCAAACTAAGTTTCATAAGTGAAGGAGAAATAAAATCCTTTACAGATAAGCAAATGCTTAGAGATTTTGTCACCACTAGGCCTGCCTTACAAGAGACCCTGAAGGAAGCACTCAACATGGAAAGGAACAACCGGTACCAGCCATTGCAAAAACATGCCAAAATGTAAAGACCATCAAGGCTAGGAAGAAACTGCATCAACTAACGAGCAAAATAACCAGTTAATATCATAATGGCAGGATCAAGTTCACACATAACAATCTTAACCTTAAATGTAAATGGACTAAATGCTCCAATTAAAAGACACAGACTGGCAAACTGGATAAAGAGTCAAGACCCATCAGTCTGCTGTATTCAGGAGACCCATCTCACACGCAGAGACATACATAGGCTCAAAATAAAGGGATGGAGGAAGATTTACCAAGCAAATGGAGAACAAAAAAAAGCAGGGGTTGCAATACTAGTCTCTGATAAAACAGACTTTAAACCATCAAAGATCAAAAGAGACAAAGAAGGCCATTACATAATGGTAAAGGGATCAATTCAATAGGAAGAGCTAACTATCCTAAATATATATGCACCCAATACAGGAGCACCCAGATTCATAAAGCAAGTCCTTAGAGACTTACAAAGAGACTTAGACTCCCATACAATAATAATGGGAGACTTCAACACTCCACTGTCAACATTAGACAGATCAACGAGACAGAAAGTTAACAAGGATATCCAGGAATTGAACTCATCTCTGCAGCAAGCAGACCTAATAGACATCTATAGAACTCTCCACCCCAAATCAACAGAATATACATTCTTCTCAGCACCACATCGTACTTACTCCAAAATTGACCACATAATTGGAAGTAAAGCACTCCTCAGCAAATGTACAAGAACAGAAATTATAACAAACTGTCTCTCAGACCACAGTGCAATCAAACTAGAACTCAGGACTAAGAAACTCAATCAAAACCGCTAAACTACATGGAAACTGAACAACCTGCTCCTGAATGACTACTGGGTTCATAATGAAATGAAGGCAGAAATAAAGATGTTCTTTGAAACCAATGAGAACAAAGATACAACATACCAGAATCTCTGGGACACATTTAAAGCAGTGTGTAGAGGGAAATTTACAGCACTAAATGCCCACAAGAGAAAGCAGGAAAGATCTAAAATTGACACTCTAACATTGCAATTAAAAGAATTAGAGAAGCAAGAGCAAACACATTCGAAAGCTAGCAGAAGGCAAGAAATAACTAAGATCAGAGCAGAACTGAAGGAGATAGAGACACAAAAAACCCTCCAAAAAATCAATGAATCCAGGAGTTGGTTTTTTGAAAAGATCAACAGAATTGACAGACTGCTAGCAAGACTAATAAAGAAGAAAAGAGAGAAGAATCAAATCGACGCAATTAAAAATGATAAAGGGGATATCACCACCGACCCCACAGAAATACAAACTACCATCACAGAATACTATAAACACCTCTACGCAAATAAACTGGAAAATCTAGAAGAAATGGATAATTTCCTGGACACTTACACTCTTCCAAGACTAAACCAGGAAGAAGTTGAATCCCTGAATAGACCAATAGCAGGCTCTGAAATTGAGGCAATAATTAATAGCCTACCAACCAAAAAAAGTCCAGGAGCAGATGGATTCACAGCCGAATTCTACCAGAGGTACAAGGAGGAGTTGGTACCATTCCTTCTGAAACTATTCCAATCAATAGAAAAAGAGGGAATCCTCCCTAACTCATTTTATGAGGCCAACATCATCCTGATACCAAAGCCTGGCAGAGACACAACAAAAAAAGAGAATTTTAGACCAATATCCCTGATGAACATCGATGCAAAAATCCTCAATAAAATACTGGCAAACCGGATTCAGCAGCACATCAAAAAGCTTATCCACCATGATCAAGTGGGCTTCATCCCTGGGATGCAAGGCTGGTTCAACATACGCAAATCAATGAACATAATCCAGCATATAAACAGAACCAAAGACAAGAACCACATGATTATCTCAATAGATGCAGAAACGGCGTTTGACAAAATTCAACAGCCCTTCATGCTAAAAACGCTCAATAAATTCGGTATTGATGGAACGTACCTCAAAATAATAAGAGCTATTTATGAAAAACCCACAGCCAATATCATACTGAATGGGCAAAAACTGGAAAAATTCCCTTTGAAAACTGGCACAAGACAGGGATGCCCTCTCTCACCACTCCTATTCAACATAGTGTTGGAAGTTCTTCCTAGGGTAATTAGGCAAGAGAAAGAAATCAAGGGGATTCAGTTAGGAAAAGAAGAAGTCAAATTGTCCCTGTTTGCAGATGACATGATTGTATATTTAGAAAACCCCATTGTCTCAGCCCAAAATCTCCTTAAGCTGATAAGCAACTTCAGCAAAGTCTCAGGATACAAAATTAATGTGCAAAAATCACAAGCATTCTTATACACCAGTAACAGACAAACAGAGAGCCAAATCAGGAATGAACTTCCATTCACAATTGCTTCAAAGAGAATAAAATACCTAGGAATTCAACTTACAAGGGATGTAAAGGACCTCTTCAAGGAGAACTACAAACCACTGCTCAGTGAAATAAAAGAGGACACAAACAAATGGAAGAACATACCATGCTCATGGATAGGAAGAATCAATATCGTGAAAATGGCCATACTGCCCAAGGTAATTTATAGATTCAATGCCATCCCCATCAAGCTACCAATGAGTTTCTTCACAGAATTGGAAAAAACTGCTTTAAAGTTCATATGGAACCAAAAAAGAGCCCGCATCTCCAAGACAATCCTAAGTCAAAAGAACAAAGCTGGAGGCATCACGCTACCTGACTTCAAACTATACTACAAGGCTACAGTAACCAAAACAGCATGGTACTGGTACCAAAACAGAGATATAGACCAATGGAACAGAACAGAGTCCTCAGAAATAATACCACACATCTACAGCCATCTGATCTTTGACAAACCTGAGAGAAACAAGAAATGGGGAAAGGATTCCCTATTTAATAAATGGTGCTGGGAAAATTGGCTAGCCATAAGTAGAAAGCTGAAACTGGATCCTTTCCTTACTCCTTATACGAAAATTAATTCAAGATGGATTAGAGACTTAAATGTTAGACCTAATACCATAAAAATCCTAGAGGAAAACCTAGGTAGTACCATTCAGGACATAGGCATGGGCAAAGACTTCATGTCTAAAACACCAAAAGCAACAGCAGCAAAAGCCAAAATTGACAAATGGGATCTCATTAAACTAAAGAGCTTCTGCACAGCAAAAGAAACTACCATCAGAGTGAACAGGCAACCTACAGAATGGGAGAAAATTTTTGCAATCTACTCATCTGACAAAGGGCTAATATCCAGAACCTACAAAGAACTCAAACAAATTTACAAGAAAAAAACAAACAACCCCATCAAAAAGTGGGCAAAGGATATGAACAGACATTTCGCAAAAGAAGACATTCATACAGCCAACAGACACATGAAAAAATGCTCATCATCACTGGCCATCAGAGAAATGCAAATCAAAACCACAATGAGATGCCATCTCACACCAGTTAGAATGGCGATCATTCAAAAGTCAGGAAACAACAGGTGCTGGAGAGGATGTGGAGAAATAGGAACACTTTTACACTGTTGGTGGGATTGTAAACTAGTTCAACCATTATGGAAAACAGTATGGCGATTCCTCAAGGATCTAGAACTAGATGTACCATATGACCCAGCCATCCCATTACTGGGTATATACCCAAAGGATTATAAATCATGCTGCTATAAAGACACATGCACACGTATGTTTATTGCAGCACTATTCACAATAGCAAAGACTTGGAATCAACCCAAATGTCCATCAGTGACAGATTGGATTAAGAAAATGTGGCACATATACACCATGGAATACTATGCAGCCATAAAAAAGGATGAGTTTGTGTCCTTTGTAGGGACATGGATGCAGTTGGAAACCATCATTCTTAGCAAACTATCACAAGAACAGAAAACCAAACACCGCACGTTCTCACTCATAGGTGGGAACTGAACAATGAGATCACTTGGACTCAGGAAGGGGAACATCACACACCGGGGCCTATCATGGGGAGGGGGGAGGGGGGAGGGATTGCATTGGGAGTTATACCTGATATAAATGACGAGTTGATGGGTGCAGCACACCAACATGGCACAAGTATACATATGTAACAAACCTGCACGTTATGCACATGTACCCTACAACTTAAAGTATAATAATAATAAATTTAAAAAAATAATTAAAATAATTTGTCTATCTATTCCCTATAATTGAACTTTTCAGAAATCTTTACGTTTTTGTGACTATTTAGTAACTCTGAGAAGTCTAGTGTCTGAGCCAAATGGTATGAATATTTTAAAATTCTTTGTAATCTATTCTGTAGAATCATTATATCAGTTTATAACCCCATTAGGAGTATTGAGAAGTACTTATTTCACCTTGTGTAGAGTAGAAATTATCATTCTGAAGAATCTTCCCTGAGTGATTATATATCATAGAAGACATGAAAATCAAGAACACTACCACCTCATCACCAACAAAAACCAAACTTAGGGTTTATGGTACTAGAATACAGAAAACAGATTTACAGAGTAGCAGGAACAGTAATGCATTTATTATGAAAAACAGTAAATCAGTGTACTGATTAACGGACAAGTCTTGACATGAATATCGTATTCCACTGTGGAATAAGGTAGTGCTGTAAAATGAAAAATACATCATCACAGTGGACATTCTCAGTAGCAGGAGGAAATCAAGAAACACCAAGGTTCACATGCTCCCCCCCAAAAAATAGTTGTTAGTACTTTTGAAGGATTCAATTGTTTCATTAGACGAAAAAAAAAAAAAAATGTGTACTTCAAAGGCTTAAAATATTGGTGCCTAAAGAGTTTTTTCTTCTAGCCATACAGCATCAGTCTTTACACAGACCATAGTGAGAAGCTCCAGAGGCTGAGGAAATAAGTTAAAAGGACATAGCTTCCTAGTGGGCAGGAAATAATTCTTATATGTAGTATATCAGCTCAGAAAGAGCTAATAAGTTTTTAAACAATACAATGGAAACAAACTAAAGCAGATTCATTCTGGTCATTTTCTTGTCATCTTGAACACAAATGAAAAAAAAAGTTGCTAATAAAAATGTAATACACAACTGCATGTATTATAAGTATATGCCCATATCTGCATTTACATGAAATTCAGAGCAATCTCTGGAGATCTCCTCTAGTCATAACAATGGTAACATGTTTGCCTTTAAAAGAGAGAACATTTTGCTGGGGTAATGGCATAAGATAAGTATTTTTTACTATTACTCTTTGGTACTGTTTGGATTTATTAAAATCATGCACATTTCACTTATTTAAAAAATGCATGAGAAATATACAAGTAAATAAATACATAAAATATACTGAGGATATCTGACAATTCTGTAGGCATTTTTGGAGGCGAGTAGTGCCACTGGCATTTAGTTGATAGAAACCAGAGTTGCTGTTAAATATCCTACAACGCACAGGACCAGCTCAAAAGGTCAATAGTGAGAAACTATTGTATGTAGTTGAGAAACCCTACTCTAAATGATAAGCCTTTACAAAAGGAACATAAAGACACACAATATGAATTATATAACTACCAAAGCTGCCTCTTGGCTCCTCACTACTCCAAACAGAACATATCACCCAAAGAGACAGGGAATGGAAGCGATTCTACACACAGTCCCTCAGCCTCTGGCAGTTTCCTGCCTGGTGGAGGAGGAACAGCTCTCGTCAGCAGCTCTCAGCACACGTAGCCGTAACAGTAAGACTGGACCCATCCTGTTGCCTCAGTCGTCTTGCAGAGATGACTGTCAGGCCTCCTCTTCGTGGGCTTCTATGGGTCTAAGAGGGCATTTAGGGGCTGAACTGTCCCAGTTATTCATGTTTCAAAGTATTTGGTTAAAATTTACTCACACTTTCATATATTAAACACAGCACTGGCACCTATATTCAAACTGTTATATTACAATCCAATGGCATCATTCAACAGTATATTTAAGAGTCACAGGCTTCAATAAATTTAGGAGAGAGTATGGTGACCAATGAAAGTTTCTTACAAAGCAGTATTTACTTGGAGGAATTCAGGCCCCCAAAGGGATCCCTTGACAAGGTGTTCCACAAAATTTCAAATCAGGAAGAACTTATGGAGGGTCCACTGATGGCAAAATGAAAGAGGAATGAATCTTGCTTCCTTGTAATGCAAAATCTATTTAGGTTAATTTCAACATATCTCTATATTATGCTTTTTCTATCTCTCTAGTCAGTAGATGTCTTGTACTTGTTCATTTTTGTATCACAGTGTGTGGCAACAAAACCATAATGTTTGAGCTGGAAGGGATCTTAAAAATCATCTCACAAAATCCTCACATTTTATAGATATTAAAAACAGCTATCATATATAGAAATTTCTAAGTACCAGGCATTGCCCTAAGTGCTTTACTTCTAACTAATAATTCTTTAATCCTCAAAGCCACCCTATCAGGCAGATATTATTATTATTCCTATTTTACTGAGGAGAAAACTGGGACACAGAGGTTAAGTACCAAGTTGTGAAGACAGAACTCTAAGATGAGCATCCATTAGTCTTGCCCTTGTACAAACCCCTCCCACTGAATGCAGGCAGAAACTGAGGCATTGCTTCTAGTTGACAGTATATGGCAAAGGTGATGGCAGAGTCACTTCCATGACTGCATTATGTTATACAAGGCACAATCATAGGAGACTTAGTAGAGTGTAGAGAGAGAACCTCCTACTGGCTTTGAAGGAGCAAGTTGCCATGCTGTGAGACAGCCTTCTAGGGAATCATGTGGCAAGAAACTGTGGCACTTCCAGGAGCGGAGAACAGCCTGTAGCTGACAGTGAGAAATTAGGGACATCAGTTCTATGGCCATAAGAGATTGAATTCTACTAGCAAGTGCATGAGATTGAAAGAGGATCGCAAGTTCTAGAAAGGAAAGCAGTTCAGCCAACACCCACACTGTAGCCTTGTAAGATCCTGATTCCTGGACCTAGCTAAGTTATGCCTGGCACCTGACCCATAGAAACTGTGACAAAATAAAGGTATATTGCTTTAAGCCACTAAGTTTGTGGTAATTTGTTATGCAACCATGGAAAAAGAATAGGCATGTCCAAGATTGCAAAACTATTAAAAGGAAGAACAGGGATTCAAATCCCAGTGGTCAGGCTCCACTTTTCATCCCCTCAACCTCAAGCACCAAACTGTTAACGCTGGCAATCTCTAGGGCAGGGAAAGGTGAATTATTTTGCTTATCTTAATTTTTCCTTATTGCATTTTCACTCTCTGACATATTACACACTCATGCATGCATGTACACACACATTATTTACTGTCTATCTCTCTGACTGGAATATGTGATCCATGTGAGCAACGGTTTTTATTTTGTTCACTGCTGTATTCTCATCACCTAGGACAACGCTTGGCATTGAATAGGTGGTAAAAATATTGGTCGTATGCACGAATGAATGTAATCATTGAGAATCTGAGGCTTGGAGACTGCTCAAAGTCCCTTGATGGTTAATAGTAAAGCTAGATGTGGTCAGTTTATTACTGATCTTGATTCTTTAACCCTTTCCATAACTAAACCCTCTGCCATAGGATTTTGCAATCCCTCCATGGAGGTTTGACTTGATTGGCCAATAGAACGGGGCTGGAAGTAAAAGGGGGCAGTTATAAGCACATGACTTTGGAGGCAGCACAGGTTATTGGCCCTTCTTACCTTTCTACCATGACCAGAGAAGAGCATGCTCTGATTAGCCTGCTGGTCCAAGGGGGATGACAAACATGTGGAGCAACTCCAGACTTAACCCGTAGTTGATGAGCTGAGCTTGAGTCAGCCAACCTTGATAAACCCATGAGCATTTGAGCAAAAATAAACAATTGCTCTAAGCTGCTGAATTCTTCAGTGGTTTGTTATGCAGCATGGTCACAGAATAGGAAGAGTTCTTTGGATTTCTGTTCTACTAGAGGCCTTATTAGCATGGTATTTCACAGCACTGGCATTCTGGGGGAAGAAAGTCCTAAGCAGTAAAGAAAGGTATAATTAATGCTTTAGTAGTCCCTTTGTTGGTGATAGGATGCTTTGCAACCACTATGCTAAAAGCAGGTTGTAGGATAGAACATACCAAATATCATAATTCTGATAAAACAACAAAACCAATGCATAAATATATACTTCTGAAATTAAGGCATTGCAAAAAAAAAAAAAAAAATTATACAGGTTTAAAGGGAGAGTGAATTGGAGCCAGAACTTCAATAGCCAAGAAAGCCCAAGTCAATTTACAGCTGACAACGGTTAATCATCCACTTTCAAAATCTAAAAAAGACTAAAAAGATTTTGGATTTTTGTAGTCTGGAGTCTCTGGCTATACTTTAAAATCATGTACTATTGTCCATAATTCAGTCAAAATTGAAAATAGATCAAAGATAGATCTATGTGGTGTAATTTTCCCTGGGTAAGGATGCAGTAGGAGTGCTAAAGCTTAATGTTACAGACATGAAAGAAGTAGACCCAGGAAGCCATTATTTGAATGGAGCTGTCCATTCATAGGAGCAAGCCAGTCTACTAGGGGTGATGGGGATGATGAAGAGAAAGCCAGCTCAGCACAGTGGCTGCTGCATCTCTGCCTACAAGAACAGCAAATTCTTCTTATTTATTGGGGTTTACTATATGTCAGGCTTTCTCTGCTAAAAACTCTCTTTCTATGTATTATCTTCAATCATCACAATGATTCTAACAAGTTAGGTACTTCCTGTGGTCTGAATGTTTATATTCCCCCAGAATTCATAGGTTAAAACCTAATCCCCAATGTGATGGTATTAGGAGATGTGGCCTTTGAGAGGTGATTAAGCCATGAAGGTGGAGTCCTCAAGAATGGGATTAATACCTGTATTAGTCCATTCTTGCACTGCTATAAAGAAATACCTGAAACTAGGTAATTTATAAAGAAAAGAGGTTTAATTGGCTCACTGTTCCACAGGCTGTACAGGAAGCACGGCTGGGGAGACCTCAGAAAACTTACAATGATGGTGGAACATGAAGGGGAAGCAGGCACGTTTTACATGACCAGAGCAGGAGGAAGAGAGAGAGAGAAGGGTAGGTGCTGCATGCTTTTAAACAACCAGATTTTGGGAGAACTCACTCACTATCACGCAAACATCAAGGGGGAAACCCACCCATGATCCAATCACCTCCTGCCAGGCCCCTCCTCTCACACTGAGGATTACAATTCAACATGAGATTTGGGTGGGGACACAGAGCCAAACCATATTGATGTCCTTGTAAGGAGCTGGGGAGATAGAGTTTCCCCTTCTACTATGTGTAGACTCTGCAAGAAGACATTATTTATTTATTTATTCATTTATGTGAGAAAGAGGGTCCTCATCAGATACCAAATATGCCAGGGCCTTCCCAGCCTCCAGAACTACGAGAAGTAAGTTTCCATTGTTTATAATTTGTTCAGCTTATGGTATTTTGTTATGGCAACTCAAAGAGACCAAGACAGTTCTCTTATGTTCATGATACAGACAAGGGTCAGGAAGTGAAGTTCATTGCACGAGGACAAATAGCTAGTAAATGGAAGAGGAAGAAGAAGAATGTGGATTTCACACCCAAAGGCCTAGGTTCTTTCTACAAGATCACACTGCTCCTCAGTCTATGGAACAAAGATGGCTTCCTTTCCTTCCTGTTTCTTTTGCTTCCTCTGTACTGAAAATTTCAAATTTATCCAGTATGTATGTATTCACCATTTATGTCATCAATTATAAATTCACTCAGAAATACCACTGTCCCCATGCCTCTTTTAGGAAACATGGTCACATTTATATGTCTACTGTTTGCCAGCACAACCTCTGTCTGATGCAAAGTAGATCTAATTTGGTTTCATCGAACCCCCGAAATTGGACGAAGCTGGTTTACAGCACCATTTTTGGTTATGAAAATAATCTGGAAGGCTGGATAGCATTTGTACCCTAGTGGCCCTGTAATTCAAAAGGCCTTTTGCACAGATTCACCTACTCAGAGAACAAAAGCAATATCAGAATACATTGGTGTTAGCCCTTTCTAAAAGAATTATGTGAATGCAAAGCCCTTCCAGATGCTGTGACACTCATCCATCATACAGCAGTGCCATTTATTCTGTCTATGTCAAACACAAACACCTATCAGCCATCTGAAGTAATCAATAATAGCAATACACAGACCAAAAGTCCGTCATTCAGGCAGCACTACCAAGTACCTACTGCTGAGCCTAAAGTTTATATGAAAGCTGACCTGGAGATATCTTGTTTTAAAAGAGTTCATCTCCCTAAAAGCATTTTAAACTCCAACTTTAAAAATTATTAGGAAAATATCACATATGAAAAACAAAATAATAATTAACAGTATTTGAGAGTATTTAATAAAAAGTGAGTCCGTTAGCACAGGCGCAGTCCTGAGCACTGTAAGAAACCACCAGCTAGAAATCCTCCCTGCATGCCCTGGATATTGTATCATGTCCATCTGTTTACCCACTTTCTCTTCCTTCCTCTAATGTGCACTTAGACCTAGTTTGTACTTAGCTTTTTTTCTTTTTCATATCTTAAAGAGCTTCCTCTATTGGAGAAAACAGTGGGGAATAAAGTCGTAAGTCACCAACTCTTAAAAAGTGAAATATATCTCACTAAGAAATATCAACTTCATAGAAAATAGACCTGTGTATTTAAACTACTTTTGCTTATTACAAATAGATTCCAGCAGATAAAGTGAAGAAAGGAAGCACCACTGGGGGTTCAAGAACAGACAAAAAAGAGTCCCATAGGAATTTTGCCTGCCTTCTTCCTTAATATGATGATTTTGTTTCTTATTTCCCTTTCTTCTTTTTCTTAATAGCAAAAATAGGCACACCGAAGTTTTTGGGAGGCTTTCACAAAGGTACTTTCTAGGTCGTCTTCTGTGCCTCCATTGGTGCATGAGAAGTTACTATAGACAATGTTTTGTTTGAAAGTTTGACTAATGAAAAAATATAACTCCGATTCCTCTAATAGAATCTAGGTTCTGAAATCTTAAAACTTGCTATAGATGATGAATATAAAAACTACCTAGCATACATAGTAGCAGTGGATTTGCTATACAGCAAAGCCAGAGATAAAGATGTTATTCAAATTTCAAATGCACCCTACAATTCTGCTTAAGACCTGAACTGCAAAGCTCTCAAGAAGTACTCCCTGAACATCTGAAATAATTGAAGACTAGGCTGGGTGGGCTGAGGAGGCGTAGTTAAAATGCGTAACTCACTTTCAAAAGAGGTTGATAGTCTAGCTGGAGCCATAAGGTACCATAAAACAGAGGGTAGTCTAAATGTAAGTATCCATCTAGTTCACTGTATCACCTAGGATAATGGCTTGATGGCTTTTCATCAATATAGGAGAGCATGTTTGGGACAGTCTAAACTGAGGAACACAAAATTCAGTCTGTGATTCCTGAAGGACCATAAAAAATTATGGTAAAATGAGAGGCGGGTGTAAAGGGTGATTGGCAGAAACTAACATGTTAGAGTATTATGTTTTGTCAGCAGAGAAAACACATTGGGTTTCAAATATTTTCAAATAAAAATTCACAAGGGAAGAAGCGCTAACCTGCAGGCATTGTTCTGAAGGTAGGTAGTGGCTGTAGGGCTGCTTTTCTTGTGGGCAGTTCTCTGTAGCTCCACACAATGTCCTCCAGGGTGATAGCAGCAGGGATCTATCTATCTATCTATCTATCTATCTATCTATCTATCTATGAGACGCAGTCTCGCTCTGTCGCCCAGGCTGGAGTGCAGTGGCACGATCTGGGCTCACTGCAAGCTCCGACTCCCGGGTTCATGCCATTCTCCTGCCTCAGCTTCCCGAGTAGCTGGGACTACAGACGCCCGCCACTGTGCCTGGCTAATTTCTTGTATTTTTAGTAGAGACGGGGTTTCACCGTGTTAGCCAGGATGGTCTCGATCTCCTGACCTCATAATCCGCCTGCCTCAGCCTCCCGAAGTGCTGGGATTATAGGCGTGAGCCACCGTGCCTGGCCGGATCTATTTAATGATGGTTCATATAGGCATTGTTCACTTTAGGTCAGTTATCCATATGTGAAAAGTCAATGTTCTCCATGAAAATGCTGAGAACGTATTTCCCATTACTTTAAATGAGAAATATTTTGATATGGTACATGTCAACCCCAAAATCCCAATCAACTTCCCAAAATGTAATTAAAACATAGTAATCTGCTAATATGTAAATCATCAACTATCATTTTAGGATGCTTGTTAAAAATCTAACAAATATTTTTGTGAAATGTTCACATGCTTTTTGGGGGGTATATAAACACAGAACTGATTCATACCCATATTCCATGTAATAAGGTATAAAAAACCAAGACATGCCCTGCTACGGTGTGAGACACAACAAACCTATTCATTGGGAAGATGAATGTTACAGGATACACCTTCAATTATTGTGAGCAATTCTGGGAGCAGATGGCATATAGGGTAAGTACAACCTGTTTGATCTGAATTGCCAGTGAAGAGTAATTAGGAAAAGGAAGAGTGTCCTGGGGCTAAAGACCTCATAGCAGTGAAGAATGTACAGAATTTGGGTAAGGGAGTGAAAACAGGCAGTGTCTTGAGGAAAGAGCAAAGAAAAGTAAGAATAACCTTGATTAGTAAGAAAATTGATCCGATTTGTTAAAAAGGAACAATGGGCAAGTAAGGCTGAGACAGATAAGAAGAGATTACAGTATCTGGACTTCATGTAAAGCAGAAAAAAGATTAGCAAGAACGCAAATAGATTAAGGCAAAGTCAAATGACACACTACACAGAATATTATCTATTAGATAAAGATAGACTCCTATAAGGGAAACATACTAAGTATGCTAATAAGGAAAATTAGTGACAATGGATAGAGATTTCAAAGACTTAGCTACAAGCAAGCAATTTGAATTTTCATATTAACAAGGAACTAATCACAGACTTTGAAAAATGAATGGGGCTTTCACAGTTGCCCCTGCCCCGTCAACCAGGCATCTTTAGAATGGTCAGTCCATACAGCTAGGCAGGTGGGCACTCAGGCTCCTCACCCATGCTGGGGCGTGCACCATAATGGAATTTAATAGTTATATCTGAAATCAAAGAAACTTCTATTAGTAACAACACACATAGCTAACCTTTACTGGCAGCTAACCTACTTTAATGACAATGAACCCATGGTATGGCTGTTTGATATATTCGCTTTTTTAGTGCTTTCAAAATCCCTATGCTTGTTTAATACTATTGCCACCTCTACATTCCACTTAGCTTGGTCACAATATAGTCTTCTAATAAAAATAAGGGAAAAATCATCATCACTGTATGTTTTATAGTTGGTAACTCTAAACTCACTTATTAAAACTCTTGGAAAAGGAACATGGGCTAAATCATTCTAAACATGATCTCATGTTTGACTCCAAGAAAGGAACGAAAAGTTCACAAAGTAATACTAATTCTGTTCTGGATTACCTTTGTGTTTCAGATTTCCCTTGTCTATAATAAAGTGTTGAGTTGCAAAAGAGAAAAATTCCTGAAATATAAGCTAATTTGAGAAAGCAAGGGGGGCCAACTAGTGAACAGCTTAATATAAACAAAGGAGTTTAATTTTACAGTTAAATTCTGTTCCTTTGTTCCCCAACCCCCAAGTCCTCATTACCAGGAATGTATGTATTAAAATTTTGGTTTTTCTAATGTGTGACTTCAAAAATCAGCATTGGATTATGATAAACTAAATGTGAATTCTGGTAATGGGACCAGTAGAAAGACAAGAGATGTCATCTAGTGTGATGTTTTAAGGTTCTAATATCTTGACAACTAATAAAAACGTCCTCAGCTTAAATACCAGAAGAGTTTATGTAAGGTACTCTCACCACATATGTAACTATAAAAGAAAAAAAATTAGGTCACCTACTTTCCAGTTCAATTTCCCAATTTTGAATTGTTATTTCGCTAGTCACACAGACTCATGCAGGGTTGAAAATGCTCTCTAGCATTCCCTCCTGTGCAAAGTTAAAAAACCTCTTTAGATTTAGTCCTAATTACATGTTACCTCAATTAATTCCGTTATATAAAGCTTGCGATTATTATTGTCAGACACTATGATTCTCCTAACTCAGAACCACTCTTTCTTAACTCAAGGTAAATCAAGGAGAAGCAGCAAGAGAGAGAGAGAGAGAGAAAAAAAAAGAGGCAATGAGACCGTGTGATCCACAGAAAGATTTTTCCTTAAAAACACTGGTAACTGCCAGGACAGGAACGTAGGTTTTCAACCAGATTGCTCAAATTTTCTCAGTGCCAAAGTGACATTTTAACAGGAAAGGAGAAAAAGCTCCCTGTGGAAAATGACCTGGTAGTTTCCTTTGATTATTTCTAGAATGTCTTTCTTTAAAATCTTGACTCAGTTTCAGGGCTTATAAAATTGTTAGTCATAGGTAATGAAGTCAAACACAAAGTTTTAATAATTGGTAGAAGCAAGTAGACAGAAGCAAAGAACAAACTGCTGCCAGAAAGCAGAATCCAAAGTAGAAAGTGAAAATAGATGAGTTTAATACTAGCTGGTCTATCTCCTATTAAAGAACAAATCAGAAGCCTTGGTAAGACCTCCCTGAGGGAGGCCCTGGGCAGGAAGCTGCCAAGAAGAAAGGAAGAGAACAAAGGAAAAAGATTTGGGGTTCAGTTTACTATGCAAACCTAGGCCTGTTTTTGGGAACTTCTAGAGTAGTGATAACCTGTTGCCTTTCCCGCTGGCTTTGATCAATCAGGTTAGGTAGTAAATTAAGTAGTTTCATGCCCACGTTATTGTTGTTATTCAGCAGTGCTGGAAGAAGGTAAAATTCTGCCCCACTGGTGCACTAAGTGACTGGCCAGAACATAGTGCAATCCT
The DNA here is from genome assembly GCF_047675955.1 of Chlorocebus sabaeus. Taxonomy (NCBI): domain Eukaryota; kingdom Metazoa; phylum Chordata; class Mammalia; order Primates; family Cercopithecidae; genus Chlorocebus; species Chlorocebus sabaeus. The sequence goes on from NC_132924.1 coordinate 61,828,605, forward strand.
AGGAAGCCTGCTCAGAAATGCTGTGTTGTCTGACATTTCCTATTTAATGTTATGCCCTCTCAAAAAAATCACGTTTTTCTTTCACTTACACGCTACCCCTTTATTTGTATACAAATCTATGTAAGTGACTATCTTTACCCTTGAAGGCGTATTTACTATATATCTAGCAGCATGCTAAATGTAGGGGGCATAAAGAATCAGTCACAACTTCCCCTTCCAGTCAAGATCAAGTAAGAGACACCGAGCTTACCTTCCTGCCTGAAGCAACTCAACACCATAGAAAACATATAAAATAATGGCCCTCAATAACTTAAATATTAGGTAATAAAGAACAGTGATTCCAGAGACATGAAACAAACAAGTTGAATCTGTGATTGCTCCAATTTACTGCCTGAAGAAACCCAGAGGATGTCTGAAAAACTCCGAGTTGGAGACACATAGCTGGAAGTCCAGGAAGGTTAAGGCTACTATAATATGCAAAGCAGAGGATCAGAGAGGAGAAATCTGTACCAAGAGAAAACTATGAAGATCGGCAGAAGTCCCCTTGATGATTCAGTTAAGTACCACCAGTGCATAAAGTTGAGGAAACTAGCCAAAGTTAGGGAAAGGACTACACAAAATATTGAGGGAATAGTGCGCAGAGCTCACACAGGGATGACAATGATGCCTATTCCCACATCCAGAGTAGGAAATCTCAAAATTCACAGGCATTGTTTACAGTGCTAAAAAGGATCTTGTTTCAGTAGTGCAGAAAAATTTATCCTAGGCTAAATGTAGCAGCTTTGATAATCTTGCCCATCAAAGTCTAAAAGCAAGACCAAAAGGCTGAAACAGTTTCAAGTAACTTGAGTATGTCGCAGAACAAGCTGAAGAATATTTTAAGGAATATAAAAATATCTAGAGTCTGGCAAGAAAAAATTCACGATATATGGCATTGAATAAAAAATTACCAGGCATACGAAGTAGAAAGAAAATACAACCCATAATGAGACGAAAAATCAACTGAATCAATCACAGTGACCCAGAAATGACAAAGATGACAGACTTTGTAGAAAAGAAAATTACATAGGTATTCCATATGTTAAGAAAGTTACAGGAAAGACTATACATGTTAAGTAGTGGTATGAAAGAGATTTTTAAAAAACTTTTAGAGATAAAACCTACAATATATGAGATGAAAAATATACTGAATGAGATTAATGATACATTAGATATTGAAGAAGAACAGATTAGTGAACTTGCAGATGTAGCAACAGAAATGCTTCAAACTGAAACAAGCAGGGAAAAGAGACAGAAAAAAGAAAACAGAATCAGTGAGTCATGTGATAATCAGTGAATGAACTTGCCCAAAAGACATGTAATTGTAGACCTTAAAGGAGAGGAGCAAGAATAGGAGGCAGAAACAAAATATATTAGGAAACAATAGCCTAAAATTTTCCAAAGTTGAAAATTATAAAGTAACATCCAGAAACTTACTGAATCCCAAGCACAAAAATATAATAAGCACACTGAAATGCATTATAATCAAATTACTTAAAACCAGTGATAAAGAGAATATCTTTAAAGCAGTTTCTTCATTCATTCAATTATTTAGCCAGCACAGAATGGACACCTAACCCTCAAGGTGCTGAGGACTGTGATTCCCGATCCTCTTCCCTATATATTAAGTAACTCACCTAGTATCATGTCTCAGGTAGGGACAATACCTATTCCAGGATACAGATAAGGAAAACAGCAGCTTTTTGTTGTTGTTGTTCAAGATGATGCAACATGGTATCATAATCTCCGCAGGCAAGAAAAAAAAATTCACAAAATCTAATATCCATTCCCGATAAAAACTGCCTGCAAAGCAGTATCAAAAAGGTACCTCCTCAGCCTGATAAAGGGAATCGACAAAAAACCTAAAGCTAACATCATCCTTAGTAGTTAAAGATGGAATGCTTTTCACCTAAGTTTAAGAACAACGCAAGAATGTCCATTCTCACCACCTCATTTAATATTATACTGGAGGTTCTAGCCAGTATAATAAGGCAAAAAGAAAGAAAGAAAGAGAGAGACAGAGAGGGAGGGAGGGAAGGAGGGAGACAGGGAGGGAGGGAGGGAAGAAGGAAGGAAGGAAGGAAGGAAGGAAGGAAGGAAGGAAGGGAGGGAGGGAGGGAGGGAGGGAGGGAGGGAGGGAGGGAGGGAGGAAGGAAGGAAGGAAGGAAGGAAGGAAGGAAGGAAGGAAGGAAGGAAGGAAGGAAGGGAGAAAAAAGAAACATAAGGACTACAAAAAGAAAAACTACCTTCATGCACAGAGAGATAACTTACATAGAAAATCTATGTAATCTACACAGAAACAACTAGAATGAGTTGATTTTAACAAAGTTGCAGGATATAAGATGAATATACAAAAACTAATTGCATTTTTATATACTAGTAATGAAAAATTAGAATGCTAAACAAAAATACCATTTATACAATAGCATAAAAATGTTAATAGTTATGAATATGAAAAGATGGGCAAGACCTATACATTGGAAACCATGAAACATTGCTGAGATATAGAATAAATACATTGAGAGATATACTATGTTCATAGATTGGAAGACTCAAGATTACTAAAATGCCAGTTATCTCCAAATTGATTTATAAATTCAATATAATCCCATTTAAATACCAAGCAGGCTTTTTGTTTGTTTGTTTGTTTGTTTTTTTGTAGTAACTGATCAGCAGATTCTAAAATTCATCTGGGAATACAAAGGATCTAAAATAGCCAAGCAACTTCAGAAAAGTCTTTGTGTAAGTTGAAGGACTTATAAACCTAACTTGCATAACTTATTATAGAGCCACAGTAATCAAGACAATGTGGCACTGGTATCAAGATGAATCAGTCTATGAATACTTATACACACATGGCCAATTGACCTTCAATAAAGTTGCAAAGGCAATTCGATGGAGAAAGGATAGTCTTTTCCACAAGTGGCAGTGGAACAATTAAAAAACTATATGTCAAAAACAAAATTAAAGAAGGAATTTTAATCTATCCCTGGCACCACAAACAAAAATTAACTAAAAATCGATCCTATACCTAAATATAAAACCGAAAACTATAAAACCTCTGGAAGAAAACTGAAGAAAATCTTTGTGACCATGGGGTAGATCAAGATTTCTTGGGATTTCATCAAAATTATGTCTTTTGTTCTTCAAAAGAAACTGTGAAGACAATGAGAAGGCAAACCAGAGACTCAGAGAAAATATTTACAAATAACTGATAAAGTTCTCTATCCAGAATAAAGCAGTCTCAAAACTCAATGATCAGAAATTAGTAACCCAATAAAAAAGGAACAAAATATCTGAACAAACACTTCACCAAAGAAGACACATAGAAGAAAATAAGCACATGAAAAGATGCTCATTATTAATCATTAGAGAAATGCAAATTAAAACCACTATGGAATATTAGTTCATATCTATTAAAATGTCTAAAATTAAAGATGTACAATAACTGGAACTCATACACTGCTGGTGGCAATGTAAATGGTATAGCAACTTTGGAGAACAGACTGGCAGTTTTTAAGAGTTAAGCATACACCCCCTATATTGATTCAGCCTTTCCACTCTTAACGGGTATCCAAGGGAAGAGAAAACATGCCCCATAAAGAATTTTACACGAATGTTCATAGCATTTTTAACTTGTAATAGAAAGGTATAACAAAACTGGAAACTAAAATGTCCATCAACAGGTGAAGAGTTTAAAAAATGTGTGAAATATCTATACAATGGCATACCACTCAGCAATAAAAAAAGAATAAACAACTGACATTAGCAGCAGCATGGATGGATCTCAAAATAGTTACGCTCACTGAAAAAAAAGCCAGGGCAAAAAAAAGTATATACCTTATGTTTCCAATTATACAAAATTTAAGAAATGCAAACTAATCTAAAGTAACAGCAGGCAGATCAGCAGTCGCTTGGGGATGGAAGCAGAAAGAGGGAAGGAAATGGGGGACTACAAAGAGGTTCAAAGAAATTGGGTGGGGGATGATGGATAGATCACTATCTTGAATGTGGTGATGATTTCGTGGGATTATGCACATGTCAAAACTTATCAAACTGTACACCTTAAACGTGCAATTTACAGTATGTCAATTATACCCTGATAAGGTAATTAAAATTTTTAAAAAGAATGACATAGATTTAAAGAGGTAAAAATTTAGCATGGAATACAACTTTGTCTTGTTGTACAGTAGCGTTTCCACACTTTAGTTAACTCAATACCCTCTTTTAAATACAAAACCTTAAGACTTTCATGACTGTTATTTAAAATTTCAGAAGTAATCAAGTATCCTGACAGAAAAAAAAAAGAAAACTGAATATGCTTATTCAAACTGCAAATTCTCCCCCACTCACTTTGATATGCTCCAGTCTTTTTAGGATTCTGATAGTAAAGGCTTTTAGAAAAAAAAAATACTGCCAAATATATAGGCATTTGGGGGGCATAATACAAATACAAGAGGGGAGGGAGGGAAGGAAGGAGCAAAATTAACAACGAACAACAAAAACACATGAAACCTCAAACAACGACCTCAAATGCAGTCTGAATTTAAGAAAGTTTACATTTGGTCTTTATTCTAAACTAAGTCAAAGGCTGCACTGCTTTTTTAGGTAGCTGTTTGTTCGTTTTCCTCACCTGCCTGTCTTTCTCTCACCCTTGATTATTCTGGTTATCCCGCCAGCCACACTAAATTCACATTTTCAGGTTGCTAGCTGGCTTCACCTTGAGTTAGCAGAGCTTTGTGAAGTGTCAGACAACAAATTTCTGAGTGGAATTACTGCAATGAATGCTGCCTCCACCATCCACTGTTTTTTTTTTTTTTTTTTTTTTTTTTTTTTTGGCCTTCTACCGGCACTGGCTCCGATTTCTAGGTGCCCTGTAAGACTCTGGTGTACCCAGAATGAGCAATCCCAACCCAATACTGGAATATTTAAAGAGGCAAAAGTCTTTTCTGGGGAGGTCACCACCATCCCTCACTGAACCATACACACACTGACCACAAAGGCTGCAATTCTTACATGGAGTATCTAACGAAATACTGTGTTTAAAATGAAAACATAATGTAAAAATGTATTCATAAAAAGATTTCAGGCGCATAAAGATACTGACAGATGGATACAAAATAGAAGGACATGTGTAAAAATAAAAATAAAAATAAAGTACTTGTCAGGATTTTTGGGTTTTTTTTCTCCCTCCCTCCTGTTTTCACAAACTATCTTTACTGATGTTACATTGTCTATATAGACAAAAAAGAACAGTTTACTGACAGCTGCTAGCTGGAAGGCTTTTTCATTCTATACAACTCAAATGAATCTGAGGGTTCTATTCATCTGGGAAAAAGGAAAAATAACATTTATTTTGCTCCTGTGGTGGGTGGTTGTAGCTCGGGTGGATTTGTTTGGCTGCCAATTACTGGTAACAGTTATCTGATTGTTATACATTTTATAAATGTGTCTAGCAGTGTTCTGTCTGGAAATGTATAGGGTTTAGAAAATAACTAACATAACTTAATCTCCCTTTCCATGGGATGTGGAAAACTGACCCTGGTTAATTTAGTGGTGTGGCCCACACGTGACTATGTACACTGTATGCTTTGGTAAGTCCCAGGAAAATCTTGTCTGATACTGTTCTCTAGGGAATAATGCTACTGTGGCAAATTATCTAAGATTGAAAACCAGGTTTTGTTGAGTTTATTGTGTCGTAGGAGAGCAAATCATGGTTGAACAAAAATGTTAACTCAAGTGCCAACCAGTCCAGGCAGAGGACAGCTTCTAGTGGGGAGTCAGTCACACCAGCACTAAGGTGGCATGTATCACTGCTGATGGGAGCACAGACCGGTTCAACACTTTTGGAGCAATATTGTTTAAAATTTATAAAAATGTTCAAGGGGCACTCAGCAGTCCACCTCTAGGACTCGTTTCTACCAAGATAACATATGAGTGCATAAAGCTCTGAGTATGAACAAGGATGCAGCAGGCTTGCTGTTCCATGATGGTAAAAACAAAAACAAAAACAAAACTGGCAAAACCTAAATTTTCAGGAATAGGTGGGATAAATCTGTAACAGCCATAGAATGGATCATCGTGCAACTGTTCAAGAAAAATGAAGATTTGTATGAAATGGCTGAGAAAGCTATCCATAACTGATTTAGGTGACAGTGTCAAGTTGAAAACCATGTTTGTATCATTTTTGGGTGAAACGCACACCACTCACACACACATACTATTTAGGTGAATGATTGCATGGGCATAAAAGAAAAGATATAAATGAGTTCTTTAATAAACCTTACCAGACAGGGAATTACAGTGAGGTTGGAGACAATTTTAATTTTTAAATTTACATATTTCCAAAATCTAGTGGAATTCCGAGTACTTTCTAATTTACAAATCACAAAGAGAAGATCAAATAAATCTAAAATAAGTGGAACAGGATATTGATACAGGGAACAAATTATTTTAAAAAATAAAATGTGATCAAATTAAAAAAATGAATTTAGTAGCATGTGTTTTGGTTTGTAAGGAATTTCTATCCAGGAGTTATGTGTAATGTTTTCTGAAAAAAGAAAATGAGCACATGTTAAATGGCTTTCTCTCTTCTTTCTACTTAACTTGCCGGAATTGGTTTCTTAATAAATGCAGCTTACATAGCAGACAGAATGGAATATTAAAGAACAATTCAAAGAAGGGTAGTAGCCTTTGGGGAAGGGTAGTTTCAATGAAAAAGTTATATTATTTAAGAACTAAAGAGGGCCATGAGGGGAAAAACTTCAAGTTCTTTTCCAAATTAAAATAAGCATGCTTATGCTAATTCTGAACATTGCCAGCAGGCTGAAGCAGGCTGAGTTCCCAGATGCCCTGCAGTCCAGGCGCTGCCTATCTGCAGGGTCCAGCGGTGTCCACCCACGGGGATGGCTGACACCATCTTGTTGCAGAGTTGTTTGGATGAGCCTGGAGCCATCACCGCCTATAGGGTGGGACCACGACAAGACTGGGTATCTTTATGAACCGAGTCAGATCTTAAACCACAGCCGCCCACATCACCATCTGTTAAGCGCCATGTGGACCCCAAAAGAAAAATCCGGTTTGGTTCTAAAAATACCACTATTTGCCTCACAAGGAACGGTCTCCTCCAGCTCTGCCTCACAAGCCTCTGTTTTACATAACATCAACTAGAAATGCCAATTCTGTGTCAGAATGGTACAACGGCCACACCTTGGAATGTGAAACTGTAAACCTTAAAATTCTGCCAAAATGTGTCATTTTATCCAAGTGTAGAAAACTCAGTTTAAATTGCTTATGTTCCAGGGTGCCCAGACCACAAGTCAACTGAATTTCAATTCAGCTGTCATCTTGCTTGGACTTGGAGCTGTAACCTTTGACCCAAAATGTATAAGATTGATTTACTTTTCCTTTAGTTAATCATAAAATGATATGTATTCATGTTTTAATTAGTGATCAGGGTAGACCTTAAGAAGTTTCTGCTTAAGTGTAATGCTTTCGACTCCAAGGGTGCCTTTCATTACCTCCTTGAGACACTGGAATATTTCTCCCCTGCCAGCTGACAAGATGCTAAGTTTTGTCAGTAGATGGTGCTGGAGGGACCCCGAACGAGGAAGGATCCTGATCCAGTGGCTTGCGATCCCAGCAGTGCACCCATCACAAAGTGGTGTTCACCTTCCAGCTTTCCAGCCCTTGTTAACAGTTCCCTTCTGGCCCACCAGCCTCAGCCTGCTAGAACCCAGGAGGGGATTTCCTGTTCACAATGCCCTGCCCACCAACCTGGGCCTACCAGCACTCCAGAGGGAAGCCACCAGCAAGTTAATCCTGACCTGGAATCCCATGCCACCAGCCTCTGTCCTGCTGCTGTGGGCCAGGTCTGGCGCCGGGTAACACAATGAACCACTCCACCACCCAGTGGGTCACATCACTCCTCCAATGAGATCTGAACCTGAACTTGGTGAGGTAGAGCCTTTCCAAGTTGGTTTCTTTCTTGGGTTCTCTCCTTCAGCCTCAGGGTATTCTTCAGAATTATTTCGTATCCTCTTAATAAAGAATCCCTTGTAAATAGTTTACAAGTATATTAAGTCATCCTTATTCAAATTATAGTGTGGTTTTGACCAGGCTGAACCCTGACTGGTACAGGAGCCTTCTATGATAACCATCCACTGATGAATATAACAACTTTAAACCTCAAGTTGGGCCTCAGTGCTGTTCATTAATTTCAATATTCATTTCCCATGGTCAGATCTGCACACTGCTCACCAGTTCACTTCAAACCTTTCCCTGTGTCCTTTAGGTTCCAAGTCATCCAAATTAGCAACAGCTTACTACCAGAAGAAGACATCAATTGATATTCTTTAAGGAAATAGGAGTCTCCTTCAAAATCCAAAATTTTAATACTGACTTTGTCCTTCTATTGACCTTGCTCACATTCCTTTCAGTTTAAAAGAAAATAGTTGGAAATGTCCCTCACCAGTACCACTCCCTACTAGATTGGTTACTTGCATCTCCTCAAATAAGCTTTAATAGGTGTGTATATTTGAAGGAACTTGTCCATTTCATCTAAGTTATCAACTTTATTAGCACATATTTATTCATAATGTTCCTTTATTAGCCTTTTAATGTCTTCAGAACTGAAAGTGACATCTCTTCTTTCTTTTCCAAAGCTGTCAAAATGTGTCTCCTCTTTTTTTCTTAATAAGTCAGGCTAGATGTTTATCACACTTACTAATCATTTCAAAAAAACAGCTATTGGTTTCATCACAGTTATCGACTGGTTTTATGTTTCAGTTTCATATATCTCTTCTTTCATATTTATCATTTTGTACTTTCTGCTTGCTTTCAATTTAATTTGCTTCTATGCTTCTACTTTGTAGTATGAATGCATAGATCATTCATTTTAAATCTTTCTTGTTTTCTAGTATAAGATTTTAATGCTATACATTTCCCTTTAAGCACTGCTTTAGCTCTATTCCACATATTTTTATATGGTGTGTTTAGGGGCATCCGGCTTTTTAGTCAAGGTATACTGCAAGTTATCAAAGGGTGATACAGGGGGACCAGCATAATCTGACATTTTAAGGTAACCACCCTGGGCGATGGAGTTTACTTACTACCTGCCCCCATAACCATCTTCTATTTTCTACATTAAACAATCAATTTTCTTGAATTTTATATGAACACCCAGTGACCCAGCTAGAGATTACATTTCCCAATCTCCTTATTATCTTGTTCTGGCCATGTAACAGGGTTCTGGACAAAATTATATGGATGGAAGCGTGCAACTTCTATGTCACACCTTTAGGAAGAAGCTCCTGGACTTCTGGAATTTGATGTTGTGGTGCTTACCCAGCTTCTACCAGGTAGATGATGGCAATACCCAAGGAGAGAGACCACAGTTAAAAGAAACCCAGGACCCTGGAGGACTTCATGCAGCACAGCCCAACCATCCACCAGCTTGCATTACACATGAGAAAGGAACGAACGATTTATTTTTTTTCTAAGACATGTCATTTTTGCCTCTTTTGCAGTAGGCAAACCAATATGCTAGCTAACACACCATAGCTGCCATCTAAGATGACAGGAGTGTTGTCAAGGGGTGGGAGCCAGATGGAGGTGAGATGGAGACTGCAGCAGTGACCAGGTGAGACATAATGGTGACTAGGACTAGTATGGTGGAAAACTGTGGATCAATATCTATTTTAGAATTAGAATTAATAGAACTAGCTGATATATCTGATTCATAGGATGAGGACAGGATAAGAATTAAGAGTGACTTAAATTGTGGGCTTGAGCCACTGGGTGAAGGATACTGCCATTTACTGAAATAGGAAAACTTGGAGAAGAACAAATTTGAATGATTGTTGTTGGTGGTGGTGGTGTTGCTGAGACGGAGTCTCACTCTGTCGCCCAGGCTGGAGTGCAGTGGCGCCATCTTGGCTCACTGCAAGCTCCGCCTCACACCATTCTCCTGCCTCAGCCTCCCAAACAGCTGGGACTACAGGCGCCTGCCACCATGCCTGGCTAATTTTTTGGATTTTTAGTACAGTCAAGGTTTCACCGTTTTAGCCAGGATGGTCTCCATCTCCTGACCTCATGATCCACCCGCCTCAGCCTCCCAAAGTGCTGGGATTACAGGCGTGAACCACCGCGCCTGGCCACATCTGATATTCTTATTAGACATCCAAGTAGATAAATTAACCAGGAGGCTAGATACAAGAGGCTGGGGCTCAGCACCTAACACATGGTGTCACGACTGTCTGCCTCTTGTCTTTCTCCCTGGCCAGACTGTGAGATCCTTGAAGGTAAAGACAATGTCTTGTTTGATTTTACATCCTAGGTTCTAACACAGTAACTGACAAAAAGTAGATATTCAATACATATTTGTTAGATTTGGTTTATGAATACTTAGTTTTAGTAAAAGGCAGTTCATACTAGGAGTTATGGAAAAAACTGCTGTGGGATCAAAATACACTGTACAAGTGATCAAAATAATTAAATAGCTAAGAAAAATCAAAAGACAAATATTTTAATGAAGGTAATACATTCAGAACATAAAGGCATAAAGAAATATTTATGACATTAATTTTTTAATATATAAGAGATAACCTAAAGCAAACATAACTACGGTGGAGAAAACAAAACAATTTTGGAGATACTGTAAACATCATTTGGTTTAGTGCTTCTCATAGTATGTTCCTTGGAGTCCTATATTTTCTTGGAGACACTCTTAGGGGGTTGGGGGGAAATTTGGCATTACTGGTGAAATTTCATTGCAAAAAACAATTACACTAATATTTTTTTATTTGTAGACTATCAATTCTTTAATTTTATTCTACAGGTAAATAAATCGAATCCTCCTTCAACAAACCCAGTTACAAATAGGACTACAGGTTGGGTCTTCCAACAACCAGTCCAGAGGTTATCTTTCATTCCAGAATTTACCTTAAAAAAAAAAAACAAAACTTGATATACTTCCATATTTACTATCTATCACCTCTTGAGTCATAAATTCCATTAGTTCATTACAAATGGTTAAGCTGTATCACTTATACTGGGCTTAACCATAGTGTAATGCAAAGACAAAGAGCTTTAAAGACAACAACTGGGTTTAAGCTCCGAGGTTATATGAAAGGTTTATGTGTCGGTTATTTTAATGGAGGTAGCACACGGTGCTCAGCTCAACCAACTTTGTTCCTGGGACATTGCTAGGAGATGTATATACAAATTACTACAACATATCCTAATTTTCCCTTTTGGGTTTCAGTGGAATTAATGAAATACTAAATAGAAGTAAAGGAGAGAGTAAGAGGATAAAAAGAAAGTTTCTTTATATTCATATTCAAAAAAAGTATTGCCTTTCCCATGAAATAAAAAATAAAAACCAGAGCCACTATTGAAGGAAGCTTCATATTGTATTTCCATTATCACTATATTATTTATCCAGCAGGTTAAGCTGCAACACACCATGGATAAAATCTCTTCATTTGCTTTCTTCTTCCTCTTCTGAGTGATTTTTTAACCTTACCATCTGAAGCGACAGGCTGCTATTATCAAAGCTATGTATTTCGAGAGTCAGTAGCAGGACTAAATTTCCTTTTTTCATTATTTTTGGTAGAACACACAGACCTTAGGGGTAAGCTATCAACACCAATAACTCTTCAAATTCTTACCAGTCTCCCTTAAGGGAACAAGAAGGGAATTAATCTGTCATCCTAGACAGTATACTGTTTCTCCCCATATTTAAAAGCCTATTTCATTGGGATAACATTGTATAATAAACTGATGAACTAGAACAAAAAGAAAGCATCTCTCTCTAACCAAAAGCTGCTTCAGAGCATAAAGGTAAAGATTAATTTTAAGAGTTTTCAGAGTTTAAGACAAAAAAATCAGTAACAATAACAAAAAAACTAATATTTTTGCCTGCTGATTTGTAGTTGCTATTTCTGAATTTAGTTATGTATTTCCGAAAACTAATCTGACATGAATAGCTTGCTCCCATAAATTTTATTCCTGTGAAGATCATACAAATATGAATAAAGGCATTTAGAAATGCACTGATTTTTAAATGTGTAATCCTCTCAGTTACTACGTTGACCTCCTGAATTTCCCAAAGCATAAACATTCTAGATGATTCGCTTCACTCACTGCTCTTTTGAGAATGTCATTAAATGTGAAGACCTTACTTAGACAATCTCCTTTCTTAAGACTTTGGGAAGGAGCCTCTTAAAACGAATTCTCATCTTGGTCTTTCTTTTTCTGTTTTCTAAAACTTGTCCTACATATTGTCACAGGTAGCCCTGAAGCAAGAAAAGTTCTCAAAGAGCAGCCTGGGTTATGTGGAGGGAATAAACAGTACTATCTGTCATTGCAGCAATACCTTAATAAACTACTTTTACTAACACGAATCTCAGTATCTTTAGATGTACCTGGCTATATCCTTCTATTACTTTCTTGAATCCTATCCCAATGTTATAAACATATGGTGTGGCTTGTCAGGCCCAGCTATCGGTAGAAACAATCTGGAATAAGTGTGTATATCAGCAAAAAGTAAGCCACGGCTGTTTTTTGGCAAAAAGTAAGCCATAGCCACAGGATCATATAAAAAGAGACGGTAAAATATTGAGCAGTGAATTGGAAGTAGCCTACAGAAGACTGGTTTGTAGTTCTTTTTACTTAAGTACAGGATTTTGAACACTAAACACAAATTACAGGCTAGATTCCTGGCATTTGTCAAACTCCATTCTTGGGCTGCAGGCCTACAGGGGATGGTAAGTCAAAAAGCAAGAGGAAGTGAGCATTCTGCTGTGTATTTTTCAGCTCGCTAACTTTCTAAGCAAAGAAATACCAAGCGGTTGGTTTATTTAAAAAAAAAATCAGCTTGCTTGTTGTGGTATTTTCATAAATAAAATCGCCACTTTACAAACTAGGAGTCAAATAATTATATACATCTCTAGAGAAGATGAAACTATTTCATCATATGGCTCAGTCATTACTTTTTTACAAATTGGAATTAAAGAAATAGTTACACTACTAAATAATAATATTTGTTCATAAATCACAAAATATCTATGTTTGAACAAACAGACCACTCTTAAAACTCAAGAGTAGAAGGTTGATTATTTTCTATTAAAAGTTGCTGAGTTTTGGCCGGGCGTGGTGGCTCATGCCTGTAATCCCAGCACTTTGGGAGGCCGAGGCGGGTGGATCACGAGGTCAGAAGATTGAGACCATCCTGGCTAACACGGTGAAACCCCGTCTCTACTAAAAATACAAAAATAAAAATAAAAATTAGCCAGGCGTGGTGGTGGGCGCCTATAGTTCCAGCTACTTAGGAGGCTGAGACAGGAGAATGGCTTGAACCAGGGAGGTGGAGCTTGCAGTGAGCCGAGATCGTGCCACTACACTCTAGCAGTGAGCCGAGATCGTGCCACTACACTCTAGCCTGGGTGACAGAGCAAGACTCCATCTCAAAACAAAACAAAACAAAACAAAACAAAAAACCGTTACTGAGTTTTGTGTGAAGGATAATATGGTATTGCATTTCTTACCTTTTTTGAAGTAATGTTGATACAGCTCTGCTCAAGTAAGTGAATGCTGCCATTTTAACTAATTCATACCAACTTAAATACACAGGAAGGAGAAGATGAGCAGCAGCAATGTCCCCCAACAGTTTTTCCTACCCCAGAGTACTGATGACAGGTTTTTGTTTTGTTTTGTGGCAGAGTCTCTCTCTATCACCCAGGCTGGATTGCAGTGGCATGATCTCGGCTCACTGCAACCTCTGCCTCCCAGGTTCAAGTGATTCTCCTGCCTCAGCCTCCTGAGTAACTGGGACTACAGGCACATGCCACCATGCCTGGCTAATTTTTTTTTTTTTTTTTTTTTTTTTTTTTTTTAGTAGAGATAGGGTTTCATCATGTTGGCCAGGCTGGTCTCAAACTCCTGACCTCGTGATCCGCCCACCTCAATCTCCCAAAGTGTTGGGATTACAGGCGTGAGCCACATCACCCAACCCTGATGACAGGTTTTTAATGCTTCAGCTTGGTCCCCTATTATACTGTTAATTCCTCTGCTTCATAGCCTGGTATTTACTTATTTTGGCACTTCCTACTATGATTTTAATGTGTTTCCCCAAATCTAAGTTTTGGAAACCTAATCCACAAATTCACGTGTTGATGACATTTGGAGATGGGGCCTTTGGGAGGTAATTAGAACTAGATAAGCTCAGCAGGGTGGGCCCCTCATGACGGAACTGGTGGCTTTATAAGAAGAGAAAGAGAGAGCCTGAGCTGACATGCTCTTGCCCTCTAGCCATCTGATGTTCTCCACCATGTTAGGACATAAGAAGGCCCTCACCAGATGCAGTCCCTCAGCCTTGCACTTCTCAGCCTCCAGAACTCTAAGAAGTAAATTTATTTTCTTTTTAAGTTACCCCGTCTGTGGTATTCTATTATAGCAATAGAAAATGGACTAAGATACCTCTCTACCCCACCTGCCGCAGTGTCCATAAAACTGTCAGGAAATAAATATTTTTATTGCCCAAGTGTCTATTCTCTTCTGTACTGTGTCTCACTGACAGAAGATGAAATTCCTGAAAGGACAATCTTACTATTAACTCAAAAGAAAAGAATGGATTTTGTGGACAGTATTCTGCTTCTATTTATCCACAACATTCTTTTTTTATTCATAGATTTTATTTTTTAAAGCAGTTTTAGGTTGACAACAAAATTAAGTGGAAGGTACTGAGATTTCTCATATAATCCCATATTTTATTCCTTGTAAAAATTAGCTTAACATTTGGAAAGATAAACGAAAAACACATTATATTCATCTAAAATACTTTTTGCTAGAAAGGTGGTTAAAATATCATTCAAGTTAATCCTTTTCCATTTCACATCTAATTTGACATCATGGTATATTAGGAAGATCAAAATAACGAGATGAGCCACTCTATGCACTATCTGATTATTTATGCCTAAAAAAGATTTTTGCTATAAGGTAGAAAAGTAATAAGGAATTGAAAATCAATTTTAGTTCCTTTATTATTTTACCTTCATAATATCCTCAGAGTGGCACTCCCTGTATTAAGTAGTAGAAAGAACATTCATCAAAAATTTTGTCAAACTCCTTCAAAATAGAAATTCATTGAAGCCCACTGCCAGGCTTATCAAAGACACAACTCCTGAATGACTTGAATCACATCCCAAGAGTCAATAATCAAATTAAATGTGCATATATCACTATTCCATATGACAGATAAGCAATATTCATTTTATTATGAATAATATGAGAGCCAAGAAAAGAACCTAATATTATTCTTCCAAAAAGGTTTTATTAACACCTCTCAGTTGTTTACTTTCTACTTGGCAAACATGAAACATTTTTAATACCAAATTTTACTTAGGCAAATTGATAGTAATTTGTTCTCTTGAGCTTCAAGAAAATGAACTCTGCATCTGAATGTTAAATGTTATCTGCATTAGTGATTTAGGTATTATTAGAACAAGGAACTGCAACAAGAGAAACTAACAAAAAGCATGAATTTCCATCTATTTTTAAACAAACAAATGAAAGAAGGAAAACCATGTTTAATTTTTAAACTTTGGTTCTAACTTCATTCCCACAGAATTCTCCAAAAGATGTATTTAAAAAGGAACACAGAGAAGTTCAAGAAATTTCCTTGGCCTCTGTAATAATTCTGTCATCACAAGTCAATATCTAAGCCGTGTCAGGGCCCATAGTGTTTGCTCCACACAAAGTACTCCTTATCTTCCTACCTCTACTCTCAAATCCTAAACTCTATTAGAAGAATAAGAGCAAAACAGCTGTAGTGCAAGGCAGACACTGAAGAGACACACCAGAAGGTCTGGGCAAAGAGACCAAGAGGTCCAGGAGAAAGAAAGAATTTCCAATTGAAAAATCAGAGAAGAATTCACTGGTGAGGGGGAATATTTCATATATTTTGAATGATGGGTTATATGTAGACATTGGAAATAGAGGAAGAGGAAAAACTGGCGGATACTTAAGCAGAGAAATTTAATAGCACCATATGCGTCTCTAAACCAATTCTTGCATCTTTACCAGGGATTGACCAACATGAAAGGTAAAATATGACAATACTGACATTTGCTTTTGTCCTGGAGAAGAATATATTCCCACACAGAGACTCAGATTCACTGACAATTTTCATGTCTAGAGTTATTCAAAATTAATAGAAGCCTGAATTTATATTAGGTATTATACTAAGAAAATTTTCATTGAATGGTACATTTAAAATACAGTTTTCAACACTTCCAGTACAACTAAACCCACAAAGAGATTTTAGTAAGAATACGAAAGCCATAGCCTACATACATACACATTACCTGGAAGTGTATGACTGTCATTGTCAAAAGAGACAAATGAGATAGAGGACAAATTCAGCTCCAAGGTCAGATAATCTGTTAACTTGACTTAGAATAAAACTGTTCTCTAAGGGAAATGCTTCAATGACTTGGATAGATTATTTTACGATAAATTTTAATCAAACAGCCATAGCTTTTTATCAAGTTATGTAATAGTGAGACACAAGAAATCAATTTAGGATAGAATATTTTGAGGAGGCATTTTTCTTGCAGGAGGTTGGGCAGGAGATGATACAAGGTCAGGTTTTAAATGAACTCATGCCTCACTAAAAGATTAACATCCTGGACAGATTTATCCTTGAAGGTAAAGACTTCTGAAGCATAAGAAAATGTAAGTTGCAAAATGAGAGTGGAAAACAGAATGTCAATCAAGTGGCCAGCCAAGATAAGAAATCACAGTGCTAGGACATGATGATTACAAATCTTCATTTGCTTGTGTATGCAATTAATAATAGTCACCTGATACTAGTAGCACAAAGCCATGAATATACTCATTATAAGGGAGGGTCCCTTAAGGTCCTATTAAAAGTATCTCTGTGAGAAACAAAGGCCTCAGTCTAAATGAAGAATGACTTCTACATTCCAGATAGAATGTCCACACTATCTAGGTTTTAAGGTTGTCACATAAGGCCAGGAAATTTAAAACATGCTTAACATTTCAAAGAATTCCATGTATCTTTTAGAGCAGCATTCTTAAAAGAACTCATCAACCAGGGACTGCTTATCTGTTTGAATACAGAAAGATGTCCCATCCCCTGAGACTCTGATTCAGAAGGTCCTGAGTGGGATCTAAGAATGTGCATTCAACAAATAATTCTAAGTCATTCTAAGACATAGCTCTGATTAAGAATCAGAGCACAAACAAACAAACAAAAAAAGACAAAACAGTATTTTCATGAAAGAATAAGCAGATTTGGCATTTAGTCTCAGTTCTGGCACACACTAAACATGTCTTCTTAGGGAAGTTCATATGATCTCTAAAGATAATTTTCTCTGCTATAAAATAAAAGTAATAATAGTATCTACTCTTTCTTGGTCATGGTATATAATAGTTATCTATTAGTATATCTCTATAAAAGAGATATATTAGGTATCTACTGGTGTGGAACAAGTTACTACAAAACCCAGTGTGTTTAAGTAACAAACACTTATTATCTTACAGTTTTCTTTGGTCAGGAATTCCAATGATTCTTGGCTAGGTGCCTTTGGCTCAGTCTTTCACAAGGAGCCAATTAAGATAATAACCATGGCTGTGGTCTCATCTGGGGAGGCATCCACTTCTAAGTTCACTCACAAGGCTTAGGTCGAGCCTCAGGTTTACACTGGCTATTGGCTAGAAACATCAGTTCCTTGATATGAGGGCCCCTCCTCAGAGCAACTCATAACATGGCAGCTGATTTCTCTCACAGTGAGCCGGTAAGAGAGGAAGAGAAAGTGAGCAAGACGTAACAATCATTTTGTCACCTAGTCTCAGAAGTGATATCCCATCACTTTTGCCATATTCTATCCATTAGAAGCAAGTGATGAGGTCCAGCCCACACTCAAGGGGGAGAGCATTACACAAGGGCATAAACACCAGGTGGTGGGCACACTAGGAGCCATCTTAGATGCTGCCCACCTCAAGAGATAACATATGTAATGTTCTGAGGAATAAGACTTACGTGGGGAAGCAGTCTGCAAATGAAAATTTTACTCAAAGGCAGAATGTCAATTATGAAAACACGCTTTATGGATAACATTCAGGGAATCTGCTAAGAAGTGTCACCACCTCCTCACTTGCCTCAGATGTGTCACACTATCCAAGTATTTCACCATCTTTTTCAGTCTGACACATCTGTGAACTTGTTAGTCAAAAAGGGAAGAAAAAAGGGTGAGCAAATGAGGGACCTCATGACCCACCAAGTAACACTCTTGACAATTCACACTTTATATTTAGCATGGGAAGCAGTAATATAATGGCTATAAGGAGTACAGGAAAAACAAAAAATTCAGGAACTTGATAAAATTGTTTCCTGGAGTTTCTCCCTACAAAGCTGTTTATCAGCTTGACTTGGTGATATGCTCTAATGAAATTTACATGGTCAGTGTGGCAGCTTGAAAACACAGCCTTGACATTCTTGACATTCTTATGTACAAATGGGATCTATGTCTCCTTCCCTTGACTTTGGGTGAGGGTTTGTGACTGCTATGACCAGGAGAAAGTTACTGCGTGACTTCCGAAGCTAAATTAAGAGAAACCACACAGTTTCCATCTGGTCCTCTTGGGCCACCCACTCTTGGAACTCAACCACCATGACATAAGGAAGTCCAAACCAGCCCACATGGCAAGAACCCTTGGAGAGCCCTAAGACTCTGAAGAAAGAAACAGGAATATTTGGCTAGTCCCAACTGCTCCAGCCCTGATTAGTTGAGATCCAGCTACCATGTGTCTGCAACCCAAGTCCAGAACTGCCCAGCCAAGCCCTTACTGAATTCCTGACCCTGAAACCATAAAAGAAAATTAAAAAATGATTATTGTTGATTTAAACTAGGGAATTTTGAGGTGGTTACATAAGAAAAAATAACCAGAAAACCAGGAAGTAGTCATATATGTTGACAATAAAGTCATGTATATTAAAAAGATAGTAATATTAAGCAGCAATACATTAAGTTAAAATTTTTTCAACACATTTAAGACAGACCACAGAGGTAAGCCATAGCCTCCAGAAAAGTCTTTGGTAAAAATTACTACAACGGGGAAATATTTATAGGTAGTAGAAACATATAAAAGCATTCTTATGTTAATAGGAAAGTAAACTATCACAAATCATAGAAATCGGAAAGACAACATTTCTATTTCCATAATAATGTCTCAGATAAAAAATAGATTAAAAATCTAGTCAGCAACTGTTTCCTCCTATCACATTAGTTGCAAATCATTTATTATTTCACCAGCATTATGAATATTATCCATTTCCTTATCATCTGCCTTCCATATGCACATCACTGTGCCAGCCATACCCCACTCCCTTTCATGTAGGGATCATGCAGATCATAAAATCTTCAAATTTCTTCTTTCTCCTCTAAAACATTTATTCAAATCTTCCCCTCCATCCTTCCCCTCCTTCTTTCCTTTCTTTCGGAAAAATGTTTCATTCACATTTCAAGGCACTGTCTCTTCCACCCATCCTCTCTTAATTGCTCCAATACCTTGATCCATCATGCCTTCTTGGATCTTTGGTGTCCTTTACCTTACAAATATACTAGTTTTCATTATTTTAAAAATACTTAGATTATAAAATATACGGAATATTGATTGAAAAATATCCTCAAGGTGACATCAATTCTCTTCATTAACCCAATTCTCAAAGTTGTCTACAGGTTCAGTGTTTTCCAATTCTTCACTACCCACTCACCTTTTAAATCCATTGTAACCTAGCTTCACATATTCAGCACTCAGAAGTTACCAATCAGTGGCCTGTCTCAGCTTTCTGAGTGTTTGGTGCAGCTGGTATATAGTTCCTTCTTGAAATTCTTCTACTTCTGACTTTCAAAAAAAGCACTCTCCGGGTCTCTTCATCCTCTGGACATTCTTCCTCCATTCTCCCCTCTGAACTATCATCTACTCTCCAAAACAGAAACATTTCCATTTTCTTCTGTCTATACTAACTCTCATGGTGAACTGACTCAGAAAGTCCAAATCCCTAGCCCCAGCATAATTACTACTTGGAATACATATTCAGCTGGACTTCAAACTCTGTGGTCACTCAATCTAATGCCTGAATTGTAACATATACAGAAATTTAATGTTCCACACAAAGCAAGCATTTCCCAAATAAGAAAATGTTTCATATAAAGGATGTCAACGCAACAAGAGCATCAGAAATCACCTCAATAAGTGGGAGAACGATCCTTAATTTAACAAATTCAGGCATGAGAACTATCATTTAATACTATTATCATTAAACCCACCAAAGTTGCTACTCCCTTTGCCTCAAATGCTCTGATCCCTGTTATTTGTGAGTTTGGCGCCCTTACAACCTTCAGTGAACAAGTATCACCTCTGAGAGAAAACTCCCCAGAACATGATGTATAAAGTGGCATCTCACAGAATAACACTTAAGAAACACATTAGATATTTATTTTCTCAATGTCTATCTTTCCTTACAGGAATATCAGTTCTATGAGAGCAGGAATGTTATTTTGTGTACTGCTGTCTCCTCACAGCATGAAAAGATTATTTAGGCCAGAGTAAGCACATAATAAATATCTGTTGAATAAATGAGTAACTTAGAAAATGAATGATTTAATTAAAGTGTTCTCATTTCCCATTTTATAGAAAGTCTGTGGTACTCTAATGCAAAAACACTGAAGTAAAAAGAAGTTCTTTTATTACATCAGTTAATTCAATATCTGGGTCACAAACAGCTTGTCTTTTAATAGAATTTTCTTAGTTAGAAGTAATGTGATTAGCTATTCTATAGATGGATATTCCACTGTCTTAGCTTTCATGTAAGACAAATGACCTTACTGGAGTTTGCTACCAACATTTCTATTTGCTTAGAAGCATGGAACTTTCTTTATTAGAACATCCATCTAATGTCTCCATACATGAACCACTCAGTGTTTATTTTTCCAACATCTTCATTTTCACTGGATCTCTTCTGAACACTTTTCTTCCACATAGACTTTATTTTTCCTCATAGAGTATTGACCAGGGAGGACCTTAAGATGTTATTAGTCCAGGGTTTTTCAACCTTCCTTTCAGTAGTGGGATCTATTTCACTGCAATATCTTAATAGAAGCAGAGCCAAGAGTGGACAACCTAGAACTATGCCTCCCTCTGCGGCTATACCCACCTTCACTCCAGCATCACTGAAACATCAAAGAGAATCACAGGTCTCCTCTGAAAAACCATGGAAAGTCTAACCTTTCTTAATAAACCCATATGTGCTTTCTGTATTGACTCTTTTGGGGCAGGAAATCTTTCTTTTCCTCTGGGCTAAAAGCATTTACTGGGCACATACAATGTGCCACAAACTATATGAGCAGTGTGCAGAACACGTTGGGAATAAGCAAGGAAGGGCTCTGGCTTTATAACCCACCACCCCTACCCACTGAAAAGACCTGAGCTGATGGATTATCTTGCTCCAGGGAGTGATTTTCTTTTTCTGTTCTTATCCTTTATTTCTCGTCTGGTCACCCCTCCCTCGATTTGTGTCATTGTACTGATTCTCCCCCGGTCTAACCCTCCAATCCCCCAAAACATGAACATCCCCTACAGGGTAGGCAGTGGTCCACAGCATTTCCTTCTATCTTCTCATGATTCAAGAACTAATATGATGTGGGAGCCAACCTTGTCTCTTTTGGGTGAATGGCTCCTTGATTCCCATCCATCTTCCTGATTTTGTTGTGTATGAGTTATATACTGGACATGTCCATCTGAGGTCACCTGCTATCACATAAAGTCCAGTACCCTGAGCTCTCTTCTTCCTCTCCCTGCAGTGGTAGTCCTTTTCAATGTTCCCACTATTTTCAATGACCTCACTAATCACTTAGTTCCCCAGATTTGAAACTTTTAAGTTATCTTTGACCCTTTCCTCTTTCACATCATTTATATCCAAGATGTGTAACAATAGTTTTGCAACATCTTTCTGACCTGATTTCCTGAAAGCTATTCAAATGTAGCTCAGCTGACTGTATTTTTGAAGCAAGTAGGGGCTATGTTTGTTGGTTTACCACCATAGTCACAGTGACTGTCACATAAGATGCCTAATAATCTTTCTGAATGAATGAATAATTAAATGGGGCAAAAATATGCAATGCTTACTGTAGCATAAAAACTGCAAGCAAATTATCTAGTAATAGAGAAATGTTTGAGTTTCTCTATCATTTGGGCACATTTGTAAGGTATTATAGTATAATTAAAATAACATTTTCAAGTATATATTAATGACTTGGAAATGGCTCTCTATTTCATGTTAAAGAGAAGCTAAACACAAAACTATAAATTTATTATGAACTCAATTGTGAAAATCTAGAAAAAGGAATACAAAAATGTTTAATGTTGGTTATATCTCAGTGATTTTTTCTCATACTTTTCTTTTACTTATATACAGTTGATTCTCTGAAAAGATCTTTCACCATGTAAATGACTATGCCTATAGATGAGGCTTGAAGGAAACAAGTACAAATTAAGAGGTACTTGTTCCAGGGTGGGAGGTAGAGTATTATAATCTATTGTCCTTGTTTTTCTAAAACTAATTTAAAAATTGTAGCTTAATATTTTCAATATTCTTCACCCCAACAAGAGTTGTTTAATTCTCTACTTCTGCCAGTATTTATATAGTTGAATCTATCATTTTATCACATTTTTCTTTTTTAGAGACGGGGTCTCACTCTGTCGCCCAGGCTGGAGTGCAGTGGCACAATCATAGCTCACTGCAGCCTTGAACTCCTGGGCTAAGTGATCTTCCCACCTCAACTTCCCGAGTAGCTGGGATCATAGGCACGTACTACCACACTGTATTGTATTATTTTTGTTAATAGACTCTTACCTTACTCTCCTGTTATACTGTTTTATTACATTATGGATAAAATGAGGTTTAAAAATACTAAACTATCAAAGTGCAGTCTTGAACATTCAACTCACCTTCCACCTACTCCTATACCACTGCCTGATGTCTCCTTTTCCCCTTTATTTTCACTTCAAATCTTATACTTTCTTTAATGCTTAACAAAAATTTTCTTAGCAATTTTTCTTTAAACACCCATAACTTACACATAATACAGTAACATCAAGCATTTTTAAAAAATAAAAAATGTTTCGAGCTACAAGACAATATTGAAATCACTTAGTTTAACTTCCTCCTTTACAATGCAGAAACTACTGTCCAATTTGAAAAGGTGGCTTGCTGGGGTAGTGGGTGAGCAGGGGCAGAAAACAAAAACCTTGGATTAGAGCACAACATTTAACCCTTAGAGTTCAGTATTTTAACTAATAGAGAATCCACTGTTATTGCTGGGTCTCACATCTGCTGATCAATTGCTCATCAATTATTCATGACTCCATTCCTAAAGTATGCCTTGCCCACCTGCCTTGATTTTCATGGTCATTACTCCAGGCTG
The DNA here is from genome assembly GCF_047675955.1 of Chlorocebus sabaeus. NCBI lineage: Eukaryota > Metazoa > Chordata > Mammalia > Primates > Cercopithecidae > Chlorocebus > Chlorocebus sabaeus. The sequence goes on from NC_132924.1 coordinate 61,852,154, forward strand.
ACATCATGACACATAATTCTTCCATGTCTTCACTGTACCTAGTGCTGCAGAGTAACTGCTGAAGTAGTATGGCAGAAATGACCTAAAGCAAATCCAGTAATGGTAATGATGATACAAATCTGTGATAGCAATATTCCATCCTAACCATGTGGCTGTTACAGTACATCCACCTGAATGGTAATAACCATCAAGGAGGTGGTATCAGCTTTCCCTTACATTCTATAAGTCTTTCCTAACCAATCATGAAGCTGTAGGATTATGGTTCCAGTTCTAAAGATCCTAGAATCAGAGCCATGTGGAGGAAAACGAGGACAGGAACTGAATCTGTAAACTCTATCTCCACAGTCAGTTTAATGCAAAGTGCAGTGGCTTAAGGAATAATCCGACTCAAAAGCCAGACTGAGTACTATAGTAGCTTTCAAAGTTGCAAGTGGATCGTTACACACACACATGCACTCACTCAAATTCTGAATGGCATATATTGATGAAGAGGAATATTTTAACAATCGCATCAATCAAATAATGTACAATAGTTTAAAAACCAGTGGATGAAATTTCATTGTAAGCCAGGAGACCCAGGAGATGAGGAAAGGTGTGATTTGTCAGGGTTATCAACATTCAAAGACAGAGAGAAAAAGAATAGATCTGAAAAACAGAATCATGCCAGCTCCTTTGTCGTGACTGTTACACAACGGGCCATGAGCCACAGAGACCCAGAAGCATCTGCCAAAGGTTTCAGACAGCTGTGCAAGCATTCCCTGCCATTTGTTCAGCTGTTTTGAAGTGAGAGAGACACATATTCCCAGGGTTGCACCAAGTACCCTTCTTTTTCAATTCAGAATAATATGTTTAGAATACAAAATTTTTATTAGTTGTGATTTTGTCACTCCGAATATATATTCACCTGGATGAATGCATTTGCTGCATATTCTGCAACTAATGGAGGTGAATAGAATACACCGTGCCATATTAAAAACTGGGTAATGCTAAAGAAGTGAAAATAAATACTCTTTCCACCTAAGAGCAGAGTTACTGCTTGGAGAATTAGGTGCCTATTTACCTGCCAATTCAAAATGTCTTGAATATAATTTATCAAAATTCCATCATCTTCCTTCCTTTCTTGCATATCACAATGCCAAGGAAAATGATTTAATGGTGAAATTTCAGATTGTAGCATATCCCAGCTCACCTTATATATATGAACATGGTTATTATGTTCCAGAAATGAATTCATTGAACTTGTTAAAATTGTGAACTGCTCCCTTCAACCAAAGGAAGAAAAAAAGAGAATAGGGAAAAAAGAACCTTAGAAAGAAAAACATAAAGACTTTTACTAACCGATCTTTATTTCCTTTCACATATTTTATAAAGACTCAGTGTGTGGGAGCTAATTATATTAGCTGTCTTGGGTAACACACTATTAATTTTGTGCTTCAAAGTTATTAACCACCTTTCTATGTACAGTTCACAGGCAAATGAATGAACTTAATCCTCGTATTAAAACACAAAACAAACCAAATAATCCCATGTTTCATGACTTTTCAAAGTTGATTATCTCCTTGGCAATGCTTTACCAGAGGCCAGATATCCAACTGCCACTTTAGAAAAGAGTCTCTGGCAGTTTATATTAGAGGCCTGTTAAAGTGGATTTAATCACTATTTAATAGTCATTCCTCCCAAGATTAGACATAAAAGGTCACAGAGGAAAAGCATTTATTTTTTCTCAGTGATTTAACCATACTGGGTTTATAAAATTTCCTCCTCCAAGGATCACACCAGTCTTGAGAGAGTCTACTTGTGTGATAATATAGCTAATACTTGCAAATTTAAACAATTCAGTAGAGAAAATAAAATATTTAAAATGATAACATTTAATGTCGAAAGAATTCTTTAGATTTCTCTTTATCTGGCTTTGTCTAATTCTTCAGGGCAAAACATAGCATCATTTAATTCTACAGCAGTAATTTTATATAGAGGATGATCTTCACTTCCTAATTATCAAAGGACATTTTATTGTAAGAGGCATTAGATGTGTAAAATAACTACAGTAAATGAAAGCATTATTGCCATAAATCATGATGTTTATCTGCATTTGTGGGTCTCTGTGCTCCAACAAGAGCAACGGTAGTTTAGTGTATCAATAATCCCATGGGAAATTTAAAATGATTTATATCTCTGACTTATTAAAAGCCTAGTCATAGCTCAAAGGTCTCCGAATACCCATAAAATTAGGAAACTATGCCATAATATTAAGAAATAATAGCAAAAATTTCATACAGGAAGTAATCCAATAAGATATTACCCAATGGAAATTACTTCTGTTAAACAAAGATTTCAAATGAAAGCTTTGACTAAGCTATGTCAATAAATTATGCTTTTATGAAACTCACTTTTTTGTTCTGTTGCTGTATATCTCACTTATATAACAATTTCTTTTCCTTTATAATTCAAGCTAAAGTAATATATAAGTGGAGCTATGTCTTTCAGTACGATTCCCTTTTTAAAGTTTTCTGCTTTCAAATACAGTATAGTAATAATTCTACCAAATATCAGTAATTTGACAAGTTACATAATTATTGTTCAACAGCTATCAGAGAGTGAAAAGTGGAGTCTAAAGTTTAGAAAATTATCAGTATATAATTTAGTGATACTATTATTATTATACATGAGCTTTATGTAAATAAAAATGCTAAATATTTGGAGATATGTTTTTGCATAAAAATGTATATAAACTACAGCCCATTAAAGTTCCTTCTAGGCCATTTTTGTCAATACAAAATATACGGAAAAGTTTATATTTTTAAGAAAATTATTGTGAAAAAGTTATTTAACATAATTGAATAAAAGTAAAGTATTGAGTAGAACAAAAAAACAAACATGTTTATAAAAGCTGCACATTTATGCTAACGGCCATAAAATTGAGTAATTTAATCTTGGATAGGAAAGTACTATTTTATATTATTTTTATAGACTCAGTACAATCTCAATAAAGTGAATAAGAGACGTTCTTGGGAGCAGGGAGAAAAAAGGGCTTCATGAGTTTAAATGAAGGGATGGATATGAAGAAATGGTCAATACATCTATATAAATTAAATTTTATTGAAATAAGGACTTCTTATTCTAATAATTATTCTTAACTAACAGGATGATTGTGCAGCATTTTATTATAGTGAAAAACTGAAAACAAGCTATCAATATTGGGCTGGTTAAGTAAATAATGTCTCATCCATACAACGAAACACTCCCCAGTCATTAAGAATGAAGATAGGTTTCTGAATTTATTTTTCATTGAAAGGTGCTAATTACAAATTGTTTAGTGAAAATAGCTGGTTCCAAAAGCATATACAAGATATGATTCAATCTTTTCAAATATGTATAGAAAAACTCTATAGAAGGTATATGTCCAAGTACTAGACGTGGTTTTCTCTGCATGGTAGGACAAAGGGTGATTTTTCAGCTTTTATTCATTTTGACACTGTAGGAATTTTCCATTATAAAGATACACTATTTTTATAATCATGTTAACATTTTTGGGAATTTATAGATATTGAATAAAATAAAATTGAAAGGAAGTGGATACAGATGGTTTCTGAAAGAACAAAACCAACAGGACAACACTTTGAGGACGGTTTCTATGTTAGGGACTTTGTTGATTGTCCATTTGTTGTTAGCGCACAGCGACTCACAGGGATATAGGCTGCTGCACAGAGGAATCAGATGTGCTTTAATTTCCTAGTTTCTAGTCTTCTTTTCTTACCATTTTGTTGCTGACATTAAGGTGAACACAATAGTGATGGAGCCTCAGTTTGTATCACTACGCTCTATTGCAGATTTTATTCTTAATATGATAGCTATATTTTAATGTTGCACTTAATTTGTCTAACTCTGATTTCACGTTTTAAATTACAGGTTTATATGAATATTAGCTAATGTGGAAATTCTACTGAATAAAAGTATTTGGCATAAAATGATGTATAAAAATAACAATGATTTATATATATGTAAAGTATTTACTATGTGCCAAGCAGAGTCCTAAAAGAACTTATATATTAGTCAATTATTCTTCAAAGCCACCTATGAAGAAGGTGCTATTATTATCCCTCATTTCACCCATGAGAAAACTAAAGCTCAGAGAACTAATAAGCCCGTTGCTGAAAGTCCCATGGCTAAAAAGTGACAGAGAAGGGTGATAAGTCCAGAGAGTCTGGCTCCAGAACACTTACTTTTTGCAGATTTTCAAAAGTTTAAATAAGCTTTTAATTTTAGAATAGTTTTAGATTTACAGAAAAGTTACAAAACATAATACAGAGAGCCCATGTATACCCCTTGCCCAGTTTCCCTCTCTAGTGAAAATCTTACATAAGATGGTACATTTGTCATAGCTAAGAAACTCACATTGGTACACTGATATTAACTGAACAACATACTTAATAATGTTTTTCCTTTCAAGTATTTCATCCAGGAGGCCACATTACATTGAGTTGTTATGTCTCCCCTAGCCTCCTGTGATTTATGACAGTTTCTCAAACTTTCCTTGTTTTTGATGACTTTGATAGTTTTGAAGACTACTAGTCATGTATTTTGTAGAATGTCTGTCAGTTTTGGCTCGTGTGATGTATTTTTTACGATTTAACTGGGGCTATGGTTTGGGGAGCAAGACCACAGAGGTGAGCTGCCATTATCAACACATCATATTAAGGGTACACCCCACTAACATGACTTATCTTTGATGATGATAGCCTTGGAAAACCTGACTGAAGTACTGTTTAACTGGTGTCTCTATTGTAAAGTCACCGTCTTCCCACTGTCCATGCTCTGCTTTATGGAAGAAAGTTATCAAAGCTCACAGTCAAGGGGGACGGGGGAGTTAAGCTCCACCTACATAAAGGGGAGGGAGTATCTATATTAATTATTTGGAATTCTTCTGTCATTTTTAACCCATTACTTTCTCTATATTGCCTCTCCCGCCCTGTTCCTTCTTACCACTTTGACATGTTATTCATGTACAGTAGTATAAAAACATAATTCTTAACTGATTTCCTGCTTTTTCGAAGGCCCAAAATGTGTTAGAACCAAATGTGACAATAAATTTGTTTTAAATTATTTTCCACAGACTGCTGTAAAATTTGTCATTAAGTGACTAATTAGAAACCATTTTTTCTCAGAAATACTCTGTAAAGGACTTACCAGAAATATTCGTTCAAGTTGATCCTGAATGTCTTTCATTCCTGGAAAAGCAGCAACTCCTTGGATCATTTCAACAAAGATGCAACCTACTCCCCTAAAGAGAGAAGAAAGAATCATCACAAAACTTCAATACATTCTGCTTAGGAAAACTAAATCTGGAATTAGAATATCCACTCCTACAGAAGAGAAGCAGCGGGTAAACAGTTTTCTTTTTCCTTCTAACTTTTTAGATTCAGGGGTACACGTGCAGGTTTGTTACATGGGTATACTGTGTGATTCTGAGGTCTGAGGTATGAATGATCCCATCACCCAGGTACTGAGCATACATAGTACCCAATAGTTTGTCAACCCTTATCTCCCTCCCTTCCTCCTCCTTCCAGTAGTCTCTAGTTTCTATTGTTGTCATTTTTATGCTATGAGTACCTGACGCTTAGCTCCCACTTATGAATGACAACATGCAGTATTTGGTTTCCTGTTCCTGTGTTAATTCACTTAGCATAATGGCCTCCAGCTGCATCCATGTTGCTGCAAACAACACTATTTCATTCTTTTTCATGGCTGCATGGTATTCCATGGTATGTATGTATCACATTTTCTTTCTCCAGTCCATTGTTGGTGGGCACCTAGGTTGAGTCCATGTCATTGCTATTGTGAATAGTGCTGTGGTGAATACGTGAGTGCATGTATCTTTTTTTTTTTTTAGAATGATTTGTTTTCTTTCAGATATATACCTAGTTATGAGATTGCTGGGTTGTATGATAGTTCTGTTTTAAGTTCTTTGAGAAATCTCCAAATTGCCTTCCATGGTGGCTGAATTAATTTATTATACATTCTCACCAACAGTGTATGAGCATTCCCTTTTCTCTGTAGCCTTGCCAGCATCTGTTGTTTTTTGACTTTTTAATAATAACCATTCTGACTGGTGTGAGATAGTATCTCACTGTGGTTTTGATTTGCATTTCTCTGATGATTAGTGATGTGGAGCATTTTTTAGTATGTTTGTTGGCTGCTTGTATGTCTTCTTTTGAGAATGCCTGTTCATGTCTTTTGCCCATTTTTAATGGAGTTACTTGATAAACAGTATTTTTAATGAGCACCATAGCTATCTAGGTGATGTACACCTAGATCCCATAACCTACCCACTCCTCCTGCCCCCATCTACTGCCCTGAAATAACTCTAAATAGATGCAACTATACTGGGCTCTGAAAAGAGTGAAAATACCAATAAAATAGTGCATTCTAGTGCTATTACTTACAGAATACAGTTAAGTCCTTAACTTGATATATGAGTCCTCACAGTCATGTTCAAACATCCTTTTCCAACTATATTTCACAAACTCATAAAGTATTGTAGCCTCTAGACATTCAGTGGTTCTCAATCCTCTTTGCATTAGAATCACCTGGAGAAGGTTAAGAAACTGCATATCTCTGACCACAAACCCCAGAGATCCTGTTTCAATTTATCTAGGTTGGAGCCCAGGCATCCACATGGGCTGCTCAGATGATTCAGGGCAGCTACAGTGAGAATCGCTGAGCCAGACTGATGTACCTGAGTGCCAAGCATAAACCTATACCATTTTACTCAAATTGCTTCACTACCTAGAGTACCCTCCTTCTTTGCCTATTTGCTCTTGATAGCGAATTCCAACTCAACCACTATAATCCTGTTTAAATGCATCTCCTCTGTGATGCCTTTCATGGATCTTTCAGCAGACAGAATTGCTCCCCTTATGAGCTATGGATTAAGCCCTTACTCAATATATCAGCCATCTACTATGCTCGACATTCTTTCGCAGCTTGACCTGCCAATCTCACAGTTCCCACCTAGCAAGTTAGTCCAGTAAATCAAAAGGCCTTGCCTCCCAGACTGCTGCATCTTGTACCTAGCCCAACAGGAATAACCAATCCATAGTATGGACAGGGAGCCACTTAGATACTTCTGCTCCTCTGGAGAATAGGGCAGTATGGTGAGAAACTAGCATATGTAGATGGCTAAGTCACATTAGTGTCAGAGAAGTAGCATGAATGGCTATACATTCCTGCAGATGAAGTCCCCTGAACTGACTTGGTTCTTGACTTCTGCAGGCTTAGATGTTCAGATGATCCAGTTTTGTTTTGTTTTTTAGAACTCTCTACCTCCTGGAAATTCTCCAGATTTTTACACTGGCTGTATTTGAATGGGTTTATGTTTCCTGCAAGTATTCTAATAAAACCATGAACATATTGGGACACTTCTTCCACTGCTGCACCCCCATACTCAATTTAGGGCAAGCAAACCCTTGAGTCTTTATTTCAGAAACCTAGGGGTTAAGACCAAGTGACTTACTTCTCTAAAGCTACTCCAGTTGTTATCACAGTTGTATATAAACAGTGTTTTGAATTAAAGAAGTGTTGTATTTTCAGAAATTGCCTCCCTATTGTACCACATGATTCTTATTCAAAGTAAACACCAATAATATACAGTGTTAAAATGACTAAAAACAAACAAATGCCATTTTATATCATAGGATGTAATTTTATTTAAGTAGTAAATAATTCCAAACCAGTGTTCTAGGTAGATGGGTTTTTACACAAGATGTTTTCATTTTAGATTTGAAAGACAACATAGGTATCAAGAGAATTATTTTATTAGGATATTAAAACACAATGATGTGCTTATAAATATTAGGGCTTCAGATCTCTGGTTAAGTCTACTTAAATTTTCAGTATGGTGGCTTTCCAAATTTTTCTGTCAGGAAGTCTTTTCTAAGACTGTTTTCTTCTTATTTAAGTTTACACAATAAAATACCTTGGATCTTAAATAGCTACCTGCACCTTCCTTTTTTACACTCAGTGTATCCTCTCTGCTCTTTACTTTTTGGCCTTCATTTTTTCCCACCATAAGCTGCAGCTCAGAGTGTGAAGAGCCTTAGCAGAAGCCATAGCCACCCCCATTATGTACACAGCTAGGCTGGCTAGGAAAGTAACTATTACATTGCCAGAACTACTTATAGAATTTATTTTAGCACTACTTGTGTTTAGTCTATATCATCTTCATAATATGTTACTTAGAACGATTAAAAGACAAATCTATGCTGCAATTCTATTCAGCTGGAATGGAATGATGTAGCATTTTTATAGGCTCTTATCTGCTTAGCTGGCTAAGACTTGGATTTTCGTTTCTAGTGGATGTTTCCTATGACATCATCTTTTTCAAAGATGCTTGAGGATGTACTAAAGAAGCTGAGGGAATTACACTTAAAGGACTCACAAAAAGAGATAAAATGTAAAAGAAAATAAAAAGTACATGTATAAAACATATCAACAAATGAATATAACAGAATTCCTTATTACTGGACTGCCTTATTGCCATACAGCAATAAGAGTTCTTCAATTTAATATGAAGGAACTAGTATCTGCTTTCTCCCCACCTCTTTCTACCCTCCATTAGCCCCATGCTCCCTCTCTCAATGGATTAAATTGACTGCACTGAATGGTTTACTGAGAAAAAAAAATTCATCCACTTAAGCACTATAATTTATGATACATAATCTTATATCAGGAAATGTCTCCTTTGTTCCTTCGAGAATTTAAATAATTACGTAATTATCACCCACTTAGTCTAAATTTTTCAAGAATAAGAACTGGTCACAAAAGCTTACAATCAAAGGTGTCACAGGATGCAGTATGCTCAAACTCTTATTTTAGGATTAGTTCCCCAGTAAGGTAATATATAAACACCCACCGAGGCTCACACATTCTTCAATTGTTTTGAACTAAACATTTCCCAATTTAATTTATGTCTCAGGTATATGAATGACTTTTTTAATCACAATTCAAAACAAAATTTTAAGCAGAATTGACAATTTGTTGTCAGTACAACCACAGACAGACAATCTTTTAGGATTGAAACTTACATAATCTGGGAGTTTTTGTTATTAAAAAGATTATAAAATTATAACTAAAAATTGGCCATTAAAGTGCATTTAGAATGAGCAAATCAGTCAAAAGCAATCACAAAATTTTAGAAGGTAACAAATGCAACAAAGAATCTGACATTTAGGAAAACAATGTAAAATTAACTATCTGACATTTATCCTTATCGGATAAATCTCTAATACATTTATTTCTATAATTTTGGCTATATAATCTTCCATTAATTCTTCTTATGACAATTCTATAGTAATATTTTTTGTAATGAGAATGTAGAGATAACTTAGACTTTCCTCTAGCGTGATGATGAACATTGGTTTGGGGGTATGTCTAATAGTTCAGAATTATTTTTTCTCAGCTTCACTTCTCATTGTTGGTGAGGTCAGTAAACTTTTAGGACTGTTGTTAATTTTGGGGAAACCTCCATAAAGTTTCTGTTTAGCAGATCGTATGGTATAAACACAGTAATTTGAACGTATTTCAGTTTACACAGTTCCTTCAGCATGAGAGGACATGCTTAGCTCAGAGTGTAGGGTTAGCAAGGATGCTTAATGCCTGAAAGGGCTAGACAAGTGCAAGCTGGTTGGATTATGGAGTGATGGCACTGGGAATGGAAATATTCCAGGTTAAGAAAACAGGGTCTAATAAACTGAAGAAACTTTAGAGAGCTAACTGCTGTTGTTATGGCTCTATGTGGACAAGAGAAGAAAAGTCTAAAAAGAGAGAAGTCCATATTCCATTCTAAGAATGGCTTCTACATTTTTAAATGCTTGAAAAATATCAAAAGAAGAATATTCGGTGACATATGAACATTACCTGAAATTCTAATTTCAGTATCTATAAATAAGCTTTAATGAAAAACAACCACACTCATTCATTTAGGTACCATGTATGGCTGCTTTCTCATCGAAATGACAAAGGTAAGTAGTTGCTACAGAAACCACATGTCCTGCAAAACCTAAATTTTTACCATTAGGCCCTTTACAAAGTTTGTGAAATCTTGACCTATGTTATGCTCCACTTGCAAAAAAACATAGTAATAGAAGTAGTCATCCTAATCAGTTACGGAAAAACAAATAAAGAAAGTATAATATGTCATGATTATTTGTAAGTAATTAATAGAAATAATCTCTTAAATATGATCTGTTTTTTCACTACTCTCTTTAGCAGTTTTCCTGTAATAAAATATGCCTTAGAAGTTTCCTGCATTTTGTCAAAAATTAGTAGATATTTTAAACTTGAAGATAGATAGATATTTTAATCTCTAAAGTGTTTTGAACTGAGAAATAAATTGGGAGAAAATATGTGTAATGATGTTTTTAAATAAGGTGCCATCTAACTTTTTCCCAAAATAGAGAATTTGGTGAGCTGATATGTATCATGAGAGGGAGAAGAAGGACAGTTTATTTTACTAACTTTAAAAAAGTTTCTATTTTATATTTAGAAGATAGGGAAGCATTATATCATGCTTGGAAGTACTACCTTTTATTTTATAAACATTAGAAAATTTTACCTGTTAACTTTAATTTTATAAACATAAGGGGTTTCCAAAATTATGCTGGTTCTATCCTGATTTCAGAAGATTTTCTTTCCACCTGTTTTCTTTCTACTCATACCCTACATGCGTGCCCCTATATTGACAAAAGGAGAGGAATCCAGTTTTTAAAATTATCCCTTGAATTTTGTCTTCCTTAAAATCAACAGTAGAGGCTGCAGGCAGTGAAGCCTCCACATGCTGTGTGACTGACTTCTATCTCCAAATTTACATCACGTCTGTATCCACATTAGATTTTCTCTGCTCCAGCCATGCTGTTCCACTGTCCTCTCATAAAACTTGCCACACTCCTTCCCATCCCAGGATCTCTGCACGGATTGTTGTTCCCTTTGCCTTCTCTGTACCTGATTAATTGCTTTTTGCTGTTCAGGGGTTAGTGCAAATAGCTCCACTTAGAAATGTCTTTCCCAGCGACCACCTGTAAGGCAGTTCCTCCTTACAGCCCCAGCCCCAGTGTCTCGCCCTGCTTTTCCTAGTTTGTCCCCTTCAAAACACTTAAAAGTGTTCAATTGCATTTGGCTTTTGGGCATGTGTCTCCTCTAGATGGAACATCTACAAGATCAGGGACAAGGTTGTGGACATCACCTTATTCCCAGGACATAGCAGAGTGTCAGGCACATAATAAGGGCTCAAAAATATTTGTTGAATGAATCGAAAGCAATGCAACCCTCGTTCCCCTGGCTATTCCGTGTGAGCTGAGCTTAGTGACTTGTTTCCAAAGAGTATAGTAAGGAAGTAGGAGTGGAGAGTGGGTGTGGACAGCAAATTTACAATGGAGAAAACTGGCAAACTCTATCTCAGCCATGTGACAAAGGTTAACATCACAAGTGGTATGTCATGATTTCCCATAAGTCTGATGTTAATGGGCTTTTTAAAAGAATAAACATAGAAATTGATCTCCTGGTCTTAAAGCTTGAAACATATTTGTCTTATCTGAGTTTGTTTCTCAGGAAACCCACACTCAGAACTCCAACAGTATTACAGAACTGAAACTTCTCTTCCTTTTTTCTGCCTAATTCCTGTTTCCCCGCATGTAGCTACATTCCTTCTCCACTATATAAACCCCCAATTTTAGTCAGCTGGGGAGATGGATTTGAGACTTTTCTCTTGTCTCTTCAGCTGCAGCACCCAAACAAAGGCTTCTTCCCTGGCAAAACTCATTGCCTCAGTCAGTGGCTTTCTGTGCAGCAGGCAAATGGGACCCAGGCTGAACCCCTGGTGTTTTGATAACAGTGCCAAGAACACTCACAGGACAATGACAAGCTCTTCAATCAATGCTGCTGGGAAAATTGGATATTCTTATCCAGAAGAACAAAACTAGACTTCCACGCCTCACAGTATACAAAATCACCTCAAAATGATTAAAGACTTAAACATAAGGCCCAAAACTATAAAACTACTAGAAGAAAACATAGGGGAAACACTTCAGGACATTGATCTGGGAAAAGATTTTATGAATAAGACATCAAAAGCACAGGCAACAAAAGCAAAAATAAACAAATGGGATTATATCAAACCAAAAGCTTCTACACTTAAAGCTTCTGTACAGACAGGAGATAAGTCTCAAATCCTTCTCCCCAACTGACTTAAACTGAGTTTTTATACAGTGGGGTAGGAATGTAGCTACATGCAGGAAAACAGAGTGAAACAATCAACAGAGTGAAAGAACAACCCACAAAATGAGAGTAAATATTTGCAAACTATTTATATGACAGCATCTAGAATATATAAGGAACTCAAACATCTCAACATTGAAAAAACAATCTTATTTAAAAATGGGTCGATGAGGCCGGGGGCCATGGTCGATGCCTGTAATCCCAGCAGTTTGGAAGCTGAGGTGGGAGAATTGCTTGAGACTAGGGAGTTCCAGACCAATCTGGGTAACATAGCAAGACTGTCTCCACAAAAAATTTAAAAAAAAAAATTTGCCAGGCATGGAGGGACTGCACCTGTAGTCTCAGCGGCTCAAGAGGCTGAGGTGGGAGGATTGCTGGAACCCAGGAGACTGAGGCTGCAGTGAGCTATGATTGCACTACTGCACTCCACCCTGAGTGACAGAGAAGGACCCTGTCTCTTTAAAATAAAGGGGGGGGGGGACAAATGATCTGAACAGACATTTTCCAAAAGAAGACACACAAATGGCCAAGAAACATGAAAAAGTGCTCAACATCACTAATCATCAGGGAAATTCTCATCAAAATCACAATAAGACATTTCACTCCAATTATGATGGCCATTATGAAAAAGATAAAAAAATAACAAATGCTGATGAGGATGTGGAGAAAAGGGAACTCTTATATACTGTTGGTGGGAATGTTCTATGGAGAACTGTAAGGAGGTTTCTCAAAAAACTACAAATAGAACTACCATATGAGCTAGCCATCCCACTACTGGGAATTTATCCAAAGGAAAGAAAATCAGTATATTGAAGAGACATTTGCACCCCCATGTTTACTGCAGAACTATTCACAATAGCCAAGATAGGAAATGAAGCTAGGTGTTCAACAACAGATGAATGTATGAAGAAAATGTGGTCTACAAGCACAATGAATACTATTCAGCCATAAAAAAGAATGAAATCTTGTCATTTGTGACAACATAGATGGAAATGGAGGACATTATGTTAAGTAAAATAAGCCAGGAACAGAAAGTTAAACACCGCATGTTCTCACTCATATATGGAAGCTAAAAAAAGTCAATGTCGTAGAAGTAAAAAGTAGAACAGAAGATACTAGAGGCTGGTAAGGGTAGGGAAGGAAAGTATAGGGAGAGATTTATTAAAAGATACAAAATTACGGCCAGAAGGAAGGAATAAGTTCCAGGGTCTTATACCATTGCAGGATGACTATGGTTAAGAAAATAAGACTATATTATATGTAACATATACTATATATATTATTAAGACTATAACAATAATACTATATTATATAGTTTCATATGGCTAGAAGATATTGAATGTTTCCAACACAAAGAAATGATAAATGTTTTATATGAGTTTATATGAGGGATGGGCTAATTACCCTGATCTTATCACTATATATTATACGTATCAAAACATCACGATGCACCCCATAAATATGTAAATTATTGTCAATTAAAAAATTAAATTAAAAATTTCATATGAAAGTATTTGAAAATGTATATATACATATACTCTACGGCAAAGGAATTCAAGGTGAAAAGATTTATTTAAAATACTATATTTGGGGAAATGGTGGGGTGGAGTGTGTAATACATAGAAAAAAATGGAATTCATAGGGAAGGAGTAAGAACTTTCCTACACTAGAACAGCGAAAGACAAGTTCAGGGTTACTTCTGTGGGAAGGCCTCCTGGATCTCTTAGACTATGTTAGGTCCTCTAACTCTGTGCTCTCCATGATACTTTCTACAACTGCAATTTATTTATTTACTTGTAAATGTATTAGCCATCATCACCTTTCTTAGAACAAAGATTTGGTCTTTTACTTTTAAAAATATAATCCAAATGACTGATAGGGGTTTTGGAGACATGGCAACATAACCAGACCTGAATGAAATAGGGTTAGGTCAAAAAGGCACCAGCTAATATGCCTTGTCATGTATGTATCTGTTCATCATAGTCCTGTTGGGATTTTATGGTGTAGGATAACTTTATATCTTTCAACTAAAATATGGATTAATTACATCCATCAGCATGCATAATAAAAAATCTGCATTTGATCCATGATATTTTCAGTGGACTATACTCAGTCACTTTTCTCAAAAAGATATTGTTAACTAGATGGTAATTAACTCAATAAATAATTATATCACATGAGAAAGCAGAATAAGACCTAAAGGTTATTATTTCTCTAGTTGACATTAATCTAATTTTGGTTAGATTAAGATATCAAAAAAATAAAACATTGTTCTCCTTCTTCCCTAATTCTCAAGGCAAATGTTTGGCTCAATCTCAGCAGATAATGCAGAAAGACTCTAATATTTTAAAATACGGTGCAATGAAAATGTCAGAAAACATTGCCTAGATTTTAGTTTTTTATTTCATCCATGTGTTAGGAAAGGCTTGGGATTCCTTAGGACCGAAAGCTTCAAGCAGAGTGACAGTTTCAGTTCTAGAGGGATCATGACACAGCACTGCCCGTGCACTGCCATATGTGCAGCAGGAACAATGACTCATCAAACTTAGACTATTACGGTGGGGGGAGACCTGCCCCTTCTTAAACATAATTTCCTAATTGAAAGTGGTAAGAGGCCTCTTCTCAAGTTTAGAAAATTATTTAGCGCCATTCAGAGCCATCTAAATTGTCAAAACCTTTGGAAAGAAGGATATGAAAAAAAGGGAGTGCCAAGCTGTTTCTGATTCTGACAGGAGGCAAGCAGATGAACAGAACCATAACTCACTACAGGTTAGTTCTCTTGCCCTTCTGCCTTTTGACATTATGCTGGCATCAGAAATTTCCTCGAATCCTATGTATCCTTCCAAATATAGTACTTGAAGCAGTGCTTCTCATCCTTTAATGTGTATGCTAACCACGTGGCAATCTCCTTAGAATTCAGATTCTAATTACTAGATATGGGTTGAGGCCTGAGATCCTGCATTTCTAACAAGCTTCCAAGCCATGCTGATGCTGCTGTTCTCAAAATCAGGTACCAAGGGGCAAGAATATAAAGGAATTTGGGTAATTCTGTTTTGAATGGAGTTTTATAACTCAGATCAATTCTCTGAACATATATTCAAGCTCCAGCCAAAGGAATAACAAAGAAAGAGGAGATCACTGAAATGAGTTAGATTAAATGCAAAACATAATCTAAATTTAACACACAGGGATGCAATACAAGCTCAGAATGCTTCCACATTAATTAACCTAATAGGTAATTTTATTTAGCCATGGTTCACTGAAATAAACCATTAAGGAATTAAAGCTAGAACTATTTGATGCACCAGAGTAGCCATTTATTTATCTTACTCTTCTCTGAAGGAATGTATATATTTGCAAAATAGACCAAAGAACTTTCTTCCCTAGGAGGTCAGTTTCAAAAAGATGAAAATTAAAAAGTGACTTTTTTCTATATTCTGAAAGAAAATGTATTACATATAACAGACTTAATCTTCTCATTTTGGCATTTGCAGTATTTGAAAAGTGAAAGATTAAAAAATTACATTCTGCATGCCCTTGGTGACTACTGAAGGAACCGAATTGATTAAACTGCCACTCATCATTTACTGTGGTTAGTGCTTCATTAGGCACAGATAGGCACAATATATCTTAGTCAAATACTTCTATGGAGTATTTTACTCTCAAGGAATGAAAATATAACCCTAGATTGTGGGTAAAAGCCCATCTTAGAAAACATTTGATTCAAAACAATAAACTTTTAATATAATGAGAAACTGTAACATTTATTTTTCAACTATGAAACAAAATTATATCTCTAAGAAGTTCTACTTACAAATTAAGCATATCAGAATAAAAACAAAAGTAAAAAATAAAGTACAGGAAGCTAATATAGTTCAGTAGACTCAAGGCCCAGGATGGCCTGCTGCTGACTTGGAGGGAGGCACGAGGCAAGTGATTAGAATCCTCTTACTAGGATCTACATCAGCAACAAAACTAACAGGGAAGACTGAGAAGCCCAACCATCTTAAAGTACCAACCAGCATAAATGTTCCTTATGTTCCAATGATAAGTTTTGCTCATACACTTTAAGTACTATGTACATTTATTATTATTTTTTTCGAATGAAATGGCAAAGTTGTATTTTTGCTGTCTCGTCCGTTTACCAGATCCAGGAATCATCTAAAATCTTTTGCCTTTTTTTTTTTCTTCACTATGTGTATACAGTCATCAAGTTGTCCACATCCTAAGTATTCCTAAATACTTCTACAATCTGATCTCCAACCGCTTTCTCTCTTCCTCCTTACCGTCCTTTTTGAATGTTTCTGAAATCCTATCCTCCATCTCTATCCACAAAACACCAGATATTTCACCTGTTCATCTTTGTCCATGGCATGATCTCCATGTCCTTCAAACCTAGCTTTGTCAGTTTGGAAATATGGCTTTGAGAAGTCAGGCAGAGTAATTACCACTGGGTGAAGCCTCTCCTGACCCCCTTAATCATTCACCAAGGACAAATTTATCACCTTCACCTCCGAGCTGCCACTGTCTTAACCATATACCTGTGCTATGGCTCATCACACTGTCTTTCCCTGTGACCTTGAAGGCAAGAATAGATCTTTCTCATCTTTTCAGCTCCAAGATCTCACAAACTGCTTTGTACAAAATAGGTGTTCAGTAAGTATCTTTAAAATGAGGGAATAAATGAATGAATTGCATAAACTAGTCTGAGGAGTACACACAAGATACTGCAACAGAAAAAGGCATTTGATTTAGAGCTAATATTATCATATGAAATTAAACACTAAAAAAAATCAACTCAGTAATTTCACCAAAATATCTAAACTCTAACTTCATTTCTAAGAGACTCCAAAGGAACTCCAGCAGTCTCCATGGAAACCTTTCCCTCCACTGTACAATTTACTCAAATGCTAACATTTAGAGATAGAGGTACCTTTGAGAAGGCCTCAGACAGTGTTTTGATTTTTACATGTAAGGAAGCTGTATTATATGTTTAAGTGTCTTAGTGTTGGTCACAGAATCAGAAACTGCATCTCCTGAATCCAGGGTTAGCAATCTCTTCATTATGCTATGCCGCCTCTGCAGTCAGAACAACCTGTCTTTATTTGGTCAGCCTGGTCAGGTTAAAAAAGAGGAAACAGAGATGGCAACTTTGATTCCTTCCCAGGTGACACAAATGCTAGCAAAGATAAAATTAAAATCAAAACCAAATCTTCAAAATTAGGGGGTTTGGCAGAGAACACAGTAAAACTACCCTAGAAAACTGAAGTCTACCATCATTCCTAATGCACTGAAAATAAGATGTTGGCTGTGTTTAAAAAATGCTTAAAAATTTGGCCGGGTACGGTGGCTCACACCTTTAATCCCAGCACTTTGAGAAGCCGAGGCGGGTGGATCACCTGAGGTCAGGAGTTCAAGAACAGCCTGGCCAACATGGTGAAGCCCTGTCTCTACTAAAAATACAAAAATTAGCTGGGCATGGTGATGCATATCTGTAATCCCAGCTACTCAGGAGGCTGAGGCAGGAGAATTGCTTGAACCTGGGAGGCAGAGGTTGCAGTGAGCCGAGATTGCACCACAACACTCCAGCCTGGGTGACAGGGTGAGACTTGGTCTCAAAAAAAAAAAAAAAAAAAAAAAAGCTTAAAAATTCAACACAGACTCCCACGGATAATGAAGACTCTAGAGATGGAGTCTTAATAGCTCTAGGTTACATAGATAATAGGGAATATTTGGACTGTTTACATCCAGCAACCAGTCACAATTAATACAAAAATATAAATAGGAAATGCCCTCACTGAGGACTACTCTAAGAAAAAAATGAAAAATATTACAAGAAATAGGAGAGAAATATTATTTCTTGTATTATGGAACAATGAAAGAAGTTCCAAATGATCATTCATTTAAAACTCTACCAATGACGGCCCTTCTCTAAGGAATAAGCATAGAGCAGGCAGAACGAGAAAAAAAGAAAATTAATAAGCCTTGCACATCTTTAATTTCTGTTTATATGACAGCTGATGCAAAATAAGGAAGTCATATTTTAAGGCTTGTCTCTGCAAATGTATTAATCCTTATGCAATAATGTAGGAAATTAGGAAAAATTTATTCATGGGTAATTATCTTAAAAATCAAAGCAAAAGACATATCAAGCAATCTTTTTCAAGAAACTTCATGTGGCATATTGTGAAGAGAAATCACTGCTAAAACCATGTAAATTATCCTACTATAAGGAGAATTCTGAACTTCAATTTACACTATGTTAAGTTGATATATTTAGTTCCAGTCATCAAATGGCATAGCTAGACTTTGATGGACTATGGATAAGAATGCTGAAATGGGCACTACTAAGATATATGACTGGATGATTGATATTTTACAGTAAAATACTTGACAACCACCTAATATGTTAGATAATAGATGCAAGACCTAAAGGCAAAAACCTTTCCAGTACAGAGTATCAGGGCCCATTTTTTTGGTGATGTCTGTGGGCTTCTTGGAATATTCCCAAATATTTGCCCTGGAATGTACCTGTGTGCAGTCTGGCCACTGCACACAGATTACAACTTGAATGATGCCTTTGGGGTTGTACAATGCAGTAGTGCTAGTGGGCGAGGCTCGAGGGCAGGAACCAGGTCTTTCTCACCTTGAGCCTCTCGACATTCTGTAATGTTTTGCTGAATGAATAAATGAATGAAGTGACTAACAAGGTAAAAGGGAGATTTTTGTGGGAAGGGAGCTACCCTGAGATTCTAGAGCTGTATTTTGTTTTGTTTTGTTTTTTTCTGTGTTACCACCAACCACACGCAGTGTGTGAGAGAAAACAAACAAAAACAAGCACCTCTAATTTCAGGTGTTATAAAATGGTCACAAATAGATGGGAAATTTATTTATTTCTATAATAAAGTTTTTCATCTATTGGAGTTTCCATTAGGCTATGAATATATTAAGTATTCAAAAACCAATACGGCAAAAGCTAACAATAAAGGAAGAACCATTTAAATCATCAATCAGAAAAAAATGAGAAAAGCTTTGCCAAGCTCAACTGAAAATTCAATTATATAAACATCCCACTCTTGGAATCTATTGTCTCACACAGAAATACAGAGAACTAGAAAATGCCACAGTAAAAGATGAGCTACCCACATGGGTGTAGGAAAATAGGAAGCTACTCGGATTCAGTCATTAGTAATTACTAAGTGACTGTCACATACTATGAATACGTTTTGTTTTATTTTTAATGAAATTTAGCAGGCTGTTTCTTGGACACTGATAGGTTGTTTTAGTTGAATTCAAGTTTAGTTCTTTTTCAACTATTGCTTTATTTCTTTTCTTTTTTTTTTTTTTTTTTTAATGACATCTACCAACAGGAATCTAAGGATACAACATTTGAAGAATAAATTTTTTAAAAGATCCACAAATATCTAAGTTTATCAATTACATAATATAGCATCTAAAATTAAGAAACCCACCAGAACATTTAAGTAATTCATACAGCAAAATACGAGCAAACGAAAATGGGATTCTTAATTAAAATACACTCCAGGTAATGCAGTACTGAGGAATTAACTCACAATTGTAATAACAAGCACAGAATTCTCCATTTCCATCCTTCAATAAGCAATATGAAGTAGACATCCTAGTAACATTCTAGTAGGCATCTTTAGTAACTATTGTCACACAATGACATTTATAGAGGCTCCTAGTTTCTCTCCAATCACATTTCCATTCAATCATGTCTTTCCTGTGCATACAAGTTAATGATCCACTTTTTCACCTTCACTGAATTAGAAATTTTCTATTGCCTAAACACTTGTTGAAAATGCTTCACTACTTTTGCTGGTTTTTAACAGTAAGCTTTTTTTTGGATTCATACAGCCCACAGATCCAAAGAACTACTTTCTGTAATGCACTCATGTAAAATTATTATCTCTTTAAGAATTATGACCTCACATTTTATTAACTTGCATCACTTTCTCATCAACCAGTAAATGGCTTTCTTTTCAGGTTGGTTTTCATAAATTTGTTATTTCACTAAGAGTTAAATGGTAGGGATTATAAACCACCACCACACTAAGATGCCAGCAGTCATGAATTTCCTGCCTGCATTATGCTATTTAATCGGCTCCCACTCATCAGCATAGGCAAGTTAAATGTGTGCCCCAGGAAAATCACAAATGTCTACATGGCAAAGACCCTTAGTAGTCAATGTGCACAGTTAAAGTCACCAATATTAAATAATCAACAAAAGCAAGGCATGTGGTAAAACGTGCACAGATCTCCCTGTCTGGACACCTCTGGAATTAGGGCAGCTCCCTTCCCACAAAGATCCTTATACAATATGAACCTAATTCCCTCCTTATACAATATGAGCAGCCTGCCTTCCTTTCCTGTCCTTTCCTTTTCCTTCCTTCCTTCCTTCCTCCCTCCCTCCCTCCCTCCCTCCCTCATTCCCTCCCTCTCTCCCTACCCCTCTCCCTTCCCTCCCACCTCCCTCCTTCCCTCTTTTCACCCCTTCTGGACAACCTTACATAATATGAAGACATTCAAGGTGAGAAAGACCTGGTTCTTGCCCTCAAGCAGCACCCACTAACATGGCTGCATTTGTCTTCTCCAAAGTTACCAAAGTGTCAGTTAGGAAATAAATTTTAAACAAGGTTAAAAGAACTCTAGGAGAAGGCACAAGTCCATGAGAGGTAACCTGTTTTGAGAAGATGTAGATGAAGACATGACAATCTAGGCAGACCACAGGCAGTTACAGCTTCAAGTTATAGTCAGATTATTTACCTACAGCAACTTGGAAAAAGTTCAGTATGAAAAAAGTGTGAAGCTGAGTCTGACAGCTGGAGACAGAGGGGAGAAATGAAAATCTGTATGAAGAGCAAACTTTTGCCTCATAGGTCTTCTCTGACTATCTCTTATCTCACCCTAAACACACACCAGCAGGGTACATGACATTAAACCCAGGAGGCCTCAAATTGAAGACAAAAGTTGCAGTAGAGAGCAGGGCGAGGCACTGAGCTGAAAATAAGGGAAATCAAGTGAAAAATGCGTTTACTGATGTATGTGACCATCAGCTCCCCTTTCCACTCTGCTTTGAGGATGTCAGCTGCCTGTAATCAGCATGTGAAGAGGAACAAAGAATAAGCCTTAAGATACTGACATCTGAGGACCTCCCAAACAGAAGTTTAGCTCTTTGCCTGAACAATACACAATGAACTGACTGGTTAATTGGGCCCTTCTAAGTGTATAGATTTATAGTGCTTAATTTACAAAAGTAAATGAAAAGCAAAAAAAAAAAAAAAAAAAATGTCCCCATACCCGTGTTTAAGAAATAGAGATCAGAAGGAAAGGAAGCAAGAACAATTTTATATATGGAAGCTGAATGTTTTTTTAAAAATAGAAGGTTTGTAAGGTAAAAAGTTATATAAAAGACTTTAGAAAATAGACGATTAAGAAAGGAGCTCCAATATCAAAGTAATACAAATTTTCTAGAAAGTGAAGACAGAGAGGATGGAAGAAATCATTTTTTTAAAAGAAATTCAAGAAGTTTTCTAAGAACTAGAACACATTAGTCTTTATCTTGAAGGAAACTTACCCAGCACCAATAGAAAAAGACACTACCAAAGCAATATCATCATGAAATTCTGGAATACCAGGGATAGAGAGAAGAACCTAATTCCCTCCAGAGAGGAAGTATGAGGGGGCACACAAATGATCGAGAATGGAATCACACTTCTCAGTAGCAATACCAGAAGCTCTAGGGAAATAAAATAATGTACTGAAAATTCTGAGGAAAAAGTTAGTATTCAAGTTATACATTATCATTAATGATATACACTTAGCCAAATATCAATCATTTGTGAAAGCAGAATAAAGGCATTTTCAAAATACTAAGAATTTGAAAACTGTATCTCTAATGTATGCATTCTTCTAATGCACCTAAAGGAGGAAGACATGGAATCCAGATAAAGGGAATCTGCAGTCAGTGACACTCCAGAAGGAAAATGGATCCAACCCAGAAGTGACTACAAATAGAGCTATAAGAGAACCAATAAGACATACTGAAATACTCCGAGTCTAGCAACAGCAGGAATCCATGACTCCCTCTCCAACTAATAACTAAGTGTTATTAGTGTGTACTGACAGCTAGAGCCATGGGAGAGAAGTGTCCCCGAAGAAGTTGTAGTTAGTCATTTCCAGAAACATGGTCTAACATGGGGAAGAATTAGGGAAACATATACAGTCACTCTCTCCTCCCACTTGTTTTTGCCTGAACCCAGCTGGAAACCAGTAAGTGATGGCAGCTCAAAGGAGGCAATTCCCTAGGGGTCAGCCAAGTAAGACACAGGGCAGGACAGAAGACGGTGGGGAACAGACTGGGAAGAGAACAGAGAATAACCGGCTTAGGACCTACAACACCATGCAGAGACAAAGTGGGGATGGGGATGAGTGGGGGAGCAAATGAAGTCTGAGATAAGAAGTGCTACATTGTGCTAAGGCAAGAAATCAGAAAGCCGAGAGAGGAAAGTTTCAAGAAAATGGTTGAGGAAAGGAGATGTAAAAAAAGTAAATGGAACTGACAGATCTGCTGTTGTGTCTGAGAATCTGAAAAATACGTTTTCATAGGTAATTGACAAATTCTTCACAATTAGCCATAAAAGCAAAGACAACTAATAAGAATCACAGACAGTTATTAAGTCCAGGAAAAGCAAAAGGTTATACAAGAAAATATATAATCATAAATACTACTTGACTTTAAGCATGAATAATATTTATAAATGTTCTAAGATGAGATATAGATTATAAATTAGTATAATGAAGGTTGACAGAAGCAAGTTAAATCCTCATCTACCATAATACCTACTTAGTAGACGGTGTCGAAAATAGTAAATCAATGAATAGCAATATAAGCAATTTAAGACAGACAGAAGTAAAGTACTATGCCTAAAAGAGTTAAAAGTAAAAATAAATAAAAAATAATTAAAAGCAAACAGAGTTAAAAGTAGTTGCTTCTGGAAAATAGGATTAAAGGGTGGGTATGGATGAGGCAGAAGATCACTGTTTTTCTATTGTTATTGTTGTGGTATATATTAGTTATGGGTTATACTTGCAATAGGTTTTATTGTTACAGTTTTCTGGTTCAGAAACCGAAGCTAGGAGTAGCTAAGGAATCTGTTCAACTAAAATCACACAGCTAAGAAGTGGCAGAGGGAAGCTAACCTAGGTTTTCAATGTGCTTTCTACTATAACAATGCCTCTCCTTTACATAGCAAAACACTACTAGTTACATTTTGTGAAAGTTGTCATAATCAAAATGGGGTCACTTGTGTTAAAACCCCTGAAAAACAGAGCTGGGGAAGGACACGAAGGAAGGGTTTTCATGAATGAAAACTATCACAAAAGGCTGCAAAAAACACAGCCTGGCACAAAGGCCACTGCAAAATTACACACACACACAAATACTTCTATGAAGACATCTGCCTGCCCAATGTCAGATGCCACCACCCTTGTTACTGATCTTTGTAGTCAAGGATAATTATCATAAAAAATTATGTAATTCTTCTCATTTTCCTTTAAAAACCGTTGTCGGCCGGGCGCGGTGGCTCATGCCTGTAATTCCAGCACTTTGGGAGGCCCAGGCGGGTGGATCTCAAGGTCAGGAGTTCGAGACCAGCCTGAACAACATGGTGAAACTCTATCTCTACTAAAAATACAAAAATTAGCTGGGCATGGTAGTGGGCGCCTGTAATCCCAGCTACTCAGGAGGCTGAGGCAGGAGAATCTCTCGAACCTGGGAGGCGAAGGTTGCAGTGAGCTGAGATCGTGCCATTGCACTCCAGTCTGGGTGACCGAGCGAGACTCCATCTCAAAACAAAAACAAACAAACAAACAAAAACCTTTGTCTTCCATCACCTTCCTCAATATTCCCATTTTTGTAGGTCTCACTCTTGGGGCCAGGCTGGAGTGCAGTGGTGTGATCATAGCTCACTGCAGCCTTGAAATCCAGGGCTCAAGTCGTCTTCCCACGTCAGCCTCCTATGGGACTACAGGCACCCTCTACCATGCTAACAGAATTTTTATATTTTGCTGAGATGGGATCTCAGCATGTTGCCCAGGCTGGTCTCAAATGCCTAGCCTCATGCCATCCTCCCACGTTGGCCCCCAAAGTGCTGGGATTACAGGTGTAGGCCAACACTCCTGACTACATATTTCTAAATTAAAACACACAGACACACAGACACAGACACAGACAGACAGACACACACACACACACACACACACACACTCTCTGTCTCTCTCTCTCTCTCAAGATGAGAATATCCTGGCCCAAAAATTATTTTTGATTCTCAAGACATAGATAGTGTGTTAATTTCCCTAAAACCAAATAGAGCAGCTTTTATATATCCCATAGCACCCTTGGATGCTACACCCCAATAGAAATGCAGTATTTTTAGCTTGGCTGATTGACATTCTAAGAGTTGATAAGAACACTATTCTCAACATTTTATATTTCTTAAAAAATTTTACATGTAACCATCTCTTGTTATTCTCACAAACCAGTGAGGCAGCTGAGTACACCAAGGGTTATAATAATGTCATGAAACTGAGTCTCTGTGATTGGCTATTTAAAAATCACCCAAAAACCAGTTTGTGGATAGCCAATTATTGTGCAAATGTTGATTTAAAATGGGGAAATTTTTATTTGTTCTTAAAGAGATTTGGTAGATCAACGCCTCATTTTACATATTATCATTCATCTAATTTATTGACAATAAATGACCAAACATATGCACACACATATACTCTTTCTCTCACAAACATATACACCAATAAACAAAAATGGCATATAAAAACTATAACCACACTGGACTTTTTTTTTTGGAGACGGAGTCTCACTCTGTCGCTCAGGCTGGAGTGCAATGGTACAATCTTGGTTCACTGTAACCTCTGCCTTCCGGGTTCAAGAGATTCTTCTGTCTCAGTCTCCCAAGTAGCTGGGATTACAGGCACGTGCCACCATGCCCAGCTAATTTTGTATTTTTAGTAGAGATGCAGTTTTACCATGTTGGTGGGGCTGGTCTTGAACTCCTGCTCTCCGGTGATCCACCTGCCTCGGCCTCCCCAAGTGCTGGTATTACAGTTGTAAGCCATCATGCCCAGCCCCACAGTAGATTTTTGACAGAAAAATAGAGGTGCTTCCTTTCAGCATCCCAAAGCTATCACTAAATTTGGCACTTTGGTAGCCACTCTAAAATGCCACAATAACCTAATATAAGAGAACTGTACTTACAGAGATAATTTGTATTAGGCAATGTAACATTAAGTTTGTTGCAAGGAATTTGAGTTTGTAGTCAGCAGTCTTTAGTGTGAATTAAATACTTGAATGTGTTAAGTCTCTTCTGTTTAGTAGTATTTAGCAAATTATTGCTCTAGTGCACTATGAGAAAGGTGACCACATGTCAGTTATCTCTGTTTTACACCTATTATCCCGGCAGAATTATTAACTCTCAATGGTGTACTGGTATAATAATAAACTATAGGGTCATTCTAATTTTAAGGGACTTCCGTAGTGCGAGTAGGCTTAGAAACCATGGCTACCACCATGAGATCAGCTTCAATCTCCCGGATGTCCTTCTGACTGTCCCCAGTTCTTTTGTTATGTTGTATTGCATTTCGGTGGCTACACCAACAAGTCACTTGGATCATGCATTATTTGAGCAGTTCTCAAGAACTCTTAAAGAGGTGTTACATTTTACAGTAACTAATTCATATGCTCCTTCCTCTTACGACCTGATTAATTAGAAATAGTACAAACAGTGCTGAGAGATAGATGATTCAGTATAACTCATGAACTCAAATTCTCATTCTTACTATCCTTCGGTTTAAAATGAACTCATTCATTTTAGCAAAATTAATAAATGAGTAATGGCTAGGAATTGGGAAAATATTAATACATGCCAGCATAAGTACTAGTCTTGTGAAAATGTATTCAATCCAATGATTCCTGTTGTAGTTTATTAAAAAAAAAAAACCTCTTCCTTGCATAAAACTATATAGTAAAATGTCTTAAAAAGTTGATGGCAGGAGAGAAAAAGAGTCCACAAGCTGTTGAGAGACAGTGAAAGACACCCACTATATTTGAGCTATACAAAGGACATGACTCAGAATATAACCTAAATTATAAAATCTATGTTTCGCTGTATTTGTGTTTTGGAGTTGCTCTAGTGGTAAAATAAAGATCAATTTGTAAACAAATCATCTTAAGAGATTATGTAGTATCTTGTAAAAAGAAAGGGCTTTGAGTAGGTTATCCTTGAGTTTGAATGTGTACTCTATTTACTAACTGCATGACCTTACCCATATTATTTAGTCTCTCTGGGTTTGGTTTTCTCAAACTGTATCATAGTAAAATAGGTAAGTAATTAAAATGCATAACAGGGCTCAGAATACAGTTTGTGTTCAATAGAAGTACCTATTGTTGTTACTATTATTATTACTCAAGTCTCAAATCAAACCACAGGACCTCATATAGAACAAACTGATTTTCAGAGTAGGGGCTATGCTAGAGCTAATTTGTGATTCTTTACCTTAAAACATTAGTAAATAAACCTAAATCCTAAGAAACATTATTTTATTATATACACTTCCTTGGTTCAAGAAAGATCATTAAAGAGGATGGCAGAATTTTGTATATTGCCAGTATGTATGGTGATTAGGCTTATTTAATAAAAAAGCAAAGCTAAATGGCCTTTTAATACTTAATAAACAGGCAATTTCTTTTCTAATATATGCAAAATCAATTTTGATGTGGACATTTTTCTATATATCAAGAGTGGTATGGAAATTTTTTCTAACCACCCAGCTGCTACAATGTTAAATTAATTAATTTTAATCTTAAATCAGAGATGTAATAGAGAAATGGATGATTTAATATGCAATCTCATTACATTTGACAGGCTTATTTATAAATGACTTGCCCTGCATTTTGACAAGCATAGTTAATATGTTAATTAGCTTTTTAAAAGATGATGAAAGGAAGAGACTGTCATGCTATCATTCTTCATATACTGTTGGGGTGTTGGGGAGTACTGTAGTTGATACCTCAGGGTAGTGCTACTATATATTTTACCCACCCCCAAAGCACTGTGGTCTTGATGAGATAATCATTTATTAGCAGAAAATGACTTAGTCACCCTATTTTAAAAATTAAGCCCTTAAAATAATCCCAAGTGACCTTCTGCTTTTCTGCTTTCAAAAAATAAATGCAGCTCTAAACATATTTATGAACTTCTATAGAGGAATATACAGTTTATTTGGAACAATGACCTCAACTGAGCAGAGCTTCCTAGCAAGGGAAGAACTACACAGAGAAGCTGCTTGTTACATCTGCACTTCTCTTAATGTAGCTTTCAGAACTTAGTAAGCCTTTTTGGTTTAGAAAAGCTTAGCAATGATTTCCTATGCCTTGACTTTCACAGAGTTATAAATCCAAAAATTAAGAGAAGTTATACAGAGGAAATGTTCAGTTTGATTCCTCTGCTTAAAATTTCCTTTACAGAGGGAGACAGAAGTATCAGAAACTATCCATATTGATAAAAGCATCAAAAACTAGCTATCTTGATGAGTTCCCAAATCACACAGGGTTGTTTGTTTATTGCAAGTGTTGGAGACCTGGAGGAGGAAATCGTAACACGGCCACCTCTGATTTCCATCACTTGCTGGCAAATGATAATGCATATGTGTCTTCATTAATATTTTTATTTCCTGTGGCTATTTAAAGAGAAAACTGGAAAATGTAACACTGTATAGGGATCGTTAGTTTTTAGTTACGACCTTACTGCCCCATGCTGATAAATGAACTGTAAAAAGGCCTGAAACTACTGCCACCTGCCTCCCTGCTATTCTCCATGGGTTAATATTTGCACTTCTCTTTGCTACAGCTGAGCCATGACTCAATTATAGTCCCATTTCTAGTTCTCTGAAAACCCACCATCGATGTCATCGATTATGCAGCAATCAGTGCCTGTGAACTTCTAACTGGAAACATACATTTTATTTGACTTATAGGATAATAACAAGACAGCTTTTAGAAAATGGCTTGAAATGAAATCAGATTCAGACAGGCAGGTGTACCATAGATATAACACAGATTTTAAGGCTTGTAAGTGAAGAGCCGGTAAGCATGGGAAGCTATTCAGACATAACACATTTGCTATTTAGTTCTGGTGATGAATAATCTTGGCATATAGACAAAAGGGCATTTGGGGTCTACTATTTTCTATCAGTTTTCCTCCTTTCCACTTAAATAAAAGTCGTCTTCTTGTGCTTCCATTATGTCTCTGTTCAAAGCAAACTGGCAGAAAGTGTCCAAACTGTCTTCCTTGAGAGAATGAACACACACACGTGGAAGAAAAAGTGACACACGCTGGAAATCAAATACTGAGCTACACCTCAGAAACACACATATTATGTCACAGTCCATTTGGTTCTTGGTGATTTTAAAGGTTTGGGAAACATTAGCCACTAGTATGTAAAAAAATGTTCTTGAGGGTAGAGTCTTAACTGAACCGCCAAGCAACTAACACAAAACTGGCTCCAAGACACAGATGTTTCCAACCAATGTTTTACTAGCAGAGTCCCTAACTGACCTCACTGAAAGACAACCTAGAATTTCTATACCCCAAAAATAGAGAAAAAGTCCCATAACACAAGAATCTTAAGTAATCACTATTTGCATAGCCAACTATAAGTCAGGAAGTAGGAAAGGGATAAGAAAGTAATATCCTCATTCATTCATTGGCCTTTATTTTCAACTTTTTCTGCCATTACACTAATTATCTAAATATCTGTTTTACCCAAATCCCTGTGTTGGGAAAAAAAATACAACTGTGTAAACAACCGTCCCCCCAAAAAAGCCAGGAAGTGTGATAAAATAAAGATTAGCTCAGCCCCTTAATGACAGATGATCATCTTTATTCTCAGTGGTTTAGAATATCACTAAAATGCTATTAGATTTAGTATAACGCATTACAAAATTTATGACAACAGATCTTAAGCTGTATGATTGTCTGATTTTTTTGTAGCTCTATTGAAAGCTTTTGAGCTACACTTCAATAAAAATAAATGTGTTCTCATGTACACAAAATGTTGCAGGTATCCTCAGTGGCTTTAGAAATCCCCAAGTCTCATTCCTAGGGAGGGCTGCTGGAACATAAAAAAATCTGCACTGTGCCCTAGATCATGAGAAACTTGTTTTCTCACCATAACATTTTTGGATCAAAAACATCAGGAAAGAAGCCAGGCCTCATCACAGGCCAATTTATGAAAAGGGAAGATTACCGGGGGTAGAGGACTGAAGTAAGTATACAACAATAAGATAAACAACACATACTGCAGTTTTACTGAGGTCATAAACTTACATGAACACACGGAATTCTACATATGGGGACATAATCAGGGAAGATGACTCCTATTATAAAACAGCCATGTGCTATGTAAATTGTTTTACTTTGGACACAACTGTCAGTCTAGAAAAGAAATTTTTCTATTAATAAAAGACATGTTCAACAGTCTGTCCTTCATGCCAAAAATTAGATTATTCCCTTATTTGATTGTTTGATTTGGCTCACACTTAACAGGGAACTCAGCATAGTTTACCATTAATACTAATTATGAATTAAATCTTGACAGTCACTGGACCTCATAAAATAGATTTTTAAAGCTTTGCTAAAGCATGTGTGAAAGTGAAACCTAAAATTAAACATATAATATTTTTTTAAAGTAGTAATTTTATTTCATTTTGGATAACTAGTGTCAGAAGTTTTCAGGTACATACTGTGAGTCAAATTGGTGCCTAACAGTTACACCAAAATTTTCAGACCACTCATTAGAGCTTTGTTGCAAATTTAAACATACTCCCTGCTACTTCAATCCTGTTGCTGTCTGGAGATATATACTTCCCTTATTATAAGATATAGTCACAAATTAAGACTCTTAGAGAGAAAAATCATGATACTGACAGTTAGAAAAATGTCTCTGCCCGTGTCCATCAAGAACCATTACCACACACCATCTGCAAAGGAGACTCTAATTAGAGAACATTCCCAATCATGTTTTTAAACATCCAGCAGCATGGCCACATGCAGGCAAACACTCCTGCACCATTAATCTTCATTCAAACTGTTAGGATGTTTGTCTAGGCTTGACCCACACCAAGCACTACAGATAGATTAGCTAGAGTAAAGCTTCCATTTCTCACCACATGTCAAGGCAGGTGGAATATTCTGTTGAGCCTAGAAGGACATCTGGAGGTCTGTACCACAAGGTAACCACTTCGTTGGAGTATGTGTGGCTAGGGACGGATTTTGCTCTTGCAAGACCTGTGGGTTACATGAAACATAAAGAAGTTTAACAGGCATTAGCAAAACAAGGGAATTAAAGTTTGAATGTTCACAGTTTTAAAGGTCAAACCTGATCTTTTAATACAGAATCAGGAGTGCAATGTCAAAGTTAATAAAAAGCTGGGGAAAGCATATTGTGGTTTCTGTTTTTAACACATGCTAATAACCATCAAAACATTTATATTTCCTAATAAAGCACTGATGTCATGAATCTAATAAAATATCAGCAGAGTACACAAATAATTCATAAACTATTAATAACACAGAAGCTTAGAAGTCTCTTGAATTTTTTAGATTTATAAGTATTATGAGAAAGGGTTCCTTGGTCAAATAACTCTGAGAAAAAAGTAGATTTAGAAAGTTAAAGAATACTTAAATTGTGAAACTTCTCAGTTTTCTAAATTGTTCTAATGCGTATCGTGAATCTGCAAGATGAGAGTATAACACTTTCCTCAAAGAATTGTCCTACAATTTCTTGTGGTTTCAGTGTTCTGTCAAATACTCACTAGGAAATGCTTATTGCAGAAGCTCTTTTGAAAAAACATCTAAATAAATATAAAGGAATAGTCAAATCTGGTACATACATTGATGACATTATATATGATAAATTAAAATGTCCTCTTAAGAATTTTTTTAAACTGGGAAGGTGTTAAGTGAAAAGGTATATGCAATTTGACCTCATAACCATAAATACTCATGCACAGAATAAAGATTGGCAGGTCTGGGGTTTTTTTCCCTCTAAAAAAGAAAAAAAAGAAAAAAGTTTGGCAGAAAATACATTTAAATGTCTTCAGTGGTTACCTCTGGAATATGGGATTATCCATATTTTTTAGTAACTTTTTCTGAGTGTTTTCCCAAGATTTGTGGAATGAATGTGCAATTATTTTAAAAATCACAAAATCTACAGATGTCATTTTTTAAAAGAAAAAAAACCCTATGTGACAGTTTTCCATCTAGCTGTATTCATTAGTGACAAGAATATTTTTTTTTCTGTTGGTTTGTATTTTATTTTATTTTATTTTATTTTTTATTATACTTTAAATTCTAGGGTACATGTGCATAATGTGCAGGTTTGTTACATATGTATACTTGTACCATGTTGGTGTGCTGCACCCATCAACTCGTCAGCACCCATCAACTCGTCATTTACATCAGGTATAACTCCCAATGCAATCCCCACTCCCCCTCCCCGTGATAGGCCCCGGTGTGTGATGTTCCCCTTCCCGAGTCCAAGAATAAAGTGCTATTTACTGTTACGATGTTTGTAGCACTTAAAATATTTTTACAGTGAACCTACCATAACATATTCATTTTAATGTTCTATTTAAAATTTTTTATGTAGTAGTAAGGAAATGACTTTTTCTTATTTATTAAATGTAGCATTCCATTTTAAGTATTATATGTAAATTTTAAAATTAATAAGACAGCTGGTAAGACAAAGAATTTCTAATTAATTCAGCTACGGTTACAGTGCCCCAATTTTTTTCTACAAGTCAGTTTTAATAATAATTCAATGGTATACTATAAATTGGTTAATATTTATAAGTATTCCATATTAAAATATACAGATTACACACACACAGACATACCTACACATTCATGGTCCCCAACTTTTCTGCACATGAATGGAGTAACTATTTTTTATAACAGATTTCTATAACAATATCTTCCTTCTTTCCTCTGCAAGGTTTTATGCCACCTTAATTCACACAAAATTGAACAATACATGGGACAATCAAGATGATAAAGTGTGGCCAGAACTTGGTAGCTCCATTAAAAGGGTTGGTTCCTCCAATGACTATGGTTCCATATGGAGACTAAAGAGCCAGGCACAAGTCCTGAAATAGGTTCTGACTTGTTCCATATGCTGTTGTCAAGTCAAATGGGATGCTAAAAACATTCGGGCTTGATTCTCTTGGTTTTCCTGAGGCCCTGTTGTCAGAAAGCTAAGCCAGAAGGATGAGAGAATGTAAAAAGTTGAAGATTTTCATTGACAGCTCAGACCAGGCTAGTTATAAAAAAATTGCGATGTCCTCAGGTTTAAAGGGGAAAATAAGACCACAAAATAACCTAGAAGTAGTATAAATCAAAATAACCACATGTAATTTCAGATCAACTATGCTCACTTTGCATATGAGTTTGCTAGACTGGTTAAATACTTTTGGAAAGTACAAATAGAAAAAAGTGCTTTATCTACATTATTGTCTTTTTTCCCACGCTTAGGCCAAAGACTACTCGAATTTTATTCAGATGAGCCACATAACGTCCCAAAACAACAGTAAAAGTAGCTTTCAATATCTAACTTTCCAAAGCTTAAGACTGAGTCTCTTAAAATGGTTTGCATGTAAACGTGTCAGATAGAGTGAAGAATGTTATTACATTTTTAAGCTACATTATTCTACATTGCTTGAGAAAAATTCTCTTATCTCATTTGAATATAGTTAGTCAATTAAAACAATTTATTGTAGAAAGTGTCCTCTATATTGATCGACAAAAAGTTTTTACCCTAAAAATGTCTGTTTGGTTAGTAAGATAAGAAAATCCCAAAACTTTTCAGGAAGGGAGAAAATCATTAAAACAATGACTCAAAAAACAAAAATAAAAGAAAGACAAAAAGAAGCAAAGTAAGAGAAAGAAAAGAATGAACAAAAGAGGAAAGAAAGATACTTTGAAGTATAAATATATACATTTTTAACAAATATTTTTGGTAAAGATATTGATATGTGTTTACATAGTTCATGCATCAAAACATGCTTACTCATGCAAAATTTATTAAACTACATTCTTCAGTTGAAAGAAAACTGTAGGACAGGATTAATTAGCACAGCATGTGTGAAAGCTTTCTTTCTCTGTTCCTTGTCAGTTGCTATGGTTACACTACAGGAAGAGAGCTACACTACCTTTTAAAAAAGATGCAGTTCATGGATTACTATCAAAACTTCTTATATTAATGTTTAGTTTGATTTAAAAGTCAAAAAGCAAAGTGCTAACCAGACAAGTGCAGGTTATATGCACGTTGCTGCTTTGGCTGAGTGTGTGCTCATGAAGGGGTACAATTTCCGATGGGTACCTAAAATGGCTTGCATAAAATTCAGTGTATCCAACTTCAAGGTGCTGACATTTCTAACTAATGAAAGACCCCAGAGTAAAGGGGATAATCCTGCTATTCAAACCCTACTGCCAATGATTCAAAGTTGAGCTGCCCTGATACTAGTATAGCAGAATCTTGGATTTCTGGAGGAGTTAAGAAGCTTTATAGCTAACCTCTTATCCAATAACAAAATTCCTCCTCACATCTCTATGATGGTTATCTTATAGATAATATCTGTTGCTACCCTGAGCCTGGTTCTACCCTCTGGCATGGACACAGAATAAATCACGGGATAGTGCTCCTGACATTTTCCCTAAGCAGACCAGCCATTCAGCACCAAACAATGAAAACTCCTCAGGCCTCATCATAATAGCTCTCTCTGCTGCATTAGACTCTGCTGACCACTCTCTTTCTTCTACATTTTCTCACTTTATTTCTCAGATAGAGGATAGTTAACCAGAATGACTTGGTCTCCTTCTGGGACCTTCCCCTTTTTGCCGCTTAAATGCTGGTTTTGTCTATAGCTATATGTACATATGCTCAAACCAGTGCTTTCTCAAACATATACACTTTATAGGTCACTGGGCCTTATGTCAAGTTTTTAAACTGTCATTCATAGATGATTTCGCCCAAGATTTTATCTCCAGCTTATACTTGTCCTTGGACTTCAGACCTGGTTCTATGTATTTCCCTACTAGGCATAGGTGCTAGATGTCCTACAGGCACTCAATATAATTCCAGCCAGAAGTAATACAGAGAATACACCAAAAGAGTCCAGGAGCAAATGCATTTTACTAGTAATTATTTTAATTTCCAAAAATAGCCGAGGTTCTTTTCTTTTAGCTGTACACAGATGTAAACTAGAACTTATATTCCATGTACACTTAATTATTCCTTCAAATTCCAGTGCATCCTTTTCTTTGTAGGTGGTAAAATTGGCTGGGGATTTGAGCAATCTCTTTAACTCTGTGGAGAAAATTGCTCAACCTAGGATAAGGTTCAGAAATGATAACTCCCATTCCTTTGCTTTGACTAAGGAATTGAGAAGGAACTGGCAACACTGACTTACTCCTTTCTAACTAAGTGAAATTAATAACAGCAAATCTAGCTGAATTTTCAGTCAACTAAAATGCAGTATAGAAATAGTACCTTTCATTACTTCAGAGTCTTTCCAGAAAATGGACGAACGCTTTGTGTTGGTCAGTGGTTTCATATTATATTATGGAGTAACTCCCACACCTCTCTCTCAACACACCTTACTCCCCAAATTAAACAATCAGAAAAAAAAGTCTTGCTCCTAATCGCAAAATCAAAATTTCTAGGAGAAAGGTTCCTTTCTTTATCACTTGACTCCAGACAGACATAAAATGCTTGGATAATATTTTACCACAAGATAGTTACACTGGGAAGGGAAAGACTTGAGGCCTTCTCTATTCCACGAATCAGTCCTTGGGGTGAAGGCTTTTGGACTTCATTCACATTCCACAGTCAAAGACTGGCCAAGAATTTCTTTTCTGATATAATTTTTAAACGGAGTATTCTCCCTCCTACAGGATTTTTACTATATTAAATATCTTATGATGTGGTAACACTATTTGAAGATACGCTATTGCTGCTATTATAGAGTATCAATAAACAACCAACAAATATTTTCTTACGGTGTTCTAGCCTTTAATCTTTTCTCTCTGTACTTGACAAGGTTTCCCTGAATGACTTTATTTACTCCCATGGCTTAAGTTACCATCTATATATACTGATGATCCCAAACACATATTGCTAGCATCAACCTTCCCCTAAAGCTTCAAGTTTCTATATCAAAAATGTCCACTTAGATCTTCCATGATAGTCCACAGGTATCTCAATTAAACATTTTTCCTGTCTCCAATTTTCCAACCAGTACTGCATCCTTTAGCATCTCCAACTGACTGCTATACATAACCATCCATCCATTCACCAAAGCTGTAAGTCTTGTTTTGGTGTAGTCTCCCTCTCCTTACAAAATCACAAAACCCAGTGGATTTTACTTCATAATTTTCCCTCTTTTCTTCCTCCTCCTTAGGTCCTCATATCATCTCTTGCTGGATTATTACACTAGCAAGTCTGACCATGGCACAATATTATCTTTAAAATATAGACAATAAATGATGTACATTTATTAAAATTATTTTTATTGTTGGCCAGGCGCAGTGGCTAACACCTATAATCCCTGCACTTTGGGAAGCCAAGGCAGGTGGGTCACCTGAAGGCAGGAGATCAAGACCAGCCTGGCCAACATGGTGACACCCCATCTCTATTGAAAATAAAAAATTAGCTGGGTATGGTGGCAAGTGCCTATAATCCCAGGTACTTGGGAGACTGAGGTACGAGAATCGCTTGAACCCAGGAGGTGGAGGTTGCAGTAAGTTGAGATCACGCCTGGGCAAAAGAACAAAACTCCGTCTCAAAAAACATAAATAAAAACAAAAATTAATTTTATTGTTTAATTGGAACATTCCTCAATGCAAATAACAGTAACAATAACAACAAAAGACTTAAATGCCCAATCTACTCATATAATCACTATGAGATGTGGGTACCTGCCAACTCCCTCCCTCTTATTTGACTTAC
Source organism: Chlorocebus sabaeus (assembly GCF_047675955.1). Lineage (NCBI taxonomy): Eukaryota > Metazoa > Chordata > Mammalia > Primates > Cercopithecidae > Chlorocebus > Chlorocebus sabaeus. The sequence continues at coordinate 61,888,526 of NC_132924.1, forward strand.
TAGGAAGTGTATCCTTTCCAGAAAATTGGGCATCTTAAGGACAGGCCTGTTTTTTGTTTGTTTGTTTTTTAAATACATTTGCCATCCTATGGTGTTGTTTAAAGTGGAAAAGTAGTTTCAAGATTACAATTAAAATATCCTTTTCTTTCCTTTGAATGTAATATATTTGTTTTGGTTTCTGTCTAGACTTTCAACAGTGCTACTTTTTACAAGAAACCAAAATCCCTTAAAAATGTTTAGATTTATTCAGTAGTCTTCCTGCTGAATAAGGGTATTCTCTGAACACAAATAAAAAGGAATTAAGTCCAGAAAACACTGAAACTTGTTAAAGTAATATTTGATTTTATTTAACTATCCCCGAATTTTTTAAGTTCAATAAATTATGCCTAACTTGTATATATCCTAAAGGGTACAGATTTTTTAAAAAAATATATATTTCATTTGGCCGGGTGCAGTGGCTCATGCCTGTAATCCCAGCATTCTGGGAGGCCAAGGCAGGTGGATCACCTGCGGTTAGGAAGTCAAGACCAGCCTGGCCAACATGGTGAAACCCTGTCTCTACTAAAAATACAAAAAATTAGCCAAGCATGGTGGCGGATGCCTGTAGTCCCAGCTACTCGGGAAGCCGAGACAGAGAATCACTTAAATTCCGGAGGGGCAATTGCAGTGAGCCGAGATCGCACCACTGAACTCCAGCCTGGGCAACAATAACGACACTCCAACTAAAAAAACAAAACAAAACAAACAAAAAAACTATACACACACACACACCCATATATATATAATTTTTAAATAACAGAAATAATAACATTTTAATATAAGCATTCCACAGAAGACATAAAATATTCAAATAATTAACTTTCATATACAGTACCGATTTATTTTTTTTCTATTTTTTCTCTTTTTGCATAGAAAATAAAAACAATATGGTTCTCTGGGAAATAACAACTTTAAGTGAAATTAATAGATGTGGTAAACCAACTAGTTAGAATTCTTTGGCTAAATACTATATGAGAAACATGCTTTTGTTCTTAGAGCATTAGCATGCATATTGGAAGACTTGTGATATGGCAAAACTAAATGCCTAGTAGTGGTTCTGGCACTATCTAGTTTGTTATTTCTCCTTGATTAAGTGACTTAAGCTTTCTAGCTTTGGTTTCACTATGTGTATGATGAGGGGCCTGAGATATGGGGTCAGTAAACTATGGCCTGAGAGCCGGCCATTTGTCTTTGTAATTAAATTTTGGTGGAAAACAGCTACATCCATTCACTCACGTATTGCCCACAGCTGCTGTTGCATTAAACCATCTGACCCATAGGCTATGATATTTAGTACCTGGCCCTGTAAGAAAAAGTTTGCTGACTCCTGGGACAGACTAAGCTAACTTCAAGTACTAATTCATTCAAGTACTAATGCTCAGTGATTCTAAGAAAATATTTTTCACTAAAATCTTCACTCAATGTATGAAGATCACATGTGCTCAAATTCTTAAACAGCCCTTTAAATAATTCCACCTCAATGATCCCATCACATCACATCTGCATTAGCAGTGAATGAAAAATCATTTTCAATAAAGTATATGTGAATATATCATTTTCACAGTTCACTGGTTTACATTTCATTTGCTAGTTTCTGCTTCTCAGTTAATGAAACTTGTAGTTATTATTCCAATGCTAGATGACAACACAATATAAAACATGAATTTCAAAGCCTGACTAAATCGGCAATTTTGATGAATTTCCATAACCACGCTGATTTATTACCAATTTTCAAAACTTAAAGGTAAAACCCATTGATTCATTATAAGAATCTGTTTTAAGTCAAGGTATAATATTCAGAACTTTTAAGGCATTTGTTTGTATTAATATATACTCAAAACATTATACACATATGTACCTATATGTGTTAAAGAGAAAATATTTGTTGACATAATTACAACCATAATTAGGTCAAGTAAGGTAAGACTAACTGCGATTTATGCCAGAGAAATACTTTGCACTTGATGGGAAAGAAGTCAATCTATAAAGTTAAAAATTATTATACATACATATTTAAAATGACAACATATGCTCTTGTTAGTGTATTAATTTCTTTACTTTTTGAAAGAAAAAATTAGTATGAGTGTCTGTATGAGAGGCTTCTGAGAAAACTCTTCCCATTTCCTTCCTAAACCAGCTAGGTTTCTCCCCCTTCCTTCCTTCCTTTCCTCCTTCCTTCCTTCCTTCCTTCCTTCCTTCCTTCCTTCCTTCCTTCCTTCCTTCCTTCCGTCCGTCCGTCCTTCCTTCCTTTCTCTCTTTCTTTCTTTTCTTTTCTTTCTTTCTCTTTCTTTCTTTCTTTCTTTCTTTCTTTCTTTCTTTCTTTCTTTCTTTCTTTCTTTCTTTCTTTCTTTCTTTCTTTCTTTCTTTCTTTCTTTCTTTCTTTCTTTCTTTCTTTCTTTCTTTCTTTCTTTCTTTTTCTTTCTCTCTCTCTCTCTCTCTCTCTCTCTTTTTTAAGTAGTAGGAGGAGGCAATATCCTTACCTGGTCTTATTATAGATAATAGAAAATCATGAAAATCAGTGGATGTACAGTGTTCATTATATAGAGGCAAAACACATCATAATTTATTGAGCAGTTATAATTAGTTAGGTACTCTAATGGTTTTAAAGGTATTATATCATTTAATGGTTACACAACTTAGAATGTTGTAAGGTTATTCACATCCCCATATAACAGAAAGAAAACTAACGCCTAGAGAAACTAATTTACCCCAGGACATACTGTAATAAGTGGCCAGGAAAATGCAGGTAGTGCTACCACCTCCCCAAGAAGACTGGGAACTTGGGAACAGGTTGCCTGGCAAGTGTTGGGCTAGCACTGGATGGTAGCCTAGACCAGCAGGTCCAAAGTCCAGAATGGTGACTGGTTAGCCTGGTGAGGGAGACTGAAAGGGATAAGGTTGTGGGATGGATGACAGCAAAGACAGGAATGGGAAGTAAACTGAAAACACAGGCTGGTTGTTCTGGAAAAAGGTTCCAAAAACATTGAGTAAATTAGAGAGAATGATTGATGCTGTCTAGAGAGCCTCCAGATAATCAGACAAAAAGTCTGTGAAGAAAAGAGAAAATTGATAAGGAAATACTGCAGATAAAAGCTCAGGAAACTTCAAGCTAGGGTCTGGTTGCTGAAATGAGAATAACTCTTATCTGCTTTGTTTGTTGGTTTGTTTTGTTTTAAAATGGAAAGGGTGGAAGGCAGTAGCCACATAAATGGAGCAGTTAGCTAGAAGGCTGTGATGGCTTGCAGGGTAACAGCGGGAAATGGAAACTGTTGGGAGAGGGGGACCGTGAAAAGGGAATGGCCTATTTATCTTACAAGATCCTAAGACTCTTTTTTTTTTTCTTTTTTCAGAAACCTCAAACTGGGGTGTGGTCAACGCCAATCTTAAGGGCATGTAATAAATAACACTGAAAGAAAAGGCTCTTCTGAAACGCCCTGACTAAAGTGAATTTTTAAAACATTCCATGAGATAAAAATAGGCAATTACTTTCAAACATGAACTAAGAGGATTTTATGTTTCTTCAATAATAAATGCCCTTATGAATCAGTGCAAATTAATGAGGTGATTATTGAGCAAATTCAAGAAAAAAAAGCTTTGGGTCATATTGAATTATTGTAATACTTTTAAATTTTATGGTTGCTGCCCAGGTTTTCTGAATCATTTTCACTATGCTTTTGGTATTTTCTTTTCTCTCATCATTCTATTTGAGGAGAAGCCTATTAAAAGACATGCACATCTGTATTTTGATAATTTTAAAGACACTTTGTGACACCTGGTGACAATCTTGATTGTCCTGAAATTGGAGTTGGGCATTGCTAATGTAGTAAATAAGCGTCATAACTTTGAATCTCCAAAAGAAGCATTTGGGGAATATTTTCAAAAATACATTAATTCCATGAAATAAATACATACCACAATCACTACAGAGAAGAGTCATCACAGAGCTTTCGTGCAGGCAAGGATCTAAGACAGTCAGTATCTTCTATAATATTCTTATTTATTTTTAAACAGAAAATAAATTGAGGCCCAAAGTTCTGTCCATTCTGCCTCCACTGCTTCTAATTCATTCCCTTCTTTGTCCCCACTGCTACTGCCACATCAAGCCCTTAGACTTAAACACGTCTGTTTCTTGAACCTATTAACTGGTCCCCTAGCTGCAAAGTTTGCCCTTCCTATTCCTCTTCCATATTCTGATGAAGAGACAGTTTCATGTAGTATGTAAGAGCTTCCTCTTTGGGGTCAGCTATGACTGCCACTTACAAGATGTGTGATTTGGGGCTCAGCTTCAGTGGCTTTGTCTGTGAAATGCACGTAGTAAAACTCTGCTAGATAGATACTCTGAATTTGCCTCTTCTGATGCATTCTTGACTCTCCTTCACCCTGTTCTTTGCTCCCCACAGGCTGTCCTTAATGAGCGCATAATTACAACGTCCTTGTCCCCTGGCCTCAAGTTGGGTTTGGCCAATGGGGAGCAAACTGACCAAATGATCATGAGGAAGGAGAAAAGTGAGCTCAGTATATTTGTTCTCCTGGCTTCTTCCCAACTGGACAAGGAAATGGTATTGACTAAGTTCTTCCTTAGAAGGCTACAGCTCTTGCTCAGGCAGTTCCAGAACCAATTTCTCTGAATTCTCCTAGGAGGAGTAGTGAAATTTTCCACACTATTGCTAGCCTGAAGGGGTTTCACATACTTAACCCTGCCCAGAGTTTCATAAACAGTCCCTTCATCGAACACCCCTCAATTGCCCCATTTGTATTGCCATTTGTTTCCTTCTAGAACCCTGATACAATAGCCACACCTAACTCGAAAGGTATTTGTGTGAATTAAATGAGATAATGCATGAAAAATGCTTAATCATACATCTGGCCTACAGCAGCACTTAATTCATACTGGCTATTACCAGGAACTAAAACACCATCTGATTATCTAAACCAGTTCTCTGCTAAAAATCTCAATAGATCCTCTGGGCTTTATCCTGAAGTCCAAATTCCAAGGAATAAAAGAATATGTGACTATCTTATTTCTTCCCATCCCTTTCTATGTTCTAGTCAACTGTTAGCAGCCAATCAAATTACTGGTAGTTTTTTTTTTTTTTTTCTTATTTCAGTTCATTGGAACAACATGGTCTCATATCCTGTAATTATTAATACTTATTCAGCAGATGACTCCTACATATCCTTCAAAACTATACTCAGGGCCAAGGCCTCCAGAAGCTTCCCTGACTTGCCCTCCCCTTCCCGGTCCAGGTAATGAACGGTTCCTCTGTTCTCTGATCTACCTCAGCACTGCACTTAACAGATAAACATAGCATAGTCTTTCATTTACATGACAGCTGCCACCTGCCCCACACAGGTGGGGCAGACCAATTTCCTCAAAATAGGGCCACATTTTTTTCCCTTTTTGAGAAAGGATCTTACTCTGTCACCCAGGTTAGAATGCAGTGGTACAATGACAGCTCACTGCAGCCTCACACTCCTGGGCTCAAGAGGTCCTCTCAGCTCAGCCTCCAAGTAGCTAGGGCTACAGGCGTGCACCACCATGCCTGGCTAATTTTTAGATTTTTTGTAGAGACAGGATCTTGCCATGTTACACAGGTTGGTCTCAAATTCCTCAAGTAATCCTCCCGCCTCAGCTTCCCAAAATGCTGGGATTACAGGCGTGGGCCACTGCACCTGGACATGGCCACATATCACCTGCCTTTGTATCTATCTCCAGTTCCTGGCGTGACATCTGGCCTGCAGTATGTCTACTGATAAACTGACATTTCTAGCAAGAGCCACCACCTAGTATGAACACCCGAAGCAGAGTTTCCTTTGGCAGATGGCACCTATGTGTCATCCCAGCCTATAGGGATGGACCTGTCTTAGTCTATTTTTTGTTGCTATCAAAGAATACTTGAAAGTGAATCATTTATAAAACAAAAAAGTTTATTTTGGCTGATGGTTTTGGAGGCTTGGAAGTCCAAGATCAGGCAGCTGCATCTGCTTGACATCTGGATAGAGTTTGGTATTGTGTCATCGTGTTGTGGAGAAGAGGAAGGATGAAGTGGGCATGTACAAAAAGGGCAAAATATGACGGGCAACCTCAGTTTATAACAATCCACTCTCTTGGTAACTAATCCAGTTCCCTGAGGGCAAGAACTCACTCCTTTGAGGATTAATCCAGTCTTGCAAGAGCAGCATTAATTCTCTTAACAACCTCATCACCCCTTAAGGGACCCACCTCCCAACACTGCCACACTAGGGACCAAAGTTCTGAAACATATTCTGGGGAAACACTCAAACTATAGCAGGACCCACCCCAACTCATTCAGAACACCTCTGTTTTCACCTTCAGACTTCAATAGAAAACCTATCCTTGGATTTCAAAATGCTAAAGAACTTAATATGAGTAAAGCTGAAACACAGTAAACCCCAAAACATACATAAAATACTTTAATCTGTTTATGATGCACACGAATATTGTAAATGAAAAAACAAAGCTATTTAATATTCTTATTTATACCATAAGGCTCATAAGGCTATTGATATACAAGCTACCAGCCCTTAAATACAAGTAAGGGAACCACTTTCCTGACTAATCAATTTTTCTCAAATTTTATCTAATATTTAAATTTTAGATAAATAAAACCTCAAGAATTAATCTCTTCTCTGAACTTTTACATTGCATCTCAATCTCTATGCAGCTCACTTGGCAGATAGCACATAAATCTGTTATTATTTATATTTTTATCTCGGTTTACCTCTCTTGCTATACAAAATATATGCCCTAAGAGCAAGGATCATTTCTTATGATTGTCTCAATTTTTTACCACCACTCCCCACTCCTTCTGCATCTCTATGTAACACTGGGTCTTACGTAAAATGTACAATTTAGACAACGCAAAGTCTGTGTAAAACACACTTGGAAAGGGGATTAATTCTTCCTTCGCTTACTAGGATTCCAGGCTATGAATTATTATACTTAGATGTGTTAAACCAGCTTAAAGCCCAACCACAGAAAGATCAGGCTTCTCTGATTCAGCATGACACTTCAGCTGAGTTAACTTGAGCCACAGAAATAGGTATGTCCAGACTTGACAATTTTTTAAAAAAAGAGTTTGACAGGCAGAAGTATAAAAATACTCATTTCAAAGCTTCCAGCTGTTCAGCTTTACTGAAGGAAGAGACCTGAATTTACCTTTGAGGCTGTTTCTTTATTCTTGGAAGATCAACTTAATGGCAAATTCTGTTATATAAATATAAAGCAAGTCCCTACCCACTGTTCTGGGGCAAGCAATGAAATTAACCTGCATCTTGATGTTTCAAAAAGAAGAAAGGGTTTAATGTAAGCCGGGTGCATGTTTTAGCAGAGCCATGTTTCTGAGGCTCTGTGGCTTCTTTGAGGAAGATGTTTATTGATTCAGGGAACATAGAGACTGCACAATGAAGCTTCCCCCTGTTCTTGATCAGCGGTTTTTAGGAACTCAGAGAACTGAAGAAAGGGTGTGTGCTGAAAGCTATTCTTCACCCTCCAAAGGAATGGACCAATAAAGCCCAACTTGCAGTAACATTTAAGTCTAAATCTCACAAGGATTACTGATATTGGACTGTTGGTCGTGATCAGATCCTTAATCCCTGAAGCCACAAGTCATTTCTCCTTATTGTGAAATTTCTCAAGTCATTTCTTCTTAATGTGAAATTTCTCAAGATTCAAGTGTGCCTCTGATTTGTCACCCAGAGCTCTACCTTGTATAAACATTATATGCTGTGATTGTCTACTAGGGCTGGAGGGCAGAGTCTCCAGTCCTGTGGCTGGGGGATGGAAGGTTGACTCCAAGACATAAGATGAGACTTCCCAGGCACCTTAGATTCTCACAGGGAGAGAACATTCCTTCCTGAGCCCTGGGGTTGTAGGGCATGAATTCCAGGTAGCAACCCTGGGGTATAATCACCAGGTAAACAGAGAATCCAGCCCTAGTCAGAGACAGATGCACAGGAAATAAAGATAAAGGATCCCTTTCCCCCACACTGAGACTGATCCTCTGAGCTCTGAGCAGAGCACTTTGAGGAGCAATGTGTGATGCCTCTGTTCTGTCCTGCCTATCCCCAAATGTCCAGCCTTCATAAAATCATGTTGGAAATAACAGCCAGATATCAACTGCATTGTAGCTAAGAAACGGGTCAGCTTTGCCCTTGGGCAGATGGCAAAAGAGTCAGAATAGCCATTGCAGTGGAAGACACCAGGGAGGAGCCAGGTGGGCCCTAAGTGTCAACATTAGAGGTACTTTTATGGTGGCATGAAAAGGAATAGCAAGGTACAAGAACATGAGGCATCTGCTTCAGACACAACAGAACAACACTTGCTGCACTGGTGCAAACTTGCAGGGTCCATGCTGGGTGCAGTGGTATGCACCTGTATTCTCAGCTACCTGAGAGACTAAGGCAGGAAGATCGCTGGCCCCCAAGAGTTTGAGTCCAGCCTGGGCAACATAGCAAAACATCATGTCTACAAAAAATTAAAAAAAAAAATACCCGGGTTTGGTGGTGTGCACCTGTAGTTCCAGCTACTCAAGAGGCAGGAGGATCACTTGAACCCAGGAATTTAAGGCTGCAGTGAGCTATGATTGCACTACTGCTCTTTACCCTGTCTCGCTCTCCTGCAGGACCCTGTCTCTGAAAACAGACAAACAAACTAAGCAAATAACCAGGCCCATGCTGAGGAGCCCCAATGTCCTGGAAAGAGAGCAAGCCATAAAGAAATCTGTGGGAAGTGATTCAGGCAGTGGGTACAGCCGATGCTCACGTTTTGAGACAGGGTGCGCCTGACCTGTCACGGGTATGGTGAGGAGGTCCATGTGACAGAATGTAGTATGTCCTTCATGCACTTTGGTGCATCCATGCTTCCAGGCACCCTCCCCACATGCCCTTCTCTGCCACTTCCTGTATCTAATTCTAATCTCAACCCATCCTCTAATTTTTCCTTGATTACTGAAGTTACAAGTTATTTCTCCTGTTGTGGACTTTCTCAAGATTCAACAGCACCTCTGATTTGTCACCCAGCATTTTGGCTTGAAGCATCGCCATCACATGAAAGTGGCCCTAACCTATTTAAGGCAGAGGCCATGTCTGAGTGGTGAAAGTCCCTAGGATCAATACATGAGTAATGTGTTGAGTTAACTGGTTGAACTGAACTTGGAAGCCATTGGTTATTTTTCAGAAGTTTCAGAGAGTGACCAATGGCAACTTTATTCTGGGTGTTTATCATATATATATCGATAAAGATATACACTTTTTTTTTGAGACAAGATCTGGCTCTGTCACCCAGACTGGAGTGCAGTGGCACAATCACAGCTCACTGCAGCCTCTACCTCCCGGGCTCAAGCGACCCTCCCACTTCAGCCCCCTAAGTAGCTGGGACTACAGGCACATGCTACCACATCTGACTGATTTTTATCTTTTTTGTAGAGACGGAGGTGTGCCATGTTGTCCAGGCTAGTCTAGAATTCCTGGACTCAAGTGATCCACCTCCCTCAGCCTCCCAAAGTGCTGGGATTAGAGGCATGAGCCACCGCACCCAACCTTATTGTATTTTTATACATACAAAGACTTATGGACATGGAGATTCATTGTGACATTGTTGGTAGCAAATGACTAAAAATAACTTCAAACTCCAGGAAAGAACTGGAATTACAGTATAGATACAAAATGCACCAATAAGGCTAATAAATCGCTAGGTACTAATATGGAACCAACCATAACATATTGTTAATGGAAAAGACAAAATAAATAACAGAGGGCATATTAGGTATTATTTGCATAAAAAATGCTTGCTTCTACTTGTATACTGGCTCTCTGGAAAGATGCATAAGAAACTGGTAAAGGCAACTGCCTGTGGGGAAAGGAACAAGGAAACAGGAGAGAAGAAAATTTAACTTTCACTATACTCCCATTTTATACTCTTTGCTATGTCTATTACTGGATGCACATGTTACCTACAGAAAAAAAAAAAATGTTTTTAAAGAGAGAAAAAAAAAAGGGTCTAATAAGTCCTCAAACAGCCCTGGGCAGTCTCAGCTCCCTACATCCCCCAAGACTCCAGCCTTTTTTCATTACGGTGTGGTTCCTAAAATAGTCATTGGTTGTAAATGACAAGCTTTCATGGCATGGCAGGAAAACTGGTGGCTGGCAGGAGTGAGTTAAAGACTGGGTGGAACAAGCAGAAATAAACTACTATTTAAATGTTCTCACTAGTACAACCAAGTTGCCTTCCAAAGCTCACGCTTGTCTACATAATAGCTCGTTTAGCTACTAAAACCTGGGATAGGCTTGCATGAACAATCTGAATCATCAAACAATTTAGAAGTTAAAAAATAAAATCTTCCTTGAAGGGAAACTTGCAGAATAAATCCTGTAATAGATTTCTACAAGATGATGAATGTTTCAAAACTGGCCAAGCATCTAGGACTTTTAAAACAAAATTATGTAATTCATAAAATGAATGCAATGAATGTTGCATTTCTACATCCAAGAAGACTGTACTAATAACCAGTACAAATGAATGCAAGAATACAGTTGGATAGATTTTGATAAGTTTGAACTTATTGTCCGCAACCCGACAATCTATGTATCCTCACTTGTCAGTAAACATTACACATGCTGCATTTTAGAGGACCAAGAATGTTCACAGAAGACTGCCATGGTTTTTAAAGAGCTGGCAGCAATGAAACTCAAACTTATCTTGTGCTATACTAGACAAATGTCTTAGCCTTCAAGAATTACAGACAGAAACCTAACATCTGAAGCACATGTCCTCGTTTTTCAGAATCTGTTACATATACTTTAAATATTCCCATCTTGTCAGCCCAAATAACTTGTCCTTCAATACCTTTATCTTCTCCAATAAAGCTTTATTTGAAATCTTACAATACGGCTAAAGGCACTTGAAATTTAGAAACCTTCTTCAAAAAAATTTGAGTTATGGAATCATAAAGTGCTATTTTGCTATCCACTCTTGTACTGATATTCCATTTCCTTCATTGAATATTTTGTTAAAGGAGCCAAAAGGGGAAACTGTATTTGAAATATAAATATCGAAATAAAATTTAGTACATGTGGACTGATTAATCTTGAAAATTATGATTATATGCTAAAATCCCAAAGTATGAAACAATAAATTATGGGCACAAAATTACTCTCAATCTATTATATAAATTTAAAGATGACAATGCATCAAATGTTGTAAACAAATACAGTATACATGTCTCAAAACAAATTTCAAGGGAATTTGTGTTCAAAATCAAAGCAAACACAAATAGAATTTTAAAAAGATATCCTTTATAGTATCAATTATTTTCTGTAAACCTTGTTTTGTTTCAATTATTGGCAACTTTACACATTGCTAACTTTTAAGTCAAAAGGTAAGCCATTTAACATAACACTTATTCTAAAAATAGTTTTCTTACATTAGCATTCATTTTTACACTATTATTACCATAAAATCACAAATGACTCATTTTTTAAAAAAATTGTTGACTTCACGTAGTTCCTATGATGAGGTCATTTGTTGGCAATGTGTGAAGTAATAAATTTAGGTTGAGTTTTTACTAGATTACTAGATTTTAACCCCCCTAAAGTTTAATAAAAACAATATAACATTAGCAAGTTGGGCTTTTAAGTAGGGAAGAAATGCCTATGAGAAAGGATACATGTTCAGAAGGTAGCCTTCCAATATGTAAAAGCCTAGTCTGTCCGTGTGCTAAATTAGCCCAAGGACTGACAATCTTATTCCACAAACTCTCAAACCTACAGGATTTAGTAGAGTTGTTCAGATGGTTTTAAAAGACTCACAAAACAAGGATGGATTATTCATTTAAGAAAGGCTTGCCATTTAGTACAGGAAAAAGAAATCTGTATTTAGCAATATTACATGAAAAAAAATACAGGGTGACAGAAGTCAACAATTTGTAAACATTTTATCAGTTAGTGGTATGACTTAGGATCTACAATTTGCGCTTTATTACAAATTGCAATACACATAAAAATTCCAAACTATTCTTTGGTTATCTCCTTGCAACTACTATAAAAATCGTGTAATATGAACTTACTCTAGCTACACTTTGTAGGTTTTAGAACATTATACATCGGATACTTTCAGAACTAATAACTTTAAAGACAAGTATACTAAATTATAATATTACAAATTATTTCATTATCTATTTTTCCTTTGAAAATCTCACTGAACCAAATGCTTTATTACAGCTCATTGGTTATTAGTAAGAATAACTGAACCGCAAAGGTCTAGAACAGGGGTTGGCAAATTGTGCTCCATGAACCAAATCTGGCCACATCCATTTGTCGAAATGGTGTCTGTGGCTGATTTTTCATTGAAACAATAGATTTGTATAGTTGCAACAGAGACTTCATGGGCAAAAATATTTATTATCTAGCTCTTACAGAAAAAGTTTACCAACCTCTAGTCTAGAATATCTCCTAAGATAGAAATTTTGTTTTCTATGCAGCATTTTATTATTTGAAATCCTAATATTCTAGATTGACTAAGGTGTGAAAAAACAACAATTAATAGTAAGAAATAAAATGTTTACTTGACTGCTATAGGAAACCAGGGTACTTTCTGAGATGAAAGTGTTCTACATCTTGATTGTGGAGGTGGTTTTCACACTACATACATTTACCAAATTCATCAAATTGTAACTGGAAATTTGATTTTATGTAAAATATAATGTAATAAAAATGAAAACATTTGAAGATAAGTTCACCTCATTTTTATAGTTGGATAATAAAAATACCAAAACAAAAAAAGACAAAAAAGAAAATCAGCTAACGATTTGAGCTATGTGACTTCTGACAGGAGTGTTTCTACAGTTTACCATATAAATTATATAATACACAACAATGTAGAATTTTGAAAACGTATTCCTAAATATTATTTACAGTGTCCTATACTTTGAATTATTTATTTATGTGTTTGCTTATTTATTTATTTTTTAAGAGGCAAGGTCTTACTCTGTCATCCAGGCTGGAGTGCTGTGGTACGATCATACCTCACTGAAGCCTTGAAATCCTGGACTTAAGTGATTCTCCTGCCTCAGCCTCCCAAACAGCTAGGACTACAGGTGTGCACCACCATGCCCAGCTAATTTAAAAAAAAAAAAATTGTAGAGATAGAGTATCACAACATTGTCCAGGCTAGTCTCAAACTCTTGGCCTCAAGTTATCCTCCCTTGTTGACCTCCCAAAGTTTTAGGAACACAGGCGTGAGCCACCATTCCTGGCCTAAAATATTTTAATTTAGATGCCAGACACAGCGTGTGTATTCATTCGTGTACCAGGAAGTAAGTGGTAGATCAGGGAGCAGTTAATTATTTTGTGATGGAGCGTATTCTCTTCCTGAGGGCACCTAAGCTGAGGTTTCAGAATCAAAAGGTTTAAGGAATTATTCAGCTTTAGATATATATCAAAAATTAAAACAATGATATGTAACAAGGCTGAACAAACCCATTATCTACTAACAATCTCATGACCACAGTGAGTTCGAAAGAAAAAAGAGACAAAAAGCTATAGGAGAACACTCAGTTTTCTACACAAAAGTTTTCTCTTCATTAAAAATCTTAGTAGATAAGATTTTATGAATATTTTGTGATAAAAGGAGGCAAATGACTGATTCATGTTGGAATATGATGTTATTAGATTTCGATATAAAATTTGTGACCGTTTCATGGAAAAATATTTGTTTTCTACTGCATTTCTGGTATCTCACATAAATATCCACTTTTCTATGAACTTCATTTGGGACAACAAATAAACTGATCATTGCCTGTTGAAAAGACTCAACAAATTAATAAAATCACATGGCCTTAAAATGCATTTATGTATTGTTAAAAAAAAAGCAACATTTTTTTTAAAAAAGAAAAAAATATTGTTATGTAAACACACAGAAAAGGGTAAGAAATACGTTAACATGGCTAAATTAGAGAAAGAAGATAAGAATGTTTTGTTTTCCTTTCTTTCTTTTCTTTTCTTTTTCTTTTTTTTTTTTTTTTTTTTGACAGAGTCTCACTTTGTTGCCCATGCTGGAGTGCAGTGGCACAATCATGACTCACTGCAGCCTCATCCTCCCTCTATTGATCCTCTTGCTTCAGCCTGCTGAGTAGCTGGGACTCAGCTGCATGTCGCCACATGTGGCTAATTTTTAATTTTTTGTAGAAGCAGGGTCTCGCTATGTTGTCCAGGCTGATCCTAAACTCCTGAAGTCAAGCGATCCTCCCACCTCAGCCTCCCAAAGCACAGGGATTACAGGTGAGAGGCACCTACCACAGGTGATAGGCCAGCCTATGTTCTTCTTTATGACTATCTGTGACGTCTATTTTAAAACAAGGCACATATATTCCTTATAATTGTAAAAGCAAATACATGAAAAATCTACTGATAGATATATTAGTGGGAAAAAAAAAACAGAATGCATATTATTGTTGGTATAATTGCCCAGCATGCAAAGATAGGTATAGATGCAATTAAGGAATTTATAGCTACCATAATCATAAGATAATAAGCAAATGTTTCAAGAGTTCTCTTAGGTAATATCTTCTTCCCAATGTTTTAACAATGAATACATCTTGAAAATAACTGTGCATTCTCCTTTTGTATAATGTAAAGACATATTTAAAAATTTGCCTTGAATTTACTTTTAAAAATGACACTTTCTGGAAGCATTAAAATTTGTCATTCCTTTCCCTAATTACCTAGTTTCAGTCACTGGAATGATGACTGCTATGATCTGAATGCTTATCACCTCTCAAATTCATGTTGAAATTTACTTGCCATTTTAATGGTATTAAGAAGAGAGACATTTAAAAACTGATCAGGTTATGAGAGCTCCGCCCTCATGAATGGATTAATGGCATTATGGCAGGAGTGGGTTCATCATCTTGGGAGTGGATTGCTTATAAAAAACTGAGTTTGGGCCCCTTTTGTCTCTCTTTCTTGCCCACTCTTGTCCTTCTACCTGCTGCCCTTGGATGACACAGCAAGAAGGCCTTCACCAGATGCTGGCCTCTTGCTCTTGGACATGTCAGTTTCCAGGGGATTCAGGAAATAAATTTCTATCCTTTATAAATTACCTAGTCTTTACTATCCTGTGATAGTATCACAAAATGGACAAGACAATACACGAAGAAAGACAATAAAATCTCCATTCCATATAAGGCTGGCAGTCCAAATAACTCTATATTTGTTGAATTTCTTTAATTTTTCATGAGCCAAGCAGTTTACTTTGAAGTTAGCAAAAGTATTTTCAAAGAAATAACCACAAATTTTGTGTATGTATCTATATATTTACATCTGTACCTGGTAGGGAATGGAATAACTTACCTAAAACAATAGTTTTGAAGGAACATTTAAAAATATTAAAACCTAAAACTTAAAGATAATATAGATCACTGAATCTATTCTTATTTTTTTAATTTACAGAAAACAAAACTGTCCATGTAAGTGACTTGTCCAAAATACAAAAGCAAACTAGTGACAAAGTTAGGAGAAATACTGGACTTCCAATTCCTTGATATCATGCTTTTTAAACTAAATTTCACTGCAAAAGGACCCTGCCTTTTTGCTGCCATCTCTGCTCAAGGGAAGGACTTCCAGAAAAGACATAAAGTTCCTAGTTTTTCAGCTCCAGTCTTTGCTGTGAGCCTTGGATATCACTCTCCTATCCCAGAGAACCAGTAAATGGGACCAGACTTATTCACTCAGCTTGACCTCCTTTGATCTGTCAACTGGCCCTGTGTGTGGGAAACCATACATTGCTGGCACCTGGCTCAGGGCTCTGCCATAGTCCCAGGGGCATATCTGGGCAAAGACTGGTCCTGGCCTAAGTCCCACCTGACTGGCAGCAGGTTCCAGCTGATAGGAGGCCAGAGAAACACATGCTGAAACCCTCTTGTGCCACCGCCCTCACGCCCCAAGGCCTCCTGGGCACTGACTGCCTTTCCAGGGGCACATGATGAAGGGTGGAGCTTGGAGACTGCAACTGGAGTGAGAGCAAGTGCTGGATGGAAACAAGTCTGCCTAGCACAGCCTGCAGGCTAAATAAGAATAAAGCAAGTGGAGCGTCAGATCAGCAGCTGCTTCAGAGCCATTTTGGAAAGACGCCGGGAATAAATAAATAATAAAAAATATAACCAAATAATTGCCATCTGTTACTGTTGCTACCACCTTATTGACAATCTACTCTCCAGCTTTGCTGTTCACATGAACATCAACATCTCTGCTCACAGCTACACAGCAAAAGCTCTGTCTTCTGGAATGTTACTAGTAGAGGATTATGAAATATTACCATTACATAAACCTGACTACCTACCTTTACTTATATTGAGCCCTGACTCTGTCCTTGTCTTAAAACTTCATGAAATCCTATTTGGACTTTGAAAATAATTCTTTAGGTCTTCCTCTCTAAATCTCCCAAGCAAAAAGTGCAGTGTCCTTTTCTGGTCTCCCATTCTATATAAAGAAGTTACTTGTCATACAATATAATCAGTGATATAAATTGTCTATTTTCTAGTGAGCTGTTTGAAAACAATCTACAGTGCTCTGCTTACATAACTTTTCGACCTGTTATATAGAAAAGGAGGCTTATGTGAAGATTTGAAAAGATACTACAGGCAAAGTGCTTACTCCAGTGTCTCACATGAGCAACAACCAATAAGGCTTGCTTATCATCACCATGTGCTATCATTAATCATCATCATTATCAATACTGTTTATAAATCTTTATACCCTAAGGTAGCTGTTGACATGCACTACATGCTAAGTTCACGATTTTTTTTTTTTGGAGACAGGTTTTCACTCCGTCACCTGGGCTGGCATGCAGTGGCAAGATCATGGTTCACCACAGTCTCAACCTCCTAGGCTCAGGCAATCCTGGCTAATTTTTTTGTATTTTTTGTAGAGTTGGGGTTTCATCATGTTTCTCAGGCTGGTCTTGAACTCCTGAGCTCAAGTGATCTGCCTGCCTTAGTCTCTCAAAGTGCTGGGATTACAGACATGAGCCATCATGACCAGTCAACTGTTATTCTTTATGGAAAACCATATCACATAGTTTAATCACCATGACATAATTGGACATTAAGTTTGATACCAACAATGGTTGGCAAACTCTAAGATGGTTCCCATGACTCCCTTGCCTATTCATATTTACTTTGTTGTGGAATCTTCTTCCCTTGAGTGTCTGTGAGAGGCTCTCAGTCCAAGAGACTCAAAAAACAGAATGTTGCCAACAGCCATGTGAGCTCAGAAGTAGATCCCTTCCCAGTGGAGCATTCAGATGAAACAAGAGAAGGCCTGGCTGGCTGTGCGGACTGAAGAGAGACCTGGAAGCAGACGCACCCAGCTAAGTCATACCCAGACTCTTACCACACAGAAACGGAGATAATAAACCAGTGCTGTTTTAAGCAGCTTATTTTGCGGTAATTTTTTACACAACAGACAGCTAATATACCAACATTTCCCCAACTTACGTTCCACGGAGTCCAAAATTTGTTCTTAATCTAGTAAATCTGGGAGATGTAATGACAGATTTAATTTTAACAGCAAAAGACCAAGAGCTTTTAATCATTAGCAAATGAACATTGAGATTCTACTGGTTAGGGGGAGATGGGAGAGATGCACATATGCAGCTCACCCCAAACAGATTTGACCAAGGACATTTTTCCTAATTTTAACAATTATTTTTCATTAATGTATATTCCATGGACCATAATTTTATTTTTCTTTTCTTCGTTTTTATGAAATAGAGACATAGTCTCACTATGTTGGCCAGGATGATCTCCAACTCCTGGACTCAAGCATTCTGCCCGTCTCAGCCTCCCAAAGTTACAGGCATGAGCCACTGCTCCCAGCTGCAGACCACAGTTTTAGAAATGACTTTTCAGATTCACAGAAGCTGTAGGAGACACAGAAATCCAAAGCCAGCTGTGAATGCCTCAGACAGGAGGCGGAACATGTGCAAAAGTGGACAATAGCCATCCCATGAATTGAGGGAAATTATCTGACTCTTCCTAAAAATATCCAAAGATGAAAGTTTCACTTCAAATATTTCTCTAGTCCTTCCTGACCTTTTATTTCTCTAAACTAACCAAGCATTATATTTTTATGAACAAATTATGCAATTGTGTTTCTCAAGAACATAATTTTCAGCTATGAAGAAGACAAAAGAGTAGTTTTCTTCTCTTATCCCTTCCTTCTCCCATCACATCAGCCATACATATCACTTCTCACCAGCAATGACAGGAACTGTCAGCAGGCTGGAGGCAAAGGGACAGGGCAGCTTGGAGAGGAAGGGAAATGGAGTAAAGTCCAATGAGCACCCTGTTTGACATCACATCCATCACTTGAAAAGGTGTTGAGTTCTGTTTTTGTTTTTTAATATCTTCCTGCTTTCCAGAAACTTTACTTCTTTGGCAATGAAAAGGCAAACTGGGACATTCTAGAATGTTTTACTACCTTCAACATTTGTGCTTTCAATTTACAGACAGCCCTCTAGAACTGGTGGGTAAAAGTGCTATGTTTAATCTGGCACTCGGTGATTTAAAGGCAATTTCAAATTTGCATTACAATTTCTCAACTTATGTACATTTCAAAGTAAAGTGATACTATGTCTGAATTTTAACAGCGCTAATTCCAATTACTAGTCTAAATTTTATTATTGAGGGAGATCAAGGAGCTCATTTATAGCTATTCTTTGACAAAGTGGTAGATAGCAAAACTTACTTATCTATGATATTCCTATTTAAAAAATCACTGATCATAATAAAAATCAGAACTACTCGAAAACTCTTCATGCTGTTATTTAAAAGATGTATAAGAAGTCATATGATATGATCTTATAAGATTATTTCAGATGAATTATCTTCAAGTCTGAAGAGTCAACAGAAATGCCCATGTTAAAATATTGGTCATTCTAATGCCCAGGTAAAGCTAATATTACAAGCACAAATCAATGCTCTCACATTAAAGAGGGAGTAATGAGACCTGCACTCTCTACTCCACAGGATTATAATGATGAAACAAAGAAAGAGCCATGAAAGCACTTCATAAACTGTAATAGGCTATTACTATTATTAGAAATGACTGAAGTTTGAGTCAATTTCGCTTCCTAAAAGCAATCTAATGTCAAGTGCTGCAGATCAAACATTTCTATGATTCAAAACCAGAATGCTTACAAATGTTGAATTCAGCGTTCAAAAACAAGAATGCCCTCAGACACTGAAGTCTACATCTTGAGCTTGACCAAAAAAAAAAAAAAAAAAAAAAAAAGCAGCAAGCAAAGCTTATCCTGTGTTGTAACACTGCACAGTTCAGATGCCCATATCACCCATATCCAAAGCAGACCACAGACATGTCATTCACATAGAAGGTCAAATCTACAGGCAACTTTCAAAATTTAAGAAGTGAATCCATTTGCTGTCTATAGCCAAGGCTGGCAAAATGTAGGGAACTGATATTTTTATTGTAATGAAGGATACATGTGACAACGCGCTTGATTTATCAATCTGCTAAGGAATCCACAATCTACCATTATTTCAAATCATTCATTTTGGCAATCTATGCATTTTTTCATTGACGACTACAAGAATACTCCTCATTTATGCATATTTCCACTTATATATGTTTACTCTTGAGATTTAAAGACTGGCCAAATGAACTTTGGTAACAATCTAAGTAAGAAAAAAAAACTACCAAAATATCCTAGAAAACAAGCTATTAATATAATGATCTGTATATTGTTTTCTTACAAACTAATTTTACTGTTGTTACAGAGCATCAAATCTCTAAAAACTTCAAGAAATCAATATGCCATTTTACATATAGATTGCTGTGTTACCTGCTAATCTAAAAAGTAATACTTGCAGCAAGAACTACCCTTAAGAGAAAACAAACATTGAAATTGGACAGCAGTAGTAGTGTTCATTCCAGATGAGAGCTTACTCTTCTTTAAAGTATACACTAAGGTGTAATTATGCATTTCTTCAGGACTGAATTTTCTCGTGATCCACAAAATTTCTTATCTCACAGGTCTCTCTGAATGAAAATATTTGGCAGAAACACTCAGCTGTTTATGAGAAACAAAAGTACACCAATGGATTCCTGCTTAGCAAACAAAGTGTTCTGTCTCTTAAAGGAATTAACACGAAGTATAATTGTATTCTCAAAGCATGGCGTGAATAATATAAATTTATCATAAAAACTGTTTATTGCAAGAATGATTCCCTTTTATTAAATTATTGTCACTTCTTTGGCCAGGAAAGCTAAACTGAACAGCACTGTGATAAAGAGATACTTTAAAATCTGAACTACAAACCACAGAAAGTTGTTAACATTGATATGTAAAGAACTATTTTTAAAATCGTCCCTTGCCCAGTAATTATACTTTAAAATAGTCAAATAACCATCACCATGAAAGATGCAAGACAATGATTTAAAAATTAGTCCATTTAAAAAAGGCTCCCCCAGGGTCATCCTTGTATAACACAATAACAGATACTCAGAATGGTGATCCCAAGACTGTAAGGAAATAATAGAGTAGGAATGCAGAAACCATGTCCCCTTGATGTACCATTGTATACTCGGTCACTAGTACATACTATTTTAATAGTATGCACTTATTAAAAATTTGTTGAATGAAAAATCTATTGAATTCTATTCCTTACCACATAAGAAGGCAAGAAGGTATGTTATACATTTCAGAAAAAAATCATATTAAAAATAAATAGTACTTTGACCATAATTAACATAAAATGTATGTAACTGTATATCAGCCAGGCATTTTTCTGAAATTATTTGTATTAAATTTAAAATTATTTTAATAATTTTATGAGGTATACAGTATTACTATTATCATCTCCATTTTAAAATGAGTAAATTAAGTTACAGAGAATTTCAGTAATTCACCCAAAGGCACACAACTTGCAAGCAGCAGAGGCAGGATTCAAACTCAGGCATGTGGCTCCAGAATTGGCACCCTACCCATTTGGGGATATTTTACTTTTTATTTATGTTTATATTTATATATGTACTTTAGTACTTCTGTTACACTTCCACTTGCAATGGAGCTGTGTGCTGTCTATTTCCAAATTTTGTGTGACACTGTGATTTAATAAGAAATATATATTTGGTCTTCAACCCAGGTCTTCATCCTGGCATAGAGTTCCTAAACTCCTTGTAATTTTCTGAGTAACAGGGGTGATAAGAGCATCTTTTGTTATAGTATTTGGTCTTAGTCCTCAGTTCCTGACACAGACTCCTAAGACCCTTAGAATCTTAGTGATAAGAGTATATTTTCTGAATGCTAAGAAAAATGACTGATGGCTAGGGGCCCCTAGATAGGTTCATGATGGGGATTGGTTGCCAGAAGAACCAAAGCATGATTACAGGGTAGTAATTTGCAGCTCCACCAGTGGGCCTCCAGGGAGGGGCAAGGGGCTAAAGATGAGTTAGTTACCACTGGCCAATCATCTAGGTAATGGAACCTCTACAAAACCCCTAAATGATGGGGTTCAGAGAGCTTCCAGGCTGTGGACACACTGAAGTGCTGGGAAGGTGATGCCCCTGGAGAAAGTCTGGAAGCTCTTCCTTCCTGCCTTGCCCTATGCATCTCTTCCATCTGGCTGTTCCCCAGTCGTATCCTTTATAATCAACCAGTAAATATAAGCAAATGTGTTACTGAGTGCTGCGAGCCATTTTAGCAAACTATGGAACCCAAGGAAGGGGGCGTGGGGACACCCAATTTGTAGCAGGTCAGTCAGAAATACAGACAGTCCAGGACTTGCAACTGGCATTCAAAGTGGAGGCAATCTTGCAGGACTGAGCCCTTAACCTATGGGGTCTGTGCTACTGGGTAATTAGTGTCAGAAATAAATAGAATCTTTAGACACCAGTTGGTGTCTGTCGGAGGTGTTGGTGAATTGGTTATTGGTGTGGGGAAATAACCCAAAGAGTTAATTTGAAAGTATTATGAGTAAGAAACAGCACAGTACCATGGAAAAGGCGAAATCTGAAAAGAAAATTTACTCCCATTGGAAACATCATGAGATTTTTTGAGCTACTGCCCGGCACGGCTGAGCCCTAACAGGAACACTGTAAAAGCCAATTCAGTCTTCATCTGTCCACAAGGCTTCTCAATGCTTTAATTTGCCCAGGAATATAATTAAAGAGGGTGATTCCTTAAATTACCAAAGCTCTATTCAAATGTATATTCCAACAAGGTTTCCAACTAGTCTACTGTGAGAAACATTCTTTATATCATTTCTTGAAGTTTCCTCAAGACTTGTGAGGTTTGGAACAGAGTGACATCTAGTATTCTGGGTCCCATCTTCCTGACAGGATCCCAGTGCTCAGGTGACACAGGTCATCAGACCAGCATGGCTTACTTTGAACTGAACATCCAGTTAGCACTCCTACTTTCTCACATGTTTGGGGAACTAGCCATGCGTGTGCCAACTAAGTTATTAATATTCTACAGGGTATTACACTGGGGCTCTAAAGACACCGGTAACAATAATATTAGGAATAATAATTTAACACTTACTAAGTAACAGTCACAATGTTAACTTACTTTCCATCTCTGCCCCAAAGTATACATATTTTTCAGATGAGGGGTCTGGGTTATATAATCTCTGAGGTTCCTTCAAAATCTAGAGAAAATCTCAGTTTAAAAAGTCTGAAAATGTCAATATAAAAGGATTTCCTTCTCTTTTATATAATTATGAGTGATTTAATTTCCCCACATAGATTTTCTGCCTTTATTCTGAAAAACAAACTGTAACAAAATGTTCCCAATGATATGACTCTATCAACAACTGGATGATTTCAAAAATAACACCATCTCCTGCTTCAATTCTTTGAGCAAAATGCTCGCATGTCATTATTTATTTTCATTATTTTTTTACAGACAAGGTCTTGCTATATTGCTCAGGCTAGACTTGGACTCCCAGCCTCAAGCAATCCTACTGCTTCAGCCTCCCAAGTAGCTGGAACCACAGGCACGCACCACTATATCCAGTTTATTTTATACTGTTCTTGTAATTCTGGTATCAGTGATTTTTATAACAATATGCTCTCAATTGATTATAAGCATGTTGAGACCTTATGGTAACTTTTCAGAAACCATACTAAACATTTTATCTTGAAATCTTGCAATGCTTTTCCATCCTCTGCTTATGCCTCAGTTGTTCCATTCACATGATGTGGGCACTTAATTTAGCCAACTCATTGACCCATTTCATCTACTGCTCCCAACTCTACGGCTGGATCAAAGCACAGTTTCTACATCCAATATGAGATCAAAACACAGTTTCTACATCCCATATGAGCTGGTTATTGTTTCACAGGGCGGATTTCCACAGCTGACAACTCTACTCCGTAACAGGAACGAACACTTCAACCTGCATTTTTATATCAGTATCCTTTCTGATTAAAAACTAGAGTGCCAAATAACTTGACAGATATTTCATAGAGAGATGTTCCATTTTTAAAGTTTGAACTTTTGCAAAAAGTTGTATTATTTTAGGTCTATAAACTTGATTATTTGCACCAAGATTCCTTTCTAGTATGTGGTAAAAAGAAAAAAAAATGTTTTTCAGACATGTATTTAAAGTTAATACACAGCACAGATCATTAGTTCTTAACTGTTTTTTATTTTAATTTTCCAGTGCTTTCTTCTTTCATTAAAATGAAAAAAGTCCTAATATCCTAAGTTTATCTATTACCACAGAAGAAATTATACAAGATGAAAAGGACATTTTAAAATATTAATATGCACAAATATGTACTATTTCAAAGCTACATAAACCAACATATGGCAGGGTTTTTTTAAAAAGAAACTAGGGAAAAAAGGAAGAAAGAACACTAATATTGAACTGGTGGTATTAAAGTGAGAAACAAAGATTTAAAATCACAAATTAAAAAAACAATGTCTAACCAGAATTTACAGCATGTCTTACATTTCCCATAGTAGCTGGTAAGTTTTTCTTGCTTCCAGTAAAGATTTTAGAAAACATGTGCTTTAGACTGCAATAATTCATTTACTGTCATCCAAGATTTTAGTATAAAACAGGCATATTGACATGTGGTAGTGGAGTCTGGTTTGGGCTGAATTTTAACACGAGCTTTTTAGAAGGTAGAAGAAAAAGAGATGGGTCAGGATCTGTAAAGCAGGAATATTAGGGAATTGCCAAACTCTAAGCTAACTTTTATACGTACTGACTGTTCCCGCCAAAACTCAAGTTGAAACTTAATCCCAAATATGGCAGAACTGAAAGGTGCGGCCTTTAACAGATGCTTGGGTCTGGAGGGTTCTCTCCTCATGAATGGATTCATCCATTCATGGGTATTAATGGGTTATCATAGAAGTGGCATTAGTGGCTTTACACGAGCATGCTCAACCCCCTTGCCATGTGATGCCCTGCACTGCCTCAGGACTCTGCAGAGAGTCTCCACTAACAAGAAGGCCCTCACAAAAGGAGCCCCTCAACCTTGGACTTAGCCTCTATAAGAAATAATTTTTTGTATTTATAAATCACCCAGATTTAGTCATTCTGTTACCAGTAATAAGAAACAGACTAAGACACTTATCTATATGTTAACAATGTTCAAGTGTAATCACTGTTGCCTTCAATAGCACATGCATTACTTAAAACTGTGATTCATTTCAGTGCTGCTACTGTTAACAACATCTATTAATTCTTACCCTGTAGTCATCATGCCTGCTACTTAAGGTTCCAGTCTTTCTACATATGCAAATATTTTCTAAGGATATGTGGCTATATTTTAACTTACATCCAGTAAGACTTATTTGATTTACTGCCAACAATTCTGCACTCAAATTGTACTGGAAAAAAAAATACATAATGTTTTTGCATACTGAAATCCCTCTGCCTAAGTTTCCATCAACAGTGGAGAATAAGATGATCAGTCCTATGCGTAGCAATTTGTTCTACATTTAAAGATGTCTCGTTACCTCACATGCATGATTTGGCTGAAACTGAACTCTCTTTCAAATTTCCTCATTTCCATGGGTTTGAAGCGGGCATTCTTAGCAATCAAACCCTATCTACACTGCTTCAATCTGGCTTATGGTGACTGAACAGAGAGATTTCTCATAGATAGAATAGTATATGCATATCAGTTGCAGTTCATATACGTCCTTCTTGTTCCCATTTACAGTTTAAAAAAACTAATCTATATGAGTTTTTAAAAAGATGTTGGGCCAGGAGCGGTGGCTCACGCCTGTAATCCCAGCACTTTGGGAGGCTGAGACGGGCGGATCACGAGGTCAGGAGATCGAGACCATTCTGGCTAACGTGGTGAAA
Source organism: Chlorocebus sabaeus (assembly GCF_047675955.1). NCBI lineage: Eukaryota > Metazoa > Chordata > Mammalia > Primates > Cercopithecidae > Chlorocebus > Chlorocebus sabaeus. The sequence goes on from NC_132924.1 coordinate 61,913,929, forward strand.
CCCCGTCTCTACTAAAAATACAAAAAATAGCCAGGTGTGGTGGCGGGCGCCTGTAGTCCCAGCTACTCGGGTGGCTGCGGCAGGAGGCAGAGCTTGCAGTGAGCTGAGATGGAGCCACTGAACTCCAGCCTTGGCGACGAGCGAGACTCTGTCTCAAAAAAAAAAAAAAAGATGTTCAGGGCAGTGAAATTATTCCCAATGATACCATAGTAATTGACAAATGTCACCCTATGTAAAGTCTGGAGTTTGGATGATACTGCTGGGTTAACATAGGTTTATCGACTGTAACACATGTACCACCCTGGCGCCAGATGTTGATAGTGGGGAAGGCTGTGCATATGGGAAGTGGGTATATAGGAACTCTCCGTATTTTCTGCTTAATGTTGCTGTGAACCTAAGACTCTTCTAAAAAGTAAAGTTTATCTAAAAGGAAAAATGCTCTCAAATATTCATCATTTTAATATGCTTGGGACAATGTTATGTTGTGATAACACAAAACAAAAAGATCCAATATAATTAGATATCATTATCATTCCTCTTGAATAGAAAATAAAAACTTGTGAAGAGATGAGCAGGATATCAAACAAGATGTAAATGATTAAGGTAACTGATGTTTCAAGATCAGGGAAAAGACAATTTCAAGTATCAACATTCCTTTTTAAAAGAGTTACTACATCTTTAAAGTAATGTGTCAAGGGGAGATAACTTTATCTAGTTCACATGTCAAATAAAAATTATATCTAACATGTAATCTTAACAGTCTGTTCAATAGATTTTAAAATATGTATACTTGCATTTAGAGTTTTAATGACATTCCCTAGAGAAATTACGTAGGAAAAAAAGCTCTTTCTTTGGCTCATATTGTATCAATTATTCTAAATACATTCTTTGCTTTCAGATCTACATGAAAGCAACTGCCTAAACTTTGCCTTAAAACTGTTTAGGTGTTAAGATGTTGAAAGGATCTTTTAGAAGTAGATTGATGCTTCATTGGGTAATAAAGGGTTTTTTGCTGTTAAAATATATTCTAAAAGAAAGATACAGTAAAATTGAATCCTGCAGGCCATAACAAATGAGCTAAGTTATATCTAACCTTAAATTTATGACTATAACTTCAGTGGTGAATTTCGTGCGTAAATGATTTAAAACACAGGTAAAGGTCTGTACCTTTGGGACTAACAGGCTTTTATCCAGAGACTGTATTTATCAAACTGACAGACTACTCTGCATCTGAAAGAAGGTGATTTATTTCTGTTTACTACTATACCTATGTGAATTCAGAGAAGCACATGACAAGCCATGAACTTACCATGTCCTCTACAGAGTCACATTTCTGGTGTGTTTCTCAAATTAATCTAAAACATGATTTACAATGATTTCCTCTCTCAAATTTAGAGAAGGACCAGCCTGGAAGAGGAAACTATCAACATTAGGAAGGTAAAATTTTAGACCTCTGATGGGAAAGAAACTAATGTGATTTTATTCTATTATAACCACAGAGTTTTTTAACTTTGTTTCTCTGCCAGGACAGTCAATAAAATAAGCTAAGTACTTAAATGCTTATATTACAGAATTCTTGCTGTCTCTTATTCTCGGGGCAACTTTAATCTCATTGTCTTTTGGTATAGTTAGACCATAACCCTTGAAAATAGTGAAAGAATGACTGAGAAATATGAATAACACCAATATCATCTTGCAGAAATTCTATGGACTCATCCATTTTGCTTCAATCTCATTTATATGGAAAAATATCTTTTAAGTTTTCATACTATTATACTGCAAATGACCTTAATTTCTTGGTGAATTTATTTATGCATTTACTTGTCTTGCTTCAATAATTTTCTTTTAATGTGCTCTCGATGCTTATTATAGAAGCAAGGTTCTCATTTAAATTTCCAAAAGATGGAATCAACAATTAGATTCTATGGAGGGATGTTAAAGCATTGACCCCAGGTTTAATGGACAGATTGTTTTTTTTACCCACCAGCAAATATCTGGTCATTAGAAAACAAGTTGATAATTTCAGAAATGTACAACATAAAAAGCCAGCCATAAAAGGACCTTAGGAAGTATATGTTCAAGCTCTTGTTTTTCAGTCAAGGAGTATAAGGCTCAGAGGGGGATAAATGATGGCTTGAAAGTCACAAGATAGTTAGAGACAGGGTTAAGTTCTCTGAACTCAATGTTAACATACTTTGCTCTCAAGAACAGTACATTTAGACAATCAGAGGCTACAGAGTAGAAACTTCAAATCCTATGCATCTTATATATGTTTACATTCACTTAGTGGTGTTTATTTTGGCAGACTAAGATTACATAGTAAATACCAAGTGAGTGTGTAGGGTCTATGTGTAAGAGCCTCAGAGCAATCCTGAGGCTTTAACACTATCTAAGGCCATCTAATTCCATCTACATTCTTCATCATGCATGGCCAGGACAGCACTGAGGAAAAGAAAATTATTTTATAAACTATTAGTTTGCCAAAACTAATCAGACAGAACTTAGTAAATTCAGGTGGGTCTTGGTCTTTAGACTAATACTCAACTTAGTCATGTATATTTTTTATTCATTCAATCAATATTTACTGAACATCCATGTGCTAAGCATGATTCTAGAGATAGTGCAAACCACAGTGAGCAAAACAGGTCAGGTTCCTGCCTTCATGGAACTTCCAGTTAAGTAGTGTAAGCAAAAACTAAATAGATAAACAAATGAACAAAATAATTTCAGAGCTTGAGAAGTGTTATTGAGGAAATTAGACTAGACAATAAGAATGGGAAAGATTTTATTTTCGGAAAGGGGGCCCCTTTGAAGAGGTGACATGAACTATAACCTCTATGGTGAGAAAAAGGCAGCCGCATGAGAAGCAGAAGCACGAGCATCCTAAGCAAAAGGAAAGGCACACTGAAAGCCTCTAGTGGAAACAAGTTTGGGGTTTGGCTGCACCACAGTATACAAGGAGCAACAAGGTGGTAAAGACACAGGCTATACAAGGGATTTGAAATATTTTTGTGGTAAATTATGTAAAGATGAACCATCTTTTAGGAAATTAGTCTGAATGCCTCCATATAATTTATCATTTTATTATATCCAGGCAGAGCAAACCTCTGCATTAGGAAAGTCATAGTGTTTCTAAATCATGTGTAATTTGCTTATTCAAAATGCATATAGAAAATAAGGCTCAGGGTAAGGGTTTAAATATGACTTTGCTTACAAGAAAAAAGAATAGTTACAGCATTTTGACCACCTGGAATTCAGAGCTGTATACTGTTTAAAGTTGAAGGGTCTCCAAATTCACTATCATCTGGTTTACCTCATCCAGCAGGTAAAGTCTATTAAGGTTGAACTCACTCATTACTACTGAATTAGTCAAATGACAAAGTGTTCTTTATGTGATGCATATTTTTGTACTAGTGTAATATATTTACATAGAATGGGTGTCATCTTTGTTATATATAGAAAACAGCATACAAAAATGATCAATAATTTCCTAGCTTAGGCAGCCCTGTAAGAGAAAATATCTACATGTATAAATACAAAGGCCCTGGCCACCTGAGATTGAAAGATATGAATCAAGCATCTGAATTCCAGGTTTGCAACCAGCAACCTGTATGTCCAAGCCTGGGCAAGATTCTAACCCTCTCTGAATCTCCTCTCTCTCACAAATATAGGTTAATATACATTCCTAGCTTGAAGAGACAATGAAGCAAGAATTTCTAAGCGTCTAGCACATAGAATAAACTCAATAAATTTTAGTCTTTTCACCTCATATATTTTTCTAATAAAAGTAGTATCATGTACAATATGAGAACTACAATCATGCATTGTATTTGTCTCTTTTAGTCAAAATTTTATGGTTTTGTTCACATAAGGAAAAAAGGTAAGACAAAGAAACCATTTTTAAAGCTCCTCACATATCAAACACTGAATTAAGACTCTGCGTTTTTAATTGGTTTGCTGCCTGGAACCATCCTATTCTGACTGCCTAACTTCTCTACAGTTTCCAGTGTGTTTCCTTCATCTCAGACACACAAACATGCCCAAACACAGTAAATCACAGTTAATTGCACGTCTTAAATTAAAAGACAAAAAAATCGCACAATTAATTGGGGGAACTTGTCAGTTGGTGCATGAATCTTGCTTACTACACTCTGTGCACAGGATGCAAGCCAAGTGCATGTTCCAAGCTGGACGATTCAGTCCATGCCTCTGAGGAGAGGTGCATGGGCACGATCCTTCTGCACAGCCGTCTGGTCATAAGAATCAAATGCTTTAAAACACTCAACATTGCAATTGCTGAATCAATAGTTATCTCTACAAGGATGTTCAATACAGGACTGAGCATAATAGTAAAAAATTAGAAAGAGCTAAAATGCTCATTAATAAGGGACTGAATAGAGACTATGTTTGGCCATTAATGGAAAAAATCTAAACTGTTACAAATGATTTTGTCAATCTTAATAACATAAGAAAATATTCATGACATACTATTTGAAAAATGCTTACAAAATAGTATATTTCTATTTTTGAGGTTATGTGTTATGCAAGTGAAGCAAGAAAAGAGAGAAAGGAACAGGAGAAAGCTACTGGGAAAATAAACAATAAAAATGTTAACATTTGTCATCTCTGAGTTGTTTATACTTTGTAGTTTTTCTAATTTTCTAAAACAAATCATCTACATTTTAAAAAATATATTTCAATTTGTTTTTGAATCTGATATTTAAAAATATCAGTTTTAAAATAAAGATCCATAAGAATCTTTTAAGATAAACTTACCTACTACAATGAAAACATCAGCATAAAATTTAAAAAGAGTCTCTAGTAAGCGCAAACATACAATCCTATTGTATCCTTGGTTATACAGACAAAATGTATAAAAATGTATCTTATAAATATACAACAAATGCGTGTTCATACAATTAAATGCTCAATACAATAATGTATTTCGACATATACCTTACAGTATATTAACATACCATAAGAAAATCATTATAAATACTTTTTCATTTCCTGACACCGACCAACTACAAAATATATTCACAGTAAGCCAATAATATGGAATTTGAGAAACTGCAAACCTTCTCTACTCCATCCACTACTTTCCCATTATTGTCTACCCTATTATAAAAAGATTTTATACCCAGCCGCCTAATGTAATTCTAATGCTAAAATCTGGCAATAAATGATACACACTAATAAATGATACACACTAATGTGCAAAGAATTTCTTCATTTTTATCAAAGTAGAAAATGACAAAGTTTTATATTATATTATATCACTACTCAACTAGTCATACTAACTTTTGTTTTATTTCATTTTTTGAATAAAAGAATTCATAAAACCCAACAAAGTAGATTCATTCCAAAGGTATTCAACAGTCTGCTAACCTTGAAATAAGAAACAAATATTCCCTGCCTTCTTTTATTTAATGGGGGAGTGGAGAGGGAAAAGATAATCATATTCCAGCAAAAGCCCATCTCAACCTCAGGCATCTTCATGTCCCAAGGGTAATATTTTCATTCCATTCTTAACGGAACAAATTTCTAATCAGAATATGTATTCAAAAATAATTGAGGCAATGCAATGTCAACATGTTATGCTGCCATCAGGTATCCCGCGGTGCTCAGAATCAACTCAACACAATCTCTAGTGTGACAGAGAGCCTGGGCAATGCAGAAACGTCAGACTTGATCAAGGGAAGGGGAGCTAGCAAGGAGCATGCAATGGTTTTGCTTCCCTTTGGATGCTCAAACACGGTGTTTGGAGGAAAGCTTCTATGCTGGAGGAAGACAATCTCAACACTTCTAAGGAAGGAATGACTTATAATGCTCACTCCAGAACCTCAACTTTTAAATAGTAATAAGTGTCTATTTTTGCATTAATATTGAAAATACTTGAAACAACAGTCAATTCTGGGAAGGTTAACACTACATCTAGATTTCTAGTTACTAAAGCCTCAGGGCAACATACATTATTGTATATATCCTGCAATCCTCTGAAAAGGTCCAGATGTTTAAATTTAGGTTTCTCCAAGTTTGGTAAAATATTAGTAATTGTTGAAGCTGGGTGGTGAGTAACTGAAGTTCATTATATTATTTTTTTCTACTTTTGAGTATATTTGACATTTTCATAATAAAAGTTTCAAAAAATAGATTTTCACTCAAGGAGCATATATTTTATGTTAAAAATTTTACTGACTTTTCCTTTGGAAATATGTATTAACAAGATCTGATTTACATTTATTATTAAAGACTCTAACAAGCAGTCTGAATTGTATAAAACTCCACAAAGCATTATATTTTATGCTATCATAAAAAAAGAAAAAAAATTCTTCATTCCAGAAAAAAAAAAAATTACCATGATCTATGATGACAGAAGAAGTGCACCTAAACAAATGCAGTGCCACCATCTGCCTGGCATTCTCACAGTGTGACAAAATAGACTGGTAATTAACTGCTTTCCTACCGAAATCTGCCAGCTTTAACTCCCCCGTGTCACTGATCAGAAGGTTCTGTGGTTTCAGGTCTCTGTGCAAAATATAACGCTGGTGGATGTAAGACAGCCCTCGCAGCAACTGAAATAAAAACAACTGAAAAAATAAGGAGACAAAGGTTAAAATCAAAACACAGATAAACGCCAGTTTCTACATACAGTCTCCTAAGTACTTGTATCAATATTTAGTGAAAATGGATAACCATCACCAAATTTTCTACCAAATTATTTCAACAGAATGTGAGATTTTAGAATGTAAATTCCTAATTCATTTAGAAGTAAATCTAGGAATTTCTAACAACCTATTATACCAACCCCAGAGTGATACTTCCTCAGCCAGAGAGATCTATACTCCAACTACTGTTCTTTAAGCAAAATGTAAATAATCAATTTTTTTATAATTGATTTAGTCTTCAAGACTAAAATGATGTTTGCAAGGAAAGGAAATTTATTCATAATATTATAGAAATCTAAAAAAGAACTGTTTACCAAGTTTATATCAATATGCACATATTTAATTCCATAGAAATAACATAAACATGGTACCCATAAATTCACCCATTAACATGCTTTAAGGAATGGAAAGATAAGATGATTTGAAATAATTAAAACAAAAACAGTCATATTGTCTAATTAATACTACATTATAATTATACTGCTTTTGCACATATGGTCATAGAGATTAGGCTGCTGCTTAAAGACAGGCATGTACCACCTTCACTAATTTCAGAGCAAACCCATCCTAAAGGGAAAGGAAACACAGAAAACAGGAAAGTCAAGAACTCGAGAGTGATACTTTTGCAAGAAATAATTTCAGAAGTGATTAATAGCCTTGTCTGTGAAGTTCCATATTGGGTCATACCAAATGTTTCTATTTCAATAGCAAAAAAGTGTGATTCACTAGGCTTCCCAATATTCTTCTTCTGAAAAAAGAGAATATTTTTAAACAATTTACTTGCCAAAATAATCCTAATAGACATTTTTTAATCCATCTCCTAAAACAAAAACAAATGTTCTTACTTTCAAGTACCACCAATATTCTAGTCTATATAAGCAGTTAGTAACCAAAGGCAGTTTCAGGGCAATTTTAAATGAATTGTAAAAGATGAATGATAGAAAGATTCTGAAATATTTGAATAGAAAAGATTGGCAACTTCCTGAGGGCCGTGGAAGGTGGCATTTCTGGAATGTTCTGACTAAGCAGGGGCTATGAAAGCCAAGTGAATTTCATTACAGGAGATACCTTGAAATAACAGTAAAGCTAATTTATCTCAAAATCTTTGTATGTGACAATATGTATGGGGCAGTAAATTGAGATGATTATTTCCACAGTCTAAGCAGCAGAAAATAGAAGTCTGTTCTGTGTTGGTCAAGATTAAAAGACTAGCTCAAGAATCCCAGGATGCAAATATTGTCCTCTCAACCCTTCCTGTACAACAAACAGAAAGACTTGAGTTAACACCATCACTAGCAGCTGCCAGCCTCATTCTTCACTTCCAATACTCCCTGCATCCTGAAGCTTAAAGCTTATAATTTCTAAGAAAATTCATACTCCTTTAGTTTAGAAGGAAAGAGGGAAAAATAAAGCCACTTTGTGTCATCAAAGTCTTTTTAAAAACCGAAACAAAAACACAAAGGCAAACCACATAACAAACTTAATTTTAAAAATAAGTTGATTTTGAATGGAAACAGCCATTCTGCAAAATGCTACCTGATCTTTGGGACCTAGCAGAGTCTTATCAGAATGCAACTGTTTAACCATGGCAATGCATTTTAATTTAATGAATACATAACACTACGTGCCAACTGCTATTCTGTACAGTTTATAGAATATTACTTCATTTAATTTTAATGAAGTAGGTACTACTATTAACCTCCATATTAGTAATGAAGAAACTGAGAGTAGTTTCTCAAGATCACACAGCAATTAAGTGGCAGAGCTAGGACTCAAACCCAGAGTCTGATTTCAAATTCTATGCTCTTAACCATCTCACCATCTCACTCATCATCTTGGCCAGAAATCAACATCAGCAGGCAAAGGATTGCTAGAGAACTGCTTCCTCCAATGAACAGAATAAAATCTGGGCATCTAATAACATGGCCTCCAAGGCCACTGAGCTGAACACTGATTCCAACTGAGGGACTCAGGCATTATTTTTTGAGGGGTGGGGGCTCAGGCATTGTTACCTATATTCCCCAGCTCCAAGAAACCTTGTCCACCTCAACACTCAGCATGCTGTTCTCCAACCTTGTACCTTTTTTTTTTTTTTTTTTTTTTTTTTTTTGATATGGAGTCTCACTCTGTCACCCAGGCTGGAGTGCAGTGGTACGATCTCGGCTCACTGCAACCTCCGCCTCCCAGGTTCACGCCATTCTACTGGCTCAGTCAGGACTACAGGCACCCGCCACCACGCCCAGCTAATTTTTTGTATTTTTAGTAGAGACGGGGTTTCACCACTTTAGCCAGGATGGTCTTGATCTCCTGACCTCGTGATCTGCCCTCCTCGGCCTCCCAAAGTGCTGGGATTACAGGCAGGAGCTATTATCCTTGCCTCTCCTCGGCCGGAAAAGCCTTCTCTTCCCTTTGCCTACTATTTTCCATGCATTCCTTAGGTCTCTCCTCAGGAACTGCTCCTCCCTAGAGTTTCCCTGACCACCCCTGCAAGCCCTTGTACCCCTACAGGTCTGTGTGAGGTGCTCCTCCGTGCTCCCAGGGCAGTCTCTGCCCTGTCTGCATATGTCTATCACAGTATGATACTTATCCTAGCACCCATAGGCTGTCTGCTTTAACTATCTTTATAACTCGGGTAATAGGTATTGAAACTAGTAATGTGAGTACTGACCTGAATTTAGAGACATCTGGATAGCAGCAGATAAAAAAAATAACAGGCACCTTGGAATGGAATTCTCTAGAAGCTAGGGGCAGACATAGGTAAATCAAGCAGTTCCAAAGAACTCTTCCTTAATACCTTTAGTAATTAGTGAAAATATATAATCCTCATGCTAATCTGGAAGCTATTCAAATAGAATGCCATATTAAAGGAGATTTAAAAAGCAGTACTAGAGGAAAAATGCCACTATACACTCAAATTCCAAGTGTATACATGACAAATGAAGCCCCAAACATGACAAATACAGCCCCAAACAAATGTCAGAACAGATCTCCACAGCATAAATTCACTTAGGGTTTATTAAGTGCCAACCATATGTGCTAGGTGCTGTTACGCAAGAGGGATGCCAAGAGGAATAAGATATAAGATGTGGTCCCTAGACTCGAAGAACTCACAGCTAACTTGGTATGACAGACACACAAACAGATCATTGTGACTTAGAGATCTGTATTTTAACAGCAACGCAAACTGAGCATATTGAAAGCACAGAAGACGGTGGATCTAACTACAATTAAAAAAAAAAAAAAAAAAAAAAGCAGTAGAATTGATTCAGTTGTTACAAGAAGAATAGCCTGGGAGAAGGGAACGAATCACAAGAAACTTGCCACTCTGAAAACAGAATTCATTACGTGTAAAATTTCAAAAGGAAACTGAGTTGAGCATTCAGTAGACACAGAAGTTAAAATGTTATGACAAACCTCTTAACATTCTGAGGGAAAACACTGAGAAGACCAAGCAAGCAAGTGTAACATAAACTCCGAGAAAGACAATATATGAAGCTGTAAACCTATCAACTCGACCTCATAAAATTAACTGTGGCAAGGGGACCATCAACTTTCTGAAAACTATTAGAAAACTTTTACGTTGGAGCTCAAAGAAACTGACACCCTCCGAATGGCACTTTGACATGCTGAACTGAAGAAGTCCGAAGGTCTCCTTGACCTTCTGCCCCACTTCCCATCTCTGCCCCCGTCTCTCAATTCTCTGTCTCTCCCAAAGCACAGGATGAAGTTGTTCTCTGAAGTCCCCTTAACTGCCTAAAATCTGGACCTGCCAAAGAAGAAAACAATTACCTCTGACCCCTTTCCTGAGTTTCCATTAACTGAACTCTTATCCTCGGAAGAAAGACTGAAGTCTGTCAACACACCTGGACAGACTCTTGTCACAAACCACTGTCTGCCCTGCAGGCCCAACAGACGTATATTCTTGTATAATTTTCAATCCCATTGAATTTCCTTAAAAATCATTTACCACACCCCTAAAAGCATCCATACCTCCCCATCTCCCTTTCTCCTAATAAGAATATATAAACATCTATTCACATTGGGTTACTGGGTAATTATTCTTCTATGATGACCTTATGCTATGCACATTAAAATAAGTTTGTGCCTTTTCTCAAATCAATGTGCATTTTGCGAGTTAATTTTTCTGTGAACCTTTAGAGGGTGAAGGGGTAGTTTTCCCTTGATCCCTACATTTACAAAAAACATTTTAACATCCTTAACAAAATATACACTGGCAGATAGGGGTGAGAAGGCTCTAAGGAAGCAGCTGACCTACTAAGTTCAATGGAATGCCCCGTGGACTACTCTTGGAACGTCTTTAAAACTCAAGCCTTAGAGAGTTCTTCTTCTAGACAAATAGGCAAGTCCCCTTCTAATTTAAATTTTTGAGAAAATCACTTCACTTGGTTGTTGTATAAAACACACAGCAAGCTATACTTGATCTCCTATGAAAAACCAGGAGACGCTGTGAGAACACGAAGGGCCACCAAGGAGCGGGCCACACACACTCTTTTTCTAAAGCATACAAATCAGCTTTGCTAATAAAACCTGGTAAACACCAATGGAATCTCAGGCACTAAAAAGAAAAGAAGGGTGACTAATACTTACTGAAAGTTTATTCTTATTTAAAGGTTATTTTAAGTAATGTTATACAAATAACTTAATCAGGCCCGGGGTGGTGGCTCACAACTGTAATCCCAACACTTTGGGAGGCAGAAGTAGATGGATTACTTGAGTCCAAGAGTCCGAGATCAGCCTAGACAACATGGCAAAACTATGTCTCTGCTAAAAAAATACAAAAAATTAGCCACGCATGGTGGCATGTGCCTGTAGTCCTAGCTACTGGGGAGGTTGAGGTGGGAAGACTGCTTGAGCCCAAGAGGCAGAGACTGCAGTGAACTGAGATTATACCACTGCATTCCAGTCTGAGCGACTGAGTGAGACTCTGTCTCAAAAACAAACAAACAAAAAACAAAACAAAACAAACCCCCCCCAACAAATTACTTAATCCTTTCCATCTACCATCCTGTATTTTTCCCTTTGTTTAAACAAATGAGAAAACTAAAGCTCTAAAGACATAAGAAACATAGTCATCCAACCATCACACAGCTCTTGTGAACTTTCCACCATACCTCATTAACTTAAATAAGGTTGATGCTGAATAAATGCATGGATGAATAGTTATACACCCAATACAGTCAAAGTGCTTTTATTATTAAGTGAACTGAAGTTTGTAAAAGCCTCAATTAGCATATAATATAATGAGCACATGATTCTTGAATTTGTTTTTGCCGTTCAAAATCTTAGAAATAGATAACATGAGAGAAGAGAGCTTCATGTGCTGAACTAGATAAATTAATGTATCTGAAACTCTTTATCTTTCTATTATAGTAGCCATAAGATCTTCCTAAGAATATTTTGCCATCTCAGGATATTCTATTCCTTTATATAGGAGACTCATCCCAAATCCATCAGTAGGATCACTGAAAATTTATATTCCAGTTTGAATATGTTCATTTTCTGTAATAAAAATCCAATGAGAAAATGTCTTAAATAGTAATGAAATGATGAACAGGGACACTTCCACTAGCAGCAGATCTATCTTTAGCCAGTTGTCTTGACATCCCCAGCAGGAAACAGCGCCACTGCATATACTTCTTGGGAGTATCTCTCAATACTTCCTCTATTTCCTTCTGAAACTCTTCACAATTTAAGTAGGTAAAATAAATAAATAAATAAATAAATAAATAAATGGTATTTTATCACAACTTTTAAAGTAAGTTTATATAAAGCACACACTATTGGATTCAATGTTATGTTTATTGCTCAGAACTACTGACACTTGCAGTAAGAAAGAAGCATTATAACCAATCCCTCTCACCAAAGTCTAAATAGGTGAGGTCAGATGCTCTTTTTCTCAGTGTCTAGAGGTGTTAGGCTCCGTGAATGGTTAGAAATACATTATTATTTAATATATGCAATTCACTTTAATCTGAGATGAAGCACAGTGAATATCTTGTAGATTTTTCAGGGCATGTGTCAACTTCTTTTAAGGAATGTGCAGGGTCTCTCAGGGCTTACAGGAGACTAAGAAATACTAATAGGAGTCATTAGCAATGGGCCCTACCATTTACAACACAGCAGTAACGTCTTACAAAGATAATTATGCTACTCTTTTGTCATCTCTGTAACTCAGGTTTCTCATCTTAAACATGGTTGATTTGAGCCTTAGATATCTTTGTTAACCATTTCACATTGTTAAATTACATCATTCCATTATTTTATGAATAACAGAAATGGAAGGGATTTTATAAGATAAACAACTGGAGTTGAATCACTACCATTTATTGAGTGCTTACTATGATAGACATTTTGCTAAGTGTATTATATACATTCGATAATTTAACCCTTACATCACCTCTACCAGGTAGATATGACTATCCCTATTTCACAGAAAAAGAAATAAAGTCACAGATAAATTAAGTGAATTGCCTTAGCAAAGTAACATAACAAGAAAAAACTAAATACCACATATTCTCACTTATACTTGGGAGGTAAATGATGAGAACACATGGGCACATAGAGGGGAACAACACACATTGCAGCCTATCAGAGGGTGGAGGGTGGGGGAAGGGAGAGGATCAGGAAAAATAACCAATGGATACAAGGCTTAATACCTGGGTGATAAAATAATCTGTACAACCAACCCCCATGACATGCCTTTACCTATGTAACAAACCCGCATATCCTGCACATGTACCCCTGAACTTAAATGTTTAAAAAAAAAAAAGAGGAATTAAGTGAATTGGTCAAAGGAACACATAGTAAGTAAGAGACAGTGCTGATACTTGAACCCATTTTTGTCTTACTCTGATACTATAATTAAGAGGGCTGCTATCCAAAAAGGTGTGCATACTATTTAATTAAAACAGCTATATACTATGTGAATCTAAAGCTACAAAATATGATATTGGTAGATAAATGAAAGTTATATATGAATAATAAATACTTCAAATACTATGTTCCATATTTAACACTGTATCATTTAAAAACCCATAGGTTTTTAATGCACAAACCTTAAACTATCCATATATCCAACTTCCTAGAAGTTAAAAATAATTAGTTAAAATCCCAATAATATGCAGTCAATGTCAAAATATTTTGTAATATGCATCAGATAATGGTTTAACTGCAATACTAGGTCTTCAGTTTTAAAAGTCACAAAATGATTCATCATGATTCATTCCATTTAGTTGAGTTTCAAAACAGCTAATGCAAATATTAAATCTTAATTTGTAATGCAATGTACACCCAAATAATTTTACAAAGCATCATTGCAATTCAAAGTATTGAATTTTTAAAGAATACTTAGAGGATTATACAGAGATATTAAAAAAAGACAGAAATAAAACCCTAGCTATTCAACATTAAGTATAATTTATGTGTCACTTTGGACATACTTGACAGCGTTAAGTGTGCTACTGGACTGGTATAAGACACAAGCATTCATGCTAAGGTATCAGGCCTTTCATGTGTATTTTTTTGCAATATATATTTTACAGATCCATTTCTTGGAAAATCTGAGTAGCAAAAGGAGTCTGTCTTGCCACTTTTCTGCCCTGTTTGAGTTCTTCCATTCTTCTTTCTGCTTTTTTAGTTACACTCTCTAAGGCTCTGACATAAGGAACATGTTTTGTCATTTCCAGATAATGTAACAATTTAATTTACATTCTTTAAGATCTTTGAACATTAATATGCTTTTCCTAAAGATGAGAACTTTCTGGAGAGAAATAACTCAAAAAATGAGAATTTCAGATTCATGGGCAAGCTTCTGGGGAAATAACTACTTAGCTTACCAAGTAAGTTGGCCTTCCATTGCACACTCTCTACTTCAAGGCAATGGGCAGATACCAAGCAAGGTGGTGTTTCCGGTATGGAGGTGCCCACAATGAGCAGGCAGTTTAAAGCCATGAGATCTAGAGCTGGGAGACTTATAATGAGTCAAGTGAGGCTAGTGTGACTGACCTTGGTTTTGTCAAGTTCTGTAAAAGAAGATCTAGTACAGTAAGCAGGTTTCCAAGTTATTGGACTTTGTATATACCGTGAAGCATGTGGACGGAGGGGGGGCGGGGGCTGGGTCTTCCCTTTAATAAAGGTGGGCATCTGCCTAAAATTAGTATTAGAAATATTCCCTAGCTGAGCAGAAACTGTTAAAGACAAGCTGTTGGATTTAATAGCTATCTAACATAATTTTCCAAGAGAAAAACTGAAAGAACTGTTCTAAGAAATTCAAATAACGTAATCTTATTCTGTCACTGTCAAGTTTCTGTCTGTCAGAATTATAGGACTGACCTGACTAATAAGCGCTTTTCTGAACTGTACAGAAATAGCACAAAATCCAAATTGGGAAATGGAGAGTCACTAGTTCTTCCTACTCAACTTCATTTGGGAACGTATGCTACTCTCTCCCAACTACAGGGCCATTCTTTTTTATACACAATGAAAACAAATCAATATTCAGAGTCTAAATGGTTTTTCTGAGTAAAGTAACATCTTAGATGCTAAATCAAAATAAATTAACTTAATATCAACTGAGAAGGCTAGTATAACTAAAAAGAGAGAGATGTGGATTGAAAAATTGACAAAGGTGATAGATCTTGAGTTTAAAGGCCTTGGAGTTAATCACAAAAACAAACTATATCAAAGAAAAACTAATTTCAAATGGGACATAACATTTAACAACTTGTGAATTTAGATACGTATGATCAACAAACCTCTTTCTCCATCCTCTCAGAGGGGTCTGAAGTAACAGAAATTTATACAGGAATGAGAAAATACCTATGAACTGTACTGGCTGGACACATGAATGCTGTGCCTATCCAAGACAATATGTGTATACTCTACTACTTGAGCTTATTTCCCTTCAGGGTCTCATGTCTGTCCTGGAAAACATGAAAACAAACAGGTCGTGTGTAGATCCATCGTAAACTGGAGAGAGGCAAGGCGATGAGTGTAAAGCCCAGGAGGGTGTTTCCCCTATTCTTAATGGGAACTCCCAAGTTGGGTAACTAACAATTAAAGAATCATGTAACACTTCCAATCATTGTCTGCATTTCATCATTTTTTGGGGTGATTTCTTTTCAATCTGGTTTTTAAAGGATCTCTAGGAAACAGTGTACTATTTAATTAGCTGGCCTTAATTCCTTTGCTGTATTCAAATTGTTACAAGCAAATCAGCAGATGATCCCGAGGATGCAAAAGACATGTTCTAAACAACTAAATGTACGCCCCACATCTTAACCAGAAAATTCACTAATCAGGTCCCCTCTGAATGTCCAAAACAATATGAGCTGACATGTGGAATTTCATTTTCTTTTATCGTTAGTCCTCCACTTTCTAGATATGGAAGATTATTTTATTATTATAAAAATAAGATGAAAACATCCAAAAAAAAAAAGGCCTGGACACGGAGACTTAGTGTCAAATTTTTAAAACATTCTTTAATGGCCTCATGAAATAATCATATTTCTTAAAATACAGAATGAGGAAAGGCTCTATAATATTCACAGTCATGTGTAGTAGGAAATTCTTAGGAGCTAAATGAGAAGATCTAATGAAGAATACTGAGAAAATCAGGTGTCACTTGGTTTTCTATCTGAACATTAGAAAGTCTCATTTAGAAATCAATTCTCAGTGCCATCTGTATAAGACAATCTTAATTTGGCATAGCATTATTCTGTCTTTTATATACCTGCTTATTCTCTGGTCTATTAAAGAAAAATAGTTTCCAACCATAATAAACCTCCTATCCTTTTCATTAATATATCTATTGAAATGAAAAATAAGAATCAGCTTTATGCCAATAGGATTTCAGATACTTCAGAGAATAAGTCAGGAAGTTCAAAATTACTTTGGTCATTTTCAATTGTTCATAAAAAAAGGGGCAAATGTGTTTTTGCTGGGAATCTTCTAGAAAAGTCATTATGATAACAGAAATGGAAGTACATTACATAAAAACACAGGAGGATTCAATCTCATCATGGTAATAAGATTCAAACATCTACATTTCTGGGTATCAGCTGGAGAAAGCATCAATTAATCTTTTTTTCATGAATCTTAATTTTCAGTCTCTCATGCTTATCAATTTTTAAAGAACAAATGAAAAACTGAATAAAGGATGAAATTTAGACCATTATAGTCATTTGTGAAAATGCAATGGTCAATCTGTAAACCACTGAGAATTATAAAATCAAGAATTAATACAAGTTCTATATTCAACTATGATAGCTCAAACCCAATATAACTCATAGTGAATGGTCTTTAAAGGGGGTGGGGAATTTAACTACCTTTCCAAAAATACTCTAACCAGTTTCCCACATACCAGTTATCACCATCTACAAAATGGTAGCAATGCCTTTAATCATCGTAAGTATTTATAACAAGGCTAATGTCCTCAGGCTTTTGATCCAGGTTTTAAATCGTCCACTAATTAATTGCTAAAATTACCCATTTGTCAAAAATTGATACTATGCTTAGAAATAAACCATTGATTATTAGTGAATATTTATTTCATAATGCCATATTGATAACAGACAACTTTTATAGGCAATTAAAGTAGCAAAGTGAGTCTAGAAATTTAGTTAACACTGGCTTTTTAAAACGAGTCTATTCCAGTGCTTACAAGAAATACACATCAAGAAAAATAAAACTTTCACGAATGTTTTGCTGGGAATTAGTACAAAATTATCTTATCTTGCTTTACTATGAAATCAGGAGCTATGTGTAGTTCCAGTTGTTCTTTTCTCCCCTTCATTCTTCCAGGATACATTACCATTGTAATGCCTGAAATTCTACCCAAGTCTCACTAAGGAACAATCTCCACAATTCTTAAATGCAGAATATCCACATTTTTACAATATACAATTACATATAAAATATAAACAAAGAAAAATATGTATATTTTTAGAATCCTAGATAAATGTTTAAAATGTTATATATACTGTCATGCTGAAGAATGATGAAACTAAAAGTCGAAATTGCTAACTTTAGAAGCAACATGATTTGATCACTTTGTTTTCCTGTTGTTCGCCATAATAAAAATTAAGTATTTATCACATTCTGAACATTTAATAATCTGTGAAGTGTTTAGCAAACATAGAGCTTCTGTGTTACTGAAATGACATGCTCTTTTAAAGATAATAGCTTATCTCTCCTGGTTTTCCTATCTCCATAAATTTATAAAGAACTATTACAATGTCTTATTTTAGTTCAGCTGAGGTTTTTTGGTTTTTTTCCCCTAACAATCTAAGATGATGGGAAGATCAACTTTAAAAAAAAAATTAATATCTAGCACAGCATTATGAACAGCTGTTAACTTAGTAAATATTATATTTATGTTCTTAATTTTTATATTCATAGATTTAAGTGACAATAAATACCACCACATGAAAAAATATGTTTATATACCAAACAGAAATACCCATGAGACATCTGTCACTATGTCATAGTCAGAATTTTTTGAGAATAATTTCACCCGCAGTTCAGATCCTAAAGCAACTCTGAAGGAGACCCTTGTCTCCAACCAAACAGTGAGGAAATCCCAATGCATAATTAGATGAGTGGCCTCTCACAGAAACAAACATCGTAATAAGGGTTGTCTGCTTCCATGCACTGCAATTCAGATGCCAAAACACAAGGCTTTAACAAGCTACATCTATTTTTTAACTTTCCATACCCTTGGAGAAAGTATCACCATTATCTTCAATATGAAAATGATGATGAACCTATGTGACTTAGTGTTTCTAAAGTCACAAATAATCAAGCTAATTACAGTAATTTAATGTATTAATCATGTAGCTCAAGGAAAACAACATTGGACAAAGAGTTAAAAAGCCCTTTAACACACTCCATCATCTCAGTGATCCTGATGTTTATTTTCTATGAAATGTCGGGGGCTGGAATGAACCATTGATCCAGGACGCTGGTCCTGGAATGCGCTTGGCTACAGCATTATCACTTAACGAGGTATTTTTTGTTTTGTTTTGTTTTAAATTATATCAACATTCAATGTTCAAATTATTATGACCATGTAAATGTTATTTACAGCTGAGCTATAACGTTTACTATGAATATCTTTCCTTCCCCTGCATAAAAATTTGTTTTTCTTGGTGTTAGTAATAATCTAGTTCTTTTGTTTGTCAGTTTGTTTCCCTTTGTTTAGTTTTCTTTGTGGTCACTACTAATTCAACACCAAATTCTTTTCCCATCTTTTAAGTAACAGTGGAGTATATCCTCAAGTATCTTCCTGAGAAAGAATGTAACAGACAAAATTTTCAACTCCTTGTGTAACTGAAAATGGTAATTTTACCTTCATACTTCATTGACAGTTTGCACAGAATTCTAGGCTTAAAACACTTCTGTGTCCAAATTTTCAAGCTATTGTCTCACTGCCATCCCCCTTTCAGTGTTACTGCTGAAAATCTGATGCCATTGTAATTCTTGATCCCATGGAGTAAACCTGTTTTTTTATGGATTTTTCTTTGAACCCAGTGTTCTGAAACACTATTTTGCAATAATGAACATTATTTTCAGTTTTTTAAAAAATGTTCTAGGCATTAATCTAAAAACTCAAGCCTATACATTTGAAAAAATTATGGTTTCATAGATATTACTTTAATGATTCCCTCCTTTCTTTATTCCTCAGTTATTCAGATGTGGGATCCCCTATATTAGACCTCGGATTTTTTGATACTTTCTTTCCCATTTTTCATCTTTGTATTTTTTGGTTTATTTTCTGGCAAATTTCTTCAATTTTATCTTCCATGATTTTATTGTTGTTTTTAATTTGTTATATTTTTAATTTCCAAGAGTTCCTCTGTGTTGACTAAATTCTGCTTCTCAAAAATAATACGACATTCTTGTTTTATGGATGAATTATCTTCTTTTCTCTCTCTGAGACTATTAATGATAATTTTTTAAAGTTTCCTTCTCTACCTATCCCTATCCAATCAGTGAAAGCAACTTGGCTTCCTCCAAGTTACTCATTTGTCAACTGGGGTCTTCACTGGAGAGTTTCTTGGATTCTTCAGGTTTGCTGTCTTGGAAAGATCAGATCCTTCCTGGAATACTCTTAATATCTTCTCCCTTGAGGCACAACTCTTGCTGTCTGAGGCTCTCCAAGCCAATCCCTGTCTCTCAAGCTCTCTCCTGCCTCTCTCTGACCTACACAGTCCCCACCTTATTCTGGGTCACCACCCACTCCCCTGCTGGCAGAGTGAGGAGCAATGGAAGCCAGCAGGCTGCAGGGCTGTGGAAGAACAAGAGGCTAGGATTGCTGGCAAGTATACATGTTCCCAAGGCTGGGGGGTAAAGCGACGCAGGGATACAGGGAGAGTCAGGAGATGCTGTAGATCATGGTAGATACCTTGGCCTGTCATCCTTGAGTCTGAGCAAATGCCCACATTTCCTACCCAAAGTTACTTTTTAAAGTAAATTTTTATTGATACATAATATTTGTACCTATTTTGGGGAGCACAGGGTATTTTTATACAATCATACAATGTATAATGATGGGTATTTAGGATATCCCTGACCTCAAATATTTATAATTTCTTCGTCTTGGGAACATTTCAAATCTTTTCTTTTAGTTATTTTGAAATAATTAATGTATTGTTGTTAACTATTGTTAGACTACTGTGCTGTCAACACTAGAACACATTCTTCTATCGAACAGTATGTCTGTACTCGTTAATCAATCTCTCTTCATCCCCCACCCCCAAATCCTTCCCAGCCTGTGGTAACTATCATTCTACTTTCTACCTCCACAAGATCAACTTTTTTAGCTCTCATATGAATATAAATACATCCTATTTGTCTTTCTGTGAGGGGCTTATTTCACTTAGCATAATAACCTTCAGTTCCATCCATACTGCTGAAAATGACAGGATTTCATTCATTTTTATGGCTGAAAAACCTTCCATTGTATGTATGTACTGCATTTTCTTTATCAATTTGTTGATGGACACTTAGATTGATTCTATATATTTGCTACTGTGAACAGTGCTTCAATGAACATGGTGGTGCAGAAATTTCCTTTCTTTTGGATAAACACCCATTAATAGGACTGCAGGATCATATGGTAGTTCAATTTATTTTTTTTAAGAAACCTCCATAGGTTCTCCATAATAACTGCACTAATTTATATTCCCACAAACAGTGTATGACTTCCCTTTTCTCCACATCTTCACTAACATTTGTTATGTTTTGTCTTTTTTATGATAGCCATTCTAACTGGGGTAAGATGGAATTTCATTATGGTTTTGATTTTTACTTCTCTGATAATTAGTGATGTTGAGCATGTCTTACTACCTATGCACCATTTGTATGTCTTCTTCTGAGACAGGTTTTTTCAGGTCCTTTGCCTACTTTTTAACGAGTTTGTTTCGTTTGCTGTTGAGCTGTTTGAATTCCTTGTATAATCTAAATATTAGTCCCTTGTCAGATGAAGAGTTTACAAATATTTTCTCCCATTCAACAGGTTGTATCTTTGCTCGTTTCCTTTGCTTTGCAGAAGCCTATGAGTTTAATATAGTCCCATTTATCTATTATTTTTATTTTTGTTGCCTGTGCTTTTGAGGTCTTAGCCATAGAATCTTTTCCTAGACCAAAGTCCTGAAGTGTTTCTCCCATGTTTTCTTGCCTGAGTTTAACAGTTTTGGGTCTTATGTTTAAGCCTTTAATCCATCTGAAGTTGATTTTTGTATATGGTGAAAAATAGAGGTCTTGGTTCATTCTTCTGCACATGGATTTCCAGGTTTTCCAGCACCAGTTATTGAAGAGAATGTTATTTCCCGAAAGTATGTCCTTGACACCTCTGTCAAATATCAGTTGATTATAGGTTTGCAGATTAATTTGGGGATTCGCTATTCTGAGCATTTTTCTGTTCCCTTTGTCCATGTGTCTCTTTTTTATACCCATAACATTTTGTTTTGGTTACTACAGCTTTGTAGTGTATTTTGAAGCCACATAGTATGAAGTCTCCAGCTTTGTTCTTTCTGTGCAGTACTGTTTTGGCTATTTGGGTTCTTTTGTGGTTCCATATAAATTTTAGGATTGTTTATCTACTGCCATGAAGAATGTCATTGGTATTTTGATAGGAATTGTATTGAATCTGTACATTTCTTTTGGTAGCATGGTATTTTAATAATATTATTTTTTCTGATCCATGGTCATAGGACGTCTTTCCATTTGTAGCTTCTTCAATTTCTTTGATCACTGTTTTGAAGTTTTCTTATACAGGTCTTTCACCTTCCTTGGTTAAACTGATTCCTACATAATTTTTGGTAACTATTATCAATTAAATTGTTTTATCTCTTTTTCATATAGTTCATTACTGGGGAAGAAACACTACTAATTTTTATATGTCGACTTTTTATCCTGCAATTTTACTGAGTTAGTTTATCAGTTTTGTAAATTTTTTTGGTAGAGTCTTTAGATTTTTCTATATATAAGATTACTTTGTCTGCAAGGAGAGATGATCAGAGGACTTCTTCTTTTCCAATTTGGATTCTTTTTTCATTTTTTTTTCTTGGCTGATTACTCTGGCTAAAATTCCCAGTATTATACTATGCAGACATCCTGATTCTGGGAGGTGAGAATATATGTATATGTGTGTGTGTGTGTGTGTGTGTGTGTGTGTGTACATATATACATATAAAGCTTGCCAGGAGACTCTACTGCGGAATAAAGTGAAGACCTGTTAGTTTATTACTGAGGTTTCTTGTATCCACAAATATGCCAAGAACTGAGACTGTCAAGGACATTTCAGAAGATTCTCAACAAATCAAAGATTTCACTAGTTATGTGGAAAGGAATCCCCATAGATTAATACATTTTGCTGCTTTTAAGGTATTTTAAAAAATAAGAAGAGGTAAATCACATCACATTCTTTTAAAAACAAAAATGTAGTAAGGCATCTATCTGTGACCATGTTAAACAACTTCCAAGTAGGAAAAGTTCCTGCTGATATAAATACCCAGGCTGGCTGTAAGTAACACATATAATTCCTGTGACATTATTTCTACACTGACTACACATTTCACTCATCATTAAGTCTCTCACCATGTCCTAGGAGGCACCGAGTCCTGTAGTGTTAAACCTTGTTTATCACCACAGTGCAACCTGGACTTGGAATGAGGAGCAAACAGTAAGTATTTGAAGTATGACGAATGACCACGTGATGAAAGAAAAGCACACAAAGCTTGAATAAGAGCTGGTGAGGCAGTTTCTAGAGGTACAGCCCAGTTACTGAGAAACAGTAACCTTGAGACCCATCTCTCCATGACCATTAGGAGATAAGGGAAAATAAAATGTAATGGAAGCAACAGAATGTACAGTAAAAATGGGACAAAATTCATCAGTCACTGGCCTGTGGACAGAGAACACAGCGATGCTTTGTGGAAAGAGGTTTTCTTTTTTTCATGAACAAAATTTTCCACCAACAGTTGCTGATAACTAATGACACACAGATGATTGGTGAGAAACTAGACAGGAATAATAAAAGCCCAGTGATGTCATGACTGCGGGAAAGATTCAATCAGTTCTTTAATCTCAATTGAATCACTGAATGTGAAAGTCAGGAAATCAAAGTTAGCTCAGAGGATCTGCTCATTTCCACTGGGGCTGGTGAACTTCTGAGCTCCCCAGGGCCAATGGTCTCACTAGCTGGGTGATCGACACATTCTCAGGGATAGAGTGGGAAACAAGAATGAAGATGCATTGTACTACTGATTTCAAAGTCAATAAACCCTAAGAAGAGAACATGCGAAAGTATAAATGAGAGAATTTGAGACTTTAATGTTAAAAGATTATGTTCATGTTATAATACTAATATTTAGAGTTGGAATTGAACATGGACAAGATTAATAAAACAGCTATTTTCATCCGTTAAAATTTCTAACCTAACTACTAATAAACTATATGTTAATGGTTACAGATTTTTAAGAAAAATTAACAGTCAAAAAACTTCAAGGAAAGGCAATCTAATAAAACACAACAAAAAGAAAACATATGAAAAAATCAACAGACTATAATTTCTATATCGATTCCATTATTTATTTAACAAACAACGTTTTGACAGAGTTCCTATAAGTTCCTACGTTTTAAAATTATACAGTGTAACTGACCACCATAAAACCCTCATTATTAATTTGTCACATTTATACATACACATATAAAGTTTCCCAGGTGACTCGACTATGGAATAAAGTGAAGACCTCTCAGTTTATTACTAAGGTTTCTCGTAACAAGTGGGAAGAAATGGAGATGAATAATTTTACTTCAAATACATCTGTAATACTCAATGGGTTCTCAGGATTATGGAATGTAGTCATTTGAGTTACACAATATAAGAACATAATTAAGCAGTATCAGATATAACTTTGATCTCTTCTAATTCTACTGCATATATGAAGAAAGAGGTTCCTGTTTGAAACTTGAAATTTTGGAATAATTTCCCAAGATGATTGTGAGGTCACGTCTTAGGAAATTGTAGTTCTTTTGATACTCAGTACTAAAATTTCTAGTAAAAGAAAGGAAAAACATTAGCAGGAAGTAGAATATGCCTGTACATACAAATAAAAAGACATGCACTGTGAACCCACCATAACATTGTTTTGGATCATAATGATGCCTTATGTTGAAACCAACTGGTA
This sequence comes from Chlorocebus sabaeus, assembly GCF_047675955.1. Classification (NCBI taxonomy): domain Eukaryota; kingdom Metazoa; phylum Chordata; class Mammalia; order Primates; family Cercopithecidae; genus Chlorocebus; species Chlorocebus sabaeus. The sequence goes on from NC_132924.1 coordinate 61,938,308, forward strand.
CATCAGTATGGGTTCCAAGCTAGAACTGAGACTCCCCTCTACTATGAAGTGTTAAAAAGAAGGATTCCAATGGTTTTCACTCATTATTAGCGAATGTTTCTCCAGTAAGAAAATATAAGATAAGATCTAAATATTAATACCCCAGTAAAAATATTTAATGTTAAAACATGGCTTCCAATAACTCAACTGAAGCAATGACTATGGTTCACCTCAATATCACTTCTCTTTACACAAAAAGTTTTAAAAATTTAAATATGTTATGGTAGAGATGCTAGACTTCAGTTCAAAAAATACACATCAAGAATGTTAACCCTTGTCTGAAAAAGATCTTTTCCTACCTTCACATTATCTGGATGCAGCCCCCCAGGGTGCTTGTCCATGTACTGACATAAATCAGTGTGCTAGAAGAGAAAAGGAAAAATGTATTAATAACCCTCTGGCTATAACATGATAAATCAGTATCTTCCTACTTCAATGTCACCATTACCTTCTGAACAGAGCAAATAAAAGACAAGTGGGTGGATTTTTCAGTGTTATGTAGTGGCATGCCTCCCCACCCCCTAATTTTAACCACAATTGAATCATTATTTTTCCCTCTCGGCTCTGTTTTATGTTAAACATTTCTATGTATTAAAAAGAATACATGTCCATAATTTATTAAGTGTCTCATTTCCTCTTCATTGAATATATCCTTATGCCTTAACTTAGAAAACCACACATAATTAAACAATGCAATTATAACATCAATTATCCCACATTTTCCAAATGCAAATAAAAAATATTTATTTTATATGAGATGAAAATACAATAAATACATTCTGCTAGTAAAATTAATCACTGGATTTATCTTTATGTCAATATTCAGAAAAAAATAATTTTCAGGCTTTTACAACTCCTGAATATATTTGAGCAAATATGCTTCATAACTTAACAGAAACATCTTCAAAACTAAAAATTAAGATAAATATATCCAGATATAAGTTTAAAAGAATATTCAACATTTCACGCTGTTATTCTTTTAAATATGCAAAGCTTGATTTGTCCACAAATACATACCTTCTTCTTAATGCTTTTTCTGCTTATATTATAAACTAGATAAAAATTTTTTAAAGCATGTAGTTACTATTCACATTTTTCTTCTTTTATTGGAGTTTACTATAAGATTTATAAGACTGAAACACTTAATCCTTCTGTAAAAGCCAATGAACATGAGCATTTGTGCCCCACTATCAGGCTTGAATTACTGAGGAAGTACAAGTTTTACAATACATTCAAGAGCCTTGCTGTAGTCATTTATAACAACAGTTCAGATTCCGTTATTAAGCTTTTATTGCATGCCAGGTGATAATTGCTGAGGATACAAAGCAGAAATTAGCCTTCATCATTCATCATGTACTTTTTGAGCCCGTATGTTCCAGGCACAATACTAGTCACTAAGAACATAGGAGTAAATGAAACAGATGCAAATGGAGAAAAAACAGACATGCCACTGATTACAGTAAAGTCAGCTGTGTATTATTTTAAGAATAGTACTGGATGATGTTCAAGGGCACAGCAGGGGAAACCTAATGAGGTCTAGAGATTTCAGAAAGGTCTCTGGAAGAAGTTACTTCTAAGTAAGACATGAGTAGAGAATGAAAGAAGTTAGCCAATTGAAGGGCAAAGGCAAAGAAAATGGGTCAGAGAAAATGCTCTTAGATATGTTCTGAGATGAAACTACCTTTATCTTGGGCAACACCCACGCTTTGATTTAGCTTCTAAATCAAAGTCAAACTCCATGAGGGTAGAAACTATGATTAATTTGGAAATTATTCTCTCTCTGGTCCAGGCAAAATGTCAGACAAAGAGAAAAAGAAACTAAGTACAGATGGGAATACTTTTACATATAGGATAGCACACTAAAAATAAACCTAAAATATGATTAAAATAGGTTCAATGGAGTTTTCCCTGAGTAACTATATAAAAGTTTTATTTCATGCATTTAGTGAAATGAGGAATGACTCTGGACCCCAAACTGCCATTTTGTAACTTCATATTGTTACCTTCCCCATCCTTAAATAAGGATAACACCATCCTCAGAGAAGGACAAATAAAGAATGTGAGAACATTTGTTTTTGAAGCCAGTATATGATAAGTACCTTCTACTTAAAGTATAATAGATAATAATCACATATACATGATGTGTTGAAATGCTTATTAAAAATGTAAAATCTCAGCTTTTAAAACAAAGAAAATCAAATTCATACTGCTTCCCAAATACAAACTAAGAACAATAAATACCAAAAATCCAGAAACTCTGAAAATAAAAGTTTATACTTTTGATATTTCGTTATTTATAATTGTAAATATCAATAAAAAGGAATCAGACATATCAATGTAAAATCACGTTTAACAGAATTCAAGAAACATATATTCAATATTTGCAAACCTAACAACAGGATACATTATTAAAAGCAAAAATTGACAAACATGAAAGAAGAAACGGAAAATTTCACAAAATCTTGCAGAGTTTTGCTTACTCCTTTCAAAAACTAACAAATGGAATTGGCCAAAAAAGTAAAGCTATAAAGGATATAACACAATTAAATAGCATGCCCAATAAACTCAGGCTACACATGCTTTTTAAACACAAGTGGCCTAGAAAAAAAGAGAAAATCTCAAAAATTTCCAGAAAGCTGAAATCATACTACATCCTTTCCTCAAAACTGAATAAAGTTAACATCAGAGTATATTATATTTCATCAACTCTAAAACATATAATTATTTTCATCTTCAATATTGAACAACAGCATTCATTTATGATTACCCAGGCAATGTATGCAATATAGTTTTTATTGCCTGTCTGAGCAAACTTTTTATTTGCTTTCAATTTGAAGAGTTTATTCAATGGCATGAGTCACCAACAAACAACTTAAGGACCATCTGAAGAAGAAACAGTGAAGCATGAGCCCTAATTGTTATCTGGAAACCATTAATTGAAATTTTCAGGTAAGATTTTTTTTTTTTTAAGTACCAGAATTAAAACTTCTACAGCTCTTTCAATAAGCATAAAATAAAAATTCTGAATAAGAAAGCATTCAATCATAGTTTAATTCAGTGAATTTTTTTTAGTAGTATATAAATAAGGTTTCTTCCAATAAATGGTGTTTTAAGTTCAAAGGCAGCAGGAGGGAAATAAGGAAGAAAGAAAATCAGCTGAAGACAGAGAATGAGAAAGGGAGGAATGAATAGAAAAATCTATTTTCCACAAGAACAGAAAACCAAGCACCGCATGTTCTCACTCATAGGTGGGAACTGAACAATGAGATCACTTGGACTCAGGAAGAGGAACATCACACACAGGGGCCTATCATGGGGAGGGGGGAGGGGGGAGGGGGGAGGGATTGCATTGGGAGTTATACCTGATGTAAATGACGAATTGATGGGTGCTGACGAGTTGATGGGTGCAGCACACCAACATGGCACAAGTATACATATGTAACAAACCTGCACACTATGTACATGTGCCCTAGAAAAAGTATAATAAAAAAAAAAAGAAAAATCTATTTTCCTAAAAACTTACAAAAAGTTAAAAAGCCTAAAAATACTTAAATCAGTAAAAAATGAAAAATAAATACACTACATTCCAAAGCAATTAAATTTGGTCAGAGCATCAACAAGAAAATTTAGACCTTTAAATGTATTCATTTTAACATAAAAATGACTAAAAATAAATAAAACAACCAATAAAGTAAAGCTAGAGAAAACAAAAGAGACAAGAAAAAAAAGAGAGAGAGAAGGGATCAATGCAGTTAATAGCAGACATTAAATAGAAAAACTAGAAAACAATAAGTTTGAACAATTAAACAAAAACGCACTTCTTTGAAAAGCCTAATAAAACCAACCTTTGGCAAGTCTGATTTTTTTTTTTTTTAAGTGAGGGGTTTGCCAAGACATAATCAACATTAAGAATGAGAAAAATGAGGGTGGGCGTGGTGGCTTATGTCTGTAATTCCAGCACTTTGGGAGGCTGAGGCAGGCAGATCACTTGAGGTCAGAAGTTCAAGACCAGCCTGAGCAACATGGCAAAACCCCATCTCTACTAAAAATCCAAAATAACATTAGCCAAGTGCAATGGCGAGTGCATTCAATCCCAGCTACTAGGGAGGCTGAGGCAGGAGAATTGCTTGAACCCGAGACACGGAGGTTGCAGTAAGCCGTGATCAAGCCACTGCACTGCAGCCTGGGAGACAGAGTGAGACTCTGTCTCAAAAGAAAAGAAAAGAACAGAAAAGAAAAGAAAAGGAAACGTGACAATTAAAATTGTGAAGATTTTAAAATACAGCAATGCACATCTTTAAACCAGTATATTTGATATCTAGAAAAAAAATGTTTTTCTAAATAAAACATAAGTTACAAAATTTGTGAGAGATAGGAAAGGCTATAACTAAAAAGGTACTGAATTCAGACAGTTTTAATTAAAAATGTTCTGAATCTTCAAATAACATATACGAGTTATTCCAGAGTACAGAAAAAGATAAGAATGCTTCCTACTCCTTCTTTAAAACACAATGTCAAACCAGGCAAGGACAAGAAAGGGATGGAGGGAACTAAAACAATCTCTCTATGATCACAGTCACAGATGTATATATTCTAAAAATAATAACAGTAGGTGCTAAAATTCAATATGGCATTAAAAAACTAACACATCAAGACCAAACAAGGCTAATCTTAGAAATGAGAAATAGTTCAATATAAAAACATATGTTAATATGATCCTCTAAAATTAACAAATTAAAGAAGTGAAATAGTGGTAGGTACAAAAGAACATTTATGGTGTTATATATATGGCATGTATTTATAGAATGCCAACTTTGCATAAATAAGACGAACTCTACACTCACAGAGCTAACATTCTGTGTATATTATATGTTTGTGAATTATCTTAAACCTTTCCAAGAATAAAGTATTCAAGCTTCTTGTTAAAAAATGAAACAACAAAACTATGGAAATACACTAGGACTGGAGAAAAAAAAATCCTGATCCTCCAAGTCCAATGACATTAGCATCAAGAATTGCAGGAGAAAGATCATCTCCAGAAATGAGATCTGGGAAAACTTAAAGACTTTTCCAAACCTTTAAAATTTAAGTTTTTTTTTAAGATGTAGGGCATGGAAATGTGGTATGTGTATGTGCACATATCACATATATCCTTAGCTGTATAACCTTCAGCAAGTTACATAATCTCTATAAATCAGTATTACATGACTTTGAGCAGGTTACATAACCTCTGTAATGAGAATAATCCTAGTTCAATTTTCATATTAACCTCATATGGTCACTGTGAAAATTAACTGGCAAATATCCATAACAGTTTCAGAACATTGCCCAGCACATTGTGGATACTATAGGTGATGATGATTTATGATGATGATGATGACGGTGATTTTCTGTAGTGTGTTTAGAGGTAGGGAAGTAGGGAAGAATTGTTGGAAGGGATTGCAATAAAAACAGGAATGATACATACAGTCAAAAGTTCCCCCGAAACTTCTAGGAGTTGCATTTAATCTTTACATATGTGTTCTTCCTATGTGCATGCCCAGACATTCCCATTCCCATGCCACCACTCTCTATACACAATCACTGAAACTACATCCAGCATCATATCACTAACCTCAGAGTGCTCTGAGTGATTGGAGGCAAGAATATGGAGAATCTCATATGGAAGAGGGAACAAGAGGTAGTACAACGTCACATTTTGCACCTTAAAATTGATGTTTCACAAACGTCTATTTTACCTAAACTAAAAACAGTTTGTTTCCCCTCTCTCTTTTTAAATACATAGTACTGTGCCAGGGACTGCATTACATGTGCCTGAATTACGAATTTCATTATATTGTACATATCTTTTTTTCTTTATACATTCTTTCCTTAGTTTTACTCATTGGATTATGTGACCCTTATGATTTGTGCTTATCCAGAAATACAGAACTACACTTAAGAATGATGCCAAAAGGCACTTCTGGGTACAAAAGTTCTGAACAGAACACCCACCACTATGGCATATGACCAACAGATCACTCTCCTATGATGACATACTAATAAGCTCAGATGCATCTGGCTTGATCTCTGGCTATTTCTTATTCTAATACCAAGAGGACCACCTATAGAGTAGACCCCTGGTGACTACACATATCAAAAAGATTGCTTCTCTCCAATCTCTACCATGGCTATGGGCTAACATCTCGTCTTTCCCTCACTATATTATGCCTCACTTCTTCTTCCCACACTTTCCCCTTTACTGCATCACCATTGCTATGCCTTAGGATAATGCTACCAGATATACTTCTGCCTGACAAGGTACACTGAATGGCTTCCATGAAGTGGGTGGTTTTAAAGGAAGCTACCAAGTGTGGCTAGACTTAGAAACCAGGCAGAAGACAGAGTGAGTGCAGAAAGAGGCTCTGAAGGCTCAAGCCCCACACGAGCATATATTCCTTTCAAAATCAGTACCCTCTGGGAGGCTGAGGTGGGCAGATCACAAGCTCAGGAGATAGAGATCATCCCGGCTAACACAGTGAAAACCCATCTCTACTAAAAATACAAAAAATTAGCCAGGTGTGGTGATGCATGTCTGTAGTCCCAGCTAATTGGCCGGCTGAGGCAGGAGAACTGCTTGAACCCAAAAGGCGGAGGCTACAGTGAGCTGAGATCGTGCCACTGCACTCCAGCCTGGGTGACAGAGCAAGACCAAAAAAAAAAAAAATAGTTAGCATCCTCTTTCCCTGCTGTTGAATACCCATCAGGTAGCATTTATCTGGTTATTTACATAGGTGGAGGACTAACTCCAGGGGAAACAACCCAAGGAGGGTATCTGAAATCATAACCCTCTGGAGGTGAAATGTTTTCTGTAAAAGCGTTTATGAGGTTTAGAGTGTAGGTTTCTCATATTGATTTGATTTCTCTGTGGCTGGATCAATTTAAAAAGCAAGAGAAAAATATACCCTTGTAAAAAGACAGAACATGGAAAGACGACAGAAAATTGAAAAGACATTTTACTTGTAGGCATTTTCACGGTTGAGTCTCAGTTAATTGCAGTCATATGCAGATCTGAGAACTATACTGACTCATCTTAGTCATGTGCTGCAACAACAGCCATGAGGCTCAAAAGGAAAGACACGGAAGTAAACTAGAAAGATTAATTATGTATATAATGACCATTTTAAAACAGGTGTGAGGGGAGAACTGCCCTTCTTAAAAGAGGAGGACAGAGAGGCCAGATCAAAGAAAAGGTAAAAAACAAGCCAGAAAACAACACTCACCTTTGCATATTTTCCTCTCTCCATCCCTTACCCTGTTTTGAATCTGATCTTGGGTCAATGGAAAGAAGCAATATCCCTCCATGTAAAGTCACTGGTAAGAAAGCTATTTGAAACTCAGATGACCTCTTGGACATGAAATTTTGCCATTTCCAGGGCAGAAACAAGTATAGGAGAATTGTTAATAGACTTCCTCTTTCAGTAAGTGCTTATGTTTCTTTTTACCTAACTTATTATTCATAAAGTGAGGTTTTCCAATTGTTGACTCTTCAAATCATCAGACCTCCTATTCATGAGATACCAAGTTCCTCAGAGAAATTCTGCTTTTGCATTAGCATTGGCTTTCAAACCAGACTTTTCCCTTCAAGCAAAAATCCAAATAAAGCCCCTTCCTGAACACATGCATTTGTTTCCATTCTCCTATAATGTCAAGCCTGGTGTACACAATATTTGTAAGCTAATTTCGATGTTCTTCAGGAGCACTGCCAAAATGTGACATTGAAAATAGCATAGCCCTAGTTTTTGCATCTAGGCTAAAAATAAGGAAGCCATTCCATGGAGATGACCAACAGAAATCCTCTCTTGAAAGTTACATTAAACACAGACTCTATATCCTTAAACTTCTGTTTCATTTAATTTTCTGTTTGACAGTGAGAGGACGGTCAATATACTCAAGCTTTGTATGGATTTGATAACATACACGCAAACAAAAATAGTTTCACTGGCATAAGGATATGGAAAGACTACAAAAAATAGTTCTGAATTTAATCTTAAATAGGTAGGCATAGTTTATGTGTAAACACCAAATTTCAATTATATTTTCTTTTGAAATTGATGAAAACTTCAAGTGAACACATTGCTTTAAAAATGGGATATGTTACAAACTAGTCAATACAGTGCAAAATGGAAGCATAAAAATTCCCTGATTGATCTCTGCTTGTTTAAGAAGCTCCCTGGCGTCCACATACCATCTGATGATAGACACTCCAACCTCTTCCAGGTGAATGAACCCATTATGAAAACCTTTAAGCCACCCTTTCAATGGTAAAAGGAAATATCAGAAATTCACAATTTTCTGAAAAAAAAGGGCAATAATTTCTACTCTTCTGTGGTACCCCATGTGGTCTCAAAATTTATGGCAATGACAGTAATTATTAGTGTGGCCAAGGAAGCAAGGGTGGATGCCTTGATGCTTATTTTCCCACTGGCTAATGTCATCTTCATTACCAGTGTCCCATGTCTGAGATACAGTGCACAAACCACACACATTTCACTACAACCACACTTAAAGGTGGTTCTGAACTTTGAAATAACTCACTATCCTTTCATTAATAGTTTTTAAACTATTTCACTTGTACCTTATTACAGTCATGTAATTTATTGGAAAATTGTTACTGCTAGAGGCAACTGAAGAAAATTTACAGAAGTTGAACGCTCCTTTCTTCTATAGCAATCAATGCCATTTTCCTCTAGGTATAATCTCTATTTTATTCAGCCTACATTGCTGTAAGAATTAAAACATCAAATTACTGAGCAGTTAGGTTCAAACTGGTCTTACATGCAATCCACAAGATTAGACTGACTTTGAAATTGCATTTTCCCTGTTATGCTTTAGAGTACTTATCTACTTCACTTCCAAATTATAATTAATAAAATTATAATGTGAGTTCCAACACATGAGAATCATTCATTAATGAGATAAAAGGAAAAGGAAACTTTAACCAACTTATCCTTTGAAATGAAATTACAGGCATTCAGGGTGTTTAACAGAGTAAGTTTGTACCCACTATACATTATATATCAAAGGGGCTCTATCTACCTACCTACCTACCTATCTATTGAGACAGGGTCTCTCTCTGTCATCCACACTGGAGTGCAGTGGTGTGATCACAGCTCACCATAACTTCACTATCCTAGACTCAAGGGATCTTCCCTCTTTAGCTTCCCAAGTAGCTAGGACTACAGGCATGTGCCACTACATCTGACTAATTTTCTTATATTTTACAGAGACAGGCTCTCACTATGTTGTCCAGGCTGGTCTCGAACTCCTGGCCTCAGGCGATCCTTCCACCTTGGCCTCCCAAAGCACTAGGATGACAGGCTTGAGCCATCATGCCTGGCCTAGAGGGGTCCATTTTTAAAACAGTGATTAAAAAATGAAACATTACAAGCATTTTATCAAATGTTATTCAGGTTTAATGCTATATTAAAATTCCATATCATCTTTAACAACAAAAACAAGCCATTCATAAACCAGTATGAAAGTGCTGTCTCTCTACTCTGAAGACAAGATTATAATTACAACTAGATTATTATGCCTCAAGTTATATCATAAGATATGGTATGATGATAGAGACAACATGGTCTTCAAACTATTTCATCATCAAACAATCAGAAATGTTATTCTCAAGTATTCCACTGTTCCTGTATAGACTGATTTGACATATTACAATGCCTATTAATGTTTTGTTTTATTTTTACCTGGTTTTAAGCCATTTAGGAAATGTTTAAAATTCTACCAGTATACCACACACATATTCCCTAAAGAGGGTAAAAGTAGTTATCGTGCATATTATTTTATAAATAAAAGTCCTTTCATAGCAATCACAGTGCAATAGTTTAAGCCTAATTAAATTAGCCATTTCTTTTTAGTCATATCATGTATTCTCTTTCTTCTTTTCGGTCATAATAAACCTGTACGTGTCTTAGACGTCCCATAATTCTGCCTAAATGATTTCAGCTGTCATTTCTGAATCCAAAACATATGGGCAGCCTGGGGCTGGTGACTGGAACAGGAAGCATTTCCAAATGCATTCCCATCATGTAAACCAGCAACCTGAAAAATTCCTTCCATTAAAAAAAAAAAAAAAAAAAAAAAAAACAAAAAACTTACTATTTGGCTTCTGGCAATGACATCATGGATAGACAGATTATATAGCTCTGTCCAGGCAGTAAGACTGTTGCAAGCCATACTTCTCTGATAAAAGGAATGTAGGTATTCATGCTTTAATAGTTCAAGTACCTGAAGTGGTTTCAATCTTGTAGGAGCTAATTCTTAAATCCAAATATATTTCTATATCCATATAATTTACCTCATAAAACTTATGAGGTATAAATGATTTTCTTTTTGTAAACTAAATAAACTCAGTGTATAGTTTTGGGATGTTTCAAAAAATTAAGAAAAATTTGCTAGAAGTAATCTATTCTACAGAACCATATGCTATTCCAGCATTAGAAGAATGTGTAAATTGTGCTGTCTTCAAATAGTGGAGGAAAGGGTTAAGCAATATGATTTATATGCCCTCTGGCAAACCATTCACATGCCTAAATCATAAAAGAAATTTTAATGGAGTCAAACAGTCCCTTGAAAAGGACATTCATGCTATTTTGAAGCCAGGCTGATTTTTTAGAGGAATGAGAATGAAATGCTGTGATCACTGAATATGCTCAAGAATTGTTTAAAAAGGAAGAAAAAAAACAGGCTGACAAAGTGGGCCACACAAAATATTCTGGAGTCCAAGTCAGAGAAGAAAGAAAGAAAAAAGGAACTTAAATAGTACTCAGGAATATCTTAACTCTCAACACTTTCTGGAGCCACTCTGATAGGAATATGGAAGATCTCAAAATCACAGGGTGAAAGCAACATGAATGAACAGAGTTAGAAACAAAGAACTAATGGAAGAGAGAACAGATAAAGGGAAGGAAGACAGAGGAATCAAACACAGCCATCCTGAAATAACTTCTGCTGACTTCACGGGTGAATAATGGAGTCTTTTTAAAAATAATATTGGTTCTAAAAGGTACTAAATGCATGACTCAGGAAACTGAACCATATTGTAATGAGCTTCAGGTACCTGCTACTTTTAATTTTTTTTTTCTTTTTTTTTTTTTAAGATGGAGTCTTGCTCTGTCACCAGGCTGGAGGGCAGTGGTGCTATCTCAGCTCACTGAGCAAACTCTGCCTTCTGGGTTCAAGTGATTATTCTGCCTCAGCCTCTCGAGTAGCTGGCACGAGCCACCACACCCAGCTAATTTTTGTATTTTTAGTAGAGATGGGGTTTCACCATGCTGGCCAGGAGAGTCTTAATCTCTTCACCTCACGATCTGCCCGCCTCAGCCTCCTAAAGTGCTGGGATTGCAAGTGTGAGCCATCACGCCTGGCCTACTTTTAATTCTCAAAACAGTAATTCTGGAACACATAATCAAAAATAAAATACTAAACAATTTGCTAATTTGGTCACCCCATTTTTTGGCATGACAATGAAAAATCAATATTTTCAAACTCTTATAATAAGTGAAGTATTATAAAATGTATAAAGATGAATAAAAAAGTATTCACAATTTAAGAGTTTACTTATGACTATGAGGAAAGGAATAATGGCAATCAAATAAATGACAATATATAATCTTCCTTTTCTTAATTAAAAATGAAGTATTTTTATAACTTTGTTCATATAATTTTACCCAGTGTAACAATTTTAGGGAGACTTACTCCAAGAGAAAATTCAGAAGAATGTATTAGAAGCAATGTTACTAAGATTTTACAACGCAAAATACAGAAGAACTCTTAAACATGGTCATGAATATCTGATTACTTATGGGGCAAAAGTTGTGAGATAGACTCCAAGACTGTCAAGGCAAACTAAAAATCTCTCAAATGGGAGAAATAGTTTGAAAAACAAATTTATGTTACAAATAGAGTATATCTAAATCTTCTTGGCTAGATGTATATTATATACAATGTAGAATAACAATGCTTTCAGAGAAAGTGATGGTAAACAATGAAGTATATGAACTATCTGTTTGGCACATATGACGAAAGAGGCAAGTTATATTACTATTCTTATGGCTGGCCTGAAGCACAGCATCTTTAGGTAAGATCTCTGTGATTTAAGTAAAACCGTATTCTAAAATTATTTCAATATCGTGTATATGAAGGGGCAAAGTAATTAGGTTTCTCAAACTCAATGAGAAAAGGATCACATGAACATTATTTTTAAAAATTCAAGTTATCTACAGAGTATGATGCTCTGAAACATGAGAAAATGAACAGTAGTAAAATACACTGTTAAGAATCCACAAAATTGGAAAAAATTTGTTCCAAGTAGCTCTCTTAACAGTAAACAAAAAACAAAAATCCCTCAGATACAGCTAGGGGAAAAAAACTCACGAATTCTTCTATCTGGAGTACTGAAATGGAGTAGAAATTCCAAACTATTTGTCAGTACCTATGAGCAAAAGTCAAATTCTTGACTTGTCTGTCAAATGAAAAAAATAGCCAATGATCAACTCATCACTCTTTATCTTCTTTTCTACTACTAGCTTTGCTCAATCCGTGGATAAAGAAAATGTACTTAATCTCTTGCTGTGCATGGGTATGAAATTAAAGATACTCTGGAAAAAAAGAATTTTTGTTCAATCATTGGACACTTGCAAACTTTCAAAAATAATGACTTTCTCAGGACGTTGATATATTTGGCAAACATCACTGATGTTTTGAATAAAAATTCTGAAACTTCAAGCAGCAAAGACCAACATCATTGCTCCTCATATGTTTTACACTTTTATGCCAAAATCTTGTTGGGTAGTCAGTGAATCAGAGCTAAAAATATCCCTTCATTCTCTTGACTTGGTGCCATTTGCCATTAGAAGGTTACTTAAAAAAGATTTCAAGGGAAAGAACAAAATCTCCTCTAGTCTGTTTGGGATGAATTCAGGTAATGGTTTCTCAATGCAAGGGCTGAAAATACCATTGGAAAGTCAGTCTTAGCAAAATGTTAAAAGAAGTTATTGGTGCTCCAATTTGAATCAATTACCAAAAATCACTTGCGAAAATTATACTTAAGAATTTTGGGTAAAATATCTTTCAATATTTACTTCAAAACAAATTAGTAGGCTTGGCATGTAATTATCATAATCAACATACGAAGTTTCTTGAAATGATTTTTATCAAGGAAAACACAGTAGAAATCCTATTTGGCAAAAAAAGACAACATACTTGTGCTCAACCCTCGATATTGTGACAAAAAGGCTGGTGTTAAGCAAACCGACTCAGTGCCCTTATAGAGAAAACGTGGTTTTTAAATATTAAAAAGCTAGATTCAACAGCTTAATAAAATCTGTTAAAATAATCATTGATGGAATTTAATAATTTTAAATTTATCCAAAAATTATTTTTTATTTATTTCTTCTAAAGAAAAATGGGGTATATGTACAGAACGTGCAGGTTTGTTCCATAAGTATACGTATGCCATTGTGGTTTGCTACACCTAAGTTCCCTCCCCCCACCCTCCACGGCCAAAAGGCCCTGGTGTGTTTTGTTCCCCTCTCTGTGTGCATGTGTTCTCAATGTTCAACTCCCACTCATGAGTGAGAACATGCAGTATTTGGTTTTCTGTTCCTGTGTTTGCTGAGGATGATGGCTTCCAGTTTCATCCATGTCCCTGCAAAGGGCATTATCTCATTCTTTTTTATGGCTGCATAGCCTTCCATGGTGTATATGTGCTACCTTTTCTTTATCCAGTCTATCATTGATGGGCATTTGGGTTGCTTCCCTGTCTTTGCTATTGTAAATAGTGCTGCAATAAACATATGTGTGCATGTGTCTTTATAGTAGAATGATTTATAATCCTTTGGGTATATACCCAGTAATGGGATTGCTGGGTCAAACAGTACTTCTGGTTCTAGATCCCTGAGAAATCGCTAAATCACTGTCTTCCATAAAGGCTGACAATCCCACCAACAAGTAAAAGCATTCCTATTTCTCCACAGCCTCGCCACCATCTGTTGTTTCCTGACTTTTTAATAAGTGCCATTCTGACTGGCGTGAGATGGTATCTCATGATTTTGATTTGCATTTCTCTGATGATCAGAGATGTTGAGATTTTTTTCCTATGTTTGTTGGCTATGTTAATGTCTTCTTTTGAGAAGCATCTGTTCATATCCTTTGCCCACTTTTTTGGGAGGGTTGTTTGTGTTTTTCTTGTAAATATGTTTAAATTCCTTGTAAATTCTGGATATTAGACCTTTGTCAGATGGGTAGCTTGCAAACATTTTCTCCTATTCTGTAGGTTGCCTGTTCATTCTGATGATAGTTTCTTTTGCTGTGCAGAAGATCTTAAGTTTAATTAGCTCCCATTTGTCAATTTTGGCTTTTGTTGCAATTGCTTTTGGCTTTTTTGTCATGATGTTTTTGCCCATGCCTATGTACTGGATAGTATAGCCTAGGTTTTCCTCTAGGGTTTTCATGATTTGGGGTTTTATATTTAAGTCTTTAATCCATCTTGAGCTAAATTTTGTATAAGGTATAAGGAAGGGTTCCAGTTTCTGTTTTCTGCATATGGCTAGCCAGTTGTCCCAGCACCATTTACTAAATAGGAGATCCTTTCCCCATTGCTTGTTTTTGTCAGGTTTGTCAAAGATCAGATAGTTGTAGATGTGTGGTGTTTTATTTCTGAGATCTATGTTCTGCTCCATTGATCTATATGTCTGTTTTGGTACCACTACCATGCTGTTTTGGTTACTGTAACCCTGTAGTATATCTGAAGTCAGGTAGCGTGATGCCTCCAGCTTTGTTCTTTTTGCTTAAGATTGTCCTGGCTAAACAGAGTGTTCTTTGATTCCATATGAAATTTAAAATAGTTTTATTCTAATACTGTGAAGAATGTCAATGGTAGCTTAATGGGCATAGCACTGAATCTATAAATTACTTTGGGCAGTATTTTCATGATACTGATTCTTCCTATCCATGAGCATGGAATGTTTTCCCATTTGTTTGTGACCTTTCTTATTTCCTTGAACAGTGGTTTGTAGTTCCCCTTGAAGAGGTTCTTCAAATCCCTTGTTAGCTGCATTCCTAGGTATTTTATTCTCTTTCTAGTAATTGTGGATGAATGTTCATTCATGCTTTGGCTCTTTGCTTGCCTATTGTTGGTGTAAAGGAGTGCTTGTGATTTTTGAACACTGATTTTGTATCCTGAGACTTTGCTGAAGTTGCCTTTCAGTTCAAGAAGTTTTTGGGCTGAGGTGATGGTGTTTTCTAAATACAAAATCATGTCATCTGCAAACAGAGACAACTTGACTTCCTCTCTTCCTATTTGAATACCCTTTATTTCTTTCTCTTGCCTGACTTCCCTGGCCAGAAATTCCAATACTATGTTGAATAGGAGTGGTGAGAGAGGGCATCTTTGCCTTGCACTAATTTTCAAAGGGAATGCTTCCAGCTTTTGCCCATTCAATATGATATTGGCTGTGGGTATGTCATAAATAGCTCTTACTATTTTGAGATATGTTCTATCAATACCTAGTCTATTGAGAGTTTTAACTTGAAAGAACATTGAATTTTATCAAAGGCCTTTTCTGCATCTATTGAGATAATCATGTGGTTTTTGTCACTGGTTCTGATTATGTGATGGATTGTGTTTATTGATTTGCATATGTTAAGTCAGACTTGCATCCCAGGGATGAAGCCGATTTGAGTGTGGTGGATAAGATTTTTGATGTGCTACTGGATTTGGTTTGCCAGTTTTGTTGAGGATTTTTGCATTGATGTTCATCAGGGATATTAGCCTGAAGTTTTCTGTGTTTGTGGTGTATCTTCCCAGTTTTGTCATTAGGACGATGCTGGCTTCATAAAATGAGTTAAGGAATCCCTCTTTTTCAATTGTTTGGAATAATTTCAAAAGGAATGGTACTAGCTCCTCTTTGTATTTCTGGTAGAATTCAGGTGTGAATCCATCTGGTCCTGGGCTTTGCTTGTTTACTGCCTCAATTTCAGAACTTGTTACTGGTCTACGCAAGGATTCTATGTCTTCCTGGTTTAGTCTTGGTAGGGTATATGCATCCAGGGATTTATCCATTTCTTCTAGACTTTCCATTTCTTCTACATTTTCTAAGTTTATTTGCGTAGAGGTGTTTATAGTATTCTCTCATGGTAGTCTGTATTTCTGTGGGGTCAGTGGTGATATCCCCTCTATCATTTTTTATTATGACTATTTGATTCTTCTCTCTCTTCTTCTTTATTAGTCTAGCTAGTGGTCTATTTTGTTAATTTCTTCAAAACACCAGTTCCGGGATTCATTGATTTTTTTGGAGGTTTTTCTGTGTATCTCTATCTCCTTCATTTCTTCTCTGATCTTAGTTATTTCTTGTCTTCTGCTAGCTTTTGGATTCGTTTGCTATTACCTCTCTAGCTCTTTTAATTGTGATGTTAGGGTGTCAATTTGAAATTTTTCTAGCTTTCTGATGCGAGCATTTAGTGCTATAAATTTCCCTCTCAAGACTGGTTTAGCTGTGTTCCAGAGATTCTGGTACGTTGTTTCTTTGTTCTCACTGGTTTCAAAGAACTTCTTGATTTCTGCCTTAATTTTATTATTTACCCAGGAGTCATTCAGGAAGCAGGTTGTTCAATTTCCAGGAAATTTTGTGGTTTTCAGTGAGTTTCTTAATCCTGAGTTCTAATTTGATTGCACTGTGGTCTGAGAGACTGTTATGATTTCAGTCCTTTTGCATTTGCTGGGGAGTGATTTACTTCCAATTATTTGGTTGATTCTAGAATAAGTGCCACGTGGCACTGAGAAGAATGTACGTTCTGTTGATTTGGGGTAGAGAGTTCTGCAGATATCTACTAGGTCTGCTTGATCCAGAGCTAAGTTCAAGTCCTGAATATCCTTGTTAATTTTCTGTCTTGCTGATCTAATATTGACAATGGGTGTTAAAGTTTCCCATTACTATTTTGTGGGAGTGTACGTCTCCTTTTAGGTATCTAAGAACTTGTTTTATGAATCTGGGTGCTCCTGTATTAGGCACATATATATTTAGAACAGTTAGCTGTTCTTTTTGAATTGTTCCCTTTACCATTATGTAATGCTTTTCTTTGTCTTCTTTGATCTTTGTTGGTTTAAAGTCTATTTTGTCAGAGACTAGAACTGCAACCCCTGCTTTTTGTTTTTGTTTGTTGTTGGGTTTTTTTGTTTGTTTTTGTCTTTGGTTTTTTTTTTTTTTTGGTTTCCATTTGCTTGGTAAATTTCCTCCATACCTTTATTTTGAGTCTATGTGTGTCTTTGCACATGAGCTGGATCTCCTGAATACAGCACACTGATGGGTCTTGATTCCTTATCCAATTTGCCAGTCTGTGTCTTTTAATTGAGGTGTTCAGCCCATTTACATTTAAGATTAGTGATGTTATGTGTGAATTTGATCCTGTCATCATGCTGCTATTTGGTTATTTTGCATACTAGTTGATGCAGTTTCTTCATAGTGTCATTGGTCTTTATATTTTGGTGTGTTCTTGCAGTGGCTGGTACTGGTTTTTCCTTTCCATATTTAGTGCTTCTTTCAGGAGCTCCTGCAGGGCATACCTAGTGGTAACAAAATCCCTCAGCATTTGCTTGTCTGGAAACTATTTTATTTCTTCTTTGCTTATGAAGTTTAGTCTGGCTGGATATGAAATTGTGGGTTGGAAATTATTTTCTTTAAGAATATAGAATATTGGCCCCCAATCTCTTCTGGTTGGTAGAGTTTCTGCTGAGAGTTCTGGTGTTAGTCTAATGGGCTTCCCTTTATAGGTGACCTGGCCTTTCTCCCTGGCTGCTCTTAACAGTTTTGCCTTCATTTCTACCTTGGAGAATCTGATTATGTGTCTTGGGGTTGATCTTCTCATGGAGTATCTTAATAGTATTTTACCTTAATGGTGTTTTCTGTATTTCCTGAATTTGTATGCTGGCCTGTCTTGCTAGGTTGGGGAGGTTCTTCTGGATAATATCCTGAAATGTGTTTTCCCACTTGTTTCCATTCTCCCCATCTCCTTCTGATACGCCAATCAATTATGGGTTTGGTATTTTTATGAAGTCCCATATTTCTTAGAGGCTTTTTTCATTCATTTTCATTCTTTTTTCTCTATTCTTGTCTGCATGTCTTATTTCAGTAAGGTGGTCTTCAAATTCGATATCCTTTCTTCGTTCTGCTTTGTCTATTCAGCTACTGATACTCTGTATGCTTCACGAAGTTCTCGTGCTGTGCTTTTCGGCTCCATCAGATCGTTTATGTTCCTCTCTAACCAGATTATTTTAGTTAGCAATTCTTCTAACCTTTTATCAAGGTTCTTAGCATTCTTTGCATTAGGTTAGAACATGCTCCTTTAGTTTACCGTAGTTTTTTATTACCCATCTTCTGAAGCCTACTTCTGTCAGTTCGTCCATTTGCTCCTCCGCCCAGTTCTGTGTCCTTGATGGAGAGACTTTGCAAACAATTGGAGGAGAAGAGGCCCTCTGGCCTTTTGGGTTTTTAGCATTTTTTCATTGATTCTTTCTCATCTTCACGAGTTTGTCTAGTTTTCATCTTCAAGGCTGCTGAAACTTGAATGGGGTTTTTGTGGAGGTCTTTTTGTTACTGTTGTTGATGCTGCTGTCGCTTTCTGCTTGTTCTTTCAGTAGTCATATCTCTCTTCTGCAGGGCTGCCACAGTTTGCTAGGGATTCACTTCAGGTCCTATTCATCTGATTCGCTCCCATCCCTGGAGATGTCACTCAAGGAGGCTGCAGAGCAGCAAAGTTGGTTGCCTGCTCCTTCTTCTGTGACCTCTGTCTTAGAGGGGCACCAAACTGATGCCAGTAGGACCACTCCTGTAGAGGGTGTCTGACTATCCCTGTTGGATGGTCTCACCCAGTTGGGTGGCATGGGGAACAGGAACTATTTAAGGAAGCACTTTGTCCTTTGGTGGAGGGGGTATGTTTTGCTGTAGGAAAACCCACTAATCTCAGCTGCCTGTATTCCTCAGAACTACCAGGAGGAAAGGCTAAATCTGCTGGTCCGCAGAGACGGTGGGCATTCCTCCCCCTAGGGTTTCAGGCCCAGGGAGATCCGAATTCTGTTCCTGAGCCTCTGGTTGGAGTTGCTGGAGATCCTGCAGGGAAGCCCCGTCCACTGAGGAAGGATAGGTTAGCTTAGGCCTGAAGAAGCACTATGGCTGCAGACTGCCACAGGTGGTAGGTTTGGCTGTCAGGACAAGCCTTGGGACCAAGCTGTTTAGCCTCCCTGCCTCTAGCAGGGGAAAACTGCAGCCTGGAGCTATAGAAAGGAGAGCTGCCCTTCCCTGGCCAGGGTGCTTAGCATGTTTGGCAGTTGTGAGTCCCAGTGCTGGCTGCTGCCCCTCCCCCAAGGAGCTCAAATGGCTTAGACAGCAGGCAGCTGCAGCCAATGCTGGTTGCCCCTCCCCATGGGAGTGTGATAGGCTTAAGCAGATTCCAACTGACAGGCTGTAAGAATCTGCTTGTTCTAGAGTTGGGACGCTAGGCCCTGGTGGCATGGGTTCACAAGCGGGATCTTCCAATTGGTGGGTTGCACAGTTCTGTGGAAAAAGCACAGTTTCCCCAGCTGGGTAGTGTGCCACTCACAGTCTCCCTTCACTGGGGAGTGGGGGCTCCTCTTCCCCGTGTTGCTTTCAGGTGGGCTACCACACCACACTGCTCTTCCTTCTCTCGATGGGTAACGCCCACCTTCTAGTCAATTTTTTTTTTTTTACAATAGCAGTGACTTATTTATTTTTTATTATTATACTTTAAGTTCTAGGGTACATGTGCACAACGTGCAGGTTTGTTATATAGGTATACATGTGTCATGTTGGTTTGCTGCACCCATCAACTCTTCATTTACATTAGGAACAGAATAGAGGCCTCAAAAATAACACCATACATCTACAACCATCTGATCTTCGACAAACCTTCTTGTCAATTTTGATGAGGGAATCTGGATACTGTGGCTGCCAGGGAAGGATTCACACACTTATTATGGTTTTTCTCATGGGAGAAAAACCATAATCACTGCAGCTTCTAGTAGGCTATCTTGGCCTCTCCCCACTATCCAGAATTTTAAATGACATCAAAGATGAGCATGGATTTTTTTTTGTTAATGATACAAAGAGTGTGTAAATTTTTAAATGTGAATAAACAATACATAACTGCATTTAATGATATGGAATGATGACAACACTAACTAGAATGGGTATAAAAGGTTAAAAAAAAACAGTGTTGTATATGATGCGGTATACATATAAATATACACATATGCATATAACATACATGTGAGTATAAATCATATAAGAAGTCTTCAAGAATAATACATGGTAGCATCGGCTCTCTCTGGGGTGGCTGGATAGTAAGTAATTTGGGATACTTTAGTCAAGATAAGCCAAGCCATGCTGCAATAACAAGTAACTTTTGTTCAATTCATTGGCCAAAGCAAGTCACCTGGCCATGCCCAACTTCAATAGGGAAGACAGACATATTCTTTTTACAAAAACTGATATACAAATATTTGGAAATAGCAATATGGTCTTCTACATTAGGCAAATCCTACTTATTTTTTTCTTCACTGTCAATACAGTAAGAACATTAAATACATACACAAATATATATAAATTTTTATTGAATTTTAACAGAACCCTTTGTCAAGGATTTAGTAGCCTTAAAAAAAAAGTTACAATTTTACCAACTCACTCAATTACTTCTCTCTTTTTTTTAAAATTACTTCCATCTAAAGTTAACTTTTCTAGAAATTCTTGCTATACTACATTAACTTTTTCCCTCTGGACTCTGAAAGTCTGATTTTCTGGTATAATGTCTCATATACTTGGATACTTAAATCAAAACCCATATTGTGTCAGTGGCTTCTCTAAAAGATAACAAATCCATGTTAAACTGAAGGGTTAACTACATTTATAAATTAATCTTTTTAAGTCTTGGACACAAGATGGATCTTCCAGATGAAGGCTGATGTACAGTATGTCTGTTAGGTAAAAGAAATACATTATATTTACTAGCTGAAATGTAGGAAAAGAGAGCAAGACTGGACAAAGGAAGTCAAACTATTATGCTGACAAATAAATCTGTGGCCAACCTAGCACCAGGGTTGCCCTGTGTTGTGCAGAAATGGCTAGACCTTTATACCTTCATGTTTTACAGTCACCAGATATAAGGAGCCTGAGGAAAGGTGTGACCTCATTCGGAATGGGTCTCTGCAGCTGAAACAGATGCTGGAGGAGCTGACAAATGGAGGCATTCAGCTGATATTACTTCCTGTAGTAAGTCCTCCTTTGAAGGAGAAACCAACCACTATATCTCTGTGTCTGATATACTCCATAAGAGAGTTTTAATGAAAACCTTGAAAAATAACTCTCAAGTCTCTCTCTCTCTCTCTCTCTCTCTCTCACACACACACACACACACACACACACACATATGCATACAGGCACACATCCACACACACCCACACAATGTGTCCCACGCATCCATTCTATGAAAATAACCATATCAAGTTGGCAAAGATTTATAGGGTGCCCACTGCAGTTGGTAACATGAGAAATTAGTCCCTGCTCTCACAGAGACTGGCTGCTCATTCATCTTACACAGGTGTCATGATGACAAACAAGAATGATCATGTTGCCCTTTGAACCCTTTACAATACACCACTCAGTTCAATGTATTTTTAGTCAGCCTAAATCTGATTTCTTTTAAAGATCCCTGGTCCTTCCTTTCTCTTGAATAAATATTATATTACTAATCATATTCTCCCCATATTGCTTGGCCATAGCATTGTTGACTTTTTATCTTCTTGTTGGATTTAGACAGCTTTCCTCACATATTTCCTAAGATTCTAGCTAGAATACTCAACATTTGTCTTTCCTGACTGGTTCTAACTTCCTTATCCAAGTAAAAAGGGTAATAAAATAGAAGGGGGAGAAAAATCAATCAATCCATTCTTCCAAATGTCTGTAACAAGGGCTGAAAGAAAAACTAATAATAGATCCAAAGCTTTAAAACCAAGATCACATATTTGAGAAGAAAGGAAAAACCCCAAAGATGGAAAATTCTTACTTAGCAAATAGCTGCCACCACAAATTAGTTTCTCAGTTTCCAATTTATGAAATAGAAATGAGATATAAGCATCTGTTGGGGATTTATAACCAGGCTTGAATATGCCAGTGAGAAAGGAGTAAATTACTCACTAGAAGTTGAATGTTAACTCAGAACACTGAAGTTCATTTACTAAAAATGATATCTTTAGAACGGGCGCGGTGGCTCATGCCTGTAATCCCAGCACTTTGGGAGGCTGAGGTGGATGGATCACGAGGTTAGCAGTTTGAAACCAGCCTGACCAACATGGTGAAACCCCGTCTCTCCTAAAAATACAAAAATTAGCCAGGCATGGTGGCAGGCCCCTGTAATCCCAGCTACTCTGGAGGCTGAGGTAGGAGAATCGCTTGAACCCGGGAGGCAGAAGTTGCAGTGAGCCAAGACTGTGCCACTGCACTCCAGCCTGGGCGACCAAGCAAGACTCCATCTCATCTTTAATAATACACAGCAATCAAAACATAATGAAACTGAAAAATTAAGTCTATATATTCTGAATAATTAAATTTTAAAATCAGAACTTTTCACCCCTGTATATTCCTTTATACACAGACTGTAAAAATGTTCTCATTGACTTTAAAATACTGTCAAATGTATGAATGTGTATCTATACATGTGTCAACATCTGAAAATCATAACAAATTATAACAAAAAACAAACCAACAATTAACCAACCAATTGACAATCATAATTATTTTCCATTAAGATAGCACATTCTAATAAAATCCCACTCAAACTTCAGACACTGCTCTTGTGCCTAAAATGTTCTTGAATGGACAATAATCTAATAACAGTTAATTAAAATACCTTCACTCCCACTGGCCTTGTCATATTTGATAAACTCTGACAATTGATAAAGAGAAAAACTTCTATACTTCACAACAATTGATGTGAAAAAGTTATCTAATTATACATTGGTTTATACAATGGCATGCTTTAACATTTATTCATATTTAAACTTATTAAGAATGGATGATATTCCAAAGTAAAGATGACAAATAGAACATATTGATCCACCTTGTACCCTCCTGAATTCCCACTCACCAAATTTTGAAGCTCCAAAACAGATGGTAGCAAGTTTTGCATACAAAATACACCCAACCAACCAAATGGAATACTAAACTGGCAGTGAGGAAAGCCTAGAAGCAGCACTGCTTATGTGGAGAACAACCAAAAGGCTCAGAAATTGGTGGCACCAGGAAGTGGGCATGAGTAGAAAGTCTATATATGGAAGTCGAAAACATGGAATATTGGTTGAAAATCTTTTTAGTAGCTGTTTAACTTAGATTTGTTTCCCCTCTCTGCTTATACAGATAACTGCCCCTCTTAAACCCAGAGAAAGAAAAACAGAGGGTGTCCAAACTAGAAAATCCAACCAGTTAGGGACAGTGACACCATCCTAAAACGGGGGATTAGGTGGGGGTCTGAACCCCAGTCAGTTTCCATAAGATTGGCAGCCAGGCAAAGTTTGGAAGAATTTTCACTGGGAATCTTATAGCACCACAGGAAAGATGGATACTGGCATTGAGGGTTTCTCAACAAAATGACTTAGTCAGTACCTACAGTGAAATTCATGATGACCCAGATACCCACACACCTGCAATTCCCAATCATATTGCTTCTGTACCAGCTATCTGACCAAAGCCTCAAATATTAAAGAGAGAGCCCAAAACAAACTAAAAGAAAAAAATAACAACGTGGTGGAAACATAGTTTAACTATTAGAAAACTTCACAAAGGCTATTATTAATATTTTCAGTAAGAAAATATTAGTAACAAAAGATATTGCAACCTTGAAACAAGAAATAATATATTATAAATGAAATATTCAGAGCAAAGTTACCTTAGAAATAATAATAAAATTTAAATTTAAAAATTTCAATAGAATATGTGAAACACAAAGTTGAGGAAATTTGATCTTTAATATTGAGCTAAAGAAAAACGAATTAGAAAACGGGAGAGAAAAGACAAGAAAATTAGAAGAACAATCCAGGAGGTTCAACATTCAAATAATAAAATATCTGAAAATAAAGAAAAGAGAAAATAAAGGAAGGAAAAAGTAACAAAATAATTTAAGTTCTTGAATACAAGGAAATACATTAAAGATGTTCAACATTGTAAGTCAGGAAAACACAAGTCAAAATCACTATCAGATACAACTAAACATCCAATATAATTTTTAAAAGGCAGAAAATAACAAGTGTTGCCAAGTGTGAATAAAATTGGTACTCCTATACACTGCTGGTTGGATTGTAAAATGGTGCATTCACTTTGGAAAATAGTTTGGCAGTCCCTCAAAAGGTGAAAGATAGAGTTATAAGATGACCAGCAATACCACTCCTCAGTATATGCACAAAAGAATTGAAAGAAGATAAACAAATACATGTACACAAATGTTCACAGCAGCACTACTCACAACAGCCAAAAGGCGAAAAGAAACCCCCCATGTTTCTCGATGAATTGATGAATAAATAAATAAAATGTGGTGTATCCAAGCTATGGAATATTACTCAGTCTCAAGAAAGTATGAAGTACTGAGAAAAGCTACAACATGGATGAACTCAAAAACATTATGCTAAATGAAAAAAGACAATGACAAAGGGTCACATATTATTAAGATTCCATTTATATGAGCTGTCAGTCAAATCTGTTGAGACATACGGTAGATCGGTGGTTCAGGAGTGGGGGGTTAGTGGTAAATTCAAAGTGAATGCTAATGGATATGGGATTCTTTTTAGGGTAATGAATTGTAAAATTAGGTTGTAGTGATGGTTCCACAACGTTGTGAATAGGCTGAAAACCGCTGAATTGCATACTTTTAAAAAGCAAACTTCGTTACATGAATTGTATCATAATAAAACTACCGCATTACACACACAGACACACACGCGCGAAAAAAAAGGAGGAGAGGACAGATTGAAAAAGTGCACCCAATAAACATAAAAAAGCTGTACCTTGGTTTCTTTTCCACTTTATCATAAAATGTCAGGACACTAGAAATAAAGAGAAATAGCTTAACAGAAACAACGGAACTGAAAAATGGAGCGATCTTATTGAAATTTGAATGGAATTATTTCCAAGCAAGAATTCTACATCTAGCCAAAATGTCAATCAAGCATGAGTACCGAATAAAGATATTTTCAAAAATACAATGCCTCAACCACAACAAAAACCTTGCACACACCCTTTCCCAGGAAGCTATTAGAAATTGTCTTCCTCAAGACAAAACCACATAAGATGAAGAAACAAGAGCTCCAGCTCAGGGAAGAGGGGAAGGGCATGCCAGGAAATCAGGAAAGATGCACCAGGCAGAGGCTCTGGGAGGCCCTGAATTAATAACAGAAATGAAAAACAGAAAATTAATATTAATTCTGGGGAAACAGAGAGGAAAAAGTAGTCACAGTACACTATGTGTCTTGGCTACAAAGATTTATATTAACATGCTAATATAAATATCAAATTCTGAATTCTGAGCTAATTAAAATTATGACTATACTGGGAGGATGGGAGACTAGGAGGGCAGCAGGAAAAGATGAGTACGTTTGTTCTGAAGTGGAGGAATGAGAAAAAAACTAAATTCTCACTTTGCATTGTAGGAATCAGTAGATTATGCCAAAGACGAATAATCAATAAGTGAAAATAAATGAGTTTTATTAGATATTTAAAGAGAAATCTGAAAGAATCAGCTGAAAAAGTGGAAAGTTGAAGGTGAAAACTGCTGTTTTTCATAAGAAACCTGAAACTGACTGACTTAATCTAAATGCACATATAACTTGCATAAAAGCAAAAATCACATCAACAAAAATGAATAATTTATAGAGTGGTCTAATATTCCTTTACCAAAGTATAGAATACACATTAAGCCAAACCATTATGTGATATTAACTAAGTATTCATAAAATACAAGAAAAAGTAAAATTAAA
Source organism: Chlorocebus sabaeus (assembly GCF_047675955.1). NCBI lineage: Eukaryota > Metazoa > Chordata > Mammalia > Primates > Cercopithecidae > Chlorocebus > Chlorocebus sabaeus. The sequence continues at coordinate 61,964,433 of NC_132924.1, forward strand.
AACAACTAAACAGAATGCAAGAAGTGGTCATTATCATGACAGGCATTTACTAACTTACTTTAAAAATTGGTGAAGTTATAGCCCCCAATTTTGTATGATATATAATAATGCATACCTTCACACTTAAAACTGAATTTGCTAGTGACTTTTTCTTCAGTTACTTAATGACCTATTCAAACTTAATGTGAAGGTAACTGGAATTATTGACCATCTTCATCCTGATCTTGGGTATTTACATCGGCCCGCAACTTTTGTACCTTAGCTGGAGCTTTCTCTAATCTCTCCAAGCTGATAATTATTGTCAGTCTTACTGCATTTAATGTATTGGTCTCCTGCTTCCACCCACCCCCTGAATCATGCAGTTTTCCAGGAGTATTGTTTTCTTAAGACATATGGCCATAATTCCGGTGAGAAATTTAAAAAAAAAAAAAACATTAACATGAGAAATATATACTTTTCTTTCCAAAGAAATTATCTTTTTATTACTGTTTTATCTTATCTGTCATTTCTCCACCATTAAATATCATAGTTTAAGTGGTGAAATTCTAAGATAAACTGAGGAACAAGAATTAAAATTTTACAAAAATCAGATGCATACTGTATTCTCATTAAAATAGTTTGATCTATAGTGGAATGTACTCAGAACGGTGTGTTTTTGTGGACAGGCAGGCATTTACCATAGCAACAGTTGGAAATCAGAAACACTTCTATCTTCGACCATATGAATTAAATACCAAGTCATGATTATAAGTATCTAATAAGGACAGCAATCACATAAAATAAAACTAAAATATAGAGATGACAGACATGATGTAAACAAGAAAAAAAAAATTGAAATCTCAACACCCAACATGATTGTGGACAGTTAAAAGTGACTAAAAGTAACCATCATTCCTTATTATCAGATGAGAAAAAGCCATTAGGGAAAAGGACAGAAAAGAAGTTAATTGACTTTGTCCTACCAATTACAGAAAATGAGAAGTTCATAAGAGAGCACTGATTGAAAGCTAGTTTGTTTCCTTTTCATTTCTTTAATTTCTCCTTATGGTTCAAAATTCCTCCATCTTACACTGCCTGCACACTCAGTTATCCACAGTGTTTACATCTGTTCACATTCTGTACTTGGTTCTGAATGACAACCTTCCCTTCAGAATACAGAATCACAGTATTATACAGCATAACTAGTTCTCCATATATGAAACAAAGATCCTTCCATAAATAAAAGCCTATGAGACGAATCTAGTTTTCCTATTGCTTATACTAAAACACAAATATGTTCTAGTACCATGACACATATAGATCTGTGACAGCAATTTTTACCTCAAATGACTTATGGAGGTTTACCTCGTCTAAGATCACAGTTCTCCACATGACTTCAATCTCTTTAAAAACAAGGGCTATATATTTACATCTCTAGAACTTAATGATACTGCCTGGCACAGAGAAGACAGTCCGTATATGTTGGAGGGAAAAAGAATGAATGAATACATAAATTATTCAGTGAATGACCATAATGAGCTGTGTTTCTGTTCCCCAAAATTACGTCAAATGGGACACACTTATATACCAATTGTAAAACCTTGGGCAATCATTTGCTATGGAAACTTGTAGTTACCTGGACTCACACTCAACTCAGGAGATGATATGATGTAGCCACTGGAGAGGACACGCATGAAGTATCTGACATCTTAGCCTAAATTTCCTCATCTGCAAAATGGAGGGACCTTACATCTACGTCATGGTATCAGTTTGGAGCACATAATCTAAATTACATATCTCAATGTCATGCACGTAATACAGTTTAGGAACCCTTTCTACAGTATTCCTGATGTGAATCTAGTCATCCTCTATTTGAATGCTTTTAGCAATAAAGTGCTTATTACATTTCAAAGAACTGAACATAATTTACAGAAAACACGTAAGTGAGCATTCTTCTAAGAATTAAGCCAAAGCCAGCCTTCTCAAAATTCTCACACTTGACTTCCTTACCCCATCTAGAATATATACACTACCTTTTTCTCTCCTCTCTTGGTATGTCTTTAATTCTCCTGAACAATTTTGGCATCTTATTAGAGCTCCTCTGTGCATACTCCCATACACCAAAGAAATCACTAGGCTTTTTTTACATGAATTGTTTTTTAAGTGACCTTTCCTCTACCCCATTTTTCTGTATTAGGTTGGGATGCTTTCTTTTTTTAAAACCAGATATACTGTTTTACTTATCCCCATGATAATTCAGCTTGTAGGTTAGGCTCATCATTTTATTAGATTCTTTTTTGACCCTTGATTCCATCACCCTAAGTGTTAATTATACTTCCCAGCTATGACACACACACAAATAGGTCCAGCATATCACCACCACTATCCGAGTCATTAATAAAAATATCAAACAGAACAAGCACAAGGACAATGCCCTCCAGCACACCCCGACAGACTTTTCTCCATGATGATGTCAATTCATTGATCAATAGGCTTTGGATAAAGTGGTTCAACCAGAAATAAAACTGAAAAAAAAATACTGATCTTCTAACCAGATTTCATTTCTATTCTTGTTTTAAATATCTCATAAAAGTCCCTGTCAGTAGTTTGCTGAAATTAGCAAATAACAAAGAGAAGGAAGATTATTAGACCCTAATGTCTAAAAATTTATTTTAAATTTCACCAGTGTTCTATATTAAGCTTATATTTCTATAGATTCAGATTTGTTTCCTATCATCCTGCATTCGTGATGATTTCCCAAAGATTATAAATAATGGTTCCATGACTATGCCACCTGCCAATTCTTTTCACATTCTAGATTTACCTTATCTGGGACTAGATAATAAATCTAACGGACATTTATGAGGTGTCTTTTTCTCCTTAGGGCATGAGTGAAGAGCAGGGAAAAAGGGAAGCATGCCCTGTATCCGAATGTATTCCCTAAGTTAGGAAAAATTCTGATTTTATGAATTTTTTTAATACTTTTATTTTAAGCTTGAGGTACATAAGCAAGCTTGTTTATACAGGTAAGCTTGTGTAATGGGGGTTTACTATACAAATTATTTCATCACCTAGGTGTTAAGCCTAGTATCCATTAGTTATTTTTCCTCATCCTCTCGCTTCTCCCAGCCTCCACCCTCCGGCACACCCCAGTGTGTGTTGTTCCCTTCTATGTGTCCACGTGTTCTCATCATTTAGCTCTCATTTATAGGTCAGAACATGGAGTATTTGGTTTTCTATTCCTGTGTTAGTTTGCTAAGGATAAAGGCTCCAGTTCCATCCATGTTCCTGCAAAGGACATGACCTCTTTCTTTGTTATGGCTGCATAGTATTCCATGCAGTATATGATACATATTCCATAGTATACGTATCACATTTTCTTTCTGCAGTCAATGGTATTTTATGAATCTTGACAGGAAACAGGACCCACCTGCCATTAGAATAGCGAAAATGCTAGATACTCACTTTCTTATAATCCTGTGCAGTCAAAACACGGGCTTGAAACTTCATCTCAGGCAACAAACACAATCAATCCTGGCTTATCATTATAAGCTAACAGTCCACAGAAGCAATGATAATGTGGAATGTTGCCATTCTGACAACATTGCAAAGATAGCAAGGCCAGCAAAGCAAGAGACAATGTCTGGCGCCAACACTCATGGTAGCAGCAGGGTGCTTAGAGGACAGTGCCATGGCATGATTTTGGCTCTGGTCTGGCTATCCAGTCTCATGTTGTTCCTGCCCACTTTTAAAGTCTTCCCAACAGGTGTGTCAGCCACACTATGTATATCCAGAAACCAACCATTTCTCTCCACCTCTTCTGTAGATATCATCCCACACTTAGATCTTATTGCAACAGCCTCCTGACTGGTCTCTCTGATTCAGAACGTGCCCACCCTTGGTCCATTCTTAAGAAAGCAGCCAGAGAGATCCAATAAAATATAAGTCAGATCAAATAATTTCTCTGCTCAACACCCTTTGGAGGCTTCCCATCTCATTCTGAGTCAAAGCCAAACTCAATACAGCCAAACCTTTCGAGGCCAACACAATCTGAATACGACTGCATCTAAAACCTCGTCTCTTCCTATTGTCATCCTTGCTAGCTCCCTTCAAGCCACAGCCCTGCTGTTCCTCAGACAAGTTTTCTGCCCAGAATGTTCTTCCTCTAAAAATATGTGCATCTCCCTCTTTCATCTCCTTCAGATTTTTACCTAAACACTTCTCAGCAAGCCCTCCCTGATCACCCTCAACTAAAGTTGCATGTGTGCATACATATGCACATACATCTATCTCAGAGGAAAGCAGAAAAATGTTCAATTGCTCAGGGACTGTTTAATCTGGAAAGCAAAACATTGATAGAGAGCTACAGTTTTTCAAGAACAGATGTGGCATAAAATCATGCAAATCACAGCATTCTTCACAGATTTAAACATCAAAATGTATAAGGCAGAGAAACCAAATAATTAAGCAAATTGTGTAGCAAGTTGAAAAGACAGAATGTAATTTTCAGCTTCCTGCCCCATCTTCTAACATCATACATACCTTAGACCATCATATAAAACTCTAGGAAGGCAGTTAACACAGGTAAGTTGCAGGGTAAAATGGAGTAACTGGCATCTTTAGGCACAGAAGACTTGAGCTAAAGTCATATCTTTACCATTTTAACTTGGCTAAATAATTTCAGTGAATCTGCTTTAAATTCTCTAAGCATTATTTTTCTTCAATAAAATACTGCATAAACATAACACGCTACCTATAACTCAAAGGGCTGAGGGTAGCATCTAATAAAGTAACATCTATGAGAGTACTTGTAGAACGTATAACACTATAAAAACGTTTTATGGGCTTTATGATTTCTATCGATACAGCTTTGTTTCCATGTGAAATACAAGATTTTTGTTTTATATAATGTTATACATTAGGCTATTTCACTAGTTTATAGCACAATAGGAAAAAAATTATCCCTAACAATATCATGATTAGCTTTGAGTTTGTTGCTTTTTTTGTTTCACAGTTTTATTGAGGTATGACTGATATGCAAATGACTGTACATAATGTATACAATCTGAGGAGTTTGGACACATGCATGTACCTATAATACCATCACCACAATAAAGGCAGTCAAGTTAATACATATATCCATTACTTCATTTGTGTGTGTGTGTGTGTGTGTGTGTGTGTGTGTGTGTGTGTGTGTGTGTGTATAAAGGAAAAATGACACAAGGAAACTTGTGGAGTAACGGACATGTTTATTACCTTAACTGCCTTGATTGTGGTGATGGTATTATGGGTGCATGCATACATATATATATATAGTTTGGTTTTTAGAGACAAGGTCTTACTCTGTCATCCAGAGTCAAGTCTAGTGGTACAATTATAGCTCATTACAGTCTTGCACTCTTGGATTCAAGCATCCTTCCACCTCAGCCTCCAGAGCAGCTAGGACTGTAGGCACATGCCACCAGCCTGGCTAATTATTATTTTTTTTAATTCTATGTAGAGACAAGGTCTCATTATGTTGTCCCAAGCTGGTCTCAAATTCCTGGCCTCAAGCAATCCTCCCACCTCCGCCTTCCAAAGTGCTGGGATCACAGGCTTGAGTCACTGTGTCCAACCTTGCTTTTATATTTCTGATGGTAAGAATATTTAACATAAAAATTTACTCTCCTACCAAAATTGTAAGTGCACGATATCATATTGTTAAACCATATGCACTATGGTGTGTAGTAGCTCTCTGGAACTTATGACTGGAATTTTTATCATCCATCTTGTATCCAAAAAAAAAAAAAAAAAAAGAAAAACCTGAAACTTTACACCCATTGAACAACTCCCTATTTTCCTCTCCTCCTTATTTCCTGGTAATAATAATTCTATTTTGATACCTACTTGTACGTAATTATTAAATATGTAATGAAAAATGCTGCTACACATGCTTTGCTCTTATGTAATTTAAAATAGAATAGCTATTAGCTTAATGGCAATATATTTACATAATCATGTTTACTATTATCATTCTCATTTTCACTCATGGGATCTGTTTTAAATTTCTCAGCATGGTGTTAAATAGGATAATGTGGCACTTCTTTGTCTTTGGCAAAGAAAATAAAAACTAAATTGCTTAACTTTCTGTTTAAGTAGAAGAAAAATTTGTTAGAACTTTCACAACTAAATATATTCTGGAGTCAATGATTCTGAACTACACTTTCTATCTTTCTCTTCCAAGTCTTAAACCTGTATAGGGAAAAAAGACAGCTATAATAATATTTTAGACCACTGTGAACGAGATTCCTTTTCAAGCTAACTGAGCCACTCCTTGGTTTAAGGTGTTCCTTTATATTTGACATATTAGACCCAACAGCCTAGGTATATCTTACAAACTTACAAGACCTTGGAAATAACTGTACTCAAAACCATGCATCAGAGGGGCCTACATGTTACCCAATGGCAACATGAGCGACTTAAGGAGCACATTTCCTAAGGAGTTCCCTACCTTGCGGCTTCCAGATCGTAGTATCTACAGACTCTGTAACTGTGTAAGAATCTAAATTACAGAACACTTTAGGTCTGTAAAGCTTTTCCTGTTACTCAAAAGAAATCCTACACCAACAATATCCTATTAGCCACTAAACCACTTTAATAATGACCTTCAAAGTCATTTCCTTGAGTATTCTTTCACATCACTAAATTTTTACCACTTATTTCATTATTCTAGCCCTCAGAAGGCTTTTATAAAACCTAAAATGCCATTCATAGCAATAATATAAAGCAACTAGGCTTACAGTTCTCCTTTAAAGGCAAAAAAAAAAATACATTTGTACTATGTATACATTATCATAAATAAGAACCCTTCATTTGGTAAAACTTGAATGACATAGATATCTCAAAAAGCCCTTGAAAACTTAACTGTGAAATAAAAAGGAATAATACAATAGTACCTAATAAATCTTAAATTATTTTACTTTCCCTTCATATCCAGGGTTTTAAAGGGCATGGGGTATTAGTTTTTCCTACTGTTTAACTTACACTGGTACATCCCTCAAAAAAGGGTACAATGAATTACACGGAACTACAAAATCAACATTGTTTAGAAAATTGCTTTGATATTAATAATTCTGAAATACAGCAACGTTATCATTAAGTTTTAGAAATTTTAAATTAAATTGTTTGATACTGATTTTAGAACTTGCTAACGAAGTTGTGTGTGTGTGCGCACATTTCAGAAGACCCTAGCGGCATATATGCGGCAATACTATGACTTACAAGTTTGCTTTATGGAAACTAAAAACACATTTTGTAATTGAAGTAAAAGTTTAAATGGATAGGATTTTGGCCAGTCTACAAAACTTATTCAAACTATAAAGCAGTTTCACTGTTTTTAGGACTTATCTGAACTCAGGATATCAAGTGTAGAATAAAGGAAGGTTATGGAAAGAAAGAAGAAAGTTTCCTTTTCCTCTTCTGACCAAAGACTAAGGCTAACTAAAATTTATAAAAATAAACAGGAGCTGTAACAGTCTAGTTAGGATGGGCCTGGGTCTATCTTACAAACTACAATAACTTGGAAATAACTGCTTCATCTCCCTAACCTTTAGGTTTCTCCTTTGCAAAATGGTGATATTTACAGTTCCATGAGGCTGTTGAGAACACCAAAAGTGACAATGAATGTAAAGCCCTCCGTACAGTGCTCAGCATAAAACTCTGTAAATTTCAGCTGTTGGGTTTTATTATTGTGACCGTATTTATCTTAAGCATTCTTTCACCTCTCTTTCTATGGCCCTCACTCATTCATCCCAAGCCCACGGTGCTCTCCTGTTTCCCACCTTACGCCGCTCACTAATATCTGCTCTAATTTCCGAGGCACTTAATGTTTAAAAATTATTATTGCCTTCCCACTGCTTCAAAACATGAAAGAAGAGTAGAGTTTCTTTCTGCTAGATACTGTGAGGAAAGCAATCTGATTAAAACAATCCATTAAGGTATATAAGAACCTTAATTTTTCTTGAGATATCCAAATATTTACAAAGAACAAGCAATAGGAAACTTGTGTTAAGGAAATAAAAACTTTAGGTAACATTCAGGGAAGTTATTTTTCATCTGGGCAATTGCCAAATAGACTAATTCTGCTAAGAAATCTACACCTTCCCACCCTAAATGAGAAGACTATCCTAAGAAATTTCTACAAGCTGAAGCTGTTCTTTTCACCAAAGGCTGATTTCAGGAATTCAACTAAACATCTTTTACTAAAAATGCACAAAAACAAAACAAACTTCACATATAGCAGCAAAAAACAAAATGATGAGAATAGGAAAAGATAGAAAAAGAAAGGCAGAAAGGAGAAAGGCAAAGAAGCAGTGTAAAAGTAAGGCAAGACAGGTAGAGAGGACAGCAGAAGCAGAGGCAGGGCAATCATAAGCCAAAAATGACCCAAGTTGGCCTCATTCTCTAAAAGAGACAGGAGTAATCTATATGATGTCCGAACTCCATGGAGAAGTTGGGAACAAAATGTTACTGTAGATACTGCATGTGCCCATATTATTAAGCGGTTGATTTTAAAAGGACATGGGATGTCTCCATAACAACCGGGACTAGGGAAAATTTCACTCACACAAAGAAAAGTGATTATGTTTAAAAGTCAGTCTTAATCAGTAAATAATGCAGGGCAGTGAATTTACTTCCTTTTATTTGGCAACAACACAAATACAAAATCATCAAATGACACTTGATCCAATATGTACATTTTAGCCCCATAAATATATTTCATTATTTTTTAAGATTTAGAGGACATATTTTCACATTATTATTATTAGTTTCTTTACCAATGTTACTGATTTTGGTGCACAAGCTACTTTCCTTCCTTTTAATTTAATTATCTAATTTGAGGGACAGAATAAGTACATTTTTGAAATCTCTTCTCTACAGAACATTGCAAAAGCCAAGCATTGTAAGGAAAATCTAGATTTAACTGAAATATGTAAACTAGACATTCTCAAAAGTACAAATCAAAAGTTCCAAGTCTAAATCAGCTGGAATACATTATTAACTCCAAAATCATGGATTAAACAAAAGAAATTATGTTTGCATTGATGTGTGAATCTGCATCCATTCTTGGTACCACATAATATATGCAACTGCTCAGCTCTAGCTGTCCTTGCAGTCACATTCCCATATTATTCAAATGTATCTATCATTTATATGTAAATAGACAAGATAAACGGCTTCTTCATAAGACAACAATTTTCAAATGGCAAACAGACACAGGCAGACATTAGCAAAATAAAAATGTTGCAAATATTCATTCTTTTTTTTTTTAAGGAAAAATGGAAAGTACTTCAAATTTTTTAAAAAGTGGTGTGGTAATTACAAAATGGGGTCCTAATACACTGACAATACCAACAGCTCTTCTTCTAAATAAATGTCTGCACCGATGTCATTTATGTCCTATAAATTACATGTTCTTAGATCCATCTGTGAAAATTGGGATGTTAATTATCATGGTTACATTTCACGATTCCACAGTTAAATGCTGAAGTAGTGCTACACAAATACCATGTTTTTTAAGAGAAATGGAGAAGGATTAATTATGAGTTCAAGTCCAAGTATTCTAGCAGTAATAGTCTCACACAATAAGATCATTACATTGTGTGGATGCAACTGGAAGTTTTAATTAATAGCTGAAATACCAACTGAGGGGGAAAACTTTGAAGTCTAAATTTTAAGTATCAGGCTTTCTTAAACACACACACACACACACACACACACAGGTTCACATACAGATCTTAATAAGCATGCTTTTGAGAAACCAAGTTGCAAGTCCAAAAACAAAAAACCATTCTTATTGCCTATGAGCTTTCTTTGATAATGATCACCATCAGGCTGTTGAAGCCTATGTAATAAACCTAAAAATTACAATGTATCCTAGTAACAAATAGGTTATAAACAGATAACATATCTGATAAAAATTCTAGTTAACATTTTTCTGAGTTTTTCTTTTAAGACACATATCATTCAATAATCTCTTATGGGGCCATTATTTTATACAAAATTACAATTCTCATGTATTCAGATAAAATATTAACTTCAGTACAGCAATCTAAAAACAAAACTCTATAACACCACATGAATTTCAATCATATTTTAAATGTCTAAATTTAAAAGTCTTATTTTACTTACCACATATTCAAACACAAGTGTCAGCGTCTCCTTGGTATGGATGATGTCATGAAGTAGCACTATGTTAGCATGTTTTAGTCCTTTCAACAGAGAAGCTGTAAAATAAAATGGACAGAGAAACAATTTATCATGCATAACAATCAACTAATATGTATCATTATAATTTTGGCACACTGTCAGATGAGAGATATCTATTTTCACACGTTCCAAGTAAATAACAATTCAAAATGAAGGGTAGAAAAACAAGACTTTCTTTGAGATGGGGTCTCACTATGTTGCCCAGGCTGGTCTCAAACCCCTGGGTTCAAGTGATCCTCGTTCTTCAGCCTCCTAACAAGCTGGGATTACAGGTGTATAACACAGTGCCTGGCCAGAAAAACAAGGTTTTCATTTAGATAAAACTTCCTTCAGTTATTTTACCTGTCATCTGTTACTAATCTCTCTTAGGTTTTATTATGGTCAGGGAAAATACTTGGTATGGTTTCAATTCTTTAAATTTGTATAGTTTATTATCCAGAATATGGTTTATTGTGGTATACATTCCATAGGTATGGAACCTGTATTCTGCTGATGTTGGGTGGGGAGTTCTATAAATGTCAATTTGATCCTATTATTTAATAGTATCATTGAGTTCTTCTATTAATATACCCTTACTAATTTTCTGAATAGTGGTTCTATGAACTACTGAGAGAGGCATACTGGCATCCTCAACTGTAATGGTGGATCTGTCAATTAGTCATTTGAGTTCTGCCTGTTTTTGCTTTTTGTATTATGAAGCTCCATTGTTTATTGAATACATGTTTAGGATTGCTATGTCTTCTTTGCGAATTGATCATTTTATCAATACGTAATGTCCTCTTTACTCCTAGTAAATTTCTTTGCTCTGAAGTTCTCTTTGTATAGCCATCCACCATTCTCTTGATTTAGCATTTACCTGGTGTATCTTTTCCCATCCTTTTCTTTTCAGTCCTACTGATATCACACAGTTGAAGTTTCTTGTAAATAGTATATGGTTTGGTTATATTTTTAAATACATTTTGCCAATCTCTGACTTTTCATTTTGATGTTTAGACCATTTACATTTAATGTAAATATTAATATGTTGGGTTACCACCGGCCATTTGAATCTGTTTTTCCTTTAGGTACCTTGCAATTTAGTCTTCACTTCTGATTTGATTTTTCCTTTTCTTCTATACTTGCCAGAAGTTCAATTAACTCTAATTTTATTTCATTTTATTTTTTGTCCATTTCTCTACTTAGCTTTTGTACTTCCAACTAAAGGTAGGCTTGTTTGTTTGTTTTATATACCAAAAAGCACGAATTCAAATATCCAATTCATATTTCAGTGTTATGCACAGTTTTAATTTTATGGTTGACTTTTTGCAAGAGTTTTTGCAACTTAAATGCACTAATTGCTATTTTCAATTTTTGAGAGTAGTTTTGGGTACAGATGGGATACTTTATTCTATTCCTATTTATTTAATGGACTGGTTCCTAATCTGAGAGTCTTTTTTTCTGTCACCTTTGCCGCCTTCTATGTAGTTTTTACAGCTGGCACTGGGAAGCGAAAGAAAAAAGGTTTGGGTTGTCTTGTTTCTTTTTCATTTCCACAGGATCCTTAATTTCTCCCTTTTCCTTCCTTGTTTATTTTCACTATCCTGTCTTAAGGGGAACCACCCTTTCTCTATATATATGACTCTCCCCTAGAAGTAATGCTTTCCAACAGTTGCCAATTCCAGGCACTTTCAGCCTCCTTTCCTGCATCCAGTGCTGTGAATGAACTACCCAGCATTCCAGCTCTTTCTGGAATAATTTTGCTTGTGATTTGATTAAGTCCTCCACACTCCACACCCCTGTACTGTTTTTCACAGCTTCTTAAACCTGTCAGTTTCCCCTGTGTCATTCTTTGCTATCACAGGCTTGTTGCTGTCTCCTAATGCTCTTGAAGGTATGAGTGGTCTGTTTTTATTTGTTCTCCTTATTCGATTTATGACTTTTGGAGGAGTATGAGTGGGAAGATTCAAGATCAGAAAACCATCATTAACTGTCCTCCAAACCCCTTCTCTCATAGGAACAGGAATCTTTTTTTCCCCCTCCCATTGATATATTTCTGCTCCTGGATCAAGGTCTAAAGCATAGTAAGAACTCAACAAATTTACTGAATGTCATGCATCTGGGGTCCTCAGGGGTTGGGGTGGCTATTCTGAATAAGAAGAGCCTGCTGCCACCTAGCAGCTCTTCCTCAAGTTTGACCAATCTTCCTTTGACTCTGAGACTAGCACTAGGCCCAAACCTCAGGCTGATAAAACTCAGTTTCCACATAGGACCTCCGGGTATCTACTCCTAAAAACCCAGAGAAGACCAGCAGCTAATGCTAGCAATTTCAAGACACTGGCAAGGAATAGCTGGCTTTACCTCTTAAACTGCACTCCTTCCTCAATGCAAGTCTCCTTTCCTTTGAAAGGAGCACAGTGGCTCATGCCTGTAATCCCAGTACTTTGGGAGGCCTAGGCAGGCAGATCACAAGGTCAAGAGATTGAGACTATCCTGGCCAACATGGTGAAACTCCGTCTCTACTAAAAATACAAAAATTAGCCGAGCATGGTAGCGCGTGCCTGTAATCTCAGCTACTCGGAAGGCTGAGGCAGGAGAATCAATTGAACCTGGGAGGTGGAGGTTGCAGTGAGCTGAGATCGCACCACCGCACTCCACCCTGGCAACATAGCGAGACTCTGTCTCAAAAAAAAAAAAAAAAAAAGAAAAAAGAAAAGGAATGAGACATACCACATCCCCATAATCAGATTCTTTGCAACACTGCTCATCTCAAAGAAATCTTAGATTAAGATTTATGTTTATAAATAATACCACAAAAGATATCACTGGGCACTGTTTTCCTCCTTTTGGATTATCTCCTTATAAGAAATTGTGAAAAACAGAATTACAGGGTCAAATGACATAAATATATTTACAAAACATTATTTATTAAACTTAGGTGGTGAATTTAGTCTTACATCTTTCTAACTCCATGTAAGAATAAAAGAACTGTGAAAGGCAGGGGAAAAGATGTCAAAAAAAATTGTACACTGCAAGTAGTCCATCCAATTAAGTAACTGAAACCTTTATTAAATTAATATATGAGCATTTATACACTCATAAGCATGAGTATTAATTTAAGAATAAATTCTTCATACCTGAGTAAAAACAAAAATAATCAAAATTATTTCTCTCTACAGCAATGACAATTCAAGTAGAGTACTCAAAACACAGAAGTTGCCTCTTTACCGTTACATTAAAAACACTATGTCTTCATTTTGGTTTTTGTTTAAGAATCTATAAAATCTGAAGAGAAAAAAACAAAAAATATTCTGTCTATATTCTATCAATAACTTGTAGTAATTCATTTATTAATCAAATATTTATTCAGAATCTAGTTGCTGACACTGGTGGCCCTGAGCAGGTCCTTGATCCCTTGGCAAATAATAATACAGCAAGGCCATATCTTTAAAGAGAGATTTACAACACCAAGAGTGAACTTTCATGTAAACAATGAAATCTGGGTAATGATGTGTTAATATTATAAGTTCATTAACTGCAACAAATGTATCACTCTGGCTGGGGATTCTGATAGCTGGGGAGGCTGTGTATATGTGGAGGATGGAAAATATGTGGAAACTCTCTGTACTTTCCAATCAACTTTGCTATGAACCTAAAACTGCTCTAAAATGTAAAGTCTGTTAAAAAAAAAAAATTAAGAGATTTACCCATGTTTTAACATATTAAAATAAATTTCAATTATTTAATATTTCACTCAAATAAAATAACATTTTAAATATACAAATACCATGCAAATGAGTCTACACTAGACAGTCATCAGAGAAGGCAGAAATAAGTACTTAGGACTTAGTAGTACATTAAGTTTGAGTATTACCTCCACGAATGTGAGCTCGTGTTATCAGAATTATTGTTATTGCTATGAATTCCCATCGTCTTCCCCAAGCAAACCTGTTTCACAACAATATACTAAATCCTTAATCCCAATATAAACTTATATAAACACATATTGGTCAAAAGAAGGCCATTCAGTCTGATAACCAATCAGTGTGGAAGGCAATAAGAAGTGTGTTCCCTCTGGAACTGAATCTGGAGCATCAACATATATTCCCAGGCAAGAGAAGTAGATGCTAACTATGGTAGAGAGGTCTTCTCTTCTGCCCTACACATATCTGTCAAGGGAAACTTAGTTTTGCACACTAAAAACCTTATTGTAAAAATATCTACAGGCTTATTTTATCTGAGTTTTATAAACCAGCACTCAAGTGAAAAAGTAATTACAATAACACAGTAAAATCACAGCACATTAACTTTGAAGAAACAATCACTATGGAAAGGAGGCTTGCATTGACGAAGGAGTGCAGATTTACCATAGAGTTTAGTATTGTTAATTCTAATAATTTACTTTCTTCCTTATTTTAATTATTCAACTAGCCAGTAGCTTTAGGCAATTAAAACTTTATTTGGTAGCTAGCTTTCAGATATTAATCTGGGGATCACATAGGCTCATTTTAAAAGGAATACTTGCTTCAGCACCAGTCTTCTGAGGTGCACACATCCTCCGAGATCATTATTTCAAACCACAGCAGGGTATTTTTAAACGATGGCAAAGTATGGTACATAACACCTAGCCTGCACAGGAACTTTTCAGATCAAATGAATTAAGGGCCCCTGAATATCATGTTGTAAGAAGGGCAATGGCTTTGTGAAGCGAGTTTTGGAAACGTATTATTGAACATTATTTGCAATCTCATCCAATTCCATTTTTCTAGTTAATACCTCAGGTTGTCAAATTCAGAGATGAGCCATCCTTATTGGCAACAACTCCATAAAGGTATTAAAGCTTTCACTTCAGTGAGAATCTCATACCCAGAGGACACTTTGACACAGGACTTTTTTCAACGTTTTTCCCCAATTATTGTCTTTCTTCTCTTACCACTTACACCTAAATTGTTTCTCGTTTCTCAAAGTAGTATCTTCACACCCATTATTTCCTACTGTGTTTGTCCCACAATTTCAGTAAAATCAAATTCCTGCCAACATTCATCTTGGGAAGAAAATGTTTTTTCCTGAAAGTGGCTAAATATTATAGACAAGTATCATGTCATTTTTCATATTATATTTTTGACCACTTACATGAAACCTCAAAGCCTCCACATTACATCCTAATAAATCTCAATAATTATGACAGATTTTAGGTTTCAGAATATATTTATATAAACTTTCGAAACACACTGTCAGTTAAATAAATATCAATATCTGAATTTGAAACAAACCCTCTTGCTTTGAGATTAACATAATGAATTCATACTGGGAAAAGGACAGAGTCACTAATTTCAAAGCTGATGGCAGAAAAATGGCATTAATGGACAGAAAACAGCCTACGATATGTACCAACATCACAGTAGGTGACAGACATGACTAACTTTGAGGCTGCCAAGGCAGCAGCCACTGGTCCCAGTGAGGTGCCAGATACTACAGTTCCTGCTGTTAGCAAGGCAAGGGAGTCTCCTAGCTGCCAAGTCAGTCCAGAGATTAACACCTACAAGTTCTAGAGCCAATGTGTCTCCCTCATCAAGACAAACACTGTCAAAATCATACTCCTTGTAATCCTAATAATATCATAAACACAGGACATGTTATTCTGTCATTGTTTACCTACAAAAATCCTGTAACATTAGCATTAGTAATTCAAGCACTCTTGGTTTTGTCATAAATTGTAGGTAAACATACTGCAACGTTTTAAATTTATTTCACCAGTGAGATTTGAAAAGGTAAAATTGCACATGATGCAAAAGACTTGTAATTAGAGTAAAGGGTGAAAATTATAACAATAGTTTGGGGACTGTGGTGTCAAAACCATACAAACACAGAAAAACATTTGCTCATAGAGGTAGCTGTGCTCTGACAAAGTCCCAGTAGAATAGAGGAATGCAGGGACAGCCTTCCCTTGGGTTGGCAGAAGGATTCAGATTCATATTCAGCAGCCATATTCAAAGCTTGGCATCCCACTTTGAGAATAAACATCTTCATTTTTCACTCCAACTTGGAAGAAATGAATTTCATCTAAACTCTAGTCCCATCATGATTAAAATAAATTTTGAAATAATACAGAAAATCAGAATAAGTTCCTTTTATCAGATACCCACTGTAGTGGTGTTTTTTGTTTGTTTGTTTGTTTTTAAAAAAACAAAAACAAAAAACAAATGTTTATAAAGGGGAAAAAAAAAACCTTTAATATTTGAGAAAATTTTCTAGGTCATTATTTGATGTCCTAGTAGGAAAAAAGAGATTACAAAGACACACAGCCCATCCTCTATCACTTCGCCTTTAGCCTCTGGGGGAAAAAAAGACATTCACAGGCTCCTGTCATCTTTTGTGTTCTTTCTCAGCAGAGAGGAGTAGAGGGATTGCTGCCTGACTTTTCCAGAATGACTACGCATGAAACCTAAGGAGCCAACTATATCTCAAGCCACAACCACAACAAACATCAACTTTTTCTTCAAGCCCACAGCTTGACAGATCTAAGGCTGTTGAAATTCACTTTTACTACAAATAGTAAAACTACTTTTAACTACTAAGTTCCATCTCCCTTACTTGCCAGTGGAGTCTGAATATTTTCATAGCTAAAATATCCTGAGGGGAAATATAAAGGGTGGACTAAAAAAATGCACACACAAAAGAGACAGGATTGCTTGTTTAACTGCCTGTAATGAGGACACAGTCTAGCAGAGAAAGAACATGTGCGTATGCTAAGCACTGATGCGCAGCTCTGGGTTAGCGCGTTCATGATTCTATAACGCATGCTGCTTGCTTGCTCTAAACACTGGGAGAGCAATGATAAACACTGTGGTTGTGATCAATCTGGACCTCCTCCTTAGTGATATCTAATACAATAAACACTCCACACACAGAACCATAAACTAATAAATGAAAAAATAAAGGAATCAGGCTAAAAAATAGAATTAAATGTTTGACCCCATATTTGCTTTTTATTCTTTATACACACATGTGTACAAAGAGTCAACTGTGGGTTATGGAGGAAAGAGGTCATAGCCAAGTCTAAACATAAGGTTAAAATAAATGTGGTGTCATGCAATCTTAATTTAGCTAAAATCACATTCAGGATTTAGAGACATGTTTTTTGTTCACCAGATGTCATCCAAAATTGGAAAGGTAATACAACAGGTTAGGAATACTTTTAAAATACCATGTAAGTTGTTTTATATCTATGAAAAGGTATACTGTTTTCACTTGCTTCTTATAGTTTTCCAGTTTGGAGATGGGCAAAAGTTCAATCCCACTACATATTTCTCCTGTTCTGCTTCTCTCTAATTTCCCCAACATCATAGAACTGAAATGTGATACTGGAAATTACAGCCTCAACCATTTCTCCCTTAGCATCAATACTTATTTATCCATCACCTGACTACTGGCAAAGTGCAGTGAGATACGGGCTATTTCCACATTGCAGCCTCACATGCCCACATCAACTTGTTACTAAATCACTATAAAGGACACAGTCCTCTAATACTATAGCTTGACCACATGAAACTGCCAATATTTGACATTTTTTACCTACTAACACAGCAATTGTATATGGTCCAACCTAGTAGAATATACCTGGTTCGAAGCATTTAAATTTTTTCACAAATGCATTGTTATTTTTACCACCATTAATATTCAAAACAGTTAATCTGCTACCAAATCACCACCAATCGACTGCATTTTTAAAAAGGAAGAATCTATTCATCAAATTATAGTTATAGCTGAGAAGAGAGATATAGAAACAATTTAATATCCTACATGTATCTTTCTGTATCATTTGAATTGTTTGTGATAAAGATATATTGCTTTTATACTAAAAAGGAGATACCTGGAAAACTTTTTTATTAGAAGTGAATTTGCTAAAGAACTGAAACAGCACTATCAAATAAAAAGCATACAGGTGTTTAATTACACAATATGGAACTACAATACAATAATGAATCATTATAACTGCAATAATATTCTTCACTTCTAATCCCTCTTCACTTGGGTACTGGTGGAAATACGTATATTAAGGATCTCTTTTTCTATCCTGGTACACTGCAGACCCTGTATCAGCCTGTAATTTGTTCTCGTATCACATATTAATCCAACATGTTAAATGTTTCTTTTCTAAATAGTTACTTTCCTGCATTAAAATGTACTCAGTGCAAAACATTCTCAATCTTACTGTCTCCATTTACTGCTAGTACAACCTGTAAATGACCCTCTTCTGCTGTTCCATGCTTTAGTTAATCTTGGTGCTATTTGTGATGGGAAGGATCCAAACAAATGCAGGTACTACATAAATGCTAGACATGTGGTTCTTCTCAAATGCAAACATCTTGCTAGTAACTTCTGGAGAAAGGAAACTTACTTAGCAACAAGGGTGGGAATGGTGTTGATTATAATCCAGGTACTGTCTTCGGGAGGAAGAGACAATTTAGGGACTGAGGGTTTCTGCAAGACCTGATAACAGGTTTTTTATTTTTTAATCTTGGTCTGGCCATAAAAACTAGGTTTAAAAGCCATTAGGCAGTTTGCTTCATTTTAACCATTTTATGCTTTATCACACATGGGTTACATGTACAGTTAACAAGAACACTACAAACTATGTGATTAAAAAAAAAAAGATGAGTGGTTTTGCACCAAGCCCCTTATGTTTTCTGGTTAAGAATAACCATTCATATCATGTTAGCTATTATTGTTTGACTAGGTTTGTATTTATGTATGTGTTATTTATTTATTTATTTATTTACTTATTTACTTATTTATTTAGAGGCAGGGTCTCGCTCTATTGCCCAGGCTGGAGTGCAAAGTGTAATCACAGCTCATTGCAGCCTCAACCGCCCAGGCTCAAGTGATCCTCCCGAGCAGCTGGGACCACAGGCACCTGCCACCACCCCTGGCTAATGTTTTTGCTTGTTTTTAATTATTTGTAGAGATGAGGCTTTGCTATGTTGTTTAGGCTGGTCTCGAATGCCTGGGCTCAAGTGATTCTTCCACCTTGGCCTCCTAAAGTGCTGGGATTACAGGCATGAGCCACTGTGCCTGATCTTGCTGTCTGAATAGATATAAATCAACATCTCTTTAAATGAATGTATGTGAATAGCTATTGTTGTATGCTTTTACACATAAGATTTACACATCTGTATCCTTTACAGATAAGTTTAAGTCCCAGCACCCAAAGGCACAGAAGACACTCAACTTTGTAAGACTGTAGTCAAGAGGAAAAGTATTGTCAGACTCCTCCACAAAACAAAGTAGTTCTGCAGCATATTCTTAAGCAAATTAGAACCCAGCTCCCTTTGTGGAGACGTAGACCATTCACAACAGCCACAGCCCCAGGCCCAGCATGCAGTGCTTCTCAAAGTATGGCCCACCAACCAACTACATCAAAGTTAACTGGTGTGCCTGATATCAATGCAGATTCATGGAGTCCTATTCCAAGCTACCAAATATACGTTTATAAGGATGGAACCCACAAATCACCCAACACATATTTATTTAACATCTACTATATGCGAATCACAAGGTACTGGAGATAAAACAGAGGAAACACAGACAAAAAACTCTTATTCTCATGAAGCTTATATTCTGTATTTCGACCAAATTGTCCATTTAATATTTATGCATCCTAAAGTTTAAAAATCACTGTGCTATGGTTCTCACAGAGGGAGAGGGGTAGCATGTTTATGGGGTGTGTGTGTGTGTGTGTGTGTGTGTTTATGTATTTAGTTGCACTTCAATCTACTTGCTGCTCTACAAGCATATCAACAGAAGCGAAGTCAGTCGCTCAGTTCATTTGCCTAGTGTCTATCTTTGTCTTTTCCTTCTTGCACTCCCTCTCTCACACACACAAAGGTACTGAGGTAGATTCTACTGAAAGTTATAGTCTTGAGCTAGAAGGCAAAGGAAATTCTTTATTCTGAGAATTTGATGGTATTCTGATGTGTACAGTTTTTTCCTGTTGAGATGAAAAGCCCAAAAAATGTCAGCCAACAAAGTTTTTCATTATTAATGAACTGTTGATAAGGTCGTAATTATATGGCCTTTCCAATCCCACAACAATTCTAAAATCTGTGAAAGAGTAAGATTTGCTGTAAATTGCTTTAGAATCAGTGCTTTGATAAATATATACAATCAGCAGGTCTGATCATAATGAAAACTGATTATGAGCACAGAAGGAAGAGACAGAAAAGACCATAAAAGATCACTACAGATTTTGGTTGGAGCTGAATTAAAATTTCAAACATACCACTACTTCATTTGACTGAAACAAAGTCAGCTAAAAAAACTACAAAGTACAGCATAGTCCATTGGAAGGCCCACAGTACCAGAGCCTGTGTTACCCAAAGCGTCAGTCCACCTACAGGCAGTCATCCTCCTACACGTGGACAAGCCTTAAAATCCTTCAGGCTGACTCTGCTCAGCACTGGCCTTGTGAGCACCTAAGTTCATCTCAGCTTGAGCGAGCTCTGCCACTTACATGAAGGTCACTAATACACTGAGTCCCAGTTTGCTTCTCTACCACTTGTACCTGTCCTCCTTGTCAGTATTCAGTAATGTTCAGCTGCTAATAACCGTGCTTGGCCAATGCTAGCATCACTCAAATGTTCAGGATGTTTATGAGATATTTAATCTAAGAAAAGGCATTAAGGCCTTCCAATCATAAAGAATGGGGAATCCCAGCCTCTGAGTGGGCTCATTTCTTTCATTTTAACTATTTAACTTCCTGCTTCACATTATTCCAGCTAATGCAGCATTTAAGAGAGGCTATTCTACATCTGGAAATACATAAAAGCAAGACAGGAATACAAACACACCTATAAAGGGTAGAGTGACTTATCACAAGTGTTTAGCATTTAGAAGTCTGTGATAATAAAATTGTTTATGCAAAGTTACATATGGCAAAATGTTATTTAATAAGTTTGATAATATTCTCCTTCCAACTTTTTCTGAAAATGAAGACATCCTAAATCTCCTTGATATTAGGGAAACTACTACAATACAAAAAACTAATAATGTTAAAAGATTTGCCAGACACAGTGGCTCACACCTGTAACCCCAGCATTTTGAAAGGTAGAGGCGGGAAGATGACTTGAGCTCAGGAGTTCAGGGCCAGCCTGGGCGACATAGCAAGACTCCACATCTATAACAAATAAAAATGAGCTGGGCGTGATGGCACATGCCTGTAGTCCCAGCTACTCAGGAGGTTGAAGCAAGAGAATCACTTGAGCCCAGGATTTTGAGTTTGAGGCTGCAGTGAGCTGTGATTACGCCACGACATTCCAGCCTGGGTGACAGAGCGAGAGTTGAGCCCAATAATTTGAGGTTACACTGACTATGATCACACCACTGCACTTCGCCCTAGGCAGAAGAGGGAAACTCTGTCTCTAAAAATAATAATAATAATAAATAAATAAATTAGCAAGGTAACTTCAAATTGTCATGATAATTAAAAAAAAAAAAACAAAAACAGGCACTCAAGAAAATGACAAAAGGGAAGAAAAACAGGTTTCTTTATTATGGTCTCAAATTTTCCAGAAATTTTGCATCTTTGTATGCACTGTCAAACCAAGGAACTGGAGAAAGAGGTGATCTTATACATTCCTCTAGGTAAGAAACTATCTGATTCCTGCACAGTTTGGGTTACAAAGAGTTGAGGGGACAGTCTCTGCAATGTACACTTGTGACTGGTATTGACAATAGCTCCTGCTCATGCAACCTGCCTTTCCATAAGAGACAGGCAGCTCCTGAGTGCTATGGCAAACATCCCCCCATTATTAGCATTACCATCATCTTCTCAAATGCATTCAACCTTCTACTGACCCATGCTTCCTTTTCTAATAAGATTTCATCTTGTTTCATGTACATTACCCACACACACATCCATACACACACATATATATAAAATCTTAGTGCACTGAATACATTTGTAATTTGACTGATATACAGGGTGATTGATTCATAATGCACAACTGAAATAACCCTCATAGAATTGTAAAACTCAGGGTCACCTTCAAGAACACCCATCCAACCCTTCATTTGGCAACTGAGGACACTAAAATATAAAAGACTTTGGCCATAGGTCTCAAATTCTGGCCTCCTGATTCCTGATACAGTACAATTCCATTTTCATAATAAAATAAGTATTTTCTGCTTTTCCTTTTGTCTTACTTTTCTTGCATCCATTCCTAGTGTTTTGCTGTGGTCATGGTTTACCTTTGTCTTCATATCTTTCCAGGTGTTGAAGGCAGAAAAAACTGAAGCTAAGAAGACTAAAAGGACATCAGACATATTCTGATTATGGTGAAAACCATTCACTTGCAGCATCACCACCTGGACTAAAGAGGTTTAAGAAGTCAGTCATAAGTAAAGAGGGAGCTAAAGAGGAAACTGCTGCTCAAAGTGGCTTTTGAAAATTGCCTTTATCTGATCTAGTCAATTCTCTTCTTAAAACCTCTCAACAGCCGCTTAACAGGACTTACAAGAGCCCGCACAACAGGCTCTTGATGGAGAGGTCTCCAAGCAGCTCCCCCACTCCCTACCACACTTGGAACTCCAGCCATATGGTGCTTTTCTCAGATCTTCAATCCCCGATGATCTTTCAGAATGAGGAGACATTGCCCTTTCTGTTCCCTCTTCCATAGCTTCTGGGCCTCACCAATTCCCACCATCTCTTCAGATTTTAACTTAGTTATCATTTTCTTTGGAAGTGTTCCCTGGCCCCCAAGGTTAAGTGAAGTGCCTTTTCTAACCCTCCCTCAGCAGTGTTGTCCTGTCACAGTATTATAATAACCTGATGACCTATTTCCACCTGTCTATATCCCCCACTCACTCATTATTTACACCTACTCCTGCTGTGCCCATAGCACTCAATTCAGTGCTGAGTTTAGAGAAAATGCCTATTAAGTGCTGATTGAATAATGCATGCATGAACAAGAAAAATAAAATCATTATAGGATCTTCCATAAATCACTGCAAGGAGCACAGTATCTGGCATTGCACTCTGCTGTAGATTGGTTATCTTACTAAAACGTGTTTAGTTCACCCTGAATATATTGATCAAAAATAAATCCATTCTCATTTTCATATTAACTGACAAACACAGGGAGACTGCAGATGTCACAGAATTTTAAAAAGAAGCAAAGAAATATCCTATAGGATGTCATTAGGAGTTTTCCCTTCATAAGTGGGTGAAATGTTATATATTAATGCTATAACTAAAAAGGCATTATTTTATTTCCACATGCCTTTCAGATTATGGAAAGATGGTAAAAGATTTGCTTTGAAAGTATAATTTATTTCTAAAAGCTCATGTCAGAAACTGAAATTGTATACCAACATTTTATTCAGCATGAGATAAGTTTGTTAACAATAAGACAGTATCAATAAGAAAAGGAAGACGATGTTCTAACCATGCATAGATTTACAGTAGAACCAGATCCAACCCACAGACTTGGTTTATGTAGCCTGTGCAGTATTTTTTAATGTCTGTCAAGTATTTAAATATCAGAAAGTTTCACATAAATAAACACTCTCGCTTTTCTATAAAAATCAGAATCTCTGCCATCCTGTGCTTCACAATGTGGGTAAAAGTTATGTGGCGGGAGCTACACAACTGGCCCCTTCATCAAGCATCACTGCTATGGCTCCCCATCCTCTCCAATCCCCAAGAGGGCAGAGCTTTTATACTCCATTATTGCTGGACCTCTAAGTTTGTGATCCCTAAATTAATGTTTGAACGTCATGGGTAAAAATGTAACATCACTTTGTCCAAGATAAGATAACAATTATATTAGTCCATCTTGTGCTGCTGTAAAGAAATACTGAGGCTGGGTAATTCATAAAGAAAAGAGGTCTATGTGGCTCACAATTCTGCAGGCTATATAAGCTTGGCACTCACATCTGCTCCACTTCTTGTGAGGCCTCAGGAATATTTTCGTCATGGCAGGAGGTGAAGGGCAATCAGCATATCACATGATGAGAGAGGAAGCAAGGGCTCGGGAAGCAAGGAGATTTGGGGAGATGTCAGGCTCCTTTTTAAACAAGCAGATCTGAAGTGAACTCACTGCCCCATGGGAGCAACAAGCTATTCATGAGGGATCCGCCCCCATGACCCAAACACCTCCCAGCAGGCCCCCCTCCAACACTGGGAATCACATTTCAACATGAGATTTGTCAAGGACAAAAATACAAATTCTATCAGTGAGGAAACTGGAAGTAGCCAATTTAAAGTGGGTTTTACATGTCCCACAAATCAACAAACAGAGTAAGAAAAGGCAAAAGAAGAACACATAAGAAGGTATTTGTGAATGGTTGTAATTTCAGCCAAAGAATAGGCTAAAATAAAATTATATCAATTTTCAATTATTTATTTAAAAGCCCCAGTAAAACCCACTAGATGGAATAGGAACCTCTTAGTGTTATTAGCATGGGACATTTGTTTCTTTCATATCACTTTGAATATAGAGTTATTGACTGACAGATTTAATTAGACACTGAAAGACATTTAGTCCATTTGATGCACTTTTTCGGATAAGAATAATGTGGCTCAAAGTGTTGAAAATCATCCAGTCTGGGATGTGTCATCCCCTCACTAGCCCTCTGCTACTCCAATTCAATCTCAGAGGCTTAGGAAAAAAGTCAAGTAGGCATTAAACTTCTGATATTTACCCCCTAGGAAAATGAGGAATAAAGAAATAAAATGCACTTAATCAAGGTAGCAACAGAGAGCCGACAGCCAAGCTGGGCCAAGAGTCAGGTCTGGTTCCCAGGCCATACTGCCAGGCTTCTACTTGAAACGCTGCAGAGTTCGAAGTCTGAGAAAACTGGCTGGGCACTGTGGCTCAGGCTGGGTGCAGTGGCTCACACCTGTAATCCCAGCACTTTGGGAGACCAAGGCGGGAAAATAACTTGAGGTAAGGAGTTCAAGACCAGCCTGGCCAACATGGTGAAACCCCATCTCTTCTAAAAATCCAAAAAAACTTAGCAGGACATGATGATGCGAGCCTGCAGTCCCAGCTATTTGGGGGCTGAGGTGGCAGGATCACTTGAACCCAGGAGGCAGATGTTGCAGTGCACTGAGATCATGTCACTGCACACCAGCCTGGGCGACAGGTCAAGACTCTGTCTCAAAAAAAAACAGAACATGCTTATGGCCTGACAGACCCCACCCCCAACACACACACAAAATGAACAGAATGGGAGGACGACAGAGAGAAATCCTAATTAATGCATGAAACTCAGAATAACATTAATCCAATGATAACACTGACAAGGATGTGAACAAATAAATATACTTGTACACTGTTTGAGTCAGACTTATTGTGGTGGGAAGGAAGACTGATAAACATCTAACAAAAATTATATTTTTCATAGCCCTTGAACCTGCATTTCTCCTGAGAATTTATCTTTTAAGAAACAGGGGCAGAAATAAGCAAAGACACATTAATAAGAATGGTCATTTCAATGTTCTTCATAAAGAGTAAAAGACTAGAAATAACCTAAACTGTCATTCATTGTGTTAAATAAAATTTATTCTGGTTAAATAAAATATGGTACATTTATATAACATAAAAATCATGTAGACATTTAAAAATATACAATAGTTCTATAACTACCAATATTGTAACATATCTATGGGGAAAAAAACATCAAGTTGAGAACTACGTATTTAACAAGAAAGTAGAGGTGGTGGATGTACTCAAGCTATGAAGAGAAATTACCTGTGTGGAAGAACACAGAGCTCAGGGGATAAAGTATGGGTAGATTGGTGGTTTTCTGATTATTTCATATTAATTATTTAGTTCAATTTTTTACCTGGATAATCTATTCTTTTATATTATAAATGTAGCTAATAAAAATTAATTAAAATATTTTTTAATTCCTTTGCTTTCTACTCTTAAGCAGGTGTTTATTTAACAACATACTTATTGATATATTCAGCTAACATATATTGACCACCTATTTCTGTTTGTGATTATCTAATCTCAGAAGACATGGAAAGATACAGCAAATGCCAAAAACTTTTAAGATTTGGCTCCTTCTGGAATATAAGCAAAATTCATACTATGCGTAGGTTAGCTCTGGAGTAGACAAGCATCCAAGAACACCTCCAGATTGCTTGGCATAACCTGCCTAGAGAAATGTTTTGATACATACAATTATGAACTCTCCTTTCCTAAGTAAGATAAAGCAGTTGAAACAAAATAAGTAAGTATTCTTGCCACCCAAAAACTCTTCTGCTGGGATCTTACAAGGAAAGAGAATAATGAGCAATCAGACCCTGCTTGACCCTACTCCACACAGGAGAACTTTGGGGAAATGGACTGGACAAACCAGAAAGCAAACTGTTCCTGATGAGGGTGAAGGGAGGAAGGAGAGCGGGGTGATGGTAGGGCAGGAGCCTATACAGAGGCCAAGCCCCAACATTAGAATGCCGGGTGCCCCTTTGGTTATTCAGGTGATTTTCATTCTTTCCAAGTGAATTACCTCCTAAAACCGAGGGAAGTGATGGGCCCACAACCAGGTGGTGACTGATGACACCTATGGCTGGCAACATGTACCCATTTCCCTGATCCTGGTCTTAACCTACTCTGGCATGGGGCACTGGGTGAAACAGCTTTTTATATTTTTCCTTTTGTTCCTAGTACCTCAATAAATAAATAGATATGTTTTTCCCATTTTAGAATCTGGGGTACTGCTTAGTGTGATGGAAATGCAGATCAGCTACTTCTAACAAAATGAGTCTGTCTCCATTCAAACATTCCTGAAACTAGTCAAGAACATGTTCAGCAACAGCACAGACTGTGGCAGCTCAAAGAAGGATCTTAAGGCAAAACTACTCCTCTTAAGTGGGTGAGAAGAGCCATAAATAACTTTACTACAGCAGATCTTTGTAAGAGCATGAGAGTGTAACAACCAAACAATTAAAAAATATTAGACCAATGGAGAAATAGGAGAGAGAACTCCCAATGGAACCAAGTGGGGAACCTTATAGTACAGGTGCCACATGAGCTGCTCTGGAAGAACCTATGGATATGCTATAACGAGATGCAGCATTCTGAGCTCAAGGAACTTGAGCTTGGGGGAAGAACAAGAGTCACGGATGGGAAAATAAGTAGTTTATTTTGGTTGAAAACCAAAATGTTTGAAGTAAAGTAATGGGGACAAAGTTGGAGACAAAGGTTTGGGTCCTCATTCTTCAGGTTTTTAGAGAGTTTTATTATTATTTTATACAAAAAAAGATAGGAGAGTTCATTAAAAGGTGGGCCTCTGTAAGGTTGTAAGGTTCATCCAGCAGGAATACACACAATAGATTGCTGTTGGAAAAGATGGTGTCCTTTCACATAAAACTAACTGAATGCACTATTCTAGCAGAGCTTAATAGAACAGCTATTAATGGCTAGAAACTAACTGCCATCCTAACTTAGTGACATAATAGTGTCACCAAGGGGACAAAAGAATTCTCCTTTTATTTTTTCAGAAAACCTCATACAGACATTAGATTACCTGAAATAAAAATGTACATGCCTATTAAAAGGTTATCATTGAGTAGTGCCTATTACCTGTGATATGAATAAATGCAATGTACTACAACAAGTCTTATGAGAAGGTCTGCTGGGAATATATTCAAACATAAGTGACACCAGAAAAGTGAGCTAGCAAAAACAATTTCTATCTGCCTATATGCTGTACATGTAAACTTGGACATTTTCTTTTCTTCTAGTTTTAAACTACCACTTCATCTTAAAGAAAAAAAAAATAAAAAAAAAAAAACGAGTAATTCAAATAAGTTCAAATAAGGGAGTTAGTCAATTTTCTAACGTAAATTTCCCCCAGAAAATAATATTCCTATATAATAGTTTTAGAAGATGAAAAGTAAAATTAAACATTTAAAACAAGTGGAATAAAAACAATGATGTCCAAAAATGTTTAACCAGATTTACATAATGTAGTATCTATCATTAAATGCCTTCAAAAACATAGAAAGCAAAGTTTTAAGACTCAGGAATATATGCAATGTAATACTTGCTTACGTAATGAGTTAAGAGAACTCATTCATTCATTCGATAAATGTTTACTGAGTGACTATTCTGTGCAAGGCACTGTGCTAGGTACTGGAGACACAACAGTGAAACAAAAGAGAAAAAAAATAAGTAAAAATCCTGCCTACCTGATGTTTATCTGGTGGGGAGAGACAATCACAAAAAGGGAACGTGAAAAATAAGTATTGTGTTAGAGTGTGGTAAGTGCTAAGGAGAAAAAGTTTCTTGCTCTCTCCCGCTAGATATTTTGTCACAAACTGCCATCTTGTGACTAACCTAAGGGTCACTACTTTAGAATGAAGCCAGAGCTAAGGAAAGAGTTCCACAGAGATGGGGACGGGTTATCTACACCATCTGAAGCTTCACGTTTCCTCTGGACTTACTGCGTGAGACAATACATTCTTGTTTGTATATTTGTTTACACCATCTGAATAAAGGCTATCTATGATTTGCAGTCAAAAGCTTTCTAATACCAGAAGTTTAAGAAAGAACTTTCTAATACGATTTAAAAACTGGATTTTCTTATCCCTCATTTGTTGACTGTAGAGAGGGCTAAGTGAACATGAACAGATCTGGAGCTTAGAAATGAAACCTGATCATTCCTAACAGCTTTTTGCAAATCTATGCAAATACAACATGAACACAGCCAGAAAACAGATAATTTTCTATCTAGAAATTCTGAGATAATAATCTAGCTTCATATTTCATTTTAGAGTAGAAGAGACCAACAGCCCAGCACAGGAATTTAGAAGTCCCACCTCATGACTCCAAGGCCAGCGCTCTTTCTACCATCTGTTCTAGACGAACACAGTATTAGTTGAAAGGAAGCTTATATATCATTAGGCCAAACCCTTCATTTTGTAAACTAAAAAATGTATTCCTCCTTATCCCACGCCCAGTCAAAGCCACCTGAGATGATGGGAAGTTAAATTCCTTGACAAAAGTCAGGGTTTATCAAAAGCAGATTAGAATTCACCTCTCCTAATTCCCAATCCTAACTGTACTTCCACAGGTCACCTCCCTCCAGGCTCCAGTATTAGGTGCCTATGCAATTAGCTATTAAAGTGCTTTTCTAATTTTTCAAAATCTTTCTGGCTAAACTTGCAGGGCATGTTATTGCTCTGTTGCTCTGTTATATGCCTGTTACCAAGGGCACTCCAAGGAATGATGATAATTTATTTTTTAAAATCTATTTTATTTTAAATTATAAAACCAAAGTCATAACTTGGCAGCTCTATGAAAATAGGGTGAAAATGTTTACCTTTTCCCTAGTAAAAATTTAAAGATGCTATATAAATGGAAGCTTGACAATGAGATATATATCAGTAAAAATTACACTATATTATATAGATCATAGTCAAAAACTACATTATCTGAGGCAGGAATAACATAAAAAGCATCTGAATTTCTTCCAGGCTACTGAACTTCCCTACTAATCATCAGGTGAACTTTCACTTCCAGTTCAGAAAATTCCCAAGACACTGCTCCTGGCTCTGCTATGCACAGATAATGGGTCTTCATTTCTAGAGAACCAGGTCCCTGCCCCAGGCAGCTTTGCCATGGGTCTCAAGCCAAAGAATTCCCTGCCACAGACCCAGCACTAAAGAGACTAGATCAATCGCTTTCCAGGATGTTTTTATTGAGGAATATGATTAGATGTATTGTTTTTTCTAACAAGCATTAATCCTTAAAATTTAGAGCTTTACTAATATATCTAATATACACAAGGTTAACCTACTGAGATGGACACAGCTAATTCACAGTGCTTAAGAATATAATCATCAATTAATTTTAATGAATAAAATAATCAAGTCATTAATTTTCTAATAAAGCTGCAAAATTTTTTAAAAATTAAGATAAATCACTACTTTTAAATATGCATTTCTTGTGTGACAAGTATATATGAGTTACATTAAAGTGTAATTGTGAATTTTTTTAAGGAAAAAGGGACTGAGACTAATGAACTAGTGAACCAAAATATTAAAGCTAGAAGCGAACTAGCAGTATTGGGTGCAAAATTTTGGTTGTATCAACTTCATATGACCTCAAGCCAAACATTAGCTCCCATTCTTAGTGAAGAAAATGTAAATTTAAGGAAATATCAAAATTTATCTCATCTACCTAAATCAAGCAAGGTAAACAGTTAACAGCAGAACATTTTTTATAAGCACAGTAATGATGCTTTGGTCTCAATAAAATCAAGCAGGAAAAATACTGTCAGTATGCAAACCTCCCCAATCAAAGCAACGTTAGCAATAAGGTTGTTTGGCACTCTCCTATGAAAGATCCACACAACAACTTAGGAAACGTTTTACCTCTTCACTTGTAAATTCAGGCCCTCATTCAACTGAAGACACTAACAGAAGGATTAATAAATTTTACAAATTAGGATTCCAGGTACCAACTTTTGCAATGGCGCAAAAACTATGACACAGCTTAGTTTGTTATGCACTAGGCAAATTTAATACCTTATTTTATATATTTTCTTATAAGATGCTATTTTTATTCTATGAAGCCATCATTTGACATTTTGCAACAAACTTTTACAACAAACTGCCATTCGTGTGTATGTGTATGCATGCACAGACGCACATAGATGTGTGGGTTTTACTTCCAGATTGTGTCTGACACACTCTGGTTCTTCTGAGAGAAAGACGTCTTTTTGTTTCAAAAGTCTTTTCTAGCAGCTTCTGCTTTCTCCAATCTGTGCCACTTGTTCCTAACACCCTTCCTTTCTGCCTTTATTTTCCTAGGCTGCAGTACCAGATAACTTTCTGGTGCACATTCTCACTGCCTTCTTTCACACCAATCACTCATAAGTGAACGTTTCCCACTTTAAGCTGGCTTCTTTCAAACTCTTCAAAGTCTTCACATGAGTCTCACAGGGGACTCTGTACTTGTTCCTGTACTCTGACAAGAACAAAGAAAGTAAAGTTAGATGCCTAATGTTACTGCCAAAATGTCAAATGATTGCTTCATAGGATCAAAATAGCATCTTGTAAGAAAATGTATAAAATAAGGTACTAAATTTGCCTAGTACATAACAAACTAACCTGTATCATCATTTTGAGTATAATAAATTCAAAGATGCAATTAGCTATTAAAGTACTTTTCTCATTTTTCAAAACCTTTCTGACTAAACTTGCAGGGGCTGTTATTGCTCTGTTGCTTTGTTATATGCCTGTTGCTAAGGGCACTCCAAGGTGTTATGATTATATTTTTTAAAATTACATAGGATTTGATTTCAGGCTTTGTCCCTGCTAGCTTGTGAGCTTGCTCAGCTGCTTCCTCATCTACAATGTAAGGATGGTACCTGTATTAAAGGCTGCATGAGGACATGCGAAATACCTACCACAGTGCCCAACACAGAGTGGGCGCTCCATGAAAACGAGTTTAATCCTTTCCATAAGCAAGTGTCTGAACTACTAAGAATATAAGAAAGACCCTAAAGCAACCACAGTTACTTGAATCTTCCCAGCTCCTTTTGTTCCACCAGGAAAGCTGACACCTGTGTGTATGTGTATGTGTATGTGTATGTGTGTGTGTGTATATATATATGATGAAAATATCATTATTATCAGCAACTTCATACGGAAGTGCTGCTGTAGGTAAGTGCTGCTTCGTAAGTAACTGCTCTGTCACGGGCAACTAACATAAAAGGAGGCAATTAAGCAGCATGCTTAGTTACCATCCCAAATTTAACAATATTGTATATTACTTTTATTTTTAAATAATAGACTTTATTTTTAGAACAGTTTTATGTCCACAAAAAAAAGTAAGCAGAAAGTTCAGAGGGTTCCCATATAGTCCCCTCCTCTCCCATTTCCCAGGTTTCCCCTAGTATTAACATAGGAGGCTACATTTTTTACAGCTGATGAGCTAATATTGATCACTTTTTTATTCACTGAGGTCCATGGTTCATGTTCACTGTTTGTGTTGTATATAGTATGGGTTTGGACAAATGAAATATTTCCACCATTACAATAAGACATAGAATAGCTGCAATGTTCCAAAACTTCCCTGCAACTTTTATTTTTCAAATAGGAATTTTTTTTTACCCTGATTATTAAAGTAAAATTTATCGACCTCAAAAAAAGTTTAACAATTTCTAAAGGTATGAAGCAAAAAACACAAAAATCCATCAAAATTCCAGCTGTAGAAAACCAGTTTGATACATTTCCTCCAATTTCTTTTTCTATTCACATGCCACCATATATGTACCTGTACGTGCATATGAGTGTGTACTCTCTTGTATTTTTCCTTCATTCACTTGCACTTTAAACAGACACAATGTTAATGAAAAAGTAAAAGAAAATCCCTCAGAATTTATACTAATGCAATATTGGCTAAACCTCTCAATGGAGAACAGTTGTAGCCCTTTGGTATAAGAGAAACTATGGTAAGCAGTCTGTGTCACCTTCTATTGTAAAGGTAACACATACTGATTGTGGAATGGGAATGCATCAAAGTGGAAGTGTATAAAACAGGAAAAAGGATAAAGAGAAAGGTATCTTGGACTATTACTCAGAATTCCTACATCTCTTCCAGAACTACTATCTTGTCCTATCTTGGACTCAGGCCACAAGCTTCCCTTATGTATCCAATTCTCCAACCACCAGCCCTACCCTAGCAAAGGAAGGGATGGGAAAGGTAACAGTTAAAAGACAAAAAGAATTATTTTAACTCTTGTTCTCCCTGCTTACCTAACTTAATATATAAAGGGGTTTTATAGTTAATTATAGAAGAATATCCTGTTCTGGTTATTCTTTTGGATATATTTTTGGCAAATCACTATGGCTTGAAAGAAAACTAAAAGCCTTCTTATATAGTTCTTTTTAAGGATTGTGAACTTTCCAAACTTTATGGATCAAATAACAAGTCAGACTTCAGCTCCACTCAGCCCTTGGTTCTGGAAAATCACTCCGCCAATCTCTCCAACATGGAAAACTGCACCCACCGCTATCTTTTTCACTTCTTTAAAATTAAACAGGGCGTTGAAAGGAAGACGGGCAGTTGTCAGGCTAGAAAAGACAGGAGTAGAGAACATCTTGGCGTGAAAGTCTGAAAGCTTCTGGTGACAGTGACAAGGTAATAGGGCAGTCCTCTTAGAAGAAAAATAGATGTAGCCTGTCATCTGAAGCAAGTTATTTCCGGTCTCACATCTCATCATCCCAAAGTTTAAATGATCGTCACTTTAACTCACATCCTTCATTCGTTTTACATCCTTCTAGATGACTACACAGTAGGCATGCTGGCTGCATGTATATGTTGGCTGCATTGAAGTAAACATCCCAGCAAGCAAACCTGTGTGTCAGTACAGGATGGAGGCATGAGGCAACAACATAATGCAAGAAACAATTTCAAAAAGAAAAAAAAAACTTCACTAAGCAAACAAGCACTTGGAACACATTCCACTTTGATTCTGAATGAAAAAAAAATGCATAAAACCCTACTATCTGTAATAAGTGATATTTCATTAAAACCAATCGTTTATACTAGAAAGGGAAACTAGGCACAGCATCCTATGATATCATTTGGAAGAAGTATGAAAAATAACCAGAAAATACAATTATTTGTTTCTTACACATAATACATGGTTTTCACAAGACTCCTGAGGCACAAATTTGCCATTTGGTTTTAAATCTTGAGAGAGACAAGCACTGTATTATAAGGAAAAGAACAGATGGGGTTGGGGGAAGTGAGCAAATGGGCTTCCCTGCATACAACCTTTGCCACTAGAAAGCTATCTTGCTGTGGATTCCACCACACTGGAACAGCAAAACTGTTCATTACAGCTAATGACTTACTTGAATAGAGGCAAGGGGCATAAGCAGAGTACAAAAAGGCATACAGCTAGAACCCTGGAGACCAAGCCATAGTCTCAGTTCTACACTATTAGCTATGAATCCCTAGGCAGGTCAATCAACCTCTGAGACTTGATTCATTTCTTCACCTCTTAAATGAATGTTTGGAACCAGATCTCTGCATTTCTTTCACCCAAATTTTCTACAAAACTTTCTTGCTTGACTACTGGGGGAACCAGCCCCCAGTATTTCAATGTAGGTTCTTTTCTATTTTCTCTAAGTGTTGGCTGGTCTGAGAAATAAAGAGAAAGAGAACAAACAGAGAAATTTTACAGCTGGGCCTCCGGCGGTGCCGTCACATATTGGTAGGACCATGATGGCGACCCCGAGCTGCAAGTTTTTATTAGGGATTTCAAAAGGGGAGGGGGTGTACAAATAGGGAGTGGGTCACAGAGATCACATGCTTCAAAGGGCAATAAAAGATCACAAGGCAAAGGGCAGAGCAAGATCACAAGGCAAGGGTGAAATCACAATTACTGATGAGGGTCCACGTCCCGCTGGGCACACATTGTCTTGATAAATATCTTAACAGGAAACAGGGTTCGAGAGCAGACAACTGGTCTGACTAGAATCTACCAGGCTGAAATTTCCCAATCCTAGTAAGCCTGAGGGCACTGCAGGAGACCCGGGCATATTTTATCCCTTATCTCAACCACATTGGACACTCCCAGAGCGGCTGTCTATGGACCTACCCCTGGCAATGCATTCCTTTCCCAGGGGATTAATCATTAATATTCCTTGCTGGGAAAAAGAATTCAGTGATATTTCTCCTACTAACACGTCCATTTATAGGCTCCCTGCAAGAAGAAAAATATGCCTCTATTCTGCCCAACCCTGCAAGCAGTCAGACCTTATGGTTATCTTTCCTTGTTCCCTGAAAATTGCTGTTATTCTGCTCTTTTTCAGGGTGCACTGATTTCATATTGTTCAAACACACGTTTTACAAACAATTTGTACAGTTAACGCAATCATCACAGGGTCCTGAGGTGACACACATCCTCAGCTTATGAAGATAACAGGATTAAGAGATTAAAGTAAAGACACGCATAGGAAATTATAAAAGTATTAATTTTGGAAACTAATAAATGTCCATGAAATCTTCCCAGTTTATGTTCAGAGACTGCAGTAAAGACAGGCATAAGAAATTACAAAAGTATTAATTTTGTGAATAAATGTCCATGAAATCTTCACAATTTATGTTCTTCTGCCGTGGCTTCAGCCGGTCCCTCCATTCAGGGTCCCTGACTTCCCACAACACTCGACCACCATCACACCCGTTGCAGCAGAGGGAACTTTGGTCAGTATGTGTTTCGTAATTTGTATTATGGAAACAACAGGTATCCTACACATGTTTTACCAAACAATACATCTTTTCCCCTCCTCACCACGATCCTGATCTGCAACCCACCCCAACCTTGAAAATCACTTCTCTAGAAGTTCAATATGTCTTCTAACACTAATGTTGTAAGAATCTTTAAGGTTCTTCCTAAAAAACCCAGGCACACCCTCACACCAGAGATGGTGCCCATACACCCCTCTGAATCTGCCTGCCCACCTTCCCCTGACCAGGTCAAGTCAGAGTCAAGAAGGCAGAATCCAGTAGTAAAAAAACAAAGAAGAACAGGCTCCGCCGGGCTTCTAAGTCCATCTCTGATACTCTGGCCAGGCTTCTCTAGGCCCAACATGTCTTTCTCTCCACAGAGATAATATCTCCAGCCTTTGATTATAAAAGCAGAGGGCAATGACAGTTTGGCCCATCTTTCTCTGTGTAATATGGAATGATTCTGAAATCATGTTACAATACACAAAGCTTATCATTCTGCTGTCTAGAATTTTATTTCACTTGGAAATATCATTTAATTAGCTGGGTGTGGTAGTGGGCCCCTGCAGTCCCAGCTACGTGGGAGGCTGAGGCAGGAGAACTGCTTGAACTGGGAGGTGGAGGTTGCAGTGAGCCAAGATTGTACCACTGCACTCCAGCCTGTGTAACAGGGCGAGACTCCATCTCAAAAAAAAAAAAAAAAAAAAAAAAAGAAAAGAAAAAGAAAAAGAAAAAGAAATATTCTTTAAAATATTTTGCAGAAGTGCCTAACAAACTCTCCATAGCAAAGATTCTTTCTCTCATACAACCTTTGCACGTGATCACAATGCCCAGGAATAATCATTGCCATACGGTCCAAAGGCCTAAGGGAAAATGGCCAGCTATCCCATTAAACTCTAAAACTAACTCCTACTCTGGAGCAAGTGCCAGGTGTCCAAGAAACCCTTGATTTACATGCTTTTATGATTTTGTATTTTCCTGAGGAGGAGACTGGCTGTTTAACTCGTATTTCAAAAGAATCTGTGATGCAAACGAGGTGAACATTCTACCTGCTGTTCAGCAGGTACAGAAACAATATACAGTTACATGTTGCATAATGACATTCTGGTCAATGGTGTACTGTACATATGACGATGGTCACAGAAGATTATTATGGAGTTTAAAAATGTCTAGTACCTACTAATGTCGTGGCCATGATAACATTGTAGGGCAATGCATTACTCCTGTGTTTGTGTGATGCTGGTGCAAACAAACCTACTGTACTGGCAGCTGTATAAAAGGGTTGCATAGACAATTAGGTACAGAATAATAACACTTGATAATGATAATAAATGACTACGTTACTGGTTTATGTATACCATTTTTATCATTATTTTAGTGTACGCCTTTAACCCTTTTACTTATTAAAAAAAAAGTTCACTGTAAAACAGCCTTAGGGAGGTTCTATGGGAGGTATTCTAGAAGAAGGCCTTGTTATAATAGGACATGACAGCTCCAAATGTGTTATTCTTCCTGAAGTCTTTCCAGTGGGACAAGACATCAAGGTGGAAGACAGAGATATTGATAATCCTGACACTACGTATCCAAGATTAATGTGTGCGTTTGTGTATTGGTTTTTAAGAAAAACATTTAAAAAGTAAAAAAGAAAAAAATTGAAATTTTAAAAATAGCTTTAGAATAAGGATATAAAGAAAAAAGATATTTTTTTGTACATCTAGGCAATGTGTCTGCATCTCATACTTAAGGGTTATTATGAAAGAGTCTAAAAGTGTTTCTAATTACAAAGTTTATAAAGTTAAAAAATTAATGGTAAGCTAAGGTTATTAATGAAGAAAAAGTTTTTAAAATAAATTTAGTGTAGCCTAAGTATACAGTACTTATAAAGTCTACAGTACTGTAGTAGGCCTTCATATTCCCTCACTACTCACTCATTGACTCACCCATGAAACTTCTAGTCCTGCAAGCTCCATTCATGGTAAGTGCTCTATACAGGTGTACCATTTTTATCTCTTATACTGTATTTTCACTGTACCTTTTCTACATTTAGATATACAAATACTTACCATTGTATTACAATTGCCTACAATATTCAATAGGGAAACATGCTGTAGAGGTTTGTAACCTAGGAGCAATGGGCTATACCATATAGCCTAGGTATGTACAAAGCTGCACCATCTAGATTTGTATATAAGCACTCTGTAATGTTTGCACAAAGATGGAATCACCTAATGGTACATTTATCAGAATACACTCTGTCATTAAGTGATGCAGGACTTAATATATACCCACAAACTGTACTGTAGTAGTACTATCCACTGTACTACTATATGTGACTTGGTAGAAAGGGAGAGAGGAGCAGGAGGAGGAGGTGAGGAAGGCAAGAAGTAATAGAAGTAATTACAGAGTGATTGAATCATGTCATATTTACCTAGCACTTCGTTGTCAACAACACACTTTGATTTTCATTACCATTGTCTTGCACAGAGACTTACATATATTAAGTGCATTTGTATTCACAGCCTGGCATCCACTGCTCCTATAAAGGGCAAACTCAACCATCTCTCCTTCCCCTTCCTTCCAGCAATTATCTGTTCTCTCTGGCTAGTTTTCCTCTCTTTCTGCTAGAACATTACCTTTAAACCTACCCTAGAGCACCATCTTATAAAGTTCTCCCTTGACTTCAAGTTCTCCACTCCCCACCTGCCACCTTTACCAACCCTTAACAATCACGATTCTCAGTTACTCTTTCTAAAGATGCCAATCTTTACAAATTCCTCCACCATCTCCCACTTTATCCATAATCTACTCTAATCTGGCATCCATGTCTTTCATTCTTTCTAGTCAATTTCTGTCTCGCAAAAACCTCTGACAGATTATTTTCTCCTTCTTCAATGCCTTTATCCTTTTGTTTACTTTGTCCTCCTTTGTTCCTTGTCAGCCACCCTCACTCCTGCTGCCTCATCCTCCTAACATCTAAACACTGGGCTGTGTCTTGAGCCCTTTTTTCTGTCTACATTCACTGAATGGATAATCTCATCTATTTCTGTGGTTTTAAAGACCATCTGTTCACTGATAAATCTCCAGTTTTTCCCTCTAATCTGAGTGTATCCTTGAGCACCAGCCTCATACATTGGCTGCCAACCAGGCATCATGAACTGCATGACGGATAGCCATTTCAAAGAATCCTTGATTTTCCCCAGATCTGCTCCAAACCTGTTATTCTCACAAAATAATACATTCCAGTAAATGCCAAATAAATAAAACCCAGAAGTTGGCCTTGACTCCTATTTTCTCTTACCCCCTGCATCAATCCAGCAGAAAGTCCCATTAGCAGTACTACCAAAAAATGTCCAGTCTCCATTTACTTTTCCCCATTTCCAGGTTATAAACCTAATTTAAACTACTGACACCTTTCTTCCCAGTCTACTAAAAGCCCAAATACAGAGTACTCTTTTAAAACTTATGCTGCAAACAAACGAAATCTCTAATTTCTTCCCAATTAATCCAGTGGCTTCCCATTACAGTCATAATAAAATCCCATCTTTTCATACACAAGGCCCTACTTTATCTGATCACTCCCCTCTCAGTCTCCACACGTCAGCTTCCAGCCTTACTCGCTTGTCACTCTTCTTCAAGGAAGTCAATCTATACGTCTGACATATTCCCATTGCTTTAATAAAGGAAATTTATTTGATAATCATGGCTTTGTTCTCTAATAATACCTACTACCACTGCTGATTAATATATCTTTCAAAGTAATTTGTAGAAAAATATAGTAATTTTACATATGCTAAATGAGACATACAAAGTAGAGACATAATTTCCTCTAATTGCTTCCATCTTATTTTCAGATCATTTACTTATGAATGTCCTTACAATAAAGTTTCAGAAAGCCACTGATCTTTTGAGCCTAAGACCATATGATGACAAACATCAAGAGCTAATAATTTATTTAATCACCACCAAGGGGTCTTTTAGTCACTGCCAGAACAGACTTTTAACAAGGCAATTGAGTAAACTGGTCTAAATGGTTTTAAATTGTTGTTAGAATTATTAGAGCTATTATGCAATATCCAAAGTTTACATTCTTACAGGAATTTGAAAGGAAATGAAAGTCAACTTATAAAAAGTATGAGGGGTTTGTTCATTTTCACCCTAAAAACAAATTTGACCAAAATGGATGGGTCTATTTTCAGGTCCTTTCTTAAAAATCTTGTCAGCTTTGAAAGTAGAAGGGGAGATATCAGCTACATAAAAGGCTATTAACATTATACATTTTTTGAAGCCATACTAATGATTGATACACTAAAATAAACCTTGCAATACTAGTCAGACTATCTGGTGCTTTATCCAACAATAAATCAAGGACACCAACCACATGCTGCCTTATCTAGACTACTCTTCATTCACACCAATCAAACACAAAAACACAAAACCACCTCCAATGCATTGTCTAACAGGGCCATTTGTTTTCGTTTTCATTTTCAAACTAAACACAAGAGTCTTGAAGACAGAAAATATACCTTATAACTTTTCTTGTGCCCCTAGATGAGTGGCTGCAAACAGGAAAACATATCAAAGTCCCTAGGAAACTTTAAAAATGTGGTTGTTGTACCTCAGCCTCAAAGATTCTGATTCAGTATATCTGGTGTGTGCATTTATAAATGTTACCAATGCTCCCCAAGGGATTCTGACATGCAAATACATTGTAGAATTACGATCATAGAGCCCTTACATGGTGTTCATATTATAGCCATTGTGTGACTAATGGTTTCACAAATTTTAGAAATGAAGTGGTGTTCAACATCAATCAACTAATAGCTGGAAGCATCCCCATCTTTATAGAATATGAATGAGGTTTAAAACAAAATGAGCTCATGAGACCGTAAGTGGAAATGCTGAAGCTATGCCCAGACCTGGTGATTCTGAATAACCCAATCTCACTACTCTGCTAATTCTTTAAAGAAAAGACAATGGCAAACAGAGTCGAGGGCTAAGTGCTGACATGGTGGGTGACAAGGTGATGGCTGGATGTGGGAAATGGCTACTAGTAGGAGAAGAGATCGTGCAGACACCACTGATGGTCCCAGAAACATTCACCAAGGCCCTAGCCATGTGACTTTCTCATCTTCACTAACCTACTCAAGGCATTGTAACCCACTACCCTGAGTGACTTCCTCTATAAGAACTTCAAAGCCTTTTACATAAGCTCCTTTTCATGACCTATGTTCTTAAGCTAAAGTGTTTGTATTAAACCTGACCTCCGGCCCACACCCATGCTTAAGATAATGTAGAGGAAATGTGTTTCCTGCACTGTATAGCACTTCCAACCATAAGACTTATCAATGATACTTCAATATTTAACAACATGTTCATTTTTTCCATGCCAATTGGCTCTTTTAAAACTTCAAATTTATGTAAGGGATTTTCAGGTATTTTCCTTTTAAACATGCCTATCTTCTTTTAACAAGTAGGTATTTTACTATAAACTGTAAGTACAGCGGCTTTAAAAAAAAAAAAAAAAAGTAAATGGCAATGTCTAATGTAAATTCCATGCTGAAAATGACAAGCTACTTTAAGAAGCCTAAGTCAATCAGCTATGGGTCCAATAACAGTGTTCTCATCAGGCTCTCTTATGTGTAACTTTCCCTTGGGCCCCTCCATCACTGGGGAGGGCTACAAGCAGCAGGAATGGTAGGGAGATTATGCCTTCTACTCCTACAGAAGATTACTCCTGCAAGTGTTTCTGAACACTTACTGGTGCCAATAATTTTTCTAGGTGCTGGGGTTATACCAGCAAATTTGTAACAACAAACAAATACACATACATAACAATGCCAGCTATTTTTAAGTATTATAAACAAAAATAGCCAGTGAAGAGGCCATAGAATGACTGGAACTAGGGTAGGATGTGTGGAGGGGTGGAGAGAGAGTTTAAATCAGAAAAAATGGTCAGATGTAGTCTCTGATGACATCTTTGAGGAGGTAATCTCTTGAGCAGAGACCTGATTGGATAAGGGAGAGGGACATGCTAATAATACTAGAGGGCAGAGAGTTACTGGATGAGGCACAGTAAGTCCAAAGGTTCTGAGGGGGAACCTCATGTGCCATGAGGTCAAAGAAAAACAAGGAGACCAGTGTGACTAAGAATACTGATGGGACATGAGGTTGAGGACAAGCCAGGATCTATAACATACAGGTAAAGAATCTGCCCATTAGTCTATTATGACTAACGCTACTGGAGGGTTGATAGCAGTAGAATGACAATCTGCTAACTGCTATGTGGAAGACAGATTATGGGGAAAAGGGTGGGGGGGGAAAAAAAACAGTCAAGTGTCAATGTAACAATAGAGCCCAAGTGAGAGAGAATGGCAGCCAAGGAAGTGGCAAGAAGCTGTCAGATTCCAGATCTATTCTGCAGGTGGAGCCATTAAATGTACTGATGGACTACATATGGGGGCTGAAGAGCCAAATCAGTCCCAAAAACCTAATCTAAAAATTGTACTTAATACAGTTCAGCTCTGTGTCTCCACCCAAATCTCACCTCAAATAGTAATCTCCATGTGTCAAGGCGAGGGTCCTGGTGGGAGGTGACTGGATCATGGGGAGGTTCCCCCATCCTGCTCTCATAATGGTGAGTTCTCACAAGATCTGGTAGGTTAAAACTGAGGCACCTCCCCCGTCATTCTCTCTCTCTCCTCCCACCATGTAGGATGAGCCTTGCTTCCCCTTCGCCTTCTGCAATGATTATATGTTTTCTGAGGCCTCCCCAACCATGCTGAACTGTGAGTCAATTAAACCTCTTTTGTTTACAAATTACCAAGTCTCAGGTAGTTATTTAAAGCAGTGTAAAAATGAACTAATATAGAGAAGTGGTACTGAGAGTGGGACACTGCTATAAAGATACCTGAAAATGTGGAAGTGACTTTGGAACTGGGTAATGGGCAGAGGCTGAAACAGTTTGGAGGGCTCAGAAGACAGAGAGTTGTGCAAAATTTAGGAATTTCCTAAAGACCTGTTGAATGGTTTTGACCAAAATGCTGACAGTGATATGGACAATGAAGTCCAGGTTCAAATGGTCTCAGATGGAGATGAGGAACTTATTGGGAACTAGAGTAAAGCTCACCCTTGCTATGCTTTAGCAAGAAGATTAGTTTTATTTTGCTCCTGCCCTAGAGATCTGTGGAAATTTGAACTTGAGAGAGATGAATTAGGGTATCTGGCAGAAGAAATTTCTAAGCAGCATTAAAGCAATGGCCTGAGTGCTTTTAACAGTGTAGAGTCATATGCGTTCACAAAGAGATGGCCTGATATTGGAACTTATGTTTAAAAGGAAGGCAGAAAATAAAAGTTCGGAAAATTTCCAGCCTGACCATGTGGTAGAAAAGAAAAACCCATTTTCTGGGGAGAAACTCAAGCCAACTGCAGAGATTAGCATAAGAAAAAAGAAGCCGAATGGTAATAGCCATGACAATGTGGAAAATATGTCCAGGGCATTTCAGAGATCTTTGCAGCAGCCCCTCCCATCACAAGCCCAGAAGCCTAGGAGGGGAAAATGGCTTCATGGGCCAGGCTCAGGGCCCTGCTGCTCCGTGCAGCCTTGGGACATGGTGCCTTGCATCCTGGCCACTCCAGCTCCAGCCATGGCTAAAAGATGCCAAGTTACAACTTGGGCCTTTGCTTCAGAGGGTACAAGCCCCAAGCCTTGGAGGCTTCCATGTGGTGTTGCTTGTGGGTATGCAGAGGACAAGAGTTGAGGATTGGAAACCTCCACCTAGATTTCAGAGGATGTATGGAAATGCCTGAATGTCCAGGCAGAAGTCTGCTGCAAGGGAGGAGTCCTTATGGAGAATCTCTACCAGGGCAATGCAGAGGGAAAACGTGGGGTTGGAGCCCCCACACAGAGTCACCACTAGGGCACTGCCTAGTGGAGCTGTAAGAAGAAGGCCACTGTCCTCCAGACCCCAGAATGGTAGATCCACCAACAGCTTACACGATATGCCTGGAAAAGCCACAGACATTCAACACCAGCCCATGAAAGCAGCCATGGGAGCTCTACCTGGCAAAGCCACACAGGCAGAGCTGCCCAAGGCCTTAAGAGCCCACCCTTTGCATGAGAGTTCCCTGGATGTGAGATATGGAGTCACAAGTGATTATTTTTGGAGCTTTAAGATTTAATGACTAGCTGGGCACAGTGTCTCATGCCTGTAATCCCAGCACTTTGGGAGGCCGAGGCAGGTGTATCATCTGAGGTTAGGAGCTCGAGACCAGACTGATCAACATGGCAAAACCCGTCTCTACTAAAAATACAAAAATTAGCTGGTTGTGGTGGCATGCACCTGTAGTCCCAGCTACTTGGGAGGTTGAGTCAGGAGAACTGCTTGAACCTGGAAGGAGGAGGTTGTAGTTAGCCGAAATCGCACCACTGAACTCCAGTTTAGGAGACAGAGTGAGACTCTATCTCAAAAAAAAAAAAAAAAAGGATTTAATGACTGCCCTGCTGAGTTTCAGACTTTCATGGGGCCTGTAGCCCCTAGGTTTTGGCCAATTTCTCCCTGTTGGAATGGGAACATTTACCCAACACCTGTATCCTCATTGTATCTTGGAAGTAACCAAGTTGTTTTCAATTTTACAGGCTCATAGTCAGAAGGGACTTGCTTGTATCAGATGGGACTTTGGACTTGGACTTTCAAGTTAGTACTGGAATGAGTTAA
This sequence comes from Chlorocebus sabaeus, assembly GCF_047675955.1. Taxonomy (NCBI): domain Eukaryota; kingdom Metazoa; phylum Chordata; class Mammalia; order Primates; family Cercopithecidae; genus Chlorocebus; species Chlorocebus sabaeus. The sequence goes on from NC_132924.1 coordinate 62,008,612, forward strand.
GACTTTGGGGGACTGTTGGGAAGGCATGATGGGTTCTGAAATGCAAGAAAGACAAGAGATTTGAGAGGGGCCAGGTGCAGAATGACATGGTTTAGTTGTCTCCCCACGCAAATCCCATCTCAGATTGTAATACCTACATTGTCACTGGAGGGACCTGGTCACTGGAGGTTACTGGATCATGGGGGTAGTTTCCCTCATGCTGTGCTCATGATAGTGAGTGAATTCTCACAAGAGCTGATGGTTTAAAAGTGTGGCACTTCCCACTTCACTCTCTGTTTCTCTCTCCTGCTGCCATGTAAGATGTGCCTTGCTTCCCCTTCTGCCATAATTATAAGTTTCCTGAGGCCTCCTCTAGCCATGCAGATCTGTGAGTCAATCAAACCTCCTTTGTTTATAAATTGCCCAATCTCCAGTAGTTCTTTATAGCAGTATGAAACCGGACTAATACAGTACTTCATAATGAAACTTTTGTTAAAAGCCTTTAGTTGTATTTGAAACTCATTCTGCCACATGCAGGATACAGTCATATAGAATATGTCAACAGAGACCTCAAACATCTGAATTGTAAAAGAGTATAATTTCTTTACTTTTCCTTAATACATATGATTCATAGTTACTGTTCTGTCAGTGAGTAATTCAACAAGCAGACGAGTATCTCCATAGGAAACTCAGTTAGACATAGTTGTCATTGGCAAGATCTTAGCAGTATAGCTACAGAGACAGAGGTATGAGAGATCTAGAGAATTCAGTAATATTAGATTTCAAAAATTTTAAGAGTTGTAACCTAACCAATAGGCAAAAAAATATTAAACAAACAGAGAATTCAATGAGAAGTTAAAGAGATTAGCTGAAAGAAGTTAGGTGCCTCCAGATTCAGAAGAAAGCAGATTAAAATGAGATAAAATAATTACTTAAAGGTAGAGACTTAGAATCCTCTGATAGTGATATTGACTACACAAAATGGTGTCAGGCATCTGTCAATGGCTGGGAGAGAAGAATACTGCTGGGTCCACATGGCAGACCTCCACCAGGTCTCAGATCACTGGCTGGTAAGTTACCTAACCCACTGTATAAAACAACACCACTTCCAGAAATGAGAACAATAAATCACTCTGCGTGACAAGGACTCTGGAAATATTTAGTTTTAAATACAGACATGATGATTTTAAAGCAAACCCACAGTACTTAAACCTTTGAGGTTAAGTTTAGGAACCAATGTGTAATCATCTGGACAGGTTTCATATTTAGTTGATAAAGCATTATATTTAAGACAGTTTGATATAGTAATAGACTATGTATGTAATTTCAATTTCTTTTATTTTCAGTTGTGATTTTTAAATTGAAAGATATAAAAGAATTTTACTAGGTTCCCACTAATACTAGAATACTTAAGAGAAACTACATTTATAAACTTTATTTTATTGAGTTTACAAGAAGAGCTATTTAAGCTATTACACGGAGAAGTTCTGGTTGTTAAATCAAGGCATTTGAAGGTTTTTAAAAAACCAAATATATTAAATTTATAAATGTATTTTAAAAGTGTTTCTGGGAATTGAACTAACTAGGTCAAAAATTGGAACTGATTAAGGCTGTTTAATTGGTACTCCTCTAGATTATTCTGAAATGTAACCAAGAAGAAAAGCGTCCTTTCAGTTTCTCCCCATGGTCTATTTACGTACTGGCAGGAGACAGGTTGGCATTTCTGCAGGACCCATACTTTAAACCCTCCGTGTTCTATCTTCCACTACCTCTTACTCTCATAGGAATGGTGTGTTTTTCTTGACCCTCATCTATATATTCAGTGTCTACTTGTTCTCAATGATAGGTAAATAGAAATTAAGTATTCAAATGAGTTGAAAATGTATATTCCTACAAAAACCTGCACATGAATGTGTATAGCTGCTTTATTCATAATTGGCAAAACTTGGGAGCAACCAAGATGTCCTTCCAGAGGTAAATAAATAAATAAACTGTGGTACATCCATCCAATAGAATATTATTCCATGACAAAAAGAAAAAAGAGATCAACTCATAAAAACATACAGGAAATTTAAAGGCAAATTGCTGAGTGAAAGAAGCCAATAGGAAAGGCTATAGTCTATGGTTCCACTGTATGACATTCCAGAAAAGACAAAACGATTGAGATAGAAACATCAGTGGTTGACGGGGATTGGGATGGGTATAAGAAGGGTGTAAATAGGTGGAAGACAGGGACAGGCAGCAGGGGCGGGGGGTTTGGGCAGCAATGAAAGTGTTCTGCATGATACTGTAATGGTAGATACATACATCAGGCATTTGTCAAAACCCAAAGAACTATACAACAGAGTGAACCCTAATGTAAGCTCTGCACTTTAGATAATATTAATCTATAAATTTTGTTCATCAGTTGTAATGAATGTACCACAATAATACAAGATGTTAATAATAAAGGGAACTGTGTGTCAGGGAAAAGAAGTATATGGTATCTCTGGACTTTCTACTCAATTTCTCTGTAAACGTAAAACAATTCTAAAAAATAGAGTCAATTAAAACACACACACATAACTGACTATGCAAGTGTTAACGAAAAAACATAATTTAAAATTTTTTTAAATTAAAAATTAAGCCTTTTTATAAAAACAAAAAACTCCCCCAACCTTGCCTTCCTACTAGAACTAGTATTTCCACAGAGATGGCCAACAGTGCCAGGGATACTGAGCTCTTGAAAAATAAACTGAAGAGTCCGAGCGCAGTGGCTCATGCCTATAATCCCAGCACTTTGGAAACCCAAGGCGGGCGAATCATGAGGTCAGGAGATCAAGACCAGCCTGGCCAACGTGGTGAAACCCTGTCTCTAATTAAAATACAAAAATTACTCGGGAGTGGGGGTGGGCGCCAGTAGTCCCATCTACTCGCAAGGCTGAGGCAGGAGAATTGCTTGAACCTGGGAGGCGGAGGTTGCAGTGAGCCAAGATCACGCCACTGCACTCCAGCCTGGGCAACAGGAGTGAGACTCCATCTCAAAAAAATAAATATAAATAAATAAATAAATACTGAAGAAACTAATGCTTCATTCAATAATTCAGTCTAACGAGTGGACTAATGATTACAAAGGTTTTTGATTGTGAAATTATAACATTTAAGAGTTTTCTCCTAGTTTACTGACGGTTGAACTCATAGATATTCTACATACAATTCACTCCAACAGCTGGAATTAATTGGCATTCTTACTCAATTTCTCTGGAAGAAATTCTTCTAAGATAGCTATAATTGCAAACACAATTTATTGAAATTTCTATCCAGATGACTAATCAAATCTTTAAAACTAAAACTGCTAGAAATTTTGACTAAAAAAGACACAACTACCACACTACTCTGTGTGGTCATTTTCACTTAATCTATCCTCAAAGAATCTTTTCAAAAACATGAGTAATAAAAGTTTTAAATAATAAGTAGATCTACGATACAGAAATTGTCGACCAGAATTAGTCATCTTAGCAAAACAGCTTAATAAAAATAATTCACCTTTATTTCCCAAATCCCTAAAATTCAGCTTCACACTACCCTGAAATTATGTTAGTAAGAACTATATTTGGTATAATTTGTATAACAAGCCATATTTTTAAGGTTATACAAAGAAATTAATAATAATCCTCGTCATGATAACAGTTTGTATATACAATTACATTACTTATACCACAGCAAGGCAGACAAGGGTAATGAACACTCTAAGTAGGAAATAAATGTTTTCTAGCACTGAAGTCCCTCTAAAAGTATTTAAGTTTACTTTTTAGAAACAAACTATGGTATTACTGATTTTCATGGGCATTTTACTTAAATGATTTGCAAATGAGTATAACTCTTCTTTATACATAAGTTTTCCTGGAGGGTCCTACGGGGCCCTTTACAAACCTCACTTGCTAGACTGGAGGCATCCTCCATTAAATCAGCAAGCTCCAACCAAGTCAGATGCTCACTTACATATAAACACCATCGCAGCCCCATAGATGGCTGCCCTGCAGCAGGTGACTCAGAGTACGGGAGTACAGTCTCCATCTCCCAGCTTCATTGTGAAACTCAAGTCACTTTAGCTATGCACATAAGCTTTAGTTATATACATAATCCTATTCTTTATGAAAAGGTCTCAAGTGATTCAGATGTTAATTTGTCCATGAATCCTGAACTGAAGCCAAAATTTCAACAGCATAGGCTGTACAACCAAAGGCAACCTTTCATAATTTCCTGAGGAGAATTTAATTGCTTGTCTGAGCCAAGGACACAAACTATGAATCTATCACAACTTCATCAGCAAATATTTGAAATATTGCCAGCAAAAGGCAATTCAAATCCCTGTGGCCATCTGACTCCAAGCGAGTATTGTCTATTTTTATTATTTTAAGTTACTAAAATAATTGCTATATCATCATATTAGTATTTGCATCACTACATCTATTACTTAAACTATTAACAAAAATAACTTGCCTTGTAGCACTTGACAATTTCATAAATCCACCAGATCATTACAATAGCCCAATAGAGCAAAAATAGTAAAGTATATTATCTCTCTCCCCTGTTTAAGGATATTTTAAGGAAACAGATGCTCAATTTTGTTGAGTAACTTGTCCAGGGCTGCACAACACATAATGAGTAGCAGCAACTTAAAACCAGTTCTCACTCCACATCCGCATTATTCCCCCTCCTTGATATAACTATTTGTGAGCTACTCTTCTGCTGAGATTTAAGACTACAGAGGTAGAATTATTAACTCTCCAACTGAGTCACAGCTTCCTGAGAGCAACTGTTTCCAAAACCACTTTGGTCCTATACCCTACAAACACCATGTTCACTCTTAGGATGATGCAGACGGCTACAAGGTCTTTTGGATACAGACACCTGCCCCATTCCACTAACTGTGTGGCTCTTGGTAAGTGACATTCTTCTCCTGAAGCTTTGGTTTTCTCACCTATAATGGAGATCATGCTGGCAGCTACTCTTCCCAGGGTAGTTGTGTGGATTAGAGGATATAACACATGTAAAGCAGGAAGTCAAGTGCCCAGCTCGAATGTAGACCATGTAGAATCAACATTGTCTATTGTTATTATGACTGATTTTCCAAAATTAAGCTTCAGTCACACCGACATCTGTTAGCCCTTCCTGACAAAGTTCACATCACGAGCATCTTCATTCGCTTCAGAGTCCCTTTGTATTTATGAATGATTTTGTACTACTTGCCAATATATGGCCCTAAAATTGTTTTCTTTCCCAAAATTTTGAGTTATTTTTTGGAGAGCAGGAATTATTTCTTTGTATTTACTTTTACTTCCCAGACATATGAAAAGTGCCTACTATGTGCCATTTATATAGAATATCGAAATACTGTGCATTCAAAATAACAATGTAAAAATGTGTGTCCTCTCTGGTCTAGTCCCATGTCACAGTGGCAATAACCATCACAGTCCAAATCTGCAGCTTCATACTCAGGGTGTCTAGTCTGCACAAGAACCTGGCACAGGGAGAGGGCATGTTACCACTCTGTTCAAGGAAAGGTTAGACAGTCTACCTAAGTTCACACACTGACTAAGTGTCAGCGCCCAGCCTGGAGACTAGGTTTGGTTGATCCAAAATACCTACTCCCTCCTACTACAACTTGCTGCATGCACTTCTGTTCCTGCACTTTTCCAATTTGATCACATTAATTTACACCACCCATGTCAAAGTGAAAAAAACCCAACAGGGCTTCTTCTCTCTGTGCTTGAAGCCTTTGTGCCATAAGAAAGTACATTCAAATTGAGGGATGTAGTGAGAAATAACAATCAGAATTGTTACCTCTACCTCAACCTTTCTTTCCCAGTTAGTTTGAAGATTCAACGGGAAATTACTTCTCAAAACAGAAATTGTCATTCTATTTAGAATACTTAACAAAATGCAAAATCAACTATTCTTTATTTCTGAAGATAAGTAGTAGATATCTCCTTTGGGGAGAAGGAATTAATATGACATAAAGAAAAATAATCTGGTAGCTTGGCTCTATTAGAAGAAAAATGTTTAAGACTTTGAACATGAATGTGATTACTGTATGCTAATATCCAGAAGCATCTGGATGAGCTTGACAGCCTCCAAGTCCTCCCTAGAATCACCATAAAGAGGGTGGACACAGAGGGCCAACTTTATGATTCCTCTATTTCTATTATCTCCCAATTAGTACACACTAGCCTCTGTTCACTGGAGAGTTTATAAAGTGATCAGTTTACCAAGCCGAGAAATGATTTTAAAACTTTTTGTCGAGTATAACACTCATACAAGGAAGCACAAATCATAAGTACACAGTGCAAGCATTACACATCCATGGAATCTGCACCTGGTCAAGAAATAAAAGATTCCTAGCATTCTAGAAGCCTTTTCATAGTCCCTTCTAAAGACTGCCCCTTCCACGAGTTACTACTATCCTGATTATAACACCAGATACTAGTTTTGTTCATTTTTGCAACAATCATTATGTGCTCTTTTGTGTCTGCCTGTTTTCAGCCAACATTATGTTTTCCTGTATGTAAATGTAGTTCATTCATTAATGCACCTAAGTTTTGAAGGGGACAGTTGGCCAAGAAGAGTCAGAGCACAGCACTATGTCCAGGGCAAAGGCTGCTCTGAAGGTAAGGGAAGAGAGTTACTGGGCAGCAAAGAGAGGCAAGGAGTGGACGGGAGCACAGCACTGGGCAACAGGACAGGAAGTGAACTCCCAAAGGTGGGCTGGAATCACATAGTAGAGACTCCAAGTCTGCAACGGTCCCAGCACGGTGTGGGAGACTAAACTGAGATAAGAGGAGAGGGAAACAGCAGCTGTTAATTCATGTTCTTACTTCAGATTGCCCATGTAGGAGCCACCCAAACCCATACACACATGAAACTCTGCAATTCTTTCAGGGAAGTTCACCAATTGAGCTCAAATACAATCTTACTAGAAAACTCTCTCCATTTTATCTCACCACTCTCAGTATTAGTATTTTGGATGTGCCACATACAAATATAATCAAGGAGTAAAACAGTCATTGATTCACTATTATGAGCCTAACATTCTGCTAGATACTGCCAAAAATACCAAAAAAAAGTCTCACCTTCCAAAATAACTACTGAAGAGAAGAACAGCATACATGGAGCTAATGAAAAAATAAGCACTAGTATACAATGAACAACAGAATTGCACAGTATTAATAATAAGCAGGATTGATTCACCTACGGGGGATTAAAGATGAACAGAAGACTTAGAGAAGAGGGGACATTCCAGGAGAAACGATAGCAGAAGCAAAGGTTTGAGGTCTGAACGAAGGTACAGCATGGACAATGAGTGGACAGGGGTCTCAAGGAAGCTAAAAAGCAGACCTTCCAGGTGGGAGTAACCCTTAATAGACTAGAAGGAGACACTGAATATAAGTAGAAATTGGGTTCAGTGACAAGACAAGGTGGGGTCAGATAATGAAGGCACCCTTGAAATCTAATAGTAACATTTACCTTGATAAAGCAGTGTAGGGAATGCACCAAAGGTCTCTAAGCAGGAAAGTGAAATGTCGACAGTGATTGTGGTGAACATTGTGGAGCTCAGCTCACAACCCTCTTTGGTGCCAACAGACCCATCCTTCAGCTAATTCACAGTTGTATCATTTGGTGGAAAGAGATCTTAGCTGCGGAAGCCTCCCCTAATTTCTGCCTCCTCTCATGGGGTGAGTTGCTCATAGCCAGGCCCTTGAGGAGGCAGAGAGGAGGAGACTCATATGGCAGTTACAGAGCAAAGACAGCCACACGAGCAAAGAAATTAGAGGGCCTCTGAAATAAACCTCAGAGGTCACTCAGGAGAGCATGGTGTGGTATAATTGCCTGGCGCTTGGCCTCAATTTTTGACAAATCTAAAAGTTCATCCCAGCTGTGGAACACTCTGTAGGATCACCTGAGGTCTTAGGTACAACTTCATGCGGGTCAACTCTCTCTGCCCAACCCTGCCTTCCTCACTTCCTTACAGCTGTGTCTCCTGAATCATTGTCCAATAAACCTGCATGCAACATAGGTTTCCAGGGAACATGATCTAAGAGACTGTGTTGAAAGAAGACTAATCTAGCAGTAGAATGTAGAGGAATATGAAAGAAGGGACATATAATCAGAAGGACCCAGAAACAAACCTATTCCAAGAACCATCGTTACTTTATAACTGAATAGGATAACAGCAATGAAGCTGAAAAGGCACACGTTGAAGTGGTAGCCATTTTGATGAAAACTCTACAAACATGCTGAGAGATGTCTTGTGAGGAGGGTCTAACATGACCCTGGCACAGACAACCTGAGAAACTGATATCTTTCAGTTAATGAAAACAATGTTAACCCTGAAGGCAATGGGATACTTGGTCTGGAGCATTCAAAACAGAGTTCGGTTTGGTCATGTTTAGTTGGAGACAGTAGCACCACATGCAACTAGAGTTGTAGTAGGTTTTCTGAAATTTGGGGCTAAATCAGTCAAGGTTAGAGATGTGGGCTGGAAATCAGCACAAAGAGGTGACAACTTGTTCCATAAGGTTAGATGCATGTACTAGTCTGTTTTCACACTGCTATAAAGAACTGTATTAGACTGGGTAATCTATAAAGAGAGGAGGTTTAATTGACTCACAGTTCCACACGGCTGGGGAGGCCTCAGGAAACTTACAGCCACAGCAGAAGGTGAAGGAGAAGCAAAGCATATCTTACATGGCGGCAGGAGAGAAAGACAGAGCGAGGCAGGGAAATGTCACACTTTTAAACCAAAAGTTCTCATAAGAAGTCACTCATTATCACAAGAAGAGCAAGGGAGAAATCCACCCCATGATCCAATCATCTCCCACCAGACCCCTCCTCTGACACGTGGGGATTACAATTTGAGATGAGATTTGGGTGGGGACATAAAGCCAACCCGCATCAATGCACTCTCATGAGGAGGGAAAGAGAATCAAGGTCATGGATTGGTGGGATGCCCAAGGAAACAGAAAGAGGGGAAAACCTTCTTAGAGAAAAGAGAGGACTTCAAGATGGCATATTTAGCAAATAAAAATACAGGATGCCCACTTAAATGCTGCCAGGGTCATACTTATACTAAAAAAAAATTAATAACTTCTTATATGAAATTCAAATTTAAGTGGGCATACAAAATCTAATCTGGCAACCCTTGGAACTTCAAATACAAAAAAGTGGGGGTGGGGATGCAAAAACCTCAGGAACGTGTGGCATAATGAAACTACGGAAAGAGACAATTGTTCAGTGGTAGTAGTAAATGGTGTCAAATGACAAAATGATGTTAAGGATCACCAAAAATTTGGAAAGATCACTGATAACCTTTAAAACATTCTAGTATTTATTTAAACAATTCTACAGACGATTAATTCCTAGGCTTGAATTACTGTTACTTTCTTAACTTATTGAGTCCTGATTAAATTACTTTACCAAAATTGTCTAAAAGATGATAATTCTGTTGCCCATTCAGAGAAAAGGAAATGTTAAGTACTGCAAATTCTCCTCTTCCTACTGGAGGAAGGTTAACATTTCTCACAAAACTGAAAGCTATCAAAAAACTGGTTTTCTATATTAATACTTGCATTTTTACATGACCATTTAAAATCTTCAAGAAATGTCTTCTCTCTTTTCTCTAAAGAATACAAATTGCTTAGGGTCATTCCATGAACTCAATCAGACCTACAGTAATTAAAAAGAACACAATTTTCTACACGTATCTTTCCATGAAATTTAAAAAAAATCTCCAAAGGGAAATGTAAAACACAAATTGCAGTTAGTAAACATGAGTTACCTAAAACAGGCATTTCATTTGCAGAAATGTGTCAATGTGTATATTTATGTGCATGTAAACAGAAAGGAACTGTAACCTGGAAATATTAGTATTAAAGAACACTTGCTAGATACCTTCTGGATCACATATGCATAACAAATTATGTCAGTTACTTCACTGTAAACAAAGAAAAATAAACATTCTTCATTTAAAAAGTCTAGAGGTTTGAAAATCTCAGTTCTTGACTGTCATCTCAAATATGCTTTTGTATTATACTTCATCTCTGAAATAGAAAAGGCTATGTATTGCTCTCCAATGACACATAAAGTTTCCAGTAACAACTCCATGGACAGACCACAACAATATAACACTGTACTTAAAGAATTTGCCTCGATGCTTTATGAAGCCCAAAAGCAATACACAGATTTATCAAATCACTAAAAAAAAATGCCCATATATTTCTCAAGTCATATTTTTACTCCAAATACAGCAAATATGTATAATATTATGGCAGCAAATAAAAAGTTTCAGTAACAAATTTTATATACATATATGTATACACACACACACAGAGAGAGAAAATATTGGTCATTTGCTCTTTGTGGGTTTTAAGACTTTGTTTTATGGAAAACATTTCAGATTAATGAATGTTTTACTTAAAGAAGGCAGGACTTCCTATTAAACACTGCAAATTCAATGCCAGTAATTTTCCATAACATACGTAAATTTCAAAGTTGAGAGGAAATTATTCCTAACAAACCAAATTTACTATCACTCATTGCTTATTCAGAATATTTCTGACTTCATTTTTAATAGTTTCAGTAAATCTGAAATTATAATAGCATGGGCTTATTGGCCAAGTATTTTCCATAAGCTATTAGTGAGGCAGAAATCTTCTGGGAATATAAGAAGTATCTAGAAGTATAATTATTCAAGTTGTAGCTAAACTGCCAGTGATTCCCCAATTCTGAAAACATTTAAGCATCCATACGCAAACAAATGTGTATGGTTGGCAGTTGAACTTTCATGTTTTCTCATTTTCAGTTTGATTTAGCTCTCCCGATAAGGTAACAACTTAAAAATATTTTCTTTTGCACTAATTTTTCCATCACGTGTGATGTAAATAAGTTCCACTATATTAATTGCCTATGAAACAGCAAAATGTTTAATATCTGGTTAATCTATTTTTCCAGGATTTAATTGGTTATGTGTGAATCACTGCCAGACAAGTTTTGATTGTTTTCTAACACATTCACAGTTATGCTAGAGAGGACTGTGTGCTCAAATTTGACTAAGAAAGGAAATCTGCAGCAGGAGTTGGGGTACTGGTCTGCAGCTCCTGGCCAATCAACTAGCAAATCACTTTAGAGTTAAGTCTTAACCTCTATTAATCCTGCCTCTGGGAAGCAGCACTTCCTAGTGTTAAGAACTGTGCTTCAAAAGTCAGATGAACTTAGGTATGATTCTGTCTGATAATCAATTCTGTGGGTTTACAGTCTGCTGGTTAGAAAGGGTAGATGGTGGGAGATTGGTTCCCTTACCCACCATGAACCATCTGGAATAACCCAAATGTGTTAACATAAAACAGGCAGAGGAGAAGAGCTACTCCAGATCCAAATCAACCTTGGAAGTCCCTGAGAGAGTAGAAATGTTGAACTGCTTCCTAATGGCTTACAATCTTACAATTTAATTAAAGGCATTTAGAAAGTAACAACAGAGACAACCACTTACTAAGTGACTACCATGCATTTAGAACTTTAAAAAAATATTACACAGGTCATTCTAAATAAGTCAGCTCCACCAATCTACTGTTCATCATAGAAACTGAATCAATTCTTAAAACAAACAAACAAAAAACCCTACAGAAAAACTAATCTCAGTCTCTATTAAGAAAATTTTATAATCCTAAATACTTTTGTGAAACCAAGTTAGCATCATTAAAACTGACCCCTGCTGCTGATTCCTGCCCATTCCAGTCTGAAACTTTAGGACAAAAAGGAAAGAGTGTCAAGCTCACAGATAACAGAACCACTGCCAAGTTCTGGCTTATTATTTTCTTTAATTGTTTTTCTTTGGTCCTGTTCAAGTTGCTAGGGTTTTTAAAAGTACGATTATCAATTTGATTCTTACGGGTATACTCAGGGACTTGACTGAAATGGCATGTGTCCAAAATATATAAATGACCCATACTAAAATTTCCCTTAACTCTCTACTTCTACACTTTTCCCATAATATACTATATGGTACATTTTTCCCACATATGCTATTAATTTTCCTTTTATAAAATTAAAATAGGAATTATCTGATGGTCTTTTGAAGAGTTCCACCACATTCCAAAATGTCAGGAGAAAATATAAAATACATAGAGATCTGAATGACGTGGTTTTTTTTTTGGCACTTCACACCAAGATCAGATATAATCTGCGGTGAGAGCTGTATTTTAAAGAAGTGATTCACTGCCAGATCTCTGAACATCTTCTCTACAGTGATGACTCATACAACTTTCACTCCTGATCTTGGTACTTCAAACTACCTACTCTCTCTAGGACTCAGTTGTTCTCTTGTAAAATGGTGGGAACAGATTACATCATCACTAATGCTCTTTTCAGCTTTTATATCCTCAGATTCAGTGATTTACTGGGATAAATGGTTATCACCTCAGTTTCCATACATATCACATGAATTCAGTCACTTTGGATGTAAAACTGTAGCCACTTCTGACTTCCCTGTTTCTGTATGCAGTCCTATCAACCTCAAACTCACCCTTGCTGAAGATACTCAAATCTTTCTCAGAATTTACTAATATCCCTGAACTGGACACAGTCTTCAATATCTTGTTCTGTTTCCTCTTTCCCAGGATGACATTTTCTTACAGATCCCTGGGTCTCCTGACCAATCATTTCAAATGCCCTGGCAACATTAATGATCCAGTGTCAATAATTAAACTCATGCCCAAAGAACAAAAGGAATAGTAACAAACAACAAGTATAGAGAAAATAAGTCTTGATGGCCACTCCTGGTGTCTGAGTGACTCCCAGGGCCCAGCAAAGGGACCAAGTCTCCAGAGCCCTGAAGACAAGGGGTAACACACCAAAATATGGACTCATTTTCCACTCCACCTTCATTGGCCGAGCAGCTGCCAAGAACAAAGGCCACATCTCCTGATACCTGGCAAACAAATGCAGTATTGCCTCACAAATCGATTGCTTCTCTGAGGCGCCCACGAGTGTATTTGGGGAGAAGCTTCGAGAACAAGTTGAAGAGCGACTGTCCTTCTATGAGACTGGAGAGATACCACGAAAGAATCTGGATGTCATGAAGGAAGCAATGGTTCAGGCAGAGGAAGTGGCTGCTGAGATTACTAGGAAGCTGGAGAAACAGGAGAAGAAACGCTTAAAGAAGGAAAAGTAACGGCTGGCTGCACTTGCCCTCGCATCTTCAGAAAACAGCAGTAGTACTCCAGAGGAGTGTGAGGAGACGAGTGAAAAACCCAAAAAGAAGAAAAAGCAAAAGCCCCAGGAGGTTCCTCAGAAAAATGGAATGGAAGACCCATCTATCTCTTTCTCCAAACCCAAGAAAAAGAAATCTTTTTCCAAGGAGGAGTTGATGAGTAGTGATCTTGAAGAGACCGCTGGCAGCACCAGTCTTCCCAAGAGGAAGAAGTCTTCACCCAAGGAGGAAACAGTTAATGACCCCGAAGACCCCGAAGAGGCAGGCCACAGAAGTGGCTCCAAGAAAAAGAGGAAATTCTCCAAAGAGGAGCCAGTCAGCAGTGGGCCTGAAGAGGCAGCTGGCAAGAGCAGCTCCAAGAAGAAGAAAAAGTTTCATAAAGCATCCCAGGAAGATTAGAATGCAAACGGACAGTCTCTGGGAGGTGGGACATACCACAGCCCAAGGTGACATCTTCCACCCTGTGCCTTGTTCCCCAATAAAAACAAATTCACAAAAAAAAAAAAAAAAAGAAAAGAAAATAAGTCCTAGAAACTGGCACTGCACAGAACAATACCCAGATTATCTTTTTGTTAGAATAACAGTGAACACCTTAGCAGCTAGCGTTTTCATTAGAAAACTTTCAGGAGCAACCCACACACCCTACTAGCAAGAGATTTCATTCTCTCTATGCCAGTCAAACTGGTGGTGGTGTTGGGTGGTGTGGGGTGGTGTAGAGTGGAAGTACTAGTCCTACTCCAGCCAGCTGCCCTAACAGTTATGTCTTCCTCTGTTTATTTATGCTTATAGGAATTCTACCTGCATTTGAAGGCTCAGTCCAAATCCCATTTCTTCCATGACCACACCAGTGATCTCTAACTCTTTTCATTCAGAAACCACTATGGCACTTTTTTTTTTTTTTTTTAAGTTCTGGGCTACATGTGCAGAACATGCAAGTTTGTTCCATAGGTATACATGCACCATGGTGATTTGCCACACCTATCAACCTGTTATCTAGGTTTTAAGCCCCACATACATTAGGTGTTTGTCCTGATTCTCTCCCTCCCCTTGCCCCGCATCCCCCGAAAGGCCCCAGTGTGTGAAGTTCCTCTCCCTGTGTCCATGTGTTCTCACTGTTCAATTCCCAGTTATGAGCGAGAACATGCAGTGTTTAGTTTTCTGTTCCCGTGTTAGTTTGCTGAGAATGATGGCTTCCAGCTTCATCCTTGTCCCTGCAAAGGACATGAACTCATTCTTTTTTATGGCTGCATAGTATTGCATGGTATATATGTGCCACATTTTCTTTATCCAGTCTATCACTGATGGGCATTTGGGTTGGTTCTAAGTCTTTGTTATTGTGAATAGTGCCACAATAAACATCTGTGTGTATGTGTCTTTATAGTAGAATGATTTATAATCCTTTGGGTATATACCCAGTAATGGGATTGCTGGGTCAAATGGTATATCTGGTTCTAGGTCCTTTAGGAATTGCCATACTGTCTTCCACAATGGTTGAACTCATTTACATTCCCACCAACAGTGTAAAAGTGTTCCTATTTCTCCACAGCCTCATCAGCATCTGTTGTTTCCTGACTTTTTAATGATCGTTATTCTAACTGGCGAGAGATGATATCTCATTGTGGTTTTGATTTGCATTTATCTATTGACCAGTGATGATAAGTTTTTTTTCATATGTTTGTTGGTATGGCCCTTTTCATTATTGCTTAAATTCTATTGAAACACAAACTGCACTCTGGGTTAGTTCCATTTTGATGGTAATAGGGAAACAGTTGGGATATGACTAGTCAGTGCTTGATTCATACCACAAGCCTAAGAACATAAAGCCCTAAGAAGTTGGCAATAGTTTATAATTGAACACAATTGACTGTTGTGTTCAACAGTCTACATTGTGTCATAAAGTACAATGTAGTACGTGCTAAAAGGTAAGTGTACACAAGCAAAACGACAACAACAAAAACAAACAAAAAGTACACAGAAGGAAAAAGACTGTTTCCGTGCAAGCCAGAAAGATTTCAGGGAAGAGGCAGCACTAACATGACCTTAAAGGATGGTCAAAGCAGAGCTGAGGAAGGCATGGGAAGATTAAAACTTTAAAAAGGCAAGAGAGTCCTTCTTCTGAGATGTAGCTTCTCTGGCTGCTTCTCCATTATGGAATCATAAAAGTTCAACTTGTCAGTTGCCATTTACAATCAGCTTCTTGGCTGCATAAGTTACTCAATATGTTTTGCTTGTTTGTTTCTTGAGACAGAATCTTGCTCTGTCACCCAGGCTGGAGTGCAGTGGCACGATCTTGGCTCACTGCAACCTCTGCCTCACAGGTTCAAGCAATTCTCCTGCCTCCCCAGTAGCTGGGATTGTGTGCCACCATGTCTGGCTAATTTTTGTATTTTTAGTAGAGATAGGGTTTCACCATGTTGGCCAGGCTGGTCTCAAACTCCTGAGCTCAGTGATCTGCCTGCCTCAGCCTCCCAAAGTGCTGGGATTACAGGACTGAGTCACCACACCTGGCCACAATGTGGTTTTTATTTTGGTTTTTTGCTCATATTGGGTTATTTTCTCTCGCTAAACAAGTGTTTTGTGATTAAAATTGTTCGTCAAAAATCGACAGCAATGATAATTTAAAAAAAAAAAAAAAAAAAAAAGCTCTGATGTAAAGTGTGGCTCATGTTTTTTGTAATGACAGGACAGGCTCCACAGCATCAACAGGAGACCCCTGAAACTTTCCTTCCGACTGATCGTAACAGTACTCAAGGGCCACCACTTCCATCAGTTTCAAAGCTCTTTTAATTTACCCATGGTTTCTATCTCACTCTTTCCCTTCAACAGACTTCGGTAATTATAGTCCTATAATTCAACCAATTACACATCTTTCTTTACTAATAAATTTGAAGATATTTGAGAATAGGAGGTATCAGTTACAGAAGCTTACAGTCAACAAAAGTTTTATTTCTGTTAATAAAAACAACACATATTTAGAGAATTTGGAAGAAAGAGAAATAAAGATATTAAATCACTAATGTTAACACTTCAATTTTCTTCTTTTTCAGCTAAACCTATGAATATATATTTTAATAAAATTAGGAGAAAATGTAGTTGAGGTATAATTTACAAACCATAAAATATATCAACCGTAAGTATAAAATTCAGTGCTTTTTAATATACAGAGTTTTGCAACTGGTGCCATAACTCAGATTTGTTTGTTTGTTTTACATTCTTCGGACCCTAACTATTATTTATACTACAGTTTTTTTTCTTTTCTTTTCTTTTTTTCTTTTTTTTTTTTTGAGACAGAGTCTCGCTTTGTTGCCCAGGCTGGAGTGTAGTGGCGCGACTCAGCTCACTGCAACCTCTGCCTCCTGGGTTCAAGCAATTCTTCTGTCTCAGCCTCCCGAGTAGCTGGGACTACAAGCAAGCGTATTCATATACAAATATATGTATATACAACCAAGCGTATTTAACTTAGTATAGTGTTTACGAGGTTCAAACATGTTATCAGTAGTTAGTTCCTTTTTACTGCTGTGCAAATATACCATATTTTATTTATCAACTCAACAGTTGATGGACATTTAACTTGTTTCTGGATTTTGGCTATTCTGCATTAATAATACTGGAAACATTTAGGTAAATGTCTTCATGTGGAAGTATGTTTTCATTTCTCTTGGGTAGACGATACCCAGGAGTGAAGTCACTGGGTCATATGGTAATTTAATATTTAACTTTTAAAAAACTGCCAAACTGTTTTCCAAAGTGGGTGTACCATAAGCAGATATTCCCAACAGCAATATTTAAGGGTTCCAGTTATTCCATATGCAACACTTGGTATTGTTGTTCTCCTCAATTGTAACCGTTATATTGGGTGTGCAGTAATAGCTCACTGTGGTTTCTAATTTTCATGTCGTTTATGATTAACAATTGTGAAAACCATTGCATGGTCTTAGCCATTCATATATTTCTTTGCTAAAATATCTATTCAAATAAATTCCCCATTTAAAAAAATTGTGGGGGTCCTTTCATCGTGGAGTTTTGGACTTCTTTATATATTTTCAATATAAATCCTTTACCCAATATATTGTTTGGAAATATTTTCTACCGATTTGTGACTTGTCTTTTCATTTCTTTAATGGTGCCTTTTTAAGAGGACAATTCCAATTTATCGATTTTCATTTATATATTGTATTTTTGCTATCATATCTATGAAATCTTTGTGTAATCCAAGGACACAAAATGTTCTACCAGATTTCCTTCCAGAAGTTTAAACTTTTATCTCCTACACTGAGGTCTTTGATCAATTTTGAGTTGACATTTGTGTATGTTATTACATTAGGGTGTATATCTTTTTGCATTTAAATACCCAACTGTCATAGCACCATTTATTGAAAAAGTTATCATTTCTCCATTGAATTGCCTTGCAACTTACTAAAAATCAACTGCCCACAAATGTCAGGGTTCATTTTTGAACTTTCCATTCTATGCCATGAATCAATATGTTTATTTTTACAACAATAAAATACTGTCTTGATCTCTGTAGCTTTATACAAAGTTTCTGAAATTGTGTAGTGTAAGTCTTCCTGCTTTGTTCATTTTCAAACCTGTTCTGGCAATTCTAGTTCATTACATTTTCATATAATGTAATATATGAAATATAATTGTAGCTCAGATGGCCAATTTCTACAAAAAGCTGGCTAGGATTTTGACAGGTGTGACATTAAATCAACAGAGAAATGTGGGGTGAGGTTTCATCTTAACAATACGGCATCTTCAATCCATAAACGTGGTACCCCTTTTCATTTATTTTAATCTTCCTTTATTTCTTTCCATCAAGATTTTGTAATTTTCAGTACAAAAATTCTAAATATGATTTGTTAGATTACCCCTAGGTATTTCTTTTTTATTGTAAGTATTTAAAGTGATTTTAAGTGGTATTGTATTCTAAATTTGGTTTTCCACATGTTCATTGATAGTATACACAAATATGACTGTATGTGTATATGTTGGGAAAATTCCTTTCTATTCAAAGTTTGTTAGGCCTTTAACATAAATAGGTGTTAGATTTTATAACAAACATTTTTTTACATCTATTGGAATAATAGTGTGATTTTTAAACTTTATTCTATTAACATGGTATTACATTAAACGATTTTGAGATGTCAAACTGAATTTTAGATACACCCCCTTGGTCATGGGTTACATTTTTTTAAAGCAACTTATAGTAGCTACGTTAATTACTAGCATGACAAGAAGTTTACAAGTACATTATTAATTCTCATCATTTTTTAACATTAGCCCAGAAAGTTTGAATGGAGGAATGTATTCTCTTTGAACAAACACCTCACTTAAAAAATCCCAGTGTAAATCATAACAGCCATTTACTGGCAGGTTTTGTAACACAGGACATTTTATTTATATCTAGGCCTCAATTTCCTCATCTGTAACTTGGATGTATTAAAACCTACATATAACACAAGATTCGGTGAAAATCAAATGAGATAGTATTTTTTTTTTTTTAAAGATTGGCAAAGTAGGAACTGAAAAAGTCCATGGGATTTTTAGAAGTTATACATGAATTCAGATTAGAACTGGTTATGTAATCCTCCTAAAATGTCTTAAATATAAAAGTATCATATCTCAATTTATATTTCTAGTTGACAAAATAGGACAAAATGTCATATAAATTTTTTACAAATTTAAAGTAGCCAAGAATTCAGTTACTTGATTTTAAAAAACAAACTTTATCCTTTAAAATTATTAAAAGAAAAAAGAAAACATATGATTTTCATAGTTTTTAATCGCATGATTTAACACTTGACAAGTTTTTGTTGATATCAGTTGGCAGACACCCATCAGATTACTCAGACTTAGAATAACAATTGTGGCAATTTACATAAGCATACTTAGAATTACAGTCTAGACTCATGGATTTTTATCTTCCATTTACAAAATTTTTGCCTGTCAATTATAAAAACGCTTCAAGCAATTCATGTTAATTTTTTCAGTGACAGACATAAAGGGTGATTATTAGAGGGTTTAAAAATATTTTAACCCAATAAATGTGCATCATATTACTGCATATATACATGAAGAATAATAGTGATACAATTATAGATCTTTTTTCCAGGTAAAAGATTCATGTTGGTAATATTATTTTAATTATAAAGCTCTAAAATAATATGGTTTCCACTTCATTTCAAAAATGAAAAACTTAAAGACAAAATATGTTAAGTAATTGCTTATGATCACACAGCTAGAGGCACAGTATCCACTAAGACTGAAAAATTGCCAGCTCCTTGCTTATGGAGGTTTCTCAATTTCTCCTTTTGACTTTGGGGCAGCCTGAGAGGAATCTGTGTACAATTTTCATCATATGGGTTTCTGTCCCAATAGTAAGGCCATATAACAGAATATGAAGAAAGAACATGGGAGTTTATTCATTCATTCACTCAGTCGTTCAACATACCCTGAGTGCCTATCATGTGCCAGGCACTGTTCCAGGCACTGGTTAGAAGATTCAAGGTGAACTCCATATCCACCACTTAATTATTTGTGTGATTTTGCACAAAAAAAAAAATCTTGTTAGACCTCAGCCTCTTGATTAGTAAAATGAAGATGATAATATCAACCTTCCTCAAGGAATAGAAAATTAAACTAGATCATATACTCGAATACGACTTGTAAAGTTCTCAATTTAGATACAACAAACACCTGCTACCTAAACTGCACCACCATGTCACACAATTGCCACATGAATGCCAGACTTCAAACTCATTAATTGAACTCATTGTCTTTCTTATACTCCACCTCCCTCCCCTATCCCTAACCACAGTTACTCATTACTGGTTCCACTATCTACCTAATTACCCAATCCAAAATCCTGGAAGTCACACTGACTAATCCCACCTCCGTCAAGCTCCATGTCTAGTCAAATAAAAAGTCTTACCAAGTGTCCCTCTTAAGTCCCTTCCAAACATATATATCTCCTATCTATTCCTACTGCCAAAGCCTTTTTAGAGGCCCATTATTTTTTGCCTTAGATACTTGGGTGTCTTTTAGTCTCTCTCACACTTACTGCATAATGTGAACTGAAAATAGGTAAATTCAATAAAAATCTGCATGTTGAAGGTTGAGATTACTCTGTAACCCCTATCTCTTACTCAATCCCCACAATGTAGGCAGCAAACTGAAATCCTCCAGGCAGGAGATAAAATAATCCTTTTCTGTAGAAACTGAAGCTTCCTTCCAAGAAAAGACCCCCAAATGCTGACACCTTAGATACTGCAAGAAAAAAAAAAAAAAAAAAAAAACTGGTTCACTCACCCCATCACATTACAGTGAAACCTGCCAACCAACATTCCCTATCCAAGCACCCAGAGCTCCCAAACAGCATATTAAAGTCTGACTTTAAAATATGAGCTGACAATTAACAAGATCTCCAGGTAGCTGAAGGATGCTTCCAATAAGAAAGAGACCAAACAGACAGGCAGAAATAAATGGAAGAGACAATATAGAAGAAAATTCAAATAACTGTATTATTTATTCTCAGAGACATAAGAGATGATAACTCTTCTTGATCTCCTTTTGGGAGATTTCTCTGAGTTCACAACCCAAACTCAGAGAAACTGTTCTTCTGAAAGTTTAATACCTGTTAAGGTATTTTTATATTGAAGAAATCTTCATTATTCCTTGATTGTTTCTATTTTATGGCCTCATGTTCATATTTAATGGATATAATATCCCAACAAGCCCATAAGCTTAGTAGTATTTTCATTCTCTTTAAGAAATGGAAAATGAAGCACAGCAAGTTTAAGACTTGCTCAAAATCATACACTTAGATGGGAATGAAGTCCAAACTGGAATCCAGGCAGTCAGGTTTCAGAAACCAGGCCCTGGACCTCTTTCTGGTCACTAATACAGTTTATTAAAATTTACTGTAAGACCAAACACGCAGCTTGAAGACCACCAGGATGCAACTGAGGAACCCCTGGACAAGGTAATCTCTAAAGTCTGATTTAGATTCCTAATTAGCTTATACATGATTCACATACTTCCAACAATGATACTACAGTGTCTTAAAAAACACTTGCCAATAAAACAGCTGAATTCAGAAATGTCTAGAATGAGCAAAGAATTTCTGAGTCTTAAAAAAAGTTATTAAGCCCCATGAAGAAACCTAATTTAACCTGTCACCTACTACATAGGGTCAGATGTTGCATTAACATAATGTTTCACTAAAAATTCTGTTTATAATCAACTTGTTAATTTAGAAATCATTACAAGAGGATGAACAATTCCAAACACCAATATTGACAAAACACAAATGGAAACAAATGTTTGTCTGTTCTTCCTCTCCCTACTACAGCCCTCCAGTCTAATAAAGAAGGAGGTTACGTCCCAGGAGCCCCTCTTCCCATCTGTGCCCACACTCTCAACTAACTTCCAGGGGCCTGAGTGCAAGAGACTCCAGGTCAGGGAAGAGGGAGGGAACAGAGGACCTCAGTTCTCTTTTGGCAGATGTCCTCTCTCCACTGGGAAGGTGATAGGGGTCAGAAGTATCTAGGCATGCAAATATTGACAAGATAATTTCAGTTACAATCAAAGATGATTATTTACTTATCATTTAGGTTGTATTCAATCCTCAAAGCTATATATTTGGACAAAAAAGGCTCTTAGAGGACAGCCCTGGAATCTACTCAAGGATAAAAAAGATATATCTAGAAAAAAAACATGTCCATATACTTGGATAAAAAGCATATCTGGATAAAAAAGACTCCAACAGAATAGCCTGGAACATTTTGTCTTTGTGTAAATGTGTCTGAAATCCCAATGGCCAATGTATAGAAATGTGGAAGTAGACCTTTATAATTTCACAGCAACTCAGTAGCTTTGGAGGTCTCCATTATATCAGTTCTCCATGCTTCCAATCCCAGACTAACTACCAATGTCTCAATCACACTTACTAACTTGACAGATGTAATCTATCTCTACACAAGCCACAGTTCATAAGTCATCCAATCATCCATGGAGAATGATATTTTGCTTGAAAACACAAATAAATGAGTAACAATAACAAAAGAGCCTAGAGAGAAACAAAAACAAATCACGCTGGAGAAAGTTATCTATATTCATTCATTGTCTATTACATGCAAACTTCAGTAATAAAAAAACAAACAAGACTGTTATCAAAACCACTATGTAGTACATTTTTCTCCTAAGCTTTCAAAGGTGCAATGCGGGTCCCAGTCCACTCTTACCTACAAATCTCCCTGTGAAACTGAGAAAAATAAACACTGGTAGCAGGTTGAATAGTGTCTCCCAGAAATTTATGTCAGCCCAGAACCTCAGAAGGTGGCTTTATTTGCAAATGGGGCCTTTGCAGACATAATTAGCTAAGTTAAGATGAAGCCATACTGGATTAGTGTGGGCTCTAAATCCAACGACTGATGTCCCTATAAGAAGAGAAGAAGACACATAGAGACAGGAAGAGAAGACCATGTGAAGATGGAGGCAGAGACTGGAGTAACTATAAGCCAAAGAACACCAAAGATTGTAAGAAGCCACCAGGGGCTAGGAAAAAGCTAGTAAGGATTTCTGCCCTATAACCTCTAAAAGAAGCATGGTCCGGCCAGTATCCTGATTTTGAACTTCTACTCTCCAGAACTGCAAGAGAATAAGTCAGCAGATTTGTGGTAACTTATCACAGAAGCCCTAGAAAACTAATGCAACACCCCAAATATGAAAAGCAAGAAATGAAACCTACACTGGTTAATTATCAATTGAATTATAACTCGATTATATATACAAACTTCACAAGCAATTGTACCATACAGTTACAAGGAAAAATGGTATGGTTAATGAAAAACAACAAAAATAAAGAGGCTATTAACATAAAAGAGAAAAATGTAAGGTAGAGAATCAAATTATCAAACACTAAAATTTTTAATGACTCAAAATAATGGAAATTATTTTCCATTTTAAAACTTTAACAAATTTATAAAATATCAATAATTCATATAACATTTACTGTACTGTTAGAATATTTTAATTATACAGTACAAATTTTACAATTAAGCTATAAAATTATTTATTTTACCAGCAGGTTAACTAATTCCAAACATATGAAATAAAAGAAGTTGCCTTTTTTCCTTTATCTGTTTTTCAGTTTATACCCACCTCTGCCTTCCTAGTACCACATTTTTTATTAAAAATCTAAAATGTTTCCATATAATTCTAATAGAATGAATAATGAAAAAATACATAAAGAAGGGTGGAGAAAGGAAGAGTGAGAAGTTAGATAAAGCACATGGAAAGACTCAGACATGTATTAAAAGAATGTACTCAAACAAAAAGTTCAATACTACAGAGTTTACCATGAGAGGTCCCCTTTTCCTCTACATGTTTCTACTTTCCCTGAGTTACACTGTGTTGAAACTATTTGTTCCTTTCCTCTTTTTGACCCTTCCTTGTCCTATATGGATGCTGCCTTCCTTTCTTTATTGAAAAATGTGTTATCACTTTTAAAAATAAATTTTGTCCGTGTTCCCCCGCAAAATCCTTATCTTTTTTGCTAACCTTGATTTAACGGCAATAAGACAACCCTCTATATGAACTGAAAACGCAGTACGAACTCAAAATTTCTACATAAAATCTATCAGAGAATAATGTTTAAGTGTAGGCTCTGCAGGATGATTGCTCAGGTTCAGCTTTTTTTTTTTTTTTTTTTTTTTTTTTGAGACGGAGTTCCACTCTTGTTGCCCAGCCTGGAGTGCAGTGGTGCCATCTTGGCTCACTGCAACCTCTGCCTCCTGGGTTCAAGCAATTCTTCTGCCTCAGCCTCCCAAGTAGCTGGGATTACAGTTGCCTGCCACCACACCCTGCTAATTTTTTGTATTTTTAGTGGACACGGGGTTTTGCCACGTTGAGCAGGCTGGTCTCAAACTGCTGAACTCAGGTGATCCGCCCGCCTCTGCCTCCCAAAGTGCTGGGATTACAGGCGTGATCCACCGCACCTAGCCAACTTCAGCTTTTAGCTCTACCACATGCTAGCGTTAACCTTAGGTGAGTGACTGAACCTCTCCATTCCTAACTTTCCTAACCTCAAAGTAGCAATAATAATAGTACCTACCTTAGAGGGTTTTGTGAGTGTTAGGTGAGACTAGGCTCTGGCTGTGCAAGTACACACCGAATACTGTCTATTGATACTGCTACCATTTTAATTTAAAGTTGTTCCCTATTAGAGTATCTAGATTTCTCTTTAAGCATAATTTTCACCTAAGAAAACCATCACATATTCAAGAATCTACGAAAGGAGACAACTGGCTTGCTTACCTCATGCCTTGTCTAAGAAAATCTTAAGACAACAAAAAATGTGGAAGTCTAGAATACAGTATCAGAGAGTAAGAACATACACACTTAAAAGTTGTTTGAAAGATGAAATATCCTAAGACATTTTACTCACTCCCTTTCAAACCTCTCCTGTATCTCCCAGCCCTTTATCTGTTCCACATAAACCAGGATGATGCCATACAATGAGTCTAAATTAAAACAGAAAGGCTGACCCTGAGCCCTACGACTTGATTTCTCCAAGCTGCCATGGAGGACAAAATGAGTTTCAAAGTGCCTGAACTTGAATTAATCCATTACACACTCTACTCAATGACAGATAAAATTCAAAGCACATCTTTGGACATAAATCCAAGTTAGATTAGAGTTGCTTCAAGTATTTCCACTTGAGGTGAAAACTACGCCTTAAAATCCAAGTTTCTAGGTAAGCCTGTGAGTGGCAAGTAGCCACTTACAAACTACTTTACTGTGCATGGTGCTTTCTTATTCTGAAATCTTCCTGCTGTTGATATTTTGTAAATGAGAAATTGATCAAAACAGCAGAAGAGGGGTAAATTCAAATTCAGGTGTTCTATCTCAGTTGAACACACCATGCTGCTTCCTCGCCAATGTAAAACTGAACATATCCCAAATGTCTCCCACATTACCCTAAATATTTCAAATTCTACCACCAGATACACAGAGGAGTTACTGTGTCTGGACTTCCAGAAGGATAAATGGGGAAAGCTAAGCAATGATGATGGCTTTTGCTTCCAGATATAAACAGCAGAAAAGTAAGACTATGAAAGGCAGAATGAGAAGACAAGAAAAAAACAAGTAACAAAAACTAACCCAGAGTTTAATTTCTCTGCCTTAGAGTCATTTACCTCTATAAAAAAGAAAAAAAAATTCACCCTGAGGTCAGACTTTATTAAAAAGACATTAAAATATTTTATTCAATGGAAAATAAAATGTCATTTTGTGATCAAGGCCTCAACTATTCTTCTATCATTCCCTGATCTCCAGAACATTCCAAATTCTGAGTTTAAAGATTCCTTGGGAAATCAAAACCACAAATGCCAAGGTAGTTCTTAAGAGATGGCATAATCCAACTGCTATTTTTTGCAAGTAGGGTGACATGCTTTGAGTCTGTGCCCTCACCTAAATCTCATGTTGAATTGTAATCCCCAATATTGGAGTTGGGGCCTGGTGGGAGGTGATTGGATCTGGGGGTGGTTTCTCATGGTTTAACACCATGCCCCTTCGTGTTGTCATATCAATAGTGAGCCAGTGAGTTGTCATGAAATCTGGTTGTTTAAGAGTATATAGACCCTCCTCCCTCTCTATAATCTTCCTGCTTCGACATGTAAGATGTGTCTGTTTCCCCTTCACCTTACAGGATGATTGAAAGTTTCCTGAGGCCTCTCCAGAAGATGCTGTGCTTCTGGTACAGCCTGTAGAACCATGAGCCAATTAAACCTCTTTTCTTTAGATATTAGTCAGTCTCAGGTACTTCTTTACAGCAGTGCAAGCATGGATTAATACACAGGGTTACTAAGGCCCAAAGCCATTAAGTGCTGTTATGGGCTGAACTGTCTCCCCCCAAAAAATTCATATTGAAGTCCTGACCCTTAGTGCCTTAGAATAGGACTGTGTTTATCTTCAAAAAGGTAATTAAGGTGAAATGATGTCATCTGAGTGGACCCTAAACCAATGTGATTATTGTTCTTACAAGAAGAGAAAATTTGGATGCAGACAGATACATAGGAAAAATGATGTGAAGAAACAGGGAGAAGACTGCCATCTACAAGTTAAGGAGAGTGGCTGGCACAGAGCCTTCCTCATAGCCCTCATTTGGAGGGCCATGACACCTTGCTCTCTGATTTCCAGCTTCCAGGACTGTAAGACAATACGTTTCTGTTGTTTAAGCTACCCAGGCTGTGGTACTTTGTTTCAGCAGCCCTAGCAAACTAATTGAGGTGGCTTGTCTTTTACTGTACAGCGATGAAAAACAAAGTCAGGATCAAAACCTACTGATTTGTGTATATTGATTCAGTAAAGTTGCAGAATACAAAATCAACATACACAAATCAGTAGATTTTGATTCTGACTTTGTTTTTCATCACTGTACAACATAAAAGAAATCACCTCCAGCTTCCCATGAGAGTTTCTACCTTGCCTTGTAACTGACTCCATTTTCACTCAATATTCTCTTCCACAAAAATGTTATACTTGGTTCAACTTCTTAACGACCATGGTACATATATATTACTTATGCTAAACTCTTGTGAGCTACACTCCCGCATTCCCAACAAGACATTTTCATACAGATGCCTCATGAGCCCAAAATCTCTGAAACCCAAATCGATAACTCCAAAATGTCAGTAATGACCCTGTTTTGAAATCTAACAAGGTCTTGGCTGGTACAAGATCCTGCTCCTTAGACAAGTCATCTAACCCCTCTGAGCCTTAATTCCATATTTATAATACAGATTCCATAAACAATATAAATTCTACAAATTAAAATTCAAAACTCTTTCAAAGGACTAGAATGTGAAGATTACATTGGATAACAGCCTTTTAAAACTGTAAAGTCTTAAAAGCAATTCTCCATGCAATCACAAACTATTTCTATCTCTGGCACCATTTTTTCACTCATTCAAACTCAAAACCATTGACATTTCCCTCTCATTCTATAATCAATACTTCATCTAGCTCTGACATCTCTTTCTATAGAATATTATTCTTTGTTGTTAACGTCTAACAAACCCATAATTTCAAATCTGCACTACGTTGAATGACTGACTTATCAGCTTCCAGTTTCTTTTTTTTCTAATTGATATCATATCCAAATATCAGATTTTTCTTCCTAATATGGCCAGCTCAAAAGTCTTCAGAGGGTCTCTAACCCACAGCACAAAATCCCACCTACACAGCCCTGCATTCTACAACACAATTGCAACTGATGGCAAGTTCCTAAGCTCATCTCAAGGCTTAAAATGAAGTTATGTTGCCAGTCAAAGCCAGGTCTCAGTGTGCTAAGGATTCATTGCATGCCCTGCTTCTCTGTGTTTCCAGAACCTAACCTTTAATGTGCCTCAGGAACTTGCCTCACACCCAGCCAATGTGAATAAGTAGATCATCAACAACTTCAATGTGATCCTACTGGCTTCTTCCCTTGAACCTCCCACTGATGGGCCTGCTTGTCACACTGGATCCTTCAATACCATCAAGAACTTTCTTGTCACCTTGGACCAAGACTTTGGTCCAAGCACCAACAGTAAGGTTAGGTTGATTAATTCTAGTGCACACCCTGCATACCAGGAATCCTGCCTGCTGGCCAGTTTCATTTTTCTTCTGTTTCCTTGTTGGCCCAGAATCCCTGTTCCTCTCGTCTCTCATATTCAGGGCCTATTGTGTAATTAAATTCAGTAGCGCTTTTAACCTTATCTTCCTCCACAGCTTAACAGAAACCCATTGTTCTACCTCGGTCAATCATTTTCAATCCCATCAAACCCAATACCCTCTTTATATAACAAATATTTTACTATCTTTTTTGCCTTTACTATTATGAAATGGAATTCATATATAACAAGATACACACACATAATTTCAAATATTTATATATAAATATAATTTCAAATATATTAATTTATATCTATATGTAACTAATACAAAAAATAAAAATTAATTTATAATAAAACAAAGTATTTAAATATGTAAGTAGACACAACTATACTGGAAAACATTGAAGAGTGGTGCCCACATCTATGTACAGAATCAGCATAAGCACAACCACTACAAATGCAAACTGTGGGGTACTGCATTATTGAATTAAATAACACAAGCAGTACTACCACTAAGGAGTTTTTCCAAAGTATGAATAAGTTATAAAGTTTTAAATAAAACAAAATACAATTTTCCCATGTTTTACACTGTAGTTGTATTCCTGGATAGTTTGGTATATATTAAATCTGTGTAGAGCATATTTTGTCTATATGCAAAATAGTTGGGTTTCGGCTCAGAAATATAAACAGATTTTTCACCTGCATGAATGCCCAGTAGGACATTTAAAAAAAGTCTGTGGGACATGAGACAATTGTTTATTGTATTAGAGCAGAGATCGACAAACATTTATTGAAACGGTCAAATAGCATATACTTTTAAGTTTGGGGGATCATACAGTTTGTCAAAAGTACTCAACTCTGTCTAAGAAAGCAGCCATAGACAATACATAAATGAGTGGGAGTGCTGCGTTCAAATAAACTTTATTTACCAAAACAGACAGGAGGCCCCAAGCCATAGTTTGCCTCCCTCTGCATTAGAGTTGCTCACGTAAATGCCAAGCTCTCATCCACTGAACACGGGTTGCATTGTTCAATTATTGTGACGACAACAGCTACTTCTATGGAGCAATAATTACCCATCCCTCCCACCCTATCAGTTGAGAACTCCTGATCTTAACTATTCCTCCTGTTTGCTGCACTTGGCAAAGGTATTGAGCTTTCTGGTCTCAGCTCCTTTTCTATACCTGTCTGGAACACTTCTCCTCAATCTACTCTTTACTGCTTTTCTATCTTATGCCTAATTCAAGTCCCAGCTAACACTTTACCTCCCATCACTAAAAGAAGAATTTCCTTAAAAATCACAATCTTTTAGAAATAATTTCACAATCTTTTAGATTTCACAATCTTTTATAAATAATTTGGCATTAATATACTACCATATATTATTCTTCAACTTATGATTTATATGTTCTACCTCCCACCTGCAAGGCAGGTTCCTTGTGGGAACAAACTGTTATCTAATAATCTGTCATGTTTATAGATTCTAACTTAATGATTTTCCTTAAGTCACTTACTATTGTAGAGGGATTACCATGCTAGATGTTGAGGGTACAGCAGTGAACAATCAGACAAGGTCTCCGCCCTCACTAAGATTATATACTTTATAAAGTGGAAAGAAAATTTCAGATTCCAATAAGAATTATAATGGAAATAAAAATAGGGTGTGATGTGGAGAGTAAAGAAGCATAAAATGATGGTCAGCCACTAATTTAGATAAATGGACAAGGAAACCCTCTCTGAAATGGGATGTTTAAATTGATCCCTAAATCTAAAAAGAGCCAGGGAGCAGCATTCCAGCCATGGGGAAGAACATGTGTAAAACTCCTTAGACAGGAAACTCTGTAGCATGTTTGAAGAAAATACGTCATACAGGACTTGAAACAATTTTAAATAAGGGGACTGACATAATATGATTTTAGTTTTCAAAAATATTATATGGATAACAGAGTAGAGAAGGGATAGTAATAAGGCAAGATAAGTGAGGTGTATAATTAAGAAGCTCTTACAGAAGTCCAAGGAAGAACTGATGATATCGTGGACTGGGGGTAGCAGCGGAGAAAGAGAACGTGGACAGATTTCAGGTATCACTTAGAGAGGTAATCAACAGGGCTTGTTCATGGCTAGATTTGGGTAGAGGGAACACTGGATGCTGCTATTACTAATACAAGGAGAACATGGTTTCAGTTATAGTGGGAGGATCATGAGTTCCATTCAGATGTGTTAAGTCTGAGATGACTGTTATACAATGATTGATTTTTAAAGATTAAACTAGCCTTGTATTCCTGAAATGAATCTCAGTTGGTAGTGATGTATTATCCTTTTTATATACTGCTGTATTCAAGAGAAGATGCCAAATAGGCAGGTGGATATATGAAATAGAGATGAAGACAAGGTCTTAGCTAAAGAGATGCATGTGTAGGATATCAACTTACGGCTGCTCTTTACATTCACAAAATAAATAATATCACTCAGGACAGGGTGCTTATTAGGGAAAAAAAAAAAAAAAAAAGAGGCCCTTTCCTGTCCTGAAACTCCCCCTAACTTAGAGAAAGGGTCATCCTAAGAGAAAAATCTACCTACTTCGAAAATCTAATGTCACAGAAGAGACTGTTTCAACCATGCAATCTGCTGAAAGGTTGAGTAAAATAAGACAGAGGTATACATTTGACTTGACAAGAAGCAAGTGGCTGATGAACTTTATAAGAACAGTTTCTGCTAAAGATCAATGATGGAAACAAAATTAAAATTGAATTAAAAGGAGAATAAGAGGTGAGAGAGTAGAAATAGAAACAAGATTTTCAAAAATGATACACGTAAATCATATCAATAATTGTGGGAACCAAACCAAACCAGTGACAGACTACAGTTAGTTCATCAATACGTTGATAAATTATTGCAGCAAACCACCAATTTATCTTGTTATGGATGAACAGAATAATAGCTGTGATCCCTTCAATGCAAAAATAAACTGAAGTCCTATGTCAAGATAATCTGCACTTTTAAAAATTTAGTAGAGGTAAACCTACTTATCCTAAAAGTCATTAAACTGAACTGAAAAGTTCCCACTAATAAAAAAAAAAGGTATTTTATTTTATTGGAATATAAAAGCCTTTCCATGCAGGTAACAAAGCAAAGATAGAGCTATTTAATTTCATAAAAATTAAAATCTTATATGTAGCAAATAACTACATTATAAAAGAAATTTTAGAAAATAACAGACTGGAGGAAAATATCACAACATAAATGACCCTAATATATAAAGAATGTCTATATTATCTTCTTTCCAATCAGAAAAACCAATAAAAGTACAGTAAAGGATAGAAACAAAGAAAGAAAAGAAATTCAAATGACTAGCAAGATGGCATGACAAATCCCCATTTTTAAGGACTTTCCTTAAAAATCATCAATACAGAATAATGTTAAACTAATATCTAAGGAACTCTAAAAATAATAGCAGACATACAAATTTCCTCAATTACCTAGATAGCTTCACCATCAATGCACAGCATTTTATTCCACATCTGAGCATACAGCAGATAATCTTGTTTCATTTAACATGATTTGATATGACTGCAAGAGAATGCTGATTTTTAAATTTCAGTTTACACATTTTAATGAAAGATACAATCATGTAATTTTAAAACTCAGCATATTTAGAGGTGTATAATATTAAAATAGCTACGGGGACCACAGAAACACAAAAGCAAAATCAACAAGGAAAAGTGCCTACCTTCCCTGATAGCCGTGAAAGGTGTCCCTTCTTCTTCCTGCAGCCTGATCACCTTCAGAGCTACCAACTTCCCATTTACCCTGCGAGAAATGAAAGATAAGTGAATCCATGAATATATGTGCTCATTATAATTCTAATTGTCTTCCTTATAATTTATAAAACTAAATAAATTCGCTTTTATGCTAAAAATGTCAGTGACTCAACTATACCACCAAAGCAAGGTTAGTTTCAATAAGGCTGGTAATTCTATATCATCATCATAAATATTCACATTTTAAATATTCACACTTGCACAGGCCAAGATTTAACTGAAGTTTTCTATGATTCACTGTGTTCCTTCCAGAATGAAACTGGTATTTAACCAAATCATCACACTTGATAATTATTCTCAGATTAATTAAAAATCATGCAATCAAAAATAACTCTGTTTCTTTGTTTCTCCAATAGCTCCCTCTTTGTTCCTTCTGCTGAAATGTCTTCATTTTCAGTCTTTAGCTGAGGTCATTCAATTCCCAAGGACAGAAACTTGATATTCTTCTCTCTCTCTCAACAACACCCATTCCCATTTTTTCCTTTTTTTTTTTCTTTTTTACTACAACCTCCTAAAATTATATTTGGTCTAGTTGTGTTTTATATTACAGTATGTCATCAAAAAAGTTATGAATATTTTACCATTACAAGATTACACAAGACCTATCCAAAGCAGATGGTCCTTTCAGACACATTCTAAATATGTGTTGGCGCCAATTAAAAGTAAGATTGTGCTATGGAGATAACTTTTTATTCAGTCAATTCTGTCATCAATCAAAGATATGACTATCTATATTAGTACCCTCCTTCAGTGTTCTATTTTCTACCTACACTGGGCCTAGAACCATACTTTATTTGGTTTGTTTGTTAATTAAAATAGGAAAAAACAAAAGCACATATATAATCCCTAGTGGATTGGTTCCAGGATCCCCTCTGATACCAAATCTGAGGATGTGCAAGTCTATTACATAAAATGCTGTAGTGTTTGCATAAAACCTGTATACACCACCCATACACTTTAAATCATCTCCAGATTACTTATAACAACTAATACATTATAAACACTATGTAAATAGTTGTTATACTGTATTTTTTACACATATCATTTTAATTGTTATATTATCTGTCTTTTCTCCCAAATATTTTCAGTCCAAAGTTGCTTGAATCCAGATGCAGAAACCTCGAATATGGAGAGACAACTGTATTAAAAATGTAAAAGGTACAAGATATATAGACTTCCATATATATGTATCACACATATATATACATATATACACACATACACAAACAGTAGTATGCAGAGTACACTCTATATTGTTTATGTCACTTAACAACATATTTTGGTGACATAAATTCAGAGAAAACTACCTTTTGCTTTTGAAAACCACAGAGTGTTCTTATGTATGAGTATATCATACTATATTTAATCCCAGTCCTCTATTGATAGTTATGTAGCTTGTTCCCAAATTTTGCTACTACAATGATGCAATAAATATTCTTGTATGTGTAATTATATCTATGTAAAAATATGTCTGTAATATAAATTCCTAAAAGTGCAACTGCAAGGTCAAAGGTACATGCATTTCTAATTTCCAATTTTGATGAATATTGGAGAATCATCCTACATAGAGGATACCAATATAAATATTTGGTATCCTTTCCTATAGCAAATAGAGCTCATCTGCTTCTCCTCCTTCACCTATGCTATATGTTCTCAGTGTCTGATTTTGCCAATCTAATAGGTCAAAAATGGTTTCTTGTTGCAAGTTAAATGGCTACCAAAGATCTCTAGAGGTTAAAGGACTAGCAAAGGAGAACTTATGTGGGCCAGAGAATCCAGTGTCTTGAGTTTGGAAGAATTTGAATGTCTCTTTTTTAAACCTACATCTATTTGGTCTGTTTTTGCTCAAAAAAAAAAAAAAAAAAAAACAAAAAAACAAAAAAAACTGCCATAGACATAAAACCCAAAAGAACAAGGAATTCATCATAGTTGAACCATCCTAGTGGCATTTCTCATTGAATGGATTACAGACATACATTATTACTGGTTACAGTAATGGGATAGGGAGACCTGATTATAAGGCTCCACAACATACCATCTCCTCAAAGTTAGGAGTTGTTTCTTTTTCCTCCTGCTTTAGCAGACAGGACAGGCCTGCTGCTTTTCTGTTCTGCAACCTCTTCTCCTGGATATATTTTTCTTGATTTTTCTAATCCTGTTTGTGCTCTAGGTACAGGCAAAAAAAAATTACTATGCACATGGGGTTCAGCTGGAGACTGTACCTGGTACTCTTCACTTTGTCTTTTAGGACTAAGCACTTTGGCGGGGCTTGACGCTGGGATGCAGTTAGTGCTGACCTCTGCATGAATTTTTCTCAGCCCAGTTGAGCTCATCACTGGCTCCCTGAGGAGGCAGTAACTGATTCCAGGAACTGCTTGGAATTTTCCCCTCATTTACAGATATTTTCCCCTCACTCATAAAACACACACACAACCTTTTTCCCGCAAAGCTTTCCACTTCTCTTGAGAGCATTAACTTGTATGGATCACGTATTGTGAACTGAGTTCTGGAATATAGGGACCACATGCTTCTATAGGTTGTATACTTAAAGCACATTCTCAGGCATGAAACTATGATTGCCTTGTAACACAATGAAAGGACACCAGCCTTTAATTGAATCAACACTCATTTTTTAAGTGCAACTAAAGATGGATTCCCCCTAAGTAACTTCATTGACTAATTTGTATTATTTTCATGGTGAAAAGGGTCTTTGAAAAGATTTTCTATGATAACTGCATAAAAAAACAAGACCTAGGTTCATGGAATTCATATTCTGAATTCTCCATGAATTGAACCTCCAAGTGTTTGTTTTTAATAAGTTATGATCATCTCAGCAGTTCACGACACTGAGATTTTATGTATTACATCATTTGAAACTAAAATTTCCTTAAAATATATACTACACCATAAGTTCCAGAAATGAAGAGGACCTTTTCTGTTTTATCAACTGATATGTACCCAGTATCCAGGACCTTCAGGGCACAGAGTAGATTCTCAAAATATTTCACTGAATGAATATTGATGCTGTTATAATAGTATACCGACATTTTCC
Organism: Chlorocebus sabaeus; assembly: GCF_047675955.1. Lineage (NCBI taxonomy): Eukaryota > Metazoa > Chordata > Mammalia > Primates > Cercopithecidae > Chlorocebus > Chlorocebus sabaeus. The sequence goes on from NC_132924.1 coordinate 62,043,370, forward strand.
TCAACATACCTGCAAAATAAGTCCAGAATAAATTACTAAAAGTATTACTTCCAAAAAATTTCAAAAATACCAAAATTTTATAAAGTTTTCAACATCTTTCATGTTAGTTTTAAATGTTTATTTTCTTTTTACAAATAAAAGATGTGGTCTCTATATTTACTGCATCTACATATGGAAAAGTTTTTATTTCCTTTAAGTTTTAGAATTTGTAGAATGCTTTGTTAATTGTTTTTGCACCCAGCAGACATGTTTCAAAACACTCACTAACCTTTAATAATCTGAGCCCAGACCACTAATCTTTTCTACTATTGCTTCACTGGTTTCTCATTAAGAATCATATTATCAAACTGCTCTTTAACCTAAGAGTCATTGTGACTTTCTCCTTTCTTAATTAGTTTTTATCTACATGTCTCAACACTCAGCAACTACTGAATCTCTGTTTTAAAGCCTAGTAAAAATGTTAAGTCATTGGGTCCACTTTTAGAAAAAGTACCTGTGGAAAAAAATAACATTAAGAAATTTTTTAATAGTCTACCTTTTGTGCATGTATATTTTAAATCTTTTTTTTTCTTTTTTTTTTTTTTGAGACAGGGTCTCACTCTGTTGCCCAGGCCGAAGTGCAATGGCACAATCATGGCTCACTGCAGCCTCCAGCCTCCATCTCCTCGGCTCAAGAGATTCTCCTACCGCAGCCTCCAGAGTAGCTGAGACTACAAAGCCATGCCACCACACCAGGCTAATTTAAAAAAAAAAAAAAAAATTAGAGAAAGGGTCTCATTATGTTGCCCAGGCTAGTTTTGAACTCCTGGGCTCAAGTGATCCTCTTGCCTCACTCTCCTAAAGTGCTGGGATTACAGGTTGTGAACCACTGCACCCAGTCTTATTTTAAAATTTAGTATGGCCTGAAATATTTGAAAGGGTAAGTTACTAACTCATTTACAAAATGAAAATTTTTAAAGATATCAAAAAAGATATATTACTGTACGAAAAACAAAACAAACATTGTGTCTTCTAATTATTGTGAGGATTTAACCTATTTTATGAAAACTTAAAACATGTAATTCAAACATCGATTTAAATAACTTGAAATAATCACAAAATTCAAATTGAATCAATAAATTGAGCTGTTTACAGAAAAACATTGAAGATCCCTCTTCAACAAGTCTTATTAATTAAATCAAAAGCTAATGAACAGAAGGCAATCAGGGCTTGATTACCAGTGGAGATGTTAATTCAGGTAAATAACATGATGAAAAAAGGGCTCTAAATTGTGCTAATATTACCACAAAACATTCTACTGCAGTTACTGCCAAATTTGCCTGTAGTTGCTTTAAGCTGTATAGAGAGCCATTTTATTTCAGATATTCTTTATGTTTATTCTCTTATTTTTCCAGTAACTGTCAGTCCCAGCTTGGCCCAAAGGAGCCGTGACTCATTGCTTTATTCTGCCCACCACGCAGCATGAGTTCCAAAGTGCTGTACCAAGAAAAACATAATTGGGCAGGAGTGGGGAGAGTATCCCCATGCACAGGACATGGGGACATTGGGTAGCCAGGTAGAGCCAGGCTGAAAGGGGATCCAACTTTCAAACTGCTTCTAAGCACAAAGCACAAATCCAAATCCATCAATTTCAGAAACTTTGTCCATACGTCTGTGTGCCCTAAATGTGTAAATATAAAATTTTCTTGTGGGAGTACAGCAAGGTCTAGAAGCTTTCAATAAAGAAAACAGCCTATTTATTTTCTCGTCCATTCATTTGTTCATTTAATGTTTTGCAAAAACAATAAAGGAAAACTCCCACTTAGCTCAAAGTACATTTTCCAGTTTCAAAAGAAACTGGTTATGAAGCTCAAAGAGAACTTTCTTAAGGAAAAAAAAATTCTCAAAGGAAAGCCTAAAGATCTTCTATTCCATTAGTTACTTCAAATTAATAGAATAACTTAGCACAAGAAAACAAAATTACAAATATTATCTGGGTCATCTTTGAAAATAGTGTCCATGTGCTAACACCTAGAAGAAATTATGTCTAGAGGATATAAAGGAAATTAAAGCAGTATACCCAAAATAAATTTAAAATACTCTGGGAAATTTAATATATTCTGCTTCTCTCTTCCATTATGATTTTGTATCAAGAGAAACTGCAAAGGAAAATAAGACCAAGTACAGATAGATACAATGCTCTTGTTTCCTTGCCGTATTGGTCAAGAGGCAATAGAAGGAAATGTAGATACTACGGAGGGAGGGACAGTAGAAAGCTGGAGTAGGGCAAGGATAATATTTTCAGAAGAATTTACAGATTTTTGGCAAAATTATTAAAAATATTTTTAAAGTTATACTAATAGTGCTTCATTTATTAATTCCCTCTTTATATGCTAGTTAAAATGCTCACTATACTGTATTTATTACATACATATTTCAAAAATTAAGCTTAAATATTCATGACATTGTTACTGTCATCTAAATTCAATTCTTATTCAGGTGTAAATAAGAAGTTATCTCAATACTGTTTTAATGTTTACTCTTCAGGAATATCCCAAAAGTGCTAACTACTATATTTTATTCTAGAAAAATAAATTAGAATTTCAAGGTAAACTGTCAGTAATTACACCTTGTCATAATCTATATCAAAGTAATACAGAGAGAAGTGGAAGAAGACTAAAACTAGTTTGTCTTAATTTCTTTTTTAAAAAACTTATGGATACATTATAGTTGTACATATTTACAGGGTACATGTGATATTCTGATATAAGCATACAATGTGTAATGAGCAAATTATGGTAACTCAGGCATCCACCACCTCAATTATTTATCATTTCTTTTTGTTGGGAACTTTCCAAATCCACTCCTCTAGCTATTCTGAAATATGCAATAAATTATTGTTAACTATAGTCATCCTATTGTGCTACCAAACGGTCTTATTCCTTCTATGTAACTATATTTTTGTGCCTATTAATCAACCCCTCTTTATCTTCCATCTCTCCACTACCCTTGCCAACCTCTAGTAACCATCATTCTACTCTACCTCCATGAGAAAAATTTTTTAGTTCCCATATATGAGTGAGAACATGTGCTATTTGTCTTTAGCGCTTGGCTTATTTGCCAACTTAATGTTCTCCAGTTCCACCCATGTTGTAGCAAATGACCCTATCTAATTCTTTTTTATGGCTGAATAATATTCTATCACATTTTCCTCATCCGTTCATCCACTGATGGACACTTAGGCTGATTCAATACCTTGACTATTGTGAACAGTGCTGCAATAAACATGGGAGTGCAGGTATCTCTTCAACATACTGATTTCCTTTCTTGGATAGATACACCTGGGAGTGGGATTGCTGGATCATATGGTAGTTCTAGTTTTTTGAGGATCCTCCACACTGTTGTCTATAGTGGCTAGACTAATTTACATTCCCACCAACAGCATACAAGCATTCCCCTTTCTCCATACTCTCATCACTATTTGTTATAGACTGTCTTTCGGATAAAAGCCATTTTAACTGGAGTGAGGTGATATCTCACTGTGGTTTTGATTTGTATTTCTCATATTTTTAATGATGCTGAGCACTTTTTCATACACCTGTTGGACATGCATATCTCTACTTTTGAGAAATGTCTATTCAAATATTTTGCCCATTTTTTAATCGATCTTTAGGAGCGTGGGGGGATTTTTTTGGGGTTTTGTTGTTGTTGTTGTTGTTGTTGTTTGCTATTTGTTTGAGTTCCTTATGTATTCTGGTTATTAATCCCTTGTCTGTTGAACAGTTTGCAAATATTTTCTCCCATTCTATAGGCTGTATCTTCACTTTGTTGATTGTTTGCTTGTGGAAGCTTACTACTAAAAGAAAACATTGGGAAATGCTTCAGGACATTGGTTGGGCAAATAGTTCTTCAGTAAAACCTCAAAAATACAACCAAGCAAAGCAAAAATGGACACATTAATTTCTTTTTGAATAAAATCCAAAGATTAATAAAACAATAGTAGAATAGGGCTATTTATTAGGATGTGACTAACAATGCAAAAAGATTTAATGCAATGAGGAAAGGGCATATTCAATCAACAATTATTACCTATAAAAAGAATTGATTGCTACTAAGCATGATTCATCATTATCAATGCTTTATACACAAACTCATAATACTTAGAAACATAATATTAGAGTAGCATATAATGTTCATAGGAAAAAATTAAATTATGTTCATTTCAGCAATTTTGAGTCACCCAAATTTGCACCTTTCTGAAAATGAAATCTGTCAACATTATCACTTTGCAATTAAAAGTAACCTCAGTAATCATCCAGGCTCCCAAAGGGACAAAAAGATGCTCACTGGCTTGATGGTCTATCCTTGTACTCTCACTGCCTGGAACAAAGCAGTCCCTAAAAGATTTTGATGGATCCCCAACTCCTCTACAAAAATTGAAATTATTTAGTTCTTCCCTAAGTTGAGACAAAAATGCTTCCTGTGAGTTTTACTCTGATTCAAGATCTGAATCCACAAAGACTAAATAAACTAGGTCCTCTTCTATAAGACAGCCTTTCACTTAATGAAATTTTAATATCCCACCCCTCATTCAATAAATATTAACTGAGAGACTATGAGTCTGTGGGTGGGATAAAGGATAAACAATACAGGCAAATCCCCCCAATACAGTCTAGTCCCCTAGACTATTGACTAGAGCCAATAGTCTAGTCAAGGAAACAGACACAGAACACGTAAGTACAAAAATGACCGAGGCATGTCAAAGAGATTCCGGAGGCTCCCATTTGTCAAATGAAACAATTTGTGCATTAGTAAAATAATACCTGCAATTTAAAGATATAAAGTATGTCTAAATTTATAAGTTTTAAAATGAAACAAAAAAACTTAATTGGTCATTTTGGAGGTCATTATAGAATCATTTCATTACTTAAAACCTTTTAATACAGAATATATCAAGCATTTTCCTTCCCTTTCATACTCTTTCATATATACTGTACCTCAGTATAATTAAATATTGTAGTTGATTTTAGGAAGTTTCTCTACAGATATATTGCATGTAACAAATGAGGAAGGAAAGACAGAATTTGAATATCACCATTTTGCTAACCATAATCACTTAGTAGATTATCGACAGTTAGATTCTGACCAAGTCTAAATCTAACTACTTATTTAAAGGGCAAAAGGGAACAAGTTATAAATAACACCATTAGGAAACAACAAGGAAAACCCAGACTTCATAAAGTTCTATAGGAGAAACGAATCTGTTTCTTCAACAAATCAATTTCAAGGGGGAAAAAAGGCAGGGTAGGGGTAACCTATGGACTAAAAGATTGACATATAACTGCAATTCACTGCAATGTATAGACTCAATTTTTCTGGATTCAAACAAAGCGTATTTTAATACCGTATAGTTGATGTTAGGGAACCATTTAATTTTTTACATGTTATCATATAGTACTGTCATGTGTTTTAAAACACAATGCTTATCTTTCAAAAAATAAAACTAATATAAAATAATATAAGGTCTGGGGCTTCTTTCAAAATAATTTCAGCAAATGAATATAGATGAAATATAGTCAGTCATGAGTTGCCAATGTTTGAAGATGGGTGATGGCTTAATGGAACTTTATTATGACTATGCTCTCTACTAGTTATTTTCTAGAATAAGTTCTTTTTTAAAGAATACAATATGGGCCGGGCACAGTGGCTCAAGCCTGTAATCCCAGCATGGATTTGGGAGGCCGAGACGGGTGGATCACGAGGTCAGGAGATCGAGACTATCCTGGCTAACACGGTGAAACCCCGTCTCTACTAAAGAATACAAAAAACTAGCCGGGCAAGGTGGCGGGCGCCTGTAGTCCCAGCTACTCGGGAGGCTGAGGCAGGAGAATGGTGTAATCCCGGGAGGTGGAGCTTGCAGTGAGCTGAGATCCGGCCACTGCACTCCAGCCTGGGCGACAGAGCCAGACTCCGTCTCAAAAACAAAACAAAAAACAAACAAGAATACAATATGAATTGGTATAAACGTGATAAGGGAAAATCACAGCACACTATATAAAAGAAATAGGGAGGCTGGGGAAGGAAGATCACTTCTGACCAGGAGTTTGAGACATGCCTGGGCAACACAGCAAGACCCCTTCTCTCTACAAAAATTTTAAAAATAGCTGAGCATGGTGGCACATGCCTGTAGTCCCAGCTACTTAGGATGCTGAGGTGGGGGAACCACTAGAGCCCAAGAGTTCAAGGTTATAGTGAGCTATGAATGTACCATGCACTTCAGCCTAGGCAACAGAGCATGCCCATGTCTTTTTATTTTTTTTATTTTTTATTTTTTGAGATGGAGTCTCACCCTTTTGCCCAGGCTGGAGTGCAATGGTGCAATCTCGGCTCACTGCAACCTCTGCCTCCTGGGTTCAAGCAATTATCCTGCCTCAGCCTCCAGAGTAGCTGAGATTACAGGCATGTACCACCATGCCCAGCTAATTTTCTGTATCGTTTGTAGAGATGGGGTTTCGCCATGTTGGCCAGGCTGGTCTCGAACAACTGAACTAGTGATCTGCCTGCCTCAGTGCTGGAATTACAGGCGTGAGCTACTGCACCCGGCTTCCCATCTCTTAAAAAAGAGAAAAGAAGAGAGAGAGAGAAAATAAGAGGCAAAAGAGAGAGGAGAGAGGAAGGAAGGAAGGAAGGAAGGAAGGAAGGAAGGAAGGAAGGAAGGAAGGAAGGAAGGAAGGGAGGGAGGGAGGGAGGGAGGGAGGGAGGGAGGGGAGGGGAGGGAGGGAGGGAGGGAGGGGGAGGGGGGAGGTGGGAGGGGGGAGGGAGGGTCTGTTTTTACATTCCACAGGAAAGGATTAAGTTGAAAAAAGGAAGATAAAAGAATAAGCCAAGAACATTCCAGGCAGATGGAACAACCTGCACAAAAGCTCAGAGGGAGAGAATGTGATGTGTTAAACAAAAATGAAGAAGGGAAGGAGGGAGGGAAAGAAAAAACTGGGGAGGAAGGATAGAGCTAGTGAGTTGTGGGTGGAAGAGCTAGAGAGGACAGTAGCCAGATCACAAAGGGCCTTCTGGGCTGCATAAAGGACTGATACAAAAAACACTGAAAGATCTTAAGAAGGGTAACAGCATGATTAACTTCTGTATCTATAGCTCACTCACTATGGTGTGGAGAATTCCTGAAGGAGCACACAGTGGGAGACGGAAGAGCAGTCAGAAAGCTGTTGTGGGGCTCTGGGTGAAACTTGGTGGCTAATATTACCAGGGTACTGGTAAGAGCAATGGAAAAAAAAGTAAAATGATATTTTGAAGACAGAAGAAACAGGCTGTCAGGGGAAACTGAATTGGATTAGGGAAATTATAAAGGATGACTCCATAACTTCCTGATTTTAGCATCTAAGTGGATGGAGGTATCATTTATTGAAATGATTGAAATTAAAGGAGGAAAGATTTAGACAAAAAGTATCAAGAGTTCTATCTGAGAAGAAGATCTTAGACTGGGAACATCCAATTGGAGACATAAAGGAAGCATTGGTATTTATGAATCTGAATCTCAATAGAAAAATCTAGGCCAGACATATAAATGTATGAGTTACTTGGGGGACTGGCAAGAGACAGCCAGTTTTCTGTTAAAGCAGAAGTAAACACTCTGAAAAGAGGTAGAGAATATGTAGGAATTTCCTGATCAGAGAATGATGTTCTGTATCTAGAACACATGGAAAGAGCCTAAAGGATGGAGGAAAGGGACAGTATGGGGCATATATTAAGAAACATGATACTTTCAGATGGCTAAAAACAAAAAGGAAGAAGAATATGAGGATGCAGTCTGAGGGATAGTGGATGATCAGGGAGTTTTATACTTTGGGTAGCGCCTGGGATATGACATAGTGATGTGAGGCAGAGAGGATTCCATCGTGGCAGTCTCTTGGAAGCAGTGGAATAGCGGCTACTGTTTTGGCTGCTGCTCAGCACAGCCGCCCCTGTGTGCATTAGGCAAAGCCTGTAGAGGAAGGGGCCGAGCTTTTGCAGCTGTGCAGATGACAAGGTACAGGTCCTCAACCTTGGCTGCATATCAGAATCACCTGAGGAAATTTGAAACAACAATGCCCAGCCCCACCCATGATTTAACTGGTGTGGGGTGGAGTCCTAGCATCTGTATTTATAAAAACACCTGCAGTGATTCTAATATGCAACCAGGACTGAAAATCATTGTGTTAAACCTTCAGGTTCCAACACCAGCTTCTCACTGCCTCTCTTCCTTTGCCTGGTCTCTCCAAAACTGAAATCTCCTTTTTATTATAAACATTCAAAAGTTTTTCAACTATTTTGAGTATCCTCATAGTTGAAAGCTCAGTGGTGAACAAATGAGTCAAGTCCTTACCACGTAAAAGAAATACTGAAATGGCACCTTACTGGAAAACGTACTACACTCTGAGGTACAGCTGAACAGCCTGTTTTAGATCCACCATCAGCAACAGCACATCATTCAACTGCCTATAATCCTCCTATCTACCAGAACATAACTGGGAACATTTAGCAACATTTTTAAAATAAGCAGATATATAATAGTTTCAGTGTTCTGCAAGTCTACTAGCTTAAAAATCTGATCCAAACAAGGAATTAAGGTTATTTAAGTATGACTTTTTTTTTTTTTTTTACTAACTTCTTGTCACTATTTTGCTTTCTAATTGTTCAGAAACCACCGGAACAATATTTTCATTAGAGAAGGGGGAAGAACAAGAGCATGAAAGGGGAATGTGACACCATTTCCTTCGGTTCTGGTTAACAGATTTATCTTCTGTAAAGGTCTGGACATCTCAAGACTGCTAATGTCTCTCCAATTTTTCATAGTTCCTCAAAGGTCACTGACAATGATGAAACAATTTCAACTCCAAATTTCTTTAAAATTCTGTGAAACAGTCATCTCAAGTCTTCAATCAGAACTCCATAGAGAACCAAAGTACTACCAAATGTCCTAAGACATTTGTCAATTTAATTCATATCTATATTTGTTCTGTGCTTTCATGCTTGAAACGAACTCTCCTTGGAAACGATGATGTCAGGAGGTAAGTGCTTGCACTTCTTCTGTGACCTTTCTACCCCCACAACCCCTGTGTGTGTGAACTTCAAAGCAGAGTTCACACTCGGTTTCTAATTCTTCCACTTTTCTCATTGAGATGACTTGTGCTTATCTGCTTTGATGTTTGATTATTCAATTTTGAGAGACTTTAATCATCCATTTTAATACATTAACCTTCTGGAGTTTTAGGGCTGTGGGTTGTATACTTCTCAGGACCTTGAAGAGAAATACTTCCTAGATGCAAGGAACTGTTCCAGGTGGAGCAAGAAGTAACATGCATAGAGCCCTTGAGGAGATTACCGGCTAACAGAGAAGACAGGAAAGTACCAAAATGAATGATGAAAGAAGGAAAAATTCTAAAGAAAAGTAAGGCAAAGTTATCAAGGACCAGGAATGGAAGAACTGCAAACACATCAAAAGAAGGCAAAGCACAGGAAAAATCCCCAAGTCATCCACAGATGTAAAAAGTAGTTGTTTGCATATACTCTTGAAATTACTAGAGAAGGGCCGTGTTTGATGAGATGGGATAGTTTCATAAAAAATAAGTGAATGTAGTTCCTTATGAGGAGTTTTTCAGATTGATTTTTCTCACATACTGAGATTTGAAACCTACTATGTTAATTAGTTCTGTAAGTTTATACATAAACATAATAACCACATGTACCATATAATACCCACATACACTGAAAACTATGAAGAAAGGAATTCTGTGAAGGCAAACCAACACCAAATAACAAAAATGAAGAACAAGGAAGAAAGGGGGAAGGAGAAACCAGGTAGGAGGAGGGTGGGGGAGAAAGAGGAGGAGGAAGAGGAGAAGGAGCGGAGGAAAAGGAGAAGAGGAGGAGGAGGGAGGGGAAGGAGGAAGAGGTATTTTTGTTTTTCTCTGATCCTACTTTCAAGAATATTTGTCTGGAGAAACACATTACTGAGGTCTTTGAAAAGGCTGTGTTTTACATTTCTAGAGAAATCAAATTTTCTCTTCTGAGGTCAAGTTGCCATTTCAAATAGATTTTTATCTGTAGTAGCTTTTTATTTTCCCACAGAAACTGTCTTAGAAAAGCAGAAAAGAAATGGATATACTTCTTGATATTATCACTTGTCCTCAATCTTTGATTACTTATTACACTCTTGCTAATTCTTACATACTACATCTCATACTGTATCTAAAAATCAAAGTTAAACCCATTCATTCATAATTTTGTTTTAAAAGCCAAATACACCATCACGATGAGAGTGAATCATTACATGAGCTAGAATTAAAGAAAAGCAGATAAATCTGATGCTCAACTTTACAGCATTTCAAGCCTCCTGGTCCAAAGATGTGTTTAAAGCGTTCTGTTCCTGTTTCTCAAACAGAGTCATAAATGTCCCCCCTTTCTCTAACAGAGGCATACATGTCCAGGATCATGCAAGAAAAGTCAAGTTTCCACTCTCATGAAAAAAAGCATCTCCAAAGAAGTGAAATGAGATGCACAAAAAAAAAATCACATCACTGATTCACCACCATGAGGCTCTGAGGAGTCCCCAAGTATTCACTGCCAAATAGTATTAACCAGAGATTTTGCATGTCGCATCCAAAAATAGTCATATGAAATTAAGTAAAGCTTAGAACAGCAGGAGAAAACAATTAAAACAGCCCTCAAGAGTCATTAAGGCAGGGGTATTCAGAGTTCAGACTCTTCTCCACCCATTCTAATAGAGACCAAAACACACACACACACCCCTCCAGTTTAAGTTATAACCACAATTTTAAGCTAGTATTTTCTTTTTCTGGTTGCCTGCAAAGGCCCTTGGAGAACAAATAAAGAAAATTTCACAGTAGCCTGGTGAAAGTAATAGAGAGATATTAAGACAAGAGGATTATGAGTGATTTTTATTTTCCCCAATAAAAATGTATTACTTTCATACTTATAGGAAATGTTACTGTTGAATATATTCAAAAGGAAATTAAAAATAATATCAAGAAGAGTCAAATTTATTTACTTCAACATTTTTATGACAAAAAAAAGGATTAGAGAACAATGCTACGTGGCATCACTGATTACCTGAATCTAAAGGACTCTTCTTCTAAAAATAAGGGTGTCACTTAAAATGGACTGTCTTACAGGCAAGACCATTATCAAATTAAAAAGTTATTCAATTAAATATAAAGTTGAAAAAGAACTACCTATACATGTTGAAGATCAGGTTTTATATTACTTCATATATAACTGAAGAGCTAAATAGATTTTAAAAAGAAAAAATTCTAAGAGTTATATATAACTGGTATAAGACAGACCTATGCTGGCCAGGCGTGGTGTCTCACACCTGTAAACCCAGCACTTTGGGAGACCAAGGCAGGCAGATGACTTGCGGTCAGAAGTTTGTGACCAGCCTGGCTAAGACGGTGAAACCCCACCTCTACTAAAAATACAAAAATTAGCCAGGCTTGGTGGCAAGTGTCTGTAATTCCAGCTACTCTGGAGTCTGCAGCAGGAGAATCGTTTGAACCCAGGAGGCAGAAGTTGCATTGAGCTGGCATCGCACCACTTCACTCCCACCTAGGCAAAAGAGTGAGATTCCATCTCACAAAAAAAGAAAGAAAGAAAGAAGAGAAGAGAAGAGAAGAGAAGAGAAGAGAAGAGAAGAGAAGAGAAGAGAAGAGAAGAGAAGAGAAGAGAAGAGAAGAGGAAAAAGAAAAAGAAAAGAAAAGACCTATGCCAGTGTTACTTCTAAAACCTAGCAAGCAAGCCAGAGTACAAATCAGCCTGATTCGGAATGAACTAGTTTTATACACAGTCAATAAATTTAAAATCAAGATAATAGTCTTTAATTCAAAAATAGAGCCAGGCGAGGTGGCTCACACCTTTAATTTCAGCTAATTGGGAAGCTGAGGCAGGAGGATCACTTGAGCCCAAGAGTTCAAGGCTGTAGTGAGCTATAATTTTGCCACCGCACTCTAGAATAGGTGACAGAGTGAAACCCTGTCTCTAAAAATAAAGTAAAAGCAAAACTAGCACTGATGTTCAAATATCCACTATGCGGCAGACCCTGGGCCAAGGACTTCATTTACATTGTCTCATTTAATCACTCTAATACCTCTGTGTGATGGATACTATCATCATCTTCACTTTATAAAGAAACTGAGACACAGGATAGCTAAATAATTTGTTGTAAGTCACACAACTAGAAGAGGCAGGTTCACAATTTGGATCTAGGTGGTCAGACTTCCTAAGTTATCTGTGGGGTTGCAATAATTAAAGCATGAACCACAGAAGAAACATGTGTAGTCCACACTCTTATATTACTCCTTCATTCATTAAAGGCACTCTGTTTATAACAGTGTTTTGTTTTTGTTTTGTTTTTCAAGACACTCATGATCAAATTATTTAATCTGAAAGTAGTGTCATTATTCTTGGTGATTTTCAACTAATCATTCTTTACAAACGTCAAAATAAACCAATATATTTTAGAAAGACATTAATAAGTCCTATCCTAATTGTAACACTGATTGATACATATTTATGGAAGAATACTTGGTCAGTACAGAAAAATTTTTCACCAACAGTAATCTCACTATTCAGAGTTAAATTCTTCAACGTGTGTGTATATTTTCTAGGATTTTTTCAGATGTAGATTTTTTTTTCCCCAAAAAACAACATTCTACAGAACTTTTATAGTTGGTCATCTATTTTGCTGTGGTTTAATAATATATCCTTTTAGTGGATGAGCTTAAGTAGAAACCCAGTGTATTAGTCTGTTCTTGCACTGCTATAAAGACATCTGAAACTGGGTCATTTATAAGAAAAGAGGTTTAATTGACTCACAGTTCCACAGGCTGTTCAGGAAACATGGTTGGGAAGGCCTCAAGAAACTTACAATCATGGTAGAAGGGCGAAAGGGAAGCAAGCACTTTCCTCACTTGGTGGAGCAAGAAGAAGAGAGAGCGAAGGGGGAAGTGCTACACACTTTCAAAATAACCAGATCTCCTGAGAACTCACTCACTATCATGAGAACAGCAACAGGGAAATCCGCCCACATGATCCAATCACCTCCCACAAGGTCCCTCCCCAAACATTGGGAATTACAATTCAACATTAAATTTGGGTGGGAACACACAGCCAAACCACATCACCCAGGAAGTCTCAAGTTCCAATAAGGTCACACTTTCCTTATAAGGAAAATGACTCCAACACTTTTCTTTCATAATGTTTCATGACTCCTGCATTTTGATTTATTGGTGAAAGCAATCTTGCTAGCTAGGCAACAGAAGACTGAGTGAGAAAGTGGTGTAGAGGCCTCGCAGGCACATGGAGGCAGAACCTATGGGGCACAATACCTCCGAGATGGCCTGGCTGGAATTCAGTCCAGTGGGAGTGCTCTATTTACAGTGATAGAAGACAACCAATCAAATCATCAAGACAACCAATCAAATCATCTCCAGGAGAATTCTGCTAGCAGATGTTACTCTATGAACCCAGGTACAGAGGCTATACCCAAATGTTCAGTTGAAGACCTTCCTATGTCCTGATAACAAATCTCTATCCCAAAAGTCCATTTGTTCGTCTTGTCTCATCAACCTTAGCCTGATTGGAATGTTCCAAAACACGTTCCAATCATCACACAGGTAATTTATTAATTGAGCATCTACTTACAGTACTGTTGATAGCGACAGGAGGCAGACAAATTCCTAGGCAGACAGGAACGGGTTCCCAGTGAAACTCGACCTTCAAGCAAAAGACATTTTGAAGTCTGAACACCAAACTATCAGTTCCAGATAGAGTCCACTGACCAGACTGAGAACTTCCATTCTCATTCAGTACACTCAGCCCCTGATCGGTCCCAGGCCAAGCCTTCATTTCAGCCCCTGACTGGTCCCAGGCCAAGCTTTCACTTCAGCCCCCAATTGGTTCTTTACACTATCATACCTCTTTCTGAATGTTGCTTTTCCCAAGTCTATCCATAAACCAACTGACACACATTTGACCATTCTAAGCCCATAAAAACCCAGGACTCAGGCTTGCAGCCAGCAACCCACATTTGGATCCCCTCTCGCTGCTGAGAGCTTTCCTTCTGTTACTCAATAAAATTCAACTCTGACTTACTCATTCTCCAGTGTCTGTGTACCTCATTCCTCTTGGTCATGAGACAAGAACTCAGAATTCACCAAACTGTGAGAGTAAGAGCTGTAACACTCTCTCCTGCTCGCCAAACTCTGGGAGTCAAGAAGCTGCAACATTTCAACAGGTACTGAAGAGTAAGTTGATAAATATGAGGAACTAAAAGAGATACCAAGCAAGGCAGTAACTAAATCATGCAGGAAGTGTTAAAGAAAAAATTATTCTGATCCTTGTTTAAATAGTAAAAAAGACTATTGTGATAGGTGTCAAGACAATTGCATGGGGAAAGAAAGATTAGGGTCAACTAAGGATACAAAGAACAAGTGAGGACTTATAGCCAGAAGCAGGCTGGGGAATTGGTGGATGGAAAATTACTAACAGGAGACATCAGGCTAGAAGGAATTCTTGCTAAGCTGACATAACATGATTCTTACTGAGGGCAGGCAGGGTGATCAGAGAGACATCAGGGTGAGGGGATTCTCTCTAGACTGACTAAGCAAGACTCTCGCTAAAACTGGTCTGTGAAGCCCCGTCAAGGATGGGGGCCAAAGGTGACACCTAGCTGAGAAGAGGGCCTGGAGGAACCTGACAAAGTTCGGTCAGAGAGATAGTCTTGCCAGAAGTCAGAAAAGTTTCCTGGTATAGATGGAGCTTGAGTTAAACCTTGCAGATGGGATTGGTTGTAGGCATGTAAAAAGGAGACACAAGCCACTTAAGCCTGAAGGGGTCTATCATGAACAAAGATGCAGAAATGGGACAGCAAAGCATATTTAAAGCCTGGAGAGCAGAAACAAAGGAAGCGGTAGGGATATGGAGAAAGACAGCAGACTCCAGAGGGATGTGGATGCTGGGTCTACTGCAAGATTAATCCAGTTAAGTAACATGATAGTTGATCTTGCTGGACGTTAATCAACTTTGTATTACTACATTTTTTTAAAGTAGAGCTTTGAATGAAGATAAATAAGAACCAGTGAAGTAAAAGCTAACATAATCAACAATGTTCACCTGAAGAAGTTAAAAATATATTTTAATCCTACCCAATAAAAGTCAATTAACTGAGTTTGTAAGTCCACTATATAAACCTCAAAACAGACTATAACGTTAATGTACTTATAAGATAAATATACGAAAAAGTTAATAAATTTCCAAGACCAAGACTTCACTACTGTAGTTATACATACATACTATAAAATCCGGTAGCAAATCTTCATTGTAATTATTTGAAAACCTGAATACACAATTTCTTAAAAACATCTAAGCTACTTTCAGGGCTTTACAAGCAATTACATGTATGTTCATCACCATCAAACAGGACATTAGCATCCCTTTTCTACAGAACAATCTGCTTTGCTGGGTTTAGTGCTACAAAGTAAGGCAAACTGGCAAGGTCTTAAACAAGAAGCGATTCAGTAATGTTAAACCTCAGCTACCAAATCTAGCATCTAATAAAAAAATCTAATTTCCTTTTACGTGAGAAAAAAGAATTTGGCCACTTTGAGGAGAATTCATGTTTATATGGCTTTTCCTTGGATAGATGCCTTTCACACAAGTTGGCTTCAATAAACACTTCAGGAGTGAATGAAGTCCAACTATCTCAAATAAGGAATAAAACAGCAAACAACTACAAAGGACAAATTACATCAGGACCATTTATAAAATAAGTAAGTGATCACCTAAGTCGGCCAGGGGCGGTGGCTCATGCCTGTAATCCCAGCACTTCGGGAGGCCGAGGCAGATGAATCACCTGAGATCAGGAGTCCAAGACCAGCCTGGCCAACACAGCAAAACCCCGTCTCTACTAAAAGTACAAAAATTAGTTAGGTGTGGTGGCACATGCCTGTAATTTCAGCTACTTAGAAGGCTGAGACAGGAGAATCGCTTAAACCCAGGAGGCGGAGGTTGCAGTGAGCCGAGATCGTGCCACTGTATTCCAGCCTGGGTGACAGAGTGAGGGCTCAGTCGAACAAAAAAAAAAAAAAAAGAGGAGAGGGGAGGGGAGGGAAGGGGAGGGGGGGGAGGGGGAGGGGGAGGGAGAGGGGGAGGAGAGGAAGTAATCACAGAAGTCAGCTTTCCTAAATGTTTCTCCTTTGTGTGTGTGTCAGTCCTCACAGTCACTAATAGAAAGCATTCTGATATGTTTTTCACTTAAGTTGAAAATGAGTGTTAGAAGAATACAGTACCTAGTTTCAGGGGCAACATATATTCAAAAGCAGTTAGATATGTGCTCAGTTCTCACCCAAAATGAGCAATGAATACAACTGGCATGACTCTTCTCCAACTGAAACAGATGGGAAATCAGTAGTCATCCTTCCATAGCAGCACCTTAGATACAAATGCTAGCCCAGAAAATAAACAGGACTTTGGCTTGTGTAATACATTAGCTTATAAAAAGAAGTTTTTTTAAGAGTAGCATATCTGTAAATTAGGTAAATTGAATATAAATATCTAAATTTTTGTATGTAAAATACCTGCAAACAAAGGTTTTAATCACTGATTAGTAACTGTCTACCATTTGTCTCTTAAGATTAATTTCAACTCTTTTGTTCAAAAAAGGCTGGAATGTAGCTATATAAAAATTACTATCAAAAATTGACACTATAAAAGTAATGTCCTGTGTCCATGGTAGATAAGCAACTTAGTCTGCTTATAATACATAGGATTACCTTTCCTTTTATCTTTGTTTTCAAATACACAAATTTTTAAAGGAAACATATCATTTATTGTCTTCGTTTTACCATGATTTTAAAAATCCAGACCACTGATTAGTCAGCTGAAGTCACGGATTTTGAATCTAAGAAAGTGAGGGAACACAACTGCTTAAGTGTCAAATAATGCATCCAATCGGTATGCTATAAAAATCACCAATTTTGAGTGACTAAAAAGAAAATACAAATTGGCCAGGTGCGGTGGCTCATGCTTGTAATCCCAGCACTTTGGGAGGCCAAGGTGGGTGGATTATAAGGTGAGGAGATCGAGATCATCCTGGCTAACACGGCTAACACGGTGAAACCCCCTCTACTAAAAACACAAAAAATTAGCCGGGCATGGTGGCAGGCGCCTGTAGTCCCAGTTATTCAGGAGGCTGAGGCAGGAGAATGGTGTGAACCCAGAAGGCGGAGCTTGTAGTGAGCTGAGAATGCACCACTGCGCTCCAGCCTGGATGACAGAGTGAGAATCTGTCTCTCAAAAAAAAAAAAAAAAGAAAATACAAATTATACTGGATATTCAAAAAAAGAGGACAATTCACTAATTTCAGGTAATGGAATGGCTCCAACTCTGAAGTACAGTAAAGAAAGTGGCAGATGAGAAACTGAGACACCCAACTTTTCAGTGCAGCTATTAACAATGAGATATGTAAACACAGGCCCATCATTCATCCTGCCAACTCTGCTTTCTCCAACTTTCAAAAATAATCTCTGCTACCTCTCTGAACTTTCTTTGTAATATACACACACCCACACTCACACACATGTGCACAAATGCATATAAATCCAGGAAAAGTTTTTGAAAAGTAGAAAGGGAAACATAACTACACAGGCTGATCATTAAGTGTCTCCTGACATTATCTCTAAATAGAGATCTGGCTGTGCCAGCTACAATAATTAAATCTACAACTATAAACATCCTCTACAAAACCACGTCTATTGGATGAAATAACCTTAAATACAGTGGTTCTCTCTAGGTCTTATTAATTAAACGAGCCCTTTTTTAACAGAGGGTCAATGGTAAGTTAGTCTAGGTCACATCAATCATCACAAAAGTGATTAACAATTTAAGAAAGTTGTATCTGACAGTTTATATGAATAAATACATGTAAACAATATAAATACACCGACGTAGATACAAATGTACAAGGAAGTGACTTAAAAAACAAGAACAAAGATAATGAAAAATTGGCAAGAGTTTCAAAGCACACAACAGGTACAGAGAATCAATGTCTCCTCTTAACTCAATTTTGAAAACTCAACTACATTCATAGCAAGAACTGGGGTATACTTCGGGTAGAGGCTCAAGAGGGCTGAGATTCTGATTTACTCCAAAACCTATTAGAAAAATTTTTATTTTTTCAGGTATAGTTCTTACTATAATATTAGTTCCTATGTTATTTGTGAGAAGGATAAAAGGGTTGAAAGGTGCTGGCGAGTCAGAAGTTATATTTGTCATATGCTTATATGGCAATGAATAAAAAGGTAGTAAGAGAAATGGATCCCATCAAATCTTGGGCTGAAGTCCACATGAGAAGGCAGCAAAGGAATAGAAAATCTTGTCCAAAATAAACCTATCTGACAGGGAAGGTGAACAGTGAGTGCTCTATTTCATGCAGGCACCTGCTATATCAAAACTCACAAATCACTTGGGTGAAAAAAGGGGGGAAATAGCTATGATGTCACTGTGGAATTGCCTAGAACAGTGGAGATTACTAATAATAAATGACTAGAGAGAAAAAACAGCATTGATACAGAGGGAAAATAAGAGAATTATCTAAGAAACTGGCTACACACTCTAGAGTTAATTATTAACAAGGAAGGTATAAGGTACATGGACGTGCTTTGGTCAAGAAAAAGGCTGAGGCAGACATCCAGGCCTTCATGACTCAGCGAGTTTAGGACATAGGCACATACTCCACTTGTTAAATAACCTGTTTGTGTAAGTTCATACTTGGCTCTAAGCCATTACTATCTGTTAAAGGTATAATTGCCCGGCTGATGCTGTGCACTGGGGGCTCAGTTCAGCACGGGTCAGCATGGCACAGCATGGCTTGGCTCTTGCACCTAGAGAAAAAGAGGTACCAGAGTTGTCCATCTTGCAGACGAATAGAGGGGAGCCAGGGTACTGCATGGCTCGACATGGCTCACATTCATGTGAGCCACGTGACTCCTTGAGGGAAGGAGTCAAGCTGCTGATGCTGAAGACAAGGGAGAGCTGGCCGTGCGGCTGTGTGTGGGAGCAGCCAGAGCGCCAGAGCTGGCTGCTGAGAGGAGCTGTGGAGCTGGAGCAGCCAGCCAAGATAAAGGTGGACAGTGTGAAAGAGCTGTCGATGACAGAGCTGCTGAATAAAACCACATTCACCTGCCTATGCCCCCGCCGAGTGTTCTTTCAGCTATCTGCCCATCTACCCACTCCCCTTGGACCTTGGCTGGGGCTCAAACCTGACCCTGGACCTTACAATTGGCATAGTCATGGCATGACAGAAGGGTAGGATAACAATAGATTTCAAGAAAGCAGATTTTGAAATTTTACAAAAAATGATAAAAGTTAAGAACTCAGCTCTGGAGTTGGACTAACTGGATCTGAATTCTGGCCCTGGCACTTAGCTGTGTGATTACAGGCAAATTACTCAAACTTTATGGGTCTCAGTTTCTTCACCTGTAAAATAAGGGAAATTGTATTATCTCAAATCTCTTCTAGGACTGTTACAAGAAATGAAAAAGAAGTAGCTGATATTCATTGAACATTTATGTGAGACAATGTTCTAAATATTAAAAAGTATTTGCTTATATATATTCTTCACAGCTGCATGAAATCAATTCTATTAACCCTATTTTTACAGGTGAAAAAAATGGAGTGTTCAATAAATAGTAGCTTTATTTCATAACTCTAAATTACAAAGAGAGAGGTGGTATCAAGGAAGAAAATTCACAAAAAAAAGAGATGTCATAAAAAAAATCACAACTAGCATCAATGAAGAAAATGGAGCAAAGAAGAAAAACAAATGTGCTACACAGAGTTCCATGATATATTTGAATTTCAAAAGAACATGAATAAAAATAAGAGATATTTAAGAAGGATAATTTTCTTACAGGTCTAGATTCTAAATGAGATGAAGCTGACAATAAAAAGCTATTTCATATCTACACATTATCAGAAAAAGAACAAGGAAGACCAATTACATGGAGCAAATGAAATAAAGTTCAAGTGACAGAGAAAATAGAGCTTCTCAGATTTCTTCGTCAAGAATATACTTCAAGTGTTTCCTTAATAGCTTTTTCTGTTTCTCCTGACTCCTTTGTCATAGTCTATATACATACTCAATTATTTCCCATTTAGTTTAAAACTGAAACAACACAAAACACTTCTCCCCTTTCTTCTCGTTCTCTTTTCTTTCCCTGCCTCACTGCTAAAAAGAGTAGCTTACATGTATTTCACCCTACCTTTTTCATCCCCGATTCTCTCTTCAACACAAAACAATTAGTATCCATCCCCACCAGTCCCTTAACATTCTTAAAAAAAAAAAAAAAAAAAAAAAAAAAAAAAAAAATCTTCCTAGTTGCAAAATGTAATAAATTCCTTTCAGGATTCATTGATTTGACTTTTCTGAATATTTGCCATCATCGTCCATGCTCTTTGAAACTCTCTTTCTTCCTTGGTACTTTGCTGGTTTTCTCGCCACCTCTCTAGACAATCTCTCCTCTGTTCTTTGTTTCTCTCTTTGCCCAGCTCTAAATATTGATAGTCTGTTATTTCATCCCTTCTATTTCACTGAGATGATACACATTCTTTTAATTTAATAATCCTTTATGCTCTACTTTGGGCACAGTTCCAGGTGCCCTTAACTCTCCAGCACTTAGCAGAGAAATCTTCCCAAGAACAAGAAATTAAAAAAATTAACTTTTTTTTTTTTTAATAAAAAGTCACTGTTTAACCTAGACCGTTGCTTTCTCATTAGGAATTTGCCTTCCTTCAGGATTCCCAATAGGCCTCATTTGTAACACTACTTATTTGGTTTCTCAATATCTCAATTTCCCTCTTCTTTCTCCTAAGAGGTTTGACCAGACACACAACAAAAGCCCTTGGTTCCTCTTTTGCTTCCTCAGGGACTTGTCTTGTCAATACCTATGCTGACTGCTAAGCCGTCAGAATTCACTCTCCTGTCTCATCCATCAGGCCAATTAGGAATGACTTCTATGTTATTCTCTGTTGGGTTACAACAGGTCTTTCAACTATTAACCAAAGTGCCTGATGTTTACAATTTTCCCTCAGCTCAGACAATGCTTGCAGATCTCTAGGATCATTGCTTTAAATCCCTGAAAACAGAGATAGTTGAAAACACAACAATCCCAAAGAGACCATTCTGAACTAGAGACAGAATTATCTTTTGAAATTTCAAAGAATTTGTTTATACAGGGAAATGTTATGTCTGTTTCCTCAGAACTCTAGAAGGAAGGGAAAACATATTTGCTCAAGAATCAACCATTAAGCATAAAAAAAAAGTCTTACGCCTGAAATCTTTAAAATAATTTCCTTTCTGTCTGATAACCTCCCCAACATCAAGAGTGTCTACCATACAATCTTGCACTGAATTACTCTATGCAAATTGCAGTCCTAGATTTTTAAGGTACCTGCCATCTCTCCATTGTTATAATTCCTACTAGTGGTATAGTAGACTTCTTTTGTACAAGCCAGTGCTAAATAGACTCAGAGCATTTAACTAAAACTCACTGACACTGCAACCTGTTAGCTTTGAGCTCTAACAGCACCTAATTTCACCCAAACCCCAGCTTGTTGATTCTTTCACATTTCCAGCATTTCAGCTATCCTGAATTACTCTAAGCCTAACATTTATGTTATGAGTAGTAAGGGATCTGAGTAGGTCATTTGAATTTTAGATTGATTAGTTCTTATTTCATAAAAATCATGTCTAATTGCCATACCTTGCCATCTAAGAACTGTACATAAAGTTCATTAACCTCCCATGAAACTTTCAAAATCAATTCACAAATCTGCATTACAGATTCAATAGCACTCATAAACTATTCAAAAATGCTCCCACAGATTCACTGACATTAATGCCTCTAAATACTCAGTTGGATCCCACAATAACATACTTTAATCAAATTTTGGTTTTGGGCAAAATATTTTACCAAGTTTCCAGAAAAATAAAACATTATATAATATGATCATATAATTTATCATCCAAATGGGACAGTATTCAGAGTAAAAAGAGCACTATTAATCACACAAAAATGACAAGCATAAACCAGAACTGTGCCAGGTACACTAGGACAGAAGGTCCCCCTCTATACAAAGCCATTTACACTAAACAGAATCTTTTATATATATATATACACACATATATACACACACACACACATATATGAGTATATATATATACACACATACAAAGTTCTAGGGTACATGTGCACAACGTGCAGGTTTGTTACATATTTATACATGTGCCCTGTTGGTTTGCTGCACCCATTAACTCGTGGTTTACATTAGGTATTTCTCCTAATGCTATCCCTCTCCCATCCCCCCACCCCACAACAGTCCCCAGTGTGTGATGTTCCCCACCCTGTGTCTTTATTCTTCTCAAGGAGAGATCTAAAATCTAATGAAATTAACCCATAAAGGAGTCAGTGAATACATGTTCAGAAAGGATAGCTGAGAGAACTCTGTACAAAGATGAGAGCACAGATTTAATTCAGACTAGAATAAAAACCAAACTCTATATGGGGTTTTAAAACATGGCCCCCAGATTCATTGATGCTCCTCATTAAGAGGTGTAGTCTACGTCTCCTACTCTTGAATCTGGTCTCTTTGAACACTTGATCAAGAGTAGGTGAAAGCAGCGCTGTGCCAGTTTTGGGCCCAGGCCTTGAAATATTGGCAGCTTCCACTCTGTTTATTTTGGCAGTACTGATGAGATCATCTAATCCTTAGTGATATTTCTGCCTGTTTGATCTATCAATTACTGACAAAGGGGTGTTGAAGTCACAACCACCACAGTGGATTTGTCCATTTCACCTTTCGGTTCTATCAATTTTTGCCTCACGTATTTTGACACTCTGTTGTTTGGTGTGTACACAATAAAGTCGGTTGTCTTCTTGGAGAACTGAGCTCTTTATCATTATGTAATGCCTCTCTTTAACCTTGATGTTCTTCTGAATCATCAGAAGTACTTGCTTTGTCTGAAATTAACACAGCTACTGCAGCTATGTTAATTTTTTAAGACAGTGTCTCACTCTGTTGCCCAGGCTGGAGTGCGGTGGGGCAGGATCTCGGCTCACTGCAACCTCTGTCTCCAGGTTCAAGCGATTCTCGTGCCTCAGCCTCTTGAGTATCTGGGACTACAGGTACATGCGCCACCATGGCTGGCTAATTTTTGTATTTTTTGTTAGAGACAGGGTTTCCCCATGTTGCCCAGGCTGGTCTCGAACTCCTGATCTCAAGTAATCTGCCCGCCTCAGCCTCCCAAAGTGCTGGGATTATAGGGATAAGCCACCACACCCGGCCTTCCAGCTATCTTTTAATTTGTATTAACATGGCATATATTTCCCTATCTTTTTGCTTTTAATCGGCATCTTTATATTTAAAGGATAGTTCGTAGATAAAATATAGTTGGGTCTTATTTTTTTATCCATCCTGACAATCTCTGTCTTTTAATTGGTGTATTTAGACCAATTACATTTTAAGTGATTTTGATATACCTGTATTAATATCTGTCGTTTGTAACTTATCTGTTCATTGTTTTTGTGCTCTCTCACTTTTCACATACCCCCTTGATTCAGTAGGAAGGAAAGGAGAGGACCCTATCCCAGAGAGAGCAAAAATTCATACCTACTAAACTTGAGGGAGGGTGCCAAACCCTGGGGGGACTCAGGTGTGACCCACCAGCAGATCCCAGTAAAATGAGAAAACTATGGGTCCTACCACACCTCAAAAATTAAAATAAAATTAGCTCCTTCATTTGGTGTAAAACAAACCAAGCTCTTTCTCACCTCAGGGCCTGGCATGAAACACTCTTGTGCCTGCTCTTTACCTGCTTGGTGACATCTCCTCCTTCAGATCTATGCATAAACGTCCTCTCCTCAACAAGGCTTCCATTTCTATCCATCTAAGATATATTTACTACCCATACCCCTCTCTTATGCAAATACACATAACCCACTACTCTCTGTCTTAGTTCTTCCTCAGCTCTCTTTTCCTTTACATAATTTACAATTACAGACGTGTCTGCTGACTTAATTAATTTCTGTCTCTCCAACCGGATAACATGCTTAATAAAAATTGGGGCCCTGTCAGTTCTGTTCACCACTACATCAGTTTTGTTCACCACTACACACCTATTGCCTGGCCCACTCAGCCCACAGAACACAGTAGAGTTACTACAACCTCAAAAGGAATGCCCTATTTTAAATAGACACTGCCTCCATGCATTTCTTGTTAAGACCAGGGTTTCTCAATCTCAGCACTAATGTCATTTTGGGCCGAATAATTCTTTGTTGCAGAAGACTGTCCTGTTCATTCGGAGGATATTTCCCTGCATCTCTGTCCTCTACCCACTACTTGCCAGTGACACCACCACTCCTCAAGTTGTGAAGGCCAAAAATGTCTCCAGACACCATCAAATATATCCTGGCAAACAAAATTATCCTTAGTTTAGAACCACTGGTTTAGACTAGAAATGCTGCTTCCCTACCGTCCTGGTTTAAACAAAAGGATGACAGTAACAATAAAGCACCTCAGGAACACGGGTATGCTTTAACCTGCAGTCAGTCATATCCTTCCCCGAGTCCACCTCAAAAACCACTTTGGGAGAGAGGTTTCAGGAGTCCTCACATTATGACTTTCAATTATTTCAGTAATTGAACATTTCTACACTAACTCTTTAAAGAAAAAAATTCCAAAGAATGCCTCCATTTCCACCAGATGGGCATAGCTGACACATGACTACAATGCTAACAACAGCAAATATCACTGATTATATTGAGGGTCTCCTGTCCAAATGATCAAAGAACCCTGATAATACACATGGCTAAGAGCAGCCAATACGTTTAAACACTGTCTAATAGGAAAGTTATTCCAGTACAATTTAGTCTAATAATTAAAATCATCTTCTTGCTTAAACAATATCCCCACTGTCACTTTCATCAAAAAGATTAAGCACTGTTTGTTTATCTGCTGCAAGCTAAATGAAACCAGCTGTACCAATGAACCAGACTCTAATGTCTGCATTCTTCTTCTAAAGGAAGTCAAGGATGAATCTGCAATTTGAGTAGGCTTTAGGGTTTAAAAATAAAATAAAATTAGCAGATGTTGGTGGGTGGGCTATATTATCCTCCTTGGACTAGGTAAGAATAGGAACCCTACTTTTCAAACTTCCACCTATACACAGATCTGAAGGAACACAGATCGGAAAATCCCACATAGCAAACTGCATTTACTCTGTTAGCTTTTCTTCCCTCAGTTTCTCCTGTTATACATTGTAACGCTGTATTTTGTTCATTAAAGTATAAAACTAACACTGATTGTATTATACTGTGATGTTATTTTCATACCTTTGATTAAACAGTGTGATTACAGGCTTGATCTTTGAAGCGAGCTGTAATAATAAGCTTTGGCCCATGAGTCCAAAGTCTAAAAGAAGTCAGAGCAGATCTAATGAGAAACAGAGTGGGCCTTGGCAGCATCCTACAGCAGAGCTTGTAAAACGTAATCAGACCAGTGTCTCTTTGCAGGAAGCTCCCACTTGTGGGCAGCTAACCTCTCAGGACTCTGAAGTCCACATGACAGTCTAGGTGTCAATACTTAAGATGGCAGCTTCAATGAACCAGGAGTCTAGTGTTTTCCATCTGGGGATTACTGACTTCTAGAACTCTTCAAACCCCTCCTGATAGTGTTTCAATGAAGTTGACCTTCAGTGCAAGCAGTAAGAACTGCACCTTTAATTTCACATATTCTGAAAAGGTGGTTAACTGCTGCTGCCTTTCTTCTTGCACTTCTGCTTGTTTTAATTAATAGCATTTCTTCCCCCTATTTCTCCTGGGGATTTGAAGAGCTCTTTGAACTGTATTTAGTATATTTCAGTCTTGGTTTGGTGTAGTCTCTCAATTTATGACGTCATTTAATTCAAGTTCAATTATTCAGTACAAATTGGCAGGATGAAATGCTAAAAGATTGGCACTTTCAATCTCATAAATCTCATGTTATATAAAGTGAGCAAATTCCTTCATTGTTCTCATTGACCTCTGAGATAACAATTTATGGCTGGCACAAACCAGTGTGGGCAGGCTTTTCCTTAGCAGGCTCCTGCAGAAGTAAGGCTTTGGCATCTTCACCTCAACAGGAACTAAACATAAATAGAGAAAGTGACCAGAGATCAGGATCATCTGTGGGACAACTTAGTCTGAATACTCCAGTTCTAGAAGCAAAACAAAGAGCAAGCTGTTTTTCCTCTAAATGGTATGTGAAGTCTGAGAAAATCAAAAGCAGCTACAGACTCGCATACCCCCTAGATTCAGTAGCAACGAAAAGAGGGGACCCCGTCCCAGGGAGAGCAAAGACTCATACCTACTCACTTGAGGTAGGGTGCAGAACCTGGGGGACTCAGGTGTGATCTACCAGCAGATCAAAGTACATTGAGGAGAATATGGGCCCCACTATGTCTCAACATTAGGTCTTGAGGTTGTGGGAGGTAGTAGCTCTTATTTGTAACAACCAGGTATTCATGGGTGCCCATGCATAATCAAACCACCAATCCTCCCAGATTATATTGCTTAAAGCCAATTCCACTTCAATACTCAAACAAAACACTTTTGTCTAACCAAAACTACCACAATAATCAAAGTGAATCTGTTTACTTTTACTTTATGACTCTCAGAGTTCAACAAATTTAGTGGAGAGTCTGATAACCAATGAGTGAAAATCTCAATATATTTGCTTGGGGAGAAGGAGCAAGCCTCAAAAGGCAACAGTGCCAAGGATTCCACAAAGACACATAGTGATGAGGGAGGCTTGATTTGAAAGCACACAAAGATGTGGCTTCTAAACTCCATCAGTGACCACTGGAGAGAACACATTTAAAATACTTTAGTCGACATCATCTCTCTTCACTCCTTTTGAAACCCCACACCATTTTACCTGGGCATTTTTTTTTTCTTAGACAGAGTCGCACTCTGTCACCCAGGCTGGAGTGCAATGGTGCGTTCTCAACTCACTGCAACCTCTGCCTCCCAGGTTCAAGTGATTCTCATGCCTCAGCCTTCTGAGTAGCTGGGATTATAAGTGTATGCCACCACACCCAGCTGACTTTTGTATTTTTAGTAGAGACGGGGTTTCACCATGTTGGACAGCCTGGTCTCGAACTCCTGGCCTCAGGTGATCCACTTGCCTTGCCCTTGCAAAGTGCTGGGATTGCAGGCATGAGCCACTGCGTTACTTGGGTCTTTCTTACTACATTCTAGCTTATATTGAATCTAGTATTAATACATCTTCATTTATATAGAATTACTTATGTATTTGTACCATTGCCCTTCAAGATTAAGTTTCCCGAGGGCAGAATCCTCATCTGAGTCACCTCTTTTCCACTGGCAGCACAAAAAAGGCATAATTATAAACAATACAATGAATATTCATCATTAGTTGAATAAGTTCAAAAAATATTAACACGTCCCTGAATACACAGAAGTCCTTGGTAAACTGAGAGGTAAAAAGATGATTTCAAGGTGCTGAATTAAAGGCATTTTAAAATGCCATATATTTTAATTTTTCAAAGTATTATATAATGCATAATTTTTAATCTTATATTAAATGCTACAGGAATTTAGAAGAGAGAACATAATCAGAAAACCAAACCAGAAGAGAGATTAGCAGTCAGAATGATAATTGCCACCCCCCATCTAAACATAAAAGCAGAGAGAAAGAAAGAGAGGGAGAGACAAAAAGACAGTGAAAGACAAAGAGATAGAGAGACAGAAGAAATCTGGAGAACACTGATCAAAAACCAAAAACTTTCTACTCAAATATGAGAACGTGGTAAGTTCAAAGTTTTTTCTTAAAAGCATATTTGTGGCCGGGTACGGTGGCTCACGCCTGTAATCCCAGCACTTTGAGAGGCCCAGGCGGGCGGATCACCTGAGGTCAGGAGTTTGAGACCAGCTTGACCAACATGGAGAAATCCCGTCTCTATTAAGAATACAAAAAAATTGGCCAGACATGGTGGCACATGCCTGTAATCTCAGCTACTCGGGAGGCAGAGGCAGAGGCAGAGGCAGAGGCAGGAGAATCGCTTGAACACAGGAGGTGGAGGTTGCAGTGAGCCAACGTCGCACCACTGCACTCCGGCCTGGGAAACAAGAGCGAAACTCGGTCTCAAAAAAAAAAAAAGGCATATTTGTGAGTTTTGTATGTTGATGTGAACAGGGTCAACCAGCCATCTGTTAGAAGCCAAGCTCACTATAAAGCAGACTACCTATATAGGAATCTCAGTTAACTTCTCCCCAGTGTGTGTGTTCCTACATGGATAAGAGATCCAAAAGAATCAAGAATAATTAAAAACCCTTTCTATTCCTCAAGTTTCTAAACTATGCCTAATAGCAACTACTCCACAATCAAGAATTACACACACCAGCTGGGCATGGTTGCTCATGTCTGTAATCCCAACATTTTGGGAAGCTGAGGTGGGTGGATCACTTTAGCTCAGGAGTTCAAGACCAGTCTTGGCAACATGGCAAAACCTCGTCTCGACCAAAAAAATACAAAAATTAGCTGGGTGTGGTGGCATCTGTCTGTAGTCCCAGCTACTTGTGGGGGCTGAGGCGGGAAGATCGCCTGAGCCTGGGAGGCAGAGGTTGCAGTGAACCAAGATTGCACGCACTACTGGACTCCAGCCTAGGTGACAGAGTGAGGCCCTGTCTAAAAAAAAAAAAAAATTACACAAATCTCTTGATGGGGGTAACAAATATCCTTTGCTTATATTGCTTTAAAAAGAACCAATCAGTAAAGGATGAATGACACATATTACAGGCAGAAAAAGAACAACACTGTCATGAAGGAAATGCCAAGTTAGTGAGGTTTGACACTAGTAAGTGTTATGGATTGAACTGTTCAAAAAGGTATGTTGAGGTTCTGACCCCAAGCACCTCAGCACCTCAGAACACAATTTTTTTTGAAATGAGGCCTTTATGGAGGCAATCAAAATGAAGTCATTAGGGTGGACCTTAATCAAATATAACTCACGTCCTGACAGAAGGGAAAAACTTGGACACAGAGACAGACAGACACACACACACCCACACACACATATACACACTGGAAGAATGCCATGTAGAGAAGAAGGCAACAACAGGGGTGAGGCACCTGGAAGCCAGGAAAGCCCAAGATTGCCAGCACACCACCAGAAGCTAGGAGAGAGGCATGGAACAGATTCTCCCTAACAACCCTCAGAAGGAACCCACCCTGCAGACACCTTGATTTCAGACTTCTAGCCTCTAGAACTGAGAATATACGTGTAGTTTAACCCACCTAGATTGTGGGACATTGTTATTGCAAGCCCTAGCAAACTAATACAATGAGGCTTATGGTAAAATCCAAACATGACACCTGTAAACCAACACATATGTGTAAAATGCTCACAAACTGAAAATCACAAGTATCTCTACAAATGCCAGACAGCTTCACTGCAAGATAATGACAGCTGTTCTTGGGGAGGATGCTAAAGATTATGTTTAAAGACGGCAGTTGGGATGCACACATTTATGGGAGAATGGTGAGGAGAATTGGAACAGGTATTCCAACAATTAGTCGGCTATTTAAATTATGTAGCATTATAGGGACACTCCAAACTTAGCTCTCAAGTCCTGCAATGTGACATGTGGCTGTTATTCTTCAGCCTGACTTAGCCACCTTAATGCAAGCAAAGCCAGATAGCCTGTCATCTCTTAAAGCAGGTGAGTAGGCAATGGCTTTCATCTCCACTTGGAGGAACTTAAGTACTACATGTGACTAGGAGGCTTGAAACTGTACTGAAGTCATTCTTCAATTCTAGGAGCTTTTTGGCAGAATCTTTAGGGTTTCCCAAGTATAGAATCATATTGTCAGCAAAGATGGATAATTTGACTTGTTTTCTTATTTGGATGCCTTTTATTTCTTTCTCTTGCCTGATTGCTCTGGCTAGTACTTCTGGTACTACGTTTTAATAGGAGTAGCGAGAGTGGGTATCCTTGTCTTTTTCCAGTTCTCTAGGGGAATGCTTCCAGCTGTTGTCAGTTCAGTATGATGCCAGCTGTAGGTCTGTCATAGGTGGCTCTTATTATTTTGAGCTATGTTCCTTCAGTGCCTAGCTTATTGAGGGTCTTTATCATGAAGGGATATTGGATTTTATCAAAGGCTTTTTGCAAATTGACTGAGATGATCAAATGGTTTTTGTTCTTAATTCTGCTGTGTGGTGAAACACATGTATTGATTTGTGAATTCTGAACCAATCTTGCATCTCCAGAATGAAGCCTACTTGATTGTGGTGAATTATCTTTTTGATGCGCTGCTGGATTTGGTTTGCTGGTATTTTGTTGAGGATTTTTGTGTCTAGTTGTTCATATCAGGATGATGCTGGCTTCATCATCCTTGATGATAGGGCAGCGTCCATCTTTCTCAGTTTTTTGCAATAGTTTCAGTAGAATTGATACCGTCTCTTTTCTGTACTTCTGGTAGAACTTGGCTATGAATCAATCTAGTCCTGGGCTTTTTTTGGTTGGTAGGTTTTTACTACTAATTCAATTGTGGAACTTGATATTGGTCTGTTCAGAGTTTCCATTTCTTCCTGATTCAATCTTGGGAGGTTACGTGTTCCAGAAATTTACCAATTTCCTCTAGATTTTCTACTTTGTATACACAGAGTTGTTCCTAATAGTCTCTGACAATCTTTTGTATTTCCATGGGATCAGTTGTAATGTCACCTTTGCCATTTCTCATTGTGCTAATTTGGATCTTCTCTCTTTCTTTAGTTAGTGTTCTATTGATCTTTACCCTTTCAAAGAACCAACTTTTGGTTTCAACGATTTTTAATATATTTTTAGGTCTCAATTCCAGTCAGTTCTGCACTGATTTTAGTTATGTCTTTTTTTCTTCTGGTTTTGGGGTTAGGTTGTTCTTGTTTTACTAGTTCCTCTAGATGTGATGTTAGTTAAGTTAAGATCTTTCTAACTATTTTAAGTAGGCATTTAGTGCTGTAAACTTTCCTCTTAACACTGCTTTTCCTGTATCCCAGAGATTTTGGTATGATTTGTCTCTGTTTCCATTTATGTCTAAGAATTTTTTGACTTCTGCTTTAGTTGTATCAAAAGTCATTCAGGAGCAAGTTGTTTAATTTCCACGTAATTGCAAAGTTTGGGGAAATCTTCTTGGTATTGATTCCTATTTTTATTCCACTCTGGTCTAACAGTATGAATAGTATGACTTTTTTTTTTTAATTTATTGAGATCTGCTTTATGACTGAGTATGTGGTCATCTGTCCTAAATGCAAATAAGAAGAACGTATATTCTGTGGTTAATGGAGGTGGCGTATTCTGTAGATGCCTATTAGGTCCAGTTGGTCAGGGGTAGAATTTAAGTACAGAATTTCCTTGTTAGTTTTCTGCCTTGATGATCTGTCTAATGCTGTCAGTGGGTTGTTGAAGCCCCTACTATTACTGTGTGGCTAAGTCCTTTTGTAGGTCTACAAGTAATTGTTTCAGGAATTTGGTTGTTCCATTGTTGCATGCATAAAAATTTAGGATAGTTAAGTCTTCTCGTTGAATTGAACGCTTTATCATTATGTAACGCCCTTCTTTCTTCTATTTTATTGTTGTTGGCTTAAAGTCTTTTATCTGATATAAAAATAGTGACTCCTGCTCTTGTTTGTTTTCCATTTGAGTGATAAATCTTTCTCCAATCCTTTACTCTGAGCCTACTGGTGTAATCACATGTGAGATGGGTCTCTTGAAAGCAGCAGAGAGATAAGTCTTGTTTGTTTTTTTTTCTTAATCCAACTTACAATTCTGTGCCCTTTAAAAGTGTGAGGTTTAGTCAGTCTATATTCAAAGTTAATATTGATATATAGTGTTTTGAGCCTATCATGAAGTTGTTACTTAGTTGCATTACAGTTTTTATTTTGTGGTGGCTTTACAGAATCTGTGGGTCATGTGCTTATGTGTGTTTTTGTGGTAGTGGGTATTGTTCTTACATTTGCATGTTTAGAACACCCTTAAGGATCTCTTGTAAGGCTGATCTAGTGGTAAGAAATTCCCTTAGTGCTTGCTTGTCTGGAAAACATTTTATTTCTCCTTTGCTTATGAGGCTTAGCTTTGTGGGATATGAAATTCTTGGCTGAGATTTCTTTTCTTTAAGAATGCTGAAAACAGGCCCCCAAACTCTCCTGGCTTGTAAGGTTTCTGCTGAGAAATCCACTGTTAGCTTAATTGTGTTCCTTTTATATGTGATCTTGCCTTTTTCTCTGTAACATTTTTTCTTTAGCATTGACCTTAAGATATCTTGGTGAGTATGTCTTGGTGATGTTCATTTTACATAGTATCTCACACATGTTCTCTAGACTTTTTGAATCTGGATATCTACCTCTCTAGCAAGATTAGGGGATTTTTCTGGGATTATTCCCTCAAATATGTTTTCCAGGTTGTTTACCTTTTCTCTGTCTCACTCAGGAATGCCAATAATTTGTAGGTTTGATCACTTTACATTATCCCATATTTCTCAAAGACTGTTAATTTAAAAACATGGTTATTTTTGTCTGGGTTAGTTAAAAAGATTGGTCTTCAAGCTCTGAAATTATTTCTTCCACTTGGTCTAAACTATTGAAGCTTTCAACTGTTTTCTTTTCTCTTTTTTTTTTTTTTTTTTTTGAGACAGTCTTGCTCTGTTGCCCAGGCTGGAGTGCAGTGGCATGATCTCGGCTCACTGCAACCTCCGTCTCCCAAGTTCAAGCTATTCTCATGCCTCAGCCTCTGGAGTAGCTGAGATTATAGGCATGCACCACCCCACCCAGCTAATTTTTGTATTTTTAGTAGAGACGGGGTTTCATCATATTGTCCAGGCTGGTTTCAAACTCCTGACCTCAGATGATCTGCTCGCCTTGGCCTCCCAAAGTGCTGGGATTACAGGCGTGTCACTGTGTCTGGCCTCAATTGTACTGAAATTCCTTAAGTGAGCTTTTCAATTCTACAAATGCTGACTGATTTCCTTTTAAGATGTTAGATCTCTTTCTTCATTTCCTGGATTGATTTAGAAGTTTCTTTGTGTAGATTTTGAATCATGTCTTGGATCTCACTGAGTTTCCTTGTAATTCATGCTTTGAATTATTTATCTGTCATTTCTGAGTTTCCACTTTGGTCATGAATTATTGCTGGAGAGTTACTGTGATCCTTCAGTGGTGTCATGACATTCAGATTTTTCACAATAACACAGAATTCTTATGCTGGTTTTTTCTCATCTGGAGATACTGACACTATAATTTTTGTAATTATTTTTGTACAGATTGGATTTTTTCTTTTTCTTTCTTTCTCTGTAATATTATTGATGGTTTTTTGGGGTTTTTTTTCCTTTCCCTTTCCCTTCTCCCCAGTCCCTCTGTGTTGTGACTGCAGAGGATGCTGGGTAGGATCTTTTGGCTTTGCTTCTATAGCCCTATGCATTTCTATCAGCAGCTTTTATATAGGGCTGTTCGGTTTGACCCACAGCCAGTGGATGGCACTTATGGGTAAGAACCTACTGCAGCCAACGTGGCTGGATATATACTTGATCCTTATTTATGGGGAGATGCTCTCTGTTGCCTTAGGCAATGGGCTGATCTGTGGAGTCCACAGTGTTCTGAATTCCCTTCTCAGTCCTGGGGGGCAGGAGGCAAGATGGTCATCCCCTGATGACAGGCAACAAGCACCAGCACTGGAGAATCCAGTGGAAAACCATCAAGCACCCAGAGGTGTGCCTAAGCATGAAGCTGGGAAACATCCGCAGCCCCAAGCCTATGCAGAGGACGTGGAGGCAGCCTAAACTCCTAATCCAGGAGCGTAAGCATTCCAGAACCCTGGAGATTTGCCAGGGCATGGAGGAAAGAGGACCCTACTACAGCAGAGTTTTTGTGTAGAAAGGGTGAGGCAGCTTAGACTGCCATTCCAGGTGAACTGGTGCTCCAAATGCCTGGAGATGTGCCTGGGTGTGGAGCACAGAAGGCCCAGCTGCACCATGGTCTCTGCACAGGAAACAGTGAGTGACTCAGGATGCTGAATCAGGTGAGCAGGTGCTCTAACTGCCTGGAGATCTGCCTGGATGTGAAGCAGAAAGGGCCCCTCCTGCACCTGGATGTCTGCAAACGAAGGGTGGGGCAACTCAGGCTGCCAATCCAGGTGAAGTGAGCAGGAGCTTTGAATGCCTGGAGATCTGCCTGGGCATGGAATGAAGAGGGCTCCGCTATACCAGGATCTCTGGACAGAGGGGGTGGAGCAGTTCAGGATGCAGAACCAGGCAAGCGGGTGCTCCAGTCTGCCTGGGTGTGGAATGAAGACGGCTCCCTGCACAATTTTTGCAAACTTTTTTTATAACTCTCAAAATTAATACTACTGCTTTTGACTTCACAGTTTTTTTGCCTTACATATCTTTCTTGATAAGGAATATTTCATCTTCTAAACTTAAGAAACATGAACAAACAGGTATAAGACCACACTCCTGAAAATCCTAAGATAACCTAAATTAGCACATAATCAAAATTTCCAACTATGTCTTTAGAATGATCCTTCAGAGAATTGTTCTCTTCTACATCTTCTAATTACTTAAGTTACAATGTCCTAATCTGGTTGGGTGCAGTGGTTCATGCCTGTAATCCCAACACTTTGGAAGTCCAAGGTCAGAGGATCACTTAAGCCCAGGAGTTTAAAACCAGCCTGGGCAACACAAGAAAATTCTGTTTCTACAAAAGAATTTTTTAAAAAATAGCCAGACATGATGGCATATGCTTGTAGTCCCTGCTACTCAGGAGGCTAAGGCAAGAGGACTGTTTGAGCCCAGGAGGTTGAGAATGCAATGAGCCGTTATCAGGCCACTGTACTCCAGCCTGGGCAACAGGGCGAAATGCTGTCTCAGAGAAAAAAAAAAAAAAAATCCTATCTTCTATAAAGATTTTAAAAAGAGGTAACAGGGCCGGTATAGAAAATTATTTTGCAACATCATTTGGTAGAGTTATAAAGTTAAAACAAAGCTTGTGACTTCTGTGGTTGTTGCAGAGATAGCATTAATTTACCTACAACTACATGTCACTAACTCTGTCTTTAATCAATAACAGAGAGGAAGGAGGTCAATCAGAAACACATGAGGACAAGCTTTTTAAGAATCCAAATCTGTGCCCTGACTGCCAGAGAACAATGGAGAGAAAGAAGAAAAGGAGGCGAGAGTTGTTTCTCTATATGAAAATATATGCAGCATGATGCCAAAGCAGACAGAAAGAAAAAGAAAAGTTGGCCTTTTTTTTTAAGTAAGAGACTTCTGAAAGATGGAGTAAAAGCTTAATTTAAAAAGACCCCAAGAATGGCCAATACATTTGGCATTGTCAAATCAATACTCCTATTCCCAACACTAAATCTCTATGAGAAATTAATCACATAATTCACCTGGAAATGAATTCTCATTAGACGGTTCCAACCCCTTTGAAAGAAAGAGAAAACAATGTTGTGGGGAGGAGTGTTAAACAGAAAAGTAAATTGAACAGTCTGAAAAACTGTTTACTAGCAGAGTACACCAATTCCAATGAGTTTTATATACTTGCCAAAAGAAAAAAAAAAGATACCCTGAGGGAGGAAAATCTATTGTATACTAAATAAGAATTAAATAAAATGCTATTTAGTAATAAGAGGACTGATACACTGCACATGTGAAATATTCCAAAAATAATGAACTTACTTGCTTTTCCCTTTGTATACTGTAGCATAAGATCCTTCCCCTAGTTTTTCCAGCTTTTCATATGAGTCAGCTTTTCCAAATTTGGGACTTGTTGGCTAAAAATGAAGCACAGGGTAAGCAAAACAGATTATATCAAATTAATTAACAACAAATACCATGATTTTGCTGAGAATGTACAGATTCTCTGTCACTTTTTAAATAACTGTTTTTTCTGGCATACATATTTATTTTTCAAAACAACATAATAAACAGGGTACAAAACTCAAAAAATGCAAATAAACACAATGTAGAATGAAATTATTCCCATAATCTAACCAGGGAACCACTGTTAATATTTTGATAGTTGCTCTTCCAGTGCTATCTGTAAGCTGATGATTGCTTTCTTACATAAATGAAATTGCAGCTATATCTACTGTTTTTTAACCTGACCCTCCCTTTTTTATTCAATAAATTGTGAATACTTTACATGTCATTATACCATCTTCTAAATTATGAGCTGGTAAACTGTGGCCCATGGGTCAAATCCATCCCACTACCTGTTTTTGTATATCCCATAAGTTTAGAATAGTTTTTACTTTTTTAATGGTTGAAGGAAACAAAGCAAAATAAGAATAAAATATCATGATATGTGAAAATAATATGAAAATTAAATTTTAGTGTTCATAAAGTTTTACTGAAACACAGTCGTGGTCATTCACTTGTATATTTTTTCATGGTTTTCAAACTACAACAGAGCTGTAGTTCCAATACGGATCACATGGGTGACAAAGCCGAAAATATTTACTGTATCCCGTTGTAAATCATGATGGTATAATATTCAGCCATATAAAGGTACTCCTCTGATACCTTTTAGTGATAATTCAAACAGATAATCAGAAGATGTTATCACCCAGCTATCACTAATACAAAATGGAACTCTCTTACACACACATAAATCAATCCTTAAGGCATAGCTGCCACCAAATAACTCTTCCTTAAGACAGGTCACATCCCAACAGGACCAAAAAACATGCTAAGAGGGAGTGACCTCATCACTCTTACTGTGCTCAACTCCCACCCTAACTTTAAATAACTATGGAGCAAGAAAAGGGGAGTGTTGTCCTCCGTGGTGGAGAAGCATTCACCTTCTATTTCAGTAAGAAATGATCTATTATTATACTGTTGCTATTAAATAAAAGGGTAATACCAAAGCATATCAGAAAATGATAATTACACAAGGAATGAAAAATATCTTATTAAAGAGATTTATTCCAATATAAATATATATACATATACATAATTCATAAAAGGTGGCTAATATTTGTAGTACTTCATAAATAACCAACTTCAGAAGTTTAGAACTTGTATTCTTGAAGTTGGGCTTGAACACTACTTTTGAGTATACTCCTGTACCACTTACCAAAAAACACACATGTGGGCAACGATTCTGACTCCTGCTATTTATTAGGATTTTATGCGGCCAGTTGAATATACGTTTCTTACTTCTTTCCCACCCAAAATACCCCATCATGACTGAAAAGTTATTTTTCAAAAATAATAAATCAGAATTAGAAACAGAAAACAGAGTGCCAATATCTAATCAGAAATTTTGAAGAATTCTGAAAGAAGGTAATCAGAA
This sequence comes from Chlorocebus sabaeus, assembly GCF_047675955.1. Classification (NCBI taxonomy): domain Eukaryota; kingdom Metazoa; phylum Chordata; class Mammalia; order Primates; family Cercopithecidae; genus Chlorocebus; species Chlorocebus sabaeus. The sequence goes on from NC_132924.1 coordinate 62,080,802, forward strand.
TCAAAACGTCAGGGAAAAGCCTGACCATGTAGGAGAAGACTATTAAAGAAAAGAAGCAGGAACCTCTAAGTGAACATGAGACCACTCAACACATAAACAGTTGAGACTGCAGTGTCCTCCCAAGCAAGCTGCAGAGGCATCTGCGCAGGAGACAGCTTAGAGTGTGGTATCTGAGCAGAGCAAGGACTCAAGTAGCCAACACCCAGAGAAAAAGCAATGTCTCCCCATCCTCCAAGCTGTAATCCCTTTCACACAATCAGCAGAGACAATTTACAGAAAATAAAATAAGCTGACAGTGATTCTCAAGTACAAATATGAGTATACAACCAAAAATCACAAATCATTTTAGGAAAATCAACATCCTAAAAGAGAAGGATAAAATTCAGTGGGCAGATAAGCTAAAACCTTGGAAGGCAAGTTGACATTGCAAAGGTAAGGATAACTTTAAATAGGCCAGGCGCAGTGGTTCACACCTGTAATCCCAGCATTTTGAGACGCAGAGGCAGGCGGATCACGAGGTCAGGAGATCGAGACCATCCTGCCCAACATGGTGAAACCCCATCTCTACTAAAAATACAAAAATTAGCTGGGCGTGGTGGTGCACATCTGTAGTCCCAGCTACTGGGGAGGCTGAGGCAGGAGAATTGCTTGAACCCCAGAGGCTAAAAAAGTAATAAGCTCAATGGCTGAACAGAATTCTCCCAGAAAACTTCAGGGAGAGGTTGCATCTAAATAGAAAATTTATTCGGCAAACGTATTGTCACAGATTGTAATAGCTGCAAAAAGACAGTTAAGCAATATTTTCAAAATTAAAAGGAAAAATAATTTTGCATAATTAAAACTATACTCAAGACAGTCCCTCAAGTGAAATATGGAAACACAACAATTTTACTACCCACAGAAAAAAATCTAGATATAAAATTATCTCAATGTAAGATGTAGCTGGAGTGATGCGGGGACAAGGCAAGGAAGAGCAGGAAAGAAGAAATAAAACCACACTGAGCTTTCTTGAATAAATCAGAATATATTGCAGATACAGATTGAAATTCCAAATGCATACCTTTTAGAATGTCTCTTAACCTTTCAAAGGGAATCGTAAATTGATATAAATAAGGTGTACAAATCCCAAACAAATTGGGGAGGGAGGAATGGGGAAAAAATGCAATGAAAGAGAAAGAGGGTAAGGAGTGAGAGGTTAGAGGAGGAGGCATATTCAGTAAGAAAGCATGCAAAGTTTTATAAAATAAGAATTTTATAAAATAAGAATAAATTTTATAAAATAAGAATAAAGTCCAAACATATCAATGATTACAATAAACATAAATGAATCAACTTCCCCTATTAAAGGAAAAGCTCTCCGATTAAAGAAACAAAGAAAATATAGCAATATGCTATTAAGAAGAGATTTAATGAGAGTAAATCTGAAAATAAAGAAGTAAAGGAAAAATATAGCTCAATAAGCATTTTTTAAAATAATACCAATAGTAGTATTGATAGCAGACAAGACAGAATTTACAAAACAATAAATAGATTAAATTAGTATCTCCCATAAAAAATGAATGTTAAAAATCCACCAAGAAGTCTAATAAACTAGTAAACTAGTAAAGGCCAAATAACATAGTTTTGAAATGTTTCAAACAATTGTTGGTAGCAATAAAGCGAGAAACTGTTGGTGATAATGAAAGACAAGCATACACATTGACAGAGCAAGCAAGTAACTAATAATTAAGGGATCTATGGGGCTCAAATATTAGAAACAATGGCTTAATTAATATACATATTCATATATTTATATTCTTTCAAGCACACATTTAAAATCACCAAAAAATGATCATAGACTGTCACAAAGATGATCTCAATATTGAAAACTGCAAAAACATTTCAAGTTGCTTTTTCTGAACACAATGCAATTAAATTAGAAATTAAGACTATAATTAACAAAACCGTACTGTATTTGGGATTCCTGCTAAATGAGTAGATTTTAGCTGTTCTTGCCACAACAACAAAAAATGGGTAACTATATGAGATGATAGATATGTTAATTTGCTTCACTACAGTAATCATTTTACTATCTACATGTATCCCATAACACCACGCTATATAGGTTAGAATCCCTAATCCAAAAACCTTAAAACCAAAATGTTCCAAAAATCTGAAACTTTTTGAACACCAGCATGATGCCACAAGTGAAAAATTCCACACCTGACCTCATGTGACAGGTGCACAAAATTATTTAAAATATTGTATACAATTACATTCAGACTATGCATATAAGCTATATATGAAACACGAGTGAATTTCATGTTTAGACTTGGGGTCCCCTTCCTAAGATATCTCATGTATATTCCAGAATCCAAAAAAATCTTAAAGCCAAAATACCTCTGTGCCAAGCATTTCAGATAGGGGATGCTCAATCTATGTATCTTAAATATATACAACAAATGTTATCTTGTTGAAATAAAAAAATTAAAGCTGAATAGTTTAACAACATGGGTTTAAAAAAATCAAAACTTAAAATTCATAAATATATAACAATGAGAGCATGACCATTTAAGACCTATGGCATGTAGCCAAATCAACACATAAAAGAAAATTTAAATATATGCATATAATAGAAAACAATAAAGCAGTATGATTTAGACTTTTAATGGCAGCTAGAAAAGAAGCAACAAAGAACACAGTAGGATGAGATTAATAAAGACAATGAAAGATATTTGTAAAATATAAGACAAAAGTATTGTAAACATGATTAATACAACCAAATGCTATTTGTAAAGACCATTAAAACAGATAATTATCTGGAAAGTCTCATTAAAAAGAGAACTAAATAAACACTGGAAATACAAAGAGAACATAACTCAGTTTAAGAACGAATGTTTTTGTTGTCATTAATTAACCTGGAATACTATGAACAGCTTTATACCAAAATATTCAAAATTTAGTACATACTTTCTAGAAAAAATTAATTACCCAAATTGACCTCAGCAAAATACAAAAACTAAGACACAATAAACAGAATAAATTTAAAGAGTTAATCTTAAAAATATAATCTTCTAAGGGCAACTTCTACTAAAATTTAAGAAACAGATATACTAAGTTGTATGAAGCAGATAGTATAAAAATATAAAATGCTTCTAATCAGCAAAACCCTATTACCAAAATTAACTAACTAATTAAACAAAAGGCCAAGTATCACAAACATAGGAGCAAAAATTCTAAGAAAATTTTTAAAAATTAATTTCTGCAAATGTGCTACAAGAATAATATACTATGGCCAAATGAGATTTATCTCATTAATTCAAAAATGATTCAACCTCAAAAAATTTACTAATATATTTCCCTACATAAAAGAAAAATCCTGAAAAATAATTTTTAAAATTCAGTATACTGTGTATCTGAAATAAAATCATAAAATTATGTAATCTAGTAACAAAGGAAAGGTTCCAAATTCAGTATTATTTTTATAGAAACCTGTAACAAACCTCATATTAAATGGTGAAATATTTGATCCATTATTTTAAATGCAAGAACAAGACAGGAAACCACCCACCTTCCACTATTTGGCAGTTATTAACGAGTATTTGTGCTTTAGATACTAATCTCTTCCTTAAAATAGGAACCTATTATGTTAATCCTTACAATAACAAATATATCTCTAAATATGTCCAAACGTTAGGGGCTTCAAATTAAAGCCACAGAGATTGTAGAAAACAGGCATATATTAAAATTTTCTACTATCCAATTCACCTGTAAATAGAGTAAAGGCTCAATGATTGAAGTCAACCCACTACACATAAACTTCCATGAGGTTGTTTCCTCATTCTGTGTAATGAAAACGAACTTAATTTATGTGTGGAACTAAATAGATTTTTGAAAATCTAAAGTCAGATTTATCCAGGTGTATACAGCACAAGGTTACCTAAAGCTGTGTAGACTGAGGAGGTATTATCAGGCAACTACTGTTACTCATCATTAATGCCAATAAAAAGAGAAGAAACAAATTCATCTTTGAGAGTCCCAACTATTAATCCAGCCTATCTCTAGACAGTGGCACCTTCAATGGAAGAATGACTGTGGCAAATGCTGAGAGAACTGCTGGAAAATTAGTAAGTGCTGCAAGAAAGCTTCCAAGGTCAAGTACTCAATCTGCACTGCTGGACACAACAGTAACCCATTTCCTGACCAAGCATTCAAAATGGGGTCAATTCCTCCTCAAGCTCCATGATTACTAATTTTATAATGAAATATAGATCAAAAATAGAATTCCTGCCTTCACAAAATCAGAGCTCCTAGAGCTACATAACACTGTAGGCATCATTTACTCTAATACAAATATATAAAAATGAAAACTTCCCAGAAACACCGATTTGCCCAAGACCATACACTGAATTTCAATTAAATATTTTTCCTTAAAGTAAAGCCATCTAAGTAATCTGCTCCCTTTTAGCATTCAGTATGCGAAAACAAAACTAGCAGCACAAATTTTGCTAGCACTCAGTACGAGAAAACAAAACTAGCAACACAAATTAACAGTGTTTAAAGAAAAAATCCTAACCAAATAACAAGGGTTTATTTTATACATATGTATGGATTGCTAGAGGTGTCATAACAAAACACCACATACTTGGTGGCTTCAACAACAATAATTTATTTTTTCACAGTTTTGGAAGCTAGAAGTCCAAGATCAAGGTTTTGGCAGGGTTTGTTTCTCCTGAGTCCTCTCTCCTTGTTTTGCAGATGGCCACCTTCTCATGTGTCCTCACATGGCCTTCCCTCTGGCTGACGGGATCCCTGGTGTCTCTACACTTCTTGCAACGACACCAGTCATGTTATATTACGGTCACACCCAATGACCAAAATTTAATTTAGTCACCTCTTTTAAAACCTTACCTTCAAATACAGTTACATTTTCAGGTACTGGGGGCTGGGACATCAACATAGGAATTTTAAGGGAACAGCATGCAGTCCATAACACACACACACTCTCTCTCCCCCCCCCCCCCCATATATATATTTATGCAGATAGCATAAAATATAAATATATATATGTGTGTGTATATATATATATATGAAGGACAAAGATATTTCAAAAAATAATATAGAAAGGAACGGAGGGAGGAGAAGAAGGGGGGCAAGGTATAAGATACTTTTTTAGGAATTTAACTCGGTTCCATGTAATTTAAACTATGATTACAATGATGAGCTCTTTAAGCATTATATTCCCTTAGGACCACCTATTTTTTCCTTCAAGAAATTTGTAAGATACAAACCATGTGTTGAGTTAAATCAAGTAAAATTTAATGGAAAATTACATTCAAAGTCGCCTGACTAGTCCTGTGTGGGTTATGTTCTCATGCATTTTTCATCACCAGGAAACAGCTTGTGAATGTCACACTTTACCATCACCCTCCTGAGCCTAAGTTTTAAATAGAAATTTAAAAATCTATATTAAACTTCAGTATAAAATGATCTTCAATGGGGAAAATATTGTGTTCACAGTTCCACTCTAAATTATTTAAAATCAGAATGAGAGGTCTGTGTGTTTGCTTTTGTGCTCCTTTAAGAATGAATCCAATCTAAGTTAAAAACGTAGCAGTGGAAAATTACCTTTTTATTCTTATTAGGAGATAAACTGCTAATGACTACTTTAAGTATAAGACACAGTCACCACTTGGCAAGAGAATAGGAAGCCAAAATTTTCTCTTTCTGGAAAGGCACAAATAATTTTCAAGAAATGATATATTCACTCTACATAGATAGCTTTGTATAAAAGAGTTAATGTAATTGTTTTTAAGACAGACCATATTAAACTTACTACTTGAAAAAACTGTACTGAAGAAATTAGAAAACAAAATTTTTTTAATGAAAATCATTCATTCACAAGAAAGATTTAGTAAAGGAAGATGCTAGTGGTACAAAGTAGTCTATCTAATTAACTGGATTTGGATGCATTAACTGCTGTGGTTGTATTCTATATTCTGTTAACACTACAATGGCAGAAAATTAATATTTTCCCATATTTTGTGGTAAAACGATCAACATTATTTGCCCTGTGAAACTGATAGGTAGACATTGTGGAAATACTCTGTAACTTACAAATCAATCATGCTGACTCCATAGGAAGAATCAAAAGCATGTAATTCCTATCTAAAACTTTTCCTAGTCTACAAAAGAACAGGCCTATGGAATAGGATGCATCCAAGAGACAGTCTCCACTTTGACAGTTAGAGTCTTATAAAGTGAGTCTCCTATATTAAGTATGCAGAAATGGTCTGGTCTATAATTATAATATATAAAAATAAGGAATCCAAATGCCAAATCTTTAAAGAGGTCAATAATAAAATTCTTCCTATCAAACGAATAAAAAAAGAATAATTCAGAAAGAGAGATTTTTTATAATTGAAGTTGAGGCCTTTGTCTTTTTTTCCTTGCAACTTTATTAAATCATCACATTTAAATAAAGATGCAGGATCAAACCAAGGTGTAGTCAACCTCAAACATTATCTTTGGCTTTTTGATGTCAGATGTGTGGACAGATGAGAAACAGCTTTATGGGACAACTATTCTCTGCTTATGACTTCCCTACTTAAGAGTGTAGCCTTGAGATACCACTTTAGAGACGTGGAAATACAAGGCTAATCAGCAATTTCTAACAGACACTAACTGCATAGAGATGTGAAATTTAATGAGATGATGTCAATACTTTTTTTAAAAAAAAACGAATAAAAGTATAGAGAACCGTCAATTATCTGGGCCAGCGGAGGGGAACATTGACATGGATAATGAAACGTGTACACAATGTTCCGGCTGAACAATGTTTGCCACTCTGCCATAAAGGTGGTCTTAACCCTTGACAGCTCTAGTTCATTGTCTGTGTAATAATAATAACAACAACTAGCTAATATGAAGTGATTACATACCAGGCCTTAAGCTAATCATTTTACATGCATTACATAAACTTAATCTCTATGACACCACCATAAGGTTGGTTCTATTACTATCCCCATTTGAACATGAATAATTTACAGACTGAAAAAATAAAGTAACTCATCTAAAATCTTATAGTTACTGGAAGAACTGGAATTCAAACCAAGATGATCAGAATTGAAAATGATTTTCTTTGTTACTATTATACTGGTGGAATATTCCCACAGAGTCCTAACTCTCACCCGCACGGAGGAAATATTAAACACGCTTCAGTCTGTCTTCTATTGAAACCCCACTCGCAAAAGCAAGCATGGGTGTCTGAACTGCATTTTTATAAACTTCATGAGTATACCTCAGTGTTCACTGTAATGATACCATGATATCCAGTAAGAATGTCCATAGCTTCATACTGACTTCATTGAAAATTGGTTTTAACCCTCACACATAACTCCTTGCTTAAGATTGCTGAGTACCCCCTGAATGAGGAAAACCATAATGGAGAATCACTTCTCCAGTACATTACACTGTAACTGTGAGAGTGGATATGAGGGTGAAAGAGGAAGGATTCAATCAGAGCCACGTGGCCCCATTAAATAAGGATTTAAAGTCAAACCTGACTGGGCTAATTTTTATTTTGCCTTTGATCTCCAGAACAAGCTTTATCACCCAGCATTGACAGCACTATTACAGCCACACTAAGGTAATGCATCATTGATAGGTAACTTGGTTATAAAATAGATCTAGGTGCTGCACAGAGGTATGGATCCAAACATCACACATGGTAACAACCTATCAATGGGTCTTGGTTCTAATCTGGGAATTTTCCACTCCCCAGAAGAGGAAGTAATGCCAAGATGAGACACCCACCACACCCCAAGAACAAGTATCTAAAAACTGAAGTGAAACTCTCATTTGCAGGTTTGCACCCTCCTCCCACATCTCCCAGATTAGGCCTGCCTATCATGGGATATAGATTTTTATGGTGATGAAAAGAGGTAAATTTGGAGCAATTTGTGGAATGTAGAGAGGACCTTAACCTAAATACGAGTTTCTGAAAATATGCCCTCTTTAAGATCAGCTTATGACAGCACAACTCAATGAAATCCCTTCTAAATTGGTCCAGCAAGACAGGAAATCTCCCGTAGTACTCCCAAGAATTGCAGCTACTGAGGAGCACAGCTGGGTTAGGGGAGGTGGCAGGAATAGGGGAGGGAAGGTTTGTCATATCAATGACAGTATTAAACACTACACAGGGACTAGTCCTAGGAAAAGTGGGCACTCAATATATGTCTGAAACAAATTTAAAAACTCTGTCAAACACCCTCTTAAAATATACCACTATAAATAAAATCACATTCTTTATATTTTGCGTGAATTTTAAAGTGCCACTATCTGAAGAAAAAAGAACAATCAGCCAGTTACATTAGCATGATGGCCACTGAGGTCAAGGCATTCTTGGTTCCTTGATTTCCGTCAAGGCTTCTAATATATAATGGCCTGTATGTGAAGAGCGTATAGATGTATACAGTTGGGAAGGCATGGTATTTTAAAATAGTTTCTAACACAGTATTTCCAAAAAACAATGCTTTCCTCATTAAAACAGTAGCTGCAATGCCATACTTTTATCATGTTCTCCTTCCTTTTCAACTCTACTCTTGGAGCTTATAAAAGATAACTAATATTTTTTTAAAAATAATGATAAAAGTATGACAAAAATCATGGTGACCCTTAAGGAAAGAGGGTCTTCCTTTGATGCTTATCAGCCATTGTTACATCCTCTCAGCACTATAAAAAAGTAACACCCATGTCTATAAGGTTCCCTTGCTTTCCCATGCTTCCCATGGGTATTAATCGATCAATCCTTTACACTGCTGCAGGGGATGGAAAATGGCGTTATGCAAAAAGTGTTACTGTCTCCATTTTCTGCCCAATTCAGAATCCAGTGGAAATTAACCTTTCCACCAAAACAAACAAACAAAAAAAAAGCATAATAAAGTGCCCCTTCTTATCACAACAGGGCAGAGAACAAATAGGCAGCAGACAGGATTTGCTGGCAAGATGGCCAAATAGGAACAGCTCCCATCTGCAGCTCCCAGCGAGATTGACACAGAAGGCAAGTGATTTCGGCATTTCCAACTTAGGTACCCGGTTCATCTCACTGGGACTGGTTGGACAGGTGGTGCAGCCCACAGAGGGCTAGCCAAACCCAGGTAGGAAATCCCTCACCCAGGAAGCACAATGGGTCGAGGGATTTCCCTCCCCCAGACAAGGGAAGCCATGAGAGATTGTACCAGGAGGAACGGTGCACTCTGGCCCAGATACTGTTATTTTACCACGGTGTTCACAACCGAAAGACCAGGAGATTCCCGCCAGTGCCTAGGCCACCAGGGCCTTGGGTTTCAAGCACAAAACTGGGCAGCCATTTGGATAGACACCGAGCTAGCTGCAGCAGTTTATTTTTCATACCCCAGTGGCACCTGGAATCCCAGGGAGACAGAACCGTTCACTCCCTTGGAAAGGGGGCTGAAGCCAGGGATCCAAGTGGTCTGGCTGAGCAGGTCTCACCTCCATGGTGCCCAGCAAGCTAAGATCCACTGGCTTGAAATTCTCGTTGCCAGCTTAGCAGTCTAAAGTCGACCTGGGAAGCTTAAGCTAGGTGGGGGGAGGGGCATCGCCTTTGCTGAGGCTTGAGTAGGTGGTTTTACCCTCACAGTGTCAACAAAGCTGCCGGGAAGGTTGAAATGGGCAGAGCCCACTGCAGTTCAGTAAGGCCAGGCCGAAGGCCACTGTGGCCAGACTCCTCTAGATTCTTCCTCTCTGGGCAGGGCATCTCTGAAAGAAAGGCAGTTGCCCCAAGTCAGGGACTTAGAGATAAAACCCCCATCTCCCTGGGACAGAGCAACCAGGGAACGGTGTGGCAGTGGGCACAGCTTTAGCAGACTTAAACATCCCTGCCTGACAGCTCTAAAGAGAGCAGTGGATCTCCCAGCACAGTGTTCAAGCTCTGATAAGGGACAGACTGCCTCCTCAAGTGGGTCCCTGAACCCCATGTAATCCTAACTAGGAGACACCTCTTAGTGGGGGCCAACAGACACTCATACAGGATAACTGTGGCTGGCATCTGGTGGGTGCCCTTCTGAGATGAAGTTTCCAGAGGAAGGAACAGGCAGCAATCTTTGCTGTTGTGCAGCCTCGGCTGGTGATACCCAGCAAACAGGGTCTAGATTGGACCTCCAGCAAACTCCATCAGACCTGAAGCAGAGGCATCTGACTGTTAGAAGGAAAACTAACAAAGAGAAAGGAATAGCATCAACATCAACAAAAAGGATGTCCACTCAGAGACCCCACCCAAAGGTCACCAACATCAAAGACCAACGGTAGATAAATCCATGAAGATGGGGAGAAACCAGCACAAAAAAAGCTTAAAATTACAAAAACCAGAACACCTCTTCTCCTCCAAAGGATCACAACTCCTCGCCAGCAAGGGAACAAAACCAGATGGAGAATGAGTCTGATGAACTGACAGAAGTAGGCTTCAGAAAGTGGGTAATAACAAACTTCTCTGAGCTAAAGGAGCATGTTCTAACCCAATGCAATGAAGCTAAAAACCTTGAAAAAAGGTTAGACGAATTGCTAACTAGAATAACCAGTTTAGAGAAGAATATAAATGACCAGATGGAGCTGAAAAACACAGCACGAGAACTTCGTGAAGCATACACAATTATCAATAGCTCAATCAATCAAGGGAAGAAAGGATATCAGAGATTAAAGATCAACTCAATGAAATAAAGCAAGAAGATAAGACTGGAGAAAAAAGAGTGAAAAGAAACAAACAAAGACTCCAAGAAATATGGGACTATGAGAAAAGACAAAAATCTACATTTGATTGTTGTACCTGAAAGTGACGAGGAGAATGGAACCAAGTTGGAAAACACTCTTCAGGATATCATCCAGGAGATCTTCCCCAACCTAGCAAGGCAGGACAACATTCAAATTCAGGAAATACAGAGAACACCACAAAGATACTCCTCAAGAAGAGCAACCCCAAGACACATAATCATTAGATTCACCAAGGTTGAAATGAACGAAAAAATGTAAGGGCAGCCAGAGAGAAGGGTTGAGTTACTCGCAAAGGGAAGCCCATCAGACTAACAGCAGATCTCTCGGCAGAAACCCTACAAGCCAGAAGAGAGGGGGCACCACTATTCAACATTCTTAAAGGAAAGTATTTTACACAGAATTTCATATCCAGCCAAACTAAGCTTCATAAGGGAAGGAGAAATAAAAATCTTTACAGACAAGCAAATGCTGAGAGACACTGTCGCCACCAGGCCTGCCTTACAAGAGCTCCTGAAGGAAGCACTAAACATGGAAAGGAAGAAGCAGGACCAGCCACTGCAAAAACATACCAAATTGTAAAGACCATCAACACTATGAAGAAACTGCATCAACTAACGGGCAAAATAACCAGCTAGCATCACAATGACAGGACGGAATTCACACCTAACAATATTAACCTTAAATATAAACAGGCCAAATGTCCCAATTAAAAGACACAGACTGGCAAACTGGATAAAGAGTCAAGACCCATCAGTGTGCTGTATTAAGGAGATCCGTCTCACATTGAAAGACACACATACACTCAAAATAAAGGGATGGAAGAATATTTACCAACCAAACAGAAAGCAAGAAAAGCAAGGGTTGCAATCAATAAAACAGACTTTAAACCAGAAAAGATAAAAAGAGACAAAGAAGGACACCACTAGTGGTAAAGGGATCAATGCAACAAGAAGAGTTAACTATCCTAAACATATATGCACCCAATACAGGAGCACATTGACTCATAAAGCGAGTTCTTAGAGACCTACAAAGACTTAGACTCCCAAACAATAATAGTTGGAAACTTTAACACCCCACTGTCAATATTAGACAGATCAATTAGACAGAAAATTAACAAAAATATCAAGGACTTGAACTCAGCTCTGGACCAACCAGAACTAATAGACATCTACAGAACTCTCTCCACCTCAAAACAACAGAGTATACATTCTTCTCAGCACCACATCACACTTACACATAACTGGAAGTAAAACACTCCTCAGCAAACACAAAAGAATGGAAATCATAACAGTCTCTCAGACCACAGTGCAATCAAATTAGAACGCAGGATTAAGACACTCACTCAAAACCACATAAGTACATGGAAATGGAACAACCTGCTCCTCAAAGACTACTGGGTAAATAAGGAAATTAAGGCAGAAATAAAGATGTTCTTTGAAACCAATGAAAACAAAGACACAACATATCAGAATTTCTGGGACACATTTAAAGCAGTGTGTAGAGGGAAATTTATAGCACTAAATGCCCACAAAAGAAAGCAGGAAAGATCTAAAATTGACACCCTAACATCACAATTAAAAGAACTAGAGAAGCAAGAGCAAACAAATTCAAAATCTAGCAGAAGACAAGAAATAACTAAGATGAGAGCAGAACTGAAGGAGATAGAGACAGGAAAAACTCTTCAAAACATCAATGAATCCAGGAGCTGGTTTTTTGAAAGATCAACAAAATAGATAGGCCACTAGTCAGATTAATAAAGAAGAAAAGAGAGAAGAATCAAATAGATGCAATAAGAAATTATTAAGGGGATGTCACCACCAATCCCACAGAAATACAAACTACCATCAGAGAATACTATAAATACCTCTACACAAATAAACTAAAAAATCTAGAAGAAATGGATAAATTCCTGGACACATACACGCTCCTAAAACTAAACTAGGAAGAAGTCAAATCCCTGAATAGACCAATAAGTTCTGAAATTGAAGCAATAATTAATAGCCTACCAACCAAAAAAAGTCCAGGACCAGAAGGATTCACAGCCGAATTCTACCAGAGGTACAAAGGGGAGCTGGTACCATTCCTTCTGAAACAATTCCAAACAATAGAAAAAGGGAGAGTCCTCCCTAATTCATTTTATGAGGCCAGCATCATCCTGATACCAAAACCTGGCAGAGACACAACAAAAAAAGAAAATTTCAGGCCAATATCCCTGATGAACATTGATTCAAAAATCCTCAATAAAATACTGGCAAACCAAATCCAGCAGCACATCAAAAAGCTTATCCACCACAATCAAGTCGGCTTCATCCCTGGAATGCAAGGCTAGTTCAACTTATGGAAATCAATAAATGTAATCCATCACATAAACAGAACCAAGGACAAAAACCACATGATTATCTCAAAAGATGCAGAAAAGACCTTCAACAAAATTCAACAGCCTTTCATGCTAAAAAGTCTCAAGAAACTAGGTATTGATGGGACGTATCTCAAAATAATAAGAGCTATTTATGACAAACCCACAACCAATATCATACTGAATAAGCAAAAACTGGAAGCATTCCTTTTGAAAACCAGCATAAGACAAGGATGCCCTCTCTCACCACTCCTATTCAAAATAGTAATTGGAAGTTCTGGCCAGGGCAATCAGGCAAGAGAAAGAAATAAGGGATATTCAATTAGGAAAAGAGGAAGTCAAATTGTCTCTGTTTGCAGATGACATGATTGTATATTTAGAAAATACCATCATCTCCACCCAAAATCTCCTTACGCTGATATGCAACTTCAGCAAAGTCTCAGGATACAAAATCAATGTGCAAAATTCACAAGCATTCCTATACACCAGTAACAGACAGAGAGCCAAATCATGAGTGAATTCCCATTCACAATTGCTACTGAGAGAATAAAATACCTAGGAATACAACTTACAAGGGATATGAAGGACCTCTTCAAGGAGAACTACAAACCACTGCTGAACGAAGTAAGAGGACACAAACAAATGGAAAAACATTCCATGGTCATGGATACGAAGAATCGATATTGTGAAAATGGCCATACTGCCTAAAGTAATTTATAGATTCAATGCTATCCCCATCAAGCTACCACTGACTTTCTTCACAGAACTGGAAAAAACTAAAGTTCATATGGAGCCTGCATAGCCAAGACAATCCTAAGCAGAAAGAACAAAGCTGGAGGCATCACACTACCTGACTTCAGACTATACTACAAGGCTACAGTAACCAAAACAGCATGGTACTGGTACCAAAACAGATATATAGACCAATGAACAGAACAGAGACCTGAGAAATAACACCACACATCTACAACCATCTGATCTCTGACAAACCTGACAAAAACAAGAAATGGGAAAAGGTTTTCCTATTTAATAAGTGGTGTTGGGAAAACTGGCTAGCCATATGCAGAAAGCTGAAACTGGATCCTTTCCTTACACCTTATACAAAGTTAACTCAAGATGGCTTATAGACTTAAACATAAGACCTAAAACCATAAAAACTCTAGAGGAAAACCTAGGCAATACCATTCAGGATATAAGTATGGGCAAACACTTCATGACTAAAACACCAAAAGCAATGGCAACAAAAGCCAAAATTGACAAATGGGATCTAATTAAACTAAAGAGCTCCTGCACAACAAAAGAAATTATCATCAGAGCGAACAGGCAACCTCCAGAATGGGAGAAAATTTTTATAATCTATCCATCTGACAAAGAGCTAATATCCAGATTCTATGAAGAACTTAAACAAATTTACAAGAGAAAAAAAATAAACATCAAAAATAGGCAAAGAATATGAACAGACAATTCTCAAAAGAAGACATTATGTAGCCAACAAACATATGAAAAAAAGCTCATCATCACTGGTCATTAGATAAATGCAAATCAAAACCACAATGAGATACCATCTCGTGCCAGTTAGAACGGCGATCATTAAAACATCAAGAAACAACAGATGCTGGAAAGGCTGTGGAGAAATAGGTACACTTTTACACTGTTGGTGGGGGTGTAAATTAGTTCAACCATTATGGAAGACAGTGTGGCTATCCCTCAAGGATCTAGAACTAGAAACACCATTTGACCCAGCAATCCCATTACTGGGTATACACCCAAAGGATTGTAAATCATTCTGCTATAAAGACACATGCACACATATGTTTACTGTGGCACTGTTCACAATAGCAAAGATTTGGAACCAACCCAAATGCCCATCAATGATAGACTGAATTAAGAAAATGTGGCACATATACACCATGGAATACCATGCAGCCACAAAAAAGGACGAGTTCATGTCCTTTGCAAGGACATGGATGAAGTTGGAAACCATCATTCTCAGCAAACTAACAGAACAGAAAACCAAACACGACATGTTCTACCTCATAAGTGGGAGCTGAACAATGAGAACACATGGACACGGGGAGGGGAACATCACACACCAGGGCCTGTCGGGGAGCAGGGGACTAGAGGAGGGATGGCATTAGGAGAAATACCTAATGTAGATGACAGGTTGATGGGTGCAGCAGTCCACCATGGCACGTGTACACCTATGTAACAAACCTACACATTCTGCACATGCACCCCAGAACTTAAAGTATAATTTTAAAAAAAGAAAAAAAAATGTTTTAAAAGGGTAGCAAATAGAAAGGACTCAGGAAAAAAAAATAGGATATTATAGCATCCTGCTAAAAGAGAAAACGAAGCCATTTCCAGTTTGATAAGGTAAAAGACACTTTTCTAGGGCACATTGAATTGAAGCAAAAATTCCTAAAATAAAAAGAAAGCAATGCAGTTCCCACACAAAGTAATATAAATGCCCTAATATATATTTTTAAAAGTTATCCCAGGGTGAACCAGGAAAGGGTAAGACCAAGAGGATCTAAAGAAATTTAAAAATATAATAGAGAAACAGTGAAAATTTCCAGAAAGCATGATGACTTGAACACATGTATTTATCTCTCCCCCTTTCAAATCCATACTAAAACAATAGTAAAATTAAAACCCATAATGGCAATCAAAATTAGTATAGAAAACACTAGAGACAAGACAGAAATAAAAATGTAAAGACAGGACACAAATGGTTGAGAGGTCACATTGCCTAGGATGAGTGGAAAAAACAAACAAACAAAAAACCTTGATACCTACATGATCCAAGGCTTAAGCCAGTAGGAAATAAGTCAATTCATACTTCAGAGTCCCAAAAATACTCACAAACTGGAGCTGAAGTTCAAATTGGGGCTACAAATGATATGACTAGTTGGAGTGAATTTAAGCTGGAGGTCTTTGCCCCTAGTCTCCCTCAGCCAGCCCTCTATCCCTTCCTAGTCCCGCCAGAGATGTATTCCCTGAAGAGGTTGAATCAGAGAATTCAGCTGGGGCTTGGATACCAGGCAGAGTGGATATCAGATTGAAGAATCATACTGAATGAAAAAAAAAAATCATGAGAAAGTCTGCATAGAGAACTGAAAGGT
The DNA here is from genome assembly GCF_047675955.1 of Chlorocebus sabaeus. Classification (NCBI taxonomy): domain Eukaryota; kingdom Metazoa; phylum Chordata; class Mammalia; order Primates; family Cercopithecidae; genus Chlorocebus; species Chlorocebus sabaeus. The sequence continues at coordinate 62,097,050 of NC_132924.1, forward strand.
CCTCAGTCCCTTCTTGATCATCTCAGAATAGTGACAGCTAGGTTTATATGTCCTAAAAAAAATAAATTAGGAAAGTCCCTTTTAGGAGAAACGCCCAGTAACGAAAACAAGATCAAGAGATAGTAACATTTGAGAGTACTTAAATAAGACGACTAGGTCTTCACCAATAGTTCCTATGCTGAAGGCCACCAACTGACCAGCCACCCAGGCACAAAGCTTCCAATCAGTTTCTGAGTACATTACTCATAACATAAACTGAGAGCCAACAGTTTCTCTCCAAGAGGCATGACATAGACCCACCAAAAATCTCAACAGGTAAGGCAGAGACCAAAACAAATAAACAGAAACAAGAAACTCAAAGGAAATCCAGAAACAATTCAGAGAATATATAAAAGGAAAAAAAATTTCCCAAGCTACATTTTGTATCCTCAGAAACATATGAAGTGATATGTTATTCGTTGAAATAAAACAGGATAATTTTTAAAAGAGCATTCAAAGAATAAGAAAGTTTGTGGAAATAAATGTTAGTATAATTAAAAATGTAATTAAAGGGTTAAAAATTAAAGTTAAAAAAACCAAGAAGGTAGGAAAAAAAGATTTAAAATAACAGGGAAAAGGTAAGGTAACTAGAATATCAATTCAATAACGCCAACATCCATCTAATAAAATGTTCTTTTAAAAAAGGGAGAAGATTAAAAAAATTAAACATATAAGAAAACTTGTTGAAACTGAAAGAAATTAACTTGAAAATTGAAAACACTCATTGAACACCAAAAAAAAGGATGACACCAGGGATAAAAAGAAAGTCCTAGAAAGTTCCACAAAGAAAAAAGCAGATAAAGAATGAATTGGGAAATCAGAATAGTCTAGGGATGTCAGTGCAATCTAGGCACCTAGAAAACAATAAAATAAGGTATTCAAAAGTCTAAGAAAAAATTATTTTCTAAACTAGAATCATATACTTGACCAGATTATTAACCAAGTAATCAATGACAGATAAAAACATAGTCATATGGCAAATCCCCCATCACCCTTTCTCAAGAAGCTACTGGAGGATATACTTTAAAACAATGAAATAAACCAAGAACAAGTAAGACATGTAACCCAGAGAATGGGTATCTAACATTAAAAAAGGAGGAAAAAATTCTCAGAAGAGGAAGCCTTATGACTATAGGATTAGAGATTAACCAATCTATGTTAAATTATGACTATAAAGAACTGCCAGGACAATCTCAGTGGGGGAGAAAAACTGGTAGATTATCTGATTTGTTTTGGAGGCATTCTACAGTTTTGGCAAATAGTTGCAGGCCTCAAATTGTGTTTAAAATTATGCTAATTTGAACAAAGGAAAAGCAGACAATGACAACTAAGAAAATCAAAAAGTTGTGCAAGGAAGGAAATTTACTCATAGCACACTTGTGGTTTCCCTATGACCAAAATTTATATTATCATATAACTGTAAATAATGTATATTAATTTAAGCCAAAAAATAGGAAAAAATGTATTTGAGAATAGAAGCATAACAGAGAACATTCTCTCTTGGTGTGTTCCTTTCTAACTTGTAAATCACTAGTTATATCTAAAGTCTGTTTCCCTCTAACACTTCTTTCTGGACATTCTCTTTCCTTTGGTCCTACTGAATCTACCCTACACAGATTTCTACTCCAGCATTTTCCATTCAGTACAGGGCTTTCTCCTGGAAAAGAACTTCAATTTGTCATTTTAGGGAAGTCACATGAGCAAGACTGGTGGACTACTCCCACAAAAAGATTGGATTAACACAAGTGAACAAATTTTGACATTTATTCTGCAATGAAATTCTTTGTGAATTTGCTAATTTCAAAACTATCCTTACTGCCTACACAGTAAAGTTCAATAACCTCTCCAAGGGTTTGAAATACAAAAGACATTTAATTATAAATTCCTCTAACTAGAAACAATTAAGGGGGAAAAATGATTTTTCCAAAAATAAGTTGAATCATTTCATTCATTTGCTTGCTCAGTGCTTATAAATAAGGAGTCCATATATAGTTTGCTCTCTCTCTTCCAAAACATTCAACCACCCTGGGAGAGAATGCATAATAAGGCACTGATAAAGTTTCATGCTGTCTTCCAGCACAGCATGCTATTATTGTAAGAGGGCTATTCCTTCTGTTTACCCAGTGATAAACAAAAAGATTCCACTTACCGAGCTGGGGCTGGAGTGCCGCCTAACTTTAGGTGACTCTTTGCCAGTGGAGGAGGTCTTAAAGTTAATGCAAGCATTGTTCTCAGAATGCACCCTCTTTACTTGATTAGCTGGTTTCTCAAATGGGTCAAAAGTGCTCTGAGTCCTCTGAACTCTGACTTTTTTATCCTCAGGAATTGTGTCCAGGGGTTTGATCACTGAGTCCATTCCCTGGCAGTTCCGTGTAGACATCTTTGTGACACATATCTGAGAAAAGAAGAAATTAAATTCAGAACTCTTCACTGCAACTTTAATATCACTAAACATGGCAATATATTACTCTAGAAAGCATGCCAATTTCAGTTTCAGGAAATACCCAAAAAGCCCACATTCTAAAAGCTGCATCAGCATAAATTACAGTACAAAAAATTCCTCACAATCATTCTGTTTATACTCACTTAGAGCTTACACTAAAAAATCTACCTCTAAAATGAGAAACTTAAGGTCCAGGCTGCTAGTAGTACCCTAAGATGATTCTTGAACTCTGTCACATGTTTTACCATCTGACTGGAAGTGGTTTATTTCTGAATCATTAAGAGGTTGGGTAACTGGCCTTAATTTAAAAAACAAAAAATAGGCAAATCAGATGCACACTAACTGATGGGTCATCGTATAAGCAGTTAACCTAGGCTAGAGAAGGAAAGCGCATTATGTTGTTTAAAAGTTTTATGCATGAATATGTATGCTTAAAATCTGTCCCCATCTTGATTTCATCTCCCAATTGGAATGAATGGAGCTAATGGTTAGAGATATTAAAGAACTGAGGACAACGGTGGGGGTTTTCTTTATTTCAAAGCTAATGGATTAAAAGAAATAACATGGTAAAAGAAAAACACAGAAAAGCATTCATTTCAAAATTTGGTTTACATTACTCCATTAGACCTCCACTTCCTTCCCTTCTTCTTCCTTCTTTACCCATTCTCTTCCTGCCTAGCCTGCCCTACCCTCTCATTTTATTTTAGTCTCTGTGATGTTTGCTCCTTGCTTTTTACTTTATGTTCTAAGCCTGTCATTCTCCCTATACTCTGGAGACTTTGTTGTCTTTATTATATAATTTGATGGCCTCTGGCTTGTCTGTAAAGCCAGCTAATTTAATTGTTCTCTCTAAAGAAAATATAATTCTAAATAAAATTGTTTATAGAATGTTTTTCTTCTTATAAAAAGTTCCCACATCCCTATGTGCTATCAAAAGCAGAAAAACAGAAGATATTTATGAAAAGCCCACATTGTTAAGGTAAAAATATAAAGTTTTTGAACACATACTTTGGATCCGTGGTTGGTTGAGTATGTGAATACAGAACCCACAGATACACAGAGCTAATATGTATAGAATGATTGTATGTGGGGGATAAATGCAGCTATGTATATGGATAGAAGTAGACAGATACAGATATAAATACAGACACAGATGCATAGATATAGATATCTGTGAGTGCATGGGCATAATGAAAAGTATATAGGAAAATACACCAAACTATTAACATCAGATATCTCCAGACATGTGGAATTGAATGGGTAAGATTAGCAATTTTTTGTACACTCGTATGAATTTTATAATAAATATGCCAACATATGTAATGTTTTTAAAACCACTAAAGTAGAAAAGTATATAACTAAAATAAACCATTTCAAGTTTTTGAAACAAAAGTTTTTAATTTTTAAACATCAACCCTAAAAGTATGTCTCAACTACCAAGCACAGGCTGAATTCTAACTAAGTCAAATGAGAAGAATATTATCATACTTTTTAGTATACGAGAAAACAGCTGAAGATATTTTTAAAAGACTCAAGGCAGAGTCCTCTAGTCATGATTAAAAAGTAAAAATTTATTACTAGTATGTTGGAGCGTGCAATATTTTTAAGGATTTTTGTGCTCTTCTTAAGGATGTGAAGGCAGTAGAAAAGAAACCACCCACGACACTAAGGCAATTAAATCATAAATACATGTGCCTGAGAAGTCAATGAACTGCAAACACAGAAAATTTGAAAGAAAAAAAGATGTAAGGGCACATTGAAATCAAATTACTTAAAACAGAGAGAGAAAGTAAAAGATAAGAATGACAGAAAATAGTTCATGACTAAATTAATACAGAAAGGCAATTAGAAAGCATCTCGGACTAAATAAAAATGGTAACACAAAACATGAAAATGGTGAGATTCAGCTAAAGTAGTACTTTAGCTGTAGGAAAATTTGTAATACTAAATGACTAGAGAAAAGAAGAAAAGTCTCAAAGCAATGACCTCAGCGTCCACCTAAAAACACTAAAAAAAAAAAAAAAAAAAAAAAAAAAAAAAAAGAAGGAAAGAAAAAAAGCAAATAAAAACCAAAATAAGACTGAAATAATAAATAAGAAAGTGGATATAAATAAAATAGAAAACAGAAAACAATAAAGAAAAATCAATAAAACCAAAAGCTGGTTTTCAGAGAAGATTTTTTTTTTTAAATGCTGAACATTTAGCCATACAGATAAGGGGGAAGAAAAAGTAGAAAATATACATTGCCAATATTACTATCAGGAATGGGAGCGGTGACATCACTACAGATTTTCTACAAATATTATAAACAACATTATGCCAATAAATTCTGCAAGTTAGATGAAACCAATTCTTTGAAAGACAAAAACTAATCAAAGATCACTCAGTAAAAAAAATAGATAACCTGGATAGGCCTGTGTCTATGACAGGAATTGAATCTGTGGTCAAAAACATTACCACAAAGATAACGCCAGGGCCAGATGGCACCACTGGTGAAGTTAAACCAAACATTAATGGAAGAAATAACATCAATTGTACAGAAACCCTTTCAAAATACAGATGAGGAAGATATATTTCCCAATTCATTTTATAAGGCCAGTGTCATTCCAAGATCAAAATCGCACAAAAACATTGGAAGGAAATTATAGATCAATCTCTCTCACGAACACAGATGCGAAAAATTAGTGGTACATCTTCAACAAATTAAATGCAGTAATATATAGTAATATATAAAAAAGATAGTAAACCATGACAATGTCACACTAATCCCACGAACGCAAGGTTGGCTTAACATTCACAAATGTGTAATTCAGCAGTTTAACATACAGTGATAGGTAGTCTCTAACATGGCTCCCAATAACACTCACTTCTAAGTACTCACACTTTTATGTAATCCCCAGCTCTTGAGTGTGGGCTGCATTTGTTGACTTGTATCCCATAAATATAATATGGCAAAAATCATAGGATACCACTTCTCAGAAAACATTATAAGAAAAATGTTTCTTCTATGTTGGTGCTCTCTCTCTGCCTTGAGTTTCCCCTCTTTAGATCACCAGACCTGGGGAAAGTCGACTGCCATGCCATGAGGCAGCCCTGTGGAGAGGCACATGTGCAGAAACACTAGGGCCTGCAAACAACCTTGTGAGTCAAGTTTCAGGGCCAACCACAGTTCCAGCTTCCTGCTTGACTGGAATCTCCTAAGAGACCCTAAGCCAGCTAAGGAGCATCTGCAGGAGACCCATAGGAACTAAGATTTTTAAAAAATGTTTGTTGTTTTAAGATGTTAAGTTATGGGATAATTTGTTATGAAGCAACAGATAACTAATGCACAGTTTTTTAAAACTCATATGATCATCTCAATAGACTCAGAAAAGGCATTTGATAAATTCAGCATCCATTCACGATAAAAACTCTCAACCAACTAAAAACAGAGTAAAACTTCCTCAACCTGATAGAGAGCATCTACCAAAACATTACATGTAACATCATACTTAATGGTGAGAAACTAAATGCTTTTCACGTAAAAACAGGAACAATTCAAGGACATCCATTTTCATCACTTTGATTTAATATTGTATTTTAAGTTCTAGAAAATACAATAAAGCAAAAAAGTCATTTGTTGGCTTCAGGAAAGAGAGGAACTCCAATTAGAAATTTTGATGGCTCTCTGAGCCTATACAATTTAAGCAAGAGAAACTGTTACGAAATCTACCGCAAGTACAGTTTTCTCTCCATCTTCATGCCTTACTGGCCTTACAATACATATTTTGAGTCAGGTAGCCTCTCATTTAATGGATCTGACTATGGCACAGTTGATAATTATAAAAATCAATGAAAACTATGCACCTGTGGAAAACCAACGTCTCTATTCTATCATTAAGACAGAAGAGTGGCAGCCTTTTCCTACTTTTTGAGAAAAAAAAATTAACAAGGTTCTCAACTTAAAATATTTCCCATAAATATTCTTAAACATTTCACGTTTACTATTTTTGCTAACTATTAGCAAATGACAAAATGAAAGTAGAAAACAATCAACTTGGCTGGGCATGGTGATGCACACCTGTAGTCCCAGCCTTCGGGAAGCTGCGGCAGGTGGATCATTTGAGCTCAGGAGTTCCAGACCAACCTGGGCAACATGCAAAAACCCTGTCTCTACAAAACAAATACAAAAATTAGCCAGGTGTGGTAGTGCACACCTGCAGTCCCACCTACTCAGGAGACTGAGTTGGACAGATCTCTTGAGCCAGGAAGGGCAAAGCTGCAGTGAGTTGCAGAGTCCGTGCCACTATACTCCATGTACTCCAGCCTGGGCAACACAGTGAGACCCTGTCTCAAAAAGGGAAAAGGGAAAGGAGTGGTGGGGAGGGAAAGAGAAAGAAAAAGAGGAAAGGGGAAAGGGGGAAGAAGGGTAAGAGGGGAGAAGGGGGAAGAGGGGCAAGAGGGGAGAAGGGGGAAGAGGAATAAGAGGGGAGAAAGGGGAAGAGGGGTAAGAGGGAAGAAGGGGGAAGAGGGGAGAAGAAGGGAGGGGAGGAGAGTTCTTAGAATAAAATTATTTAAGTATCCAGGGTGCATGAAGAGAAAAGCTAGTAGTCTGGGTCTTAGCAATGAAAGAGGGTTCCGAAAGACAGAGTATACACTGGTGCTACTCCCCCGCGTATAAGTCTTCAGTTGAATGCTTACATTAACTTGTCAGCAATCTGCATAAATGCTTCCTATCCCAAATAGAATCTTTCTGCCCACAGCAAAATGCTTATGGTCAGTGCAGTAAAAGGTCTTAGTAAAAGATAAAACCTCATATATTAAAAAACTCAGAGACAGAAGTATGGAATGTCAAATCGGAAAAAATCACTGAGAACCCAAACCTCGAAAACATAGATTCTTCCAACCACCAAACAGTAGCCCTTTTATCCACTACTAACTTTCATGTGCACCCCTAGTGCCCAGATTTTGGCCTACATTCCAATTCTCCAGTAAGGAAAGGAAGAACTCTTTGGAAAGTAATAGATTCCAGTTCGCAGTGCAGGAAGTGTGAAAGAGCCAGGAAACATCCAGCTGTTACCAGAAAACTAGCATCCTTTCAAAAATGTCAGGGATCATGCTAGAAGGACAAAGGAATCTGCCGAAAGGGGTTCCCACTGACCAAACTGTGATTATTTATTTGAGCATCAAAAGGAAAAATAAAAGTATGGTTAAATAGAACAAGCTGAGCTGTTGAAAGACCATGAGTTCATTATGATTTCAAAAGAAAAAAGTTACTATAAAGGCCAAATGGCAGCTATAATATAAAAGAATGAATATAACACGATATGGTTGATTTTAAGATACAGAACTCTGAGTACGCCAAGAAGTGCTAGAAAAAAAAGTAGCAAGGAACTGTATCAAGGGCAGGAATGAATGATCAGGGCCTGTGGGGAGGGTCCAAGTAGCATGAGCATAGAAAGAAAAGCAACACAGCATGTTCCAATGACAGCAGACCAGGTGGGTGGATGTAATGCAACAGGCTAAAGGGCAGATGATGTTTCCTAAGCAACGTATTACAAAGTACACATCTGGTGGAGAGAAACAAGATTAAAAAGAAAACCTATGTGAACCAGTGTGGAAAGCATTTTTTTAAGTAAGTTAAATTTTAATAACACATATGAAATTTAACCCTTAAAAAGAAAACTCAGCTTGACTGCCAACCCGTGACTCAGATGTGAATCTCTGACTTGAAAAAAGCATCCAGGACCCCAACAGTCAACAACTCAGATCCTGTAACCATGGCTGTTCTGAGAAGGGATTCTTTTACTTGTGGCCCTGTAAAGATTACACAATCCCAAAAAGACACAAAAAATATTATTACTGAACCCCCTGGAAGAAATCTAAGTAAGTGGATCTATAACCCTAGAAAGCTATAAAAAAGAACAGAGAAATAATAATAAGATTACTTAAAACTACACTGTTAAGTATAGTAATATATTAAAAATTTGTAATAATTACATTTAGGTATGTCTTCTTTGTTTAAAAGTATCTAGAATATGGCAAAATAATCAGTTACACTAAATTAGTATATGACATTAAGGGAATTTAGGTCAGTAATCAATGCTTAAATGGAGACAAATTGGTTTTCAAAATTACATTTCTTAGCTACACATATTCTTAAAAATGTGGGTACTTGGCCAAATACAAAGGCCATGAGCTGTGAACATTCTGGACACAGGAGACCCTCGGACATTCTACGCACTGTCCATCAGCTTCACTGTCCTTCACCCATGCTTTTAGTGTCCTCAGCCTGAAAACCTTCCTCCTACCAAGCCATGACTTGTCTCCAAAATTGCCTTTGCCTAAATGCATTTGTTGATTAAATCCCACCCACTCAGACCAATCCTTTATTAATAATTCACTTCAGTGAATTTAGTCTGCTCCAATATTTTTGCATACCTTAGACTGTAATTATTCTTTTTGTGATACTTTAATGTCAACAACCTGATTATCTCTTCCACAGGGCAAGGACTATGTCTTATATTCATTTTATAGCCCCCTAAAGTACCTATCCCTTAAAATCTCCTCTTGAAGAGTACAGTAAAGATTTGTTCATTAACTCATGGAAAATAAGGAATTTCCACAGGTTAAAAGTAGTTTTCACAAATCATGGGGCCAGAAGAAAACATCTTTGGCACCTCTGCCCAAGGCAAATTCCAGTAGACAGCTATGCTATCAGTATCGTGTGAAAACAAGACATTCAAATATCAATGAGAACTGAGAATAGTTTTCTCCATGAACGTACTTTTTCATACTACTTGTTCCATTTAGAAACTGAAGTAACAAAAAATCACATAAGCAGGGATGTCTCCTGGTATTCGAAAACAGATAAAAAGAAGAAATCATCACAAATACCAAAATAAACTCTTTTTTTCCAGTAAATTAAATAGAAGCTAGAATTTCAAACTTGCCTTGAGATGCACCCATACATATGGATATTCATCTGAAGTGATTAATTTGGTCTACTCATTATTAACAGGAACTTGTTCATTTGCTGGCAAACTCAAAACTGAATAGAAATTCAAACCGTGTATGAAGCTCCAAAAGTCACAGTTTGACCTACGATTTTAGCTTAGAGCTATGTAAGATCCAGACAACTGTCTACTGAACTCACAGCGGTGGATTTGAAAGCGCACAACTTAATTCAGTTAAGCTTGGCATTCATTTCAAGTGAATTCATTCGGGCTGAAAATTGTCCCTTTGAATCACCCTTTTTCTGGTGATAAGCATTTTACTGGGTTCAGAGTGTGATCTTCTCCACTGCTCTACTCCACACTCTTACTTGAAGGCAAACACTGGAAAAGAATCGGTTTAAAAGACTCCAGGTCAACCCACAGCAAATATGTATCATGCATTAGGCTGTAGCTAGGTCATGCTCTTTTGATATTCATGAAAGGAATGTCCATCACAGGTCCAGTGCAAAACTATGCAATAAGCAAAAATCTTGACAACCTCTTTCATTTGTTTTTTTCCCTTTGTCCAATACTCCAGGAGGGCCTGATGGCTTTATCCTACTTAAAATCTGCTCCCAATATTTAAAAATCATCAGTCATTTATAAGTTTTTGAGCACTTAAATCATAGCACTACGTCTCCCAGTATTATCTGAACTTTAAGCATTACAGAACAAGAAGTTTCCTCCCTTATAAAAGTAATTTCAGCTAGTAAGGATAGATGTGCAAGAGTTTTGGGTAGAAGAGGGGGGTAGGAAGAATTAGAATCATTGCCACTAGAATCATAACCAATGATAACTGCCTTCATCTATAACTTAAATATGTCAAGTCTAAAAGTATGCTTTCCTCTCTTTGCTTGCTGTCTTCTCTATTTTCTCCCTAACAGTATGTGCGTATACACAGAGATGGCAGTAACAGTGGCTACATAGAGCAAAGATATATAGGCATATAGAATGATATATGCAAGAATGTGTTTTATTTATAGCTTTGTTTTATGAGAACCAAGATCTTGCCTAAAATCACCTTCAGAACATTACCTAACATACATGCAAGCATACTGCCCATGGAAGTCAGAACTAAGTGCCTCAAAACAAGCCACTTAAACTCCCCAGATCTCAGTCTTCTCATCTGTAAAATGATACAGATCAGTTTTAGCTCTAATGCTCTACTATGAACTCTAGGCAGCAGTTTGCAGCTGGTAAATAATTTTAGATAGACTAACTAGTAAAGTCTCACACATAAATTCATTTCTTGTGCTTCCTTTGTGTTCCACTTTGTTAGAATTTTAAGATTTAGAAAGGACAAAGACAGGTACATACTATGAATACACTTCTCTTGATGTCTCCAGTCTTTTCAGATTTTACTTAACTCTGACATCCTGAAACTGTTTCTCAGTGGTGGCATCCTGGGCATTGTGGCTGAAAATTATTTGGGTGCAGCATTTGCACAGCATTTGCACAGCAGTACACATTGTAGAACATCTGGCAACCATGGTTCTTACTAAATGCTAGTCCTGCCCTTATATCACTGTCACTGTCACAACCAAAAATGCCCTCACTACCAACTACATCATTTTTAGATTGTACTTTATAATTTGTTACTGAAACATACGTTATCATATATTCTTATATAAGTTACTGTAGAATTTGTTTTCATGTGCTTGGTTTAATTTGGTGGGTGGGGGGAGCTCTGTCTTTGCTGAGCACTGTTTCTCACGTGTTTGTATTCCACGACCAGACTGTAAACACCTTGAGCACACAAACCATATCTTCTGTTTCTTTAGTGTTCCCCAAGCACAAAAGACTGGGCATGAAATAGTTCTGTTAAAATTTACTCAATGATGAACTGTTTTGCTAATTATAAGCTTTCCCCTTTAACTAAAAATAGGTCATTTAAAAAACTTAGTCCTGAGAAACTACATTAAAAACAAGGTACCTTCTGTGTTGAGATGTTTTCCAGTCATGAAAACACTTTACCAGATGTTTCCATTCATCAGAATTCAATGTCTAATATTGCAATTTAGTTTTAAAATGCTTATTTTTCTACTACATGATTTCTTTGGCATCTGACCTAATTTCACTTAAATCCTGAATTCATCAGCTAGTGGACACAGCTGAATGGAGGACTCTTGAGGACACTACATTCATTTATGCTGCTTCAGTGACTGTAGTTTTGTTACATCCCTTACTGGACTTCAATCCTTGCCATTAATAGGCTTGATAACCGTTTTGCTAATTCTATTATGGAATGTTAGGTAGTCCTTCTAGAAGCTTAACCTTTGGTATATGTTGCTAAAATAATTTTATTTAGTCGCTTTCTCTTCTGTGATAATTACACATTTCAGATGAGATACAGCTTTTTTTACGGCTCACATAGGTAGATGCCTATATTTTCTGACCTCTAGGTTCTTCATTTTGTCCAAATCATAATGATAAATTTAACCTAAAGTTTTAATGAACACTCATAGCAAGGGTAGAATTACCAGCCCTATTGTTAGTTGTCTGTATAAGTTTTTCAGAATGCAGTCAGCTTTGCAGACCAGAATTTCATCTGGAAAAGTTAACCCCTTGCTGCTTGCAGACTGGCAGCACTGGCATCACCTGGGATCCCAGACCGATTGCAGTTCTACCGAGTCAGAATCTGAATTTTAACAAGATCCCTGGCTGATTTCTGTGCACCTTGAAGATTGAGACATGGTGCTGTAAACCATGTAATGATATATTCTGTTGTTATGGTCAAATAAGAGATTGTGATAGTGAGAGAGGGCAAATTTGGAGGGAAAATTTATTTCAGTCTCTGTGTATAATGAGTGATAAAAATTTACTCAAACATCGCAAAAGTTCATGGTAGTTATCAGATAACTCAATATATTTTGAGCTCTGAAACAAAATTTGCAATAATATACATCCAATATGTTTATGAATTTAAGTAGCCATGGGATTGGAATGAGTGACAGGTAGAGAAGAAAGAATATACATGGGTTATAGCAGCATATATGACATTACTTCCTGCATAGAAATTTATAGATGTATGTGTCTCTAATATAGGAACATTGTTTTGCTGCTGGCCATCATATCTATAAAAACAATTACTACAAAATTATCCTAAGCAGAACTGAATTCAGAATCTAGCTTTGCTTACTACTTACTAGGGTTTATTTGGTAGATTTGGAGGTAAAACTTAGAGGGAAGTCAACTCAAGATCCAGAAAAGAAATTTGAAAAGGAACTTACATTTGTGAAGAGTACCATGTATCCTAAAACAGGTCCTCCTTTGCTGTCGGTGTGTGAGGGAACCTTTGGCCCAAATGGCATAACTGAACATTTCCCACTCCAGATTAAATCCTACTCTGATTATGTGGAAAGCCAGATGAGATGTCTTTCAGACACTGTTTCCACTAAAAACATTAAATATTCCAAAAAGGTCAACAAGAGAAAGAAGAAAGTATGTACATTTTCTGACTTCCAGTTGACATCCACAATTACGTGCTGGTTAAAATGTCACCATGGAAAAAAGACAGAGTCAGGAGTGCAGAATTCATAGCATATGACCAAATGATATGTGTTAAGAGGTGAAATATTAAAATTGATATCTATATTCACCCCACCCCTCACTAAAACATTTATAGCCAAAGGGCTCAGAAATGGGACACAGGAGATGAGAAGCTCCAAGCACAGCAAGCGGGTGACTTTGTTTTGAGATTCCACAAAGCACAGCGTTTTCCAATCTACAAAATTCCCATAGCTGCATTGGGGAAATGGAATACCTATTCTCTACAAAATAGAAAAATCAAGCTACACAAAGTGGCTCACACTGCATGGCTAATTAGTTTCTTCATCAAGACACTATTCCCTTAAAGCTCTTATTCTAGGGAAAAAAAAAAAAAAAAAAAAAAAAGGTCTGTTCTGTTCCTGCAAATAAAAACTTTTCCTCCCTCTCCCACAGGATTTACAGGTTTAAACATAGCTTTTCTTTTTTAGGTTTTGCCTTGGGTTCTACCTGAGAATGGAAAACCAGAGTGTATTTCCAAAGGACCCCATAACATGTAGCAGTGTGAACTAAGCTGGCAAAGGGGGCTGACTGTTAACCCCCCTGATTTAAAAACTAAAAATGTCTACCATGTCAGAAGCACTAACTACTAATAAACAGAAGAGGCTGATCTCAGATTCACAGACTTGAAATCAATAATATGGTCCAGGACTCTTTCTACCTATACACATATGCTTAGTGTTTGAGAGGTATTTTTAAACATCACAGGGACTGCAGAAGCTCACTTGTCTCAAAGGCCGTGCAAAAGACAGTCTCAAGTGCCTTCTGAATTCTGTTTGGTTTCACTTTTGAGTTTCACTAAACCACCCCTGGCTTCTTTGTACTAAACCAGGCCAGTTCTTCCTTCATGTCTCTACCTTTCAAATATCTGTAGCTCACTATTCTGTCCCTCATGTAAGATACAGCATCCAGAAGGTGCAGTAACATTAAAAAATGAAAACTGAAGAGAAAACACTACTGGAGATATGACTGATCCTTTAGGATCTGAATTCTTTCCCCCTGGTAACCATATGAACAGCATTTTAAAATAAAGAGTATAAATATTTTTAAATTCCTTCTCTAAAGGAGAAATAAAATTGTGTACTATCTTCTTACTCTGAAACAGATGGCTATATAAATACAACATACATCTCCAAATCTACAATAACCACCTTTTTAATAAAATATGAATGTATTATTAGTGTTTGGATAATAATTTAGTGGTTGATGTCAAGAGTGATGTTATAAAGTTGAAAAGTTTAATGTTTTTCTTCTTATAAAATAAATCCAGATTGCAAACTCCATCAAAGAGTTCAGGAAAATACAGGGCATCACTCAATATAGAATTGACTTTTGAAGCTCTTAACATTTTCAGAGAATCATATATGGGTCACTAACCACACAGAGCTTATGAAGAGAAACACTGGGAACAATGAACCTTTGAGGAGAAAATGGAAGTATCTTTCAATGTTGCTTTAACAATTGATTCATCTATTGTAAAGAGCTAAAATCTCAGTGATAATAAATTTGACAGTAACCCATTAGTAATACTCCTAACTGATTTCATGAAGACTGGTTCTGCAAACCTTTCCTATAGCTGAGAAAAATCAATACCAAATCTTGCCTAAGAGATGCAAGGTGAATAGAGAAAACCAATGGGATACACACATCCTGCTGTTTGTCTGTCACCTGGAAACAAACTCCAGTGCTTCCAGAAGCATTTCACTGTCAACTTTGTATTTTTAGCAAGATTTCATTTACCTGAGGAATAAGCTGCTGGGGCAAATGTGTTATCAACTGGGCAGAAAAGTAAGTCTAAAGAACATTCACCCTTCCAAAGTCTGCCAGATGATAAATAGGATATTGGAGCTTTCTATTACATACTCCTTTTATCCACTCAAACTCAGTAACACTAAGAAATAATTACATATGCTCTATAATCAAACTACAGAAGGATCTTGGGCAAGATATAATGCAGCTGATAGAAAAGAGATGGAAATTAAGATTTCTAGATGAGATGACAATGATGATGATGGCTAACTTTTGTTGAGCTCTTATTATGTAAGTTACTATTAAAAATGCTTTAAAATAGCTTCCCAATTAATCTCCACAACAACCTCATAAGAAAGGTGATAATATTATCTCAATTTCACAGATGGTTAAATTGAGGCACACATGAATTAAGTAACATGTCCAAGGCCACAGAAAATAAACACAGGAGATGGGATTGATTACAGGACTCCGAATACAAAGCTCAAGCTCTTGACCACTGTGTTGGCTTTCATACATGTCCCCTGGGACTTACATCCTGACAGAAATAAACAAAAAACAACTTTATCTACAATTCTCTCCATTTCTCTTCATTCTCTCTTATCTTTCCTGATGGAAAAAAAAGAAAGAAAGAAAGAAAGAAAAAGATACTACTTCCAAAGCTGTGTAAAATAACTGCTCACTGGTTTAAGGTTTTCTGACCCATCTTCCCTCTCTCCCCACAAACCTACCACTCAAATTTAACATATATTTGATTAATCTGATTCTGAATTAGTCTCATAATAAAAGTCAGGCCATAACAGAAAAATAGGGGGACAGAAAGCAAGACTCATTAAGAAGGAGCAGGCTTAGCTGGAAGGCTCAGGTATTAGATACTGCTATGTTGAATCTTCCTCCTCTATAAATGGTTGGGTCCCCTGGATAGTGAGTTAAAAGCATGGATATAAACTGCTGACTGACCCAGTCTAAGAACTGTCAAAATGGTCGATAGAAAACAAATGAACAGCACTGAGGCCTTAACTTGGCTTTCTAAAAAAGGTCCCCTCAGAAAAACCGTCTGGATTTATGGAAGCAGTATCAGGAAGAAATCTGAGAAACAGAAAGCTATATTCATGAAGCTAGGCTTACCTCATCCAGCGGAAAACTTCTTAATACAGCATCAAGTTTACACCCTCTACGATTTCTGTCAAACTCAGAGGATACTTGGGGTTTTCTGGTTGTTTCCACTGAAAATGGGGTGGGGAGTGAAAGAAGGCCCACAGTGGGCATCAGGAGACTGAGTTTTCCTCTCACACTGGCTAGTGAATGATAATGAACCAATTAAATAACAATTTCTAAAGTACCTGCCAGCTCTAAGAGTCTCTGACTCTGTAAGAAGACCTCAACATGATCAGTCTTTGCTTATGAAGTAAAATAGAGTAAGAAGATGGAAGTACAGTGGGTGAAGTTCAAACGTTAATAATGACAAAAGCTATGGCCCAGCTTCCAATTATTTCAGCTGATTGCTGCTATCAGCAAAAAACTGATGTGAAAATCTTAGCATCTCAATTATAATACACCCATAAATATATGAAAATAATATATAATAGATCCATAACTCTTTCTCTCAGTGCATTTCTATTCCTTATTCCTTGACCTTTCCCATAGGCTATTTTAGTATATTTAAAGTATCTATTATGATGTCCATACAGGAGCTTGATTCATGTCATCAGATGAGGAAAAACTGCTGTCTATCCTATATAAAAATCAAGGAATGCATTAAGAAGGAATGAAATTCTGATACATGCTACAACATGGATGAACCTTGAAAACATGCTAAGTAAAACAGGGCAGAGACAAAAGGAAAAATACATACGACTCCATTTAATATACTATGAGGTACTTAGAATACCAAACTCATAGACACAGAAAATAGAATAAGATTACCAGGGACAGGGAGAAGGGGAATGGGTAGTTACTACTTAATGAGAGCAGGGTAAGGTTTCTGTTTGGGTTGATGAAAAAGTTCTGGAAATGGATAGTGGTGATGGTTGCAAACACTATGAATATATTTAATGCCACTGAAATATAAACTTAAAAATGGTAATAATGGCAAGATTCATGTTATATATATTTTACCACAATAAAAAATATCAAAGCATACAGTATCTCCTTCATAATCACCAAAACGAAAAAAACAAACAAAAAAAAACTTGCCACATATTTTCTCTTTGAAGTATTTTTAAAAGTAGACTGTAGCTGGCAGTAGTGGCTAATGCCTGTAATCCCAGTACTTTGGAAGGCCAAAGCAGGAGGGTCACTTGAGTCCAGGAGCCCAAGACAAACCTGGCCAACACAGTGAGACCCTCGGCTCAATGGAAAAAAAGAAAAAAGTAGTAGACTGTAAGTTCCATAAGAACCATGACCACATCTGTTTTACTCACCACTACTACACAATAGATTCCATAAATGTTTGTTTAACAAACAAATGCTTTTTTAAAAGAAGAGGATTAAAAAGCACCAAACTGACTATCCATGAGAAAGCATAATAGGGCATATTCCAAGGGAAAATACCAATATAACTATTTCTAAGTTCCTTCAGGAAAAGGTACTGTTTCATCCATACTTCCTTTATATAGCAGGTCTTACAATGTTTTACACATAGTAGGTGGCTAATCAATATTTGCAGAATGAGAGAAATATCACATGATTGTAAAAGCAGTCATATTATTGCTCTACTATTTAAAAATTACTTTTTGCAAATTTACAATTCCTTCTGTCACAGGATGAAAAAAAATCCTCACAACTCACACAAAGTAAAACTAAAAATATAAATAGCTAAAACACATTATTCTCAGAAAAAGAAACAGTAAACACAGGGCGCAACGTCTTCTAAACAGAAAAAAAAAGTTTTTAAAAAAGAGAGGTAAATTTGATCTATCTTTGGAAGAAAATCCAAATATTCACTCCCAAAAATCAATGTCCAACCTCAACAGTAAATAGTTCAGTGAATATAGAAGCACCGCACCATTAAAGAAATTCACTCACAGTGAACCACAACAGTTGCCAGTATTTCTGTCAATTAGCCTATCAACTAATCAGGTGATCTTTCTTAAATTTACTTATGTCACAAATTAAACAGAACTGGCTTATAGCCAACATGCAAGCTCCTGATGATTTTCTTAATATTCACCAACTACACATTTACATTTTACATAAAGGACTAAGTTAATTAAACTATACATAAGTGGAATATTTTTAAAGCAAAAAATCAAATGTTGACATCCTTAACATTCAGCATGTATATAATAACAGGTGAATCCACATAAAGTCACTAGGGCTAAGTAATGTTATTAGTCTCACTCCGAACACTATTAAAACACGTCCTTCAAGTTCAAACCCCCACCACATCAAATATGTCAACTGTGTGACAATTAACAAAGGAAACAAAAATTCAGTCTCTGAAGACGTCAAGGTTTACATTCCTGTCTCTCAATTTTATCTGCTTTAGAAGCAGGTAAGCATCATTGGAGTAGGCTGTCTGCTACCATGGTCCTTCATGAATGCAGGGGTTCTCCATTAGCATCCAAAATGCTAATAGTCTACTATCAGAGCCGGCACTTCAAGCAGAACTGCATGAAGAATCATCACTTCTGTACATGAAAGCATAACCACTACAGGTGTAATGATGCAAAATACCAGCACACTGACCTCTGCTCAGCAGCACACACTTAAAGCAGATGCATTTCTGTGATCCAAAAGGGAAGGAAATAGGATGAGCTGGGAGGAAGCCCCAGGTCCCTAATTTATTAGAGATATTTATTCTACTCAGATCCAATCCAGCTAAATTCATGGACATCAGTTTACTCAAATGGAAAAAGTAGTCTCTCGTCCTTCACTTGCTTGACTTAGAGGGCATTCAGCCAAGCATAGCCAGGCAAAAACAATCTGTAAGATCTCTTTCAGCTATAATAAATAAAGACTAGTTTCAGAAGGAATAAGACTCAGATATGGCAAAGAAGCAGTCGTAAAACCTTTTCCCCATCTTATCTCTGCTACTGGTGTTTACAAACTAGGAGCAGTAGCCTCGGGAGCCTCAAAAGACTCTCCCATGAGTAACCTCCAGTCAGATCCCTAATTTAAATACCCCCTTTATCAATCTGTGATGTTTCTGGCAGTTAAATAGAAGGAAGTGAGTAAAATGACATGCATAAAATGAATCCTTTTTAAGTTGTAAATGAGTGAGTCAGGATTCAGACTTGCCGAGATGCTCCAAATTAAAACCCCTGCTATAATTTTAAGCATGCTCTGTCTTACCGTTCTGCTGTTGTCTCCCTCAGGCTTGATTCACCTGGAACTCTTTAACATGTCTCTAGCAATGTGTTTGCACCAGGCCAGGCTCATACAGCAACTGAATTCACATCTTTCTGCACTAGCAAGCTGAAATGGTACGGCCGTACTACAACCAAGAGAGGGGGATGCATAAGCAAGCAAAAAAAAAAAAAAAAAAAAAAAGCCCAGAAATATCCTAAGAGAAGCTAATCTCAGTGGAATAAGACCAAAAACTGTTCAGAAGAAACATGTCAAAGGACATGCTAACATTCACTATCAATAGCTTTAACAGCTCAATTATTTTCTCCAAAAAATCTAATTTTTTTTTTTCCAAACACGATGGACTTGCCTGTGGAGTTCCCAGGAAGGCAGAGTAACCGGGCTCTGCAGCAGCATTGCAGCCAAAGTATCCGTGCATATGCTGTCCAGGCAATTCACAACACACTGTCTTTTCAGAAAGATATTGATTTGCAATGTAGGGCTGCTTCAAAAGAATGCAGAATGGGAGCCAAACAGCTAATGGTGATTGCATAGGAGGAAAAACATTTAATCAAGGGGATGCACCTCATCATGCTCAATTCAATTTTTGTAAGAGCACTGGAGAAAGCCAGTAAGTGTCCTGAGTGACAACCCCATTAAATAATAATCTGGGATCCTATAGAAGGCCAAGTTTCAGCCACCATCATGCATGCTGCAAAAGCTGCTAAAATGGTGTCTATGTGTATATATTTGTCATATGCAAATGGAGCATAAGAACTCTAAAATAACCATACATCAAATACATGGTTAAAAACAACAACAACAACAACACAGGTGCAGCATACACAGAACCAAAGTAAAAGAATGCATAGTTATGAGCTGGCAGAATTTTTGGTGGACTTAGAGCTCATACCACTCTGAAAAATAAAATACCAAAACAAGCCAGATCTCACAATCCTTAGGCAAATTGTGCCAAGTCATGCCACAAGGTGCTAGGCGGCAAAGGAAGGATGCCAGACTGCTACTCTCACAGCGACCCCTACAGGAGAATGGTTGATCCATTCTTTTTTAAAGGAGTTCCTGTCCTCCGTACACAGAATCACGAAAGGATATAAAGTAGATTAAGATACAACAACACAACTGAGAAATACCTTAGGTAAGAAATTTAAAAAGGCATGAAATCTAACCTTGTAAATATTCACTTATTTAAAAAATTAAAGTACAAGAGGAGGTAACTACTGTGTCAATGATAAGCGGTTGATACTCCCAAAGCTCCCCAAACTGGGGTATACAATGATGATGAGAAACCTCAGGCAAAGTGTTTTCCCTTCACATCCTAATTGGTTTAAATGAATCATCTCTTCTTTCTCCCACTTGCAAACCATCTTCACCTTCATTATTTTGAATGACACTATGAAGATATTCAACTTTGTTTTCCTGCAACACAAAAGCTTTAAAATCTTTTTAAAAAGTTATTGTTCAAACACAAATATTACATACTTTCATCTTCAACAAAGCCAAAAGAGAAAGCTATCTCCTTAATATCTGAAAACTATTGAATTATATGAGCATCATTTCTGCAGAACAGACTTCAACAGGTCTTTCAAGAACCTGAGGTATTTTTGTGATTATCCCTCCAGCCCAAAAAGACACCTTTTTCAGAACCAACAGCACTTCTTATTGAGTCATTCAAGATTTAATCATATGTCACCTCATAAAACTCTCTTGTATTGTCGGCGTTTTCCCCATTTTAAGGCCCTTGATAAATCACACCAATTACATTTTTCAAAATTATTTAAATACCACATAATACAATGCTAGGCATTTAGCAAATATTAAATTAACATTAAAAAATTAGTGAATTTCCCAACTCCATATTTTAGGGCTAAAAGTTCTTCTTAGGCTATCCCCTTTCCCCTATCATTCGTAAAATGTTTGTGTTCACTAAGACATCTTGTATAAAAACCAAGAAACACAATAACATTTCTCCTCTATTCTTTCATCTATTCATTCAGCAAACACGTTAATGTGCCCAGCAATGTGAAGAGTCATATTCCCTGCCTTCAATGAATGCCTTGAGTGATTAGAAATAAAGCAAGTGATTATAATACACTGAAATGAGTATTTTGAGAGTGCTCTATTAAGGATAAACAATATTCCTTAGGTGGCTCAAAAAAGACTTCACAGAGGAGGTACCTAAAGCTGAAGCTTCCAGTACTACCCAGGAGAAGAAGGACATTTGGGGAACAGCATGAAGCCTGAAACTGGAAGCTGTATGAGGAAATAACCAAGCCGTACCCACAGTGGTCACCATTGTGAAGGCTCAGAGGAATGGTGGCTCAATGCCCGGGCAGAAATGGCCCTGTAAGCCATGCTAAAAAGTTGGGAATTTTATCCTATAGGAAGTTGCCATTTAATCCAATAGAAAGGCCCTACAGGACTAGAGGCAGAACAGTAGCTGGATGAGGTTTTTCATTTTACAACAGAGTAATGGTGTAGAAATGGATTGGAGAGATGAAGGAAGGGAAGCGGAGAGGCCACTTGGAAAGCTAAGCTAGTGCTTCAGACAAGGCCCTGAACTAAAGCCATGAAAATGTGGGTGGAAAGACAACAGAGGTAAGAGGCATTCACCATAAGTTACCTGCTGAGAGACTGGACATGAAGTCTAATGGAAAGGGAAAATCTATACTGAATTCTCTCATATTACTAGTGAAAGGCTGGTTCATAAAGAAACGCGTGAACACAGGAAGAATATAAACTTGAGCAAAAGAGGAAACTATCATAAATTCAATTTTTTACACACTGAGTTTTAGGTATTTCTGAACATCCAAGTGGACATGTTGCATAGGCAGCTGTCTAAGGGTCTGGAGCTCAGATGACAGATCAAAAGTTTGCTTATACGCCTAGGTCAGGGTTTCCTAGAAACAGAGCTGGGCTCAGATCTTACAATTTGTTGAGGGCATGCTCTCAGTGAAAACAAATGAGGAGGCAGGACAGGGAGGGGAAAAGCCAAGGAAGAATGTGGCCTCAGACAAAAACTACACCCAGCACTAGTCTCCCGTGAAACAAGAGGGCCAGGCTTTTGTATCCCTGGGCTGATCAGTCACTGACTGAGACCTGGAGAAGGAGGACTTCTGTTCACCCTACACACCCACTACCAAGTGGATCTGAGCACAGCACCCATCCAACTATGATTCGGTCACAATGGACAATTTTTATTTTCCTCAAAGCTGGTTCCTCAGGAATGTTTATGTTTGCTGTTCTCTCTGCCTAGAATGTTCTTCCCAGATAACCCCTTGGCTGACTCCCTCCCATTATTCAGTTGGACCTCAGGTATTGCCTTTTCAGAGTCCTTCTCTGGCTTTTCTCTGCTGTTGCTCCTCCCTCCCCTATCACATTACACTGTTTTTGTTCATTAATTTACTTTGTTTGTCTTCCTCCCCTACTAGAATGTAAACTGCTCAAGAGCATGGACTTCTCATTTGTTCTCCTGTGTTTCCCCAGCCCCTAGGACAGTACTCAGTACTTGCTGAATAAATAAATAGTAAGTGGAGTTGCTGATGACAGAAGTTCAAACATATTCTGTGGACAGACATAGAGTGGAAATGGATGGGGAGCTTGAGGAATGGGTAGGGGCAAATAACAGTGTCAACAAGCATGTAGACAACAAGTCTGACTATAAAGCAGAAGTAAAGAGAGCAGCGAGAGGGCAAAGCTGCAGGAAATTAATCATTATGTCATACAGGATTCACAATCTATGGTGTTAAGAATATCTTTATTAGAGGCCATTGAGATGTGTCTGAAACTATACCATAAGAGAACAACAGTAGAGCTTAAAATAAAAATTATAGCTTCAAAGAGAAGAGACAAAAAGGCTTGTAAAAACAATCTCAGTGGACAGAGAGAAAAACAAGACTAACATCTACTAGGTCATTTTTGTGAGTAAACAAAAATTGATCCCTTGAAATGCCTGCCTTTATATGAGACTTTTTTAAATTCTAAAAAGTAGTATGCACTTCCCTGACTTTTAAAATAGATTATAATAAACACAATCTGATCTTCAACTGCTAATGGGGCCCATTATAAACATCAGCGGCAGCCCTCAGGGTTTAACAGTGGGCATACAGGGCCAGCTGGCTCCTAATCTCAATGACCTGACACCTAAGTGTTCTTCTGCTTCATTTTTATGATTCATTCTCTTTTTACCATCAAAATTGCCTTATTATGACCCTACATGTGTTTCTCCTTCTAATATCACCACACACTCCTCAGTCTTGCTACAGGCTTCCTCAGCCATCCCCATATTGGGCAACTAGATAATCAGGCTTATTGGAACAGTGTGTGAATGGCTTGAGTCAACAGGTGAGTTCAAAGCAGAACCAGGAGCTTTCTCCTGAGTGGAAAACATGTAGGTCTTATTCCACAGGCTCTGCAGTACTCAGAAACCCTTGTTTCATGTCAACCTTCCTGGAGCTATCTCAGACACAAGAGGCTGCCAGATAACTGATCTTCACATAAATAGGGTCTGACGGACAGGTGGGGCCAAACAAAAAATTTTTTAAAGCCTGGGAAAAAGAATTGAAGAAAGGGACAGAGAATTACTTTTATTCTGTCTTGATCTTTTTTTTTTTTTTTCTTTCCTACCAAAAGCCTGTGAAGGGAAAACACTTTTTTTTAACTGAACAAAGAAAAAGAAACACTAAGAAAATTTTAAATATGAGGGAAGAAAAGAGTACTTTATATATACAAATCTAACTATAATAATCAGCTACTTTATGAATTAGTTTCATTAAAATTTTAAGTCTAAAAGAAAGGAAAAAAACTGTAAATTTATTTTCAAAAGTAATAAAGGAAACAGAAATTTTCCAAAAATAAGCTGGTTTTCAAATGATTACAATTCCATATAACCCTAGCAACTTCTTTCTTTTTAAAAATAGATTATATTTAGTAATATATTAGCAATCTATTTTATGCTGTACATTTTTATGGTAAAATTTCATGTTATTGATTTTTAAATGTTCATTCTTTTTAGTAAGCCTAAACCCCAACCTTTTTGTGAACCCTAAAAACTTTATGACTTAATTCTCTTCTGTCACTCATTACTTACAATTTTATATATTTGAAGAAATGTCACTTATCTAAAATACTTTCCCAAAACACCGTGAAATTCTGGAGGAATCTGAACTGAACGTGTAACAGCCATTTCTTAACCACAACACCAAACCTATCCATATGTCATACATGACATTGCATGGTAATGTTGAGATTTTCCTCCTAATATTATACAATTTTGAGTGTTTTCTTGATTCTGTAGGGGAAAAAAGGAACTAATTTAATCAGTAAACATAGGTGATTCTACCAAAACCCAATAAATCTGTTCCCAGTAAAACTTTACATTCTGTTAAATTACACCCTAAAAACCAAAGAACTTATGTGGAAAATGATATTGAGGAAGATCATTCAAAACCTACACATCCGGAACACTAATAAAAACAAAACAATCCTAACAAACACACAAACATGCCATATTTTCTTCATCTCTGCATTCCCTACATTGCTGATACAATTTTGCATACAATGGATGCTATCATATGTCTTGGCTAAAGATAAATCCTGTGCTGATCCCTATGAACTGCAGAAGGTGAAAAATGTTTTGTTATGAACTTCATCTAAGTTGGAAATTAAAAATCCAAAGCTAGAGCTATAGCAAGGGAACTTCAGATTGTTAAGGTTGTCAAGAAGCAGCATGGAAAGTTGACAATTATGACTCTATAACAGAAACTGGTAGATGCAGACTATCATTTAAAAAAAAAAAATCTTATTTTTGCCTGGCTTTCAAAAAAATCTGGTTTCAGGGCACTGCTTTCTTTTTGAGACAGGGTCTCACTCTGTTGCCTAAGCTGAAGTACAGCAGCACGATTATGAGTTACTGCAGCCTGGACCTCCCAGCTTCAAGTGATCCTCCCACTCAGCACCTCAGCCTCCCGAGTAGTTGGAACCACAGGTGCACGCCACCATGCCCAACTAATTTTTGTATTTTTTGTAGAGACAGGGTTTTGCCATATTTCCCAGGTTGGTCTCAAACTCGTGGGCTCAAGTGATCCACCCTCCTTGGCCTCCCAAAGAGCTGGGATTACAGGTGTGCACCACCGCTCCTGGCTCAGTCTACTCCTTTCCATGAAATAAATTTCCTCCTCCCTACATGTTGTGTTTCCTGGTTGTATGCCCTCAATTATCCTGGATGATAATTTGTCTGCATCTCAGTTTTTGCTTCCCCATTAGTTCAATTACAAACCCTTGTTTCAAAAGACTTGTATCTGCATTAAAACAGATATTGGTTTTCTATATACCAACCATACATATGGTTTCTACATACATACACATGCACATTTATGTATTTATTATTTATTCAGGTGATATCTAAAATGCATGGGCATTCACATGGGGCATGGCGCAGTTTTTCATTTTTACACCCTAAGCAGAAACACAACTGGAGTTCTGATGTGGTGTCATGCCTTAAGTGTGAGTATGGAGAAGATCTGGATGTAAAAGTGATTTTATTATGACCACATCCACGAAATAACAGTATCACAGAGTTCCAAATGTACAGCACTAATATGATCTGAGAAATGTGAATTAAATTATAAGACCTCAACGGCAGACACAAAATCCTTGGGGTAGCATCAAGAAGAAAGGCAAATGGCACTGAGAGAAGATGTGAGGATTTTCTCTCTTCCTGATGTCAAAATGCCATTGAGGACAGAGGCTACAATCCCATGACTATCAAAAAACTGCTTAAGAAGCTAAGTCTCATTTGTAAAAACTTAGACCTAGGTTTTTGTATCAACTCTGAAAAGGAAAAAATAAATTCTAGTTCAGGGGTATAAGTGAGCTTTATTGCTTTTAGAGACTTTGTCCCAGCTTTCCAAAATTTCACTTAGTTTGAAAAATCAGGAAAACCTCAAAAGGAAGAAAACCCTCTTAAAAGAGCCTGTCAAATAAACATACAGAAATAATTTTTAATTACATTTGATAGTTTTAAATCTAGAAAACCTTTGTCACTTATGTAGTATGTACTTGAAAATACTCAAATAAAAAGTATTTGTTAAGTAATATACTTCTTTTGTCTCACTCTACATACACCTAATAAAATAGGAAGCAGGCCCTTGGGAAAGAACGGTTAACAGTGCTGGACGTTCAACAACAAATACTTAGGACAAGCAAAGGATAACCAACTGAAGATACTAAAAATTGAAATTAAAATGTATATCCCTATATAATTTAACTCACTTTCCTGTGGCATTGTTTTAGTATTTGCCTTTTCAAGCTAATACTGATACAATTCAGATTCCAAAACCATGTGTGCATCACTCTCCAACAACAGAAAGAAAACCCAGAAAGGCTTTTTGGCTAAGGAAGATTTCATCATATGATCATTTAACAGTTCAGTATCACTGGGGTGACAGTGAAATCAGGTTCCTTACAAACATGCATAAGTCACAGGGATATTAACAACTCTGAAATGCTTTAACCTACTCTGCAACCCTTTTGTATTCAGTAACATCATGACAACAGCAGCACCCAAATATTAGTTGAATCCTTTTTGCCATTCCTTGTGGAATGCTTTCCCTGAGTGGTTATTAAAACAGTATAGGTTCCTGTTTCTTAAAAAGAAGTAGAATCGAATTGTTTGGAATGGCCAGCACATTTTTTCTCCTTCCTGGGGAATGGTTTTTCCACCCCATGCCATCCACTGCAGTCTAGGGAGGGTTGCACCTTATCCAGGAACAGACAAGGAATCCAACTTACAGTAATCCTTCCCTGGGACTTTTTCAGCCAGAGCTCAGTTGTGCCCCTCCCCTCAGTTGTGCTACCTTTGCTTGATGATAGCAAAGCAGAGAAAGCATCCGCTTAGAAGCAGCCAGTGGCAGTGTCTCTCAACCTGTGAAGAAGCTCAACTCAGATCCTAAAGCCATCAAGTAGTAAAATTAGAGATGCGGGTAACATAGAGACAGACAGCACTGATAACATGGAGGTAGCACCCGCTGAGGTTCTAGCTCTGCTGGTTGCCTGACTTTCTAAAGCATAGTTGTTCAGCTCTTGTTTCTATTCTGCAATACTTCTCCTCCCAACAAATCTATTTCTTTCTTTAGCCACTTCAAGTTGATTTTCAGCTCCTTATAATCAAGAGTGCTAGTACACATGGGGATACATGTACAGAAAGGACACAGAGCTACTGTGAACCACTAACACCAGAAGTAAAGAAAATAACTTAATAGATGTCTTGTTTTAAGCTCTAGGAAAGGGAAATATAAGGTAGATGTTTATATAATGGTAGGAAAGGATGGGTTTAATAGCAGTCAAGGTTTTTACAAAGCTACTTTACACACCTAACTATATAAAAATTTGTACTAAATTGAGTACCATTAAAATTTTTTATTCTTATAATTTTTAGGGGAAAGCCATAAAATATTAGCTACTGATCAGTTATCTGAGCCTGCAGGAAGCCTGAATGCTTTGACCAATTAGTTTAACCAGACATCCAAGTTGCTGTGGTAGCACATGCTCAAATTTTAGGCACAGTACCTAAAGGGAAATAAACTGACTATCCTTATTGATACGATCTATAAATTGTTGGTACATACTACCACACATAAGTAGCTAAGAAATGTCATAAAAAAATATGAAACTGAGAGTGGTTTGTTGTACCGATCCTGACCTTTAAAGGCTTCTGGCCAGAAGGAAAAAGGGTTATTAAAAATTAAAGAAGTAATATTGAGGGGATTTTGGAAAAAGCCACAGAAATACACTAGGGATTTGTGGAATATGTAAAGAAAGTGCTAAGAAGACACTGTAAAGTAAACTACATTTTCTGTATTTTACTGCTAAGGGATTTTTTCCATGTTCTATTCATTTACCAACCATTTATTGAGCTTTGTATTAATCACTATAGGAGGTATAAAGATGAATGAGACACAACTGCTGTTCTCACAGATACTTATACAAATAAAAATAATATGAAAATAATTGTCATACTATGGGAGTTCAAGTTGAGGAGGCCTCAGAATGACAGATCAAGCAAAATTGGCAGATTTTCACTTTAGGTAATCAAATTCTGAATACCAGAGTCACAGAGAATTCAATAAGTAAAATGCTGGGGGTTGGAGGAACATGTATATCCACAGACTGTCAATGATCACTCTTAGCACCAGAGTTACTATCTATATATGGATGTAATTTGATAATTTAACAAAGAACTTTTGTAATATCATAGGAGCATAGCCTAGAAGATTTGAACGATTTCTGTAATTTGAACCTTTATGAATAAGGGTTCTTTTCTTCTCTCTGGTAGATTATCTGGATGGACTCCAGGGTCTCCAAGTACACTGCCAAGTACTCCAAGTACACTTTGAACATACGGTTCAAAGATGTGTTTTATCGGGCCAGGCACAGTGGCTCATGCCTGTAATCCCAGCACTTTGGGAGGCTGAGGTAGGCGGACCATGAGGTCAAAAGATTGAGATCATCCTGGCCAACATGATGAAACCCCGTCTCTACTAAAAATACAAACATCAGCTGAGTGTGGTGGTGCATGCCTAAAATCCCAGCTACTCGGCAGGCTAAGGCAGGAGAATCACTTGAACCAGGGAGTCAGAGGTGGCAGTGAGCCGAGATTGCACCACTGCACTACAGCCTGGCAACAGAGCCAGACACCGTCTCAAAAAAAAAAAAAAAAAAAAAAAAGACGTGTTTTTTCCTAGTTGCCCTGGACACAGACAACCAAACTTTTTTCCCACCTATGTTAAGAAAAATATAGCTTTGGGGACTGTTACAACAGCTAGTCACCAGGAACTTGGAGACTATCTTTACACCTCTCTCATCATCTCCCCAATATTTATTGTAATTTAGGGAAAGTAAAGTTTTACTCATCACAATACAAAAACCTAATAGATTAACTTAGTTTTATCAATCCTCCCCTGAAGCACCTGATTCCCTCAATAACCACTGTTTCTCTTAATCATTTAGGGAAAATTCAGCTCACATAAAACATAGAGGTACTTTCTGCCTGGCCCCATCATAACTAGTTCCTTCTAAGGGCACCTAGTAATTGCAGCCCCGGCAGGACCACCTGATTGCAAGGAATCACAATGTAGCATGGATCCACCTTGTTTCAGAGATTTCCTGCCACACCCACCAAGGTTATTTAACTCAGAACTCTTAAGTGTTAAAACAGGTTTGATAAGGAGGAAAAAGAAAACATCATAGATGAAGCCATATAAAAAGGTGCACTGGGGCACTAACTTCAACATAAAGGCAGATACAGAACAGCTAGATGAAGACGAATGTTAAGTTCAAGGATCAGACAAATTTGTGTTCTTGATCCAGGCCTTGTGCAAGCTACCAATCTTATGAGAATACTTAGAATAGTTCCTATACCTAATAGGGTTGCTGTGGGGCTAAATGATGTACAAACTACTTAGAATAGTGCTCAGTAAAGAAAGGGCTATTGCAATCCAGTGATAAGCATAATGTGTGTTTAAGTGTGATCAGGCACTAAGCTGTTAGGAACCACAGACTCCCATCCTGTGTCCTGTACTTCTGCAGGAGGGCTTATACTCGTCTTGGTTCTCTTGGTTCAGATCAGTCTGGCACTTTCTTCTGTATCAGCCATGGGCTGTCAGGCTCATTTTCTCAGTCACCCCCTAATTTTATCAGTTCCTATTGAGTCTTCTCCAGTATTTCTTTTTTTTTTTTTTTTTTTTTTGAGACAGAGTCTCGCTCTGTCACCCAGGCTGGAGTGCAGTGGCCGGATCTCAGCTCACAGCAAGCTCCGCCTCCCAGGTTTACGCCATTTTCCTGCCTCAGCCTCCCTGCGCCCGCCACCACGCCCAGCTAGTTTTTTGTATTTTTAGTAGAGACGGGGTTTCACCGTGTTAGCCAGGATGGTCTCGATCTCCTGACCTCGTGATCCGTCCGTCTCGGCCTCCCAAAGTGCTGAGATTACAGGGTTGAGCCACCGCGCCCGGCCCTTTTCCAGTATTTCTGTTTCTATTGGCATTGCAATATGCTTTTGCACTATTCCATAAAATTCAAACACTTCTTAAACAGCCATAGGAGTTACCCCACAGGACTTCTTGATATTTCCTTTGACTAAAGGTGGAAGGAGCTATTTGAAAGTTTTAATGAGAAAGTTTAGCGCACAGCCTCTCTTCTCTCTCTGTGGATTTTCTTCCTTTCTCACTGTCATATTTCCCCTTGTAACTACAAAGCTGCAGGGTAAGAGTCAAGACAGAACTGAGAACCCATGGCTACCTAATGAAATATCAAAGATAAGGTTTACCAAACGGATTAGAAAGATGACAAGAGATTTTATCACCATCAGCACACACAAGGAAAATTTAGTGAGTAGCAAATGCTAGAAGAGGGGAACACTCATCAAGAGTCAATTTTGCCAAAGCAAGCAAATACCTCTTCAAATACACAGTTGGCAGGCATATATTTCCAAAAAAATTGGGGGTGTTGTAAGATAACTGATGCCAATCAGGAAGCAGGAATTTGTCTTCCGAAATTTTACTAAACAAAATGTTCTATCTGATCAAAGAAGGAATAAAATTCTGAGGCATCAGCTTTCAAAACATGCACAAATAATTGGTTTTCTTATTAAAATTTGGTGAATAACCCATGATGCATATTATCTATATATAAAGAATCTATCCACATGTTAAATACCACTCAGAAAAACCCATCACCATACTATATAAAATGTAGCATCAGAACAATATAATTTTAACTAGAATTAATCCTATCAGAACAAACATCGAGTAAAACATCAAGTACCATGAATCAGCTAATTTTCTTTAAGTATTTAAGTACTTTTTTTTAAATTGGCATACCCATGCAACACGTCTTTTGTTTTTCTTTTTTTTGAGACGGAGTCTTGCTCTATCGCCCAGGCCGGAGTGCAGTGGTGTGATCTCGGCTCACTGCAAGCTCCACCTCCTGGGTTCACGCCATTCTCCTGCCTCTACCTCCTGAGTAGCTACAAGCACCAGCCACCGCACCCAGCTAATTTTTTGTACTTTTAGTAGAGACGGGGGTTTCACCGTGTTAGCCAGGACGGTCTCAATCTCCTGACCTCCTGATCCGCCTGCCTCGGCCTCCCAAGTGCTGGGATTACAGGCATGAGCCACCACGCCCAGCCGCAACACTTCAAGTGGAAGTAATTACTTGGAAAAGTTGTTTGATTCTTTTAATACTATTTAGATATTCTAAAAGAATTAGAGTAACAGAACTTTCACCAATTACACATATAATTGTGTAAAATTTTTATTCTGAAATTACTTCTAGGTTTATAGAAAATCTTACACGGGGCAGGTCAGCTCCATATAATTCAAAGGTACTATGTAACATCCAAAAAGCTAAAGGAAGAAAGCACACTGTAACTGCACTGAAATCTGATGCTTTATAAAAAGATTTTTTAGGCAAAGTGCAGTAGCTCACACCTGTAATTCCAGCACTTTGGGACGCCAAGGCAGGAGAACTGCTTGAGGCCAGGAGTTCAAGACTAGGCTGGCCAACACAGCAAGACCCCATCTCTAAAAAAAAAAAAAATAGAAAAATAAAGATTTTTTAAACACCACAATGCAAAAAGTGCTATCTCTTTAAATGACAATTTTCTCATGTTTATAGCGACTGTAAAGATTAAAGCTAAGAATTTCCTCAGGTAAGGCATGTCTCCTTTTTAACAAAGAAGAAAAGGGGAATAAAACTGTCATTATTCCCAAAGTTGTCTCCAACTTTAAATCTCCCTTGATTCGGAACTCTTCTCAGCTGCAACTCCATTTCTCTGTTCCTCTTCATACCAAAATTCCTCAAAAAGAGGATCCCAACTGGTTCCACTTCCTCAGTCCATTCATTCTTAAACTCATTTTAATCATATTTCTGTCCTCTCCACTCCACTAAAGGTCAGCAAGCCTCCTCAATGGCAATAGCAGTGGGCAATTCCCAGACCTCATCTGAACCTCTCAGCAGCATGTGACACAACTGATCACCTCCTCCTTCCTGAAACTCTTTCTTCACTTTGACTCCAAATACCATAACCCCGTAGTTTTCCTCCTACTTCACCGGCTCTGCCTCCTCAGAATCCTTTGCTGGACACTCTTCCCTTCCCAACCTATAAAGGCATGTGTCCCAGGATGGGGACCTTGGGCCTCTTGCCATCTCTGCCTATACCCCCTCTTTAGGTGACTCTTATCCTATCCTCTTGCTTAAGTACCATCAGTAAACTGAGGGTTCCCAATTTTGTATCTCCAGGTCCTACCTTTCCCTCATCCTCAGACTCACATATCCAAATACTTACGTGACAACTCCTTTAGGATATATAAAAGGAATCTTAAGCTGTACAAAACAGCTGAGGTGGGGGATCACTTGAGGCCAGGAGTTTGAGACCAGCCTGGCCAAAATACAAAAATTAGCCAGGCATGGTGGTGTGTGCCTGTAATCCCAGTTACTAGGGAGGCTAAGGCACAAGAATCGCTTGAACCTGGGAGGCGGAGGTTGCAGTGAGCCGAGGTTGTGCCACTGCAATCCAGTCTGGGCAACAGAGCCCGCCTCTGTTTTTAAAAAAAAAGTACAAAACCCAATCAAATTCCTGATTCCATAACCTCTCAAAAACGCTGCTCCTCTTCCCAATATTCCCCCATCTCAATATGATCCTACCTTTAAGTCACTCAAATTTCTCTAGTCGAAAACTTGAGAAACCTTGATTGTACTCTGTTACCCTATATCCACTCCAGCAGCTAGTTCCCTTGGCTCTCCTTTCAGAACATATTCAAATCCCACTACTCAGCTGCTCCACTGCTCCTATCCTAGTATAGGCGACCATCACATCTCACCTAGATGATGACAACAGCCTCCTAACTGGTCTTTCTGCTGCTATTCTCACATTCTTCCTCCCGATACAGTCTACATTCTACACAACAGGCAGGGTTTTTTAAATTATCACCATCCTGCTCAAAACCTCAAACAGCTTCTGACTTGGAGTAAATTGCCACATCTCAACCATGACCAGCAAGGTACGACCTCTCTGACATTCTCCCCTAGACCCTTTGTTCATTCCACTCCAGCCACCCTGAACTCCTTCCTTTTCCTTAAGAACACTAGGCTCTCTACACTCAAGGCTGTTGCCCCCTTCTCCTGAAATATTCTTCCTCCAGATATTCCCATAGTTTGCTTCCTCCCTTCTTTCACATCTACACTCACATGTCATCTTCTCGGAAATGCCTTCCCTGAACATTTATCAATACCTACCTCCCATCCGTTTCTTCCCCTTTCCTTGCTTTTGTTTATATTCCTCAGAAATTCAGCCTGGTCATATCTGTTTATTATCTACCTGCCATCCCCACTTGTGTAAAAGTTCTCTGGTGGCAGAGATTTGTCTATCTTGCTCTATCTCAAATCTCCAGAGTCAAGAACTCTGTCTGGTAAATAGTAGACGCTCAGTAAACATTTGTTGAATGAACATAAGAATGAATCATTTCTATACTCTTACCCATTGTTACCAAGGTAGAGAATATACATTTCAATTGTTTATTACTTTTAATACACATGCTATGATGCCAAAGAAACCATTAAAATTTTTCATGTTATATTTTAAGGACCTCGTAATGTCAGAGGATTTCTAGGCAGAAAGAGCAGCCTGAGCAAATAAATGAGGTAGAAAATATTACAACATACTTAAGGGAATACAGAAAATTCCCTACAAGAAATCTGGGGAAAGTGGGGGAGAAGGAAGGAGCACAGGTGAAAAATGAAGTGTAGATAAGGCTGATAGCAAGACAAAGGGCAATCATGAAGGGTCTTGTGTGCCTGCCTGTGTTGAGTGTCATCTTGTAGGCAACAGGGTGTCATAAGCAGGGAAACAGCAATCAAAATTTCATTTGGGAAGAATTATTCTGATCACATAAGATTACATAACTCACATAATCATGTCTGTTCTTAGTTGTTGTAGCAGCTTAGCCGTTCCAGATCCACACACAGATAGGACATATAAGCATATAAGTCTTAAATGCTTATTTAACCCCTTATCATTCATACCTAAAAGGCATTCATAGTTTCTTGCTCACAAATCTTCACCTGATCCATTTTCCCATGAAATATTTTCTCAGCACGTTCTCATTTGAATATTTTCAATTTTTAATCAATTAGCTCTTCAGTTTAAGAACACTTACATGACAGTCCTTAATTAACGCACACAAATCCCTATGCATGCAATGTATCAGTTAACTTATACTATTAAATGTTAATACTACAATGAATAGTAAAATATTCAAAAAGAAAATTCAATTATAGTTATTTTAATCAGTAAAAATCTGGTATCTGATTATTAAGATACCACAACAGAGTTTATCCAATACAAACTTCAAATTAAAGTAAAATAAAGTTCAGTTGGTCTAGACAAGGGGCATATTAAAAGTCCTATATTTTTATGGTTAAAAAATAGGTTTGATTTCAATACCTAATATTTACTAGCATAAAGAAGTTTAATATCAAATACATATTGTCAGTTTACTACGTTTAATTTGTAATCAAATGACATTCAATTAAAGTTAAATGGGTATGTTTTACCAGTTTTTTTTAAATCCTTATTTGCCTTCTATTCCTCTTTGCTTCCTCTGTATCCTTAGTATTTATAATGTAATCATTACTTTTCCCTCTTAACCTTAGAGCTTACTCTTAACATCCTATTTGATAGTTATTCCATCTTTGCTTCACAAAATCATCATATAATGAACACCTACACATCAGGCATAGTGCCAAGCCCTGTGGCACAAAGATAATAAAAGGTAAGCCCTCTACCCTGAAGCAGACTCTAATCATAGTCGTCCAGTCTTCCTTCCCACCTCTTGAACATCCACGTCACGGACTATCCCTTTAATTACATGACGTACCTACATCTACTTTTATCTCCTCACCCAAACGACTTAATTCCAACAACATACTTGTTCCTCCTCAATGATATTTCTTACACTAGCCTCTTTATACTATAAGTCCATTTTAAAAGGAAGAAAAATAAATCAAGGACCAAGGTGTCATATTAGAGTCATCTTAAACAACTTCTCCGCTCAGCAAGTTTACAATTAACACCAAATCAGAGAGGATCTAGAAAGAGGATCATTATGATGAATGAACAAAGAATATAAATACACAAAGCAACCATTTCCAACAAAGGCAGAAGACCCAATATCAATGACTAAGTAGATGTTCTGTCGCTAGGACTTAGGAGCACAGAATCCACTGAGGCCAATGAATTGGATCTAGGGACAAAGAAGCAACACGGCACAGTTACTTCGTTGTACAAATTAGTTCAATTTCTGCTCTCCCAGTCTATTTACCTGAACAAGCTTTTCCTGGAAGTTCCCAACAACACAGCTGTGCATGTGTGGTATTACAGGGAAAGCCAAAAACAAAGATGTCTGCATAAGCTATTCATTATAAAGACACAAGTTATGGAAAAATGAGGAAACCTCTGATGATGTCTGTCCCCAGCTAGGAGAACTTACCTAGTAGGTGCTAACCTTGGCAAGCTTCATTCAAATCTGTGTTGGTATCACAAACTAGGGTCTATTCCAGGTCAGGACTCATCATTAGCTTATACAAATTCTGTTCAATAAATATTTAAGTATGAAGGAGAGCAGATGTTTTAAATTTTAAAAATGACCTTTAGCCATCAATCTTAATATTTACATTCCACAGAAGTATTCTCATTTTAAAAACCTTTGGGAAGAATACACAGAGCAACCATTTCAAAATGGAAAACAGCAAATATGTACAAACTCTGAAGTACTTCCTATAACAGTATGAAAAAGAAACCAGGCTTTTCACACACAGGCTAAAAGACCGATTCTTTCATTCATCTGCTTCACATTTTTATGCACCTTTTCCTAGTACATCCCACAAGCTACAGAACCCTACTGGCAAAATGCTTTACTCTGGGGAGAATTTTCTTTTTTTACTTGATAGAAGAAATGGCCTGAATTTAAAGCTGTTTTTCTTTCTCACCAGAACAATGCAGTAACTTCTATGCAAAATATAATGAAAAGTGAAGTCACCTGCCCCAGCCTCCCAAAGTGCTGGGATTACAGGTATGAGCCACCGCACCCAACCAGAATAGCCCATTTTAGCAAATATAACAATATGTGTCATTTACTTTAAAACTATCCTTTGGAAATAAATAAATTATATATATAATGTATTCCTGCCCTAGTCCTGGGGCAGGAAGCAGAGAACAGTAAGACCCCATCATGGCCCGCCAGCATAGTCTCCACCAGGCAGAGCCCCCATGCATTCTTCTTAGTCCACATCATTAGTCTGCTGACAGCTGAAAAAACAAACGTGGCATGTAAATGGTTCTGGGCTCTTAAGGGATATCGGTGTACAGTATGTCAAAGCAAGGGCTGTATAGAAGTCAATATATAAAAATTAAAAGCTTCTATAAGACTGATTTTCCTGAGTGACTTACAAGCTAAATCTTTAACACAGAAATAGAATTTCAAAAATATTTGGGCAATTGTGGCATCATTTTGAAATAAACACACAGCCATCCAAAGTTGGTAATACTTGAAAAAATAAGTCCTTGGAATATAGAAATGTAATGGAATGTCTGGGTATATCTGTCTGAAAACCACACCAATATAACACACAAAAAAATAAGCTCTTTTCTTACAGAAAAAGAAGCATTCGATGGACCAATGATACAAGAAGAAAAGCCAGAAATACTGGTTGTCAAATATTTGAGATCAAATGTATCTTTAAAACAATTCCAGATGCAAAATATATATATTTTGCAGATTGGAGCACACCATATTTCATTTCTCTTTACTTTTTATACCTTTAAGTATGGCACACACTTGTAATAGGACAACTTATGTATGTAGAAAATGCATCCTTCCTCTCAAACTCACTCATCTGAAATAAAACTGCTTATCTCCCGCCCCACAACAATCACGAAATCAACTGCATGGCACTCCCAAACCTCACTTACGGGAATTACATCCTCCAAATTATTCAGACCCAATGCCTTGATAACTCTAATTTGATATCCAATCTGTTAGCAAATACTTCTCGCTCTACCTTCAAAATGAATTAAAAATCCAACCATTTCTCAACGTCTCCAGTGCAGCCACTGTAGTTGGATGGTGGTGATCTACAATCATCTTACAGATTATTGTAGGTGCCTCTCACTGGTTTCCTGCTACGCTACTGCCGACTGTCTTTTTCTCAGCATAGCTGAGATAGTCATCTTTTTGAAATGGAAGCCACGTCGCTTCACTCCGCCTAAAAACTTCCAATGGTTTCCCACCTCATTCAGAATAAAGGCCAATTTTACAGCAGCCTACAAGGCCCTGTGCAATGTAGCTCATGTTTCTGAAAAATTCCTGCTACTCTCCCCTTACTCTTCTCCATCCACAACAGCCTCCTTGCCATTCTCTCTGCCTGAAACAGCATTCTCCTGTGCAGCCACATGGTACACTTCTTCATGGCCTCCAAATCTACGCACACAAGTCACTTTTTCTGTGAAGTCTTCCCTGACCATCCTATTTAAAATGACAAACTTTCCTTTACCCTCCCTTTATTTTTTTCCACAGTACTTACCACCCTCATACAAACAAATTTTACCTATGTCTTTATTATCTGCCTCCTTTCACGGCTAAGTTCCAGGAGGTCAGGACTATTTTGTCCACAGTTGTACCCTCATGGTCCATAACTGAGATAAACACACAATAGATGTTCAATAAACATTTGTGAATAAAATTATTTCTCTCCATAAACCGCCAAATTGTGTGATCAAACAGGGAGTATATTTTAACATTTTTATAAAATATTTTCAGGTAATTATTACTATGAGTAAGAATAAAATAAAAAATCACAATACAAAATACATAGAGGACTTAAGTCTGAACTGAGCACCAAGGGAATGGTGGTCACATTTCTAATTAAACTTATCCCTGTTTGTTCTGTTTTACTTTAATTTGCTTACTTTCTAAAGTAATCTCTGTCAAAATGAATGCTTAGAAATATAATTTTTTTAATTCTTTTTCTTTTGTTCTTATATATCATGATACAAAAATGATTTTATTACAAGTATGTGGAAAATTCTCTACATTTGCCATATATCAATTTTTAAATTCCATAATAATTTTATTTTAAAGTAATTATATTGTGGCTCATAAAATGACACACAACTAAAGGATTCCTCATTCTGTAGTTAGAGAACGCCATCTGGCTCAATATGAGAGAAACCACACTATTATACTGAATACTGTTATAAATGCAATCGTTCGTGCTTCCAAAGAAACTTACTGCTAAGATGAAATAAATTAAGTTGTGGTATTTTATTTAATACTACTTTATAAACAAAAATTACACAGACATAGTGAAAGAAGTTAATAGTAAAATATTGACCATAAATGGGTAGTTCTAAGTATTTTACAGGTATTGCCATATTTAATCTGTACCAGAATCCTTTGAGGGAGGCAGGTACTATTTTTAATCCCACTTTACAGATGTGAAACCTCGGGCACTAAAAAGATAGGCCACCAAACAGAATCCTAGTAAAGCTGGAATTCAAATATAGGCAGCCTGGCTCCAGAACCCACACACTTAAGTGTCACACAATCTGCCTCTTCTAAGACAGCAAACATCAAGCAAACTCACCTAATATGCCTTTCAGAGCATTAAAAATAGATTGAGATCTGCTTTATAGGGTTTGCAGTCTAAAGATTTGGACCCTCAATTTTTGATGGTACACTACTTTATCAAAAATTATGCCTGGGACAGATGATCAGATTTTTCTAATGCAGTTTCATAAGTATCCAGAAGAAAATATTTACTTTTTAAAAAGGTAAACAAAAACTAAAATATAAGTTTGAGTATCAATATAGTAGTTAGACTCCATAAGTAAGTGTCTTACATTAATCACGAAGCCTGAAATTCTATAAAATTTTTCTCAAAGCCCAATAATTTCCCTTCCTGTTATATCATCAAAGAATGATTTCCAAATAATTTGCAATTTATTAGAAACTTTCAAATTCCTCGCCTATTCAGCAAACAATTATTAAGTACCTAGATGTGTTTCATGTCTTCAAAGTATTTAAGTTCCATAAATTTTTCAAATGCCATTTTGAGGTCAAAATTCCCTGGAATTATGGAAAAATATAGGGTTATGGAAACTCATTTTATAAACATTAAATATAAAAAGCAGTCTGCTCACAACCGTCATGTATTTCTTACCTTTCCCCAAGGAACAAATTTCTAGTCAGCAGCTAAACTAGTCTGGGCTAATGGTTTTCCCTGGGGTAGTATGAGAAGATCTAATTGTAAAAATGCCTTCAGTCTTTTTCTCCTCAAAGGAGGCCAAGGGCTCACAGA
The DNA here is from genome assembly GCF_047675955.1 of Chlorocebus sabaeus. Classification (NCBI taxonomy): domain Eukaryota; kingdom Metazoa; phylum Chordata; class Mammalia; order Primates; family Cercopithecidae; genus Chlorocebus; species Chlorocebus sabaeus. The sequence goes on from NC_132924.1 coordinate 62,136,521, forward strand.
CTACACAGTTCAATTAAACATTTTCATTTTCATTCATTCATGCCCTTCCTCTTTTATTCTTCTCCTCCATTTTCTGCCATTCTTGCTCAATCTAAAGATGTTCCCTACCCACACCCAGCCTCCCTGAACAGCCCTTCAGTCCACACATAAAACAACAAAGGACCCTGGTGATAACAGATAAAAATAAAGGTATTATTAGTATCTAACCTGTACCAAATAAAAAGAAAATCAAAAATAGGCTAAATTAATCATTAAAACCAGCACCATTATCTTCTTTCTATGGCTCCTGAAAGTAAACACAAATCCCTTTAAAAAGCTTCACAAGTCTCTTTCCACCTCTTCAACCGCATTCAGCCGTATCTGCTTATTCTTGAGCACCAGAATTCAAGATAACTACAACTGCAGTACTGATACTGTATTCTAACTGCCTGCTGATTTGTCTGAAAACTGAGGGTACTGACAGTGGAGGAGTGGTGGAGGGTACAGCTCAAGCTCCACAAAGGCAAACACTGTGGGAGGGCCAGGGACTGTTCTCTCTGGTTTACTAACCACTGCAATCCAACGCTGAACACAAGGTCTCACAGATGTCTCATAGAGCACAATTATTTTGCTAGGTGGGAGAGAGGAAAGGAGAAAGAAAAGGGAAGGGAGGGACTCTGAAAATTCATTATGGCTTGTGGGTGGTCAGAGTAATATAATCACATTGTAAATATTGTTTCTACATATGAATGCTGTTCCAAACTGTCTCTGAAGTCAGCACTGACTACACCAATGGAGATTATAATGCCCGCTATATCAGAAATACCCTGTTTTGGGACATTCTCCCACTAGGTCACTAAGTATGACAGCTTTTATTACATTACCATAATAAACTTTCAATATATCATGGAATATCTTTTCTAGTTTATTTTTCTAATAATCTGTTAGCAGCAGTTTTTTGTGAACACCTCTTACTGTCATTGCCCATTAATTACTGCCTAGGTGCTTTAACGTGCATACTTAAGTCATTTCCATTTGTTCTATAAATAACAAAAAACAATATTTTATAAAGCAGAAATTATTAAAGGTATTTTGAATAATATAATTTAAAATTGTGACATACAGCAAAGGCTAATTATGACGTAAGAGAAAAAGATTAAATCATCAAGTTAAGTTGCTTCGATATGATCATAAGATGACAGGCTTTTCCATTTATATTTCCATTTCTTATTTATTTTCTCAGGTGTCAATACTGACTGCCATTAGAAATCTGTATTCACTGGTCTATGACTGATCTCAGGCACCAAAACCAGATACTGAGTGTCCACCAGAAATCTCTGAAACAATAATTTTATTTATTAGATGCAGGAACAGGTCATAGGAGTGTGTGTTCTGACTGCTGTGGTAACCACAGTCCAACCTGGATCTCCTGAACTTCCCTCCTAATACCTCCCTTAGAGCCTAAGCCTTTTACTTACACTTTGTCATTCTAATATTATTCGTATTGATTTAGGTGACACCAAGGAAAAAAGAAATCATAATTCTAAGTCACATTTCTCACTTGTCAAATCTGGCGGTTTAAATCGAGTATTTATTGGCTGTCTTCTCCGTCCTTCAGCAGTTATCAACACTTTTAGCTGCAGCAACCGTTCCTATTTGCTTTAGATCATCATCAAAAGAAAGAGGCCACCGTTCCACAATTTTATTTATCAGGGTACCTCAGAAATTGCTTTTATACTACAAGTTGTTTCCCAAGATTAATATAATGTCTTTCTCTTTCAAATGTCTTTCAAACTATGTAAACAGGTTTTAAAGGTAAAATACTATGTTTTAAATAACTGAAATCCTTCTTGGGGGTGAGAGAGAGACTCTTACCCAAAGTATCACAGATGAAAACTTTCTGCCTTGTTTTCAAGACCCTCTGAAAATCTAGCATATCACTTCCCCATTTTCCCATCTCATTAGACATTTAGTCATTAATATGTATCTAGATCCATTATTACCCTCATATCCTTTAATTATTTCTCCTTTCAGTACTACTGTTTCAATCTTTTTCCCTTGTTCAAAAAGCCTTCCTTTTCCATCTTCTATCAAACCAAAACCCTACTCACCCTTCATAGCCTTCTAAATAAAGCTTTTTCTCACAGTTCTTGCTTTAATTAGCCTTCCTCAACCCAAAAGTCCAGAAGTTCAGAGCTGCTTCTTAGCCTAATTTTTAGAACAGCCCTAAATAAACCCTTAACTCTGGTCGGTTAATGTAACAGATTCATATTAAGGATGATTTTTCAGGTTTAAGAAAAAAGAACATATTTGGCTACTCCACACATCCCTCAAATCTCCCTACTTCTAATGTTTACATTTTACAACCCACTCAAATCATGGGTTAGAAAACAGGGAAACCTTTTTTTGAATAAATTACCCCTCCGTTCTGATGTGATTTGATCTAGTTGAAAGTTAACATTTCTAAGTTGCGTAAGTCACAGCTGCTGCTTTAAAAAAAATCAATCACAACTAGATCGTGTATTCACACATTAGAGGCAGTCATATGAATGAGTTTTTAAGTCTTTTATTCCTCTCTGGTCTTCAGTTCACAAACAATCTGCTATTTGGTTAGAGGTTTTCATCTTCTCTTGGTCATACAATATAATTGAACCACATTATTCACTTAAAATTCACTTTAAGCACATTGGAATGTTTAACATATGAAAACTTTTAATCAAAGACAAAAAAAAATTCCATTGATTCTCCCAACAAATCTTTATCTCAGGATTAATGGCCACTGGTAGGAATTTGGACTTAACCACTTTCCGCCAATCTTACTTTTAGAAAATCACAGAAATACCCCTATTTCATCTTATGTACTCTATATTATGTTTTCTGGTTAATTCATTTAGTTGACAATATTTGCCAGTACTTATGATAGGGAATGCGACACAGTAAGGAATAAGACAGAGTCCTTTTCTTTTACTAATAGTGTCCTTCAATTTTCAACAAGGTCATCAGGAATAATACAGACCATGTCTTCCAGGAGCTTCTCAATGAAATAAATAAAACTATATTGTATAATTCATTTTTCATAAGTTAATTCCCCAAATTCACTCTCATTAGAACATGGCTGACATTTTGATCAGTAAATCAAAAGCAGCTGAAATGGTAATGATCCAAGACTTCTCGCTGAATTAAACTGCCTTTTGAGAGGCACTGTAAAATCTTACCTAATTGGAAAAGAAGGTAACATATTTATTTAGAGATAAATGATTGGATATTTGGAGACCAAAGAAATTAACTGAAAAAACTACTGAAAACAAAAGAAAATTCAGTAGACTAACTTATAGAAAACTAAAATTCATCATAATAAGAATTAATAATAATATTAATTAATAAGAATTAATATTTGTTGAGAACTATGTTCTAATCCCTTTAAAAGATCATCTCATTAAACAATTCTTATGAAGTAGCTACAATATCATTTTAAAGATGAAAATATTAAAGGAAATAATTTGTCCAAAAACACACTATGCATGCTGTTTGTTAAAATCAATATGTAGAATAAGACAGATTTCTTATGTACCAATATTAAAAGAGAAAATTGAGTTAAATAAAAAGTACAATCAAAATATCAACAAAAAGAAACATGAAACATCAGGTAATAAACATTAATAAGAAATACACAGTACCTATATGAGAAAAACTAGAAAATGTAAATAAGAAACAGAAGGAAACTAATTAGAGAGATAACTTGTATTTGAATAGTAAGACTTGAATATTTTAAACATATCAGTTCTTCCTAATTTCTAAATTCAATGCTGGCTGGGCATTGTGGCTCACACACTTGAAGCCAGGAGTTCAAGGGCAGACTGGGCAACAAAGCACCTCATCTCTAAAAAAAATAATAATAATAATTGGCTGGGAAAGGTGGCATGCACTTGTAGTCCTAGCTAGTTGGGAGGCTGAGACAGGAGGATCACCTGAGTCCAGAAATTTGAGGCTACAGTGAGCTATGACAGTGCCACTAACATTCCAGCCTGGGTGACACAGCAAGACTCTATCTCTAAAGAAATATAATAAATTAAATAAATTCAATGCTGTGCTAATCAAAATCTCAATAGAAAATGTTTTAAATTTTGAAACAAATAATTCTAATGTTTACTGGAAAACTAACTGCATGATAAATACATTATCATGCTTCAGTAAATAAAAGAGGGTGGTACTGACACAGGAAAAGACAAATAATATAATACCATCGTTGAGATACAGGCCCAAGCATATATTAAGAATAATTTATGATAACGGCAACACTTTGAAGAAGTGGGGAAAAGATGGATTATTCAATAAATGCTACTGAGACAACTGGAAAGCAATGTGAAAGAAAAGGAAGGATGAATTCCCTACTCAATCCTTATACTAAAATAAATTTCAGGTAATTAAAACATGTAAATATAAAAAATGAAACTATAGGTGAATATTTTTCTCCTAGTAGTATGGTGAAAACTTTTATAAACATACCCCAAAACCAGACACCATAATAGGATAGAGGATTCCCTAAAAATGAAAAAATATATATATGCATAAAAACATACATATTTAAAAGACAGAAAATTGGAAAAATATTATTTGCTATACATATGAAAATATGAATATATATATATATGAGAAAAGCAAAGATTACTGTCCCTAGCAATATAATCAGCTCTTAAAAACAAGGAAACCCATATATATGTGCACTAGATACATGGGTGGGTGGAGAGATGGATGGATGGACGGATGGATAGACTGATGGATAGATGGGACGGACAGATAGGTAAGTTTGAAAGAAACTTAAACATGGTGTGATGGTTTTAAACTATATACCCAAATTCTTTGATATGCCTCACTTCAAAAGACAGATCTTAATTCCCTTCCCCTTTGGTATGGGCTGCAATAGGAAACTGTTGAAGTTGGTTACCTATATGGAGGGTAGAGAAGTAGGAACAGGCTGAACAGGACACTAGATGAAGTGACACTTCTCTGAGTGTATCTTTTTGAATAGTTTCGACTTTTTGAAGCATGTTAATGTTATTGACATTCGAAAAATAAAGTTAAACCAAGAAGGATGGGGAAGAAGGAATAAAACTGAAAGTAAACAAACAAATCCAAATTGTATTTCAAATGTGTAATATAGCCCACTGCCACGAAGGAGGAGGATAACTGTGAAGTGATGGGTATGTTACCTGGTTTGATTGTAGTAATCATTTCTCACTATCTATAGGTATATAAAAACATCATGTTTACACATTAAATATACACAATAAAAGAACAACTTATGCAAAGTTTATGAACACAGTATTCTTGACTGGAGGATATTCTTGGTCAAAATGGGAAGAGAACTATAAATAACCCTAAACTCTTTTTATTAAGTTTGATTTTGTAGTGCTACAGCACAACAATTCTGAAACTACTTTAGATATACTATAGATTTTAGCAAATAAGTAAATATATTGAAGTTGTTGCGAGTTAGGGTTCTTACCATGGGAGAAATAAAAAACTTCTACAGGGATGGATTCAAATTAAGGTTATAAGTGGACACAATTCTAAAATATGTATATGTACATGCATGTGCATATAGACATATACATGCATGTGAATGTATATATGAATGCATATATATATACACACACACACACACACATACATTTTCTAGCTCTATCTGCTGAAAGGCCCTAAAAGCAGATTCCCAGTACCAAGGAACACATCTAACCAGAATTTGGTCTTTTGTGTTTTTTTGGAGACAGAGTCTCACTCTGTCACCCAGGCTGGAGTGCAATATCACAATCTCGACTCACTGCAACCTCTGCCTCCCAGATTCAAGCAATTCTCCTGCCTCCGTCTCCCGAGTAGCCAGGATTACAGGCATGTGCCACCACACCCAGTTATTTTTTGTATTTTTAGTAGAGATGGGGTTTCACCATGTTGGTCAGGCTGGTCTCAAACTCCTCACCTCAGGTGATCTGCCCGCCTCGGCCTCCCAAAGTGCTGGGATTACAGCTGTGAGCCACTGCGCCCAGTCCAGAATTTGGTTTCTAATAGCGTTCCCCATGCAGAGGAATCAGGGTCCATGGGGAAATGCTGGAGCACAAAGACATAAAATAAAAGCCTGTAAAATCTAGTTCTGTCACAAAGTAGGAAAGTGCTAAAATAGTTGGGCATACCACAAAGACATTGGAAGCAACTTGAAGAGGCTCCTATCTGCCCATTCAAATAATCTGAGTACCAAAATTATCTTTAAAAACAGTAGTTAATTATAAACCATTACAGGAAAAAGGAAATCTGTTAAGTTCACACCAGAAATAAATGAATAAAGAAAGAAAGAAAGAAAATAAAGGGATCTTGTACGTGAGAAGGCTAAGGGTCAAGTTGGAGGGAAATGTCATCATTTTGTAACCACCACAGTAAAGACAAATCAATGAATGCTAAATCTAGGGGAAATATTTTAATGAGAAGCAAGGTATCTGTATGGAATTAAAATATCTCCTCACAGACTGCCCACAGTAGCAAGGGGAAAAAAATAGCATAAAGAAATCGACTAACACCTTGACTAGATGATCAAAATTAGCATCAAAACTGAGAAGCAGATGGATACAATGTGCCTCCAGATGTGAAACCCTGAGGGCACAATGTCAGTTATGTAACATTCCTGCTGGGAACACATAACCTAAAACTAAACAAGAGGAAACATTACATAAACATAACATGAAGGACGTTCCATTTTTTAAAAAGACCTATATTTTAAAATGTCAATTCATAGATATAGAAGAAGGCTGAAGAACTATGCCAAATTAAAGGAGACTGAAAAGATATGACAAGTAAATGTAATGTACGATTCTAGACTTGGTTCTGCACTGAGGTGAAAAGAAGCCATAAAAAGTAGTATTGGGTTAACTGACAGAATTGGAAAACAAACCATATGAAAGATAATAAGTATTGTATCTGAAGTTGATAACTTCAGATATGCTGAATAGGTATAAACACACTGAAGGTGATAACTGCACTGCATAATGTAAGTGGTATCTTTATCCCTAAGAAATACATACTATCTTATATGCAACTTACTTTCAAACAGTTCAGAAAAGAGATTATATGTCTACCTATCTACATACACACACATTAGACCGATAGATGATTGACTGATTGATAAAAAATAACAAACCTAGTGGTAAAGGATATTTTAGTATTCTCTGTGTTCTTCTTACAGGTTTTCAAGTTTAAATTCTTTCCAAAGAAAAAGTTTTAAAATGTCCTTAACTTACTTCTACACAAACAGGTCAAGTCTTTTTGTAGACATTTATACATTTTCCCTTAAAGACTTTTCTAGGTTATTACTGTTTTCTGGATACATTCTTACTAGATAGTGAAATGGTAAACTTTAATATTCAGGACCTCTAACTAGGTTATTGAAAATAACAAAGTAATGAAGCTCAAATACAACCTCAGTGCATAGATACAAGTAATTAATGCAGATACAGGTAAAGAATGTAAAGTAATACTCTACCACTATTAATGCAGTGGATACCACTAGCAAATGGACAAAGCAAAAATGTTACTTAAAACGGTGAATCATAAAAATAAATTATAAAATATGCCTTAAAATTTTTAGTTAATTCTTACAAATGGACATTCACTCAAGTATCTTTTGAAGTGCAGTGAAGAATTTTTCTTTGAAGATGGTCCAGGAATTGAGCTAGTTTTTTTCCACATTAACCATAACCAAAGCATTATCACAAATTTCAGTATCAGATTTCATGAGGGGAGGATTTAAAGACACTAGGGCTGAAGTCTTCAAATCTGTGCAGTCTTTAGAATTGTCTCTCCTACATTTGAGTCAATAAAAGAAAAAAAGTTTAGTAACATACCTGTATCCTATTTTTAATGCAGTTACCTTATTTTTTCATAGAAACAACCACATTCTTTTTTATGCACTTATATTTCATCAGTTAATTGTTACATTATTGCAAACACAAGTACAATGGGCATAAATATTCAGCTTGACAGTGCAAGCAGCAGTGCATAGGCATCCCAGAGAACAGCTGAGCACCACCAGTCAGTATGTTCTCAGAGAGAATGAAAAGAACCCGTTCATCCAATGAGTCTGTTAAGCGGAGGACAGTTACGGTGTCTGGAAGACACCTAAATGGAGTCACCTCTACCAAGTCTGTAATGAAAACATTTGCTTCAAACAAGTGAACTAAGTACTTCCTGAATAGCTCTCAGTTTGCCAAAAGTACACATGGATGAAAGTGACATTTAATCAAGTTTATAGGCAACCTCAGTTAAGAGCCTCCCTGTTTTCCAACAGACGAACAATAGGGGAAAGCAAAAACATCTGGTGCCAGGAGATATATAATAGTTTGAAACATACGTCCCAAGTAGTTAAGTCTAAATTAAAGTATTTCATAAAAAACAGAAATATGCAAATCAAAATGGAATAACAGAAGAACATAAGACAAGAGAAGAATTAAAACTCTGGCCTTGATGCACTCTTGTAAGATAAATCAAAGTATCCATATTTTCAAATACATATATACTCCACAATGTACTATCTGTCTCTTCACAGAATCCATTAAAAAAATACTTTAGTTTTCCAACAGAGTTTTTGGAAAATGTAAACATACCCATGTCCTAAAGTACATCTAGGTATGGCCAAAATCTGGTTTGCGCTACAAAGTTTCAAACCATTTAAATTGAGTTCTTTTGTTTTCTAATTTGTGATCACAATGCCGTTTCCATTAGGAAGAAACATGTCAATAAAATAATAATAGCTGGAGCTAACTTTTATGCACCGCCACTTCTTTCCCACTCTAAAAGACTCAAAGGAACAAAAGCACCCAAACACTCCTGCAGCTGATCTGAATCGCTACATATTATGCATATCTGATATGTGATGACAATGAGACATGCAACTTAATGCACTGCCTTAAGTTATGAAGAGTCTGCAGAGGGAAACTAACTAATTCACCCAATAGATTTTTCCAACACAGTGTATTTTAGAGCAAGACAAATAGAAACTCATTCTGTCTGACCTGAGGGTCTCATCTGGCTTCTTTTACATCATAATTTTAAATTTATTATTCATGCTATATTTTATATCTCCAATCAATGAAAAACTGGTGTTCTTCTATTCAAATTGTGCTATGAATGCAAAAATTTAATTATAGCAAATAATATTTGAAGACTCAATATAACATTAAATTAAACTGAGTAACTTTAAATCAGATACTAGAAGTTATGTCTAATGATACAACAAAATTTAAATCCATCTCAAAGAGGTTGTCAGTAAGTCCAAGGCAGATATAAATTGATGTCCTTCTAATATCATTAGCTGAGCTAAGATTTCACAATATAAAGAAATTCAGATCCTTCAAAACACTCCTATCTTACTGCAGACATTGTCTTATTTAGTCCTCAAACTACCATAAAGGTTTTACAGGGATATACATACAAACAAAAAATACATATAAACTAAATATATATATATAAACAAAAATTCTATTTCTATATAAACAAAAAGGGAATACTACTATAACTCCTTTATACTTGATTACACATAATACTTTTTAATTACCTCTAAAGCACCAGAAAAAGATAATGAAGACAATAGTCTCCGAGAGCCGCAACACATTTTCCAGCTGGAGACATCCAACCTCCATGCTCTGACACAGTTTCTTTAACAGCCTATGCTGACTATAAATCTATATAACAAAAGATCATTTTTTAAAATTCATTCTTAAAAATGACAGATTCAATGACATACAACAAATCATACAGCACAGCTGTACTATGCCAGCAAAAATTGATCGATTTGCTAAGAAAGTAAACTACTCTTGATTCAATAAAACTACTGGAGTCACTAAGAGCACTTTCAGCATATTCACAATGTGCAGAATATTTTAAGAAGCTAAAAAAATTGTACCAGTAGACTCTCCATTTCTCTGTACTATTACTTGTAACTCTCTTTTAAAAGAAGCTGCTTTGGGGACTGGTGCATCTAGTGGTTCTTGGAAGGAATATACGATAGACAACTTGACAAAATATACATTTATTTGGTGAGGGATAATTTTCATTACAGGCTATTAAAGAGACAGTATATTACCTACACTAATGAGTCATTAATATTACTATCAAACACACATAGAAATACTTTGGGTAAATTATTTTTAAAAACTTAAGTAACTAGCTTTAAAATATTTGAATATGCAACTCAGATTACTGTGTTAATTCAAGTTGCAATCAGTTAATACAATTTAAGCCAATCACACAATATTATCACTGAGCTAGATTTAAGAACTGTTTCTGCTGGTTAGAGTAGCTAACATCTGTGATCCTAGCATTTGAGAGGCAGACACAGGAAGATTACTTGAGCCCAGGAATTTGTCACCAGCCTGGGCAACATACCAAGACCTCTTCTCTATGAAAAATGATTAAAAATTAGTCGGGCAAGGTGGCATGTGCCTGTAGTCCCAACTACTTGGGGGGCTGAGGTGGGAGGATTGCTTGAGCCTGGGAGACTGAGGCTGAAGTAGCCTTATTTGTGCTACTGCACTTCAGCCTAGGCAACAGAGACCCTGTCTCAAAATGAAAAAAAAAACAAACAAACAAAAACAAAAACAAAACTGTTTCCAACTCTCTTTGCAACTCTTCCTGATATGATTCCTTTGTAGGTTACTGAATTTAGGTGGATAATTATTCTCTTGTTCTTATCTCAAATACAGAACTATGTGAGCACCTTCTTAAAGAACTCTTTATGTCATGATTTGCATCCCCAGTACCAAGCAAATAATAGCTAGTGCTGATGAATGAATGAACGAATGAACAATGAACCAATTATGATTTCTGAGTTTATATGGGGATTAGCCTACATTCTGCTCTTGTGCAATCCTTCTTCATTAAACCCTGTATTTAAAAAAAAAATGAAAAGGTTATACACCGAGGCTTCTCACAACATACCGGAATAACAAGTTACCCTTAACCTGAAGAGGCTAAAAATGGCACATTTATTTATTTACTTATTTATTTATTATTTTTATTATACTTTAAGTTCTAGAGCACATGTGCACAACGTGCAGGTTTCTTACATATGTATACATGTGCCACGTTGGTGTGCTGCAACCATTAACTCATCATTTACATTAGGTGTATCTCCTAATGCTGTCCCTCCCCACTCCCCCCACCCCAAGACAGGCCCTGGTGTGTGATGTCCCCCTTCCTGTGTCAAAGAGTTCTCATTGTTCAATTCCCACCTATGAGTGCGAACATGAGGTGTTTGGTTTTCTGTTCTTGCAATAGTTTGCCGAGAATGATGGTTTCCAGCTGCATCCATGTCCTTACAAAGGACATGAACTCATCCTTTTTTATGACTGCATAGTATTCCATGGTGTATATGTGCCACATTTTCTTAATTCAGTCTATCATTGATGGACATTTGGGTTGGTTTCAAGTCGTTGCTATTGTGAATAGTGCCACAATAAACATACGTGTGCATGGGTCTTTATAGAAGCATGATTTATAATCCTTTTAATACCTATAATCCTTTTAATATAATCCTTATAATACCCAGTAATGGGATGGCTGGGTCAAATGGTATTTCTAGTTCTAGATCCTTGAGGAATCGCCACACTGTCTTCCACAATGGTTGAACTAATTTACACTCCCAACAACAGTGTAAAAGTGTTCCTATTTCTCCACATCCTCTCCAGCACCTGTTGTTCCCTGATTTTTTAATGATTGCCATTCTAACTGGTGTGAGATGGTATCTCACTGAGGTTTTGATTTGCATTTCTCTGATGACCAGTGATGATGAGCATTTTTTCATGTGTCTGTTGACTGCATAAATGTCTTCTTTTGAGAAGTGTCTGTTCATATCCTTTGCCCACTTTTTGATGGGGTTGTTTTTTTCTTGTAAATTTCTTTGAGTTCTTTGTAGATTGTGGATATTAGCCCTTTATCAGATGAGTAGATTGCAAAAATTTTCTCCCATTCTGTAGGTTGCCTGTTCACTCTGATGGTAGTTTCTTTTGCTGTGCAGAAGCTCTTTAGTTTAATTAGGTCCCATTTGTCTATCTTGGCTTTTGTTGCCATTGCTTTTGGTGTTCTGGACATGAAGTCCTTGCCCATGCCTATGTTCTGAATGGTATTGCCTAGGTTTTCTTCTAGAGTTTTTATGGTTTTAGGTCTAACTTTTAAGTCTCTAATCCATCTTGAATTAATTTTTGTATAAGGTGTAAGGAAGGGATCCAGTTTCAGCTTTCTACACATGGCTAGCCAATTTTCCCAGCACCATTTATTAAATAGCGAATCCTTTCCCCGTTTCTTGTTTTTCTCAGATTTGTCAAAGATCAGATGGTTGTACATGTGTGGCATTATTTCTGAGGACTCTGTTCTGTTCCATTGGTCTATATCTCTGTTTTGGTACCAGTACCATGCTGTTTTCGTTACTGTAGGCTTGTAGTATAGTTTGAAGTCAGGTAGCGTGACTTAGGATTGTCTTGGCAATGCGAGCTCTTTTTTGGTTCCATATGAACTTTCAAGTTGTTTTTTCCAATTCTGTGAAGAAACTCATTGGTAGCTTAATGGGGATGGCATTGAATCTATAAATTACCTTGGGCAGTATGGTCATTTTCACAATATTGATTCTTCCTATCCATAAGCATGGAATGTTCTTCCATTTGTTTGTGTCCTCTTTTATTTCATTGAGCAGTGGTTTGTAGTTCTCCTTGAAGAGGTCCTTCACATCCCTTGTAAGTTGGATTCCTAGGTATTTTATTCTCTTTGAAGCAATTGTGAATGGGAGTCCACTCATGATTCGGCTGTCTGTTATTGGTGTATAAGAATGCTTGTGATTTTTTGCACATTGATTTTGTATCCTGAGACTTTGCTGAAGTTGCTTATCAGTTTAAGGAGATTTTGGGCTGAGACGATGGGGTTTTCTAAATATACAATCAAGTCATCTGCAAATAGGGACAATTTGACTTCCTCTTTTCCTAACTGAATACCCGTTATTTCTTTCTCCTGCCTGATTGCCCTGGCCAGAACTTCCAAGAGTACATTGAATAGGAGTGGTGAGAGAGCGCATCCCTGTCTTGAAAAAAAATGGCACATTTGAAAGAGGAATTCATCTTACCTTTCAGTTCATTTCAATAAACACTGATGACATAAAATGCATAAGCACAGACATCACCTTCAGGGCATCCACAGTCTAGCGGGGGAGATGAACACAAACAAATCATAATACAAGTTGTAAATTTTTCCTCTGTTTCTTCTCCACTAAAGCTTTGGGTCAGGTTTATTCCCTCATGTGCCAGCTGATGTGACTGGGAAGGGTCTCAGTGACCAAACACTTTGCCTTCACCCCAAGCATCAGCCAAGGGGGCCAGATAAAGCACTTCCACTCTCTCCCTGTTTGATGTTCCCTCCGCTTAGTCTTGGAGAACCCACCAACCACCCATCCTCCAACGCTGTGGCTTCATTTGAAATTTTGAGCGTAAGCGGGGCTTCCCTTAAAGCCCCTATGTTGTATGCTTCTAACACTACTGTTCCTCAACAAAGGCTGTGGCTTTGCTCCACTTGATTCTTACAATCAGCTAATAACCAAAGACCAGCTCTGCTCCTAATCATTCAAACTAAACAAATGTTTACACTCATCGCTGAGTCACAGTCTCTCTGGTCCAAATGTTGACTCTGCCAAAGAGGTAACTCAGTGGCCCAGCTCCTGCCAGTCACACAGCTGGCACCACTGGGCATCGTCCTAACCCATTCCCCTGATAGCCTAAAGAAACGACGTGCCCTAGAGCAGGGCACTAAGGCATCAATCACAGAGAACTTTACAATTGTAACACTTGCTCCCATTTCCCCCTTCCAGTAAACAAAGGGATAAGATTCATAAATGTCACTAAAATGGAAAAAATCAAGTCATTTTAGGCACCAAAACATCAACTTCAGAGAAGAGAGGCTTAATTATAAATGCATCAGGCACAGCTGGTAGGCTTTCCTCCTATTCACAAGGAAAAAAAAAAAAAACAGCTTCCAGGAAAACATATTATGTATTCTTCTCCATCACCTCCAAAAGGCAAAGTGATTTGGAGTTTTCTTCTTTTAGTGAATACACAAAAGAGGCCTCAGTAAAATCACTCTCAGGTTAGATTTTAAGAACATAACTGAAACCAAGATTTTACAGACATCTCTCTATTTTCTTCAAATAAGCAGATTAACAGCCTGCAACACAATAAGAAAGTGAGAAAATTACTACAAGACTTTGGCAGCGTAACTTTAAGACACCTTTGTTTGGAAAAAGTAAAAACTAGTATGAAACTATTACAAGTAGCTCAAGTTTCACAGTAAGTTTTATAGGAACCAATAAATTTAGGAGGGAATTGGTAGGTAGGTGAATGTCAGAAAATTGTATTTCAGGATTTATCACTCTGATTGCTTAAACGAGACTACGAACCAGAGAACTTACCAGCCTATATAGTACAATACTCTGTGAGTGGGTATTTTTCTAAGCATTTGTAATGCCAAGTCGATCTAGGGAAGTCTTTTCTTATTTGCTTCCAAAATAAACAGTGACGTATCAAATTTTGAAGAATATCCTAAAATATCTGCTAAGATTTCAAAATGGTCTATGTCAAAGTTAAATATAACAGACATGGCAAACTTGCATACATCATTACTTCCCTTCATTCTTCAAGCCATCAGAAACTCCAAATACATTAAAAAAAAAAAAAAAAAAAAAAAAAAAAAAAAACTTGATATACAACTGAATAAACATGTAGAAAGTATGGCAAGGCTAGTTTCTTTGGTTTTAGCTGTGACCCTGCTCTTTCTTCTCTGAAGAGCCTTGAAACATCTGGGACTGAGCCAGGTGCAGTGGTTCATGCCTGTAATTTCAGCATTTTGGGAGGCCAAGGCAGGAAGATCCCTTGAGTCCAGGAGTCCGAGATGAGCCTGGGCAACATAGTGAGACCCTATCTTTAACAAAAAATGAGCAAAACTAACCAAGTGTGGTGGTATCCACCTATAATCCCAGCTACTCCCCAGGCTGAGGTGGGAGGATCACTTGAGCTCAAAAGATTGAGGCCGCAGTGAGCCGAGATCACGCCACTGCACTCCAGCCTGGATGACAGAGTGAGACCCTGGCTCAAAAAAATAAAAAAATAAAAAAACATCTAAGACTGATCCTGAAGTTGCAGATGCCAACCATTACCCACCTCCTACCACCCTCTCCTCCCTCACTCCACCCAACCCCTCCCCTGCAACTTCCTCCTATAAGTGCACCAGGTTCTTTGCACTTGCTATTCCTTCTGCCAGGTACACAGTTCCCTTGACACCCTTACAGCTCCCTCACAGCCTTCCGGTCATTTTCCAAAGTGGGTTTCTCAGGGAGGCCCCTCCAACAAGAATGTAAAGCCTCCCTCAATACCTCCTGTCTCCTTTTCCTGCTTTAATGTGTTCTCCTTAGCAACTATTACCATCTAACATACTATTTAGACTAAACATTTTGCTTACTATCTCTGCTAAAATGCAACCCCTATGACTATGAAAGCAGGGATTTGTGTCTGATTTGCTCATTACTGCATTTTCAAAGCTTAAGAGAATTACGGGCATATAATATGTACTCAATAAATATTTACTGAACAAATGAATGAATCTACACAATCACTATTCTTAGGATGGTCTCCCGACTGCCTTCTTCATGAACTGTAGTTTGCTAACTCCACCTTGAAGGCCCTTTGCCTAGCCAAACATTCTTAACGTACCTCCATCCCCTCCTCTTCTATAATAGTTTTCTTCTTTCCTGCCTTGACTGTTTTAGGTCTTATTAAAATGGACTTTTATAAGCAATCTGAAATAACTTGTAAAAGTAAGCAAAATGTAAAGAAATCAATAAGCAGAAGCAAGATTTTAGTTGCCATTAAAGGTTTTCTCTCAGTTTTGCATGTTTTTGCAACCCTTGAATCATATTACTGTAAGATCATGGAAAGGAGGCCAATACTTAACTGACTTAGAAAACAGCCCATTTGTACATCTGTTTGCATATATACAGAAAAGAGAACAAATTATTACTACATAGATGCATTAAATTGTTTATATTTCTAAAGGAGATTCAAGAAGGTGGTGTTTTAAAGTTTTATAAAGCCTTACAGAGTTTAGTGTTAGCTGGTTATTTAAAAGTTATAGAGCACATTCCGTGCTATCAACTTTAAAATAGCCAAAGTTAACTGTTGATGATACTTTGCTAGCAATTACCAAATTTGTATTTCAAAAAAAAAAAAGCTCTACATGATCTATGACAGCATTCATTTAGGGAAAAAAAAAATCCTATATTCAGATCTTAAAAGCAAAACATTCAAGCAAATGAAAATACTTTGAAAGCAGAATAAAGGCCAGACTATACCAGGTATAAGAAAGTGTTATAATATGGCTACAACAAATAAAACAACAGTTGTGGCACAAGAATAGACATGCAGATAAATGAAAAATAATGCCTAGAGGAAGGAAAAAAAATCCCTACTATATAGGAAAGGCTAAATGTATGGAAAAGAAAGGTTGAGTGAGCAAAATTCCAGGCTCTCTTATCCTCAAAACCATTCCCAACCCTAAGCCATCTCAGCACTAATGAGATCCAGGTTGTTGATAAGCCATGCAAACCAGCCCTCTGTCTTAACTATGGCCAACTACCACATAATAAGAAAAAAACTATTATCAATAAATGGGCTACTGAAATTGATGATTTGGGGAAATAAAAACTATTTAGATCTTATTCTACACCGTATGTCAAAATATTCCAGATGGACAGAGCTGAGCTCCACCTTCGTTTTGGGGTGTGATGCTCCCATCCAGGCAGGGAAGGAGAGGTGAGAAAAGTGCCTTTTTGGTGGCTAAGCCAGACTGGGTGTACTGGGGTGGTGTCCTGGCCTGTCCCAGGAGGTCTGGAGTGGCCAGTTTGCAGGGGGAGGCAAGTGTGTCACTGTGGTTTCCACTTGCCATTTTTTAAACTGCCTAGACCAAACTGTTTTGGAAAAAGATGCTTACACCAACCATAATTGTGCATTTTATGATTTTTTTTAGCCCTCTAAGAAGGGAATCCTCCCCTAAAACATCTAAATCTAAAAGTCTAAGTTTGTTTTGTTTTCACATTTCCATTTCCAATATAATCATGGAAGCAAATTAAGCACTGAGGTTAGTCTACAGCTCATTTCTCTTCTCACACTGAACACATCTACATCTGCAGAAATTTATATTTTAATACTCTTCTAGAGGAATTTGTGTTCCCACCTTCCCTAACTGATTGTCTTTAGCTATGGCTATCCTCTCTCGAGACTGATAAGATTTATTGAAGCTGAAACTTCCCATCTAAACTCCGACAATCCCATCAAGTGGTCCCCAGCCACCTCCACCAGCTAGAGGTTCAACAATACAGATTCTCCTTAATGATCCTACTCTAGCTGACTCCTATCCCAGTAATTAATACAGGGCTTTACTTCAAAGGCTACATTTTTTTTCTTGCTATAGACAACCATATTCTTAAAAATAGTGTTTTATCCTTAAAAGCAGCCCTCTCATTAAGACTCATTCAGAATATCTGTGCAATTTGACGTCCCCTTCTTTATGAACAATAGACTATCTCACTATAGAACCAGAGTCCAAGACAACTTAGTTAAGCTCCCAAATGTCAAATAGTGTTTCCATAATAATACATTCATCCCAATGCAATCAGCACAACTGAACACTCTACAAAAGCTGTAAGTGGTGTGTATATATGGAGTGATAAACAAGTTGTTAACTCAGCTTATTAGGTCCTTGATATCTATGGAAAATAAGTTTTAACCTTGATACAAGTCAGTGGATGTGAGAATACTTAAAAATGCATCAGTCGCAGTACTCCATTACCTTCATGGTACAATCAGCAGTAACTATGAAAGCAAAGTAAGGATGTGTTGCACAACAAATAAGGCATGAAATTATACTTTCGTGATTTATAAAACCATAGGTTTGTGATTATTCACTTACAAACTTTTCTTAGGGTAATGATGTGTATTGGAATATTTATCATACTGAAGTCAAAAGACTCCTAGAAAAAATATTGTTAACAAGCACCATCTATTTTGTCTCTGGGCAATAGACTCAACCAATTTTAAACTGCTTAATAGACTTAACCAATTTTAAGCTGAGGTGGGAGGACTACTTGAGCCGAGGGGGTTGAGGCTGCAGTGAGCCATGACTGTGCCACTGGGAGGGCTGTGACTGTGCCACTGCACTCCAGCCTGGGCAACAGAGGGAGGGAGGGAGGGAGAGAGGGAATGCAGGTTCCCATTCAGTTTTGAATGTAGCCACATCTGTGAAGCGATGCCTTTCCTGACCCTTCTCGGATGAAAGCATCACTCTCTCTTCCTTCCCCAATCTTTGGTACCCTTATAACGGCACCTAACACATCGAAGTATATCCATATGTTTGTTTCCTCTACTACTGCTCCTCCCTGACCCTTAAGAAACACTGCCATAGAGCCTGAAGGGAGAAGTCCTATCCCTCAGGCATGGAAAACTATTAACAATGTGAGAACGACTGTCTTGGACAGTGTAGTGGAAACTAATTTAATAATTCCTTAGAATGGAACCAGTTGAAAAGTTCCAGCTCCACAAACTGAAGTGAAATCATTTTTTCTCCACTCCCTGCTAGTAAATATACTGTTCTATATTAAAAGAAAAAAAAAATCAACCAGCATTTAAATTATGGCAACCTAAAATGTATCCAGAATCTTAGAATAATTTCCCCACTGACCTATTCCTCTGTAATAGTAAAACATATATACAAATGTTTATAGTTACAATAGTCATAATAGCCAAAAGGTAAAAACAACCCAAATGCCCATCAACTAGATAAATATATTTTAAAAATATGACCCAGGCAAGGTGACTCAGGCCTGTAATCCCAGCACTTTGGGAGGCTGAGGCAGGTGGATGACCCAGGAGTTCAAGGCCAACCTGATGAACATAGTAAGACCCCCATCTCTACAAAAATAAAAATAAAAAATTAGCCAGATATTGTGGTGCACACCTGTAGTCCAAGCTATTCACGAGGCTGAGGAAGGAGGATCACTTGAGCCCAGGAGTTTGAGGCTACAGTGAGCTATGATCACACCATGGCACTCCAGCCTAGGCAAGAAAGTGAGACCAAATTTAAAAAAAAAAAAAAAAGAAGCAGCGCTGATGTATAGGCCATGAATGAACTTTGTAAATATTATGCTAAGTAAAAGAAGCCAGAGATGAAAATCACATATATAATTGTATGACTCCATGTGTTTTTTAAAAAGGTCCAAACAGAAAAGCTGTTAGTAGTTGTTCACAGCTGGGAGGCAAGGAGGGCATGTAAGTGGGTGATAGCTAAAGGGTATAAGGATTCTTTCCGAAATGATGAAAATGTTCTACAACTGTGGTAATGGTTGTACAACCCTGTGAATATCCTAAAAACTACCGAATTGTATACTTGAAATGGGTGAATTAGATGGTATGTGAATTATATAACAATAAAGGTATTACCAAAGAAAAAGAATACAGTATCTTCATATTCTATATTCTCCTCTCTTAGCTTTACTCAGATTTCACCTCTGTCCAGTCACCTTTCCATATTAGCTCCAGGTCACTCCAAAAGTTACTCTTCCTGCTTCACTCATTCCCCAAATAAACTACATTCACTTCCGTGAAGATAACTGGCCAGAAACTCAATTCCTGAAGTTCTGGCAAATGGTTCCTGGACTCCAAATGGAGCAGAATAATTTGCAACTGGGCTTGAACATTGTTGTCTTTTTTAAGGCATCTTCAGTTTTAAACAGCAAATTTTAGTGGGCTTATACCATATTTATTTAGTTTCTGTTTTTACATATCATCTAGTAAATGTGCTGAAGGAACTGCTTATTTTTTATGCAAGTTTCGTAACCATAACAGTCATAAAATTCATTAGAAACAATTCCATTCAGCATCAGGAGAGAGAAAAAGAAATGCCTAGTGGTGATATACAAGCTAAAGTGGAGGGCATTACCCTTTCTCCCACAATGCCACCAAATGCCCCCCTATTGAGCCACCCCAAGTAACATACAAGATAAAAATATATGAGCTTGCTATCAAAATGAAACATCAAGACAAGCCATCTCGACAGCCACACAGATTTCCCTTCTGTGCTGTCCTATATAAAGATTTTGAGTGCCACTGCAAAGAGCCAAACATTGGCTTTGCCTTAGGGGAAAAAAAAATTCTTTCTTCTTTCTTTCTTTTGTTTTCTTTTTTTCTTTCATTTGTTTACTTCTTAACATTTTCTCAATTGCTTCTGATAACCTTATTCAAGCAACAGTGAACCTATATAACCTTCTTATCGAGGTTGCAGAGGGGAGATGGTGGCTCAGTAATGAACATCCAAAAAAAAAAAGCCATCTCCTGAGAGTTAGGAAGAATCTACGGCTTCTAAAAATTACTTGATCTCAAATTCAGTATGGTGGAAATTGTGAATGCTGGAAATCGGTGGACTGACAATCTGCACGAGGATCACAACTTCTTACCTGACTGAACAGACACAGAGAGCACCATCTGGGTGGGAAACAGGAGCCATCTAGCCATTCCAGGAGAGCCTGGGTACCAAACTCACAACGACGAAAACATCCAGCTGGCAACCTGCTAAACAGAGAGCTCATCCACATAAAAACCTCCCCTATTTTTTTTCCCCTCAGCAATTTTACTGTAAAGCCCACCAGTTTTTGTTCTTAAGAAAGTTAATGCTGGAATGAGTTAAGACTTTGGGAGACTACTAAGAAGGGATGATTGTATTTTGAGATGTGAGAAGGATATGAGATTTGGGGAGGGCTAGGGTAGAATGACACGATTTGGTATCTGTCCCACTCGAATCTCATGTTGAAATGTAAGACTCAATGTTGGAGGCTGGGCCTGTGGGAGGAGGTCTTTGGGTCATGGGGTGAATTCCTTATGTTTTGGTGCTGTCCTCATGACAGTGAGTTCTCACAGGATCTGGTTGTTTAAGGATGCAACACGTCCCATCACTCTCTCTTGTTCCCGCTCTTGCCATGTGACGTGTCTGCTCCAGCTTCCACTTTGCCTTCTGCCATTAGTAAAACTTCCCTGAGGCCTCCCCAGAAGCCAAGGAGATGCTGGCATCACGCTCATACAGCCTGCAAAATCGTGAGCCAATTAAACCTCTTTTCTTTTTAAATGACTCAGTCTCAGGTATTCCTTTATAGCAATACAAGAATAGTCTAACACAAAGCCTCAAATAGGAGAAGATACGAAATTGCAGAAAGACTGCACCAAGGATAAAGAAACCAAGATTATAGTTCCAGTCCTATGTGACTTGGGGCACATTCTTTAGCCTATCTGGGCTAAAATACTTTCTCCATGAAATAAATTAATTGAACTAAATGATCCCAAGTCTATATAGAGTTAAGTCAACTTAAAGCACAATACCATACTGAAAACTCACTCGAAAATACACTGAATAAAATAAGGTTCTAAAAATCTTAATGCCACTTCCCAAATTATATAACCTGCTACACTTACTTCCTACAGCCTCTGCATAACTAGTAGAAAAGTGCCATGGTATGGCCATACCAGTGGTAAAGTGTAACAACACATCCAACTACTATAAAATAGTGAAAATAACTCCCACAGGCTACTGTGGAAAAATCAGTTTTGTTGTTTATGGAAAAACCAAGTAAATGCAAATTTATCTTTCAACCCCAAATCAGAATTTATCTTTTTTGAGGACTTTTTCCAGTTCCTTAAACCCTCCTCAATAGTTACCCACTCCTTCCCCTGTGTTGTCAATCTGTATCAATTCTTGCATTTGCCATTTATTCATTTATTCATGTCTGTCTCTCTCACTTTTAGGTGGTCAAGTCCACGAAAGCAGAAAGTATTTTCTTACATCTTGTGTCCTCAGTTCCAAGCACTAGATCTGTATAACAGTCACAACTATTTCAGCTGCAAACCTAAAAAGGAACGTACAGGCTTACGTATCTAAAAGGTCCAGAAATAGTCTAAGCTTCAGGCACAGCTAGATCCAGCTGTTTAATTGATAGTTAAGAATCTGTCTCTCTCCATCTCTTGGCTCACGTTTCTTCATGTTGGTTTTATAAATAGACACCACTTTCTGGTGGTAAGGCAGCAATATTCCAGGCTACAGCAGTTTTCTTTCTCACTAATTATAGGTATCTCTCTCATGACCCTTTTTGGGTCTGTGTCCATCTCTGAAACAATCACTGTAGCTGTAGAGACATAATCCTCATCGGCCAAATCACTGCAATTTGCCCACTCCTTGAGCAAGGTCAGTCTGTAGACTAAACTGTGGGCAGGGAGTTTCACAAAGAGCAAACCAAGTCCCATTTCCAGAAAACTAGAGGGGGCACAGAAGGCAGAAACAGCAGATGTCCATTACAACTTGGTTGTTTGCTTAATTGAATGTAATTATGTTTATAATAGAGACTTTGTCCTTTCATAGACTCTGACTGCACTACTACCTACTACGCAAAAAGATTCTAATAAATTATGTCATGATTAGTTAAGAATGGAGGAGGAGGAGTTGGGATGGCAGATGAGGTACACAAGTGGATGTAGGCAAAGAGAAAACAGCAATCTTTCTAGATCACCCTGAAAACTGAAGCTAAAATTCTACTTTTAAGTGTGTGAGGCCAGGCAGTGGCTCATGCCTGTGGATCCTAGGTATGGGAGGCCTTGGAGGCCAAGGAGGGGGGATCATTTGAGTCCAGTGTGGGCAACACAGTGAGACCCTGTCTCTAATAACAATTGTAAAAAAAAAAAAAAAAAAAAAAAAATTAGCCAGGCATGGTGGCACGCACCTGTGGTCCCAGTTACTCAGGAGGCTGAGGCATGAAGATTGCTTGGGCCCAGAAGACCAAGGCTGCAGTGAGCCATGATCACACCATTGCACTCCAGCCTGGGCAACAGAGCAAGGCCACAATTGGAAAAAAAAAAAAAAGAATGTGTCCTTCCTTACACCAGAGAAAAAAATTAACTCAACATAAAGACCTAAATGTAAGACCTAAAACTCTAAAACTCTCAGAAGAAAATAAAGAGATAAATCTATCTGATCTCAGATTAGACAACAATTTAGATTAGAAACCAAAAATAGAAACAAAAGAAAAAATAGACAAATTGGACATAATCAAAATTTAACACTTTTGTGCTTCAAAGTATAACATTAAGAAAATGAAAAGACAACCCAAAGAGAAATATTTGCAACTCATTTATCTGATATGGGACTAACAACCAGAATCTATAAAGAACTTTCACAACTCAATAGTAAAAAGACAAATAACCTACTTAAAAACTAGGCAAGGATTTGAATAGACATTTCTCCAAAGAAGACATGTAAATAGCTAATACCCCAATGAAACAGTGCTTAACATCACTAGTCAGTAGGGAAACACAAATAAAAATCACAAAGACATGTCACTTCACATCCACTAAGATGGCCAAAATCAAACAGAACAGGTATTGGTAAGGATATGGAGAAACTGGAAACCTTGTTAGTTGCTGGTACAAACGTAACATGTTGCAATCCTTTGGAAAATGATCGTGCAGTTTCTCAAAAAGTTATATTTATAGTTACTATATGACCCAGTAAATCCACTAAGAAAAATGAAAACGTACATCAACATGAAAACTTGTATGTGAATTTCCTAAGAATATTACTAATAATAGCCAAAAAGTGGAAAAAATCCAGATATCCATCAACCAATGGATGGATAAACAAAATGTGACCTATCCGTACCATGGAATATAAAGCTATAAAAAGAAATTATAGAATATAAAGCTATAAAAAGAAAGTACTGGCCGTGCGCAGTGGCTCACGCCTGTAATCCTAGCACTTTTGGAGGCTGAGGCAGGCGGATCACAAGGTCAGGAGATCGAGACCATCCTGCATAACACGGTGAAACCCCATCTCTATTAAAAATACAAAAAATTAACCAGGCATGGTGGCGGGCGCCTATAGTCCCAGCTACTCAGGACACAGGAGAACAGCGTGAATCTGGGAGGCGGAGCTTGCAGTGAGCTGAGATTGCGCCACTGCACTCCAGCCTGGGTGACAGTGAGACTCCATCTCAAAAAAAAAAAAAAAGTACTGATACATGCTACAACATGGATGAACTTTGAAAACATTAAGCTAAATGAAAGAGGCCAGTAAAGAAAAACCATATAGTGTCCAGACAAGGCAAAATCCAAATGCAGAAATTATATTAGTGGAGGGAGAAAAAAATGGCGAGTGACTGCTAATGAGTACAGGTACCTTTTAGAATAATAAAAATGTTCTGGAATTAGTGGTGATGGCTGCACAACTTTGTGAATACACTAAAAGCCCAACTGTACATTAAAAGAATAAATTTCACAGTATATTATATCTATCTCAATTTTTTAACTTGAATATGGGCTGGGTATTAGCCAAGGAATTGCTATAATTTGGTAGCTGCAAAAATACTATTGAAGTAATACCAGGCAATGTCCCCTTTTATAAAGATATACAATGATGACTAGAAGACTGAAATAACATGATTTCTTGGATATGCTTTAAAACAGTTCGGCATCACATGTATCCCCAAAATATGTACAACTATTATGTGCAACTATCATATACCAATCAATAAGTAAACAAATAAATAAAACAAAATGGTTCAACAAGAAAAAGTTAGATGATAAAGAAAGAATATGGCAAAAACTTGCTAAGTGTTGAATCTGGGTAATAGGCATATGTAGATTCATTGTCCTCTTCTCTCTACATTTGCATGTGTTTGAAAATTTTCAAATAAAAAATTATTGAAAGAGATTGCGATTTAAAAAAATGTGCATTTCTTGTGTTTGGACTATGTGGCAATCAGGCCAGCAATGGTTTTAATGACTCTCCACTGAAAATGAAGTAAACACTGAAATACCAAAACGATGTATGGAATCCATTCAAAGAGGAACAAAACCTGTCTGGTGTTTCCATTACTTCCAGGACATTCCTTCCTAAGATACCTCCTCTTCTTAACCAAAACCACGTTTTTAGGCAACATTTTCCCAAACTATGTTCTGTGAAACAATAGACATTTCTCAAGATATTAACAGATACCTTCAAACCAAAGTGTTCCACGGTCAAATAAATTTGAGAAGCACTGCATCAAAGTTAAAGTATTTGCTACACTAATTCTCAAAGCTGTTAATATGCCCACATGTGCAACAAGTCATCCAAAAAGGGCTACAGTATGTCTTATTTGGGAAACTGGTGTGAATCCACCTATTTCTACAGCATACCTACTTGTGAAGTACTTCATGGAAAGTCGCAGGGTCACAACCCTGGCAGACAATCAGAATCACTTCCACAGCCTGATATAAATAAAATTTTATCTATTTCTTAAGATTAACTCTGATCCAGAGTTTATGAAATACTGTGTTAGAGATAAAGTTTTTGCTTAAGAAAAGATATCTGAGCTGGGCCTGGAAACAAAACAAGAAGTTAACCAAGCAACATTGTATTCAAGGCAACAGGAATAGCAAGTACAGGCATGCAGACACAAGGTCCCATTAAGCACTTGGAAACCAAGAGTAACCACCTATCATGGGCAATGAAAGTACATCACAGGACGAGGGCCAGCAGAAGATGACACTACAGGAGAATGCAGGGACCAGGCAGGGAACTCTGCTGGGCTACTGAGTTGGATGTGAGAGCAGTGGAAAAGGCCACTGAAGGACTAAACAGAGTGCTATGGTCACACCTACAGTTCCTTTTGGTGTCCCAAAATAGATGTACATCCATCCTGAAGCATGATGATTTTATTGGGATAAGTCCTGTGTCTATATCAGAACTGATTTTCTAAATGAAGCAACTTCCTAGTCTACATTTGCAATTACTCAAACTTCAGCCAAGGTATAATTCACTTATGCAATACTAATAACACTCCTCTAACTATTGCTACTATGGTCTGCAAATGCAGAAATTTTTAAATGTGTAATTCTCCTGTATTACACACACCAGAAAATTCCTTTCCAAAATCTTCTTTTTCCCTGATACCTGAATTTCTAGAAAGGACAGAAGGCTGATTCCAAGTCTTTGCTATTGTGAATAGTGCTGCAATAAACATACGTGTGCATGTGTCTTTATAGCAGCATAATTTATAATCCTTTGGGTATATACCTAGTAATGGGATGGCTGGGTCATATGGTACATCTAGTTCTAGATCCTTGAGGAATCGCCATACTGTTTTCCATAATGGTTGAACTAGTTTACAATCCCACCAACAGTGTAAAAGTGTTCCTATTTCTCCACATCCTCTCCAGCACCTGTTGTTTCCTGACTTTTGAATGATCGCCATTCTAACTGGTGTGAGATGGTATCTCATTGTGGTTTTGATTTGTACCATATGACCCAGCCATCCCATTACTGGGTATATACCCAAAGGATTATAAATTATGCTGCTATAAAGACACATGCACACGTATGTTTATTGCAGCACTATTCACAATAGCAAAGACTTGGAATCAACCCAAATGTCCATCAGTGACAGATTGGATTAAGAAAATGTGGCACATATACACCATGGAATACTATGCAGCCATAAAAAAGGATGAGTTTGTGTCCTTTGTAGGGACATGGATTCAGCTGGAGACCATCCTTCTTAGCAAACTATCACAAGAACAGAAGGCCAAGCACCGCATGTTCTCACTCACAGGCGGGAACTGAACAATGAGATCACTTGGACTCGGGAAGGGGAACATCACACACCGGGGCCTATCATGGGGAGGGGGGGAGGGGGGAGGGATTGCATTGGGAGCTATACCTGATGTAAATGACGAGTTGATGGGTGCAACACACCAACATGGCACAAGTATACATATGTGGCAAACCTGCACGTTGTGCACATGTACCCTACAACTTGAAGTTTAATAATAATAAATAAATTTAAAAAAAAAAAAAAAAAAAAGGACAGAAGGCTTCAAGGATCTGCTACCATCTGAAAGAACCTCCTCTTATTACTTAAAAGCTACTCTATCGTCATTTCTCCTATTGCACTTTCAATTAATAACCTGGACTGCAACTGAGGTTAAAAATTGTACCCTCACAGCCTTACTGGGGATTTGCTTTTTAATTGGTTTACTTGCTATCCATTGCACTTTTTTTTCCTGCTTTCTACTAAACTCCTCAAGGGCAAAAACCAACTGTGTATCATTCACCACTATATTCAAAGACCCCAGCACAGCACCTGCCATAGAGGGCAAAGTAACTAAAGAATGAATGAGTGCTTTTTACTTTTTATATTTGTATTACTTATTTATTTATTTATTTATTTATTTATTTATGAGACAGAGTCTCACTCTGTCCCCGGGCTGGAGTGCAGTGACGTGATCTCGGCTCACTGCAACCTCCGCCTCCCGGGTTGAAGCAATTCTCCTGCCTCAGTCTCCCAAGTAGGTGGGATTACAGGCACCTGCCACTATGCCCAGCTAAATTTTTTTTATTATTTTTAGTAGAGACGGAGTTTCACCGTGTTGGCCAAGCTGGTCTCAAACTCCTGACCCAGTGATTCACCTGCCTCAGCTTCCCAAAGTGCTGGGATTACAGGTGCGAGCCACCTCGCCTGGCCAAATGAGTGCTTTTTAAATACTATTAGCAAAAACATGATTTTTAAGCAACACTCAGAAAAAAAAAATCAATTTGTAAAGTTTTTAAGGAAAATGTAAAATATGTGAGAAGTGTAAAATTTAGTTACAGAAAATGTATTAGAAAATAATTACTTCCAGATTTATAGCATAAATAATTTTCACTGGAAACTCGGTATTTTTTGCAAAGTAATTTCTATTTTGCAAAGTAAAGGTACTATTAAAATGCAAGCATTACCAAGGAGCTCTTGAACCATTAAAAGGAAGAAAAATTTGTTTTTGTTTTACTAAAAGCAAAGGTGGCTGAAGGGTGCAATGAATTTTGAGAGAGACACTAAACAGAAGAGTATGACCAAATTATTTCAGCAGAAATTTTGCTAATAACAGTTCAGTGCGTGGGAATATTTCTAGTTTCTCACACTAGAAAAATGGAGACAAGAAAACAATGATTTCTCCTTAGAGCTCAAAGGCATAAACAACTAACAAAAAGGTATTGAGATTAAAAACTGATGGAGGGGAAGAACTGGAGAATGAAGGTTGTGAACACACTGGCAGGAGCCCCACTCTCCCTGCTCACTGTGATAAGACTCATCCAATAACATCAGCAGTTCCTTACTAAGTACCTACGACACCCTCCGTATGAAAGACAGGGTGATCCAAGATAAATATATCTTAACGTTTTCCCAAGCACTCTATTTCTGAGAGAGAGCGTGAACATGTAATAAACAATTTTAAATAGTTCAAAGCAATATACAGGAAGTGAAGTGATGTGCAATTGTTTATAGGGAGAGAGATTTCCCAAAGTTGGTAAGAAAGAAGAGGTGGCCCACATGGAGGTAACAGAATACGCGCGTGTGTGTGTGTGTGTGTGTGTGTGTTTCCATCCTAGTTCCAATCACCCCAAAGTATGTGTAGACATTCCACTCAATGCAAAGGGAACAACAACAAAAAAAGCACTTGTGTGCTACGGCTAGGTTCCACATCCATTTCCCCTAGCCTTCACACTAACGTACATGCTCACGTCTCCACTTTACAGATGAGTAAACTGAACAGGGGCATGAGGAGATCAGGTTGCATAGCTAGAAAGTGGAAGGTTGCATAGCTAGAAAGTGGAAGAGCCCAGATTCAAACCCATGTTTATCTGGTACCAAAGTCTCTGCTCTTTTCATACTTCAGTTCCTCTTGAGAAAAAGCAATACAAGCAAGATGATGACTGTTTAAACCTTTCTAAAAATATTTCCTCTCGCATAAACGGGCTATAAAAAATTAAAAGGCAACTTCCAGTTCATAATCCTAACAGCTCAAGGTGCATAGCACCTACCCTGTGCCAAACACTGTTACAAGTACTTTACAAGTGTGAGCTCATAGCATCCTTGCATTTCTATGAGGAAGTAAATGTGATTTTACAAAGGATGAAAGTGAAGCACAGAGAGGTTAACTAACTGCCCAAGGTTATTCCTCTTATTAGAGGAATATAAGCATTATTTTATAAGCATTACTTTGTAAGCATTATTCCACTACCATGCCAATGAAGTATTCAAATGAAAATCACCACAAAGGCAATGGATTATTTAGATGTCCCCAGTAGTTCTCTGGTTTTGCCAAGGGCACTTTCTTCAGGCGAGAAAATCAAGAGAGCAAAGCAGGACTTGTATTTCACTGGCACAGCATAACCTGGGTGCTGGTTCACTTCTTATCAACCACGGGCTCTGTGACTTCCCACAAGTTACTTAGCTTCTCAGGGCCTCAGACTCTGTCACTTGTAAAATAAGGAGCTCATGACAAATGATACCAGAATTTCTTTCAGCTCCAAATGTCTGTGGTTTAAACTGACAGACTTGCTGTATACCAATTTTCCCAAGTTGCAAACATGTGAAAGTGTTCCTCAAAGTATCGACAACGTTGTTTAAAACAAAGCACACAAATGCTTTTTTTTTTTTTTTTTTGAGGCAGAGTCTCGCTCTCTTGCCCAGGCTGGAGTGCAGTGGCCGGATCTCAGCTCACTGCAAGCTCCGCCTCCTGGGTTCACACTATTCTCCTGCCTCAGCCTCCCAAGTAGCTGGGACTACAGGTGCCCATCACCTCGCCCGGCTGGTTTTTTGTATTTTTTAGTAGAGACGGGGTTTCACCGTGTTAGCCAGGATGGTCTCGATCTCCTGATCTTGTGATCCGCCCGTCTTGGCCTCCCAAAGTGCTGGGATTACAGGCTTGAGCCACCGCGCCCGGCCAAATGCTTTTTCCAAAGTGAAGTGACCTCATGGAGAGACATGCCAATTTTTCTTACTCTTTTGTTGAAATATAATTGTTTTTATTTATTGGAAGGACTCTGAAACTCCTGCCAGACACAGCTCTAGCATGCAGTATATTTAATCCTTTTGTAATGCAGGGAGTTCTTTGACTACCACTTTAGGCAACTGTTACAGTTGCTCTAGACCCTTGCTATATGGGTAGGGCACTGCATGAGTTAGGCCAGCCTTGCTGTATGAGACAGAGCAACCTCTTGCACACAAGCATCAATACATTTATTGAGGCTCTGACTCAGGAGCCTAGACCTTCAAGTGACAACAGAAGAATCAGTCGTAGCAAGAGTGGCTGTAATAACACAAGCCAGGCTTAAAAGTGAAGAATGCTTAGTGAGGTCCCAGCACACAAGGATTAGAAATGCTTTAAACTAGTCACCAGATGACCTACAGTGACAAGGCATATCATAATAATCTTGGTGATAACAGTGAGAATTTGGGTTAATGCTACCAGACACAGAAGGCATGTGGTTAAATATCGGGTTATCTAAATATGTAGACTTAAAGACCCTACCCAGTCACTGTCCAATTTCATCACTAAGACTAGCACATATTCCAAAGAACTTGTAACAACAGGTTCTATGAACATAACTAACAAACAATTCGGCACAAGGACCTCCATGTGTGGCTGTGTAGATCATGTACTCAAAATTCCAGAGGGTGCAATTTTATGTAAACTGTCTATGAACGGCGTCCCTTGGAGTTGTATACTTCAGTGGCCCTGCTCAACACACTTCTAAAATAGAAATGAAGCTAGTAAAAAGAGCAGCAATAGATATTTTGCAAAAGATGTTTTGTTTTGGCTTTTAATTTCAGTTTGAGAAAAAGCATTAGGCAAATTTCAGACTCTCAAGCATTTCCACGGGACTCTTGGGGCAGACATAGAACTCAATTCACTTGTGCCTTAACATTTTGCCAGAAAAGGTTTCAGAATCACTGGGAAATAACCATATGACGAATGTCTGTTCCATCTCTAAAAGCCAAGCAGTCATGGTTGAAGGCAACTCACACAGTGGCTGCACTCCATGGTTTTGTCAGTTTCTACCTCCTCTGACTCAGGAGCCCCTGCTTTGCAGTTGGGCCATGAAAAGGTATTCAAGAAATAAGACCATTCCCTCCTGATGGATCCATTCACCTGAGACATGTAGTCAGTATATGATTTCCACGGGAGGGCCAAACAGTCACACTTCACTAAACCAATCCAACCAGGAGAAAGTCATTCAGAACTTATGGAAAAGTCAGAGCTACAGAGCATGTTATAGGAAATGCTTACTTTTCCACTATTTAAAGAGATCCAAACTAGATTTCTGAAAGATCATTGAATTGAATACAGTTTATAAACAGCAAACTACACAGAAAATATGTACCTATTTGTACTGTATGATACTGACATTACATGTATATATCAATATACATTATTTTATCTGTTAGTCTATCACATTTTTGACACCAGAAATTCTC
Source organism: Chlorocebus sabaeus (assembly GCF_047675955.1). Lineage (NCBI taxonomy): Eukaryota > Metazoa > Chordata > Mammalia > Primates > Cercopithecidae > Chlorocebus > Chlorocebus sabaeus. The sequence continues at coordinate 62,167,941 of NC_132924.1, forward strand.
TTTTATCTTCCCACTGCACTTAGCAGGGTGCCAGGAACACATTAATAATAGTTACCACTTAATGTTGCATTTATCAGGTACCAACTATAGATCTAAGCATTTTTATATTAATACATTTAATCTTTATAGCAAAGCTAGGAGGTAGGCAATATTATTATTCCCATCTTACAGAGGAAGAAACTGGGGCTGAGAGAAATTAAGTAACTTGCCCAGGTTAGTAAATGGTAGAACCAATATCTGAGTTAGTAAACAGATACTTGAGTTAGTAAATAGATATTTGAGTTAGCCAATATTTGAGTTAGTAAACAGTAGAATTAGTAAATCGTAGAGCCGATATTTGACCCCAGGGGGTGTGATGCTCCAATCTATGCTCTTAGCCATCACGCTATTCTTTCTCAACATTCTACACATTCAATAACTGTTACTAAAATGATTATGCATGGATCCTTCATTACAGAAGCACTGTAAACCATTATCTTCTCCAAAATAGGTCAAACATTTACTTTGTATCTATGCAATTAATTTCTCAGAAAATGCTATTTAACTTTAAGCTCAATCCTTATCCACTTCACAATAATTTTCTAATTAGTGGAGTCCAAATTAATAAGGTTGTGCTTTTACTGTCAGAGCCAATCCAAAAAATCTGCACCCATGTGCACGTGCACACACACACACACAGAGAGAGAGAGAGAGAGAGAGAGAGAGAGAGAGAGAGAGAGAGAGAGAAACATTTCCTGGCTCCAGGATTCCACCCCCTCCAAAAACCCCAGACTGCTGAGCTCTTTCTGAATTACTTGGAACTTTCCCACAGCCCTTTGTACCATTCTTGGACACTTTCCTTCATTTCTACCTTATATCATTATTTGTATAAGCTTGACAAAACAGGGGAAATCAGGAGAGTATCAAAAGAGTGGAGATTTTTATACCAGAATTTTTTTTTCTTTTTTAACCAAAGGTACTGTTTCAGGATAATATTCTTGCGGGCCAAATTCATCATATCCCTATTTTAATAAGATCATTTCTGGCAACATTCATGGAATTATTAAACTATGTATATTTTTTAAAAGTAGTTTTAGATTTCTGTCATTTCAGCAAGAAATGTCTATTTATTGAACAAAATGAAGCTGTACTGCCTTAAAATTCTGCTGTTTCTTGCAGACAAATCAGCAGGAAGCATATAATCTAACCCTTTGGGGTCTGAACATAATATGAGGCCTGCAAAAATGCTATAAACTCACAAGGATTATTGTCTTGCTTTGGGTTCATGAATTCTCCCCCAGATATCCTTAACTCTCAAAGTGCAGACTGTTATTTAAACCAATATTCTACCAACAGTTTGTGGATTCCCATTGTCTAGATTACACTGGGAATGCCACTTTATATATAAAGACCAACCAATGTATAGGTTTTTAGAACAAATAATGAAGAAAGACATAAGAAGAAAGACTGTCAGGCATTCTTTTATTCCCCAATGTTTTTAACACTATGTCCCAAAATCCAGAAACAAGTATTAGCCATTTTTTAAATGTTTAACCCAGAATTTAGGGAGCATACCAGACACACATTGTTCTTTAATTATTATCATCCGAATCTATACTCCATTGTAACTCTAATTCACTACTAGACAGAAAAATTCACTACTACCAGAGAGAATGAAGAGCCAATCTCATTTATCAAAAAGAAACTACCCCTGATTCAGAAATGCAAAACATATTATAGCTACCATATGACACATCAATTCCACTCTTAGGTATATACCCAAACAAAATGAAACCTTATTTCTCCATTTAAAAAACTATGCATGGGTGTTTATAGCAGCACTATTCACTGTAACGAAAAAATGATAACAACCTATATCTCCAGCAACCAAATGAATAAGCAAAATGTGGCCTATCCATATGATGGAATATTAGTAAACCATAAAAAGAAAGCACTGATACATGCTACAACAAGGATGTATCTTGAAAACATGTTAAATGAAAGAACACAGTCACAAAAGACCATACAGTGGATGCTAAGATCTGAACATTTATGCTCCTCCCTCCAAAATCCATATGTTGTAATCTAATCCCCAATATGATGGTATTATGAGGTGGGCCTTGGGGAGGTGATTAGATCATGAGGGTGGAGCCCTTATGAATGAGATGAGTGCTCTCATAAAGGGCTGAAGAGATCAGAGTATCCCTTCTACCATCTGAGGATACAGTAAGACTTCGTAAGTGTGCAACCGAGAAGAGGGTCCTCACCAGAATCATGCTGGCATCCTGATCTTGAACTTTCAGCCTCCAGGACTGTGAGAAATAAATTTCTGTTGTTTATAAGTCACCCAGTCTAAGATATTTTGTTACACTAGCCCAAAGAGACTAAGATGGTGCGCGATTCCATTTAGGTGAAATCTCCGGAATAGAAAAATCTTTAGAGACAGACAGTAGGTAAGTGGTTGCCAGGGTTGTGGGAGGAGCAGCGACTGCTAGCAGGTACAGGATTTCATTTTAGGGTGATGAAAATATTGGGAGTCCTCAACCTAATCAGAAGAAAACATCAGACAAACCTAAATTCAGAGGCATTCAACATAATAATCGATCCTACAGTTTGAACCAAAATTAGATCTTATGGCAAAACAGAAGCAGCAAAGATATGGACTAGCTCTATGACCTTGATCAAGTTACTTATGCTCACTGGGCCTTGGTCGCCTCATGATAAAATAGGAGCTTACAGGGTTGTTGCATACAGTAAAAATTAAACATTCTGTGATATCCCTAGCATGAAGCAAACAGATGCCCATGAAATTTTTATTTTTGCTGTCGTTATTAAGTCGGCCAGGTCATTAAGATAAAGTTTAAGCCTTTGACAACCAAATGACTCACTTGAGCTGTGCTGTCCAAGAGAGTAGCCAGTAGCCATATGTGGTTATTTGAATTCATTAAATGTAAAAATTCAGTTCCTCAGACCCATGAGCCACATTTCACGTGCTTAAAAGTCCTAAGTGTCTAGTGCCTACCACATTCAACAGCACGGATCTAGAAAAACATCAAAAGATAAATTTATATAGATCTAGAACATCTCTGCCAACACTGTGCCAGAAAACGAAAAATATTAAAATTATCACATGCTGAATTTTACATCCAGCTTTAAATTTTTACATCTACTTTAATAAATTTAGCATCAGCTATTGAGAGCTCTGTCAAGGCAAAAAAAAAATGGAGAATGAACTAAGTTGATGAATGTCCACTGAAAATATTTGCAAAATATATTTCAAGCAAGGAAACAAAAATAAATCAAACTGTATTCAAAGTCCTTATCACATCTGCACCTCCAAAATGTAAAACTATGATAGTCTCTTATTATTGAAAAATGAAAGGGAGAAGGAGTTACATAAATGAGAAACAGGAATTTCCAATCAACCAAATGTTTGTGACATCAATTTTTTATCTATTAATTATATTTTTTAGAAAATATTTTTAAATATTTCTCTGTAACTATTTCCAGTTCACACGATCTTGTCGGTGTCCACAAAGGGAGGCATAAATCTCAAAAGGCAGTGAGATGTGTCATATTTTAGCCTAAGTCATTTTCTATGAAACAAACTGGTTTTTTCCACCATTGTTAGTTGTGTCTGTTTTTCAGTTACAAAAAAACTTCATTTTTATGATTTTTATAAATAATTGTAAAAAAATTATAAAGTTGTTTCTCATTTTTATTGTCACACAAGGTGCTCTAACTACATGGAGAATAATGCAGACTGGAATGCTTCCATTAAGTGGGCACAAGCAGATCAAGAAGCTCTACACAGTCTTCAGAAAAAAGGAGAAGGTGGGACACAGTGACTCACGCCTATAATCCCAGAACTTGGGGAGGCCGAGGCAGGCAGATTACGAGGTCAGAAGATCACGACCAGCCTGGCCAATATGGTGAAACCCCATTTCTACGAAAAATACAAAAATTAGCCAGGCATGGTGGCACGCACCTGTAGTCCCAGCTACTCAGGAGGCTGAGGCAGAAGAATCGCTTGAACCTGGGAGGCAGAGGTTGCAGTGAGCCAAGATGGCTCCACTGCACTCCAGCCTGGCGAGAGAGCAAGATTCTGTTTCAAAAAAAAAAAAAAAGAAAGAAAGAAAAGAAAGAAAAGAAAGAAAGAAGGAAAGAAGGAAAGAAGAAGGAAGGAAGGAAGGAAGGAAGGAAGGAAGGAAGGAAGGAAGGAAGGAAGGAAGGAAGGAAGGAAGGAAGGAAGGGAAAAGAAAAAAGAAAGGAAAAGAAAAGAAAAGAAAAGAAAGAAAAGAAAAAAAAGAAAAGAAAAGAAAAGAAAAGAAAAGAAAAGAACAGAAAAGAAAAGAAAAGAAAAGAAAGGAGAAGCACCAGTCCACTTTAATTTAGGTTAAGGAAGATTCTGGGCTACCATGCATGATGTATTTAGTGTCAGGTATCAAAATAATAATGAGTCCAAATTTACAATGAAATGTTGAATAACAAGTGAAACATTCCCCATTGTAACTCAAATGCTTTCACATTCAAGATATTAATATATCCCATTTGAGGAAGTCAAATGGAGTCCCTGTAAGAAAAGGATGAGCATTTGGTTTTAAAGTGAGTGCACTCTGTTTGCCTTATTCCAGCTGGAATATACCGGTAATTATGCCTGGACGTTGCAAAAGGTTTTCCCCATGGGAGCCATAAGTGCTTTAAAAACATGGGCTAATCCACCTTTATAACATCCCCAGGCTGCAGAGACAGGCCTCATACTCGGTGAGACACAAAAAAGTTCAAGTGATTTTCCTGAAGTTAGGTTTTCAGATGGGAATTTGTATGTTCTGGCTCAACACTGAACCAGAAGATTGAAACAGACCACTAGAAATGAAGGGTGTTTCAGCATGAGTCAAAGTCTCTGATGAAAGGGTGGCAAATTCCCAAGATATCAGACCCCTTGGCAGAGTATTGGTGGCCACAGGAAGTCTCGAAAGAAGGGCTCTCTGCTTACTCAAAAGGAAGTAAGAGCTATATTAACATCCCAAAGAAATGTTCACACCCTAGATATGCATTTGTAATGTGGTTAGGCCCTCCATTTGAAATAAAAGTGGTTGAGTACATTGTTCATGTGCAATTATAAAACAGATAACAATTTTATACTTGATTTCTGTCAGATATTCAGTTTGTATTTCAACTCTAATTCTCAGATCATACTTAAGTACGTGATTAAGTGATTAATCTAGCTTAAGTATGTCTGGCAAGGAAGTCAGTATCTGCCCTTAACCGTGACTAGTTTAAAGAAACCCCTTTTCAGAAACCACATTTTTCCAGGCTTTTTTTTTTAAACCGATAGACCATCTTGAATTTCATATGCATCTTAAATCCTGGGGCACCAGTACAAAATTTACATCCAAACAAAATCCTGCACAAAATACTTACAGCAGCTTTATTCAGAATTGCCAAAAGTTGAAAACAATCAAGATAGGTAAATGGAAAAACAAACTATGTTACATCAATAGGTAAAAGGAGAAACAAACTATGGTACATCCATACAACGGACTACTATTCAGTGATAAAATGAAATGAGCTGTCAAGCCATGGAAAGACATAGAGAAACCTTAAGTGTATATTGCTAAGTTAAAGAAGCCAGTCTGAAAAGGCTACAGACTATTTGACTTCAACCATATAACATCTGGAAAAGGCAAAACTACGGAGACAGTAAAAGGATCAGTGGTTGGCAAGAGCTCAGGACAGGGAAGGAGAAATGAATAACAGGTGAAGCACAGGGAATTTTTTAGGGTAGTGAAACTATGCTGTATGATACAGTAATGGTAAACATATGTCATTCATTTGTCAAAACCCAGAGAATGGTACAACACAGAGTGAACCCTAATGTAAACCATGGACTTTAGTTAATAATAGTGAGTCAATCTTGGTTCATGAATTATAATAAATGTACCATATTCATGCAAAATATTAATAACAAGGGAAACTGGAATAGAGGGTGAGAAGTAACATGGGAACTCTCTGTACTTTCTGCTCCATTTTCCTATAAACTGAAAATTGCGTACCCTCCAACCCAAAAAAAGCCTATTAATTTTTTCACAAAACTGATAGGCCTTCCCAAACTTCAAATGCATCCTAAATCCTGGGACATTCATCAGGAATTTTATCTGATGGAGAGTTCTTACGGTGAACTTATTTTTTCATGAAATGATGAGTTCTAAAAAGCAAAGTTCCAGTCACTTTACATTTAAAGAGACTTTACACTCTCCTTGATGTTGTTTTATTAAGCTAAATAAAGAAAAGAACTTTACAAAATTCTGGCCAAGGGACAGAGTTAATATACATAGTAGAAAGAATTAGTAACTGATTTGTGAACTGCTGTCAGCATTTTCCACTAAGTAATCAACTAACTTCATTTGCTAGATTCTCTCTCTGTCACTCTGCTTCTCAAGTACATTACTAGTTTTTATTTCCATTATTATTAATCAAATTTTAACTTTTATTATAAATTCCTCAGGGCAGGGACCACGCTTCAGCTAATTCTTATCTTCAACGTTGAACATACTGAGAAAGGACAGGAGTGGGAAAGGGAAGAAGAAAGGAAGGCATGCCTTATAAGAATTTCTGCATACCAATCAGCCTCAGCAGGAAATACATACAACACTCAAATTGGGCATGATGCATTCAAATGGAATTTGATCAGGGGACAACTTTTAAAGTCATGGTGAGGGTTAGTGTTCATGACAAGGAATGGTTACCCCCTCAGTGCTGCAAAGGTCGAGGAGTGTTTCCTAGGATCCAGAGAAAGGAGGAAACGCGAGGAAGGATAGAAGGAGACACAGAGAAATGGAGCCAGCAGGTGGAAATCTAATGGAGAAGAGCTAGGGGAATAATAAATCTGATTATACAGCTGTTAATAGACTGAAAGAAATTAAAAGGGGTCACAGAGGTAATTCCAATATTAGTAACTGTTAGAAGCAACTACTATCCTTAGAGCTGAAGAAACAGAGCGGGGGTTGTGGAGTTACCAGAATCTGGGTGCTCAAAGGACGGGTTGGTTCTAGAAGTCTAAGTGGGGCTGGGGGAACAGGAGGTGTACAGTGTATAAGTGCACCTAATCTAGGAGTACTGAGGGGCAGGAGCTGGGGCAGGAGCTGGTAGAGCCAAAATTAAAAACACCCAACATCATTCTCAGTCTGCCCTCAGATCTCCTGAGTTCTTCACATTGGTGAAACCTGGCTAGAACCCAAAGGCAAGAGTGTTCACTGGCGTAACCCACACAGGTCAGTCACCCAGGGTACAAAGCAGGATGGAAAAGAAATCCAGGGGAGCAAATGTAAGATACCTAGCATACTTGAAAACACACAAGCAAACAAGCAAAGACACAGCTCTGAGCAACCTTCACTTCTATCTATTATGATCATTAGACTCAGGCCAACCTAAGGTTTGAATCCTAACTTCTGTCACTTTGTAGATGTGTGTCTTTGGGCAAATGATTCAACCTTTAAGCCTCAGGTTTATCACTAACAAATTACAACTAACTAGAGTAACTATTTCAGAGTTGTGAGGATTAAAGAAGACAACATAAAGTGCTTAGTGCCTGTGTACAGGAAGTACCATTATCATCTGCCCCACAGCACACACTTAAATACAGTTTCTAGAACATTGTCTTACACTTATTTTGATCCCTTCACTATTTAATGTAAGTTTTCTATATCCCAAGTACAGAGCAAAGTCTTTCAAGGCAGGCAAGAACTGGATAATTTTACTCCTTTGCTATCCCTCAATGCACCTACCTGATATAAAGCTGTGTAAACATGGCAACACAATAAATGTTTACTAAAGAAACCAGTAACTCCTCTAATAAAGTAGAAAGGCTTAACGAATTTATTAACCTGAAGAACTGAAGTACCAATAATGAAATCACTAGCTATTTTTCTCCGGTCTATAAAATGTTCACTTGATTCATAAGGTGATATAATTATGCTTCCTCATGCAGGAGGTTCTTCTTATGTAAAATTCAAGTAATTCAGCAGATATACCTTCTCAGCAAGTGCTTCAAATTTTAATATACACAAACTATCAGTCACTCCAATTGGGGATAATAAGAAAAAGAGGGAATTTGGGTTTGGAAACAGAAAAGGGAAACAAAGCAGATGACAGAGCAGTAGTAAAAGTCTTGGGAAAAATAAAGAAAGATGAGAGGAAGTAAGTGCTGGTCCCACAGGTGCCCGCTGGTGAGCAGAGTCTGTGTAGATGGAGGCCACTGGGAAGTGTGTAAAGGAGGCTCAAACAGCAGGCACTCAGGCAGGCAGGAACTGGTAGAGCCAAAATTATACAGTGTATGCTCCTTTGTATTGGAAAATACATAGGAATAAGTATTTTTGTTAAATAGATTAAACAAAACTACTCAACATCCCAGATAACCTGGATCTCTAGGACCACTGTGGACTAAGGAATTAGGATCCTGGAGGCCTGCTCTAAGAGGCCAGATCCATGAAATGAAGTCAATGGTTATGAGCATTAAAAAACAAACAAAAAAAAAATCACTAAACATTTGAACAAAGGACCAGATGGAGAAGACCGTGGCCTCTTGGTATGACTGTTACCTGTCAAGAAAGAAAAATTAACTACAAACATGTCACTGTAATTATGAGGGGTGACACATCTAGAAACCTTAATAACTGTTCCAGTCAATGGGAAAGCAGAAACCTCACATATTATGTATTTTAAATGGAAAGAATTTAATACAAGAAGCTGATTATATAGGTGTTAAGAGACTTTAAAAAATAAAAAGAGGTGACAGAGGCAACCCCAATATTAGTAACTGCTAGAAGCAGCAACCAACCTTAGAGCTGAAGAAACACAAAGGGAGATGTGGAGTTACCCGAATCTGGGTGCTCAAAGGAGGGATCGGTACTAGAACTTTAAGTGGAGCTGGGGTTGGAGGGTGGGGCACACAGTGTAATTGCCACTTAGACCCTGGTTAGGGGCCATGGTAAAGTTGGCACAGTGAGTTCCTAAAGAAACTATAGGCTAGATAAATCATGAGTAAACTTCCATTCACAATTGCTACAAAGACAATAAAATACCTAAGAATATAACTTACAAGGGATGTGAAGGACCTCTTCAAGGAGAACTACAAACCACGGCTCAACGAAATAAAAGAGGAAACAAACCAATGGAAGAACATTTCATGCTCATGCATTAGGAAGAATCAATATCGTGAAAATGGCCATACTGTCCAAGGTAATTTATAGATTCAATGCCATTCCCATCAAGCTACCAATGACTTTCTTCACAGAATTGGAGAAAACTACTTTAAAGTTCACATGGAACCAAAAAAGAGTCCGCATTGCCAAGACAATCCTAAGCAAAAAGAACAAAACTGGAGGCATCACGCTACCTAACTCCAAACTATACAAGGCTACAGTAACAAAAACAGCATGGTACTAGTACCAAAACAGATATATAGACCCATGGAACAGAACAGAGCACTCAGAAATAACACCACACATCTACAACCATTTGATCTTTGACACACCTGACAAAAATAAGCAGTGGGGAAAGGATTCCCAATTTAATAAATGGTCTTGGAAAAACTGGCTAGCCATATGTAGAAAGCTGAAACTAATCCCTTCCTTTCACCTTATACAAAAATTAATTCAAGATGGAATAAAGACTTAAATGTTAAACTGAAAACCATAAAAGCCCTAGAAGAATACCTAGGCACTACCACTCAGGACATAGGCATAGGCAAAGACTTCATGACTAAAACACCAAAAGCAATGGCAACAAAAGCCAAAATAGACAAATGGGATCTAATTAAACTGAAGAGCTTCTGCACAACAAAAGAAACTACTATCAGAGTGAAAAGGCAACCTACAGAATGGGAGAAAAATTTTGCAGTCTACCCATCTGACAAAGGGCTAATATTCAGAATCTACAAAGAACTTAAACAAATTTACAAGAAAAAAACAAACAACCCCATTAAAAAGTGGGTGAAGGATACGAACAGGCACTTCTCAAAAGAAGACATTCATGCAGTCAACAGACACATGAAAAAATGCTCATCATCACTGGTCATTAGAGAAATGGAAATCAAAATCACAATGAGATACTATCTCATGCCAGTTAGAATGGTGATCATTAAAACGTCAGGAAACAACAGGTGCTGTAGAGGCTGTGGAGAAATAGGTATACTTTTACACTGTTGGTGGGAGTGTAAATTAGTTCAACCATTGTGGAAGACAGTGTGGCGATTTCTTAAGGATCTAGAACTAGAAATACCATTTGACCCAGCGATCTCATTACTGGGTATATACCCAAAGGATTATAAATCATGCTACTATAAAGACACATGCACACATGTTTATTGTGGCACTATCCACAATAGCAAAGACTTGGAACCAATCCAAATGTCCCATCAATGATAGACTGGATTAAGAAAATGTGGCACATATATGCCATGGAATAGTACGCAGCCATAAAAAAGGATGAGTTCATGTCCTTTACAGGGACATGGATGAAGCTGGAAACCATCATTCTCAGCAAACTATCACAAGGACAGAAAAACCACACTGCATGTTCTCACTCATAGGTGGTAACTGAACAATGAGATCACCTGGACACAGGGCGGGGGATATCACTCACCAGGGCCTGTCAGGGGGTGGGGTGCAGGGGGAGGGATAGCATTAGGAGAAACACCTAATGTAAATGACGAGTTAATGGGTGCATCAAACCAACATGGCACATGTATACTTATATAACAAACCTGCACGTTGCGCACATGTACCTTAGAACTTAAAGTATAATTTAAAAAGAAAGAAAGAAAGAAAGAAACTATAGGCTAGAGCTGTTGCTGGCCCTAGGAGAAATAGTGACAGGAGCTGAAAACAGCAAAGTCCTTTCTCCCTCCTGCATTTCAGTTCTCCACCAGTGTCTCCTACTGCCAGGAACAAACTGGAAATCCAGCAAATCTGGGAAACGTAATTTATATAGAGTTCCAACCCCAGCCTCACAAAACAAAGTATAAAATGGAGAGATTGAAGTTGAAACCACAACTAAATAGCCAGCACAGTTTGCTATCCATATTTTCCCTATTAGGTTTCAAGTCCCTCAACTGAGAACTCTCCACTATGGGTGTTCCAAGAACCTAACCCTCATATTTGAGAACTAGCGAATGCTATGAAGCTTTTCTGAATAAAAATAAGTTGGAATATTTCACTAGAACACCATTCAGCTGTCAGGATTATAAATCTATCTCCTATTTATTTGGGCCAGAAGTTTCATAGGATAGAGCATAAAGAAATGCTTTTATAATTCAGAACACTGCCCAAATCCAACCATTTCTTCCAACAAAGAAAAATTCTTAATAGATTCCGAGCTTCCCCAAATCTGTTTAAAGATCCTCAAATTCTCCTCCACAGAGTTGGCCTCAGTCTGGGATGAGGTTTAGGGGCCCTGAGAGAAGTGAGTATGTTTTGTTTCACAGGTGGGTGAGATCTGAATCTCTAGGGGCCAGAAGGTTGTCATTCTCTAAGAAAGGGTCCACTGATCCTTGCCTCCTAGTATTCACTCTCCTGTGTAGTCCCCTCCCATACCAATAGGACTGACCTGTGTGGATATGCACCTGCAATATGATGTTGCAGAAATGACAATGTGTGACTTCTGAGGTCATAAAAGACATGAGGGTTTCCATTTTGCTTTTGCTTGGATTACTCACTCTAGAAAATGCCAGCCACCAGAATGTGAAGACACTCAGGCAGCCCTACAGAGAGGTCCATGAGGCAAAGAACCTCATTCCTTAACCTTCTCCCAACAGTCATGTGAGTGAGGCACTGTGCAAGCAGACTCTTGTGGCCCAGTCAAGTCTTCAAATGAATGCAGCTCCAACCACCATCTTGACCGCAACCTCCAAAACACCCACAGCCTAACCCACCCAGCTAGGTTGCTCCCAAATTGCTAACCCACAGAAACTCTGTGACAGAAAGGATGTTTACTGCTGTTTAGGCACTAAAGCACGAAGTTTAGGAGTTATTATGCAGCAACAGATAACTAGCATACCCTCAAAGCACCCTCCTTAATTATAAATTCTCTCATTCTTAGTCAAAAGAACAAGATTCACTACATATGCATTGCTCCTGATCCCTTGATTGGGCCTGAAACAATCTTCTAGCTTCATAAATGTCATGTATTTATTTATTATCTAGTTTTTAAGATACAGGATCTCACTCTGTTGTCCTGGCTGGAGTGCAGTGGTGCAATCATAGCTCACTGCAGCCTCGAACTCCTGGGCTCATGTGATCATCCAGCCTCAGCCTCCCAAGTAATTGGGATTACAGGCATGAGCTACTGCGCCCGGCTTAATGTAGCGATTTAAAGAGTTCAGCTGCTCCCATCTTCTCTATCTATTCAAGTACTCTTTTAACATATCTTGAAATTTCTGTCAACTAAAGCCAAAAGAGGAATTAGTTGCCCATGAAGTTTTAACTCGCCAAACAACTTTACCAACACCTTCACTCAAAACTGCTTTTGAGTTACAGGAAAAAAATAAAAAATAAAAAAAATAAAACTAACCAGTCTCTTTAGAAATTTTAAATCATTTTAACGATCTTAAAGTGAAATCATTCTTTTAACAATTAGAAATTAGATTCATTTATAGACTGAAACATTGTAAATCAAGCATAGCCAAGCAAAGTCAGGCCCCCTAAGATTGTTCTAATATCGAAAGCATTTAAGCAGATAATCAACGAACCAGTTAGAGAGGTTATGAAAATATTTTTTATACCAATTGGAAGGTGGGACTAGATCGTCTTCAAGGTTCCTAATACACTAAGAAAGTTCTACAATACAAGTCTCTGGATGTCCTCCTGAACCTGTACAGTAATTCTCATCAGGTATAACTAAGTGTTGAAAGCAGCCTATAGTTCACAAGAAAAAAAGAATGTAAATGGGTTATAAACATAAAAAGAAAATGTGCTCAGCTTCACTAATAAAGTAATACAAATTGAAAATAACTAGTAAAACAAATTTTCATGTTCCAGATTGCAAGCTTCAGAAAATGCTTAACAAGGGTAAAGGTGGAAAAACAGACATTTCAGATGAGGGTACGAGTCCGTTCATCAGGCAATTTTGGCAATATATACAGTATTATAATTTTAAATGTATATTACCATATGTGACTCAATATTTAGTTGTTAACAAAACTATCCATTCATCTCTGTTTGTAAGAACAAAACTCAATAAACAACCTAAATGTTCACCAACTTTTAGAAACAGGTAAATATAGTACATCCATACGATGAACAGCACGCAACCTATAAACAGAATGAGTGGGATCTATATATGTGCTGATATAAAACACTCTTCAACATATACTGTTAAGAAGAAAAACAAAATACACTCCACTAGTGTGGAGCCCAAGGTGGAGAAGAGACCTATAAGCAAAGAAAATGTCTGGAAGCAGTTTTTAAAATGATGTTCATAGTTACCTCTAAAAAGGGTGACCAGAGACTTGGGAGCAGGAGGAAAACTTCTTATTGTATGCTCTTTTGTATGATATGTATATATTATACTTTAATTTTTTAAGTAAGGGGGAAAGCTAAATGGGGAAAAAGAACAAGAGAAAAAAATAAAGGCATAAGTCATAGCTACTATTCAACTAATTTGTAAGCAGTCCATCAAAGGAACCAGGGTCTGGTTTTGGGCTTAGAATACTCACATGCATGCTCAACCATTAAAAATGACCTCCAGCAGGGGGAAAAAAAAAAAAAAAAAAAAAAAAAAAAAAACTGCTTCACACCGTCAGTATGCCTCTCACTAATTAAGGAACAAGAGCTTTCTCTTGCCATCTTAATGCAAACCACTAACTCAACAACCGGAGGCTTCCATAAGATGAACATCCTCCTGCCTGCCCTTAAGCTTTGTGAATCAAGAAATATGATGGAACTACTGCCTTTCTTTGACTGTTTAGGCAAACAGTGGCAAGGTTAAAGAAATAAAAAGAAGTTGGCATTAATTTCACTAACTGGTGGGAGTTACCCAGAGCTCACAACTGCTGTCAAAAAGCTGGCTGCTACTGCCCACGGACTCCACCCATAAATGTCAGTTGTGATTTTCTTATCCACTGACCAAACCCTTTCTGAGACTCAGTGAGCACTTCCCAGATCAGTGATCTGCTTAAAAGAAATCTACTAAGTGGCTGTTAATTATTCTCACTGTGTGTGACACAGAAGGGAAAATGAAGTAGGGCAACACACTTTCAACGTTCTTCTCTTTTTCTCTTTTGGCTAATATGCTAAAGATGGAAGATCTTTTGTATCTTGAAGTGGGCTTGCTTTAGCAACAGAAGTTAAAAGCTGTTTGGTTCATCTAACTATAAATAAGCTATAACTGTCTAAAAACATTCATTTTAAGTGTTATCAACGATGTAGTAGGACCTACTTTTAAAACACTGGTGACAGAGTGAGATCCCATCTCTAAAAAAAAAAAAAAAGGAGGAAAATACCCAGGGTTTTTCTTATAAATTATTTAAGTGATGTTATCATTAGATTAAAGAAAAAAATGTCAAACAACTTCACCAACACCTTCACTCAGATTCTCAAATGTTTTCAATTCAAACCTGGCATATGTGTAGATTTTTAAAACTGCTTTTGAGTTACAGAAAAGAAAAAAAGGATAAAACTAACCAGTCTCTTTAGAGGTTTTAAATCATTTTAAGTTTACTTAAATAGAAATCATTAATTTAACAATTAAAAATAAGATTCATTTGTGGACTGAAACATTGTAAGCCAAGCATAGGCCCAAAGTCCGTTTCTATAATCAAAATATTAATACCTGAAAAAAACTGAGGATGTATTTATGAAGAAAATACCAATTGGCCAAGGCCAGAATGTGCAGAAAACCTTCCAACTATAATAATTTGTAAGAATATATATACAAATATAACATGTTGAGAAGAACACATGTAACCCTTAATCTCCACATCTCTGTACAATGTAAATTCCATGAGACTGGAACTCTTATCCTTTCTGCCCTACAGAAATGCCTGCCGCATTTGGTGCTCACTAAAATAATAATAATAATAAAGCTTACTTTTATAGAGGCATCTATTTTCTTTTAGCGGTAAGATGTCTAAAATTCATAACCATCTACCTTAAGGTTTTGTCTAATCTTCATGCAAAAAGAAAAGCCATATTCAACTTAATTTCTTGAAGTGACATATACTCTCATTACATTTTTAGTTCAACAAATTGTAATAAGCGTGCATGCTTATCAACATTTAAGTATGTTTTAAATTGAATAGGCCTATCGTGGCCAGTGCAGGAATCTAATGACCACTCTGGGCTGCACTTCCCAAACTGATGTCCATGAAACATTGCTACCCATGGTATCACCAGAGATGTCCCTAGGAAGGATTCTGAGAAACACGAAAGTAAAGTTAAACAGGTTTCTTCACTGTAGTATTTCACAGAGTCTTGAATATTAAATGCATATCCACTAAGTACACTCTACTTTTGGTCTACTCTAGTTTACACTCTACTTGTGGTTGCCGTTGAGTCTCTTTTCCTCTAAAATATATAAATGAATTACATAGAGCTGTTATGATCCACAGACTCACCTTCCCAGCACTGAGACCTGAGGGAAGTTACTTAATGATTAGATTACCCATCAAGAAAATGGAAATAAAGATATGACTTAACTCATACCTGGCTTTAAGGGAATCCAAAATGGATATATGTTAGGTAATAAATAATTGTTTTGATTATTATCATTATGTCTGTTTTCATCTGCTCAGGCTGCAGTAATAAAATATCATGGACTGGTGGACTTCAACAACCGAAACTGATTTTCTTAGTTTTGGGGACTGGAAAGTCCAAGATCAAGGTCCAGCAGGGTTTGGTTCCTGGTCAGGACCCTTTTCCTAGCTTGCAGATGTCTGCCTTCTTGCTGTATACTCACACGGTGGAGGGGGAGAGAGAGTTCTCTGTTATCTCTTCAACATAAGTACATTAACCCAATTAGATCAGGGCCCTACTCTTATGATCTCATTTAATTTTAACTGCTTCCATAAAGGCCTTATCCACAAATACAGTCACATTGGAGGCTGGGGCTTCAATATATGAATTTTGAAGGGAGACACAATTCAGTCCATACCAATTCCCTTTCCATCTGATTATATCCTTTCACTCCTTACTATCTACTATATTGCTAAAACAATAAAAATTTGAGGCAGTTGAGATGTGAACAGGTTTGTCAATTTACTGCTGCCACAGCACCTGTGGGGGCCCAGAGTAGGGTTGCTGGCTTGGCTCTTCAGATCAAGTGAATGAAGCCATTCTACCCCGAGAAGATGGTAAATAAAGAGAAGTAGTCATCTGGCTTCCTAACCCAGCCATCAAGTAAACACCACGCTGTATTATCATAAAGGGGTTTGACAGAGAAAGAGCTTTGGCATGAGAAATAAGGACCCCACATATATTTTACAACTCTTCTCATACTTAGCAGGAAAACCACCTGAAGAAACAAGGTTTTGCTACTACTGGACCAGCTAAATCCATAATGCTATAAATTAAGAAATTTCCACATGGTGTATATCAAAACAAATCATCATAATCCCATGTGACCAGAATGTAAAAATATGATGAAAAATAAAAGTCAAAGGACAGACTAAAAGGAAATATTTGTCTTAAAAGTGACATTTAACATTACTATTAATATGTGTATGGAATGCAAAGAACAGAGCATATTATCAAAAACAAAGAAAACAACCAAATGTACTAATGAATAAATTAGAAACACAAAAGAGCCGATAACTCTTCAGTCAAAGGGAACCTGTGGGAACCCCTTGCCCACATCATGGTGTTTGGAGGCTGCGTATGTAACTGCACTAGGAATGCCCTCTCTTTGTTCTCATCTTGCCTCCAGGCAAAGGCCTGCTCATCTTTTGAGCTGTACATACATATCACCTGCCCTCCTATGCTGGCCACATCCTCCAGGTACCTCCTCAAACACCTTTTTATACTTGAAGACTTCATGTTACCTACTGTAATTATTTTCCCCATGAGATGTGGAACTTTTCTGACTGCAAAACTAAGCCTTTCTCACTTTGCATCTCCAGTCTCTAGTATCTAGCACAAGTTCTGACACAGAGTGGGTATTCAGTACGAGGTCATTTAATAAATAACTTTCATCACTCTCAAGGCAGTAATAGGAAAAAAATGGAGGTTTATAATAATGTACTTACTCAAAGAAATACACTTTTAAACGTTTACTATGGAAAAAATTATATACTTAACAAAAAAGTAAAAAAAAAAAATGTAAATGATAAAAATTGTTTCAACCCTTCAGAAAAGTAACATGGCAATACCTGTGTAAGAAATCTCAGCAATCCCAATTCATGCTAGGCATAGTGGCTCATGCCTGTAATCCCAGCACTTTCAGAGGCCAAGGCAGGCAGATCACTTGAGGTCAGGAATTTGAGATCAGCCTGGCCAACATGGCGAAACCCTGTCTCTATAAAAAATCAATAAACAAAAATTTAATTAAAAAAAAAACTCAGCAATCTATTCATTTTTTCTGAGTGTCAGTCAGAATTTTATCCAAAGAAGGCAGCAAAAGAAGAAAATTAGCAGGTATAGAAATTTGTATTTAAAACTTCAAAATGTGAGAAAGTATTTATATAGGAGGAAAATGAGCAAAGTATCCCACATCAACTTACTGAAATACTATGCAACCATTAAAACTGGTAATTTAAGACTGCATTTTTTAAAATGTTTAAGGTGATATGTGCAAGAGTTCATCACACATGTATTTGAGAATGCAAAGTATGTCATTTCTGGCATATTGTAAACACAGACTTTTAAAAATGAAACTATTACATTATTTCTTTAAACAGCTTGAGGTATAATTTACATACTATACAATTCACTCATTTAAAGTGTACAATTCAATGGTAATATGGTTTGGCTCTGTGTCTCCACTCAAATCTTATCTTGTAGCTCCCATAATTCCCATGTGTTGTGGGAGGGAGTCAGTGGGACATGACTGAATCAGGGAGGCAAGTCTTTCCCTTGCTGTTCTTGTGATAGCAAGTCTCATGAGATCTGATGGTTTTAAAAATGGGAGTTTTCCTGCACAAGCTCTCTCGTCTGCCACCATGTGAGATGTGCCTTTCACCTTCTACCATGATTGTGAGGCCCCCCCAGCCATGTGGAACTGTAAGTCCATTAAACCTTTTTCTTTTGTAAATTGCCCAGTCTAGGGTATATCTTCATCAGCAGCGTGAAAATGAACTAATACAAATGGTTTTCAGTATATTTACAGAGTTGTACCAAGCATCAACAAAATCCATTTTGGAATACTTTAATGATCTCAAAGAGAGCCATAGCTGTCAATCCCCCACCCTGTCCCATTATCTACTCCCCACCACCACTTCCACCTCGGCCCTAAGCAGCCATTAATCTACTTTCTGTCCCTGTAGATTAACCTATTTTGGACATTTCATATAAACAGAATCATACAATATGTGCTCCTTTGTGACTAGCTTCTTTCATTTAGCACAATGTTATCAAAGTTCACTCATGTTGCAGCATCTATCAGTACTTCATTTCTTTTTATTAATGAATAACATTTCATTGTACAGATATGCTGCACTTTATCCATTCATCCGATGATGGACACTGGGATTGTTCCCACATTTTGGCTATTATGAACAATGTTGCTCTGTCCTTTCGTGCAAAAGTTTCTGCATTGACACACATTTTCATTTCTCTCTGGTATATACCTAGGAGTGGAATTACTGGATCATGTCATAATTCTACGTTTAACTATTTGAGGAACTACAGACTGTTTTCCAAAGCAGGTGAATCATTTTGCAGTCCCAGGGTATGAGAGTTCTAATTATTCACATCCTCACCAACATTTGCAATTACCTGTTATTATTGTTGTTGTTGTTGTTGTTGTTGTTGTTGTTGTTGTTGTATTCAAGCCATCCTAGGTAGCTCACCATGGTTTTGATTTTAATTTCCCTGTGAAGTGGTAGCTCATCATGGTTTTGATTTTAATTTCCCTGTGAAGTGGTAGCTCATCATGGTTTTGATTTGAATTTCCCTGATGGCTAATAAAGTTCAGTACCTTTTCATATGTTTATTGGCCATTTGTATATCCTCTTTGAAGAAACATCTGTTCAGATCCTTTGCCAAGAATTTTAATTGGGTTGTCTTTTATTATTGAGTTGTAAGAGTTCTTTATATACTCTGGATACTAGTCCCTTATCAGGTATGTGATTTGCAAACTTTTTATTTCTCTGGATACATTTAAAAGAATAATATTAAGAAAGTGAAATGACAAGTCACAGAGGCTTTCAATGGTTCTTAGTATTTTTAGAGTTGTGCCAAACATCCACAAAATCAATTTTAGAACACTCTGATGATCTCAAAGAGATCAAACCACAGAGGCTTCTCTTTTCACTTTCTTAATATTATTCTTCTAAATGTATCCAGAGAAACCTAAAGATCATATTTTATTCCCACCATAATCCATATAAAACATACATTAACAAGACTTTAAAAATTTACATTGTATGCTTTCCTCCTTGAAATCATATTTCATTCTACCTCTCCATCCGAATTTCAACCTAATGAAATAAATACATTAATGCTTAAAGTCTTTTACTGACTCACAAATACTCTATCATACTTCTCTGCAACATAAAATTTCATACATACTTTAAAATTTTTAAATGGCTTTGATTTACTGTGACCACAAAACTCTGGGCTTTAATATTTTTCTTCTAGATTAATTATAATTATTAATATTAAACAAAAAGCATGTTTATTGTGATAGTTATTAAATACAAGGAAAAAATCTCACTGGTAATGAATTGCTTAACAGGGTGAAAGATAGTTAAGAGTCTGAAGATTTGCCTGACATCAAAACTATAAACTAGTCCTTTGATGATCAGAACTTTGAAAACCTTGCTTGGGTCAATATATCACGGTAAGATTACAGATGGAGGAGAGTGGTTTTTTCTAAAACAGAAAAGGATATGGCAGGCTGGTCTGAGTACAGTGGTGTTTACAACTAATTGATTACAACTAATTACAGATTTCTTTGTTCCTTCTCCACTCCCACTGCTTTTGACTGCCACAAATAAATAAATAAATAAATAAATAAATAAATAAATAAATAATAAAAGTAAAGGACATGGCAGAAGAAAAGGTAGGAGATACCCAAACCATGGGTGTGTTTTCAAGGGATATCAGTTTTCAGAAAGAATACATCACAAGGTAAGGATCTGGAAATCAACTCTCTTCTAACTTTTGAGGTGTACATACCTCTTGAAAAGTTTCCTTAAGTGTACAGGTTCCCCAGGCGGAAGACAGTTGCTATGGAGCAACAGTCCCCAACCTTTTTGACACCAAGGACCAGTTTCATGGAAGACAATTTTTCCACAAACGGGGGGCTGGAAGGGCAGAATTGGTTTTGGGATGATTCAACTGCAATACATTTATTGTGTACTTTTTTTCTATTATTATTACATCATAATATGTAATAAAATAATTATACAACTCACCATAATGTAGAATCAGTGGGAGCCCTGAGCTTGTTTCCTGCAACTAGACAGTCCCATCTGGGGATGTGTGACAGTGACAGATCACCAGGCATTAGATTCTCATAAACAGCGTGTAACCCAGATCCCCTGCGTGCTCAGTTCACAGTAGTATTTGTGATCCTATGAAAATCTAATGCCCCCACTGGTCTGACAGGAGGCGGAGCTCAGGCAGTCATGCTTGTTCGCCCACTGCTCACCTTCGGCTGTGCGGCCCAGTTTCTAGCAGGCCATGCTACCAGTCGGTGGCCCAGGGGTTGGGACTCCTGCTATAGAGGATATTGGAGATGGTTGTGCTCCCTTCATTATGCATAATTCTTGTTATATTACATAATGTCTCATTTGCTAACACCTCTTTCTATACAGGATAGACGTGGTACCCTATGTAGAGAAAGGAGCTTACATTCTCTAATAAATCATAATGAAACAGGGTGGGTCAAAGCAGTCAAGGCAAACTCAAATAACCAAATAGGGTTGTATTAAGCACTTGATAAAAATACACCCAAATGCTGATTAATTTTATGTTCTTTTCTACTTTTTACCCTAAAAGTTTGATGGCTTCCAATCACTTGCTACACTAGACAGTGATATATAAATAAGCCTAAAATAGCTACTTTTAAAATCAGACTTAAGCTTGACAAGAGCTCATGACTGGATTAATATTGCTTACAGTCATCTAAATGTCACTTTGACAAACTAAATGTTTGTCTTGATGACATCTTCCCCTAGGCATATGGCACTTCCATTAACTCCAGTGTTATCTTTGTTAGAAGCAGAAGAAGATGCTTCATTGTTTTCAGAATATTCATAATTTACAAGGCCTCTCTTAGGTCTTGATTTATAATTGCTCATAACATTAAAGGGAAAGATCTCTGCACAGATGCTAGCCAGTGTGGTTTTTTTTAATTAGTATCTATTTCAAAGAACAAAGTGTTCTCTTTGGAACAAATAATTAACGGCAATGATCTAAATTTTAGATTAAAATGTTACCTTATAAAGTATAACATTAAAAAATGATGTTACACTAAATTTTACAATAGCAATCTTGAGTGACTCTGAGAAACTTTGCAAATATGAAATCATGGAAGAATATAAATTCATAAGAGTCATCAATTCCATCCAACAAGCATTTAATAAAAACTAATCTTGAATAAGACCCTGTGATAGAAACTGTGGAGAATAAACACAATTTAGCCCTTGAAAAGATTCTGATTGCCAACCTGGCACCAACAAATACACAAAGAATTTATAAGGGGACTCGTTATTTAAATATTTATCCCCAAACTTAGTTGTCATAATTCAAAAATACTCTCTAGGAAACCAATCACTTATAAAATCAGCTTAGCACTTAAACAGTCCTCCCTGCCTGCCCTTACCACCAATGGCATTAAAATGCAAACAAATCAACTACAAATCTTGCAAAATAGACAATATTCCATAAGACTGATGAAAGTAATTCTGGAAACCTGCTTAAATAACAAGACCACAAAAAATGAGGCTCTCAGGATCCTCTTCATAATTAATAACCAAAGAAGAAAACTACAATTTTATAGATGCTTTAAAAGAGAATAAAATGTATATCAAATGTAAAAAAAATTGGAAAAATTAAAATGGACTCTCTTTATGATTATGCTTATGCAAAGGACAGTGTGTTGCTTTACCATATAAACTGTCAGAAAACGTATTCCCCAAAAAAACTTACTAAATTCTTTTGTTTTTTCCTAATAATTAGCACATACTTGCAAATAAACACTGGGACAAACTTTCTTTTGATGATTATCCATTTGTTTTCTAAAAGACTCAATCCTAATCAAACTTTCTATGCATATTAACCATAAATTTTTGACCTTCGCTTTCTTTTGCTCTATAAACAGGTTTTATACAAATACAAAGTTTTATACCTTCACAGCTACTAGTCCAAAAAAGATACTGATTCAATTAAACAAAACACCTTTTAAAATATTTTAACAAAGTACAAATATATTCACAACATAATCTGCTCGCTAAAGTCTCCGAGAAAGTTTACAGTACCTACAACAGAATCTACGGATGCCTACAATAGTTTGTAGGTTGCTTTAGTTTACAGTTCCATCTACTGCTTTAAGAAATACCATTAATACAAATGCATGATTTATAATATACCCGTTATAGCAAGAAAAAAAGAGATTTATAAAATAAAATGTCTTTTACGCATTCATTATGCCAAGTATTTAAATGATTACTGTCATTATGACATAAGAATAATGCTCTTTTAGTGATAACAGATAGATTTTGTTAGCTCAAGGACCACTGAACAGCCTGTAGGAAGTTCCAAAGTAAAATTTGCCTATCCTTTCTGTAAAATAAATGGAACAGTAGCAATCTCTGTGTATTCCTTAAATATAAACTATGCTGATTCCATTTGTATTAATTGGGCCTTAAGTAAATGAATTGTTACAAATAAAAATAAACAAAATTTTAGAAACTAGTTAATACCACTGACCCAAATTTGGTTTTAATTGTTTGCATATATCTAAGAAATTTTACCGTGAGGTACATATTAAAAATTAACAATTATTTCTTACTTATGCATAAGCCAAAATGTTCACTTTTACCATGGAAGCAAAATTTACTTCTGAAAATAGTCTACATAAATAAACATATAGAGTTTTGATACAGACTTACATTTTCTTACGTTCTATGAATCCAAATGCAAAAGTCTCCATACTTATGTAAATGAACACATTTTCGTTAATTTGGAACATATTGATATTATATGACTATGTGCATACCTATGTACACTGTGAAACCATTTTTTTTTTTTTTTTTTGAGACACAGTCTTGCTTTGTAGCCCAGGCCGGAGTACAATAGCACAATCTTGGCTCAATACAACCTCCGCCTCCCAGATTCAAGCAATTCTCCTGACTCAGT
Organism: Chlorocebus sabaeus; assembly: GCF_047675955.1. Lineage (NCBI taxonomy): Eukaryota > Metazoa > Chordata > Mammalia > Primates > Cercopithecidae > Chlorocebus > Chlorocebus sabaeus. Next base: position 62,191,436 of record NC_132924.1, read on the forward strand.
CTCCCGAGTAGCTAAGACTACACAGGCATGCACCACCACACCCAGCTAATTTTTGTATTTTTAGTAGAGATGGGGTTTTGTCATGTTGGCCAGGCTGGTCTTGAACTCCTGACCTCAGGTGATCTGCTGACCTCGGCTTCCCAAAGTGCTGGGATTACAGGTGTGAGTCACAGTGCCCAGCGTGTAAGATAAATTTTCACAACGTTTCTAAGTGACAACATACTTTCTAGCCCCAACTGCTGGAAAGGAAATAAAAACTTAATATAAAAACTAACTTTCCTTTTTAAAAACAAGTAAAGCTTTTAAGTGGAAAAATAGAACCAACACTCCTCATTACAACATGGACTGGGCACTAAAAGGTTCAGAGTCAAAAATGTCTTCATTCCCCAATATAATAAAAGATATAAGAGCATTCTCTCTAGTCTGAAAGTCAGATTATCTTTACTGTTTTGTCTTAAAAACTGCTTTCCAGGGTACAAGATAGCCATGCTGGTTAAATTCCTTCTACTGCCCACTTTATACCTAATGCAACCATATAGGTTGGCATCTTGCAGCACCACACCCATGATAACCACTGCCAATCACTTTACTCCAAAAAAGAAGAGGTCACTAAAGGCAATTACCACCCACAGCACTGAACAGGCAATAAATCCCAACCAAAAGATTATTGATTCAGCCTCTGAGACAGTTTGGTTATCTTGAGGGGATGCCTTCCTGGACTCCCAAAGGCTCTTCCTGGACACTCAGTGGTTCTTTTCATCTTCGTCAGTATGATTCCACCAATGCAGGCCCACCATTAGCCTACCTGTGACAGTCTTCACTCCCCCAAATCACATGGCAACAAGAGAAATGTCACCATCTAGGCAGCAAAACTGCTGCTGAGCAATCCACAGAGAAGATGGATTATAACTGCATGGACTCAAAAGAGCAAACAGAAAAATTATGCTATTGGGTGTCTGATTTTTTTTTTTTTTTTTTTGGTCTATTGTTTTTAATCCCCTATTCTGAGAAGCATTTTTGGTCTATTCAGTTGTCTTCTCTTCTGCATTGAAGGGTGAAACATCTTCCGTGTCATCATTACTGTCCTGTTGCAACATGGCAGCCATGCACTAGACCCCTGATCTTTATCTTAAATGGATTCACTTTCAGTGACCTTTTTCCAGTGCCATTTACCCTTGAGTTTCCTGTATCTTTCTAGTTACAATTAATGAGCAACATTCTAGCCAGATCTAGGCAGACTAAAATTATGTGCTTGAAGGGACTTTCTGCTGTGAAACCTGGTAACCCAGTCCCCGAGAGCCCTTCTTAGCACCAACTGTGTACACTGTGCACTACTCTTTTGCCTTTGAGCTTTGTGGTCCACTCCAAGCCAATTGCTGAACAAGACACAAAAGTGTCCCTAGTCTATAAGTCTTCACGGGTTTGATTGTTAATCACTCAGAAACAGATAAATATGGAACTGTTAAAAAAAAAAATCCTTACAAGAGTGGCCCCTAGTCTAAGGATCTTAACTGCTTCCCAGAAAGGTAAAACATACTCTGCTTTTATTCACTTACTAATACTACCCTCCACTACCACAATTCCCCACTCTACTTCATACCTTATCATTAGCCAAATCCCTTCCTCCAAGGTGGTCTGCTCTCCCTAAATGAAAATGCAAGTGAAGCAGAACAGTGGGTATCAGGTGGACAGTTTGCCTTTCTGAGGAGCCACGGGTAGGAGTCACCATGTAAGCAAGGCATTTGCCACATGTCTAGTCATTCATGAAACATCTGCTGTGACTTATCACATCATGACTTACCTTATCAGTGATAATGCAGATCAACCAACAAATTCAGAAAAGTTATGCGAGCAGTTTAGAGAAATAAACCAAGACCAAAAGGCAGAAATCCTTGATTGCATGCTGTTTCCATGAGAAAGGGGTGTTCTTAATCCTATCAGAGTAGCACCACCTTTTGATAGAAAATGTTTGTAATCTACAGGGATAGTATGTACACAAAGAAAGAAAAACAATATAAAGTCCAAAATGTAATATAAAAAGAAAATAAAAGAGATTAACTTTTATTGTCTTTCATATGTGTGATTTAGATACACAGACACACACACACACACCCCAAGATGTAAATACTCAGAGATAACACCACCAAATGATTTAATGATGTAGTAAGATGCTTGCAACCACTTTTAATGGGTAAATTTAGATTTTAAAAAAGAAACGTTCACCTGAATATTCTCAACAATTTTTATTGTATAAATTAGCATAAGGGCTAAATTGGTATGCACACACACACATATATATATATAACCATCATATTTCCTATAAACGTGTATTAGTGCAGGTATATATATAATAATTCAAATACCACAAACATCACTGCTACTACGGATGGGATTTCCCAGAATGGCAGACGTTACTTTGTAATGTTGCTAATAAGTCAAAGTACAACTTTTGAAGTACTCAGCAGCTGCATTTCTGAAAATTTCAGAATACAGTCATGTGTTGCATAACGACATTTCAGGCAACAAAAACTTCATATATAATTCTAGTCCCATAAGAGTATAGAATCATATTTTTACTGTACCTTTCCTATGTTTAGATACACAAGTATTTACCATTGTGTTACAACTACCTACAGTAACATACTATACAGGCAGCCCTGGAACAATCGGCTATACCATATAGCTTAGGTGTGCAACAGGCTATACCATCTAGGTGTGTGTAAATATACTCTATGACGTCTGTACAACAACAAAGCTGCCTCATGACACATTTCTCAGAATGTGCCCCCATCACTAGTGATGTATGACTGTATGTATATTAAAACTGGACATACATATATATAATTGTCTTTAAATGTTAAACGAAGTGGGATTTTGTTTTGTTTTTTCTGTTTTTGTGTGTGGTTTTTTGTTTTTGGTTTTTTTGGGCTTTTTTGAGACAGTCTCGTTCTATTGCCCAGGCTGGAGTGCAATAGCGCTATCTTGGCTCACTGCAACCTCTGCCCCCCAGGCTTAAGTGATTCCTGTGCCTCATCCTCCCAAGTAGATGTGATTACAGGCGCACGCCACCACGCCTGGCTAATTTTTGTATTTTTAATAGAAATGGGGTTTCACCATGTTAGCCAAGCAGGTCTCCAACTCCTGGCCTCAAGTGATCCACCCACCTTGGCCTCCCAAAGTCCTGAGATTACTGGTGTGAGCCACTGCACCCAGCTGAGTTAGGTTTTTGGTTCAGGTAATTACAAATAGATTTTTCATTAACTGAATCTCCAACAGGGACATTCAAAGATTTTGCAAAATGCATCAAATAAGCATTCACTTAGTTAGCTGTTCTGTACACTACAGAATGTCTAGCACCCTTTAACCCCTGCCCACCAAACACCAGTAGCACACTTCATTCTTGGGGACAACCAGTTAGTACCCATCAATTTCCAAAACACTCCATTAGGGGGCAGTACCACTCCTACTGAGACCCACTGAATAAAGCCATCCTAAAAGTATTGAATAGGGACAGACAGACACCAGACCCAGTGCTATTGAGACACGAGGAACAAAGTGATTAAAAATACAGAGCAAGAGCTTAGAGCACAGTGGGGAAAGTGACATTAAACAACTGTCCAAGTAATTATATCAATACAAAACACTATAAATGTCATGAAGGAAAGCTATAAACTGCTGATTTAGATGGTAGGGTGGCATTAGACTTGAGGAGTTTGTGAATACTAAAATTCTTTTATTAACTTGGAGAAGTAAGTAGGGTTAGCGCTGTATAATTCTGTCATGAAAGGTCATTTAAAAATATTAATAATAACTAGCATTTGTAATCACCGCAGTAGCAAGAAGGCAGTAATGAAATCATCTCTGAATTTTAAAAAATATATAAAACAAAAAAGTACTTTTAGCTTGGTGGAAAACCTCACTACATTTTTTTAAACGTCTTTGCTGCAGGCTGGGATAAGACAGCAGTATTTTGCTATCATATACTAGATCTATATGTGGTCTCTGGACCAGAGGCATCAACATAACCTGAGAGTCTGTGAAAAATGCAAACTTTCAGGCCTCATCTCAGACCTACTGCATCAAATCAATCTCTCTCTCTCTCCCTCTCTCTCTCTCTTTCCCCTTAAGAGTCAGGGTCTCACTCTCTCAGCAAGGCTGGAGTGCAGTGGTGGTGGTCATAACTCACTGCAGCCTGAAACATCTGGACTCAAATGATTCCCCCATCTTGAGTCTCCTGAGTAACTGGGACTACAGGCATGCAATCCCATGCCTGTCTAAGTTGTTTTTTGTAATACATATTTTTTTAGAGACAGGGTATCTCACTACGTTGCCTAGGCTGTTCTCAAACTCCTGGCCTCTACTGATCCTCCTACTTCAACCTCCCCAGTCACTGGAATGACAGGCACGAGCCACCATGCCTGGCCCAGGTGATTCACATTCACATTAAAGTTTGAGAAGGACTGTGGCAGAATAGATCATATGAACCCTCAATGGCTAAAATTCAGTCATAGCCATATACATTTAAGAATCAGTAACGGCCTTTAACACTTGAAAGTGATTGAGGACTCCTGGAAAAATCAGGGGGAAAAAATGAGACAGAAAGCAGACAAGCTGCTATAACAAAAGTATCTTCAGGTGGGAAGGAAAGCAAACAAGCTAGAATCCTAAAAAGTCATCTTTCTGATCAGGCACAGTGGCTTACACTTGTAATCCCAACACTTTGGGAGGATAAGGCAGGTAGATCACTTGAGTCCAGGAGTTCAAGACCAACCTGGGCAACACAGCAGAACCCCATGTCTACAAAAATATTAAAAATTGCCAGGCATAGTGGCACACACCTGTGGTACCAACTACTCGGGAGGCCAAGGTGGGAGGATCACTTGAGCCTGGGAGTCAAGGCTGTAGTGAGCCATGATTGCACCACTGTACTCTGGACTAGTAGAGCAAGACCCTGTCTCAAAAAATAGTAATAATTGAGAAGAAAAAAAAATGAAGTGCTAATCACAAACAAAAAGCATTGACAGCTTTGCAGTAGATTTTAGGAGCATACAACTGAGTTGCACGGCTCCTATGTGGGAGAATGCCTCCATGGATTTTGCTAAATGCTGAGTCTTGTCCTGACTGCTACTCCTGCCATAAGACAAAGCAATTTTTATCAGTATTGGTCAATAATTCGGCCTGCTATTTAGGTGCTACAGTTGAATTCACGTTTTGAGATCATTAATCCCACAATTTGTTCTTCTAACAAAGGAAATCTCTCTAGAAATGTGTTAATTATGAGCAAAGACATGAGGCCAGATTCATGTCTCCTTTCTAGGTCACTTTGATGGGAAAATAATTGCCAGTACAACACAATGCCTTTTATAGTAAGAAGAAAAGTTACAGTAAAGATCTGTGCTAGCCAGGCACAGTGGCTCATACCTGTAATCCCAGCACTTTGGGAGGCCAAAACAGGAGGATTGCTTGAGCCCAGGAGTTTGAGTCCAGCCTGGGAGACACAGTGAGACCTCTGTCTCTACAAAAAATGTTTAAAACTTAGCCAGGTGTGGTGGCATGCACCTGTAATCACAGCTACCTGGGAGGCTGAGGTAGGAAAATCACTTGAGCTTGGGAGGGTGAGGCTACAGTGAGCCGTGATTGTACCACCGCACACCAACCTGGGCAAAAAAGGAAACCCTGTCAAAAAAAAATCTGTGCTGACCAATAAAGTAGCCACTAGCCACATGTGGCTAATGAGCCCCTAAAATGTGGCTAGTCTAAATTGAGATATATAATAAAGTACACAAGCAGATTTTTAAAGCAATACAAAAAAAGAGTAAAATATCTCAATAATAATTTTTATGTCCAAATTATATTTTTTATAAAAGTAAAGTATATTTTTTATAAATTTATTTTTAATAAAAGTAAAGTCATCTGGTTCTTTTACTTTTTTTTTTTTTTTGTAGAGACGAGGTCTCACTATATTGCCCAGGCTGGTCTCCAACTCCTGGCCTCAAGCCATCCTCCCACCTTAGCCTCTGAAAGACCTAGGATTACAGGGCTGAGCCACAACACCTGGCTTCTTTAACTTTTTTAATGTAACTACAAGAAAAATTTTAATGACATGAAGTTTGCATTATGTATCTACTGAACAGTGCTGGTCAAGAAGCTCATTAGAATTATACATGCAGCAATCTTCAGTTTAGATTACAATCTATAAATTATAGAAATTACAGATAATCTACAGATAATCCTAGAGAGTAACTGCAGAAAACATGAATTTTGGAGGTAGCCAAACAAAAAGAGGTGCTTGGCAGTATTGATCTTTTCATTTTAACAGCAGCTGAGTGAGAGAGCCCTTTCAGAAATGTCTGCCTAAGGATCTCTAAATTTATACCCAAAGAAGAGAGAAACATCAAGTATTTAATAAAAATAGCACTGGGGGAGGAACTGATAAAAACTGAAGAGCAATCACAGTGATGACCAGTTCTCTCACAGCCTAGGAATGTAGGGGTGGAAAAGATAAACAAATTCCACTGACAAAAGCCAATAATTTCCTGGTCTAAGGCATTTAAACAACTAAACCTTCCCGCCTCTAAGTAAATGGGAAAGTAAAACCACAATCCCAATAGTTGCCTCAGATCAAGAACGGCGCTACCAGTGGAAGTCACAGAAAGACTGTATTGGTTTGCAGAGGTGTAACTACAAATTAAAATTAACTCATAGTTCTTCCATAGTACAAAGAAAAAAACAGAAAGGCTCCCATGGGATTAAAAAGTGGATTCAGAAATCATTGTTTAAATAGCAAGACCTCCACACACAGTGTTAAAACATCTCCAATAATGGAAAATGGTGCTGGGTCAGATTTAGTTTGGGAATAAGACTACGAGTATGAAGCAAAGCAAAGTAGCTAAAGCCATCTCCAATCTAGGCAGATTCCTCTCATTCCTGGCCCCGGGAACAATCCCATCACTTAGGAAATCTGGACCTCTGCCAGCCTGCTGCTTCTGTAGCCTGCTGGGGGATGGGTGAGGAGGGTGGAAATGTCTAGGCAGCTGGCTTTTATCACAAAGCCTTCTCTCTTAGAAAGGCCTATAATGAATTTCCTAGACATGATATAACGCAATATTTTAAGTGATTAATAGTGCAAAAATATTACATTTTAAAACACTACATTTAAAAAATGAATGTCCAAGGTGTAAGAGAGCAATAGTTACATGAATTAAATGTGATGCAAATATTAAAATAATTGTATTTTAGTGGTTTTTGAATTGCTTTCATTAGGCTTAACTTCAAAATATCTAAATAGGGGAGGAAGAAACCAGTCTATTGAAAGCTTAATGTATGTGGCAAGTACCACCCTAACTTATTCCACTTAAAAATAACTTCTTTTAGAGACAGAGTCTCCCTATGTTGCCCCGGCTGGAGGGCAGTGAAGCCAGTGCAGCTCACTTTAGCCTTGCACTCCTGGACTCAAACCATCCTCCTGCCTCAGCCTCCTGAGGAGCTAGGACAACGGGCGTGTGTCACCACGCCTGGCCAGGTTTTTTTTATTTTTTAGAACTGGGGTCTTGTTGTATTACCCAGGCTTGTCTCAAGCAATCCTCCTTCCTCGATCTCCCAAAGCACTGAGATTATGAGCCACTGTGCCCAGACACAATTAACTTTTAGGAGAGAATTTACTATGAGCCATTCACTGTTTTAAATGTTTTACATGTTTGGAAACTGTTGTGATCCTACCAATCCTATGAGCTAAGTATTATTAGAATCCTCCTGTTTGAGATGAGGAAGCTGAGGCATGGAGATGTTAAGTATCACACAGCCAAGGCGTGCTGGAGCCTGGCTATGACTGACTACAGGTTTATGACACCGGGCAGCTGGTTCCAGCATCCTGACTTATCGCCTTATAATATATGAGACTGCCTCACAGCCTTCACTCACAGATGAGGACGCTGAAGCTCAGGGAGATTAAGCAACTGTCTGTTCATGGTAACAAAGCTACTAAGTGGTGGGGCAGAGTTTCAAATCCATATCTAATGCTAAATCCTTCTCATAAGCAGCTTCCTGTTATCACCAAACCTCTGCTCCAGTTTGTAATGCTGTCAGAAATATCTCATTTTCTCTTATTCTCAGGGGGATAGTTGCTAGCCACTTCTCTCTCTTTCCTCTTAGCCAAACTGCCAATACTGCCTCCACAGCTTGAGCTGTTGGCTCTTGAGGCACCTAAAGAATACAAAATAGGATTTATGTTTTTCACTGCTATGTAAAATTAAGCATTTGGGTCCATAAATCTAGAACACAGAAAGAACATAGAGAACAAAATGCGTTTGTCTGAATAGACAAATTAGAAAGTGACTCATTATTTGTCATTAATCTTATGAAGTAGAATAAATAACTACCTTTTTGAAATCCATATCACTAGTGTTTCTAGGTCACATACCTCCCCTAATCTGATGCTGAATGCAATGTCCTTAAATCCTGACCTTTTCAGGAGAAGCAGAATAAGGGGAGGGTGAGAGGGCATGAAACCTGAGTCCCAGACAAAGCTCCACTGTGAGAACAGAAGACTGTGGCCTGGGGAACAGCACTTACCTTCCCTAAGTACAATTTCCACCTCTACAAAACAGATGAAACTATATGTCCACTCCTTCACAGGGCTATTTTGTTGCAAAAATTCACTGAAATACCATATGAAACTGTTTTGTAAACTATGAAGCCCTATAAAATATGTTATAAATATGCAGTGACACTCCTGCCTAATCTTAGCAAGCATGAGAAGGGGTTTCAGGGCTTCTGATGATGACAAAGAGGAAGACAGCAGTCTGTGCCTCTAATCCCACACACCCAGTAACCCAACCTTCCAGATGAAATCTTCACTGGACTTTCAGGTTCAGGAGCTGTGTTTTAAAACAACAGTGAGAGATAATAAGCACTGATTTAAATAAAAGGCTTGAAAACTCCAGGAAGGCATTATCACCACTGTAACTGCCATCCTAATCAAATCTCTGAGGGATGGCTCAGGATGCTCAAGGGGAAAGTTAATTGCTAGACTTTCTGATCAAGTGTGAGACGGTGAAAATTTTACCTTAAAATCACTGAAAAATAAACTGATATTCATAATACTTACATATTCTACTTTTTAATAAATTGAAAAAGAAAACTTAAAAAAAAAAAAAAAACCTAATACCTTAAAATCTAATATTCAGAACACTTTAGGTTTTCCTTTTCAGTTGTACTTTTTTTCCCTTCCGTCTTTCCCACTATTGCCATGCCAGTATCCCAGTCTGCCATCAACCCTGCCAAAGAGATGGATATATACAGAGAAAAGCCCTTTAAAGAAAGCAAAATAACTAAAGATCTCCAAATTCAACTAAGGAAACAGCTGCCCATCTCTTAAAATAAAAGATGTCTAATTATTGGTATTCATGTGGTCAGCCTACACCCTCAGAAGGGCACAGATCCACTCTTTCAGTCACAGCAGAAATCCTTTTAAGCCATTTGACATCCTGCACTGTGCAGTTTTAGACCTACACATATGTCTGGGTTAGAGGAAAAACACATGATCACAAACTCTAGAAAGAAAAAAGATTACGGAAGACAAAGACAACAAAAATTTTAAAATAAATAAAAATAATTTTTAAAATATATATATATATAGAAAAAATACGAGAAAGCCAGAGAGCTGACAAATGGCATGCTATTACATTAATAATGGAAACTATGAATATTCATTACACAATTGCCATAAATAGAAGGAAGGAAAACCAGAGAGTGCAGATGGAGCAAAATCTCAGAGTGCTAAAAAAAAAGAAAGAAAACACATGCAGTCTCAGACAATACTTTTTAAGTAGGGTCCCTGGGTAGAAACTTTGATCTAAGATAAGATGGGACAGTAAAGAAGGAATTTCCTTACACAAAGTAAATAAACAGCATAAACTACCCAGAATGACAGGAAGAGCTTTCAGTAAAAACACAGTCAGGGCAGTCTTTGCTTAGGATGTTTGGAAAAAGGATAATCAAGCTCCCAAATCACGAATAAGGTTAGTAGGTATTGCTTCACCTTCCCACACTCCCACTACCCACTTAGAGAAGGGACCACCCCAGATAAAAATCCAATGCACTAATGTGCAATCTCAAATGTTCGTCATTTTTATAATCTTGGGAATGAAGAAGAAAACCAAAAATAAGAATAGGATTAACCTCAAAACATGTGCTCTGGGATCACAACTTTTATACCCAATTGAATGCTGAGGACTTCAGGGAAAGATCACTGCACTAGACTGACAGTTTTTCTATTAACAAAAGTTTCAAGAAAAGTACAGAAAACTCCTAAGCTCAAGATGATAATGCATACATTTACTAAGCAAAAATATTACCACACAGTCATTTATTTTTTAAAATGTGCACAGAAGATTCCAAATTGTAGTTTCCAAACAAACAACAGGGACAAAAAGATGCAGGCGCTAAATTATTGACAACACTCAACATCTGACCTGTACTTTTTAATTAGATAAGAAAGACTCCAACTCCTTAAAGCAAATGCTGCAGGATTAATAGTAAGTACCTACTCTAAGCAGGAAAACCCATTTGCTTGCAGCACTTCCATTGTACTTCATTTCTCAATTAGTCCCACAGCCTAGGGCTACCCTAATACACTTTTAGCATTAATTTGCAACTTAAAAGTTATACAATTCTAGTAAATGTAACCCAATCATCACCAAATGCAAGGAACTTTCAGTGTTCCCTTTGAAAGGCCAACAATCCAGCAGGTCTCTCCAGCTGCTACTGAAGCTGGTATGAGGGCCCTGTCTGGGTCATCACCACTTCTGGAGCTTCACTAGCCCTGTGACCCTGTGCTAGTTGCTTAACTTCTCTAAACTTCCGTTTCCCCATCTGTAAAAACAGAAATAATAGTGCCAACATTACCGGGAAAATTAAATAAGGTCCCCACAGAAAAAAACATTTAAGATAAATCCCATCCCCATGAATAAACAGTTGGTGAATTCCTATGGCGAAGGGAAGGGGAGGGGAGGGGAGGGGGGAAAGGAAGGGGAGGAGAAGGGGAAGGGGAGGGGAATGGGAAGGGGAAGGGGAGGGGAAAGGGAAAGGGAGAGGAAGGGAAAGGGGAAGGGAGGACTGAATTATGACAACAAATTCACCTAAAAGACTCCAAAAGTATTATCTGTTTATTCTCTCAAGCAACTTTCATTCAGCATCTATTAGGTGCAAAGGACTGTTCTGAATGAATGAGATTTAGAGAGAGGTAGAAATGCTGTTTTTGCCCTCAGGAACCTTACACAGTCTTGTAGGGGGAATAGAGTATTTTAAGGATGTGAACATCTGCTCAGACAACAGGTCCCAAGACTTTGATAAGTGTCTACAATGGAGAAAATGTACCAGTTACTCAACACATGAACATACAACACATGGAGTAGAGACAAAGGGGCTTCCCCTGCCAGACAATAAACATGTGCCAGTACAAAAGCAGGCAAACAAGAAAGGGAACCAAGTAGAATCAGGAGAACCTCTGGGGAGGCACCAACCCAAAAATGAGGAGGTACAGGAAAATTCTCCCTCCCTCTATATCTGGGGTAATCATCATAGACCTTCTGGAAATCCTGTGACCAGATGCACACTGTAGATGTGACATATGTGAACACTGTTTCATTCTAAAACATGAGTTAGTAGTGCTCACATATGCAGAGCCCCTGACTGTCTTGTGGGATGCAAAATCCCATCCAACAAAAACCACCTGGCATACAAACCCCACCAGTGGGCATTCCCTTCTGCCAGATCCACTAACATGTGGTCATGGCAAGGCCACTGTGATGGGCAGAAGTGGGGCAACAACAGGAGGAAGCCTAAATTTGGACTTTACAGACTCAGTTTCCCCCTCTTTAAAATGTGGAGGTTCCTAAAATTAGATTGCTGGTGTTCCCATCATAAAGCCAGGAGGCTTCACGTGCCCCACAGCTTGTGCCCACAGATGTGAGGACTTGTGTGGAGGATGGCCCAAATGTCACGTGCAGTACCACGCTGCATGTGCGGATGCTTTGCGGGGCACAGCCCAGCTCTATGAAACAGTGGTGCCTGCTCTGTGCCAAGACCCTTTACAGGAATTACAAGCATTATCTTATTAGTTTTTATGACTTTGCCAGGCGGAGATGGTTACCTCTGTTGTACAGATAAGGAAAAGGAGACTACTAGGCGGCCTCACACAGATTATTAGTGTGGATGCGGGGACAAGCTGGAAGACAGGTGGAGGAGATTCCAGTGCTCTTGCACTTTCCACCCACACCCAGATTCTGAGGTTGTTCAGGCGGAGAAGCGTCACTCACTGCAGTCTGGAGAGCACAGAGTTTCAGCTAGAAACAGCACTGTCACTGCCCCGACATGCCAGTGCCAATCAATCGATCCACCAAAAATAAAAGAAAACTCAAAGAAAAATACCCAGCCCAGTCAACGGAGTAAATTAGATAATTAATTTGATAAGGTAATAATTTGTTGAGTTAATAATTCCTGTGGCTTGTCTGTGCCTTGCTGATCCTTGAAGTGGCAGATGTCCCACTCAAAGTTCACAGATATTTCTCAGGCTGCCAACTAGACAAAAATACTACACACTGATACATCATCCTGTAGGATATACATTACAGAAACATTTAATATACATACTTGTAACAGCAAGGGGATGTCAACTAGATCATGAATAGTCATACTCCTCTCTGTTTTTGTTGTTGTTGTTTCAAAAGTCTTGCTCTGTCACCCAGGCTGGAGTGTAGTGTCACAATCTCCACTCACTGCAACCTCTGTCTCCCGAGTTCAAGCGATTCTCCTGCCTCAGCCTCCCAAGTAGCTGGGACTACAGGCTTGGGCCCCCACACTGGCTAATTTTTGTATTTTTAGTAGAGACAGGGTTCCACCATGTTGGCCAGGCTGATCTCAAACTCCCGGCCTCAAGCAATGCACCCACCTCGTCCTCCCAAAATGCTGGGATTACAGGTGTGAGCCACCGCACCCAGTTCTTTTTTTCCTTCAGTATCAATTTTTACATTCCCCAAAACAGCCTTCAAATAACTAAACATAATGGTCAAATCTCTCACACGGCAAGCTTTAAAAAACCAACAGAAATTACTATACAATGTACCTGAAGACCTTGGTTATTAAATATTTAGAGAAGTTAAAGTAATCAGTATTTTATGTTCATTAAAATTTTTAATAGTGAAGAAATACTCATCTGAGGCCTAAAGAAAAATAACAGCTTTCATCTAGAAAGTTACAGGTATCAAGAGACAAAAAAAAACTGTTAAAATCATTTTATGGAATACTGGAAAGAGATTTTCAAATGTAATCTTTGAGTTTTCAGGCTGCATCTTTTATTTAAATATCCAGTTTCCTGAAACCCCTGCATATGTGTCAACTGTGTTATTTGAAATGGGTTTAAAAGCACTAGAGATGTTAAATATCATTCAATCAACATTGTGCAGTAGACACAGAAAAACAGGGAAAAATTGCCTTAGCTTTATTTCTTTCCCTTCCTTTACCCTCAAGATAAACGTAATATTGAAGTGACAGAAATAGATGTTCCAACTGGGATCCACACGTCACACTCACCGCCACCAGTCTGAGAAGTGAAATACCCAATGGAGGTAGAAACTAGTTAGAGGCTCTCAAATGTATGTTAAACGCTTCCCAAACAAATAGTGGGAAGGGCTGGCAAATACATTCATTTTAAAAGTAAATATTAACTTAATGAGCTTGGTGACCGGAAAACTGATTCTGCTCTCTTGAGATTTTTACTTCCCTGCTCCTTCTCATCAAAAAGCAAGACAAAAAGACACAATAAGACACAAATTCTCCTACTTCTGAGTCCAAATGGGATCAGAAAGGATCTTAAATCACTCTTTCTGTATGTGTCCTCAAATCTTTCCAACTCAACTGATGGTGAAAAGGGAAGATAAAGTAAATCAAACAATGTAAATACTGGCAGAACTAGTCCATTAAATGTAGTGGGGAGCATCAGAAAGGCCAAGTCTTTTTTTAGGAGCCATAATTCCGTGCTCTAATAGCAGAACAGGGCCAATCATTATAAAACATCTCTTAACTCCTGCCTGAGACTTCCCCATTCTTCTTCCCTTGCCTGCACCAGTCGCGCATCAGAAAAGTATTATGTCTGGTACAAAGATGGCAAAGGCAACCAAAAGGTCATTCACTGGACCCAGAGCCTGGGTCATGAGAGGGTTCAGGGCAAGGTGGAGCCCAGTGGCTGGCAACTAAACCACCAAAAGCAAGGTCTTTTCAGAAAGAACAAAGAAAAGGGAAAGAAGAAAATGCAATGATACTGGAAGCACAGAAGAAAATCCAGTGAATTGGAAGCATTTTATGTTTATGTAAAGGAAAAGGAGAGAAAGAAAGAAAAAAATTGGTCTATCCCTTTTCTTAGCACTCACTCTACCAATTAAAACGAATCCAAAGTATTGAGTGTTTCTCCCTATACCCACCTAAAGTCTTCATCTTTCTAAGATGTAAATATTAAAAACCTGTTTCCTCTATACTTTTAATCTTCACAAAGATTTTAGCTGTCATAATATGAATTAAAAATGAAGTTAGAGTGGCTTCACATGTACAAGCTAATAATCCAAGTGTATATATTCAGGACTCGAAGAAAATGAATGAATTTATTATCTGACATTTTCTGTTCAATATTAACCATTTGCCTTCATTCAATGAAGGCAATTTACACCCACTGAAAGATGTTCTGACACTTTTTTTGGAACATGCTAGTAAAAACACAGCAGTTTTCTCATCATGCCTTCCAGCTCAAACCAGTCTACATATCACAAGGTGGTCCATGGTACCTCAACCAACAGTTAACCTTCCATAATCTTCTTGGACTACAGAGCCCTCACGTTTAGCACGAAATTTTTACTAAACAAATTACTACCAGAAGGATCAAGTTTACATCTCACCAAACAATCCACCACCCACTCCCCACCTAAATCCAGATAAAAATGGCAATACAAGCTTAGTTTTAATGTAACCTCGAAACTGAAATCTAAAACGTAAAGAGTAATTCAGCAGAGAAACCCCCTTGATTTCACAACAACAAATCAACCATGCAACATTATTTAGTAACAATGATTTAATCTCCCCGGGTCTCAGTTTCCTCTCTGTAAAATGCGTGTAACTCGGTTCAAAAATGACATAGATCTACAGCAGGAATCTTTAAGGTTCACTTACTCTTAGGCCTTTTTTAGGAAAAACCATTCATCTGCTAGAATTACTACCAAAATCAGTTGTTTCTTTGTGAGAACTTTGTTTTCCCAACTATATGCTGCGCCTGTAGTAGTAGTACCTAGATGTTATTTTGCCCTTTTCTCCCTTCTCCTGGGAGGCAGCCCAGTTACACACATACACTTTGGATGCAGAAAGACTAGGTTAGAACACTAGATTAAACCACCTTCTAGCTGAGGGACTCTGAGCAAGTCACAATTTCAATAAACCCCAATTTCCCCATTATCCATTTGTTGCATTTCCTTTTTTTCAAATGTTTTCCCCACGCAGAGGATACTTACAATCTTACAAAACTGAGAGCATACACTACATACAATGACTGTTTCACTGTAAAATAGCAATTTTTATTTTATACATGTTCTGCCATGAACAAAATTACTTTTCTTAATAGCAAATATTAAACTTACTCAATGAAACACATAATTGTGATAAGAGGTAAGGTTTTGAAGCTGAAAAAAGTCCACCGTTGAGTTTAATATGCCTAACCATCTTGCCTGAAAAAAAATAATCAAAACGGAGGAAAACGTGTGTATAGATATACACGCGCGCACACACACACACACATATATATATATGTATGATGATGATATAAGGGAACTAAAGGGAATGCTGAAGATCATCAAAGTGAGTCATCCAAAACTGTGGTCATCCAATTAATGTCACTTTTACGGGTTTTTAATCTTTTTTATCTTCTAATAACTATATAGAAATTAGTGCAATGCACACTGTACAATTTGCATTGTCTCTTGCAAGTACACATTTATTTTTTTCCTTTCATGACTAAAACACCTTTTGTGTTGCACATGTAACACATCATTTAGATAAAGTAATGCAAACCTCTTGGGGAAAGTTTTGAACTCAATTAGGGCATCTGGGGACAAGCCATATGTTACCAAGCCTTTTCCACACCTGAACCCCAATATGTAATGACCCAAGGATGCTCATTTGTAAGATTAAATAGTCTGCCTTTTAAGAGAAGAGAATCAAGCACTGCAGGACATTCTCCATCATATTCACTTGAAGACAATACAAAGAGAGCTATATAGCTGAAGATTTAAAATAAACGAGCACCTATGACACAAAAGAATTTGTAATTCATGTCCTGAAAAACTGTAACTAACATATCTCTTCTTTACCTGTATGTTTTAATAAAAAATGCTTTCATTCAAATCAAAAGTAACCATAAGTTATTCTCACTCATTTTTCTCTGTTGTAGAATAATACTTACTTACCGGTTTCTTTGTTAGAAATTTCTGTATCACTGCTTTAGTTTTTCTTTTGGCTAAAATTTCTGGATTATGAATTTGATATTAATAAATACACAATTATAGGACTAAGATGACTATATTTTCTGAATCAAAAATCAGAAAGCATTATCTAAAACCAAGAGCTGTTCCAAAAAATATAAGATTGCATATTATTGTAGCAATATCCATCTTCAACTCCTAATAATTCAGCAACAGGTATTTTAAAAGAAAGGCTCTCAAACTCTGAACTCATTTGAGAGATATGACACACCCCCAGGAATAACCCTTGCTAACTACAGCAGCAAACTTTTCAAGGTGTTTGAATATTTTGATAGGGGAAGTGAAGAGGCCTGCACCAAAATCTTTAAGGAGCACTTAGAAAACTCTCATCCTCCACCTCTACCACAGCCCATCACTGCTTTATAGAATGGGTGCAATCTCCTTTTTAGAAAAACTGTTAAAATAGAAAAACTAATAATCCAAGACAACTAAGTTATCCAAGAGATATGTCATAGGTTATAATTTCATATTTGGCACATTCCCATGGGCAAATCTGAAATAAGTCAAATTCCTAACTGCAACACAGTCCCCTTCTTTCCCACTCAAAAAAAATACATCAAAACATAATTGAAAGACTGACTTCAATATACTCATTTTTTAAAGAAAAGTATTTACATACTTCAATATTTCAGCTGATCAGAACACAGAATTATAACATGTTCAAGATCTGCTAGACTAGAATAATTCCCAAACTCTGAAAAACATCATAGTTTTATTCTAAATACCACACTTCATTATAGACATCTTACATGAAGGTAGCCAGAGACTGAGAAAACACAAAAGAGCACACAGAATTGTAGAATCCAGGACTCCCTGGGTTCTGTATGCAATTCCAAATGTCTTTCAAAGTATAACTTGCAAGACTGGAGAAAGGTATTTTTAATCAGTGAAAGGTCAAATAAGTACTTGCCTGATGCATTTTCATCTAGGTATAAAAGCACAGATTGAAAACTTTTTTTCTACTGTATTATGACTAAATGGGTCATAAAAACCTTCCATTTTTTTTTCAACACATTCCTTATACACATAAGATTCATCAGTATCATAGAATTTAGAGTAGCTATTGAAAAGCAAGAAAACCATTAATTTCCGTATTAAAAAATTAATCATATAACGTTACACTATAAGACATGCCATACTTGCAGATGATTTCAGAATCTTATAATATTTTGCTAATACCTGGCTTTTTCCTAAAACCACTGTAAAATAATTTTCCATATCCCCAGCCTAAGTTTAGGATGCTCATGCAACACTCACGTCACAATAAAGTTACCAAGGCAAAATTAATTAATTAATTAATTTTAAGAAAATTCCCAGGCTCGTATGCCTAAAACAAAGGACAGTTCATTTCAAAAGAGTTAATAAAATAAAACTAAAAGACAGCCAGGTAGGGTGGCTCATGTTTGTAATTCTAGCATTTTGAGAGGCTGAAACTGGTGGACTGCTTGAGCCCAGGAGCTCAAGACCAGCCTGGGCAATATAACGAGATGCCATCTCTTTTATTATTTTTTAAAAAATGGATTTTAAAAAGAAATTTAAGAAAACTAAAAGTTACTAAGAAGGAAAACTTAAAAAATAAATAGTAAATTGGAAAAATAACCAGAACTTTACACACTGAAAATACCATAGATTCAAAAGGGAAAAGTAAATATTACTTCAATCATTCCCTTAAAATGATGAAAGAGCTCCTTTAAGACACTGATGAGTCCTGAAGAAATTGAGCTTGCAAAACTGAAAGCAAACTGCTGGTTCCAATATCTTGTAATTATGCCTTTTATAAATTTCATGACAGCAAGAATAATAAGAGTTAAGAGTGTTTGGAAGTAGGCTGGGGACAGTGGCTTATGCCTGTAATTCCAGCACTTTGGGAAGCCAAGGCGGGTGGATCACTTGAGGTCAGGAGTTTGAGACCAGCCTGACCAACATGGTGAAACACTGTCTCTACGAAAAATACAAAATTAGCAAGGCGGGTGGCACATGCCTGCAATCCCAGCTACTTGGGAGGCTTAGGCAGGAGAATCACTTGAACCCAGGAAGCAGAGGTTGCAGTGACCCAAGATCACACCACTGCACTCCAGCTTGGGCAACAAGAGCGAAACTCCACCTCAAAAAAAAAAAAAAAAAAAGAGTGTTTGGGACTATAAAATATTTGTCTCAAACACTCAGGACTGGAATCTATGGTCCAGTCCTGAGAAAACTCTGACCCACCTTGGCCTCACTGATTTCAATGATTGCTATGGTTCTGAATAGGAGAAGCCATCTCAGTCACAACCCAGCAATATAAAGATTTCTAAATTAATGGCTCAAACTCCAGTCAGAAGGAAAATAGGCATAGTGTACTGCAGTTGAGCCCATTTTGCATTTGTTGAAGAAAATAGAGTAGTTAGGCTGTACAGAAAGACTTTCTACGTCAAAGGTCAGGGTCGTCGTCATTTTTTTTTTTTTTTTTTTTTTTTTTTTTGAGACAGAGTCCGGCTCTGTCACCCAGGCTGGTGTCCAGTGGCACGATCTCAGCTCACTGCAACCTCTGCCTCCCAGGTTCAAGCAATTCTCCTGCCTCAGCCTCTCAAGTAGCTGGGACTACGGGCGCCGGCCACCACGCCCGGCTAATTTTTGTATTTTTAGTAGACACAGGGTTTCACAATGTTGACCAGGCTGGTCTGGTCTCAAACTCCTGACCTCAAGTGATCTCTACCAAGGTGCTGGGATTGCCACCAGGCCTGGCCCAAAGGTCAGCTTTCAACAAATGAATTCAAACATGCAAATCAGAGCACTGCCCAAGAGGGAACACTAACCACTCTTACAGCAGAGACTCCTACAGGCTATACAGCCTGCCACCAGGATGCAGGGTGCTCACGACGGAAAGAGGACACTACTCACGTTTTCCATTTCTGTAACATTCTGCCTTTTGAGAATTACAAATTGAATGTGACTAATTCTCCCAAATGTCATACATCTTACACTTTGTGACAGACATGTACTTCCTCTCTGAATCTTTACAGTACTAACCAGACATTTGAGCCACTGTCTGGGACTAGACCTAATTACGATAATTATGTCTACCATCATTAGGGAGATGGTAAATATGATCAAACACTTATAAAAAGGAAAAAACTGAAGCACAGAAAGTTTTAAGCATCAGAAAATTAAAACTAAATTTCCAATGAGAGAATTAAGGAGGTAGTGATGTTCTTTTTCAGCTATCTAAAAGGTTGAATTTGAAATATAATGACTTCCTGGATTACTGGCATAATTAAAGAACGGTCTAACTTTTAGACCTCTTGCATAGAGTAGTTTCATAGCATCTAGGACTGGCAGATATGACCACAGTGAAAATAAAACAGGACAGAAAGTAATATAAAATCTTTTTTTTCTTTTTTTTTTTTTTTTTGAGATGGAGTCTCACTCTATCCCCCAGACTGGACTGCAGTGGTGCAATCTCAGCTCACTGCAACTTCCACCTCCAGGGTTCAGGTGATTCTCCTGCCTCAGCCTCCTGAGTAGCTGGGATTACAGGTGCCCACCACCACACCTGGCTAATTTTTATATTTTCGGTAGAGACAGGGTTTCAGCATGTTGGCCAGGCTGGTCTCGAACTCCTGACCTCAAGTGATCCACCTGTCTCAGCCTCCCATAGTGCTGGGACTACAGGCATGAGCCACCGCACCTGGTCTATAAAATCTTACAATAAGAGAGAGTGAGACTGAATCTCTACCCAGCCCAGCCCTGTAAGATGCTGAGAGGTGGTCAACCCATAAATGCCTGTGAGGCTGAACTAGATCAAGAGTCAGGCTGAGACCACATCCAGCATGACATAAAATAAACATCACTTGATATATGAATCTTTGAATAGGTGAGTACTATGACAAAAAAGATATTTCAGGAAGGCTGAGTGGAGGAATAAGATGGAGCAGTGCTACCAATGAAGAGTTTATTGAACTAAAGTAGGTAAAAGTGAAAAGGTTCTGAGCTGAGATGGCAGCAGCTGCAATGATAATGAAGTCACAAAAATAAAAGATAACTGTTTGAAGCTGGGTGCAGTGGCTCATGTCTGTAATTCCAGCACTTTGGGAGGCCGAGATGGGTGGATCATCTGAGGTCTGGAGTTCGGGACCAACCTGGCCAACCTGGTGAAACCCCATCTCTACTAAAAATACAAAAGTTAGCTGGGCGTTGTGGTGGGCATCTGTAATCCCAGCCACTTGGGAGGCTGAGGCAGGAGAATCACTTGAACCCTGGAGGTGGAGGTTGCAGTGAGCCAAGGTCGCGCCATTGCACTCCAGCCTGGGCAACAGACTGAGACTCCATCTCAATAAATAAATAAATAAATAAATAAATAAATAAATAAATAAATAAAACTGATAAGAGTCAAAAGGTAGGAAAGAGATAGATCGTGAAAGGCCTTGAAAGATAAGCCAGGAGTTCGGAGTTAAACCTGCACCTTTTAAAGTAGTAAGCAGGGCAACAGCAAATTTGTATTTCAGACCCATCATTCTGTTGGAGTGGGAGGCAAGTCGTAGGCAGGGAAGTCAGTTATACAACTACTCCCTGTCCAGGAACAGATGACCAGGCTGAATGTGCACCTCAGCAGTGGGAATGGATATGACAGCAAGGAACAAAAACCAAGCCAACACCTGGACGTGGGGTTGGAGAAAAGGTTAGGATAGCATCAAGTTTTTAGCTTGGAAAATCATGTGGCTGGTAGAGCCAACAGCAGAGAGAGGAACAAGAGAAGGTGCATGTTTGGGGAAATACAAGAATTAATAATATGTGCTAAGATCAAGGTGACTGTGAGACACAGAGGCAGAAACCTCTAGCGGGCAGCTGGACATCTGGATGTGGAGGTTAGAATAGAAAGCTGAGTCAGCTACACTGACGTCAAGTGTACACCAACCACTCAACTAGAGCATGACAACTGATCACAGAGGACAGAAGGCTGAAGTTATGGATGAGATGGGGAAGACTTAAGCATGTTCAGAGCCTAGGGTGAAAGTATCTATTAAAAGGAGAGGGAAGAAAACATAGAAAAGAAAGAAAATCATCAATCACGTAAGCTTCTGGAGTAGAAAGGGGGGAAAGGAATTGAGAGGACAGGAGGAAGAACTAGCCTGGAACAAAACAAAGGACAAAACCCTGAGATCGATGGAGAAAAAAGGAGGTAAGACTGGAGCAAATAAGGGTACATGAATGGGCAGGGTATTAACAGAGTGAACACCCAATGGTATTAAGGGCTCTTAGAAGTTGGAGGGTGTTACAAGTTGAATTGCGTCCACTAAAAATTCATGTCAAAGTCTTAATCCCCAGGACCTTCTAAAGTGATCTTATTTTGAAAAGGGGTTCGTACAGATGTAATTAAATTAAGAGGAGGTCATACTGAAGTAGGGTGAGCCCCTAATCTAATATGACTTATATCCTTGTAAAAAGGGGAAATTTAGATAGACAGAGATGCATTAAGGGAAAACAATGTAAAAAGACACAGAGAGACGGTGGTCATCTAGAGCTAAGGGGAGAGGCCTCGAATGGATCCTTCTCTAACAGTCCTCTGAAAGAACCAACTCTGCTACCATTTAATGTCAGACTTCTGGTCCCCAGAACTGTGAGACAATAAAAATTCTGTTATTTAAGTCACCCAGTTTGTGGTACTTTGCTAGGGTAGCCCTAGGAAACTAACAGAGAGAAAGCCTTCTACTAAAAGAAGAAAGGGTGGAGGAGGGTTGCAAGAAGGCTTAGGGTGAGTGAAAAGAGTTCAGCAGGAAACAAGTCAGCGGCATAAGGACACAAATACAAGATGGTCCACAGTTGCCTGACGTTCCAGCTAAGGATGGAAATGATAAATTTATTTACAGAGTGATTTCCTCAAGCAGCTCTTGGCAGCCACTAGGTAAGATAGGAAAAGATGCCAGGTCAAAATCAGGGGCTGGCAGCATATATTACAAATGAAGTACAAAGGGGTAAGGCCATTAAGGATACTGGCAAGACAGTGATGTGCCCTGAGTGAACAGGAAAGGAACTAAAGGGGGAGGATGGGTTGTGGACTATGAGAATGGGATGGGACAGGCAGAGAAGGGATCATCTAGAAACTGGAAGCCAACAAAGAAGAGATACAGGGAATACATCAGCAGTAAAAGAGCTAAACAGGAAAGATTGTTAGTGAGATTTAATATTTTAAACCTAGGACAGTCCCAGTAAGATGCAGCTCCTGCAGAAACCAAATAAGGGTAAAGCAGGTATGAGATGAGAAAGTCAGGAATGCTAGAATGTTGTATTACAGAGTATACATCATCCATATGGACACTGAGACATCCCCTGCTGGTGACAGGGTAGAGAAAAGAGTGAACCAGCTTCCACCATGCTCAATAAATGGAAAAGAATGACCAGAAATATCCACAAATCATATTTGTATCTAACCACGTATACTAGTCCATTTTCACATTGCTATGAAGAAATACCCAAGACCAGGTAATTTATAAAGAAATGAGGTTGAATTGGCTCAGACATGCAGGACGTACAGGAATCCTAGTGACTTCTGCTTCCGAGGAGGCCTCAGGAAGCTTCCAATCATGGCAATAGGCAAAGGCAGAGCCAGCTTCTTACATGGCAGAAGCCAAGAGCAAGAGAGCAAAGGGGGAGGTACTACACACTTTTAAACAAGCAGGTCTCACAAGAATTCCCTCACTATCACCAGAACAGCACCAAGGGGATGGTTCTAAACCATTCATGAAGTATCCACCCCCATGATCCAATCACCTCCCACCAGGCCCCACCTCCAACATGAGATTTGGCAGGGACACGATCCAAACCATATCATCCCTCGATTCTGGTTCTCATAAAAATCACTGCATGGCTGGATGTGGTGGCTCACAACTGTAATCCCAACACTAGGAGGCTGACATGGGAGGATTACCTGAGACCAGGCCTTCGAGACCAGCATGAACAACACGACGAGACTCCATCTCTACAAAAACTAAAAAATTAGCCAGGTGGTGGCATATGCCTGTGGTCCCAGCTACTTAGAAGGCTGAGGTGGGAGGATAGGCTGGGCCTTGGAGGTGGAGGCTGCAGTGAGCCATGATGGCACCACTGTACTCCAACCTGGATGACCAAGGGACACCATGTCTCAAAAAATAATAATAGTAATAATAATAAGTACCACCTTTATTAGCTCTGGTATTATACCTTTATAGAAAATAACAAAGAGGGACATGGACTAGAAGCTAAGATCAATATACACAGTCTCTAACTAACAGAATTGTTATATTAAATGTAAAGTAAGCAAGAAACCCTATAAAAATGTGCTTGGGGTACTCACAGACCAGATGTAGAACTTTTTTTAATTTTATATGCTTTGTACACATTTTCCTAGGATTTGAAAAAATAAAATAGCTGGAAAATGACAAAATAAGTGCTGGCAGCCTTCTACCTCACAAACATAAAATAACTGACCAAAGCAGAGAAGGAGGAGAAAACTCATACATGATCACCCATTTTTATAAAACAAACTAAGTGCTTAATTATCTGGATTATATGCCATAAACATATGAAACTCTCTGCATTTCAAAGGTTTATTCCAATTGCTAAAAATTTTGTATTTCTCACCAAAGAGCCAGGCAGAGCCAATACTTTGTTCTGGAAATCATCAAAGCTAAAAAACAGAGGGATAAAGCAGAACTGCATGAGTTAACCTTTTAATCTACCCATCTACCCATGAGAACAATTCATGAATTGCTGTAGCTATCACCATTTCCAACTATTTCCATACACATACATATACACTTAATTAGAGCTTTTGTCTCCAAAGTTCAAAAGGTTTTATGTGTGGTAATTTTACACTGGTGGAGATTATCTGTATTTTCTGACCTTTCATATATTAGGTATCATTAATATTCTAAAATAAATCATTAAATCAAAAATAAAATTCAAAAATTCACCAGAAGTCATAGTGTAGTTATTGTTCATCACTTCAGGAAAAATGGGGCCACTTAGGGACATGGTCTGGGCATTTATTGGGGACAAAAGGTAAAAAGACATTTGGAAAGTTCTGCAGTCATTTCACAGATATGAAGTTGATGCTTTACCCAAGACTCTCATCACAATGTCACCGGAAACATCACGTCCGCTAAAAACTATGACACAAAATACCAATCTTCTTTCATCTTCAATCTAGCTTAACCATGTGTTTCTCCAATAATTATTTAGCCCCTTCATTATGGCCAAGTACTATGCCAAACCCTTCCAAACATCGACAAGTTGGGAGGGGAAAAGAACTGAAACTAATAAAATTTTACTTGGAATGTCTTTAGAAATGATTAGTCCATCCAAGTAAAACGTGCAGATTTAGCCCACAGAACATTAAATGACTAATATTGTGGTCAGGGACCAAATAATGAAATGAAAAACAAAATGATCATTCATAGAATGTCCCGTCTCCAACTATGACCGGCTTCAGCAAAATTCCCTATTGTTTGCTTATTGTAAATACCTGAAGGCTTCAATAATTCCAAACTGTTCAATATAAACACACACACAAGCACATGCATGCGCACACAAACACAGCCCAGTTTACAACAAGCATAGTTCCTGAATATAATTCCAGTCTGGTTTGGGCATTTCAGTCTACGATTAAGTAAGTCTGTATTTCTTTTTCTCCTGTGTTCAAGGTCAAACATTTGACACACACTCTAGAGGCATCCTCTACATGAATCAGGGAGTTGCTACCAAACTCCTGCTCAGGCACTCTCTGGAAGAGGCCACTCCTTGAGATAAGGAGCCCTCCAGCTCATAAATACTGAATAAGGAGAGTTGTCACACTTTTTGCATACCTAAGAAGCTGACCCAACCCTCAAAGTTTTAAGACTTAAATCTGAATTGATTCCAATGGACTGTAGAGTCCCTCAGCTCCAGGAGAGAGAAAGAGAAAGAGAAAAACAAGCGTTCAAGAAAATTTCTACCATTATAATCTGAAAATGATCACAGAAAACTCAGTTCCTATGTACACAACCAGTTTCAGTGCTTTCTTCTGATGTGATAAAGTTGTCATTTTGATCCTTTTGTATAGTTCATAAGCGTGATGACTAGGGTTTCACCTCATGTGTAAGACGTGCCTCCCTCAAACCTTATTACAAGGTCAGCACATTACCTGTCTGACATGAAAACATGAAAAAAAAGTTGTAATCTTATGTTGGTTGTTACATTATTTAGAATCCTACATGTAGAGCTAAGAGGCAACCTGAAGATCGCAGTTCAACTGATTTTGCAAATGAGAATGTCGAGGCCAGGGTAAGTTAAACGACCTGCCCAAATAACTAGAAAGTGGCAGATGAGAATCCACGCTACCTGACACCTAATTCATCACTCTCTCTACTCCTCTACAATAGATATTTACTCGCATTCAATAGATACTTACTGAATGTTAACTATGTGCAACACACCCAGGGATTAAAAACTTGAATGTAATCATCCCCATGTGGAATCTAAACAACGGTGGGCTTTAGATAATACTTTCTCAGTTTTAATATGCAAGTCATCACATGAAGCTTCTGTGAAATGTTAGAGGAATATCTAAAATTAACTTTCCTCATAGCTGTAATTCTTCATTTTTAATCCTTCCATCTACTCTGTAGCCCTTCCAACTACAGAAGGTGGATGTCAGAGTGAGAGCATTGATGACGATGATCATGAAGGCAATGAAGATAACACCAATTATGAGATATTCCCTTTTTGTGAGCCATTATTCTGAAACCTTTATGTGCGTTAGCTTATTTCATTCTCTCAACTACCTTAAAGGGAAGATACTATTATTATCTCTATTTTACAAAGGATATGAAATGAATAAGTCAAATGCCCAAACAGGGGATAGTTGAATTAGGAATTATACCCCAGCATGGCTTCATTACTACTATCTCCCAAGCTTTTCTGGCCTTGAGTCTTTCCTTCATTAGCTGGAAATTACCTGCCCCTTCTGGATCTCAATTTCTTTATCTGTGAAATGATGGAGTGGGAAAATTATTATTTCCAATGGATCTTCCAAGTCGAGCATTCTGTGATTTACTGATTTGTGATAGTTACCAATCTCTTGGGGCAGAGGAAGGAAACCACTTTGCAAAACCTAAGGATGATTTTGACCCAAATTACAAACTCCAAACCTTTGACTATACAGAGGTTTCAGAATAACAGAGAGAGGGAGCGGTTACCAGCCTCAGGTGTGTTTTAAAGCTAATCACTGACAATAGTGTTTAAGCAAGAAAAAAGGTTTTCAAAATTCCTAATGATTATTAGGAAGAGTTTGTAAAAACATGGGAAAATATAATGTTATTGTACCAAAGAAAAAAGCAGGATATAATAATGGGCTGCTTTTTCAAAACACGGGGAAAGCAGCAAGAACATTCAACAGTTGTTGTATTGGGGTAACAGGATTTATGAGATTTTTTTCTTTCTCCTTTTCCTTATTTCTCTTTTTTTATGTAAGCTTAAATTATCGCCATAATTAGAGGGGAAACTTTCTTTACAAAGAGAAAAATGGTGCCAAATATTCTCATATTGATTTCCCCTGAAAAGAAAGAAAACACTGTCCTGAAAAACATCTCAATAACAACACTACAGAAATTCCAGAAATACAGGTTTAGAGGAAAACTCCACTATTGCACACTATGAAGGGAGAAGAAAAGACTCCTCTATTGCTTCAAGTCTACAAGAATTAAGTTTTGTAGAGGATGTCACAGGAACGTTGGCAGGGAAAGTTGCTTCAGAGTCCAGGGACACAGGTTTGTAAAGCTCAGCCCAGGAAAAAGAGAACAGGTGCAGCAGATGAAGCAGCAGACCGTATCAGCCAAATGACGCTAGCCCCATCCAGAAATCCCAGCCTGGAGCAGGTTCTCCCTGAGCAGACCTGCCATGCACCACAGCCAGCCACATGACCAAGGGGACTTTCCATGAGCACAAATGCCCTTTCCTCACTGAAGTACTGCAGCAGAGGGAAGCCAGGTAGCATATTTCATGGAATATGTAACTATTAAAACAAACCACCAAACCAAACTAATTTATGCTTTCATCAGGCCTTAGAGTAAGCACACTGTATAGATAACACCCATGTTCCTATACAAAAACACAATCTAGGCCGGGTGCAGTGGCTCACACCTGTAATCCCAGCACTTTGGGAGGCCAAGGCGGGTGGATCACAAGGTCAGGAGATCGAGACTATCCTGGTTATCATGGTGAAACACCGCCTCTACTAAAAATACAAAAAATTAGCCGGGTGTGGTGGTGGGCACCTGTAGTCTCAGTTACTAGGGAGGCTGAGGCAGGAAAACGGCGTGAACCCAGGAGGCGGAGCTTGCAGAGCGCCGGAATCATGCCACTACACTCCAGCCTGGTCAACAGAGCAAGACTCCATCTCAAAAAAACAAACAAACAAACAAACACAATCTATATATACATGTGGCCCAGTTTACAACACAGATCAACGAGTGTGGCTCAGGATGGTTACAACGAAACACTTCACTCTTTAGCACTGTGAAAACATTTTGTAAACATTCATTATTTCTCTAGTGATTCCCACTTTTACTACAAAAATTCAGGAATGATTGCAATTTTAAAATCACATTCAGGATGCTATTAATTACACATGAACTCTCTGCCTTACTTGAACAGTATTTTATACTGCTTTGTGGCAAATAGATCAAGACAGATCTGATATACAAAGAATAGGAAAACCAGAACATGAAAAGTCACCTCCTCCTTTGGGAGACTGACAGACAATATGTGGCATCAACAACACATCACACCCTGATTCAGCTGAGGTCTGCAAGGAGCCATGGTGCCCAACTTACCAACAGTTCCAGACTTGCCTTAAGCACATACATCACGCTGCATGTCTAAAGCACTACCACCAGCAAGAAGGCAACAACACAAAGGCCTGCATGTGTCTTCTAATGAGTTTATTAATTGAAAAAGACATATTTCTGTTACTTGCTACCAAAACTCATTTGAACGATTATTTTAACATTTGAAAATATCATAATGCAATGAAACAAACAGATGTCATCTTGTGTGTGTGTGTTTTAAAGGCATTTTTTTCTGTTTCTAAGTACAAAGTTGGCACCTACTGACTACCTGGTACTAACATTAGATGAAGAAATGTAACCTACCTCATCAAAGGTGGTGTCATCTTTCTTCAAAGCTATAAAATAAGAAGGAAAAGGAAACAGTTATTATGAAAAATTCCAAAGAGACTAAGTTATAGAAAACAGAAAAAAAAAACAAGGCAGTATGGTGTTTTCATTTCAGAAAGTAAATTGTACCCGAACCTGAATAACAATGTTATGATACAAATACGAAAACTGCAAATGAAAGAGAGAGAACTGCACAGCATGAATCTTTTTGAAATATTTTTCATAAATACACAAATAGAACTATCCTCCCAGATCTAAGAAAGAAGCACACATAACTGCTCCCTATGTCTTCTTTAGTTGGAACATGTTTTAATGAAAGTATAAAAGAATCACAAAGTAATCTTGAAGAAATTTCCCCTTAAACTCCTGGGTTTTGAGAAGATATCACCAATTGTTAGGATGACACCTACTTTGCATAGAGCCCTGAATGACACTTTCATACTGAGTAAAGAGTAGGTATGTTGATGAAAGACTAAGCCTGTTAAAATAAGCATTGCAGAGTAAGAGACATAATGTAAACATTTCAACATGATAAATTTCATAACAAAGTATTTCAAATGAAAATACATTCAGAATATTTTATAGGAACCAGCAAATACTTCAGATTTATTTTAAATATGGTTATGTGTCACTTAACAACTGGGATACATTCTGAGAAATGCACCGTTAGGCAATTTCATTGTGCAAATGTCACAGAGTGTACTTATACAAACCTAGATGGTATCACCAACTACATACCTAGGCTATATGGTATAGCCTATTACTCCTAGGCTACAAACCTATACAGCATGTTACTGTACTGAACACTGTAGGCAACTGTAACACAACGGCAAGTATTTGTGTATCTAAACATAGAAAAATGTACAGTAAAAATACAGTATTATAATCTTGCAGGACCACTATCATATGACTGTCTATAGCTTTAGAACGGGAATTTTTTCACCCAATATAGAAAGAGAAGAATTTCACCTACAGTTGGCAAACATCTAGTTCCTTACATTTTACAATTACTTAGAATGTTTCATATTAAGAAGAATGCATTAAATAGCTAATTTATCTTACTAGCTGGAGAAATGTTTCAAATTTACAGAACTGTGCATAGGTGTTTGCTGCTTTAAACCTGATTTAGTCTGGATAGAAGCACTTGGGTAGCTATTACTTGGAAAGCTTTGTTCTGACAAAAGCAATGAAAAGCAAATTATTCTGGCAATTAAGCTCTGAGAAAAGTAATGTGCCTAAACTGAAGCTATCACAGAAAAGCTTAGGATACATACTCCAACACTCGTGAAAAGGTTATTTTCTCTGTTTCATATATTTGTGTTTTCAAGAATGTGACTGTGGTGAATTAAGGGATGGATGCAGGTAGGCTGAGGGAAATAAAACGTTTCTAAAAGTTTCTTATTTTTCCCTTTTGCCTAATAAACTAATCTTTCTTTATTGGATAACCATTTCTTCTGAAAGTGAATGGAAAATAAAAAAGTGAATGGCTTATCTTGCATTCAATTACTTGCACATGTTTTAATTATGTATTTAACTTAACCTACATTAAATCTAAAATAACCTACATTAAATCTAAAATAATCTGTTTTGAAAGAACCATATTAAGATCCCAGCTAACTTCTAATGACTGCATTTTCACTAGAATTTAACTTCTAAGCTACAAGGCTCTGTATAAATACCAGTCAACAATATTACTATACTGTCTACTCCCTCAACCCAAGGCGTGTCCTTTAATTAACATACTTGACTAATGAGTCCTTTACAAAACATTAGTAATGTAATTCTAAATATAGACAAGTTGCTCCATCTGAAAAACAAAATTCTTTGGAATAAGAAATTAATAGCCCATTGATTTCATATACAAAGTCTAACATAAGCAAATTACCATACAGCCTCATACCTAGCTCATTTAACAAAGATTAATGGAACACACGCACTATGTGGTTGCCATGCAAGATGCAAAGCTACAGCAGTAAACTTGTAATTCACGGCACAAACTTTTAAATATACTGTCTTTATTTTGGACATTATAAAAGTTCTGGAAATTTAGCCATGTGTTTTCTTAAGCAAAGCATCCAGTGGTTCTTTTTAACTACAGTTGATACTACCCCACCAGGTGCAGTGGCTCACGCCTCTAATCCCAGCACTTTGGAAGGCTGAGGCGGATGGATCGCCTGAGCTCAGGAGTTTGAGACCAGCCTGGGCAACAGGGGGAAACCCCGTCTCTACAAAAACAATACCAAATACATACATACACACATACATA
Organism: Chlorocebus sabaeus; assembly: GCF_047675955.1. Classification (NCBI taxonomy): domain Eukaryota; kingdom Metazoa; phylum Chordata; class Mammalia; order Primates; family Cercopithecidae; genus Chlorocebus; species Chlorocebus sabaeus. Next base: position 62,222,446 of record NC_132924.1, read on the forward strand.
CATACATACATAAAATGAGCCAGGCGTTGAGGTGGTGCCCTGTAGTTCCAGCTATTCGGGAGGCTGAGGTGGGAGGATCACATGAGCCTGGGAGGCAGAGGTTGCAGTGAGCCAAGATTGTGCCACTGCACTCCAGTCTGGGTGACAGAGTGAGACCCTGTTCCTCTGCTGCCAAAAAACAAGATACTATCCCTTAGGGAAATGTAAATATGGAATGAAGACCCTTAAGTTGAGAAATGAAGACAGCAGAAAACTAGACTGTCTCGAACAGCGAGACTGGACTATTTCCTTCTTATCTCCTAGTCCTGACAATTCTCCAACATTCTGGACAAAGAGGAGGGGTCTGGAGGTACCAAGAGGAGAAAACAGAAGAAACTGCAAGTGTATTTGCTATGACATAAAGAACAGGAAGCCAGATTCTCTCATCTGCACAATACTCTCAAGCTCAAGGTTACCACAGAATACCATTACTTCACTGAAGTCATTCGCTGCTAGATTCACACCTTACACGGTTTCTTCTAAATACTGAGTCCTTGTCCTAAACAGCAGTTAACAGTGACAATAAACACCAACTTAAGATGTGTTTGCCAGATATTCATCAGGTCACTGATAAGTAAATTCTGACCCAAACAAGAATACAACATCTCATTATTGATTACATTCCCTGATGGCCGTAGTCATTCATGTAAATGTAAATCCACAATTATCTTGAAGGATTTCATGGAGTAACAAGCATATTACACAATTCTGGAATAGCCAAGGGGCATATCAAAATATTTCAGATCAGCAGATATTCTATTCAGTCTTCTGCTCACACATTGCTTCCTCTAGAAAGCTTCTCATGATTTCACCTAGATGAAAGTGGCGCTCCTCCTGTGTTCTCCAACAGCAAATTTTGCTAATCTTCATGGCAGAATTTGTTACTTTGTATTGTAAATGCCTATTCATTGGCCTGTTTTCCCTTAAAATCCTTGAGGACAGGGACCAGCCACATTGGTCAGCCAATCTGACTGTCAGAACAATGTCTACAGTGGAAAGGAGTTACTCAGTAATTATTTGTTGAATTAATGAGCCCTACCTCAATGGCAAAAGGAGAGTATCTTTTGAGACACACTTAAGTTTTGGTGTATGAAAATGATACATTGGTTCTCTCTTAAAAGATCATAGATATAAATTCCATTTTGTAGTTTTCAAATTAAAATATTTTGAAGCTGCATTGGGGAAAATATGGTACAATAGTTAAATTTTGTGTCTGAACATTTAACCTTACATTTCTCTTTTCTGACATAATGAATTCATCAAATGACAATTGGACTCTAGAATTACACACTTACAGCACAAGGTAACAAACCCCAAAGTTCAGTGTAATCACAGCCTCTTCTTTTTATTTAGTTCCCTCACAAACCATATCCTTTAAAGAAATAGTATACACGGGGTTCATCTCAAATATCGCAGAGTATAAACTTCCTTTCTCTAGGAGATAGTCCAAATAAGTATGAAGAAATGTATTCAAATAAGTACGAAAAAATGTCAGTTTGACCTTAATCATAAACCAGATATTACATAAAGCCTTTCTTCTTCTAGGCTAACATTCAAAAATAAAAAAGAAACAAGAAAGAAAAGAGGAAATGAACTTTAATATACTTAAACTATTCAATAATTAAGTTCCCATTTGTCTTTGTTAGCCTAAATTAAAAAAAAAAAAAAAGTGTGAGACAACTGTAGAAATTCCTAAATAGGTGACCATATTGACACTATTTAGTAGAAAACCATAAATACTACCGAAATTGATGGGTGCCTTTAAAATTCAATTACACCCATCTTATAAAAGAACCATAACTATATCGTAGTCATTCCCTGGCAGATATCGTAAATTAGAGTGCTATGGCTTGAAAGCCAATGTGTTTTATATAAACAGATCAGCTGTATTTGGGGTGGACAGTGACAAACTCAGCATGATCTCTGATGTGTAAACAAATTAAACATTAGCGTTGCTTTATGTATTCAGAATTATTGTTATTAATGATAAACACTGATCGGATATCAGATACTTTCAAACATTTCCTCATTTTCAATAGATGACTGATTAATAATTTCTTTCAGCTAAACAATAATATTGTACATTTCACCATACAACAAGCTACACTTTTGGATCATACTAAAGCAGCAAAATAAAGTCAGTATGTCTATTTCAAAAGCCATCTTAGATTGGTTAAGGAGAATGAGTATGTTGCAGTGTGGATTATTCAACAAGAATAAACCATTCGCTCTTTGATCTCCTCTTGAAGTACCAGTGAAGAAAGGAGGATGATGGGGTATAAACAGAAATTGGAAGGAATAATGACAGCCTACGGTATGACCTTCACCTTGTGATAGATACTGCACTAGATTTTTCATGTATTTTATCCGTTTTAGTCTTCACATATATTCAACTTATATGAATATTTACAGATGAGGACTCTGGGCTTTAGAGAAATTCCACTGGCTGCCAAAGGCACAGAGCAAGCAGGCAAAACCAAGTTCAAATCCAGGCCTGCTTAACTCAAAACCACATGCTGTTTTAAGGCTGGCTACACTACAAAGTCAATGGCCACTTCCCTCTTCTCTTGCTTTCTATCTATAAGATCAGTTAAGTCAGTATGATGGAATCCCTAATAATAACAAAAACAATGATAATATATCTTGAACGTTTACTGAGTCTTTATTTAATGTGCCACACAGGACATGGTATGCATTATTTCACTAAAAGCCAACAACAAAACTGAGTTGTACATGAAAAAATGAAGCTCAGAGAAGTTGAGGGACCTCGGCTAGGCATGGCAACACCGGAAACACCCAGTCTGTGTGACACACAGCCCACATTCTTAACTCATGCACTATATAATCCCACAGTAAGCCCTCAACTCAACAACCTCTAGCACCTTAAAAATCCTTAGATAATCAGAATGAGTCCACTGGTTTTAATTTTGCAAATACAATATAAAACACCAAGAAAATAAGAAAATACAGATTTTGTTTCTGTAATGCTACTTTTAACGAACGTCCTTGGCTTGGTACACAACTATAATCACTTCAGTATCTACTTTTACAGTATTCCACAATGAGATCTGCAATTCAGAATCATACCTTCCATCAATACAAGAAATAATCAGCTGTGCTCACTGCACTGTATTCTGTGTCCTAAAGGGAGGATATAAAATCCACCAGATCTTAGAAGACATTTTAACAAGAGTTGGATTCAAAAGGAGTTTCACATCACTAAATCTCAGTAAGCTAGAAAATCCAATTAACTATAATACCCCCATTTGCCAGTACTGTACTTAATCCAAATTTTACTGATTGTCGATCAAAACCTTGAAATTATTTAAACATAAGGAACTTTTATATTAATGTCCTTGGTTTCTTACTGAGACTCAATTGCAATGAATTATTTAACACAAAACTGGAGGGGCTCCAACAGAATCATTAGCATTAGTAAACATATAGTTAATGTGTTTTAAAACAGGGCTTAATGGACTCCAGAACCCGCGTCTGTGAAGGTTTGGGTCAGGGCTGAAACATCCTCGTTAATAATGCACACGACTCAACATTTCCCTCTCTCACACTCTTCTTGGCTTCAAACTTCATATGAATGCAGGGACTCTCCATATGTATCTCCAACTCTGAAGAGTGAAATTAATATCCAATACATGCAATAAATAAAACTAAAGATTGGTTTCATACCATAACTTTACAGTCATCTTGGGAAATATTTTGCATACCAACACAAAATTTTAAGTTGAAAGACCCAAAAAAAAAAAAAAAAAAAAAACCACACACTTGGCTACATTTCGATCCATTGCACTCTCTCACTTGAAGAAAGTTTGTATATCTCACAATGAATGGGTGGAAGAATATCTGTAACACTCATGTGCATCCCAGGGTTTTATTTTAAGGAACTACGTACCTTTATGCTTAATTTCCATTAACACCTTCGTTAACATGGACGACATTTTAAACAAGTGAAACAAAGACTAGGCAGCTTCCTAGGGACTCGCAGGGATTATTTTTTGTGGCTATAGCATTCTCTTGCTCAGGATAGTTACGTGTATCAGTGAAAGTTGTGACAGTGGCGGGGGTGGGGGGGCAGCTACCTCTTCAGGTTAAAAGGGGTTTTGTATGCCCCATACTCAAAATCTAACAAACCCATTCCACGTGACACTGCTGTCACCCTATTACAACCTGTGATATGCATTTATTCCTCACTGTCCTAAACACTGTTGGTCAGTTGGTTGGTTGGTTTAAAGACAATAGCCCATGAGCTCTAGTAAATGGAACAAGTTCCGGAGACATTCCTAAATGTCCAGACAACTCCACAGCGCGCATTTCTCTCCAGTCGAGACCTCGAGACTGAACACCCAAATCTCGCTTTCCAGGACCCGAAGTACCGAACAATAGGTCCCAAGGTAACTGTCCCACTTCCCTTCAGGTTGAATATGTTAAACAATACCAGGGCACAGTCTAACGTTTCACCAATTTCCAAAGCTAAATTACTGACTAAACGCCCAATATCAAAGTCTGTGCGCAAAAAATAACAAGTGGCCCAAGCAGCCGCGCAACCCCTGGCGCGGTGGGAGCCGAGGGGTTCCCTCGTCCGTCCCCCACGCGCGCGAAAGGGCGAGCACTAGTGGCGGAGGAGGGGGGAACCCATATTGTAGGCTTGAAAGAGACTACAAATGAACCCCCAGATCCTGAGGGAGAGGGGTCTCTTTCCTTTGCGTCCTCGCCCTCCCCCGGGTCCCTAGCACTGTGCCCTCGACCCCCGCTCGCAACTTACCCCACGCCAGCCCCGCTGGCAGCTGCATGGCTGGTGCCAGGAGCGCGGCGGGGGCGCGGGCCGAGGGGACCGGGCGCTGGGGGTGCTGGGGGCAGCGCGCTACTCACCAATGCGGCTGAAACTCTCTGACAAAGTTCTCCGCAACTTCTTCATCTTGCCGATCTTCTCGGCTGGCTGTGGCTCAATGAGGTCGCACATCTGGGCGACGCCGGGCCCCGGCAACTTCCCTAAACTGGTCCAGAGCACAGCTCAGACAACGGCGAGGGCGCGCGCCGCGGGGAAAGCGGCGCCTCCTCCTCCTCCACCTCCTCGGCCGGCCGGGAGGCGACGCGCAGGGCTAGGGAGGCGAGCAGCAAGCAGGCGGCGGGCAGCAGGCTCCGCTCCGGCCTGGGCCGCGGCTGGGCGGGCGGGGGCGGTTTACGTGGTGCCGGGGGCGGCCGCGCTCGCCGCCGCCGTGGTGGCCCCGCGCCGCGCCGCCGCCGCCCGGCTCATTTTCCCTCCTTTGTAACGGAGAGAAGCGCGGCCGGCAGGGGGAGTGGTGCGGCCGAAGGAGGAGGCGGGGGCGGGCCGGGGACAAGGTGCGGGAGTCGCCTGGCGCCCAGTGCGCGGGGCGAGGGCGAGTGGGCCGGCAGGAGAAGTTCTGAGCCCAGAGTTGCGGGCGCTGGGCAGAAGGAGCCGCGGTGCGGAACCGCCAGCCCGACCGCTCCTGCAGCCCTCCTGCTGCCGCCGCCGCCACGCCTCTCCCTCGACGAAGGCCCCCGGGCGCGGGAACCTAGCACGACCTCGGCTCCCCGCTAGCCTCCCGCGTCCTCCGCGGCCCTCTGCGTCTGGCTCGCACCCCGGCGGCGCCCCGTCCCGGCCGCGCCCCCTCCCGGCCGCCCCCGCGCTCCTCCCCCGCCCCGCCCGCGCGCCGGAGGATCGCGAAGGGGCCGGGGTGGGAGCGGGCAGCGTCTGGGGACAGCGTCTTGGGCTATGGGGAGGCTACCGAAAGGAAACGGGCCGAGTCCAGTTGTTTAAGTGGTTTTCTTCCACGAGCGCGTGTGAAAAAGCGCGGAGTTGGGTGGAGGGCAGCTGCAAGGACTGCCTCCTGGACTGGGTGCGGTAAGGCCTTAGGGATGCATTCAGATGTAGGGTGCCTTATTTTTGGCCGAGAAAGCTGTCAAGTGAAAGATCCAAGGGGAAAGGTGGGCCCAGATTTTTTTGTTGTTGTTTGCGGTGGGTTTTTTGTTTGTTTTGAGGTCAAGTGCAGAAGCAGCGGAAGCTTCAACTGTAACCCTCCAGAAGGCAGGGATCATGCTGTTTCCCTCCTTGTCTCTGATCTTGGTGACACATGTAGGAGATTTCTGATAGGAATACCCGGTTCTGCAGTAAATAGCAGATACAGCCCTTGGTCTTTTTCTATTAAATTCTTAGAATATATTTCTGAATTGGGAGATTTAGAGGCTAAACAGATTCCGACTGCTTTTTACCACCTCAAAAACAGAACTTTAAAAAGGAGTGGGGGAGGTGTTTATAAAATCCCAGGACAAAGAGTTCCAGCAGCAACACACATCGTCTTCATTCTGAAAAAACCTGGTGCGGCGTGAGTTCCAAACGTCAGTCTCTCAGGGGAGAGAGAAGGAAGGTGGGGGAGGGCTTGATTGTGTTGATTTGGGGCCAGCAAACTCCTTATGAATAGAAACGTTAGTAATCTTGAGTCATCTGGCTGTGTAAGTAATAAGAGCTTGTGAGGGTGTGACAATGCTGTTTGGTTTGAAGGAAATTGGGGAGTTTATATTTTGTTAAAAGATTTTTTATCTTAAAAACTATCCCCCTGCCTTCCTTAAATTGTGAGGTAAAACAGTGATTTGTTCTGCCCTACACTGAGCACATTGTAGGATCTTGATAGATTGCGGATGATAAAAGACAGGAAGTCAAGCTAAGTGGGGAGCAGAGGGGGGCAAGGAATTCGCCAGGAAAGTCCATATGAGTTAAAACGCAAAGCTGTTGGATCCTGGCTGCCATATCTAGATAATTACAGACAGCACCAAGGGTGGCCTCATACTGGAAAAAAGTTTGACTTTTACCACTTCCTCAGGTTAGTTAGGTAGAAAGTTTTCAGCAGTTATGAATGAAAAGACAAATTCAACCAATCAAAACACTAATAGGTTGTACGAGTCAACAAATACGAAGAAAGATTAATTTAACGAACTTTCACTATTATACACCTGTGACTGTTATCCACTGTGACAATGGCTGTTTCAAATATATAATATATTAAATATATATTTTTTTACCTTCCCAGTATTTTTTTTTTTTTTTTTTCGAGACAGGGTCTGTCGCCCAGGCTGGAGTGCAGTGGCGCGATTTCGGCTCACTGCAACCCGCTCCTGGGCTCAAGCCATCCTCCCACCTCAGCCTCCTAAATAGCTGGGACTACGGGTGCGCACCACCATGCCTGGCTAATTTTTGTGTTTTTTGTAGAAAAGGGGTTTCATCATGTTACCCAAACTGGTCTCCAACTCCTGAGATCAAGCAATCCGCCCGCCTTGACCTCCCAAAGTTCTGGGATTACAGGCGTGCACCACCATGCCCGTCCCCTTTCCAGTATTTCTGACTTTAAAAAAGTAGTCAGCTTCTTCTTAAATTATGGTAAAAGCATACAAAAGTATGCACCAATTTTCTTAAATAAGATCAGTGTGTACTGATGTGTGAATATGTAAAGGCTAAGTGTGGGGAAAAGCATATTTAGTATTTTAAACCATTTGTGGAAAAAACACATACACATCTATGTGTTTCTATATGCATAGAATATTCCTGGAAAAAAGAACAGAAAACTGTTGATTGTATATCCAGAATAGAGATAACTTTTCCCTTTGCAATTTATACCTTTAAGTATAGTTTGAATGTTTTATCCAAGAATGCTTTACTTTTATAATAACAAAAATACTAATATAAACATAATGAATATATTCATTTTCCCTACCCCACTTCGAAACTTCAGCTCTCCCAACTCCAGAACAACTTCCTGTAGTTACAACAGTATACCTGGCAAGAGAAACACCTGTTAAGCATGGGCCAAATAAAGCTTGGCAATTATGAGTAACCAACTTTTCATTATATGCTCATCTTGCTCCCTTTCGTGATTATGTTTTAAAAGGGCAAATTTTGCAAGAAACTGCAATGCAAAGAAGGACATTTTTAATTTCATGCTTTTAAGATATGTATACTTATAGATTCAACTCTTTCTATTATTTGTTTCACATTTGCCTTCGTCTTAACGTGTAAGTTCAGGGACCCTAAGGTATGAAACACATAGTGCCTGTTGCATACAGAATGTAAATTAATGTTTGTCAAATAAATATAGAATGGATTGTTATCACTGAGAAGTGATGTGTTGTCCTTGGAAACAAAGATGACTATCCAGCATCTGTGGAGCATATGTTTTTTCAGTAGGAGAATGGATCTGTGCCAGTTCTCCATCTCAGCTTCTGATTTACAAGGTTATAGTTTTGGATGGCCTGAATTAAAGGTGCAGTGTTCAAGTACAAAGAGATAAGCTTATCTAGAGGCTGAACCCAACATGTGTTGACCTTAACCAAATTCACCAGTTAAAGGATACAAGTGTATTAGGAGTTCAGTAGTAACAATAGTGGCTGGAGACCCAGGACTGATGAGTTCTAGTCCCTACTATCACTAAGTGCTTTGTAGCCTTAGACAAGTAAGTGATTTACCCATTTTCTTATGTTTAAAATGAGGGGCTTGAACTAGATAACATCTAGGTCCATTCATAGCTGCAAAATTCTAATTCTAAATTTAATGATGAGCCAGAAGCAATGGCCCATACCTACAGTCCCAGCTACTGAGGTGGCTAAAGTGGGAGGATCTCTTGAGCCCAGGAGTTTAAGACCAGCCTGGGCAACACAGCAAGACGCTATCTCTAATAGATAAATAAAATGTAATGATGAAATTTTCCCTCTTCCATCTTATATACTATAGATATATATATTCATGAAGAGTAAGTCATACACAAATAAGATAGACAAGGATTCGTTGACAAAAATGTGAAATTTAAGATACATCATTTCTAGTCACATTACATATACATTATGCTTTTACTGTAAAATAAAATGTAGATATTTTCCATACAAGAAAAATATCAGGCTAATATGCTGGCAGTAGATTATAAGGGAAAGAATCCTAATTCAAGTAAGATAAAATATAAAAGATTTGATTAGAATCCAAAATACCAGCAAAAGCAGACTTATTGATCTGAAACAGTTTTTAAAATATTCTGAGAGAAAAGAAATCCATGAAACAAGGATACCAAGGACGTGAAGAATAGAGTTGGAAAATGAAGTTTAAAAAAGATATGTTTATAATGTGAAGTTTTAAAATTTAGCCAAAGCATAGATAGTTAAAGATTAAGACATACTGCCAGAGTGTAATTATTAAAGTGGTAGACATTTACATAAATAAATATCCTCTTAGAACTCTAAATAGTCAACCTATTTAACTAGTTTTAAGATCAAAAGTATCCTTTTGAACACATCAGGAACTGAAGTAACGCAAGGTTAAATGACTTGTACAAAGTTCTCAGTGACTTATCAGTGAAATTGGCACATTGACTCTAAAACTCTTGTCACCAACTCTTATGTTCCAACTATTGACCAGTATCCAAACTTAAGGATTCCTTTTTTTTTTTTTCTTTGACAAAGAGCAAATTGAAATCAGAAATGGGAGTAAAATGGAAGGTTCCAGAAACCAGCGTATTCACAACTCAGGTCAATGAAGACTTCCTTCATCTCTCCTCCTTGTTCCATCACCCATCCATTGCCTACTCCTTCCTAATTCAGATCCTTTTCAGGTTTACAGAAATCACTGTCTGCTGACACAAAACCTCTAGGCTTGTTCAAGAATGAGACCTACATTTGTTTATTTTATAGGTAATTGTGCATTTTTTCATCCTACATCTCAAGAGACCGAGGGACATAAGTAAATTGATCTACTTGCCAATGACTATAAGGACAAAGAAGTTGTAAAAACATCTAAATGATGTTAAACATAAATTAGCTCAGAATAGGTTTGAAGAAGGAAAACTAACAGGGTCAAAGCATGCAATAAAAACTGGTAAGTTCCCCTCTCCCATTCAACCATGCTTAAATATTATATTGCATATCATTCATGTTTTTTATTGTTACATAACTTGTACTATAAGACGTTTATATGAGAAAACATCTACCACCATTTCTAAGATACAGTTCACTTAATAATGATTTTTGGTATTACTTGTATTTGTGTTACAGATGTGCCATTAACTATAGGTCCCCATGAATGGCATCAATTTCAATGTATCATGTTGTATCCATCAAAACGAAACTTCGGAGACCAGCCCTGTAATTGAACCCTGGACATGGATGTGAAAGTGGACAGAAATTAATACCTTAGTGAACTAAAACCTTATGGCTTTTGTGTGGTCCAGACAAGTCCTGTTAAGGGCAATTAAGTTCAGAAATGCACCTTTTCTATCAAAAACATCCTAGTCTTTCCTCCCAGGCCTTTTGACAGTTCATCTGAATTCACATGTCTATTCTAATCAAGCACTTACAAACCAAAAAGAAAAAGTATCTATAGAAGTCATATTGATAGCATCATTGCACATATGACATTGTCTAGCTAAAATAATTCAATATTTGTAATTATAAAATGTTACTATCATAACTTATGGTTTTATAATAGGCTATGAATTAATGATCTCATTTTATCTTATACTACCCCAAGAGGCATTATTATTATCACGAGGTTACACAAGAAAATGGGCCTAGAAATGCCAAAAGTATGCCCAAGATCATTACACAGGTTCCAGTTCTAGATTGACACACACTTGTTTGTCAAAAAGTTTCCTTTTATAAAGCATTTTTATCGCATGATGGTGGTCACTTCTTTTTCTTTTGATATACTTTGGGTATAATCACGATTGTCCTTATTGTATAAAAAGGAACTATTCTGAAGCAAAGAGAGTTCAAGAAAGTGGCCATAGTCGACAGGTTAATAAATGCATCCAAACTTTTAAATTACAACACTGTATTTTGCTTTTTCCTATGTTAGAGGAAAGAAATTAAAAAGTGTGGTATTGAAAGATGTACAACTGACTTTGAAAAAGGGTTCCTCTCTGATTGGTGTTTGTAAGTGATCTAAATAAACATTTTTAAACTATCATTTGTGGAGTCATTGCTACATACTAGGCAATTGAAGACATTGCGTCCACTTTCACCATCACCCTATGAGTTGTCTTTTATTATCCTGTTTTACAGGTGAAAAAACTAACATTCATTGAAATCAAATTAATTTTTTTTTTTTTTTGAGACAGATTCTCACTTTGTCACCCAGTCTGGAGTGCAGTGGCGGGATCTCAGCTCACTGCAACCTCCACCCTGGATTCAAGCAATTCTTCTGCCTCAGCCTCCCCAGTAGCTGGGATTACAGGCGCCCGCCACCACCTGCCTAATTTTTGGTATTTTTTAGTAGAGACGGATTTCACCATGTTGGTCAGGCTGGTCTAAAACTCCTGACCTCAAGCAGTCCACCCACTTCAGCCTCCCAAAGTGCTGGGATTACAGGCATGAGCCTCCACACCTGGCCTGAAATCAAATTAATTTCCTAAAACTACACAGCTGACCAGGCACGGTGGCTCACACCTGTAATCTCAACACTTTGGGAGGCCTAGGCAGGAGGATTGCTTGAGCCCAGGAATTCGAGACCAGCCCTGGGCAACATAGGGAGACCCCATCTGTACAAAAAAATTTAAAAATTAGCCAGGTGTGGTGGTATGCACCTGTAGTCCCAGCTGTTCATGAGCCTGAGGTGGGAGGATGGCTTTAGCCCAGCAGGTTGAGGCTACATGAGCTGTGATCACACCACTGCACTCCAGTCTGGGCAATAGAGTGAGACCCTTTCTCTAAAAAATAAAAAATGAGAAACACTACTCAGCTGAGTAAGTGTGAAAGTTACAGCAGACTTAGAAAGTCACGATTTTGCAACCCCGATGTAATAATTGATTGAGGCAAATAAATCACTGGATATATTTTTGTTGAGTAAAGAATATCAGCCAGGCATGGTGACTCATGCCTGTAATCCCAGCACCTTGGGATGCTGAGGTGGGTGGGATCATTTGAGGTCAGGAGTTCGAGACGAGCCTGGCCAACATGGTGAAACCCTGTGTCTACCAAAAATACAAAAATGAGCTGGATATGGTGGTGTATGCTTGTATTCTCAGCTACTTGGGAGACTGAGGCAGGAGAATTGCTTGAACCCCAGAGACAGAGGTTGCAGTGAGCCACGATTGTGCCATTGTACTCCAGCCTGGGCAACAGAGGAAGACTCTGTCTCAAAAAAAAAAAAAAAAAAAAAAAGAATACCCACATGGTAATTTTCTTAGTCTATCTGAGCTGCTTTAGCAAAAATACCATAAACTGTATGGTTTATAAACAACAAATGTTTATTTCTCACAGTTCCCACAGGCTGGGAAGTCCAAATCAAGGTGTAAGCAGATCCAGTGTCTGGTAACGACCCATTTCTCATAGATGGTGCCTTCTTGCTTTGTTCTCACATGGTAGAAGGGGCCAAACAAGCTTCCTGGGGCCTCTTTCATCAAGGCACTAATCCCATTCATGAGGGCCCCACTCTCATGATCTAATCACCTGCAAAAGTCCCCACCTCTTGATATTATCACATTGGAGGTTAGATTTCAGTGTATGAATTTAGGGGGAACATAAACATCCAAACCATAGCAGTAATAATCCTCTACAATGTAACCCTCTACAGATTACATTCACAATGGATTGGCTGGCTGTTATGCCCTTGCCCAAGTGATCAAACATAGACTCACCAATAGGGGACATCCTGAATGCCATGTGCTTCCTAATGTAAGGCAACAAGAGGTACCCACACCACCTATGTTGTATTCTTGCCAAAAATATTCAACAATCACACAGGTCCAGAATGTGGGACCTTCTAGAAGATTATTGATCAGGGCTTTTCAAAGGGTATCAATATTCATGTTTGTTCATGAAAAAGCAAAACAAGGCAAGGGTATTGTTCTATATTAAAGAGACATAGCAACCACAAGTAATGCACAAACTTTATCCTACTCCTGGATTAAAAAATAATGTGAAACCGCACAGTATTTCATAACACACAGTTGTAAAATACATTTGAGAAGATTAGAAATTAAAATATTGACAGTGTATTCGATGTTGGATTCAAGTTAATTTTCTTAGGTGTGACAGGTATTTATGGATAAAATGTCATGATATATACAAATTATTTTTAAATGGCTCAACAACAAATTATGTTCAAATGATTTAATAGCAACATATGCATACATATAGATCTATCTAAATATGTATATATGCATATGTACACACACACGGGAGAGGGTAGTGACAAAAATGATAAAAATTGGTGAATGTAGGTGAGGACTATACAGTTTCCATTGCATTTTTTTTAACTTTCTCTAGGTTTTTAAATTTTCAAAATAAAAAGGTAAAATGGAACAAACCAACTCAGCTGGTGAGTGGCAGGTCAGCAGGTCAATCAAGTTCTAAAGCTGTCTATAAGTAAGCAGCCATGTTGTGAGTAAAAACTAAAAATTAAAAGATAAATTTAAAAAGTTCTGAAGCTGGTATTTGATTCACATTATACCACCACCTCCACATCTGAGAAAAGTACTAACGTTGGTAGCATTAATAAAATACAACTTAGTCATAATTAATATTTAAACCAACATTCCTTACCTATGAAGACAGTCATACCAAAGTTATTAGGGTACACATTTAAAGGACTGCTCTAGGACATTCTAGGCAGGGACCAGAAAGGCAGGAGAAGGAAGAGCCATGTGTAGATTGAAAAAGACTCTAAGATGATTATTGCACTGCCCCCATCAAGTGAGAACCAATGATTCACTTCCTGGAATAGCAACATGATGGTAGTTATTTGATGAAAGTCAGATAGAGAGGATAACATGGAGGCACCTACAGAACATGAAGGACAAGTTGGAGAGATAAACATCCTAGGTGTGTTTCAAACAGTGAAAAAGCAGGGCTAGAAGCAGAAGATATTAAATCTTAGTTCTAGAATCTTCTCTCATAATCTGTGTAGTATTACCAATCCTCTGCTTCCTTGACTGTAAATTAGGGATGGACAATTATCCTGGCCCTACTACCTACAAATTTAAGGAGTTGTTATCTCATTTCCCCAATTTTGGGGCACCTAATCAAGTATATTTGGTTTTTATTTTATTTTATTTTATTCATTTTATTTTTTTTTTTGAGAAAGAGTCTCGCTCTGTCACCCAGGCCAGAGTGCAGTGGCGCAGTCTTGGCTCACTGCAAGCTCCGCCTTCCAGGTTCACGCCATTCTCCTGCCTCAGCCTCCTGAGTAGCTGGGACTACAGGCGCCTGCCACCACGCCCGGCTAATTTTTTGTATTTTTAGTAGAGATGGGGTTTCACCGTGTTAGCCAGGATGGTCTCGATTTCCTGACCTCGTGATCCGCCCGTCTCGGCCTCCCAAAGTGCTGGGATTACAGGCATGAGCCAGCCACCTTTTAATTACAAACCAAGAAAAGAGGGACAGATGATGTAGTTAACCAGAAAGCACTGGGAGGGTCCATTTTCAGTACTGTATTTCCTTATTGTAAAAAAGTAATCTTACTTGTCTTCATTTGTTTATTGATCAAACACATATTGAGCACCTACTATGTCTCAGGTACTGTGCTAAGATCTGGTTATACTGCAGTGGATGAGATGGAGCATGGTCATAATCCCTGCCTGCACAAAACTTACAGACTAGTGAGGAAAAATGATGTTAAAACCACCATTTACAATAAAACGTGACCCATTTTAAAATAGAGAAAAGACTGAATGCCACAGCAGGGACATTTCACCATAATTTGAGGGTGAGACACATCCTCTCTGAGCAATCACGCCTAAACTGAGATCTGAAGGATCCAAAGAGGTAGTCACCCAACAAGCAGAAGTTCTTTACAGAGGGATCAACATTTGTGGAGGCCAGATGGCAAAGGCAGAACATAGCGGGTTCAAGAATCTGAAAGGCAGTTGGAGTATACAACAGACATCAGATGAGGTTGGCAAATTTGGCAAGGGCCAAAAGGGAGACACTTTAATACTTACACAGTAAAAGGTATGTATGCTTTAATTCCTATTAGAAATGGCAGACAACATTCATGGTAGTTTCTGTTCCTCCTGAAAACTCACCAAAACTATGACGAATGAAATTTTTAAAAGCATAAGTCCATAAGCACACAGGTAATGGAAGAGGAAAAAGCAGCAACACAATTTTGGAAACTGGAAAAATTATAGTTGTCAGACCCAAGAAAGTTGATTCCTAAGCCAGCCATTGGCAAGGCTGAGAAGCAACCTACTGAAAATTTATAACTGAATGTCAAGGACCCTAGCCATCTTTCCTCACTTCCTTCACGTAGTTCTGGCCAACAGATTATCCTGCAGTGAAAACCACAGTTGACAGGCTGAACCATATAAATCAAGCTTTCCAAAAACTTTTCAGTGCTTTTCTCCCAGATATGGGCAGGCAGCCAAGGATCTCCATATAGTTGATAGAACATAATAAGAAAAGTAGAGGCCAAAACAAACTAATAGAAAAACAGCTAGGAAGAAATAAAGACTATGAAGAAGAAAAAAAAGTAATATCTTCAAAAACAGATAGTGAAATATTATAACATATTACAGCCGTTAAACAAGAATTGGGTACTACAAATTTTGTTAAAAAGTAACAGTCGAAGGCCAAAAATAAATTGCTGGATATTAAAAATATCATAGTTTAAAAGGAAATTTTATAGGCTGGGCACAGTGGCAAACACCTGGAATCCAAGCACTTCGGGAGGCCAAAGCAGGAAAATCACTGAGTCCAGCAGTTCGAGACCAGCTTGGGTAACATAGCAAGACCTTGTCTCCACAAATAATAATTGTTTTAAAATTAGCTAAGTGTGGTGGTGTGCACCAGTAGTCCCAGCTATTCAGGAGATGAGGCGGTAGAATAGTTTGAGCCCTGGAGGTTGAGGCTTCAGTGAGCTGTGATCACACCACTGCACTCTAGCCTCAGTAACATAGTGAGACTCAGTCTTTCAAAAAAATAAAAATAAAAAATAAGATAAAAGAAAATTTCAGGTAAAGTTTTAAAATTTAAAGGTGATGAAATTCCCCAGCAGGTAAAACAAAAAGATAAAGAGAAGGAAATTGGAGAAAAAAAGATGAGAAAGTATAGACTAGTTCAGGAAGTTCAATATCTGAATAATGGGAGTTTACAGAAAGCAAGAACAAAGAAAATAGAAGAGAGGAAATTATCAAAGAAATAATTCAAGAAAATTTCTTTTAATAAAGGAAAACAACTTGCCAAATTGAAAGGGTCTATCAAGTTCTCAAGACAGCAAATGAAAATAAATCTACACTGAGACACTTCATTGTGAAATTGCATAATCCTGTGAACCAAAAGACTATTCGAAAAACTTTCAGAAAACAAAATCAGGATTCTAAAAAGAATCCAGTATCAGAATGGTTTTAGACTTCTCAACAGAAACGCTGGATACTAGAAAATAGTAGAAGAGAGTGATTTCTACTCTAGAATTCTATTTCCAGCCAAATTACTAATTGGGTGGGAGAGCAGAGGATAAATGCTTTCAGATATGAAAGGTCAAAAATGCCACCTCCCAGTTTCACTTCTCAGTAAGCCATCAGAAGATTTGTTCAACCAGAACAAGAAAAGGGGAAATGGAATCCAGGTAACAGGGTTCCAATACATGAGAAGGGCAGGATGATGACGGAGGGAGAACCTAAGACCGCAGTGCAGATGGATGCACATCAACCAATCTGGTGGACTGGAGCAGGGCAGAAGACTCTAGGAGAAAGTTCATCAAGAAAATTACACTGAAAGAACAACTGGTTTTTAAACCACATTGATCAATGTGAAGATGGGTTGACAAAAAAGAAAACTTTAAGACTGAATTTTAATTAAAAAAATTTTTAAAGCATGTTGAGGGAAGATTCACAAAATTGGAGGTGGGGACAGTTTGGAGACATGTTAATAAGAACATGGAAAGTTGAAAGCTGTTTTGATCAGTCTGCACAGAGATGGGCATGATTGCCCACCCAGAAATTTATTTAGGTATCCAGACAGACGACACAATGCACTTACCAGTGAATATGAATAAACTAGATTTAGTACAGTAATTGGGATTCCTAACAGGGAAAGAAGATGCGCAAAGGACTGGGAGTGGTTTGGGGATTTTATTGTGGTTTAAGGGTAGACTTAGCACGGAAGAAAATTCTCCTATAATGGGCCAGAGTGTCATATTACATTCTCATTGGATTTCAAAGGCAAGGGCCTACACAGGTTTTTTTTAATCTTGATTCCCAGAGATGTAGAGGAGACAGGAAAAAGGGGTAGTAATTGAAAACTGTCAACAGGCCAGGCATGGTAGCTCATACCTATAATCCCAATATTTTGGGAAGCCAAGGCAGGAGAATCACTTGAGCCCAAGAGTTCAAGACCAGCCTGGGCAACATGGCCAAGACCTCTTCTCTAAAATAAATAAATAAACAAACAAACAAATAAATAAATAAACAAAGTAAGCCTGGTGTCATGACAGGCACCTGTGGTCAAGGAGAATTGCTTGAGCCCAGGAGGTTGAGGCTGCAGTGAGCTGTCTTCACACCACTGCACTCCAGCCTAGGCAACAGAGTGAGACCTTGTCTCAGAAAAACAAGGAAAGAAAAGATAAAAGAAGAAAGCTATCAACAGTCAAACAACAAAAATGGAATCAGCATCTTCATCACAAAAATGAAGTTACAGGGGAGGAAAAAGAGGGTTATTAACTCCAGAAAAAAACGAAAAGCAGTACAAGAAAAGAAGAGTACTCTATAGCATAGTATATGGCTCAGATATAAATAAAATATATAGAAATAAATATGTAGAAAGTCCTATCAGTGCAAATACTGAATGCAATATTATTAAATCATGATCATGTTGGGAAGAAAAGGAATGGAAAGTGTACATGTGTATGGGTACCTATAGGGTTTGGTGAAATTAAATCTTCATTTCTAAAGTTAGAAGTTACTGAGAGAAAACTTTAATAGCACTTTAAATACGTTATTTAGAGATATGGAGATGATTTCAAAGGAATTGGGTAGAATAGCTGGAAGTGGTTGCCCCTAGGGAACTGAACCATAAGAAATCGTGGACAGTGATATGGGAGAGGGTATATTGTCGGGCCACTGTTTTGTTTGTTTGTAACAGGTGTGGGTATAAAACTTAAAATATGTATAACTAACTATTAAATGACTAAAAACATTGACTTTGTCCTAAAGGCAAGGGAGAGCTACCCATCACCTTGAAGCTCTAAGCAATGAGGCTCTGAGCATCCGATAATGATATCAGATTTTCATTTTATTAAAATTATTCTAGTTACTTTATGGAAAAGAATTTGAGGGAGGAAAGAATGGATACAGAGGTGTCTCTAGGAAGCTATTAGTTACCAGTACCCTGGAAGGTAGACAGGAAGTTATATTGACCTGAATTCAGGTATGACTCTAGGAGTAGTAGAAGTAGATGTGTGAGTACTTTGAGGTTGATTGGATTGTGGGATCGGAGAGGGAGGACTACAGTTTGGTACTACATTTTCTGGTTTGGACGATGGGTGCATGGAGATGCCATTCATTTAGACAAGAAATACTGAAGGGGAGCAGGTTTAGAGGAAATAGAATAATTTCAATATTGGATATCCAAGCAGAATGGCTGTCAGGGCATCACAGGCGTGGGCCTGGAGCACAGGAGAGAAAGCTGGACTAGAGACGTAGATTTAGAATTATCAGCATAGAAGTGGCAATTGAAGGCCAGGCGCAGTGGCTCATGCCTGTAATTCCAGCACTTATGGACACCAAGGCGGGCAGATCACCTGAGGTCAGGAGTTTGAGACCAGCCTGGCCAACATGGTGAAACCCTGTCTCTACTAAAAATACAAAAATTAGGCAGGCATGGTGGCACATACCTGTAATCCCAGCTACTCAGCAGGCTGAGGCAGGAGAATAGCTTGAACCCAGGAGGCAGAGATTGCAGTGAGCTGAGATCATGCCACTGCACTCCAGCCTGGGCAACAGAGCAAGATCTATCCCCCTACAAAAAAAAAAAAAAAAAAAAAAAGCAAAAAGAAAAGAAATAGCAATTGAAGGCCTGGGGGTGGATGAGATTGTTCAGGTAGAAGGTATAAAGAGTAATCAGTGGCTAGGTATATGCCCAAAAGAATTGAAAATAGAGTCTCAAAGACATATTTGCGCACCCACGTTTATAACAGCATTATTCACAATAGCTAAAATGTGGAAGTAGTTCAAGTACCTATTGACAGACAAATGGCTAAGCAAAGTGTGATGTAGACACACAATGGGATATTACTCAACCTTAAAAAGGAAGGAAATTCTGACACATGTTGCGACATGGATGAACCTTTACATTACGCTAATTGAAAAATAAGCCAATTACAAAAAGACAAATATTGTATGATTCCACTTACATGAGGTATTTAAGAGTAGTCAAAATCATAGACACAGACAGTAGGATGGTACTTGCCAGGGGTTGAAGCAAGGAGGAAATGGGGAGTTATTGTTTAATAGGCACAGAGTTTCAGTTTTATAAAATAAGAAGAGTCATTAAGATGGATGGTGGTGGCCGGGCGCGGTGGCTCAAGCCTGTAATCCCAGCACTTTGGGAGGCTGAGACGGGTGGATCACGAGGTCAGGAGATAGAGACCATCCTGGCTAACACGGTGAAACCCCGTCTCTACTAAAAAATACAAAAAAATACACACACACACACACACACACACACACACAAACCAGCTGGGCAAGGTGGCGGGCACCTGTAGTCCCAGCTACTCGGGAGGCTGAGGCAGGAGAATGGCGTAAAACCAGGAGGTGGAGCTTGCAGAGAGCTGAGATCCGGCCACTGCACTCCAGCCTGGGCGACAGAGCAAGACTCCGTCTCAAAAAAAAAAAAAAAAAAAAAAAAAAGATGGATGGTGGTGATGATTGCCCAACATTATGAATATTTAATACCTCTGAATTGTATATACTTAAACATAGTAAATTTTGTGTTATGTATATACTAATGGAATTGAAAAATTGAAGAAAAAGAAAAGAATAATCAGTGTCAAAGGCAGAGCCTGAACAAATATAAAAAGGGAAGAGGATGAGGAGCCTGCAAAGGGGGATGAGCAGAGGCAGGCAGAAAAGTAGTAGGAAAGTCTGTGTACTGTGGGAATCAGGGAGGAGAACGTTCAATCTACCCAGTGGTGCCAAAAGGGTAACTGAGATAGGGATGGATCACATAGAGGAACATCTGTTAGGAACCTTGACCAGAGCCAAGGCTATGGAGCACTGGAGTAGGTGAAGTATGTCTAAGCAGAAGCATTCATTTTCATCTCTGTTTAATAGATAATAGCAATTTTTCTCAAGTTTATTATGAGCTAGATACTGTATTAAGTATCTGACCTAGTTTATCTTATTTAATCCTCAAAATAACATCATCTCTATGAAGTAGATATTATTAACATCCCAATTTTTCAGATGAAGAACCTGAGGTTGCAAGAGGTTAAGCAGTTACTCAAAGGAACAGAGCTAGTCAGCAGACAGGCTACAGTACAAACTCAAGGAGTCTCACTTCAGAGTGCAAGCTCCTAAATGTACTGCACCCTCCAAATGACCTGCCCAAAATGACTCATCTGTTCAGCAAGCCTACTGTGTGCCAGGTGCTGGTAATCTAACAGTGTATAAACCAAACCAAAGCCCCTGACCTCATAAAACTTACTTTCCAGTGGAGGAGATGATAGTAAACAAACAAAAAAAAATTCAGGCTAGGAGCCGTGGCTCATGCCTGTAATCATAGCACTTTGGCAGCCAAGGCAGGAAGATGACTGGAGCCCAAGAGTTCAAGACCCACCTGGGCAATATAGGTCTTGTCTCTACAAAAAATTAAAAATTAGCCAGTCATGATGGCACATGCCTGTAGTCCCATTTACTGGGGTCAGGGACAGAAGGATCTCTTGCACATGGTAGGTTGAGGCTGTAATGAGCTGTGATCCTACCACTGCACTCTGGCCTGGGCGACAGAGTAAGATCCTGTCTCAAATTTAAAATATATATATATGTATTTATATGTATGTTTATATATATGTATATATATGTAAGTTTATATATATATGTGTATATATGTATGTTTATATATATATATATATAGTGGCTCATGCCTATAATCCAAGCACTTTGGGAGGCCAAGGAGGGCAAATCACTTGAGGTCAGGAGTTCGAGATCAGCCTTGCCAACAGGATGAAACCCCATCTCTACTAAAAATACAAAAATTAGCCAGGCATGGTGATATGTGCCTGTAGTCCCAGCTACTCAGGAAGCTGAGTCAGGAGAATTGCTTGAACCCGGGAGGCAGAGGTTGCAGTGAGCCGTAATCACGCCACTGCACTCCAGCCTATGAGACAGAGCAAGACTTCATCTCAAAAGTTAATTAATTAAACATTAAGAAACCAGGGTAAGTAGCTGGAGAGTGGCTAGCGAAGGAGCTATTTCTGATCATAGGCAAGGCTTTATAAGATGAATTTTCAGCAAAAAGAATGAATTAAGTCACGGTTTGAGCCATGAGAAGATGTATTTGAGGCTGAACAAGGAGGAAGTGCCACCAACCTGACACAGGAATGAACTGGACTCAGCAAAGGAGAAGGCCTAGGATGGGGACAGAATGAGGGGGAAATTAGCAAGCTACGAAATCAGTAAGGAAGGCAGGGGCTGTTCCATGTGCAGCCTTACAGGTAAGATGTTAGCTATTGTGATAGGTGTGACAGGAAACCCATGGAGGATTTTAAGCAGGCCATTGACAAACTGTGACTCACAGTATGTTAGCTTGCAATAGAGCCCAGACTTCAGGTTTTGTGACCATCGCCCTTTTATTCTCTAGAATTGTGCTGTCATGTGGCTACTGAGCATGTGAAATGTGGCCTGTCTGAATTGAGGTTTGCTGGAAGTGTAAAATGCACACTAGATTTCCAAGTACTTAGTACTGTACCCCCTAAATCTAAAAATAAAAGCTGAAAAAAAAAATAAACCCAAAGACTTAGTACAAACAAAAGAATGTAACAGATTTCATGAACAATTGTTTATATTCATTACGGTGAAATGATAATAGTTTAGATGTGGTGGGTTAAATTAAATATAGTATTCATCTTAATTTCATCTGTTGCTTTTTACGTCTTAAAAATGTAGCTTTTAAGGCAGCGTATGGTGGCTCATGCCCGTAACTCCAACACTTTGGGAGGCCAAGCAGGAGGATCACTTGAGTCCAGAGTTTGGGACCAGCCAGAGCAACACGGTGAGACTCTGTCTATACAAAAAATACAAAAATTAGCCGGGCGTGATGGCACACGCCTGTAGTCCCACCACTTTGGGAGGCAGAGGTGGGAAGGATTGTTTGAGCCCAGGAGGTCAAGGCTACAGTGAGCCATGATTACATCAGTGCACTTCAGCCTGGACAGCAGAGGGAAACTGTCTCAAAAAAAAAAAAAAAAAAAAAAAAAGTAGCTTCTAGAACATGTTAAATTACATGTGTGGCTGGAGTAATATTTCTATTGACTAGCATTGGTCTAGACAACTTCCCTTCTGCTTTTAGCTTCAGAATCTTACAGAGACAATGAAATAATTTGTATAGGGCTCTTTGAGTTTTCTTAAGGAAACACATGGTGTAACTACAAGATAAATTATTGAGGATGACAGTCAGCCAAAAAGTGTGCCAGTTCTCTATAGGCCTAAGATAATGTTACTGACTGGGTCGTGGTTTTGTGTTGTTTTTCCTACAGTGGTGATGAGTTTGCACAAAGTCATCTGTAACATTTCTGTCCCCACCCACTCTCCTCCCTCCCTGTATTCCCTCATGACCAAAACAGCATATTTTTGAAATACCTGGCCCAGGTTAAGAATGCAGTTCTCCAGCCATGGAAATTTTTCTCTTTGCAAAGCCCTCAGCTCTGTATAGGTTTGATCCTAGGCCTATTTAACATGATAGCTTAATTATCTGGTCTACTCAAGCAAGCAAATTTCAACTGTCAGTAATTATATCTATAATCATAATCATAGAATACTCTTGGTTCTCATACTTAATTCTAAATGTGGTCAATTAGACTGTACTTATACTGAAAAAATCACACACATGCTCTAACCAAGAAAGTTGTTATTCTTTGTAAATTTATACCTATGGAAAGTTTTATAACATTACCAATTAAGTCATATTTTGATTTACACATGGCAGCATTTAAAATATAATTATAAGACACTGTAATTATTGAGGGTGATATAGCTATATTACTCTATCCTAGGCCTTGGGTAGCAGTAAGAAAATAGAAAATCAGATAGAACCTCATCTTCTTTGCCTGCTCATGTCTGGTTCGTTTTATTTTATTTTATTTTATTTTATTTTATTTTATTTTATTTTATTTTTTGGAGACGAAGTCTCACTCTGTCGCCCAGGCTGGAGTACAGTGGCATGATCTCATCTCACTGCAACCCCTGCCTCCCAGGTTCAAGCAGTTCTCCTGCCTCAGCCTCCCAAGTAGCTGTGATTACAAGCACACGCCACCACACTCAGCTAATTTTTGTATTTTAGTAGAGATGGGGTTTCACCACGTTGGCCAGGCTGTTCTCAAACTCCTGAGCTCAGGTGATGTGCCCGCCTTGGCTTCCCAAAGTGCTGGGATTACAGGCATGAGTCACCGTGCCTGGACTTCTTTTTATTTTTTTGAGACGGGGCTCGCTCTGTGGCCCAGGCTGGAGTGCAGTGATGCGATCATGGCTCACCGCGGTCTCAAACCGCAGTGATCCTCCTGCCTCAGTCTCTTAAATAGCTGGGACTATAGGTGTGCGCCATCTGTAGACCAGGTGGCACACAGATGGTGCATGCCTGTAGCTCCAGCTACTCAGCTATGCCCGGCTAATTTTTAATTTGTTTGTAGAGATGCGGTCTTGTTAATGTTGCCCAGGCTGGTCTTGAACTCCTAGCCTCAAGTTATCTTCCTGTCTGAGCTTCCCAAAGTGCTGGGATTACAGGCATGAGCCACCATGCCCAGCCTCATTTCTGCTTCTACCTTCTTTTTCTCTCCAGTTAGGTGAAGGACAGCCTTCACTCTCAATTTTCAGTCTCAATCTTCGTGCTTTGGACTATTTCCTCCCTTCTCCTCCAAGACCTCACTGCTTTGCTTTAGCCTTTTCTCTCCTGCATGTCACTACATCCCACCTTACTAGATCCATCAGCGAACAGACAGCCATAGAATCTCCCATCTTTAAACAAACAAACAAAGAAATACACAAACTCCTCCTTTGGTCCAGCATTTCCTTCTATTTACAGCTTTTCTACTCCCCCTTCACAGTAAAATCTATCAAAAAAAGTTTTCTAGAGTTCTGTTTCCATTTCTTCACCTCCCATTCATTCTTATTCTTCATTTAAATTATTGTTTATTTATTTTTATTTTATAGACTTTTTGGGTGCTTTAATGATTTTTTAAAAATTTTAGTGTACAGCATGATATTTTGAAATATGTATATTTAGTGGAATGGCTAAATAAAGTAAATTAACATATGCATTATCTCACTTTTTTTGTGGTGAGAGCACTTACAATCTACTCTTAGCAACGTTCGAGTATGCAGTACATTGTTATTAACTGTAGTCACCATACTATACAATAGATCTCTTTAACTTATTCCTCATATATAACTCAGGTTTTGTGTCCTTTGATCAACAACTCCACAACCTCTCTCCCTCCCCAACCCTCGGTAACCACCATTCTACTCTCTGCTTCCATAAGTTGAAATTTTCAGATTCTATACATGAGTGAGGTCATATGGCGTTCCTCTCTGTGCCTGTCTTACTGTACTTAACATAACATTCTCCAGGTTCATCCATGTTGTCATAAATGAGAGGATTTCCTTCTTTATTAAGGCTGAATAGTTTTTCATTGTGTATATATACCACATTTATTTTATCCATTCATTCATTGATGAACACAGGTTGATTTCATATCTTAGCTATTGTGAATAGTGCTGCAGTGATCATGAGAATGCAGATATCTCTTCTACATACTGATTTCATTTCCTTTGGATATGTACCCAGAAGGAATTGCTGGGTCATATGGCAGTTTTATTTTTTATGTATGTATGTATGTATGTATGTATGTATGTATGTATGTATTTATTTTGAGACGGAGTCTCGCTCTGCCGCCCAGGCTGGAGTGCAGTGGCCGGATCTCAGCTCACTGTAAGCTCCACCTCCCGGGTTTACGCCATTCTCCTGCCTCAGCCTCCCGAGTAGCTGGGACTACAGGCGCCCGCCACCTCGCCCGGCTAGTTTTTTGTATTTTTTTTAGTGAACATTTTCCTAAGTAACCAAATGTTCTTCCTCAATATCATTTTTAATAACAGAATGGTAATTGATCACATGGCTGTTTCATAAGTTAATTGATCCTTTTTTTTGTTTTAACTATATTTAGATTGTTTCCTATTTTCTGCTATATGAATAGCAATGAGATAATGAACAACCTATACGTATATATCTTCCAGGGCTCTTAAGATAATTTCTTTTTCTTTGTTTTCTTTTTGAGACAGAGTCTCGCTCTGTTGCCTAGGCTGGAGTGCAGTGACGCGATCTCCGCTCACTGCAAGCTCCACCTCCTGGGTTCCCGCCATTCTCCTGCCTCAGCCTCCTGAGTAGCGGGGACTACAGGCGCCCACACCACACCCAGCTAATTTTTTGTATTTTTAGTAGAGATGGGGTTTCACCGTGTTAGCCAGGATGGTCTCGATCTCCTGACCTCGTGATCCGCCCGTCTCGGCCTCCCAAAGTGCTAGGATTACAGGCTTGAGAAACCGCGCCCGGCCGACAGTTTTATTTTTAAGAGGAACGTCCATGCTGTTTTCCATAATGGCTGTGCTAATTTACATTCCCACAAACAGTGTGCTAGGGTTCTCTTTTCTCCACATCCTCACCAACACTTGTTACCGTTTGTTGTTTTTATAATAGCTATTCTAATAGTTGTGAGGTCATATGTTACTGTGGTTTTCATTTGCATTTCTCTAATGATTAGTGATGTTGAACTTTTTTTTCCCCATATACCTGTTGACCATTTGTATGTTCTCTTTTGAGAAATGCCTATTCAGGTCCTTTGCCCATTTTTTAAATAGAGGGTTTTTTTTCTTTCTAATAAGTTTTTGAGCTCCTTATGTATTTTGAATATTAACCCCTTAGCTGATGTATGGTTTGAAAATATTTTCTCCCATTACATAGGTTGTCTTTTCATGCTGTTGATTGTTTCCTTTGCTGTGCAAAAGGTTTTTAGTTTGATGTAATCCCATTTGTTCATTTTCACTTTTGTTGCTTGTACTTTGGGGGTCATATCCAAAAAGTAATCGCCCAAACCAATGTCATGGAGCTAACTCCCTACGTTTTCTTCTAGCAGTCTTACATTTTCAGGTCTTATGTTTAATCTTCAATCCATTTTGAGTTGATTTTTGTATATGGTGTGAGATAAGGGTCTAATTTTTTTCTTCTGCAATGGATATCAAAATATCCTAAAAGTATTTGTTGATGAGACCGTCCTTTCCCCGTCCCATTCATTCCTCAACTCTATGAATATCTTTCTTTCCCCTACCGAAATTGTTCTTGTTAAGGGCAACCTAAGACTTCCATGGGACAAAATGCAAGAGATCTTTCTGTCTTCATTTTACAGTGTTCTTGTTGTGCATATGATGCAATTGGCCACTCCCTCCTTTAAAGTGCTCTTCCCTTGACTTTCATGAGGCTATATTCTAGTTTTCCACCTACCCAACTGGCTATGCATTTTCAATTTCCTTTCTAGCTCCTTTGCTTCTATTAGACTTCAAAATGTTGGGGATCTTCTGATTCCTTGAACCTCTTCTGTTTGTTTACCCTCTCCCTAGATGCTCTCAATTATTCCTGTGGCTTTAAATGCCATGTAATTGCTGAGAATTCCCAAATATATATATCCAAACTAAACATCTCCTTTAAACTCCAGAATCTCTTATCCTTATAGTTGAATCTCAACTATATATCTCAAACTTAACGTGTCTGTACATGAAATATTGATGTACTCTTCTTATACAAAAAAAAAAAAAAGAATAAGGCAAAGAAGAATAAAAGAGGAAGAGAAAGAAAGAAGAAAAAGAGGAAAGAAGGAAGGGTCAAAAACAAAATCACAAGTTTAGTTTAAAGATCTAATTGGCTTTTATTTGTGATTCCAGAATCAGGCAATCCCTACAAAATAGAATCAGTATTCCGAGGAGCTGAGCAGAAGAGATTGACTGAATAGGCTGAAGAAACAGAAACTGAGAACAAAAAGTGGATTGGTCATTTCAAAGTTACTTTCTTTGTAAAGGTTAAAGCAGGAGTGACTTCTTTATCATGCTGGCTAAAACTGGCCTGTTTGGGAATTTGGCTATTATCTCTCTTTCCCCTGATTTCTCTGAAGTTCAGATAAACAGCTTAATTTCAGCTTGGTGGCTTGGAACTTCAGCATGAGGAACTCCATTTGGTTTGGTCTGCTGGGTTTAGTGCAGGAGTTTAGTCCAAACCAATGGCCTCCTGTACATTTTATTTGCAGAAAGAAGAAAGGAAGAAAGGAAGGGAGGGAGGAAATAGTATATGTTTTTGCTCTAGGAAAAAAATTTAGGCACTCATTAGTCAACTGTATTTAATCCATCAGCAAACTGTGTCTAGCCTAGCTCCAAATTATGTCTCAGACCCATTACCCTCTGTGTATGTCCACTGCCACTGCTTTAGACTACTATCTCTTATCTGGGCTACTACAATATTCTCCCAACTGGCCTCCCTGTCTCTGCTCTGAAACCTGCCCAGCTCATTTTCAGAACAGCCAAAGGTATCTTTTGAAACCATGTATCAGTTCATGTCACTCTCCTGTTTGACGGTTCAACAACTCCCCATTGCACTTGGAACAAAATCCAAACACCTGATCCCCACTTAAGGGATGGTTCAGCCTTGCCTAAAGCCTTCACCTTGTGCACCACCAACCTATACTCATCCCCACCCTGGGGACTTTGTATCTGCCAGATCTTTCAACCTGGAATGCTCTCCTGTCTCTAATATCCTCCCCCATTTAAATGACAGTTTCCTTTTCATCCTTCGGGCTTCAGTTTAAATGTCCTCTCATAGAGCCTTGCCGGGCTACCTCTTTTAAAACAGCCCTGCCCAGTTATTTTCTCACAAGGCCTTGTTTGTTTCCTTTCTAGTATTTGCCACAATTCTCTTTACATATTTTTGTACATTTGCTTTCTTGACTCTCAGCGCCTGCCTATTCTTATCTCATTCTGGGTAAGAGGATTGACATACTGGCTGAGATAAGACACTGGTACTGTAGCCATGCCCCTCCTTTCTCTCTTCTCTTAAAAGTCAGCCTGTCTATGGAGTCTTCATTTGTTTATGCACCCTTATCATTAGTTTCCCAAGAACAGGCCTGTGCTGGCTCAGTGCTGCCTGTGGCTGGGTGAGAAAGTCCAGCTAGGTCTGAAGTATTAGGAAGCTCACCATGACTACAGCAGCTCCATCAGAAGAATACTCACATTTTGATCTAGATCTCAGTGGCTTTGGAGATGAGGTAGAGAAAAGAGGGGTGCTGTATATTGACCCCCATAAATACCAGTATCTCTCCTGACATGAATCAAGATCTAGGTCTATGGCTTTTCTTTTCTGTTTTCTTTTTAGATCTGTGGCTTTTCATTGGTTTTAAGCAATGGTATGCTTTCTTCAAAACATGTGTCTGTGAATCCCAATATGTGCAGGAAAAAAAAAAAAGAGTAAAACTAAATGCAGAGATATTCTGATTACAGTGAGTGACTATATTATTACTTTTTACATAATGTATCATTCTTTCTGCAAGTCACTGAAATCCCATTAAAACTGAAAAACAATAAGGAAATTTCATTGGTTCACATAACAGAGTATTTGGGGACTTATCTGGATCAGATAGAGGTTGATTTGGTCAAATGACCATGACTGGCATGCAGTTTCTTTCTTTCTTGGTCCTGCCAGGAATGCTGAGAAGCTCAAGGTGGAAAAACAAAAATTGTAGTAGAAACCAATAGCGTTGGATCACTTAGATAATGTAATTGGACTATTTGTAACTAAAAGGATAAATGCTTGAAAGGATGCATACCCCATTCTCCACGATATGCTTGTTTCACATTGTATGCCTATATCAAAACATCTCAAGTATCCTATAAATATATACACCTACTATGTACCCACACAAATTTAAAACAAAAAAAAATGTTAAGACACTTTTGCCTTTATGGTTGCAAGATGGCTACCAGAGGCTTCTGGTGCTATATCTCCACACTCATGTCCAGCAGCAAAGAAAACATCTCTGCCAATAACGGATATATTTAATGCTTGTATGCTTTCTTTCTCCATAGAAGCATAAGCATAATCTCTGCGACTGGACTATTTGCTTAATTGAACCAATCAATTCCTATAGCCAGGAGTATGGGATATACTGATTGGCCTAGGTTAACAATCAGGTCTTGTTCATGGAGCTGACATGGGCTCAGTCACAAAAGTCAGATAATTGGGAATGAGCTGGGGGGTACTCTTGCTGAGGGAAGCAAGAAACAGAGGTAACCAGTCAATGTCTGTATACGCATGGAAAGAGAAAAGTGAATCCCCACATGCCTGATATACCATGTGCAGCCCCTCCATAGAGAATCAGCCTTTTGTAATTTAAAATCTCCTCTCTATCTTCAAGAGTATTTGTGATCTTTCTTTCTTTCTTCCTTTCTTTCTTTCTTTACTCCTTATGGTCTTTCTTTTTCTTTCTTCTTCATCCTTTCTCTCCTTATTTCTTTCTCCTTTTATTTCTTTTTTAAAATGAATTGGCCAGGATTCTAAAACATCTGTGCAAAAATGTTGCTGTTTTATTTACAGTGCCCTAAAGAAACTTTATTTTTATTTTATTTTATTTTATTTTAATTGATTTCTTGAGACAGGGTCTCACTCTGTTACCCAGGCTAGAGTGCAGTAACATTATCATGGCTTACTGTAGCCTCGACCTCCTGGACTCAAGTGATAATTCCTGCCTCAGCTTCCATCATAGCTGGGACTATAGGCATGCATTACCACACAAGGCTAACCAAAGAAGCTTTTGAAAGAGTTGAAAGTTTAAGAAAATATGTGCTAAAAATGGGAGGAGAAAAAATGTCATTCCACAGGACAATGTAGGAGATCAGCCTTAACATTTATCTACAGTGCCAAGGTGCTATAGCACCAAGTGAGTGAAGCCTACAGATCAGCAGTCTTCAGGCAGCGGAGGGAAGGTATGTAGAGTCTTCCTAAGGGGTAAGTGGGCATGGATTGTTTCAAAGGAATATGTTTTCTGATAAGCTTGTCCTGTGGTCAAGTCATCGGGCTGTTCTCCTTTCCCATCTCCCCTGCCCAATCATCTTGCTTTCATCACTTGATAATATAGAAAGGCATACCTCACACTCATCCCAAGCCTACGAATGCATTTTCTCAGGTGCAAAAACCTCTAGAACACTCAAGAAAGGGGAAAAAATGATTGCAATAATGGGATAATTAATCCTGTTGCAAGTTAGATGGATTCTAATTATCTGCTTTTCACCAAAGTGAAAGACATCTAATCAAGTCCACAGAGGAGAGATCACTAAAAACCATCTTGATGACAGATTACCATGTAATTTTTGGTATGTAACTGAAGAAGAATTCAAAGAACTGAGCCCCATTGCCATAATGAAACTCTCATTCCCATTTACTTATTTAGTTGAAAAGCTTCTCAGCACCTATAGCAACCAAATCATAGCACTGATGCTATTCCTGGTATATTTACCATGGGTATATGGGGGGAAAATACTACCCATCTCAGTAAGAACTGCAATTCCAATGCAGTCTTACATTTTATGTTTAGTAATTACCAATCAATATTTGTAATATATTTATGTTGTTTTAAGAAATCATGTAGAATTTTCTAACAGAATTGAATAGTCACAGGAAATTTAAAATTATTTCCATTTTTTTACATATTTTTGTTGTAGAGAAGTATGTACTTATGAAATTCTTTAAAGTAGAAAAAATAATAGGAAGTGGAATGGAAATATATTTCCAACGAGTAAATAAACAAAAGAAAATGTCCTGCAGGTAAAGAACTTTATGATGTATATTTTAAAAGTATATAATGGATAGCCTGAGGGCTATACTTAATATTATACACTGAGAATTTGTTAAGAGTTGAATTTAGGTGCTCCTATCACGCACACAACACACATACAAACAAACAGACACACGCGAAAGGTAATTATGGAAGGTGATGGATATGTTAATTTGTTTGACTGTAGTAATCATTTCACTGGATATATGTATGTGCAAACATCATGCTATATACCATAAATATATACAATAAAAAATAAATTAGAAAACAGGATAAGGCACCAAATTGCTATACTATTTAGATCTCACTGTACAGATATCAACTAATAATGTGATCATTTCTTTAAATGTCTTTAGTTATATCAGAAATTATTATGTGTATGTATATACAACTCTTTTACCCATGATAAAAATTTTATACATCAATTTTAAAATATAGTGAAGAGCATATTACTTTTTGAGATATTTTAAGGACTCTTTTAGTCTTTTTTAAGGACTTTTTAAGTTACTTTTTAAGATATTTTAGGACTGCAAGTGTGAAAATATCTGGAGAAAATGAACAGAGAAAATTAAACATTAGACAAGAAAACAATCAAAGAAAGAACAGGCCCACTGTTGAGATTGACTGTGCAATGCAATATGATGACAAAGGAGCTGTCTACTCACATTTGCTTTTGTATCCTTTATCAAAGAGAAAGATCAGAATGACTGAATGAACATTGGCAAAAGGGAAGAGAAGTTCAAGACAGAAAAAGAAATTGTAACAGAAATTGTACCCATCTCCCTTGGGAACCAGCAGAGGGAAGTGAGAATAGCAAGGATTTGAGTCAGACAGAATTGACTCAGAATTCTGACACTGCCAGTTAATATCTACGTGCCCCTGGACAAGATGCTTCACTCACCTCATCTGTATTATGGACGTAATGTGATTTACCATGGAGGATAAAATTTCCTAATGTATCTAAAGTGCTTTGCATAAGGTCAAGCTCTGCAAAACATAAATAGTGGTTGTTGTAATTATCATGTAGCTGTAGACTTTGGAGCAATTTAACCTCCTTGAGCTTCACCTTCTTCCTCTATAACGCAGGAATAATAACATCTACCTCCTAGGATTACTGTGAGGATTAAATTGACAATAAATATTTATAACACAAAAAAGGCATTCAATAAATATTAGTTCTGGCCAAGCAAAGTGGCTCATGCCTGTAATCCAGCACTTTGGGAGGCCAAGGTGGGAGGATCACAAAGTCAGGAGTTTGAGACCAGCCTGGCCAATATGGTGAAACCCTGTCTCTACTAAAAATACAAAAAAATTAGCCAGGCGTGGTGGTGCATGCCTGTAATTCCAGCTACTCAGGAGGCTGAGGCAGGAGACTTGCTTGGACCCAGGAGACGGAGGTTGCAGTGAGCCAAGATCGGGCCACTGCACTCCAGCCTGGGTGACAAAGCAAGACTCCGTCTCAAATAAAAAAATATTAGTTCTTTCCCCAACCCCTTACTTCTCTATTTTCCTGTTGATTTGGACAATTCTGTGGTATCCTTGATGGGATATGATGAAAAAGAGACTAATTCCAAATGCCTATTTATAGAATAGTATATTACTTTTATTATGTTTACTAGGAAAAAGACTAAATCCGAAATGATTATTTTTGATGAGACAAGTGGTGAGGGTCTCATACTAAAAGTGAATCTATCCTTGTAGATATGACCTTTCTGCTTTACTAGCAAATCTCATTAATGACAAAATTATTTTCATGAAATTGAGGAAGACAAATATGTTGCTGATCTATGACCATGTGATCATTCCTCTCACAAAGAGGACCTCCTCACAGAAAAAAATAATTCTTCCTACATGTTTCCTTTTCTCCTACAAGTGAAAAGATAAAGCATTTATCAATTGGTGGGAATAAATGATGTTGATTAATGTGATTCACTTACTTTAGAGGGTACCAAGCATCCCTCTTTTTGTAGCTTTGTATACAAAACAAAGCATAGTTTGAGATGAGCTTAGATGCCCAGGAGGAAGTTAGGGAACCAAGCTTCACTGACCAGGCAGGGAATATGTTTAAGTCTACTTCTGCCTTTTAATCTGTGGGTCAATGTTCATTAATTTCTTTTTAGAAACAAGCTGTCAAGTTGCTGATCCCTGTTGAAGATGGGGGTATGATGAATAGCCAAAACGCATAAGAAGGCCTTCTATCAGCCAAGATCCCAGCAGGAAGCAAATGGCACACTCCAAAGGGGTAAAAGAATTATTGTTGAAGCTAGATACTGGGTACGTGGACGTCCGTTATACTATTCTCTATTTATGTTTGAAATTGTCCATAATAAAATATATACAAACAAACAGAGGAGTGTAAAAGAAAGACTAAAGAAAGAATGACTTACACAAACGTGGACAGAGGTTAAAGGAAAATAACAGGGGAAGGTGAAATCTACTTCCCTTCTCTGGTGACGCCCCCCATACCCCACCTACCCTCAGGGTAGCACAGTATGGAGTGCTACCAGGAGTAGGCTTGAAGAACAAAGGAAAAAGGGGCAATCCCTGGAGCCCAGGGAGACCTGTAGTTGCAGGACAGGGCCACCCATCAGGAATTGTGGACTTCGGTGGAAGACAGTGTCACTATTAACCAAAGCCCACTACATAATTTGAGCAGCCCAGTGCAAGTTGAAAAAAAGCAAGAAAAAAGTGCAGTAAAGGTACTAAAGTATAAAGTTTTTGCTTTCCTTCTGCAGTCTCTTTCTCGTTCCTCAACTTGTCATGTTTCTAAAATTTTGTATCTAACACTATTCTAAATAAAGAAAACATTGAAACTGCTGGCGGAAAAAATAAAAAAAAAGAAAACATTACAATTTTAAATTATTAGTCTGAATTTTACCATTTATCTTGTGCAATGCCAATTTTAAATGCCATTATAAGGGCATTTAACTCTCATAAAGAATCGTGAAAATTATACGCTTATATTTCATAGTTTGTACATATATACATATTTTGTTCCTACTGGAACAGTGGAAATAGTGCACAAAACTAACTTGAGTGTTTCATTTCACTTTCTTGTACTCATACAGTATTCCAATACTCTACTTTCAGCTTACTGATGAGGAAGGAAGGACTGAAAGGAAAAGGAACTATGGCTTGCCCTGTCTTCCCCTTTCCTTCTATGACATCATTTTTAGTGTAAGTAGTTAGGAAGTAATAGAAGTAACATGAGTAAGAAATGATATGATGAGGCTCCTTGGTTGTATGTGTTTCTCAAATTGCATTGCCTTTTGTCTGAATTTTAAGCAAGTTGTGGTTGAAATAGAAAGCATGACATCTCCGGGCTTTGTCAGTTGTACCTTGTACTTGCTTTGAGTCTCCCTGAATTCCTATATGTAGTGTATGGGTACATAGGAATTCTATGATCATGGGGATGCCGTAAATACTATATTCAAGTGGAGCAACTGGAAATTACAGACACATATATTTCATGTAACCCCTCTGTTCACATATATGCTCCACTTTCCCTTTGATTTCACTTATAAAACACACATTCAAAGATAAAATGACATACCTCAGCATCACGCAATATACCCTTATAATGAACCTGTATGTGTACCCCCTAAATCTAAAATAACAGTTGAAATTTTTTTAAAAAAATAAAATTAAGAATTTTGAGACAGTGAAAGAAAAGCATTAAACCAAGTACAGGGCCCTTCTTAAGAATGGGGTCCTACTGACTCCACAGTTTGCATACGCATGAGGCCCACCCTGCTGCCAATCCATTGTCAGAGAAATCAACACTCTTCTCCAGTCCTCCCATCCCCTGCAGATCATCTCACTGATGGACTCCAAGTGATAGCAAGGGAGCCAGGGAAGCATCCACAGAGAGTAACCACCTGGGCTACAGACCAGGGAGAGAAGGGTGGAGAGTAGGTCTGGAGGGGCAAACAGAATATGCAGCACAGACTGCTAGCCCCCAAATCTCTTTCCAACAAATTATATTCCTTTGTAATCCAGCTAGGATAATAAGGGGCAGGTGGACCTCAGGAGTGGGGCCTGGTGCATATGCAGTTATGAGCCACTTCAAAAAAATAAATACATAAATAAATTAAACCACAAATATAAATTAGGCATGAAACTGATTGTTAATTTAGAATGAGAAAAGAAATCAGTAAGTTTCTTTCTTCTGAGGACTCCAGGAAATTTAACAGAAATGCCTATACAGTTCTGTTTTCTAATTGCCTGCTGGCTTCCCCTCCTCACCTGGAATAACTTACAACTCCAAGCAACTCCCACCAGTCAAAAAGGCCTGGGGAGGTGAGGAGCCCTGAAGCTGAAATGTTATTAGCTTTATGGTAAATTCCTCTGTGGACCCAAAAACTAAGAACATAAGAACATAGTATTAAGTAACTGTGGAGAAGCAGGCATTCCCTGACAGGTTATGATGTGCCCCCTTTCTCTACTGTGCATACTAAAGGCAGTGAACCCACATCTCCAGCTCTTCTAACCTAGCATTGTTTCACTGTAATTAACAAGTTCCACTGAATTTCACTACATAGGGAACTGGGAAGGTAATGGATAGTCATGGCCACTCCTTTGCATTCTTGATGTCTTGTCTATTTCCTGCATTGTTTGCTGGGTTGGAATCAGGCAGAAGGCAAGCTACCTTAGAAGTCATTGTTCTCATTCACCCTCAAATCCTGGCCAGATTTTGTGCTCTGGCCTAATCAACAGGTTTCTATTTAGACATAAAATGCAACTGAGCTTATCTCAGAATAGCTGGGGCACAGCGGAGGCAGTTTAGATTCAGAAAAAAGAAGGAACAGGTCTGTTAGACAGAAGGGCTGCCCTGGATGGAGTTCCATGATAGGTCTTAGGAGCCCCAGATACCAGAGCCACAGCCCATGAGAGGAGGGAAAATGGTGGACAGAGACAAAAGAAGGGGATGACAGATATGTACAGGGAAATGGAAAGATGTTAAATAAAGACTTCAAACTTTGCCCAAGGCCCTAGTGTTGGTGAACTCACTACTTGCTTTTGATAAATGTGGGAGAGCTGCTGGTATCTGAACTAAGAACATGTCTTAGTCTATTTGGGCTGCTATAGCAATACCATAGACTGGGTGGCTAAAACTACAGGCATCTGTTTCTCACAGTTCTAGAGTCTGGGAAGTCCAAGATTAAGATACCAGCAGATCCGGCCAGGCACATGGTTCATGCCTGAAATCCCAGCACTTTGGGAGGCTGAGGCGGAAGGATCACTTAAGACCAGGAGTTTGAGACCAGCCTGAGCAACCTGGTGAAAACCCATCTCTACAAAAAATACAAAAATTAGCTGGGCATGGTGGTATGTGCCTGTGGTCCCAGCTACTTGGGAGGCTGAGGTGGGAGGATCACCTGAACCCAGGGAGGTTGAGGCTGCAGTAAGCCGAGATCACACCACTGCACCCAGCTTGGGCAATGGAGTGAGACCCTGGTGTGTGGTGAGGGACCTCTTCTGGTTTGCAGACAGCTGTCTTCTTGCTGTGACCTCATATGGTGGAAGGGGTAAGTGAGTTCTCTAAGGTCTCTTTTATAAGGGCACTAATGCCATATGCTAGGGCTCCACCCTTATGACCTAATCACTTCTCAAAGGCCTCACCTCCTAATACCATCACCTTGGAGGTTGGGATTTCAACCTATGAATTCTGAAGGGACTCAGATAGAACCTTGCTTAGCACAAAAGCATTAACCTAAGATAGAAGAGGATAGTGCTTAAATGCATGGGTTCAAATCTTGCCCTTATTCCTTAAAAAACACTTTGATCAAGAAACTGATTCTCAGCCAGGCATGGTGACTCACGCCTGTAATCCCAGAACTTTGGGAGAGTGAGGCGGGTGCATCATCTGAGGTTAGGAGTTCAAGACCGGCCCAGCCAACCTGGCGAAACCCTGTCTCTACTAAAAATACAAAAATTAGCTGGGCATGGTGGCGGGCACCTGTAATCCCAGCTACTCGGGAGGCTGAGGCAGGAGAATCACTTGAATCCAGGAGGTGGAGGTTGCAGTGAGCTGAGATTGCATCATTACACTCCATCCTGGGCAACAGAGTAAGACTCCATCTCAAAAAAACAAAACAAAACAAAAAAAGAAACTAATTCACTCTGCGCCTCAGTTTCCTAATCTATAAGACGGGGGTATGTTATGTTACATCATACCATGTCATGCCACATTATGTTATGTTACGTTACGTTATGTTATGTTATGTTATGTTATGTTATGTTATGTTATGTTATATGGAGTTCACCTCACAGTGTGTGAGATTAAATAAGTTAATACTTACGATTTCTAATAGTTCTCAGAAAACAATTGGTACTCAATAAAAATGAGAAATTTTTATGAAAATGACTCCAAATACAGCATTTATACACATTTGGGCAATATACATTTTTTAATTAATTTGTTTTTGTTTTTGTTTTTGAGATGGAGTCTCGCTCTTGTAGCCCAGGCTGGAGTGCAGTAGCATGATGTCAGATCACTGCAACCTCCGCCTCCGGGGTTCAGGCGATTCTCCTGCCTCAACCTCCCAAGTAGCTGGGATTACAGGTGCCTGCCACCATGCCTGGCTAATTTTTTTTATTTTTAGTAGAGACAGTGTTTTGTCACGTTGACCAGGCTGGTCTCAAACTCCTGACCTCAGGTGATCCACCTGCCTCGGCCTCCCAAAGTTCTGGATTACAGGCATGAGCCACCATGCATTTGCACAATATTTAAGGCTATAAAATTTTTGCAACAGATGGAAAATCTGATCCTTTTATTTTTACTATGTATAATTTTACAAAAATTATCAGTTTTTTTTTTTTTTTTTTTTTTTTTTTGAGACAGTATTGCTCTGTCGTCCAGGCTGGAATGTGGTAATGCAATCACAGCTCGCTGTAACCTTTGCCTCCTGGGTTCAAGTGATTCTCTTGCCTCACCTTCCCAAATATCTGGGATTACAGGAGCATGGCACCATGTCCAGCTAATTTTTGTATTTTTAGCAAAGATGGGATTTCACCATGTTGGCCAGGCTGATCTTGAACTCCTGACCTCAAGTGATCTTCCTGCCTCAGTCTCCTAAAGTTCTGGGATTATAGGCATGGGCCATAACGTGAGGCCAGCAAAAATTATCATAGGATAACTTTTTATGGATTTTTTATATTTGACATTTAGCCAAAGATAAGTATTCCGAAGTTTTCATAAACAAAACATAGTTGTTTCTGAACTTTCCTCACCAAAACAGGGGTACACTTTACCTTTTTATCTCTTACAGACAAATAGACTGACTCCACCATCTCCAGATATTGAGGAAAGGTTTAGTTTTCTTTTTAACCTTACTCAAATTATATGCTGACATATAGAGATTAGAAAGAATCCCAGACCTTGCTGAGCGAATAGCTAAGTGGGATTCTTTCCTTATTAAAGACAACTTCACATTAGAATCAAGTTTGATTAAAATAGTTTGGAAAAGGTTAGGAGACTGTATTATCAGTCTTGTTTGATCCTAGATGTTTTACCTAGAGGGTAAGATGAAATAAGATGGACTTTCTGGGTTCCTGTGCACCTCTGAGCAAGCACATCAGCTAACCTCCCTGACTTCCATGTCCTCATACACAGAAGAATCATGGGGAAAGGGTTGCCCAGCCCGACTCCCAACGTTCCTGTAAGGATTTAATATCAAATGTCATTTAAAAACTGAAAAACAAAAACATTCTACAAATTCAAAAAAAATTTACTCAAATCACTTTCTTCTTACCAAAGTTCTTTTCTGCATGTCATTCAACAACAGGTAGACTGACTTATCTGTCAGGAGCAACAGCCCTCCCTGAATTAATCCCATTCACATCTTTGAATTGCTGTTACTGGTATCTTTAAGAGAAAAATCATGCTCAATTAACCAGCTAGAGTTCTTTAACGTTGATTTAAAAAAACAACAAAACAGTATCTGGCCAATAGTAGGTACTCAATAAATGTCTGTTGAATGAATTCGGAAGTGCTATAATTTAAAACATTTGACAAGATTCTACTCCCAGGGCTGTTAAAATCAAAACAATGGCCAAAACAACCTAGTTACTAGGGAGACATAATTTTCACAGGGAAGGAGTTAGGTAACAAGAACCAGTGCCTACTGGTGAATGCTCTTCTGGCAGAATCAACAATTGTGGTAACTGGCATGAATGCTTAATCTAGCACTTTTATATTTTAAAAAGGGTACAAGGCAAAAGTAAGCATTTAAAGACGGCATTAAACTCTTCATTGTAACATAATACATCGTAACATTGAGCAAAAAATGCATGCAATTTCATAAACTCTGCAAGTAAGCATAGTATTTGCAATGTGTACAAGTATAGAACAATGAGTCTTGGAGAGGAGACAAATAATTTGAACAGATAAGATCTAGAAAAGTGTTAAAGGAATCATTATAGATTCAAGAAATAGGTAAATGCTGGCTATAATTGAGAAAAGCTTGGGAAGAAAAAAGAGGGCTTTTTTTTCTTTTTGTAAATTAAATTAAATTTTATTTTAAGTTCTGGGCTACATGTGCAGGACGTACAGGTTTATTACACAGGTAAACGTGTGTCATGGTGGTTTGCTGCACCTGTCAACCCATCACCTAGGTATTAAGCCCCACATGCATTAGCTATTGATCCTGATGCTCTCTGTCCTGCCACCCCACTGACAGGCCCCAGTGTGTGTCATTCCCCTCCCTGTGTCCATGTGTTCTCATTGTTCAGCTCCCACTTATAAGTGGGAACATGCAGTGTTTGGTTTTCTATTCTTGTGTTAGTTTGCTGAGGACAATGGCTTCCAGCTCCATCCATGTCCCTGTAAAGGACATGATCTCATTCCTTTCTGGCTGCATAATATTCCGTGGTGTATATGTACCACATTTTCTTTATACAGTCTATCATTGATGGGCATTTAGGTTGATTCCATGTCTTTGCCATTGTGCATAGTGCTGCAGTGAACATAGGCACACATGTGTCTTTATAATAGAAAGATTTATATTCCTTTGGATATATACCCAGTAATGGGATTGCAGGATCAAATGGTATTTCTGGTTCTAGATCATTGTGGAAGACAGTGTGGCAATTCCTCAAAGATCAAGGATTTCTTTTTTTACATCATATTAGCAGAGGCCATCTTCTACCATCCATCTGTCTCTCTTCAACCTGTGTCTCAACATTTTGTAACTATTTGTCAGTAATTTTTTTCATTTTTAAACAGCTTTATTGAGAAGTAATTCACATACCATATAATTCACCCATTTAAAGAGGACAATTTGGCCGGGTGCAGTGGCTCACACCTGTAATCCCAGCACTCTGAGAGGCCAAGGCAGGCGGATCACCTGAGGTCAGGAGTTCAAGATCCACTTGGTCAACATGGGGAAACCTTGTCTTTAATAAAAATATAAAAATTAGCCAGGCATGGTGGCACATAACTGTAATTCCAGCCACTCACAAGGAGGGCTGAAGCAGGAGAATCACTTGAACCTGGGAGGTGGAGCTTACGTGAGCTGAGATTATGCCACTGCACTCCAGCCTGGACAACAGAGAAAGACTCTGTCTAAATAAATAAATAAATAAATAAATAAATAAAGTGGACAATTCAATGATTTTTATTATATTTACAAGGTGAATTATCATCACTGCTGAACTTGAGAAATTTTCATCACCTCTAAAAGGATCCCCTACCAAATAGTCATTCCCCATTTTTCTCTTTACCCAGAGCAACCCAGAGCTCAATAAAGTTGTTTAATTTACTTTCTATCTCTACAAATTTGACTATTCTAGACATTTCACATAAATGGTGTAATATAACGTAGTCTTTTGGGCCATTATATTTCTTTCTCTTAGCATAATGTTTTCAAGGTTCATCCTTATTGTAGCATGTATCAGTATTTCATTCCTTTTTACTGCCGAGCAATTTTCCATTGTTTGAGTATCTCACACCTTATTCTTTCATCAGTTGATAGACATTTGGGTTGTCTGGAGTCTATTATAAATAATGCTGTTATGAACATTCATGTATACAAATTTTTATGTAAATATACAGACAGCCCCTGACTTAACGATGGCTTGACTTAATAATTTTATGACTTTACAATGGGTTTATTGGGGTATTATATGCATTTTTGACAGGATATTTTCAACTTTTGATGGGTTTATTGGGATATAACCTCATCATAAGCTGAGGAGCATCTGTACCTAACTTTTTATTTCACTTTTTAAAAGCTGAGATTTAACCATTCATATACCATAAAATTCATCATTTTAAAGTGTACACTTTACTGGGGTTCAGTATAGTCACAAGGCTACACAACCATCATCATCATCTCATTCCAGAAAATTTTCAGCACCCCAGATACAAACTCTGTGCCCATTAGCCTTGAGTTAGTATTGGATCAGTAAGGCTAGAGTCCTCTATTCTTCCTGCCTTGAGAAAATAATTTAAAACATCTTATCCTTTTTATTCAAAGGGAAATATCATCTGTGTATTTGAAAAATAAGCACATTGACTTTTTAAAATAGTGAGTTTATTGAGATATAATTCACATACCATAAAATTCACCCTTTTAAAGTGTATAATTTAGTGGTTTTCTAGTACATTCACAAAGTTGTGCAATCATTACCACTGTCTAATTCCAGAACGTTTTCATCATGCCAAAAATGAAACCCTATACCCATTAGCAGTCACTCCCCATTCCCTCCTTCCCACAACCTTTAGCAACCCCTAGTCTACTTTCTGCCTTTGTGGATTTTTAAATTCTAAACTATGTTTAACCTTTTGAGGAGTAAAAAGGAATTTTTTTACTTTGCACAAAGTTAAAGATGGTAACAGGACATTGTCCATTAACCACTTCTTCCAAACATAAATCATTTGGGCACACACACACATACACACATCCCTAATGCTTTTGTCATCACTGACATTTTCACACCTCCATGTCACTTTACCTTCTTCACAGAGAAGCTCAATACCTGTTAAAATACCAAGCTGGGAAAAATACTGGCAGCAAAGCATTGATATTCTTGGTAGAGAGAGAGATTTACCCATCAATAAGAAGTGTCTCACTTCCCTATAGTCAAATAATTACAAACTAAAACAAGATAATTTTTTTTTTTTTTTCTGAGACAGGGTCTCACTCTGTCACCCAGGCTAGAATGCAGTGGGGTGATCATAGCTCACTGCAGCCTTCTTTGGCTCAAGCAATCCTGCTGCCTCTACCACCGAAAGTGCTGGGATTATAGGCATGAGCCACCGTGCCCAGCCAACAAGATAATTTTTAATCAAAAAGATTTTTTCTTTTTTTCTTTTTTCTCTTTTTGAGATAGAGTCTTGCTGTGCCACGCAGGGGAGTGCAGTGGTGCTCATTGCAACCTCCATCTCTCGAGTTCAAGCAATTCTCTTGTCTCAGCCTCCCGAGTAGCTGGGATTACAGGTGCATGCCACCACGCCCAGCTAACTTTTTTGTATTTTTAATAGAGACAGGGTTTCACCATGTTGGCCAGGCTGTTCTCCAACTCCTGACCTCAAATAGTCCACCTCTCTCGGCCTCCCAATATGCTGGGATTGGCATGAACCAATGCGCCCAGCCCAAAAAGATTTTTTTTTTTTAAAGAGAATTAAACACTCTTCTAATACCCATTGTTGCTGAGGAGGTAAGAAAAGAGGCACTCAGTTGGAATTTTAAGTAGCATAACATCTGTCAAGGCCAATTTGGTCACATGGATCAGAACTTTAAGACTATGTATACTGTTTGGTCCAGAAACTCCACTTCAAGGA
This sequence comes from Chlorocebus sabaeus, assembly GCF_047675955.1. Classification (NCBI taxonomy): domain Eukaryota; kingdom Metazoa; phylum Chordata; class Mammalia; order Primates; family Cercopithecidae; genus Chlorocebus; species Chlorocebus sabaeus. The sequence goes on from NC_132924.1 coordinate 62,265,348, forward strand.
ACTTACTCTAAATAAATTATCTTGGCCAGGCACGGTGGCTCAAACCTGTAATCCCAGCACTTTGGGAGGCTGAGGTGGGCAAATCACAAGGTCAGGAGATGGAGACCATCCTGGCTAACATGGTGAAACCCCATCTCTACTAAAAATACAAAAAATTAGCTGGGTGTGGTGTGGGCGCCTGTAGTCCCAGCTACTCAGAAGGCTGAGGCAGGAGAATGGCGGGAACCCGGGAGGTGGAGCTTGCAGTGAGCGGAGATCGCGCCACTGCACTCCAGCCTGGGCAACAGAGCGAGACTCTGTCTCAAAAAAGAAAACAAAGAAAAAGAAATTATCTTAAGAGCCCTGGAAGATATATACGTATAGGTTGTTCATTATCTCATTGCTATTCATATAGCAGAAAATAGGAAACAATCTAAATATAGTTAAAACAAAAAAAGGATCAATTAATTAACTTATGAAACAGTCATGTGATCAATTACCATTCTGTTATTAAAAATGATATTGAGGAAGAACATTTGGTTACTTAGGAAAATGTTCATAATTTTTGGCTAAGTGAAAAAAAATTGACTAGAGAACAGTATTAAATATTATCTCAAAGTTAAAAAAATTTGGTGTTATGTATAGAAAAGAGAAAAGAGAAAACTTTTGTAAAATTTATTTATTGGTAAGAAATCTTGAGGTAAAATTTTGTGTAGGTGCTAATCATTTGAGAGTCATAGATCCAAACTATAGAAATATTACTTAATTATGCTAAACTGAGCTCAATTTCTATGAGATCCCATTTTTGACAGTGAAAATAATTATGCCAATTACAGCTAGCTTAGTTACTTTCAGCATAAAATTGAGCTCCTTTTCATGAATATTCAGTCAGAGTTGGCTTACTATTTTATGATTTCAAAGTTTGAACTCTGTCCTCATTTCTCAAAATTTCATCCCTTCCCTCACTTCTTGGGATGTCTGAGGAGGGAGTAGTTTTTAGAATACCATTGGTTGTGGGGCTTTGGCCCCTGGTCCTTGCTTGGGGCTCCTACTGACCCCAGGTGAGGAGGGCTTGTTGGCCCATCTTCACTGCATGTGCTCTTTGAGGGTCTGGAAAGTGACTCTTGGTCACTTGTCTTGGCACACATGGTTAAAGCCCTGTGGTTGTCCTATCTGTCCCCATCCCTGATCCCCCTTCCTGCCCCATCACTCCACCATGCCCTTGACTTGCCTCACCTCAGCCCTCCTAGTGGGGATTGACCTTCCTCTGCCATGGAGCCCTCAGGTCTAGATGACTCTCCCCCAACCACCTCAGTGACTCCTGGCAAACCACTGACTCAATCCTTGGCAGCCCCAATCCCCAGGATATGGAACTTTTGTATCTTCTCTCTGCCTCATGCAGACTTTGAGGTACTGGAGAGTGGGGTATCTTCTCCAGCCTCTGTTTCTGCCTAAAAATGAGACAATAAAACTATACCTAGACTGCCCCATGCTATCTTGAGGCTCTACATGGCATTCTCCTCCCGGAATTCTGGATGGAAGGGGCCTATGACCCTGCTGTTGACAGATACTGACTCTCTGGAAGTCTATTCTCAGAAGGGAAGGTGGGGAGTAAGCTACAAAAACAGCCAATCTCTCTTTTCTCTCTCCTCTCTTTCTTCTTTCTCTTACATTTTCTTTCCTTTCCTTGCCCTCCCACTGTGTATGGATGGTGGCTGTGGGTCATCCAGGTGGGTACAAAACTCTGAAGTTTGGGGAAGCAGTTGGGGGTCAAGGTACATATTTGGAAGGTGCTGTGGTTTGAATGTGTCCTCTCAAGTTCATGTGCTGTAAACCTAATCCCCAATCCAAAGTTGTTGAGAGATGAGATCTTAAAGAGGTCATTAGGTAATGAGGGCTCTGCCCTCATAAATGGATCAATGTCATTGGAGTGAACTTGTTTTTGTTTTGTTTTGTTTTTTACCTCCCTCCCTCTCCACTCACTCTCTCCTTCTTTGTTTTTCTTTTTTGAATTTGTTATCTCAGGATTGGGATCCTGATTTAAAAACCGAGTTCAGCCCCCTTCTTCTCTGGCATGTATGTGTTCTTTTGCCCTTCTGCCCTCTGCCAGATGACACAGCAAGAAGGCCTTCAACAGATGCCAGCCCCTTAATCTTGAACTTCACAATCTCTAGAACTTTAAGAAATAAATCCCTGTTCTTTGTAAATTACCCAGTCTCAGGTATTCTGCTATACAAGGTGAAAACAGTCTAACACAGAGGCTTCAATATAAAAGTGATAGTTGAAGCCGTGGGGCTTATGAATGAGATCATGATAGGTAGAAAATCTTAGGGGTCATACTTATAATTAAGAAGTTACAGGAATGGCAATGAATTTTCTTCAAAACCTCTGGTCATATTACAAGACAAATAATGTAAATTTTGTGGAAGAGGAAGGACTTCGTCTTTTACTTTGTCAAAAAGTAGTTTCTAACCAAAAACCAGGGCTTTAGGGAGGGAAATGGAGCATAATGAACCCTAATGTACTCTTTCACCATTGAAGTGGCCAAGGAGAGGAGATGAGGAAGACTGTTCATATTTTGAAAATTGGGCCATTATTGTTGTGAAACCTATTCAAGCAACTTTATATGATCTGGAAGGAAAGTCTTTGAATTGGGAATTCCTTCATGAAGAACTTTCTTTTTAATTACCAATAAGAAAGGATCCCTTTCTAAAGATTGTCCTTAGGTGTTAGGTTTTTAGGGATGGAAGGAGCGGTGATCTAAAGTATGAACGGGTTGATGGCTGGCTGAATAGATGGATGGGTAGATGGATGGGTGGGTGAGTAGATAGATGGATGGGTCCATGGAAGGTATTACTGCTGACTACGTGAAAACACAGAATAATCTCTAGAAGCGTTACTCCCTTAAGAATTTACAGTTAGTTACGTAATGGAGTTAACAAATACTTATCGAAAGTCAACTCTAGTTATGGTGTTTGGCAAGCTCCTTGAGGTAAATACTCTTGACCTCACGGAGCTTTCAAACTAGAAAAAGGGACAAAGAACAAATGAACAAATAAATCAAGTTATTGTGCATTTTGAAAAGTACTTTAAAAAGGATTATCATTATCATTCTAATTTTTATTTGTATTTCACTAAATTAGAAACAAGTTAGTGCTGCTAATTCCTTCTCACAAGAGGAGCACTGACCACCACAAATTAGGGAAAATCCAAGATCACACTTTTACTTTTTAATAATATCAAATTTTATTTTAGATTCAGGTGACACATGTGCAGGTTTGTTACATGGCTATATTGTGTGATGCTGAGGTTTGTGGTATGATTGATCCCATCACCCAGATAGTGAGCTTAGTATCCAATAGTCTTTGAACCCTTGTCCCTTCCCTCCCACCTCTAGTAGTCCCCAGTGTCTACTGCTGCCATCTTTATATCCATGTGTACCCAGTGTTTAGCTCCAACTTATAAGTGAGAACATGCAATATTTGGTTTTCTGTTCTGGAATTAATTTGCTTAGGATAATGGCTTCCAGCTGCATCCATGTTGCTGCAGAGGACATGATTTCATTCTTTTTATGGCTGTATAATATTACATGTGTATATGCAACACATTTTGTTTATCCATTCCATCACTGATGGGCATCTAGATTGATTCCTTGTCTTGCTACTGTAATAATGCTGCAATGAACATAAGAATGCATGTGCCTATCTGGTAGAATGATTTATTTTCCTTTGGATATAGACTCAGTAATGGGTTGAATGGTAGTTCTGTTTTAAGTTCTTCGAGAAATCTTCAAACTGCTTTCCACAGTGGCTGAAATAATTTACATTCCCACCAACAGTGTATAAGCATTCCCCTTTCTCCACAGCCTTGCAAGCATTTGTTGTTTTTTGACTTTTTAATAACAGCCATTCTGATTGTTGTGGTTTTGATTTGCATTTTGATTTGCGTTTTGCTGATGATTAATGCTGATGAAAAATGTTGGGCATTTTTTCATATGTTTGTTGGCCGCTTGTATATCTTCTTTTGAGAAGTGTCTATTCATATCTTTTGCCCACTTTTTAATGGGGTTATTTGTTTTTTGCTTGTTGAATTGTATAAGTTCCTTATAGATTATGGATATTAGGCTTTTGTCAAATGCATAGTTTGCAAATATTTTCTCCCACTCTGTAAGTTGTCTTTTTACTCTGATGATTGTTGGTTTGTTTTTCTATTTTTCTTTGCAGAAGCTCTTTAGTTTAATTAAGTCCCACTTATCAATTTTTGTTGCAATTGCTTTTAAGAACTTGGTCATAAATTATTTCCCAAGGTCAATGTCCAGGATGGTATTTCCTAGGCTTTCTCCTAGGATTCCTATAGTTTGAGGTCTTACAATTAAATCTTTAATCTATCTTGAGTTATTTTTTATAATATAGTGAAAGGTAGGGGTCCAGTTTCGTTTTTCGTCATATGGCTAGCCAGCAATCCCAGCACCATATATTGAACAGGGGGATTCTTTCCCCATTGTTTATTTTTGTTGACTTTGTCAAAGATCAGGTGGTTGTAGGTGTGTGGCTTTATCTCTGGATTTTCTATTTTGTTCCACTGGTCTGTGTGTCTGTTTTTATACCAGTGTCATTATGTTTTGGTTATTGTAGCTTTATAGCATAATTTAAAGTTGGGTAGTGTGATGCCACTGGCTTTGTTTCTTTCCCTTAGGATTGCTTTAGATATTCAAGCTCTTTTTTGGTTCACGTGAATTTAAGAATAGTTTTTTCTAATTCTATGAAAAATGACATTTGTAGTTTGATAGGAATAGCATTGAACCTATAGATTGCTTTGGGCAGCATGGCCATTTTCATGATACTGATTCTTCCAATCCATGAGCATGGAATGTTTTTCCATTAGTTTGTGTCATCTATGATTTCCTTCAACAATGTTTTGTAGTTCTCTTTGAAGAGATCTTTCACGTCCTTGTTAGATGTATTCGTAGGTATTTTATTTTGTGTGTGTGGCTCTTGTAAATGGGATTGCATTCTTGATTTGGAGCTTAGCTTGAGCATTATTGATGTATAGAAATTCTACTGATTTTTTAATGTTGATTTTGTATCCTGGAACTTTACTGAAGTCATTTATCAGTTCTAGGAGCATTTCGGTGGAATCTTTAGGATTTTCTAGGTACAGAATTATATTGTCAGTGAAGAGAGTTAATGTGAGTTCTTCTTTTCCTATTTGGATACCTTTTATTTCTTTCTCTTGCCTGATTGCTCTGGCTAGGACTTTCAGCACTATGTTAAATAGGAGTGGTGAGAGGGCAGCCTTGTCTTGTTCCAGTTCACAAGGGGAATGCTTCCAGCTTTTGCCCATCCAATAGAATATTGGCTGTGAGTTTGTCATAGATGGTATGTTTCTTTGATGCCAAGTTTTTGGGGTATTTTTTCTTTTATAACGAGGGGATATAGGATTTATCAAAAGCTTTTTCCATGTCTATTGAGATAATCATATGGTTTTTTCTTTTTCCTTTTTTGGGGGGACAGGGTCTTGCACACAGGCTGGAGTGCAATGGTGTAATATTGGCTCACCACAACCTCTGCCTTCCAGGTTCAAATGATCCTCCCACGTCAGCCTCCCAAGTAGCTGGGACCACAGGCATTAACCATCATGCCTGGCTTTTTCAAAAAAATTCAGTAGAGATAGAGTTTTGCCATATTGCCCACGCTGGTCTCAAACTCCTGAGCTCAGGCAATCTGCCCACCTCGGCCTCCCAAAGGCTGGGATTACAGGCGTGAGCCACTGTACCCAGCCTGGTTTTTGTCTTTAGTTCTGTTTATGTGGTGAATCACATTTATTGATTTGTGAATGTTGAACCAACCTTGAATATCAGGTATGCCTACTTGATCACAGTGAAGTAATTAACTTTTGATGTGCTACTGGATTCAGTTTGCTAGTATTTTGTTGAAGATTTTGTGTCTATGTTCATCAGGGATATGGGCCTATAGTTTTCTTTCTTTATTGTGTCTTTTCCAAGTTTTGGTTTAGGGTGATGCTGCCTTCATAGAATGAGTCGGGGGGAATTCCTTCTCCTCAATTTTTGGTAATAGTTTCAGTAGAATTGGCACCAGCTCTTCTTCATATGACCAGTCGAATTTAGCTGTGAATCCATCTGGTGTGGGGCTTTTTTGTTTCATAGGTTTTTATTGCTAATTCAGTGTTGGAACTTGATATTGGTCTGGTCAGGGTTTCAGTTTCTCCCTAATTCAATCTTAGGAGGTTATATGTTTCCAGGAATGTGTCCATTTCCTCTAGATTTTCTAGTCTGTGTGTATAGAGGTATTCATAATAGTCTCTAAGGATCCAAGATCACATTTTAAAAAATTTAATACTGTGGCTGGGCATGGTGGCTTGTGCCTGTAATCCTAGCACTTCAGGAGGCAGAAGCAGGAGGATCGCTTGAGGCCAGGAGTTCAAGGCCAACCTGGTCAACATAGCAAGACCCTCTCTCTACAATAACTTAAAATAAAATAAAATAAAATTGAATATTAGCCAGGTTGCTTGCCTCCTGGCCAATTTTGCTGCTGCCAAAAAAAAAAAAAAAAAAAAAAAGAGGCAAAATTAAAATATGTATTTACATTTGAAAGCCAACTAAAAAACATGTATTAATACAAATATAACTATTTTAAGTATTTTATTAAATGTGTCTCTTTTCACTCTCTATCCTCTATATCTATAATACCTAACGTATAATTACTTCAAAATACTATACCTACCATACTGTTTTAAGTATTTCATCACTATTGTATTGAGCTGCCCTCTGGTGGTTTTTAATTTGGTAAAATCTGTAACTACCTACCTTATGTCTGATGTGTATTATGTTTAAGGTATTGTAGATTGTTTAATATCATATTTTTTCCTACTTTTTATATGTACTTATTTGGTAGGGCCTTGAGATACATTCATTTAATAAGAATGGACATTGGCTAATATTCAAAACAGGGAAAAACAATTAATTCATGCAAGAGGGTTTGTACCTCCAATTAATTCATGCAAGAGGGTTTGTACCTCCAGTGTAATGAATCATCAGTTATGAACATTATTTCTATTAATGTCATTATAGTACAGAACTAATTGATGAGAGCCTCAGTAATAAAGTACAGAATGTGACAACTAAACACACCTGAAAATTAAAATATACTTTTTTCTTTTTTCTTTTTTTTTTTGAGATGAAGTCTCACTCTGTCACCCAGGCTGGAGTGCAGTGGCACCATCTTGGCTCACTGCAAGCTCCACCTCCCGGGTTCCCGCCATTCTCCTGCCTCAGCCTCCTGAGTTGCTGCGACTACAGGTGCCCGCCACCACGCCCAGCTAATTTTTTGTATTTTTAGTAGAGATGGGGTTTCACCGTGTTAGCCAGGATGGTCTCGATCTCCTGACCTCATGATCCGCCTGCCTCGGCCTCCCAAAGTGCTGGGATTACAGGCATGAGCCACCATGCCTGGCCTCTAAAATATACTTTTTAAATGTTTGTCCCTAGTATGTATTAAAAGCTCTTACATCACACAAAACCATATAATTAACCTTTTCAATAAACGTATGAAATATTTGTCACTACTCCATATAATTTAAAATATAGAACTGTCTTTTTTAACTTTCCATCAAAGATAGAGAGACCTGTTGAAAATAGATACCTTTCATCAAACCAGTCTCTTGATCTTTTGATAGTAAAATGGTAAAGATTTGATAGTGAAATCTTTTGTTTTATTTTGTCAAACTTTCTCTGGTATATTGGTTGTCATGTATAAAATGACTTGATTATGAGAACAATATATTTTAACCATAAAAGGTTAAAAGTTAGGGTATTATCAGTCATTTCCAAGATGGCCAAATAGGAACAGCTCCAGTCTGCAGCTCTCAGTGAGACTGACACAGAAGATGGGTGATTTCTGCATTTCCAACTGAGGTACCTGGTTCATCTCACTGGGACTGGTTGGATAGTGGGTGCAGCCCATGAAGGATGAGCTGAAGCAGGGCAGGGCATCAACTCACCCAGGAAGTGCAAGGGGTCGGGGGATTTCCCTTTCCCAGCCAAGGGAATCTGAGACAGACTGTACCTGGAGAAACAGTACACTTCTGACTAAATACTGCACTTTTCCCATGGTCTTACCAACTGGCAGACCAGAAAATACCCTCCCTTGCCTGGTTCAGCAGGTCCCACACCCATGGAGCCTTGCTCACTGCTAGCGCAGTAATCTGAGATCAACCTGTGATGCTGCAGCGTGACTCGGGGAGGGGCATCTGCCATTGCTGAAGCTTGAATAGCTCAGTGTAAACAAAGTTGTCAGGAAGCTCAAAATGGGCAGAACCCACCACAGTTTAAGCAAGGCCTACTGCCTCTCTAGATTCCACCTCTGGGGGTAGGGCATAGCAGAACAAAAGGCAATAAACAGTTTCTGCAGACTTAAACTTCCCTGTCTGATAGCTCTGAAGAGAGCAGTGGTTCTCTCAGCACGGTGTTCAAGCTCTGAGAATGGACAGACTGCCTCCTCAAGCGGGTCCCTAACCCCCATGTAGCCTGACAGGGAGATACCTCCCAGTAAGAGCCAACAGACACTCAAACAGACGGGCACCCCTCTGGGACAAAGCTTCCAGAGGAAGGATCAGGCAGCAATATTTACTGTTCTGCAACATCTGCTGGTGATACCCAGGCAAACAGGGTCTGGAGTGGACCTCCAGCAAACTCCAACAGACCTACAGCCAAGGGGCCTGTTAGAAGGAAAACTAACAAACAGAAAGGAATAGCATCAGCATCAACACAAAGGACATCCACATCAAAACCCCATCTGTAGGTCACAAACATCAAAGACCAAAGGTAGATAAAAACACAAAGATGGGGAGAAACCAGAGCAGAAAAGCAGAAAATTCCAAAAACCATAGCTCCTCTTTTCCTCCAAAGGATCACAGCTCCTCACCAGCAAGGGAACAAAACTGGATGGAGAATGAGTTTGATGACTTGACAGAAGTAGGCTTCAGAAGGTCGGTAATAACAAACCTCTCTGAACTAAAGGAGCATGTTCTAATCCATTTCAGGGAAGCTAGGAACCTTGAAAAAAGGTTAGACAAATGGCTAACTAGAATAAACAGTGTAAAGAAGATCTTAAATGATCTGATGGCACTGAAAACCACAGCACAAGAAATTCGTGATGCATACACAAGTTTCAATAGCCAATTCGATCAAGTGGAAGAAAGAATATCAGTGATTGAAGATCAAATTAATGAAATAAAGGGAGAAGACAAGATTAGAGAAAAAAGAGTGAAAAAAAACGAACAAAGTCTCCAAGAATTGTGGGACTATGTGAAAAAACCAAATATAGGTTTGATTGGTGTTCTGGAAAGTGACGGGAAGAATGGAACCAAGTTAGAAAATACGCTTCAGGATATTATCCAGGAGAACTTCCCTAACCCAGCAAGGTAGGCCAACATTCAAATTCAGGAAATACAAGCGGGGAGGGATAGCATTAGGAGATATACCTAATGTAAATGATGAGTTAATGCGTGCAGCACATCAACATGGCACATGTATACATATGTAACAAATCTGCACGTTGTGCACATGTACCCTAGAACTTAAAGTATAATTAAAAAAAAATCCAGGAAATACAGAGAATACCACAAAGATTCTCCTCAAGAAGAGTAACCCCAAGACACATAATTGTCAGATTTACCAAGGTTGAAATGAGGGAAAAAAATGTTAAGGGCAGCCAGAGAGAAAGGTCGGGTAACCCACAAAGGAAAGCCCATCAGCTAACAGCAGATCTCATTGCAGAAACACTACAAGCCAGAAGAGAGTGGGGGCCAATATTCAACATTCTTAAAGAAAAGGATTTTCAACCCAGAATCTCATATCCAGCCAAACTAAGCTTCATAAGTGAAGAAGAAATAAAATCCTTTACAGACAAGCAAATGCTGAGAGATTTTATCACCACCAGGCCTGCCTTACAAGAGCTCCTGAAGGAAGAACTAAACATGGAAAGGAACCACTGGTACCAGGTACTGCGAAAACATACCCATTGTAAAGACCATTGATGCTATGAAGAAAATACATCAATTAATGGGCAAGATAACCAGCTAACATTGTAATGACAGGATTAAATTTAAACATAACAATATTAACCTTAAATGTAAATGGGCTAAATGCCCCAATTAAGAGACACAGACTGGCAAATTGGATAAAGAGTAAAGACCTATAGGTGTGCTGTATTCAGGAGAGCCATCCCATGTGCAAAGACTCACATGGGCTCAAAATCAAGGGATGGAGGAAGATCTACTAAGCAAATGAAAGAAAAAAAAATGCAGGGGTTCCAATCCTAGTCTCTGATAAAACAGACTTTAAACCAACAAAGATCAAAAGAGACAAAGGCGGCCATTACATAATGGTAAAAGAGTCTATTCAACAGGAAGAGCTAACTATCCTAAATATATATACACCCAGTACAGGAGCCCCCAGATTCATAAAGCAAGTACTTAGAGACCTACAATGAGACTTAGAATCCCACACAATAATAATGGGAGACTTAACACCCCACTGTCAATATTAGACAGATCAATGAGACAGAAGGTTAATAAGGATATCCAGGACTTGAAGTCAGCTCTGGACCAAGCATACCTAATAGACATCTAAAGAACCCTATACCTCAAATCAACAGAATATACATTCTCAGCACCACATTGCACTTATTGTAAAATTGACCACATAATTGGAAGTAAAATACTCCTGAGCAAATATGAAAGAACAGAAATCACAAGAAACTGTCTCTCAGACCACAGTGCAATCAAATTAGAACTCAGGATTCATAAACTCACTCAAATTCACACAACTATATGAAAACTAAACAACTTGCTCCTGAATGACTACTGGGTAAATAACGAAATGAAGGAAGAAATAAAGATGTTCTTTGAAACCAATGAGAACAAAGACACAATGTATCAGAATCTCTGGGACACATTTAAAGCAGTATGTAGATGGAATTTATAGCACTAAATGCCCACAAGAGAAAGCAGAAAAGATCTAAAATCAACACCCTAACACCACAATTAAAAGAACTAGAGAAACAAGAGCAAACAAATTCAAAGGCTAGCAGAAGGCAAGAAACAACTAAGATCAGAGCAGACCTGAAGGGGATAGAGACACAAAAAAGCCTTGAAAAAAAATCCATGAATCCAGGAGCTCGTTTTTTGAAAAGATCCACAAAATAGATAGACCACTAGCAAGACTAATAAAGAATAAAAGAGAGAAGAATCAAATAGACACAATAAAAAATGATAAAGGGGATATCACCACTGATCCCACAGAAATACAAACTACCATCAGAGAATACTATAAACACCTCTATGCAAATAAACTAGAAAATCTAGAAGAAATGGATAAATTCCTGGACACACACACCCTCACAACACTAAATCAGGAAGAAGTTGAATCTCTCAATAGACCAATAACAGGTTATGAAATTGAGGCAATAATTAACAGCCTACCAAACAAACAAACAAAAAAGTCCAGGACCAGACGGATTCACAGCTGAATTCTACCAGAGGTACACAGAAGAGCTGGTATCATTCCTTTTGAAACGATTCCAGTTAATAGAAAAAGAGGGTATCCTCCCTAACTCATTTTATGAGGCCAGCGTCATCCAAATACCAAAGCCTGCAGAGACACAACAAAAAAAGAAAACTTTAGGCCAATATCCCTGATGAAATCAATGTGAAAATCTTTAATACAATATTGGCAAATTGAATCCAGCAGCACATCAAAAAGCTTATCCACCACAATCAAGTTGGCGTCATCCCTGGGATGCAAGGCTGGTTCAACATATGCAAATCAATAAACATAATACATCACATAAACAGAAGCAACGACAAAAACCACATGATTATCTCAATAGATGCAGAAAAGGCCTTTGACAAAATTCAACAGCACTTCATGCTAAAAACTCTCAAGAAACTAGGTATTGATAGAACATATTTCAAAATAATAACGGCTGTTGATGACAAACCCATAGCCAATATCATACTGAATGGGCAAAAACTGGAAACATTCCCTTTGACAACCAGCATAAGACAAGGATGCCCTCTCTCACCACTCCTATTCAACATAGTGTTGGAAGTTCTGGCTAGGGCAATCAGGCAAGAGAAAGAAATAAAGTGTATTCAATTAGGAAAAGAGGAAGTCAAATTGTCTCTGTTTGCAGATGACATGACTGTATATTTAGAAAACCCCACCATCTCAGCCCAAAATCTCCTTAAGCTGATAAGCAACTTCAGCAAAGTCTCAGGATACAAAATCAATGTGCAAAAATCACAAGCATTCCCATACATCAATAATAGACAGACTGAGATCCAAATCATGAGTGAACGCCCATTCGCAATTACTACAAAGAAAATAAAATGCCTAGGAATCCAACTTACTAGGGATGTGAAGGACCTCTTCAAGGAGAACTACAAACCATTGCTCAATGAAATAAAAGGGGACACAAACCAATGGAAGAACATTCCATGCTCATGGATAGGAAGAATCAATATTGTGAAAATGGCCATACTGCCCAAGGTAATTTATAGATTCAGTGCTATCCCCATCATGCTACTACTGACTTTCTTCACAGAATTGGAAAAAAACGACTTTAAAGTTCATATAGAACCAAAAAAGAGCCCACATAGCCAAGACAATCCTAAGCAAAAAGAACAAAGCTGGAGGCATCACATTACCTGACTTCAAACTATACTACAAGCCTACAGTAACAAAAACAGCATGGTACTGGTACCAAAACGGATATATAGAGTAATGGAATAGAAGAAAGTCCTGAGAAATAACACCACACATCTACAACCATTTGATTTTTGACAAACCTGAGAAAAACAAGAAATGGGGAAAGGATTCCCTATTTAATAAATGGTGCTGGGAAAACTGGCTGGCCATATGTAGAAAGTTGAAACTACATCCCTTCCTCACACCATACACAAAATTTAACTCAAGATGGATTAAAGACTTAAATGTAAGACCTAACACCATAAAAGCTCTAGAAGAAAATCTAGGCAATACCATTCAGGACATAGGCATGGGCAAAGATTTCGTGACTACAACACTAAAAGCAACGACAACAAAAGCCAAAATAGACAAATGGGATCTAATTAAACTAAACAGCTTCTGCACAGCAAAAGAAATTATCATCAGAGCGAACAGGCAACCTACAGAATGGGAGAAAATTCTTGCAATCTGTCCATCTGAGAAAGGCTAATATCCAGAATCTACAAAGAACTTAAACAAATATACAAGAAAAAAACAAACAACCCCATCAAAAAGTGGGCAAAGGATATGAACAGATACTTCTCAAAAGATGACATTTATGCAGGCAACAGACATATGAAAAAATGCTCATCATCACTGGTCATCAGAGAAATGTAAATTAAAGCCACAATGAGATACCATCTCATGCCAGTTAGAATGGCAATCATTAAAAAGTCAGGAAACAACAGAAGCTGGAGAGGATGTGGAGAAGTAGGAACACTTTTACACTGCTGGTGGGAGTGTAAATTAGTTCAGTCATTGTGGAAGACAGTGTGGCGATTCCTCAAGGATCTAGAACTAGAAATCCTTGACCCAGCGATCCCATTACTGGGTATACTCAAAGGACTATAAATCATGCTACTATAAAGACACATGCACACGCATGTCTACTGCAGCATTATTCACAATAGCGAAGACTTGGAATCAACCCAAATGTCCATCAATGATAGACTGGATTAAGAAAATGTGACACATATACACCATGGAACACTATGCAGCCATAAAAAAGGATGAGTTCATATCCTTTGCAGGGACATGGATGAAGCTGGAAACCATCTTTCTCAGCAAACTATTACAAGTACAGAAAACCAAACACCACATGTTCTCACTCATAGGTGGGAGTTGAATAATGAGAACACATGGACACAGGGCGGAGAACATCACATGCTCGGGCATGTCAGGGGGTGGGGTACTGGGGGAAGGATAGCATTAGGAGAAATACCTAATGTAAATGATGAGTTGATGGGTGCAGCAAACCAATATGGCACATGTATACCTATGTAACAAACCTGCACGTTGTGCACATGTACCCTAGAACTTAAAGTATAGTTTTTTTAAAAAAAGTTAGGGTATTATCCAACTTTTCCAATTATTCTTTTTGGCCAAGGCAAGATCTATTTGGAAAAATTTAAATTATTTATCTTGGCCAAGGCAAGATTTATTTCAAAAAATTTAAATTATTTATCTTATCATGTGTATGCTCTGAGTTCAGGGGAAGGAGATCCACATCATATGAGATTAAACATTTTTGAAATTCAAATATTTATTTAGGCATTCAAATACCTTCTGTGTGCCTAACCCTGTGTGGCTCACACTATAAAAAATATATATTTCAGAAAAGAAGCTGCAAATATATTTTCAGCCATTGTATCATGAGAACTAGAGTTTGGAAGAATAAAAGTGCTTCAGTAGTTCAGAAAATATTTTAAAACTGTGTTAGCTATAAGAGAGGATAAAAACTTCATGGAGGAAATGACATCTGAATTGGGTGGTGATGAATTCATAGAATTGGGTGGCAAGGAGTAAAGTGTTGAAGACATTTTCAGTGGGCCATTTCACTGTGCTGCAGTATAATTTGTCTGGCCAAATTCACACCATACTTTGGGAGTTTATGAGCATGTGCTGTGCAGACTATCATATCCCCTTCTCTACCATCATAAACAAGGTGACAATTGACATCTCTGTTGGTTATATCAACTATCCTCCTGTATTTGGGTGTGTTGTACCTTTTTAAATCCTGGATTACTTGTTCTTGAACTTCTTACATGAAGTTCATGTATGCAGTAAAAATCACACATGTAGTGTTTTGAATCCAACTTCTTTCACGCAGCACAACGCTTCTGAGATTTATCCTTGTTGGGTGTATCAGTAGTTAGTTCCTTTTTATTGCTGAGCTGCATTCCATTGTATGACTATATTGCAGTTTGTTTATCCATTATCCTGGTGATGGATACCTGGGCTTGTTCCAGTGGTGGCTATTAGGAATAAAGCTGCTATGAATATTTGCATGTAGATCTTTGTGTAGTCATCATTTCATTTTACTTGGGTATATATTTAGGAGTGGAATTTCTGAATTCCACAATTGGGTGGTAAGTGAATGTTTAACTTTACAAGAAACTGCCAAATAATTTTCCAGGGTAGCTAAATTATTTTATAGTTCAATATATGAGAAGTAACATGAAAACTTGGAGTTTTATTCTCCTTAGTTTTAGCCATTCTAGTGGGTTTTGTGGGTTAAAACCCACTCATTGTGGCTTAAAACTGTGTTTTTATGAGAATTTAACATTGAGTATTTTTCAAATGCTTATTGGCCATTTATGCATCTTTTTTTGTGAGGTGTCTGTTCAAATCTTTTGCCTATTTTTAAAATTGTGTTTATTAAAACAAATTAAGTTGTACGTATTACTTATATATTCCGTGTGCAAGTATTTGGTCAGATATGTGTCTTGCAAACATACTCTTGCAGCCTGTGGCTCATCTTCCTTCTTTTAACTGTCTGTGTCTTTTGAAAGTTTTAAATTTTGATGACGTCTATTTTACTAATGTGTGTGTGTGTGGCTGGGAGGGGAGTGTTAGTGCTTGCTGTATTTTCCTTAAGAAATCTTTGCCTACCCCAAGGTTGCAAAGATGTTTGTCTACGATTTATTCTAGAAGCTTTACAGTTTTATGTTTAGGCCTATAATCCATCTCAAATTATTTTTTGTGGATGTTTGAGGTGTCAATTTCAGAGGTTCATTTTTTTCTCATATGAACATCTAGTTGTTCCAGCACCATCTAATTAAATGATTTTGTTCCAGTTTAATTCACCAAACTTATGTCAAGAAACAGAAGATTTTTGAAAGATTGCTGACAAAAAGAAATCAGGAGTTAAAAATTATACTTGACGTGCCTGAATAATTCTTTGTACCCATACAGAAAGCATACACAAGTAACTGTTAGTATTGTTTTTAAATACAGCCATCACATGTATGAACTTCTGACAGCAAGATCTATTGCCTGAATGAGCTAACAAAACTAATTTATGTGGAAAAAGTGCTCTATCTGTAGTAGAATTATTTTTGAATAATAATAATAATTTGTATTATTATTATTTTAACTGGAAAATCATAATTGTATATATTTATGGGGCACAATGCAATGTTTTAATATATGTATACAATGTGGAATCATTAAGTCTAGCTAACTAACATATCCATTACCCCAATCATTATTTTTGTGGTGAGACCTTTGAAATTTATTCTCTTACCTATTTTGAAATATATAATACATTATTATTGACTGTAGTCACTCTTCAGTTCAATAGATCTCAAAAACGTATTTCTCCTCTCTAACTGAAACTTTGTACCCTTTGATCAAGAACTCTTCATTCCCTCTCTCCCCAGCCCCCCACAAACTCTGCCCACTCCAGCCTCTGGCAGCTACCACTCTACTCTATTTCTATGAGTCAGGTTTTTTTTAGATTCCACATATAAGTGAGATGATGTGGTATTTATCTTTCTGTGCCTGGCTTATTTCATTTAGCACAATGTCTCCAGATTCATCCATGTTGTCACAAATGACAGAATTTCCTTCTTCTTTATGGCTGAATTGTAACCCATTTGTGTGTGTGTGTGTGTGTGTGTGTGTGTGTGTGTGTAGAGAGAAAGAGAGCATCTATAAAGTGTATATATACACACACATATATATGTATACATACACACTACATTTTTAATCCATTCATCCATTGATGGACACAGGTTGATTCTATATCTTGGCTACTGTGAAGGTACTGCAGTGAACATAGTAGTGCAGCTATCTCTTCAGCAAATTGATTTCAATTTATATGGCTATACCCAGAAGTGTAATTGCTGGATCCTGCAGTAGAATTCTAACTTTTTTGAAATCTTGAAGCATTTATCTCTTTGACTAAGTGCCTTTGAAGTCAGATAAATCTTTTTTGAGGGGCGAAAGGGTGGTAACTGGAAACCTTTAGTGAACTCTTTTTATTTTTTTTCGAGACAGAGTCTTGCTCTGTCACCCAGGCTGGAGCGCAATGGTGCAATCTTGACTCACTGCAACCTCTGCCTCCTGGGTTCAAGCGATTCTTCTGCCTCAGCTTCCTGAGTAGCTGGGTTTACAGGCACGCACCACCATGCCCAGCTAATTTTTTGTATTTTTAGTAGAGACGGGGTTTCACCATGTTGGCCAGGCTGGTCTCAAACTCCTGACTTCATTAGCTGTCCGCTTCAGTCTCCCAAAGTGCTGGGATTATAGGCATAAGCCACTGCGCCCAGCCTAGTGAACTTTTTAAACTATACAAAGATAAAGCCAAAATCTCTTGTAGATTGGAGCGTTTTAAGGACTCCAAGGAATTAAACTGCAAATGATGATACATTGTTGGCTGGGGTAGGCTTCAGACTGGGGCAAGGAGGGAAAACTAGAGTTTTCCCAGTCTGGTACTCAGATGAGATAGGGGTTTGTGTTCTGGGTAGGCAGGAATTTGGAAGAAGGCATAACATGAGGTAGAAGGCAGAGGTCAAGAGCAAGGCAGGTAAGCTGCATCTTAGCAACACATCAAGACATAGAGAGGTCCGAACATCCTTGGGAAAGGTGTGGCTTATGAACCCGTGAAGCACTCGTATCCACTGGCTGCTTTTTTTGCATGTGTTTCCATTCCATGAACCCCAAGTCTTTGGTAAAGTTATAACCAGGTCCTGCTTTAGAAAAATGAGAGGCTGTGTTTCAGCTTGGAGTAAAATTGAAAAGGTAGGGGGCAATAACCTCAAAAAGGCACCCTATGAAAAGCCTAAACAACAAATTGAAAAACTTTGCAGGCAGAATACAAACCACTTTTAGTTTAGATGTAGCATTGTAATTTGTCTTATCTAAAGCACCGTGTATTTGTTGTTAGACTTTATGTGTATTCAAGAAGAAAATTCCAATCCAGAGATGGATCAGTTGATGAGACAAAGAGTAGGAGCACATACATGATTTAGCTCTTTTGTTTTAAACCAGTTTGAAAGGTAAAAGGTGAATGTGCACATGACAGCTATAGCATAAAAGCTGTTTTCATGGAATGAATTTGGAATTGTCTGACACATAAGGCCATCTGAGTGCTTTTCGAACTCTAGTGTTCATCCAAATAACCTGATGATTTTGTTAAAATGTAGATTCGAATTTGGTAGAACTCATATGAGACCTGAGAGGCTACATTTCTAACAAGTGTAGAGCAGCAATTCTCAAAGTGTGATCAACAGACCAGCAGAGCCAGTACCATCTGGAAACAGGTTAAAATGCAAATTCTCAGGCCATGGTTTGGAATGCAAATTCTCAGACCTCACTTGAAAAATTCTGTATTAAAAACTCTGAAGGAGAAGCCCAGAAATCTGTAGCTTAACAAGCCCTATAGGTCATTCTGATGGAAGGGAAATGGAGACAGTAAATGTGGATAACTCAAGTTTGGCTCTAAAGAGGTGGGGAGAAAAGTAGCAGTAGCTAAAAGAGGAATTAGAATTGAAGATTTCCTTCTTTTAGATAGATTGCCCCTGACCCCCATGTTTAACTACTAATTAGAAGGAATGGGTACAGAGAAGATTTGAAGATGTGGGAAAGAGAGAAGCAGGTGAGAAGGATACAGAGGATAGATGAAGGTTGTATTATTTATGTATTGCTAGAAATTACACAAAAATGTAGCTGCATGAAACAGCAAACATTTATTATTCTCAACAGTTCTCATGGGTTAGAAACCAGGGTTTAGTTTCACTGGGTGCATCTGGCTCAAGGGCTCTCAAGAGGTTGCCATCAGGCTACTTGCTTGAGTTGTGGTCTAATCTGTCGAGACTCACATAGTGGGAGGACCTGCCTCTGAGTTTGCTCACATGGTTGTTGTCAGCATTCAATGCCTCACAGACTGTTGGGTAGTTCCTTGCTGGCTGTCAGCCAGATGCCTCCCTTGGCGCACGAAACTCTCTATAGGACAACTCACAATAGAGCTAGCTTCTTCCAGGGTGCATGAGAGAGTGAGAGAGACCTAGAGGATGCCCAAGACAGGAGTCACAATCTTTTGGTAACCTAACTTTGGAAGTGACATTCTATCACTTTTCTGTATTCTATTTATTAAGAGAAAGTCACCATGTCCAACCTTCTTCAAGAGGAGGGGATTATACAAGGGCATGAAGAACTAAGAAGTAGGGAACGCTGGGAACCATCATCTTCCAGGTGCCTACCACAGAGAGGTAAGCTTTAAACAGAACAGGGAGACTTCTATGGTAATAGAAAGAAAGGGGGAAGAGTTGGGTCTGGATTAGAGCAGCTTTGTGTAATTGTGGTAGGAATGGAAGGAATACCTTTCAGATGGCTTCTATTTTCTTTTCTTTCTTTCTTTTTTTTTTTTTTTTTTTTTTTTTGAGACAGAGTCTCGCTCTGTCACCCAGGCTGGAGTGCAGTGGCCGGATCTCAGCTCACTGCAAGCTCCGCCTCCCGGGTTTACGCCATTCTCCTGCCTCAGCCTCCCGAGTAGCTGGGACTACAGGCGCCCGCCACCTCGCCTGGCTAGTTTTTTTTTTTTTTGTATTTTTTAGTAGAGACGGGGTTTCACCGTGTTAGCCAGGATGGTCTCGATCTCCTGACCTCGTGATCCGCCCGTCTCGGCCTCCCAAAGTGCTGGGATTATAGGCTTGAGCCACCGCGCCCGGCCTCAGATGGCTTCTATTTTTTATGCAAAGACAGTCTTTCTAAGAGTGAATAGAGAATTGAAGCAACTGGAGTTTTGATAGTGGAAAAGTGGCAAGGGGTGTGAAAATAATAGGGAAGGTTTGAAAAATTATTGTTGAGAAGAGAAAGAGGTGAGTTGGGAAACAGAGGATGATTGACAGGGAGTGTTGTGGGCCCAGGTGAAGTGAGTATCCCAGTTTGTAGTGAAAGAAATCTGCTCCACAGGGTGATTTTTTTTCTCCAGAAGCACTTAGTTAATAGGTAAAAGGAAGTTTTCCATGGCTACTTTCTAATGGCTGCCCACTTTCCCTTAGGGGGACATGGAAAGCATGAAAAATTGCTGAGGCTGATTCCAAAATTTATGAAACCATAAAATTTAACAACGTAGCTGCTGGTTTTGGAATCTAAAAAAGGAACCTGTCACACAGAGAGCTTCATTTGCTACAAAGTTCACAGAAAATTAGGTTAGCACAAAATAGGCCAGGATGCTAAGTTCCATGCATAAAGTTTTCTATTTAGCTGCCCTCACTAGAGTTCATGTTTGCCAAAGAAATCAAACCCATCAACCACAGGAAAGCACTAGAAGTTTTTCATTTGTTATTGTGGAAAAGATTATCGTATGAAAATTCCCAAAATAAAATTTTCAGAAATAGGTCCACCTGTTTATTCTACCTTCTGACTACAACCTAATGAAAACTCCACTTTGATGCTTTTATTTCCTATACATAAAATTTCTCCCTACCCCCAAAAGAATGAGACAGCTTCCCCAGACTGGAGGGAGACCTAGCTAGTACAGTGGGTAGGTGGTACTGTTTTGTTGTTGGCTGTCCACCAAGTGAGCTAATCACTGTCTGGACGACCACTTGCCCACTGCAGTGAAGGGAGGGGTTTAACAAGTACTCACATATCCAGTACTATCTTCCATCCTTGTGTGTATGTGCTGTTGGATCAGGAGGGTAAAGCTATTCAGGCACTGTAACCTGACTTCACTGAGACTTGCCTATTTAAAGGGCATCCAAAGATTGGAACATTATAAGTTCTTCTAAAGCAAAAGCAGATATAATTTTGCTGCTCCCAAGACAGCTCAAAACCAAGGCACAGACGTGGAGAAGATAGGCAGTTGCATTTCTCCTAAGCTGAGATTTTTCTCAGAGAGGAGGTTCTGAAGGACAGAGAAATAAGTAAGTTTAGGAGTTTAGGATTAACGAGGAAGAGCAGCTGACGCATTGGCCATAACAGAATGACATGAAAGCAGGAGAAGCCAAGCAACGTGAAGAGAGCAGAATTGTCAATGGGGGGACTGGGGTCACAGACCAGAGGTGTTGAGAGTGCCTGGTGCACTGAGCTAGAAAGGGAGGCAGGTGTGGTCATAAAATAGGGTTTGAATTCATGATCTCTGGAAATTTTACAGTGTCATCATTTGTGGGCAAAATTCACTTTGCCTACTAACTGTTATGAATTACATGATTCATACCGTAGGGGAGAATGCTTTCCAGATTCCTATGCTTTTACAAACATTTAATTCCTTACCCTTCTGTAGAAGGGAGACTCCTACCTAGATCTTGCAAGAGGAACAGAGCAGCAAAAATAGGCCTGGGTAATCACTAGATAAGACAACCAAGAAAGCTTAAGTTACATAACATGTGAAAATCCCTCCTGACACAAGATTGCCCTTCAAGCAACATATCCCTTCCAAATATTTTTTCCTTATAAAAGGAAACTTTTTCATTGTAAAAAATTCAAAAAAATTAATTCATCCATTAATCCATTCATTCAGCAGCATAGAGAGCCTTGGTGACTTTGTTGGAGTCGCAGGGGTACAATAATAAATAAGACAGATAAGGTCCCTCCTCTGAGTAGTGGACCCTACTTCCTAGTGAGGGCCATTGCTAAGGAAAAGCATAATTTTAGTTAATGAACACAAGATGAACAGGGCAATAAGAGGGAGAAAGACTGCTGGGTGGGGTAGGGAACAGAGACACATTAGATGGGGTCTTCAGAGAAAGATCTCTTTGAGGAGGTAACACTTGAACTCAGATCTGAAAAACGAGATCTGGGGAACAGCATCTCAACTGACTAACAATGACTGCCAAATCCTTACAATAGGAGAGACCTTAGCCTATGCTAGGAACCTACCAAAGTCCAGTGGGGCTGGAGCTCAATGAGCCAAGCAAAGAGCTATCTGAGATGCAGTTAGAGCAGCGAACACAGGCAGGACCATGAAGGGCCTTGCAGACAGTGGGAAGGATTTGCACTTTATTCTAGGTGCAGTGAAAAGCCTCGTTGGGATTTTAGCCAAAGGATGTACATTTTTAAAAGATTCGGGTTTTTAAATGATGACTTTGGGAATAGAAGAAGTGTAAAAAGTGTAAGGAAATGTAAAAAGAAAACAAAATCTCTGACTATGTTTCCAAAATTGTAATTCTAATGTGTAGGTAGAATTTTGTGTATACTTTTTATATTCTATATTATGAAGACATAACCATATCATTAAAAGTCATTCAAAGTAATTTTTTTAATGAACATGCAAAAAGTCTTCGTTTTTTTCTCTCTCTTCTTATTCAGGCAAGAGGAAAAGTCTTGTTTGTGTCTTACCCTAGCCTGTTTCACCTTTCCCCTGTTGTGGAGCTATCAACTTATTTCCACTTTAGCGTGTTTTTTGTTTGTTTTGTTTTTGTTGTTGTTGTTGTTGTTGTTGTTGTTTTGTGCTGGTTGCCCAGGCTGGAGTGCAGTGGTGCGATCTTGGCTTACTGCATCCTCTGCCTCCCAGGTTCAAGCGATTCTCCTGCCTCAACCTCCTGAGTAGCTGGGATTGCAGGCATGCACCACTATGCCTGGCTGATTTTTAGTAGAGGCAGGGTTTCACCATGTTGGCCAGGCTGGTCTCGAACTCCTGACCTCAGGTGATCCACCCATCTTAGCCTCCCAAAGTGCTGGGATTACAGGCATGAGCCACCGTGCCTGACCCTTGCCTGTTTTAACTATGACAGCCATAGTTGTATTTTATTTAATATTTGATGACATTTCCCACCTCATTATAATCCATTCCTAGACGTGGAATGGAGCGACAGGGTCAAAAATATATGAGTACTGGATTGTACTATTGTCAGTTTGGTTGGGTCTGGAATTTCCCAGAATTTCTTTCCCTACAGGCTAGGAGGCAGAGTTGGCCAAAGGAGGAACTCATGTGTGGTTTGAACAGTGGAAGTTAGGCAGTGGCTTCCTTTTCTCTTTGAAGGTCTTTGTTGTGAGTACACAAAAAGTTCCGGGTAGTCCTTGCTCTTCTCTTGGTGCCTAGCCCTTCTTCCTATTCCTGGCCCTGCTGATGGACAGTGGCCCCAGACCTGCCACCAGATGCCTGGCTCCAGATCTCCAGAGGCAATGGATTCCCAAAGACCCCCTACAAATCCCCTCACTGTCCATGCCAGTATCTCAGATTGTTTCCTTAAACACTGGTTCTCCTCCCACCGCAGTGGCTGAGGATTGGTTAATGATTCTTTTTCTGATTCTCAAACTTTCCATTATCTAGGCTTTCACTTCCCCAGCTTTTCCCACAATTGTGTAAGGTCTATTCATACAACTCATCTTTTATTCTATAATCTTTATAGTAGTCCTTGTTTTCTGACTAATACATCAATATGAGTATTTTGATGGTTCTTATCACATATTGCCAGATTACAATATACCCTCTCAACAGTATTTACATTGTAAACCACTTTCAATTTTATGGTGGAAAAGTTTATATCAAGTTTTAATTTATATTTATTTTATTACTAATGAAGCTGAACTTTTTTGTGTGTATGATACATTTTTTGGTTTTTGTTTTAAGAAAGGTTCTCCCTCTGTTGCCCAGGCTGGAGTGCAATCGTGCAATCTCAGCTCACTGCAACCTCCACATCCCAGGACCAAGTGATCCTCCTGCCTCAGCCGCCCGAGTAGCTGGGACTACAGGTGTGTGCTACCACACACTGCTAATTTTTGTATTGTTTGTAGAGGCGGGGTTTCGCCATGTTGCCCAGGCTGGTCTCAAACTTCTGAGCTCAAGCAATCTGCCTGCCTCAGCCTCACAAAATGCTGGGATTACAGGCATGAGCCATTGCACCCAGACCTGTGATACTTTTGATATTTTCCTTTATCTTTTCTATTGGGAACAATTACCATATGATTACCATATTTATTAAGATTTTTGAAAAATTCGAGAAAACTTTGTAGCAACTTTATTCAGACTTCCACCTTTTTGTCCATCTTTTGTCTTTTTTTTTTTTTTTTTTTTTTGAGACAGAGTCTCACTCTGTCATCCAGGCTGGCGTGCAGTGGCACGATCTTGGCTCACTGCAAGCTCCACCTCCCGGGTTCATGCCATTCTCCTGCCTCAGCCTCCTGAGTAGCTGGGACTACAGGTGCCCGCCACCATGCCTGGATAATTTTTTGTATTTTTAGTAGAGACAGGGTTTCACCGTGTTAGCCAGAATGGTCTCCATCTCCTGACCTCATGATCCGCCCGCCTCTGCCTCCCAAAGTGCTGGGATTACAGGAGTGAGCCACCACGCCCAGCTTGTCCATCTTTTTTCTTGTTGGCAGTTCCTGCCAAAATTTCTTAATCTGTTGTAAGGTTGTTCGGTTTTGTTGTTTATTTTACTTATTTATTTTTAGTTGTAATTTGGTCAGTTTATAAATGAGTAGATAGAAGGTGGAACAGTTAGGGCTTGAGGATTGAAAACAATGGAAACCAAATCTGCTGAATCTAAGGAAAATGGAATTATATAGGAACTGGTGGAATTTATGCAAATCTCTGGAGACTTAGGCATATACTCAACAAGCAGAGTACCAGTCCTGGAATGAGTAAATGCTACCGATGTAAGGTTCTTTTTCACATTATTTAAGATTTAAATTCCCACGAGTGAACTTTAAATTGGTCTAGCTTACACGAGGTGCCAGCCCTCTAGCTCCATCTGGTTGTTGAGTGGAAGGTTCTGGTGGAAGGAGCCTCCAGAGGCCTCGTTCTCATCCATAGCAGAAATGAAGGCACCTGAATTCACCATTTTACCAAGAGTATTTCCAAGCGGAAGAAGTAATTTCCCAAAGGAAATTGGGATACTGTTAAGAAGAGGGAATGAATGTTGGGTGGTCCAAACATTTGTAAGTCTAATTTGTAGCAGTTTCAGGTGAATTTTCACTGGTTCATTGATTGCAGAGTGAACTAATTTTGGAATTTCTTTTTTAAAAAAACTACAATATTTTATGAACCATCATTTAGAAATTTATCTAGGAAATATATAAAATAAATGAATTTCCAATCTTTAGAAAAGCTCCCTTTTAAACTTTTATGAGTTTATCTGAGCTTTATGGCTTTCATAACCACTAGTAGATCAATACTTTTGACTGGGATGCTTTGCATGTATTTATTACACTATGTAGGAAAATCTTATTGCTAGAAAACTGTGCAGTCTTTGTGGTAGCAATTTCTAATATGTGTACAGCCTCTTCTATGAACACTATTTCTCTAAAAGTACATTTTACACAAAAATATAAGAGATTAACAGGTTTGGCAAACCCTATTAATAACTTTCAGCATCTTTTACACATCATTTCCTTTTTTCATACATTCCTTCTTTTGTGGTTACACAGTTAAAATATCAATGTATACTATTAAGCAACTGTGGAGCTGACTTCTTTCCCAGTTGGAATTATGGCAATTATTTTTCCATAAGAATAAGCAGTAGGACCCAGTTTTCTGAACTGTTGGTTGAAACCAAGTACTTGCTTTGCAGGCAAGGGAGCATTATAAATAGAAAAGTCACTTTAAAAAGAAATTGAAATCTGAATTTATAAGCAATTTAAGATTTTTTAAAAGCAATAAAAAAGTACTGCCATAACATGAGGGATTAGGATCAGGATCTAAAAAGCTTTAGGGAATGAGGCAGCTCCTCTCTTACTTGCTCTCTCTCTGGTCTCTGGTTTCCATTTTTCTGTTCGTCTCCATCTTTTTCCATCGCTTTTTCTACTCCAGCTTTGTTGCTTCTGAAAATAGTCTACTCTGTCTCACTTACTATATAGCAAATAGAAACATTGCCTGTTATGGTCTCTGTCCCCACTAATTGTCCACTAATATCCATTTGCCCTTTTATCTATAGTAAATTTTGATTTATCTAGGCCCATGACTACTTAGCTAAATACTACATTTTTCAGTCTTCCTGGCAGCCAGCTGTACGTGTATGACTCTCTTTTGACCAGAGTGATGTGAACAGAAATAATAGGTGGGACTTCCAGGCCATGCCCTTAAAAGGAACGGGCATTTTCCTTTCCTCCTTCCTGCTGGTTGTGATGTGGAGGAGATGGTGAGAGCCAGAGAAGCTACCCTGGGCCCAGAAAGGAAGCCGGTCATGGGCTGGCACAGCTGTCCTGCAGGCCTGGGCTGTCTACCTTGGGACTCTCATGTGGGAATGAAGCTTCCACCTATTCTATTCTGTGGTCTCTGTCATAGAGGCTTAAACAGCATTCTAAATAAAATATACTCTTCAAGATTTGAATCTTTATGAAGGTGAGTGAGAGGACCTTTTTATTGCGTAGTTGTTCTCAGTCTTTAGAACAGCTCCTATTAGGCACTCAAAATATTGCTTGAATGTTGTTATGGGCTGCATTGTGGCCCCTCAAAATTCATATGCTGAAGTCCCAACTCCCAGTATCTCAAAATGTGACTGTATTTGGAGACAGAGTCTTTAAAGAGCTAATTAAGGTTAAACGAGGTCACTAAGGTGGGCCCTAATCCAATATGACCGGTATGCTTGTAGGAGGACATTTGGACACAGACAGGCACAGAGGGGAGACCAGGTGAAGACACAGGGAGAAGATGGCCATCTACGAGCCAAGAAGAGAGGCTTCACAAGAAACCAAACCTGATCACACCTTGTTTTCAGGCTTTCAGCCTCCAGAATTGTGAGAAAATAAATTTCTGTGGTTTAAATCACTACAGTACATGGTCCTTTGTTATGATAGCCCTAGCAAACTAATACAAATATATAAATGGCAGAGAGGTTTTTGTGGATGTTATTTCTTTTTAATAAAAAAAAAAGACTGACCTGGAAAATTAATCAAGGTTAGAAAAAAACAGGCAGATAGAAAATATTTCTTTTCTTTTACTTGAGGACAAACATCAATGCCTGCTAGAATCATTTAAATATAGAGTAAATAGAGACTACTGAAACCAAGAGGTGAAGTTCAAAATTTTCAAATGTGCTGATGATTTGAGTCACTAAGGACTTCAGCAATTGATTCCAAACCTAATTATTGCTGAGGATTTCGGGGGAAATCTGTACTTTAAAATCCCAAGAACATTGCAAATTGCACCACTTACATTGACTGCTAGTAAAATGACTGCTTTAAATACAACTTTCTTATGTAGCAGAAGAGAAAATTCTTGCTCTAGTGGCAGTAATCACAGAATTTCAGGATATGCCCAGACCAAAAACAGTCACTCTTAAGGTTTTCTTTAAAGTTTAATGAGCTAAAAATCCATGACTGTACACAAGTTAGAAGATAAACTTTTTGAAAGTATGTGTTTTACTTAAGAATTTCCATTTTAATGGAAACAGAAAAAAAAAAAAAACCCTGTAATTTATTGAAAAGCCATGGTGAGTCTCTTTCCAAATCAATGGGCAGTGGCCCTCAAGAGAGAGGTTGGCACCAGGAACTGGAAAGCAGTCAACATCCTTGCCCACCACCCCTACTTCGTGTGTGTCTTTCTGGGTCCTCTTAATCTCTCATTTCTGTTCCTTTGTTCATCAGCTTTATTCCTGTCCCCTCACCCCCACTTTCTCTCTTCCCCTTTGTGGCCAAAGGTAAAAGGAGTGGTGTCAGGGCATGTTGTATAAACAGAGCAGACATACTCACCATCTACAGGAGCTGGGGAAGTCATTTATTAGAGAACTGGAGATGTCTTCCTTGGGCTAATACTCTGAACATTTATATTATGATTTTCATTTCATTTTATTGTATTTACTTATCTTTGAGACAGTGTCTTAGTCTGTCACCCAGGCTGGAGTGCAGTGGTGTAATCATGGCTCACTGCAGCCTCGACTTCCTGCACTCAAGTGATCCTCCTACCTCAGCCTACTGAATAGCTGGGACATCAGCCACTAGGCCCAGCTAATTTTTTTGATGTTTTGTACTGATGAGGTCTTGCTATGTTGCTCAGGTTGATCTCCAACTCCTGAGCTCAAGCAATCCTCCCCACTCAGTCTCCAAAAGTGTTGGGATTACAGGCGTGAGCCACTGTGCCTGGCCATAATTTTCATTAAAAAAAAAAAAAAAAAAAAATCCACATGTAGGCTGGGCACGGTGGCTCATGCCTGTAATCCCAGCACTTTGGGAGGCTGAGGCAGGCAGATCATGAGGTCAGGAGATTGAGACCATCCTGGCTAACACGGTGAAACCCCATGTCCACTAAAAACACAAAAAATTAGCCAGGCGTTGTGGCGGGTGCCTGTAGTCCCAGCTACTCAGGAGGCTGAGGTAGGAGAATGGTGTGAACCCAGGAGGTGGAGCTTGCAGTGAGCCGAGATCACGCCACTGCACTACAGCCTGGGTGACAGAGCGAGACTCCATCTCAAAAAAAAAGAAAAAAGAAAAATCCACATGTATAACTTTTCATCCTCAACACTTTTTTGATTAAAAAGCCACACATTTCATAAGGGTATGATTTCATGGGGAAAATGGTGATATACCAATTGAAATTGGTGATGTATTTTGTTTCCCCCTTTATTATAAACTAGTGTTCTATGGACCTCAGGAAGTTAATTTCTAGGTTTTAGGGTCTCTGCTAGGGGGCCAGAATTCAAAACTGAACCTTTATTAACTGGCACTAAAACTGCAGTCATTCAAGATGGGGAATAAGAAACAAAATTGTTTATACACACATATACATCTTCTTAAATTTTGAATGCAACCTGCAAAGGAACATAAGAACCAGTTTTCAAAGTAGGAATATCTATTTCCTTCACAGTAAAGCCATGTTTGAACTGCCTTTACTGAAGAATCTGGTGATAAAGAATTGATGCTTCCAAGATGATAGAATTCACTAAGTTGTGGAAGTCTTTTCTCTGTGGTTTATCCCATTGTTGCATATTTTAAATTGGCTCAGCATAGCATTACAGTTGGTTTTGTGAATGCTTGGGTGTCTGTGGATTCAACCAGCCACAGATAAAAAATATTTGGAGCCGGGCGCAGTTTCTCATGCCTGTAATCCCAGCACTTTGGAAGGCCAAGGCGGGCGGATCACGAGGTCAAGAGTTTCAGACCAGCTTGGCCAACATAGTGAAACCCCGTCTATACTAAAAATACAAAAAAATTAGCTGGGCATGGTAGCAGGTGCCTGTAATCCCAGCTACTTGGGAGGCTGAGGCAGGAGAATCACTTGAAGCCAGGAGGTTGAGGTTGCAGTGAGCTGAGATCATGCCACTGCACTCCAGCCTAGGCGACAGTGTGAGACTCTGTCTCAAAAAAAAAAAAAAAAAAAATTTAGGAAAAAAAATTACAATACAATAATAAAAAACAATATGTATTTATAAAACAATATAGTGTAACAACTATTTATATAGCATCTACATTGTATTGGGTATTATAGGTAATCTAGAGATGGTTTAAAGTATATGGGAGGGGCTGAGCGTGGTGGCTCACTATAATCCCAGCACTTTGGGAAGCCAAGGTGGGCAGATCATGAGGTCAAGAGATCGAGACCATCCTGGCCAACATGGTGAAATCCCGTCTCTACTAAAAATACAAAAATTAGCTGGGTATGGTGGTACACACCTGTAGTCCCAGCTACTTGAGAGGCTGAGGCAGAAAAATTGCTTGAACCTGGGAGGCAGAGGTTGCAGTGAACCGAGATCACGCCACTGCACTCCAACCTGGTGACAGAGTGAGACTCCATCTCAAAAAAAGAAAAAAAAAAATATATATATATATATAGGGGAGGATATTTCGGATATATGTAGGTCATGTGGAAATACATCATCTTATATCAAGGTCTTGAGTATCCGAGGATTTTGGTATCTGAGGGGCGTCCTGGAATCAGTTTCTCCATGGATACCTATGGATGACTGTACTTTTCTAAGTGGCTTATTTTTTGGCAGTTGATAGTTTCTTCACCCTGTAAACTAGGAGGGTGCAGCTATGAGGCAGACTGATACTTAGGCAAAATGGGTCTGACAAAGAATAGACTTAGCACCAGACGTAGAACCTCCTCCACACCAGGGAATAGGGAAGGGAATTAGGGCAACTCTCTCACTTGCAGGGATTAAGGGCAACCCCACTGTTTTAGGAAGCAGAGCAGCCCAGACATGAGTCATTCACACAACACCATGAGAAACCTATCAGACATATTCTTTCAGCCTGCAAATGACAGAAGCCTTCTAAATGGGCTTGAACAAAAACCAAATGAATTAGCTTATATAACTGGAAAGTTCAAGGGTAAGCTCAGCTTTAGGTGTGGCTTATGTGGAAACTCATATGATGTAACCATAACCCAGTTCTCACCATTTCTTGGTTTGCCTTGGTCGTCCTCTATTTTCTTGGATTTATTCTAACATAGATTCTACCCTCACAATTGAGATGGTTGCCTGAAGCTATGTAACATCTTTAAATCCAGGCAAAAAGGCCCCTCCCCTAGACTCTGCATTATAGAGAGCTCTTCTCCAGGTCAGTCCCTCCCCATGGGACAAAACAGCCTCTGGGGCCAATGGGACATATCCTCCTGGAACCTTCTCACATCTTTTTAGACCATACTCTGGATATCATGGACACAAGGATTACCTGCCCCAAATTTACAAGCTAGTTCTTGACTTGGAGTAGGTGTAGGTCTCTTCCTCAAGTTCATCCTCTTGAGGATGAGCCAAACTGTCAATGTGTATACCTTTGGGTGCAGGTGTTAGTTGTTTGCAGAGGGTGTAGACGGAATTTGAATGACCAGGCTAGGCTTTCACAAATGATTATGAGTCCTCTTGTTGTGCAGAATTGAGGCAAGAGTGAGAAGGAGATGGGACAACGTGTGAGAAGAATATGTGATCATTCCATCCAGCCATGTTCCAGAGCTGAAATCTAAGGATTCTAAGAACTTGAACCTGACCTTCCAGGTCATTACGAAAGTGTATTGTGTCCATGCAATACACTAGGAGAAAAGAACAGTTGTTTTTAACATTATGCTTGAATTTATAATTTTCACATATGTAGGCATATAGTTCTATGTTTAGAATATAGGGCCTCCATTTCTTCACTTGCTATGTGACCTGCAGTGTCAGGGTCAAAACTGCTTAGTTACAAATTTAACCAAAGGTTAATTTTGTACATCATATGAGTTTCCACATAAGTCACACCTAAAGCTGAGCTTACCTTTGAACTTTCTAGGTTCAAATTTAACCAAAGAAGAGGGAGCAACTGCTCCAGAACTCCCAGGAGAAGTCTTAACATTTTCTCTGATGGGATAATTTAAGGTCACATTCCCACTTCTGAACAAATCACTGTGGGAATAAGAATATTTTGAGTCCCAAATTTTATCCCCTAGGGTTTAGGATTGTATTACTTTGTTCTTACACTGCTATAAATACCTGAGACTGGGTAATTTATAAAGAAAAGAGGTTTAATTGGCTTATGGTTCCACAGGCTGTGCAGGAAACATGGTAGCATTTTCTCAGCTTCTGGGGAGACCTCAGGGAACTTAAATCATGGCAGAAGGCAAACAAAGAACCAGCACTTCAGATGGCTGTAACAGGAGGGAGAGAGAGAAATGGCAGGTACCACACACTTTTAAACAACCAGATCTCACAAGAACTCACTCACTATCACAAGAACAGTACCAAGAGGATGGTACTAAACTATTCATGAGAACCTGTCCCTATGACTTCATCACTTCTTACCAGGCCCCACCTCCAGCACTGGAGATTACAATTTAACAGGAGATTTGGTGGAGACACAGATCCAAACTATACCAAGGATGGAAGTCCACCTAGCCTACCCAGACTAAAACTGGGGGAAGATCCCAAACATAAGTTGGGACTGCTGCTGGGAGGAAAAGGAGTGGATTTTTAAGCTCGGTGGCCAGGCATAGTGCTGATCAATTTTGTCTGGTATTCAGCTCTATGGTTTTGATGTCTTGTTTTATGGAATGGCCTGGAAGGACCTGGTTGATCCCAGGAGGAGAGACATTATTATTAGTTAGGAAAATGAGACTACAGATGAGGCAAC
Source organism: Chlorocebus sabaeus (assembly GCF_047675955.1). Lineage (NCBI taxonomy): Eukaryota > Metazoa > Chordata > Mammalia > Primates > Cercopithecidae > Chlorocebus > Chlorocebus sabaeus. The sequence continues at coordinate 62,297,344 of NC_132924.1, forward strand.
TGAGGCAGACACTGTATGCATAGACATGCCAACTAGGGGAAGAGAAGAAGAGGAGAAAGAACATTATAGCTCAGGAGTGCCCACGTACCCAAGACATACCAGAGATTCCAGGTTTGCCAGAATTAGAGACTCAAGAGAAGAGTCTGGGTGATTCAAGCCATGAATGATGTGTTAAATCTGAAAAGCTTGCAGATAGGCTGAGGAACTTAAGACTAGACAGAAATAGGAGTGGAACTGTGTGTGTGGCTACAGGGCATCCATAGAAAAGACAAAGGCAAAAGAATGAAAATGGGCGCTGGCTTTCCCTAACATTACTTCCAAAGAGCAGACTCTGTGTTTGGAGAAGAGCCAGCCTCTTGACTGTCATGTTTGCCATGTTAGAAACATTATGATCAAAATAGAGTTTATACACTTTTCAAACTGCATTAGGTGAGAGTATTATTAGTTTTGTTAAAGATTTCCAAATCATGTTTACATTTGCTCTACCATAATTCATAAAATTATAAGCCCTCTGTAAACAAGTGACTTTTATTAATAGTCAAGAGCATTCAATTTACCTCCATTATATAGATCCATTATATCACTTGCTTTTTTTTGTTGTTTTTTTAGAGACAGGGTCTTGCTCTGTCACCGTTGGAGGCTGGAGTGCTGTGGCACTTGTGGCTCACTGCAGCCTACTCCTGGCCTCAGGAGATCCTCCTGCCTTGGCCTCCCAAAGCTCTGGGATTACAAGTATAAGCCAACACATCCAGCCTACCACTTGCTTTTGTTTGTCCATGTTTTCTGCATGATGTTTACACTTCTATTAGTTTTCTGGCTGTAACTTTTAAATTTTGTGTGAAATAGAAGCATAGTACTTTGTATATTATAGGGACTCATCAAACATTATATTTTTATGGAAGAAAGTGAAATGGCCTTTACAAATTTCCCAATTTATATCTTATTAATAGAAATTTGAACCTGGAAGAATATTTGGAGAGCATTGTTGTCCATCTTTTCTCTTCTTCATAGAGGAGAATTCTATCTTAGAGGGTTATTAACTACCTTATATGGGCACCTCAAACACAGGAGCTGGGTTAAGGAAGAACCTGAACCTCAGGACATCTGAAAATCATTGCTTCCTATTCTGCCTACACATAAGCCTGGCTTTAGAGATAGACTAAAAAACCACTTCCTTTTCTATCAATAATTTTGAAACATTAATAGTTATTTTATTAAATAGAAAAAAAAAGTTCAGATGTGGTGACTCATGCCTGTAATCCCAGCAGTTTGGGAGGCTGAGACAGGTGGATCACCTGAGGTCAGGAGTTCAAGATCAGCCTGGCCAATATGGTGAAACCCCGTCTCTACTAAAAATACAAAAATTATCCAGGCATGGTAGCGGGCACGTGTAATCCCAGGTATTTGGGAGGCTGAGGCCGGAGAATCACTTGAACTCGGGAGATGGAGGTTGCAGTGAGCCAAGATCACGTCACTGCACCCCAGCCTGGGTGACAAGAGGGAAACGCCATCTCAATAAATAAATAAATAAATAATCCACTGAGGAAAATGTTTACTTCTGAGGAATTCTCAAGAGTGGGATGAGGCCTTGGCGATCATTTAGCTTAAAATCCCACTTGATGCAAGAACCAGCCCCCTCCTTTATTGGCTTTGAAAACAAATGTCAGTAAACTATTGAAAAGTTCAGCAATTCTGAAACACCACCAACAAAACTGGACCAAGATAAAATGATTTTAAAACACTGGATATAAGGTAACTGTTAGGTAGTAGCAGCAACACCACTGAAAGCAAAAGAGAATAGTCCCTGTTAGCTCCTGGCACAAAGAATAAATTGATTTCATCTCATTTAATCTGAAACTTCAAAATCATAAAGTCAGAGTAGTGTGAAAATCACTAACTTATAAAATACCTCAATATGAAGGTATAATGGCCCAAAGAAAAACGAGTGAGGTGAGCTTACCTGGAGTAGCCCATCTCTTCTTTTATATTGTAATAAATATAACAAAAACATTGAGAGTTCCAGCCTCGACTCTGCAGCTCAGCACTTACTCCAGCTTCTTACCAATTATTTTTCACACTATATCAACAGTAAGCACATATTAGCTTGTGATATTTAGAATGCCTAGAAATCTTTTAACAGCATGGCCTCAGGCAACTTTTAAAACTCATATTCCCAGAAATTACACTGACAAATTCATGTTAAGAGCTCACTGATATTTGTGTTCTCTGGATTATATATTTTTGCGAACAAGAAGTATTCAGTAACTTCAGTGAAATGGTTTGTACATTGTGAGAACCATGGAATGATGATAGAGCTGAAGGGTCTCAGATGGATCAAGGAAATAATTTATCCTTCTCATTTCATAGGAAATGTAGGCTCACAACAGTCCTTCAAGGTTACTTGGTTGTCTATTAGCAACTCTAGAATTAGAGAATTTTGTGGTTCAATGACATCATCAAGGACATAGTTTTCAGTTCTGTCCTTAACATATCAGCTTTTCCCATAGACTCACTTATCTCATGATCAGAAAGTAACTACAGCGAATCTGGAAATCACATTCAGACACAATAATGTCCAGCTGAGGAAGAGGAAGGTGTCTTCCTTGTATCTTAAGAGTGGGAGAACCTTTTCTAGAAGCTTCCAGCAGATTTCTCATTTCTGGATGGTCAGAATTGAGTTATGTGTCCTGTCTAGAACAGTGACTGGAAGTAAAGTGAGAGTGCCAACAATTAGGATTTATCTACTGAGAATCAGGCCAGTCTCCCTCAAATATATGGCCACATGGAGAAGGGTAGCTACTTAAACAAAATCAGGGGCATTTTAGCACCTGTGTGTAAAGAAATAGATATTGGGTAGGCAACCAAAAGAACCTTCTACATTGTATAAGGGGCCCAAAGCCTTAAGTAACAGCTGAAGATCACTGGGAATAACATTTCAGAAACCTGCAGAGCATTACTCAGCTGTCTCTTGCTCTACTGTGGCTATCGTTTTCTTTTTCTTCCCTGCCTGCCTTATTACCCTCTCCCTCCCTCTCCTTACGCTAAACTGGCCATGAACTGGAATTAGTCTACACCACTTTGAAGGTTCACTGCATGCAAAGAACCCTAATAATACAACTTAATATTTGGGGTGGGAATTATTTGAGCCTTATTACTTTAAAATCAATTCATCGTTTTATGTCTATTTCTAAATCAAATTACTATTTAATATCAAAAGCTCATTTGTGTCTTTCTTTTTATTATGGTAATCAATGATCTTCCACAGAGAAAAGATTTTCCACCGAGTATTGCCACCAAAATACATAAAACTCTCCATTGACGCATGGGTTTTTCTTTGTGTTTACCGTATCTCAAAATACCAATGGATGTATCATTTCCTCCTACTGGTCATTTTATTCTATGGTCAGAATTATATTCTCTCCATTAGTTGGAAGTCTTTTGTTTCCATAAAACACTTCCTAGTATAGTTCCTTGTCCCAAAGACTATATCTCCACCATTGTGATAACTGACAAGGATCAGTTGCTTTGTGTCCCAAAACGTGCTGTAATTATGGAAATCAATGTTATTCTTTAATGCAGAAGGAATGTGATGTGAATCGTCAGGAATAATATGAATGTACAGAGGTGATCATAAGGAATAAGGATTTTTTTTTTAAGGTAGAGTCTCATTCTATCATCCAGGCTGGAGTACAGTGGTGCGATCTCAGCTCACTGCAACCTCTGCCTCCAGGGTTGAAGTGATTCTCATGACTCAGCCACCCAAGTAGCTGGGATTACAGGTATGTGCCACCATGCCCCAACTAATTTTTTGTATTTTTAGTAGAGATGGGGTTTTGCCATGTTGGCCAGGCCAGTCTTGAACTCCTGGCCTCAAGTGATCCACCCGCTTTGGCCTCCTAAAGTGCTGGGATTACAGAAGGATGATTGGTTTTTAACATAACAAACCTTTATTAAAGATAGGCCAGTTCTTTCACTGACCTAAGAAACACAGGAAAGTACACTGGTTTTCAAGCAAAAAATTCCCTAGTTGAAATCTCCAGTGACATATTTCCTATTTTTGTGGCTTTTTGAAAGTTGTTTCTACATCTTAGTTTTCTTGTTTCTGAAGTTGAAAATGAAAAACAATAGGGTCTCCCTGTAATTTATTGTCTAGTTGGGACATTTTCTGCATATCCCCCTCAGGGAATCTTTTAGACTTTTTGGAGGAGAAAGTTGAATTGAAGTTAATATATGTATAGAAAAGTGCACATATTTTAAGTGGATGTTTGCAAATCGAGTAAACGATGAAATTAACACCCAGATTTAAAAATCTATTGAACCAGCATTTAGATCAAGAAATAGACTTCTACCAACATTTAAACTGAGATACTTTTGAAAGCGAAAGGTGGCGCTATTTTAACAGCCTGAATGAGATATAAACAACATACAATAAACTGCAAATTTAAGTCACACAGTTTGATGAGTTCTGACATACACCCGTGAAACTGTTGCCACAGTCAAGATGATAAACATATTCACCATCCCTTGTGCCTATTTGTAATCCCTCCTTTCATTCCCTACTTCCTATCTCCACGCAACCACTGACCTGGTTTCTGTCACTATAGTTTGCCTTATCTAGAATTTTATACAAACAGAATTATACACTATGTCCTTTTTCATTTGACTTCTTTCACACAATTAGAGATTCTTACATGTCATGTGTATCAATAGTTTGGTCCTATTTATTTCTGAGTAGTATTTCATTGTATAGATATACTATAATTTGTTTATCCATTCTCCTGGTGATGTACATTTGGACTTCCAGTTCTGGGTTATTATAAATAAAGCTTCTATAAACATTCATGGAAAAGTTTTGGTATGGACATATGTAATCATTTTTCTTATGTAACTATCTAGGAGTAGAATGGCTGAGTTACCACTGGTAGCTGTATTTAAGTTTTTGAGAAACTGTCGATTTTGCAAAGTGGTTGCACGATTTTAGGTTCTTTACAGAAATGGGTGAAATTAAAGTTTCTCTACATCTTTGTCAACAATTGATATGGACAGTTTTATAAATTTTAGCCATTCTAGTGAGTATCTGAACTTGGTTTTATTTTGCATTTTCCTGATGACTAACGATGGTACATATGTTTTCACATGTTTACTTGAGGATGTTGTATTTTTAATTACGCTATGACAACAGGCATAAATTGAGACATTCTTATGCAACTTGGGGCATATGGTTACCCAAAGAAGAATAAAGGAGGTGAAGGAAGAAAGATATGGAGAAAGAAAAAAGCCTAACTCATTGAATTATAATGTGACAATGCCTTGTTAATATAAAGTTACATAAAATTTTATTCTTTTTATTACATAAGCTAATAATAATAATGTAAGTTTGTTCTTTTATTCTCAAAGGAAAAATATGGTAAAAGTTATATCTTGACTAAGGATCTGAGGGTCAACATTTTAATAGTTAGCAAAATGTTATGTTTATAATTAATATATTCAAAATATACTTATCTTTAAACCAAATGGTATATACTATAAGACATCAGAAAGTATTTACTAAATAGTACAATATAGTAACCATCTTGTAACACTGTACTTAATATGGCTCAATTTTTTAAAATATTGTAAATTGTTCTACAATCTAAGTCATTCTAGATTTTCCTTTTTGCCTTAGTGCAACAAATCAGAATGCATGATTATAGAATGCTAAAAGCTCTTTTGGAGATATTTTGCCAGGCATCTTTGAGAAGAAATTTTAGAGAATCAACGACACTTGACTAAGCATTTTTGAACGATAAGTTTTTTCCTCTGCTCTCCTGTGGCAAAAAAACGTAAAATAAAACAAAAAACCATATTGGCAATTGCAGATGTTTGTAAACATTCCATTAATTTTTTTCTGTTTTAATTATCTTTTAAGATGAAATAATCTCTGTCTATAGGCTAGAGCAGCAAGTCTATGCAAGAGAATATGAAAACATCCTTCCTTCTAGTAGAATACATATCCATAGTACATGATGTCCACTGAGGTTTTGTAATATTTTTACATGCAATGTTGCTATTGCAATTATTATCAACAACCTATAATGTTTTGCACACAGTAGGCTTTCAACTGCTGTTAGGATTCAACATGGGACATAAAGCCTAAGAATGGAACCAGATTCCCTAGGGTTTCAGTATTTGATTTCTAGATGACTAGAAGACTGTCCTTAATATAATCCATGTGTTTTGGGATTTTTTAATGGTGAAGAACAAAGTAAACATTTGAGCTGGAAATCACTGGAAGTATTCGAACCAAACAAAAGGGTAATAAAAAGTAGACCTATCCTTAACTTTAAAACCAAGCATGGGTTCCTCTGGTTGATGGGTGTGTAGTTGAGAAAGCATTTTTTCTCCAAAACTATTCAGTTTCACTGACAGGGAAATCTTTTTTGGCACAACAACCAATTATTGAATGATTTTATACATATTCAAAGGAAAAGGTTGAGCTGCTATCTCACAAAGAAGCAGCTTCTTATGAAACAAAAACTGTGTCTTGAAATCCTATTTCCACTCTGAAAATCATATAATCTTGGGCAGTTTATTTTGCCTTGTTTTAAAATTTTCTTATCTATAAAATAAACGTGCTAGTATCTGTCTATCTCAAATGATTCATTTAAAAAATGGGAAAACCACCATTTTCTTGAAGTAACTTGTCACGATCACCAATAACAATGTCAAAGTTGAACTAAGGACACTAAGTTGAACTAAGGTCTCCTAAATCTAAAACTCAATCTTCTATTCCAAATATATCACTCAATCACCTGAGGTAAGACATGCTAGCAGCTGTTATTAAATAGGTCATTTTTGATCCCTCACCAGATGGTAGCTTGGGTGTAAACACCACCCAAAATTCTGGTTAGAATGGTGACTATCTCTGAAATTAGGCTCCTTTCTCTTTTCTAAATTTACTTTGTTCCCTCTGTCCAAAGCTCACCTTTTCTGGATTTTCTTGATTCAGCATTATTTATGCAACTGAAGAGTTTCCAGTAACTCAACAAAGCTAAGAAGTGTCTCCCTGGTAAGAACCAAAAAGAATGGTACCTGGTGGGAAGTAAGGTTTTTGGCCAGACTGTTGCTGGGTAGATAGAAGGGCCTTAGGAAGAATTCATCAGAGTCAGCTTTAATTTATATGCTGTTCACTTTAAATCCTAATATGGATATAATGGACTCAGAAGTAAAAATGAAAATCACAAAATGGCAGTGCTCCATGGGTTGCCAGTACTTCCAAATGTTTGCTATGCTTTCAAAATAGTCACCATGGAAAGCCCTATGTTTTTTGAACAACTGCTGAAGCCATTTCAGATTTTTCTTTTTAAATTGTTATCATAGTCAGTTTGGCCCCTCCTTTTCCTTGCGGCATTTTCATTTTTCCTCTCCCATGCACACAACTAGTTCTTTATAGCCTAGCTCTGACTTTGACCAAAACTGGGTGCTCTAAAACAATCAATTACCTGTTCATCACATATGGCTCTGAATGCCTTTCTGCTATTTCAAAAACAAATTCTTTGTTTCCATTTCTCAGTCTTCCTTACAGAATGATGAACTGCCATCATGAAGATGTACATCTTTTAAATGTTCTGTAGATTGTTAAGGATATTGCAAAGGAAGAGGTCCAAAGACATTTTAAATAATATTATCAATGCCAAAATAAGTGAATAATGTCCAATAGTGAACACTCTCAAGGGGAAAAATTACTTTTGGTACTTCATTTTAGTATGTTAAAAGATGAGCCAAATTAAATTACAGCTATACTTTATACATGTATAAACCCCATGCATGGGTTTGGGTGTATATAATCATAAAATCTCCTGCATATTTTTAAAATGAAAATTAAAACTGAAAGGAAGCAGAAGAAAAATCAGCATGTAAAATGCCATGGAGGGAAACACCTGCTGGGAAAACATAAATGTGAAAAAGATCTAACAGACTTCCTTAATAATTTTACCCAGAAAAGTGGTAATATTTAGAAATAAAAACGTGAAAATGCAGTAGCATTTCAATGTTTTTAACACATTTATAAAAGGCTCGGCTCCATGGTCAACATATCGAGAATCTAAAAACCTGTAATAAACTTTTGTTTTTTAATATCAATTTCAAAATGCATTTTATTCTATTATTTTGGTTGTTTTATTTTAATTAGTGAAATTTTAGGAATAAATTTTAATGTTATTAACTTTAAATTTTATGTCTTTATGATGTAATACTCCCAAAGATGGCATTTACATTTTAGCCAGATGCTTCATTTTGTTGCATATCACTGAAAACTCAGAAATCATAAATGCACTAACCTTTTACTTCTAAAACATGCACACAGGCACTCTTTAATAATTCAAGGACCTTTCTATAATGATGAAGTCATACTGATGAACTCAATAGGAAAACACTAATATGGTTAAACAAAGCTTAAATAATTTATTGTAGAAATGAGGCATAATAGAGCAAGAAAAATAAATTCTAGCTGCTCAAAATATTTTACTTCTTCTTACGCCAATGCATATTTCTTAAATCATAGTGACAGTTTTTCCTCTCTTTTGTTGAAATACATGACAGCTATTCATATACTGGAGCAGGTGCAAAAGATAAATGCTTTCCTATTAAAGTCAAGAATGTCAGCATTCTATATGCAATGATGGGCAGACCTCCATCATTTTTGCATAAGTTATCTCCTGGGAAAGCTATCACTAGACCTTATTACTACACTATCAACTTATTCTCATCTCAAATTATTTTTCTTCAAAGGCAGTCAGCTGATTTGCACTTTACTTTCTTAGATTCACTGATTGATAGGTGATAAAAGAAAAAAGTCACCCAAAACACACAAAAAAAGTTATTAATAATTTCATTTAACACCACAAAAAATCCAAAATTTAATCATTTGGATATAGTATTGTGCATTTTGTAATTAGGATGTATCAATAATTACTAAATATGGCTATATAAAATAATATTTAAAAACTGGAAAAACTAAATAATTTTTGTAAATAGAATTGTGGTAGATTCTAAAAGGAATTCATTAGAGCCAGTCATGAAGAAATTAATTTAAAAACTTCTATTGTAACAGAAAAAGTTCTTACTGTGGCTTAATGTTTTTCATTTATTTTACTTAAAGATGATTATGCATTTTTCAGATGATTAGAAATTAAAGGCCATACTCAGGTTGTGGAATTGAAGGACGATTTTTTTTCATGATTTGTTGAGGGTGACATGATATTCTACAGAGGATAACACAATCTATCTGAATTGTTTTGAGCCAAGAAACCAAATCAGAATTTCCTACAGTGAAAAGAGAAAAAAAATGAAACTCTCCCCAAACCATCAATTAATGAGATATTTAAAAGTATGTGAAAATGTCTACAAATAGGGAATTAAGAAAAACTAGATATACTTTTAATATTCTAAAAGTTAACATGCTTTTGAGATATTAATCACTCTAATAAAAAATAAGATATACTTAAATCTGGCAACGATCTTTTTTTTTTTTTTTGTATATATATTTTAAGGGGCCTCACTTTGTTGCCCAGGTTGGTCTTAAACTACTGGCCTCAAGCAATCCTCCCACCTGGGCCTCCCAAAGTGCTGAGATTACAGGTGTGAGCCACCATGCTTGGCTGGTAATCTTATGAATAGTCAAAATAAGTACAACCTCCAGTTATTCTTCCTAATTTTTCTACATATTAGCATCCCATCTTTATCTAGAATTAGGAGATTAAAGCTCTAACCTGTGGCAAGTTTAATAAAGTTTGAATGTTGTGGCCTCCATCTGTCTGTTCACCATATCTTAGTGCCAGAACCGTATTTCCAACTGAAGAATGAGACAGACTGGATTTACCCAGCGTGCAAAACCCCCAAGAATGCTACTGAAAAAGACTATCACCAAGATAACCATAAAGGCAAACTGATAGTACTATAAGACATCCTCCATTCACAGTGAGGTTCAGCATCCACTCTTAAGTGAGGACAAACTCCCGGAAACAACTAAGGGGAAACCTGAGACAGGAGAAACAAACTTAGTTGTCTAGATGGCCTTACTTAATGGGGGCAAAGACAGAGGAAGTTCTGAGATTCTGGTAGAACAAAAGAGATCACTTATTTCCACGTTGCTATTTCAGCTCCTTAACCAAAGTCAAAATTTCTGTCTAGTAGAGAAATCAATCTTTGATCCAATGTAAGATCTGTCTTGCTGGAGTTACAAACTTAGAAAAATTTAGTTTTTCCTACCTCAAGCAATTCCAGCCTTGATATCTTTAAGGAATACTTTTAATATATATAAAATCCAGCTTCATCACCACCACTATGAAAGTGGATCACTTTTTTTCTTACAATTTTTAATATCACATGCCCTGTATGCTCAAGATCACCTGAAGCCATGTTTATTTTATATTAAAGTACTGCAAATAGCAAAAATATAAAATATACTTTTAAATTTTCTTCTTCCAAATTTTCCCTAACAGGTGGAAGTTATGAAAAAGAAGTTGGTGAAACAATTATTAATGAATACATCAGAACATTACTGAATTTTAATGAAGAACTATTGATATTGAAACAAGTCTGGCATAATTTTATTTTATTTTTATTTTTTGTTTGTTTCTTTGAGACAGAGTCTTGCTCTGTCACCCAGGCTGGAGTGCAGCAGTGGGATCTTGGCTCACTGCAACCTCCACTTCCCGAGTTCAAGCGATTCTCCTGCCTCAGCCTCCCAGGTAGCTGGGACTACAGGTACCCACTATCACACCTGGCTAATTTTTGTAGTTTTTAGTAGAGATGGAGTTTCACCATGTTGGCCAGGCTGGTCTTGGACTCCTGACCTCAATTGATCTGCCTGCCTCAGTCTCCCAAACTGCTGAGATTACAGGCGTGAGCCACCACGCGTGGCCTATTTAAAAAATTATCTAATATTCTCCTTAAATTGCAAAGAGTCTTTATTTCTCTTATTTGGAAAATAAAAACATCTATATATTTTTAAAACGTATTATCAATTCAATCAAGATTTCATCAAAACATTCTAATAATATCAATCATCATCTCAAATGGGAGGTTTTTGAATAGTGGACCATTTTGTGTAATAATACATGTAAACAAAATTAGAACTGATTTTTTTTTTTTTTCCCCGAGATGGAGTCTTGTTCTGTCACCCAGGCTAGAGTGCAGTGGTACAGTCTTGGCTCACTGCAACCTCCGCCTTCCAGGTTTAAGCAATTCTCCTGCCTCAGCTTCCCGAGTAGCTGGGATTACACACGTGTGCCACCACGCCCAGCTAATTTTTATATTTTTAGTAGAGACGGGGTTTCACAATGTTGGCCAGGCTGGTTTCAAACTCCTGACCATGTGATCTGCCCACCTCAGCCTCCCAAAGTGCTGGGATTACAGGCGTGAGCCACTTCCCCCGGCAGAATTGAAGTATTTATTTACTGTCTGGTAACACTGATGAGAAAATAACAATGCCAGACACTATCACAGGGTATACCTCCAATCTTCAAACCATATGTAAATTTATATGTCAGATGCCTGAACATTCTATATTTATACCATTTTATGTTCAAAGAGAATCTACATTTGAAGATTGTGAAATGAGCTAGGAAGAATATTTGAAAAGTCAAAAAAATTTTAACTGTAAAATCTTATTTGAAGATATTTTTCAACCATTATGATTTCAAATTACTGTGCAAGTCATAATGTAAAAGTAATGAAATACTCGAAAAAATGTTTAATAGAATTTAAAATTTTGACTAGGAAATTTGGAAGTTCAATCATTCTCAAAGAGGCTGTAAGGATGCTTAAAATCCTGAAGGAAGCCTGAAAGAAAAAAGACACATTCATTATTGGAAATATAATACAATGCTAACTCTCAAGTTTCACATTCAGACTAGAAAGCTTAAGTTCAAGGCCATTACACCAATTTTTAGAGAAATGTAATGTTTTCCAACTCCTGATTCATCCCTTGAAAAGCTGTACATGGGTAATGATTATCAACTTAAATTAGTCACATACACCAGAGTTAATTGGAAATGAAAAGCTTCTTCAATTACCCAAACTAAAATAAATGATTTATTTCCTTCTGCCAACATGAAAGGGAATGTTCATGAAGGATCTCTTTGACTCACCCTGCACTAAGGTTAGAAAGCTCACTCAGCACAAATATTCCCAGAAAGGGTTCAACTTGGCAGTAAAGAAACCATCTATTCCAAAAGGTCACCACATCAGTTCAACTTTTCATCTGCTAAGAAAAAAGTTCTGTCAAAGTCTGTTACTATAAAGCAGCAGCTGTTCTGTAGAATAATATCGTCCAAAAGACAACTGTTTCTCTTATTCCCCAGTACAACTCCTCCACTTCAACAATGTCTTGTCTTCCTTGACACCATTATTAGTCACAACCCCATGTCTTTGCTCTTCCATCTCAAATGTCTACTTCCAAATATTTCTCTACATTTTTATAATCTTAAGCTCAGCTGAACATCACACCTCTCAGTCAGTCTATCGCAACCCCAACTCTTTATAATGGCCAATAAATCCTGACATAATCTTATCCCTGCATATTTCTATAGCCACAAAGAACTTCCAGTTTCTCTAACACCCCAAGCTCTGTCTCACCTTAGAGCCTCCACCCGGTTGGTACCTTCTCCCACTCGTTTTCTAGCTGACTCCTTATTCTATTTTTGTCTTTGCTGAAACCCTACTCCTTCAATAAATAGGCCTTTCCTATTTATCACAAGTACATTCTCCACCCTTATTTCCCCTAATTTTAGTCCCTTCTTTTCTTCCCAGCAGTGCCACAATTTTAAATTATTGGCTTTGTGCTTCACTTTTTTTTTTTTTTTTTTTTTTTTTTTATCTACCTGGGAATATAAGCTGCACAAGGGCAGAGAGCATTGCCTGTGTTGTACAACTTATATTCCCAATGCCTGGCACAAGGCAAAAGCTCAATAAATGTTTATTTAATCAACTCCATTCTACTTGGAGTTATCTTTTTCTGAGTCCCTTTATTCTTATCTGATCCAGAGAAAAATAATCTTATCAGTTACTCAATGTTATCATTACTATTCAAGTCAACATGTATAACGACCGTATGTCAAGAACTATAAGGGGCTGCTGCTATTGCAGCTGCTATTTACTGAGTGTTTATTATGTGCAAAGTATCATATAGAGAAGTATTCTGAACGATGCCCAGGCTGAGTGGAAGGAGCACAGTGATCCGTAGCAATATGTTATCTCACTGTATCACCACAACCATGTTAACGACCAATTATTTTTAATCCCTATTTTACAGATGAAGAAACCGAGATATAGAGAGGTTAATAATATGCCCAAGATATCACAAACAGTAAGCGATAGAGCTGGGATTCTATACTCTATTGAGTAAAACACAATTTCCCTCTTAAGATGAGTATGAGGAGACAGGGAAAAGTAAAGCGAGCTGGAAATTTAAGAGGAAAGAGACAACATTTGCTTAAGGAAAACCAGCAAAAATTGTTTGGAGATGGCAGTGGAAATAAGCTTTGAAAAAAAGTTGAGAGTTTTAACTACATTATAAATAAATACCTGGAATTGGTGCAAGAGCCTCTCATCAGAAAGAAAATGGTGAGACCAACCATACAGGAAAAAGAGATATTAACTGCACAGAAAATAGTAATGGCAGGGTCATTATCCATTGTCCTATCTCTTGAGCCCAAATTGTGAATGTCCTTTCCTATATCACTAAGGAATTTAGCCGTGACTGAAAAAGGAATAAAGATGCAATCAAGGTTTAAAAATTACTGTGAAAATTACAGAATATCTGTTCTCTAAGTTATTAGTAATACTTGTTTTTTATCTGTTTCTGGTGGCTATCCTCTCAGCAACTAGATTTTAAGCTTTTTGATGGCAGGCACTATATCTTACACTTTCATAAGAGGGGTTATGAAAGTTGGCTCTTGAAAATGTCGGTGGACAAGAAGAAGAAAAGTTAGAGGAGACTAAAGAGAGGCCAGACACTATACCAGGTGGTGCCAATGGCACAGTGATTAAAAAATAATAATAATAATGTCCTTGCCCTCAAGGGGCTTGTATTGTCACAGAGATGATAACTGGTATAAGTACTGACAATAGAGTGAATAGAAGAAATACAAAAGATTACAGCTCCAATGTCTGCAAAACAAAATTATGGTACTCTAAAGTTAACTCCAATAGATGTTTAATTACAGTGGTATTTTCCAGGTTTTTAAGCACCACATTTTTGAAGACTAAAAACAGTAAATTTCTATGATAATGAGTACCCATAAAACAAAAGCTACTACACTTTTATTTACATAGAACAGTGGAAAGTTTCCTCCAAAACTTTATTGATATGGTTACCATCTCCTTGGTGAATAATTCCACACAGCATTTGCTTTTTTACATTGCCTGCCTGTGGCTTTCTATAATAAAAGTTCTTGAACTGGAGAAACTTAAATAACGTTTTTTCCTCTTTCAGTAAGAAGCAATTACCTTCAATTTTCTTCACGCATTCCTACCATACTTCCATTAGAATATTTATCCAAAGTCCCAAACAACTAAAGACACACACACAGACACAGACACACATGCATGCATGCACGTGCACGCACACACACACACAAATAAAGCTCGTATTAGGAAAGGGCTGAGTTAAAGGTGTATGCATGATTCTCCCTTGTTTATCCTGTTGAAGGTACATCATTTTTTTTCATTCGTTCACTCTAGAGAGCCTGACATTTAGCATTTTATAAATCTAGGCTACTGCAGAGCTGTGCTACCACAAAATTATAAGGAGTTAATTTGCACTTTTTTTCTTTTGTTTTTCCTTTTCAGATAATATGTAAATATGTGTGATAAATGAGGCACTGACATCATAGAAATTTAATTTTAACAGTACCTTGGAAAGCATTTAATTGAGGGAAAGTCAATTTAGGCACAGTGGTCCCCACCCTTCCACCCAGGGCAGATATTCCTACAGATCCCAGTGCTCCTTCCCACTGAGCCTGGGCATTCATTGCTCAGATGACGTCTCCACATGATGTTCCAGGTAGCCACCATCTTGTAAAAGAAAACATTTATGGTATATGATTCTTCTCATAGTATATAAAATGCATCCTGCAATTCAAGGCACTTTGAAAAGCTACCATCTATTTTCAGCTACCATAGGACCTATTATTTAGTAAAGTGCTTCTTAGTACCTTGAAACATCCTAAGATTTTAAAAGCATTACTGTAGTTTACAAATGTTAATAGGTTATGCATATGAACAACGTTTGTTTGCACTCTGCATTTGGTGCTCCTGACCACCCTTATATGGCACCTCAGCACTGTGTGTCCTAGCCCACTTGCCCTGTGAGTCCCCACCTCCAGTTTCTCGGGGGAAATCACAACTTCTATCCACACTTTATATTAAGGCTATCTTGAAGAGTCCACTCCAAAGTCACTCTCAACCACACCCCTGGCTTCATGTTTGCAGACTGTTTCCTCACTAGGTCTCCAGCCCAAATATCCCCAGCTCCAGATTCACAATTCCAACTTCTGGTTGGAGTTACTACATACATGTCTTGCTATCACTACAAATTCAACATGCAGACTTCATCCTTCTCACCAAAACTTTCTTGCCCTTCCTCCTGTTTTCCTCCTTTATATTAATAGCATCTCTATCTTCCAGCCACCCACAGTGGAGACTTTGGGGTCTCTTCCAGGGACTGTTTTTCACTCCCTACTTCTAAATGATCACTAGGACTTGCCAATTCTAACTTGAATGTCATTCAAGTCTATCACTTCTTCCCAGTTTCCAGTGCTACCACCCTTGTTTGGGCTTTCATCTGTGCTCACTTTAATGCCTAGCCTTCCTCCTGACTGGTTTTCCTGCCTGAATCTTTCCTTCTTTAAATCACTCACCCAACCCACTTCCCCATCCCCTCAATAACACCATCAAGGTATGTTTCCTTAAAAATGTGATTATGCTATTGTCCGCCCCTCCAAAAAAAAACAAAAACAAAAACAAAACAAAAACAAAACAAAACAAAAAAAGGCTTCACATTCCTTCAAAATAAAGGCTATATTTCCATGTCACCTTTAAAATAAAGTCCACATCCCTATGTGGAGATTTCAAGGTTCCCCACAAATAAGGCCCAAGTGCCTTTCTCATCACAGCGTCATGATTGAAAGCTCAGCCTCTGAAGTCAGATTGCTAACCTCTCCTGTGCGACATTGAGCAGGGCCACTGTGCACACCTGTCTAGGCTGAGGGTCCCGGCACAAGTCTGGCTGAGGGACGAGTGAGTGTGGAAGCATAGTCTACATACCATTCACCACACTACGTTTCAGCCCAGGGCTTCTACAGGCTCAAAGTCAATGGCACCATTGTCTATCTCACATAAAGGCAATATAAAGGCTTAGTTTCCTTGTCTTAAAGTATGGCTAATATTAGGATTTACCTCAAGGGATTGTTGTAAGGTTTCAATGAGTTAACACATGTAAAGTCCTTAGAACGGTGCCCAGAATATTATAAATGCCCAATAAGTGTCAGCTGCTATGTTCTCACCTTACCTGTTCCTTATACTGTAAGGAAATAGTAGAATTCATTTACTATTGCTCAGGTATACTCTGTGCTTTTTCACCTGCATGTCTATCATTTATTCTGCTTCCTCCCCTGAAAATGTCCTCCCTGAAAATTTCCTCCCCTAGCAGCTCCAATCTGTCCGTTGATAAACTGTCCATTCCTGAGGCTCAGCTGGGAGACCATGATACCTCCATTAAGCCTTACTTGATCTCCATGTACTACATGAGTTCTTTAGGTTTTAACTCAACTGTTAGGTACCTAACATGGAACTTACTGTAGAAATATTTTTTCTTTTTCTTTTTTTTTTTTTTTTTTGAGACAAGTTTTCACAGTTGCCCAGACTGGAGGCAGTGGCGCAATCTCAGCTCACTGCAATCTCTGCTTCCTGTGCTGAAGCAGTCATCCCACCTCAGCCTCCCGAGTCACTGGGACTACAGGCATGTGCCACCACCATGCCTGGCTAATTTATTCTATTTTTTTTTGTATTTTTTGATAGAGACAGGGTTTCACCATGTTGTCCAGGCTGATCTTGAACTCCTGAGCTCAGGCTATCCACCTGCCTCAGCCTCCTACAGTACTGGGATTATAGGTGTGAGCTATTGCGCCCAGTCTGATATTTTATAGTAACTAAACGTATACTTATCTGAAGGGCTTGTCTTCCTTGAAAGATCTCAAGTGCCTTATGGTACCCTGTAAAGTTCCTCTTTATGTTCTCACAGTGCCTCTAGAATTACAGTGACATAATAGGCCCATAATAGGTAATAATATAACCATTTATTGAGCATCTACTTTGTGTCAGGTACTATAAAAAGTGCTTTATACATAGTATTTAAAGTTACATCTCACACAACTTTTGTAGCGTTGTTTCCTTTTATACAGGAATACTTAAGTAATTTAAATAATTTGCTTAGTGTTAAACAGTGAAAAACTGTTGGGGCAGAGATGAGAATCCAAGATATTTCTGGCCCTGAGATTGAGCTCCTTCTACTTCATGGCCCTACCTTACCTGGCTCCTTCCCTTGCCCAAGAGCCCAAGAGTCACCATTTAGTGATTATGTATTATATTCTAGGAGTTTTTCCTAAATTATTCCTAAGCTTCCTTGAAAAACAGTTATTATTTTTCCTGTATTCCAGATGAGGAAATCAAGTCTCAGAGACATTAAACAATTTACCTTAGGTTTTACAGCTAGTAAATCCAGATGCAACTTTGAGCCTAACTCCAGAAGCCTCCTGCCCACTCCACCCCTACTCCTCAAAAATGCTCTTGTCACATTTTAGAAGTCCCTTGAGAAAAATGTATAGCCTTTACTATTATCAGGGTTTCATTTATGTGGTTTTATTTTATTTAGATAGCTTTTCACAGAAATCATCACTACATACACTTACAGAAAAAAATGTTATCCCTATACTGTATTTTGATCACCTTTTGTCTTTATACATTGACTGCCTAATTATTATAACTAACTTCGCAAAAAAAAAAAAAAAAAAAAAAGTGCTGGTCCTCCTAAGAATTTGATGAAGTTTTACATCAAAGTGATCTTGATATTGAAAGAATAAAAATTGTTTATACAAACAATAGGTCAGGAATATATCGAGGGATCCATATTTAGTACTGATCATTGTTAATTTCACCAGACCATTAAGTTTTGACTGAAACTTCTAGAAAATCAGGATAAAATACCACACCAAGAGAAATAAGTAGTTACTGAAACAGAATACCAAAATGAATCTTGAACTTAATGCAATGCACACAAAGCAGAAGGAAAAAGGAAAGATGAAGGATTAGAATTACCCATCAGATTTTAAAATAAAATAAGAAAATAATTTTTTTTCGAGACAGGGTCTCACTCTGTCACCGAGGCTAGAGTGCAGTGGCATAATCAAAGCTCGCTGCAGCCTTCATCTCTCCGGCTCAAGCCATCCTTCTGCCTCAGCCTCCCAAGTAGCTAGGACTATAGATGCATGCTACCACATCCGGCTAATTAAAAAAAATTTTTAGTAGAGACAGGGTCTCATTATGTTGCTCAGACTGGTTTTGAACCTCTGAGCTCAAGTAATCCTCCCTCATCGGCCTCCCAAAGTGCTGGGATCACAGGTGTGAGTCTCCATGCCCAGCTTAAAAATACAGTTTTTAAAAGGGAAAAAATGGGGGAAGAATTAATGGAAATTAATCTGACTTATTTATGAGAAAATAGCACTCAATACCAAACTGGCATGTATGCAGTAACTACCAAGGTAATTAAAATACTTAAGATACAAATATAATTGAAAATTACATGACTTGAATGTCATTATTCAATTTTACCAGTGCTCCCTATTTAATTGGAAAAAATTTTATTGGCTTTCAGTGAAAAAAATGTGCAAGTTAAAATAGAAAAAAATGTAATAGAACCAAAATCTTCCCAACCAAAAAAATAACTCCAAAAAAGTATCCCTCATTATGAAAGTGCTAGGGTTTCTAGAGCTCCCAGAGGACTCAGTAAAACTACAGATACTTGCAGTGCGTTATAAGTGTGTAATTACCATTTAAATGAAGGGAGAAAAGCTGGTGAGTGAAATGAGAAACAGGCATTTTCTTACAGCCAACCAGGAACTGACATTTCAGGCAACAATCATCTAATCTACAGTCCGGTTAACAAAGCTCTTGTCATTCTGCCACTCATACTCACTCTTAACTGACATTCTTCCCTACTAGAAAGAAACAGTAGGTTAAGTCTTTGTCTATGACTTTCAGTCACAATTTACTCATTAGGCTCTGGCCTGCTTAATATGTAATTTAACAGCATATGTTTACCAAAAGACAGCCAACAGACATAAAGTCTTCTCTTTAATTCTACCTTTTTAATTATTTGGGCATCCAGATTGTAAAAGTAAACAAAATGTCAGAGTAAATTCCTATTGGTTGTACAATCATGATGGTTAAGAATCATTTAATCTCACCTGCAGTCCAACAAAAGCTTCCCTACTAACATCCCTCTTTGTGGATTTGGCTGGGCAGCAAGTTGGATGTAGAAAATATTATTGCCTTTTTCTGAAAAGGCATTGAATACCCTTTTCAAATGTGGTTAAAAGTTATCACATAGATTTCAAAACTAGAAAACTATCAAATGTGTTCTTATTGAATAGGTGCATAATGAAGTATAGAGTGTAAAAGATTTGTCAAAAACACACAAATTAACTGGAGAGACCCCTCTCCCTGCCACATGTGTTTCAGAAGTCAAATCTATTCCTTTTGGGTTGCTGCTAGCATGAGATTAGCTAAGTCTTGTGATGTGTTTGGCAAAACCAGTTGGGGTTTATTGGTGTGGCTTATGTTGGTTGGATTAATTGTTGCTTCTACCAAACAACCAACCAACCCTGAGTATTTCTGAAGTAAGAATATAAATGTCAAGCA
The DNA here is from genome assembly GCF_047675955.1 of Chlorocebus sabaeus. Taxonomy (NCBI): domain Eukaryota; kingdom Metazoa; phylum Chordata; class Mammalia; order Primates; family Cercopithecidae; genus Chlorocebus; species Chlorocebus sabaeus. Next base: position 62,317,303 of record NC_132924.1, read on the forward strand.
TGACAAGATTGATAAATCATGAAAAAGAAGACTGTGCACACATAATCAGCCATCAGACAAAAGTGATGGGGTTGTGGGTTTCATAGGGCTACTTTATTCTAGCTTTCCCTTTGTATCTTCTTTTGGCTGTTTTATTTGATATCTTTTGAAAATCTGTTGCGAGTCAGTGAAACAAGTTAGGTAGAACCTTCCAAGTCATTCAGTGATCTTTCTGATTATCTAAACTAACAGGTCCACAAACTGTGACTCCCAGACCAAATCTGGCTCTCTGCATGTTTTTGTAAATAAAACTTCATCGAAGCACAGCCACATACATTCATTTATATATGGTCTATAGCTGTTTTCACACCACAACAGCAAAGTTGTTGTAACAGGTTGATAAGGCCCCAAAAGCCTAAAATATTTACTACCTCGACCTTTATAAAGAAAATTTGCCAATCCTTGATTTAAAGTTATCTCTTACTGTTCTAGGTGAAAATTATACTCTCTGATATAACCTTCTACTCTATCCCACTCTGTCCCGTTAGACGTGCTTCCCCCCCCGCCCCCCGCCCCCGGAGATGGAGTCTCACTCTGTCGCCCGGGCTGGAGTGCAGTGGTGCGATCTTGGCTCACTGCAGCCTCCAGTTCCCAGGTTCAAGCAATTATCTGCCTCAGCCTCCTAAATAGCAGAGATTACAGGTGCCGGCCACCACGCCCAGCTAACTATTTTGTATTTTTAGTAGAGATAGGGTTTCACCATCTTAGCCAGTTGCTCTTGAACTCCTGACCTCATGATCCACCTGCCTCAGCCTCCCAAAGTGTTGGTATTACAGGTGTGAGCCACTGTGCCCAGCAGATGTGCCTTTTTTCTACTTCACCAAACCATCCTATTTTTCAATTATAGGCAGGCGTATCTTGTTTTATTGCACTTCATTTTAACATACCTCACAAATACTGTGCTTTTTACAAATTTAAGGTTTATGGCAGCTTGGTGTCAGGCAAATGTGTTGGCACCATTTTTCCAATAGTATGTGCTCACTTTGTGTCTCTGTATCACATTTCAGTAATCCTCACGATATTTCAAAGTTGTTCATTCTTATTATATCTGTTATGATGATCCATGATGGTGATCTTTGATGTTACTATTGGAATTGTCATGGGGGTGCCACAAACTGCACCCATAGGAGACAGTGGACTTAATCGATACATGTTGTATGTGTTCTGACTGCTGTACTGACTGGCCATTCCCCCATCTTTCTCTTCTCAGGCCTCCCTGTTCAGTGAGACACAACAACATTAAAATGAGGCCAGTTAATAATCTGACAATGACCTCTAAGTGTTCAAGTGAAAGGAAGAGTTGCACATCTCTCACTTTCAATCAAAAGTGAGAAATGATTAAACTTAGTGAGGAAGACATGCCAAAAGCGAAGATAGGCTGAAAACTGGGTCTCTGGTGCCAAACAGCCAAAGTGTAAATGCAAAGGAAAAAATCCTTGAAGGAAATTAAAACTGCTACTCCAGTGAACCCAAAAATGATGAAAGAGCAAAACAGCCTTATTGCTGATATGAAAAAAGTTTTAATAGTCTGGATGGAAGATCAAACCAGCCACAAAATTCGATTAAGTCAAAGTCTAATACAGAGCAAGGCCCTAACTCTCTTTAATTCTATGAAGCCTGAGAGAGGCAAGGAAGGTGCAGAAGAAATGTTGGAATCTAGCAGAGACTGGTTCATGAAGTTGAAGGAAAGAAGCCATCTCCATAACATAAAAGTGCAAGGTGAAGCAGCAAGTGCTAATGTAGAAGCCATAGCAAGTTATCCAGAAGATCTACCTAAGATCATTGGTGAAAGTGGCTACACTAAGAAATAGATTCCCAATATAGACAAAGCACCCTTCTGTTGGAAAGAGATGCCATCCAGGACTTTCATGGCCAGAGAGGAAAAAGTCAATGCCTGGCTTCAAAACTTCAAAAGGACAGGCTGATTTTCTTGTTAGGGGTTAATGGAACTGGTGACTTTATGTTGAAGCTAATGCTCACTTGCTATTCCAAAAATCTAAGGACACTTAAGAATTATGCTAAATCTACTTGCCCGCACTCTGAAAATGGAATGCCAAAGCCTAGATGACAGCACATCTGTTTATAGAATGGCTTACTGAATATATTAAGCCCACTGTTGAGACTTACTACTCAGAAAAAAGATTCCTTTCAAAATGTTAATGCTCATTGACAATGCACCTGGTCACTCAAGAGTTCCGATGGGGATGTACACAGAGATTAATAATGTTTTCATGTCTGCTAAGACAACATCCATTCTGCAGCCCGTGGATGAAGAAGTCATTTTCACTTTCAAGTCTTATTTAAGAAACACATTTCTTAAGGCTATAGTTGTCATAAATAGTGATTCCTCTGATGGATCTGGGCAAAGTTAATTGAAAACCTTCTGGAAAGAATCCACCATTATAGATACCATTAAAAACATTCATGATTCATGGGAGGACATCAAAATGTCAACATTAATAGGAGTTTGGAATAAGTTTATTCCAACTCTAATGGATGACTTTGAAAAGGTTCAAGACTTCTGTGAAGACTGATGTGGTGGCACATGCCTGTAATCCCAGCTACTTGGGAAGCTGTGGTGGGAGGATCACTTGAGGATCATTTGAGGTGGGAGGATCACTTGGAGAGAAGGACTTCAGTGGAAGAAGTCACTGCAGATGTTGTGGAAATAGGAAGATATTAGAATTTAAAGTGGAGCCTGAAGATGTGATAGAATTGCTGCAATCACATGATAAAACTTGAATGGATGAGGAGCTTGTTATGGATGAGCAAAGAAAGTAGTTTCTTGAAATGTAATCTACTTCTGGTGAAGATGCTGTGAACATTGTTGAAATGACTACAAAGTGTTTAGAATATTACATAAATGTAATTGATAAACCAATATCATGGTTTGAGAGAATTGATTACAATCTTGAAAGAAGTTTTACTGTGGGTAAAATGCTATCAAACGGCATCACACACTGCAAAGAAATCTTTCATGAAAGGAGGAATGAATCATGTGGCAAACCTCATTGCCACAGCAAACCCAAACTTCAGCAACCACCACCCTGATCAGGCAGCAACCATCAAGACCAAGGGAAGACCCTCACTAGAAAAAATGTTGTGACTTTCTGAATGTTCAGATGATTGTTAGCAGTTTTTAACAATAAAGTTTTGTGGGGGTTTCTTGAGACAAGGTCTCACTCTGATACCCAGGCTATAGTGCTGTGGAGGATCAGAGCTCATGCAGCCTCAAACTCCTGGACTCAAGTGATCCTCTCACCCCAGCCTCCCAAGTAGCAAGTACCACAGGTGCACACCACCATGTCTGGCTAATTTTTTAAATGTTTCTGTAGAAATGAGGTCTTGCTATGTTGCACAGGCTGGTCTCAAACTCCTGGCCTCAAGTGACCCTTCTGCCTCACTTCCAAAAGTTCTGGGATTACAGGTGTAAGCTACTATGTCTAGCCATGTATTTTAATAAAGGTAAGTACATTGTTTTTTAGACATAATACTATTGTACACTTAATAGACTATAGTGTAAACATAATTTTTATATGTACTGGAAAAAAAAATGTGTGACTGGTTTTATTGTGATATTTGCTTTATTGTGGCATTCTGGAACCAACCCTGCTTGTATCTCCTTTTTCTAGTAAATATTATGTTTATATATCTTTCCTTTTTCAGTTACTGTCACAGTTAATTTCATTCCAAAATTCACTTAACCTGAATTTAAAAGTGGTCATACGTGGCCCAGTCTCTGCTTTGGGTCAATCCAAAGTAAAATCAATTCAAAAACAATGAAAATACATAATTGAAGTAAATTTAAGTGTTTACTTAGGGTCTAAAGAAAATGCTAATGAGGTAAAGGAGGAATATGCTCTTAATGAATAAATGAACATTTCAAAACCCTATCTTCCCAGAATCATTACTCTCAATATTCCCCTAAATTAATGACAGAGGTTGTGGTGAATGCCCTCTGTGGGAATTGCCCTAGCCAGTGCAGCCAGCCACCTCACTTGAGGTTAAATCTCCTTTTGGAGGACATCCCACATCTAATGATGGTTGATATTGGGCCATAATTTGGGACAACTCTAAAAGGTGATCCCAGTTCCAGAGTGCCCCATAAGATTGACTGAGGCCTCCCTTGTGACTACATGATACTTTAACTGTTCCTTCTACCCAAGCCTGCTTCTCTCTGTCCCTTACATGTGTTACTCCTGAAGGAATTCCCCAATTAACTCCTGCAGGCAAGTCTCTGCCTTGGAGCCTAGTCCTCGGGGTTCCCAACTTAAGACAGCTGTTCTCTTCAAATTCTTTCTCTCATCCCATTCTCCCCCAATTCCAGTCTTTCTAGCTCTTTATTCCTTCCTCCTCACTGTCTTCTTTCCTCACGTTCCCAAATCAATTCCTTTTCTCACAATAGAGTTAACCATCTATTATTTAAATTTATAATTTGTGCTAGTGTGTTTCAATGCCTTATTTTAACCTTTCAAAGTATTCCCTTATAGAAGGTAGTTTTGGATTATCAGGATGAATTGTTTGTTTTGCTTGTTCGTTTTTGAGACAGAGTCTCCCTCTGTCGCCTAGGCTGGAGTGCAGGGGCACAATCTTAGCTCGAACTCCCCAGGTCAGGTGATCCTCCCACCTCAGCCTCTGAGTAGCTGGGACTACAGGCGCATGCCACCAAGTCCGGCTAATTTTTTGACTTTTAGTAGAGATGGGGTTTCACTATGTTGCCCAGGCTAGTCTTGAACTCCCGATCTCAAGTGATCTGCCCCCCTTGGCCTTCCAAAGTGCTGGGATTATAGGCCTGAGCCACTGAACCCAGTGAGGACTGTTTTTAATGTTTTACAGTTTTATTTTTAAAAGAACACTGGCCAGGCACAGTGGCTCTGGCAACAGAGCAAGACTCTGTCTCAAAAAAATAAAAATAAAAATAATAAAATAAAATAAAGAACACTGATCAAAAAGCATTTAAAATTGTACCTTTTTACATTATGCATTTAAAAGTCTTTATATGATTATTATATGGCCAACTGTAGAGTGAATGCTGTTCTGCAGTTACACTGTCCCCATACAATAGCATCTTGATTCAAAATGAAATGTTCTGGTACAAAAGTTGGAAAATAAGGACACATAAGAAGAGAAAAAATTAACAGAGAAAGAAAGAAGAGAAATGAAACTAAGATGAAACAAAGCAAACAAAACTATAGTAAATCCATGAATTTCCATTGCATGCAGCACCTCTGCAAGCTCTAGACTCATTATCTTTTCCAGAGCCAAATGTTTAATTTTGTGAAGTTCCTAGCATTGGCACAAGTTAAAATAAATAACTCATCTTTATTCTGCTTAAACTTAAACATTGTTCAAAAGGGTCATGTGCAGTGGCTCATGCCTGTAATCCCAGCACTTTGGAAGGCTGAGGTGAGTGGATTGCTTGAGCCCAGGGGTTCGAGACCAGCCTGGGCAAAATAGTGAAATCCCATCTCTACAAAAATCACAAAAGTTAGCCAGGCATGGTAGCGAACACCTGTAGGCTTGGCTACTTGACAGGCTTAGGCCAGAGGATCAATTGAGCCCAGGAGGTAGAGGCTACAGTGAGCCATGATCATGCCACTGTACCCCAGCTTGGCTGACAGAGCAAGACCCTGTCTCAAAGAAATGAAAATTTTTAAAAAAATTTTAAAAGGAAACAGAAAGAGTAACATGAGGTGGAGAGAAGTTAAATACCATTACCAGATATTAAAATAGCTTATATATCCTCCATAATTAAAACATTATGGTATTAGGAAACTATTATCTGGGTAGACCAATAGCAGTGAACAGATGCACAAAAATATACTCAAATGTGAATGGAAATTTATGAAAAAAGTATCATCTTATATCACTGGTGTAAAAAAGGCTTTCACAATAAACTGTATTGTTGTAGTTTTCATTATATAATGACATTCTTTGTCTCTTTTTATAGTGTTGGACTTAAAGACTATTTTTTTTATATAAATATAGCTACCCCTGCTCTCTTTTGGTTTCCATTTGTATGGAGTATCTTCTTCCATCTCTTCACTTTCAGTTTATGTGTGTCCTTAAAGATGATGAAGAGAGTCTCCTACAGGCAGCATATAGTTGGGTCTTATTTTTTAATCCATGCAGCCCCTTTTTATTCATTGGAGAATTTAGCCTATTTATATTCAAGATGATTATTGATAGGTAAGAACCTACTGCTACTATTTTATGGTTCCAATATAGTAATAAAGGGGTTCATTCATCAAGAGGATATAACAATTATAAATATACATTCACTCAACATTGGAGCACCTAAATATATAAAGTAAATATTAATAGATCTGAAGGAAGAGATAGGCAATAATGCAGTAATACTAGGGGACTTCAATAACCCACTGTCAACAATGGACATAACATCCAGACAAAAAAATCAACAAGGAGACATAAGACTTGAACTACACTTTGGACAAATGGACATAACAGACATACCCATAGGGTTCTATCCAGTGGCAGCAGAATAATTCTTCTTCTTCCTCCTCCTCCTCCTCCTCCTCCTTCTTCTTCTTCTTCTTCTCCTTCTTTCTTCTTCTTCTTTCTTCTTTTTCCTCTTCTTTTTTTTTTAACAGGGTCTTGCTCTGTCACTTACAGTACAGCGGTAGGATCATGGCTTACTGCAACCTCAACCTCTTGGGCTCAAGGGATCCTCCTGCCTCACCCTTCCTAGTAGGCTGGCTAACTTTTTAACTTTTATTTTGTAGAGATGAGATCTTGCTCTGCTGACCAGGCTGGTTTCAAACTCCTGGCCTTAAGCAGTCCTCCTGCCTTGACATCACAAAGTGTTGGGATTACAGATATGAGCCACTGCACCTGACTGACATTCTTCTTCAGCACACTTGGAACACTATCTAAGATAGACCATATGTTAGGCCACAAAACAAGTTTTTACAAATGTAAGAAGATTGAAATCATATCAAGTATCTTTTCTCACCATGATGGTATGAAACTAGAAATCAATTAACAAGAAGAAATTTGGAAAATTCACAAAACATGGAAATTAAACAACATTCTCTGAATAACCAAGGGGTCAAAAACAACAACAACAAATGGAAAGCAAAAAGTATATTGAGACAAATGAAAATAAAAACACAATATACCAAAATTTATGGGATGCAGCAAAAGTAATTCTTAGAGGGAAGTTAATAACAATCATGCTTACATAAAAAAAGAAAGATCTCAAATTAATAACCTTACGTTACACATCAAAGAACTAGAAAAAGAACAAACTATGCCCAAAGTTAATAAAAGGAAGGAAATAATAAAGATAAGGGCAGAAATAAGATAGACACTAGAAAAACAATAGAAAGAATCAACAAAACTGAAAATTATACTATTATAGTAAGAATAGTTAAAAAATTAAAATTAAAAAATTAACAAAATTAATGGTTGGTGTTTTGAAAAGATAAACAAAATGGCCAGCCCTTTAGATAAACTACAAAAGAAGAGAGAGACTTAAATAAAATCAGAAATAAAAGACAAGACATTACAACTGATACCACAGAAATATGAAAGATTACGAGATACTATGAAGAATCATACACCAACAAATGGGATAGCCTAGAAGAAATGAATACATTCCTAGACAAATACAACACACCCAGATTGAATTATTAAGAAATAGAAAATCTGAACAGACAAATAATGAGTAACAAGATTGAATCGGTAATAAATGGTCTCCCATAAAAGAAAACCCCACAATCTCATGGCTTCACTGCTGAATTCTACCATTTAAATAACTAATACCAATCCTTCTCAACTCTTCTGAAAAATTGAAAAGGGAATCCTTCTCAATGCATTTAATGGGGCCAGTACTATCCTGAAACCCGAGCCAGACAAAGACACTATGAGAAAAGAAAATTGTGGGCTAATATCCCTAATGAATATAAGTGCAAAATTCTTCACAAAATACCAGCAAACTGAATTCAGCATCACATTAAAAGGATCATTTATGTCAGTGGGGAAAACCTCTAATAATGGAATTACCAGGTCAAAGAGTACTCCCCCCAACCCCAAATTTTAATAGATACTGAGAGATTGTCTTACAAAAGTCTGTATAAATGCCCAATCCCAACAACAACAAATAAATGTGCACATTTCCCTTGCAACATTGGGTGTTAACCATCATTTCTTGCTGTTGTTTGCCCAGGGCAGCCTTGGTTTTCACCTGCTCTCCTAGCATAATTCTTAACAGTGGCCCTTTCACTCTTAAAATGGGCCCAGTTTGGAAGATACATGGTCACTCTACTAAACTTTAAAACTGATACATATTGTCTCTTCCCCAGAGATACTCCAGGAGGCTCTGTAGGCTTCTGGAAGGACTTGCATTCTCTTCCCTCTCTCTCCTATTAACTTGCACTGACTCCTTCAAAAGCCATAGAATTATGGAATGTGCCTCTAGCTAGGGACCTCCTTTCTGTGCAGATGGAAGTAGGAGGTGGCAATGAAAGTATACCTGTATGTTTAACCTTGCTGAAAGGCAAATGTGCACACACATACATACACACACAAAGCCAAATTTGTAACTATGTTGTAATCCAAAGGATAGTCCTTAGCTGTCCATCATTTGACATGACACAGATGTTGATAAGAGGATTCCAGCACTGGAAGCGGTGTTGGGTAGGATGAACTTTAGGTGCCTTCAGTATTGAGATTCTGTGATTACAGTAGTAACAATTGACACTTATTAAGGACTTATTGAGTGTCGGGGTAGTTCTAGAAATTTGAGCTATAAAATCTCATTTTGTCCTCAAAGTTACCAAAACAATAATTTAGTCACTGTTTTTAGGTAATATTAACAAATTAGGAACTAAGGCACAAACAGATTAAGTTAGTTGTCTAACGTGGCATACTTAGTAAACGGAAAGACCAGATTTCAACAAAGGCAGTCTGAACTGTTATATCTCCACTTTCTGCTGCCTTCCCTTTTCATAGCAGGGGTTGGGCAGGGAGGGGTTGATGGGGGTCTCTTTGTCACCCAGGCTGAAATGCAGCGGCACAATCATAACTCACTACAACCTCCAACTCTTGAGCTCAAGCAATCCTCCCACCTCAGCCTCCTGGGGAGCTGGGACTACAGACACATGCAACCATGCCCAGGTAATTTGTTTTTATTGTTTGTAGTGATGGGGTCTTGCTGTATTGCCCAGGCTGGTTTTGAAGTTAGCTTAAGTGATCTCACCTTGGTCTACCAAGTAGTTAGGACTACAGGTGTGAGGCACCACACTGGCTTGCTTTTAAATTTTTTTGTAGACATGGAATCTCGCTATATTGTCCTGGCTAGTCTCGAACTCCTGGCCTCAAGAGATCCTCCCTCCTCCACCTCCCAGAGTGCTGGGATTACAGAGATCAGCCACTGTGCCTGGCCTTCTGCTGCCTTCTACTTCATGTTTCGGGCACTGAAAATCTGCCTACATTTTGCAGATTTGATTTCCATTTTGTTTCTTAATAATTCTAATGATATTCCTGAAAGTTGCTTAATAGAAGGGAGAAAATGGCATGCAGAAAATTCATGCAATATAATTTGAAACCTTACCATTGAAGAAACTTCCTTCTGCTCTTTCTGGAAGATCTATTTTCAATTATCTATTCAGCATATACTATAAGAGAAAATAAATTTATCTTTTCAAATTCTTTCTAGGAAAAGTAAATAAAAACTTACGTAATTTTTAAAATGTTAAACATGAAACATTCATGAATAATAAAAAGATTTCTGAGATTTTAATATTGTTGCTATTTTAATATTTAGGGCTCAAGTGACTTAAGGTACTATCAACCTGTAATTGACAAAAAGGGAAAGATCAGATGTTTGATGGTGACCACAAGACTAGTTGTCTCCAGTTACAGAAAAGCTGTGGATGCTTAATGAATGCTTAATGAATCCCTAATCCCAGCAAACCATCTTCTGAATTCATTTTCTAGGAAAGAAGTGTGGACCAAGAAGGGCACTATTACTACCAATCCTGAAAAAGAACTGTCTTCACAGGTGAGGAGTATCGCAGTGTACATAACATTTTATAGGCTCCATATTTTCCTATTCCACAGTCAGAAGCCTGCTTATTCTATGTCTTACATAAATACTCTGAAAACTACCATATGCAAATATATTACCAATCATCTCCTAATGTGTAAGTCCAGAGGACACTCATGAATCTCTCTCCCTCCATCTTCAGACCCCTTTCTCTTGATGTCTATGACACCACAGTCACCCACTTTTTCATCTTCTTCTCAGTTTCTTTTCAGAACCCTGTTTTGCTTACTCAAGTCTTTAATGTAGGCATTCCCACTGGGCTCTCTCATGGGTAAAAAATCATCCTGCCTTGTGAATTTGACTACACTTTATTCCCTACAATGAATCTGACAATTCTCAATCAGTGAAAAGATAACTGTGTCTACCTAAACTAATTAAATACCTAATCTTGTGCTCTTTTCAGTGTTTTCCCTGGGTCAATGTGCTGTGGAATTTAAAATGGATGGGAAAAAATTGAAATGCAGCATTATTCTCTGCAGCCCCCTGGTTTAATTTCAACCTTCAGAAGAAGCAGCATTTGCCCTACACTTTGGCTCCTGTCCTAAAATAGCTTTTTGAAACATTTCATGATCCCGTTATCAACCAAACAATTTCTACATAACAAGGTCTAGGAGTTGACAAAGGAGTGTGTATGTGTTTACCATTTCATTCTTACCCTAAAAGGTTTACCCTGCTTCCCATCCAGATTTTGCAACCTAAAAGTATGGGTCCCGGGTTTTTCTACATTTCCTATTATTATGCCCCTGCAGCCCAAAGCACTAAAATAATCTGGAGACCCCCACCCCGCAAAGTTATTTTTAAATAGTAATTATAAAGGACTATGCAGTACTCTTTCCTCAGTCATATATTATTATGATGTAAAATTTTTTTTGTAGTCCAATTAAGTGAACAGGGGAATCATGATTTTGACTCCAGTTGGGCTTTCAGGATCCAGACCTGGGTAGAGGATTGGGAGTGCCTGCCCAGGAACTGTGGGTGATCAACCAAAGGAAGCCAAGATTTGAGTCCTGGATAAGGGAAAGCTTTGTAAGTGAGGGAAAGTTTGGAATCGAGTTGAGGAGAGTGGATAGGTTAGCCAAGGAACTAGGTAAAATGAAGTGAATTAATCTGGGAAAGCCTGCAAGAATTCCTGAAGACAAAGGTCATCTTTTGTTGGGTTGCTTTTGTGGAGTGGGAGTTGGGGTAGCAGGAGAGGCTATGAATATCCCCAACTGGGCTGGAAAATTTTAGTCCTTCTCTGTCAATATTGTGATTTTACCAATCCCAGTCTAGCTATTGAGGTTACCAAAATGTATCATGGAAATGGGAAAAATGAAATCTGTTGTTATGAGTCCTACCATACTTTGATTTTTGTTGTTGTTTTCAGAGACAGGGTCTTCCTCTGAGCCCAAGCTGGAATGCAATGGTGCAATATGTATGCAATGCAAAGTGTTCATCATAACCTCGAATTTCTAACCTCAAACAAATCCTCCCACCTTGGCCTTTCAAAGCATTGAGATTACAGGTGTGAGTCACTGTACCTGGCCCCTACTCATACTTTAATTTTGATGTTTGGAACAAGGTAACAAGCTGTTACTGAAGGAGTCTGGGACGCTCCATCAAAAAATGAAAACACTTGCCAGTAGCACTGCAGTTGGGAACAGGAACTGTTTCTCCCATAAAAATAGACACGATTTCTGTTCAAAATGATGGTGAATTTAGAATTAGGCTTATTTTCAGAACAGTAAAAGTTATAGTTGGAACAATTTTTTTCATTAGACTCCTTTTTTTTATTTTTTAATTATTTTTGAGACAGAGTCTTGCTCTATCAACCAGGCTGGAAGTACAGTGGCACGATCTCAGCTCACTGCAACCTCCACCTCCTGGGTTCAAGCAATTCTTGTGCCTCAACCACGTGAGTAGCTGGGATTACAGGCACTCACCACCACACCCAGCTAATTTTTGTATTTTTAGTAGAGACAGGGTTTTACCATGTTGGCCAGGCTGGTCTTGAACTCCTGGCCTCAAGTGATCCACCCACCTCGGCCTCCCAAAGTGTTAGGATTGCAGGCGTGAGCCACTGCACCCGGTCTTATGCAATATTCTATCATTGCTTTATTAAATTCTGCTTTTATCCCTCCACAAGGAGAATTAAAACATTTAATTAAGAAAAGCAATTAAAATAAATGGAATATCATTTAAAATATCCATAAACTAGCAATAGAATTAACAATTGCTTGTTTACTTGTCTGTGTCCCCTTAGTTATAAGCTCCATGAAGGCAAGGGTTTGATATTTCTTTTTTTTTTTTTCTTTTTTTTCGTAGATGGAGTCTCACTATGTCACCTAGGCTGGAGTGCAGTGGTATATGATCTCAGCTCACTGCAACCTCTGCCTCCTGAATTCAAGCGATTCTCCTGCCTCGGCCTCCTGAGTAGCTGGGACCACAGGTGCGTGCCATCATGACCAGCTAAGTTTTGTATTTTTAGTAGAGATGGGGATTCACCATGTTGGCCAGGCTGGTCTCAAATTCCTGACCTCATGTAATCCGCCCATCTCGGTCTCTCAAAGTGCTGGGATTACAGGTGTGAGCCAGCACGCCCCGCCTGATCTTTCTTGCTTATTGTTATATCCCTATGACAATGACATTGCTTAGTAGATAATAAATACTCAATAAATATTTGCTAAAAGAATAGATGACAATGAAGGAGGCATCAAGTACATGGACAGTGAAAAACTTGTATTCTCTAACATTTGAAACTTTTTAAAGTGCTTTAATTTTTATAAGCATAACTGCTGAATAATAATATTAGATCAAATGTACCTGTAAGTATTTTGATATTTCATTGGTCATTCTAGGATATTTTTAAAAAGAGTCATGTTTCTAAAACCTAACCAGGATCTTTGGTTTATGAAGTGCAGTAAGTCCTTAAGAAGATAAATTCTTCTACAGAATACAGAACTCATTGAATTAACAAGGTCTAGAAGATCTCTTGAAGAAATTCAGAAAGAAGAGATGGTGGATATACAGCAGAGTTAAACCAGAACTGAGTACAGTTGTTGGACCATATTTGCAGAGAGGCTTCAGGGTTTTTCATTTAAAATGTGGATAAAAGAAGCTTCAGTGATGGATATTTGCTCAGGCCCCTACACTTATGGGCAGAATTTGCCACTTTACTCATAAATACTATATAAAAAAGTGATGACACTTACAAGGAGCCAGGATCCTAAGAAGAAAAAATATATTTAAAAAATTACAAAACAGACCCTTGCCACATATGTAACGTGCCCTATTGGTTCTTCTTTCTGATTTGTATGTGTATATGTGTATGCTTGTTTCACAGGGGAAAAATAAGGAATACCTTCCATTCTATCCTACCTTGTCTTTGTATGTTAATAAGGAAAAGACCATCTCTAAGCCAGAAAAATACAAAGTTCTTGACCAAGTTGAGGTCCTAAACGAGCAAATGGAAGATTGGCCAACGCTTACCTTTTCTTTTTTTTTTTTTTCTGCAAGCACTATGTTGACTTACCTTATCTTTTTATAAGCACATTTTACTTCCAGATTGACCTATAAATGTGCATTTATCTTATTTTTGGGTCCTGTCTATCTTGTCTACAGTTCCTTCTTATAAAAAGGGTATAATCTGAAGAAAGAAAATAATATCATATTGGGATGAAGGAGAAAAAACTAATTTGTTGATATGTAATGGACTATGCAAATACTCTCCAAACCTTCTGTGAACTCCCTTTGAAAAATTTACTTGAGGAGGTACTCCACCAAAAGGAAAAAATAAACCCTAAAAAGAGGAAGATATGGGACCCCCCAAATTCTCCTAATTCAGTACAGCAGTAAAAAGAAACTAATTTTTGCATGTTAAAGCAGGAAGTCAGAAGACTTTAAGAAGAATATTTATAAGAAGAAAATGAATGTATTTTAGCAAATACAAAGATGAATGATCACAGTGATGAGAATAAAGATACATGTGTTTTTGTTAATGAGAAATAATGAAGATAATTTAAAACTCTAGAAAGTGCAAAAGCTGTATAGGAAAGTCACAATTAAGTAACATGAAGTAAGCTGAAATGTAGCATGATTTTGTGAAATAAAGAGTAAGAAAAGAGAATCTATTTGATTTTGGCACTTGATAATTCTTTTTCAAGCAATATAGGTTAGTGGCATGGAATTATATTTCTTACTCCACTTTGGTTGTTTATTAAACACTATTTATGCAATCATGTATAAATACGTGTTATCCTTTTTAGTAGTTAACAAATTTTAGACTCAAATTATAGAGTAAGCATTTCAAGATATAATTATAGCCACAGAACAGAATGTAAATATTACACATTTGACAAGGTCAAATTAATGAGAAAGCTTATAGAATTTAGGAGATAAGAGGGAATAGAGGAAAAATGGAAGGAAGTATAGGGATCCAAATTTTCTTATCTTTAACAGGAGAAGGATTGAGATATAGAAACAAAGAATTAAATTGATTACTCAAAGTCAACAGGAGAAATATTAGTAATCTTAAGATCTAATAACTAAAAATAATGAAAAAGATAGTAACAACCCAAAAATAACACAATGATAATAACTACTAATAGCAAAAAAAAATGTGTATAGTGTAAGATAAATTTTTCTGCTTTAATGATTGGGGGTCAATAAATAACATCTAAAATTAATAAATCACGAAAAGAAAACATAACCATCCAAATCAAACATATGGAGGTAACTACAGAAGAACTACAAATAGAACCATACTAAAAGGATTGCTTCTGGGAAGACAGTGTTAGAGGTGGGGTGGGGGATGAGAAAGTAAAACTTTTTTTTTTTTTTAATTTTACAATTTCCGTACTTTTTGGACTTTTTTTCCTTACCATGTGAATATATTATTTTTATTACATAAAAAAGGCAAAACACTTCCTGATGACTAGCTTAGTATTCTCTTCAAAGATATTACCCCAAAGTGCATTCTTAATAAGAATAAAATGAGCATACTCCTGCAGGTAAAAGAGATAGGCGCAGCAGTACCAAATGAATCCTGTAATTAGTATTGCAATGAGTAGAAGCATCATGATTCCAAACATGTCAACTGAAATGTATAAAAAGAAATATATTTTAAGTTAACAGAACATCAGCAATTTCTGCTATTTTCATCTTTTCTAATATCATGCAATGTGATTCTTTAATAAATGATTATTGAAAGTAATGATACAATAACATACATTACATATTCCAATAAAACTACCATTAATACAACAATCACTAACATTTAAAAATAATCTGGGTTGCTAAAGGAGGTAACATTTGATTTACTTATTTTTAAATTGGTGAACTATTAGGCTACTGGCTTAATTTTTCTTTATTTTACCTCTAAACTCATTTCTGGTACTATCTTAATAGATAAAACAACAAATCCCTCAGGCTGTTATATCTCTAAAGATACATCTAGATAGCAGGGAATGGTTTATTGTTTGAATTTCAGCAGTCCATTACCAAAGAGACAATCAATGCTTGCTGAGAAATCAGATTTCTACCCCTTGTAAACTTTTTTTTCTTACCTCAGTAAGCACAATGTAGTTTATTAGCTTGGTGTGTTATAAAATGAAACTAGAAGGGCAAACATGAAATAGGAGACTAGAGTTTGTGTTCATACTAGTTACACGAAGTGTAACTTCTTTATAAGGCAAAAATATGTGTGATTTAAATATACCTGATAGTACCTGAAAGAAACAGAGATCTGAGGGCAAAATTTATATCTTTTTACTTCAGTGAAGGAAAAAGAAGACAACTGGTTGTTCTAGACTGGATTTTTTCACATAGCTAGGATTCACCTAGAAAGCTTTTTGTTTCCATTCTTTAAGAAAACTTCTTAAATGGTGCTGGTACGTTTTCCTGCCTTGGTAAGTATTGTATAATATACCGAAAGTCCAACATTTCAGTATAACTTAAAGATTCTTTGATGATTAATATTTGTTCACTCCTAGTTAATCATTATTCTGAATAGCAATTCTCAGTGTAGAATACATTAGCTGAAAAAATATAAGTTATAACAATGTTTCTAGATACAACATATCCTCAGACCAGGACTAGCTTATTTTAAAAATCCTGGAATTTCTAAAATGACATAAGAATATAAACATCCTTTAAGTGGGTTATGGATATCATATACTGGAGATTTTAGAAATGGAAATTTAAAGTATTCAGCTACTAGTATGGCAAAGCATCCACCAATCAAAATGAATGTTCACTTAATTTGAATGAATACTTTGCTGCAAACAACCAATAAGCCTATATCAGGAGGAAAGATCAATGAACATCCCTGGACTTGCTATATTTTTATTTTTATTTTACTTAAAGTTCTGGGATACATGTGCAGAACGTGCAGGTTTATTACATAGGTATACATGTGCCATGGTGGTTTGGACTTGCTATATTTTAATATGTAAAGCAAATGTAATAATTTATAATCCTTCAAATGTAGCAAATCACTAGCATTTGAAAGTCAATCGAAATAAAGAACATAAAAATTTAAATAAGGACAACTCACTTGCACAGTTTAACCAATATATAGAACTGAATTTACACCCGAAATATGGAAAACAATATTTTTTGCATGTTTTATCTTCACTACACCAAATACACTATATTTGAAAAGAGAAAAATAAAAGTGGTGTCCAAGTATAATAACCATAATCCCAGGAAGTTTTTAGTACTAATTCAATAAGTATTCAATAAATAATAGCCATTATTATTATTATTATTATTATTATTATTATTATTTGTAGTAGATGCCTTTGGTAACTTCTTGAGATCTCCTTTGTCAGACCCATGCATCCAAACCTCAGCTGCAAAAAGTTTTGGCTCCCAATGGCTCACAGCTGCTCCTTTTCTTGGATGACGATGGGGACCACCTAGCCCATGAGGTTACTATTTCCCCAGGCCAATGACTGACTGACATGGGGTTCCAAACAGTGGGCATCCTTGCCTCAAGTCAGGGACAACTCGACCTTGTGACTTTTTTTGCCCAAGGGCTGCCCATGGTTCAGGCCAAGAGTGAGCTTTAGCCAAGACCTCATCTTTTCTTCGCTCTTCCCCTTATCTTCCCTGAGTCTCTCACTCTATAGGATTTTTGCTGAAGAGCAGTCACTCAAAAATCACATGCACTTGAACCCCTTTCTCAGACTCTACATTTAGGAAACAAAACCAAAGATATTATTTCACAAAGTAGTAATAAGAACTGCGGTAAATTGTTTTTAAAATGTCTCTATCACTCTTTCCATTCCTCTTGCCTGCATCCCCAACTCTTTCCTTTGGGATTGCTCCTCTGTTACATGTGGCCCTGGCGGTGCTGTCAACAAGCCTTACCTCACCCCTCTCCCCACACTGTTCACTGGTGCTCAGATAATCACGCAGAAATAGGAAAATGGAATTCTAAGTCCCTTAAGCAAGGCATAAAGGTGAAAAACATTATGGGAGGTAAAACCAGAATAACCTGGAAAAGTGAAAAAAAAAAAGACAAAGTGGTAAAAATGGCTGTCACTTAATAGGGCCTACCATGTGACAGGTACTATATTCTAAGTCCTTTATATATATCCACTCACTTCATACTGATGACAACCTGGTGATCTAGGTACTATTATGTCCACTTTATAGATGAGAACAAGAAGGCACAGAGAAGTTAAATGACTTACATAAGATGGCATACCTAGTAAATAGGGGAGCCTGGGTTCTAACCTAAGTAGCATGGTTCCGTAAGATTGAACCCAGACACTGCCTGATCACTTCTTGCTGTACATCCTGGGACCAGCAGAGGTAATGATTCACTCCAACGTAAAGAACCACCCCTTAGACACTGCCTGAATACCAAGGGTATATCACAGGCCAGCTTTTGTTTCATGCTGGACAAGACTAAAGGTTAAATCAAGCCATTCAGTCAAATCTAAGATTGAAGCCACTTTCACTGAATGAGTCTTGTCCTCCTGGATGGTTGCCAAAAGACTGGAACTGCAAAGATAAGGTCTAGATTCAAAGATTACAGCCCACAGAGACTTCTGGCCTTGGTTATTAGTACTCAGAGTCTCTAGGAATCAAGTCCAAGATCTAGTAGGGTTTTAAGGGAAATGAATTGCCAGAAAAAAAACCTGAACCTACAGCTAAGAGCTATGCGCACTTAAGTGCTAAGCTGATTCCCAGGCTCCAGTAACCAAGTCCACCGCAAGCGAGCTCCTAAAGAAGTGCAGTCCCCGGAAGAGACAATTTCCCCTATGCCTCTCTCTGGTTGGAGCTCAGAGAATAATGGAAAGTGGACTCCTTCGATCGCAGCTAGACTGGTGACCAACAACTCACTGTGCAGCCAGCGAAACTCAAAATGTATTACAGACTTGGAACATATTATAGGACTATTGGCCACTATCCTCCTTCTAAACAGGAGTGTTTACTGTTGTCATCCTACTTTCTCTCTTCTGTTGAATAGTGAGTCTTTGGGAGTTGGTTTAACTGATTATATAGCTAACTTGAAGGAGTGGGTGGAGCTGTATTCAAACACAGTCAAGAGTAATGCACATCTCTCAGAGATTTCAGACTTAGAACTGGGGGCAGTAGCTGATAGTGACCTTGGGTAAGTCCAATTGCAGTTGAGATTTAGTTGTATTATTTTGCCAGGAGCATTTTTTAAAATATGGGGATGGAGAAAATAGAATATGTCTGTCCTGAAAGGTCAAGGGGGAAAAATAACAGACTGAGGTCTTTTATTTTTAAAATCTCTCTGCTACTTTGTGTCCCCATTCTTCTTTTTCTGGTAATCACACCCTCTTCTACTGAGGACCTCTTCCCCAAACCCTGTGTGATCCGGTGGCTGCCAATCAGTTTTCCCTTACTCTATTCCTACTACTGGAGTGGTCTTTTGACCCAGGCAGTAGCCTAGTAACAAATGCTGGACCAGACATAAAACCCCAATAGGGCCAATCAGAATCTTCTTTAAGTTACAACTCTTTGAGTTACAGACGTTGGGTTAGATCTGCTGGCAGCCAGCCCCTTGCCCAGCTGTATGCAGAATGTCCATTTACCACAAGAGAAAATAAAGTCAATTCCCAGAGGGAGGCAGAGCTGAGAGATGAAAGAAAAGAGGAAAATGAGAAGGACATCTTTTGGTACAGTTGTGCAAGAAGGCAAGGCCACACCTGGTCTTCCCAATATTGTGAGCCAATGAATTCCCCTTTTTACTAAATTAGTTTGAGTTTGGCTGCTGTCCCTTACCACAAAAATATGTGACTAATACCTTAACTTAATCTAGAAAGTTATCAAAGACCAGAACTTCACATTGCCCCCAAGAACACTATAATATAGTCAACATTCCTAAATTGGTAATGTATAATTTAAGGTAAATTACATGATTTTTCTCTTATAGCTAAGGAAAATAACCCATGTAAATATGAAGCCATCAGCCTCTTTGGAGTGTGACAACTGAGGAGCCAGCTAAAAGGCTTTAGAGTGATGGTTATTATGTTCTCATGGGAAAACTGTAGTACTCATTTTAGGGTAGAGCTGGTTTATTAAGCTTATATGGACATCGCAATTGCTATTTTAATAAAAATATCATTAAAATTAAAATATGCAGAAAGTGGGAAGGTACATAATAATATTTAGTGATTTAAGATTGTATAAAGCAAATGGCTTAATATTATACCAGTGGTTGGGGAATGGGGTGTGTAGAAAATCCAGGATTGTTCCAGGTGAAAGAAAAGAATGGAGAGCAGATGGGGTAAAATAAAGAAAAAAAAAAACCAATGATTTCTAAAATTATGGGATGATGGTACCAGAAATAAACAAGTAAAGAACATGAGCTTCTTTGGGGAAGGCAAAATTATAAACTAAGTTAAAGAAATTTTGAGCATGATGTGATTAAAAAAAAAAAAAACTATCCAGAAAGAAATGGCAATCAAGCAGCTGTGAGCATCACTGTTGGTGATCGTTAGATTTAAGGATGTGAATTTGGGATTTCTTTATACGCAGGTTGTGGCAGAGACCAGGACTGTGAAAGACATGGCACAAGGGTGAGGACACAGTGTGAAGAAATGTGCTCATTTAGGCGATGAAGGAATGCACTCCTTCAGGAAAATGAAGAAGAGGAATTGGTAAAGGAAACAAAATGGTGAGGGAAGAAATAGGGCCTGTATAAAGCCAAGATCGCCAAGGAAGGAGCAAGTTTCCAAAAAGAATGAGTGATTAATTTGAAAGGTTGTTGCATTTGGTTATTGAGTCTTTTGTAACCTCTAAATCAGGTTGCTAAGGATTAAATCACACTGTGTGATACGGAAGCAATGGTAGAATAAGCACAAAATAAGTACTTCAGCTTCTAGAAAGAAACAAAGAAGATTTTGTTTTGTTTGTTTTTTTCCATTTTGTCAGAACTCAGAAGGAAGCCAATGCACAGAAATAGGCTGGATTTGTCATAGAGGGAACAAGGAAATGAGAAAGGCTTTGAGTTTGTGAATGTGCATGCGTTTCTGAGTATGACACATAGATAGAGGTGAGGACTAAGGAATTCACCTCAGAAATGAGAACAGATTTCTCAAGGGGAAAGTTAATGTAAGAGAAAAGATATTGAATTGGTTCTGGTTAAAAATGAGGAAACTTGAACCTGCCAGATGGTCTTAAAATTCTCAAGGAAAGTCAAACCCTGAAAGGAGGATCATGCCAACAGTGGTAAAGGGCTGGGAATAGTTGCCATGGGAAATAATCCATGATACTGGTTGTCCATATATTTTTTCCAACTGAAGGACTCCCAACAGGTGATGTCCACGTTTACTGGCATATCCAGATTCGGATCCATCACCTTGTCCACTCTCCTCGACTCCATGCCCTACCACACACACACACACACACACAAACACACACACACAATTTTTCAGAAAAATAAATATCAAAGTGGGCATCTCTTTGTGAGTTGTAAGGTACAACATTTATAAATGCATTTTACAAGCATGTGAGTAACGGTCCTTTCCTATGAACTGTGAGGCTGTGGGAGATTCAAAAATCCCACTGGGCTTACTATAACTTGACTCCTTTTTGTCTCAACCAACCATCCATATCAGGTCACAATTAGTGAGAAAGATGTGATTATGGAGAAAACTTAGAATCTACTCTGATTTTATTTAAGTCAGTTGGCCACAATCTTACGATGCTCATTAGCAAAAAGCAAAAAAAAAAAAAAAAAAATGACAAGTCTCACCATTGTGACACCATGATTGAGAACTTTCGTTCCAAGCATTCAACAGGGATGCATAATGACTCTGAATAGCAATAAAAGCACAGATTACAAGATGCTTCACCTTTTTTAATTAGCCTGATTTTTGAAATTTTATTTCTAATATAAAATATCAACAAAAATATAATATGTTTTTCATATGCTATGTTTATGAGTTGTGTGTGTATCGGGGGGTTGTAAAAGTGATTTTTATGGATGGGTTTTTGGTAAGAATGTTTTCTAACTCTAGGAAGGCTAGTCCTATACTATGAAATCATCAGGAAATGATTCAGATAGAATCTAAGGAAGATTCCCTTACAGTTAAGAAGAATAAGCATGTCATTTATCATACAAATTGGAATATTTTGGGAAATGAAAAGGAGTTGGTATATATATATTCTCCAGGTCCATGGAGAAGTGGACATAAAGTAGCACAATATACCAACCAAGATATCTGTTCATCCTCCTAATTCTGTATTGAACATGTGGAATTATCTCTTAGTTCATTCCTATGAGGTACAGGAAATATTTTTTAAATTACACTCAAATTCACATATTCCCAGTATTTCCATAATGAATGATATTTAGAAAAATTTTTAAAATTCTCTACTGTGTTACACTGTAGAGTATACTGAATTAATTTACCCTTCTTTGAATGGCTCAAGAGTTAATTCAATAGTTATTGAATGCTTGCCATGTGTGGGAAATGTGTGAGGTGTTAGAGATACAAAGATGAATAAAACATGGATTGTGTCCTTAAGGAGCTGAGAACAAGGGGAAGGTGAACATAAAAACAATTTAAATGATACGAGTTACAATTCAAAAATGTACATGTTCAAATCCAAAAGAGAGGTATAGGGGAAGTGCAGAAGGTATTCCTCCTCTAAAAGGAGGGATAAGAACAGGTAATGATGGGAAAAATGACAGCAATGTTATCAGTCAGGGAATGAAGTTTATACCTAAGGCCTCAATTTTTCCCATAAAATTGGACATGAATGCATCTGTTGGTATTGATGGGATGGGGGAATTGCTGCTGTGGGAAATTTTAGGCAATATCCCTAACCAAAAGCAAGTGATAGGTAGTATTTGGGCTCAGGTGAGACCAGAAATTGTGACTTTGTAGCTTTATTCATCCAGATGTTGATGAAATATGTTCAAGCAGCAATCAGCTAGTGATGCATAGCAAACGAAAATATAAACCAGAGGACCAACTGGAGCTGTGGAATGTGGGTCCAGTGCCATTAAAAATATGAGGGTGTATGCCATTAAAAATAAGAGGGTGTACGCATTGTATGGCTGTATCAAAACATCTCATGTTCCCCATAAATATGTACACCTACTATGTACTCACAAAAAAATAAAATTTAAAATTAAAAAAAAAAAGAGCAAAGCCATTAAAGTAGAAGTAGTTTTTACAACTCCTAGGGAAATAATCGATCTAGGCAAGGATCATTGTTGGTTGCTAATATCATCAAATGCTAGACAATAAATCTTATCTACCTCCTAATGAAGGTCCTCTCAGCATGAAGCATTCCTACCAAAAAATTAAACAGAATCTGATAAAGCCTTTATATCTAATTATCAGTTTATAAGAACAAAAGAACAGGGAAAAGACCAACATGATAAAAGTCCAAAATTAGTCCAAATCCTTTTGGAATTCAGTCCAAAATTAATCCAAATCCTTTTGGGATGTGACCAGCAAAATCCAGACTGTGAGAAACCAAATAGGACAATCTAGTTTCTCCAAAAAATAAGTTGCAAAAAAGAAAATAAAAAGGGAGAAGGAACATATAGATTAAAAGATACTTAAGGTATATATCAGCCAATTGCAATGTACAAATGTGATTCAAATAAACAAACAAAAATGACTCAACAAGACAAATTTATTATTTTCTGGGTGCCTGATGATATTAAGATTATATTGTTAACTTTTAGGTATGATCATGGATGAAGTTGTAATATTTAAAGTAAAATATCAATTAGAAATATATGCTTAAATATTTTTAAGCAAAATGATATGGTATCCATCTCATCATTTGCTTCAAAATAATACATTTAGCGGGGAAGAGCATACATTGAAAAAAGTTGGTCAAGATGGTTCTTTGGGGTATAAAGCTTTATTATATTGCTTTCTTTTCTTTATTGGTATATATGAAATTTTCCATTATAAAACATTTAACAACAACAAAAACTGGAAGAATATTGCATTTAGGTGAACAGCCATGAGAATTCACAGGAGGGAAGGAAGTCCATTGGAGAGGGCCAATAAACTGAAGGGAAAAGAAGAGTGTTAAGGGACTGGAGGATGTTCTTGTCTTGTTGAGGCTAAAGAGTAGGTACAGTATAAGGGAGTGAGAATGTAAAAGCCAATGTAGATTGTGCAGGGTTCAGAGATGCCACAGAAGTGATGTCTTACTACACAGGGTTGAGGAAGGCAGGACACTGAGACAGAGTATGTCTGGGTCATCGCTGGCTGTGGAAAGCATGTAAGGCAATGGTAGTACAAACTGGGTGGAGAATGCCATGAGCCAGAAGCCCAGGTCCTCATTAAAGTAGACAAGTGATAGATGTTTATCTTCTTAGGGGAAGATAAGACAGGGCAGAGGGTGTATATCCAGATCACTATGAGAGACAGCAACTACTAGAGTGTGCCCTTTTCTAAGTAGTGACTTCGAGCTTCTGTTTTTGGTGTTGTCAGTTATCCAACACAAGTTAGACTACAGTGGTTTTTATGTAGCTTGCTGCAAACCTGTCTGTGACACAAAGTGGTCATTTCCCTCATAACTTATAGCATTTCTGCTTTCTTCCAAATCTGAAGTGAAGAGCAATGATTTCAGACATTTAATCATCAAAGAAGAGGAATCCAGCTACATCGTGGTTAAGGAATGGTATGTCATTCTTTCTAGTCTTTAGGAAATAGAAGTGGGAAGGAAATTGTCACCACATCTCAAAAGATATATCTTTTCCTTTACTTGCAAAAATTATTCCAAAATTTCAGTACAATTTTTTCAAGCAAATAATTCTTTTCTTTTTGAAGTATAATTTTCCAGAAGGAAGTACATGTTTGTACTTAATTATCTCCATTGTTTATTTCTAGATCCTCAAAGAATGGTTTGAAATACATAAATAGATCTTAATAACTGTTATGAGTTATTCCTGTTATTAAAAAATTATGTAAAACAAAGTTTAGCATATCTTTTAAATGACAACTGTAAATTGTGACTTTATAACGTTCCCAGAACAATTTCCTCATAAGAAAGTTAACTTACTTTCTTATCTTTTGTGCACAATTGACAACTCTTCTTTACAGCACATTCTACAAGAAAAAAAAAATTAAGTCCAAAATTAATACAAATCCTTTTTATTTCTCAGTTTTACGTAAAAGTGCATTTCACTTAGTCATTCCTGTTTTAAGCCATATTCATCCATACCCTAGCATTTTACTTCATTATTTTAATGTATTTAGACCCCCACTGGTACTGTATAAATCCTCTTAATCTTAAGTCTTTTCTCCTATTTCTTGGAAAAACATGAAATGGCATCATCCAACTTTGATGAGCCAAGTTCTGAAAAACAACCCCCAAAACACAGTAAGGAAAAACAAATTGGCAAGTCCATTGTATTTTAAAATATCAAGTATTGTTATTCAGGATGGTATTGCCAAGATATTCCTACTTAACTAACCCTTTAAATAGTTAAAAAAAATTAATTCCCCATCTTTTTTTGCCACAAAGCTTTAAAAACTTCTCCCAAATGTGGATTTTCATTCCTCTAGTTTTATGGAAAAACAAACAGTACGATTTACATTTGAAAGTTCTAGAATAAAAACTATGAATTTGGAAAAAAGCATTTCAATGCCTCATTTTATTACTGCAACATCTCCTTAAAGAAAGGGTCTGGAATTAATGTACTAGTTGTTTTGTGATACAGCAACAATAAAGTTGCTCTCTTTATTATTTTGGGGGCAGAGTTCACAGGCTCTGTGGGAAAGGTCAGACCTTTCTATTTAATTTCAAATTGTTTGATTGGATGCAGATCTGATTTGGCTGGGGAAAAAATTTTACAGTTCAGTTTTCAAATTAAGTCCTATTGAATGTTACTTCCTCCTAGCCAAAAGTGTCCTTGAAATACCCATGGGAAAGTTGAGTGAAAGAAAAGGCAAGGTGAATGGTAAAGATTCTGCTGCCTTAGCTATGTGAAGGACAGCTGGCCTCAGGCTCCTTTCAGGAGGCAGAAGCAGGGAAACAGAGGACTCATGACTTGGCCACTGTTCTCAGAGTTCTACGTGTTTCCCACAGCTTTTTTGTAAACTAAAGTTTTTATTTTGGAATAATTTCAGATTTACAGAAAAACTGTGACGATTCTACAGGGAGTTTCTGTATACCCTTCATCCAGTTTTCCAAATTTTTGTTTTGTTTTGTTTTGAGACGGAGTCACTCTGTTGCCCAGGCTGGAGTGCAGTGGCATGATCTCCACTCACTGCAAGCTCTACCTCCCAGGTTCACGCCATTCTCCTGACTCAGCCTCCCGAGTAGCTAGTACTACAGGCACCCACCACCATGCCCGGCTAATTTTTAGTAGAGACAGGGTTTCACCGGGTTAGCCAGGATGGTCTTGATCTCCTGACCTGTGATCCGCCAGCCTCGGCCTCCCAAAGTGCTGGAATTACAGGCGTGAGCCACTGCGCTGGCCCTCCTATTGTTAATAGCTTACACTACCATGGTACATTAATCGAAACCAAGAAACTAACATTGGCACTTGACTTTTAACTAAACTCCAGGTTTTATCAGGATTTCACCAGTCTTTACACTAATGTCGTTTTTCTTTTCCAAGATCCCATCCAGAATACCACATTGCCTTTAGTCATCATATCTCCTCTGGTCTGTGACAATGTCTCACTCTTGCCTTGTTTTTCATGACATTGACAGTTTTGAGGACTACTATCCTCACTCCTTTCAGATATTTTGTAGAATGCCCCTCAACTAGGATTTGTCTGATGCTTTTCTCCTGATTAGATGAGAAATGAGTTTTGGCGAAGAGCGAAGAGATGAAGTTCCCTCCTCAACACATTATGTCAGTAAATGGCCTGCTCAACCTCCATGGTTGAGGTTTAGATTGAGCATTTGTATAACTAACCAGCCATCTCTTTAATATTCATTTTTGCCCTTATTGGAAAACTAATGAGGGTACAGCTGACCTATGTGTTACGTGAATCAGTAGGTTCTTTCTTCTGTTCTATTCCTAAAGAACAAGGTTCTAGCTATCTCCATGGCATTATCAGGTACCAGATTCTTTCACCCTAAAGGCCTGATGTTTGCATATATGTTTTTTATCTGGTTACTTCTTTGCTCTTGATTACATTTTTCATGATTTCTGTATCATTTCTCCTATCTCTCTTAGAACATCACTGGCCTTTCTTTTTCAGTTTCTTTGACCGGTTCCACTCCTATCAATGTCTGAAATGTTGCTGTTCCATAAAGTTCCATCCGTGATCCTCTTCTCCCATGAAGAATCATAATTTCAAATGCCTAGACATACCTGGCATCAAAATATATTATGCCAAATATCAAAACAAAATTTTTTATTGGCATTGCAATACATTAATAATACAAAAATAAAGTTTATCTGCAAGGGAAAATTTTTCAAGAACATCTAAGAGAAAAAAACAATGGGGAGTATATGTAAAATAATAAGATTTTATATATTACATTTCTTCTTATATTTTATTTACCTGATACATCTATTTTAAAACTATGTTGTTAGGTGAATAAAGGTTTGTCATATGTCATCTTGGTGTACTGTACTACATGTCAATATGGAATATCACTTTTTCTTTGACTTAATGATTTCTTTTACTTGAATTCAGTTTTATATAATATTGCTACACTTGCTTTCTTTTTCAGTAGCATTTGTAAGGTATATCCTATTCTATCCATTTATTCTTTATTCCCTTATTTTCTCTAGTGGCTTCAAAATACACATTCTATTTCTATTCCTGAGCTGTTATTTTAAAAATTTGGGGAGATATTTTATATGCATCTTTCTATCATCATTTAATCAGGATCTACATTCTCAACCTAGACAAAGATCCTAATATGTTTTTACTCTTCTCTTTCTCACCATACCACTTCCCAATTAAATAACTTAACTACTTAATAGCAGTTAAACTTCCATATGATTTCTGTGTCATATGGATTTCAGAAATCAAATGGAATTTTAACTACTATTAAAGTTATTAATAATTATTAGACATATTTAAATTGCTGTTGGCTTACAATAAATTATTTAGAATTAACTCTTCATTTTACTAGTTTCTTTGCTTACTACTCTTTCTTGAATCCCACATTTTCCCCTTGGATTCATTTTTCATTTTGATGGATTATATTCTTGAGTATTTTTTTCAGATGTCTGTGAATGATAGACTCTTTGACTCTTCAAGTGTCCAAATGTTTTTATTTTGTATACCTTCTGGAGCACAGCTGGCTTAGTCTGTTAATATGTTCTAGTTTCAATGCCATTTTTTTCAAAACTTTAAAGATATTTTTTCTTCTTCTTCTTTATTTTATTATTATTTTTTTGACAGAGTCTCATTCTGTCACCAGGCTGGAGTACAGTAGCGTGATCTCGGCTCACTGCAACCTCCGCCTCCTGGGTTCAAGCGATTCTTCTGCCTCGGCCTCCCAAGTAGCTGGGACTACAAGTGTGTGCCACCACACCTGGCTCATTTTTATATTCTTAGTAGAG
Organism: Chlorocebus sabaeus; assembly: GCF_047675955.1. Taxonomy (NCBI): domain Eukaryota; kingdom Metazoa; phylum Chordata; class Mammalia; order Primates; family Cercopithecidae; genus Chlorocebus; species Chlorocebus sabaeus. The sequence continues at coordinate 62,345,385 of NC_132924.1, forward strand.
ACAGGGTTTCGTCATGTTGGCCATCTCCTGACCTCATGATCCGCCCACCTTGGCCCTCCAAAGTGCTGGGATTATAGGCGTGAGCCACCATGCCCCGGCCAAAGATTTTTTTTGTATATTTTTCTTTAGTTCCTCTCTTCCATTCCTCTCCTCCTGAAACTCCTATTACATTAATGTTGGCATGAACTCTTGTCTCTTTTTTCTACAGGTTATCTCTTGTTCTTTTGTACTGCATTCTGTAAGAATTCCATAGCTCAATTATTGAGCTTGCTAATTCACTCTTCCGCTACGTTTGTGTTTATTATATTTTTAATTTCCAAGATTCATAATCTTTTCCAGAATAGCCTGTTCATGGATATCTCCATGAGAATACTAATCATAGTGCTGAGAGAGGCATCCATCCTAAACCCTGAGCATCTCTGGATTTCCTAGCTAAGTGTGCCAAACTTCTTGGCCTAATTATCCTCTGACCCTGCACTTATTCTGTATCTGGTAACATAGTCAATTAAATAGGTCAAGGCAACCACAGTGTGACTATAGTCACGATTACTCCCCAGGGACTAGATTTTTTACTGCTTGCCATAAAAGTTCATAAGCTCTTAGTCCTGGGTTCCTTAGCTCCAGTGCAACTGGCTGCATTCATAAGCACAATCTGGATACACTGCATTGCTCTATGGGACTTGTCCTGGGTTCCTTAGCTCCAGTGCAACTGGCTGCATTCATAAGCACAATCTGGATACACTGCATTGCTCTATGGGACTCGAGGGCAGGAGATTTGGTGCTGCCATACTGACGTTCCTGCTGTTGGCTGTGCTATGAATAATAAACCGTCTGGCACTGATCCATTGAGTCTCACTGTCTACTTTTAGCACCTATGGAGTTGTGGCAAGCCAATCTACTTGCTAGCTTAGTCATTTCCTTTGGAATCTTGTTAGTCCTTGCCATTTTCTGTAAGAGAAGTTTCTAATTCCAAGGTGTTTTTTCCCCTCTATTAAATGTGTTTTAATAAATTGGTTCTTTCCTTTATTGGGTTTCATGATTCTTGATTGTGTTAGCACAATCAAGTTAGGATTTAGGTGTATGTATATAGGCTATTTCCACCTCTGTGGTGTGGGCGAGGATTGGGACATGCTGCCAAGTTCAGTGTGTTGGTAGTATATCTTTTCCTGCCTTTCCAGGCCAATAATTCACATTCATTGTTAACCTGGAGCAGTTGCCTCTGCTGCCTCTGCTGCCTGCTTCTTGAGACAGTTGAGAAGGTGGAGAGGCAACCAGCTATAGTGCTTTAAGATCAGTTCCCAGGAAGCTGCTGCACAACTCCCTCGTGCTCTTTGTATTCACTGCTGCTGAACTTGGAGCAACCCCAGAAACCACTCTTACATTAGTCTTCTCTTATGCGTGTTTTAGGCTGTGGCTTTCTCCATTAGTCTGATCTCAATTGCTTTCTGTTTCTCAGGGATTCTTAACATTTTCCGGCTCTCATCTTGTTTTCCAGCACTGTCATAATATATGTCTCTATCTCTATATCTAGTCATGTGTTGCATAACATTATCTTGGTCAACAGACTGAATATAGGACGGTGATCCCTTCAGATTATAATACTGTATATTTTTACTATTCCATTTCTATGTTTAGGTAAGTTTAGATACACAAATACTTACCATTGTGTTACAATTGCCTGCAGTATTCAGCATAGTAACATGCTGTATAGGTTTGTAGCCTAAGAGCAATAGGCTAATCTAGCCTAGGTGTACAGTAGGCTATACTATCAAGGTTTGTGTAAGTACACTCTATGACATTCACACAATGATTAAATTGCCTAATGCATTTCTCAGGATACACCTCTGTCATTAAGCAACACATGACTGCATAATGTTTATTGAAAACTTACCATGTACTAGAAAACGTTCTGAGTGCATAACATAGATTAACTCATTTGATCCTCACAACAACCATTTACAGAAGATACTATTTTATTCTTATTTTACTGATAAGGAAATTGTGACACAGAAAGCATGGGCCTAGTAAGCAACAGAGCTGGGAGGAGAGTCCAGCCAGTGTGAGCTGCTGCCTGTGATAACTGTGTTCTTCTGCCTCTCTGGTGAAACAAGTACTGTCAGAGAGGCGCAGCTAAGTATAGGAGCAACTATTCATTCAGATTAGGTGGACTAAAGGAAGGCATCATAGAAGAGGTAGAATTTGATCTAGGCCTATCAATATCAGAATTCAGTTTTACATCACAATTCAGCATAATGTCAAATCCCCCATTTCTGGTAGTGGCAGAAAACCATAAACTTGCAATCTCAGTCAATTAATTCATCCTCCTTTGAATAAACGTTTAGTTAAATGTAGGGTTTGCTCCTTCCCCCTTTACCTTGGGGATGCTATACTTTTCTGGGAGCAAAGGCTATGTGTTGCCCGGGTACTAGGGTGTGACTGGACTGAGTCCCCTCCTCCTTCCTTACTAGCCTCACTGTGTGAATCTCACCTGTCCACTTCTTAGGGAGTGTCATGTCTAGTATCTGTGGTCCTGCTGTGGTTTCTAGACATGAGATCCAGTATTCTCTGGGAAAGACCTTTCCCTCTTCAATTTTGCCAGCTCTTGCAAGAACTGCCTTGTCTGTACCCCACCCACTATATTGGGAATTTTAGGGCTCTCTACTCTTTTCCCTACAAAATTCTTATGTCCAAGGGATTCTGACATGCAGTCCTTGAATCCATTTGCTAAGATACTTCTTCCTGCTACTATTACCTACTGTTTGGGAGCCATGTTAGCCTCGTGTTATCTGTGAGACCAGTGGATTCAGAGTAAACTCTAGAAAGTGAGTCACAAGTTCCTAATGTTTTCAGATTCTCCTTCAACCCATATGACATTTTTATTATCTCACCCTTCCTTTACCTCAGCCAGAAGTGGTATACCAGGTTTCTCTCCTGGTTCCCCATCAGCATTTAAACCTTGTGTCAATGCTCTAATCCTCCTAATACCTGCTTGCTGGTCAAAATCTGAAAGCGCTTTTTGTCTTAAAGATGGCTATATGAAGTTAGGATCCAACCAGGAAAACAGAAATCACTTTGTGTATTTATAACACTGGGAACTTAGTACCGAGGTTGGGTATGCAGGTGATGAAAGAGGCTGAGAAGTTTGCCAGGGGAAAGAAAGCAAAGTCCCACCTCCTCCCAGATAACAGCACCCCCTAGGCTAGAGGACAGAGGAATGAGGCAGCTACCAGAGACCACTACAGTAAGCTTAGAGTATGTGAAAAATATTCTTGGTGTGTTCACCATTAGCAGAAATAAACAAATGAAGACAGAAAACTCAGAAGCCTTGCTTTATATTCAAATTATTTGACCTTCAGTTTATTTCCTTGGAGGTATCTGCCTTTTAATTTCATTCTGATATCTTGCTATTGACTTCAAGGCTTGTTTCACTGAATATTTCTTGTTTGATTGTTCTCTAGCTCAAAGCACTTGTGGGAAATTTTCATGTTTCTTGAGTTGTGTTCTCTTCTAGGGTAGATTATTTGGGGTGTGTGTGTGTGTGTGTGTGTGTGTGTGTTTGCATGCTATCATATAGTCCTTTATTTCTTTATTTTGCTGTGCAGGGTTTACACAGTTGCTTTATTGTTTTCATTCTACTAATGATTGCATAGCTCTGTTCAGACCTTCCATTTGTTCTGATATAGTGTAGGTGGATCTTAACCACCTTACCACGATCCTTGAGATTTTTTTCAAGAACCTACAGTTTTATGGCATTTTATGTTCTATTCACCCCATTGTTTTCAGCATTAGACAGGGGGGAGAACTCAAATGAAGCTGTGCCAGTAGAATTCATTCTACTAATGATTGCATAGCTCTGTTCAGACCTTCCATTTGTTCTGATATAGTGTAGGTGGATCTTAACCACCTTACCACGATCCTTGAGATTTTTTTCAAGAACCTACAGTTTTATGGCATTTTATGTTCTATTCACCCCATTGTTTTCAGCATTAGACAGGGGGGAGAACTCAAATGAAGCTGTGCCAGACTTTGTTAGAATGTCTGACTCTGCTCTCTCTTTTGAGGTTTGTCATTTTTCAATGTCAAGGTTTGCTAAAGCTTATCAGAGGTTTTTTCCATTTCCATGAAGGGGTTTCTTTGGACTCTAGATCTGCCCTCAAATCCAGCTTGTAACTCAGGAACCTGAGTTTCCATCAGAGAGTCAGGCCCTCTCTCTCAGGTCCTCATTCCACTTATTTCTCTTCAGTAGCCATTTCCTCTTCTCATCTTCAGAATAAGATAAAGAATAGGATACCCGGGCCGGGCGCGGTGGCTCAAGCCTGTAATCCCAGCACTTTGGGAGGCCGAGACGGGCGGATCACGAGGTCAAGAGATCGAGACCATCCTGGTTAACACGGTGAAACCCCGTCTCTACTAAAAAAATACAAAAAACTAGCCGGGCGAGGTGGCGGGTGCCTGTAGTCCCAGCTACTTGGGAGGCTGAGGCAGGAGAATGGCGTGAACCCGGGAGGCGGAGCTTGCAGTGAGCTGAGATCCGGCCACTGCACTCCAGCCTGGGCGACAGAGCTACACTCCGACTCAAAAAAAAAAAAAAAAAAAAAAGAATAGGATACCCACTCAACTTATTTCTCTCCAGATTTGGGAGAATCAATAAAAGTTCTTGTATTATAGTAACTCATTAGTTACCTCTAAGAGAGGGTAGTAACATTTGGAGTCTTGCCATGCTGTGCTATTCTGTTCTGATCCAGAATCTTCCAGTTCTTTCCTTAGTTGCCACTTATTTTTTGCACTATGACCCTTTGTTGTCTGGTTACTTCTAGTGAATAAAATTCTCTAGGTTTCAGTACATTTTTTAATCCATTCATTAGATTCTAGAAGATTAACCTAAAGTTGCATCAAGTGCTTACTATAATTTCTTGAAATATTGATTATTAAGCTCTCAAATGTAAATGAACATCAGAGTTAGAAGCCCTGGGGATCAAAACAACCTGCTTAGCGGGAGGTCTCACTTGATGTGCGATCCTTCACAAAGTCCTGTCTGTTGCCTGTCACTCAGGGCATAATCTGGGACATAGATGAGGATCTCGTGAAGACTTAGAAGCCCCTTCTCAGTTTTGGAAGTGAAAAGTGTCATGATGTCTAAGAAACCATATCCTTGTTAGATGGGAAGATTAAATGCAAGCACTAAGGGGAACTGGCCCGAGACTAAGATGCAAGCATTCAGGGGAGGCCCTTGGCAGGCAAGCTGTTTCCTTAGAAACATGAACTCCAGCTGGCCAGCCCTAAAAGTGAGTTAGCTAGCAACAGAAATTTCCATCTTTGGAGATTATCTTATCTGTGATTTTTGATTTATTTTATTTGTTTGCTTTTTTTTTTTTTTTTCTCTTCATCAGTATTTTGATAAAGTCTTGTGAAAAATTTCCAGTATGAGTCCAAGTTTGCTAGGGAACAAAATGAATAATTTGTTTCTATGTTTGGGCCTATGCTTTTAGGTGCTGTTTGTTGGGAGAAGGGGCCAGGATGGCACTGGAACACTATTTCTCTTAGAGTACGTATAGGGGTGACCAAGAGGTTAAAAAAGAGAAATCTGTGGGAAAGATGAAACCAAAGAAAACAAGCTAGGTATTTTAATTCAGCATCCCCCCAACCCTACCCCCTCAAAGGAGATTCTTAGTTCAGTGCAACGCTGAGAACTGTGGGTTTGGTTTTAGTAAGGAAGACTGATTTACTTACAGATACTAACATTCTTTTCTACTCTGGAAACCAGACAGCAGTAATTATTCTGTCTCATAGTCTTTGTAAAAATGGCAATCTTGGCTTTACAGGGCACTTTCCAAGTAATTCAAATTCTGTCTCTTATTTTGTCTATACGGTTCCAATTTAGGATACTAAAAACCTTATTTCCAGGTTCATGAATTTAACTCAGCATGACTTTTAACATTTCAAATTTTTTTCAATTGGGAAGGGAAACCAAGAGATGCCTCCAAACTGAAGTAATTTGTTGTTGTTGTTTTTTTTATGAAAAGGAACAAATAAAGCATTTTATTAACTATCTTTAAAAACTTAAGAAAAAGGAACTATGACCATTGAGTGGGTTTGATTAGAACAAAACCCAACGACTTAATCACAACAAAAAGCTTATATGCCATAGGTCATGCAAAAAGTGATGAGGGAGAAACCATGTTTTTCCTCAAATTTAAAACTGTTTGAATCCACCTTTCATATTTCAGATAAACCAAATTAATCTGACTCCAATTTAACTGAGTTTCACCAAAACCATCTAGAGCCTTTAAAATGTCTTCCCACCAACACCAAATGACAGCTTTTGAGATGAAAATTCCAGTGCACCAGGATGGCACAATTAAAAGGAAAAACTACGCTGGAGCATATGGGGCACCCGCCTCAGGACTCCGGATCACTCACCCTCTTCAGTCTTATCTCTTGGTTTCTGATTGTTCCTGGGGCTGTGGAAAAAACCATTCTCTGAGAAGCTGATAAGCAATTGGATAAGAAAGAGGGAGAGAAAAACTGGCAGGAGGATCTGGCCCCATGCCCGCAGCCAGCACATCTCTCTTCAGACCTGGTGACCCCAGCCACTGGGAACCTGGCAGGCACCAGCTACAGTGTTGGACACTGAGACCCGCTCAGGGACTGTGACCTACCACAGCCCCGGGTCCTTAGGCTGCCACTTGTAAGCCCTGGATGCCAGCATAATCAGCAGAACCTTAGAATCCCTAATGTTCTAGCCAGAATGTGGAATGTTCATAGTGCAATCCTGGTCAGCACTGAGTCCCGCTTCCCGGGCCCTGAATACCATGTACAGTCAGTCCATTGGACTTGACTGAGGTCTATTTCCCCCAAATCAACACTTTTCCCTACTACATTGTTGTTTTTTGGAGAAAGACCTTGATTCTAATTTCCACTACGTGAATATGTGTACAGCGGTTGCACTCTTCCATGCTGGCTTTTCTCTGATGTAAATGAACCTACCACCCACCGCATTCCGTGGGAGTGGTTGTGCGATCAATGAGTGGTGAGGCCGTGAAACTCACAGCTCTGTAAACCCTTGGTCTTGTCCTTGACTAGCCTAGTGATCCTCTTGACGTGCTCTAATGCAGTTTCCTGAAGGTTATGTTTGGGTAGTACATAAATGTCTTTTATTTTCATAGTTATGAATTTATTTTAATGCGTATTGGAAAAATATAACCAGTAGTTACAATGATGTAATAGCAACAATATATGCTTTTAAAATGAATCTATGCAAAAAAGGACAATTTTCATAAATATAAATAGTACACAACTTAAAGGATATGGCAAAACTTGGGGAGGTGGTTCCAGAATGATTGAAATTTGAGCAATCTTGCCCCAGTGTGTGTGGCAGGGGAGGGGTAGAGGTGGGTGATGAAAACTTGTCCTTGACCAGGAATTATCTCGTTCTGTTTTTCAAAAATGATGAGGTGGGGGCCGGGCGCGGTGGCTGAAGTCTGTAATCCCAGCACTTTGGGAGGCCGAGACGGGCGGATCACGAGGTCAGGAAATCGAGATCATCCTGGCTAACACGGTGAAACTCCGTCTCTACTAAAAAATACAAAAAACTAGCCGGGCGAGGTGGCAGGCGCCTGTAGTCCCAGTTACTTGGGAGGCTGAGCCAGGAGAATGGCGTAAACCTGGCAGGCGGAGCTTGCAGTGAGCTGAGATCCGGCCACTGCACCTCCAGCCTGGGCCACAGAGCCAGACTCCGTCTCAAAAAAAAAAAAAAAAAAAAAAAAAAATTATGAGGTGGGAAGATCGCTTGAGCCAAGACGTTCGAGGTTGCAGTGAGCTATGGTTGCATCAGCACACTCCAGTCTAGGCAGCAGAGCAAGATCTTGTCTCTAAAAAAATTATTTTAAAAAATTAGAAAAAAAAAAAGAAGGAGTTTTCCCATAGTATTCCTGGCATATTCATCTCGACTGCATCCTGAGGACTATGGGTCGAGTATGGACAATAAAGATGGAGGAGGAGAAGATGTGCAGAGTTCCAGGCTACTTTTTCTTTACCCATTTGCAATGCAGCTGACAGACAGAGGGTTATTAGCTATAACATAAAAAAAGTGCTTTCATAAACTGACAAAAAAAAGGACAAAAGATAAACAATAGGAAAATGGACAAGAGATGTGGAGAATCCATTGACAGAAAATTAAATCCAAGTAGCCAATGAATACATGAAAAAAATTGTTTAGAAACACTAGTACTAAGAACTAGGAAATTATAAATTAAAACTAATAATGTAAACATCAGGTAGGCAAGCATTTATAAAGAAAACTAAGATATCATTGGTGAAGTTGTGGGGGAAAAGGTACTATTATACTTTTTGGTGGAACTGTAAATTGTTACAGTGTCTTTAGAAAGCATCATTGCAGCAGCCATTAAAATGAAAAATACATATATTCTATGTGCATATTGTTTCTTGGAGACCTGCCCCTCACTGCCTCTCAGTTCTCACAGTGTGGGTGGAGTTCCAACTCCTACCTTGGAAGCAGGACATGAAAACTACATCTGAGCAAAGCAGGTCATAAAACTTCCCTGGCCACCATGCCTGGCTCAGGAGTGGGCTCAGGAGTGGGCACATGACCTAGGCTGGTCTAATCCAAGTCAATCTCAGAGCTTTTGCTAGGAATGCTAGGATAAAGATGCCTGTCTTCCTCTGGATTCAAACTTGGAAGGACTTATTCTGTGTAACTGCTAAAAGCCCTCATAAGTCTATGTGGGAACCAGGCACGTTGGCTTACGCCTATAGTCCTAGCACTTTGGGAGGCTGAGGCAGGCAGATTGCTTGAATCCAGGAGTTCAAGACCAGCCTGAGCAACATTGTGAAACCCTGTCTCTACAAAAAAAAATACAAAAAGTTAGCCAGCATGGTGGTGTGCACCTAGAGTCCCAGCTACTCATGAAGCTGAGGTACAAGGATCACTTGAGCCCAGGAGGCAGAAGTTGCAGTGAACGGAGATTGCACCACTACACCCCAGCCTAGGCAACAGAACAAGACCCTGTCTGACAATGATAATAATGATAAAAAGAAAAAGACTATGTGGAATATGGCCATAAAAATGCCCCTATCAAAGTAAAAGTGACTGATGGATTCAGCTGCTGTCCCTCAGATGTATCCACCATATTCATCCCAAGGTCATGCTTCCTATAAGCTACTTTCTGCCAAGACTAAACATAGAAGGGATAATAATATGGGATACTTTTAGTGGGAGATCTTGGCTGGAAAATTCCCCATCAAGGTGGTTGAAACTTTCTTAGAACTGTGCTGCACTTTGAAACTCTACCAACCAAATTCTCCTTCCTCTTTTCCTCTCTCTTCTTCACCAGTGTCAGACCTGCATTGCTGTTTGAAGGTTCTCACCTGCACTAGCTCCTTCCCTCTTATTTTTTACTTTCTTTTTTTTTAAGATGGAGTTTTGCTCTCTCTTGCTGCCCAGGCCGGAGTGCAATGGCATGATCTCAGCTCACCGCAACCTCCACCTCCTGGGTTCAAGCAATTCTCCTCTCCCAGCCTCCTGAATAGCTGGGATTACAGGCATGTGCCCCCACGCCTGGCTAATTCTGTATTTTTTTTTCAGTAGAGACGGGGTTTCTCCATGTTGGTCAGGCTGGTCTCAAACTCCTGACCTCAGGTGATCCGCCCACCTCAGCCTCCCAAAGTGCTGGGATTACAGGCGTGAGCTACTGTGCCTGGCCTCCCCTTTATTTTTTTTGTTTCCCAAGTAAAACTCTTGGACTTCTAATCCCATCTTAGCAGATCTTGAAGGACTTGAGCTAATACAAATGCTACTGAGTGTTCTGACAGAACCAGTGGTAAGATAAAATTTTGAGATTTGTTTACTTACTCTCCGATGGACAAAGAAGATACCATATTAAGCAGTATGTGGAGTATGGATAACTCCTAGGAAGAGATGGCAGCTGCATTGTTAAAGACTTCACGGTGATGAAATGTTTTCTACCTAGGAAAACAAACTGGTAATTGGGAATCCCCTGGTTAGTATAATAATTGAAGCATTTGAAAGATATAGGGGGACAGTGCCTGCAAGGACAACAGAGTTGGTTGGTTACAGAGTAGTACTGATGCCTTGCAGAGGGACAATGAGAAACCACATGCCTTTGATTGGCAGTTAAAGGTTAAGTATGAAAGCTACAAGGTATCTTTAGCAGCCCTTATCTCCAGTAGTGGAAGAGTGGAGAAAGCTAGCAGCAGATTGAGGATACGATAGTTACAGAGCTCCAGAGGCACTTAGATTATACCAGCCAGGCAGGTCTGTATGCTAAAGGTAAGAGCTTGGGTTGGGAAAACGGAATCCTGAAACAGCTTCTGTGGTGAAACATTATTACTCTATTACTTTAAGAACCCCACTATCCCCATGGATGTTAATGAGTTCAGCTCTGTGACTGCCTCTACTGTCAGTTTTGGCCTGCAGAGGGGAGCTGCTGAATTTTTTAATGATGTTGGTGCCCTTCTTACCAGCACATTCTTGATGGCCTTGGTGAGTGGATGGATACCGCTAATGTTGACTCTGCAGATCCTCCAGGAATCTAAGAACTTGCAGGAGTGGCCAACCCTTCTGCTGGAAAACGCAGTAAGTGTATCTTAATAGGTGTCCTCTCAGGAGAACCCCTACCTCTTCTCTTGGCTGCTAGGCCAATAACTAGGGTTAAATCCAGTGGGGGACATGCTGAGCCTAATAAGGGAGGAAAGAAATTATATTCCAAGGTATAACTAGCCAATGAGGGCCATCAATACTGAATTTTGAGGGTGTCTGAACAGGGGGCTAGAATATGACACTGAACAAGCAAGGTTTCTTTGACTTGGAAGTACTTTTGTAGGACATGAAATTTAATGGTCTGGTAATACCCAGGGGACAGTGCTAACTCATTGTTAGAATGGCTCTTAGAAGCGTAAGAAAGTGATCCAACACTGAGCAAAGTGGAAATGCCTGAGTTGCCTAGGCAGGAGGAAGAGGAAGGAATAAAAAGACTGAGAAGGAGAAGTAGGCTTGCTGGAGTGGCTATATTATGTGAGGTCAGAAAAATTACAAGATAACTATGTTCCAGGGGAGAGTCCAGAGGAAACACCATTCACCAAGGAAATCGGGAATGTGCTGGTAAGAAGGGCACTTGCATCACTGAGAAGTTCAGTAGCTTTCTTCTGCAGGCCAAGACTGACAATAGAGGCAGTCACAGAGCTGTAATTGTTAATATCCAATGGGAATACTGGGGCCTCCAAAGTAATAGTGATCATGTCATGGCATGTAAATGAAAGAAGCCAGAATCTCACAACCATCAAGATCAGAGGGGTGGTCAATGGAAGCCTGCCTACAGCAAGGTATAGAGATGGGTAAGAGACCATGGCACCTCTAGGGGCAAAACAGGGGAGTAGCCAGTAAGGGAGATGTTTAACATCCACAACCAGAAAAGGGCAATGATGGAGGAGTAGGAAGCTGATGACAATGACCCCAATAAACAGTCATTATCCCTTGCTCACTGTATTAGTCCATTCTCACACGCTATAAGGACATATATAAGACTTGGTAATTTATAAAGGAAAGGTTTAATTGATTTACAGTTCAGCATGGATGGGGAGGCCTCCAGAAACTTACAATCATGGCAGAAGGGAAAGCAAACACAACCTGCTTCACATGGTGGCAGGAAGGAGAAGTGCCAAACTAAGAGGGAAAAGTCCCTATAAAACCATCAGATCTCATGAGAACTCACTCACTATCACGAGAATAGCAGCATGGGGGTAACCAGCTCCATGATTCAATCACCTCCCATCAGGTCCCTCCCATGACATGTGGGGACTATGAGAACAACAATTCAAGATGAGATTTGGGTGGGACACAGCCAAAGCATATCATTCTGCCCCTGAACCCTTCCAAATCTCATGTCCTCACATTTCAAAACACATTTATCCCTTCCCAACTGTCACCCAAAGTCTTAACTCATTTCAGCATTAACTCAAAAGTCCAAGTCCAAAGTCTCATCTGAGACAAGTCAAGTCACTTCTGTCTATGAGCCTGTAAAATCAAAAGAAAGTTAGTTACTTCTTAGATACAATGGGAATATGGATATTGGGTAAATACACCAGTTCCAAATGGGAGAAATTAGCCAAAATGAAGGGGCTACAGGCCCATGCAAGTCTGAAATCCAGCAGGGCAGTCAAATCTTAAAGCACCAAATGATCTCCTTTGACTGTATGTCTCACAACCAGATCATGCTGATGCAAGAGGTGGGCTCCCACGGCCTTGGGCAGCTCCACCCCTGTGGCTTTGCAGGGTACAGCCCCCTTCTTGGTTGCCTTCATGGGTTGGTGTTGAGTGTCTGCAGCTATTCCAGGCGCATGATGCAAATTGTTGGTGGAGCTACCATTCTGGGGTCTGGAAGATGGCCATCCTCTTCTTGCAGCTCCACTAGGCAGTGCCCTAGTGGGGACTCTGTGTGGGGGCTCTGACCGCACATTTCCCTTCTGCACTGGCCTAGCAGAGGTTCACTATGAGGGCTCCACCCCTGTGCAAACTTCTGCCTGGACATCCAGGGATTACCATACATCCTCTGACATCTAGGCTGAGGTTCCAACCCTGAATTCTTGATTTCTGTGCACCCACAGGCCCAACACCATGTGGGAGCTGCCAAGGCTTGGGGCTTGCACCCTCTGAAGCAACAGCCTGAGCTCTATGTTGGTCCCTTTTAGCCACAGCGGGGATGCAGGCACTATGCCTCTAGACTGCACAAAGCAGCAAGACCCCAAGCCTAAGCAACAAAGCCACTTTTTCCTCCTAGGCCTCTGGGCCTGTGATGGGAGGGGCTGCCATGAAGACATCTGATATGTGCTGGAGACATTTCCCCCCATCATCTTGGTGATCAACATTTGGCTCCTCATTACTTATGCAAATTTCTGCAGCCAGCTTGAATTTCTCCTCCGAAAGAACATGGGTTTTTCTTTTCTATCACATTGTCAGGCTGCAAATATTCTAAACTTTCATGCTCTGCTTCCCTTTTATACATAAGTTTCAATTCCAAACCATATCTTTGTGAATACATAAAACTGAATGCATTTAACAGCACCCAAGACACCTCTTGAATGCTTTGCTGCTTAGAAATTTCATCTACTGGATACTGTACATTATTTCTCTCAAGTTAAAATTCCACAGATCTCTAGGGCAGGGGCAAAATGCCAAGAGTCTCTTTGCTAAAACATAGCAAGAGTCACCTTTATGCCAGTTCCCAACAAGTTCCTCATCTGCATCTGAGACCACCTCAGCCTGGACTTCATTGTCCATATGACTATCAGCATTTTGGTCAAAGGCATTCAACAAGTCTAGGAAGTTCCAAACTTTCCAACATCTTCCTCTCTTCTTCTAAGCCTCCAAACTGTTCCAACCTCTGCCTGTTACCTAGTTCCAAAGTCACTTTCACATTTTCAGGTATCTTTACAGGAGTAGGTCACTACCCGGTACCAATTTACTGTATTAGTCCATTCTTACCCTGCTATAAGGACATATCTGAGAATGAGTAATTTATAAAGGAAAGTGGTTTAATTGACTCACAGTTCCATATGGCTGAGGAAGCCTCAGGAAACTTCCAGTCATGGCAGAAGGGGAAGCAAATATGTTCTTCTTCACATGGCAGCAGGAAGAAATGCTGAACAAAGAAGGAAAAGCCCTTTATAAAATCATCAGATCTTGTGATAACTTACTCAATATCATGAGAACAGCAGCATTGGGAAAACCACCACACGATTTAATTACCTCCCACTAAGTCCCTCCCACAACATGTGGGGATTATGGGAGCTACAAGTCAAGATGAGATTTAGGTGGGGATACAGCCAAACCACATCACTCACTTCCCAAACTTTAGTTAATTTTCAGATCCAGACCCATTGAATGAAGAGGTGGCCAGGTTCCTAGAAGGGACTCTGCAACATTGCTAGAAATATATATTATAATTTTCCCAGTGCTTCCCCAAAGGAAATTACCACCACTTACTAAGGGGTATGTACACTAGGAAAAGTGGAATACCTAATATTTTAAAAATTACTGGACACAGGGCCTGAGTTGCATTGATACATGGAGACCCAAGCCATAACCATATCTAATCCTGTCTTGGCATCTGCTTCTCAGAAAACTCCACTTCATAAGGAGAGAGCCAGCATGAAAATGGAGTTGCTTCAGAAAAAGAAACAGGTTCTGGTGATCCATCTGGACACTGGATCAGATCGTGCCTGGAGTCAGGTTGTTCCATTACCACTAACCAAGTCAATAAATTCACCTTTTGCTTAAGCCAGTTTGAGTTATGGTTTCTGTCTCTTGAGCATCCCTTGACAGTAACATATAAAGACTCCTGATAGGCAGGAAAGATGATGGTAACAGATTTGCAATTATTGTTCTTAAGGAAGGTTCTCATGCCCTTTCCTGGAGTTGATCTCAATATCCGCAATGAGGAAGGGGACAATGTGAGTCTACAAATCCCATGTATAAAGTTCCTTTTGTTCATAAATCATGTTTGCTCTCTTGCTTCTCCTATCTACAAGTACATTTCCACATATGTATGTTTTGTATTTATATATACAAACACACACATACACACATTTGCAAAATATACAAACATTATCTATCTATCTATCTATCTATCTATCTATCTAAAATATAAGGGAACCGGGCACGGTGGCTTATGCCTGTAATCCCAGCACTTTGGAAGGTTGAGGCGAGTGGATCACCTGAGGTTGGGAGTTTGAGACAAGCCGGACCAACATGGAGAAACCCTGTCTCTACTAAAAATGCAAAATTAGCCAGGCATGGTAGTGCATGTCTGTAATCCCAGCTACTCTGGAGGCTGAGGCAGCAGAATCACTTGAACCCAGGAGGTAGAGGTTGCAGTGAGTTGAGATTGTGCCATTGCAAAATCTTGTTGCCTGGGCAACAACAGCAAAACTCCTTCTCAAAACATAAAATAAAATAAAATAAAATAAAATAAAATAAAATAAAATAAAATAAAATAAAATAAAATAAAATAATATCGATATAGATATATGGAAAGTTTTTTGACAATGTCCTAAATTAAGAACAGAAAATTGTGATTATTGTCTGCTATGAGAGATCCTTAATTTCTAGAGTAGAATAGTAGAAAAGATTGCTCCCAGCATGAGTGACACAGAAGACGGGTGATTTCTGCATTTTCCACTGAGGTACCAGGTTCATCTCACTAGGGAGTGTGGGACAATCAGTGCTGGTCAGCTGCTGCAGCCCGACCAGCAAGAACTGAAGCAGGGCGAGGCATTGCCTCACTTGGGAAGCACAAGGGGGAAGGGAATCCCTTTTCATAGCCAGGGGAACTGAGGCACACAACACCTGGAAAATCGGGTAACTCCCACCCCAATACTGTACTTTACCAAGGGTCTTAGCAAACGGCACATCTGGAGATTATATCCCACACCTGGCTGGGAGGGTCCCATGCCCGCAGAGCCTCCCTCATTGCTAGCACAGCAGTCTGCGATCTAACGGCAAGGCAGCAGCAAGGCTGGGGCAGGGGCGCCTGCCATTGCTGAGGCTTAAGTGGGTAAACAAAGCTGCTGGGAAGCTTGAACTGGGTGGAGCCCACAGCAGCTCAAGGAGGCCTGCCTGTCTCTTTAGACTCCACCTCTGGGGACAGGGCACAGCTAAACAAACAAACAAACAAAAGCAGCAGAAACCTCTGCAGACGCAAACGACCCTGTCTGACAGCTTTGAAGAGAGCAGTGGATCTCCCAACGTGGAGGGTGAGATCTGAGAATGGACAGACTGCCTGCTCAAGTGGATCTCTGACCCATGAGTAGCCTAACTGGTAGACATCCCCCACTAGGGGCAGACCAACACTCCACACCTCACACGGTGGGGTACACCCCTGAGACAAAGCTTCCAAAGGAAGAATCAGACAGGTACACTTGCTGTTCAGCAATATTCTATCTTCTGCAGTCTCTGCTGCTGATACCCAGGCAAACAGGGTCTGGAGTGGACCTCAAGCAATCTCCAACAGACCTACAGCTGAGGGTCCTGACTGTTAGAAGGAAAACTAACAAACAGGAAGGACACAAAACCCCATCAGTACGTCACCATCATCAAAGACCAAAGGCAGTTAAAATCACAAAGATGGGGAAAAAGCAGGGCAGAAAAGCTGGAAATTCAAAAAATAAGAGCACATCTCCCCCTCTAAATGAAGGCAGCTCATCGCCAGCAACTGATCAAAGCTGGATGGAGAATGACTATGACAGTTGAGAGAAGAAGGTTTCAGTCCATTAAACTTCTCAGAGATAAAAGAGGGATTACGTACCCAGTGCAAAGAAACTAAAAATCTTGAAAAAAGAATGGAAGAATGGATAACTAGAATAATCAATGCAGAGAAGGCCATAAACGAACTGACAGAGATAAAAACCATGACATGAGAAATATGTGACAAATGCACAAGCTTCAGTAACTTTCTCGATCAACTGGAAGAAAGAGTATCAGCAATTGAGGATCAAATGAATGAAATGAAGCGAGAAGAGAAGTCTAAAGAAAAAAGAGGAAAAAGAAATGAACAAAGCCTTCAAGAAGTATGAGATTATGTGAAAAGACCAAATGTACGTCTGATTGGGATGCCTGAAAGTGAGGGGGAAAATGGAACCAAGTTGGAAAACACTCTTCAGGATATCATCCAGGAGAACTTCCCGAACCTGGTAAGGCAGGCCAACATTCAAATTCAGGAAATACAGAGAATGCCACAAAGATACTCCTTGAGAAGAGCAACTCCAAGACACATAATTGTCAGATTCACCAAAGTTGAAATAAAGGAAAAAATGTTAAGGGCAGCCAGAGAGAAAGGTCGGGTTTCCCACAAAGGGAAACTGATCAGACTAACAGTAGATCTCTCAGCAGAAACTCTATAAGCCAGAAGACAGTGGGGGCCAATATTCAACATTCCTAAAGAAAAGAATTTTCAACCCAGAATTTCATATCCAGCCAAACTAAGTTTCATAAGTGAAGGAGAAATAAAATCCTTTACAGATAAACAAACGCTTAGAGATTTTGTCACCACTAGGCCTGCCTTACAAGAGACACTGAAGGAAGCACTAAACATGGAAAGGAGCAACCGGTAATAGCCATTGCAAAAACATGCCAAAATGTAAAGACCATCGATGCTAGGAAGAAACTGCATCAACTAACGAGCAAAATAACCAGTTAATATCATAATGACAGGATCAAGTTCACACATAACCATATTAACCTTAAATGTAAATGGACTAAATGGTCCAATTAAAAGACACAGACTGGCAAACTGGATAAAGAGTCAAGACCCATCACTTTGCTGTATTCAGGAGACCCATCTCACACGCAGAGACATACATAGGCTCAAAATAAAGGGATGGAGGAAGATCTACCAAGCAAATGGAGAACAAAAAAAAAGCAGTGGTTGCCATTCTAGTCTCTGATAAAACAGACTTGAAACCATCAAAGATCAAAAGAGATAAAGAAGGCCACTACATAATGGTAAAGGGATCAATTCAACAGGAAGAGCTAACTATCCTAAATATATATGCACCCAATACAGGAGCACCCAGATTCATAAAGCAAGTCCTTAGAGACTTACAAAGAGACTTAGACTCCCATACAATAATAATGGGAGACTTTAACACCCCACTGTCAACATTAGACAGATCAATGAGACAGAAAGTTAACAAGGATATCCAGGAATTGAACTCAACTCTGCACCAAGTGGACCTAGTAGACATCTACAGAATTTTCCCCCCTAATCAACAGAATATACATTCTTCTCAGCACCACATCGCACTTGTTCCAAAATTGACCACATAATTGGAAGTAAAGCACTCCTCAGCAAATGTACAAGAACAGAAATTATAACAAACTGTCTCTCAGACCATAGTGCAATCAAACTAGAACTCAGGACTAAGAAACTCAATCAAAACTGCTCAACTACATGGAAACTGAATAACCTGCTCCTGAATGACTACTGAGTACATAACCAAATGAAGGCAGAAATAAAGATGCTCTTTGAAACCAATGAGAACAAAGATACAACATACCAGAATCTCTGGGACACATTTAAAGCAGTGTGTAGAGGGAAATTTATAGCACTAAATGCCCACAAGAGAAAGCTGGAAAGCTCTAAAATTGACACTCTAACATCACAGTTAAAAGAACTAGAGAAGCAAGAGCAAATACATTCAAAAGCTAGCAGAAGGCAAGAAATAACTAAGACCAGAGCAGAACTGAAGGAGATAGAGACAAAAAAAAACCCTCCAAAAAATCAATGAATCCAGGAGTTGGTTTTTTGAAAAGATCAACAAAATTGATAGACCGCTAGCAAGACTAATAAAGAAGAAAAGAGAGAAGAATCAAAAAGATACAATAAAAAATGATAAAGGGGATATCACCACTGACCCCACAGAAACACAAACTACCATCAGAGAATACTATAAACATCTCTATGCAAATAAACTGAAAAATCTAGAAAAAATGGATAATTTCCTGGACACTTACACTCTCCCAAGACTAAACCAGGAAGAAGTTGAATCCCTGAATAGACCAATAGCAGGCTCCGAAATTGAGGCAATAATTAATAGCCTATCAACCAAAAAAAGTCCAGGACCAGATGGATTCACAGTTGAATTCTACCAGAGGTACAAGGAGGAGCTGGTACCATTGCTTCTGAAATTATTCCAATCAATAGAAAAAGAGGGAATCCTCCCTAACTCATTTTATGAGGCCAACATCATCCTGATACCAAGGGCTGGCAGAGAAACAACAAAAAAAGATAATTTTAGACCAATCCCTGATGAACATCGATGCAAAAATCCTCAATAAAATACTAGCAAACTGAATCCAGCAGCACATCAAAAAGCTTATCCACCATGATCAAGAGGGCTTCATCCGTGGGATGAAAGGCTGGTTCAACATATGCAAATCAAGAAACGTAATCCAGCATATAAACAGACCCAAAGACAAAAACCACATAATTATCTCAATAGATGCAGAAAAGGCCTTTGACAAAATTCAACAGCCCTTCATGATAAAAACTCTCAATAAATTCGGTATTGATGGAACGTATCTCAAAGTAATAAGAGCTATTTATGACAAACCCACAGCCAATATCATACTGAATGGGCAAAAACTGGAAGAATTCCCTTTGAAAACTGGCACAAGACAGGGATGCCCTCTCTCACCACTCCTATTCAACATAGTGTTGGAAGTTCTGGCTAGGGCAATCAGGCAAGAGAAAGAAATCAAGGGTATTCAGTTAGGAATAGAAGAAGTCAAATTGTCCCTGTTTGCAGATGACATGATTGTATATTTAGAAACCCCATCATCTCAGCCCAATATCTCCTTAAGCTGATAAGCAACTTCAGCATAGTCTCAGGATACAAAATTAATGGGCAAAAATCACAAGCATTCTTATATACCAGTAACAGACAAACAGAGAGCCAAATCATGAATGAACTTTCCACAATGGCTTCAAAGAGAATAAAATACCTAGGAATCCAACTTACAAGGGATGTAAAGGACCTCTTCAAGGAGAACTACAAACCACTGCTCAGTGAAATAGAAGAGGACACAAACAAATGGAAGAACATTCCATGCTCATGGATAGGAAGAATCGATACTGTTAAAATGGCCATAGTGCCCAAGGTAATTTATAGATTCAATGCCATCCCCATCAAGCTACCAATGAGTTTCTTCACAGAATTGGAAAAAACTACTTTAAAGTTCATATGGAACCAAAAAAGAAACTGCATTGCCAAGACAATCCTAAGCCTAAAGAACAAAGCTGGAGGCATCACGCTACCTGACTTCAAACTATACTACAAGGGTAGAGTAACAAAAGCAGCATGGTACTGGTACCAAAACAGAGATATAGACAAATGGAACTGAACAGAGCCCTCAGAAATAACACTACATATCTACAATCATCTGATCTTTGACAAACCTGAGAAAAACAGGAAATGGGGAAAGGATTCCCTATTTAATAAATGGTGCTGGGAAAATTGGCTAGCCATAAGTAGAAAGCTGAAACTGGATCCTTTCCTTACTCCTTATATGAAAATTAATTCAAGATGGATTAGAGACTTAAATGTTAGACCTAATACCATAAAAACCCTAGAAGAAAACCTAGGTAATACCATTCAGGACATAGGCATGGTCAAGGACTTCATGTCTAAAACACCAAAAGCAACGGCAACAAAAGCCAAAATTGACAAATGGGATCTAATTAAACTAAAGAGCTTCTGCACAGCAAAAGAAACTACCATCAGAGTGAACAGGCAACCTACAGAATGGGAGAAAATTTTTGCAATCTACTCATCTGACGAAGGGCTAATATCCAGAACCTACGAAGAACTTAAACAAATTTACAAGAAAAAAACAACCCCATCAAAAAGTGGGCAAAGGATATGAACAGACATTTCTCAAAAGAAGACATTCATACAGCCAACAGACACATAAAAAAATGCCCGTCATCACTGGCCATCAGAGAAATGCAAATCAAAACCACCATGAGATACCGTCTCACACCAGTTAGAATGGCAATCATTAAAAAGGAAACAACAGGTGCTGGAGAGGATGTGGAGAAATAGGAACACTTTTACACTGTTGGTGGGATTGTAAACTAGTTCAACCATTATGGAAAACAGTATGGCGATTCCTCAAAGATCTAGAACTAGAAGTACCATAGGACCCAGACATCCCATTACTGGGTATACTCAAAGGATTATAAATCATGCTGCTATAAAGACACATGCACACGTATGTTCATTGCGGCACTATTCACAATAGCACAGACTTGGAATCAACCCAAATGTCCATCAGTGACAGACTGGATTAAGAAAATGTGGGCACATATACACCATGGAATACTATGCAGCCATAAAAAAGGAGGAGTTCATGTCCTTTGTAGGGACATGGATGCAGCTGGAAACCATCATTCTCAGCAAACTATCGCAAGAACAGAAAACCAAACACTGCATTTTCTCACTCATAGGTGGGAACTGAACAATGAGATCACTTGGACTCGGGAACGGGAACATCACACACTGGGGCCTATTATGGGGAGTGGGGAGAGGGATTGCATTGGGAGTTATACCTGATGTAAATGACGAGTTGATGGGTGCTGACAGGTTGATGGGTGCAGCACACCAACATGGCACAAGTATACATATGTAACAAACCTGCACGTTATGCACATGTACCCTAGAACTTAAAGTATAATTTAAAAAAAAAAAGAAAATATCAGGACATCCCTTCCCTCAGAGCATCACCTTGGTATGCCTACTGCTTCCTCCCCTGGCCCAAATGTGTACCTCACCAGCTCTGGGTTCCTGAATCTATTCAGGGAGTTGCAACATCCCACCTTAGGCAGAGGGTTGAGAAAGTGACATCACAACCCATGATGCCTGAAACCCTTGAGCTGGCCTCAGTGTCTTAGTGCCTTGTGACTGAGGTTTCATTTCCTCATCAAAAGTACCATCCTGCCCAGAGAAGGAAGGTAGCCCCAACTCTGGCCAACTTGGAATCAGCAATCTCACACCCCCCCCAACATAACAAGTGCCACTTGTCACACTTCCAAACCGCTCTTAGCTGATGACCTGTTTATGCTTCCTCAGAAAAAATGAAACCAGCCGGAAGGAAATTTCCCCAGCCTCCACCTCAATATTTACCCATGTTTGCACTCACATTTCTGCTTTCCTTCATACTCCATTTCAAAGCCAAACCTGCCTGTGGTGTTATGTTATATATTGGTTTTCATCCACAGTTCCTGGTTCCTAACTCCCATTGCCCTTGTTACAGTCTTTTGTGATAATGTTGGGTGTGTGAGGCCTCATGGGTGGGACTCCGACCTTCTCCTGCTTCAAGGCACGACTCCAATGCTTCCCTGCCTTTCTGATTGTGGGTCTTAAGACCCTCCCATGAGAGGGTCTGACCCTATATCCTGGGAGAAGGAATGCTGACATCATGAAGCTTCCATAAAAACTCAAGAGGAAAGGGTTCAGTGAGCTTCCAGATAACTGAACATGTGGAGGTTCCTGGAGGGTGGTGCACCAGGGAGGGCATGGAATCTCCCTGCCCCTTCCCCCATACCTTGTCCTATGTATGTGTCTCTTCATCTGTATCCCTCATAATATCCTTTATAATAAACCAGAAAATGTAAGTAAGTGTTTCCCAGAGTTTTGTGGGCCACTCTAGCAAATTAATTGAACCGAAGGAGGGGGTTATGAGTACTCCAACTTGAGGTCAGGCATAGTGGCGCACACCTATAATCCCACCACTTTGGGAGGCTGAGGCAGGTGGATCACTTGAGGTCAGGAGTGTGAGACCAGCCTGGCCAACACGGTGAAACCCCATCTCTACTAAAAATACAAAAAAACAAACAAACAAAAATTAGTGAGGCATGGTGGTACCTGCCTGTAGTCCCAGCTACTCAGGAGGCTGAGGCAGGAGAATTGCTTGAACCTAGGAGGTGGAGGTTACAGAGCCGAGAGCATGCCACTGCTCTCCAGCCTGGGCAACAGAGGAAGACTCGGTCTCAACAAAAATCAAAACAAAAACAAAAACCTTGAAACTGGTTGGTCAGAAGTTCCAAAGGCCCATACTTGCAACTGGTATGTGGTGGAGGGGGGTAGGGTAGTCTTGGGGACTGAGTCCTCAACCTGTAGGATCTGACATTGTCTCTGGGTAGATAGTGTCCGAATTGAATTAGAGGACACTGAGCTGGTGTCCACTGCTTGGTGTGTGGAGAATAAAGCCCCACATATTTGGTCACAAAATCTTCTTCTGTGTTGATGGTTGTTGATGAGTGCCATGAGTAGAGGAAAAACACAGAGAGAGTGTTCCCTACACACTGCCTGAGGGCACTAGATCTCACCCTACTCATCTTCCCAACAATACTGCTCCAGCAACTTTCTTCTTGCTCTTCTGCATCCCTCATTTTTCAGTCTCTATAGGATCATTCCCCACAATATGTCAGTATACTGTTGTTAATCCTGTCTTTAAAAACACTTATATACCGTGTCCTAATGGCACTTCCTTAACTAGCAATCACTTCATTGTTCCCCCTGGCAGAAAATTTTTCAAGAGAATTCTTGATTATTTACTTCAGTGCTCATCCAATTGTCTCTTTCTCTCTCTCTCTTTTTTTGTTTGTTTGTTTGAGACGGAGTCACGCTCTGTCACCCAGCTGGACTGCAGTGGTGGATCTTGGTTCACTGCAACCTCCACCTTCCAAATTCAAGTGATTCTCCTGCCTCAGCTTCCTGAGTAGCTGGAACTACAGGTGTGTGCCACCACGCCCAGCTAATTTTTGTATTTTTAATGGAGATGGGGTTTTACCATGTTGACCAGGCTGGTCTCAAACTCCTGACCTCAAGTGATCCACCCACCTCGGCTTCCCAGAGTTCTGGAATTACAGGCATGAGCCACCACACCTGGCTCCATCTGTCTCTTAAACCCTCTCCAATCAGACTTTAACCCCACACTCCACCAAAATGGCTCTTGGATAAACAAAGGATCCTAAAAGCAGCAAAAGAAAAGAAACAAATGACCTACAATGGAGCTCCAATACGCTTGGCAACAGACTTTTCTAAGTCGAAACTTTTTCAGTGGAAACCTTACAGGCCAGGAGAGATTGGCATGACATATTTATTTATTTATTTATTTATTTATTTATTTATTTATTTAAGATGGAGTCTCGCTCTGTTGCCCAGGCCAGAGTGCAGTGGCGTGAACTCTGCTCACTGTAAGCTCCTCCTCCTGGGTTCACGCCATTCTCCTGCCTCAGCCTCCCAAGTAGCTGGGACTACAGGCACCCGCCACTATGCCCGGCTAATTTTTTTCTGTATTTTTTTTTTTTAGTACAGACAGGGTTTCACCGTGTTAGCCAGGATGGTGTCGATCTCCTGACCTCGTGATCCACCTGCCTCAGCCTCCCAAAGTGCTGGGATTATAGGCGTGAGGCATCGCGCCTGGCCGACATATTTAAAGTACTAAAGGAAAATAACCTTTTATCCTAGAATAGTATATACAGTGAAAATATCCTTCAAACATGAAGGAGAAATAAAGACTTTCTAATACAAACAAAAGCTGAGGGATTTCATCAATACCAGACCTGTCCTACAAGAAATGCTAAAGGGAGTAGTACTTCAATCAAAAAGAAAGGCATTAATAAGCAATAAATCATCACCTGAAGATACAAAACTCACTGGTAAAAGTAAGAACACAGAAAAACAGAATATTATAACACTGTAACTGTGGTTTGTAAACTACTCTTATCCCAAGTAGGAAGACTAAATGATGAAACAATAAAAAAAAAAAAAAAAAAAAAAAAAAAAAACAACTACAACACTTCAAGATATAGTCAGTACAATAAGATATAAAAGAAACAACAAAAAGTTAAAAAGCAGGGGAAGTTAAGGTGTAGAGTTTTTAATCAGTGTTCGTTTTGCTTGTTTATTTACACAAATAGTGTAAAGTTGTTATCAGGTTAAAATAAAGGGTTATAAGATAGGATTTGCAAGCCTCATGGTAACCTCAAACCAAAAAACATACAATGGATACACAAAAAACAAAATGGCTCTTGTCAAGGACATTAAAGACCTCCATGTGCTAACCTCAGTGTAGCACATGGAGATCAAATCTCAGTCATCATCTTCCTTGACTTATTAACACCATCTGGTGCAATTTGTCATACCATCTTCCTTGGTATCTTTTTCACTTGGCTTCCAGTTCACCATGCTCTCTTAAATTCCCTCCTACCTCTCTGGTTGCTCCTACTCAGTCTTGTTTTTTGGATGCTCCTTTTCTCCAAGAACTGTTACTATTGGTGTGAACTCGACTGAATTCTTGATTTTTCTTTTCTAAGTACATTCATTATCTTGGTAATCTCAATCAATAGCATGGCTGTAAATACCATCCACGCACTGCTCACTCCCAAATTTATATTTTTAGCTTGAACCTCACTCCTAATATCCAGTCAAACACATCAGAATGCCTATTCAACATATGCAAATAAATGGCAACAAACATCTCAATACATTTGAAAGTTATGATCTTTTCTTCAATCCATTTTCTTATCCTTCTTGTTTCTCAGTCCAAAACTCTTGAAGTCATCCTTGATTCCTTTAATTCTCTGAAACTCTACATATAGTTCATTAGTAAATCACCTCTACCTTCAAATTAGCAAACTTCTACCTCCTCTTCTGTTACTGCAATTGTGCCCCAACTGGTCTCCTTGCTCCCACCCTTGACCTTCCTTCTTCTCACTGCTTATTGGTAATACTGCAGCCAGTAATTATTTTAAAATGAAGGACCAGGTAACAACTCTATTTGGAAGCTTCCATATCACCCAGAGTAATACCCAAACTCCTTACAAAAGACCTAGCCTGCGTGACCTGATACTTCCTCCACCTTGTAGCTCTGTCATCATCTATTACTCTTCTCTTCTTTCATTAGGCTACAACCTTGCTGGAATCTTTGATGTCTCTCTGATACACCAGGCATGCTGTCACCCTAGGGCCTTTTCAGCGGTTATTCCCTCTCCTGGACCACACTTTTTTCAGATAGCCCCTTGGCTACCTCCTTCACTTTCAAGTCTTTGTTCAAATGCCATCTTCTCAATGAGACCTAACCTGAATGACCTTAGAGAATATTGCAACCTGCACCTCCTCACACCAGCATCTCCAATTCCCTTGGCATGCTGTGTTGCCCTAAGACATTGAATTGCCTCCTAAATACTGTATAATGTACTCATTATGTTATTGCTTTTTGTTTTTTTCTTTCTCCTGTCCAGAACTTCAGCTCCATGAGATATGGGTTTTTGCCTCTTTTGTTCACTGATGTAACCTAAGCATTAGACAGTGCCTAGCACACAGTAGGTGCTCAATACATATGTTTTAGGTCAGGCACTGTGGCTCATGCCTGTAAACCTAGCACTTTGGGAGGCCAAGGCAGGTGGGTCACTTGAGTCCAGGAGGTCAAGACCAGCCTGGGCAACATGGCAAAACCCCGTCTCTACAAAAAATACATAAAAAGTAGCCAGGCATGATGGTGGGTGCCCGTAGTCCCAACTACTTGGGGGGCTGAGGAGAGAGGATTGCTTGAGCCCGGGAGGCCGAGGTTATAGTGAGCCGAGACCACAACACTGCATTCCAGACTGGGTGACAGAGTGGGACCCTGTCTCAAAAAAACTAAAACTAAAACTAAAACCCAATCATATGTGTTAATTGAATTTTTATCCTCAAATCATTTATCACCTTAGTTCTAGTCTAATATGCCAAGTTCTTTCAGATGTCTCTACTTGAATGTCCTTAAGACACCTCAAACTCAGTGTGCCCAAAGTCAGACTCATTTTCCCCCATCAAATTCGCTCTTTCTCCAGTTTTCCTAATTGGATTCATAGCATCAATAACCATCCAGTCACCTATGGGAGAAGCCACAGGGTCATTTGGCATTTTCAGTTTTGGAACAAGTTCCTAGCCTTCTCCTAATGCTAACGGGCATTTGATATTAATACTGAGCCTTTAGCCACACATGCAAACACTATGTTTTTCATTGCTTTTGCCACTTAGTCTCTTGGGGATTATTGTCCAAGGGTTTGTGTATTAGTCTGCTAGGGGTGCCATAACAAAATCCAACAGATTGGGTGGCTTCAATAACAGAAATTTATTTTTCACAAATTTACTTCTCTGGAGACTAAAAGTCCAAGATCAAATTGCTGGCAGGGTTGGTTTCTCCTGAGGATTCTCTCCTTGGCTCACAGAGGGCCACCATTTTGCTGTGTCCTCACGTCGTCTTTCTTCTGTGCACGTACACTTCCGTTGTCTTTTCCTCTTCCCATAAGGACACCAGTCCTATTGGGTTAGGGCCCCATTCTTGTGACTTCATTTAACCTTAATTAACTCCTCAAAGCCCTATCTCCAAACATAGCCACATTAGGGGTTAGGCCATCAATAAATGAATTTTGGGAGGAAAAAAATTCAGTCCATAACAATTAGACACAACATTTTTCTGTCCCTTTAAAATTATCCCTGTTTTCAAAAGTTATTCCTTGTGCATATGCGAACTTTGTTCTTTTCTTTCTATTTTCCATCTGTTTTGAATAATCTCTATTCTTGGCTTTATCATAAACAAATGTATGCCTGCTAAAATAGTTTTTACCAATTCTCTTACTGTTTTGCATTTATCAGGTGTAGATGGAGTTAATATTTGTAAAACATTTTTTAAAAATAGAGAACAGCAGCTAACAGAGTCAAGAACAGAACACTTCATGGTCCCAAATAACCAAGTATGACTACTAATGCCATCTATTGGCAGCAACAGAAATTGCGTGTTTTTAATCTGGATAGTAGCTTTGTTCAGATCTATCACGGTCTCCGTGCTGAAAATTTGAAGGTAAAGAAATCCCTGTATTCTCTTCCTTTACCTTCCATATTCCTGTCTGTGACAGTAAGCAGCCCAGCAGGAAGGTTAAATTGAAGATAATTCAACGAAGGGACTAAATACAGCGGGGTGTCAAGAGTAACAATAACCAAAGATGGTGAAGCACCCAGCGACTAACAACGAAGAGAAGCTATTACCATCCCTGCAACTGAAGAGACAGAGCAGGGAGTGGAGGGGCTGAAATCAGAGAGAACTGAAGGATTGCCCAATAGAAACTGTGCTCATAAGGTAAAGGAAACATAGTTTGGCTGAGTGAGTAGAGGGAGTAAATATCTAAATCTTTCTCTTCTCCTACTATCTATTCTCCCAAAGTCAGAGGAATAAAGAAACTCAGATAATACAATCTGTAGGTCAGTGTAGGGCAGAGAAGGATGGAGAATGAATTTGGAGGGTTAGCCAGTGTCTTGGTCTGTTTTGTACTGCTGTAGAGAAATGCCTGAGGCTGGGTAATTTATAATGAACAGAAATTTATTTGGCTCACAGTTCTGGGGGCTAGAAAGTCCAAGGTTAAGGGCCTTCTTGCTGTATCATCCCATGGTAGAAGGCAGAAGGAGAAGAAAGCACACATGTGAGAGAGGAAAGGGAGCCAAACTCATCCTTTTTATTAGGAACCTACTCCCATGATAACTAACCACTCCCTAGATAGTGGCATTAATCCATTCATGAGGGCAGACCCCTCGTGACCTAATCACCACTTAAAGGTCCCACCTCTCAACATTGTTGCATTGGGAATTAAATTTTCAACACATGAACTTTGGGGGACATGACAAAATCATGGCAGCTAGTGAATAATTAGCATAACTTGCCTTCACGAAATGAATTGCCCTCTCTTCTATTTTATGTATAGATTGAGTTCTTAAATGTCTCATCCATGGTGGTAAGTATTCCAACACAAAAAAGAATGTATTTAAGAGGAACTAATAAATACATATTTTTTAATAAATAAATGAATACTCATTATTTATCTCCATGACTTAAAATTTTGCTGGAGGAAAAAATGGCAACTGTACTCTATTTTATGTTATGCCTTATGCCCAATGAATTCCATCTGGAATTCAATACATTAAATTCCAATCCTGAATACAATAAATACAACAATAAAGCAAACAAGATCATTTTTCCTGATTCCTGGCTATATGTTTATATGAGAAACAAATTGAAATAATAAGAGAAAAATCCCCACAGTTTGCCTTTTAAAAATAAAATTTGAAGTATATTTTAAGAATAAGAATAGCTCACTTATCTTTGCTTTCAGCGTTAAAAGTTCTTACGAAGTCTTTAAACGAAAGTGAAGAATTATGTTTATCTCCAAAAGAAGTACTAAAGTCAACACTGAAAGCCCTTGAATGTAGTCCAACAGTTGAACTTTAATAAACAAACAGCCTGTTGAAGGCAGGCAGATTAAAAGTCTCCAGTATACTACAGGTTAATTAGCAAGTACTGTTACAGTTAGGTCTATACCTCCTTCCCCCAAACACAGAGAAATTATGTTTATGGTGACTGGTATTCCTTTGTTCTGACCATTATAACTGTCAATCACTAAACTGTGGAGTTGTCTGATATGACATTTAAGACAAACATACAAGTGTACTCATCAACTGCAGTCTAATTACTACAGTTGGCTTAATGACAGGGTTGCATCAATTTTTTAGTAGTCCTATCAATCTTGAAATCCTAAAGCAGATAGTCTAGCAGATCTCCAAATGTCGTATTCCCTTATATATTTCCAACTTGGGGAAAGAGAGCATGATGACTCAAGATTGTTTCCTTGGTATTTTGTTGTTTTGGAAAAAGGAGTATTTATAATCTATTAGACATTTTCGAGGGCACAAATAACATGAAAAGGATATTTCAGTGAAAAATGTACATTTTGCTTGGTTATTATTGCTAAGTGCATTGTTCAGCAAATGTTCTGCTATATTGAGTTTCAGGCATCACTTGAATTACATTATGGTGAGATTTGTGATTAAGGTAAGCTAACTCAAAATGACAAGCCAAGGGCTTTTAAAATCCACATTTCAATGAAATCTGGCAGCACAAAAACAGCTGCTCTAAGTCTGCTCTTCTAATATTTCAAAGGAAGAATAGCAATGGATTTCTGATACCATATGTGCCAACTGCAGAAATTCTAGAACAGCCTGAGAGACTGTGGGTGAAAGGTCACCCTCTGCCTTATACAGATGGTATGTTTAATTATTAAAGAGCAATTTTAATCATTTAATCATTTCAGACCTTGAAATGAAAGGTCTTCTTGGGTATCTTGAAGCTTGTTGCAACCTAAACTCTGCTGTCAAACTTCTAGGGAGCCAGAAAGTAACATATGTGATTTTATATCCTAACTCAATTTACATTCTCATGTGAGTTGAATTTGTTTTACAGGCTGTCAAAAACATTTCTTGGAAAAAAAATTGAAGGTCATGTCTTTAGCAGAGAATTTAAAGTTAAATCTAAATCCAGACTTAAGTCAGTCTTGAATTCCTCAGGAGGATGGCTCTTTCTTTCAGCAGAATTGTTTGTAGTGCTGTTGAAAATTTTCATATCTAGCCTCAAAAACATTTTCAGAAATAGTCTCTGTAGTTTTTCCACTAATAAAAATAAACAATACTGGCAAGGTGTCTGGCATGTAATGTTTAATAAATGTTAGGCCCTCCTCTCCTCCCTTTACCAAATGCATGCATGCATGCATTCACATGCATACACTGGAATTCATGTTTATGTGATTTTGCAAGAACAAGTGGAATGAAATCAAGGATAGTTCAACCATTCTTTAAAAAGCAAAAACAAATACAAAATTTCGAATTCATATGTTTTTAGATGAAGAAAATAATATAACTGAGCTAATAATAATAAAAAATATTGAGCAAGTGACATCAGCAACATGGCAGAATAGGACTTTCTAGTGCTTGTCCATCCACAGAAACATCAATTTGAATAACTACCCATGCACAAAAATACCTTCACAGGAGATGAAGGCTAACAGACAAAACTACTAAAAAATAATAATGTCTATAATTATTTCTTAAGGGATACAAATATAAAAAGATGTACATTGTGACATTAAAAACATAAAATGTGGATGATGTGGGGTAAAAATATAGTTTCTGTATGCAATCAAAGTTAAATTATCAGCTTAAAATAGACTGTTAAAACTATAAAATATTTTATGTAAGCATCATGGTAACAATAAAGTAAAACCCTATAGTAGATACATAAAAGACAAAAAGCAAGGAATCAGGCCGGGCATGGTGGCTCATGCCTGTAATCCCAGTACTTTGGGAGGCCGAGGCAGGTAGATCACTTGAGGTCAGGAGTGCAAGATCAGCCTGGCCAACATGGTAAAACCCCATCTCTACTAAAAATACAAAAGTTATCCAGGCATGGTGATGCACACCTGTAATCCCAGCTACTCGGGAGGCTGAGGCAGGAGAATTGGTTGAACCTGGGAGGCAGAGGTTTCAGTGAGCCGAGATCATGCCACTGCACTCCAACCTGGGCGACAAAGCGAAACCCTGTCTCAACAACAACAATGACAACAACAACAGCAGCAACAACAAAAGGAATAAAAGCATACCATAGAGAAAAATCACCTAATCACAAAGGAAGACAGCAAGAGACATCCAAGCACCTAAATATGGAAAGCAAATATTAATAGTTATAAAAGGAGAGATAGGCAATAATACAATAATAGGAGCGGACTTCAATAACTCACTTTTAACAATGGACAGATCATCCAGATGGAAAAAAATAAGGAAACATGACTTAAACAACACTTTAGACCAAATGGACCTAATAGACATAAAGAGAACATTCCATTCAAACAGCAGCAAAATGCACATTCTTCTCAGGTGCATATGGAACATAATCCAGGATAGATCATATGTTAGGTCACGAAAAAAGACTTAACAAATGTAAGAAGATTGAAGTCATATCAAGTATCTTTTCCAACCCAAATACTATGAAACTAGAAATGAATTGCAGGAGAAATTTGAAACTTTCACAAAAACAGAGATTAAACAACATGCTCCTGAGCAACTAATGGTTTAAAGATGAAATTAAAAGGGAAACCAAAATATATCTTGAGACAAATGAAAAAGGACACACAACATACCAAAACTTACATCATGGAGCAAAAACAGTTCTAAGAGGAAAGTTTGTAGCAATAAATGCCTACATCAAAAAAGAAGATCTCAAATAAACAGCCCAATATTATACCTCAAGGAACTAGAAAAGAAAAGAAATTAAGTAGAAAGAAAGAAATAATAAAGATTGGAGCAGAAATAAACAAAATAGACACTAGAAAAACAATAGAAAAGATCAAGAAAACTTTTGAAAAAATAGCCAAAATCACCAAACCTTTAGCTAGACTTTGGAAAAAGGACTCATAAATATCAGAAATGAGAGAGGAGACATTATAACTGATATCACAGAAATACAAAGTATTATAAAAGACTACTATAAACAATTATATGCCACAAATAGAATAATGTAGAATAAATGGATATATTCCCAGAAACATAAAACCTACCCTGATTGAATTATGAAGAAACAGAAAATCTGAACAAACCAATAATGTGTAAGGTAACTGAATCAGTAGTCAAAAATCTCCCATCAAAGAAAAGCTCAGGACCTGATGGCTTCACTTCATAGTCTACCAAACATTTAAAGAAGAGGTAATAGCAATCTTTCTCAAATTCTTCCAAAAAACTGAAGAAGAGTGAATAATTCCAAACTCATTTTATGAGCCCAGAATTATCCTGAAACCAAAGTCAGACAAGGACACTACAAAAAAAAGAAAATTATAGGCCAATATTCCTGATGAACATAGAATCAAAAACCCTCAACAAAATACTAGCAAGCCGAATTCAGCAGCACATTAGAAGAATCATTCACCATGATCAAGTGGGAGTTATTTCTGGTATGCAAGGATGGCTCAAAATATGCAAATCTATAAATATGATACACAACATTAACAGAATGAAAGACAAAACCATATGATCATCTCAATAGATGGAGAAAAAGCATTTGACAAAATTCAAAATTCTTTCATATTAAAAACTCTCAACAAATTAAGTATGGAAGGAATGTGCCTCAATACAACAAAGGCCATATATGACAAAACCACGGCTAACATCAAACTCAACAATGAAAAGTTGAAAGCACTTTCTCCAAGATCAGGAACAAGACAAAGATGCCCATTCTTGCCACATCTATTCAACATAGTACTGGAACTTTTAGCCAGAGCAATTAGACAAGAGCAAGAAATAAAAGGCATTCAAATTAGAAAAGAAGTAGTGAAAATATGTCTCTCTGTTTGAAGAAAACATAATATTATAATATATTTTTAAAAATAAAGACTCTACCAAAAAACTGTTAAAACTAATACAGAAATTCAACAAAGTTGTAGGAAAGAAAAATAACATACAAAAATTAGTAGCATTTCCATATACTAACAATGCACTAGCTGAAAAAGTTTTTAAAATCCCATTCACAATAGCTACAAAAAATTTAAAAAGTTAAAAATAAATTTAACCAAGAAGTGAAAGACTTGTACACTGAAACTATAAACATTGATGAAAAAAAAATAAAGAAGACACAAATAAATGGAAAGATATCCCATGTTCACACACTGGAAGAATTAATATTGTTAACCTGTCCATATTACTCAAAGCAATCTACAGATTAAATGCATACCTATCAAAATTTCAATGACATTTTTCACAGAAATAGAAAAAACAATCCTAAAATTTGCGTGGAACTCTTGAAGACCCTGAATAACCAAAGCAATCTTAAACAAAAAGAACAGAGTTTAAGGCATCACACTACCTGACTTCAAAATATACTACAAAGCTATAGTAACCAAAACAATTTTAACTGGCATAAAACAGACACACAGATCAATGGAACAATATAGAAAGCCCAGAAATAAACCCAGGCATTTTACAGTTAGTTGATTTTCAACAAAGGTACCAATAACACACAATGGAGAAAGGACAGTTCCTTCAATAGATGATAATGAAAAAACTGGATATCCACATGCATAAATATGAAATTAGACTCTTACATTACACCATATGTAAAAATCAATTCAAAATAGATTGAAGACTTAAACATAAGGCCTGAAACTGTAAAACTACTAGAAGAAAATATAGGGGGAAAGTTTCACGACATTGGTCTGGGGGATGGATTTTTTTTATATGACCCCAAAGCACAGACAACAAAAGCAAAAATAGACAAATGTGATTTTATCAAACTAAAAACTTTTGCACAGCAAAGGAAACAATTGAAAGAGTGAAGACACAAACTACAAAATGGGAGAAAATATTTGCAAACCATACATCTAATGAGAAGTAAATATCCAGAATATATAAGGAACTCAATAGCAAGAAAACAACCCTATTACCAAATGAGCAAAGAATCTAAATAGACAGCTCTCAAAAGAAGGCATACAAATGGCCAATAGCTATATGAAAATAATGCTGAGCATCACTAATCATCACAGAAATGCAAATTAAAGCCACAATGGGATATTTTATAACACATGAAGGTGGGCATGGTGGCTTTCATCTATAGTCCTCAGTTACTCGGGAGACTGAGGTGGGAGGTGAGTTCAGAAGTTGGAGACCAGCTTAGGCAACATAGCAAGACCCCATCTCTTGTTTGTTTGTTTGTTTATTTATTTATTATACTTTAAGTCCTAGGGTACATGTGCACAGCATGCTGGCTTGTTACGTATGTATACATGGGCCATGTTGGTTTGCTGCACCCATTAACTCGTCATTTACATTAGGTATTTCTACTAATGCTATCCCTCCCTCACTCCCCATCCCACAACAGGCCCTGGTGTGTGATGTTCCCCACCTTGTGGAATTTAGGAGGTATAAATGTTCCCTACTAAGAATGGGGTTCTTGTGAAGATTCAATAAAATTGTTTATTTGAATAAAATCATGATTTAGCATAGAACTTGACCCATAGGAAGCCTCAGGAGCTGTTGCTGTCATTGTTGTTACTGTCTGCATATAGCTCATGCACTGGAGTAATTTCTCTCTGGCCTCTGTCTCAGGACAGTTTGACCCTCCCCAGCTCTGGTCTCTTTTGGGGTTGGGTAAGAGTTAGGGGGTTGCTTAGAGGAGTTAGTACAGTAATGCAATACACAATGTTTCAGTCAATAACAGACCATGTGTATAACAGTGGACCTGTAAGATTATAATGACACTGAAAAATTCCTATAACCTAGTGATGTCCTAGACTTTGTAATATTGTAGCACAACACATGACTTAAGTGTTTGTGGTAATGCTGGTGTACCTAAACCTATTGGCTGCCAGTCATATATAACTAACACACATACAATTCTGTATACTATGTATGATATAGTTTGGCTTTGTGTCCCTACTCAAATCTGATGTGGAATTGTAATCCCCACATGTCAGAGAAAGGTCTGGTGGGATGTGATTGAATCACAGAGGCAGATTTCCCCTTTGCTGTTCTCATGATAGTGAGTGAGTTCTCACAAAATCTGATGGTTTAAAAGTGTGTAGCACTTCCCCTTTTGCTCTCTTGTTCTCTCTCCTGCTTTCCCATGCTAAGATGTGCTTGCTTTCCCTTCTCCTTCCACCAGACTGTAAGTTTCTTGAGGCCTCCAAACCTGCTTCCTGCAGAGCTGTGAGTCAATTAAACCTCTTTTCTTCATAAATTACCTAGTCTCAGGTAGTTCTTTTTTTGTTTTTTGTTTTTTGTTTTGAGATGGAGTCTCACTTTTTCACCAGGCTAGAGTGCAATGGCATGCACTCGGCTCACTGCAACCACCACCTCCTGGGTTCAAGCAATTCTCTTGCCTCAGCCTCCTGAGGAGCTGGGACTACAGGTTCACAGCACCATGCCTGGCTAATTTTTGTGTTTTTAGTAGAGACAGGGTTTCACCATGTTGACCAGGATGGTCTCTATCTCTTGACCTCATGATCTGCCTGCCTCAGCCCCCTAAAGTGCTGGGATTACAGGCGTGAGCCGCTGTGCCCAGCCTCAGGTAGTTCTTTGTACCAGTGTGAAAACAGACGAAATACAATGTAATACTTGATAATGATAATAAACAACCATGTTACTGATTTATGTATTTACTGTACTCTGCTTTTTATTGCTATTTTAGAGTATAGTCATTCTATTCATGTATATTAAAAAGTTAACTATAAACCAGCCTTAGGCAGGGTCTTGAGGGGGCATTCCAGAAAAAGGCATTGTTATCATTGGACATGACCACTCCATGCCTGTTATTGCCCCTGAAGACCTTCCAGTGGGACAAGATGTAGAAGTTGAAGGTAGTGATGTTGATGCTTTTGACCCTGTGTATGCCTAGGCTAATGTATGTGTTTGTGTCCTATTTTTTACAAAAACTTTTAAAAAGTTAAAAAAATTATTTAAAAAAAAAAGGGGGGGGCCTCTGCACCAAGATGACCGAATAGGAACAACTCCAGCCTCCAGCTCCCAGCATGAGCAACACAGAAGACAGGTGATTTCTGCATTTCCAACTGAGGTACTGAGTTCATCTCACTGGGGTGTGTTGGACAGTGGGTGCAGCCAATGAGAGAGAGCCAAAGCAGGGCGAGGCATCGCCTTACCCGGGAAGCGCAAGCGGGAAGGGAATTCCCTTTCCTAGCCAAGGGAAACTGTGACACACAACAACTGGAAAATTGGGTCACTCCCACTCCAATACTGCGCTATACCAAGGGTCTCAGCAAACGGCACACCAGGAGATTATATCCCGCACCTGGCTTGGAGGGACCCACGCCCACAGAGCCTCCCTCATTGCTAGCACAGCAATCTGAGATCTAACTGCAAGGCAGAAGCGAGGCTGGGGGAAGGGTGCCTGCCATTGCTGAGGCTTACGTAGGAAAACAAAGCAGCCAGGAAGCTCGAACAGGGTGGAGTCCACTGCAGCTCAAGGAGGCCTGCCTGCCTTTGTAGACTCCACCTCTGGGGACAGGGCATAGCCAAACAAAAGGCAACAGGAACCTCTGCAGATGTAAATGTCCCTGTCTGGCAGTTTTGAAGAGAGTAGTAGTTTTCCCAGCACAGAGTTTGAGATCTGAGAATGGACAGACTGTCTGTTCAAGTGGGTCCCTGACCCCC
The DNA here is from genome assembly GCF_047675955.1 of Chlorocebus sabaeus. Classification (NCBI taxonomy): domain Eukaryota; kingdom Metazoa; phylum Chordata; class Mammalia; order Primates; family Cercopithecidae; genus Chlorocebus; species Chlorocebus sabaeus. Next base: position 62,381,997 of record NC_132924.1, read on the forward strand.
TAGTAGCCTAACTGGGAGACATCCCCCACTAGGGGCAGACTGACACCTTACACCTCATATGGCTGGGTACACCTCTGAGACGAAGCTTCCAGAGGAACGATGAGATAGCAACATTTGCTGTTCAGCAATATTCACTCTTCTGCAGCCTCTGCTGCTGATACCCAGGCAAACAGCAACTGGAGTGGACCTCGAGCAAACTCCAACAGACCTGCAGGTGAGGGTCCTGACTGTTAGAAGGAAAAATAACAAACAGAAAGGACATCCACACCAAAACCCCATCTGTACGTCACCATCATCAAAGACCAAAGGTAGATAAAACCACAAAGATGGGGAAAAAGCAGTACAGAAAAGCTGGAAATTCTAAAAATCAGAGCACCTCTCCCTCTCCGAAGGAACACCGCTCCTGGCCAGCAACAGAACAAAGCGGGACGGAGAATGACTTTACAAGTTGAGAGAAGAAGACTTCAGACAATCAAACTTCTCCGAGCTAAAGGAGGAATTACAAACCCAGCGCAAAGAAACTAAAAACCTTAAAAAAAGATTTGATGAATGGCTAACTAGAATAACCAATGCAGAGAAGTCTTTAAATGACCTGATAGAGATGAAAACCATGACATGAGAACTACATGACAAATGCACAAGCTTCAGTAACTGACTCAATCAACCGGAAGAAAAGGTATCAGTGATTGAAGATTAAATGAATGAAATGAAGCGAGAAGAGAAGTTTAGAGAAAAAAGAGTAAAAAGAAATGAACAAAGCCTCCAAGAAATATGGGACTATGTGAAAAACCAAATCTGCATTTGATTGGTGTACCTGAAAGTGACAGGGGAAATGGAACCAAGTTGGAAAACACTCTGCAGGATATTATCCAGGAGAACTTCCCCAACCTAGCAAGGCAGGCCAACATTCAAATTCAGGAAATACAGAGAATGCCACAAAGATACTCCTCGAGAAGAGCAACTCCAAGATACATAATTGTCAGATTCACCAAAGTTGAAATGAGGGAAAAAATGTTAAGGGTAGCCAGAGAGAAAGGTTGGGTTACCCACAAAGGGAAGTCCATCAGACTAACAGCAGATGTCTCGGCAGGAACTCTACAAGCCAGAAGAGAGTGGGGGCCATATTCAACATTCTTAAAGAAAAGAATTTTAAACCCAAAATTTCATATCCAGCCAAACTAAGTTTCATAAGTGAAGGAGAAATAAAATCCTTTACAGACAAGCAAATGCTGGGAGATTTTGTCACCACCAGGCCTGCCTTGCAAGAATTCCTGAAGGAAGCAGTAAACATGGAAAGGAACAACCGGTACCAGCCACTGCAAAAACATGCCAAAATGTAAAGACCATCGATGCTAGGAAGAAACTGCATCAACTAACGAGCAAAATAACCAGCTAACCTTATAATGACAGGATCAAATTCACACATAACAATATTAACCTTAAATGTAAATGGGCTAAATGCTCCAATTAAAAGACACAGACTGGCAAATTGGATAAGGAGTCAAGACCCATCAATTTGCTGTATCTAAGAGACCCACCTCACGTACAGAGACACACATAGGCTCAAAATAAAGGGATGGAGGAAGATCTACCAAGCAAATGGAGAACAAAAAAAAGGCAGGGGTTGCAATCCTAGTCTCTGATAAAACAGACTTTAAACCAACAAAGATCAAAAGAGACAAAGAAGGACATTACATAATAGGAAAGGGATTAATTCAACAACAAGAGCTAACTATCCTAAATATATATGCACCCAATACAGGAGCACCCAGATTCATAAAGCAAGTCCTTAGAGACTTACAAAGAGACTTAGACTCCCATACAATAATAATGGGAGACTTTAACACCCCACTGTCAACATTAGACAGATCAACAAGACAGAAAGTTAACAAGGATATCCAGGAATTGAGCTCAACTCTGCAGCAAGCAGACCTAATAGACATCTACAGAACTCTCCACCCCAAATCAACAGAATATGTATTGTTCTAAGCACCACATTGCACTTATTCCAAAATTGATCACATAGTTGGAAGTAAAGCACTCCTTAGCAAATGTAAAAGATCAGAAATTATAACAAACTGTCTCTCAGACCACAGTGCAATCAAATTAGAACACGGGATTAAGAAACTCAATCAAAACTACTCAAATACATGGATACCTGAATAACCTGCTCCTGAATGACTACTGGGTACATAACGAAAAGAAGGCAGAAATAAAGATGTTGTTTGAAAGCAATGAGAACAAAGATACAACATACCAGAATCTCTGGGACACATTTAAAGCAGTGTGTAGAAGGAAATTTATACCACTAAATGCCTACAAGAGAAAGCATGAAAGATCTAAAATTGACAACCTAACATCACAATTAAAAGAACTGCAGAAGCAAGAGCAAATACATTCAAAAGCTAGCAGAAGGCAAGAAATAACTCAGATCAGAGCAGAACTGAAGGAGATAGAGACACAAAAAGCCCTTCAAAAAAATCATTGAATCCAGCAGCTGGTTTTTCGAAAAGATCGACAAAATTGATAAACCACTAGCAAGACGAATAAAACAGAAGAAAAGAGAGAAGAATCAAATCGATGCAATAAAAAATGATAAAGGGGATATCACCACCGATCCCTCAGATATACAAACTACCATCAGAGAATACTATAAACACCTCTATGCAAATAAACTAGAAAACCCAGAAGAAATGGATATATTCCTGGACACATACACTCTTCCAAGACTAAACCAGGAAGAAGTTGAATCTCTGAACAGACCAATAACAGGCTCTGAAATTGAGGCAATAATTAATAGCCTACCAACCAAAAAAAGTCCAGGACCAGACAGATTCACAGCCAAATTCTACCAGAGGTACAAGGAGGAGCTGGTACCATTGCTTCTGAAATTATTCCAATCAATAAAAAAAAGGGAATCCTCCCTAACTCATTTTATGAGGCCAACATCATCCTGATACCAAAGACTGGCAGAGACACAACAAAAAAAAGAGAATTTTAGACCAATATCCCTGATGAACATAGATGCAAAAATCCTCAATAACATACTGGCAAACATCAAAAAGCTTATCCACCATGATCAAGAGGGCTTCATCCCTGGGATGCAAGGCTGGTTCAACATACACAAATCAATAAACATAATCCAGCATATAAACAGAACCGAAGACAAAAACCACATGATTATCTCAATAGATGTAGAAAAGGCCTTTGACAAAATTCAACAGCGCTTCATGATAAAAACTCTCAATAAATTTGGTATTGATGGAACATATCTCAAAATAATAAGAGCTATTTATGACAAACCCACAGTCAATATCATACTGAAGGGCAAAAACTGGAAGCATTCCCCTTGAAAACTGGCACAAGACAGGGATGCCCTCTCTCACCACTGTTATTCAATATAGTGTTGGAAGTTCTGGCCAGGGCAGTCAGGCAAGACAAAGAAATAAAGGGTATTCAATTAGGAAAACAGGAAGTCAAATTGTCCCTATTTGCAGATGACATGATTGCATATTTAGAAAACCCCATCATCTCAGCCCAAAGTCTCCTTAAGCTGATAAGCAACTTCAGCATAGTCTCAGGATACAAAATCAATGTGCAAAAGTCACTAGCATTCTTATACACCAATAACAGAGAGCCAAATCATGAGTGAACTCCCATTCACAATTGCTTCAAAGAGAATAAAATACCTAGGAATCCAAATTACAAGGGATGTAAAAGACCTCTTCAAAGAGAACTACAAACCACTGCTCAGTGAAATAGAAGAGGACACAAACAAATGGAAGAACATTCCATGCTCATGGATAGGAAGAATCAATATCATGAAAATGGCCATAGTGCCCAAGGTAATTTATAGATTCAATGCCACCCCCATCAAGCTACCAATGAGTTTCTTCACAGAATTGGAAAAAACTACTTTAAAGTTCATATGGAACCAAAAAAGAAACTGCATTGCCAAGACAATCCTAAGCCTAAAGAACAAAGCTGGAGGCATCACGCTACCTGACTTCAAACTATACTACAAGGGTAGAGTAACAAAAGCAGCATGGTACTGGTACCAAAACAGAGATATAGACAAATGGAACAGAACAGAGCCCTCAGAAATAACACCACACATCTACAACCATCTGATCTTTGACAAACCTGAGAAAAACAAGAAATGGGGAAAGGATTCCCTATTTAATAAATGGTGCTGGGAAAACTGGCTAGCCATAAGTAGAAAGCTGAAACTGGATCCCTTCCTTACACCTTATACAAAAATTAATTCAAGATGGATTAGAGACTTAAATGTTAGACCTAAAACCACAAAAACCCTAGAAGAAAACCTAGGCAGTACCATTCAGGACATAGGCATGGGCAAGGACTTCATGACTAAAACACCAAAAGCAATGGCAACAAAGGCCAAAATAGACAAATGGAATCTAATTAAACCAAAGAGCTTCTGCACAGCAAAAGAAACTACCATCAGAGTGAACAGGTAACCTACAGAATGGGAGAAAATTTTTGCAATCTACCCAAATGACAAAGGGCTAATATCCAGAATCTACAAAGAACTCAAACAAATATACAAGAAAAAAACAAACAACCCCATTAAAAAGTGGGCAAAGGATATGAACAGACAGTTCTCAAAAGAAGACATTTATGCAGCCAACAGACACATGAAAAACTGCTCATCATCACTGGCCATCAGAGAAATGCAAATCAAAACCACAATGAGATACCATCTCACACCAGTTAGAATGGCAATCATTAAAAAGTCAGGAAACCAGAGGTACTGGAGAGGATATGGAGAAATAGGAACACTTTTACACTGTTGGTGGGAGTGTAAATTAGTTCTACCATTGTGGAAGACAGTGTGGCAATTCCTCAAGGATCTAGAACTAGAAATACCATTTGACCCAGCCATCCCATTACTGGATATATACCCAGAGGATTATAAACCATGCTGCTATAAAGACACATGCACACGTATGTTTATGGCAGCACTATTCACAATAGCAAAGACTTGGAACCAACCCAAATGTCCATCAGTGACAGACTAGATTAAGAAAATGTGGCACATACACACCATGGGATACTATGCAGCCATAAAAAAGGATATGTTCATGTCCTTTGTAGGGACGTGGATTCAGCTGGAAACCATCATTCTCAGCAAACTATCGCAAGAACAGAAAACCAAACACCGCATGTACTCAGTCATAGATGGGAATTGAATAATGAGAACACTTGGACACAGGAAGGGGAACATCACACACAGGGGCCTGCTGTGGGGTGGGGGAAAGGGGGAGGGATAGCATTAGGAGATATACCTAATGTAAATGAAGAGTTAATGGGTGCAGCACACTAACATGGCACATGTACACATATGTAACAAACCTGAACGTTGTGCACATGTACCCTAGCACTTAAAGTATAATAAAAAAGAAAAATAATAAAATAAAATGAAAAAGTAAAAAAAGAGAAAAGAAAAGCGCTTATAGAAAAGGAAAGAAAATATTTTGTACAATTTGCTAGGTGTTATTACAAAAGAGTCAAAAAGAAAAATTTTAAGTGTTTAAAGTAAAAAAGTTACAGTAGACTAAGATTATTATTGAAGAAATAAAATTTATTCTTATAAATTTAGTGTAGCCTAAGTGTACAGCATTTATAAAGTCTATGATAGTGTATGATAATGTGTGAGGCCCTCACACTCACCATCCACTCACTGATTCACCCAGAGCAACATCCAGTTGTGCAAGCTCCATTCATGATAAGTGTCCTATAGAGGTGTACCATTTTTTATTTTTTATATTTTTTCTGTACCTTTTCTATGTTTGGATATATTTAGATACACAAATATTTACTGTTGTATTACAATTGCCTGTGGCATTTAGTATTATAACATGCTGTACAGGTTTCTAGTCTAGGAACAATAGGCTATACCATCTAGCCTAGGTGGGTAGTAGGCTACACCAGCTAGGTTTGTGTAGGTACACTCCATGATGTTGGCACAGTAACAAAATTGCTTAAGGATGCATTTCTCAGAACGTATCCCTGCCATTAAGTGATGCATGACTAGAACACCCTCAAAAAAAGTGCTGGCCCTTAAGGGGTAGAGTTCATCTTGTGATTTCATTTTCTGTCTCCTTCTGTCATATTTTCTTTTTCTGATTTCTTCACTCATTTTATATTTTATTTTCCACTTCATTTTGAAGAAGCTCAGAAGTATTTGCTACTTATTCCACATAAAATATAGATGAAGTCAGCCACGTATAGAGAATAAATCCAAAAATTAAGAGATCTTACATGACTGAAATTTGGTGGAAGAAATAACTTTCACATCAGATAGTTTTGTATCTAAATATCTTCTGGCTCCATGAATCAGAGATCTATCTTTTCAAGAGTACTAATTAAGTATATCATTTTGTAAGAAATGCCTGATGAATCAAACTCTTAAAGGATAAAAAGTGTTTAGAAAATCAAGATTAGTGCAAAAGAAAACAATAAAAATCATCCAAATTCATCCACTTTGATATGGTTTGGCTGTGTCCTCACTCAAATGTCACCTTGAATTGTAATAATCCCCACGTGTCAAGGGCAGGCCCAGGTGCAGATAATTGAATCATGGGGATGGTTTCCCCCATACTGTTCTCATAGTAGTGAATAAGTCTCACAAGATCTGATGGTTTTATAAATGGGAGTTCCCCTGCACAAACTCTCTTGCCTGCTGTCATGTAAGATGTCCCTCTGCTCTTCCTTCATCTCTGCCATGATTGTGAGGCCTCCCCAGCCATGTAGAAATATGAGTCCATTAAACCTCTCTCATTTATAAATTACCCAGTCTCAAGTATGTCTCTATTAGCAGCGTGAGAACAGACTAATACACACTCTGAGATAATTGTTCACATTTTGGTGTATACCCACCCAATCTTTCTTCTTTGCTTAAGTATTTTCTAGGCTGGCATGGTGGCTCACGCCTGTAATCCCAGCACTTTGGGAGGTAAAGGTGGGTGAATCCCCTGAGGTCAACAGTTCGAGACCAGCCTGCTCAACATGGCAAAACCCCATCTCTACTAAAAATACCAAAGATTAGTCTGGTGTGGTTGTGGGCACCTGTAATTCCAGTTACTGGGAAGTCTGAGGCAGAAGAATCGCTTGAACCCAGGAGTCAGAGGTTGTAGTGGGCCAAGATTACGCCATTGCACTCCAGCCTGGGTGACAAGAGTGAAACTCCGTCTCAAAAAAAAATATTATTTTCTAAAACAAGATCATATTTTACTTATTGTTTTATACCTTGACCTTTCAGTTTATTATAGATATTAAATATCTTCCCATGATATTAAATATTATTTTTAAAATAATTTTTATAACAGAAGAAATGTGTGTTTGTGGTAATACATTCAAATAGTAGAGAACTGTATCTGTATAGAGGTAAAAGTAAAATTCTGCTTATCTTGCCAGTATCCTATATGAATTCCCAAAAGTACCCACTGTTAATAATTGTGTGTGCACAAGCGTTTGTGTGTGTGTGTGTGTGTGTGTGTCCTTTCAGATATTTTCTGTGCCTTTGCAGGGAAATAGCTTTTCTACGTACATGGAATTATATTCTCAGTATTGTTCTACTCTTTGAATATTGTTTTCATCTAAGCTTATTTTTTCTATTTTGTAAAACCATTTCAATAGTTTTTGGGGAACAGGTGGTGTTTGGTTACATGGATAAGTTTGTTAGTGGCGATTTCTGAGATATTGATGCAGCCATCACCCAAGCAGTGTACACTGTACCCATGTGTATTCTTTTATCCCTCACCCCACTTTCACCCTTTCCCTTGAGTCCCCGGAGTCCATTATATCATTCTTATGCCTTTGTGTCTTCATAGTTTAGCTCCCACTTATAAGTGAGAACATATGATGTTTGGTTTTCCATTCCTGAATTACTTTACTTAGAATAATGATCTCCAACTCCATCAAGGTTGCTGTGAATACCATTATTTCATTCCTTTTTATGGCTGAGTAGTATTCCATGTTATATACATACCACTTTTTCTTTATCCACTCATTGATTGATGGGCATTTAGGCTGGTTCTGTATTTTTGCAGTTGTGAGTTGTGCTGCTATAAACGTGAGTACGAGAGTCTTTTTCTTATAATGACTTCTTTTCCTCTGGGTAGATATCTAGTAGTGAGATTGCTGGATCAAATAATCGTTCTACTTTTAGTTCTTTTAGGAATCTTCACGCTGTTTTCCATAGCAGTTGTATTAGTTTACATTCCCACCAGTAGTGTAAAAATTTTCCCTTTTCACCACATCCATGCCAACATGTATTATTTTTTGATTTTTTAAATTATGGCCATTCTTGCAGGAGTAAGGGTGTATTGCATTGTGGTTTTGATTTGCATTTCCCTGATAATTAGTGATGTTGAGCATTTTTTCATGTTTGTTGGCCATTTGTGTATCTTCTTTTGAGAATTATCTATTCATGTCTTTAGCCCACTTTTTGATGGGATTATTTGTTTTTTTCTTGCCAAGTTGTTTGAGTTCCTTATAGATTCTGGATATTAGTCCTTTGTGAAATGTAAAATTTATGAAGATTCTTTTCCACTCTGTGGGTTGTCTATTTACTTAGCTGATTATTTCTTTTGCTGTGTAGAAGTGTTAGCCAATATCTAGAAGAGTTTTTTCGATGTTATCTTCTAGAATTTTTAGAGTTTTGGGTCTTAGATTTAAGTATTGGATTTATCTTGAGTTGGTTTTTGTATAAGATGAGAAATGAGGATCATTTCATTCTTTTACATGTGGCTTGCCAATTATCCCAGCACCATTTGTTGAATAGGGTGTCCTTTTCCCACTTTATGGTTTCGTTTGCTTTGTCAAAGATCAGTTGGCTGTAAGTATTCAGCTTTATTTCTGAGTTATTTACTCTATTCCATTGGTCTACATGCTTATTTTTATACCAGCACCATGCTGGTTTGGTAATTATAGCCTTGTAGTATAGTTTGAAATTGGGTAATGGAATCCCTCCAGATTTTTTCTTTTTGCTTATTCTTGCTTTGGCTATGTGGACTCTTTTTTTGGTTGCATCTAAATTTTAGTATTTTTTTCTAGTTCTGTGAAGAATGACGAAGGTATTTTGATGGGAATTGCATTGAATTTATAGAATGCTTTTGGCAGTATTTATTCTATCTATCCATGAGCATGGGGTGGGTTTCCATTTGTTTTGTCAATGACTTCTGTCGGCAGCATTTTGTAGTTTTCCTTGTAGAGGTCTTTCAACTCCTTGGTTAGGTAGATTCATAAGTATTTTATATATTTTTTTGCAGCTATTGTAAAAGGGATTGAGTTCTTGATTTGATCCTCAGCTTGGTTGCTGTTGGTGTATAGCAGTGCTACTGATTTGTGTACATTGATTTTGTATCCTGAAACTTTCCTGAATTAATTTATCATATTTAGGAGCTTTTTGGATGAGTCTTTAGGGTTTTCTAGTAATATGATCATATCATTGGCAAACAGCAACAATATGACTACCTCCCTACCGATTTGGATGCCCTTCTTTCTCTTTTCTAATTGCTCTGACTAGGACTTCCAGTAATATGTTGAATAGAAGTGTGAAGGTGGACATCCTTGTGTTCTTCCAGTTTTCAGGGGGAATGCTTTCAACCTTTCCTTATTCAGCATAAGGTTAGCTGTGGGTTTGTCATAGATGGCCTTTATTACCTTAACATATGTCTCTTCTGTGCTAATTTTGTTGAGTTTTAATCATAAAGCGATGCTGGATTTTGTCAAATGCTTTTTCTGCATCTATTGAGATGATTATATGATTTCTGATATTAATTCTGTTAATGTGGTGTATCACATTTATTGACTTGCATATGTTAAACCAACCCTGCTTCCCTGGTATGAAACCCACTTGATCATGGTGTATTTTTTTTTTTTACATTCTGTGGATTCAGTTAGATAGTATTTTATTGAGGATTTTTGCATCATGTTCATCAGGAATATTGGTATCTAGTTTTCTTTTTTGTTATGTTCTTTCCTGGTGTGGGTATTAGGGTGATACTGGCTTCATAGAATGATTTAGGGAGGATTCCCTGTTTCTCTATCTTTTCAAATACTTTTAGTAAAATTGGTACCAATTCTTCTTTGAATGTCTAATATAATTCAGCTGTGAATCCATCTGGTCCTGAACTTTTTTGTTGGCAATTTTTTGTTACTGCTTCAGTCTTGCTAAATGTTATTGGTCTATTCAGACTTTCTATTTCTTCCTCATTTAATCTAGAAAGGCTGTATATTTCCAGAAATTTATCCATCTCCTCTGGGGTTTCTAGTTTGTTATATATATAAAGGTGTTCATAGCCTTGAATGATCTTTTGTATTTCTGTGGTATTGGTAGTAATATCTCCCATTTCATTTCTAATTGAGCTTATGTGGATCTTCTCTATTCTTTTCTTGACTAATCTTGCTAATGGTCGATTTATTTTGTTTATCTTTTCTTTCCTTTTTTTTTTTTTTTTTTTTTTTTTTTTTTGAGAAGGAGTCTCACTCTGTCGCCCAGGCTGGAGTGCAGTGGTGCAATCTCGGCTCACTGCAAGTTCTACCTCCCGGGTTCACGCCATTCTCCTGCCCCAGCCTCCAGAGTAGCTGGGACTACAGGGGCCCACCACCACACCTGGCTAATTTTTTGTATTTTTAGTAGAGATAGGGTTTCACCGTGTTAGCCAGGATGGTCTCGATCTCCTGACCTTGTGATCCGCCCACCTCAGCCTCCCAAAGTGCTGGGATTATAGGCATGAGCCACCATATGTGGCCTTATTTTGTTTATCTTTTCAAAGAACTAGCTTTTTGTTTCATTTATCTTTTGTATTTTGTTTTTTTGTTTGTTTCAATTTCATTTAGTTCTGCTCTGATCTTGTTATTTCCTTTCTTCTGCCAGGTTTGGGTTTGGTTTGTTCTCGTTTCTCTAGTTCCTTGAGGTGTGAGCTTAGACTGTATATTTGTGCTCTTTCAGACTTTTTGATGTAGGCATTTAATGCTATGAACTTTCCTCTTAGCACCACTTTTGCTGTATCCCAGAGGTATTGATAGGTTGTGTCACTATTATCGTTCAGTTCAAAGAATTTTTAAATTTCCCTTTTGATTTCATTGTTGACCCAAAGATTATTCAGGAGCATATTATTTAATTTCCATGTATTTACATAGTTTTGAGGGTCCCTTTTGGAGTTAATTTATTTTATTCCACTGTGTTCTCAGGGAGTAGTTGACATAATTTTGATTTTCTTAAATTTAATGAGACTTGTTTTGTTGCCTATCACATGGACAATCTTGGAGAAAGTTCCATGTGCTGATGAAAAGAATGTATATTCTGCAGTTGTTGGGTAGAATGTTCTGTAAATATCTGTTAAGTCCATTTGTAGTTTAAGTTCACTGTTTCTTTGTTGACTTTCTGTCTTGATGACCTGTCTAGTGTTGTCAGTGGAGTACTGAAGTCCCCCACCATTATTATGTTGCTATCTGTCTTATTTCTTAAGTCTAGTAGTAATTGTTTTATAAATTTGGGAGCTCCAGTGTTAGGAGCATATATATTTAAGATCGTGATATTTTTCTGTTGGACTGATCCTTTTATCTTTATATAATGTCCCTCTTTGTCTTTTTTTAACTGTTGTTGCTTTAAAGTCTGTTTTGTCTGATATAAAAATAGCTTCTCCTGCTCATTTTTGGTTTCCATTTGCATGAAATATCTTTTTCCACCTTTTTAACCTTAAGTTTATGTGTGTCCTTATTTGTTAGGCAGGTTTCTTGAAGAAAGCAGATGCTTGGTTGGTGAATTTTTATCCATTCTGCCATTCTGAATCTTTTAAGTGGAGCATTTGGGCCATTTACCTTAAATGTTAGTATTGAGATGTGAGGTAATGTTCTATTCATCATGCTAGCTGTTGCCTGAACATCTTGTTTGTTTGTTTGTTTGTTTTATCATTGTGTTATTGTTTTATAGGCCCTGTGAGATTTATGCTTTAAGGGAGTTCTGATGGTGGTGGCAGCCTATCTGGAGTGGCCACTGCGAGGACACCAGCTGCACTGGGGGAGGTATGGCCAGGGCTGCACACTCTGCAGAGCTGGTGGGAACCAGGAACAGGTGATCCCAGCAGGAGCCCTGCACCTTACTGAGTTGGCAAGATTAGAGCCCATGCTCCCGGGTGCAGCTGTATCCATCCAGCCACAGCTCCAGACCTAGGCATCATTGCATTCTCAGGGGCCTGGGAAGCCCCTGCCTCTGCAGGCTCAGAAGTGCCTGATCCCACTCCCTAGCCTCTCCCCACAGCCAGTGCCAATCCTGGTGTGGAGCAAAGTAGCAGACAAACCCAGGTACTGTTGCAACCCCGCCAGGTATGTGTGTACTCAAGGTGGTGCTGACATGCCAGCCCACTGCTACCTTGGCCCTGTCCAAACTTTGGGTGCTAAAGAGCACAGAAGGAAGGTCAGGGGGCTGAGGGCAGCTTGGCGCAGGCCTGCAGGCACCCCTGGGCATAGACAGCCTGAGTGCTGTGGGTGGTATGTTAATGGTGGCAAGAGGTAAACAGTTTCCTAGGTGAGAAGGGGCAGGTCACTAGTGAAACCCCATCCTTAAGTTAGGGACAGTCTGAAGCCTGGGAGTTAGGCTGCCAGTTCTGGGTGGAGTTCATGACCCAGAGTGAGAACTTCATTGATACCCTTCAGCCAATAAGATGGCCTGCCCATGGCTGCACATGGACCAATCAGCATGCACCCACTCCATTCTGAGCAGATAAAAACCCCAGACTCAACCAGACTCAAACACTGGTTGAGACAATCTGCCTGTGAATAGGAGCTACCAACTTTGGGTCTCCTGAGAGCTGTTTTGTTTCTCAATAAAGCTCCTCTCTGCCTTGCTCACCTTCCAGTAGTCCATGTAACCTAATTCTTCCTGGACATGAGACAAGAACTCAGGACCTGCCAAACAGTGGAAGTGAAAGGAGCGGTAACACGTTCCTGCCTGGCTCAATGAGCTGCAGGCAGTGACATGCTCCTGAATTATGGGAATGAAGAGTGGCAACCCTTCTGCATTCCCTGAGCCAGAGCTGCTGTAACACTATAGCCCTCCCACTCTCTGCCAACGCCAGGTGGCACCCCACACAATGGGAAGCAGCAGCAAGGCTGGGCCAGTCCAGGAGTCATGGGCTAGAGGGAGATGGTAGGACTGAAAGAGCTGTAATACAAATAGGCTGAAGCATGCCCCCACAAAACATCTCCCTGCTCACTGTGCTGTGCATGACAAGAAGGAGAGAAGAAATGCAGCCCTTCTGGGAGCCCAGACCTCAGGGCTTCTTAAGTCAGGGTTGTGACATGCTGTAACACCCTCTTTGGAGCTCTGTGGTTTTTGGCGTCTCCGAGGTTTCAGGTCCCACTGTGTTCCCCTTGTCTAGATACTGGTGCCCAGAGCAGATGCCACTTGCAGTACATCTGGTCCAGCCACAGCCTCGCATGGAGCCAGTGTCTGTGCCAGCACCTAAAGCTGTTCACCCCACTACAGCAGCCAGTGCACCTGGTTGTGGGCAGTGGCTGGAACCTGTGCTCATTCACTCACACACTCCTCCCTGCTCCATGCCTGGCTCGCCCTTGGGAGGCTTGGGATCTGAGCCAGTAGCGTGAGCTGATTGCAGCCTGCTGAGCCAAAAAGGCATGAGCAAAACTCAAGCAGAAGCACCACCAGCCACAGAGGTTTCTGGCTGGTGAAGTGACACCCTAAGGATCCTGTGACAGTTCATTTTGGGTGTATTTTGAGGTTTTGTTTCAATATTTAGAACTCCTTTTAGCATTTCCTTTATTGCTGGCTTTGTAGTGGTGAATTCCCCCAGGATTTGTCTGAAAAAGACTTATCTCTCCTTCATTTATGAAGCTTACTTTTACTCAATACAAAATTCTTGGCTGATAAGTATTTTGTTTAAGGAGGCTAAAGATAGGATCCCAATTCCTTCTGACTTGTAGGGTTTCTGCTGAGAAATCTGCTGTTAATCTGAAAGGTTTTCCTTTATAGGTTACCTGATATTTTTGCCTTATAGCTCTTAAGATTCTTTCCTTTGTCTTGACTTTAGATAACCTGATGACTCTGTGCCTAAGTGATGATCTTTTTGCGATGAATTTCCCAGGTGTTCTTTGTGCTTCTTGCATGTGGATGTCTAGATCTCTATTATTCTCAATTATTCCCTTAAATAAGTTTTCCAAACTTTAGATTTCTCTTCTTCCTCAGGAACGCCAATTATCCTTAGGTTAGGTCATTTAACATAATCCCAAATTTCTTGGAGGCTGTGTTGATTTTTAAAATTATTTTTCTTTATCTTTGTCAGATTGGGTTAACTCAAATGCCTTGTCTTTAAGTGCTGAAGTCCTTTCTTCTACTTGTTTGATCCTATTGTTGAAACTTTCCAGGGTATTTTGAATTTCTCTAAGTATGTCTTTCATATCTAAAAGTTGTGATTGTCTTTTCTTTATGATATCTATTTCTCTGGAGACTTTCTCATCCATATTCTGTATTTTTTTTAAATTTGTTTAAGTTGGTTTTCACCTTTCTCTGGTACCTCCTTGAGTAGCTTAATAATAAACCTTCTGGATTCCTTATCCTGTAATTCGGAGATTTCTTCTTGCCTTGAATCCATTGCTGGAGAGCTAGTGTGATCTTTCGGGGGGGTTACAGAACCTTGTTTTGCCATATTACCAGAATTACTTTTCTGGTTCCTTCTTATTTGGGTAGACAGTTTCAGTAGAAAGATCTAGAGCTCAAGGGCTTCTGTTCAGATTCTTTTGTCCTAGAGGGTGATCCCTTGATGTGAAGCTCTCCCCAGTCCTCTAGGAATGGGGCTTCCAAAGAGCTGGACTGCAGTCATTGTTATTGCTCTTCTGGGTCTAACCCCCCAGGAGGGCTACCAGGCTCCAGGTTGGTGCTAGGGTTGTCAGCAAAGAGTCCTGTGATGTGATCTGTCTTCAGGTCTCCCAGCCATGCATACTTGCTCCAGTGGAGGTGGCAGGGGAGTAAAGTAGACTCTGTGAGAGTCCTTGGTTGTAGATATGTGTAGTGCGCTGGCTTTCTCAAATGCTGGTTATGCTAGCAGTGAAGTTGTCATGTAGACAGACTCAGGACTTCTGGTTAGCCAGGGTGTTGCACATGGTGGAATTAGCTGTTGTTTTCTCCTTCTTTGGAGTGGGGTTGTTCTGTTATGAGTTGTAGTGGCTTGAGTTGGTTGGCCTCCAGCCAGGAGGTGGCTCTTTCAAGAGAGCACCAGTTGCAGTAGTAGGAGGTGGATACAAGCTTCCCCTACATTGCCTAGGATAAGTACTCCGGTTTCTCAGGCCATGAGCAAGGCAATAGAGCTCCCACCAGTTTATGTCTTTTGTTTTCAGCTAGCAGGGTCAGTAAAGAAATACCATCAGGTTGGGGCAGAGTTAGCCAGGTCTGAGCTTAGGATCTTCTTGGGCGAGGCTTGCTGCAGCCACTGTAGGGGATAGAAGGGTGGTTTTCAGGACAATGGTGTTATGTTCTCAGAGAGATTATAGCTGCCTCTGCTGTGTTATACAGGTAGCCAAGGAAGTGGGAAAAAGTCAGTAGTGACAGACTTCACCCAACCTCCACACAGCCAGCAAGGCTAATCTTACTCCCATTGTGCTTGGCCAACAGCACTGAATTTATATCCAGGCAGTTAGCCAGCAGGGCTGAGATCTTGCCCCAAGGCTACAAGCCTCCCTGCTGAGAAGGCAAGCAGGGCTCTCAGGCCTTGCCCTCCCTGCCTGCCTATTCCTTTGGTTGTGCCTCCTGTGTTTGTATCTGTACTTCCCGTCCGTACCCCTGGATTCTGCTTAGGAAAATTTGTGCTCATTCGAAATTATTACAAAGTTCAGCTAAAAGCTTCCTTCATCCTGTGACCCGTCCCCAGTTCTGCTAGCTGCCTTCCCCAAGGACCCCTGTGAGATAAAGCTGGGGACCAGGAGTACCTACAGGGCTCTTCTCGCTGCTGCTTCTACTTTTATATTTCACTCAGCTCCCTAAAGCTCTTTCAGCTCTAGGTAAGGTTAAATTCTCCCATGATCTGGATATTCAGGTTCCCCAGTGGGGATGTATATTCAGAGGCAGAGTTTTCCCCTCTCACATTTTGGGAACTTACCATTTTCAGTTATCTTGCAGAGTTTGCAGCGGCAAGCCCCTTCCTTCCTTCCTTCCTTCCTTCCTTCCTTTCTTCCTTCCTTCCTTCCTTCCTCCCTCCCTCCCTCCCTCCCTTCCTTTTCTTCCTCCCTTTCTTGTCGCCCAGGCTGGAGTGCAATGATGCAATCTCAGCTCACTGCTACCTCTGCCTCCCAGGTTCAAGTGATTCTCCTGCCTCAGCCTCCCTAGTAGCTGGGATTACAGGCATGTGCCACCACACCTGGCGAATTTTTTGTATCTTTAGTGGAGACAGGGTTTCACCATGTTGGCCAGGCTGGTCTCAAACTCCTGACCTTGTGATCCGCCCACCTCGGCCTCCCAAAGTGCTGGGATTACAGGTGTGAACCACTGTGCCCAGCCAAAGTCGCTTCTTTCAAAGGGTCTGTGAATTCTTTGTTTTCCTGGTATGTTCCTGCAGTGGGTCTTGGAGCAAAAGTTCACAATATGAGTCTCCACACCTGCTTTTTCCATTCAAGTGGTAGCTGCATGTTAGTTCTGTCTCCTATCAGACATTTTCCTAATGTCTTCTTATCCTTTGCATATTTTTGACATCTTTTCTCATCAGTACAGATACCTACACTCAATGTTTTTAATAGCTATACTTATATTTACCAATCTCCTTTACATTGCTAGGGTAAGAATAAAGTCAAATCCCTGCCTACCCTATTTCACTAAAATGATATTAATAGATAGATGAAAGACTTAAATGTAAAAACTAAAACTAAATAACATACATGATTATGTTACATAAATAAACATACATTATTTTTAATTTTTGTGTCTAGGAGAGGATGTATTAGTCCCTTCTGATGCTGCTAATAAAGACATACTTGAGACTGGGTAATTTATAAAGGAAAGAGGTTTACTGGACTCACAGTTCACATGGCTGGGGAGGCCTCACAATCATGGCAGAAGGTGAAGGAAGAGCAAAGTCACGTCTTATATGGCAGCAGGCAAGACAGCAACAATCAGATCTCATGAGACTTATTCATGACCATGAGAACAGTATGGGAGAAACCACCCCCACGATTCAGTTATCTCACCTGGTTCTGTCCTAGACATGTGGAGATTATTACAATTCAAGGTGAGTTTTGGGTGAGGACACAGCCAAACCATATCAGAGGAGATGGACATTTTAAATATGACATGAAACTAAAACTATAAAGGAAAATGCCACTGGACACAGTGGCTCACACCTGTAATTCCAGCAATTTGGAGGCAGGAGGATTACTTGCGCCCAGGAATTCGAGACCAGCCTGGATATCATAGTGAAATCTTATCTCTACTAAAAATTAAAAAAAAAAAAAAAAGCTGGATGTGGTGGCACACACCTGTAGTCCCAGCTACTTGGGAGGCTGAGGTTGGAGGATCGATTAAGCCTGGGAGATTGAGGCTGCAGTAAGCTATTATCATGCCACTGCACTCCAGCCTGAGCAGCTGAGTGAGGCTCTGTCTCAACAACAACAAAAAAGTAAAATCCTGATATACCTGACTGCATAAACATTAAAATCTTTACAAAGCAAAAAATAATCACAAAGCAAACTAAGAAAAATATTTTCAATGCAAATGACAGTAAATTTCTTCAATATGCAAAACCCTTTTACAAACAAAAAAGATGCTTACGACCAGTAAATCTTTAAAAAATGGGATGAATATGTATGTTGGCACTTCACTGATAAATAAATACAAATGGCCAAAGAAAATAAAAAACAAAGAAAGAAAGAAGGAGAAAAATGGTGGAGCAGATGTGGGGGAGTGTGGGAGCCATAAAAAGATAAGCTGTCTCATTCATTAAGAAATAAAAACTAAAACAAAAATTAACATATTTGATAATACTCATCATTGGGATGATGAGAAGAAATATTACAGAAGTTCCAACTGGTGCAACCTTCTTGGGAGGGTGAATTGGCAATATCAGCATTCGAAGTACACATATCCTTTCACTCAGAAACTCTACTTCTCCATCTTTATCTCATATAATTAAGTATATAAAAATATATGTACAAGGATATTTATTACAGTATTTGAATAGCAAGTTCTCATATTTAAGTGAATTTAGCTAAGGAAAATAGCATATGAAACCATTCCTTGGCCTTACTTAGGTTAGCCACTAGATGTCATGATAGTTCCACAGAAATAAAGCTATAGCCAGGTGTATAAATCAAATTGGGAAACTGGAAAGAACTTTCGTTGTGTAGTCCTTCACTTTAAAATAATTGGTGCTTATACATGCCACCCAGCACAACTCTAAAACAAGAACAGTTTGCCACATCACAAAATGATCTTCAAAATGCCTTTTAGATATCATAAAGAAATCTTAAGTGAGTTTTCATATGCTTGCATGAGGCTCTTAAAAACGCTAAAATTGGGTAGGTTCATATGGTGTGATCTGGGGGCTTTCAGGGGGAACTCAGGTTTCAGAAAGTCTCACCTCTAACATGTTTGTCACCTGAAATTCCACCACTGAAGATTCATCGTGGAAAGGTTAAAGTTTCCAATCTTTAGAAGTGGCATTTTTTTTTTTACGTTTTTATATAGCTTTAAAAAAACTTTGGCTTCAACTATCCCTATAGGAGTGGAATTTTAAACTGTAAAATATATTTGGGTGGAGTGACCCCCTCAAGCACTACTGCTGAATCGTTTTAAAGATTCGTTGGGTTTTAAACAAGAACGAGGCCCACGGTGAATAAAATATAAGACAGATGCCCATGAAAAGGGACAGGGTGGGTGACAGCGCACTAGGAAGAGGTGGCTTTAGCCTGGGCTCTGGTGTCCACTCTGGTGTCCCTTAAGCTAAATATGACAAAACTCAGTGTGACCTTACTACTGAGAAATGTAAAAACATGAGAAAACCTAAGGCTCTAGATAACATTCAGCTTATCAAAATTCATATCATCACAGATACTTCCCAATGCTCTCATATAGAGTTGCACACTTTATGTTGATGTAAAACAAATCATCACAAACATATGAGGAAACAGATATCACTTATTTGCTCCTGTACTCATAATAAACTAGTCATTAAAGCAAGCATTCAAACCAAATCCACATTTAGTTTCTGATTAAGAAGTTCTAAATATAAGAATTGCATGTAGACGTAGGGCTAAATAAATATTTGGCCATAAAACAATTTTTTTAAAGAAAAAAGTAGGTGATATAGATTAAACAGGAAAGTGAATCAATAGTGTTAGGTGATAACATTTAGCAGCAGTTGCTCATTAACTTAGTTTTATATTGAGATAAAATAAAATAATGACAATGAACAGGGTAGAAAAGTCCTCATCTTGGCAAATGATGATGTGGAATACCAAACTTGAAGACACAGCTGTTTTTTAAACATCTTCCATTTGAAAGAAATTGTATGAACAGAGTAACATGTATAAGAGTGTTTATTTTTTTATTCGTATGAATTTATGAGGTACAAGTGTAATTCCGTTACACAGATAGATGTTGCAGTGGTAAAGTCAGGGCTTTTAGGGTATCCACCACCCAAATGATGTATATTGTACCCATTAAGCAATTTTTCACCATTCAACCCCCTTCCACTCCCCCACCCTTCTAAGTCTCTATTGTCTACTATTCCACATTCTATATCCATGTATACACATTATTTAGCTCCCACTTGTAAGTGAGAACATGTGGGATTTGACTTTCTGTGTCTGACTTGTTTCACTTAAGATAATGACCTCCAGTTCCATCAACATTGCTGCAAAAGACACTTCATCCTTTTTATGGCTGAATAGTATTCCACTGTGTATATATGTATGTTATTTATAGATACCAGTCAATTCCTAATATTTTCTGTCCATGGAGAATTCTACAATTTTTAAAGCAGGTTTATATGTTATTTTATTTTTTCATGGAGAATTATTTTTTGTGTTGACATAAAATTTTTTTCTAGTCTATCTTAATGAACTAAATTACATAGTCTTTAGCCTTAGGAATTTCAAGATGAGGAAAGTAAGTCTGACTATTGAGTTTTGGACAAATTTTTATCTAAAAAGATAGAATGGCATAAGTGCCCAGTGTCCTCTCCCCGATCCCTGACCTGGGAGCAGAACACTTACAGCTCTGGCATACATCTCCATAGGGTGGACACGGAGGGTAACTGATGAAATATAAAGGTTCTTCCTGGCCCATGACTCACATGTATACATTTCATATTTCCTGTCTTAGAATTGAAAGGTTAGGGTGTGTCTTCAACATGATGGAAGAACAGTGCAGTAGTTCCAGGCTGGGATGAGGGTTGGTTCTTTTTAATGTGTCTCCTCCACCTACCCCAACTGCTGTCCAACACAGTGGAGCCAACTTTTTGTTGGGCTCTTCCTTTGAGGCTATCATATCAGAAGTTGTTAATTCTCATTCCTATTTTGCTCTTAAAATCCTAGAAGTTGGTGTAGGCCTTAAAACTATTGATTCAATTACTTTATCTTAATTAGCATGGCCAGTTTAACCAGAAAATGCTTATTGTTATATTCTATTCCCTTGGATTCATAATGCATTTTGAATGAAAAGGTACTCATTACCCTAATCCAAATATTAGTATGGACTTGGCACCTGCTTTTCTTTCTGGGGAGACAAACCATATACAAAGGAATATTCTAAAACACAATATGACACCTGATTCACCATCTTCAATCCTAGCCCCTAAATTAGGTCACAGTAAGCCAGAACTTAAAGAAAAACCCACTGCACCCTCACAATCACACTTTGAAAGAAGATGATTATTGTTCTCAACTGACAGTTGTGGAAACCGAGAAACGAAGTTTTCAGACGCCTACTCAAAGTTGCCCAGCTAGTAAGACAAAGACCTGAAACCACAGAAATCTCAGTTCTTCTGACTTCATGTGATCTCTGCTACATCCTACCTGAAAATGATGTGAGAGATACTGCCCGATGTCACATGTATGTGCATCTCTCAACCAACAATCTGGATGTGTTTTCTCTTCAAGTCTACTAAGGTAGTGGAATCACTTCCTCCACCATGTACACTTCCATGTACAATTAATCTTCACTATTTGTGCATTCCACATTTGCAAATTTGCCTACTCACTAAAATGTATTCGTAGCTCCCAAATCAATACTCACTGTACTTTCATGGCCACTCTTGGACATGCACAGAGCCACAGAAAACTTGAATGGCCTGATGTGCATGTTCCCAGTTGAGGCCTAAGATGGTGATACTCTGTCTTCACTTCAGCTCTCATACCAAAAACAAGTGCCACATTTTTCATGTTTTGGTACTTTTGGTTGGTGATGTTGTTTAAAATGGCCCCCAAGCACAGTTTGGAAGTACCGTCTTAGTGTTTCTAAGCAGGAGAAGACTGTGATGCGCCTTACAGGGAAAATGTGTGTATTACATAAGCTTCCTTCAGGCATGAGTTATAGTGCTATTGGTTATGAGTTCAATAATAATGACTCAAGAATATACATTAAATAAAGCATCTTTAAACAGAAACACTCATAAAACAAGATTATGTACTGGCCAACTGATGAAAATGTTGTGACCAAAGATTGTGACTTAACCCTGAATCTCCTCTAAGAACAATGGTTCGGTGCTTGCTTATTCAGTATGCATAGCTACTTTACAGAAAATAACGACAATGAATGACAATGAATAACAAGAATAGGCTATATTTAGACACGGTGTCATGGGCATTGGTTTTGAGGTACATCATCTCAACCCTGTGTAATGTCAGGGCCTGTCTTAGCTCCCTATCCTCTCCCCACAATAGGGACTACTTCAGCCCATCAAGGTAGTACTTAGAGTTTGGGTTTGGTAAATTGGTGCTCCAATATCACTCTACCTTTGGAAGTAATAAACAAGGAAGTAAGTTTCTCTGACTGCAGCTATTTGGGGGCTGGAATAGACCCGCTGCTTTGACAGTGGGAACAGTGGAAACATCCTTTCTCCAGGCTATCAGAAAGGGCATCATGTATTTTAAATTGTGTATTTTAGTCACATTAATATCTTCTTAGAAGAATTGGGAAAATTCATCGACTTACTTGTTTCTGGTATGGAATCATGAAAAACAACTACCTTACAAGAAGCAGCTAATATTTAAGAGGATTGTTAATTTTCTTGGTCTCTACTTTGGCTGCAACTGCAATAAGAAGCCATGAGAATCCTGACAACAGTGATAGCTGTGGCAATGTAAGTCCACAGCTTCCTGTAAGATGTAAAAGAGAGAGCTGCTTTTCTAAAGAAAACATATTTTTCTTATTTTTATGACCAGCACTAACATCAACTGGGATTCAATATACAGACTTGGCTTTTATGAATAATTGCAGTGAAGCCAGGTGTACTGTTCTAGACACTTTACCTGCGTTCCTTCACAACAGTGTCTAATCCTCACAATAACACCAAGAGGTAGACGGCATTGTCCTAAATGCAGATGAAAATCTGAAGTTCAGAGGATAATTTTCCCATTGTGTAGTAAGAGGCAGTTTAGATGGAATTCCAAGCCTGCCTACCTCCAAAGCTGGTGTGTTGCCTTCCCCAGAGCACACTGACACAGGATGAGCTACATAATTTGTGGAGCCCACTGAAAAATGAAAATGCAGGATCACTTGTTCAAAAATTAAGAATTTCAAGAAACCCACCACAGAATATTAAAACAAGAGCAGAACCCTTCTAAGTGCTGGGTTCTCTGTGACTGCACAGGCCACATGCCCATGAAGCTGACCCTGCCCTCATGTCACCATACCAGCCAAAAGCACAGATCCTGCAGGAGTTGGGGCTGTGTGCAGGGGAATGATTCTATTTGCCCTTGGTGTGATCTGTGTCTATGCCACAGTGGAAACATTGCTAATTTCTCTTGGCAGTCTGAGTGCCTTTGCCTCTAACAAAGATTTCAGAGGCATCTGCAGAAACAAAACAAACACATAAACATAGAAAGACAGGCTGCCAGTCTCTTGATAGGTGACTGACAACGGCAGGGATTTTAAGTAAAAAATCAGGATAAGACAATTTTTTTTTTTTTTTTGGCCATTTTTTTCTTTCTGAAACATCTTTAAAATTTTAATTCCTGGCCGGGCGCGGTGGCTCACGCCTGTAATCCCAGCATTTTGGGAGGCCGAGGTGGGCGGATCACGAGGTCAAGAGATCAAGACCATCCTGGCTAACATGGTGAAACCCCTTCTCTTCTAAAAAAAACCCAAAAAACAAAAAACAAAAAAAAATTAGCCGGGCGTGGGTGGTGGGTGCCTGTAGTCCCAGCTACTCGGAAGGCTGAGGCAGGAGAATGGCGTGAACCCGGGAGGCGGAGCTTGCAGTGAGCCGAGATTGTGCCACTGCACTCCAGCCTGGGGGACAGAAGGAGACTCCGTCTCAAAAAATAATAATAATAATAATAATTCCTTTATTTCTTTAACACTGATATGCTTTTGTTCTGTGAATAAATTGATTTTTTGTTCATCATTCTTTCACAATATCACTCCTAAGGGCACAGAATTTCATCTGGAGCCAAACTAGATAATTCTCATTTGCCACAAGGTGTTGGGATTTCCTTAATTCCTGCTCTGTTCCCTGCCAAAGCTAGCTTAAGTCCATTGGCATTGTGGGGGAAAACTTAACAGTCTCTCCGTATTTCACTAGCATTTTATGGCTTTCTCAACCTTAGTGCCTGACAAGTTGTACAGGCTGAGAGGGGAGAGAAGCAGCCTGAAAACAGCAGAAGGGCAAGAGGCATCCATTCCTTCACTTCAGTCACATTTTCTTCCATGAACTTCTTTTATTCCCAACCAAGGAGCTCAACTGTCCTTAGGCTGCTTCCTTTGAAAAGTCTAAAGCCATCAGATTCAGCCAAATGTTGGGAAAACAATCAGATTAAATTCACTATACTGAAATGTCAGTACAATTCAGCTTCCTTCTCCCAACCCTTATCTCACAACCACTGCTATGGGCTTTTATCTTGCTATTTGTTATTATTATTTTAATTGATATATAATAATTGTACATATTTATGGGATACAGTGGGATATTTTGAACATGTGTACAATGTGTAATGATCAAATCAGGGCAATTAGCATATCCATCACCTCAAACATTTATCATTTCTTTGGGTTGGGAAGATTCAAAATCCTCTCCTCACTATTTGAAAATATACAATAAAATTATTGTTAACTCTGGTTACCCTGCAGTGCTATAGCAGGAGGAATAAGCTGTAGTGTTCTGCTGCTACTAGAGGGAGGTATCATTTCAATTCAACTGCCTAAAATCTTGGAATCAGCTATTTCTGCTCCCAGCTGAGAAACTATCAGTTGTATCTTCTTAAAGGGTTGGCCCTAGATACAACTGGCTAGTTGGATAAAAACTAACAGATGATGTATTTTTTATAGAATTGGTTTATTCGTTCCTACTAACCATATGACAACATAATCACTATGTGTATCAGATTGATTTGATTGCAAATGTGTTTATCTTCTATTCCAAACCTCAGGTATGACCAGTGTTCAGTTTATTGCTTTGGTAACAATAGCAGCCATTCATACCTAACCAAAATTAGGAAGAACTCTGCTCCCAATCTAAGCTCAGATCTTCCCTTCTCCCTACCTTCAGATTAAGTTGTTTCACTACATTATAGCAATAGTCAGCACCTTCCAAGGGAATCTGAGATCATGAGAAAGAGCTTTTCTGATATGCAGCAAGGAAAGCTCACAGTACTTATAGCATAAATACTCCTCAGGATTGATCCCCTGCAACTGCTCTATGCTCTTTGCATTAGTTATCTACTGCTGCATAACAACCTCCCCCAAATTTAGCAGCTTAAAACAACAATAAGAATTGTTTCATCCAATTTGTGTGGGTCAAGAAGGTGGGAGGGCTTAGCTGAGTGATGCTGGTTTTCAGTCTCTCACTCTGGTTGCATTCAAGACATTGACCAGGGTTGCAGTTATCTAAAGGTTTGGTTGGGGTTAGGGAAATTCACTTCCAAAATGGCTTTCTTACATGGGTGGCAAATTGGTACAGATTGTGGGCAGAAGGTCTTAGCTCTTCCTATGTTAATCCTACAGCTGTGTGTGTCCTCACAACATTGTGGCTGGTTTACCCCAGAGTAAGTGATCCAAGAGAGAACAAAACAGAAGCTATGTCTTTTATGATCTGTAACCTCAGAAGTCACACACCATAATTTCTGCAAAATCCTACTGGTAACACAGCCTGCTCAATGGGAGAAGAAAATACACAGGGTATGAATATCAGGAAGCAAGATCACTGGGTCCATCTTGGAGGCT
The DNA here is from genome assembly GCF_047675955.1 of Chlorocebus sabaeus. Classification (NCBI taxonomy): domain Eukaryota; kingdom Metazoa; phylum Chordata; class Mammalia; order Primates; family Cercopithecidae; genus Chlorocebus; species Chlorocebus sabaeus. The sequence goes on from NC_132924.1 coordinate 62,407,411, forward strand.
AGCTACCACATTCATCATGCCACTCTTTCTATAATAATGAATAATAGAGAAAACAGATATTCTTGGAATAATACAGGAAACAGATATTCCTTGAATAAGGAATGTGACCCATTTAGTCACAGAAAAGGGATATTTCCCGTTATTTATTATCAAATTCAGTTTTTTTTTACACATTTGTCTTGTGAGATATTGTTAGTGTCAATAATCACCAACAGTCTTATCATCTCTGGGCACAGTGAAAAAATTCTTCTCCTAGACAACTCATGTCTCTGTGCTTAGACTGTTCTAAGATATAGCTGCCAAATTTTATTTTAAGTATGGGAGAAACTAGGTATCAGTTGCATTTTTTTTCTTTTTTGAGACGGGCTTGCTCTGTCACTCAGGCTAGAGTGCAGTGGTGCGATCTCGGCTCACTGCAACCTCTGCCTCCCGGGTTCAGGCGATTCTCCTGTCCTCTGCCTCCTGAGTAGCTGGGACTACTGGCACATGCCATCACACCCAGTTTTGTATTTTTTTAGCAGAGACGCGGTTTTGCCATGTTGGCCGGGCTGGTCTTGAGCTCCTGACCTTAGGTGATCCACCTGCCTCAGCCTCCCAAAGTGCTGGGATTACAGGCATGAGTCACCGTGCCTGGCCTCAGTTGCATTTTATTAGGATCGTTCTGCAGCCTTGTGTATAGGATAAATTTGTGGTAGGGTAGGAGAGCAATATTGGAGACAGAGAGACCTGTTAAGAGGCTATTTCAGATAGCCCCTTTATCACAGATAAAGTTTTACAACTCTCAGCATTCCTATGATTTCTCATTTCCTCATTAGCTAACCTGAATCTCAGCAAACGTGTCTTGCCTAAGCAGTGGTGTGCCAGTAAATGTTTAACAGTCAGCTCTCAGGAAAAGGCAAAGCAAAGCCCTAACTTGTAGCATTTAACAATTTCTAGAGCATAAGTACTTTCACCCTGACCAATTCCAAGCAACCAATATGATGTCACAGGTTAGGGGATTGGGAAGAGATGTACACACTGGTTCTTGGGCGGCAGTACCACTTGGCTCCAGCACTCCACTAATACCTTTGAGCTCTTAAAGCAGAAGCAGCAGGAGAAGCAGGTTAGCAGTTCTGGAACACAAGGGACCAGTTGAGTCTCCGCCCTCATCCACATGGCCAGCAACGGTGAAGATGGGCTCACCCCAGAGAAGGGCTACCAGGGCCTGGGGGTTCCTTGCAGCAGCCTCCTGGTGCTAAACTGCCACCTGGCTCTTCCACACCACAAGATTATCTTTCAAAAGTGAGGTCAAGAAAGGGGGCATGGAGAGAAAGGCAAAAGTTACTTAAAAATTTAAGTGAGTTACCTAGATTTATTTACTAGATTCACTTTCAACAATCTGAGAGTGAACCTTGGGAACAAGGCCACTAGGTATTATATAATGTAAAGTATCAATAATGTGTTTTCTCTTAATGAGAAGCGGTGCCTTTTTTTCTATAAAGCAAAATCCTGGAGATATGAGCACATATTCCATCTTTCTAAAGAGGATTTTGGTTAATAAGACCACCCCAAAATCATGATTACTAGACTTTTGCTAAGAGGTCCAGTCACACTGGGTTTTTCATATAAGAAAAAGGTTCTTGTCTTTTCTTCTCATCCCCCATCTTGCTATCTTCCCCAAATTTTGCTGAATACAATTTTCTATAGAACAGTCCGAAAAGTTGGCCTATTTTGAAACAAAATACAACAAACCAACCCAAATCTCCCTTTAATAGCAGACTTGGATATGAACACTAGGCAGGATATAGATGTGCTTTTTCTCCCCAAGTCCCACAATCCTGCAGTGAGGTTTAAAGGGCTTTCTTGCATGCTATGGCACTGACACAGAAGCTGGCTCGGCTGGAGGGGTAATGAGCCACCCAGCAGGTACAAGGTGAATGAGTCTCTTCTGGCAAGGGTCCTCTAGTGTGTGTGGGGTAACGTGAATATGCTTTCAGATTGAAGACACTGCTAACCAACAGAAATGGAACAGCTAATTAAGTTCCCATCCAGTCCTATATTTCTGTGACTTTGATGTACAACTCTTCTGCAGGGACTTTTTAGTTTTTCAGGACAGACGATCTGACAAATTCTTTAAAAAAATCTCTCCTAAAATAGTTTATTTTATAAAATATTTTGGAGATAGGACTAAATAACTGAAGTAATTTTCCTCTCTGAAATTAATAAGCCATTTTGTACTTTGAGACTAAGTAAATATCTTGCCTCTCATACAAAATTCAGTCAATTAGTTTTAACCCCATTGATGTTTTTCTCATTTTCTTCTCTACTTCTTATTTGGTATTTTACTATAAGAAAGAACTTTTCTTTCTTCCATATTTATATCAGCATGGACATGTGGATTTGTATTTTATTCAATGAGTTATAACCCATTACTATCATTTATTTTGATGTTCAGATTGTCCCAGATTTGGCCAATGGGAGCACCTTCAATCTGGAGCCTGTGAAATTTGATAAGCTCCCACAATTCTTTGAGCATTTCCTCACTTTTTGGCAGAATAAGATGTGCTGGGCCTTGTATAAAACTGGTTGTGTCTAACGCTTCCAAGTAACATGTACTTCTCACTTCTGGTTGGTAAACCAGTCTCTTGTGAACCTGGTTAGCATGAATGGTTTCTCTACCATTTATTCACCCTCAGTGAACCTGCACAACAGTCCACTTTGGACTGTTGTGCTTTAGTGTAACCCAGTTTGAAGTAGCTTCTGATTTCCAGTGCAACATATGGCTCGGCCATCTAACCAATAGAGCCACAGGTTTCAGTGAGAAGTGTATGTAAGAACGGCCCCAACACAGGTGTAATCCAAAACTATATGTTCATCACAGGTTTCAGAAATGTTGAGGTGACATGACTGTCACTTCTGGTAACCTCGAGCTTTGATGAGTATGGAAAGTTCCCTCTACTTAACTGTTTGAGAACTGAACTCCCAGTCTCTAAGATCATAGGCTGAGAAAACTCCATTGATGAGGCAGTCTGGCCCACAACTTGTTTCTTTGCGGACTGCTTAAAAAAAAAAAAGAAAGAAAAGAAGAAAAAAAAAAAAAGCCCAGGGAACTATTAGGACCACAGGACCACTCGGACTACTCTTAGAAATGGATACAGTGTCTTGGCACTTGTGGAATAATAGTTCCATGTTTTCCAATTCCTTTCTAGTTCCTTTTCTGAAACAAACTCCCTGTCACCCAGGCTGGAATGCAGTGGCATGATCTCAGCTCACTGCAACCTTCATCTCCCATGTTCAAGCAATTTTCGTGCCTCAGCCACTTGAGTAGCTGGGATCACAGGCGCACACCACCATGCCTGGCTAATTTTTTTGTATTTTTAGTAGAGACAGTGTTTCACCACGTTGGCCAGGATGATCTCAAGTGTCTGACCTCAAGTGATCCGCCTGCCTTGGCCTCCAAAAGTGCTGGGATTACAGGCGTGAGCCACTGCACTCGGCCTTCGAGGACATACATTTTAGGGCTTTAAATGGAAATGTCTTTTTCAATTTACATACATCTGAGAAACATTTCTCAAAATATTTCACCTTAAAACACTGAGGAAAAAAACAGAAGCAGAAACTTGTAAAAATACATCTTTTAATAAACATCAAGAAGTACAGTGCACTTTTATTGAGGTTTTACATTGTAGTTTACAGCAAACATACTATCCATTGTAGTGTGTATGTACAAGTAAAGTAAACTTAGGTTTTCTCTCCCATGGCTGGATAAACCAAATCTGATACATCCACATTTAAGGTGGTTTTCCAAGTTGGTTTCCATAAAAGGCCTTTAACATTAACAGGCTTTTAACAACAAAAAGGTATCCCTCCCATCACAATGAGAGCTTGATGAGGGCTCAAAAGTGACTTCAAAAACTGTAAATAATTATTTTCCTTTGATGGCTTTAAAAATAGCTACTCATAGCAAATCAGAAACACTAAAGAAAAAAGACAATAAGGAAACAGCTGTTTGTCTAGTGAATCCATAATAAATACCAATTTGAGGCTATAGAATACAAAGCCAAAAGATTCTTATAGGAAAGTTAATGTTTATATTTACAATCTCATGGACTAAAAAAACTGTCTAATATGTTAATGACTGAGTCTACCTTTATTTAACATTGTTTATACACAACGACCCAAAGGATGGTAGAATTCTTGATCATTCTGGACAAAAGCATAGTGAGAGGGGACTGAAATTAACAAAAAGGGAAAATTAATATTAATCTCAAAATTCTACTCATCGTTGTCTTAAAATGATCAAGACTCAGCTACAGCTAAGAAAAATGAAAAGGATCAGAAGTGAAAGAAATCAGAAGCTAGTAATTAAAAAAATCATAACCTTGTGTGCTTTCTACTGACAGCATTTAAAAATGTATACAACTAGATTTATTTGCTATATATATATAAACTAGTGTTGGAATTAGGGGAAAAAGTACCAAATACATCTACACAAATACTAGAATCATATTCAGAATTGCAAAAAGGCATAATAATCTGTTTACCATATAACTAGCTGTTTGTAAAATCTGTAATGGTTAATAAAAAATCCTTATGAATATAGTACTAATATGTAGCAAATTACACTAATTAAATAAGCAGCTCAAATTCATAAGGCTAAAGACCCAATATCCCTGAATTTCTAAGTGTTCATCTCAGTTTTAACATGGTTTTCATCTAATTGTTACCTCATCAAAAATAACTCCTCCATCCTTAATACATCATCATACTTTCAGAAGTGGAGAGGGAACAATTTCTCTACCACTTTTGCCCATTCTCATAAATCAATGCTATTATAAAATCTAGGCTAGCACAGGTGCCTTAAGGATACAATGGACTGAAGTAAACAGAATTTCAAGGTCCAGGATATTGTTGGTGTTGTACAATTTGTCCGTCTGCCAGAAAGTTGTGCCTCTGGTTGAAATATTCCTGGATCAATGATTAAGAAGTTAAGGCCAACTGCCAATGAAGTCAGACTATTCCCCAACCATCAGGTAACATTTTGATCTTCTCTATTAAAATGTCTTACTGGATGGGACCAGCTCTCATACTTTTCATATATCCTCTATAGCACCTACTAAAGTGTTAGGCAGAGATATATGCTCAAGGAAATAATCAGTGACAGGGGTGGGAAATGAATCAAGGATGAATGAATCAAGATTATAGTAAAGCCACACCTTACATCACCTATAACTCAAAAGGCAGTCACCAGAGTAAATCTCTATTGTAGTCACTGAAGAACAGACTTCTTGTCCCCTACTAAATTATGTCTGAAAGAGAACAAATGATTATGGCCCTTTTATTTACTTCTCTTAGCCACTAAGAGATTGTATACGGGCATGAGTACTGCTTGATGGATGATATCTCCAAAAAAGGGTTTTCTGCCTCAGAGGAAACACTAACCTGTCATAAATCACATTCTAATCCCAATAACACAATTTATGGAATCATTAATGTTAAAAATTATTATATGTTATTCATAAGTAGGTGATATTTAGAATGGTGGTCTTAGTCTAACATCATTTAAAATACATTTTACTTTTAAACACTGGCATGAGGTAGAAGAAAGTCACAAAAGAAAGTAATCTTCAATATACTGACACCTATTCATACAATTAGCCCCGAGAGAGAAGAGTTACAGCCTTAAGCTAGATTATTGACTACTATTAAAATATTACCCTTACCTGAAATAAATTTCTTATATTTGAAACTGCCTTTTCTTTGCAGTTAAAAGTATTATAGAAAAAGAAAAATACACACTGAAATATTCATGAAGATTGTATACAACAGCTTCTGCTAACCATGATTCTTTAACATGTTGCTCTAAATTACCTCAATTGTGATGCAGGCCTCTTCCACTTAAATAATTAATTAGATATCAATATGAAGGCTAAAATTCCTTCCAGTATAAGAAGCAAAATAAAAAAATTCACATTTAATATAATGTACTTCTCATAAAAACTAGCAGCACTTCATTCTACCAGGACATACAAATTTGGCTTCATTGATTGGTTAAAAACAAAGGAAAATGTATATAGGTCCAAAAGAGCTCCTTGCACAAGGGGAATGTGAGGCTACAAGAAGTTTTCTTTAACAATTAACTATTTCCCCATTAAGTGGTGTGTGAAACTACTGGAATGTCAATTTCAATGGCAGAGAGGCGAGAGCGTGCTGAATAGGGCTGTGAGTAAGTATGCATACTGGGTGGATGGGAGTACAGTGGTTGCCAGAAAGGAGAAGGCAAAGATTTGCATGTACAATACCAAATAAACAGTATAAGGGAAGTCATAAACAGGCCCCCAGCACTAGCAATAGTGACATACACTGCATAGTCAAATGAAAAGACTGGCTCAAACTTCTTGTTCAGATGGATGTTATAAAAGATGACCCAGATAGATGGGGAGAGGCTCACAGTACCTGCCAGGAAAAATAGCAGCCCAGCCACCAGGTGGCAACCAGCACTATTGACCAGACACTTGGCCAGTTTGATGTTGGGCACTGAGGACCTGAAGGCAGTGTTGCACATTCCAATCAGGCAGAGCAGCAGGGCACCCATGGCGATCAACATGCTGAGGGGTAGGGCAAACTGGAGGACACGCAGGTCCAGCTGGTCAACTGATGAGTACCAAGTAGTGTCGTACATCAGGCAGTCACTGCTCCCATCATACCGGGCACATTTCACCCACAGGCCTGTGTAAACAGTCAAGTTCTTCTCGTTTCTGTTGAATGTGATCAATCGTAATTTTCTCCAGTTGGGAAGCAGAGTCCCTGCAAAGAGGCCTGCTACTGAGGCGATTCCACATAGGAAGGAAAGGACTGTGGCTGCGTGGACATCCCGACAGCCCATGGCAGGCAAGCTTGTGGAGTGCTGTCAGTCAGACTAGGGGGTGACACACAAGAGGATAAATCGTGAGGGGACAATAGCAGAACAGAGCAGGAAGGGTGGTGCCAACTGGCAAAACATTTAATGATGAAATGTCAATGCAAAGAGGGAAAGTCTCTCCCGTTTCCTCTCCGTACAATACAAATGTATATACATGCAGGTGTGTGTGACCTCAGAGCACAGGTACACACACATTTGGTTATTACTGACTGGGTAATGGAGCAACTAAAATCTTTAGTCATCAGTATTTTTCTTCAGAATTAAAAAACAACCAAGATAATGTTAAAATCTCTTACAATTACACCTTCAATCTTCTTGTTTGTCAATAATCGTTCTTTCAAAACACATATATCAAGCACTCTGTATATGTCAGGCACTCATATAGCAAGGGCGCACTCATCAATCATCAGTTAGCTACAAACACCACAAATTCAGCCTCAAATGCTCATGCAGCAGGGGTGTAGGTGGCTCATAAAAGGCAAAGGTGTAGGGAAAGAAGCAGTACAGAACAGGGAAATGGTTGAGAGTCAACTCTTAGCAAGGCTGCTTGAATTCTAATCCCCATCTCCTCACTTACTAGCTCACTGACCTTGGGCCAGATTCAGAACTTCCCTGTGCCTCATTTTCTTCATCTGTGAAATGGAAAGAATAACAGTGCCAACCTCGCAGGGTTGTTCTATGGGTTCAATGAGATAATATAATGTTGAGTGCTTAAAACATATCTAGAACATAATAAATGCTACGCCAAGTGTTAACTACTTCTTAGCGTTCAGTGACCCAGCTCATCACTTGGCATCTGATGTGATGCCAAGCACATCAGAGCAGTTCAAAGAACATTCATTGAATGAATGTTAAATAAGAAAAAGCAAACTGATCTCATTCCTATGTACTAGGCACACGAGGAAATTATAAAAAGTAAATGAGCTCATCTCCAATGAGTCAGTCAAATGAAAAGATGAGAACATTGGTCCCTGAAATTATTCTGCTTAATTACTTCCTTGTTGATTCAAGATGACCCAAGTGCTTTTCAGGGAAATCTACAGCACTTGTTGGTTATTACTACTACTGTTCATATAAGATGAATGCAAACATTTTTCAAGTAATGACAACCTATTTCTATTAATGCTATTATAAGAAAAACAGTCACCAGGCCTTTCATTACAAATTAAAAGGCCATGTTCTTTTTCTGTATATGACAAACTATAAAAAGCTTGCATTATATTCAGTTTTAATTTCCTCAAGGGTCTGATATTCACTCTCGAAGTAGGACTCAAATGTTTTTTCTCTGCCTTCTATAATACCAACTATGAGGAAATAGAGCAGACTACTTCAATAAGGTTTACTTTTTTTGGTCAGAGCATGATGAAGGGGCAAGGTTGAGAATAATTTTTATTGCTGTATACAGTTCCATCATCCTTTGCAGAATCAAATATTATCTGCTGGGATGGTGAAGTTTTGTTTCTAAGTTTTTAGGATCAGAAAGACAATTATGACCGAAATGCTAGGAAGCTGGCTTAGAATATGATTCTTATGAATTCCAGTGGAAGGGCACAACGTTCTTTAGAAAACAATGTTATTTGCATATTTAATCTAGTCATATAATACAGGAATAAATTTTTCTTTTTTTTCTTTTTTTTTTTTTTTTTGAAACAAGTCTTACCCTGTTGCCCAGGCTAGAGTACAGTGACACAATCATGGCTCACTGCAGCCTTGACCCCCCAGGCTCAAGCGATCCTCCCACCTCAGCCTCCTGAATAGCTGGGACCACAGGTACATGTCACTATGTTAATTTTTGTTTTTTGTTTTTTTGTAGAGGCAGGGTTTTGTCATGTTGCGTAGGCTGGTCTCAAACTGTGCTCAAGCAATCCACCAGCGTCAGCCTCCCAAAGTACTGAGATTACAGGTGTGAACCAGCCCTCCTCCCTCCTTCCACCCCCCAATTCTTCTTCCCTTTCTTTTTTTCTTTCTTTTAGAGAACTGGTTTCACCATGTTGGCCAGGCTGGTCTCTATCTCCTGGCCTCAAGCAATCTTCCTGCCTTGGCCTCCAAAAGTGCTGAAATGACAACCTGGGATTATAGGTATGAGCAACTGCGCCCAGCCAGAATAATTTTACTAACCAAAAAAATGCCTATGTGTACATACATATATATTCAAATATATACAAAGCATATATAAATGTGCAATATAAAATCAGAGTTTAACCATAAGTAACCATTTTTAAAGCTCTCAAGTTAAACATGGTTAGTTCTAAGTTTTTCCATTAGTATTAGTTTACTATTTATTATGTTACCTTCTGTCAATATTATTAGAAGTAGCAATTGTTTAAGAAAATTTTATGAAAGGGAGAGACAAATTACAGTATTTTTTTCCATGCAAACTGGGAAAAAGTTGTCTTGCTTAATTGTGGCAACCAAACACCTCAGTACAGCAATGGAAACTAGTACAGATTTGAGAATGTTTGCACTGGAAAAAACTACTAGAGATGCCAAACTCTAGGATACAGCTCTCTGGTGGTCTTTGCTTATTCACCTATCTCCCCCATACAACTTGTGTGCCTGGCACACAAGTGATTCTAGGATTATTTGAATAAACGAGTAGTGGGCTCTGTACAAAGACCCCAGTAACTCACAAAGGTGGGCCACTGGTAATGAAGAACTGTATAAGGAAGTAGTTATTAGTAAGAAGCAATCATTTATTCAACAAGTACTTACATCGTGCTGAGTGTCTAGCATACACAAAACACTCTGTTAGGCCCTGGAAAAACACCAAGACCACTGAGACCTGGACCTTGCTCCCAATGTGTCTATAGACAGACTTGTGGGAAAAAACAGCTGTTTTATGTAAACTTAGGCCCTGGAAAAACACCAAGACCACTGAGACCTGAACCTTGCTCCCAATGTGTCTACAGACAGGCTTGTGGAAAGAAACAGCTGTTTTATGTAAACTTAAAGTGCTGGTGGTGAATCAACTGTATAATTACTACATATCAAGTGATTATTGTTAGGTGTTAAGCAAAGTGAATAAGGTACCTGTTCATAAAAATTTATCAGCCAGGAGTTAAAGACTGAGAAATGAAGGAGAATAAGGATTTGATTAAAGTTGTGAAGACATAAGAAAAAGGTTCCCTCTGTTTCTCTCAAGCTTCAGAAGTCTTCAGATAACTCACTCAAAGTCCTAATACAATCACAATTCCTTCTTGCTTTCAGAAGCAGTATACTGCCTGGGCGAATTGGCTCATGCCTGTAATCCCAGCACTTTGGGAGGCCAAGGCGGGCAGGTTACTTAAGGTTAGGAGTTTGGGACCAGCCTGGTCAATGTGGTAAAACCCCGTCTCTAATAAAAACACAAAAACTAGCCAGGCATGGTGGCACGTGCCTATAATCCCAGCTACTCAAGAGGCTGAGGCAGGAGAATCGCTTGAACCCGGGAGGTAGCGGTTGCAGTGAGCCTAGATCACACCACTGCACTCCAGCCTGGGCAACAGAGCACGAGACTCTGTCTCAAAACAAACAAACAGCAACAAAAAACAGTAGTAGTATAGAAATAATTGGAATTTCAATGTAATTGAGATTTCTCCAATCAAACTGCCCTGTAACACTGATTCCTGAAATGTAAATGGAGTGAGAAACAAGATCAGGATGTATAACTCTATTATTAATAAACTCCAGGCCAGGTGCTGTGGCTCATGCCAGTAATCCCAGCACTTGGGGAGGCTAAGGTGGGAGGATAGCTTGAGCCCAGGAGTTTGAGACCAGCTTGGGCAACATAGCAAGACCCAGTCTCTACAAAAAAAAAAGAAAATTAATTATTAAAATAAATTCCTATAATTCTTAGCCTATAGACTATCAAATGACATTAATGAAGAGAGGTGGGGCAATATATATTTCAGTATGAAGTGCTTTTAACTGTAATCTGCATCAAATCAATACAAATATTATATTGGTTCTCTGAAATTGCCTTTGATGAAGCATTTTTAGCTCAGATCTCAGGGATGGACAAAGGCCTATCTATACAGAGTCAACAAGGATACCATGGCACTTTTTCAGAAGGGAAGTACTATTAACCTTTAGCTTAATTCTTAAGCTAAATTTTGGCCTGATGCTGGAATTAATGTCTAGCTCCTTGTAGCTTCTTTTGGCTACTTCGCTTTTATGCCCTGTTCTTAATTTCACATGGTTATGGTTTGATAAGTTATATATCCAACGAGAAAGAGAAAGTAATTTATTTTAAGACAGGGTCTTTGAGCTGAGATCCTGGGCTCAAGTAATCCTCCTGCCTCAGCCTCCTGAGTACCTGGGATTACAGGTGCATGCCACCATGCCAGGCTAACTTTTAGGTTTTCTGTAGAGATGGGGTCTTGCTATGTTGCCCAGGCTGGTCTTGACTTCTTGGGCTCAAGCAATCCCCCAACCTCAGCCTTTCAAAGGGCTGGGATTACAAAAGTAAGCCACTATGCCTAAAGTAAAATTTTATAGGATAGTTTGGGGAAAGAATATGTTTGATGTTTTAAAACAAAGATAATGCTGACTTCCAGATTAGGATTTGTTCATACTTGCAAGGGTAAAAAGACTACTCTTGTCCTGTGTCATTTAGTTTTAATCCACAATAATTTTTTTCAAATGCAAACCTCATCCGCCATTCCATTTCTTACCATTCAATAAGTTCCCATTTCCCACAGAATAAAGTCTCTAAAGTTTCCAATCCTCCCCATAGCTTACACCACCTGATTCCTACCAAATTCTCAACCTTCTTATGTGCCACTCTTCCACCCTACACACTACAGTCTATGCAGCCACACCACCTTTCTTTTAACTTCCCAAATTTTCCACTTTCTAATTCGGTTAAGGGCCTTCCCTCATGGTCTTTCTCCTAGAACTTTCTTAATTCCAACCTATTATTTGCTTGGCTAATATTTACTCATTCTTCTAGTGTCCAGGGGGCTTGCCCTAAACCTCCCCCCACCCCTGGTTATATGCTGTGGTAGCATTTTTGCACTTTTTCTTCTGTAGCAGTGATCATTCTTATAATTCCTTGTTCAGTGTTGTTTTCTTTCCCATCAGACTGTGAATTCCAGGACAGAGATCCCTTTGTTTTGTTCACTGTGTCCTATACTGGCACATAAAAGGCACTCAATTATTTTCTGAATGAATGAGCAAACAAATGGAGGTTCTGTATAACTCTAGTCAGAATACACACAGAAATTTAGTCTCAGTTCCATTTGCTTCATTTGGGACAATTCATACCACCCCGCATTCTGATACATCCAGACTGCTTCTAGACTGTGCCCCTGCCTTCTCCTTTTTGGCCAAAAGACTCTCCCATTTTACAAAACAACATTCATTTTCTTCCCCCAGAAACCTGTGCTTAGCAAAGACGAGGCCATCCTTAGGTACCTACATGCAGACTATGCTTCTAAGAATACATATCTAGGTTTAGCAACGCTGGCTAACTTCAACAATGCTTTGAAAGTCAATTATTCCTGGCCGGGCGGGGTGGCTCGTGCCTGTAATCCCAGAACTTTAGGAGGCCGAGGCAGGCAGATCACAAGGTCAGGAGTTCCAGACCAGCCTGGCCAATATGATGAAACCCCGAGACTCCATTTCAAAAACAAAAAGTCCATTGTTCCGGTGTTGATTCTTCTGTTTTCAACTTAACAGGTATGTCATGAATTAGACATACTTCTCTTAAGAGTGGTTAATATATCAAATTAGTATTTAGTAAAGCTAAACAATATATATATTTTTTAATGGAGAAAAAAACATCTTTTTGCCATGTGAAAACCCCTAATTAGGGACTGTGGAAAATGTGCCAGGCTAAGAACACTTTAACAAATCTGACAAGCAGTCATGAGTACTAGCTGGATGACAGCTTTGAGCTACGTCGTACATACACCTAAGTGTGTCTGTTGTTTCCATCTAGGAAGCTGCTTGGTATTGTTGTCCAGGAGACCAAAGACCTGAATACCACTCAGAACCTATCATTTACAAACTGGACAAGTCACTTATGTCCTCTGAACCTCAAATTTTTCATCTGTAAAGTATACCACAAAGTAGTAAAATCATGAATAGCAAAGTCCTTTGTAAACCAGAATACGGTCAGAAATGTAAGTCAGTAATGATTATTAGCAGGCTTATTTACTTTTTTCAACTAGAAACATACTTTTCTTCTGGACCCTCAGCAAATGACCACAGATGGTTATAGTTATATAACAAGAAGGACAGAACATTCTCTTTGGAGACACTGACCAAATCAAATATAGACTCTATTTCAAATAACCACTTCAGATTTGTCATTTGACCCTCTGTTCCACCATGACTTTCAGAAAAGAAGATAAAATTTGGTACACAATTAAATGTTATCAAAGACATAATTTCAAATAAAAATATTTTCAAAGTATATATTTTCTATGGTTTTTAATAGAATTTAAAGAAGGCTGGAGCAGGAACAGTGGCTGAGAGCTTTAGGAAGTCACAGATCTCATAGACCCTGCACTTTTTTTTCCAGGCACAATTCTGAGTTACAGTTACAAGAGAGTTACAAGAGGACATATGTCTAATAGCAGCTGGCTTCTATTTTTTTGAGACAGGGTCTTGCTTTCTTACCCAGGCTGAAGTGCAGTGGTGCAGTCATGGCTCACTGCAGCCTCGACCTCCCAGGCTCAAGCAATCCTCCCACCTCAGCTTCCAGAGTAGCTGGGGCTATAGGCATGTGCAACCACACCTGGCTAATTTTTTTAAATTATTATTATACTTTAAGTTCTAGGGTACATGTGCATAACGTGCAGGTTTGTTACATATGTATACTTGTGCCATGTTGGTGTGCTGCACCCATCAACTCGTCAGCACCCATCAATTCGTCATTTACATCAGGTATAACTCCTAATGCCATCCCTCCCCTCTCCCCCCTCCCCATAATAGGCCCCAGTGTGTGATGTTCCCGTTCCCGAGTCCAAGTGATCTCATTGTTCAGTTCCCACCTATGAGTGAGAACATGCGGTGTTTGGTTTTCTGTTCTTGTGATAGTTTGCTGAGAATGATGGTTTCCAGCTGCATCCATGTCCCTACAAAGGACACAAACTCATCCTTTTTTATGGCTGCATAGTATTCCATGGTGTATATGTGCCACATTTTCTTAATCTAGTCTGTCACTGATGGACATTTGGGATGATTCCAAGTCTTTGCTATTGTGAATAGTGGCACAATGAACATACGTGTGCATGTGTCTTTATAGCAGCATGATTTATAACCCTTTAGGTATATACCCAGTAATGGTATGTCTGGGTCATATGGTACTTCTAGTTCTAGATCCTTGAGGAATCGCCATACTGTTTTCCATAATGGTTGAACTAGTTTACAATCCCACCAACAGTGTAAAAGTGTTCCTATTTCTCCACATCCTCTCCAGCATCTGTTGTTTCCTGACTTTTTTATGATTGCCATTCTAACTGGTGTGAGGTATTTTTTAAAATTTTCTCATACAAACAGGATCTCGTTATGTTGCCCAGGATGGTCTCAAACTCCCAGGCTCAAGGGATCCTTCCACCTCAGCCTCTTAAAGTGCTGGGATTACAGGGCTGAGCCACCATGCCCAGCCCTAACTTAATTCTTGATGGTAACATTGAGAGTTCCTTCTACCTATAATTTGGGTTTTCTGAGAAACTGTAAGTCATCAATCATTGCACTCACAAGAGAGGTCTGTCCTAAACATTTATTTTGTTGAACAAGAGGAAAAAAGAGTCATTGTTGGCAGACATGGTAGCAGGAGGGAGGGAAATAAGATATAATTAAAGGACGTACTTACCCTTTGAGGTACCTGACAGTTCCAAAACAGCTTTATTCAGCTTAGAAGATAAACATGCAGATCTGAATACACAGTAGCAATAATCTGAGCCTGAAGAAACAGGAAAAATACTCCAAATTAACACAGTACTTCTCTAAAAGCTCTGCTTGAATTCCCATGAATTAGAAGAAATGATTAGGAATCACCTAAAACCAATGAAATGTTATACTAAAAAGGGCAGATAGTAAATTTTTTAAAACGGCAGTTGAGGGGTGCAGTGGCTTACACCTGTAATTCCAACACTTTTGGAAGCTGAGGCGGGATGATCACTTGAGCCGGAGTTCAAGACCAGCCTGGCCAACATGGCAAAACCCCACCTGTCCTAAAAATACAAAAATTAGCCGGGCATGGTGGCTCATGCCTATAATCCCAGTTACTTGGGAGGCTAAGGCACAAGAACTGCTTGAACCTGGGAAGCGGAGGTTACAGTGAGCCGAGATTGCACCACTGCACTCCAGCATGGGCGACAGAGGGAGACTCTGGCTCAAAAAAAAAAAAAATAAATAAATAATAATAATAATAATTAGCCAGGTGTGATGGTGCACACCTGTTGTCCCAGCTTCTTGGGAGGCTGACCTGGGAGGATCACTTGAGCCCAGGAGTTTGAGGCCACAGTGAGTCATGATCATGCCACTGTACTCCAGCCTGGATGACAGCAATGATCTGTCTCAAATAATACAAAAATAAAAATTAAAAGGCTGTTTATTCCTTAATTCATGCATTATATATGAGAAATATATAGAATATAGAAAAATACATAGAAATAGAAGGAAAAAATTAACTCATTTTGTGACTTGAGAATATAGGAGAAATGGGGATGAAAAACACTTTGCTGTCTTGGGAATATATGATTTATATTTAATGAATGCTTTAGATCATTTTCATGACTACGGTGAAAGGATAAGGAAGGTGGGGAAGATTGTGCAGTTGTCTTGGAAGCAAAAGAAATTTTCTTTTAAATTTTAAAAAAGGACACTGACAACAAGACCAGACAAAATTGATCTGAATTCTGCATCCTGAAATTTGCAACTAGAATGCTTAAAAAAATAGTTCCACCAATGGCTCAACCTGACATTTGAAGATGCTTCTATATATCTACTTTAAACATTAGTCACTTCCTCTTCAAATACCATTTATCTCAAACAGGTAAGATGAGAATGGAAACTCACTATTATGTGCGCCTGAGAGTTTCCTGGATTGAGGCGTTCATCACTAGCACTATTATGATCATTATGTAGAATGCTCTCTACAACTGGCTGCTCGGAGATTTCAGTCCAGTCCCCCACAACCCCTCCCCCACCCCAAATGTGTTTCTTGAGTTGATATCAAGCATAATTCCTCACTCCAAAGTCAGAGGAAATCGCTTTACAATTAATAACACACATAGACTCCTTGGACAATCATTTTAAGTGAGGTCACCAAGTCTGACCTTTCCCGTGGCTATGGGCCCCTTACAAGGCCGGGAACATAGAACTTACAGAAAAGCAAAACAAGCTCCCAGGGCAATCCGCATCCCCCCCCGCCCCCCTCCGCCCCCCTCCGCCTCCTCTCCTCCTCCCTCTTTTCGAAGAGCCCTGTGCTTAGTAGACGCAGACCTGGCAGAAAGAAAAAAATGCCCTACTATTTACAGCCAATGGAGAGAGACCGCAACAGCGACTGTTAACGCTCTCAGAGCTAGCCCATCCCTGCAACACTGAGTGGGTTTGAACCGCAAGCAGGTCATCATTACACAACCAGCATCAGCTGGTTACTCAAAAATAGCAGCTTGGGCTCCCCCACAAACCCGCGCCAGCAAAGCTCCCAGCCCTTGGCGGTTCCGGCAACACACCTCGACATTTCCATACTCCTGTGTACAAAATAATTTTTTAAAGCCTTATCAAATACCTACTCAATTTTCACATCCACAGATGTGGTCAGCGTTTTCCAATGCTCCCGATTCCCCTGGATTTAGCTATTTTACATAAAATCCTCAGTTATTTATGCAAAAGACCCAGAAATCGGAACATCTTGACCACACCTACCTGCTTCTCACACGCAGGGCATTTTACTCGCCCACACTGAGGAGCCTCTTGGAGCGTCTCCCTCTCAGCGTCCCAGGAAGTGCGTTCCCAGAGAGGCACACCGGAGGCTTCTGGGAGCGCAGTCAGGTTCTCCCGTGGCCCTGAACGGCAATGCCCTGGATGGCTGGGACTACAATTCCCAGAATCCACTGGGCCGCCAGCCGCAGGCAACATCCTGCGACCACCTCCTGCCTTTCCCTTTTTCCCCCTCCACCTCCCCGGATTTCTCTTGCACCTTATGTTCTGTCTAGAATTGGGTTATCGGTTAAAGAAAAAAAAAGGCAAAACGAAACAAAACTAAAAGTAGTTTTGAGTTGGGTACCTAAGTAAATATTCCCCAGTGAAGGTGACTTGCCCGTAAGAAGGTTAGCAAAAATTCTTAAATCTGGATTTTTTTTTTCCCCTCAAAGGTTTATCTAGGCACAAAGTAGAAAAGCGCTCAAAGTCTAGAACCAAACAGCCCAGATTTGTATGGGGCTTTGCTGTGTATTGATTGGGTGGCCCTGGGCAAGTTATCTATGTCTGGAAGTTACCTGTTAAAATGGAGATAAGATCTCATAATATGATCATCATACTGTTGTCTTGAAAATTGAGGGACCTAACATAGCTAAAGTATGGAATATATAGCTAGCTATTAGATATTTGAACTAATTTTACTCTCCCACACAATTTCTACTGTCCTGTCTCTTTCTCTGTTGGCTTCTCTCGAATGTGAAGTCCTGCATTAGTGAATGAATATTTGAATTAAACTAAAGGATTCCAAAGTCCTAAATAGCAATGATCTGAGTTTTTAAAAAATAAAAGATGCTGAAGTGTTGTGATGCCTACTACTTCGAAATGATCACACACACACACACACACACACAAAAATGGATATAAAATGTGGCAAAGTGTATAATTGTTTGATTCATGAAGAATACGTTTATGGGTGTTTCTTGTACTATTCCTTCAAATTCTCTGTATCTTAGAAATTTTTCAAAATAAAAAGGAGAAAAAGTATCATAGTTTATACAAAAGGATGGCACCCATCCCAAGTAAGTATAACCTTGGGCAAGTGAGGTAACCCCTTTGTGCCTCAAGGTCTCATCTGTAACAGTATATCTACATCAGAAAATTGTGATGAGGATTAAATGAATTACTATAGAGATGGCTACAACAGTGTCTGACACATAATGACTATATGTTTGCTATTAGCATTTTCCATTTTGTGTTGCTCTAGTAACAATGAGACTATTTGTCAGAGACTTTTTAAAAAGGGAGGGTAGAGAGGCTACTATCACTCCACTGCTACCTCCTTCTTATGTGTGATACTGCTTTAGAGGATAGATAAGGTTATCTAAGGCCAGAAGCAATCCAATCCCAAAGCCAGACCGGGAAATGTAATAATGAGGAAGAAAGATAGCACTGGGTGGTGAAAAGATTTCTGGGCTCCAGGCCAGCTCTGGCAATAGCAGATGGATAATAGCAATGTGACAAAGGATAATCACTTATTTCCTCTGAACTTCAGTTCTCTCATCTATAAAGCTGAATTGAATCAAATAACTATGTACAAAATCATTTTGTAACTTATTTCTCAATTGCTGATGAATGCTGCCTGATTAGAGGACTTGAGCTGGGAGGTACAGACAATTGATTACAATAATTTAAAAAATCACAGCACAAAAAGGAAGGAAAGACAACCCTATTCCTAGACTTACTGTTCAAGCTGGGGTCTAAAATGCCTGCCTCTAGCATAGCAAAGATGGAACAGAATACTTAAATACCCTGTTGGAGTTCAGTAGTTAAATAATTGGAATATAATTCTCAAAAATACTTTAGATAAGAATTTAGATCTGCAATTAACAATCCTGTCTTTCCTGTTTTTCTCATTAGAGATTCTTTAAGGAGAAAGTCAAATCTTAAATTTACTGCCGTGTACCATTCACCACCAAAATTCTACAGATACTCCCATTTGGTCACTGCGTTAGCTTTCTATTGCTGCTGTGACAAACTATC
The DNA here is from genome assembly GCF_047675955.1 of Chlorocebus sabaeus. Lineage (NCBI taxonomy): Eukaryota > Metazoa > Chordata > Mammalia > Primates > Cercopithecidae > Chlorocebus > Chlorocebus sabaeus. The sequence continues at coordinate 62,426,207 of NC_132924.1, forward strand.
ACAAACTGAAAGGCTTAAAACACAATAAATTTATTATCTTACAATTCTGGAGGTCAAAAGTCTGACACAGGTCTCACTGGGCTAAAATCAGGATGTCAGCAGGGCTTTTTTTTTTTTTTCCTTTTTTACTGATGTGTGATAGATGTACATAGTGTTTAGAAGTAGATATGATCATATAATATATTCATATAATTTGTAAAGATCAAATCAGTGTACTTGGGATATTCATCACCTTAAATATTTGTCTTTATGCTAGAACCATTTGAATTCTCTTCTATTTTGAGATGTACAACACATTACTGTAAACTATAGTCACCATACTGATCTAACATTAGCTTTCAGTTCTTCTATCAAACCATATATTTGTACCCACCAATCAACTTCTTTTCAAACCCCTCTTCCATCCTACCCTTCCCGGTCTCTGGTGACCACCAGCCTATTCTCTATTTTCATGAGATTCTTTTTTTATGTCCCGCATGAGTGAAAACATGTGTTATTTGTCTTTCTGTACTTGGCTTATTTCACATAACAGCTTCTAGTTCCATCCATGTTGCTGCAAATGAGGATTTCATTCTTTCGTAATAGTTGAATAATGTTCCATCGTGTAAATACAGCACATTTTCCTTATCCATTCATCCACTGATGGGCATTTAGGTTGATTTCATATTTTGACCATTGTGAATAGTGCTACAATACACATAAGTGTATTGATGTTTTTCCAATATATTGATTTCCTTTCTTTTGGATATACACCCAGTAGTGAAACTGCTGGATCATATGGTAGTACTATTTTTAGCTTTTTTGGAAACTCTATACTATTCTCCATAGTGGCTGTACTAATTTGCATCCCCATCAACAATGTACAAGAGTTTCCCTTTTGCCTCATCCTTGCCAGCATCTATTATTGCCTTTTAGATAAAAGTCATTTTAACTGGGAAGAGATATTGTAGTTTTGATTTGCATTTCTCTAATGAGTAGTGATGTTCAGCATTTTTTTGTATACCTGTTGGCCATTTGCATGTCTTCTTTTGAGAAATTATTCAGATCTTTTGCCCATATTTTAATCAGGTTATTTGTGCGTGTGTGTATGTGTGTTTGCTGTTGTTTGAGCTCCTTATATGTTCTTGTTATTAATCCCTTGTCAGATGGGTAGATTGCAAATATTTTCTCCCATTCTGTGGGTTGTCTCTTCACTTTGTTGATTGTTTCCCTTGCTGTGCAGAGCAGTTTAGCTTGATATAATCCTATTTATTTTTGCTTTCATTGATTGTGCTTTTAAGGTCTTACACAAAAAATCCTTGTGTCCAAGACCAATGTCCTGGAGGGTTTCTCCAAAGTTTTCTTCTAGTAGTTTCATAGTTTCACATTTTAGGTTTAAGTCTTTAATCCATTTATATTTGATTTTTGTATACTGTGAGAGATACAGGTTTAGTTTCATTCTTCAACATATGAATATCCAATTTTCCGGCATCATTTATTGAAAAGACTGTCCTTTCCTCATTATATGTTCTTGGTGCCTTTATCAAAGATGAATTGGCTGTCAATGCGTGGGTTTATATCTGGGTTCTTTATTCTGTTCCATTGGCCTCTGTGTCTGTTTTTTAAGCCAGTACCATGCTGTTTTGGTTACTATGCCTTTATAGTTAATTTTGAAGTCAGGTAGTGTGATGTCTCCAGCTGCGGTCTTTTTGCTCAGGATTGCTTTGGCTATTCAGAGTCTTTTGTGGTTGCATATAAACTTCAGAATTTTTTTAAATTTCTGTGAAAAATGCCACTAGTATTTTGATAGGGATTGCACTGAATCTGTCAATAGCGGTGGTTAGTCTCATGTTCACAATATTAATTTTTCAATCCATGAACATGGAATATCTTTCCATTTTTTTGTGTGTCCTCTTCAATTTCTTTCATCAGTGTTTTATAGTTTTCCTTGTATGGATCTTTCACATCTTCAGTTAAATTAATTGCTAGGTGTTTTATATTCTTTGGAGCTATTATAAATAAAATTCCATTCTTGATTTCTTTTTCAATCATTTGCTTCTGGCATATATACATACTACTGATTTTTGTATGTTAATTTTGTATATTGCATCTTTACTAAATTTGTTTATTAGTTCTAATAGTTTTTTGGTGGATTTTTCTAAGTAAAACATCATATCATCTGTAAACAAGGCTAATTCAACTTCTTCTTTTTCAATTTAGATGCTCTTTCCTTCCTTTGCATAATTGTACTGGCTAGGACTTCCAGTACTATATAGAATAAAAGTGGTGAAAGTGGGAATCCTTGTCATGTTCTAGATCTTAGAGGAAAGGCTTTCAGTATCTCCCTGTTCAGTATGATGTTAGATATGGGTTTGTCATACATGGCCTTTATTATTTTGAGGTATGTTCCTTCTATACCCAATTTGATGAGTTTTTTTTTTTTTTTTTTTTTTTTAATCAAAAGGGGATGCGAATTTTATCAAGTGCTTGTTTAGTATCTATTTAAATCATATGGTTTTTGTTCTTGGTTCTGTTAATGTGGTGTATCACATTTATTGATTTGCATGTATTGAACCATCCTTGCATCCCTGTAATGAATCCCACTTGATTATGGTGAGTGATCTTTATAATGTTTTGTTTTGAGAAAGAGTTTTGCTCTGTTACCCAGGCTAGAGTGCAATGGCGTGATCTTGGCTCACTGCAACCTCCACCTCCTGGGTTTAAGCGATTCTCCTGCCTCAGCCTCCCAAGTAGCTGGGATTATAGGCATGAACCACCATGCCCAGCTGATTTTTGTATTTTAGTAGAGATGGGTTTTCGCCAAGTTGGCCAGGCTGGTCTTGAACTCCTGACCTCAAGTGGTCTTCCTGCTTCAGCCTCCCAAAGTGCTGGGATTACAGGCATGAATCACTGAACCCAGCCTTTAACATATTGTTGAATTTGGTTTGCCAGTATCTCAAAATTTGTTGAGAATTTTTACATGTATGTTCATTAGTGATATTGGCCTATAGTTTTCTTGTTTCATTCTGTCCTTGTCTGGTTTTGGTATCAGGGGAATTCTGGCTTCATAAATGGGTTTGGATGTTTTCTCTCCTCTTCAATCTTTTTGAACAGTTTGAGTAGAACTGGCGTTAGTTCTTGAAATGTTGAGTAGAATTCAGCAGTGATCAGGTCCTGGGCTTATTTTTTATTTATTGATGGGAGACTTTTTTTTTTTTTTTACTCATTATTGGTTTATTGAGGCTTTCTATTTCTTCATGGTTCAGTCTGGTGTGTGTGTATATGTGCATGCATAGGGCTTTTTAAATGTAATACATCTGGAAAGAATGCATATATAAAGAGTTGAGACATGAGAAATCATTGGTTCAACACTAACGAATCTATAAGAATTAGGATTGGGGAAAGGAAAAGATTACCTAAACATTTTTAGAAATTGGGAACTGAAACAAAAATAAGCTGATAAATCCCTATTAACACTTATGAAGAGCCTTCTTAAGACTCTTTCCATGATTTTACTAAACTAGAGAGCCTCATCTGGCTGCTCTAGGGTTCCTCATATGCGAAACAGAAATAAGGGGATTCCCTGACTGTTCCCAATGTTGTTAAGTGTTCTCCTCACCCTCACCTCACCCCCAGCTTCTTAATGGAGTAGGCCTTCAGTCTCATAACTTGAAAGGATGTGGATCATTCCATAGATGTCTTCTAGCACCTCCTCTCATATTTTCTGTACATACCAGGTCTCCAGCTTCATTCTAGGAATAAAACATATTACTGAGTTGCAAATCTATGCTAAGGATATAAGACAATGACTGACAGAAAAATTTATTTTAAATTACATATTCTGGGAGGCCGAGGCAGGCGGATCATGAGGCCAAGAGATTGAGACCATCCTGGCCAACATGGTGCAACCCCATCTCTACTAAAAATACAAAAATTAGCCAGGTGTGGTGGCATGCACCTGTAGTCCCAGCTACTGGGGAGGCTGAGGCAGGAGAATTGCTTGAACCCGGGAGGTGGAGGTTGCAGTGAGCCAAGATGGTGCCACTGCACTCCAACCTGGTGACAGAGCGAGACTCCATCTCAAAAAAAAAAATTACATATTCAATCCAGTTAGTGTATTTCAAAGGTGCAATACTTTTTTTCATTTATTAATGAAAGAAGTTAGGAATTAATTTCCCCCCAAATCAGGAAATGGCAAACAAATATCTTTGAAAGTCACAGTCACATATATAGTGCATACTAGAAAAGAGGGACAAGACAGGTTCCACACACTTTCATGAGTATCATCAAATACTGGATCTATTCAAGGGTAGAGAGAAACTTTCAAAAAGTAGCACTTTATTAAATGAACCATTTACTATACTTCTTCCTAAGGGCACTAGATTGAGAACATGTTTTCTAAATGAGATCTAAGAAGTGGAAATGTGGAATCAATCTGTCCTCCTCCCCTTAAGGGCTATCCATTGGTTAATTTAAATAAACAAGACTAAAAATCAAACCCCTCCCATACTCCCCCTCCCAAAAAAGAGGGGGAAAAACTCACTAAAATGTCCCAGATTACTCTCCAGAATAGAACCAGGGAGCAGTTTTAACAATTCAAATTAGTCTGTTATAGAGTCAACACAGCATGCGTTGCTTTTAAACAAAAAATTAAAAAATAAAAAAAATTTTTGGAACAACAAAACAAAAACTAATACTGATCACTTTTCTGACGATACACAATTATTCAAAATTAACTAGAGCTGGGAGAGGGAAGGTGAGGATACCTATGGGCCTTGTCTCACACGAGTGCATGTGTGTTAGGTCCAGGGCATTTGTCATTATCGCAAAAATGAATTTTGATTTTTAATATCTAGTTTGATAAACACTGCTTTTGGTATGATGCCAATACCAGCTGTGCAGAAAAGGCTCTGGAAAGATGTTCATAGGAGCACACACTTGCAGCTCTTTTTCAGTTCTGGAGGCTCCAGGGCAACTAATATTGCTTCATCAGATACATTTTTCGTCCTAATTTTCAGTTTCACTCCAATGCTGCTTCGTTGATTCTCTCTCTGGATGATCTGTTCATTACTGAGCACCAGGAGTTCCAGTACCCTACTATTACCATATTGTTGTCCATTTCTCCCTTTAGATCTATTAATGTTTGCTTTATACGTTTGGGACCTCCGGTGTTGGATGCAGAGATATTTGTAATGTTATATCCTCTTTCTGAATTGATCTGTTTATCATTATATAGTGACCTTCTTTGTCTCTTTTCAGTCTTTGATTTGTAGTCAATTTTATCTGATTTAAGTATAGCTACTCCTGTTCTTTTTTGGTTTCCAGCTACATGGAATATCTTTTTCCACCCCATCACTTTCAGCATGTGCATCCTCATAGGTGAAGTGGCAGAATATACTTTGTTTCATATCCATTCAGCCATTCTATGCCTTTTCATTGGAAAACTGAATCTGTTTACATTCAGAGTTATTATTTGATAAGTACTGCCATTTTTTTTGCTTGTTTTATGGTTGTTTTGTAAGTCCTCTCTTTCTTCCTGTCTTCCTTTATGGGTTAATGATTTTTTCTCATTGTATGTTTTAATTAGTTGCTTTTCACTTTTAATAATCTATTACAGACTGTTGTGTAAGATTACCATGAGGTTTACAAAAAAATGTTATTTTAAGATGACAACTTAGATCACAAAAAAAGTGGAAAAAAAAAACCCCACAAAACTTGTATACTTTAACTCCATGTCCCACATATTTTGACTTTTAGTTATCTCAATTTACCTATTTTTTATTGCCTACCTCTTAACAGGTTGCTGTAGCTATTACTGTTTTTGATAGAGTTGACTTTTGGGCTTTATACTAGAGTTATAAATAAACTGCCCACCAAAATTACAATACTAGCATATTCCGGATTTGTCTGTGTACTTAATTTCACCAGTGGATTTTATATCTTCAAATGTATTAGGGTTTTTTTCTGCATGGTTAGTGTTTTTTTTCTTGCAGATTGCAGAACTTCCTTCAGCATTTCTTGTAAGATGGATTTGGTGGTAGTCTGGGAAAGGACATATCTCTCCTTCATATTTGAAGGATTACTTCTGGTTCCAGTATACTTGGATGACAGGTTTTTTTTTCATGCAGCACTTTGAAAATGTCATTGCACTCCCTCCTGGCCTATATGGTTTCTGTTGAGAAGTCTGTTGCCAGATGAACTGGAACTCCTTTATGTTATTTGCTTATTTTGCTGCTTTTAGGATTCTCTTTGTCCCTGACCTTTGAGAGTTTGATTATTACATGCCTTGTGGTAATCTTTTTTGCACTGAATCTGTTTGGTGTTCCCTAACCTTCCAGTACCTGGATATTTATCTCTTTCTCAAGTTTTGTTATTATTTCTTCGAATAAGTTTTCTACCCCTGCTCTTGCTCAACTCCCTCTGGAACACCAATAATTCTTAGATTTGGTCTTTGGAGGTAATTTTCTATATCTTCTAGGTGATTTTTTCCCCTCAGATATCTTTACTCCCAAAAGGTGATCTTCAATGACTTTCACTCTTTTCTTTTTTCTCCTCTGTGTATTTTCAAATGGTCCGAGTTCTCTGATTATTCTGCTAGATCCACTCTGCTGACTTTTTCCGTTTAGCAAATGTATTTCTCAGTTCCAAGATTTGTTTAACATTTAAATATTTGTTACATTTATCTAATAAGTTTCTGAATTGCTTTTCTGTGTTATCTTGGAGTTCCCTGAATCTCTTTACTACTTTTAATTCTTGGTCAGAGAGCTCACATATCTCCAACTCATTAGGGTCAGTTACTGAGGAAACATTCTTTTGATTCTTCATTTGAAATATCCACTTGCCCTTTATTCACTACAAATAATTACCACAATTTTATTCAAGGCCTCACCTCCTTAGATCAAGATAGGTGCAACAATTTCCATAGGTAATGGTGAATTTAAAATAATAGAAAATCCAGTAATTTATTATTATTCAACATTTTTGTTTTGTTTTGTTTTTTTGAGACAGTCTTGCTCTGTCACCCAGGCTGGAGTTTAGTGGTGCAAACTTGGCTCACAGCAACCTTCACCTCGTGGGTTCAAGTGATTCTCCTGCCTCAGTCTCCTGAGTAGCTGGGATTACAGGTGTGTGCCACCATGCCTGACTAATTTTTGTATTTTTAGTAGAGATAAGATTTTACCATGTTGGCCAGGCTGGTCTCAAACTCCTGACCTCAAGTGATCTGCCCACCTTGGCCTCCCAAAGTGCTGCAGTTGTAGGTGTGAGCCATTGCGTCCAGCCTATTATTTTAAATTTAAAACAGAAAACCCTATTACATACTAAGCAGTGGGCTCTTTTTCACAGATTATTTAATTCCAACAACCCCACATTACCAGCAGAGAAACTGAGATACAGAGTAATTAATATGCCCCAAATCAAGAAGTATTAAGTGGTGGACTTCCTAAAAGGTTGCTGTCATTGCTCAGCTCTATAAACTCAGGACCATCTCCTTATTTTAGATTTCCGTCTCTAAGATTTACTCTAAATGCTCATGTCAGCTATGGCCATGAACTTGGAATGGCCTTACACTATTTTTTTAACCCAGATCTTACGTACATTCACCCTTCTCTGAATATTTGTGTCTTCTCTAAGCTTTATACAATTCATAAACTCCAAAATGTAAACTAACTTGCAGATGCTGTTCCCTTTCTGTTAGTCATATCTCACCAGAGCATTTCCAAGTCCATGACTGTAATTCAACAAATACAGATTAATAAAAATTACTCTCCTTATACTTTTTTTTAAAAAGCCTGTCAAATAAAAAAAAAAACTATCTATTAATTGCAAAATTGGAAAATGTAATTGCAAAGTATATTATCACTGCTAGTTGAGAAGTGAAAAGGGGAAAACAGTTTGTTTTTGAATTACTATAAAAAATCTGAGGCTGGGCTTCTGCAGGCTTTATATGAAGCACAGTGCTGGCATCTGCTTCTGGTGAGGCCTCAGGAAGCTTACAATCATGCTGGAAGGTGACGGGGAGCAAGTATGTTGCATGGTGAGAGTGGGAAGAAGAGACAGAAGGGGGAGGTCCCGGATTCTTTTAAACAACCAGATCTCATGTAAACTGAGCAAGAACTCACTCATCACCAAGGGGATAGAGCTAAACCATTCATGAAGGATTTGCCCCCATGATCCAATCACCTCCCACCAGGGCCCACCTCCAACACTGGGAATCACATTTCAACATGAGATTTGGAGGGAGCATTCAAACCACATCAAATAGGGAAGTGTTAAGTTTTATGTATCCCTCAAAAATTGTATGTTGAAGTCCTAATCAACATTGCCTCAGAATCCAACCTTATTTGGAGATAATGTCTTTATAGAGGTAATCAAGTTAAAATGATGTCATTAGGGTGGGCCGTAATCTGACTGATGTCCTTATAAAAAGGGTAAATTTGGTGACAACCACACACACAAAGAGAACGCCATGTATAGATGAAGGCAGAGATTGGGATGATGCTTCTACAAGACAAGAAATGCCAAAAACTGGCCCCAAATCACCAGAAGCTAGGCTAGAGGCATGAACCAGATTCTCTCTCATGGCCTTCAGATGCAACCAGCTCTGCCAACACCTTAAGCTTGGACTTCCAGGCTCAAGAAATGTGAGATAATAAATTTCATTGTTTAAGCCACCTAGTGTGCTGTACTTTGTTACAGCAGCCCTAGCAAAGTAATAAAGGGAAGAAGGTTCTGAGTAAATTAAACAGTGAGATGTCACTTTACAAACTGTTAGAAATTTGTAGTGCACCATCAAATTTGATAGCACATCTGCTTCTAAGATTCTTGAATAAAGCTACTTAGTGAAGAGGGAGAAGGAAGAAGAGAGTGAAGAGGATTTACAGAAGAATTGGCCAATTAATAGAATAAAGGCTTTTGCCCATAACTGCCTTAAGGTGCTTTAAATCTTTGTCTCTTACTATGCCTACCACCTGCTCCTACCATCACCACTAATTTTTTTCAGTTTCAAATAGAAATTTTTTGTTGAGTTTTTGATGAGGTATTATAAACTTGTATTTACTGTAGTCCTTCCTTCTCCCCCATCCTCAGTTTGTTACTTACAGTCAACTGTGGCCCAAAAATATTAAATGGAAAAGTTCAGAAATACACACTATTCTAAATAACATGAGGAAATCTCATTCCATCCTGCCAGGAGGTGAATCATCTCTTCGTCCAGTGTATCCACACTGTATATGCTACTCTCCCATTCACCATGGATAGATATCATCTGATCCTGACATCATGGCTCGATGATCCAGGATCACTCCAAGCAAAATATTCTCCTGAGGTATTGGCAGAAGGTCAGCAGTAGCCTAATGCCAGGTACATTACAATGCCTATGTCATTCACCTCACATGATCTTATCATGTAGGCATTTTATCATCTCATATAATCAGTAAAGATATTTTGAGAGGGAGACCATATTTAACATAGCTTTTATTACAATATATTGTTATAATTGGTCCAATTTAACATTATTAATCTCTTACTGTGCCTAATTTATGAACTTTATCATAGCTGTATATAGATAGAAAAAAACATAATATATATAGGGTTTGGTACTATCTAAGGTTTTAAGCATCCCTTCCCCCCATCCTCAATTTCAGTTACTTAAAGACAACTGTGATCCAAAAATATTAAATGGAAAAGTTCTGAAATACACACTATTCTAAGTAACATGAGGAAATCATGAGGGAGTTTTCTGGTTCATATTTTTATAGGAAAGGAAGGTCATGTGTGCTCATTTTATTGTTCTAACAATTTCTCTTGACCCCACTACCACTTCCTGGAAAGATCCGTTTTCAAAACAGAGGTTCAATTTTTATATAGTCTTTATTTCCCCCATTAGAATTCACTTGACTCAGGACTTTTATGTACTGTGTCATTTAATCATGTTTCAAATCCATCCAAAGTCATAAGCTTTTACTCAATGTATGCCCTTGATTTAAAATATTCTCAATCTCCCTCAATTTGTAGCACACAAAACTGAAGGCATATTTTAGCTTATAATCATGTCTTTTTTCTTAAGAAAATTATACTACAGTTTTCTTAAAACCTTTTATATAGAAATAATACCAACAATAGTGTTTGGTAACCAAATAAAAAAATGAAAGTACTAATCAGAAGATATTGGCAGTTTCAGAAAAATATACTGGAATATGGGCCATGAACAAAGGAAGCTTTTGTCTTTTGCTTTCAACTTTAAACGCACTCAGAATTTAGAAAATAGGAAAAGACTATCTTGCCATATATTGCTCACAAATTAGTTATAACATAAGCTGCATGTCCTGTTCTTCAAATTCCAAGTATTTCAAAGGGACATGACTTGGGTAACAGTTATGCTTCACATAGCTTGGTATCTTATCTGTACATTCCAAAGAATTTAATTTCTATTATATACAATTAATAATATATACAAAAGTGATTACTTTCTCTGAAGTCTTCCAGGTACCCAACAACTATTAACAACATTTTTAAACAATTCTAACAAATTGCCTAAAATTTGTGGTTGATGATGGTCAGGAATGGTAGTTGAAATCGCCCCTGCCTTTTAATGCTTACAAAAGCCAACTGAGGCAATAACCACACCTGATACTTCTGACCTATCCAGAGAGACATACAACAACTTTCCAACATCCATATTTTTTTCTTCTTCCCTCTCTCCCTTTCTCATTTCTACTACCTATTTCATTTTGCTTTTTCTTCAGTTAGCTACTGACACCTACTCAAAACTAAAGCTATTTCCCTAGTACCTCTCCCTCTACTTGCCAAGCTTCAATTAGAAAAAAGAAAACTGGCTGGGCATAAATGGCTCATGCCTATAATCCTAGCACTTTCAGAGGCTGAAGTGGGATGATTCCATGAGGCAGGGAGTTCAAGACCACTCTGGGAAATATTGTAAGACCCTGTCTCTACAAAATAATTTTTAAAAATTAGCCAGGAATGGTGGCACACACCTGTAGTCCCAGCTACTTGGGAGGATGAAGCAGGAGGATAACTTGAGCCCAGGAGATTGAGGCTGCAGAGAGCTACAATCATGCCACCACACTCCAGAGAGAGAACCTGTCTTTAAAAAGAATAAAAAATAAAACTAAACAAATAAAACAGATATCAAATCTCTTTAAGAAAAAAATACGTTTATTTTTCACTGTTTAACTTTGCAATTAAAATTATACACGTTGTCTGCCAACACTTTTTGTCCACTGTTTATTTCATTAATCCTTGAGTTATAAACTTTATAAGGCATAGACTTTTTTTAAATAAATGTCTTTAAATTTTCCCATCCTGGCCAACATGGTGAAACCCCGTCTCTACTAAAAATACAAAAATGAGCTGGGCGTGGTGGTGCATGCCTGTAATCCCAGCTACTTGGGAGGCTGAGGCAGGAGAATTGCTTGAACCAGTGAGTGGGAGGCTGCAGTGAGCCAAGATAATGTCACTGCACTCCAGCCTGGCAACAGAACGAGATTCCATCTCCAAAAAAAAAAAAAAAAATTAATTAATTAATTAAATAAAATAAAATTCAAATTTTTTAGGCTCCCAAAAGACTTTAAAAAACAACTCATGTATTCACCACCAAACTTAAAAAACATTACATGGCTAGCAGGCAATACAGGGCAGTGTTTAAATAAGTTAAAATATGTGATTTACTCGGCACAGTACTCAGCATATGGTAACATTACCACTTTAGATATGATTACTAGCACAGAGCATGTACTCAAACAAGATTTCTGGATTTGTTTCACTTTCTATTCTGTAAGGAGAGACAGATTTAAACCAAATTTGAGATACTGTTAAGGATTTAAAGACATGCATTAAATTCGATTCACTATTTGGTCTTTAAACAAAATGTTGCCATATTTTTGCAATAAGATATCTTTTGTGTAGGTCTACACAAGTTATATTATTGCTAATTTTTATTAAGCTACAATTTTAAAGTGCACGTATGCTACTGCTTTGAAAAATTATTTTTAATATACCTTAATGACACTGCAAATTTCTAGATTGGATTTGTAAAACTGGGTTTTCAATCTGAACTTTGCAAACACTGTGAAACTGCTTGGAAAATATTTTATGTGTTTATGTACCTTTTTCGGCAAGAAAAGTCTGTAGCTTTCACTACTGAAAGGAATCTCTAACCTCCATCCTTGCAGAGCAAATAAGCACTGAGATAAAAGAAAACACATAACTTTACAAGAAAACTAATTGGACACAACTTGAAATATCCTTGACCTAATTTTTCTCATTATAAAAGATGACTTTTTTCCTGATTATGTAACTAATACATGTTTACCATTTTAAAAAAAGTTCATCTTGCTATAATAAATAATATGAATATATATCACAAAAAGCACAATATAATAGGTATTTTGGAATTTTTCAGTGCACAGGTCCAACTTCATAGTACAATATACTTAATAATGTATAAACTTCTATTTCATGATAGTAAATAAATCTGATATTATAGAAAGCTCTGCAAGAACTACTGGGACTTTGTAAAAATTTGCTATACATTGAATTTAATACTCTGGTTATTCAGTAATAAGTGTTTCAAAAAAGTACGTATTTTGAAAATTGCATCTTGAAACGTAAAAATGAAAAGTCTTACTTAAGGACAAAATAAAATGCATCTGAGATAATGTTAAAAGACTTACTTCAAAATAAGTCCTTATGTTTCAAAATTATTTTTTATAATATAAAAAAGGAATCTGATTTTCTCCATCAGAATAAAAATCAAAGGTCAAAAAAAGATACATAGAGTACACTTTCAGTAACCAGAAAATACTAATGAATTGAACATCTTAGTGAGTCACATAATAAAATGTTTCAGTTAGTCATGGAGTGGCACCCTGGGCACTACTGACAGGGCAAATAATCCTGAACACACATCTACTACCCTTTGCCACACATTCACCTGATGAAACTATCCTTATATTGCTACTTGTTTACATTTAGAAAATAATGGAGCTTAAAAAAAAATAGCACTGAAGTTACAAATGTAAAACATACCCAATACAAAACTTGGTCACTGTGATCACTACAAATTCCAAACGTTTTTCCTCACTCTTATTCTTTTCTTGTTAAGGAAAGAGGCTATTCCAATCCCCTGCAGTTTCTGTTATCAAATGCAAGATATACAAGGGCAGTAGGTCCTGTCTGTTCTCGTCAACATGTTACATACAGCACCTTGGACAGTGCCTGGTATAGGAGAGACACTCAATAAGTACGTGAGCAATGAAGAAAAAAGAAATAAAAAAGCCAGTTTGGGGACTGGAATGGGAGGTAGGAGTCAGGAACAGAAAATAAAACAAATATAAGTGAAATAATACTGGGAAAATGTCACTCATGTTGTCAAATCAGAAATAAATTTAAGCTGAGAACAATGCATTATTTTTCTTTAATACTTTACAAGAGGATGAATAGCCCTATCTCAGGCTGTATGCAACATTAAATTCCAAAATAATTTCTAATTTAAAAACAGCATTGAAGAATAATTTTTGAAGTATTTTCTTGTTTGTTTGTTTGTTTTCAGAAGTCTCCCTCTTGTCCTCCAGGCTGGAGTGCAATGGCGCGATCTCAGCTCACTGCAACCTCCGCCTCTTGGGTTCAAGTGATTCTCCTGCCTGTTTCCCGAGTAGCTGGGATTACAGGCATGTACTACCATGCCAGGCTGATTTTTGTATTTTAGTAGAGATGGGTTTTTGCCATGTTGGCCAGGCTGGTCTTGAACTCTTGACCTCAAGTGGTCTTCCTTCCTCAGCCTCCCAAAGTGCTGGGATTACAGGTATGAACCCACCATGCCTGGCCTGAAGTACAATTTTTTTAAAGCTCATTAACTTGTTACTATTTTGTAAAAAAAAATTAAGTTAGAAAACATTTATATAATTAATTTATTTGGGTACAAATTTATGCATAAAAAATTTCTGCAAGAACGTAAACTATTAACAATCATTTTCCCACTGAGGGGCCTAATGCACAAAGAAGGGAGCTTTTATCATTTACTTACATGGTTTTGTACTGTTTGAATTTTTTGTTTCTACAATCAATATGTACATTTTATAATAAAACTCATTTAAAAGGAAAATGTCCAATTTGTATTTGTGAAACAGGTAGAAATTCAGAAATTGCAATCTCTTATATTGATTGTCGGTAATACTAAAGTTTGCATTCTGTTTTATAGAAAGCCAGGGTCTCGCTACGTTGCTCAGGCATGAACTCCTGGGCTCAAGCAATACTTCCACCTTGGCCTCCCAAAGTGCTAGGATTACAGGCATGTATCACTATGTCTGGCCCAAACTACCATGGTTGGCCTGCACTTTCTATTTATTCTCTCCTTACTAAAATAACAAAGCGGGAAATTAAATAGATTAGGACAAAAGAGTGAAACAGACTAGGACAAAAGAAAAACAAAACATATAGATCGGCTTCCTCCAATTCAGGAAAAAATACTGTACTCAAGAAAAGAAAATTTTCCAAAAGCTCAAATCACAAACACCTATCTGTTAGTTTCTGTTATATCTTTATCATCATTGAACACGTGTTCAAATTTAGGGTTTTATGGTCTCCACAAAAGATAACTATTATATATTTAGTGCAACCAGGTACAAGACAGGCTCAAAAACAAACAAAACTGAATTGTTCATTCTAATAATAATCTACAGAATCCTTCTACATAAATTTAAAAAATGATCTCAATAGGGACATCCTAAGTAAAGGAATATCAGAGAATGTTATTATAGGTGGGCTGGCCATAAACTTGTAAAATGTAATTTTTTAGCTCTTTTTTTTATGAGATGGAGTCTAGCTCTGTCACCCAGGCTGGAGTAGTGGCACAATTTCGGGCTCACTGTATCCTCCACCTCCTGCGTTCAATCGATTCTCTCGCCTCAGCCTCTAGAGTAGCTGGGACTACAACAGGCATGTGCCACTACGCCTGGGTAGTTTTTCATATTTTTAGTAGAGACAGGGTTTAGCCATGTTGGCCAAGCTGGTCTTGAACTCCTGACCTCAAGTGATCTGCCCTCCTCGGCCTCCGAAAGTGCTGGGTTTACAGGCGTGAGCCACCATGCCTGGCCACTAGTTACTTTTTACTGTTGAGGTACTTAATTACAAAATGATAACTTTAAAAGGTATGGTTCTTGAACAATGACACAGGTATCAGAAGGTAATAATACTAAAAAAAAGATCTGTGAAAAAGCTTTCAAAATAAAAAATTTAAATATAATTTTAAAAAATGACAGAAAAACTATGGATTTATCATGTGTAACATGTTTGAAATATCTATACATTGTGGAATGGCTCAATACAGCCAATTAATGTGCATTACCTTACGTGCCTTTTGGAAAAACCACTTAAAATGTACTCAATAACTTTCAAAATTCATTGTTGTTACAGTCACCAAGCTGTACAATAGATCTCTTGAACTCAGTTTCCTTGTCTAAAACCGAAATTTTGCATATTTTGACCATCTCCTCAATCCTCCACTGCCCCACCAGCCCTTGATAACCAAATTCTGTTCTCTCCTTCTATGAGTTCAACTTTTTAAGATTCCACATGTAAGTGAGATTATGTAGTATTTGTCTTTCTAAGCCTTGCTTATTTTACTTAATGTGTCCTCCAGGTTATCACAGACGAAAGGATTTCCTTGTTTTTAAGCATTAAATACTATTCCATTAATACCATTTTTAATATATTTAAATTATATCCATTTTGGAAGTAGTAACAGCATGCTTTGATGGTGGCTCACTAGAAGACACTGTATCAGAAATCCACAAATTAACCAATTGTTTCTTATGATGTGCATCATTTTGCTGGTTGGCCTGTTCATCCAGTGACTTTCTTATACAGTTCTTTAATTCTTCGATTCCTTCTCCAGTAACTGCAGATATGGGGATGATATGCTGGAACTCTACAGTCCTCTCTGGAGTCATGTTTTTTCCAAATAAATGCAGAAAATCTAAAAGAAAGAACACAAACTAAGCAGATTTTCATTGTTTTTGAAAGTTAGTTAAAATTTTGGTTTGATTTGTGAAGCAGGGAACCAAAAACAGCATTTTTCATGCCTTTTCCCCCCTTTTCTCTCTAATTAAAGTTCTCAGAGCTTTGGATTTTACTATTGATTATGGTAAGGTTCTTGGCACAAAATATACTTGTTAGATGAATATATTTTAGACCAAACTAAGTATGAATAGAAGATGAATCACAAAAACGACTTACTTAAGGAAGTAATAAATTTTGTGTAGGGGGTTAAATAAGGCAAGGCAGCACTGATTCTCTGAAAGACACTTTCTGTAAAAATAGTAACATCATTTATAATTTGAGACATTCTACTTGGCCTTAGGACACTGGAGACCTTTAACTTCCCGAAAGTATAGGTTTATCATCAATGATGCTAGGATCCATACAAAAACTGAAGAGGTATTATAGAGAATTCAAGGGAAGATAATTTCAGATGAGTCCAATCTATCACCCCGCATGGGCTAACAACTGTTATATTACTTTTATCTTTTCCCTGTCACCATGGAATACTGATTGGCTGGGGAGATGGCATACTGATTGGATAGATTAACTGATATGAACTAGAAAGGCTGAACTGAAACAGATTGGTGGAAAAGACAACATGGAGCTTGCTTTCTGAGATTCAAAGGTCCCCAAGAAAGTCCAGAGAGGCTAACTCAGGATTATCACTTAAAGAGCCTATATTTTATTTCACAATAGGTCAGAACAGCTATGGACTCCTGAGTCACCCCCACTTTTGGTACTTCCTCTGAAAATTCCCTTCTCTGCAAGATCAACTAGCAAACAGAACTAATGACCTTATAAAGCAAATGTCATTAGGAATGAAGACTATTTACTATTAGGGAATATTTATATCCCATGAATAATTTATTAACTCAAGGACAGCTCCAACATGTAAATTACACAGGGGAAAGATTTTTGAGAGGAAAGGACCTTCTGGTGCTCTTTGACAGTCTTAGCACACTATAATCTATTTTCCCACAATTGTTACCAAGAATAAAAAGAGACATATTACTGAAAAACATGTTAGCCACATACCATACACCCTGCTTTTCCTCATTTGTGCATGAGGTTCTTTACTAGACTCTGAATGAAATCATCATTGCCATAGGATACAAGGTGTTCTGAAAATGTCAATATTCAAAACTGTGGAGAGTCCCTTTAAGTTACTTTACATATAGTCCAAGAAGTAAATTCCAGACAAATAAATCATTTTGGAGTCACAGCTTCTATTTTTCTGTGTTACACATACACAGGAAAAATGCAGTTCTTTTCAGAAGACTCATCCTCTTCAGAAACTATCTATAGAGTTAGTTTTGCCAAGTAACATACTTCTTTAGAACTTCTTAGTTCTGTTTTTAATTTTATGATGTACAGTACTAGGGGAATGAAGAGCTTGTGAAGTATGTTAATGAAAATGAAAGACTTCACAGGGTAGATGCCGACTTTTTCCTCCTTTTATTCAAATCCCACATATGCTTTATGGGCCCAATTTAAGTTTTATTCTTCATGAAGCCTGACCTTTTTAGTTCAAATTAATCTTTCTTTTGTCTCCTTTAATTTACTGTCCATATCAAACATTCTAGAATTTGATAATTATTATGTTACAATGTTATTTATATGTTTTGTACATTCTTTCTTCAAACGTGACTTTTAAGAGCAGAAACTGTCAGTTTTCTTTTCCACTGATTATAATAGCATTCTCTGTACATTGTAATTATTCTTTAAATTAGAATTAAATGAATAAATAGGCTTACCTTTAGGATTCTGGAGTTGGTTCATCAATTCATGGAACTTACTTTGGGCATCTGGCAAGTCCATTTTATTAACTGCCAGAAGTGCAGGTTTTGTCTGAAGTTCCTCTTTGTACAATTCCAACTCCTTTAAGTCAAAAGAGAAAACCCAATAATTTTAGTATTGGTTTCTGTATAAATTACTTATTTGGTAATTAATGACCTAGGTGATCTAAAGCCCATTCACGTCACTGAAATGCAATAAATCCCAACAACAGAAAACAAAAGGAAGAATTTCAAAAAATGATTGTGGTTAGATCAAGTGTTAGTATGTTTTAGCTTAAATGATATCCTAGTGACAGTTGTAATTTTGCGTCTGGAGTCAAATATGGGTATCTGGACTGCACACAGATAAAATTCAGAAGTCAGTAATGATCACTGAATGTTATACCTGTAGTATTCTTGGAAAACGTAAATGTACTTAGGAATAAATCTGTCGCCTTGGATTAAACAACTGTTTCTTAGATATAACATGAAAAGCACAAGTAAAAGAGTAGATAAAAGGCGGAAGCCTGCTTAAGGCTACCAACCAGGAGTCTGAGGCTGCAATGAGCTGGGATCATGCCTGCACTCTAGCCTACATGACAGAATGAGGCCCTGTTTGTAATAAAAATAAATAAATATATAAGGCTTGGCATGGTGGCTCATGCCTGTAATCTCAGCACTTTAGGAGGCTGAGGTAGGAGCATCACCTGGGCCCAGGAGTTCAAGACAAGCCTTGACAACTTAGTAAGACCCCATCTCTACAAAAAACTTTAGTTTAATTTAAAAAAAGGAAAGAAAAGAATGAAACAAATGGAATTTCATCAAAATTAAAAATTTTGGGTTGTTTTCTTGCTATTGAGAGTTGTTTTGCTTCCTTATGTTTTGGATGTCAACCACTTATCAGTTATATGATTTACAGGTATTTTCTCCCATTCCCTTGGTTGCCTCTTCACTTTGCTGATTATTCCTTTTGCTGTGCAGAAGCTTTTTAGTTTGATGCAATCCTACTTGTCTATTTTTCTTCTTGTTGCCTGTGCTTTTACTCCGTCTCAAAAAAAAAAAAAAAAAAAATTAATTGCTCAGACAAATGTCATGGACCTTCTCTGTTTTCTTCTAGTGGTTTTATTATGGTTTCAGGCTTTGAGTTTATGTCTTTAATCAACTTTGAACTGATTTTTCACATGGTGTGAAATAAGGGTCTAATTTCATTTTTCTGCATGTGGAAATTCAGTTTTCTCAATACCACTTATTGAAGAAGAAAACTGCCCTTTTCTTACTGTGTGTTCTAGGTTCCTTTGTTGAAAATTAACTGTAAATGCATGGATTTAATTCTGAGCTCTGGATTCTGTTCCATAGGTTTATGTGTCTATTGTTATGCCAGTACCACACTGTTTTGATTACTATAGCTTTGTAGTAGGTTTTGAAATTAGGTAATGTGAAGCTTCCAGCTTTGTTCTTTTTGCTCAAGATTGCTTTGGCTATTCAGGGTCTTTTGTGGTTCCATACAAATTTTAAGATTTGTTTTCTATTTCTGTGAAAAATGCCATTCGAATTTTGATACAGATTGTGCTGAATCCGTAGATCACTTTGGGTAATATAAACCTGATTTAAAAATGGATAATGAACCTGAATTGACATTTCTCAACAACATAAAAATGACCAATATGTGAATATATGTATGAAAAAATGTTCAACATCACGGATCATTAGGGAATGAAAAGGAAAACCACAATGAGATAGCTCCTCACATTTGGAAGGATGGCTATTATCAAAAAGACAAAAGAAAACAAGTGTTATCAAGGATATGGAGAAAGAAGAACGCTTGAACACTGTTGGGTGGGAATGTAAATTAGTACAGCCATTATAAAAAGCAGTATAAAGATTTCTCAAAAAATTAAAAATAGAACTACCAAATGATCCAGCAATCCCACTTCGGGATATATATCCAAAGGAAATAAAATCAGTACGTCAAACAGATCTCTGCACTCCCATTTTTACTGAAGCATTATTCATAATAGCCAAGACACGGAATCAACCTCAGTGTCCATCAATGGATGAACAATGAAAATGTGATATACACACACACAACTGAATACTCTTCAGCCTTAAAAAAAGAAACTTGTCATTTACAACAACATGGATGAATCTGGAGAACACTATGCTAAGTGAAATAAGCCAAGCACAGAAAAACAAATAAACTGCATAATCCCACTTATACGTGGAATCTTAAAAGGTTGAATTCATAGTAGCAGAGAAAATGGTGGTTGCCAACGTGTTTGGGGGAGGAAGGATGGAGGGGTGTTGGTCAAATGGAACAAAGATTCAGTTAAATAGGATGAATAAGCTCTGGATAGCTATTGTACAGTATGATGACTATAGTTAATGTATTATATATTTGAAAATTGCTAAAACAGATTTTAAATGTTCTCAGCACACACAAAAAATGTAAGATGACGAATCGTGTTAATTAGCTTGATTTAATCATTTCACAATGTACACATATATCCAAATATCAATTGTACACTTTAAGTACACACAATTTATGTCAATTACACTTTAACAAAACTGGAAAATTAAATAAATAAATGTTTTTTGCCACAAAGAAGACACAAAAAATACACTGAAAAAGTGAAAAGACAAGTCACAGAAGGGGAGAAAATATTTTCAAATTATGTATCTTATTTCCAGCCAGGCATGGTGGCTCACATCTGCAATCCCAGCACTTTAGGAAGCCGAGGTGGCGGATCACCTGAGGTCCGGAGTTCAAGACCACCCTGGCCAACACGGTGAAACCCTGTTTCTATTAAAAATAAAAAATTAGACAGGTGTGGTGGCACGTGCTTGTACTCAGGAGGCTGAGGCTGCAGAATCACTTGAACTCAGGAGGCAGAGGTTGCACTGAGCCAAGATCGTGCCACTGCACTCCAGCCCAGGCGACATCCCAAAAAAAAAAAAAAAAAAAAGAAGGGACTTATCTCCATAAATATAAAACATGCTTACAACTCAACAATTAAAAGACAAATAATACAAATAGTAATGCACACAGAATCTGAACAGACTTTTCTCCAAAGACACAAAAATGGCTAATAAGCACATAAAAAGATTCTTAGCATCAGTAATCTTAAGAGAAATGCAAATAAGAACTATAACAAAATACCACTGCACTCCCACTAGGATGACTAAAGTAAAAACGACAGACAATAACAAGTGTTGACATTTATGTGGAAAAATTGGAACTCTCATACATTGATGGTGGGACCGTAAAATGGCACAATGGTGCTACCAATTCTGAATAGTTTGGCAGTTCCTCAAAATGTTAAACAAATAATTACCATCTGATCCAGCAATTACACTCCTAAGTATATATCCAAGAGAAATGAAAACACGTCTATACAAAAACCTATACACAAATGTTCACAGCAGTATTAATCATTATAGACAAGAAGTTGCAAACCAAATAGGATCTATAAAGTCCTGGAGGTAAGCAACATCATGTTGTCTTAGAGAGAAATCACATGGCTGAAATACAGCATCTTGGGGACAGGGTTACAGAGGACTGCTAGGCAGGGGCCCAAATTTGCAGACTTCATAAATCATGCTCAGGTTAGACTTTAACCTAACAGCTATTGGGGTCCATCAAAGTGTTTTAGGCAGGGAATATCAGCATCAGCTTGGTGCTTTTACAAAGATCACTCTAGCTGCCATATAAAAAATGGACTGGAGAGAAGCAAGGCAGGACACAGGGAGACTGGACACGACCAGATTCAATATTCCAGTAAGAAGGACTGATGATTAAAACAGTGTAGATGAAGACAAGAGGATGGATTTCAGAGAGATTTAGGATTAAAAACTGACAGCACTTGTGTACGTGGTGAGAAGAATCAGTGTATCACACAGCTCATACATTCACTAAGTTATGGGGATGGCTGAAAAGTTTTTTAAAAGTTTACTTTTATCCATATTAAGTTTAAGTGACTAATGGGACATCCAAACAAAGACGACGTCCAATGTGCATCTGGTATAAAGAACAACAAAAGCCGGGTGCGGCGGCCCACACCTGTAATCCCAGCACTTTGGGAGGCTGGGGCAAGTGGATTACCTGAGGTCTGGAGTTCAAGACAAGCCTGGCCAACACTGTGAAACCCCGTCTCTACTAAAAATACAAAAATTAGCCAGGCGTGGTGGCAAACGCTTGTAATCCCAGCTACTTGGGAGGCTGAGGCAGGAGAATCACTTGAGCCCAGAAGACAGAGAGAGCTGAGATCATACCACTGCACTCCAGCCTGGCAGACAAAGCAAGACTGTCTCAAATAAAAAAAAGAACAAAGAAAAGATCTAGGTATCAGCTACAGATCTGGCAGTTATCAGTATTATTAATCGTAACTAAAGCAAATGAGAGTGGGTAAGATTGCAAAATAAGGTTAGGACAGAACTTTGAATAATGTTACTTAAAGGATGAGGAAAAAAAAGAGCCTAAAAAGTAGACTGAGAAATACTGTTAAGAGTAGAAACAGAACCAGAAGATTACAGGTCACAAAACTAAGAATGAGAAACAAGAAGAATTAGACAACGTGCCAAAGCTGAAGCAAGATAAAAGTCTGGGAAAGTATGTAATAGGGATTTGGAAGCCCAGGAGTATTTTATCCATTGCAGTAGTTTGAGGAGTAAATGAATGTAGAGGAACTGGAGACAACAAGTTTAAGTAATTCTTTAACTGACATCAAAGCTTTAAAGGCAGAGTATGCATAGACTGCAATTATGTTATTTCATATAGTCTTATATTCCTACATATTAGACCAAATACAGAACACAGTAAAACAGAAAACCTACTTTTGTAAGCAGTATTATGGTTTCAAAAGCAGTTCTGTATTGAGTGTGAGAAGAAAGCTGAAATCCAGAAATATCAACCTAAAAAGAGAAGAGACAGCCTTTAACATAATAGCTATACATTTCTATGTTTTAAAATGTTTTACTCTCTCAAGCTAAAAACAATTTCTCTGTACTCTACTTGTTATTTAGTAATTCAAAATAAGTAACGGAAACAGAGATGTTAAGATAACTTTAATTATTCTGATAAAATTCGTCATTAATAAAAAACTAGGATAAGACAATTTGTATGAATAAAGACAATCTCACATATAACTCTAGCACCATCAATGAAGAATGAAAGAGATACTATGATACTATATAATACAGTAGTATGTTGGAAATCTTAAGGAAATACATGTTGGCAAGTATGGCCAAACTTACATATGATATAGTAAACAATGTCACTTCCATTCCCGTATTATAAAAGACTTAGTGGAGTAACATATGCTACGACTTTCTTATTTATAAAAAAATTCTTAGAAAAACTAAATTCATTGGTTTTCAATTTATTTGAACATCACCACATTAGTATGCATATGACTTACAACAAAAAGTAGTTGTCTAGTTCTTTCTATATGCTTGAGGAATTTGTGGCCCATTCCTTTGTTCATATGTGCTCCTTCTATTAAACCCGGAAGATCAGCTACTGATATCTAATACAAAGTTACATGGTTAATGAAAAAGGAAAATGTATGAAAACCACAAGTTCAATTACATCCAAAAATTCTCAAGATATTTCAAATATAAACAGTTCCTAACTTATGATTACCACTAAATCTTTGAAAAGTCAAGATACTTTAAAAGCAAAATTAATGTACAGTATTAAGAATTAAAATCTTGTTATCAGATATTAGAGTCCCATATTTACTATCTATCTAATAATCGAGGAATTTTACAGATTAGTTTAACATTTATTTATTATTATTTTAGAGACAGGATCTTGCTGTCACCCAGGCTGGAGTGCAATGGTGTGACCATAACTCACTGTAGCCTTGAGCTCCTGGGCTCAAGCCATGTTCCCACTTCAGTCTCCTAAGCAGCTAAGATGCCAGGTGCGCACCGCCATGCCCAGTTAACAAAAAAAATTTTTGTAGAAACAGGGTCTCGCTATCTCGCACAGGCTGCTCTCAAACTCCTATCCTTAAGTGATCCTCTCACCTTAGCCTCCCAAAGTGCTGGGATTACAGGCGTGAGCCACCACACTAATCCCTAGTTTAAAATTTATTTATAATGTCCTAAATGGTATTGTCCAACATGAACTTTTCACAGAATTTCAACCTTTACACTCTGAATTCATACACGTTTACAAAGATATTAATTCAGCAGACATTTGCCAGGTACACCTCTGTATTTTAAATTCAATTTGTAATGATCTGGCACCATTGTTCCTTTTCTGTTCATATTATACTAGCAGGATGATCAACCATTCTCACAAAGTATTAGGTTGGTGTAAAAGTAACTGTGGTTTTGGCATTACTTTTAAGACTTTACTACATTAATAGAGGTGTGATTCTCCTCACCTGTTCTTTGTAGTGCCATGTTTGTTAATGCTTCACATTTTTGTAGGTCATTATTGTTTCTACTTAAGCAAATCTCATGGCATTACATGAGGAGCAGAGCTCTATCATCTAGAAGTTCATTCACCTGAGCATGCTTCCTTGTCACCTAGTCATCATCTCATCTTGTTCCAGTATTCAAGTAAGATCAGTCAGGTGAAACAGTATTCGACAAACCTGAGTTGTAGTTGTGGCTCTCCTACTTTCTTCTACTTTGGCCATTACCTTTTTTTTTTTTTTTTTTGAGACGGAGTCTCGCTCTGTCGCCCAGGCTGGAGTGCAGTGGCCAGATCTCAGCTCACTGCAAGCTCCGCCTCCCAGGTTCACGCCATTCTCCTGCCTCAGCCTCCCGAGTAGCTGGGACTACAGGCGCCCGCCACCTCACCCGGCTAGTTTTTTGTATTTTTTAGTAGAGACGGGGTTTCACCGTGTTAGCCAGGATGGTCTCGATCTCCTGACCTCGTGATCCACCCGTCTCGGCCTCCCAAAGTGCTGGGATTACAGGCTTGAGCCACCGCGCCCAGCCGGCCATTACTTTTAATGGCTAAAACCATAGTTACTTTTGCACCAACTTAACAGAAGAATACAGTTTCCTAGACTCCTTTTAGAGGGAATAATAATTATTAACCATCATTCTACATTTGCTTTTTTTTTTTTTTTTTGAGAGAATCTCATTCTGTCGCCCAGGCTGGAGTGTAGTGGTTCAATCTCAGTTCACTGCAAGCTCCACCTCCCGGGTTCACACCATTCTCCTGCCTTAGCCTCTGGAGTAGCTGGGACTACAGGCACTTGCCACCATACCCGGCTGATTTTTTTTTTTTTTTTTTTGTATTTTTGCATTTTTAGTAGAGATGGGGTTTCACCATGTTAGCCAGGATGCTCTCGATCTCCTGACCTCGTGATCCACCCACCTCAGCCTCCCAAAGTGCTGGGATTACAGGTGTGAGCCACCACGCCCGGCCACACTTGTGCTTTTCAAACCTCACTGTGCATTATAATCATGTAGGGAACTCTTAGAAGCTACAAATGCCCAGGCCCTACCCCCAAGAGATTTAGTTTCAAATCTCTGGGGCCTAAGCATCACTTATCATTGCTGTTCTTAGACCACCCAGATAATTCTGAAGTGCAATAAAGAATGAGAGGCAGTACTCGACATCCCCTGCCCAGTATAAAGAATTCAGGGTTTTAAAGGAAGCTGACAAAGCAGCATGCATAACAGAAGTCTCAAGTCCTGAAATTTCCTCTACTGATTTCCCTTAAAAATTAGGTATAAACGATGTTCTCTTTTCCTTTAAATATTGTTCTCTCTATTCATATTATCCTATATTTAATACAATTTTACTTACATTTAACATTCTATAACTGAAGTTTTATATTTTAATGTTATATCACTATTATAACGGCACATAATTTTTAAATGTTTCTTTAAATTACATCATAAAACTATATGAACCTATATTGATGCATCGTTAGCACCCAAAGTCTATACTTTACATTGTTTGATTCTTGATGCTGTACATTCTATGGATTTTAACAAACGTATACTGTGTCTACCATTACAGCAATATTCTGTTGCTGTAATATTATACAGTATCATACTTTACTATACGTATCATACTTTATAGTATATCCTAAAAGTTCTCCGTACTCTGCGTATTCATCTCTCCTTCCTCCCTAACCCTGGCAGTCATTGATTTTACTGTCTCCACAGCTTTGCCTTATCCAGAATGTCATATAGTTGGAATCATACAGTCTTTTCAGATTGGCTTCTCTCAGTTCGTAATATGCATTTAAGGTTCTCCTAGATCTTTTTGAGGCTTGATACCCCAGTTCTTTTTAGAGTTGAATAATAATCCACTGTCTAAATATATACCACAGTTTATTTACCCATTCACCTACTGAAAGATATCTTGGCCAAGGTTTGGTAATTATAAATAACGCTGCTATAAGCATCCATGTGGAGACTTCTGTGTGTGCATAACTTTTCAATGTACAAGGGTAAATGCTAAGGAGCACACCTACCAGATTGTACATTATATTTTAAATATTGTTACTTTCCTTTTTTTAATTTTTATTCTAATTATGCAGAAGATCCACAGTTGTTACTTATGAAGGAAAAATGAATTTTAATAGCTGGTTGAGACCAAAACTCCATTAAAACTTTTTTCTTTTCAAAAAAAGAAAGTTGGAATAAAATTATTACCATGAACTTTAGAGAGCATTTTTAAAAAATGAAGACAAATAATCCAATATAGTAGTAAAAGGAAGACTTGCAATAAGAAGCACCAAGACCAAGAAGACATAATGTTGTAGGGATAAACTGAACCTAACCTTTGCAAGAAGAAATTAAATATTTTATTATGATAGTGCTCAGAATTAATCTGACCAGTTTCACTTATAAACAAAATCTTGTTACCTTTTCTCCCCTAACACCACAGAAACAGGCAAATACTATAAAATCCAAGTAAGTACCAAAACCAAGTACTCTGACTTCTAATATAGTGTTTTACTTTAAAAACACCTACCTGTTTGAAATCACGGTACATAATCTTTCCAAGTTCAGGCTTTAATGTTGTAACTAGAAAAAAACACAGCAATAAATTAAGAGTAGAATTTATTTTAGGGCTGGTACTCTCAAAACTGTCTTGGCATTATGCGTGGAATAAACAATACTTCAATTCAGATTTTGCTCTAATTTGCTAAAATGGAAACTATTATTATCTTTGCTATTTAACATGTACTTGGAGGGCCAAGTGTTGTGGCTCATGTCTGTAATCTCAATGCTTTGGGAAGTCAAGGCAGGAGGATCATTTGAAGCTAGGAGTTCAAGATGAGCCTGGGCAGCATAGTGAGACCCTGTTTCTACAAAAAATTTAAAATTAGGCAGACATGGCAGTGCACCTGTAGTCCTAGCTACTCCAGAGGCTGAGGAGGGAGGACTGCTTGAGCCCAGGAGTTCGAAGTTGCAGTGAGGTATGATGATCATGCCACTGTACTCCTGCCTGGGTGACAGAGCTAGACCCTGTCTCTAAAATAAACAAACAAACAAACAAACAAATAAATAAATAAATAAATAAATAAATAGTATTTGGAAAAAGACAAATACAGATTTTTATAATCTGCATAGGCCTAATGTAATTACTGAACCTCAACGTTCTTCTATTGCACTTTAAGGTGTGTGATAGATGTTCAGGAGGGTCAGATATTAGGTTTCTATCACTGGATCTGTGGGTGAAATTTTTCTAGTTCCTTCTCATTCAGTTATCCTCTAGTTCCTTCTCATCGTTATCCTTAAGCCTCATCAATCCCACACTAGCCTCTTTCCTATGACTAAAAGCTTTTCCTTCTCAAGTCCTACATATTATAACAAATATTGGCCTTGTAATTTATAGCAATTAGCCCAAACTTCACTCTACTTCGTCAGTCTAATTTTAGAACGGCTTGATTTTATTTTCCAAGTTAATAGCATTCTCTATCCTTTTAATGATGGCAGAGATCTTATCATACTCATTACTTTTAACCAAAGCTTCTTTTATATCTCATCTAGCTACCACAAGAGCCTACTAACTGGTTTTCTCAGACCCCTTCATGTCCCACGCCAATCCATTTTCTATATTATAGGTGGAGATCTCTGTGAGGAGCAAACTTAAGCATTTTATCCCTTGCTTAAATGCTTCCAATTGCTCTTAAGATACAAAAATCAAATACAGCCTAAACGGTCTATGTGATATGCTCTCTTACACCTCCAGGCTCATCTCGATTCTTTCCCTTACCTCATGTTCTCTAGACACACAAATCTATTTCCTCTGATTAAAGATCCTTCACCCTCCACTCTATTTTACTAATTAATTCATAATTATTCCTCATGTATCAGTCCAAAATCACACATCCTTAAGGAAGCCCAAAGCAGTCATCTACACTCTTTCATAGTATCCTTTTATATTCCCTTATATTTATCAGTGATATATATGCCTTACTCCACTAGTCTACAAACTCAATAAAAGTCAAAATAGGAGCTGTTTCTGTTTATCAGTCTTTGTAATCCCAGAACCTAATATGGCTCCTAAAAATAAGTATCTGCTAAATGAATGGAAGTACTCAACGCAGTCTTCCTGGTACTTATTACAGTGCCTGATAAAGGGTAAGTGGTTCATAAAATCCTAACTAAACCAAATAAACTACTATGCAACAGAAAAATAAATGCAATAAAGTGTCTAACCTGTTTAAGAAACTTTGCTGAGGGGTACAGAGGTTTCAAAGATCAATGGAAAATATGGCTGGGGAGGGTGGCTCACGCCTATAATCCCAGCAATTTAGAAGGCCAAGGTGGGAGATCACTTCAGCCCAGGAGTTCAAGACCAGCCTGGGCAACATAAGGAAACCCCTGTCCCTGCCCTGCCCATCCCCCCACCACACACACACATACAAAATTAGCTAAGCATGGTGGCACACACCTGTAGTCCCAGCTACATGGGAGGCTGGGGCAGGGGGATGGCTTTAGCCTGGGCTGCAATGAGCCATGATCATGCAACTGCACTTTGGCCTGTGCAACAGCACTCTATCTGCCAAAAGTTTTCCAACTAAGGATACCCTCAGAGTTGTCATTTTATTCATTCTCAGAGAAGTATTAGTCTTTAAAAGTTTACCTCCACTCATTAAAATATACAATCAAATTATACTTACATGCGTAATCTGCGATTGCAGGTTTTGCATGAGAAACACAACTTAGCAAAGAGGATTTTCCAGCATTTGGGAATCTGAAACAAGAATACAAAATTATACACAAATGTCAATATTATTATCTCTGAATTCCTAACAATTCAAGTAGTCTTCTTGAATATATTTGGGATTAAAAGTAGAATATAAATGTATTATAAATAATCTTGAAAAACTTGAGAACATACACTTACAAAAAAGGTAAAGATAAATTCATGCTGGACACTGAAGATGTTTCAGTACTGAAAGTGTATAATAATTATTCTAATTATGATTTAAAAATAAAAACCTGTTGGAAGTCATAGAAAAACAGAAAGAAATTAAAGAAAAAAAAGAAAAACACCTGCAACTTACTATCTCCAGCTAAACACTGACAAAATATT
Organism: Chlorocebus sabaeus; assembly: GCF_047675955.1. NCBI lineage: Eukaryota > Metazoa > Chordata > Mammalia > Primates > Cercopithecidae > Chlorocebus > Chlorocebus sabaeus. The sequence goes on from NC_132924.1 coordinate 62,455,544, forward strand.
ACATTGTTTTGTAAACTGCTTTAAAAAAAAATTTTTACAGAAATTTTCAAACATACATATACAAAAGTAGAGAGGTGTAATGAATTCCATTTAGCTATCACCCAGCTTCAACAAATATTAATACATTGGCAATACACTTCTTAAAATTTGATTTGAATAGAAACCCAAATAAGGTCTGTACGTTACAAATACCTGATGTGTCTCAAATCTCTTTTCAAGCTCCCCCTTCCATCTTGTTTCCCATCTGCAATTTTATTTTTAAAGAAACTGGGTCATTTGTCCTAGAGTTTCTTTTCCGAAGTCTGCATTTTTCTACTGGCACCTACATGGACACTTAACATGCTCTTTTTCCCTGTATTTTCTGTAAAAAATTTGCAGTTGTTACAGAGTCTTAATCATGTTCAAGTTTTAATATTTTTTTGAAGGAAGCAGGGGAAAACTACTTTATAGTTAGTTGGCCTACTCTCTAAACTGAATAATATAAGGTGAACACTTTTCAGTGGTGAAGTGTAATTTACTTAACTAATTTCCTATTGACAGACATTTACGTTGTCTACAATTTTTCACTCTAAATAACACTGTAAAAAATACGTATACAGGTAGACACTGTTAATAGTCATTTCTGGGTGGTGGAACTCACAGACACCTTTTTCTTTATGCAAACAAGTGTGTATTATTTGCTTTTTTTCTAAACAACTTTAAACAATGCAATGACTATGTTTAAACCTTTGCAACTTTTTTTCATCTTTTCATGGCTTAATGGCTCATATCTTTTTTTTTTCTTTTTTCTTTTGAGACGGAATCTCGCTCTGTTGCCCAGGCTGGAGTGCAGTGGCGCCATCTCAGCTTACTGCAAGCTCCGCCTCCCGGGTTCCCGCCATTCTCCTGCCTCAGCCTCCCGAGTAGCTGGGACTACAGGCGCCCACCACCATGCCTGGCTAATTTTTTTTGTATTTTTGTATTTTTAGTAGAGACGGGGTTTCACCATGTTAGCCAGGATGGTCTCAATCTCCTGACCTCATGATCTGCCCGCCTCGGCCTCCCAAAGTGCTGGGATTACAGGCATAAGCCACTGAACCCGGCCTATTTCTTTTAATGTTGTTATTTCAATAGCTTTACGGGTAAAAGTGATTTTTTTGTTGTTGTTACATGGACAGATTGTGTACTGGCAAGGTTGGGATTTTAGTGTACCCATCACCCAAGTAATGTACATTGTACCTAATAGGTAGTTTTTCATCCCTCACAGTCCTCCTATCCTCCCTGCCTCTAAGTCTCCAATGTCCATTATACCACTCAGAATGCCTCTGTGTACCCACAGTTTAGCTCCCACTTATAAGTGACAATATGTGGCACTTGGTTTTCCGTTCCTGAGTTACTTCCTTAGGAAGATATCCTCATTCTTTCTTATGGCTGAGTAGTATTCTACAGTGTGTGTATATCTAGATACACACACACACACACACACACACTCAATTTTCTTCATTCACTGGTTGATGGGCACTCAGGTTGATTCCCTGTCTTTGTAATTCTCAATGATACTGTGATAAACACGTGTGCAGGTATCTTTTTGATATAATGACTTCTTCTCCTTTGGGTAGATATCCTGTAGTGGGATTGCTGGATGAAATGATATTTCTACTTTCAGTTCTTTGAGAAATCTCCATACTGTTTTCCATATAGGTTGTACTAATTTACATTCTCACTCACCAGTGAATTTTAGTGTACCCATCACCCAAGCAGTGTATACTGTACGCAATAGGTAATTTTGCATCCCTCACTGCCCTTCTATCCTCCCTCCCATTGAGTCTCCTATCCTCCCTCCCTCTAAGTCTCCAACGTCCATTATACCACTCCGTATGACTTTATGAGCATAAAAGTTAAGTTCCAAGATGGCCAAACAGGAACAGCTCTGGTCGGCAGCTCCCAGCGAGACTGACGCAGAAGATGGGTGATTTCTGCATTTCCAACTGAGGTACCTGGTTCATCTCATTGAGACTGGTGGGACAGTGGGTGCAGTGCACGGAGGCCGAACCGAAGCAGGGTGGGGCGTCGCCTCACCCGGGATGTGCAAGGGGTTGGGGGATTTCCCTTTCCTAGCCAAGAGAAGTCGTGACAGTCTGTACTGGAGGAATCGTACACTCCTGCCTAAATACTGCACTTTTCCCCCAGTCTTCACAACCGGCAGACCAGGAAATACCCTCCTGTGCCTGGCTCAGTGGGTCTCAAGCCAGTGGAGCCTTGCTCACTGCTAGCACAGCAGTCTAAGACTGACCTGCCATGAGCTGCAGCTTGGCAGGTGGAGGGGTATCCGCAATTGCTGAGGCTTGAGTAGGAGGTTTTGTGCTCACAGTGTAAACAAAGAGGCCTGGAAGCTCAAACTGGGTGGAGCCCACCACAGCTCAGCAAGGCCTACTGCCTCTCTAGATACAACCTCTCTGGGCAGGGCATATCAGAACAAAAAGCAGCAGACAGCTTTGGCAGACCTAAACGTCCTAGTCTGACAGCTCTGAAGAGAGCAGTGGTTCTCCCAGCATGGCGTTCAAGCTCTAAGAAAGGACAGACTGCCTCCTTAAGTGGGTCCCTGACACCCGTGAAGCCTGACTGGGAGACACCTCCCAGTAGGGGCCAACAGACACCTCATACAGGTGGGTGCCCCTCTAGGATGAAGCTTCCAAAGGAAGAATCAGGCAGCAATACTGGTTGTTCTGCAGCCTCCACTGGTGATTCCCAGGCAAATGGGGTCTGGAGTGGACCTCTAGCAAACTTCAACAGACCTGCAGCTAAGAAGCCCAACTGTTAGAAAGAAAACTAACAAACAGAAAGGATTAGCATCAACATCAACATCAACAAAAAGCATATCCACACCAAAACCCCATCTGTAGGTCACCAACATCAGAGACCAAAGGTAGATAAAAACACAAAGATGTGGGGGAAACCAGAGCAGAAAAGCTGAAAATTCCAAACACCAGAGAGCCTCTTCTCCTCCAAAGGACTGCAGCTGATCGCCAACAAGGGCACAAAACAGGACGGAGAATGAGTTTGATGAATTGACAGAAGTAGGCTTCGGAAGGTCGGTAATAACAAACTTCACTGAGCTAAGGGAGAATGTTCTAACCCATCGCAAAGAACCTAAAAACCTTGAAAAAAGGTTAGATGAATGGCAAACTAGAATAAACAGTGTAGAGAAGACCTTAAATGACCTGATGGAGTTGAAAACCACAACACGAGAACTTCATGATGCATGCACAAGCTTCAATAGCCGATTCGATCAAGTGGAAGAAAGGATATCAGTGATCGAAGATCAAATTAATGAAATAAAGTGAGAAGACAAGATTAGACCAAAAAAAGTAAAAGAAACAAACAAAGCCTCCAACAAATATGGGACTATGTGAAAAGACCAAATCTACGTCTGATTGGTGTTCGGTACCTGAAAGTGCGAGAATGGACTCAAGTGAGAAAACACTCCGCAGGATATTATCGAAGAGAAATTCCCCAACCTAGCAAGACAGGCCAACATTCACATTCAGGAAATACAGAGAACACCACAAAGATACTCCTTGAGAAGAGCAACCCCAAGACACACAATTGTCAGATTCACCAAGTTTGAAATGAAGGAAAAAATGTTAAGGGCAGCCAGAGAGAAAGGTTGGGTTACTGACAAAGGGAAGCCCATCAGACTAACAGTGGATCTCTCGGCAGAAACCCTACAAGCCAGAAGAGAGTGGGGGCCGAGATTCAATATTCTTAAAGAAAAGAATTTTCAACCCAGAATTTCCTATCCAGCCAAACTAAGCTTCATAAGTGAAAGAGAAATAAAATCCTTTACAGACAAGCAAATGCTGAGAGATTTTGTCACCACCAGGCCTGTCTTGCAAGAGTTCCTGAAGGAAGCAGTAAACATGGAAAGGAACAACCGGTACCAGACACTGCAAAAACATACCAAAATGTAAACACCATTGACACTACAAAGAAATTGCATCAATTAACGGGCAAAATATCCCGTTAATATCATAATGGCAAGATCAAATTCACACATAACAATATTAACCTTAAATGTAAATGGGCTAAATGCCCAAATTAAAAGACACAGACTGGCAAATTGGATAAAGAGTCAAGACCTATTGGTGTGCTGTATTCAGGAGACCCTTCTCATGTTTAAAGACACACATAGGCTCAAAATAAAGGGATGGAGGAAGATCTACCAAGCAAATGGAAAGCAAAAACAAAAAAAGCAGGGGTTGCAATCCCGGTCTCTGATAAAACAGACTTTAAACCAATAAAGATCAAAAGAGACAAAGAAGGCCATTACATAATGGTAAAGGGATCAATTCAACAAGAAGAGCTAACTATCCTAAATATGTATGCACCCAATACAAGAGCACCCAGATTCATAAAGCAAGTCCTTAGAGAGCTACAAAGAGACTTAGACTCCCACACAATAATAATGGGAGACGTTAACACCCCACTGTCAATATTATATCAATGAGACAGAAGGGTAACAAGGATATCAAGGACTTGAACTCAGCTCTGGACAAATTGGACCTAACAGACATCTACAGAACTCTCTACCACAAATCAACAGAATATACATTCTTTGGCAGGGCGCAGTGGCTCAGGTCTGTAATCCCAGCACTCTGGGAGGCCGAGGTGGGCAGATCACGAGGTCAGGAGATCGAGACCATCCTGGTTACCATGGTGAAACCCCGTCTCTACTAAAAATACAAAAAATTTGCTAGGCATGGTGGCGGGCGCCTGTAGTCCCAGCTGCTCGGGAGGCGGAGGCAGGAGAATGGGGTGAACCTGGGATGCGGAGCTTGCAGTGAGCCGCGATCACGCCACTGCACTCCAGCCTGGGTGACAGAGCGAGACTCTGTCTCAAAAAAAAAAAAAAAAGAAAAAAAAAGAATATACATTCTTCTCAGCACACTGCACTTATTCTAAAATTGACCACATAATGAGAAGTAAAACACTCCTCAGCAAATGCAAAGCAACAGAAAACACAAGAAACTGTCTCTCAGACCAGTGCAATCAAATTAGAACTCAGGATTAAGAAACTCACTCAAAACCATACAACTACATGGAAACTGAACAACCTGCTCCTGAATGACTCCTGCGTAAATAATGAAATGAAGGCAGAAACACAGATGTTCTTTGAAACCAATGAGAACACAGATATAATGTATCAGAATCTCTGGGACACATTTAAAGCAGTGTGTAGAGGGAAATTATAGCACTAAATGCCCACAAGAGAAAGCAGGAAGGATCTAAAATTGACACCCTAACATCACAATTAAAAGACTAGAGAAGCAAGAACAAACAAATTCAAAAGCTAGCAGAACGCAAGAAATAACTAAGATCAGAGCAGAGTTGATAGAGACAGAGACACAAAATACTCTTTAAAAAAAATTGAATCAAGGAGCTGTTTTTTTTTTTGTTTTTTGGTTTTTTTGGTTTTTTTTGAGGCGAAGTCTCGCTCTGTCACCCAGGCTGGAGTGCAGTGGCCAGATCTCAGCTCACTGCAAGCTCTGCCTCCCGGGTTCACGCCATTCTCCTGCCTCAGCCTCCCGAGCAGCTGGGACTACAGGCGCCTGCCACCACGCCCAGCTAGTTTTTTTTGTATTTTTTAGTAGAGACGGGGTTTCACCGGGTTAGCCAGGATGGTTTCGATCTCCTGACCTCGTGATCCGCCCGCCTCGGCCTCCCAAAGTGCTGGGATTACAGGCTTGAGCCACCGCGCCCGGCCGTTTTTTTTTTTTTTTTAAATCAGCAACACAGACCACTAGCAAGACTAATGAAGAAATGAGAAAAGAATCAAATAGATGCAATAAAAAATGATAAAGGGGGTATCACTACTGATTCCACAAAAATACAAACTACCATCAGAGAATACTATAAATAATTCTACGCAAATAAACTAGAAAATCTACAAGAAATGGATAAATTCCTGGACACATACACCCTCCCAAGATTAAACCAGGAAGAAGTTGAATCTCTGAATAGACCAGTAACAGGCTCTGAAATTGAGGCAATAACTAATAGCCTACCAACCAAAAAAAAATCCAGGACCAGGTGGATTCACAGTCGAATCTATCAGAGGTACAAAGAGGAGCTGGTACCATTCCTTTTGAAATGATTCCAATCAATAGAAAAAGAGGGAATCCTCCCTAACTCATTCTATGAGGCTAGCATCATCCTGATACCAAAGCCTAGAAGAGATACAAAAAGAAAAAAAAAAAGAGAAAGAATTTTAGGCCAATAATCCTGACGAACATCGATGCGAAAATCCTCAATAAAATACTGGCAAAACCGAATCCAGCAGCACTTCAAAAAGTGTATCCACTACAATTAGGCTGGCTTCATCCCTGGGATGCAAGGCTGGTTCAACACACACAAGAAGAAATGAGAAAAGAATCAAATAGATGCAATAAAAAATGATAAAGGGGATATCACTACTGATTCCACAAAAATACAAACTACCATCAGAGAATACTATAAATAATTCTACGCAAATAAACTAGAAAATCTACAAGAAATGGATAAATTCCTGGACACATACACCCTCCCAAGATTAAACCAGGAAGAAGTTGAATCTCTGAATAGACCAGTAACAGGCTCTGAAATTGAGGCAATAACTAATAGCCTACCAACCAAAAAAAATCCATGACCAGGCGGATTCACAGTCGAATCTATCAGAGGTACAAAGAGGAGCTGGTACCATTCCTTCTGAAATGATTCCAATCAATAGAAAAAGAGGGAATCCTCCCGAACTCATTCTATGAGGCTAGCATCATCCTGATACCAAAGCCTAGAAGAGATACAAAAAGAAAAAAAAAAAAGAGAAAGAATTTTAGGCCAATAATCCTGACGAACATCGATGCGAAAATGCTCAATAAAATACTGGCAAAACCGAATCCAGCAGCACTTCAAAAAGCGTATCCACTACAATTAGGCTGGCTTCATCCCTGGGATGCAAGGCTGGTTCAACACACACAAATCAATAAACCTAATCCATCACATAAACAGAAGCAAAGACAAAAACCACATGATTATCTGAATAGATGCAGAAAAGGCCTTTGACAAAATTCAACACCCCTTCATGCTAAAAACTCTCAAGAAACTAGGTATCAACAGAATGTATCTCAAAATAATAAGAGTTATTTATGACTAACCCACAGCCAATCTCATACTGAACAGGCAAAAACTGGAAGCATTCCCTTTGAAAACCAGCATAAGACAAGGATGCCCTCTCTCACCACTCCTATTCAACATAGTGTTGGAAGTTCTGGCCAGTGCAGTCAGGCAAGAGAAAGAAATAAAGGGTATTCAATTAGGAAAAGAGGAAGTCAAATTGTCCTGTTTGCCGAAGACATGACTGTATATTTAGAAAACCCCATCATCTCAGCCCAAAATCACCTTAAGCTGATAAGCAACTTCAGCAAAGTCTCAGGATACAAAATCAATGTGCAAAAATCACAAACATTCCTATACACCAATAACAGACACACAGAGAGCCAAATCATGAGTGAACGCCCATTTGCAATTACTACAAAGATAATAAAATACCTAGGAATCCAACTTACAAGGAATGTGAAGGACCTCTTCAAGGAGAACTACAAACCACTGCTCAATGAAATAAAAGAGGACACAAACAAATGGAAGAACATTCCATGCTCATGAATAGGAATAATCAATATGGTGAAAATGGCCATACTGCCTAAGGTAATTTATAGATTCAATGCCATCCCCATCAAGCTACCACTGGCTTTCTTCACGGAATTGGAAAAAACTACTTTAAAGTTCATATGGAACCAAAAAAGAACCTGCATTGCCAAGACAATCCTAAGCAAAAAGAACAAAGCTAGAGGCATGATGCTACCTGACTTCAAACTATACTACAAGGCTACAGTAATAAAAACAGCATGGTACTGATACCAAAACAGATATATAGACCAATGGAACAGAACAGAGGCCTCAGAAATACTCCCACACATCTACAACCACCTGATCTTTGACAAACCTGACAAAAACAAGCAATGGGGAAAGGGTTCCCTATTTAATAAATGGTGCTGGGAAAACTGGCTAGCAATATGTAAAAAGCTGAAACTGGATCCCTTCCTTACACGTCATACAAAAACTAACTCAAGATGGATTAAAGACTTAAATGTAAGACCTAAAATCATAAAAACCCTAGAAGAAAACCTAGGCAATACCATTCAGGACACAGGCATGGGCATGACTTCATGACTAAAACACCAAAAGCAAGGGCAACAAAAGCCAAAATTAACAAATGAAATCTAATTAAACTAAAGAGCTTCTGCACAGCGTAAGAAACTATCATCAGAGTGAAGAGGCAACCTACAGAATGGGAGAAAATTTTTGCAATCTACCCATCTGACAAAGGGCTAATATCCAGAATCTACAAAGAACTTAAACAAATTTACAAGAAAAAAACAACCCCATCAAAAAGTGGGCAAAGGATATGAACAGATACTTCTCAAAAGAAGACATTCATGCAGCCAACAGACATACGAAAAAATGCTCATCATCACTGGTCATCAGAAAAATGCAAATCAAAACCACAATGAGATACCATTTCATGCCAGTTAGAATGGCAATCATTAAAAAGTCAGGAAACAACAGATGCTGGAGAGGATGTGGAGAATGGGACCGCTTTTACACTGTTGGTGGGAGTATAAATTAGTTCAACCATTGTGGAAGAGAGTGGGGCAATTCCTCAAGGATCTAGAACTAGAAACATCATTTGACCCAGCAATCCCATTACTGGGTATACACCCAAAGGATTATAAATCATGCCATTATAAAGACATATGCCCGCATATATTTATTGTGGCACTATTCACGATAGCAAAGACTTGGAACCAACCCAAATGTCCATCAATGATAGACTGAATTAAGAAAATGTGGCACATATATACCATGGAATGCTATGCAGCCATAAAAAAGGATGAGTTCATGTCCTTTGCAGGGACATGGATGCAGCTGGAAACCATCATTCTCAGTAAACTACCACAAGGATAGAAAATCAAACATTGCATGTTCTCACTCATAAGTGGGAGCTGAACAATGAACATATAGACAGAGGGTGGAGAACACCACACAACGGGGCCTGTGAGGGTGTGGGGGTCTGGGGGAGGGATAGCATTAGGAGAAATACATAATGTAAATGACAAGTTGATTGGTGCAGCAAACCAACATGGCACATGTATACCTATGCAACAAACCTGCATGTTGTGCATACCCTAGAACTTAAAGTGTAATAAAAAAAAAATTAAAAAAAAAAAAAGGTATAAGAGTACTCTTTTCACCACATCTATGTCAATACCTATTGTTTTTTGACTTTTCCATAATGACCATTCTGGCTAAGTTGGTAATCACTGTAGTTTTAGTATGCATTTCCCTGAGTATTAGTGATGCTGAACATTTTCTTATATGCTTCTTGGCCATTTGTATGCCTATCTTCTTTTGAGAAATGCCCATGTAATTCGTCCACTTTTTAATGGAATTGTTTTTTCCTTGCTGATTTAAGTTCCTTGTAGACTCTGTATATTAGTCCTCTGTTAGATGCATAGTTTGCAAATACTTTCTCCCATTCTGTAGGCTGCTTATTCTGTTGATTCTTTTGCTGTGCAGAGGATTTTTACTTTAATTAGGTCCCATTTATTTATTTATGTTGCATTTGGTTTGAGAACTTAGTCACAAATTCTTTGTCTAGGCCAATGTCCAGAAGGGTTTTTCCTACGTTTCTAGAATTTTTATAGTTTCAGGTCTTAGACTAAAACCTAATCTATCTTGAGTTAATTTTTGTATATAATGAGAGATATGAATCCAGTTTCATTATTCTACATTTGGATGTCCAATTTTCCCAGCATCATTTTTTGAATAGGGTATCCTTTCCCCAGTTTATGTTTTTGTGTGCTTTGTTAACGATCAGTTGGTCTTAAGTATTTGGCTTTATTTCTGGGTTCTCTATTCTCTTCCATTGGTCTATGTACCTAATTCTATACTAATACCACGCTGTTTTGGTTACTATAATGTTGTAATATAATTTGAAGTCTGGTAATATGATTCCTCTAGATTTGTTCATTTTGCTTAGGATTGCTTTGGCTATTCGGGCTTTTTTGATTCCATATGAATTTCAGGTTTTTTTCTAATACTGTGAAAAATAATACTGGCATTTTAACAGAAATTGCATTGAATCTATAGATTCTCTGGGCAGTATGGTCATTTTCACAGTACTGATTCTTCCAATCCATGAAAATGGGATGTATTTCCATTTGTCTGCGTCATCTACGATTTCTTTCAGCAGTGTCTGCAGTTCTCCTTGTAGAGATCTTTCACGACCTTGGTTAGGTATATTCTTAGGTATTTTATTTTTTGTAGCTATTGTAAAAGGGATTGAGTTCTTGATTTAATTCTCAGCTTGGTTGTTGGTGGTGTATAGCAGTGCTATTGATTTGTGTATACTGATTTGGTAACCTGAGAGTTTACTGAATTCATTTATCAAATCTAGGAGTCTTTTGAAGGAGTCTCTAGGGTTTTCAAGGTATAAGATCATATGGCTGGCAAACAGATAGTTTGACTTCCTTCTTTCCTATTTGAATGCCCTTTTTTTCTCTTGTCTGATTTTTCTGGCTAGGACTTCTCTTTGCACACATCTTTGACTTCTTTCTTGGAATAAATGTCTACATGAAGAAATACTGGATAAAATATAAGCTCATTTTAAAAGCTTTTGATTATACTGTTAAATTTCCCTCAAGAAAGGCCCACCATGTATGAAAGACAGTACTAGGAATGGGGGTTAATTAAAACATTCATTCCTAAATCTCATTCATATATTTTCATTAAATTTATCCAACAAATATTTATTGAGCACTGACTTTGTATCAGGCAACATACTAAGCAATGAGACAAAATGATTCCCGCCTTCACAGAGTTCTTAATTCAAATTTGAAGAAGGTATTTCAAAAACTCTGCCAAACTTTCACTTGGAATAATGGTGGAATATTCTGCAAATATTAATTTAGAATTCTATAAAAACTTATAAGCTGGAGGTATTTCAACAATTTCCCTCATTTAAAAAAAATCTTTCTGTAATGAATTTAAAATAAAATTATGTGAGGTTTCTTAATGACTTGTTTCTCTTGGAACATATGTTTTTTTAATACCCTGTTTTATCCAGGTTCTTAGAGCTTTTGAAAAGCAAATTGCAGCCATTTTTATCCATAATTATTACTAGCTAGACTTGCTGGTTTCCAACATCCTCATATTTTCATAATGATTGAACACATAATGCAAGCAACCATTTCCAAGAAGATCAAAGTATGAATAGAAAGATGATGCTAATGATTGAAGAACAGATATTTGAAATTTTTCTTGAAAAATACCCAGTGAAAATTTTAGAAGCTAAAATCCAGCCTATGCAAAGATCAGATTTGACAACAGCAGCACAAATCTGTTAGTTGTACAATAACTTTCTTCTATGATTCATTCAGTCCATTTCCAAAACCAGCTAAAAGGATATCTACTTATGCCAGTATTCATAGTAGTAACTCTTCAAGAATAGTTGCCTAATTTAAAAACACTAGAAAACATGTTAAACATTCCATTTAAAAATCTTTCCCCCCATTCTCTTTTCATATGCTTAAGAATCCTGATGCTTTAATTACTGACAAATTTCAAACCTACTTCTGAAAAGCTTTGTATATCACTATATGCAGTATTCCAGTAAGTTGGCAATATAATTATGATGAAGACAGCAGCTACAATTCATTGAACGTACAAAAATGCAAACCATGTCTTCTGCTGTAAATGTATTATCTTACCCACCAACGTTTTAAGGAAAGACCTATCTCGATACACTATTAAAGATGAGAAAACAAATGACGTGGTGGAAAAAAGAAAAAAAAAAAAAAACTACAGTGAAGGAAGAATGAGAGAAAAGAAAAGGAAAAAAATAAGAGAAAACAAAGGCTTAGAGAGGCTGTATAATTTACCCAAGACCAGCTGGCCAGCCTCCAGAGGATTTGAGATCCTAACCTAAATAGTCTAAGCTGAGTCCTCCATGCCACTCCACTTTGATGACTAAGCCGTGCTAGGCTCTTCTTAGACTGTAAAGTTTTCTCTTCAGAACTTGAAACCCATTTTCATGCCAAATGCAATTGTGATTCGCTGGACTGCCAGGCTTGTCCACAAAACCCTATTAAGCCCGTAACGTTCCTGAAAATATAGAGGATTACAGAACTTATATCTAATAACTCTCATAACTGTGCTTTATTGAAAAAAAATAAATGTGAATGGAAAGCCAGGATCACATCTTTCTTGTTATAATTTTAGCAGGAACGGGGCCTCTGTGAACCCTAAACCAATGGTGGTAAGTTCTAGTGGCTGGTCAGGCAGGGCAAAAGGCGAGGGATTCAGACTTAAGAGTCTGGTAAAGAAGCAGTAAGATACCTGAAGAGGAAGATGAAAAGAACTTAGAAAGAAGCTATGGGGAAGCAAAAAATAGAACTAGGAATTTGAAGTAGGACAGTAACAAGGCAGTTTTCCTTATCTTGCTCTTAAACTTTCCATCTGAGTAACTGTGTAATACTGTGATAGGGCCGGAGGGAGAGGGCAGGAGGCAGGGGGGATGGGGGAGAGAGAGCAAATGCAAATTTAAGTTTTTCTCTTCCTTTGCTTTTTGTTTTTTTGTTTTTTCTGAGACGGAGTCTCGCTCTGTCGCCCAGGCTGGAGTGCAGTGGCACGATCTCGGCTCACTGCAAGTTCTCCCTCCCGGGTTCACGCCACTCTCCTGCCTCAGCCTCCTGAGTAGCTGGGACTACAGGCGCCGGCCACCAGGCCCAGCTAGAGATGGGATTTCACTGGGTTAGCCAGGATGGTCTTGATCTCCTGACCTTGTGATCTGCCCACCTCGGCATCCCAAAGTGCTGGGATTACAGGAGTGAGCCACCACACCCGGCCCCTTTATGTATTCTGTATCCTGCTGTCTATCCCCTTCCAGTGTAGTAGTCACACTGCAACTCCACAGCTAAACAGCATTATTTAATGAAAGAATGGAGGCTGGTGGAAGAGGACACTCTTCTGAGGTCTACAGTACTGGGACTAGATAGATCCTAAGCAGAGGCAAGAAGGATATACAAACAGTCATAGCAGGATTCAATTTGGCAGCAACAGTGCATAAGTCTGAGGATTGAGATTGTCTGTATTGGTCTTTAGCCATTTGACTAATGATACTTTAATGTCTCTATTAAGACCCAAAAGAGGCCGGGTACGGTGGCTCACGCCTGTAATCCCAGCACTTTGGGAGGCCGAGGCAGGCGAATCACGAGGTCAGGAGACCGTCCTGGCCAACATGGTGAAACCCCGTCTCTACTAAAAATACAAAAAAAAAAAAAAAAAGCTGGGCATGGTGGCGGGTGCCTGTAGTCCCAGCTACTCCGAAGGCTGAGGCAGGAGAATGGCGTGAACCCAGGAGGCCAAGCTTGCAGTGAGCCGATATCACGCCACTGCACTCTAGCCTGGGTGACAGAGTGAGACTCTGTATCAAAAAAAAAAAAAAAAAAAAAAAAAAGAGTTATGTCAATCATTTTTCCCTTTTTATTTCCTTCTATATACTTTTAATAATAACATGGTTTGTTTGGATTTATTATTCTTTAATATCCAGTAACATTATTTAACCTTCTTATACTATTGCATTTGATTGATTTTTCTTTATGCATTCTCTAACATTCCCACTGATCTATTCAATTGCTCTGGTCTTAATTTTACAAATAAGCAATAACTATGAAACTCTATGTTGGTAATTTGAAAACAATATTTAGCAGCATATTTTTCTAGTACATACACAACAACCAAATTCCATAAATTTGAAATAATTATGGCCCCAAATTACCATTTACGTTTATTTCCTATTTAAGAACTATCTCTCTGAAAGAATAATAATAAAAAATGAATGATACTTACCCTACTAGGCCTACATCAGCTATAACTTTTAGATCAAGGTGAATTATTCGTCTCTGGCCTTTCAATGGTAAGAAATTTGTAAGTAATTTACCACCAAGACCTCCTTCAGCTACCAAAATTCTGTCATTCTCCTTATTGAGTTCTCCTTAAAAAGAGAGAGAGAAATATTTACATTAAAGATCAATAAGTGAAATCACTAATGCAATCTATTTCTTTCAGAAATACAGGCAAGGAAATTCAAAATTACAAATCTATAGATTAGTAAGTGGAATCACTAATGTAATATTTTACTTTCAAAAATACATGCCAGGAAATTCTCAATTACAAATCTATAATAAGTAGAATCATTAAGGGAATGTTGTTCTTTCAGAAAAACAGTCCAGGAAATTCCAATTTTACAAATCTATTGAAAGTTTGACCCCAGAAAAACACTTTAGTAAGCAACTGAAAAGAGCCTAGTTATATATTTTAAGACCAAGCAAGAACTCTAACATCTTTAAAACAATCTTAAATCTAGTAGTCATTTTAACTTTTGTAAGTTTTAAAAATGCTCTCTTATAGAGTAGTAACTAAAATTGTCAGTTAAAAAACTTCTGAAACTCAAGAGAAGCTATTCCATTGTTTAATTTTAGAAAATGTGCACATTTTTACAATCTTCGAAGTTATAGTACACTCACCTATAATTTTACCGTTTTCATCAGTTACTGAAATACCCACAGGCACAGGGATTTCACAGTCTTCTCCTTTGGAGCCTTTCAGTGCACTAACTCTACCAAAAAAAAGTATACATATATATATATGTATGCTTGTGTATGTACACACACACACACACAAAATGGTTACAAAGAACAGTAGCAATCAATTCTCTGGTTAATGCAGATGTTAAATGGTCAAACACAAGGTTTAAAAAAACTAAAATTATCCCTAATTATTTCTTTGCATTTTAGACATTATATCCCACTAAAATGGCACTGGGTAATGATTTAAGTCACTAAGCTAACCACCAAAGGTCATTTTAATCTGAAACTAAAATGTTGCAACCATGAAATGAAGAGATTATTGCTACAACACAAATAAGGTAGAAAAAGCCAGGCATGGTGGCTCACGCCTATAATCTCAGCACTTTGGGAGGCTGAGGCAGGAGGATCTCGAGTCCAGGAGGTCAAAACCAGCCTGAACACCAAGCACAACCCCATTTCTATTAAAAAAAAAAAAAAAAAAGAAAATTCAAAAATTAGTTGGGCATGGTGGCACACACCTGTAGTCTCAGCTACTTGGGACGCAGAGGTGGGAGGATCACTTGAGCCTGAAAGGTAGAGGCTGCAGTGAGCTGTGATAGTGCCTACTACACTCAGCCTAGGCAACAGAATGAGACTCTGTCTCAAAAAAAAAAAAAAAGAAAAAATGAATCTATAAAAAAGCAAAAAATCCACCAAATAGCAAAGTTTCTAAAAAACTAACCTCGAAGGAAAGTACTTACATTAAAGAAGGCAAATCTAGCTACTCTTAAACTGCTCATAAAAGAAAAAATTAGTACAAACGTTTTAGTAATTCTACTTCTGGGAATTTATCAAAATAATAATTGAACAAACATGTAAAATAGTATCTACACAGGATGCTGTACTATAGGTATAATCGGAAAAAAAAAAAAAAATCAACAATAGCCTAAATAGACAAACGACAAAATAAATTGTTAGTTATTACGCAGGTATTCTGAATAATTTTGACATGGGGAAAAAAAGTAAAAATAGCAGATTGTAAAATATTGTACTCTCATTTTTGTATTCTAAAATTTTATGCACGTAATTGCATTTGTGTAAACACACAGAAAGTCTTAGAAAAGTCAAGAAAAGGTTAACAGTGGCTATCTTGCCTTCTAATGGTAGTGGGGTGGAGTAGCATGGTTAAGATTGAGAAAGTTTTCTTAAAGGTTGTCAAAGATAATTTTAGAAAAAAACAGTGGGAATTCAGATAATTTTCGGTTTCAACAGGGAAAGTGCAAAAAGAATACAGATAGACATCGGGAAAAGAAACGGACAAAAAGTTTTAAAACTCTGAAATATTCTTTAGTATCAGTCTTTTATGAGTTGAGACATTTTAGGCTTTTGCTCAGTTATAAATACAGGAAATAATTTACTTCAAATGAATAATTAAGTTTTTATTTTATAACTTAAAAAAAAATTTCCAGAAGGGTTTGATTTTCTAAATTTTAAGTCACTCAGTAATTACTTACTTGCTGTTTGCTCCTACTCCAGCCACAAACCGTTTCTGAGGATACTTGTCTTTAAGTTGTTTTAAAGTCATTCTGTTCCGGGCTACAACCCAGACGTCACCACCTTTTCCACCTTCTCCACCTAAACGAGGATAACCCATTCCACCGGATCCTCCCTTGGTGAAGAGTCTTAGGTTATCGATGAAATTTCCATACTTAAAAAAAAAGAGAAAAAACATTTGTATACCAAGCGTATCAACTTGGAACCGCTTTCTAGTTCTTTCTTCCACCAAAACTTCTTTTTAAAAAATCGTTAATAGCTTTTTAAATGCCAATTCTGTAACATCTTCTTAGCTCACCTCCACATCTCTGATCTGACCCCCTTTCCCATTTGATTATTTCTCTTAAGTCCCTTTTAGTTTTTTCAGTTATCAACTATTGTCCCACCCATCCTGAGGGTTTCTGACTTGGCACTGTTTTCATTCTACTCTTTCTCCCCTGGGTAATTTCTGCTTGTACCAATAACCATCACCTAGGTGAGATATTTTCTATGTCCAATCTGTCAGACATTTCCATCAGGATGAAATCTTTTAACAGGATAAAGCAATGTGAGCAGAATGTGTATCTAATTTATATGTGAAATCCCCTAATATGTAACTTGTTCTTACATATCAGTTGAATAAATAATAGCCACCTCAAAAATAAATGTTAACATAACAACACCAAACTGTTCGCCAGGTAAAATCTGTTCCTCCAATGTTCTCTCAAATAATGGAACTATGGTTTATCTATTGAGACTACACAAATGGAAGTCTTTCAGAATACACCTGTTTCTTGTCCCAAAGCCCTACTCTCTTCTCTCCAGTACCACTGCCCTAGTACCTGCACCACATGAGCTCCTTTCAGTGTCTAATCATTTTTTCCTTATTGCATTCTCCAATTTGTTGCCCGAAGTATTTTTCTGAAATTGATCTGATCTCTAATCACGTTTCTCCTTTACTCAAAAACCATGCATTTAAAAAAATGCTTACAAAATAAAGCAAAAAATTCTTAGTACTACAGTTTACCCTTGAACAACACTGGTTTGAACTGTTTGTGTCCACTTATACACAGATTCTTTTCAATAAATACATTAGAAAATTTTGAGCTTTGCAACAACTTGAAAAAACTTGCAAACCACATAGATGGGAAATCCTGAAAAAAGTTAAGAAAAGTTGTGTCATGAGTGCAAAAAATATACACAGATACTAATCTATTTTGTCATTTACTTCCATAAAATATACACATACCTATTTTAATTTTTAAAAAAACGAGAGATGGGGTCTTGCTGTGTTGCCCAGGCTGGTCTCAAACTCCTGGCCACAAACAATCCTCTTGCCTTGGCCTCCCAAAGTGTTGGAATTATAGGCATGAGCTACTGCACCTGGCCACACATCTATTATAAAAAGTTAAAATTGGCCGGGCGCGGTGGCTCAAGCCTGTAATCCCAGAACTTTGGGAGGCCGAGGCGGGCGGATCACGAGGTTAGGAGATCGAGACCATCCTGGTTAACACGGTGAAACCCCATCTCTACTAAAAAATACAAAAAACTAGCCGGGCGAGGTGGCGGGCGCCTGTAGTCCCAGTTACTCGGGAGGCTGAGGCAGGAGAATGGCGTAAACCTGGGAGGTGGAGCTTGCAGTGAGCTGATATCCGGCCACTGCGCTCCAGCCTGGGCGACAGAGCGAGACTCCGTCTCAAAAAAAAAAAAAAATTAAAATTTATCACAACTTACACACACACTTGCAGACCTTACATGGCAGCATTTGCAGTCAAGAGAAATGTCAGCAAATGTAAAAATGCAGTATTAAATCATAACTGCATAAAATTAACTGTAGTACATCCTGGAATACTGTAATAATTTCGTAGTTACCTCCTGTAGCTATCTCAGTGAGCTCAAGTGTCCCAAATTGCCACCAAAAAGGCCATGTGATACTACTCATCTCTCCATGGGCAGTTCATCTTGCCAGTAAATTTTGTAAGTCAGTAAAAAGTGATCTCTCACAGTTCTCTTGCATTTCTCATCATGTTCAGTGTTACACTGTAAACCTCGAACAACACCATGGAACCCATACAAAGTGCCACTAGTGATGCTGGCAGTGCTCCCAAGAAGTCAAGTCATGACATTACAATAACAAGACGAATTGCTTGATATGTACCACAGATTAAAATCTGTAGCTGCGATGGCCTGCTATTTCAAGATAAATGAATCCAGAATAAAAATCAATGTAAAAAAGAAAAAACTTCATAACCCACTGCTGCAGCTGTGCCAAGAGGTGTGAAAACCTTGCACTTTTTGTAAATTAACTTTTTATCTTGTATTGAATATGCAACTTTTATGCAGATGCAGGATTGCTATTTTAAAAACATAGACTAATACAATTCAAGAAAAAGTAACGTTACTATATGACAATTTAAAAGCAAAAGGAATGTGAAGGATCTAAAGCTAAATAATTGCCAGCAAAGGATGATTTGATAATTTTCAAAAGACGTTTGACTGTGGAAGACAGTGTGGGAATTACTTAAGGATCTAGAACTAGAAATACCATTTGACCCAGCAATCTCATTACTGGGTATATACCCAAAGAATTATAAATCATGCCATTATAAAGACACAAGCACATGTATGTTTATTGTGACACTATTCATGATAGCAAAGACTTGGAACCAATCCATCAACAACAGACTGGATTAAGAAAATGTGGCACATATACACCATGGAATACTATGTGGCCATAAAGAAGGATGAGTTCATGTCCTTTGCAGGGACATGGATGCAGCTGGAAACCATCATTCTGAGCAAACTAACACAAGGACAGAAACCAACCACCACATGTTCTCACTCATAGGTGGGAACTGAACAATGAGAACGCTTGGACACAGGGAGGGGAACATCACCCACCAGGGCCTGTCATGGGGTGGGGGGCTGTGGGAGAGATAGCATTAGGAGAAATGCCCAATGTAAATGACAAGTTAATGGGAGCAGCAAACCAACATGGCACATGTATACCTATATAACAAACCTGCACGTTGTGTACATGTACTCTAGAACTTGAAGTATAATTAAAAAAAAAAAAAAAAAAGAAGAAATCGATTTGGCTTTGGCTTTAGAAATATCAAGATAACAGGAGAAGCAGGTTCTGCCAACCAACAGGCAGCAGATGAGTTCCCAGACGCCATTGAGAAAATCACTGAGAAAGAGTATCTCCCAAATCAGGTTGTTAATGCTGACAAAAGTACCCTATTCTGGAAAACATGCTACAAAAGACATTAGTAAGGAAGAGCAGTGAGCACCAGGATTTAACCCAGGAAGGGATAGGCTAACCCTATTGTATTGTGCAAATGCAGTTGTGTTTATAATCAGGACTGTCCTTATCTATGAAGCTGCTAACCCCTCAATCTCGAAAGGGAAAGATAAACATCAGCTGCCAGTCTTTGTTGGACAAGAAGGCCTAGAGAACAAAAAACCTTTTCTCTGGATTGGTTCCATGGATGCTTTCTCCCTGAAGTCAGGAAGTACCTTCCCAATACGAGACTGACTTACAAAGTTCTCAGTGCCTCCCCTCCCTGCTACCCAGAACCCCATGAGTTCAACACCAAAGGCACCGAAGTGGTGTCCTTGCCCCCAAACACAATGTCTCTAAATCAGCCTCTAGATCAGGGGGTTGCAAGGACCTTTAAGGCTCGTTAAACATGATATTCTATGGAAAGGATTGTCAGCTATGGAAAAGAACACCGACAGAGAAAACTTCAGGAAAGTCTGGAAGTATTACATCATTGAAAATGTCATTGTTATTGAAAAAGCCATGAAAGCCATAAGCCCAAAACAGTAAGTTCGTGCTGGGGAAAACTTCGTCTAGGTGTTGTGTTGTAACGTCACAGGATTTACAACAGAGTCAATTAAGGAAATCATGAAAGAGACTGTGGATATGCCAAAAACGGCAGGAGAGTGGGTAAAGGACTTCACGACATGGATCTTGAAGAAACTCAAGAGCTAACAGATAACAAACGAGAGGAATTAAAAGAAGACAGCTTGATGAGTGCTTCAGATCCAGTACCCGATAACAAGGAAGAAAACACAGAATAAACTATCAGAAAAACTAACATTAGACAATCTGGCAGGAGGGCTCCTATTATTCAGGACCGCTTTTGACTTCTTTCATGACGTGGATCCTTCTGTGAAACAGGCACTGAAACTAAAGCAAATGGTGGAAGAGGTACTGGTACCCTATAGAAACATTTTTGTGGGGGAAAGAGAAAAGCAAAAGCATGACAGAAATTGCGATGTACTTCCATAAAGTTATACATAGTGTGTCTGCCTCTCTTGCCTCCCGTTCCACCTCCTCCACCTCCACGTCTTCTGCCTCTGCCACCCAATATAGCAAGACCAACTCCCCCTCTTCCTCCTCAGTCTACTGAACATGAAGACTATAAGGATGAAGACCTTTACAATTCACTTCCACTTAATGAACAGTAAATGTATTTGCCCTTCCTTATGACTTTCTTAGTAACAATTTCTTTTCTCTAGCTTAATTTATTGTAAGAATACAGTATATACTATATATATAACCTATATGTGTCAACTGACTGCTTATGTTATCAGTAAGGCTTCCAGCCAAAAGATTATTAGTAGTTGTTTTTGGGGGGAGTTGAAAGTTATACGAAGATTTTCAACTGGGGGGGGCACCTCTAACCCCCATGTTCTTGAAGGGTCAACTGTATATCCAAAGCTACTAAAATACCCTTCTGGTTATCTTTTTTTTTTTTTTTTTGAAACAGGATCTGGTTCTGTTGCTTGGGCTAGAGTGCTGTGGCACTGTCATAGCTCACTGCAGCCTCAAACTCCTGGGCTCAAGCAATTCTCCCACTTCAGCCTCCGGAATGGCTGGGACTACAGGTACCACACCACCAACCCAACTATTTTAAAGATGGGGTCTTGCTATGTTGCCCAGACTGGTCTTGAACTCCTGGACTTATGGGATCCTCCCACCTCAGCCTCCCAAATAGCTAGAACAGCAGGCTCACCTACCATGCCTAGCTCCTTCCTGTATCCTTTTCTTTTGCT
This sequence comes from Chlorocebus sabaeus, assembly GCF_047675955.1. Classification (NCBI taxonomy): domain Eukaryota; kingdom Metazoa; phylum Chordata; class Mammalia; order Primates; family Cercopithecidae; genus Chlorocebus; species Chlorocebus sabaeus. The sequence continues at coordinate 62,476,843 of NC_132924.1, forward strand.
CAACCCTTCCCTCTTCCTCTTTGCTCTGTACTACATGAAATACTGCCATTTCTACATGCCATTCTGCTCACGCTTTTCCTCTACTTAGAATGTCATTTCTTTTTCCTATCATAAATCCACCTAAATGTCATATTTACTAATGTCTTTCTAAATTCCTCTAATCAATTCTCTGACTTTGCTGGCTCTCCCAGCAATTTGATTAAATCTCTATCTCACACCTTTATAAATCTTACGCTGCATTTAGTGTTTACCTGCTTCCTTCACTGACTCAAGAATTTCTTGTAGGTAAAGGACTTATGTATTAACTTCTTAGGCTGTTAAAATAACTTACGGAGCAATTTCTTAAATTCATAATCCAAATCTCTAGTCATTTAGGATAGCAATTACCAAAAACATCTGGGATTTTTTTTTTTTTCAAAAAAGTTGAAATATTGACCATTCTGATATACTCGAGGAGAGTTTCTACAGTTCCATTAAATATATAACACTTTTTTCCTGCTCTAGATAAATCAGATTCAGGGGCTTAGGAGCCTTATTTAAAAGGAGCATTTTACTCTGGTCGTTAGAAATAAAGTAATGGTCAAAACATGACGCAGGTAACGTTTCACAAAACATTACTAATAGGTAAGGTTTTTTTTTTTTTAATTCAAAGCTGTTGTAAATTTTTACGGAAACGATTCTTAAGACCGACACTACACAAAAATCGACCTAAATGTTCTGCAAGAAGGCACATCAATTAAACGCTCTCGTGTCTTCATAAAAATCCACTAGAAAAACAAACAGTGCACTCAAGGAGAAATATATAAAAACACGCTGTAGACATTACTTAAAGGAAGAAAAAACCACAACATTTGGGCCACAGCAGGCAGGTATCACAGTTCCTCATGCCACGTGCACACGATGTCTCTAAAGAACTTCAAACCCTGCCCTCAAACAACCGTCCTAACCACGCCAGGTACACACACCATTATCACCGCTTACTGGCAAAGCGCGACTACAGGAGGGGCGGAGAAGTTTATGGGAAAACCAAGCAAGCAAGAGGCCGCCACAAAGAAAGTAGTGGAGAGACAGGTGAGCAAGGGAGAACTACAGCCGTCAGCGCTAAGGGGACCAGGTTGAGGGGACCCGCACGGACCTTTCTGAACAACACGCAACTGCAATGGACCATGGCTGCAACAGGCCAGGAAACCCTCTTGCCGAAGCCGCACAAGCCGAAGTACAGCGCGGCCTTTTGACGTCACCGCCGGGCGCCGACGCGTTTCTCCGCCCACGCCGGCGGACTGTCGCATGCGTTTTGTGGTGCTCTCCAGAGCGAACAGCCGCATGCGCTGTGCGGTGCAGCCCACGGGTGTGGCGGGAAGGCGTTCTCTCTCTTAAAACACGAAGATAATCTCGAGAAGCGGTGGGACAAAGGACAGTAGGGCGCAGGTTGCGTGCCTCAGGAATTAATATTTTGAATAGAATGGAACTGAAGACCCAGCGGCCTTGGAGCAGCTTTTATGCTAACTGAAACTAAGAATCTTCACCCTCAGCGTGAAAAAACCTCCAACGGACCATAAAACCAAACGCGTAAAAGACACAGAAATTCACCTGGGGAAAAAGAACCCCCAAAGCCATTAATTCAGTGACGAGCTGAGTAGTCTTCAGCCAAAGCTTCCAGGAGACAATAAATTTAAAACTTGCGGCGGCACAAAATTTTATTGAAAATCATGTCAGGATCTGAGTTCTGTAAGAGGACTCCTGTGCAGTAAGAGAAAGAAGCTTCTTGAAGTCGGGAAGACGGGTTTTTATCCGTCATTTGAAGCGTGCCTTTGTGAGAACTAAGACACGATGTGAAAACCCCTCACTGTCTTGATTATTTTTCAGGACCGGAAGAGAGTAGCTCTCCCCAGCCCCTCATGCAGCGAAAAAACGTATGCAGCTGAAGTAAACGGCCCTGCACAAGGCTGCTAGCTGTATAATTCTTAACAACCAAAACGCGTAATTCCTAGAATCCTTTCACATCCTGATATGATATGGCTCTGTGTCCCCACCCAAATCTCATCTTAATTTGTAACATCCACCGTGGAGGTAGGGAAGTGATTGGATCATGGGGGGCGGTTTCTTCCATGCTGCTCTCCTGATAGGGAGTTCACACAAGAGCTGATGGTTTTATAAGTGTTTGGAAGTCACTCCTTCGTTCTTCTCTCTTCTGCTGCCATGGGAAAAAGGTGCTTGTTTCTGCTTCCCCTTCCCCCATGATTGTAAGTTTTCTAAGGCCTCCCCAGCCATATGGAACTGTGAGTCAATTAAGCCTCTTTCCTTTATACATTACCCAGTCTGTGCAGTTCTTCATAGCACCGTGAAAACTAATACTGAGGAAAGAGAGAGACCCTCTTGTATTGTTTTATACTCAGTACCTGTTTTAAAAAACAAACAATGAAGTAAAACCAAAGACAGGCAGCCCAGCCCCAGGCCTGGGTCTGCCTGGCCTAAACCCAGTAGTTAAAAATCAACTTATGACTTAGAAACTGATATTCCTGACATTGTATAGAAGAACACTGTGAAACTCCCTGCCCTGTTCTGTTTCTCTCTACCAGTGCATGAAACCCCTGTCAGTATCCCCTAAATTGCTTAATCAATCACAACCCTTTCATATGAAATATTTAGTGTTGTGAGCCCTTAAAAGGGACAGAAATTGTGCACTTGGGGAGCTCGGATTTTAAGGCAGTAGCTTGCTGATGCTCCCAGCTGAATAAAGCCCTCCCTTCTACATCTTGGTGTCTGAGAAGTTTTGCCTGCAGTTCGTCCTGCTACAATACCTCAATGTGACAGTGTCTTCCACCCCTCACTTAGGACAGTGATTATTTAGAAAGATATGATATGAAAACCCCTGTCTTGATTACTTTGCTGCTACTGGACCTCCTGCTTACAATCACCAATCAGAAAAGTTGTAGTTATCATTTAACCTGCAATAGTTGTATTTTCCCTCTGTGTATTAACATTGAATAGTAACACCAGCAACAGACACTGATTTCCATCAGTGTTCATACCTCTCATTAATCAGAACATTAGGTTATTGCTGTGTAGATGTTTTTAATTTAATGTTAATAACATTTGCTGCCATTAAGATTACTATCTTACTAGGTCTTCCTATTGTGTCAGAATAGTGTTGAGCCCAATGTACTTATTTTCCAATGCCTATTTCTTGTTAGTGAACACAATCTCAAATACTTTTCTTTCATGTAACATATACATGGAGAAATGATCACAGCAACTAAAAAAGAGAGAGATTGATATAGAAATATCTCAAAATGATGAGGATCATTGTGTACTGTAAACAAAGAAGAAAGCATAATATTTACCTCTGACAAAATGTGGTCAGAGCCTGAAGTATTTATGATAAATCTCATTACCAGATAGTAAAAGAAACATTGTGTAACTGGAAACTGTCCCCTTTAAAATGTGAGCTAAAATGAACATGAGGCAAAATGTTTAGGACACTATTCAGACCTAAGGCAGAAGTCATTGTGGGAAAATACTAGTACTTCTGCCATGATGAGGAAAGGATGTCTTCTCAGGGTTGCTCAGTTTGATATATGGGCAAACCATTAAAGTCAGTGGCATTAAAGAGTCTTGAGTAAAGTCCCAAATAAGCCACTGACATGACTCACAATTTGGTTTGAAAAATATTTTAATACAAAGTAATGAGGGTTACAAAAAAAAGTTTAATATAGAGTTGTTCTAATTAGAGTTTTAAATAATTTTATTTTGAAGAAATTTTTAATTTACAGAAAAGTTACAAAATAGCCAAAAGGGATCCCATGTAACCTTTATCCAGTTTGCCCGAATGTTAGCGTCTTTTATAACCATTTTTCAAAACGAAGAAAAGTTAATATTGCTAGAATATTATTAACTAAACTATAGACTCTATTTGCTTTCACTGGTTTTTCAGCTATGACTTTACGGTCTAATGCTAACACCACGTTGCATTTAATCTAACATTTAGTGTAGATACACTTAAGCATAAAATAGACAAATATATAATTAACAAATCTAATATTTTGTGACGTTATATTGCTTAATTTTGTCAGCAGACTAAAATGAAAAGTGTCTAACTTCATTCTTGGCTTTGCAGAATATTTCTTTTTGAGACGGAGTCTTGCTCTGTCGCCCAGGCTGGAGTGCAGTGGGCGGATCTCGGCTCATGGCAAGCTCCGCCTCCCGGGTTTACGCCATTCTCCTGCCTCAGCCTCCCAAGTAGCTGGGACTACAGGCGCCCGCTACCTCGCCTGGCTAGTTTTTTTGTATTTTTTAGTAGAGATGGGGTTTCACCGTGTTAGCTAGGATGGTCTCGATCTCCTGACCTCATGATCCGCCAGTCTCGGCCTGCCAAAGTGCGGGGATTACAGGCTTGAGCCACCGTACCTGGCCAAGAATATTTCAATTGATCTTGTGTCACCATCTCAATTGCTCTTAAATTTCTACCTTTTTTCTATAATGCTTTTGGTTCTGCTTGTTCAAGAGTCCTTAACAGGGTCCATCTGGCTCAGGCCTTGTACTCAGTAGATACTGTAGGAATATTTGTTAACTTATTCAAACAAAAGACAAGAACTAGATTGCTAACTCCTATATCATACAAATCACCTGAAGTGGAGCATAGAGTTATTCTTACTCATTAGCCTTATAATCCTTCAGATGTATCAAATACTGTTTCATGCCATCAAAATATTACAATTCTGAGAACCATTGTATCTCCCAAATCATGAGGTTAAATGGATCAGACAAATGAAGTTTACATACTAGGTAAGACCTCTTTAAGTAACAATGAAGTATTGTCAAAGAGAGGGCCTCAGGCCATGTAATTATTGTGTTCAAACAAGGCCTATGTGAGGGGAAAAAAAAGTGGATTTATCTTATTGCCTTTCTTCCTAGGAATTTACATCTCAACTTTTCATTCATTTATTCATTCATTAATATAGTAATTTCTGTGTTCTTAATTTGTCCACATACTCAGCTATGTGCTGGAACACTGTCATGGGTACTGAAATAACTAAGCAAGAATAAGCAGAGTAGTTGTGTCAATGACAGAAAGAAGCAAATTTTAATCTTTCTGATACCTGTATTCATACAGGTGAGTGGAGGAAACTTATTCCTATGGAACACGATTTTGCTTCGTTCTTAAGGCACTTTGCTTTTAATTTGAAGGATATAACGTAAAGGTTACTTCTTAAGAAGCATTTCTAGAAATCTTGAGAATCAGTAGAATCATTTTTTTAAGACCCCCATTGTCAGCCAGCTGTACTAGAGGAATAAAAATATTTTAAGGGTCTTCTACTATCTTATTAGTCATCAGTTACTCTCATTTTTTATACTGTATTTCAATCGTTGATAGATGTTAGAATGACAGTGGAATTATCATCAGAAGAGACTTTCATGATAATGCTTCCCGTTTGTTCAAACAAGAGGACTTACGAGCAGAAAAATTGGTAATGTATTGAGGATTCTCATTTACCAAACTCATTTTCTTTGCTTCTTGTTACTGAGATTTCATAAAGCAATAACCATTGACAGTAAATTAGAATTCTTAGATATTATGAATAAGAAACAAAAGCCAGGCATCGTGGCTCACAGCTGTAATCCCAGCACGTTGGGAGGCCAAGGCAGGTGGATCTCTTGAGTCCAGGAGTTTGAGACCAGCCTGGGCAACATGGCAAAACCCTACAAAAATCACAACAAATTAGCTGGGCATGGTGGCACACACTTGTAGTCTAAGCTACCTTTGAGGTTGCGATGGGAAGATCACCTGAGCCCAAGAGGTTGAGGTTGCAGCAAGCCATGATGATGCCAATGCACTCCACTCTGGGTGACAGAGTGAGACTCTGTCTTTAAATAAATAAATAAAATAAAATAATGAAATCAGTGCTTATATTAGTGTGTTCATGTGTTATTTTAAGTATTTATTACTACCACATCATAAATTAATCAAAATATTCCCCTTCAAAGGAGATATTGTAAGAATATGTTAGTCATTGTCCTATGCATGTATTATAGACTATCACTCTATACATGGTAAACTACAGCATTGGACAGAAAACTACAGCTTTGGACAGAATAGTAATTGAGCACAATTATTCCCATTGTATATTCTACATACAACACATAACAGAGTATACTCTGAGAAGGTATAGAACATATACTTATTGGAAGACATGGTTGTATAAGTAAAAATGAAGTTTAATGAGAACTCATGTTATGTGAGTTACATAGAACATAAAAGTACAGATTTGAAAAATATTTTTAAGCATCATAAGTGCTTAAAATAGTCATAATTTTTAAAAATTAGGTCTGTAATAATTATATTTGGCTTTTATTTTTTTCATTCAATCTAGTTCTTGCAACAGCACTGAATTCCTCATTTGGTTACTGTGGAGCTTCCAGAAATTTTGGTATTCATTTCTTATATCCATTTCTGTATTTCCCATTTATTCTTCAACCCACTAGAACTTTGTTTCTGTTATTTCACTAAAATTATACTTATGTGCCATTTCCTTAGGCCATATCTTATTTGACTGGGAAATGTCTACTTGTGAGGCAATTGGAGTGATGGGGTATGCCCTAAATGCTAACAAAGGAGAAAAAATGAAGATATCAGAAGATAGTATAATCCCTGTAACTTTTGATTTTATATAAATTTTAAGTCTAATTCTTGGTAAGAAAAAAAATAGACCAAAACCTCAGTATGTAACAAATGTTGGGGGGGGGGGAAAGGCCACCAAGCATGTATTCCTATACAAATGCCTATACCTAAGCATCACCTCCCAATCACCACTGAGGTCTGACAAAATGTCAATAAGGTTTCTGATGAACAAAGGAGAGGGTAAGTCCTTATTTAGAGAGAAAGTAAAGAACAAATTGTTTTCTCTAGGGAGCCTAATAGGATGGAGTTGCTAGAAGGTTTATGTGAAGGTGATTTTTATATTACTTTTACATTGAAGAACCCCTAAGCATAAATCCTAATAAAACTTTTATTTATTTATTTATTTTTTGGTATCTCATTATGTCTTAAATCTTTTCAGTGGTGGAAGGTTTTACCTATCATTAAATTTGAGTTCCAAGATTTTCTGCTCACATTTAGATAATGAGCAGTCCTAAGGACCTTTTAAGGCCCAAAACACTGTCTAGATTCAGAAATTAGAGTGTTGGTTTCTGTATAATAATTGAAATTCTCAATTTAAAGTTACGTTGTTTCTTCAGCTAGTGCTGATTTTAGATGCCAGCTTACCATAGCTTCAGGGCACTCTAGATTTGGAGCATTGGAGGGAAGAAGAGAAAGGTAATATGGAAATGCTTACTTTAACTTGTCTTTGGTGGGCCAGATTTGAGTTCCTGGAACTGGCAGATATTTGGGGCTAACTCTCTCATAGTGCTTTTGTAGGCACTTAAGTTCCATCATTGAAGTCTCTCACCTCTGGTTCCCTAGTGAACAGGTCTCTATTTGAGTGGTGCCTTTAGAATCTCTCCACTCTTACTACCTCCAGCAATCCAGCATACACCTAGATTTCATCCTTGTGAATAGGGCCCACTTGATCTCTTTCAGTAGCACTATTGGACTGAATCCAAGGTGAACTCACCCTCATACACAATCCACCTCCAAGTCATGGGAAACACTCATGTAGATTTTACTTGGGCAAATTTAGGAGTGCGGGCCAATCACAAAGGAAACTCTCCTCCTTTACCACCAAAGTGGTTGGTGGACCAATTTCTCCATCTCTTGATTTCCCTGGATATGAATCAGAATGCAGTTATTATGCCTTACCACTGAAGGAATAACATAATAAGCAGTATCAGTAGACTTGGTGGAGGTCCCAGCCCATCCAAATGAGCATGAAGAAAGAGATCAGGCACCCTCTATTCCATTCTCATTGGGAGTGGAAAACGTAAGAGGTCTAAGAATTCTGTGATTATTTCCTTTAAAAATTTAAGTTTTGGTCTGGCACCTTACTTGGCATAAAGCATCTGCTTCATCTTGATGTGTTAGCTGGAACTTGTAATTCAGTATCCTGAGATATTTCCTTTTAGGGGAAATAGGAAATTAGAGGCTGAAATTGAATGTGATACATTATTTTCTGTACTTTCTTGCTTCTCTGCATGATCTGAAACTCGTCATTTCTCTTTTTAGTTAATAATTTAGTATAGGCAAGCTGGAGAAGATGTTAGTATGAGTTTTTTTCTCTTTATAACCTTTCTATTATAATAACTGATATCTATTCCTACCTGTTCTATACTTTTTTCTTTCAAAATGTAAAGGAAATAATAATTCTTCACATAAATGTCTGAGGACTGATCTTGGACTATGAGAACTGCTCTCTTGTGTGCCATTAATATCAAATTTGAACTTCTCTTTATTTACTGTGTAAATCCTCTCCCTGACAAGACTGATTGCGTCTTTATTAAGGAGTTCATCTCTCATTTGAAAATGTTTTTCATCTTAGAAAAAATATTATTGTTGTCAATCTTGCCATGTAAGATTTCTGACAGAAAATTCTTTCATAGACGAAATATGGTTTTATCTTTTAACAAAGAAAAAAAGGTGTCTTATTAGCTGATGAACACTCTTTTTGTTATTTTTTAAAATTTTATGTTCTATATTTACTTGTCACTGACTTGAAGCTCAACTCTTTTGTTAAAAGAAAGCGACATTAAAACAATGTATGGAAATTAACTTACAGTTCACACAGGAGAAAAACCAATAATTACATCAATTTCATATCCCTTCCTTCTAAGATATTAAAGTATTAAAACAGAAAGCAAACAAAGGTTACTTAGAGAACATTACTATGAGGCTAAATATAAAAGGCTATAGCAGAATTAAGACATAAAATTGAGCAATCTTGCCCATTTTATTTACAAAGTCACATAGGAATTACCAGAGTCAAAGCCATCCAGCCTAGCATTTCATTAAAAACAGTAGTCACCCCGCCCCACCAAAAAAAGAAAAAAGAAAAAAGAAAACTGCCATGCTAGTACTAGTCATAATGTCTGAGAATTTCAGGTGGAGTTGTTAAGTGGTCAGAACCAGAAAATTGAGTTTATTGAATTATTTTGTCCTATTACATTCTGTAGGTCTTAAATTCCTGAAACCTCACTTCGTATCTTTTTAAATAGGTCCATGGTGGCGTCAGGGTTACTCACTCTCTTTTTTATCATGGTATGTTTGGTAAAGATCAGGACTGTGGCAATTTTGTACCATTCCAATTCAGCTGCAACTGTGCTCCCCAGAATTTCCTTCCTGTATTAGTCCATTTTCACATTGCTGTAAAGAACTACCTGAAACCGGGTAAGTTAGGAATAAAAGAGATTTAATTGACTTATAGTTCCATACGCTGTATAGAAAGCATGGCTGCGGAGGTCTCAGGAAACTTACAATCATGGTGGAAGGTGAAGGGAAACAGACAAATCTTCACATGGTGGAGCAGGAGAGCGAGCGAGCAAAGGAGGAAGTGCTACACACCTTAAACAACCAGCTCTCATGAGAATTCACTCACTATTACAGGAACAGTAAGGGAGAAGTCTGCCTCTGTGATCCACTTATCTCCCACGAGGCCCCTCCTTCAACACTGAGGACTATAATTCAACATGAGATTTACTTGGGGACACAGAACCAGACCATATTATTCTGCCCCAGCCCCTTCCAAATCTCATTCTGTCCCTGGCCCCTCCCACATCTCATGTCCTTCTCACTTTTGGAACACAATCATGCCTTCCCAACAGTCCCCCAAAGTCTTAACTCATTCTCTCATTACTCAAAAGTCCAAGTCCAAAGTCTTATCTGAGACAAGGCAAGTCTCTTCCACCTAAGTAAAAGACAAAACAAGTTACTTCCTTCCAAGACACAATGGGGGTTCGCGACAAGCCTGAGCAACAAAGCAAGACCCTGTTTCTACAAAAATTTAAAAATAATTAGGTGTAGTGGTGCACGCCTGTACGCCTAGCTACTTGGAAGTCTATGGCAGGAGGATTGCTTGAGCCCAGGAGTTCGAGGCTACAGTGAGCTCTGATTATGCCACTGCGGTCCCACCTGGCAACAGAGTAAACCTTGTCTTAAAAAAAAATAACAAGCTCAGCAAACCCCAAGAAGTTGGATAAATACAAAGAAAACCACCCTGTTGTAAAGAATTTGACCTCTGTCCCTGGTTCCTGGGAGATGACCTCTAAATCCTTGGAATTTTTCGGAGTGATAGAATTGTCTTTTATCCTTGATGGGCCCTTGGGATCACACTTGAGTTTATGCAAATGAGATGACTCAGGCTGGGGGCTGACCATACCAGAATGACCAACTATCTTATTACATGTGATATAAGCTGTAGCTCTTGGTGGGGTGTTGGGTGGTGGGGGTGGGGAGGGTTGGGGATTCAGTTCAGTCATGTGACCAATGATTCTGAAACTGATGCAACAGATCCCTAGATGGTTTTATTTTGTTAAATATAGAAATTGACCCTTCTAGTCTTAAAGCTGGAAACTTACCTGTCTTTTATCTGAGTTGCTTCCTCTATAGGGTGGTCCCTTTCCCACTGTGTCCGGAATTGGTGGGTTCTTGGTTTCACTGACTTCAAGAATGAAGCCGCAGACCCTTGCGGTGAGTGTTACAGTTCTTCAAGATGGTGTGTCCGGGGTCTGTTCCTTCAGATGTTCACATGTGTTCAGAGTTTCTTCCTTCTGGTGGGTTCACGGTCTGGCTGGCTTCAGGAGTGAAGCCTCAGACCTTCAGGGTGAGTGTTACAGCTCTTAAGGCAGCACGTCTGGAGTTGTTCATTCTTCCTGGTGGGTTCATGGTCTCATTGGCCTCAGGAGTGAAACTGCAGACCTTCACTGTGAGTGTTACAGCTCATAAAGGTAGTGTGTACCCAAAGCGTGAGCAGCAGCAAGATTTATTGCAAAGAGCAAAATAATAAAGCTTCCACAGTGTTGAAGGGGACCTGAGCATGTTGCCGTGGGCTGGCTCCAGCCACTTGCTTTTATTTATCTGACCCCATCCACATCCTGCTGATTGGTCCATTTTACAGAGAGCTGATTGGGCCATTTTACAGAGTGCTTTTTGGTGCGTTTAGAATCCCTGAGTTAGACACAGAGTGCTAGACAGAAAAGTTCTCCAAGTTCCCACTAGGTTAGCTAGATATAGAGTACTGATTGGTGTATTTACAAACCTTGAGCTAGACAGAGTACTGATTAGTGTATTTACAAACCCTGAGTTAGACAAAGAGTGCTGATTGGTGCATTTACGATCCCTTAGCTAGACATAAAGGTTCTCCAAGTCCCCACTAGACTCAGGAGCCCAGCTGGCTTCACCTAGTGGATCCCGCACCAGGGCTGCAGGTGGAGCTGTCTGCCAGTCCGAGCTGCACCTGCACTCCTCAGCCCTTGGGCAGTCGATGGGACTGGGCACCAGGGAGCAGAAGGTGGCGCCCGTTGGGGAGGCTGGGGCCGCATGGGAGCCCACTGGGGAGGCGGGGGTGGCGGGGGGTGGGGGGCGCTCAGACATGGTGGGCTGCAAGTCCTGAGTCCTGCCTCCAGGGGAGGTGGCTGAGGCCCCGCGAGAATTCCAGCACGGTGCATGCGGGCAGCAGTGCTCAGGGACCCTGGGCAACCTCCACAGCTGCTAGCCCGGGTGCTAAGCCCTTCACTGCCCTAGGCCGGTGGTGCCCGCCGGCCGCTCCAAGTGTAGGGCCCACCGAGCCCACGTCCGCACCGCCTGAACTCGCACTGGCCTGTTAGCTGCCGCGTGCAGCCCCAGTTTCCGCCTGCGCCTCTCCCTCCACACCTCCCCGCATGCAGAGGGTGTCGGTTTGGCCTCGGCCAGCCCAGAGAGGGGCTCCCCCAGTGCAGTGGTGGGCTGAAGGGCTCCTCAAGCCCCAGCAGAGTGGACGCCAAGGCCTAGGAGGTGCCAAGAGTGAGGGCTGCTAGCACATTGTTACCTCTCCCTTAGAGTGGGCTGCCTGCATGTGCAGTGCACTCCTTATGCTTGGGAAGTGAGCATGCGCAGTGTGTTTAGTTGTACACGTGCTCATCTGAGGCTTTCTTCCGTTTTCTGGTAGTGTGCCCTTGGAAGGTCATACTCTGTCATTTTGTGTCTTAATGTGCATACCCAGGAAGTTCCTTCTCTCTGGCATCTATATTCAGTGAATACTTCAGTGCAGTAGCTGTGGAACATCAGGAAATGGCCTCTCCCTTGCACTGGCTATCAATGTATCGCTTTTAGAGGGTCAATGTGATAATTGCTGAACCACCTGACATTCCTAGTGGCTAGGGAAGAGCCCTCACCTGCCCTGCTCATGCCTATCTAACTACCTGTAACAAAATAAGGGAGCTCTTATGGAAAACTGTACCCTTAACTTGTGAAATTTGACCTAACTCTAGGTAATGTCAGAATTTCATTGCACACAACTGGCACATTGTCAGCAATTGCAGAAAACTAAAGATATTTTGAAAGCTGTCAGAGTAAAATGACACATTACATATAAGGGAATTGTGATTTGAATGATTGATGTCTTCTCATCAGCGAAATAATGGAGACCAGAAGACAGTGGAACAGCACCTTTAAAGAATGAAACAAAACCAAAAACTTCATTAAATTCTGTATCCAGTGAAAATAATTCTAAAAGAATGGTGGTGAAGTAAAATACATTTCCAGCTAAAGAAAACTAAAAGTATATGTAGCCAGTGGACACGTACTACAAGAAATACCAAAAAAGTTCTTCAGGTTGAAGAGAAATACAACCAGATGGAAAATCAAGTCCAGGAGCAAAAAATAAAGAGCACTGAAAATGATAACATTGCATCATGGGATTTATAATGTGTATAAATGTAAAGCATTTGACAACTATAGCAAAAAGGATGAAAAGGTGAGTAAATGAACTCATACCTTGCAAAATTTCTACATTTTAAATGAATTGGTTCAATATTAACTCTAAGTAGTCTGAAATATTAAGGATATATATTGCAATCCTTAGAACAACCGCTAAAAATTATGCAGAGAAGGAAAATGATGATCCTAGAATATACAATCTTTTGTGTTTGTTTTTATGTCCTAGGATAAACTTTTATTTCTTGTTCTTAAACAATGACAAAATATTTTCTACTAATCATCCTTTTTGGAAGAGGTAAGGACTAGTGATCTCTTTTTCACTTCCCTCCTGAACTCTTTTTTTCCTGTCTCTGAGACAGTCTTTTGTTCATCTTTGTCTCCTGTGTTCCTGAAAAAAGAATGCCCTCTTTCTCTTCAATTAGTCAGCTGTCAATAAGTGCTTGTTTTCTCTGAAGGGTACTTACTTGTTTCAACTTCATTTCCTGCTTTCTTTCTCCCCAAGGTAATTGAATCACACTTTGATAAATGCATTGTTATTAAAGTTTACTAGCGGCAATTGCAATTGTAGATGTTTCAAATTAATGTCTTTCATTATACTGAGTCAAAAAGTTAATGAATTGAAAAATTATTCTTTTTGTAGGTATTCAGCAGCATTAGTCCATCAACATGTTCTGATGGTGTGTGGAGTGACCTTCTAGAGTTTGTGGGGAGTGATGATGGTAATATTTCCTGGAGAAGCATGCTCAATAAAGGAGAAGTTGGATTAACACAAATGTGACAAAACTGCACTAAGTGATTGGAAAGTAGGAAGCATGTGGACAAATGAATAGGCTACTGGTCTGATTAAACCTGGAAATCTCAGGCAACACTAGAGTTCTGAAAGAATTAAGGGGTGTGGCTGGTGGAAAGCTGACAAAACTCCATCAGAGGGGGCAATAGCATGGATATGAAATAGAAATCAGCTAAAAATATTTGTTGTGTCCTTTGTACTATATACCAGTCCTTAAAAACGTGAAATAAAGACATTATTTTTATAAGCTTGTAGGACAGCATTATATGCTCTCATGGAAGAAAGACAACATATTATAGTCATTCAAAAATTGATGTCAAGTAATATAGTGAATATAGACCCCCAATTGCAGAGGTAAATCTGAATTATGTCTAATGAGCTTTAGAGTTGGGTCAGGTGACAGAGATAAAAAGATGCTCTATGATATAACTCATAGATGATGTCTGGGGATAATAGAAATATTCTAGGAATGGGATGATGGTGAATACATTGCTGCTCGTGAAGGCGATTCTAATTAAAAAATGCATGGCTTGGAAAACATACTTGCTTAGTTAGATGCCTTGTTTGGACCGTGATGATAAATTAGGTGGATTTGTTAGATTATACACTTGACTTTATAAATAACCAACTGTAAAATCTAAATATTTACATAAATTTATCATGACTCTTTTAACATGTGTTGTATGCTTCTGAGTTTTGCTGCTTCTCTTCCATTTTGCCAAATGAAAAATCTATATCAAATTCAGTTCTCCTACCCCTCTCAAAAGTGTTTGACCCTACAGCAGTCTTCTGGTTCTTCAACTACATCCTCTCTTTGGTTCGGTGACATTATATCACCCTGGAGTTTGCATAGGCTGATTATTCTTTCCCTTCTTCCTTCATTGATTCCATTTGTAGTTTATGAGCCCCTAAATTTGGGCATAGGTCCTCATATTCATCTCACCTTTCTTTTATCAATGTATACTGTCATGGTGGCACTAATCTTCTTTTTTCTTTTTCTTTTTCTTTTTTTTTTTGAGACAGAGTCACACTCTGTTGCCCAGGCTGTAGTGCAGTGGCACAATCTCAGCTCACTGCAACCTCTGCCTCCCAGGTTCAAGCAATTCTCGTGCCTCAGCCTCCTGAGTAGATGGGATTACGAGTGCACACCATCAGGCCCGGGTAATTTTTATATTTTTAGTAGAGATGGGGTTTCACTGTGTTGGCCAGGCTGGTCTTGAACTGCGACACTAATTTTCTGTCAAAACAGAGACCTCTCAAGCTAGTTATATTTCTAGATAAATTTTACATACTCCAGAAGATCCAGAATCAACTCTAATACAACACATCCTAAATCAAATTCATTCTCCCTACTAATCATCTTCCTTTCAATCTTTCATATTTGTCAATGTCACTCCATAAGCAGGTATGTTGAAAGCATTAATTCTTTTTTGTTTTAGCTCCATCTCATATCAATGCGATAAATCACCATGTTTTATCTTTCTTTCTTTTCTCTTTTTTTTTTTTTTTTTTTTGAGACAAAGTCTCACTCTGTCCCCATGCTGGAGTGCAGTGACGCAATTTCAGCTCATTGCAACCTCCGCCTCCCAGGTTCAAGCGATTCTCCTGCCTCAGCCTGCCAAGTAGCTAGGACTACAGGCACGCACCACCACGCCCAGCTAATTTTTGTATTTTTAGTAGAGATGGGGTTTCACCATGTTGGCCAGGATGCTCTTGATCTCTTGACCTCGTGATCCGCCCATCTCGGCCTCCCAAAGTGCTGGGATTACAGGTGTGAGCCACCACACCCGGCCCATGTTTTATCTTTCTATCTTTGAAATATGTCATTTCTGTCATTGTTCTAAATGTTTTATTATGCATTATTTGATAATAGAAAAAATGTATTCTAACAGATCCTATACATGTTATACATATTCTAAATATTCTAACATATATAGTTAGAAACCATAGGCATGAGAAGACTAATGAAATCACTATCTGTAGAGGCTCTCTGTGAATTCTTTCCAGATCTTGTTTCCTTGTACATCCAAACCTAACCACTCTCCTGAATTTGTGTGAATTACTTCTTTACTATTAAAACTGCTTCATCAAATGTATGTATTTGTAAAGAATATATGGTTTAATTTTGCTTGTCTTTTAACTTTATAAAAATGATATCTTCAGCAATTCATTTATTTAAAATCTGTAACTCATATAGCTGTACTCTATTCCTTTTCACTGCCAAATAACATCTTGCAATGTTGGATATATCACAGTTAATTTATCTATTATGTTAGTGATCATGTTTATTTTTTCCACATTTTTGCTTTTGTGAACAATGCTGCCATGAATATTCCACTTTAGGGTATGTTGCTTGTCACCTATTTGCCAGAATTTCTTCAAGATATATTCCTGGGATTGAAAAACTTATTGTAAGTTACATACTTGTTCAGACTTAGAATATGGTGCCAGTTTGTGTTCTAGTTGAATTGTACCAATTTATGCTCCTCATAGCACTCTGCAAGAGTCCTACTGCCTCATGTGATGGTTAGTTATATGTATCAACTTGACTGGCCATGGGTTACCCAGATATTTGTTTAAATATTATTTCTGGGTGTGTCTATGAGTGTGTTTCTGGATGACACTAGCATTTGAATTGGCAGGCTGAATAAAGCAGATTGCCCTCCCCATCAGCCAATTCATTGGATAGGCATCATCCAGTTCACTCAGGATGTGAATAGAACAAAAAGGTGGAGGAAGGGAGAATTTACTGATTCTTCCTGAATGATTGAGCTGTGACATCAATCTTCTTCAGCTCTCACACTGAACTTACACCATTGGCTGTCCGGGTTATCAAGCTTTTAGGCCTAGACTTGAACTTACACTGTCAGCTATCCTCATTTTAAGGGCTTTGGACTTAGGCTGGAGCTATATCACTGACTTTCCTAAGTCTCTAGCTTGCAGATGGCAGATTGTGGGGCTTCTCGGCCTCCATAATCACTTGAACCAATTTTTTATAATACATCTCTTCATATATATATATATATATCTTTATATAAAATATAACATATGCATATGCTAGCTAGATCCTATTGGTTCTGTTTCTTTGGAGAACCCTGATTAATATTCTTCATACGTTCACCAACACTTGACACTTGATATTTTTTGAGTCAGGGTCTCACATCACCCAGGCTGGAGTGCAGTGGTGGGATCATAGCTCACTGTAACTTCAAACTCCTGAGCTCAAGTGATCTGCCCACCTCAGCCTCCCAAGTAGCTGGAACTAAAGGCACATGACACCATACTCAGCCCAGTTAAAAAGGAAAAATTGTGGAGTAGGGGCCTTTCCCAGGCTGGTCTTGAACTCCTAGTCTCAAGTGATCTTCCTGCCTCAGTCTCCCAAAGCACTAGGATTACAGGCATGAGCCACCACACCCAGGCCCCAACACTTGATACTGTCAGACTTCTTAATGTTTGACCTGATAGGTACAAGTTCACATCTCATGGCCCCATTATGTTGCCCAGATTGTTCTTGAACTCCTGGGCTCATACAATCCTCTTGCCTCAGCCTCCCCAATGTTGGGATTACAGGCATCAGCCACTGAGTCTGGCCTTCTTTTGGAGAATTTTAGCTATCTTAGGCTTTTGCTTTACCATATAACCCTTAGAGTCACATTTTCATTAACGTTGTTGCACTTTCCTGCTTGCAATTAAATAATGAATGTGTATGTGTATTTATTCATAATTTATGTTTCCTAATCTGTGAAATGCCTCTTTATGCCTATTGCCGAGATTTCTATTATTGTGTTTATCTTTTTCTTGTTGATTCAATGGAAGGGTCTTCTATCTTGACTCTTAATTCATTTGTGATTATAACTGCTGAACATATCTTCTCTCAGAATATAATTATTTTTTATCTTTATAGTGTCTTGTGATTAACAGGACATTAATTTTAATGTAGTCAAATGTATTAATTATCCTTTTATGGTCAACACTATTTGTGTCTGGTGTAAGAAGTTCCTCTCAACCCCAAGATCAGAAAGATATTCTTCTGATGTTCTTTTTAAAGTACAAATGCTTTGCTTTTCATATTTAAATTAATAATATGCATGGGATTGATTTTTATGATGGTAAAATGTAGGAATCTAATTTCATTTTCCATATGGATAACCAGTTTTCCCAGCTTTATTTACTGAAAATCTACTGTTCTAATGAGAACACTTGGACACAGGGTGGGGAACATCACACACCGGGGCCTGTTGTGGGGTGGGGGTAGCAGGGAAGGATAGTATTAGGAGATATACCTAATGTAAATGATGAGTTAATGGGTGCAGCACGCCAACATGGCACATGTATACTTGTGTAACAAACCTGCATGTTGTGCACATGTACCCTAGAACTTAAAGTGTAATTAAAAAAAAAAAAAGAAAATCCAATGTGAGTCTTATATAGGGTTTCTATAAATGTATAGGTTTATTTTTAGGGTCTGTAATTTGGTCCATTGTTTAATTTCTTTATTCCCGAGCCAATAACCTCCTGTTTAATAACTAGTGCTCCTTACTGTTCTTCTTCAGGAGAATTTTATTTTTTGAGACAGGGTTTCACTCTGTTGCCCAGGTTGGCATGCAGTGGTATGATCATGGCTCACTGTAGCCTCAACCTCCCTGGCTCAAGTGATCCTCCCACCTCAGCCTCCCAAGTAGCTGGGACTACAGGCATACACCACAATGACTGGCTAATTTTTAAATTTTTTGTAGCAACTAAGTCCCACTGTGTTGCCCACATTGGTCTTGAACTCCTGGGCTCAAGCAATCCTCTCTCTTTGGCCTCCCCAAATGCTGGGATTACAGGCATAAGCCACTGTGCCTGGCCTTCTTTAGGAGAATTTTGGCTATCTTGAGACTTTGCTTTACCATTTAACTTTTAGCATCACATTTTCATTAACCCTATTGTGATTTTGATTGAAAATGCATATATTACTTTGGGCAGATATCTTTATAGATCATATATTAGCATTATTTAGATTGTCTTTAATGTCTTTCAATAAAAATTTTAAAAACCTCCACTAAGAATTCATATACCTATGTTAAATATATTCCTAGTTTCCTTATACATCTTATTGCTATTGTAAATGGTATCTGTTTTCTAATTTATATGTTCTGGTCTTTTGCTCATATATAGTTGATGCAATAGATTTTGTAGATTGATCTTATATTCAACCACCTAACAAAACTTGTTAATTTGTCAATATAATTTATGTTATTATTATTTCTAAACAAATGATTCCATATAGCATGCTGTGCTAGGCACTGTTCAGAACACTAAATATTTATCACAACAGCCCTTTTAAGCAGGTTCATTTTTCATCTCCACTTTACTCACAAAGAAATTAACCACGAAGAGATTAAATCACTTGCCCAAAATCACAAATTATCATCTGAATGCAGAAGTCAGGACTTAAACCCAGGCAGCTGATTTCCAAGCTCCGTGCCCACCAAGAGCTTTGCTGCCTCTCTGCTAGGCTATACAGTTCTGATCCTTCCCTCCCCTTCCCTGCCCTCCCCTTCCCTGCCCTCCCCTGTCCTGCCCTCTCCTCCCTTTCTCTTCCCTCCCCTCCCATCACCTCCCCTCCTCTCCCTTCCTTCCTTTCTCTTGCTCTTGCTTTTTCTTTCTTTCTTTTCCTTATACCACTCCCCACTTGTTTTCTAAACCTTTCTTTCAGGTATTATTTTAAATGTTTGCAGAGATGATGCACGTCTTTTCTCCTAATTTAAAAGTGAATTCTTTTAATATTTTACAATAAGAAAGATGTTTGCTGTAGGGTTCTGGTGGGTAACATTTATGAGGTTAAGAAAATTTCCTTTAGTCTTAGTTTGCTAACAGTTGTTTTTGTTCTTTAATCGTGAATGGGTGCTGAATTTTATCAATTTATTTTCCTTTAATTTTTTTTTTTTTTTTTTTTTTTTTTTGAGACAGAGTCTTGCTCTGTTACCTAGACTGGAGTGCAATGGCGTGATCTTACCTCACTGCAGCCTCTACCTCCTGGACTCAGCCTCTCAAGTAGCTGGGACTATAGGGGTGTGCCCCTGTGCCTGGCTAATTTTAGTATTTTTTGTAGAGACAGGTTTTTGCCATGTTGCCTAGGCTGGTCTTGAACTCCTGAACTCAAGCAATTTGCCTATCTTGGCCTCCCAAAGTGCTAGGATTACAGGCATGAGCCACTGTGCCCAGCCT
The DNA here is from genome assembly GCF_047675955.1 of Chlorocebus sabaeus. NCBI lineage: Eukaryota > Metazoa > Chordata > Mammalia > Primates > Cercopithecidae > Chlorocebus > Chlorocebus sabaeus. The sequence goes on from NC_132924.1 coordinate 62,496,690, forward strand.
CCCATTTAATTTGTGTACGTGGTAAATAAAGTCATTGATTTTAATATGTTAAATCGATAGTCCCCAACCTTTTTGGCACTGGGGACAGGTTTTGTGGAGGACAAGTTTTCCACAGATGGGGTGGGTGGGGAGGGCAGGGAGGAATGTTTCAGAATGAAACTTTTCCACCTCAGATCATCAGGCATTAGATTCTCATAAGGAGCAGCAACCTAGATCCCTTGCATGTGCAGTTCACACTAAGGTTCATGCTCCTATGAGAATAATGCTGCTGCTGATCTGACAGGAGGCAAACTCAGGTGATAATGCTCGCTGGTCCACAGCTCACCTCCTGCTGTACGGCTGTGTCCTTAACAGACCAAGACTGGTACCAGTCTATGGCCTGGGCACCCCTGTGTTAAACTACCTGTGCATCCAGAGGATAATCCAAGCTGGATACTGCTGTGTTTTTGTAAGTCCTACTGAATTTGGTATGTCAACATTTTGTTCAGAATTTTTATCTGTAATCATTAATAAGATGGCCTGTGACTTTACTCTTTTTCAGATTGTCCTTGTCTCATTTTGTTAGAATGAGTCTGGGAGATTTCCTTCTTTTCTAATTTTCAGGAAGTACTTGATTCTTCAAAGTAGCCCTGCAAAATCATATGGGCTTGATTTTTTGTTTTTCCAGTGGGAAGATTTTGAACTACTTATTTAGGGTCTTTAAACAGCATTACTATTCTGGCTTTGTAGTTATTCTTACATGAGTTTTACAGATTTTTTTTTCTTTCTTTTTTTTTTTTTTTTCCTGTAGTCTTTCTTTGTTGCCCAGGCTAGAGTGCAGTGGCGTGATCTCGGCTCACTGCAGCCTCTGTCTCCTGGTTTCCAGTGATTCTCCTGCCTCAGCCTCCCATGGAAGAAAACTGGCATTATCTGTTTAATCTGAAAGTGATCCAGAAATTCTACTCTACTTACAGGCATGTGCCACCATGCCTGGCTAATTTTTGTATTTTTAGAAGAGATGGGGTTTCACCATGTTCACCAGGCTGGTCTCTAACTCCTTATCTTAGATGATCCACCTACCTCAGCCTCCCAAAGTGCTAGGATTATAGGCGTAAGCCACCATGCCCAGCCAAGTTGTATACATATTTTTCTAGGAATTTATTAATTTCATTCAAAATTTCAAATATGTGGTATATGTTGGTTCTTAGTATTCCTGTATCTAATTTTAATCTTTTTTTTGCTATCTGTAGATATATATCATTTTCTACCTTTCATATTCTTTCTTGATCAGCCTCATCAGAGGTTGCTTTATTTTATTCAAAGAATCAACTCTTTTTGCCCTAGTTCACTAATGTGTGTTTTTGTAAAATCTCTTAACTTTTGGGAGCCTTGTTTTTCTATTTTAGCAGCTGTTAAATTTGGTTGCATTTGTCACTCATGTCAGATTTTCAGCCTCTCTTCTTTTGGCACAAGTGTTTAAAGCTGTTAATTTCCTTTAAAGGACTCTTTTACTGGCTTCTCACAAGTTTTGATATGCAATGTTTTTTAATCACACAGTTTGAAGTATTTTATAATTTCCATTGTATTTTATTTTAAAATCTATTATTTAAAGTTATTGCATAAATAGGTACATTTATTGCTTAAATTTCAAAACCTGAAAAACTACGTTCTTGTTTTTATATTTCTTAAAACACTTTTTAGACTTTTAAACTTTCTGTGTTGTGGTCAGGCAACAAAGTTTGAGTGATACTAGTTTTTGAAATTTGTTGAGACTTGCTTTAAATTTCATGAGACTTGCCTCATTTTCTAATGGGAGGAATGTGTTCTTCAACTACAAGTTTCATGGTTCCTTATAAACTTGATGGTTCAAATCATCTACACATTTAGTAATTATTTGTCGTCTTAACCTAAAGGCTTGTTGAACTCTCCCACTATGATAGTGAGTTTGTCAAAATTTCCCTCTACTTCTGTCAGTTTTTGCTTTATGTATTCTGTGGCTTTATTAGGTGTATCTAAATTTAGAATATTTTTATCTTCTTCTGAATTGAGTATTTTATCATTATGTAGCGTTCCCCTTTCTCCTTTATCATGCTTTTTTGTATTAATAAAGTTGTCAGTTTAAAATACAATTAACATTTTCATGGTATATTTATTTCCATTCTTTTCAAGTTTCTCTGTCCTCATTTCTTGTGTGTGTATCTTTTGTAAAAGCACATAGCAGAATTTAAAATCCAACCACATCTTCCTTCCTTTAATCGACAAGTTCAGACTATTTATCATGATTGTTGACTTGAATCTTATAAATGCACTTTCTACTTGTCACTTTTGCTGTGCTTTTTTCTCTCTTCTTGCTTTCTCAATTAGTTTTTTTATTTGTCAATCTGTTTTTCTTATTCATTTTTTATTCTCCCTGGTTCAAGAATGTTGTTCTCTATTTCTGTCATTTAGAAATTGCCCAAGAAATTTTAGCATACATATTTAACAACTTTACAAAGTCTAAATTCAATATCTATATCTCAGTCTTTACTGTAGATACCAGTTTTAATAAAGCCTAAATTTACTATCTACATCTCACTTTCCTCTCCTTCTCTCTTTCTCTTCCTTCTTCTTTTCCTTACTCTGATTATTTATGCTTCCCCTCCACCCCCTTTTTCCCTGGAGATTTCACTTTCTTGATTACCCAATGATGATTTAAAAATTATGTTTGTCATCATTTTGCCAGATTCTGTTTGAATGTAGCAAGTAGACTCTTCAGAAAAATCAGTCACATAAAGAATATCTTCTCTCACTGACTTGGGGGTAGACACCAAGAGTAGAATTTCTGGATCACTTTCAGATTAAACAGATAACGCCAGTTTTCTTCCATGGTGATTATATCAGCTGATAGTCTCATCAAAAGCATAAGAAGTGTTCATTTTCTCAAAAGATTGCTGAGATTATATTTTATCAAATTAATTTTTGTTAAGCTTTATTTGGGGAAGACAATATATCATTTCCTTGAAATGGCTTTGTTACTAAGTCTATCTAAATTTAAAATATTTCAGTATTTTTTCTCATGTTTACTGAATATTAAGGTCTACTTTTCTGTGAATTACCCTTATTTTTCTATTATTGATTTATATAAGTTCTATATTCAGAATACCATTCCTGTGTGTGTGTTATAATAATCATACCCAAATATGTACTCCTATTTAGTACATTACTCTAATTCTAATATTAGAATATTCTTTAAAAATGCATTTTAATGACAACTATTACCTGTCTCCTTATATTTTTCTATATTTTACAACTTTTCAATAGGCTTTGCAATACTCGTATACAGATAAAAAAGTTTTATGAAAAATAAAGTATATCTTGCAAAAAAAGACGGACAGGAACTACATGGTTATTCAACAGAGAAATGGAGCCAATTCATTTTAGAAGGAAGCATTGAAGGGCCAACATTATCCCAAAGATGGAAGGGGTTGCTTCCTTTGGGGGTGGGGACATATGCCCAAGGTTAAGTCACATTGGACAACAGCTTTGGTGGGTGGACAAATTCCTTGGGAGGGTGGCTTTGGTGGGTGGACAAATTCCTTGGGAGGGTGGTTTGTTCAAGTTTCAGCTGGGATGTTGGATTAGGTCACTCTGAGTCTCTGCTAATTGTGAGAGTCCATGATTAATGGTGGACTGAAACACTTGGAAGTCTAGAGCAGAAGAATATCTGGTGTGAGATGAATTCGTGTGTGTCCCACCTAATCCGAGTAAACACGTCTTCTCCTTTTCTCAGTTCTCTTTTGTGCAGTAGATGGTCCTGCAGATAGAAGGGGCGCAGAAAGGCATTGCCAGGGCAGAACTAATGATTGACCACGTTAGCTTCACCGACATGATGAGAACAGGGTGGAGCTCTGAATAATAGTGGGTCCTGGGAGAAGTGAACTTTAGCGGGGATAATGACTGAGGAACTGGGCTGTTCGGTTTGGCACTCATCTCACCCCATGATTTCACCACCCCAGCTCAAGAACCTGTGAGAAGGGTGGCCTGCGTGAGGGGAAATGGGGATAAGGCAGCTGGCTTTGGATTGATTTCCCTAGCCCCATCTGATCATCGCTGCTGGGCAGAGCAGATAGACTTAAACTCATATATAGTCCAAGTGATGTGTTCGGGCTGATATTGATGGACAACATACATATGTGAAATTCAAGGTACTTGCTGGGGTCTTCATCCACGAAGGGCTAAAGGAAACTTTTCCCCCAGAGTGCGTATTTAGGTAGAACAAGGATATGTTTGTTCGTGTGTATGTGTTAGTGTTAATAATAAACGGTGTTTAGCTAGAGATTAGAACCGTTCAGGGAGGTTTAAGATTTTTATAGAGTCCACAGCCTTAAGATAAGTTTTCTCTGGGTAGGAGAATACGGTGTGGAGCATAGGTGGGCGGAGGAAGATAACTTGGGTATGTGGACTGACTACCGCCGAGATGGATATTCTCAGCTAGGAAAAAAGAAGGAACAAAGTAAGAAGGAGAGACCTAAGAAGACCCTGACCCTTTGGGATAGCAAGAAAGTCGGAGGAGGGCAGGAGAGGCGAGAGCAGCGGCCAAAGCAGGGGCGCAGGGCACAGAGGGCCCGGAGGTCTGGAGGCTGGGAAGTTGGGCGAGCTCAGGGAGGGGCCTCGAGAGCGCGGCCACTCACGCTCTGTCCCCTCAATCAGCCTCTAGAAAAGGATAACGGTCCCATCAGCAAGTCTGTCTCGGGAACCCCGCCCGGCCGCAGCAGAACCGGCAGCGCCACCCGCGGTTAGCCAGTGCCAGCCAGAGCCTCCCAGCGCCGGAGCGCAACGCGGCCGAGACGGTTCCGCTGGGCGAGCTCGGACGTCCGGTGAGCGCTCGGGGTGGGTGTCACAGGGCTGCCTCGCCCAGTTCGCCTGCCTCGGGGAGTGGGTCCGCTGGGAAGGGGCGCCCTGGGCAGGGGGCGGGACCCAGGGAGGGCAGGGGTCCTCCTCAGCAGGAGGCGCCCGGTCCTCCTCCCAGCGAGCGCAGCGCACCCAGGACACCGCTCCGCGACGCGCGCGTCGGACGTCGACCTGAGGTCCTCGACTCACGCGTGGGCTCCCTCTTTTGCGCCCAGGTGACCTGACCTGGTGCAGGGGACACTGGGCGAGGCGCTAACCTGAAATTGAGGGGGAAGAAATTCCCTGGTTCTACTACCCTAGCCCCTCCGATACAACACGTGTCATAAACTGCCGGCTTTCAGCTTTGTCTGGGGAATTTGCACAATTTTCGACGATGTGAAACGACTTGAATGTACTGTTTAGATTTGTTTCGTGTGATTTCTCTCTTCAGCCCAACTTTTTTTGGGGAGGTGGCAGACGGCGGTGTACGGGGAGAAAAGGTGAGTACTGTGTTCTGGATCTGTTCTCCCCCTATCCCTCCCCGTTGGCTGTCAATGTTGTAAAAGGGACATTTCCAACAGCAGCCTTGAACAGTCGGTGTGTGGCAATTCAATGCCAACTTAGTCCTTAACTTCCTCTTATGTGCTTTGGGCCGATTTTACCGAACAATCAGTTGGCAAGGAAACATGCAAAGAGGCATTAGAAAGGTTTTTATCGCCTTTGTTTTCGTGCCACTTCATGTATGTCTATGTTCATCTTCTCCAGCCAGCTCCTGAACAAACTGAGGGAAGCCAGGAATACACCGGACATTAGTGCGTAACAAGTATTTTTCAATACATGAAAATGGAAACAGCAGTAACTTTGAAACTTAAACGGTGCTTGTGAGATCTAGTACCATTTGGGTTAATAATATCTCAATTAACAACAACAAAATACTTCTTATGGTTACATGTAGAAAGGACTACATTTCGATCCACTTAGTTGAAATGTGTTGTGGTAGACAGGAGTCTTGGATAGGCAGTCGGGAGTCTGAAGACTTGTGGAACCCTGTCACTGATGACTGTTCTAATCGGTAAAGGGAGAAGGTTGGAGCGCAAGCTCTTTAAGGTTTCTGCCAGTTTTAAAGGTCTGTGATGAAATGAACCTTTGCATTTTCATAAATGTGTTGGATTTCAATGACTCCCAAAGTCTCTTCATCAGAACGTTGGAAATCAAACTGGAACTGTAACATCCTAAAGGAAGGTGTGAGAGAATCAGTGGCTTAGAAAAAACTAACAAATACCTAGTAAGCAAATTTGGCTTGATCAAAAGCAAATATATGTGTATTTATAGTTTTTTAGATCAAGTGATTGCATAACTTTTTTAAGTTAAATATATCCTCCCTCATTTTTTTTCTGTATAGAATATGTGTTTTGCTACAAGAAGATGGTTCTATCTACAGCTGGGCTGCATGATACTGATCAATCTGGTTAACGCTGACTTTGAGTTTCAAAAAGGAGTGCTTGCCAGCATTAGCCCAGGAATCACCGAAGACATTGATCTCCAGTGCTGGAAAGCTTGCTTTTTGACATTGATAGATCTCAGGGAACTCAAGATAGAGCACAATGTGGATGCTTTTTGGAATTTCATGTTATTCTTGCAAAAATCTCAGCGGCCTGGACATTATCATCTCTTCTTAAACATAGCTCAGGATTTCTGGGACATGTATGTAGACTGCTTGCTTTCAAGGTCTCATGGAATGGGCAGAAGACAGGTGATGCCCCCCAAATATAATTTTCCACAGAAAATAACAGGAGGTAATTTAAATGTGTATGTAAGAGAATAGCAGTCTACTTTTCTTTAAAAGTCACTATTCTTCTGATTTTTTCAAGTTATCTAAGTAGCAAATTTGCCATATTTAGTTTTTTTCCCTAAAATGTTAAAAGTAAAAATGTTTTTATGAAAAGTAAAAATGTTTTCATTTTTACTCATTTTATATTATTTACAAACCACACAAGCTCTGATATACAAACAATTCTAAATGATCTTGGAATATAATACACTTTGGTAGATAATTAAAATTATCTTTGCTTCCTCATGAATAGTTTGTAAGAAAGCCATTTAACCCTGTAATTATTCATATTACATTTGTTGAAGAAATTTTAAACATCAGACATGTATTTAGGCTTTTGAAATTAATTTTTTCAATAGGGTTGTATAAAAGCAGGAAATCTTAAGAGTCATATCGGAATGAATATTAACAATTCTTCCTTTAAATCTTACAGGACTAGATTTTACAAAATGAGAGTATCACATTAAGAGAAAACATGGAAAATACCTCAAGCAAGATGACAGCGACCTGAAAACTTGTATTTATGAGGTCAAATATTTCTTGTAGTAGTTATACAAATTATTTCTTTAATACTGGTCATTTTTTGTTGTAATTGGTTTATTGCTATTGAATTATTCCAACATTTTCAGGTAATTTCTCAATAATATTTTACCTAGAAGCTGTCTTTGTTTTAAAGAAAACATCAATTGAAAGGCAAATGTGATATATATTTTTAATACAATAGTCAATGGAATAAAATTGTAACCAATTTTATAAGGTATCTTATACATTAATATTGACTTTTAAACTGTGCCAAAATTAATGGCAGTATTATCCTAAAAAGTAATATTTAATGTAGTATATTGTGTGGTTTCTGAAATGTACATTTCATTACCAAGCCATCTTCTATATTAAAGTATTTTTCTATGCATTAAGGACTAAAATCTTTTTATGTTCTCATTTTTATTGTCTTTGTTTTGGAAAAGGAACAATAAACAAAAAGTAAGAAACTTTGTTTTAGTAAAGTACAATTTGATGGAATTTTTGTGTTAGATGAGTTGTTTTTTATATTGCCAATTTATATCTCACATCTTATTTCAAAAAAGATGTGAAGCTTTATACAGAAGAAAAGGAAAACATGAAGTAGTGGAGGAAATTGGAACAATGGGACATGAAGACAGGGAAGTAACACAATGGAGTTATGGTTTAGATCAATACTTTTTGAATGCATGTTGTAAATGCCTATACCTTTGATAAAGGGTGCCTATAAATTTGGTCTGCTTCCCGCTTCTCACAGTGAAGAGGGGCACATGAACAGTTTCAAGATTCACATGCTTATAAGAAAAACCAAACCACATGTTCAATAGAGGCCCAGACTTTTCCAGGACAAAGAATCAATAAAAATCTGACTCATAGGTTTTCACAGTGGCTACCACAGTTTACAGCACTGGTTTCAAGTATCCTTACAGTGACAGGTTCTCTCCTATACAATCCGGTTCCAGTACACTTAAACTCAAATATAAAAGTTTTAAAATTGGCTAAAATAATACTGAACAAGTAACGAGCTGTCTGATGGTTTGACTTGATCCAAGAATAAACTGAATTAAAGGAGGGTCATTCTTTACATTATGGGCCACTTTCAAATTCTGATGACATATAGATAATTTATTAGGGGTTTTATATATAAACACTCGTAAAATTACATTTTGCATGTAATTTCAGGGGGCTGCATAAACCCCAGGTTAGGAATTTTCAATATTAAAGAAGGACCTCATAGCATTCAGTAATATTATTTCATATAAACAGTTTTGCATGAGTAGCAGATAATATGAGATTGTAGGGCTAATAATTGCCTAGATTGAAAACTTCTTATCTTGCCAATTAAGGGTGGATCCCTAAGCTCAGAAAATCAACTGGTTGGAGGGTAGGGCTAATGTTCTCATAAAAATGACCAGACAGCTATCCTCCTAGAATTCATTTCCTGCAGAGGAGCTGAAGTGGTACCTAGAAGCAGTGTTACGGTTTTCCTTAAAAAACAGTTCTCTTTTACAATCTGGGCAACTGATTGAAGATCAAAAGTTCAATGCTGTAAAGCAAGACCATGTAATTTTAGTCTGAAAAATTATTCAACCAGTTGTCCTCAATCACTCATAGTTGTCATGACAATTTTATTTCAGTGATGATAAACATTTTAGCTTAAATCAATAAAATTAGTCTTCCAGTTAATGGCAAAATGGTTTTCTAGTTCTTTTAATTGAATTCACAGACTACATTCGGTTAAAAATAAGAACATTTGCTAAACTGGGCAATCTGGTTTTAAAACAGTTTATCTTAAGCTTTTTGATGGTGATTACATAACGTAAATTCCTCCCAGTTTTTGGCACAAATAGTGTCATCTGCATATAAAAAAACTTATTCTTTCTGTTCATTATTCATTCATTCAACAAATATTCATTAAGCTTTAGGGTACATTAGTGAACAATCCAGACGTAATCTTTGACTCACAGAGTTGACACTGAAGTGGGACAATGAGGGGATAGACTGAAATATCTAATTCAAAAGCAATTTTATGATATCAGAATAGAAGACAAAAAAGAGGGTGGTCAAAATGAAGCTGAATGGGGACAATATGTACTTCTCTTTTGTCCTATCCAAAATCATTTGACTATTTCAGTCAAGAGATCATTTTAAAAACAAACAAACCACCAATTCTTGTAGTGGTACCATGGTAAAGACTCAGTTTCACAGCTTTGGGTTTATGCTGAGCTCATTTGGCTTAGCTCATAACCAGTTATTTTTCAGAGAGCTTAAGGCTGAGGAGAAAAAAGGTGGCAAAGGATCTAATATTGACCCTGCAAATATTTCTTCATAAGATGATACAAGGGATAATAACTATCTATGCCTAAAGTTCCTCTGCTGTTTCTATCAAATCTTTCTTTTTTCTTTTTTTTTTTTTTTTGAGATGGAGTTTCGCTCTTGTTGCTCAGGCTGGAGTGCAATGTCGTGATCTTGGCTCACTGCAGCCTCCGCCTACTGGGTTCAAGTGATTATCCTGCCTCAGCCTCCCGAGTAGGTGGGATTACAGGCACCTGCCACCATGCCTGGCTAATTTTTTGTATTTTTAGTAGAGATTGGTTTCACCATGTTCACCAGGCTGGTCTTGAACTCCTGACCTCAGGTGATCCACCTGCCTCTGCCTCCCAAAGTGCTGGGATTACAGGCATGAGCCACCAAACCTGGCCAGACTCTTTTTTGAACTTTAAATAAACTTTTGTTTATTTTTTAAACTTTTATTTTAGGTTCAGGGGTACACATGCAGGTTTGTTATATAGGTAAACTCATGTCACAGGGGTTTGTTGCACAGATTATTTCATCACCCAGGTACTAAGCCTAGTACTCAATAGTTATTTTTCCTGATCCTCTCCCTCTTCTCACTCTCCACCCTCAAGTAGGCCCCAGTGTCTGTTGTTCCCAATTTTGTGTCCATGAGTTCTCATCATTTAGCTCCCACTTAAGTGAGAACATGCGGTATTCGGTTTTCCGTTCCTGTGTTGGTTTGGTAAGGATAATGGCCTCCACCTCCATCCATGTTCCCTCAAAATACACGATCTCATTGTTTTTATGGCTGCATAGCATTCCATGGTGTACATGGACCACATTTTCTTTATCTAGTCTGTCATCATGGGCATGTTTAAAGACAAGGTTGATTCCATGTCTTTGCTATTGTGAACAGTGCTGCAGTGAACATTCATGTGCGTGTGTCTTTATGGTAGAATGATTTATATTCCTCTGAGCATATACTCAGTCATGGGATTCCTGGGTCAAATAGTAGTTCTGTTTTTAGCTCTTTGGGGAATTGCCCCACTGCTTTACACAATGATTGAACTAATTCACACTCCCAGCAACAGTGTATAAGCATTCTCTTTTCTCTGCAACCTTGCCAGCATGTTATTTTTTTGACTTTGTAATAACAGTCATTCTGACTGGTGTGAGATGGTATCTCATTGTGGTTTGATAGCATTTCTCTAATGATTAGTGATATTGAGCTTTTTTTTCATATGCTTGTTGGCTGCATGTATGACTTCTTTTGAAAAATGTTCATGTCCTTTGCCCACTTTTTAATGTTTTCTTCTTGTAAATTTGATAAACTTTTCATTTTAAAATAGTTTTAAATTTGAAGAAAAGTTGCAAGATGGTACAGAGTTCCTATATACTTCTCACCATTTTTTTTTCTTTTTCTTTTTCTTTCTTTTTTATTTTTTTGGCAGGGTCTTTCCGTGTCAGTAATGCAATCACAGTTCACTGCAGTTTCAACCTCCTGGGCTCAATTGATCCTCCTACCTCAGCCTCCCAAATAGCTGGAACTACAGGTGTGGTGTACACCGCCACTCTCAGATAATTTTTGTATTTTGTAGATTCAGGATTGCACTCCATTGCCCAAGCTGGTCTCCAACTCCTGGACTCAAGTGATCTGCCTAAGTCAGCCTCCCAAGTGCTGGGATTACAGGCCTGAGCCACTGTGCTGGCCCCATGTTTATTCTTATTGTTAATATCTTACATTATATATGTCACAACTAATAAACTGAACTCAATACAATATTAACTAAACTTCCCGTTTTATACAGATTTCAGTAGTTTTCCCCTAAGCTCCTTTTTTGTTATTGTTGTTCCAGGATCCCATGTTACACTGAGTTGCCATGTCTTCTCAGGCTTCTGTGGGTTGTGACAATGTCTCAGACCATGTTTTTGATGACCTTGACAATTTTGGTCAGGCATATTGCAAAATGCCCCTCAATTTGGGTTTGCCTGATGTATTTGTTAGACTGGTATTATAGGCTTTTGGGATGAAGACCACACAGGTAAATCATACTCAACACGTCATATCAAAGGCACATGTCATTGACGTGACTTGCCATTGATGGTGTTTAACCTTGGCTAAGGTAGTGTTTGCCAATTTTCTCCATTGTAAAGTTTCTTTCCACTTTCTTTCTATATTATATCCTCTGGAAAGAAGTCACTAAGCATAACCCATACTTGAGAATGGGTAGTTATCTTCTACCTCTTGAGGAGGGAATATCTACATAAATCATTTAGAATTCTTTGCATGGAGGCTTCCCCCACTTTCTCTCTCCCTTCCTTCCTTTTTTCCTTCCTTTCATCATTTATTTATATCAGTATGGAGTTTGAACATTTGTTTATACTTTGGTTTATAATCCAACCGTACATTATTGATTTGTTCAAATCATTCCAGCTTTGGCCACTGGGAGCTCAGTGAGATGCTCCAGACTCATATATTTCTGCCCCAGCCTTAGAATTAGCCATTTCTCCAAGAAGCCCTGGCTCATTTTACTGGAGAATGATATTAGAAACCAAAGTTGGGGTATTGGGTCTATCTATAGAATTTTGACCTGATAGTACCAGGATAGTTCCTGGATGTCAGGGTCTGCTATTCTTTTTCAGAAAGCATCCCTGACATTTTCCTTGAAAGGCAACTAAATATAAGCAATAAAGAAAAATGGTTGATAATGAAACTAATGAAGTTAAGGTTGTGTTGGCAGAATGCGTGTTAAAAATGACAGGGACTACATTGATCCTGCTCACCTGAAAAATCTTTGTTCTGTTTGGTCACAGTTTAGAGGAATATTAACAAATTGTAGCACTTCAGATAGAGCTGACCAGATTCATAAATTCTAGAAATTATATTATCAGAAGAATGATGAAAGAAACTGGATATTTGACCTGAAAAGACTTAAGGTGGATAACATAGATGTATGTAAAATATACTTTATGTTCCATGAGGCAGACTGAGGATGCCAGATGGATGAAAGTTATTCACCTAATTATTCACTGATTTTTCACCCAATGTTAAGTAAGCACTGTCTGACAATTAGTTTAACCATGCTAGATTGAGCTCCCCCATGTGGTCAAAGTCTCATTACTGAGATTGTTGAAGCTACTTTTATCTGTGCTCACTGAATTCCACACTTTTATTCTTTTGACTTTCTTTTCATTCAGTTGGTTAGTAAAAATTTCAGTTTGAAAGCTTGAAATTTTGTCTCACTTGACTAATGTAAGAAAATATACCATCCTTCTCTCAGCCAGGCAGGATCGGGTAGGCATCATGTCCCCTAGGGCTCAGGGGTGGTGTGAGAGTATAGGATGTGATGAGAGACAGAGACTTAGAGTTAGTGACATTCACTCACTCATTGTGTGGTGGCTGGAATTATAATACGCAAACTTGGGTGAATCTATCTACCAAGTACAAGTGTCTGCATTAAGGAACATTACTGCTCTCCATCAACTTAAACTTATTTGTCTATTAAACAGCTGTTACATAATAATCTGCTCTGTTTTACCTTTCTTCTTGCTGATAGGCAAAACCTACATGGAAGAAGAAAGGTCCACAGACATCACAAATTATCTAGAGTCAGTCCTAATCAATCTGAGACATTTAGTTGTACTACATACAAAAATGATTCTCAAGCAAGTAGTACTATTTCCACACCTTGGTTATATTCATGTAGTAGATTTTCAAAAATCTATCATGTTACGAAGTAAATACTTTTTTTTTTTTTTTTTTTTTTTTTTGAGATGGAGCCTCGCTCTTTCACCCAGGCTGGAGTACAGTGGTGCAATCTCGGCTCACTGCAAGCTCCACCTGCCGGGTTCACGCCATCCTCCTGCTTCAGCCTCCCGAGTAGCTGGAACTGCAGGTGCCCGCCATCACACCTGGCTAATTTTTTGTATTTTTAGTAGAGACGGGGTTTCACCATGTTAGCCAGGATGGTCTCGATCTCCTGACCTCGTGATCTGCCTGCCTTGGCCTCCCAAAGTGCTGGGATTATAGGCATGAGCCACCATGCCCGGCTATGAAGTAAATACATTTAAACTAACATGTTGTCTGTGTTGAGCATTACTTGTATAGTATTTTGTTGACTGAATCTTCCCTTTGAGCTCAGTACTGTGCTGCATTTGCAGAGCTCAAGGGAAAGGCTGCCAGGAGCTGAGGCCACCATCAAATTATCTAATAATTTATTTCCTGAGATACTGAATACAATAATTAATGAGATATGGTGTCTACCTTGTTCTTAGAGTGCTTATAGTCTACAAAATGGAGCAAAGGTTCCTTGTTCTTAGCCATGGACACTTTACATCAATTCTGGGTTTACTGACGTGTACCTAAGATGTATCTGGTGCTTTTTGTATGGGCATCTCATTGTTGTATGCTCCTACCCATGCTTAGGGTTTCCTGTGAAGGAAAGAAACAAATTATGCCTTCTAATATCTTCTTGAGGGTGGTAGACTAGAGGAAGGGATTCAGGAGAGAACAAAGCTCACTGATAAACTGATGCATGTTATTTACTCCTATGGGGCACAAGAGGATGGGCATCTGGGCCAGGGTGAGAGGCTGCCAATCAGAGGTGAACTGGCAACTCATTCTAATTAGAACAGTAACAACAGCTGCAACCTTTACCCCTCAATGAAGATGTTACTATCTTCACAGACAGGATAATGGAAAATCCCTAGAAGAATGTGAGTTGAGGGAAGAGGAGGAGGAGGAGGAGGAGGGGGAGGAGGAAGAAAGAAGAGGGAGGAAAATGTGGGTCCATTGAGGTGATACAGCCTGCTCTTATCTAATAATGAAAGACGCTATCTATGTTTTCCCAACGCTGTATTCAATGGCATCACGTTGGTAGCTTGCGATTGGTAATAGTGGCAGTATTTATACTGTGTGAATTGGTGAGAACATGATGTAAATCAGGGCTTTTCCCTCCTGGAGAGGCAGTAGTTATACATTTACCAGTACACTGCTGAGTGTGCCCCATGGGCCCAGAATCTAGACTCAAATTCATTTATTTTCCTAAGAAACAGGTCCTTGTTTATCTGATCCCTGGATATGAACTCAACTTTATGGCTTCCAGGCTGGAGGAGGAGTGTGAAGGGAATGAAGGCAGGAGAGGGAGACTTCATAACGGCATCCAGGGACACAGATTTGCTCTATGTCTAGCATAAAGGCATTTATCTCCTATTCTTTGACAAGATACCTCTACTACCAAATGAGGGAAAACACTTCCCCCATTACACCTTTCTCTTCCCCATCAAAGAAGACAAGTAGCATTAGAGTTGGCTTGGCATATTTATACATTAAGAGTAAAACCAGCTATATTTTTCTTTTTTACCATTTAGCTCATGACTAACATTTGCTTTTATAGCAGAGAAAACATAATTTTATTTTGACCAACATATTTGTTGCAGAGTTATTGTTTATCTTGCTGCCCAATATTCATATATACGTGCTTCTGGTAATAGTACCCTGATTCCCCACTCTATCCATATGTTTTGGATGGAGTTGCCCTGCTTCTGGCTCCAGGAATAGGCAGTACTCAGCCATGGCCAAAGTCATGGTGAATGGCTCAGAAGTAGGCATGTGGGCAATCGGGGTCCTGAGATGCATAGGCATTTGCAGAAACCACGGAGACACAGGCATGAACCTAAGAGAATATAAGCCAGGAGCTGCTAGGGAAGGAGAAGATCCTACTCATATAGTTTTAGTCCTTAGATTCAGCAATGCCTGTAGTTTAAATTCCTCCTAGGTTTGATAGATACAGAGCCTGTAAGAAATTTTTTTTCTGGCTTAAACTAGTTAGAATAGTTCACATGCAACCAATAGAGTCCTAACTGATGTTTTACAATTTCACTTAATAATATTGGTAGCCTTTCCAAAGCAACTGATGACAACTCTTCTGATATTACATGTTGATGTTTTCCATAAAAATAAATTATATGTCTTTTTATTTTTATAGTATTTTACTAAAATATTTATACTAAAATACTTATTCTAAAATATTGGCTTTACATATGTATAAAGATATATTCAACTAAAAAATTACGAGCTGATTTTATTTCAAAAAGTCTCTAGAATATATTATGTAGGAATACTCTTTTTTGGTGCATCCACAATTTCAACTGCTTTCACCCTCTGCAAGGCTCCTCCTCGAATGGGCAGTTTTTTAAGAGCAATAGCCGTATCAGCCAGAGGTCCTCCTACTAATCGTGCAGGAGTGCTTTCCACTGTTACTACCCCACCGGAGGGCACCTAAAAAAGGTAAAAGGTAAATGTCAAAAGTCCATTTACACAATTTTCAACAAGAGAAAAATTCATCCTTCAACTTACTTTTGAAAAGACACAAATGTACATATGAGTAACGAGGAAGTAGTTATGGTATAACAGAAACATAAGGGCATCAGAGCCAGGAAAAGTAGGTTTGAATTCTATTTCTATTGCTTATCAGCTTTGTAACTGGGGGCAAATTAAGTCTAGCAGAGGATACCAGGAACACTTGGGATCTATTTGCCAGGAAAACAAAGCACTGCGTCTTTTCTGTCAAAGAGAGATAAGGACAGTTATAAGCTGACTAGTGTTTATAGCAGTTTCTTAGAAAGCCTGGAGGACTGGGCCTACTCTAAACCAGAACTGGGCAAAAGTGGATATACCTTGGAGATAAACATGTCTTAATGATGTGAAATTTGAACAGCAAAAAGAAAAAATGTGAGATGAAAATCCCATATAAATAAAATTTTGGGAACCTAAGTTTTTTTTTTATTAGATTTTTTAACTTCTAATTTTTAAATTTTAATTTTTTTCTTTTTTGAACAGTTTTATTCAGATATAATTAAATACCATATAATCCACCCATTTAAAGTGTAAAATTCAATGGTTTTCAGTATATTTGCACAGTTGTACAAACACCCTAAATTTAATGTCTATTAAGGAAATGTTATGGAGAAAAAGAATCTTACCGTTGTGTTAAGGCCTTTAATATCTGTTTGGTGAAATACTGCATTTTGTGGTCGTTTATGGTATCTGGAGGCTTCTATAGCTTTTTCTTGAAGCCTTTTTGCTTTCTGAGGATTTTTTAATTAAAAAGAAAACATTAATTGCTATGAAATCAGTAATGATGGTACTTACAATGAAAAATATATTTAATTGTGTCTAGCTTATGCTTTGGCTGTTTATTAGATAGCACTGAAATCTACATTTACTCATTTAGACTAAAAAGACGGTTATTAGTAAGTTAGATACTTTGCACATTGAAGAAGACTCCTGTCACCTAAAAGTCTTCCAGAGATTTCCGGAAGTATTGGTCATACATGACCAAGGAGTCAAGCAGGTCCTAAAGAAATCAGGTTCAATTTTTAGCACATAATTTAATAAGCTATTAAATTTATATCAGGTGATGCATGTTGCAAAATATGTTGCATAAATTACCAACTGATTAAGTATACTTACATATTAAGCATTCAGAATAATATAAATTATGTAATTCATTGCAGTTATATTTAAGCTATTTGAAGTTATTTTCAAGTTATTTGCGACACTAAACAAGTGAAATGTGAAGTAATAAACCATCTGCAGGAAAGGAGCTGATTTTCATTAACTAGTGCTAAAAATACAGGCAGTCATGAAGATATTTTATAAGTAGAGTTGAGAAGAACTATCAGTGAAAAGGGAGATAACTTGGTACCTTGAGTGAGCTTGTTCTTAACTTTGGTTTTGCTATCTTAATATGGTTCCACTGTCTTTGTGGACTAACATTTAGCAATTTTATATCTACAGGAAGAATTGGAACATTAGGTAAAGTGTATCCAAAGTATCAGAAATGAAGGAGAGATTTTTTAAAAAGTGTATCCAATATATTAATGGAAAAAGGTTGGGGAAAGTAATGAAATTCTGGAAATCCATGGTGTTTCTCACATATTTCAAGTGAATGATTAGCACTATACATTTTTTAGATGAGTTTCTAGCTTACAGTTGAAGTAGCTTACCACATTTTTCTACAAAGGCATATTTATCCCCAGTTCACATTTAAGTTTTAACATAATGCTTCTTTTGGTGATCACAGAGGGGAAAGCTCTATGGGGGAGAGAGTAATACAAGATAGTTGCTCTTTGTGTCCTTTACTTTGCCTCTCACAGGAAAGAAATCAATGAACAAGCAAGTTCAGAATGGAAAGCAGAACACATTTTTCCTGCTCGTTCCTGGCTATCATCATCTTCTTTATGTAGGTCAAGAACATCAGCCTTGCTTCTCCCTGATAAACCAAATGAAACTCAAAGCAGCATCTTCTGTAACTGTGAAATGCAGTTTCAGTTATCACTCTAAATTGCATATGAGCATCTAATAGTGTTGGTAGTATATGGAAAGGTCACTAGGAAAAAATGAATGAATATTTGTTCCTGAAAAAGTCTGTCTGTCAAGAGTTGGCTATTTGTTGTGGATACTGTAATATATTAAAAATCCTACCTTTAATGTTTTCGCATTTGATGTTCTAGCCAAGAAATTTTCCCATGATTTATTAGCCAGCTCTCTTTGCTTGTGTGTGGCCTGTATCTGAAATGAGAAAGATAATTAAGTTTCAGTTTCTTTTTTTTTTTTTTGAGACAGAATCTCACTCTGTCACCCAGGCTGGAGTGTAGTGGCATGTCTCCAGTATCTCTCTGCCTTTTAAAAATTTAAGACTGTAGAAATAAAATTATAATGCAAAAAAAAGCACTGAATACAGTAACTGAATCTCAAACTTCATAGTTTCTTTTAAAACTGCACAGAGACACTGAAAATGACTCTAAGAGAAAATCACAAAATAACTCAAGGCTGAAACACAAGTAAGAAAAATATATCCTACGGATAACTTCATCTGGGTTTATACATTGAAATTAATATCTTGTGCCTTAATGGTATCTGTGGCTTACTTTTTTATTGATATATAATAGTTGTACATATCTATGGCATACAGGCAATATTTTGATATGTGCATACAATGTGTAATGATCAGGGTGATTGCGATATCCAACCCCTCAAACGCTTATCATTTCTTTGTGTTAGAAGCATTCCAAGTCTTCTGGGTATTTTGAAATATACAATAAATTATTGTTACTATAGTTGCCCTACTGTGCTATTGAACAACAGAACTTATTCTATCTAACTGTATTTTTGTACCCATTAACCAACCTATCTTCATTCTCCCTCCTCACTACCTATGTAGCTTACTTTTGCATATACTTTTTGTTCATTTTGCACATCTTGGCGTTCTTGGCTTTCAATTATCTCACTTTGCAGAGAAGCAACCATCTTTCCAACATTTTCTGATGCTGTTGTAATAGCTTCCAAAGCTTTTTTATCTATAGTGACTGGTCTTAATTTTTCTAATTTTATTTCTTCATATATTTCATTCCATATTTCTCCAATCTGTTACAACAAAGTTTAACAAAGTTAAATTAACCAAAAATAAATGATGCAATTGTACAATAATACAATCTTTTAAATGGTTAGTTACTGCTGTTAACACTTAAACTTTTCCTAAATTTCTTCTTGGGAATAAGTGCATTGGGAATGATTGAGGGTACCAGCTACATTTGAGTACTCAGTAGGAATTTATCAAATGTTTTTCAATGGAGCCTTATTCATGGATAAGGCTCTCCTATGCCTAGTTCACTGCCATCATCACCATCATCACTGCCTTCTAGTTTATAGTTACTTTGATTTCACAGCTGCAGAAACTGCTGATTTATTCTCATCTTTTTGAACTACTGTTACTTTCCTCCCTAAAGCTATGTATTGAAGGCTACGTCAAGATGAACTTGTAGGAGAATGAACATGGGGATTACTAGGACCCTAGAACCCAGCCACCCTGAGAAAAGGGGCCCTGCCCCTCACCTTCTAGCTAAGGAAAATTATAATGGAATCTCAAGCTTTTAACTCCATGGTTCCATCATGCCAGTGGCTCCATTTCATATTCTAGGCTGTCTAGAAATTAATGTTCTTGAGTGTATTTAGAATTAGAGAAAAAAGGGCAGAGTTGTGCAGCAGAAGTGTGCTGGACCCATAAAATTAAAGAAAAAAAATATCTATGGTGGGAAAAAATTCATCTTTGGGCTGAGTGGAGTGGGTAGATCACTAGAGCCTAGGAGTTTGAGGGCAGCCTGAGCAACACAGTGAGACCTTGTCTCTATCCAAAAAAAAAGAGCTGGGTACGGTGGTACACACTTGTAGTCCCAGCTACTTGGGAGGATGAGGCTGGAGGATCACTTGAGCCTGGGAGGTTGAGGTTGCAGTGAGTTGTGATCATGCAACTGCACTTTAGGCTAGGTGACAGGGTGAGACTCTGCCTCAAAAAAAAAAAGGAAGAAAGAAAGAAAGAAATATGATAGATGTTTACTCATTTACAACATTCAAATACACAGCACTAATATTAGTAGGAGAATGTTAAAAAGACTTTCTTGAGACTTCAAAAGTATTTACTGACAAAATTATAACTAGTAAGGTAAGTAATCTACTATCTTTTAATCAAGATTGGATCATAATATAATGATAAAATAATACTTTAATAAGTATTAATAATTTGTTTTAATAAGTAATAACTTATTTAATTCCAACTCCAAAGAGAAGAAACTGTATGGCCAGGCTGGTCCCGAACCCCTGACCTCGTGTGATCTACCCACCTCAGCCTCCCAAGGTGCTGGGATTACAAGCATGAGAATACAAAAATTTAAAAATTAGAATATAAAATTAGAATACAAAAAATTAAAATACAAAAATTAGCTGGGCGCGGTGGCAGATGCCTGTAATCCCAGCTACTTGGGAAACTGAGGCAGAAGAATCACTTGAACCTGGGAGGCAGAGGTTGCAGTGAGCCAAGATCATGCCATTGTACTCCAGCCTGGTAACAAGAGCAAAATCTCCATCTCAAAAAAATATACATATCTATATTTTGGTAGGCTTCTGAATAGTTTTATATCAGTTTTTGTTGTTGTTGTTGTTTGTTTTTGAGACAGAGTCTTGCTCTGTCACCCAGGCTGGAGTGCAGTGGTGTGATCTCGGCTCACTGCAAGCTCTGCCTCCTGGGTTCACACCATTCTCCTGCCTCAGCCTCCCAAGTAGCTGGGAATACAGGCACCCTCCACCATGCCTGGCTAATTTTTTATTTTTAGTTGAGACAGGGTTTCACCGTGTTAGCCAGGATGGTCTCGATCTCCTGACCTCATGATCCGCCTGCCTCGGCCTCCCAAAGTGCTGGGATTATAGGCGTGAGCCACCGCGCCCGGCTTATATCCGTTTTGTACATCTTCTTTCATAAACTAAGCTGGATGAGATCTTATCCCATGAAAAACACCCAATCATGGGATGGGTGTATGCTGTATTTCTTCAACAGCATCAGATGCAAAATGAAAAATAAAAACTATACAGTATGTAGATGATTGCTTACAACCATGAATAGATCTTTTATTTTCCAGTTAGTTTTTTGCTATCTAGATTTTAATAATCAGGTTATTAAAAATATACTTACTTTAAAATCAAGATATCTATGTATGATACAGAGGGTGACAAAATCTTCAGCGGAGAGGCCAGGTAAGTTTTCAAAATCTAAAATAAAGTTTATAAAGACAGAATTACTTTAGCAGAGCAAGTGATTAAAAGAATCTATCTATCTATCTAACTATCTATCTATCTATCTATCTATCTATCTATCTATCTATCTTACCTATCTTAAATGCAAAGTTTGATTTCATCTTGCTTTATGATAAAGTTAATTCTGTGAGTAGCTTGTGAGTAGGCTTCCTTCTATAACAAATTTCTGCCAGGTCATCCAATACATAGGAATAGTTTCTTTCTGTGTTGTAGTCAGACAATAATATCTTACTTCAAAAGCTGAAAAGTGTTTGATAACTTTTTCCTTAATAGAAAGCAAAGACTTAAAAAAAAACTCAAGTGACTCAGAATGTTAGTATTTTAAGCTTAATCATCTAAACTAACTATCCTTAATCCTATCTGCACATTGGAATTGCCTGGGGAGCTTTAAAAAATACTATTGCCTGGATCCCACACACAGAGATTCTGATTTAATTGGTGAGGGGTGCAGTTTGGGAATTGGGGTAACAATGGAAAATGCATTTCTCTGTGTAAAGAGACTTTTGCTCATTATATTTGAAAAACTGACTCCAAAGTAAAATCAGTGTGTATACTTAGCAAAACAGATAGACTCTTGCAAATTTGAAGAGAACTTCTTACCTAGTTTGCCCAATATAGCATAAATTTTTGCTCTAATATTCTCAGAAACATCCATAACTGCAATAGATGGGCAGTTAGCAGGCAGTGGGATGATTTTGTGCTCTTCTTGAAAGCTAGTAAATAGAGGTTTTTTTGTATCTAACCATTGGATAGCATGAAAATAGAAAAGGGACAGATCAAAACCATAGTAAACAAATAATTTTGAGATTTTACTCTAGATAACATAAAATACATAAAAATATTGTAGCAAAAAAAATAGTGCCTATTACATTGTTATACTTTTGAAATAATAATTTAGCAGCTATTTCTTCCCCACTCTGTGGCAAAACTTAGAGCTTTCATTTTTATTGCTTATGTAAAATATTAAAATTTAACAAAATTACCTTTTAAAAGTAAAACTTCTATGTAACTAATTTTAAAAATTTTGAAATCCAGAACTTGAGTAATGTCAGTTTAACAGTGATGCAACCTTCTTTACTTTTGGTTTCTATATATTACGCTATAAATATAAAAACTATTTTATGATGCTATAGGTCAAAATTCAGAAACAATAAAAATGGATTGAAGGAAGATACAAGTCATCAGAAGGTGAAGTATTTTCATTTAAAAACAAACAATACTTAAAGAAACATATCTAAAAATAATAAGAGCCATCTATGACAAACCCACAGCCAACATTATATGGAATGGAGAAAAGCTGGAAGCATTCCCTTCGTAAACTGGCAGAAGACAAGCATGCGCTCTTCCACCACATAGTATTGGAAATCTTGGCCAGAGCAATCAAGCAACAGAAAGAAAAAAAAAGGCATCCAAACAGGAAGAGAGGAAGTCAAACTGTCCCTGCTTGCAGATGACATGAGTCTGTATCTAGAAAACTCCATAGTCTCAGTCCAAAAGCTCCTTTAGTGGATAAACAACTTTAGCAAAGTTTTGGGATATGAAATCAATGTACAAAAGTCACTAGCATTCCTACACACCAACAACAGCCAAGCCAACAGCCAAGTCAGAAACACAATGCCATTCACAATTGCCATAAAAATAATAAAATACCTAGGAATACAGCTAACCAGGCAGCCAAAAGATCTCTACCATGAGAATTACAAAATACTGCTTAAAGAAATCAGAGATGACACAAACAAATGGAAAGACATCCCATGCTCAAGGATAGGAAGAATCAATATCATTAAAATGGTTATACTGCCCAAAGCAATTTACAGATTCAATACTATTTCTATAAAACTATCAACAACAATCTTCACATAACTAGAGAAAACTTTTGTTTTTTTTTTTTTTTTTTTGAGACGGAGTCTCGCTCTGTCGCCCAGGCTGGAGTGCAGTGGCCGGATCTCAGCTCACTGCAAGCTCCGCCTCCCAGGTTTACACCATTCTCCTGCCTCAGCCTCCAGAGTAGCTGGGACTACAGGCGCCCGCTACCTCGCCCGGCTAGTTTTTTGTTTTTTTTAGTTGAGACGGCGTTTCACCGGGTTAGCCAGGGTGGTCTCGATCTCCTGACCTTGTGATCCGCCCGTCTCGGCCTCCCAAAGTGCTGGGATTACAAGCTTGAGCCACTGCGCCCGGCAACTAGAGAAAACTATTAAAACAATCCTATGGAACCAGAAAGAGCCCCAATAGCCAAGGAAATTCTAAACAAAAAGAGCAACACTAGAGGCATCACATTAACTAAGTTCAAACTAAACTACAAGACCACAGTAACCAAAACAGCATAGTACTGGTACAAAAACAGACACAGTTCAATGGAACAGAATAGAGAGCCCAGAAATAAAGCTACACACCTACAACTATTTGATCTTCAACAAAGCTGACAGAAACAAGCAATGGGGAAAGAACTCCCTATTTAATAAATGGTGATGGGATAACTGGCCAGGCATATGCAGAAAATTGAAACTGGACCTCTTCCTTATGCCATATACAAAAATCAACTCAAGTTGGATTAAAGACTTAAATGTAAAACCCAAAACTATAAGGACCCTGGAAGACAACCTAGGCAATACCAACCTGGACTTAGGAATGGGCAAAGATTTCATGACAAAGATGCCAAAAGGAATTGGAACACAAACAAAAATTGACAAATGGGATCTAATTAAACTTAAGAACTTCTGCACAGTAAAAGAAACTATCAACAGGATGAAAAACCATCCAATAGAATGGGAGAAAATTTTTGCAAACTATGCATCTGACAAAGGTCTAATATCCAGCATCTATAAGAAACTTAAACAAATTTATAAGAAAAAACACAACCCCATTAAAAAGTGGGCAAAGGACATGAACAGACACTTTTCAAAAGAAGTCATACATGCAGCCAATAAGCATATGAAAAAAGCTCAATATCACTGATTATGAGAAAAATGCAAATTGAAATCACAATGAAATAGCATCTCACATCAGTCAGAATGGCTGTTATTAAAAAGTCAAAAAATAACATGCTGGCAAGGTTGTGGAGAACACGGGATGCTTATACACTGTTGCTGGGAGTGTAAATTAATTCAACCATTGTGGAAAGCAGTGGGGCAATTCCCCAAAGAGCTAAAAACAGAACTACTATTCGACCCAGCAATCCCATGACTGAGTATATGCTCAGAGGAATATAAATCATTCTACCATAAAGACATACGCACATGAATGTTCACTGCAGCACTGTTCACAATAGCAAAGACATGGAATCAACCTAAATGTCCATGATGACAGACTGGATAAAGAAAATGTGGTCCATGTACACCATGGAATGCTATGCAGCCATAAAAACAATGAGATCATGTATTTTGAGGGAACATGGATGGAGGTGGAGGCCATTATCCTTAGCAAACTAACACAGGAACAGAAAACCAAACACCGCATGTCCTCACTTATAAGTGGGATCTAAATGATGAGAATTCATAGACACATAGAGGAGAACAACACACACTGAGGCCTATTAGAGGGTGGAGAGTGGGAGGAGGGAGAGGGTCAGAATAAAATAACTATTGGGTACTAGGCTTAGTACCTGGGTGACAAAATAATCTGTACAACAAACCCCTGTGACATGAGTTTACCTATATAACAAACCTGCATGTGTACCCCTGAACCTAAAATAAAATAAATAAAAATGTGAACCATTTAGATGAAACCATAAGAATCTTAAAAGGCTTAAAAATGTAGGCGGGGTGCAGTGGCTCACATCTGTAATCCCAGCACTTTGGCAAGTGGTGGCAGGCAGATCCCCTGAGGTCAGGAGTTCGAGACCAGCCTAGCCAACATGGTGAAACCCTGTCTCTAATAAAAAAATACAAAAATTAGCTGGGTATGGTGGCACGTGCCTGTAGACTCAGCTACTTGGGAGGCTGAGGCAGAAGAATCGTTTGAATCAGGGAGGCAGAAGTGGCAGTGAGCTGAGATCGTGCCACTGCACTACAGCCTGGGCAACAGAGCGAGACCCTGTCTCCAAAAAAAAAAAAAAAAAGAAAAAAATAAAATGTAATATATTGAAAGGTGTGGTGGCTCATGCCTATAATCCCAACAATTGTGGGGGCTGAGGTGAGTGGATTGCTTGAGTCCAGGAGCTTGAGATCAGCCTGGGCAACATGGTGAAACCTCATCTCTACAAAAAATACAAAAATTAGCTGGGTGTGGTAGCGCATGCCTGTAGTCCCAGCTACTTGGGAGGCTAAGGCAGGAAAATCGCTTGAGCCTGGGAGGCAGAGGTTTCAGTGAGCCAAGATTGTACCTTCACACTCCAGTCTGGGTGACCTGAGTGAAACCCTGTCTCACACACACAAAAAAGTAATATAGCAGTATGGAATATGTAAATGAACTAAAAATTATGATACTGTATCATTAATTTAGAATCTAGTAATTAAAATTTTTGAACATTTGGACTATTTTTATTTAGGAAACAATATCTTCTTTCATATAAAAAGTAAACTCTGTAAACATTAATCAGATCATGGATTAAATGGATTTAAAAAAAGGAAAAATGGATTTAAAAAATCCATTTTTTATGGATTTTTTATGGATAATGCCTAATGGATTTAAAAAAAGGAAAAATGAACAGAAATGTATAAAATGACAAAATATTATTTTGAAGCAATCTATTTACATCTCAATGAAATATTACCGAATCTATCTGTGAAAGCAGAAAACCCAAAGAAGCATCTTTAGGAACCACTTTAATTTTGTTTAGTTAAAGAATATAATTAAATACCATTTCTTAAAAATATTCTCTAATAATATAAACCTACTACTAACTTACTTAGTTTTTTTCCAATCACTTATGATAGCAAATTTTTCAAACCCTTGTTAAAAAAAAAAAAATTTAGACAAAGGGGTGAAAGGCCTGATGCCTTCCTAATACCATTTAAAGATCTTTTAAAATATAGACATTAATTGCTTCTACTAACAATTATAAATATACTCACCAATGATCTTCCCATTTTTATCACGTTTTACTCCTAGTTCTTTTTCCTCCCTTCTCCACAATTTAATTAAAAGACTAGCAGCTGTTTGATCCTTCTTCCCTTGCCAAGCATTGACATGAGCTGCAGTTTTGGGATTATCACAAAATTCAACCATTATTCCAAGTATTAGATTACAGAATTTTTTTTGGTTCAACTTTAGCAAGGAAACAGAAAAGGAAAAAAGTTGCAATAAATATTAAGAATTATTGTCTTCAAAAAAAAAGAGAGAAACACTTGTATTATCATTAAGTTTCTTCTAAACTCAGAGTCAGGAAAATCTGTTAAAATGGACACCCATTGTAATGACTATATTTTCAAACATTAGAAATTTAAAAGGATAAAAAGAAAAACATTTAATGTAATTCTGAAGTCATTATAAACATATATCATGACCAAAATGTGACTGATGTGGTTGAGTTGGAAAAAGGAGATTTGCAAAAATAAGTGAAGATGTTGGTTTTAAGTAGTGAAGTTCAATAGTGTTATAGAGAGTTCACTGTAATTACAGGATCTTTCCAATTTATATGCTTTATCAAGGCTTGTAGATTCATACTAACTGTAATCTCTTTCTTATTAAGAGAGTAACTGATGGTAACTCCAAATGACAATCACATATGAAAATAAAACAAGATGTAATTTGGTTCTGTGGTAATCATCATCCATAAACGAGTATTTAAGGATTAAAAAAAATTCTCCTATTATAAAGCATATTTCCTTTATTTTGCTACAAGTAGTCTTCAGCACACCAAAATTTAGGTATAGAAAATTCCATCCAAAGCAATGGCCTCCATAATCTAATTCTTCTATGTGAAATACTTTTTGTTGATTAACTTTTATAGTATACTGCTATTTGAATATAGCAAAGGAAATATGTAAGCTTTTGTTTTTTTTTTTTTTTTTTTGAGACGGAGTCTCGCTGTGTCACCCAGGCTGGAGTGCAGTGGCCGGATCTATGTAAGCTTTTGTTTTACTTGCAAACATCATCGTTTCCTTTTATAAAATGAAAGGATAATAATATTACCTGCAAAGGGTTATTATGAGTTATATGAGACTGTCTGGCACATAGTAAGCTCTCATTATTATTTAACCATGATTAGCAGTTATCATTGCATACTTTTTATTTCAGCAGAATTGTATTAAGCAAAACACTCAAGGAAATGAGTTTGTTATTTCTCTACTTCAGGAGACAGGCAAATGTGAAAGATTGAAATTGATGTAAAAATTTCATTAAATAATATTTGTAATTTGCAATTAATTTGGTTGAATCAGTATTAAACATACTCTAATAATATTCATAATAACAGTAAACACAGGAATAATGTGTTAGGCACTATATTTAATCCATAATATATACGTATGCATGCACACTCAGATGCACATGCACACATACAATCACTCAGTTAATCCTTCCAACAATACAACAAGATATATAATGTTGTTATTTCTGTTTTACAAGTAAAGAAATTGAAAAGAGAGAAATGAACTAACTTTCAGGGAGGTTAAGGGGCACAAATAATTTTAGCACCTTTGCTAAATCAAAGTAGGTTTGTTATTCTGTTAATAAAATCAAGAATGGTGGCAATCACAGAATCACAGGGATCTGGCTAGATCCCTGTGTGAGAATCTCAAAGTTTTATTGAAACGAAATTGTACGTTTCCTCCCATATCATCCTAACTATGGACTCCAGTTAGAATTGAGGCTATTAAGGGGCTATATTCTTCACAGCTGCTAGATAGCACCATCTCTATCGGAAGGCCTAGCTTGCTCACACTTGCTCATTCTGCAAAACAATGATCTATGACTCACTAGACTTCTTCACATTACCTCCAAATAATACATAGTTCTTTAAAAATGCTTATCTTTGCTCCTTGTCTAATGTGGCCCTTATATTTTAATATCAGGGAAGAAACTAGAAGTTATTAATAAATGACTATGGGTTTTGATATGGTCAAGCTCTTCACAAGCTGTTTCTTAGTAGGCTGATAGAGTACAAAGAAAAAACAAATTCTTTATTCCCGTGTATTTGAAAACATTGAAAAAATACTGGTAAAATGATTTTCCAACCAGAGGAATTTTCAGAGCCTTTAATACACTGTGTATTATGAATCTCTAGGAGCAATTTTGTTGAAGACCGTACCTTTGAACATGATTTGGGGCACATTTATTCATAGAATAGTGCTCTGTGGCATTCAATTTGGAAGAGGTCTTTATTAGACATATTTGTCTTTTGTCTTACAATTGTTACAGCCATACTTACTGCCAACACATCCAAAAGGAGAAAAATGCCTTCCTTTTCAAGAAAATAATCCTCTGAAGGATAACATCCCAAAATACAGCACCTTAAATTAAAAGAAAGTTATTCATTTGACAAACATTTATCCTTAAACTCAGTTTGTACAGCTTTATTTTAATCAAAGCATTTTCAAAGAATATGTTTTCTTCATTTTCTTAAATCAAGTAGCTAATGTTTTTACCAAAAAAAATAGAACTTCGAAGAAACTTTACCAGCATTGTTTAGTTTCAACATTTTTAAAAACCAATATCAATTCTTTTTCATAACTGCCTATTTCTTTCCTACAGATAAAACATTATCCTTTGCTTTCGTGATATTAATTACTCTTAGTGATCTTCTCTGGCTGGTCTCGTAACTTTTTTGCAAGATATATCCATTTATTGTTGCTGTAAACCAAAAATAAAATTCTAAGCCCCCCAACCAACTGAACGAACCCTTCTCTCAGCCAAGGCATTCCAAAGTAAACTTGAAAAACTAGTTCAGGTCATGATGGGAAGCAGGGGTTGGACATGCCTCATTATACCTTCCTCCCTTTGGAATTCAGGCACAACTGACCAGTGAGTATTAACATTAAAACAGATATCTTAAGAATGAAAAATCAGACTTCACAGCAATGAGATACCGAATTCCAACCTGGCTCTGGTATAGCATCACATGACAGTAGGCTCTCAAAGA
The DNA here is from genome assembly GCF_047675955.1 of Chlorocebus sabaeus. NCBI lineage: Eukaryota > Metazoa > Chordata > Mammalia > Primates > Cercopithecidae > Chlorocebus > Chlorocebus sabaeus. Next base: position 62,525,835 of record NC_132924.1, read on the forward strand.
AATCGAAGTATTTTGCCCCAAAATATATTCCTTTGACTTATTTTTAAATGGCCCTTCAAAGCAGTCTCTTCTGGGGAAAATCTACTTTCCGTACAGAATCCCCTCCCCTGTCCAAGTATTTTCCTGATCCAGGAGTGATTTAACTAAGTCCCGCACCTTTTAAGGTCTGATAAGAGACATTTACCAACTATTCTACATAATAAGAAACTTGGCCTCCACAATCCCTTATTTTAACCCAGATACTCCTTTCTATTGATCCCCAGTTTTTAAATAATAACTTACCCATTTCAACAGATAGCAATCAGGAAATTTTTGAATCCACCTCTGACCTGTAAACTCCCGCTTTGAGTTGCCTTTCCTCTCCAAACCAAACCAATGCATACCTTATGTGTACTGATTGATGTCTTATATCTCCATACGTATAAAACCAAGCTGTAGCCCAGTCACCTCAGGCACATTTTCTCAGGACCTCTTAAAACTGTGCCTCAGGCTGTGCATGGTGATCACGCCTGTAATACCAGCACTTTGGGAGGCTGAGGGGGGCGGATCACCTAAGGTCAGGAGTTCGAGATCAGCCTGGCCAACATGGCAAAATGAGGTCTCTACTAAAAATACAAGAATCAGCCAGGCATGGTGGTGGGCGTCTGTAATCTCAGTTACTCAGGAGCCTGAAGCAAGAGAATAGCTTGAACCCAGGAGGTGGAGGTTGCAGTGAGCTGAGATCATGCCACTGGCTGGGTGACAGAATGAGACTCTGTCTAAAAAACAAACAAACAAACAAACAAAAAACTGTACCTCAGGCCTTGGTCAATCATATTGGGCTCAGAATGAAACTCTGTAAAATATTTACAGGCCTTGTCGACATTGCTGTTTCAAGATGTTGGTGCACTTCAAACATTGGATAATGATTATATCTCATCTTTGCAGTTGAGATTATTTTGTCAGAGGTGTTTGAACGAGAGCAACTCCATCTTGAATAGGGACTGGGTGAAATAAGGCTGAGACCTACTGGGCTGCATTTCCAGAAGGTTAAGGCACTCTGAATCAAAGGATGAAACAGGAGTGCAGCACAAGATACAGGTTATCAAGGCCTTGCGGATAAAATAGGTTGCAGTAAAGAAGCCAGCTAAACCCCACCAAAACCAAGATGCTGACAAAAGTGACTTCCGGTCATCCTCACTGCTACACTCCCACCAGCACAATGACAGTTTACAAATGCCATGGCAACAGGAGGATGTTACCCTATATGGACTATAAAGGGGACGCATAAATAATCCACCCCATGTTTGGTATATCATCAAGAAATAACCATACGAATGGGCAACAAGTAGTCCTCAGGGCTGCTCTGATTATGGAGTAGCCATTCTTTCATTCCTTTACTTTCCTAATAAACTTGCTTTCACTTTACCCTGTGAACTCGCCCTGAATTATTTCCTGCACCTGATCAAGAACCTTCCCTTGGGGTCTGGATTGGGACCCCTTTCCTGTAACATCCTTCTGGCAACCATGGGAAGGACGATAGTGAGAAAACCCTGACCCAAAGGCTAATATTGGGTAAGTGTTGGGGTCTCATGACATCTTTCTGGCAAGCCCCGAAGGGACAATACTGAAGAAAGCCCTCAGCCCCAATCCAAAGGAAAGAGATGGCAGCACTGGTTGGCTGACCTTGGGTAAGTGGTGGGGTACTCAGCTAAAGGATGGCATTGGGTTAGAGGTCAACTTAGGGGAGTTAGAATCTCTCCTTAAGTCAAAGTGGGTAAAAGCCCCTCTTATTAAAAAGCAAGGAAACTTGACTGACCCTGGTTTGAAGGCCAATATAGGACGGTTAGAATCCCTTATAAGAGTTAGGGGGTTAGAGGCCCCTCTCAGTAAAGTCCCTTTTGGCTAAGAATGGGTTTGGCACTATGGGATGTTAACTGCTATTCTCTTTGGAACAATCTGCCTTGCACTTTTTGCTTATGGTTACGGGTGAGAGGATTAGGCACGTACAGGACTGTGGGACATAGGGAGCTTTTTCCTCCCTAAAAGGGGAAACTTGAGAACAAATGGGAATGCTGGAAAGTATCCCTTCTCGACTTAAAAGCGACCGGCTGCACTTTTGATTCAGTATTGGCACCAACGGGCAGGTCTTTCTCTGGCCTCCTTGAGCACCTCACATTTCTCACACTGCCACAAGCAATGTTCCCTTCCCTTCATCCCTTCCCTTCCCCTCTGTGCAAACCAGTTGAATGAATGGTAAAATCACTGTCTCCTCTGTAAAGTTTTGACTAATGGAAGAAATGATTTGCAAGCCTAACCTTAAGCTATAGCCAATCTGGTGTACTTTGTCTTTCTGTATTGTTCTGTCATAAAGAGGGGTACCTTAGGAGAGATCATAGGGCACCTGTAAGCCTGCTTTCAAGATGGCCCAGCAAACTGGTCAGTTACAAATTTTGCTGCAGGTCCCCCAAAAATCTAAAACTGGACATGATTTCCCTCTTGTCTTGTATGTCCTTGGGAGCTTGACCTTGTTTAACCGTGTGGCCATGCTTTCTCTTTCCACAATGGCGGCCCAGGTTCAGGGTTCAATTCCTGGCTTAGGGAAGGAGTCCTTTATCTTCTGCATGTCTCTGTATTTAAATGTATTATGTGTGTGATGTTTATATATGAAAGAGCTCTAATTAGTTTATTAATAATAAGAGCTTAAACATTTTTTTGATTAAAAAAATCAAAAGTAAAAAGTAGAATGCCTTTTAGTTCATGTGACTTTAGTAATCTTTGGGAAATCAAAATAGTTTTAATAAAGATTATTGGTAAAACAAAAATATCTTCAAAAATGTAAACATTTGGCATAAATTATGCAGGTCAGGTACCAGGTTTTCCTAATGCTTTAAGGTCATAAGTGGCTTCTTTGACTTTTGAAAATTGTTCAGTTTATTTAGGAGCATTAGATTATAGATAGGGCCTGGGGACATGTGAAATTAGCCATGCCCCCAGCTATGCAAAGAACGTTATAAAGAAAACAGATTTTATATAAAAAACAATCTTGTACGGTAGATTCTTGTCTTAAGGTAAAACAACTGGTTGTTTAAAAAGAGGGATGTTTAGGACAAGTTGGAAAGTCTAAGCATGTCATAGTCTATGTAAGTTGTGAAAGGATTAGTGAAAGGGAATTTGTGCAAGAAATGTTGTACAATTTGAAGGTCGTTAGGCCCCCTTAATGCTTCATAAAATGCCACTATGACTCTTACTGTAACTTGCCTGCTTTATGGCTAGGTAAGGCCTGGGACACATGGAATAAGATGCTGGAAAGAGTCAGACCTTATCTGTACTTCTGTCTGGGTCCTAGGCTCCATGCCTAGTATATAATTAGAATGCTGAACTTACCGAGCTTTTTGCCAAAAGCAAAAGTCGCCAAGAGTTAACAGTGTAACATGTATTTGAGACTACTAAAGAAACAGTTTTATATGTAAGGTGTATAAAGAAAGTGAAATGTGTTTTTGTCAAAAGATTATAAGAAGTCATGGGAATGTGGATTTTTTTTTTTTTTTTGCCTAGATTAAAGGGTTAAAAGATATTTTACAATTAGATAAGATAAAGCTGAAGGTTTAAGCAAGTTGGGGCAAGTTTGTGAAAAATTGTAAAAGAAATTCTGTGTGTGGCCTTGGCTAAAATTAAAGGGGTATTATTCAAACATTAAAATTGGGTAGATATGTCTATAAGGTTTTATTAAGAATTGAGTTTAAAATAGTACACTAATGTAAAGGTAAAATTTGGCTTATTTGGTATAAACATCATATAGGAAGCATTGGCAAATGTGAAATAGTATTTAGCTTTCTTTGGGCTATATTTACATAAATGTGTTACTGGCATGTGTTCCAAAACGATGGGAAACTCCTACAATTCTGATATGACTTAGTATAGGTCATTAATAGTTATAATTGCTACATAAAATCATTGTATGCCACCTAGGTGACTAAACTGCTTTGTCAATTGTGTTTTTGACTGTGTGATGTTTTGTCATCCATAAACAATTGTTTTGTTTTGATCCTCTTCAAAAGGTCGTTTATAGTCAGCTATAGAACTGTAACAGGCATTCTTAAATGCAGGTTTCTGATAACTTTGGAGATTGTGACTTCTGAATAGAGGAAAAAACCTTTCAGAACTCTCACAGAGAGCTGAAATGTTCATGAATATCAAACAGAAATTAATTGTGTAGACTAAACTAAACTAATCTTTTAAATTTGTTGCTTAAAACACTGCTGATCCTTTTTTTCCTCCCAGAGTCAAGACAATTCATCTTTGGAGTTATTTACAGCTTCTAACAATTAGGTAAAGTATGCTCCTGTGAACAGAATTTGGAGCATATTTGTTTTTCTCTACCCCATTTCACCAGAATTTGACAACTATTCGTGAGTATTCTTAATTTATGGCAATATAGATATTTGCAACAAGAAGTGCAATAAGAATCTATTTTCTTTTGCAACAGGACACAATTGGAGACACTGGTTATTTTACTAAGGCTTTGACCAGAATGGTGTGCTGAGAGGAATCAGACTTGATGTGTAAAGCCAATAAAAGTCCTTTGGGAAAACTGGATACTTTATCTATAGTCTCTATATAGGGTTCCTGACCTGTGGTAAATAAAGAATATCACTTTTTGACAGGCACAGGAACCCCAAGTTATCTTGGGACCTCATGAGAAGAGGAAATTACCCAACTCTTAGGTATGTGAGGGTACAAACCCATGGCTGGGCTTGGCTTTAAAAAAGTCTTATCTGATATTCCTTATGGAACAGAGGTCCATCAAAGCCAATTCAAATAGCCCATATGGCAAATAATTATTCTTGCTGCACCTTATACAAATAATCAGGCCAAGTATAATAAAGCAAATTGGTCTTACCATCATTTGTCTTTAGGATAAATGGGAAACTGGAGAGAGAAATATGTTTCAAGAACTATGGTACACCTGTTATAAGATTCTAGTCTCATCAGCTGTTTTCAAGTTTGTTTCCACAATTTAGACTAACGCTGCTCATTCCTGGGAACCCACCAGTGATCTCTGACTGCTGCTCAGAAGAAACAAGAGGGCTAGATAATGTGAAAACCTGAATCAATATTCTATTCAATTTTGTCAATATTAATCAACAACTAATATTCAATTATTAATCTTTCAGATATTGCTTTTGTCAGAACTCAGGAGTTATGAATGATCCTCGACATACCGATGCTTTCTGACTGAGCTCCCTGTACCCTGAACACAAGAAACCGTAATAGATAGGCAGGAATATTATCACCCCTCTTCAGCCTGAAGGTGTTACAGAAGATGGATCTTCAACCCTCTGCAACCCTTAGGATTAAGGCCTCTCTTATAAAAGGGATGGGGAAAATGTTAGATGCATTTGAACCAGAGCAACTCCAACTTGAATAGGAGCTGGGTAAAATGAAGCTGAGACCTACTGTGCTGCATTCCCAGATGGTTAAGGCATTCTAAGTCACAGGATGAGATAGGAGGTCACAAAAAATACTGGTCATGAAGACCTTGGGGATAAAACAGGTTGCAGTGAATAAGCCAGGTAAAACTCACCAAAACCAAGATGGTGATGCAAGTGACCTCTGCTTGTTCTCACTGCTACATTCCCACCAGTGCAATGGCAGTTTACAAATGCCACAGCAACATCAGGAAGTTACCTTATATGGTCTATAAAGGGGAGGCATGAATAATCTACCCTGTGTTTGGCATGTCATCAAGAAATAACCATACAAATGGGAAACCAGCAGCCCTCAGCACTGCTCTGATTATGGAGTAACCATTCTTTTATTGCTTTACTTTCCTAATTAACTTGCTTTCCCTTTATCCTTCGGACTCACCCTGAATTCTTTCCTGTGTGTGATCCAAGAACCCTCTCTTTCGGTCTGGATCAGGACCCCTTTCCTGTAACAATTTGCTAAAGTGCCTACTTTGGTTTGCGCAGCTCACATGGAATCAGGGGTTAAAGCTGCTGCTGGGGCTACTTACACTTTTTTTCCTGATAGGGAATGTGGACTGAACAAGCTGTCACTGGTGGTAGCAACAGATACTATTCTCAGTTCCTCCCAGAAATTGCAAGCCTGCTGTGGTCACTTTCTTGTGTCCCCTTTCTAAACATAGCTTCCTCTTGAAAAAAAAGAAAAGACATTGTTTCTACTGCCTGTTTCATCATGGTGTGTAGACAGTAGGAGTCGGGTAGAGGCTGGTATATAAAATGCCATCAGCTTTCCTCCTCCCATTCAGGTGGTCCCAGGTTTTACCCCTGGGGTGGCCAGAGATTTGGGCAAACATTATTCTGGATGTGTCTGTGAAACTGTTTCTGTATGTAATTAACATTTTAATCAGTAAACTGAATAAGGTAGCCTGCCCTTACTAATGTGGGTGGGCCTTATGCAAGCAAATGAAGATAGAAACAGAATGTAAAGGCTGAGTAAGAAGGAACTCCTCTGCCTGACTGCTGAGCTCGGACTCAGGCTTTCAGACTCATACGGATATATTTGCTTTTCTTGTGCTTCAAGCATCCAGCTTTCAGATTGGCACTTAGACCACCGGGTTTTCTGGTCTTTGGGCCTTCAGTCTCAGACTGGAAACTACACCATCGGTACTCCTGGGTATTCCACTTGCCGACGGTAGTTCTTGGGACTTTTCAGTCTTCATAATTGTGTGAGCCAATTCCTTATAATAAATCTCAATCTCTCTCTATGTTTTTTCCTACTGGTTCTGTCTCTCTAGGGAACCTTGACTAATATAATATCCAAATGCAAGGCGTCAGCAAAAGCTAAGACAATTTTAATGGAGAAAGAAAAAGTAGAAAGATTTACTCTACCAGATGTCTAGACTTATTAAAAAGACCTAATTATTAAAATAGCACATTACAAAAAGATAGACAAAAGACCAGTGGAACAGTACAGAAAGCCTAGAAATAGATCCAGATATATATGGACATTTGATTTGTACAAAGAAGGTACTGCAAAGCAGTGGGTAAAGGATGGTTTATCCAAAAACAGCATTGAATTACATCCACACAAAAAAAGGAAAACTTGTACCTCACCTTACACCATACATTCCAATCAATTCCAGGTAGATTGTAGGTCTAAATGTAAAGGGCAAAAACAATAAAGCTTCTAGAAGAAATATAGGCAGTGATCTTCATGACTATGGGGTAAGAAAAGACTATTTAAACAGGGCACTATAAGTACTGATGATAAAAAAAGACTGGAAAATTAGACCACACTGAAATTAAGACTATTGGTTCAACAAAAAGAGAGTGAAGAGAGTGAAAAATGTAAGCCTCAGAGTGGCAGAATATATTTGACAAACATATAACAGAAAAAGGCTCATGTCCAGAACATATAAAGAACTCTGTAAAAAACAATAGGTAATTCAGTAGAAAAGTGAGCAAGAGACTTGAGTAGGGATTTCACAAAAAAGAGGCTATTCAAATGGCAAATGAACTCACTAGCAATCAGAAATATGAAAATTAAAACTACAAAGAGACACTGGCACAAGTCCACAAGAATGGCGGCAATGAAAGATATAATGCAATGTGTTGGTAAGGGTGTGGAGCAAGGAGAAACCTCCACACTACTGGGAAAGGTGTAAAAGATGTAAGTACTTCGGAAAATTTTTTGGTATTATCTCCGAAAGTTGAACAGACATAAAAATGCCCAGATCTAGCTAGCCATTTTTACATCTAGGTGTATACTGGACAGAAATATCTATGCATGTTTAATAAAATATATGCACAGAAATAATTTTTTCATAAGCCTAGACTAATTTGTGTTTGAATCTTAGTTTTTAACAAAATATTTAACAAGTAAAAACAATGCAATGTTTTTAAAAACAGAAGAAACTTATAGAATAAAAAATATCGAGAAAGAAAATATTTTTTGTATGGCTATACAATGTATTTGTATTTTAAGCTAAATGCTATTATGAAAGAGCCAAAAACTTAAAGAAAATTAAAACATCTATAAAGTAAAAAAAATTACAGTAAGCTAAGGTTAATTTATTGAGAAAAGAAAAATATTTTAAAAATAAGTTTAGTGTAATCTAAGTGTAGACTGTTGATAAAGTCTATAGTAATGTATAATAAAGTCCTAGGCCTTCACATTCATTCACCATTCACTCACTGACTCACTCATAGCAACTGGTACTGCAAGCTCCATTTATAAGTGCCCTATACAACTATATGAATTTTTAAAAATCTTTTATTCTATAGTCTTACTGTACCTTTTTAAATGTTTAGGCATGTTTAGATACACAAATACTTACCATTGTGTTACAGTTGCCTACAATCTTCAGTACAGTAACATGACATACAGTTTGTAGCCTTTAGGTTATACCATCTAGCCTAAGTATATAGTAGGCTATACCATCTAGCCTACGTGTGTAGTAGGCTATACCATCTATGTTTGTGTAACTACACCCTATAATGTTTGCATAAGATGAAATTGCCTAAGGAAACATTTCTCAGAATGTATCCTCACTGTTATAAAGTGATGCATGACTGCTGTGAGTCTACTTAATTTGAGTACAGTAATACTCACCAAATGCTGTCCAATGTACTAAAAAGAAGTACATTATACCCTAAGCCACTCTGTAACTTCCTGGGGTCTGTTTTCATCACATGAAGAACCATATCTACTCCTTCGGTTCCGAAAATTTCCTGTTTAAGATAATTTGTTTTAAATTATTTCTTAAATAAATAATTCCTCCCTTTCCTACTTCATCTGTCCCCTAAAATCGCTTTTTTACCAGAGAAATACAGCAACATTGTTAGAAAAATACTATTTTTACCACAATTTAAAAAACTGTACTTACTTATTTTCAGGAATTTAAAATAAATTATTATAAAACTAATCATTTTAAGAGGGGGCATCAATCAACATGCCAGCTTAATAATATCCCTTGATACTTTTTGTTTTATTCCCTTTCTCCTAAAAAAAGTCATAAAACTTGCACTCTGATTTTCTTCAACATTATAATGACTGCAGTCTAGCATTATGTCAGATTGATTCTTAGATAGTAAGAATTATCATGCAAGATTTTCTAATGACCCTAAGAATTATCATGCAAGATTTTCTAATGACCCCAAGAGAGAAATAGGCTATAAATGTAGTTAAAACCTTTAATAATTTATGCGAAGTTTTAACCACTTAATATTTTTCTCTTACTAATTACCTTTCTCATTGCCTTGATGTTCAGTTCTGGTTCCCAGTAAGCAAGATTATGATTATTTTTCCAGAGGAGCCCAGGCACAGGGTGGTAGAATACGATGAGAAGTTGCATCAAAGCTTGGAGCTAAACAGGCATTCACTCAAAATCTATCTACTGAAACCATCATTTTTTTGTTTTTATATTTATAATTCCATCCCTTGCTATTTAATATTTAAATTATCAATCTCTGAGCCTCAGAGTTCACTATGGAGAAGATAAAAGGGGATTAAGATCTTGTTCTAACTTTTGGCTTTAGGCTTGAACCCAATTCAAACCCCAAACAACATTTAAAATGGTACAGCCCACTTTGGAAAACTCTTTGGCAGCTTCTTATAAAGACACACCTACTTTATGATACATCAATTCCAATTGTAGATACTTACACAAGATAAATGAAAGCATTATACCCAGCAGTACAAGACTAGCACAAGAATATTCACTCAGGCTTTATTCATTATAGCTGTAAATAAAAACAACCCAAGTGCCTACCTATCAATAGGGGAACAGATAAACAAATTTTGGTATATTCACACAATGGAATACAATTTAGCAATAAAAAGAAATGAATTATTGATACATGCAATGACATGAATTTCTTTTTGTCCCTCTCTTTCTCTCTTTCTTTCTTTTTTTTTTTGCTTTGGAGTCTCGCTCTGTCACCCAGGCTGGAGTGCAGTGGTGAGAGCTGGGCTCACGGTAACCTTCTAGATTCAAGCAATTCTCATGCCTCAGCCTCCTGAGTAACTGGGATTATAGACATGCACCACAGCGCCTGGCTAATTTTTGTATTTTTAGTAGATATGAAGTTTCGCCATGTTGGCTAGGCTGGTCTCGAATTCCTGACCTCAGGCAATCCATCTGCCTCAGCCTCCCTGAGTGCTGAGATTACAGGCCTGAGCCACCATGCCCGGTCAACATGGATATATTTCTAAAATATGATGCTGGATGACAGAATCCAGAATAAAAGAGTAAATATTGTGCGATTCCATTAATATAAACTTAAAGAATAGGCAAAACCAACCTTTAGGAATAGAAAACAGAATAGTAGTTTGTCAAAGTGAGCAGGGGCATGGTTTCTAATGGGATGAGGAAATTTTATAGACATAGAAATATTCTCTGTTTTAATTGGGGGTATTAGTTAAATGGGTGTATACTGTTGTATATTTTTTACCTTTTACTTTATATAATTATGCTCTAATTATTAACAAAAATATTAAATTTTCACAAAATTAAATATAATTATAGAAACTTCCAAAAACAGTTTATAGTGTTAGGTGACTGGGAGACCTGAACAAAACTTTCACAAGCATACATACCTTCCTTTGAATGTGATTCTCACAAAGACCAGATAGGATAAGTAAAATATCAGACTGGATTTCCAAAACAATGGCTTCTTCCTTTTCATTAGGCTTGCTTATTATATTTTTAAAGATTCCTGGTATGAAAATGTTCAAAGAATGTATAGTTATTGGACACTACTTTTATTTTGATCAATTACTTTTAGGAAATCTCTTCTAAAAAGTTTCTTTGGCTAGAGAAACTTTTATTTTATTTACTTATTTATTCTTATTTGTTATAAAAAGACAGGGTCTCATTATGTTGCCCAGGCTAGTCTTGAATTCCTCGGCTCAAGTAATCCTCCTGTCTCGGCGTCGCAAAGTGTTGGGATTACTTACGGGTGTGCACCACCATGCCCAGCCTAGAAAAACTATTTTAGAAGAGGATATTTTCATTGCATAGTAACCTAGAGGCTGTGAAAAGAAGATGATAAATGAATTCCTGGAGCTTTCAATACAATCAGTAGCCCTACCTACATATACAGAATTTCTCAGTATAATCCACAGCCTCACATATATAGAAATTCTAGTACAGAATTAATAGTATGTCATTAAAGGATGCCCCAATAACCGGACACTTTGCGCAGCAAACTGTGTTTAAAAATATGCAGCATTTCATGAGGTAGGAAATGAGTGCCTTTGCAAATATATAACTAAATTTCCTGACTGTGGTTTGCCTAATCTCTTCTTCTCCTCATGGTTAACAGGGTCAATTCTAGGCAAAGGCGGCAGATCTCTTTAGGTGCGCTTTCTACTCCTGTTATTGCTTTCTGTGTCTTTCCTTGATGTCTAACTGAAGGTGTTTTAAACAACTTTAGGTAACAGTATTCCATATCCTTTAAAATCCCTCTTTTGCTTGTAATTGAAATTGAAAAGGACTGAAGATGGCCACTAACACTGATGAAATGATATTCATGATACACTTTTGCCCCAAAAAGGATTTTTTAAGCTTTAAATAAAGAAAAAAAGTCACTTTTTCTCTGTTAAAGGGGTAACTGGCATTAACGGGAAAGTATGGAGCTGTGTTCCAAAGCAGAAGGGCCATGGAAATAATAGCCTATTTCCCTAACTGGCCTCAGCGACTATTCTAGGTCCCATTAGATGAATTACAGGTGGGGGATCAGACCCTAAGAGAGGCTAGTTGAGCCTGCTGGAGACCCAGTGCTGGGGTATGCCACGGATAGAGGGGCCTATATCACTTTATCAGGAATATCTTCTGGGAATCCAATTTGACTGGACATATGTCTGCTTCTTCTTTCTAGATCATCTCATTCTTCTTCTGACCTGGGTGCAGGGAGAAACTTTCTCTGCTGCCTGTAACTCATAGTATAATGCTTATATTTATGTACCTTTCAACTCCTTGCCTTTATTCTCTCCTTGTTATAGATCATTCTATTTCTCCCAGATTCTTCTTCCTAAAACACAACATTGTGCATATATCCTCACTAATCAAAACCCTTTAAGGCTCTCCATGCCTTAAGAGGATGAAGTTCGAACTACTGTCAATCACTCAAAACTCATTCTGTCTTGGCCTCTGACTATACAGTTAACCTGTCTTGGGTTATCTTCATAAAACTTTGGCTCCTCTTAAACTAGCTCTGAACACATCATCATGCATATTTCAGGACCATGTCTCTCTGTTCATGGTATTTCCTTGCTTGAGGGCCATCACTTCTTTTCCACCTCTAAACTACCCTGATCTCACAGAATCCTAAGACTTCCTAGCCTTGAAAACTACTCAAGCCTCTTAGTTTCTGTAACATTTACTCTGTACTACTCATTAAGTGTCTAATTGATGACGTGTAGGATAACACATGCTATCTTTCTATGATATACATAGTTTCTATTTTCTCATTAAGGAAAAGGTCCTCAGTGTCCTGCTCTATACATGTTTGTAACCCCAGTGTCTACACAGGAAATAAAACATTTATGTTTTATTTCAATAGCTTTTGGGGGAACAGGTGGTTTTTGGTTACATGGATAAGTTCTTTATTGGTGGTTTCTGAGACATTGGTGCACCCATCACTGCAGTGTACACTGTACCCAGGAAGGATATAAACATTTACATTTAAAATCTAGTTACTACTTATTGAGCACGTTACTACTACAAAGCCATGTTAGACTCAATAAGACAAGGTCTCTGCCTCTAAGAAGTTAACATAAAGATCAGCTTCTTTCCAGTTAAAGGGAAAAGGTTTTAAGAAGAAAAAAACCACTGCTATTTGTTTTCCCTTTTCCCTACCCTATTCCCTAGTGCAGGTGGGATTAATAATTCTTCCTAGACATATGAAAGATTACATGTCCTGTATTTCCTCTGGTTAGACTGAGTTTTGTACAACAGAATGTGCACAGGAATGAGAAAATGTACTTTCAGGTTTGTTCATCCCAAACAAACTGGGCAAAAAGGTAAATGTTTTCACCTAGCTCCTTTTCAATATACTTCGATTTCCTGTTATTTCCTATATTATTATTATTGGAGAGCACCACTCCACTAATGATGGAAGAGTAATCATCTTAATTTAACAAGTAGAATAGTTTTTGAGTAGACATTTATAATTAATGGACATCTAGCAGATTATATAATTGACTACTGAAGCAAAGCCTGAATATGAATGAAATAGCTCTTTTCAGTCAAGGAAAGGTATAATCTAGAGAACTATTTATTTTTTAAATAGCAAAAGACAAAGCAGCTTTTGTTTAGGGGTTCTGAATTCTACACTGAGTTTATGTGTACTTTTTTTTTTTTTTTTTTGAGACGGAGTCTCGCTGTGTCACCCAGGCTGGAGTGCAGTGGCGCGATCTCGGCTCACTGCAAGCTCCGCCTCCCGGGTTTACGCCATTCTCCTGCCTCAGCCTCCGAGTAGCTGGGACTACAGGCGCCCGCCACCACGCCCGGCTAGGTTTTTGTATTTTTAGTAGAGACGGGGTTTCACGGTGTTAGCCAGGATGGTCTCGATCTCCTGACCTCGTGATCCACCCGCCTCGGCGAGTTTCCCCTAAAATAAGTACACATGAGTTTATGTGTACTTATGTGTACTTATTTTAGGGGAAACTCATTAAGTGTATAATTGATGACATATAGGGTAACACATGCTATCTTTCTATGATATACATAGTTTCTATTTTCTCATCTAGCATAGTCAAGTGTTAAGTTGAAAGTCAAGGATATTCTGATATTTCATATCAGAAAAGAAACTCCTCTGTACATTTCTGTAAATACGAACATACCAATGTTCTGTTATGACACATGTATTGGAACATGCCATGTTATCCTGTTTTAAAATAGTTCCAATAAGGCTTGGCCAAAAGTGGTGACCTTTATTACAAAAAGAATAAAACATAACAATAGCCCATTTTAAAAAAAAGATAAAGATAATCCTAAATGAAATGATATCTGAGTTGAAGAAATAAATGTTTAAAGCGTTAATGAGTATAATATTTCAATAAGAAGACACACTGATTTATAGCAACAATATGAAACAAAAATCAAGAAAATATTCAGGAGTTTCTCAGTCATAAAGACAAAATAAATTTTGGAAAAACATTTCAAACAAAACTACTATTATTAAAAATATTTCTCTTTCATCAGTAAACCATCACATTATATTTTACCTATCATTTGCTGAATTGTTCCCTTTTCACAAAGATCTGTGTTTACAGTCTCATCTTCGAGGTAGACCATGGCTCTCAGGAGTCTTAAACTGTAACGCATCTGGGCAAACTTGTTGCCTCGGCCACCTGTACCATGAAAACTGTTACCATGACTGAAAAACGGATCTGTGGAGAAAAATTGATAGTTTAAAACAAAAACATTTCAAATAAAACAAATACATCAGATATCTTATACATCTATCAAAACTTTAAACAAATGTTAAAATTTTGTCATATTTGCTTTAGTTTTTTTAGAGAAATAAAATATCCCTTTTCCCTCTTATTCTCAGAAGTAGGTGTTTTAGAATTTTACTCAAATGTATCATATTATATGTATCTTTTGTAATTTGCTTTTGTTACTCAACATGTTTATTTTAAAAATTATTCACATTGTCACAAGTAGATCTAGATTATTCATTTTAATTGGTTTCAGTGTTCATTTCAATAAATGAATTATAGTTTATCCATTCGCTAGTATAAATTGTTACAATAAACATTCTGGTTCATATCCTCTTATATTCATCGAGAAGAATTTTTCCATGTGACCAGAATAATATAGGATACATCCACACTGAATTTTACTAAAGATACAATGTATAAGATGAGTTAATTTTTCTTTTTTTTTTTTTTTTTTTTTTTTTTTTTGAGGCGGAGTTTCGCTCTGTCGCCCAGGCTGGAGTGCAGTGGCCAGATCTCAGCTCACTGCAAGCTCCGCCTCCCGGGTTCACGCCATTCTCCTGCCTCAGCCTCCCGAGTAGCTGGGACTACAGGCGCCCGCCACCTCGCCCGGCTAGATTTTTGTATTTTTTTAGTAGAGACGGGGTTTCACCGGGTTAGCCAGGATGGTCTCGATCTCCTGACCTCGTGATCCGCCCGTCTCGGCCTCCCAAAGTGCTGGGATTACAGGCTTGAGCCACCGCACCCGGCCAATTTAAGAGACAGGGTCTTGCTCTGTTGCCTAGGCTAGAGGGCAACGGTATGATAACAGCTCATTGTAGCCTCAGTCTTCTGGGTTCAAGTGATACTCCCACCTTAGCCCCCCAAGAAGCTAGGACTACAGGTGTGTGCCACCATGACCAGCTGATTTTTTTTTTAAGAGATGGGGTCTCACCATGTTGCCCAGGCTGGTCTTGAACTTCTGGCCTCAAGTGATCCTCCTGCCTTGACCTCTCAAAGTGTCGGGATTACAGGTGTGAGCTACTGCACCTGGCCTTGATTTTCCCCCATGAAATCTGTTAAATGTGAAATGGTAGTTCATTGTTGTTAATTTACACTTACCTGATTGCTTTGGGATTGAGAGTTTTAAAATGGTTTTTGAAAATGTGGGCTTTTCTCTGTGACATGGCAGTTCCTAGTCTTTGTATACTTCTCTACTGAGTTGTTTTCTTGTTGATATATAGGAGTTCTTTATGAACCTGGATTCTAATCTACTATCAGTCACGGGGTAGTAAATGTCATCTCTCAATTTGTAAATTAGTATTTCACTTAGATTTTGTCAAACAGACATTTGTACGTTTTACAGTAGTTAAATGCATCGATCTTTTCTTATACGTTAAACTCATGAGTATTTTTAAAGAAACCTTTCCTATGCTGATATCTAGCAAAAAGATATTTTCCCATGTTTTCTTCTAAGAGTTCCACTTCACTGTATGCCTTTTCATATTTACATCTTTATTACTTTTGCAATTGATTTTTAGAAAAAACAAAGTGAAGAGGTCTAATTTTTATTTTTTCACATGGAGGACCAACTGCCTCAACACCACCCTTCCCTCACTGATTGGCAGTATCATCTCTCATAATGCCAACCTTCCATATATTCCATGCCATTGGTCTATCCATGACCCAGTACCACATAATTTTAATTACTATAGCTTTATAGGTCTTGATAAGTAGCAAGGCAAATCCTCCCTTCTTTATGCTATGCTTTCTTTAAAAGCTTCTTTTAGAAGTAGCTTTATGTTTCCAGCTAAAAAAAAAAAAAAGTTGAAAATACTGTTCTAAGTATAGAATGTTGGTTACAATTGTGGGTTCTATTATAGAACCTCGGTTAAATTTTTGCTCTGCCACTTGTGGCCAGGAATAATTATTTAGCTTTTTAGACTGAGTTCTACCCATCTGATACACAGGGATAATAATAGTACCTATACCTCCTAGGTTTGTTGAGAGGATTAAAATGACTTAATACTTGGAAGGTGTTTAAGGCTCACCAGATAGTAGGTTCTGAAAAACTATTAGCTATCAGTCTTTCTCTTATTAGCCAGCATTTCTCCTTTTGCCTTAAAGTTTTCTACAAACATAAATGATATAAAGGATAGACTGAAGACTTGCTTCATTTAGTGGAAAATAATTTTACAAGACTAAATTTAGTATCTCAGCGTATTAGAAACTAGAGAATAAAAAGGCTATCTTTTTTTTCCTCCTTCATGCATAAATGGGTGATATTCTTGATCTAATGAAAATGCATCATACAAGATTATTTCCAGAGCAAATTTACTACCAGAAAAGAAGCAATATCTTCCTTATAAAACTTTATTAAAAAATGAATGTATTTCTTATTTCCTCTCTAAGAACTGAAACAAAATACAAACAAATTGGGGCTCTACTAATTTGATAGACTACATTGGAGTCATTACTTCTGGCTAGAGGTCTAGATTTTAAGCTCCATAGAGAAAATGATGTTTATTTATTTAAAGCCTAACTGTATTTTCAGTAGTTAAGACAGTATCTAGTACCCAGTAGGCAGTCATAAATATTTGCTGAATGAATGTATTATAATACAGCCAGACTGGGCAATATCGTAATTGATTTCAGGCTCACGCCTGTATTCGCAACACTGTGAGAGGCCGAAGTAGGCAGATGGCTTGAACCCAGGAGTTTGAGACCAGCCTGGGCAACATGGCAAAGCCCTGTCTACAGGAAATACAAAAATTAGCTTCGCGTGGTGGCATGCACTTGTAGTCCCAGCTACTGGGAAGGCTGGGGTGGGAGGATCGCTAGAGCCCAGGAGGTTGAGGCTGCAGTGAGCCATCAGCATGCCATTGCACTGTAGCCTGGGTGACAGGGTGAGACCCCGTCTCAACAAACAAACAAAGCAAATAAAATATTGCCAGGATTTATTTTCTTCCCAAATATAATTTTTAGATACGTCTAATAATACAAAAATTTAAATTACATGTATGATTTCTTTCAGGTGTGCATCAACTATGAGGTTTACTAATGTCTGACTTTAAATCAAATCTGTGTTTTTCTTAAAACAACATATAAATACATTAAGAAGACAGGTCTATATGTTTTTACTTCTCATAGCTTTAATTAATTTCATTGTTATTTGTATGCATATATTGAGCATTCAGTTGAAATATGAAGATTAAAATTTTGACAAGAATCTTGAAGGGCCACTCACCTTCACTCTCACACCATTCTAGAAATGCAAGGACTCGAGCATTTCCCTGGCATGACATGTATTCTTCTATTAATAAAGGAGCCACTGACGACAAAGTGGCAATTGCATGCAGTTGTAATTCTTCATGCTGTGCTGCAGACCAGTCCATTATTTTTTGTTTCTCAGGCTTCTTAACATAGGTAAACAAAGCCAAAATAACTTTGCCATCAATTAATAGCTGTGAGAAAGAACAAAGGATACTTTGTTAGAAACATAGCTGAAAATACTTTAAGGCAATTAAATTAAAAATTTATATTTTGATGTTTTATTGAGGATTATTTCAAAATAATTCCTTTATAAAATAATCCCAATCTATGATAGGTACCAAAAAAAATAATAAAAAAACAAAAATTTAATAATGGTTATAATCCTCTTTTCTGAGGTATGTGCTCTCTGACAATAACATAAAATATGTGTTAATTTTTTGTTTCTGCTGCTCATATATGTAATTTAGTTCCTGCTTATAATAAAACCACAGGAGTAGAATATTTTGGGGTAAGTGCTGACATTTCTTTCCTTACTCTCTTTTTAAAAAGGAAATATCTCACAGACTCAGTTGTGTACCATAAAAAACAATTTTGTCTGAGGTAATGACTAAGTGAATATTTAACCACATGCAACAGAACTTACATAAACATTCTACCAAATAAATGTCAGTTAGGTCATAAGCCATGTTTCATTACATGCCTAGTACTTTAAAATTTTATTGAACCCATCATTTTAATAAAAATAAGATTAAAATGCATAGCTATTATGACAACAGAATTAATACAGCTGATTCTGATGGATGCATATTTATGATTCACAAGAGAATAAAATCCCATATGCTATATTTAATTTTCTTTTAATTTAGCATTGTTCTAGAAAGATTTTCACAAAAATAATTAATTTTTCTAATTCCCTACTACTCCATGTGAAAAGAATGCAAGATTTAGGGTTGAGAAAACAGGAATAACTACTAGTTCTAACATTATTGTTAGATTTAAGTATATGATGTTTCAAAAAAAAATCCTGTGTATTGCAAATGATAGTGTACATATTCATTATCATTACTAGTAATATTACTGGACCACAAATTATGTGACATATAAAAATTGTTGATTTCACTGCTCACAAAGTGTTTTAAGAAGCTCGTCACCATAATCTGTGCTACTTGGCTCTGTTGTCTATAAAATGTTGTTCAATCAATTAGAATTGATTTATAAACTGTAGTGCAAATTTTATTATCTTTATAGGTCTAATTTTAAAATTTATATAATACTCTATCGGAATAATAAATCATACTTTATGGAATAATTTTCCAAATGATTTTCCATTTGCATTTTGGAAAATGCACTTAGGTTCTGCACAATATGTATTTTTTTTGTCACAAATAACAAAGTTATAATTGTAAAGACAATTTTTCTTTTCCTGAGCATTTGAAAATATATATATTCCTTAAAGTTGCATTACTAAGAAAATGCTCAGCTCAGTTAAATCCTCATAATAATCTCGAGGTAGGTGTTATCCCCATGTTGAAGTTGAGCTACCTGAGATTTAGAGAAACCAAACAACCCATTCAATGCCACATAACTAGAAAGCGATAGCACTGAGATTCTGTCTGACTATAAAGCCTTTACTGCTAGACTATCCCATCTTTATATTATTGGTGGTGAAGTTGATAGACTGAATTCCTACTTTTTTATGGTAATCGTTGGAATTTGGTAGAGTTTTAGACTAGAAGGAAATTTCACGTAATGCAGCAACTAACTAAACTAACAGAATTGTTAATAATACATTTACTATCACTTTATAGTTTAAAAAACCTTCATCTCAACTTCACAATAGACCTGTGAGCAGGGCCGAAGCATTATAATCTTTCCTTTACAGAAGGAGGAAATGAACCACAGATAGATGAGGTAATTTTGCTAAGGCCATGTAGCTTGTAGGTGATAAGCCAGAAGTGAAATTCAGTTCCAATGTTCTTCAAATTACATCACGCTGTTATGCAGGAAACAAAGTATTAAGATGGATTCATAGAGAATAAAAGTAATTAAAGACACTAGATTTGTGTGTTGAAAAAACAGGTTCATAAGAGTTTGAGATTGGCATCACAGAGGTTAATGATTTTCTCCAGCATTAAATCAGTCCTTGTTACTATGGTCAGAGACAGATTATTAGGCTGGATGGGCCTATGTGAAGTTTCTTTCATTTTATGCTGTCTAATTCAAGAGATCTAACTGTATCATTAACTCTCTTAGGTTCTACTATTTTTCTTTGGTTTATGTAGTTTACATTTAAGTACTTCACTGTTTACTAACAGATAAGCAAAGAAAAATTTTTAAAGCTAAAATTCAGGTCAGTAAGATTTTACTACTTTCTATGGTAAATATATGAATTGATAAAAGATTTACAGTCAGGACTTTAAAATAGTTATACTATAAAGTGAGACAATTTTTATTGATTTTCCTGCCTTGATTACTCTTTACCTGTACAGTAGGTAAATCTTTACATAAGATCACAATTACATTGAATAGTAATTTCTTCAACTCAAAATCTTCATAGGAATTAGAAAGCTTAAGTCCTTTTACCAAAAGATTTTGACTTTTAACTGTGAGGGAAAAAAAGTAAAATGAAAGCTTAAATGTTGTACAAGACTCATCAAGATAATTATAAGAAGTTGAAAGTTTTATGTTTTTTACCTTCATTAAAGGTGGCAAACAGTATCAAATCCTTGGCAAAGCCACATTCCTAATACAAATACATAAAATAAGCAGAAAGATGAATGAATAAGATGCAAGTTATGATGCACACGCTCATATTTAATACTTATGTACATTTATCAAATTATCCTACTGTCATTCATTTGAATTCCTAAAGCATGAATAGTAATAAAAGGTGAAGCAAAAAATAAAAACATATAGCCAGATAAGCTTATTTAAAATTAAATAAGCCAGATTTATTTAATTTTAAACTTACTTCTGTAGGTTCTAAGAAATATTTTATATTATTCTATGAATAGTCTGTTTAAAATTGTTAAGGATCCAGAGTATATTAGGTCTTCATAGTTACTTCTATAATTCATTATCTATACTTCAAATGACACAGTAAGGGAGGAAAATCCAGTTACTCTCAACAGTCTTTCCTCTTAAACACCTCCACTTCTACCCCAACCATTCTTGTTATGTCAAATGTTTGGTCGAGAGATAATAAAGTAGTTCCTACTTAGCATGAAAAGCCCTGAAGAATCACCAGAGTTGCAAACATTTTAGCATGTCAGCATTCCTGGCAGAGATATCCTAGTTGGACTTTGCACATTAGGGAGAGTTTACAGGGGCAAACCCTGGGCTTACGAGCTTGTAGTTTTATAGCCCCATTACTTTAGGATCTATATGGTTTCTTTAGATGCTGATGATATTATTTCCTTTGACTTGTATTCATGAAATTCATCTGAATGTTTGCAAGGACACTAATGAGAAATTACTATAACTGAACAGGGGCTTCTAGAGAAACAAAGTTTCACCTATAAGTCGCAGCTTTAACTAGGATACTATGTAGGACTGTTTTCTTATTTGCACAGTATGAATTCCATGACTCTTATATTGGGACTACTTGAAGTCCACTGTTAGTGGGCTGAGGTCTTCATAGCCAGTTCTTTGTAGCACAACTAGAACTTACATGCCTGACTTGTGAATCTTGTTGCCAAGGATCTCTATTAAATAATTTCAATCATTCAATGATTTTTAATTAAAAAATATGTGAAGGCTCAGCTTCTGGTACAGATGAGTAGTAGCTCCGAGAGAAATTCTCCTGCTGGTGACAAATAAAACTATCGCGTGACCAAGAGTAAGCAGACACTGGAGGGATGTCAGAATTTTGTAGAAGGGAATGGTACCAAATGTTTCCCATTTTAAAAAAGGCTTTTGGGGCTGGGTGGTGGCTCACGCCTGTAATCCCAGCACTTTGGATGGCCAAGGTGGGCAGATCATGAGGTCAGGAGATCGAGACCATCTGGCTAACACAGTGAAACCCTGTCTCTACTAAAAATACAAAAAAATTAGCCCGATGTGGTGGCAGGCGCCTGTAGTCCCAGCTACTCAGGAGGCTGAGGCAGGAGAATGGTGTGAACCCAGGAGGCAGAGCTTGCAGTGAGCTGAGATCGCACCACTGCACTCCAGCCTGGGTGACAGAGCAAGACTCCATCTCAGAAAAAAAAAAAAAAGGCTTTTGACCTGAGAGCAGGCCATATTCTATACCTCGTGGGAATGCTAAAACTCAGAGTGACCCTGTGGTCTTAGTGGCCTGAAGAACCAGAAGACAGAGACAACCACAGATACTAGAAAGTGAAGGGAGAAATCCCACAAAGGAGAGAGCCAGAGAGAGAGAATGCTAAATTCTGTGTACAAACTCTTCCCAAATATCTGGCTGATGTCTGAACCACACAAGTGCAGTGAACACTCAAGCATCTCAGGCAAGAACTGAATTGAGATTTGGAATGCCATACCTCAAAGGGATGAGTACAGCCAAGTTAAATGTATAGTTATTAAAAATTCATCAGAGGAGTATACCAGAATCTACAGTAAAGATGCTCATAATGAATAGAAAGACAAGAACTCTCAGGAGAGACACTATAAAAAGGAATCAAAATAAATTCTAAAACTAAAAAATAAATCTGAAGTAAAAATGCGATGGATGAGATTAACAGCAGAATGGAGACGACAGAAATAAAAAAGTCAATGAATTTAAATATATAGACTAATACAAATTATCCAACCTGAAGAATAGAGAGAGAAATGATTGAAAAAAGTGAGCAGAGCCTCACAAACCTGTGGGACAATATCAAAAAGTCAAACATAAAAGTAATCAGAGTCCCTGAAGAAGTGGGGAGAGAGAATGGGACTGAAAAAATATTTGAAGAAATAATGGCCAAGGGTTCTCCAAATCTTATTAAAGACTTAAATTTATATCTCCAAGAAGCTCTATGAAACCTAAGCAGAACAAATATAAAGGAGATCTCACCTTAGCACATCATTTCGAAACTGCTGAAAACCAAAGATAGAGTGAAAATCTTGAAAACAGTGAGAGAAAAAGATGATACATTATACATAGGGGAATAATGATTTGAAATTATGAATACTTCTCATCAGAGTCCAGTCACTGTTACACCACGGAACCTCACACCGAATATTTCTCATCAGAAACAACAGACTCCAGAAGACAGTAGAACTTTATCTTTGAAACGCTAAACAAAAACTTTTCAGCCTAGAGTTCTATATTCAATGAGCATAGACTTTAAGAATTAAGATAAATTAAATATATTTTCAGATAAAAAGAAAACTAAGATAATTTGTTGCCAGCAGCCAGCAGATTTGCACCACAAGAAATTGTAAACAAAGTTCTTCCAGTGAAAGAGAAATGATGCCAGATGGAAACTCGAATCATCAAGAAGGAAAGAAAAGCATAAGTGGTAAATACATGTATAAATCACACAATATGAGGAAGATTCCAAATTTCCAAAGGATTGCAAAGAAGAATTGGCAGAGTGATAAGCATACTGGTGACCATCATGATATTACAGCATAACTTAGCATTACAACAAAATACACAAATATTACAACATAATATAGGACTTCTTTCACCCACACCCACCACTTCCACAATTAAAATTAATGTAATTTGATTCATACTTACAATCATTGGTGCTTCAGGATTTTGAGCTATAATTGTAGTGATCACTAATATGTCATTTCTAAGCTGACGGTCATAATGACTGAAACCTCTCATAAACAGATTTGTAAATACTTCCTTCAAAGCCCTAGAAAGTAAAATTGTATTTTAAAAACTATATTGTTATGCACTAAATGTTTGCATCCCTCCAAAATTCACATATTGAAATCCTAACCCTCAATGTGACGGTTTTAGGAGTGAGGTCTTAGGGAGGTAATGAGCCCTCGTGAATGGAATTAGTGCCCTTATAAAAGGGACTCCAGAGAGCTGTCTCGCTCTCTTGCCTCCATGTAAGGATACAAGATATCAGCAGTATGCAACCCAGAAGAGGACCCTCATCAGAACCCAACCATACTGGCACGCTGATCTCAGAATTCTAGCCTCCCAAACTATGAAAAATAACTTTCTGTTGTTTACAAACTACCCAGTTTATGGTACTTTGTTATAGCAGCTCAAACTAAAACACACACTTTTATGGAAATACTACCTGAATGTCTATCAACAAAATCTCCCTTTTCATATTATACTATTGATTTAAACATATTTCTAATATTTTTTACACTTCAAAATCTGCCTCTAATTCTCTATGTACCAGATAAGAATCCACCAAACCAGTCTATTACACATGGTGGTCAAAGTGACAGCTCTATAATACATTCAATCATGTCATTTTCCTTTGTAAAACCATTTAAAGACTATTCTTTATTCTTCGGATTAAGTCCTACTTCCTTAACAAGGCTTATTAGGCCTGTCATGTTACGGGCCCTGATAACATTGTTAGCCTCATCTCTCACCATTGTAGCCTGTTCCTTCTGCTCTCACTACACTGAATTTTAGTTTTCCAATTTTGCTAATTATATTTTCACTTGTTTTCCCTGTCTAGGACACTCTCTGCATGCAAAACTTTTCTGTGTTACCAAGTCCTGTTTGTCATTCAGTTACTAGACTTGAATTCATTAGGAAGCAGTTATGAATTCTCCAACTCTGAGTTAGGTTCCCTTGTATTAATAGTAGACATTTGTTGCTTTGCCTCCTGGGACCTACTTGCCCTTTTTATAAGAACAGCATTCTTATTTTTATTTAGGCATTTACTCCTTCCTGACTTTTGCTCCTGTGAGGCTGCCTTCAGCTGCCTTTTCACCAGTCAGAGCATTTTTTCTTTTGGCATTAATAAATCACTGTGGAATGGGCATGTGACCAATATTAGACCATTCAGGGCCAAACTGGACTCAATTCAAAGACTTTTCTCTGAGCCTTCAGGATAGCAAGGTTTCTCTTCTGCTTGATTTGAGGTTGAGATGATGTGATCCTAGACTTCTTAGGTCTTACTACACAGGCTTGGGTATGAAGCCAACACCATAGAAGACAATGTAGAGAGAGGAGGGACCAAGTCCTAATATCTGCTGATCCCTGAATAAAACTGTACATCAAACTAGTTTTATCCTTGACTTTGTAGTTAAATAAGCCATAAATTTTCTATATTGCTTTGATCAGTTGGGTTTTTAGTCACCTGCAAACAAAAATGTGCTGATTGACCTTCTTCTGAAGAACATGTACATCTTACAATAATCTATTTCATAACATTTAGTATGTTCTCTTTTAGTTGTCTATTTCCTTGTCCATCCCTCCTAGCACAATGTAAATTCCATGAATGCAAAGACAATATCTGTATTGTTTTCAGTGGTATTTCTATGGCTTAATACTGAAGCTGGCATAGAGCAGACAATTATTTGTTGAATAAGTGAAGAAGCAACTTGAAGGCTTACATTTTGTTGCTAATGCTTACTGCAATATCTGGAAGATAGTAAGCACTCAATAATAGATTCACTGGATAAATAAATGAAATCGTTCTTCTAAAGTCTACTTTTACTTTATGTATATTCCAAGGTATAATTTAGTGTTAAGAAGTTACTTCAAGAGCCTTCCACATAGAAAAATGTGGCTTGTTATTGTGAAGATTCATTTATACCATGGCACAAAGAAGATGTACTGAAACATAGCCATTACATGAATCTAAAACATAATTGAACACAGATTCAAACAAATATGTTAGTTATGTCACTGGCTATCATTTTAAGATTAAAAGAACATTCCTATCTAACCACATACACTTACAGCAAACATTCCAAGTTACTAAGCTGTTGTATGACTTCTTCTTTTGAAGATTTTTCCAACAAGTTCCAAAGTATTTCTGATGAACGAAATAAAAGCTGTCCAGAGGGATCTGGGTCATTGAGGTGAGTACAGATTCCACTGGCTGCTTGTGCTTTCATCATTATAGTACAATTAACTTCTGAAAATAAATTTTAAACATTATTTTTGCTTTACAATATTGACATTTTTAGACAGAAACAAAAGTAGTTGACAATGAAGTGTTTAAACTTAATAATATACAAACCAGAAGTCGAAAGATGCTGCAGAACTTTAAGTACCCAAAGTTTCTCAACAAGTTGATTTTCAAGCAAGGTGATTGACTGGACCATTGTTTTTGCTAATCCTCCAACTTCAGCCATTTGAATCTTGTATGATGAACTCGCTTGCTGGTAACCTAACAACAATTAGTTAATAAATACAACCAGTTATCTCACAGAATGATCATTAAGACAAAAGAATGAGTAATTTATTATTAAGCAATAGCAAGAACAACTTTTCAAAAGTGTATGGAATTTATGAATTGTGCAGCATAGGGATGAGCCATACTTTTTTCTGTAAAGGGGCATATAGTATTTTAAGCTTTGCAGGTTATAAGGTTTCTTGTCAACTACTCAGCTCTATAGCACATTGTGGCAAGAAAGCAGTAATAAACAGTATAAATATAAATGGGCATGGCTGTGTTCTAACACAATTTTGTTTTCAGTGGGCCTAGTTTGACCTGGGACCCAGAGTTTGCTGATCCCTGGTGTAGTATTTAAAATAGGACCATGAATTTTGGAAACATCCTAAATTCTAAAAAAGAACAATATTTCTTGTCAGTAGATATGACTTTCTATAATGGAAAATGATTGGATTACAAATACTGAATGTTTTCACTAGCCAGTTTCACTGTTCTGGTCCAATGCATTACTTCAGTATTTTCAAGGGACAATAATTATGTAGTGTCCACAATAAAATAAGAGGTGAAAAATGTAATGCTACTCTGATAATTGTGAATGAATTTAAAGGTGTTTTAGGGAAATTTGATTCTTGGTGACACATTTGATAAAAATTCCTTCTGTCTTAGCACCTGTGAGAAATACTAACTCTCCTTTTGATGCAGGTATACAGGTGCTTACTTAACTACATTCAACTAGAGGGATTAAATAAACACCAAAGGGTCCTCATTTACTGAGATGATGCTTTATTTTTTCTTAGTGATCTCACTTATCTAATTCCTTGACTTTTGATTTTTGAGTCCAACTAGATTCCTTAACTTTGCCCTAGTTCTGAGGTATCTGTCAGTTTGTCTTATCTTTCTAAATACGATCTCTGGCTGTGGACAAGACCCTGTCCAATGCTGTGATGAGCTTTCTATGATATGCTCTAGCTACTCACCACATGAATTTAAAAAATCATTTAAAAAGTAAGAAGAGAAAGATAAAAATTGCCTATATTTTCATCATCTAGAGATAATATTAACATTTTCATATATTTGTGATTTTTTTTTTTTTTTTTTTTTTTTTTTTTTGAGACGGAGTCTCGCTCTGTCGCCCAGGCTGGAGTGCAGTGGCGCAATCTCGGCTCACTGCAAGCTCCGCCTCCCGGGTTCACGCCATTCTCCTGCCTCAGCCTCCCGAGGAGCTGGGACTACAGGCGCCCGCCACTGCGCCCGGCTAATTTTTTCTATTTTTTAGTAGAGACGGGGTTTCACCATGGTCTCGATCTCCTAACCTTGTGATCCGCCCGCCTCGGCCTCCCAAAGTGCTGGGATTACAGGCGTGAGCCACCGCGCCCGGCTATTTGTGATATTTTTAATGTATGCATACAATTTTAACAACATACTAGTATACAGAATTTTATATTCTACTGTACTCATTAAACTTTTATTGTAAGCTTTTCCCTATCCTATAAAATATTTTCTAAAATCATGATTTTTAAGTGCATAATAGTCTATCATATGGATGGACCAAAATGTACTTTATACTTACTGTATCTTTTTCTCTTGCAAGTACCTTTTAATAGAGGGATATAACACTATTAAAGCTCATGGACTTAATTTCTGTCTCCAGGGCTGTGTCTCTTTCTACTGCTGTACTGAGGACTTTTCAGCTGTGGTCCCAGATGTCTGGCCATACCCATTACTTGAAACCAACTGTGTGATAGTGAGAGCACTGACTCCTAATTTTCAGAGCCTGACCAAATAAACCTCACGTCTTTGCCCCATAATACTCCTCTGTCTTAAGTCCTACATCACTTGTCTCCCTTTCTTTGAAGGGTATCTGTATTTTGCCAAGGTTAACTCTAAGCTTGTGCTCTTAATTCCATCCTCTTGTGCTTTCTTTGAGAATTTCGCCTTCCCATTTCTTTCTTACCAGCTTCTAGTTCCTCTGCCTACAAATGTGATTTCTTCCTATTCCAAAAACCCAAATAACCTTTCTCTGACTTTGCACTAGTTGAGCTGTTCTCCATCTTTTCTTTTTCTTCACCATCTCATCTTAAGATATATCTGCATTCATGAACTACCACTACTCTCTCAGTCTCAAATCCAGTGCCTCTACTCTCACAATTCTCTGATTCTTTTACGTTGTTGTTGTTTTTGTTTGTTTGTTTTTTGAGACGGAGTCTGGCTCTGTCGCCAAGGCTGGAGTGTAGTGGTGCAATCTCGGCTCCCTGCAAGCTCCGCCTCCCGGGTTCACGCCATTCTCCTGCTTCAGCCTCCCGAGTAGCTGAGACTACAGGCGCCCGCCACCATGCCCGGCTAATTTTTTGTATTCTTTTTAGTACAGACGGGGTTTCACCGTGTTAGCCAGGATGGTCTTGATCTCCTGACCTCGTGATCCGCCCGCCTTGGCCTCCCGAAGTGCTGGGATTACAGGCTGAGCCACCGCGCCCGGCCAATCCTCTGATTCTTTAAGCCTGCATCTGCCTAACCACTGTATATCAATAGATCTGTCAAAGATTAACCACAACTTTTCCGGTGTCACACTGACTTGGCCTTTTAACTCTTCGATTACAGAAAACTCTGCAGCATTTGACACTGAGACAACTTCCTTCTCCTTTGTCAAATATTTCATTCATTGGCACACAAGACATGGCAGTCTTTAGGTTTTCTTCCTCCTCTTTGAACCTCCCTTCACTGCCAGTTTCTTTTAATCATTTTTTCCAAACCTCAATATGGACACTCTCCATGTCATTTTTCATGCCTTGCTGCTTATCTGTTTTATCTCTTGGCAAACTCAACCATTCCGGTGGCTTTTCAACTCTATTTGGGTGGATTCCAAACCTGTATTTCTGGTCCCTGTTGCTTTTAGTATCCAATATCTTTTATCTACCAAGACACTCCTACCCATCTATCTCATCAATAGTTCAAATTGGACATTTAAGAATCTCCTTATTCATTTCTCTAGTTTAGCTGTTGTTCCATTTTTTTGTTTTTTGACTTACTTCTGTTTTCCCTGAATTTCTTTTTTCTTTTTTAAATTGTCTTTTTTAAATCGACTTCTGGTTCCCACTTTTCCTTAGTCTTAAATAATCTTTCTTTTGAACTACCATAGACTCTTATTTCCACCTATATTAAGAATCTCATAACTTAAGAAGTTACTGTTTATATCTTCTCTCCCTTCCTAGATTGATTAGAAATTACGGAAACTATGAAGGTAAGAAGTACATCTTAACATTATATCCTCACAGTACACGTGCCGCTGTCTTGTTCCTGCCCAATTCAGTGTGGTTCACTTACCACTATATATTAAGGTCCCTTAGCTATAACACACAGAACTATTTTCCCAAACATGATGGAGAATGGCCCTGGTATTGGTAGTTTAACATTTAACTGAGTGGGGGCAGATATTATAAATAATTATAAAGTGTTTAAAAATAATTTTATCAATAGTATTACATAATATAATAGTAACATTTATGATTATTAATAAACTAAATTGGGCATCACTTTACAAATCTGTTCACATTTAGCATCAGAATAAAAATATGCAAATCAAAAACTGAAAAATACATATATAACTTTTAAAAGATGACTGAAGAGATCAAGACCACAAAAAAAGTTTTCTTTTTAATGTGTCACATTTATAAGCCCACTGTGTCTGTCAAATTCAAAGAGAAATGAGAATGTTCTGCTTTCTAAATACACAAGTTATCACTGAAAGACCATTGTAAACTTCACCTGGAATATGCTTCTTTGGTGGTTCTGCATGATAAAAATCAACAATACACTTACAAATTTGTATCCTCAATTCAGAACTTGGTATTTTCATTAAGTCACCTGCCAGAAAGATAAACAGGTGCTACTTAACAACACTGTCATAAGCTTATTTGTAGAATTTAGGCATAAAATGTTAATAATATGATGATTATTAACAATATTCTCAGAGATTCAAACTGGACCATGTTCAATTTACATACATATTTTTATACATATGCTCACACACATACATACATATACATATAAACAGTACCCTGAATCCATCCTTATACATTTGGCCCCTCAATGAATTCAGCCTCTCCTTTCTAGGGAGAAAAGAATGATGATTATTAACACAAATGCTAGAACCAAGTTGTCTAAGATTAAATCCTGGATCTGCCATTTACTACCCATATAAACTTGTGTCTTACCTTTCTCATCTATTAAACAGGTATAACAATAGTTACCACATTTAAGATTGCTGTGAGGATTAAATTAGCTAATATGAGAAAAGGGCTGAGAAAAGCATCTAGCATATTGTAAGTTCTACATGTGTTAGATACTATTATTACTTTGACAAGATATGGGTTAGCATTTTTCTCCCTAACTAGAGGGTCAGTAATTTTTTGTCTTTACTAATGCATTCTTTGCTTAGAGAAGTTCCAGGTGAACTTTGCTCTTCAATTTGTTGGCAGACTGGAAGAGAGTGAGTTTTTAGGCAGCTGCCCCACAGGCAAGGGTAATAGTTTTATGTTCAAGCTGTCTGCGTGGGGTTGGTGAATAGAAAGGTTCCTTTTCGGTCGTATCTAAACTACAATTAAATTGGCTTCAGCCTGTATTTCAAACTGGATTTGTATCTACTCTGTTGAAGTCCTATAAACATGATCCCCAAGAGTATCTGAAAATGATCTGTGAGACTCTGGAAATGATCCAGGTTCTCTGAATGCCCGAGGACAGCTGTAGTCAGTGATATCAACCTTAGAACTAAACTAGAACTGGTTGGACTCTCTGAGGGTAAAAGAATAATTAGCAATTCCTCTTTTGCATTAGCCCTTGCAAGATGCTAATCTCTGGAGGTGGTTAGCAAGTGGGGTGGCAAGCGGACAGAAGGATAAAGCACAAAGGAAAGCCTGACCCTAGCTTCAGGAGAATCTCTGCAAAAGACATCACTTAAAAAAGACAGTTTTAAGATTATTCTAACTCTAAATTTTATTTATTTTTTGGACTGTTCTTTTGGAGTTGCAAAATCACTACTTAGGTTTTAAAAATTTTACACAATAGGAACAACTAAGCTTTTCCAACAAGACTATCCAAATATGCAGGCTTATGGGAAATTCTAGGGTCTTTCATCTGCTTTTCCACTGTTTTAGTTCCTGTAAATTTAGATAATTTATCATAGCTTCCTGTTTCATAATCTCAGGGCAGAGAACCAACTTCTTCCCTCATCCATTTCCAGAATCTTGCTTCTGAGTCAGAAATATCTATGTGTCATTTGGAAGAAAATGTAATATAACTTATTAGCACAGAGTAGAAACTGGAAGTTCTTACTAAAATCATGAAGAGTTTTTGTTCAACATTTCATCTTATATACAATTATTTTAGTTTAAACTAATGTTTCCAGCCATTAAAAAAAACCGAGAGACAGAAGAGCAGTACTTGCAGTCAGTAATCAGCAAAGGAAACTCATTTAAAGTTAAGAGTTCATACTGTTGTCATATAAGATAGTAGCATGTTGTATAGGCAGGTACCAGTCATTGAGCAAAGAACAAGCTGACACTCAGTAAAAAACTGGCCTGTATTTATAATACAAGTGACTGTCAACACTTTTGGAAGCAATATTTAAAAATAATGGCAACGGGGGTATTTTTAAAAATGTTACCAACAAAAACTACACTTTTTCTCTGTTAATGCTACCATGTCCTCTTTTGGGTTGGCTTCTTGTTGTAAATTTCCACTGATGATAGAGATTCACATAATTAAAAATTCCCATATTTCTGAACCTGCCTGCTTCCTAAGGTGTTTTTCTACTCTAGGCTGTAGAGTAGGTGAATCCTAGGTAGTTTTCCCAAAGTAACTAAAATTAAAAACTATAAAACCTACTGAGATATAAAAGGGTTAGTTCTATGTTAAAAAGAAAAATCCTTTTTTTTCTTCATTCCAGTTGAATCTCTAACATCTTTCTACATGGAGTGTAATGCTGGCAACATCACTATTCAGCAAATATTTTTAATGATATATTGGATCAATTGTGTATCTTTTATTCCTCCTGTACAAATAAAGACCTAAACTAGTAAGTATCGATTTAATGTACAATTTGTTTTGGGAACATGCTGTCATGTCCCAGGAGCTGACTCAAAGAGCCAGTGTTTCCCTGATCTAATTTCCCAGGAAATTGTTTTCTTTCTTTAGAAAATCAAGTGATAACCCGTATGTAAATACCTACCCTTTTATGATATTTTTCATATTTTTGTGTACAAAATACAGGCATCTGCATCTTTATGTGCATTATGTTGAAGTTCTTAATATGCTATCATTTTATGATTTGATTTAAAATTTTAGATCATTTAATGAATAATTCTATGATTGTAGCAATTAAATATTAGAGTTCAAAGTTGAAATGTTTTCGTGATTACTTAAAAAGGGGGATGTATACTTTCTGATTTACAAAAATAGTGAACAAACACTTCATCAAACTAAACAACAAATCATCAAACTACATAACCAGCCTGTCCTTGTACTTAGAAGACGGACTTTTATTGGTATCATGAAACAACCTGAGCAGAATACAATACCAGAATTATCACCATGCACACTGTGATTAATTCACTACCAGGAAACAACAGAAGATCCTAGACATGGAGAAGGAGTCCTCTTAGTGAAACTTGGGGAAAATAGATACTTCCTTGTCAGTAGGACCTGTCATACATTACATCCGTATACCTTAAGGAAATCTCAACTTACCCAGAAGCGCAATTGAATTAGCAGTATCTTCAGCATAAGTTATTTCATCCGATACTTTCTTTTTCAAAAATGGCAAGCTTCAATAAGAGTGAAGAATTGTAAGAGTAATTTTTAATAAAGTCTTTGATTGAAGCATCATTTGTAAATGGGGGAGAGTTCATTTCTAAAGAATAAATTAATAATAATATTCTATTCTTTAGCCCTGGGGAATTGACAACTATTAACTACCAGTTGTAATATATAGTATTATAGTTTAATAGTATTGTAACTATTAAAAATGTTTCTGGGGCTGGGTGCAGTGGCTCACACCTATAATCCCAGCACTTTGGGAGGCTGAGGTGGGTGGATCACGAGGTCAAGAGATTGAGATCATCCTGGCCAACATGGTGAAATTCTGTCTCTTCTAAAAATACAAAAATTCACTGGGCATGGTGGCATGTGCCAGTAGTCCCAGCTACTTGAGAGGCTGAAGCAGGAGAATCACTAGAACCTGGGAGGCGGAGGTTGCAGTAAGCTGAGATTGCACCACTGCACTCCAGCCTGGTGACAGAGCGAGCGAGCCTCTATCAAAAAATAAAATAAAATAAAATTTAAAAAAAGAAAAGAAAAAAATGTTTCTAATGAACTGACCAAAAAGAAAATATTATATTAATTATAAAAATTAAGAAATGGATGTAAAAGTCATAGGTTAAGAAAGTCATTTTGCATTGCTTCATGAATAAAAAACTTAGGAACCCTCTTTATCTTTGAGGTCAAAATAGTAATAAACTATAGCTATAATTCTATCAAAGTTAGTACGACATTGGATAATCTGATACAAACCATAGATCTAAGCTCACCAATGACTTAAAAACTGGTTAAGAGCTTTTCCTGAAATTTTCAAAACTCTAGGCAAAATCAATAGTTTATTCATTCTTAGAGATCAGTGCATTTTTCCTTATTAGCTGGGTTAGTAACTACCCACAAAGTAAGAAAATGCTTTTGCAGACATTAAGGCATTCAAGTTAAGAAATATTAATTATATTAGAATTGCATTTCACAACTACTATAACCAAAGTTATTTGGAAGTAACTTCTTTATAAATCTTAAAAGATCTGGCACATAAACCTGGGTCAGTCTAAATTTCAAAGATAATATAAAAGTTATTTTTTAAATATATAAACAATCTTGACATTTCATGAGTTCAAAATTTGAACCTCCTGTACTATTTAAAGTACAATATATCCTATATAGAGAAGACTTTTCATTCATATTTTCCAAGAAAAATTAAAGAAGTGGTTGAAAATGGCATTGAGAACTATCACATGAGGATGTATTAATAGCAATATACAGGCCAATCTGAATTTAAAGATAGCTGAAGAGCAAGCTATAAAAAGTACAATTTTATAAATGCCACAGAAGTTCATTTCTAGTGTTTGTCTAAATTTGTCATTTGAAACAAATAACGTATTATATTTGTTATCCAGCTGCTTGTTGGATCTCTAAAGGACTCTAAAACTAGTACTTTTTGTTCCCAAACTTTTTCCTTTTCTAGCAAAGAGACAACCTATAAGATAAAGCATCAGAAGAGTTTTCAACCAAAAAGTTTATGAAAAAGTTAGCATTATACTTCTGATGCAGTGAGAAAACCACACTACTTGGAGGCCAAAATGGAAATATTATTCTATTTTTATTGTTTTTATCTTCCAAAAATGTCTTGAAAAGAGAAACAAGTGAGGGTGAGGTGTAGAGAAGTTATCTAGACATAAGCTGAAATTAGAAAAGTAGAAAAAATTAACAATGTGAATAATTATGAAATATGAGGGAAAATGAAGACTGCAGCTATATAATTAAACATTCAGTCACAAGTTTTCATAGAGAATGAACTTTGTGCAGAGCTCTGTAGGAGCATAGATGTTGAAAGTAATGCTTATAAACTTGGTGTTCTAGGACTTGCAAAGCCTTGAGATTTAAAAGTTTTACATTATATAATCGTATGTCAATATAATAATAATTTCCAATCTGTTCCTTGAAAACACCAGAGCAACCATTTATTTTCCATTGTCCCTATCTATTAAAAAGCAAGGCGTGGTATAGGCATTCAATATATTATTTTGGTTATTTTATTCAGATATCAAAAAAATAAATTTAAGTGGTTACAAACATTTTAAATATTGCTGCTAAATCTAAAAGTGAGAGTTAGAACCTACCATGTATGCATAATTCCACTAAACCTTTCAATTATTTATATATTATTTGTATATTAAAGTAAATAATTGCTATCTAAAAAGTTAAATTGGTAGAAAGGTTCAGAAGCTAAAATTGTCAGAAAGGTTTATTCCTCCCTACTACATTACATTAAGCAACTAAAAATGGATATTTTAATATATACCTAGATTAGCCACCATGTGGCACCAAGGGAGCACCATATATTCAGTTCCCAGAGCTTGTTAAAGAACCAACAGTAGAAAGAATAAGGCACGTTAATTTTACAATTCTTACCCCTAACTTACATTTTTAAAATATATATCAAATGTAATTGGTGATATTTTATTCTTCACTCAAATTTCAAAAATCAGATAAAACATGACATATAACCTAATATATCTTTGAGGCCCAAATTTTCTAGAGAAAAAAACTAGACTGAAACTACAAGCATATCCATAAGTTCACTCAAAAATTCTCTGAAAATACTATAATTCCTTGGTTACATCTAATATTCATCATTTACTTCAGAGTAACTAATTACAAGAAAGCATTTCAATATACTTTGAATTTAATCTCTTGTGGTTAGCAGTCTCAGACCACAGCAAACCGATTACCTGAAATACCAACTGCTGGAATCAAGTGATGAACTGAAGTTTTCTTGAGTTCTGTAGCAATCTGCTACACTATAATGCATAGTATGTTTGTGATACAAGAAACATAACAACACACCCCATGTTAATCCAAAATAAAGTTAAAGAAAGATAACTTACCCACACAGTTTTATGATATCATATGCAGATTCTACAAAACGAGGCTGGTTTTTTATTTTTCCTGCACACAGATTCAGAATTTTAAATATCTGTGCTAAATCCCTTAATGGCTTTAATATTTTTAGTTAAGAAATAAAATTAATAAAATTAAGATTCTTTATTAACATATTCTTTATAGTATTTCTGTGAAGAAAGTCTATAGAATTCCAACTATTTTGCCAAATGTGGTAGATACTGTTTTAATTTTTCTTTTTTTGAAGTCTAAAAAAGGAAATTTAGAACCATATTTTAAAAAAAAAAAAATTTC
Organism: Chlorocebus sabaeus; assembly: GCF_047675955.1. Taxonomy (NCBI): domain Eukaryota; kingdom Metazoa; phylum Chordata; class Mammalia; order Primates; family Cercopithecidae; genus Chlorocebus; species Chlorocebus sabaeus. The sequence goes on from NC_132924.1 coordinate 62,561,759, forward strand.
ATTTTTGCCTCAAAAATGCCTACTCAAAATTTTTTTCCTCTCACAACTTTAGAATTGGATTACCAACTGCTACAACACAGATTCAGTTGATCAATAACTTCCCACTGGCAATGAGTAATAGCACATTGGAAACATTAACTTATTGATTAGGGTCAATTATACCCTTCATCTTCACCCCCAATCCCCGCCCACACAAACATATGCTGTCTCAGAATAAACAACCCAAACCTTACTTTACTCTACTATTTTATTAATATTAAACTGAGATGCATTTTCCTGTGTTTAAGGCTTAAATTGGTTAGGATTTTATCTGAAACTAATATGAAAGCAAAATATAGCCTTTCTTTTATTTATTTATTTATTTATTTATTTATTTATTTTTTTAAATTTATTTATTATTATTAAACTTCAAGTTGTAGGGTACATGTGCACAACGTGCAGGTTTGCTACATATGTATACTTGTGCCATGTTGGTGTGCTGCACCCATCAACTCGTCATTTACATCAGGTATAACTCCAATGCAAAATATAGCCTTTCTAGATCTTTAAACAAAAGCATCTTTTATTTTATCTATTAAAAAATCCTGCTGGCTGGGCATGGTGGCTCATGCCTGTAATCCCAGCACTTTGGGAGGCTGAGGCAGGCGGATCACGAGGTCAGGAGTTCGAGACCAGTCTGACCAACATGGTGAAACCCCGTCTCTACTAAAAATATAAAAATTCGCTGGGCGTGGTGGTGCATACCTGTAATCTCAGCTATTCAGGAGGCTGAGGCAGGAGAATCGCTTGAACCCAGGAGGTGGAGGTTGCAGTGAGCTGAGATCGCACACCATTGCACTGAAGCCTCAGTGACATGGTGAGACTCCGACTCAAAAAAAAAAAAAAAAAAAAAAAAAATTCCCATTGGCACATAAACACATTTCATTGATTTTGTTTTATAGCTAAGAAATTATGGTAGATGTGACTTACACTTCTTGGTTGAATCTTGTTACTTCTAGCCTTTTTCTAGGACCTTTTAGGAAAAGATGGGAGAGCAGGGTACACTGGAAATAGAAAGCTCTGTTAATTTCCTAGAGAAGTGACCAAGATACTTCTCCAACTTTGCTAAGTTTTACAATTTATATAACTAGCCTATGAAAGGGAATCAGAAATAGAGCCAATTGCCACCAACGGTTTACATGAAGAAAAAAAAAAAAATGGAGGTGTTGAGGTATCAGGTTAAAATAGGAAAAGAAATCACCTGCTAGTAGACATTTTCAGCTACCAGTAAATAGGGCTTGATATACACAAGCCCTAAGATTGAACGGGTCCAAATAAAACCAAGAATAAAATATAATAAAAGATTTAGATAAAATTAAAAGAAACATTTTTCTGAATGGAAGTCTTAAGAGGTTTTGAACTAGAACGAGCTAATATTAGAGCTTGATAACTTTTTTTTTCTTTTTTTTAGAGATGGGGTCTCACTCAGTCACCCATACCCAGGTTGGAGTGCAGTGGAGCAAATATAGCTCACTGCAGCCTCAAATTTCTGGGCTCCAATGACCCTTCCACCTCAGCCTCAGCCTCTGGAGAAGATACAACTACAAGTGTGCATCGCCATACATGGCTATTTTTTTCTGTAGAGGTGGGGTCTTGCTATGTTGCCCAGGCTGGTTTTAAACTCCTGGCCTCAAATGATTCTCCTGCTCCAGACTCCTAAGGTGCTGAGATTACAGGCATGAGCCACAATACATGGGCTTAATAACTTCTTTAGACCAAGTCAGACAACTGTTCAAGATCATTTTCGGGGGTGTCCAGTCTTTTGGCTTCCCTGGCCCACACTGAAAGAAGAAGAATTCTCTTGGGTCACACATAAAATACTCAAACACTAATGATAGCTGATGAGCTAAAAAAAATTGTCAAAAAAAATCTCATCATGTTTTAATGAAGTTTACAAATTTGTGTTGGGCCGCATTTAAAGCCATCCTGGGCAGCATGCAGCCCACAGGCTGAGGGTTGGACAAGCTTGATTTAGATGAATACTATTCAAAGTGTGGTCTATGGACCACTGTCAGTTCTAGAAGTGTATTTACCAGTCTGTGACAAAATGAATACAGAAAGCAAGAGTGGGCATATAAAAACTTTTATAACAATCTAATACTTGTGGGATACTTCTATTGTATTTTACAATAGCATATATATGTAAATGTTAAAAAAAAATGGCCAGCTGCAGTGGCTCACACCAGTAATCCCAACACTTTGGGAGGCCGAGGCGAGAGGATTGTTTGAGCTCAGGAATTCGAGACCAACCTGGACAACATAATGAGACTTCACAAAAAAATAAAAATTAACCAGGCATGGTGGGTGCATTCCTGTAGTCCCAGTTACTTGGGAGGCTGAGGTAGGAGGGTCGCTTAAGCCCAGGAGTTTGAAGTTGCAGTGAGCTATGACTGCACCACTGTACTTCAGTCTGGGCAGCTAAGGTTGGATGGAGACTCTGTCTCAAAAACAAACAAACAAACAAAACACAACCTAACAACAAACTGGTTCTTATCCACAGGTAGTATTTGTTTGTTTGTTTGCTTATTTTTGAGACAGGGTCTCACTTAGTTGCCCACACTGGAGTGTAGTGTCACAATCTTAAATCACTATAACCTTGAATTCCTGGGTTTCAGCAATCCTCCTGCCTCAGCCTCCCCAGTAGCTAGCACACACCACCACACCTGGTTATTTGCTTTTTTGTAGAGGCAGGGTCTTGGTATGTTGACCAGTCTGGTCTTGAACTCCTAGCCTCAAGCAATCCTTCTGTCTTGGCCTCCCAAAGTGCTGGGATTATAGATGTAAGCCATCACACCTGGCTTTTATGTACAGATAGTTTTAAGACACACTGGTTTTCATGTATTCTGATCAGGGTGGTATACTTAGTAGGGATAGTATATTTATATAATATTTTACAGATTATCAAGCACTTGCATGTACATGATCTCATCTAATCTTCCTAACAACCTCATGAGCTTCTATTACTTTACAAGGATGAAGAAGTTAAGAAGCTTATCAAAGGTACAACTGCCCATGTAAATTAATAGAAACAATGACTTTGACTTGGCCCTCTAACTATATCCATTGTCTTTCTGAATCTACAAAAACTGATATTATCCACAGTTACTTGTGTTACATTGTTTCTTCAATTTTATTTACATTCTCTGATACAAAATACAGTTTTGTAAAAAACATAAAACCTTAGATATTCTCTGTGGTAGACAGAATAATGGCCTCTCCAGTTTTTCTGTGCTAGACAGATTAATGGCCTTCCCCAAGATGTCCATGTCCTAATTCCCGGAACCTGTAACTATGTTACATAGCAAAGGCACTTTTCACATATGATTAAGAATTTTGAGATAAGAAAATTATACTAGATTATCCAGGTGGGCCCACCGTAATCACAGGGATCCTCATAAAGGAAAGAGGGAGGAAGGGAGGGTCAGAGAGAGAAGATGATGTGATGACAGGAGCAGAGGTGAGAGTGATGCCAGTGGGGGGAAGAGGGCATGAGGCAAGGAATGTAGGCAGCCTCCAGAAGCTGGGGCAGACAAGGAAATGATTCTTCTCTAGAGTCTTAAGGAGAAATCAGCCCTGCCAGCATCTTGACTTTAGTCCAGTGAGGCTGATTTTGGACTTCTAACCTCCAAAACTGTAAGATAATAACTTTATGTTGTTTTAAGCCATGAAATTTGTGGTAATTTGTGACAACAGCAATAGAAAACTAGTACATTTTCTAATAGAAATTGTCTTGTTTCAGAATAAATGAAATGAACATACATACAAACATAAAGGATACAAGTCCATTCTGAAAACACTGTACCAGTTTCTTGACAAATTTAAGTTGTTTTTCTTCTAAGCCATCCTAAAACAAATGACCTATTTTAGTTCTTTTGTGCTATTAAATCTGTTAAGATTTTAAAAAATTCTTCAACATAAAAAGTAGACACTTTAAAATTATCAAGTAATTCTTAAGTTACTATATTATAATGTAAGTGTTAAAAATGTTTTCTGAAACAGTGAAGGTAAAAATAAACTATCAGAACTATTGTATGATCTAGCAATCTCGCTACTGGGTATTTATCCAAAGGAAAGGAAATCAGTATATCAATGAGATACCTACAGTCCCATGTTTATTGCAACACTACTCACGATAGCAAAGATACGGAATCAACTTAAGTGTCCATCAATGGATGAATGCATAAAGAAAATATGGTCTATATATACAATGGAATACTATTAAGCCATAAAAAAGAATGAAATCCTGTCATTTGTAGCAGCATGGATGGAACTAGAAGATATTAAATGAAATAAGCCGGGTTTAGAAAGACAAATATCACACATTTTCACTCATGTGCGGAAGCTAAAAAGTTGTTCTCAGGAGATATAGACTAGAATGATAATTACAAAAGGTAGGAAGACTGTGGTAGCAAATATTTATTAGCAAAGTAGGGTAACTAAAGTTAACAACAATGTACTGTATATTTCAAACTAGCTAGAAGAGGGGATTTTGAAATGCTCCCAATATAGAAACGATAAATGCTAGAGGTGGTAGATATCCTAAATACTCTGACTTGATCATGATACATTTTATGCATGTAACAAAATACCACATTTTGTTATCATCATAACATCATAAACATTTACAGACATTATGTATCAAAAATAAACTATCATTTAAATTTGATTGGGAAATTGGGAATAAAAACTAGGTTAATAGTAAAGCAGTAATTGTTTCCAGAGATAATATTAACAACAGCTGAAGTACATTGAACATTTTTTCTATGGCATGTACCACATGGGCACCATATATACATATCACTTCATTAATTTCCAAAATGACCCTATTAGGAAGATACTACTATGATCTCTGTTTTCCAGAATAGGAAACACAAGCTGAAACATTTTAAAGTAATGTGTCCAAAATACACAGCTAAAAAGTGGTGGTGTTAGAAGTCGAATTTGGAAAGCTGTCTGTAGAAATTGTATTTTTAACCTCTAAAATATGCTCAGTGTTCTGTGCAAGCCAAACATCTTAAGTCAATTAAAAATGAAAATAAGCAAGCAAAACTTCTACACAGTGGTTTCCATGACTGAATTCTGTCTGTCCTTTTAATCTTAAATGTTCCTGAAAAGCTGTGATATTGTCTATACTTTTTCTCTGTAGCCTTATTAAACAGCTAATAGGCACTCTATGTAGCTGTCATTTTTTAAGGAAATGTATAGTTACAATAAAAATACTTTTAACAACAATGATAGCCAGCAAAAGATACATTATTCCAATAGTCATTTTTTCTCCTTTCTATGTAAAAAAACAGAGAATAAAAAACGTTAAAACAGTGACCAAATTTTTGTGACTCCTATTCATGGGACATTGTTTTCTTTTGATAGGCTAATAGGCTATACTATGGTCAACCCATTTTCTTTTTAAAAAAAATTTTTTTTATTATAATTTAAGTTCTGGGATACACATGAAGAATGTGAAGGTTTGTTACGTAGGTATACACGTGCCATGTGATTTGCTGCACCCATCAACCCGTCATCTACATTAGGTATTTTTCCTAACGCTATCCCTCCCCTAGTCCCCCATCCCCTGAGAGGCCCTGGTGTGTGATGTTCCCCTCCCTGTGTCCATGTGTTCTTATTGTTCACCTCCCACTTATGAGTGAGAACATGCGGGTGTTTGGTTTCCTGTTCCTGTGTTAGTTTGCTGAGAATGATGGTTTCCAGCTTCATCTATGTTCCTGGAAAGGACAGGAACTCATCCTTTTTTATGGCTCCATAGTATTCCATGGTGTATATGTGCCACATTTTCTTTATCCAGTCTACCATTGATGGACATTTGGGGTCAACTCATTTTCTGTTTACTAACAATATGTATTCCTTTTTGGAAATCACCACATAAGTTCCTAGTGTGTACTGGCTTTTAGGCATTCAGTCGATTCTTGATAACATCAGGTGGTATACGAGCATGTGTGCATATACATTTGTTATCTTTTCTCTCAATGCCTACTTTCCCAATTTTGAGTCTTGTGTCTAAAATAACTTAATTTCCATTACATCCTATATATGATTGTTCTCAAAATAAATTATCTATGTGTACATGCTTGTGTGTATCTATCCTGATTTCATAATTAGTATACCACAGTACCCTGTTTTCTACCATTCCCCTCCTCCAATCCTACTAGGTAACAAGCACTTAACAGAGGCTAGATGATCCTTTCTCTACTCTTAGGATTCCTTCTGTTACAGCCACCATGGGTTTGTCCATCTCATAAAAGCAAATCTACTCTCTTCCTCCAGTCTCCCCACTTCATTAAATATATTCATACTAAATTTAAACAGTCCTTGAATATAAGATATGTACTATTTAAAATGTTTTCAACCAAAGGAGATAAATAAGACTTACATTTGAAGGGATATATGTTACCTTTCAGGGAAATAGTTTGTAAGTAATGCAGCGGAGTAATTTTCTCTCAAAGCTTACTCACTTTATCAGTCTCTTCAAGGAGTTTGATGACATGATTAAGGTCCATAGACTTGAAAACACCCTAAAAAACACACAACTTTTACTATTCTATATCATCTTCTATATCAATAAGTCATATCTAACACACTAATTTATATGATGCTTTCCCTTGGTAACTTAAAAAACGTTTTATGACACTAAGATAGTAAGGGGAGAATGAAAAGTAGATGAAAACTTACAGGAATAAATAGATTTTGGAGTAAAAAAACCCCTCCTGAATTCTAGTATTTCATATAATCTTAACGTTTTAAAATTTCATCAGCCCTGAAGGGTACAAGAAAATATTTGGAATAATAGTACTTCCATACGTTGAGAAATAAAATTATCTTGTACTTGTATACACATTACACTAAGTTTGCCTATGCAGATACATGGTAAGAGCAGCTTCTAAACTACAGGTAGGATATTGCTTTTCTCAACTAGGTATCCCCTTATCTCAGTTAGTACCAGCATTCTTCCAGTCATCCACATTTAAAAAAACAGGAACTTCCAAGTTCTACAGATTTTACATGTTAAATATTTCTTGAGTCCATTCCATCTTACTGATTTATTCAGTTCTTAGCTCTTACTTAATTTCAGGGGGTTCCTGCTGTTCTCCCTGACTCCACTCTTGTACCCTTCGACACCATCCTCTATTCTACCATCAGAACAATAAAACTCAAATCTGAACATGACCCATCTAAACTATTTAATGACTCACCATTAATGCCTCTCACATCTCCTCTGTTTTCACTCATGTTGCTACATTCCTATTCCTCTCCTTGGTTAATTCCCACAGGTCCTTCAAGACGAAGCTCAGGTATTACCTTCCCAAAGGATGAAAAAGGCTAGAAAAATGCTGTGCTCTCATAGCACCCTAAGTTTATATCCATTAAAATTACCATTGCATTGTTCTGAAAGGGTCTACATGTTCGTTCCCCAATACTCCCTGTCCCAAAGTTCTCTTAAGAGCAAAAATTTTTGCTTTCAGGCACTCCCAGAATCCAACACTGGGCCTGACATATAATATTGTTAGTTGCTTAATAAATACTTGGAAAATGCAACCAAGAAGAGGCTATATTATAATAAAGTTATTCATTGGTAAACAGGGAAGGAAATGGGTACTATCATCCAAAGTTTAAGTAGTAAACCCCGAGCACCCAAAGCAATCCTGAGCAAAATGAAAAGAGCTGGAGGCACCACACTACCTGACTTCAAAATATATTGCAAAACTATAGTAATCAACACAGCATGGTACTGGCATAAAACCAGACACATAGGCTAACGGAAAAGAACAGAGAACCCAGAAATAAGTCCCTGCATTCATAGCCAAATCATTTTCGACAAAGGTACCAAGAACATACAGTGGGGAAAGAACAGTTTCTTCAATAAATGGTGTTGGGAAAACTGGATAGACATATGCAGAAGCATGAAAGTAGACTCCTATGTCTCACCAAACAAAAAAATCAAATCAAAATGGATTAAAGACTTAAATATAAGACCCTAAACTATGAAGTCACTGGAATAAAACATTGGGGAAACACTTTAGGACGCTGGTCTGGGCACAGGTTTTTCTGGGTAGGATCTCAAAAACGCAGGCCACAAAAGCAAAAATAGACAAATAGGATTACACTAAGCTAAAAAGTGTACCCACAGGAAAGAAAACAGTTAACAGAGTGAAGAGACAACCTAAAATATGGGAGAAAATATTTGCAATCTAGCCATCTGACAAGGGATTAATAACAAGAATATACAAGGAACATAAACAACTCAATAGCAAAACAAGGCTGGCCGTGGTGGCTCATGCCTGTAATCCCAGCACCTTGGGAGGCAGAGGCAGATGGATCACCTGAGGTCAGGAGTTCGAGACCAGCCTAGCAAACATGGTGAAACCCTGTCTCTACTAAAAATACAAAAAAAATTAGCCGGGTGTGATGGCGGGCACCTGTAATCCCAGATACTCGGGAGGCTGAGGCAGAAGAATTGCCTGAACCTGGGAGGTGGAGGTTGAAGTGAGCCAAGATCGCACCACTGCACTCCAGCCTGGGTGACAGAGTGAGACTCCGTCTCAAAAAACAAACAAACAAAAAATTACAAATAGCAAAACAAAATAAAAAACCCCAACAACAACAAAAAAGAAATGATCCGATCAAAGGTAAAGTATGATGATACAGAGATCTACAAATTCTAAGTGTGGTTTTGACTATATTTATCTTGGGGGTTAATGCCTTGCTACCTGACATTTTATTCTTCATTCAGTGTTATGTCACAGTGCTTACCCCCATTACAGGAGTTAAGCTCTCCCAGTTTCCTTTGTATCCTCTGTCCTACTTTCATGCTTACTTCTAGTTTAAAATAAATGTTTGAAAAGATGATGTAATGATGATATAAAAGATATACAAAAGGGAAAAAATCCTACTTATTCCTATCATGTAGTAAATGACATCTATTTTTATTTTTATATATTTTGTTTTTCCTTACATGCATAAGTATTTCACATAATTTCACTTAGTTAATACCATGGCAGCTTCTGAGTTTTAAATCTGCAATACATACTTTTCCATACTTCTACATAATCATTATTACATTATCTTAGTTTTAGTATTTCCTTGCCCTTAAAAATTACAAATTCATATATTCTGATCTCAAGACATTTCTCTCAAAAACAATTAAAAAAAATTAATCCTAACCGAGATGTCATGGCATCAAAAACAATTTGTAATGAAACATGCTAACTTTAGTCTGTGGAGTAAGTATCTGAATGAGTTCATTTACTCAAAATTATATTGATTTTTATTTATTTTTGACATGGAGTCTTACTCTGTTGCCCAGGCTGGAGTGCAGTGGTGCAATCACAGCTCACTGCATATCTCAACCTCCCTGGGCTCAGGTAATCTTTCTACCTTAGCCTCCTGGGTGGAGGAGCTGGGACTGCAGAGGCACATCACCCCACACTTCGCTAATTTTTGTTTTTTTTGTGTAGATATAGAGCGTCGCCATGTTGCCCAGGCTGTTCTGGAATGCCTGGGCTCAAGCCATCTGCCAGCCTCAGCCTCCCAAAGTTTTGAAATTACAGGCATGAGCCAACATGCCCAACCATTTTTACTTTTAAAAATAATTTTAAAAAGGATTTACTAAATACTAATCTACACCTGGTCTTATGTTACCATTAAAAATTGTTAAATATTACTGTTAAATAGTTAAATTTACTGTTACCAAAAATTTTGGTAAATAGACTTCTGCCTTTTAAGATTTGGGGATTTGGCAGTGATATCCACCACTACACCTCAGCTGTCTTTTTTCTTTTCCTCCTACACTCTCAAATTATACACACACACACACACACACACACACACACAGTGGGTTTTTCTTTTCTGGTTTTCTTAAATATTTGCTTAGAGGGTTAGACTAGGATATTGGAATGAAATGTCAATGCAGGTTTTTTTGTTTTTGTTTTTGTTTTTGTTTTTTTAAGACTAATCAAGGGAAGTAGTGGGAATGGAGAAGGAAGAAATCTGTAACTGGTTGTAATCAATTAGCTGTAAACAGCACTGCACTTGGGCCAGCCTAATGCAGGATTTTCTTTCTAATATTTGTGTGTATTTTCATATTTTTTTCTCCAAATGACCAGGTATAATTTTTAAAAGAACAGGGAGTAGTAAAGATTAAAGCCTAGATTCCTCTTAGATTTATCTTGCATTATCCATTTGATGTTACTCTAGGTTTTACCTGCTTGGCAGAATTAAAGATTTCTCTCTCTCCCTCTAGCTTCCCGAGACTTTTCCTCCTTCTATAACTATTTATTAGTAGTTTTTTTTTGTTTGTTTGTTTGTTTTATTTCAGGAATTGTGTGAGGTGTGGGGAATAACAATGTCCTCATCTCATGCAGCTATTGGTCTGGCATGGGATTTTACAGAAGGCTTTGTATGTAACACAAGGATCTTAAAAAGCCATTGAACGGTTTGGGACTGAACATATAAACAAAACTGGTCAGACTACATGTGACAAAATAACTCTGGCCGACAACCTCTGCAGCAGTTGGCTCAGAAAAGTCAGGATTTGTCCAATGACTGCCAGCTTTCCTGGTTTTTGTCCCTCTGTTTCCAACTTAAGACCAACCAGAGAAAGCCAAATATGCCTTCCAATTCAATCACAGAGGATACCCTGCTTCTAGCTAGCCCACCTCCAGGTTTCCCATGTCAGCAACCTACAATTAGAGTAGACGTGAAGTCTCCCCCACACCTTTTTTTTTTTTTTTTTTTTTTTTTGTTCCACTTTAAAGCTTCCCAGGCTGCATTGGAGTCTTTGCCAAAAAGTGATAGTGGCTGACTCCCTCCCTATAGCAACCGCTGAATAAACAGTCTCTGTTTATCGTGGTAGTATTCATTTATTTCCACAATGTTTAACCAGAAGAATTTAATTATGAAAAGATCATCTTGTATGCTGTGTGAGACTGAACTGGAGAAGACTGGGTTGGAGGTAGACTGTAACTTTGGGCCTTGAATAGGTAGCAGTAACTGGTATAGACAACATCAAACGGAATTAAAAACATCTAAAGAGGTAGATTCAGCAAGACCTAATGAGTGACTGGATGCAGTGGGAGAAAGAAGGGAAAAGCTGAAGATAATCCCTGGCTTGAGGAAGTATATAAATGATTTCACTATTTCCTGAGACAGGGAAAGCTGGAGGAAGAGGTTTGTGTTGGGGGTTGGAGATGAGAAAAATTTGGGGCAGAGGTTTCTGAATCATAGGCTTAACATGATAATTGAAGATTTGGGGTAAATGAGATCATACAAGCAGAGAGTAGAAAGAAAACAGAACATACATATGTAAATATCAAAATACTGTCATCTTAAGATGTTTATGGGGAAATTGTAAAAGCATTCACAAAACCTTTTAAGATCAAAAGTTTAATAAATTGCTTTGAAGAAAATTAGACTTACTTCATTCAAATTATAGGATGAACTTATTTCCCACTTTACCCAGGGACATTTCAGAGGGGAGTAACCTGCTCATTTGATACTCAGTTACAGGGAAAGAGACTAACACTTATAGTGGTCCTTTTATATGTCTGGCATTTTTTATCTCAATTAATCTTCAAATCTACCAAGTAAAGGTAGTACTATTATCCCTCTTAATGAAACTGGGGCCCTGGGACCTAACTTGTTAAAGCCACATAGCTATTAATAATAAATCGGCCAGCAGGTCTGTCTGATGTAGAAACTCTGGTTCTTTGTTCCTTAGTTCTCTGTCTGACTCCTCAATGGACAATCAAGGAGTCTCTCTCAATCTCTCTCTCTCTCTCTCGAGATGGGGGTCTCCCTATGTTTGCCTAGGCTGGCTTCGAATTCCTAGGCTCAAGCGATCTTCCTGCTTCAGCCTCTCAAGTAGTTGGCACTATAGACACATGCAACCAACTACACAGGTTATTTCTTGCAAAAACCCTATAAACAAGGCTAGACAATTTTAAGCACACAGTTCATGGAAGTATTAGAGACAGTGACAGGATATGACATCGACTAAAAGATTGTGGAAGTTCTCATAGGTTCTCAGAGGGAAAGCGAATTTGAGCAAGGAAGTTCAGGCATGATACCTATGCCAGTCAACTAATCACTATATAAATTGTTATTCAAAGTGGGAAATGAGGTCCTCCAACTAGCTGCATGAGCATCACCTGGAAACCTGTTAGAAAAGCGGAGTACTGGGGTTCATCTAAGACCGACAGAATCAGAATCCACATTTTAATAAGATCCCCATGTGCTCCATACGCACATTAAAGTTTGAGAAGCACTGCTCTAAAGGGGGTTGGGATTCTTTAGAATGAGGGGAACAACATTAAATAGAAAATAAAGGGTAACCAATTAGATATCTTGTGATTTCAACATACGATTAAGGTGAATTTCACTGCCAATCCCATCACTCTCCAAAGGATGAAGCACTCGTTAAACCACATTACCTCTACCTTCGTGTAGGAAGCCAGACACACATAAACACTGGGATTAATACTAGAAAAACAATCTGAGAACTATCTTCCTATTTGGTAGGTTTTGATACCCAGTGTATTAGTCTGTTTTCACACTGCTATAAATACACACCCGAGGCTGGGTAATTTTAAAAGAAAGAGGTTTAATTGACTCACAGTTCCACCTCGCTAGCGAGGCCTCAGGAAAAACAATCATGGTGGAAGGCAAAGGGGAAGCAAAGACCTTTACAGGTGGCAGGAAAGACAGAGAGAGAGAGCAAAGAGGAAGAGCCCCTTATAAAACCATCAGATCTTGTGAGAACTCACTATCACAAGAACAGCATGGGGGAAATCACACCTATGATCCAGTCACCTCCCACCAGCTCCCTCCCTCAACACCTGGGGATTACAAGTTGAGATGAGATTTGGGTGGGGACACAAAGCCAAACCATATCACCCTGTAAATATCATCTGAATTTATTTAATAATTTAATAAAGCTGTTATGACAAGAGTCATTAAAAATAACAGAAAGTTGCCATTTGTGGGGCACTTGGAATGCATGTGCTGGGCACTGTGCTAAATGCCTTACAAATACTTTAATTCTCACAATAATTCAATGAGGTAGGCATTTCTAAAAATATCTTTTACAGATGAGGAAACAGACACAGAAAGGGCAAGCAATGTGTCCTAAGTTCCTCACAATTAGAAAATGGCCACCAAAATTCTGGTACTATTTTATTGTTTTGAAACTGGAAAAATATGATAAATCACTTTAAAAAAGAAGACGCTGGAATCACTACAGTAGGGATTATCAAAATTTTTATAGAGAGAAAATCTGAAGATAGAATACTTACATAGAATTTGTCTATGAGAAATTCACAACATGGAACAAAAATAACAATTCAAAATCCCAGATTCCTAAACTATTGTTTCCCTATTTACTAATAACTTTACTCATAACCTATATTTACATTTTCCATAATTCCATCAAAAAACATTTCAAAGTTACTAAAGTTAGAAAAATCTAATACTCTAGGAATACCATTTGTAGTAGCTTAGATAGAATTTATAAGAGCTATTGACTTTAACGAAAGTTATTTTTGTGAAAGATGCAGGAAAAAAATACCACTTAATGCAGAAGTAAATCATACACATGGAAAAATCAGCAAAATAACCCATACATTTTACCTGCTGCCTTAGGCAGTAATATTCAAGCCTATTTCCTTAATTACATAAACTAAGGTTAGGGTAACTGAAAGGTTCAATTTAGGTCTGTAATAAAGAAAATGATACAAAACAGCTATCAAAAGCCTAGGTAGCCAAAAACCCTATATAGAAATATAATTTCTATATTAGGAAATCCAGCTGCAACTGAGAAACATCTCTGAAGGGATAAAGTGAGCAGACCAAAATCTGCATTAAAGCAAATAAGATTTCAGGGGCATCCAGTCTCACTCTCACATCCTGGAAGCCAGTGGGTACAATCAGAATTCTAGAGAATCCCTTAGCTTTAAGGCCCAAATAATTTTAGGAGCTCTAGTTCCCTGGATAAAGGATGATGTTGATAACTGCTTGTTTTCAATATATAGGTCACTGTATAAGTTCTCTGTATTATTATATAAGTTTGCTATATATATTATCTCTTTTTTGTTTTGTTTTGTTTTGTTTTTTGAGACGGAGTCTCACTCTCTTGCCAGGCTGGAGTGCAGTGGCGCAGTCTTGGCTCACTTCAACCTCTGCCTCCCATGTTCAAGTGATTCTCCTGCCTCAGCCTCCCCAGTAGTTGGGACTACAGGCGTGCGTTACCCTGCCCATCTAATTTTTGTATTTTTAGTAGAGATTGAGTTTCACCATGTTGGCCAGGATGGTCTTGATCTCCTGACCTCGTGATCCGCCCTCCCCGGCCTCCCAAAGTGCTGAGATTACAGGCGTGAGCCACTGTGCCTGGCCTATATATATTATTTCATTTAATCTTTACAATGGACATGAGTACTATCATTATCTCCATTTGATAGAAAGGTTAAGATACATGCCTTTGGTCACATAGCTGGTAAGTGATTATCTGACAATGAACTGAAGTAGATGTGATACTCTCACCTTTAGCCACTAGGATATACTGTCTCAGAAGCACACACAGGCAGAAGAGAAGTTTGCAAATGTGCAGTGTTTGAAAGAAACTGGAAACAGTTCCGAGGATCTTTCCTAAACTGGCCTAAGGCAGAGGTCTAAAAGGTTATCATTTTATCATTCTAGGGTCTCTAGACTCCCATTCCTTGAGTAAAGAAACTGAGTAACTCAGTTAACTTCTCATGAACTTAGGGTTCTCGTTTGTAAAAACAACCGCAGGCAAAAAACAAGAAGGCTGAGGATCACTAAGATTTCTCCCAGCTTTAAAAAGTTCCTCTTCTAATTCTCCTCAGTACTTAGAAAATGTTACTACTCCTAGAATTAGTTATTAACAAGTCAGAAACATGAATTAATGCAAATTGATTTCTTCTTGGAAGAGAATCCTAGGCCCTGGAAAGAGCCATAGTAATGAAAGAAAAGAAAGAAAATTAAAAAGGGGAGAAAATGCACACACATATACACAAGTATACTTGTTTTATTTGGTATGTTTTGGACTATTTTGGCAATGGCTTTTAAAAAGTAATTCTCCTTTAAAAAAAAAAAAAAAAAAAAAAGCTACTCTTGCTTGCCTTGTAGAGCGTTGCCCAATTTTTCTTGGAGCAAGTAAAGGAAGACTGAGAGCCATCAGTTATCAAATTCACATACTTTTCAGTTTTGCCCGGTGCCTGGGCTGTACTGTTGATCTTTCTTGCAGTCCAGAGAGTGGAGAGCTATTTTTCCTCAAAATTCTCTTCGCCCAGATGGGAATAGGTCAACAAAATGGATTAGGCAAATTCCCCTAACACCTATTTCTCCTCATGCAAAGTGCTGTTGCTCCGCAGGTTACTGCGTAAATGTCAGACCTCAGAGAGCTCAACTCTATTCCCATGGTAGAAGAGGTCCCCAGTCAACTGACCACTCCCAAGGAACTCTACAAGTCTCCAGGATGTGAACGCAAGAGACAGGGTTCCTGACGCAGCCTGAGATTTGAGGAGCCTCAACAGGAATTCCCACAGTGGCCCCACACCATTAGTGTGAGGCCGTACAGGGTTCCTCCAGGAATTCGCAGCTTTTAAGGCACGATCAAGGCTCTCTGGGGGAGCAATGGAATCCTAGTAGGATACAAACAACTTGGGGTTTCTAAACACCTCCGCCTCGAATGGAGATCCAAGGCCCTCAAGTGGAATTTCTCAACAGATCAACTTGCAAGAGTGAATTTTGTATTCATAACAAAAGCAAACCCAAAACCAAATACAGTACAAGCACAATAAAACAAATCAACTCTATTCTCTCCCAGTTTTCTCCGACCCAACCTGTAACAACCAGCTTCCAATTTCAAATTTTAAAAATGCTTAATTTCTAATTTTAACAACGTTTTCCTCCCCTCTGGGTGCAGGCTTTAGTCGCAGCAAATTTAAGCATGGGAAAATTTACACCTATATCAAGAACATCACTCGATAACAGGAATCTACGTATCAAAAAGTTCAGTGCAAACTGATCAGGCCATCAAATCAGATTTTGCTAAGAATGATTCCTTTCCTCCCAGAAGCTCTGTGACCACTTTTCGAAGAAGTGCGGCAAAGCCCCGCTTAGTTTGCTGGGACCCTCCAGGAGGACCACACAGCGCTGGTCCCCGGACAGGATGGTTGACAACAACCAGCCCCTCACAACCGGTGCAGTTCGTAGGGGGTGGGGGATCGGGATTAGCTCTGCGCTTGGAATCTCCATCCCGCGGCTTCCCCCATTTTCACTCCTGTCGCCAATTCCGCCCTTGCCACCCCCAGGTCTGGACCCCGTCTCGAGACCTCATCCCCACCCCCTCCACCTCTGAAAGCCCAGACACCTGCTCATACCTGCGCCTCATCGTCCTCCGTCACCACCCCAACCACCGGGATTTGACTGGAACTGCTAGACTTGTTCCTGAAGCCGGATTCCCAGGCCTTGGCAGTCGCCGCGGCTTCCTCTGTCCACATGGCCGGTAGCGGCGGAGGGGAGAGTTGGGGGATCTTCCTGTCCTACAGCGCGCCTGCAGCCGCTGGGCCCAAAGAGGCCCCGCCACTGAGAAGGGAAGGCAGCCTGAGAGTCGCTAGAGTCGCGAAAGGTCCCAAAATTCCGCCAGGGGTCTAGGCCACCGCCATACAGTCCGCTTAGCGCCGCGGCCGCCCCTCAGCTGTCGCAGGCGTCAGATCTCCGGCCGGTTGTTAACACAAGCCTGCGCGTTGCTAGGGGGCGGGGCCAGAGGCTACGGACAGCCGGAGAGCCAAACCACCTCAAAGCCTAATTGGACTCCGCTCCCGGCAGGGCGAGTTTGCAGGGTTGCGGTAAGGAGCCTGCAGGAGGCACCTTGGTAGGTGGGGGGAGTGGTGCCTTAGGCCCCCAGTGTGTTTCGGTCTTGATAGTCTTGCTTCAAACAGGCATGAGTGGGTGGAGGGGTGAGGGATGTCTATGGCATACCTTAGGCGTGATACGATGGACGGATAGTGTTGAAAGCGTTTCTCTCACCCCAGGGAAATGACCAGTCTCGCTTATATTTCCCAGCTTTTGTCTGTACTTTAGTGGCCCAACTAGACAGTTAAACAAACAAACATAAAAGGTATTGTACAAAATGTTAAAAAGGCTTTTGAGTCAGATTATTGAATCTAGAGCGAGTTATCCCTGGAAGTCCCACTTTTCTCATCTGTAAAAGGATTGTTGTGAGGACTGAATGAGATGACAGTGTTTGTTAAGTGGTGCTTGGCATAGCACCCCTTATGGTCAAGATTATCATTATCTTTATTACTGCTTGAGAACTAAAAATTAAATCCTAAGCCCCCCGACCGACTGAACAGACCCCCTTTTGGCCAAGGAGACCCCCGATAAGCCTTAAAAGCTGAATTCCTGGCCCTGACAGGATGGAAGGACAGACACGCCTCGCTATAACCCCCAACCGCCTCCCTTTTCACGCCCCCACGCACTCCTCGTTTTTGAGACATGGTCTACTGTGTGCCCCAGGCTGGAGTGCAGTGGCAGGATCGTAGCTCTGCAACCTCCAACCCCTGGCTCAAATGATCCTCCCGCTTCAGCCTCGGGAATAGCTGGGACTGCAGCTGCACATGCCACCAAGCTCGGCTCCCCGTCCCTTTGAGGACTTAGACTCAACAACTGACAAGCATTAATGTTAAAATAGAGATCAGAAGGCTGACAGAATGGACTCTGTGGCAATAACAAATTATAAGCAAGACCTAAGGCCATGCCAGGCAAGAGTTAAGTCACTCACACCTATACTTAAAGAATAACCTATGTTTTAACTGCTGCAATGTTTTTCTTTTTCTCTAGCTGCTAAATAAGAACTGCCCTCGACATAAGCAATATTGATGTAATTGCAGCTCATCCATGGCCAGATGTTGACTAACAAGATCCTCCTGTTCCACAAGTCATAACTGCAGGTTTGATTGGACAAGGGACTGATTCAGTACCTTTCCCCTGATAAAAGACCACCCACCGTGGACTGGTTCTGGCAGGTTTACAGAGACTAAGCACTAGTACATTCACGTCTCTGCTTCTCCTTTTGATGTATAGGGACTTAATGCATTTAAATGTTAAGTTTCCACTCCACAGTGAGCACAGGATGCATGTCACATGCATGTTTATTCAGCACCCCTCTTAGTGAAGATTCACAGCTCTTCTTAAATCTGTTGAATATGTCTGTTTAGCCAACTCATTTGGCATAAAGCTTCTGCTCCAACCCCACCTCCTTCAAAGTGCCTGTTGACTGTCTCTGTGGGAGCATGGGCTTCCCAGCCTGCAGAATGGCCAGCCTGCAGGTTGTAACTTATTATAAGAAATAAAGTCGCCTTTCTAAATTTATAGATCTCATGATTTTTCAGTTGACATGTTGTTGCCTAGCCATTGTAGCCTGAATAATAATACAAGAAGGGTCAAGACTATAATAGAAAGCTTCTCATGATGATCATCAGTATAATTTAATAACTCAAACACCAGAACTGTGAAAATTAAGAAAAAATTTGGCTCTTTTAATCTATTTTTTAAACTTTCAAAAATTATTCAAGATTTAAATGTACGTTTTTGCATCGTCCATAGAATTTATGAATTTAAAATCACGTATAAACTCAATGAAAATAAATATTACTTCATTTCTCAGGACTTCTCATTTCTAGAATGAGGTTGATAAGTGATTTTGAAGGTTCCTTCTACCTCAGATGTTGAATATTTCTGGCCCTAAAAGAAAAATGGGAACACTAGATTGGGACTGGCAGCACTTGATTGTAAATCCTAGCCAAAGAGACCGAGTTTTGTCGAGAGAGTAGTAAGCACTTCTAGCACCTGTTTCCACACTTCTAGTCATTCTTCCACTTTTCTCATTCTCAGCCTTCTGAAACTGAGATCACTGACCCTTGGGGTCAAAGTCTTATGAACGCTTTTCATTTCTCATCCTGTTGTACTAATCTGTAGTATTTTACATTGTTGACCCCTCTCCTCTTTTTCCAACCCCCTTGCCTAGGCTTCCACATTATTTTTGTTTTTCTTTCATCTCTACAGCTACTCATTGGTATCTTTATGGGCCCAACACACTTCTGCTGCACCACTCTGCTACCTAGCTACTGATCGATATCTCTTTAGAACCACTCTTAGGCCTTACATCTAGAGGGCAGTTTAGTAGGTCTAAGGTTGCTTCCACCTAGGGAAAGTGCAAACTGTGTTAAGTGTTTTATTCATATGATCTTAATTGCTGTTACACAGTCCAAGTAAACCACATCAAAAGGAGACTGAAACTACTTGGATGAACACAATGGAGTCCTGTGAGAATGGCATCCCAGACCAAGATGGTGGCAGAGCGCTGACAACTGGATTATTTGCATATCTTTTGTGTGGTCATCCTAGCATCTCAGGATCAGGAAAGATGAAGAGGAGGGAGGGGAAAGGAAAAATTTCCACTTAAAGTAGAGCTTGCCTAGGAGACAGCAACTGACTCTTGTATTTTAACACCACAGGCTGAAGCTGATAAGGGTCTTTAAGCCTCAGTGACCTTAGACAGGCACCTGCCTCACTGGACCTAACTGAAGAGACTTTCCTGACTAGTAAACAATGGGATATTTATTTTATTTAACCAACGGCGTAGAGACCTATATATTCATTCTGCCCTATATCCAGAGTGCCAGTTTCCAATGCTTAATTAGCATAAGCCCCATGAGCTCCCCACTTCTAACACTGAAAAACCCCTGACTTTCCCTCCTCAGTGAAATTCTTCATGGAGTAAGTTCTCTTGCTTGGCAAGTTAATAAACTCAGCTTTGTAATTTTTTTTTTTTCTAGCTCTAATGGTATTTGTTTTACTCATGGACAGGTGAAAAGGACAAGGATAGAGAGGTCTTCAAACACCCCACAGCCAGCCATCTTGGGTGAATTACTGCAGTTTTCCAAAGGTGCCAGCAGGATTCCTCCTGCATAACATTTGCATTATGTTGTACATGCCACTGTCTTCAGATGGCTAATCCCTATGAAATTCAGTTCACATGACATTTTCTAGGAAACCTTTACATCCTCTGTGTTGGGTGCCACCTTGTCTGTCATTCTGTTTTTGTACTCATCACATACTTAATGGTATCAACTGGTTCAGCAACTGGATCCCTTCCTACTGTACTGAGATTCTTGACAGTCACTGTGATATGCACCCCAGACTCTCAGCATACTGTCTAGAGCAGTAGTTTTCAAAACCTAATGTGTATCAGAATAATCTAGAGAAATAGTTAAAACAGAATCTTGAGCCCTACCTGCAGAGTCTCTGCTTCAATAAGTCTGGGTGAGGCCCAAGGATATGCGTTTTTAACCAGTTCCCAAACAATGTTGATGCTGTTGGTCTAGAGAACATACTTTGGGACTTCCTGGTCCATATCATACTAGTTACTCAAAAAATGTTCATTAAAAGATTTCAAGGATTATAAATTACTTTTTATTTTGATTTGAAGCCAAATTAAAGCATTTTGTAAGTTATCCAAAGTAAGGTAAATACTCCACGTCCTTGCTACTCAAAATGGGGTCCTTGGGTTACCTGCACTGGCATTACTAGGGGCTCTGTTAGGAATGGAGACTCTCTTGCCCCATGGTGGACCTACTGACTCAGAATCTCCATATTAACAAGATCCTCAGGTGATCAGTACACACATCAAAATTTGGGAAGCACTGCTCGTGTGTGTGTGTGTGTGTTGTCATTATTATTGCTTTGGAGTAGTTTTAACAGCCTCCATAAAATTGGCTTTCACTAATTATTCCATTTGTGGATTTTCCAAGTCCTTTGTTCCCAAATAATACTGGGTTTACTTTTCTTCTTGGTAAGTGCACAAAGAGTAAGCTTCATAAAAGCTTTAACTGTTTATATTAGGTATGTTGACTTAATTTTAGTCATTATTCATTGATTCTTCTGTTATGACACAAAAACACAGAAGGGTGAAAGGGTGAAATGACTACTGAAGGAGTAAATTATTTCAGCAAAAAGATAAACAGCAGAGAAACATGAGAAATGAGTTATACCTAGAGAAGAGAAATGCTTGAATCTGGTAACAATTGTGCAGAATTTAATATCTCTGTTAAGTTACAAATTGCAATTTCTTAGTAGCACCTGTAGACTTAAAGATTAACTGGAAGTTTTAATAATATATTGACTTACAATTTTTACTTTTAGAAGTAACAAAGAAAGCTAAATATGTTTTTAAATAAATATATTACAAATTGTGGTTCTATTTTCCTTCTGATTTTTTCTTATTTATACTCTGCCTAATTAGCAGTGTTTAGTAAAATTATAATTATTTCTAATCATATGAATAATTATATATTCTCAAATTAAGAATGTGTCTAATAAGTAGTTTAGACTACATATGAATTTGGTAGTCTCTAATGCCAGATGTTCTAAATGTTCAAGCAAATGTTATTCCTTTCTTTAAATTAGAGTAATTTATTTTAAATAAAGAATGTTTATAGCACATATGAAATCTAATCATAGTTTTTAATAGGTTAGCTTTAGGGAAATTCTATAACAGAAGAAATGCATACAAAACTAGAGTTTATTACACTTAATTTTTTTTTTTTTTTTTTTTTTTTTTTTTGAAACAGGGCTCACTCTGTCACCCAGGCTGGGATGCAGTGGCATGATCTCTGCTCGCTGCAGCCCCGACCTCCCTGGGCTCAGGTGATCCTCCCACCTCCCACCTCCCACCTTAGCCTCCCAAGCAGCTGGAACTACAAGTGTGTGCCACCACGTCTGGCTAATTTTTGTTATTTTTTGTAGAGATGGGGTTTCACCATGTTGTCCAGGTTGGTCTTGAACTCCTGAGTTCAAACGATCTGCCCACTTTGGCCTCCCAAAGTGCTAGGATCACAGGCGTGAGCCACCACTCCCAGCCTATACTTCACTGTTTTAACAAACTTTTTCAGGTTGACAGCATAGAAACAAAGCCTAAAAACAAAACAAAAGTAATTACGTCTTTCCAACAGAATCATTAATGTACATTTGGGAAGAATAAGTACGTGGAATAGAAAACGAAAGTAAAAGAATAGTCACCCCTGAAGTCAACCATTCTATGAAAATTATACTAACAATAACCCAAACTGCAAGTGATTTTTAAGTAGGAAGCTGTAGGAACTACTCATGTTTAGTGGAAAAGTAAACAAATTGTAATAAATGAAAAGAAGAATTTATAAAGCGCTACTTTTACCCAATCAAAGCTTCAGTTCCATGACATGGTAATAATTATATGAAAAAAAACGTTCCTGAGATTTTAGAATAACTATTATTGTGTTTAAATGGTGGGTGGTTATAGTGCAATAATCCCAGGATGGAACTGTCTTTATTGTGGAGCAAGATTAATCAGACAAGTTTGTTCCAATGACATTAATTATTTGAGTTCTATATCTAAATTGACTTGTTCTGATTCTGTGAACCTTGTGTTAGTTTTTGAGGACTGCTGTAACAAATACCACAGACTGGGTGGCTTTAACAACAGAAATTTATTTTGTTACAGTTCTGGAGGCTAGAAGTTGAAGACTAAGGTGCTGGCAGGATTGGTTTCATCTTGAGGCATCTCTCCTTGGCGTGCCATCTTCTCCGTTTTACTTCACGTGTTCTTCCCTCTGTGCATGCATGATTCCTAATCTCCTCTTCTTATGAGAACACCAGTCATATTGGATTAGGGCCCAACTGTATGACCTCATTTTACCTCTTTAAAGATCCTGTCACCAAATACATTCTGAGGTAGTATGGGAGTTAGAATTTCAATGTATCAATTTCGAGGACATTCAATTCAGCCCATAACAGATCCCAATATCTTTTGAATTATAACTTGAATTCTTATAAACAGCAGATTCAAGAAAACAGTATGTTTAATTAAGGCACAAATGGTATTGTTGACTACAGGACACTGATATTTCACACAGTAGTACTAAGTTACTATTCTGATTTAACAGTGTATCACTGTACATTTGATCAATGTGAATCTGCCCATGAGGGGTTTCTCTACTCTCAGGGGTCTCAACAAATCTGGATTTTGAGTCTGCAGGGTCCTGTGCCTGACTTTCTCAAAGTCATCATTTGTCTCTTGTTTCACTTCCCATTAGAAGAATCCACTACCTAAAGTACTGTACTAGTCTAGGTTCCCCAAGCCTGCCATAAATAAACACCAACATTCACCTGCTGCCACTCTATGGGTAGTACTATCTCTGAGAAACAGAAGTGAGGAAAAAAATGGAAGTGAGGCACTAGGAGAAGGGAACACAAACGCAGGTGTTACTGAGCTGGTTATAGTTGGCAACAAGTGCAGTTAATTGCTCGGTCTTTGAGGAGATTTTCATGAAGGTCTTCTGAATTACTGCACTTTGGAACAGCCTATCTGGGGGAAAGGAAGGGAGAATTTATCTGCTAGCTTCATTTTGTGCTGTATCTCCTTGTTCAAAGTTCACTCCTTAAGTAGGGTTGCCAGATTTAGAAAAATTTAAAAAGGTCCATGCTTATAATAAAAAGTAATTTCTTGTTTGTCTGCAATTCAAATTTAACTGAGAGTCCTGTATTTTACCTGACAATCCTACTCTCAGGATATTAGCACCTAAGCATTTCTAGGCAGCAGCTGGGGAAGCCAGAACCTCCACAGACAGATCTGGTGCACAGGTACAAAGGTCAGTTTCTCCTTGTCAGTGGCACCGTGTACAGGACTCATCAGCATATAGCAGTGTGGCAGTGGTGGTAGTGGCAGCAGCAGCAGAAACTCCTCTTTAGGACAACAGGGTAGCACTAGGCCACTAGCCAGGGGGCAAGGCATGAGGCAGAAGCAGTGATGGGAAGGGCATGAGGAAGAGGCAAAAGGTTTTAGGCATGGCTGCATGGATGTGGGGTAATAAAAAACATAATTTTCTATAAAAATGAGTAATGATTTATTATAAAATCTCTTTAGTATCCATCATAGACCATATTATACTAGATACTGGAGATTTAGTAGTAAATAAGATAAAATTTCTGCTACCAGGGGGTTTACAGAATAGCTTGAATATTGTGTGTGTTCTGATTTAAAGATGCTTAATGAATGCTAGTAAAATGAAATAATGTAATAAAATCAATGTAAATGGAGGTTTTTCTAAATGACTACTTCAGTAAAAACAAACAAAACCCCTCCAAAACTATCACGTGTATTGCTTTCTGGATGCTTCTGAAAAGAAATAACTCAGAAAATTATTAGAAGGCCTCCATCAAATACTGGAATTATTATTCAGTAAGAAAAAAATCCACGTGTATACAACATTTCAAAACAGAAGTTAAAGCATTAAATTACTTTTTATTTAAATGTTTATAAGGCAGTATGAGAATGATAGAAAACATGTAATTTGATAGCAATATTTTGGAGATTACAGAGTTTTAGTAATTACCAATTACACAGTTAAAAAGAAGACAATATATTCCAAGCAGATACAAAATATCTAGTGAAAGATCAAGGCAAGAAAATGAGTATAACTAATTGACAATGGAAAATCAATTTTAATGTGAATTGCACATTATCCTTTAAAAGCTTTCAAAAGAAAGAATTATTGCAGTCTAGTTAATTCAGACAGTGTTAAACAGTATCAGGATAAAGAACTGTAGGGCAGAAAGGATTAATTTTCACGTCATGTAACAAACCCAGATTTACAATGGCTGAAATGCAGGAAAAAGCAGGGGAAGTAGGGAAGTAGTCAAGGTCTTTCCAGTCTCTAATCTGCCTTCCTCTTTGGGTGTGGCCTTGATCCTCTGGGGACAGCTGCCAGGGCTCCTGTTATATCCACAATGCCAGCAGCAAGATGAAGGGATGAAAAAGGACACATGCTGCCTTCCTTTGAGGAGACTTCATCTCACTGGCCAACACTCAGTCACATGTACACCTAACTGCAAGGACAGCTGAGGAATGTAATGGGCAGCAGCTTTTAAAGGAGTCAATAGGAAGACAAATTCCAGTTCCAGCTCAGTCTGAATATCTGCAAAGCTGCAAAAGATCTTTAAAGACAATATCAAGACAATGTTTCTTTAAAGTTGGCAATTTGGAGATCATACAAAAGCATCTGCTTTTGTGATTTAATTTAGCTCATCTGGCCACTGGAAGAATCCATACAGTTTGCCTTAATTTTGGATGAATGCACGATGGAAATTCAATAATTTAGAAAGTTAAAAAAACTCAGTATGTTAGGCTGAACAAAACATTTTTAGTATCATATGGACAGAATCTCTGAAAATTAAGCACTGTATAATTTTCTCATACTAAAAAAAAGGTGAAGAACCCATTCATTCATGTAAAATTCACTGTTTAAAGGTAAAAACAGATTGAGTTTCCACTGAAATTATTACATTTCATTCAGGGCTAATCATTTGTACTGAATATATATCAGAATTTGTTTTACTGATTGATGAACAATTGAAGGTAGGGCATCTCATTTCATAATATAAATCTTAACACTGTGAGGTGTGTTATACTATGTATGTATCCTGCTTTAAGTCATGGATTTACAAAATAATTTCAACACATTTTAGGCTGTTTACTTATTTCAAAACAGGGATTTCATAGACTGACACAGGTATAATTAGTTCAGTGTTCACAGTATTCCTAAATAAATATTTACTTATTACATTTATGATACTTTATTTAAAATATCACATTAGAAACTTTAAATATTTCATAAATAAATCTCTTTTTTTGGGGGAAACTCTGTACAGAATTTATTATGAAATAGCTTAATGGCAAGTGGTAATTTAGAAGAATTAAGTTATCATATTAGATAGGAGATATATGAAAATATTTTAAAATTGTGTATCTTCTTGTAGCCCTTTTATACAAGTAATTTCTATGATTTGATTGTAATGAAAGTATAATATACTTTAAGTTACTATTATCAGATTAATTTTTGAAAGTAAAATTCCTTAATCAAGCCAATGTTATGCTGCTTTATAAGAAATTAATCAGGTAGTTTAACACTAGAGCTCATTAGCCAACCTGTATGTAGCACAAAATAATCATCTCTGATAAATACCTATAAATATATTTTTTCATACTTTTAAATATTTTACAGTTTAAATAAAAACCTTACATGTAGACAATCTGGGCTAAATTTCCATGTATATTTTGAAAAATAATGTTAGCATGAATATATTCATATTTAAATATGATTTTAAATATTCTTAATACAGGAGACATATGAAATATTTACATAAAAGCTAAGTAGCATGATACAGCTCATGGTTATTTTCCTCATAGGAAAAAAGTTACTTGATTTTTTTTCTTTTTGCATAGGATTAAGACTGAGTATCTTTTCTACATTCTTTTAATTTTCTGAAGGGCACTTCTCAAAACACAGACCAGGTAGCAAATCTCCACTGCTCTGAGGTTCTCACCACCACTTTCTCACATCTAGCAATAGTAGAATTCAGTCCTACTTCTGAGGCCAGAAGAATGGTTCAGAAAAATAATGATTATAAAAAAATAACAATTAAGAAAAATAATCACATAGAATTAAAATAAAGCAACTAAACATCATAGTTTTGCATTTTTAGAAAAGCATTTAAACATTTAGAATTATAGTAAATATGTTACATTTATTCTAAAACTTCAAAATTATTCAGTTTTTGTAGTACTGAAAAGAAGATAGTGCCATTCGAAACAACAGATGTATCTTTTATACATTTTCACAAAAGTTTGTTTTTCATATTTTTAAAGGCCTCATTTATCTGTAACAGTGATATTTTTTAGGATATTGGCTAATTAATACATACATGCAACAATATATGCTTTAATAGTCATCTAACTTTTAGGAATATGTCATTTCGTTTTCACATTAAATGGTTAAGCATAGTGTTAACTGGAATTTAAGGAACAAGAAAATACTGAAAATATGCTCTTATTTTCATTAGTTCACTATAATAGAATGTTTAGGTATTTGCCCATAAAAGTTATCATTGCCCAACTCAATTCCTACCAAGAACTAACAAGTGATTATCAAGTGGGGAGAAATATAATTAAAATAAAGAAAAGAGAGAGCTCAGTTAGAAAGTACAAGATAATAAAATTCACCAAGAGGAGAACATTAGAGAATCATGAGTGAATTACCAAACTGACAATGCAGTTGTAGGAAAAGAGCCACTGGTGGGAAAGGTAGTCTCTACTAAATAAAAGTCTTTTTATTGTTGGCAACTGGATTCAGAAGTACTTACGTGGGTAAGTTTAGAAATGTTATAATTTGAGGACGAGGAATGCATATAATTGTATCTTGTCTATAATTTTCTATTTTAATAAAGAAATAGCAAATGGGGGTGGGGGGAATGTAGGACATTCTACGGTTTGAGCAAAATGCAATTAAATGTGGAAGGACAGCACTGAAAAATTTTATGAATAATCTGTATGATTACATGTCTCTAGAGTAGATTTATAATTAGCCACTTACCCTAATATCCTTCATGCTTGTAAATTGCTACCTAATGAATGGTTATGCAGGCAGGAGAACTTCTCAGGAAGAGAAAAGGAGAAGACCAGGTCTACAGAGATTTTTGAAAGACTCTATGGGATCTCAGCAATTTGTTAACACTGCTAGGGCCCTTCACTGCATAGGGAGGCATATGGACTGCCACGGGTCTCCAGGCTCATGTTACAACCAAGAATAGGGTAACTGTGAATTACCCTACAAGCAGTCATAAGTTTATTATAATAATATTTTTATACAATTTTTGGATGCACCCAACCCACTCTAAAGAATGTCAGTGACTTTATACAAAAGAGGAAGCATCTAGATTGGCATTGTGAACACAATGCATAGGGCTGCGGCGGGAGCTCTAGAGCCTAGTGGTTAAAACCGTGGCCTCTGGAATATGACTACCTGGACTTGAATGCTCACTCCACCATTTATTAACTGCATGACCTTTGGAAAATAACTTTTCTATCCTTTGGTTCCTCATATGTAAAATGAAGATAATAACTACTTATCTCACGGGGTTGTTCTAAGTATTAAATGAGATAATACAAGTAAAGTACTTAGAACCATGCCTGGCACATCACAACCCCTCAAAGAACATCAGTATAATCCCATACCATAGCAAGTGGTGACTGGTTAAGGTGCGACAAAGGTCAGCTGACAGACTACTTGTGTGCAAACTTGATACTTTTGTTCTAAGTATGAACTATTATACAATTCCCAGGATCGGTACTGTATTAAGAGAGAGCACTTTTGGAGGCTAAATGTTACTGAATCCTCTTCCTGATCAGTATATTAATATGAAAATGAAACTGCTCTGTAACACAATAAAGAATAAAAACTTTCATGAGGTATGTATTATCAGTATGTATTTCATGTCTCCAATATATTTTAAATATAATTTCAGGTTTAATTTGTCTTTTTAATTTGTGTCTGTTCATATAATCACATTGCTTCATATAATTAATTTCATCCTTCAAATCCTATTTTATGAGAGAAATATAGGAATGCTATCATGCACCCTTACCTAGATGCTAATATAATATGTCCTTTCTTAAAAATAACATATGATAATGCATTTCTACTTTTTAAGTTGAATATTAAAATCTTAATCTTCAGGAAAAAATGTATATCCATTAAATTATTTTAAAAGCTTAAAATTCTGCTGGTTTGCAAATTGTTTTTAAAATTGTATCTATATTATTAACTGTAAGTATTTTTGCCTGATTATGAAATATAAAGTAACAATAGGGTTACAGTTGGGCAAAACAAAACAAAACAAAACATACCTAAATTACAATAATATATTGACTAGAAAAATTCATATTGGCAAACATGACATTTGTGAAAATTAACTTGAAGAAAACTCTATCACTAATTCAGTTGAAATCTCATTTAACAAGTTTCAACCCACGATAATTTGACAGCATACTTGTAACTGAATGTAGAAGTCATAAAAATAATGGCATGAGTAGAATTTTATATGGCAGCTGTGAACACCGTTTATCATCACATTACTGTGACCCTCTCTGGGGAGACATGAGGAATTGTTCCTCCAATACCTTCTTCCAGAAATTGGCTCTTTTCCCAGCCTTTTTTAATTCGTTTTAGCTTTCGGCTTATACATGGAAGGAATAAAATGATCTTACCCAGAATTACAACTGAGGGCAAAACAAGAGCAAGAACGAAGTTTGGTGGTGTATAAAATCTGTAGTACTCTTCTTCAAAAGCTCGTTTCCATCCATAAATTAAAACATGGAAAGTACTTATGAGCAGAGCGACATATCCAAGCGTAGACTTGGGCCAGGAGAGAAAGGAAAAGAAACAAAGAATAAGAAACAAATGACTGAAACCCACAAATTAAGTTCAAGATATACCATGTTTATATTTTGATAAAACTATTTTGTCTTAAATTATCAAATAAACCTTTGTCCTCTACTGAATTAAACAATATTAATATTTTTATATATGCATATATATGTATTATTTATATGCACACCTTATGTTACACAAATGAGGCGCCATTGCATACACTTCAATATTCTTACTACTTCATTTATTTTATCAAGAACATTTTCCTCATGTCATTAAGTATGAAGGTGACATTAATACTGTATAATATTCTATTGAATGGATGTGCATAATTTATTCAATCATTCCTTTTTGTTGATAATTTACTGTTTCCAATTTTCCTGAACTATAAATGTCATGTTAGGCCATTTTCCATATTTTTATTTATTTTCTTAGGACTGGTTTCTAATAGTAGGATTATTGGTCAAAACATCTAGCTTTTCCTTAAGGGTACTGATACATACTGCTAAACTCTTCTTTATAAAAATTATTCACATTTCCACCAGTTGTGTATTAAAGAAATATGTGTGTGTGTATATATGTGTGTGTGTGTGTGTGTACACATACACATAAATACAGTCATGTGCCACATAAGGGCATTTTGGTCAACTATGGACTGCATATACAACGGTGGTCCCACAAGATTATATACCCTATTTTTACTGTACCTTTTCTATGTTTAGATATGTTTAGGTACACAAATATTTACCATTGTGTTACAAGTGCATATAGTATTCAGTACAGTAACATGCTGTACAGGTTTGTAGCCTGGGAGCAATAGGTCACGGTTTGTATAAATATGCTCTATGATGTTCACGTGACAAAATTGCCTCATTGCTCAGAATGTTCCCCATTGTTAGGTGACCCATACCTGTTAATACATAAACAGATATATGATAAAATTAAATAAACTCATTTAAAATTATTAAAATTAATTAAATTAAATTAAAATTAAATGAGCATCCTCATGGGCACACACACACATATACACACTGGTTAACAGGCAAGTATGAAAAATCCTGCAGTATTAATATAAACAATAATTCAAATACAGAGTCTAATAAGAATACTTCAGTTAGGCACTTTACAGGTTAAATTCTAAAAGATCACCATTCTTTAGTTTGCTAAATTATTATGTTTAAGACTGCTTACTTTGAAAAATAGTCTGTTATATAAAAGTAATATTATATCCGTATAATGATGTAATGTCTAACTTTACTGAGAAAATATCAACCCTCCAGCAGGCAAAATATTTGCAATTACTCATCTAAATTTATAATGATAATTTGCATCTGTCTAGAACCTTCTATTTCTTTTCAGGTATGTTTAAACTAGCTGTTGGGAAAGTACTCTCCCTTTTCTTTGAAAAGGAAAAATAAATTCCGATAAGCATTATGGCCCTGCTTTGAATGAGATTTTTACATGACCTTAAAAAAAACCAAGCAAATAAGCAATGAAACGAAACAAAACTTAAGTGTACCACCAAAGGACATGAATTTGTCTACTGTGCTGTAAACCATTTGGATACAACCGGTACAGATTTTGTAAAAATACAAGAAGGGTCTATGTTTCAGTTATGTATTTTTAAAATATGCAACCTTATTATTTAGATATTATTGGAGAGGGTGAATGTTTAACTTATTAAATACAATGGTGGTTTGAAATCCCTTTACAGACATCCATACATATTAGTGTACTACTGATACACTAAATACCTGTACTAACAAAATTCTTAAGGCTGGCTGCATGTTATAATCCATTAATCTAGTTACCTAGTTTGCCACTGCTTGTGTTTGTATGTGTGTGTATATACACACACATTTCTTTAAAATATTCAGATTGACACTCCCACTTGAGTTCAAATTAATAAGATTTTTCTGGACAGATCAAGATGACTCAAAACATAAAATAATTTTTCATTAACTTGGCTAATAATAAATTGATTTTCAACATTAAATTTGATCTAAGCTCATCCTTCCCCACTTTCAATTTTTTTTCTCTTTTAAGATACCTTTTCATTCTTAACATAGTATACTGGAAGGCAGTGCTGTCAAAGTCTTCCAGTACAATCATATACTGACTGGTGTTTCACTTACCAGAGCAGTCCTAAGCTGCCTTCCAGCATAATGTATCTAGATGCATAAATACACTCTCAAAGGCACCCTTTTTATAAGAAAAATATTTAAAATTCAGTTGTTCTTAACAAGGAAATCCTATCCTGCACAGTCCTTGACCAAACAAAACCCCACATACCTGAATAAAACTGAATTCTCTCCAGTTTAAAGCATTGCTCACTGAAGGGATAGAAGTGACTGCCAGGAGGGAAAGTAAGCCAAGGCTCATTATGCCAAAGGAGATATACATTTCAATTCTCCAAACTTCTTCCTCATTCCAAGAGTTTTCAATATTTGCATGAACCTAACAAGAAAGCAAATGTGAACTTCCTTTGTTTAGTAGAACATTAACTGATTCAGCACAGAGTTCACTCTTGGCATAAGAAGTACCTGGTCATATATAGACATATTTAAGTTGCACTAATTCAGTCTAACAAACCATTATAGAGAACAGGTTACTGGATGATACTGCTCTAGGTGTAGGGGAAAAGAGAATTAAACAAAAGGAGGACAAAACTTTCTCTTTCCTTGTATACGTGCTAGAATAAAGGGGCAAAGCTTTGCCATCACATTTGTAATACATCATCATTACAGGGACTCTGGAGTCCAACACCATAAAATGCCTAGTGTTTGGTTCTAGGGTGACACAAAAGAAGTTACTGGAGTTAAACTTAGTTTTGAAGTACTTTTACAAGCTGGTTTAAACTTGGTTGAATATCTGGGATACAGTCTGGCCTTAGTTCAACTTGGATCCAGGCAGGGAATTTCTAAACTACGTCAGTATCTTCTTCCATCACATGAATAATATATCTCTGTTTTGTCTTTCTTCTCATCTTCTCTTCCTAGAAAGCTATGATTTCCCTGGCTATAAAGGCCAATGGAGCTCAAATATTTCTCCACTTGAACTGCCTCATTTAATATGATTCCCAACTCTCTGACTGTGTCATTTATATGCAGTATTTTTCCAAACATCTTTTACTTACATTGATAATGTGTATATAATTAAGTCAGACAGTTAACTCTGAATTTGTGGTATTTTGTGTAGGGACTACCTTTAGAAGTTCTATTTACACTCAGAATATAATTAGAGTATAAATCAAGTATTGGACTCCATCAGCTGAAAATTTTTATTTAAATAAGTATCTATTAATGGAAAACAGATTCTAACTTAACAACAGTTTAACTTTGTTCAATTCCAGTTAACAAAACATACTTAAAATTTAACAACAACAAAAAGCTGCTTCTTAACCATTAGTTCCCTGAGGCAATCATACCATTATCTTGAAAGAGGCCCCAGAGTTCAACCTACCATCTTCTTATTTGATATCTATACAATACAGAATAACAGCATTACCCAGTGTACTCAGAGACTACAACCTGGATCTACCTGCTCTCCCAGTTCATTCATTCATCCCACAAATGGGCTGTTTGAGTGTCCACAATGTCTAGGCTCAGATCTAGGCACTGGGTATGTATCAGTGAAAAAGATGGACAAAGATCCCTCTTCTCATGAACTTACATTCTGATGGGGGAAGGCAAACACTGGTAAATGTATTTTTAACATGGAAATCAAGTGTGTTAGAAGATGGTAAGCGTTATTAAAAAAAAGAAAGGTAGAGCAGGGTAAGTCAGCGGGATTTGGAATACTGGTTGGGGCGGAGGCAGCAGCATTTAAAATGGTATCCAGCATAGGACTCACTGAAAAGGTGAGATCTGGGCAAATGACTGGAAGGAGGTAAGGGAGCCAACTAAGCAACTATAAAAGCCTTAGTATCTCATTAAGAGAAGTGTTTTTTTTGTTTGTTTTTTGTTTTTGTTTTTGTTTCAGAAAGTGAATGGCTTAAAGGTTATCAGTCTACTAATTAGAAAAATATTATTTTAGGTTTTATTGTTGAAACAAGCTTAAGAACTAGATGCCACATACTTCGACTATGATGCCTTCGATCCTTACAAAACGCACATGCTTTTACACATTTGTTTTGGTGCAATGTTCTTGGCTTTCATTGAGAAATGCTATACCAAACAGCTTCAGGGAAACCCCTTACATTACATTTGTGGATTGGGAATTATGGAGGAAAACCATAGTCTAGCTCATCATCAAGCCCCTTCCATGAAGTGCTCCCTAAGATTTTTTTTTTTTTTTTTTTTTGAGAGCTAAATGCTAGAAAAGCTTCACCCGTGGAACTATTATGTTTTCTGGTTTTTGATAAGAAGAGCTTTGTAAATAATTGGGTCTCCTTTCTCATTGTGTTGAAAATCTCAAAGCCAAAAGAAAAGCTGTGTAGACACTCTCAGCAGAGGTGTATTCGACTTTTTTCTCCTGATCTTGTCTTCCTGTTCTGCTTTGTATTTTTACCAGTTCTAATTTTATCGTATATATTTTCTGAGAGTTGCCTCATCATTTTGTGGAGCACGACCAATTATAAAACATTAAAGTAATGAATTGTTGAATACTGAAAGCACTCATTACAATTATAACATTGAAAAAAGGGGAGAACCCAACCCTCTACGTTTCTGCTTTTATTCTGTAAGGAAAAGGATGGTAGCAGCCTTTACTTGAAATAATTTTGAATTAGCCACATAATTCTTATGCGAAAGCATTGTTTAAAGAACAATTCTTTCCCCTCCCATAGTATATGAAAATCAAATTTCCATTAAAAGGCATGTAAAATTTTATGTTTTATAATTTATACTAATAAAAAATATTTTACTAGCATCAGATAAATAACAAACACGTTCAGTACCTGCTGATAAGCCATGTTGAGAAACAAATATCTCTCTGACCTTCTCATTGGTAAGCAGAGGCTGTAGGCAACATGGACCACAGTGAAGAAAAAACTTAGTAATCCGAGCTGTTTTCTACACTGCAACCAGGTTTCCAACCAAGGCGGAAATCTCCTATACTTGGTGCCGTAATAAAGTTGATAAGCAGCTGCCAGGAGACCTGCTAGGTATACCAGGGAGAGCAAAGTAATGGCAACTATAGGTAAGGTTTTATTCACAATCTCAATAGGAATTTTGTAAAAGTCACTCTGTTGGTTTCTAGCATATGGATGAATCACATCTCTGACAAAGGAATAAAGGAAAAAAAATGTGGCCAAGCTTATAGCTACCACCACTGGCCCTCTCCAGAGAGTAAAGAGTCGTAGGGGTAAATTTTCAATCTCTCTGGCTGATGATAAGGATCCCAAGTCAACGGGAATGAAATTCAACTGGCGGGCAAGTTCAATAACCTGTTGTCGGGCTTGAATATTGTTGCTGCATATATAAACCTGTGGGAAAAATAAAAAAACTCAGCATTACCACCGTTGTTTATAAACATGGTATCAATCGCATGCTCCACTTACGGAGCATCACCTGTGATGAACCTGAGTGATGCAAATGGTTAAAGTTCAGGAGATAAGGCATTTATGAATGTATTAACCTATTATTAATAGGTTTTAAACCGTGTCATGAGAACAAAAAAGTCCTTGCCACTTATGATAACAGGACAATAAAATGCAGGAAAATGTAGCTGCAACCTCGAGCGTCAGAGGTGATCCCCCAGGTGGGGGCGGGGGCAGGTGGAAAGAAAAGTGTACTCTTCTAGGCATGGTTCAGTAGCAGCAGCCGGGTAAGGCCTCCTCTCCAGGGGTTTAGGTGGACTTTGAGCTGCTGGTCATGCCCCTGCCCCACTCCACCTCTCTAATTCCCACAGGGGACAGTGTGGGGCTGGCACTCCCTGCTGTCATGAACAATATGTAGTTTTAGCACTGTAGCAGTTCTGTCTAGTAGTATGAGTGCAAACACTGCCCTTTACAGATATTTAGCATGACTGGAAGTGGGCATGCACTTTGGATGGCCATCTGCAATTAAAACCTTTAAATTATGTCATGATGCTGTATTTTTAAATAAAATTTAATAAGATTTTAAATAAAATTTAGGTTTAGAAACCAATACACCAAGTATCTCAGAAAAACCATAATAATCTCAGGTATACTATTTCATTGGTCAGTATATTAAATTCTTTCATCTCTAAATAATGATGATATACCTGGCAAGTAAAAAAATTATAAGGCTTAGTTAATTTAAATAGAAAAGCAACTGTCCTTTTCTAAGACAAAGATATTACTTTTACAGAAACTCTAATAACGTGATGGGTGGAGGCAAGGGTAGGCTTTCAAACTATCGAAATCTGTTAGATACTATAATATAGTTGAAAATTCAACAAGTGTTTATTGAGCCCCAAGTTCATTACTGTAGTGAGCTGCTATTACTAATGGGTAGGCCACCTCATTCAAGGCTAGAAAAATATTGCTATAAAGTCTCCAAATAATGTTTGGGGAAAACAAATTCCTAAATATATCCCTAAAGATGTTTGTATAAGAACTCTAAAATAGACCACCTAGAAATATTTGCATGTTTCTATTTATGTAATGGTGACAATATGACACTCTTTGGATTATTAATCTCAGATAACATTAGCCAGATGAAGGACAAATCCTACTTGAATGAATATTATATAATCATTTATGAATTTTTAAAATAGAGGTCCTTTTATAACAGAAGTAAGAAAAAATTATTCAAAATTAATTCATTACAGTCGTGACAATGTCCACCATTCCACATAAATTTTTTTAAAAACTCATTTGGAAAAAATTTTGTATAAATTATAATATGACATAATATGATATAATAAGTCTAAAAATAAACCAAACATTCAAAATAAAGGCACAAACACTACAAAATACAAATTTAGACTATTTTGTAGCTTATTTTGAATTTCATCACTGTTCCACATTTTTTTCTGTTAAAAATTTAAATTTGGAAAAAATATGGGTATATATGATTAAATTCAGGTTTGTCTCACAGGTCCTGGTTCTAATTTGCTTATTCTATATCTACTGCTAAACTTTGGTGGATATGCAAAAGAAAAAAAAGATTCAGAAATAGCCTGTAGAAAAGCATATGTTCTTTTACTAGTCATTAAAATAAAGACAGGAAAGTAAATGGATATCATGACTCTGATATACAGCATACAATGATATAATACTTAAACTTATTTTCTAAGGAATCGAATCAACTGTCTTTACAGACAAAAACAATAAAAGTGTTTTATAATCATGCTTAATTATAATGCATAAGCACATTTAAAATATTTTTTTTAACATATTTTATGTGTTTACTTATAAAAGCTCATTCCACAATGGTGTTGACCGAGCTCCCCATCTGCTTTATTCTCAAGTTGAACTGGATGAAGTTCACATTATTTTCCCAGATTTCCACATCATTTTGGGAATGGGAATGTGCCCTTACAAGGTCAGGACATTAATCTTCAGGTGCTCATAATTAATTTTCAAATGATAATCATTGGAAAGTGTCAGAATTTGGTTTTAAAATGTTTGATATTTGTTTAGCTGTTTAACTACAAAATACCAGATACATAAGAATAAAAATGTAAAATACATACCTGCCGGCTGGCATCCTTAGGTCCTAACTGAAGTGCCCAAGCTGAGACAACATTAAATCCTTTGACAATCAAAGAATCTGGGAATAATGACGCCAAATATTCAGCATTGGATTCTGGGTACTGGTTTATCCTCATGTTATTGCTCACATCAATCAGGATTTTACCCACAAGCAGATGTCTTAGGTCCCACAGGGAGGTATAATGTTCTCTATGTATAGCAACAAATATTATATTTGTTTTTGTGAGAGCATCTTCATGATGGGTGACATCTACCACATGAGGAAAAAATTCAGAAGCAAACTTAGGATTTCTGCTTCCTATGACCACATGATAGCCACATCTAATAAGTCGAATCGTCAAGGATTTGGCAAAATCTCCACTTCCAATCACACCTACAGTGACTTTCCTTGCATCTTTGATACCATTTATGCCATTAGGTAAAAAAGTTTCACTAAGGCTCTTAGGGCTTCCCATCATAGAGATTGATTCCATGATACAGACACTTCCAAGATCACCAAAAATATCCTAGGGGAGAGAAAATAAAATGTTCATCAGTTACCTATTACTGAACATTAAAACACTTCTAGACATTGTAATAATGTGTATTTCTAGAGGTAAAATATTTCACCACACTTTAACATAGAGCACAGTAAGACACAATTTGTAAGCTAAAAAAGGATCACTATTCTGGTTTCGCTTCATATCATATAAATCTTTCGTGTTTTAAAAAAGCATCTCAATAGGAAAATTAACTGTCACAAAGGTGATGTGCTAAAGTGGGGCTTCTCAAATTTTAGTGTGCACACAGATCACTTGGGAATCTCGTTAAAATATAGATTCTGATTGAGTAGGTCTGGAGGGAGGCGCGACATTCTGCATTTCTAATGAAAGCAATACCAGTGCTGGTCTGAGGACCCCTCTTTGAGCAGCAAGGCACTAGTGACGCAGGACTGGAAAGTCCCCAAATTGGGGTTTAGCTCAGGAGGGTACTTGGCTTTGCCTGGGAAAGAATTAAAGGACAAGCTGGTGGTGTTAAACAGCAACGTTTACTGAAGCAGCAGTTTACAGCAGCAGCAGAGGTACTGCTCCTTACAGAGTAGGCCTACCCTGTAGGCAGTGTGCCTAGAGTAGCAGTTCAGCGGCAGCTCTGCACTCATATTTAAACCTAGTTTATTTATATGCAAATTAAGGGGTGATTTATGCAGAAATTTTTAGGATGAGGGTTGTAACTTCTGGGTTGTTGGGCTGTTGCCATGGAAAGGGGTGGTAACTTCTGGGCATTGCCATGGCAATAGTAAACTGACATGGCACACTGGTGGGCATGTCTTATGGGGAGGTGCTTCTGCCCTGACCTCAGTTTGGTCCAGTGTCTGAACCTTGCCTCTGGAGTCAAGATCTGCCTCCTACCTCACTGGAGCACATGAGAAAAGGGACTGAGGTTTTCACTCAGAACTTTTTTGAAAAACACACTTGTAACAAGCATGATTACCCAGCTTCTGAGCAGATCAGAGGCAGCAAATCACAAATGCTGCTAGAGGCAGAGAGGACTGTGATACTAAGTGATGGATCACAAGACAAGAGAAGAAAGAAAAACCATTTTTTAAAAAGCCATTTAAACCAAAACTGTCTAGAGTCATTTGAGGTGGAGGTTATAAAGTTCCCTCTATACTTCAGTAGCTAGTGACTTTATCATTAAATGAGAGCTAGATAAATCAGCTAACAATGAACCCTGGCACTTAAATAATATCTTAAGAAAAATAGGCATCAAAATATAACAAAAGAGTAAATACCATGGACTTCTATCATTCACTCTAGATCTTACAGTGTATCATTGAGAAAGATAGCTTACCTATGGAAAAAGGGATTAGTAATATGCTTATGGTCTTAAATTACATAATATTCATGAAATCTTTTTCTTCCCCTTTGTAAGAAACATGGCGGTGCTTTGGTCAAGGACAGGCAGAGGTAAGCATCCAGAGTGAGTTTACAGCACAGGCATATAACTTCACTTGTTATCATAGCCATGTAAACATAACAGAGAAGCTCACCACCATCGTTATAACATAGGGAAAACTCATCACTTGGCTCCAAGCCACTATTGTCTGTAAAAGGTATAATTGCCCTGCTGACACTGTACAGGCACTCTTGTGCCCAGAGAAAAAGAGAGTCAGAGCTGTCTGTCTTTGCAGACAGACAGGGGGAGCCAGGACACAGCTTGGCTTGCCCATGCCCAGAGAGAGAAATTGAAATAGTTAAGGTGCTGACTCCAAAGGCAAGGGAGAGCAGGCCCCGCAGCTGTGTGTGGGAGCCACCAGACTAAGCAGCCGAAACAGGATGGACAGTGTGAGAAAGTTGTTGATGAGAGTTGCTGTTGAATAAAATCATCTTTCACCTGCCTACAGCCGTTGGAGTATTCTTTCTGCTCATCCACCCACGCCCTTTGGACCTCAACATGACGCCGTTTTATTTGTTGGCTGCATAAACTATAATGCAGTTATTTTTCCTGGAAAAATCTCTCAAATTATTTTTTAGTTGAGAGACTAACATCTGAAATGTTCATATTTGGAATAATTTGCTCAAGAATACAAATCAGGTTGCCATGAATTAGTGTCAAAATTGGGTCTGAAAGAAAAATACTCTTCCATTCTACCCTCATTGCACAATTTCTTTTATGCTCATAGCAGATGTGGACCACTTCAGAGGATTTAATGGACTTTACAGGCACAGGTGGAATGTTTCAAAAATATGTTGGTTTACTAAATGAAATGTGAAATGACTAGAACCAGGAAAATTCAACTTTTTACCCTAGAAATGAGTCACATCCAGTAACTCCGAATACTTCAGTATGTTAAACTTTAGAAAGACAATAATTATAGTAATATTACTTAATGCTTATATAGGACATAATGTATTTCAGCTCTCTTGTGGTTTTTACGTATTAATTGATTGAATCCCCACAACCACCCTAAGAGACAGGTGCTAATACTGTCACACCCACTTTGTAGATGAAGAAACTGAGACCTGCAGAAGATAATTAATTTATCCAAGGACATAAAGACAGAAAACAGGGGAGCCAGGATTTGAACCCAGGTAGTCAGTCCAGCTGAGACATGTGTTATTCAGGTGCATGTACGGAGTTTAGGAAAGGGTATTTTCTTGGGGTTATAAGTATCAAGGTGTAACAATTATGGTTGTACTCAAATTAGTATGTTATTCCTTTTTCTTTGGTCATTTCATTCCTCCTCAGCGTTACCTAGGAGTAACCAATCCTGGGAAAGAAGAACTTTTACTATTTTTAAATCAATCACATGTTTCATTTCACACCTTTCAAGACAGACCACTCCCTTGGTGTGGTCCACGCACCCAGAAGGGCAGGCAGGAGTCAGAGGTACCAGGGTAGGAAAAAAACTGTCAGTATCCATTTGGAGATGTCACTGGCAATGTTGGGAATCAAGAGCGGTTAAAGAAACCAGAAGTAATGAAAACCATGCTCATTTCATTCAAAAGTTAATGGTAATCATGTGCATTATCTAAGGGTAAAAAAGGTTGCTAGATTCACACAAGGGAATCCAAGTTTCCTATATCCCAGCCCGGAGTTCTTCTGAGTATATACCGTAGCATCTCCCAAAATATAAGAATTGCAAAATCTTTAAATCTAACAATCATGATGATCAAGACTTTTTCAAACAGAAACAAAAACAAAACAACATTAATTATCTGCTTATTTTACAAAGCAAGCGCAAAACCCTTCTGTAAATCAGAATGTGAACAGGTAAAAATTTTAGTTTGCTGCAGGTTCCTTTATAGTTGACTAGTCTTTCTTCTCTTGCTGTTTTTAAAATTCACTCTTTGTCTTTTACTTTTGACAACATGGCTATAATGTGCTGTGGGGAAGACCTTTTTGTATTGTATCTTTTTGGAGATCTCTAAGTTACCTGTATCTGGGTGTCTACATCTCTCACTAGACTTGGGAAGTTTTCATTGTTGAATAACTTCGAATGCAAATGGATTAAATTTTCAACTTAAAAGATATAGACTAGCAATAGATAAAAAATCATGACCCAACTGTATGCTGGGTACAAGAAACCCATCTAACCTATAAAAACACATATAAGACTGAAAGCAAAGGGATGGAGAAAGATATTCCATGCAAATGGAAACCAAAAGTCACTATACTTATATCAAATAAAACAGAGTTTGAGTCAAAAACAGTATAAAGAGACAATGAAGGTCATTAAATAATGATAATGGATCAATTCTAGCCAGAGGATATCACAATTCTAAACATATATACACTCAACAACAGACTACTCAGATATATTAATACAAATAAAATGTTATCAGATCTAAAAGGAGAGACAGACTCCAATACAACAATGGTTGGGGACTTCAACACCCCCTGCCAGCACCTGACAGATAATCTAGACAGAAAATTAACAAAGAAACATTGGATTTAAACTATACGTTAGACCAAATGGACCTAACAAACATTCACAGAACATTTTATACAACAGTTACAGAATACTAATTCTCATCAGCACATGGACATTCTCTAAGAATGACCATGTTAGAACACAAAATAAGACTTGACAAATTTTTTAAAAATCAAAGTCATATCAAGTATTTCCTCACATCACAATGGAATAAAACTAGAAGTCAATAACATGAGGACCTTTTGAAACTGTAAAAATAAATGATTAAACAACATGCTTCTAAATGACTACGGTGGCAAAGAATAAATTAAGGAAGAAATCAAAAAATTTCCCTTAACAAATACAAATAAAAATGCAACACACCAAAACCTATGAGATACAGCAAAAGCGGTGCTAAGATGGAAGTTTATAGCAATAAATAAATTTATAGCAATAATAATAAGTTTATAGCAAACAATAAGTTTATAGCACCTACACCAAAAAATCATAACAATTTCAAATAAACAACATAATGATGTACCTCAAGGAACTAGAAAAGCAAAAACAAGCCAAACCCCATATTGGTAAAAGGAAAGTAATAATAAAGATCCGAGCAGAACTAGACAAATTGGGACTTAAAAAACAACACAAAGGATGGATGAAACAAAAAGTTTTGTTTTTTGAAAAGATAAAATCGATAAAGTACTTGCTAGACTAACCAAGAAAAAAGAGGAAATACTCCAATAAAAAATCAGAAATGGAAAAGGAAACATTACAATTGATACCACAGAAATACATAAGATCGTGAGAAGTTATTATGAACAACTACACACCAACAAACTGGAAAACCTAGAGGAAATGGATAAATTGCTACACACATACAACCTACCAAGACTGAAACAGGTAGAAACCGAAAACCTGGACAGAATAATAACAAAAAAGTTGAGGCAGTAATTTAAAAACTCCCAATAAAGAAAAGTCCAGGGCCACATGGCTTCACTGCTGAATTCTACCAAACTTTCAAAACAGACCTAACACCAATTCTCTTCGAACTATTCCGAAACATTGAACAGGAGGGAATTCTGCCTAACTCATGCTATGAGATCAGCATTAGCTTCATACCAAATGCAAACAAGCCTCAACAAAAAAGAAAACTACATACTAATATTCCTGATGAGGACAAATACAAAAATTCTCAATAAAATACTAGCAAACCAAGGGCCAGACATGATGGCTCATGCCTGTAATCTCAGCACTTTGGGAGGCCAATGCAAGAGGATCAATTGAAGCTAGGAGTTTAAGCCCAGCCTGGGCAACATAATGAGACCCTCATCTCTACAAAAAATTTAAAAATTAGCTAGGTGTGGTGGCACACACCTGAAGTCCTAGCTACTCGGGAGCTGAGGCAGGAGAATCACTTGAGCCCAGAAGTTGAATGCTGCAGTGATTTATGATTACATAACCGCACTCCCTCCTGGGCAACAGAGCAAGACCCTGTCTCCTAAAAAGTGTGTGTGTGTGTGTCTGTAGAAGCAAATCACATCTAACAACTCATTAAAAAGACACATCATGATCAAAGGGGATTTATTCCAGGGACACATCCCAGGGATACAAGGATGGTTCAACATATGCAAATCAATAACTGTGATACATCACCTAAAGAGAATGAAGGACAATAACCATATGATCATCTCAACAGATGCAGAAAAAGCATTTGAGAAAACTTAGCATCCCCTCATGATAAAACTTTCAACAAACTAGGCATAGAAAAAATATGCTTCAACATAATAAGGGCTTATATGATCTATATAATAATAATGATAGCTATCATTATTTTGAAATAGGGAAAAGCTCAAAGCCTTTCCCCTATGAACAGAAATAAGACAAGGATGCCACTTTCACCACTTCTAATCAACATTGTATTTGAAGTCCTATCCAGAGCAACCAGGAAAGAAAAAGAATAAAAGGTACCCAAATTGGAAAACAGGAAGGTCAAACTGTCCCGTTTTGCTGATGATATGATCTTAGATCTAGATACACCTAAAGATTTCACAGAAAAACTCTTAGATCTGATAAATAAATTCAATAAAGTTGCAGGATACAAAATCGACGTACAAAAATCAGTACCATTTCTCTACACCAGCAATGAACTTGCTGAAAAGGACACCAAGAAGGCAATCCCATTTAC
This sequence comes from Chlorocebus sabaeus, assembly GCF_047675955.1. Taxonomy (NCBI): domain Eukaryota; kingdom Metazoa; phylum Chordata; class Mammalia; order Primates; family Cercopithecidae; genus Chlorocebus; species Chlorocebus sabaeus. Next base: position 62,605,333 of record NC_132924.1, read on the forward strand.
GATAGCTATTAAAAACAAAAAAACAAAACAAAACAAAAAACTAGGAATATATTTAACCAAGGAGGTGAAAGTTTGCTACAAGGAAAACTACAAAGCACTGTAGAAAGAAATTAAAGATGATATAAACAAATGGAAAAACATTCCATGCTTATGGATTGGAAAAATTAATATCATTAAAATGGCCATACTGCCAAAAGCAATATACAGATTCAATGCAATCCCTATCAAAATACCAATGTCATTTTTCATAGAATTAGAAAAAGCAATCCTAAAATTCACACAGAACCAAAAAATATCCTGAATAGCTACAGCAATCCCAAGCAAAAAGAACAAAGCTGAAGGCATCACACTACCTGACTTCAAAATGTATTACAAGGCAATAGTAACCGAAAAAACATGGTACCGGTATAAAAACAGACACATAGACCAATAAATGCAACAGATTAAGAGAATTCACACAAAAAAAGAAAAAAATCCACACATTTACAGCCAACTGATTGTCAACAAAGGCACCAGGAATATACACTGGGGAAAGGATATCCTCTTCAAATACATGGTACTTGGAGAACTGGATATCTGTATGCAGAAGAATAAAACTGGACTCCTGCCCCTCGCCATATACAAAAATCAACTCAAGGTCAACTAAAGACTTAAACATAGGACCCAAAACTATATAATTTCAAGAAGAAAACATTGGGGAAATATTTGAAGACACTGGTCTAGGCAAAGATTTTTTGGCTAGGACCTCAAAAGCACAGCAACAACAACAACAACAAAATAGACAAATGGGACTATATTAAACTAAAAGACTTCTGTGCAGCAGAGGAAACATCAACAGAATGAAGAGACAACCTATTGAATAGGAGAAAATATTTGCAAACGATTAATCTGACAAGGGACTAATATCCAGAATATACAATGAACTAAAAAACTCAACAATAAAAAACAAATAATCCCATAACCATGGGTAAAGGTCATGAATAGACATTTTTCTGAAGAAGACAAAGAAATGGTCAACAGGTATATGAAAAAATACTCAGCATCACTAATCACCAGGGAAATGCATATCAAAACCACAATGAGATTTCAATTTATCCCAATTAGAACTGTTATTATTAAAAGACAAAAACAACAGATGCTGACAAGGATTCAGAGAAAAGGGAACCCTTATACGCTGTTGGTGGAAATGTAAATTAGTACAGCCACTATGGACAAAGTATGGGAGTTGTTTCTCAAAAGACTAAAAATAGAACTACCATACAATCCAGTAATCTCACTACTGGGTATTATCCACAGGAAAAGAAATTAGTATATCAAAGAGATACCCGTCCTCAGGGTTTTTTGTTTTTTTTTTGTTTTGTTTTGTTTTTCTTTGCGCACTAGTCACACTAGCAAAGATATGGAATCAATCTACATGTACATCAACAAAAGGATAAAGAAAATGTGTTATGTATACACAATGAAATATTATTCAGCCTTAAAAAAATGAAATCACGTCATTTGCAGCAACATGGATAGGAGTGGAGGCCACTATGTTAAGTGAAATAACCCAGGCACAGAAAGGCAAATATCGTATGTTTTCACTCGTGTGTGGAGCTAAAAAAGTGGATCCCATGGAGGTAAAGATTAGCATAAGAGATATCAGAGGCTGGAAGGATGTGTTGATGGGAGGAGGGGATGAAGAGATGTTGGTTCATGGATACAAATGTACAGTTAGAAGAAATAAGTTCTAATGTTCAATAGCAAAGTAGGTTGCCTATAGTTAGTAACAATGTACTGTGTATTTCAAAGTGGCCAGATGAGATGACTTGAAATGTTCTTAACACATAGACATGATAAGTACTCAAGGTGATGAATTCCCCCCAAATCCCAACCAGATCATTACACATTGTACGGATATAACAAATACTCATGTGTACCCCATAAATATGTAACATGTATCAATTTGTTTTAAAAGTTAGTGTAAGCAGGCTTCTTCAAGAAATAAATCCTACTTCCCTCAAGGTTCTGAAAACCCTACTGGCCAGTGAGTGTGGCCTGAATATTGCTGACCTGGCTTGGCACTATGCTTATGGTAGCAAGGGAGAGTCACACTGTTTTGGCACATGGAGAAGCAGAACTGCAATCTCAGAGTTGCTTCTGAATGTAGCTACTGAAGCAGTGTTTCTCAACCCTAGGTGCATGCTCTAATGATCCAGGGAGTTTTAAAACACAGTGATCACAGGTCACCCCCACCACCCAGTTTTCGTTTAATTGGTCTGGGGTTCATCCTAAGCCACAACAGTTTTTTAAAAAGATTAGCAGATGTTTTATTATGCAACCAAGATTGAAAATCACTCTACTAAAAGATTCAGAATTCAATCTAATACTTTCATCATTTGGCGATAGTAGATGTGGCTTTTTGACCTTCACTTATGTTAATTTTTACATTGTTGTTTGTAGTAATGAAAAATTACAATTGTGAAAGAGTAGCAAGCAGTTACCTTTGAATACAGGACGCTGAATACGCATGCAGTTCTTTCCCCTTTTCCACTCAAAGAGGAGCAGTATCAGAAGGTCCACTCACTATTTTGCAATTTCCTCTCTCCACTTTCTGGGAAGGGCAATGCCATTCCTTAAAACGCGTCACTCCTTGCACGGCACACTTTGTTCCTGTTGTTTCATAATATTCAAAATTCAGAATGTTTCTATGACTATATCTCTTCTTTCTGTTCTATAAGGGGATCCCCTCCCCGGTTCTCCAGACATCACAATCCTGCTGACCTGAGCAGACCAGTGTTTCTAAGGAAATGACTCACTAGAAAGGCACTTGTCAAACTTTAATGCAAATATTATCACCTGGGGATCTTTTTAAAATGCACACTAAGATTCTCTAGGTCTAGAGGGAGGTTAGACATTCTGCATTTCTCACAAGCTCCCAGGTGATGCCCATAGTGTCTCTACCTTTTCTTTTGATGTTATTCATAAGGAATCCAAATTAAATAGCTGATAAAACTGTGTCATTTATAGGCTTGGTGTGGTGGCTCACGCCTGTACTCCCAGCAGTTTGGGAGGCCAAGGCAGGTGGATCACTTGAGGTTAGGAGTTCGAGATCAGACTGGCCAACACGATGAAACCCCGTCTTTACTAAAAATGCACAAAAATTAGCCAGGGGTGGTGGCAGGTGCCTGTAATCCCAGCTACTTGGGAGGCTGAGGAAGGAGAATCGCTTGAACCAGGGAAGCAGAGGTTGCAGTGAGCTGAGATCGCACCACTGGACTCCAGCCTGGCAACAGAGTGAGACTCAGCCTCAAAACAAAAACAAAACCAAACAAAAACAAAAAACAACTATGTCATTTATAGAAAGTTGTGTTTTCATGGTGTAGGGGTAAAAGAGCAGGCCTAAGTTTCTGCAATCACTTTGATCCTTTGAGTCTCGATTTCCTTTGTTAAATGGCAAACAAATAGGTTATACTTGACTCTGGTGGTAGTTTCCAACACTAAATAAGTCTTGAAGCTGTGTGATAATGGTAATATCACCACCCTATATTTAACACTTCAACTTCGGGAGCTCAATCTAAAAGTGTGTGCCAAGGACATAGTTTTCTTGAATGGGCATTTGACTTGCTGTACACATTTAATACTTGAGAATGTATTATTATGATAGGGAATTCAGTTACACTCAGCTAGACAGCCTCTTAAGGTTTTCAGTTTAGAAGGATTTCCTAAACATTCCTGAAGCTGAATGGCAGCTGTTGTGCTATGTTAATTTTGAAAAATAGAACCTAATTTGTTTCACGCATAAATAGGACATTTATTATTGGATGACAGCAACTCTGAAAGGGCTGTCCGCAGAGGTTTTGATGATATTTCACAACCTGCTGATTTGGAAAGGCTATCAAGAAAACATAACTCTCCAGGGTCATGAGGTGGGGTGGTGTAACCTTCACTTTGTGGGCCCACATCTGAACATCTCTTCTTCATCGTCTCTCCTGCAAACACCCACTCATGGTACTTCACCATACCCTCTCCCTGTCCTTAATGCTGTCCTCACTGCTGTCCTCTACTGACTTCTAGTTTATTCCTTATGACTGCAGACTCTGGCTCCCAGTATACACATGGTCATCTTCTCTACCCCAATAACTATCGTGTTTTTCCTGGACTTTATCATTCAAGTGGATGAACCATTCAACTTCAGGGGCTATTTCCTTGACTTATTCATTGGAGGTAATGAATTTTTGCCTCTACCCCACCTCAGTCATTCACTTCCTGAAATCTCCAAGCACTATCTGCAGGACTTCCAATAATCTTAGTTTAAATATCCACACTGATAATTCTAGACAGCAAAAGAAATCTGATCTGTTGACCTCGACCTCTCTAATTGCTTAATATCCTGTACTCTCCATCAGCCTGCTCTGGTATCTCTTTAAACCGAGACTAGATTTATAGTCACTCCCTTGAAAAGATCCTCAACTCTCTGACTCTCCATCATATCTGCTTGGCAAAACTCTAGTCCTGGAAGAACCTAGCTATCCATTTTCTCTGTATCTGTATCCACGTTGGTGAAGGTTGCTGGAGAAAAACCAGAAAACTGAGCTCATTAGTTTCACCTTAAATTAACAATCACCAACTTTACCTATCAAAGACCAGTCTATCCACTTATGTCCTGGAGAGCCTCCCTTTTTTGCCTCCCCAGGGGATATGGTTATGACCTATTTCTGTGACATCTCAAACTTCACAGGTTCAAACCTGAACTTTTTCCACCCAGACCTGGTCCCATTTGCCTGGAAATGTGTAAATGCCACCATTACCCACTAGTTGCTCCAATCAGAAAATTGTGAGTCATTCTTGAGTCCTTGCTGTCTCTCAGTTTTGACATAAAATCCTACACCAACTCTTGTTCTCCAACATATTTCATAAATCCCTCTCCACCAATACCAGGCTAGTTCAGGTTTCTATCATCTCACCTGGACTCTGCAAACATTTCCTAATGGGTCAGCCTACTTTCTCTTTGGACCCTTTCCAAACCATCTCCACAGCAGCTAAGATCATCTTAAAATGTAAATCGTCATAAAAAATCTCTCCTTAAAATCAGTGTTCCTTGTACTTAGAACTACAGCCACCTTCCTATCACATAAAAGGTCCTGAATGAGTTTGCCCCCGCTTCCTCTCTCTAACTTTATCTGTATTGTTCACCCACAGCATCCTCTTCTAGAAGGAGAAAAGAACAACCACTTTATGTACCTTGGGAACTTTTCATATACTGTTCCATCTCTATAGCAGAATAATTCACTCAGCCCTTGTTAAATTTATTTTCTAATATTTTATATAATTGTTTCTTTTCTGTTTACTATTTCTCTCATTGAACAATAAGCTGCATGAGGGAAGAACCATGTTTGTCGTGTCCGTGATCACTGCCTCCACATTGTCTGGCAGTGTAACTTAGGATGCCATAAAACTTCTTTGTTATGTAATGCATCAAAAAAATTCAGGACAAAAAGTGAATAATTCTCTAGATCAGACTTCTCTTTTTGTTGAAAAGACATGTGGGCCCTGAAGGGGTAGGTGATTTATCAATGTTGATATTATGTTATGTTAAATGTTATGTTATGTTAAATATTACGTTAAATATTATGTTATGTTAAATGTTATGTTAAAGTCTCAGTTACCTCAATGTCCTGGTTTCTGGCCCAGCAGGAATAAATACATCTCCTGATGTCCTATGTCCTCTATCACACCTGCAGTCTTACTCTTTCGCATTTTTGGTGTATCCTCTTTCTCACTTTTCTAACTCATTTACAATCCTTTCTTTAAAAATTTGTCTTCACCTGTCCTGTTTTTTTTTCTCAGTATTAAAATACAACTATGCTCATTCACCACATTTTCCATAGCACCAGTACAATAAAAAGTGACTTGGATAAAGCTTTTCATTTCCTTACTGCAAATTTGCTCAAGTTATCATTCTCAACATTGTCTCATTTCCCCATACCCTGACAGAGTGACTAGCTAAGAGGCAGAAAGTGCAGCCACCCCAATGGCAGCATATACAGTTACTCTTATGTTTCTAAACATCCTGCAAATTATTTAGGACGGGTGTTTTGTTTTGTTTTGTTTTTCCATTAAATAGCCTCAAGCTTTGAAGCAACCGAGAAAGAATCGGAGTAAAAAAAATTATAGGGTTAAAGAAAGAAAAAATAAACAGAGATCAATAAAATGAAGAAATAATAAAGTGGAGAAAAGGAAGGATGGAGAGGTGCTTTAGAAAACAAAAAGGGTTCCAAACAGCGGGGCTGTTAAAAGGACTAGAATCTAAGTCAGGAGGTTGGGGGTGGGGGTGGGGCAGGAGTCTGAATTCTGTTTCTCCTATAGTGATGAGCGACAATTAACTATGGCCTAGACTGTCTTTCCATTTAAAAAACTAACTGCCCGAGGAGTAAAAACTGACACCAATCCTTCTCCACGGGGTGGGAGAGATAATAAATGGAAATCTCCCAACAAAAATGCTCTTTATCTCTCTGCTCTATTTTAAGAGCAAGATTTTTAGGGCATAATTTTCAACAAGTTTTGGCTGAGGCTGAACACAGGGCTCAAAGATAATTTAGGACAGTCAAAGAAGAGGCCAATTACTTTCTAACAGAAATGGCCTAAACACACCACGATTACATTACTCGGAAATAAACAAAATGACTGCTAGAAATACCTGTTCGCAAGCAGCACTGCACGATCTTCCATGAAATGCCCTGCATCAACCCAAAGTAGCAGGGAGACTACCAAGGGGGCGAAAGTAATCTGCCTGTCCTTTCCTGCTGGGACCCATCCTACCTGGGACAATGTCTCCTGGCCTTCTTTCTCCTGGGCCCAACCTCTAGGACTTGCCCTTAGCTCTAGGAGACCAAGAGGAGGAGGAGGGGGAATCAGTGGAACAGACACCCTTCTCCACCCTTCTCACTTTCCACCTCAAGGTGCCAGGAGATCAGGGACCCCGCAGCTCAGGGCGGACGCCCGCTGAGGGCGCGGAATCGGGGAGAACGGATGCAGCTCGTGGCGCCGACTGCATCTTGACCCTCAACTCCGCCGCCACCACCTCCTTTCACGCTCCTCCCCGACCCGCTCACCTCCGCGCCCCCCGCGCCCTCCACGCCGGGCAGGGGCGAGCCTTGCAGCTCCCCGGGAGCGGCGCCGACTCCCCAGGGCCCACCCGGGGGCCAGGGCCTACGGACTGCACCTCCGACTGGCGGCTGCAGGGTGGCTGCGGCTGCGGTCCCGCTCCAGCTGCTTCCCCGCCTACCCAAGCTGGATCGTGTACAGCCAGGGAAGAGGCAGGAGGGAGGCGTGCGGAGGCCGGCTTGGCAGTGACGCGCCGCTAGGGGCTGCGCTTCTGGACAGATCGTGGCACCCAGGGCCCGAGGAACGCCGACTGGAGTCTGGAAGAGCAGTGGAGAGCGGGGGAGGAGTCGGGGAGCTCGGAGGGGGCCGGGGTGTGTTGGGGGAGCTGGGGAGGGCCCAGAGCACCGAGAGGGAGCCAGCAGTGAGTGCACTAGGGAGCCACATACACACGGCTCGGCAGCTTTGCGCACCCCTCTATCGGGAGCGGCTGAGTATCCGCCTGGCTCGCCTGCAGGGTTCCTCCCTGGTCTTCAGGAGATTTTGAAGCAGCTCTAGAAGAGTAAAGCCCATTTTTCAACTCCGTTTCTTTTTGTAATGTGGGGTCACCTTTCCGCTCTAGAAATTGCTTTTCTGACGCGATTCCTACCCCAACTCTCGCCAAAGGGCCCTGGTTCCCACCTCCCCAGTCTTAGCTTCTGACAAGCCTCCAAGAAACTGCGCTTTTTTCTTTTGTAGGTGTTCTTTTGCCCCATGTTTGCCCCACCCCAAACGTCTTTTGACTAGACTATGTCCTTGGAATAAAATGTTCCGAAATACCTTTCATGAACACTCCCTCGGATAGGAGGACCCTCACAGACCATGAACTGCAGAGATTATTCTGTTGACTTTGACCTTCACTCTAGCTGGTGCCCCGCGAGCTTTGGTGTGGGGGAAAGGAAGGTTAGGCCTTGAGTCAGGAGACCTGTGTTCCTGCGAAAGCCACTTACCTTCTGGGGCAGCTATGGCTTTGAATGTTTCAGGGAATCCCCTGAGAGCACCTTTGGCTCTGGGTTTCTGTACATTTTCTCCCTGCAGATTACCAAGTAAAAGTACCTTTTATCTTTTGTGTAGAAGTTGTCAGTAGAAGCAGCAAGAAATCTTTATTCCCAAATGTAAAATCAATTTACCAAAAATTCTGCAATTTGGGGAAATTTTTTTTCTTACATTAGTAAAGTACCATTTCAACAAATTAGATTTAAAAATTATCCCTCTAGGTGGTTTATTAACCAGACAAACAATAACAACAACAACAACGAGAGGGGGTCTTAGATCGATCACTGGGGCACTGCACTTTCCCCTTTGTAGTCCATACACAGATTAACCTTTGCAAATGCTGCTTTGGAAATACATCCTTTGTTTGACTTGAAATGTAACCCCTCCCCTACCACCAAATATTATTAAGGTTTAAAGTTTAGGCAGAAGCTAAGGTTTTAACGATGTGTCAGAGTGTGGAACCATCGACAGCTGGTAGAATACTTTCCATTTTGGTTACTGGAAACAAGTCATTAAATCTAATATCAATTTTAATAATTTCGCTTCAACAAAACTGTCAAATAATGAGATTCATGGAGTTTTTTCTAGTAGTTCTTCTGGAGAACTTGTGGAGAAAATTCATGAATCTTAGCAGTTAACAAAAAGTATATAGCTTTTCCATATATTTTTAAAAGCCATAGAATTATATAACTTCCCCACAGGGTTATTAAAACGAATTGCACTTTCTAACTTCTACAACCATAAATTATACTGTAAAACATGTAGGTAAGCCATAGATTTTAAATATTTTTAAAAGCTGTCTTAATATGGGCTTTGACTATTTAGAAAATAAAGTAATGTGAAATCCCTTTTCCCAAATGAGAATCAGCGAGTCAACAATTTACAGTTTCCAGAAGGGATATCTCTTTTTCATGCTTGAACTACTAAAATAAGCAAATATCTTTGATGGAAAATCTAATGTTACCAAATGTGTTCCAGAAGACTGTTGGTGTTAATACAAAGCACGATTCCTTTAACTTCCATGGTAACTAATTTTATCATTGTTTTTCAGTTGGAGATGCAGAGTATGAAAATGATTTTGCAAGACTTTTCCAGGTCATGAGGTGCTCTCTGAGAAATCTCTTCTGTTCCCTAAAGTAGTAAGTGACTCAACTGAAGTGAAGCAATAATTATTAAATGGATCTCTAGTGGCCTAGAGGTATTAACACATTTTTTTTCCTTTGAAGTTATTATGCAACTGAATGACTTTAGAGTGGTAGTTCCCCAAATGTGTGACTTTAGGCACTAGTTTGCCTAAATGCTGCTCTAGGAACTCATTCACTACAAAAATATTTATTGAGCCACTTCTATATGCCCTGGCTGGCACTCTAGGAACAGTGATGAAGAAGACAGATATATTTACCTGTCCTGATAGAAGTTACAGTTTGGTGAAAACGATAAATTAGTAACAAGTGCAAAAAAGATTTATACAGATTTATTTACACAAAATAAATGTAAGTCGTGATGTAAATAGATTTTGAGATAAACAATAAGAGGAATCTCATTTTAGAGATCCACAATGTATGTTAATAAAGGCTCTGAAAATTCCTATAGTAAAAATATTTAACTTAAGCTATTCCCCAAAACCCCAAATTTGTTTTGAATAAATTTGTTTGTAAGCAGCGCTTATAATAAAATAGAATAATTTTTGTGAAATGTTGCTTTGTTTTGAAACCAAAGAATTTAATAAACATAAAATTCTGTTAACATCCCCTTACATTTATTTGTCAATGTACATTCATATACTTCAATAGATTTATACATATAAATACAATCTGTTTGAAATAGACTGTTTGCACATGTTTATAGCAGCACAATTCACAATTGCAAAAAATATGGAACCAGCCTAAATGCCCATCAACCGAGTGAATAAAGACAATGTAGTATATATACACCACAGAATACTACTCAGCCATAAAAAGGAATGAAATAATGGCATTCTCAGCAACCTGGATGGAATTGGAGAAGATTATTCTAAGTGAACTAACTCAGAGTGGAAAACCAAACATCATATGTTCTCATTCATAAGCTGGAGCTAAGCTATGAGGATGCAAAGGCATCAGAATGGTATAATGGAGTTTGGAGACTCAGGGGGAAGTGGGGTGAGGGGTAAAATACTACATATTGAGTACAGTGTACCTCTGGTGATGGGTACACCAAAATATCAGAAATTACTAGAAAAGAATTTGTCCATGTAACAAAAAACTACGTGTTCCCCAGAAACTATTAAAATAAAAAATGAATTGTTTAAGTACGACAAAAAAAAAAGAAATACACTGTCTTTGAACACAAAATGATACAGAAAGATTTATAAATCTATTAAAATGCCCGAATGTACATCTGTACAAAACACATATTTATAATTAACATTATTTCATGAACATATTTCCAGAGATCAACGTGGTCTAAAGTCTTATAATTCTTAATGGCCATATAATTTGTATATTAGTATAGACTAGTTTTCTTTTTCTTTCTTTCTTTCTTTTTTTTTTTTTTTTTTTTTTTTGAGACAGGGTCTGAATCTGCAATCCAAGCTAGAGTGCAGTGGCATGATCAAGGTTCACTGCAGCCTCAACCTCTTGAGCTCAAGTGGTTCTCCTGCCTCAGCCTCCCAGAAGCTGGACTATGGGCACACGCCACCATACCTGGATAATTATTTATTACTTGTAGAGAGGGGATCTCCCTAGGTTGCCAAGCTGATCTTAAACTCCTAGGCTCAAGTGATCTTCCCACATCACCCATCCCCCTCACAAAGTGCTGGGATTACATGTCTGAGCCACTGTGTTTGGCCTAGATTAGTTTTCTGAACCCTAAATTTTAGGAAAGTACATTTTCTGATTCTTTAACTATTATAAGTAACACCACTTTAACCTCCTTGAACAAATTACTCTTTGGGATAATAAGTGATGGGAATATTTTCTTGGGATATATTTTTAAATGTGGGTTTCTTTAATTAAAAGAAATTTTATTTTTCTGTTTACATAGTCTCATATTTCTTTCCATAACAATTGAAAAATCATTATAAAAATATGGATGTACTTTTATCTTTTACATTCAGTATCTCATTGACACTGAATTTTATTATTTGTATTTGTTTAAATTGATTAAGGAAGCTTCAAAATGTGTATAATTTCAATATATCCCTAGGAAATAGCAAAAATACCTGGAGGAATTTGACTGGATAGCTTCGGTCATAAATCCATAAAAGGCGTCAAAGCTATTTCCCTCCCAATGTACCTCTCTGCGAATTCTTCTAAACTAATTTTGTGGTAATTTAAAAAATTTATCTAAAGTTAAAGGAATTTTCAGAAAATTTCAGCTATAAGCATTGGCTCTAGATCTGCAGTTGGTATAGACCTGCAAAGTTGACTGACAACCAGTGTTAGAAAGAGGAACCAAAATTTGAATAGGGGCTTGGTATAAGGATAGCTGTGTTTGGGGGATCCCCGTAGGAAGGGAAAACTTTTCAGGCATTTAAAAGAATATATCATGGCAGACTATCAGCAGAGCTTTGGATTTCTTCATAGTTTTGAAGTTAGCAAGAAAAAATGGAGACAGTCAATCTGACCCATGTGCTTCCAGCATTTGATGACCTGGGCTGAATTCATGGATATTGCCAGCTATAGATTTTAAAATTATAGAGTTTTTCTGATGATAATCAGATTCTCCTTAAATATAAACATATAATCATGTCCTAGTGTCAAAACATGTCTTCATATTGATTTTTAAATCTTCAAACACTGGTCCAGCCCATTCCCTCACTCAAAGAGCACTCAGCTCCTTCTATCTGTTGCTAAGGATTTAGTCTATGCATAGAACAGTGTTTACATTGTAGGTATTCTTGAGGATATTAGAGCTCTCTAGCAAATATTTAAAATGCATATTTTCAAAAAAACAAATTATAAAACATTATAATCTTAAACATTTCATCAAATTTGATTCTGGATCTCATGGATGACCACCTTATAACTGAGAACAACCATGCAATTTCAGAGCACCTGTTTTTTGCATTTATCGTTGCATTGGTGTTGTATTAACCTGTCACATCTTAATGAGAGAACTCTTTCAGCTGAACAAAAAGACAAATAACCGAATTACAAAATGGCCAAAGAATTTGAATACACATTTCTTCAAAGAAGATATGCATGGCTAATACACAAGTAAAAAGCTGCTCAATATCCTTAATCCTTAGATAAATGCAAATCAAAACCACCTGAGATACTACTCACACCCACTGGGATGGCTATAATCAGAAAATCAGTATCACAATATCAAGTCTTGGTGAGAAAGTGGAGAAATTAGTATCCTCATACATCGCCGGTGGGAATGTAAAATGTGCAACTATTTTGGAAAACAGTTGGGCAATTTCAATCCTAGTTATATACTCAAGGGAACTGAAAACATTTTTACACAAAAACTTGCTCTCGAATATTCATCACAGCATTATTATAATAGCTCAAAGGTAGAAACAACCCAAATGTCCATTAATTGATTAAAGTATAAATGAAATGTATATGATCCCATCCACAAATGAAACATTATTCAGGTATAAAAAGGGATTCAGTGCTGGCATGGATTACAACATAAACCTTGAAAAATTATGCTGAGTGAAAGGTGCCAGACCCAAAGATCCACATATTTTATGATTCCATTTATATAAAATGTTTTGAATAGGAAAATCACCACAGAAAATAGTTGAATAATTGCCAACCTACTGGCTGATGGGGAAGAGTGTGGGGCATTGCTATAAAGGAATGCCTAGGCTGGGTAGTTTATGAAGAGAAGAATTTTTTTGACTTGGTTCTACAGGCTATACAAGAAGCATGGCCATGGCGCCAGCATCTGCTTCTGGTGAGGGCTTCAGGAAGCTTCCATTCATGGCAGAAGGCGAAGGGGAGCAGATTTCCCATGGCAAGAAGGAAGGAAAGAGAGGAGGGAGGTGCCAGGCTGTCTTTAACAACCAATTCTCATGGGATGAAGAGTGAGAACCCACTGACTCTAATAAGAATGGCACCAAACCATTTGGGGTCTGCCCCTCCATGACTAAAACACCTCCTACTAGGCCTCACCTCCAACACTGGTGATCAAATTTTAACATGATATTTCGAAGGCAGGAATATCTAAACTATATTAACTGCTTAATGGGTGTGGGATTTCTTTTTGGTATGATGAAAATATTCTGGAATTAGTGACGATGGCTGCACAAGTTTGTGAATATAGTAATAGCCACTGAACTGTACTCTTCAAAAGGATAAATTGTGTAGTATGTGAATTAAATCCCAATAATAAATAAAAATAGTAATCAGGAATTGTAAGAAAAAACTTGAGAGAACAGATGTAGACTTAATTTGTAACAAGCCATTCCTTTAAAATGAAGACCAAATGACATTAATTTGTGATGCACCGATATATATTTAGCAGTTGACAGAAGAGAAAAACAAGTGGTGGGAAAGATTAGTCACTATCCAGCTCATTTTAATTTATGTATGTTAAAGCCAGAAGATCTGCAGTTAAAGTCAATACCATATTCACATTACAAGGAGCAATTTAATTTCTGTAAAACAATATCATTCTTCACATTTGCTTGTCTGTTAACTTTTCTGTGAAATCCAGCTCTGTTATCAGTTTTGAGACATTGGACAAGTTGTTTAACTTCTTCCAGTTTTGGTTTCCTCATCTATTAAATGGCGATAATAATCATATCCACCTCATTGGGTTGTGGATATTAAGTAAGTTGATATATGCAAAGTGCCTAGATTTTATAATTTAACAATTTTGCAATTTGTTTTGGTTTTATAGTTGTGTGTAAGCTCTAATCATAAGAAATTTATAATTCATTTTATATTTGAACATATTTATGCAATTTTTAATTTAAAAGTTTTAAGTCAACAGTGTAGTCACTGGGTTTTTTTCCCTTCTTTTTTCTTTAAAATGAGTCATATTTTATTCAAAGTTGGGAAACACTAGTCTACTATATATAGTATAAATATAAATACTATACTGTATAAATACTATACTGTATATAGTATAAATATAAATGTATGCATATATAAATGTATACATATATAGTATAAATCTAAATGTATAAATATGCATAAATGTATAAATATATAGTATACTATATATAGTATAAATATAAATGTATATATAGTATACTATATATAGTATAAATATAAATGTATAAATATATAGTTACTTAAAAACACTGATCTGTTCTGTGATCAAAGTTCTACATATATAGTATACTATATATACATATATTATATAGAGAGAGCATATATATGGAATACTATATATAGTATGTATAGTATAGTATATAGTATAGTATAGTACAGTGTATACTATATACTATTAAGTAAGTTGATATAGCAGTGGTGTGATCACACCTCACTGCAGCCTCAAACTCCCAAGCTTAAGCAATCCTCCCTCATCAGCCTCCCAAGTAGCTGCGACTACAGACACAAGCACTGCTTTATTCTTTTAAAAAAATCACAAATACATTATTTCATGGTTTCATACCATTTCATCACCTTTTTGATGCCCATTGTTAATACCTGATAAAAGAAACTAGCTTTAAGAAACAAATACAACTTCTGTTTCTAGAAACATAAATGTTTGATCTTCATGACTGTAAAGAGATCAGAGGATTAGTAATGGAGGAGATATTAAAGCAGGAGCTGATTTTAATCTGTCTTTTATTATCATTTAAAATACATTTAACATAGTTAACTTATTTTTAAAACAAATTTAAGTAAAACAAAAATGTCCTTTGAAATGTTGGAATTTTATGACTCTAAATCCAGCTATCTCTGAAAAGAGATTGCTATTTATTTCTAAACAAATGTTACCAGAATTGATACAGGGTTTTTAAGCAACAAATTGCTTTATAGTACCAGTTTCATACAACACACCAAACTAATTTCTATCAGATATTTAAGTTTTAAAATTTCAAAGTCACATGGAAAAGAAAATCAGAAAAAGCAGAAATGAATGTTTGTCATATTGCTGGTGGACTACTTAAGCTTGAATAGATGACAGCAGTCTCAAAGATAACGATTTACAAATTTGACTAAATAAAATTTAAAGTTCTATTTATTTTTTCCAAAACATAAACTGAGTGAAAATGTTTACTCTAAACTTAATGAAAGATTAATGTCTTAAATATTTCAAAATAGCTCACACAAATTCAGATGAGAAGCAACAGTTTATGTTTCAATATATGGGCAAGAGAATTGAGCAAACATTTTAATAAAGAGGAAATAAAACTAATAAAAGAGACACTGGGATAGGTACTGTGTACAGACTTTCCATAGTCTTTATTTTTTCCTGTTTATTAATTTTGAACAATCCAGTATTTCTCTCTAAAAGTAAATCAACAAAGAATGTACCATTCAAATGACTTTAAAATTTGTGGTGCATTTTAGTCAAGGCAAAAAGTAAGAGGTAGGTCATTGACTTAAAAGTGCCAAGAACAACATTCTCCTGTTCTTGTTTTTATTATACAATTACATAATAAAATAATTCCCACACTTTCCAATATTTGGTACGTATTCTAAGTCTTATTATCTTAATTCCTAGGTTATTTTATAGCAGTCACTTTACCCATTTTATGAACATCATCAATGTTCTGAGGCCCTCTTTTCCAGGATTATGTCATTTAGTTTTTTATTTTAAAATAACAACTAATAACTTTTACCCTTTGTTTTTTTTTCACACTATTAATTTATGTTTCAAATATTTATTGAGTGTTTGTGTGCCACTTTCTAAGGGACTGGGGACAGAACAACAAGCAATAAGACAAAAAATATCCCTGTCTTCATGAAGCTTACATTCTACTTAGGGCTGTCAATCATGTGCATCATGTTCTGCCCAAAGGTACCTGGCTGAGGAGTTGAATGGGGAGGGGGGCACTGAAGGTGAATAAAATTCATCTTTTACTCTGCTCCCACCCATGCCTTTTTGTTTGCACAAATGTAGTTGCTAACCAAATCCTGTGCATGGGGTGGGATGGGCGTGTGTGTGTGTTTGTGCAAACATGCACATGCCTGAATCATTTTCTAATTTGCACCAAGATGCCAAAGATGAGGCATCAATTCTATTGAAGAAAGACAGACAATACATAAGTTGTATAAATAAAAATATAAGCATGTTTGATGATAAATGCTACAGGAAAAATAAAGTAAGGAAGGGAAGTAAATAAGGAATATGGCCAGGAATGGCCTTCAAGGTGACATTTTAGTGGGAAGTGAGAGATAAGCAGGTGAGCCATGTAGACAGCTAGGGGAAAATGTCCTAGTAGGTGTGAAATCAAGTGGAAAGACCCTGAGGCCAGACAGGAGCTGTGTCCACAGAACAGTCAGATTGTCTAGAAAAGACTGAATGAGACCAACTAGAGGGAGATGAGGTGAGAGAGCTTGGACAGAAGGTAGGATGTGGGGATGCAGCTGGGCTGAGATTGTTTAAGGTGTTGCAGGCTAAGTAAGAAATTTAAGAGAATGAGATGCAAAGCCACGGAGGATTTTAAGTAGATGTGATAGGATTTGATTTACATTTTAACAGACTAACTCTGGCTACAGTGTGGTAAATAGATTGAAGGGAGACAAGGGTGGAAGCAGGGAAACTAGTTAGGGGGCTATTGTAATAATGCACGTGGAAGGTGAGAGTGGAACAGATGAAGGTGGCAGGAATGGAGTTAGGGGAAATGTAGGATTCTCAAATGTATTCTAAAAGTAAAACCAACAGAACTTGATAGTAGATTGAATGTGGGGTCTGAGAAAAGAAAAGAGTCAAAGATAATGGCAAGATTTTAGGCCTGATTAACAGGAGGACTTGGAGTTGCCATTCACTGAGAAGGTAGAGATTGTGTCAAACAAATTAGGATGGCAAATAGATCAGGAATTCAGTTTTGGGAATGTTATGTTAGAGATGATAAGTGAAGAGTTGGATATCTGAGTCTGGGGTTCAGAGGAAAAGACTAGTCTAGAGATATTAATTGCAGTTATTGGCATATAAGATATACAAACCTTGAAATCACCAATGGAATAAGAGTAGTTAGAAAAGAGGAGAACCCCTCTTTTGTTTGAAGGATTGAGTTTTGGAGTATTCCAGTGTTTAGTAATAAGAGAGATAAGGAGTAAGGATAAAGGAAACTAAGAAGATGGCACTAATGAAGTAAGAGAAAAAGCAGGACAATTGAGTGTCCTGAAAGCCACGTGAAAAGAATATTTCAAGGAAAGTGGAATAATCAGCTGTGTCAAATACTTTTTATTTTTTCCTTTTTTAGAAACGAGTTCTTGCTATGTTGCCCAGTCAAGACTTGAAATGCTGGCCTCAAGGGAACCTCCCACCTCAGCCTCCTGAGTAGCTTGGCCTTTGAGTGATCAAGTAGAATGAGAAATGAGAACAAGATTTAAAATGTGCAGGTCGGGGGCCCAGTAGCAATACCTATAATCCCAGTACTTTGGGTGACTGAGGCGGGAGGATCACTTGAGTCCAAGAGTTTGAGGCTGC
This sequence comes from Chlorocebus sabaeus, assembly GCF_047675955.1. Classification (NCBI taxonomy): domain Eukaryota; kingdom Metazoa; phylum Chordata; class Mammalia; order Primates; family Cercopithecidae; genus Chlorocebus; species Chlorocebus sabaeus. The sequence goes on from NC_132924.1 coordinate 62,623,000, forward strand.
AGCAGTGAGCTATGATTACACCACTGCACTTTGGCCTCAAAAAAAAAAGAAGAAGAAGGTTATTGGTAACTTATCTGATAGGAATTGGTTCAGAGAATGGGAAAACAGAAACTGGAGACAGCAAGTATAAGCAACTCTACTTAAGAGTTTTGTTGTAAGCTGAAGAAGAGAAATTGTGTGGTAGCTGAAGGAGAAGATAGAGTCCAGAAAAAAAAGGTATTTTAAAATGGAAAAACAATCCTATATATGTATATTTATGGGAATGATCCAGCAGAGATTGAAAGACTGATGATTTGAAAGAGTAGAGAATTGAGCAAGGTCACTGGGTAGGCAAGAAGAGATGGTATTTAGTGGATAAATAGTGAAGCTGGCCTTGGCCAGGAGAATGAACAGTTTATCCTCAATAGAAGAAAGGGTTATAGATGGGTCCCTCATACAGTGAAGTGGCTAGATGTTGTGGGGGGCATGTGGAAGTTCTCTTCTGATTGCTTCTTTTATCTCTGTGAAATGAGATCCAAAGTTGTCTGCTGGGAGTGAGGAAAAAGAAGGGAAATTTAGGGAAAGAGGAAAAGGCATAAAAAAGGAAGCAAATAAAAATCAGTTAATAAGAAGGTGGAAATAGGCTGGGCACAGTGGCTCATGTTTGTAAACCCAGTGCTTTGGGTAGCCAAGATGGGGGGTTATTTGAAGCCAGGAGTTTGAGACTAGCCTGGGCAACACAGCAAGACCCCCTCGTCTCCACAAAAAATAAAACATTAGCTGGGTATGGTGGCACACAACTGTAGTCCTACCTGCTCAGGAGGCTGAAGCAGGAGGATCGCTTGAGCCTAGGAGTTCAAAGTTACAGTGAGCTATGATGGCGCCACTGCACTCCAGCTGGGGTGGCAGAAGAGACCCTATCTCTCTAAAAAAAGAAAAAGAAGGTGGCAATAATCCAAATGTATCAGTAATCACCAGAAATATGAATGGAATAAGCTATTCAGTTAAAAGAGAATTTTCAGACTACGTTAAAACAAATACATACATATGCTATTTATAAAAGTTAAGCATAAAGCTCAAGAGCACAGAACAACTAAAAATTACAGATTCAAAAGAGAAACCAGGCCAATATCAACGAAAAGAAATACAACATAAGTGTATCACTATTGAGGTAAGTGAATAGCAGAGGAAGCTGGGGGTGAGGGGGAACTGTTGGATGTAGGCTAGCTTAAGGAGAGCATGCAAGATAACAAAAGCAGAGGGCTGTGTGGTGGCTCACACCTGTAATCCCAGCACTTTGGGAGGCTGAGGTGGGTGGATCACTTGAGGTCAAGAGTTCGAGATCAGCCTGGCTAACATGGTGAAACCCAGTCACTACTAAAAATACAAAAATTAACCAGGCATGGTGGCACATACCTATATTACCAGCTAGTCCGGAGGCTGAGTTAGGAGAATCGCTTGAACCTGGGAGGTAGAGGTTGCAGTGAGCTGAGATCGTACCATTGCACTCCAGCCTGGGCGAAGACTGAGACTCCATCTCAAAACAAAAACAAAAGCAAAACATAAACAAAAGCAGAGCATACTAGATAAAAAGAGGCAAACAGTAAGTTGGCACAATAAGGGAAAGGCAAAGATAAGCAATCAACCTACAAGAGATAAAGTAAGGTTAAGGTGCAATAAAGGAAAGGTAAGGATGAGCAATTGGTCACACAAAAAATAAAGTAAGTTAGAGTAAAAAGACATATAAAAGGCCATGAAATGTAACAAATCGGGGCTGACACCACTTGCAGGTCAGCCCAGTCCGTTGAAAATTGTACTGTGCTTAATAAATCTTTTGCTGCTGTGCTGTTTGTATGTCATGTCCAGTTCTTTGTTCAGTGAAGAACCTGGGACTTTGCAACATCAGCTGGTAACGTAGTATTTTTGGTAAGCCAGCCAGGAGGTAAGCGCCAATTTGGGGTTTTTATTTTTGGTTTTGCTTTCTGTTTCTTTCCTCTGATGGCGCTCTTTGGGGGCACAAGATGGGCAGTTAAGAGCCACTAGGGTGCCCCTCTGATGGAAGACTCGGGACAGGATAACCTGGTGGGGAATGGAGCAATTAGGCTTCGCCAGGTGCAAGACAAATCCCTGTGCCTGTGAGGTATTTGTGTGTGTGGCAAGACATAATATTTTGGTTTTTACTTTTGTAATGTTGAAACAAGTAATTGGTGTACCCTGACCCAAAGGACCAAGGCAATAGCTAAATAAGGAAAAAAAAAAAAACCCTGCTTCTTTTGTGAGGGACCAGATCTGGATCGTTTTAGTTTAGCAGACCTGGTGCTAAGAGAAAAATCCTGGTGGAGACTCTTGGATCATTGCATAAATTGTACAGTGGATCCATGGGGAAATCACTGCACGTAGTTTATCTGGTCAGAGGGCATTCTCTTCCCTTATCAAGAGGCCAATTTTAACAAATTCAAACTAGGCAGTCTGCAATTCCTTGCCCTTCAAACTACAGTTACAATAGTTAAGGAAACCATCTGGGGGAAAAAAAAACTATTTAGGGCAGCTACAGGGATGCCAAAAGCCAAGGGCTGCACCTGGGGACTAAAGGGAAGCTTAATCATAGGTCACCAAGTATGCTGGAATCCTTCTTCAAGTGGTCCTGATGCCCATCTTAGGCCAGAGACATATGGCATGTCATGAAGAGGCCCAAGCAGGGGATGCCCTCTTGGCCCTCAACCCCAGCATAGGCCCTTCCATGGGGGATGCCCCAACGTGTGGCCTTAGGCCAGAATGTTCTAAATTTCAAGTTTTCCTTGTTGTCTACAGATAGAAGATAAGAAACTCAGTTTCAGTCTCACCCAGCTTCCCCCTTGGCTGCATCCTCAATCGCTGGGGGACGGTTCAATCCCAACAGATATCCCTAGAGCAAGTGCAAGCCATATGTGGATTAGACCCACCCCACACCAAACAAATTTGTTCTTTTCTGGGGATGGCTGGATTTTGCAGAATATGAATTCCCAATTTTGGATTTATAGCAAAGCCCCTTTATGAAGTCATGCGAGGGCTAGAGAATGAGTCAATTGAATGCACACCCAAAATAAGGGAGGCCTTCACTAAGTTAAAACAAGCTGTCGGCAAGTCTCCTGCACTAGGCACCCCAGACTTCACTAAGCCTTTTTCTTTACATGTAGCTAAAAGGCAGTGTATGCTTTGGGAGGCCGAGGCAGGTGGAACACGAGGTCAGGAGATCGAGACCATCCTAGCTAACACGGTGAAACCCTGTCCCTACTAAAAATACAAAAAAGTAGCCAGGCGAAGTGCTGGGCACCTGTAGTCCCAGCTACTGGGAAGGCTGAGGCAGGAGTATGGTGTGAATCCAGGAGGCGGAGCTTGCAGTGAGCCGAGATGGTGCCACTGTACTCCAGCCTGGTCGACAGAGCAGGACTCCATCTCAAAAAAAAAAGAAAAAAAAAGGTGTAGTGGTGGGTTTCCTAACCACCAAATTAGGATTAGAACCTCGACCAATCTCTTACTTTTCAAAGAAATTGGACTGGGTGTCCTTGGGATGTCCAAGCTCCTTGTGGGCAATAGCAGTCACTGCTGTTTTAGTAGAGGAAGCCACTATGATTACTCTGGGTCAACCACTGGAAGTACTAACCCCATGCCAGCTTAAATCAATACTGGAGGCAAAAGAACACATTTGGATGGCAGGAGAAAAGTTAACCAAATATCAGGCTATGTTTTTAAAGTAATCCAGAAGTTATCCTTAAAACTTGTAACACCCTGAATCCAGCTTCACTACCGCCCACAGACCCAATGATCATTCCTGCAAGCAGATAATTGTACACACATATGTGAGCTGGCCTGATCTAAAAGATCAGCCTCTCCCAGACCCTGAAGATGACTGGTTCACAGACGGCAGTAATTTTGTGTCAAATGGAGAATGCTAGACTGGGTATGCAATAGTAAATTACAATACCACATTGAGGCCCAGCTGCTGTCCCCAGGCACATCAGCATGAAAAGTTGAGACCATTGCTCTTACTTGGACTCTAATACTAGAAAAAGAGAAAAAGCTTAACATCTATTCAGTTTCCAAATATACATTCCTTGTGGTTCATGTTCATGCCACAATCTGGAAAGAAAGAGAATTACTAACTGGCAGGCATTTCCCCATAAAACATGGGGCTGAAATTCTTCAATTATTAGAAGCCATATATCTACCAAAGACTATAGCTATAATTTATTGTAGGGGGCATGAGAAACACTTAAGCCCATAGTGCTGGAAAACAGGAAGGCTGATAAGAAAGCCAAAGTGGCAACCCTCAGAATACAATACCAACCAGTTTTAGCTTTGTTTCCTTATCCTAATTCCCCTGTAAAACCTAACTACACAGTACAAGAAAAACAACTAATCAAAAGAGCAAGGGGGTCAAAAACAAAGACTCTGGTGACATATATGGCCAAAATTATATCTCCCTCAAGCAGCCCAGTAGAAAGCTATAAAAACCTTGCATGACTCCTTCCACAAGGGGAGGGATGCCATACTAGCCATGGTAAACAAACACTATCCGATATAATCTGGCTTCCGTGGCTAAGCTGATCGTCAAACCTGTTCACTGCGTGCATTTAACAACCCAGGAGATAAAATACGTCCGTTAGTAGAACCCATCTATATGCAAAGTTTCAAGAAAACGTACTCAAAAGGAGAGTTCTAAGACACATGTAGACTTCATAAATAATTCTCTGATACAGAGGTCACCAGTCTCTCAGAGGGAACCACAGCTGCCTCCACGTAACTCTTCACCTAGCACACTGGAAGAAAAACCACAAGAGTCAACAGAAATTCTGCTGAGTCCTCTGCACAATAGAAAGATACCCCATACTCTACCTCCCAATCCTATTTCCTCTCAGAGAGGTGGCAGGGCCAGTGTGCCCAATGCTAGTCCAAGCCCCTTTTTAGGTAACGGATACACAGCAATGTAAAGAAAAACTAGAGAGTTACTCTGAAAATCCTAAGAAGTTTGCAAATGGTTTTCAAACCTTGTCTTTGGGTTTTTGACCTTTCATGGAAGAATGAGAAAAGGAATGACTGAGGGAAGTCACCCAGGAAAAGGAGAAAAATCATGGCTATGTTTTACAGCTGGTTAAACTAACTGTACACTAACCTAGACCCAGCCTCTCAACAAGGGAAAGCACTTATAGCTCAGCACTTCATAAGTCAGTCTGCCCTTAATACTAGATGCAAGCTTCAAAAGTTGGAAATGGGGCCTCAGACACCTCAGACACAGCTTCTGGATACTGCTTTTATGGTGTACAACAATCGTGACCTAGAGAAAGGGAGGGAAAATACATGGCAAGCTGAAATTATGGCTGCTGTCACTGGCAATGCCCTAAAGGCCCAAAAGATGTCAAAGGAAATCTGTGAGGGCCCAAAGGTAGTAACCCTTGCTTAAAGTGCAAAAAGAATGGACATTGGATGAAGGATTATATCCAGACCCCCACCAGGCCCCTGCCATCAAAAGATACCAGTTATGATCTCTGACACTAGAGGATTGACTGCCCCACTCCCATATAGGGGCTTGGCCAGTCAGAACTCTAGCAATGCAAAGGGAGGAACTGGATGAAGACTGAAGGGGCCCAGGGTCTCCCTCACCACCCTTAGTCCAGGAATATCATAATTACCATTGACGAACCCCAGGTAACTCTGGACAGCATGGACACCCAAATTCAGTTTCTTTTCGATACAGGGGCAAACTACTATGTCCTTACTGCTTATGCAGGAAAACTTTCCTCTCGGTCTATGAGTGTTATCAGAATGGAAGAAAAGCCACAAACTAGGTCTTTTACTCCTTCTCTGATTTGTCAATTTAAAACAAAGAACACAAATATTTCAACAAGAATTTCTGGTAGTGCCAAGTTGCCCAGTTTCCCTGCTAGGAATGATATTATGGTCAAAATAGGGGTGCAACTGAAAACCCAGTTAACAGATTCAGAAGAGGAAAGGAACCATGGGGTCTAGGAGCCAAAACTGGATTCTTGATAAAAAGGAATATTATGACTTTGATATTCCAAAATATGTTATGTCAATCTAATCACTCCTGTAACAGTGCTAATGAAGCACTGTTATAGCTCAGCACTTCATAAGTCAGTCTGCCTTTAACATTAGAAGCAAGCTTCAAAAGTTGGAAATGGGGCCTCAGACACCTCGGACACAGCTTCTGGATACTGCTTTTATGGTATACAACAATCCTGACATAGAGAAAGGGAAGGAAGGGAAGCATGGGGTCAAGGGGCCAAAACTGGAATTCTTGATAAAATGGAATATTATGACTTTGATATTCTAAAATACATTATGTTAATCACTCCCATAACAGTGCTGTTGAAGCACTGTTGTAGCTCAGCACTTCATAAGTCAGTCTGCCCTTAATATTAGATGCAAGCTTCAAAAGTTGGAAATGGGGCCTTATGTGCAGATGACTGTTATTCAGCTATGAGGCCTAAGAACTTTGACCCTTGGGGAGAGTGGGATCCAAGCATACCAGCTAATAAATCTGGGATAAACACTAATAAGCCTCATGTAGTTCTACAAGGACCTACCACAGGGATTTCCCTGGTGGGAACAGCATTCTCTTTCCTGTGTGGAAACTAGGCCTATTTGCAACATGCCAGTAAAATAGAGAGTCCTGTGTGCTATTGTGGCAGCAGCTTCTGATGCACATTGCCCTATGCTTGCATTCCCTGAACTTCACACTTATCATTTTCCTTCTGCTCTTAATGATTTTTGTTCATTGGGTTGTTTAATTCTGCATCTCTCTGGGAAGCATTGGAGGCCAGAAGTCTCCCAGTTTCTAGTCTTATTTAAAAAGAAAAGAATAATTTTATGTAATTCAGGGGTTATCTAACGGTCAGCTCAAACTATGGACTAAAAATGGTTAATTATGAAGTAAGCTAGAAAGAAATCAGTAAGTAGGAAAAAGAGAGATATGAAGAAACATGTAGATATGAAGATGTATTTTTTGGTAAGGAAGATTTAAAAAGAGAATAATTTTATATAATTTTATATAAAAAAGCATCTTGTGTGGTCAACTTTTGTCCTAAAGTAAAATGACTGATTATTTAAGAAAGAGAAACGTTTAGGACAAGTCAGAAAGTCCAATCATATCATAGATGGTCTGTGCAAGTCATCACAAGGTTCATGAAGTGGACTTTATAAAAGGAATTTTGTAGGAGATTAAGTTGGTTATTATTCAAAAGAGATTATTTATAATAATCTTTCTAAGATTGGTCCCCTATGTTAAAATAAAGTTTTCTTAAAGTATTGTTTTTCTCTCACTAAAATTGTGAAATATTTTACTTTTAATTTTATGACCTGTTTCTTTTAAAAAAAAGTTCTCAATCATATCTCAAAAATTAAACTTTTGCTGTGTGTCACTGCTTTCAGTATTTTTTTTCATCCCCTTGAGAAGGACCAAGAAATAACTCTTTCCTTCAGCTTTTTGGTCAGCTCCTGTAACTTTGTTCCTCTGGTTCTAACTGCATTGACAGGCTAAGGGAATAAGCTGGAGCCAGACAACCTGGCTCAAAAGCTTGTTATCTTATTTTAAAATTGGCTACCAACAATCATCTTGCCCATATGAGTTCCCCTGTTAGGCAGGGTCACCACTGAAAGCCAGCAGGAAGCTGGTGCAGGATAAAGACCATCCCCCTTCAGCATCCCATCAGGATTTATGACACTCCCTGAGGTAACGTTGAATGCATGTTCTTAAATAAGAAACAGGGCAAGGATGCTCTCTATCACCATCACTGTTCAACATTTTACTTGTAGTCCTGGCTTGTGCAGTGAGGAAAGAAAAAGAAACAAAGTATAATGATTGAAAAGGAGGGGGAAACATTGTCATTCATAAATGAAATGACTTTACATAGAAAACCCAAGGGTCTGCAGAAAAATTATGAGATTTAATAAGAGAGTTTAACAAGATTGCTCAATTTAAAGCATTAACATAAATTAATTGCATATCAATACATCAACTATGAGCAGTTTAATAATGCAGTTAAGAAAGATACCATTTATTATGGCAATTGAAAATACCAAGTACCCATTAATAGATCTAACAAAAGATATGTAAGCACTTCATGGAGAAAAGTATAAACCATATGGAAAAAGACATTAAAGAATATCCAAATGTAAAGATCTTTCATAATCTTGTGTACAAAGACTCAGTATTGTGAAAATGCTGCTCTTTCCAAATATGCCTAACAATTCAGGGTAGTTTCTGTCAAAATCCCATGAAGATTTTTTATGGAACTAGATATGTTTATTCAAAAATCAATATGGATGAGCAAGAGGTAAGAATAGTCACAAAATTCCCAGAGAAGAGCAATATAGTATGATTTGCCCTCCTAGATAACGAGTATAATTATATAGCTACAAAATTCTATATTATAGGGTTAGACAGACTAAGGGAACAGAATAGGTTGCATTAAAATTGATCCAGGCACAATAACATGCTGGCAAGAATGTGGGGAAAGGGGAACGCTCATAAACTGTTGGTGGGGATGCAAATTAGTATAGCCACTATGGAGAACAGCATGGGGGTTCCTCAGAAAACTAAAAATGAATTTACCATATGATACAGCAATTCCACTACTGGGTATATATCCAAAAGAAAGGAAATCAATATATAAAAGAGATAGGTACACTTCACTGTTTTTTGCTGCACCATTTACAATAGCCAAAATATGGAATCAGCCTAAATGTCCACTAATGTATAAATGGATAAAGAAATGTGTTATATATACACTATGGATTATTATTCAGACTCCTGTTATTTGCATCAACATGGATAGAACTGGAGGCCATTATGTTAAGTAAAATACAAATATCTCACATTCTCACTCATATGTGGGCACTAAAAATGTGAATTTCATGAAGTAGAGAGTAGACTGTGGGTTACCAGAGGTTAAGAAGAGGGTGTGGGGGATGAAGAGGGAAAATAAAGAATATGAATGTATTTATTACCACTGAACTGCAAGGTTAAAAATGGTAAATATGGTGAATTATATATGTATACATTTCCTCAATTAAAAAAGACTGGTGCAGGCATAGAGGAAAAAAAAACTTGATTTATGATAAAGCAGGCCTTGTATGTCAGTGGGAAGGAAGAACTATTGTTTTTGTAACTGAGTATCTTAGCTTTAAAATGCATTTTAGACTTTCTCTAATCTCAGAATATACCTTTAAAATGTACTGTGAAGCTCTTTGTTTCTCCCTCTTTCCCAGTAGAAACTTCCCTGCACCGTGCATGCTTATCTGACTATACGCTTGCTTAGAAATTCCACCAGCTAATCTCAAAACAAACTAGGTATGGAGACCTAGCTGCAGACTTCTCCCTCTTTAGGTGGTTAATTTACAACTCATCTGGTAACCTAGATGGGGCCAGCCACACCCAGATGGGCAATAGCTCAAGATAGCCATGGGAACAATGCATGCAGACCTGCACCCTGCACTACTCCCATGTGTTTTCCCTCATAAACTCCTTCACTTAGCTTAAAAATTTCAGATGGTTTCTTTGCAGCTTGAACCCAGCTGTCTCCTCAACTGCTGGCATTTGAATAAAGCTGCTTTCCTTCCACCACACCTTGCCTCTTGTGTCCTTGGCTTTTCAGGCAGCTACCAGCCAAACCTGAGTTTGGTTACATTATGTTACTTTGTGAAAAATAATTTTATGAAAAATGCGAAATTGTACTTTACCCCACAAAAATCAATTCTAAGAAAATAAAATACTTATTATGAAAAGGAAAACTTGAAAACATAGAAATATATCTTTCAAGTGTCACAATCATGGCTTCCTGCAGCCTGGAACTCCTGGGCTTAAGTGATCCTCTCACTTGGGCCTCTCTCAGTGCTGGGATTACAGGCATGAGCCACTGTGCCTAGCCAGGATAGGTCTATTAAATAAGACACATATAATAATATGAAGTAGCAGAGGAAAAAATGTATCCATTTGACATTAAAATTAAAAACCCTCTATAATGAATGGAAACCATAGAGGAACTAAAAAAGGTTAGTCACGTTGTGAAAAGATATTTGTTATATATCATAAACCAAAAGTTCATGATGGTGTGTACCTCTCAGGGTTGGGATGGGAAGCCAGTTATAATAAGGCAGGGCACTTAGGAGAGCTCTGAACACTGTTTTATTTCTTCAGCTGGTCTGGTACATGAGTGTTCATTTTATTATTATTATTTTAATTGTGTATACATATTTCATATACATTATATGTGATATAATTTAATTCTCTAATGAAATAAAATTTAATTCCAAATGACTTGACCAATAAAAGAAGGGTATTAGCTTTCATAATTGAAAGATCCAGTAATAAGGAAGCTTCAGATGTGGTTTGATCCAGAGTCCACCCCTATAACTAGGGAAGAGGTAATTTTCCTTCCGAGCACATACACTGAATTGGGAAAGGATGAATACTAGAATAAAGAAGCACTGAAAGAGTCTAAGCAGGACAAGTTAAGAAATGTACAGAGCCACAAAGCATTAAACAGGTGCCAAAAATAGTTGTTAGTATTTTTCATCTTATAATCAACTTTTAAAATCCTTGTTTTTCCTATTTGACTTTTGCTAACTTGGAGTGCTAGCTGGAATGAAGCATTAAGATGAATAATGATTTTATTATACCCCCTAATCATTTTGTACTCATCACATTTCAACTTATGCTTTAACTTTTTGCCAAAAAGATATTTTGATTCAATAATAAACCCTTTTTTAAAGTGTGATGATGTTTGAATGTAGTGTTAAAACCTGTTAAAATACTCATTGCTGATCACTCATAAAAAGAAAAATTTGTTAAGTGACTTCTGTGCCTGTGTCCTTGTATTCCAGATGTGTCTAAAGGTCATAATTATGGCCACAGTGATTTTTAATGTAATTGCAACTTTTAATTTATTTTATGTTACTTTATTATTACCTTAATTTTTCATATTTTTCAGTTTTTGAAAGTTATTGTAATATAAAACCTTTCCCAAGCCAATTAGGATGACCACAGCTTATCATTTATTCAGAATAATTATGGAATTATTTAGATAATTGTCCAATAGTTTTAAAAAATTATTCATGATAGGCCGGGCGCGGTGGCTCAAGCCTGTAATCCCAGCACTTTGGGAGGCCAAGACGGGCGGATCACAAGGTCAGGAGATCGAGACCATCCTGGCTAACAAGGTGAAACTCTGTCTCTACTAAAAAAAAGTACAAAAAAAAAACTAGCCGGGCGAGGTGGCGGGCGCCTGTAGTCCCAGCTACTCGGGAGGCTGAGACAGGAGAATGGCGTAAACCTGGGAGGCGGAACTTGCAGTGAGTTGAGATCTGGCCACTGCACTCCAGCCTGGGCAACAGAGTGAGACTCCGTCTCAAAAAAAAAAAAATTATTCGTGATAATTATTTCTTTAAGTCCTCTTAAATAGATTAAATGCCATTTAATTTTATGTTTTCTTCATGATGCAGGGTCATTAGAAATGTAAATTACTTTGTTATAATTACAGTAATTTGTGATGCAAGTAGCTGTTTGCTTATATACTTAAGGGAACTACTCTTAACTGGTGAATTAATTTTTTCACATCTTTTTTTGTCTCTACTCTCAATGTTGGTTTTAACTTTCTAATGTTATTAATATCACAGCACCTAGCAGCAAAACTCTTCTAAGTTGTATCTTAGCTGCTATAAACTGATACACTAGTTAAACATTGCTATAAACATGTTAAAAATATCTGTAAGTAGGTTCTGAGTGAAATTCTCACTAAAAATCAAAGTATTTAAATTTCAATGCAAAGATTTTTGATATCACTTTCGTATCACAGTAGTATTTACATTTTTAATTATATTTCTTTCTTTTCTGGTAAACTTTTTACCAATATGCCAGTTTTATTTTATTTTATATTTTTAGAGACAGGGTCTCACTTCATCACCCAGGCTGTAATGCAGTGGTGTGATCATAGCTCACTGCAGCCTCACACTCCTGGGCTCACTACCTCGGCCTCCTGAGTTTCTAGGACGATAAGCATGCACCACATGTCCAGCAGTTTGTTTTTGTTTTGTAGACAGGGTCTCACTATGTTGCCTAGACTCGTCTCAAACTCCTGATCTCAAGAGATCCTCCCACCTTGGAGTCCCAAAGTGCTGAGATTACAGGTGTAAGCCCTGTCCCTGGCCCAGTTGTATTTTATATAGTTAAAATTTTTAACAAAGTTTTTAAAACAAGGATAATGAGTTATTTTATTTTTTCTGTAATTTCTATTTTTAACTCTACATTGACAAATTATATTTGTATATATTTATGGGGTACAAAGTGATGTTATGATTGATGAATACAATGTGGAATAATTAAATCAAGCTAATTAACATATCCATCACCTCAAATACTTATCTTTTTTTTGTGAGAACATTTGAAATTTACTCAGTGATTTTGAAATATATATTATTATTTATGGTATTTACTATGGTGTACAATATATCTGAAAGAATAAAAACCCTTATTTCTGTTGTCTAATTGAGGCTTTGTATCATTTACCTATCATCTCTCTATTCCCCTGTCTCTGCTGCCTCTGGCAGCTGCCATTCTACTCTCTGCTTCTTTGAGTTCAGTTGTTTTAGATACCACATGCAAGGGAGAACATGCCATATTTGTTTTTTCTGTGCCTGGCTTATTTCACTTAGCATCATATCTTCCAGGTTTATCCATGTTGTCATAAATGTCAGGATTTCATTCTTTTTATGGCTGAATAATATTCCATTGTGTATATACACCACATTTTCTTTATACATGTATCCACTGATGAAGACTTAGATGAATTCCGTATCTTGGCTATTGTGAATAATGCTGCAATGAACATGGGAGTGCAGACATCTTTTTGAGATACTAATGGCAAATATTTTGGGTAAATACCCAGAAGTGAAATTGCTATATCTGAGTTATTTTATAATCAGGAAAAAAGCACAAAATGTGAATAAAGTGCTGAATCATTTTAGTTATAATATTACCTTTCATGGTCCAGCCTCTAAACTGCTTGAATTCTATACTTCCTACTCATGATCTTGACTTTGAACTTTATTAATTCCATTCAATGCTATGTGTAATTTCTATTCCAAAAGAATGTTTTTGATCTTTTTGAAAACAATTAAAAAGATCTTTTTTGATTTATCTTTTTCTTCAAAATTATTTTAGTGATTTTATTTTTTTAGAAAACATATATATTTTTAAAACTGACAATTATATCTCAATTTGGTATTAAAACACGATTTTGCTGGTGCTTGAAAACTCAAAAATCTCCATTGTCTATAGTATAAAATACAGAATCTTAAAGCTTTTCTCTAGTGTATTTCCAAATTGCCTACCTTATTTTACTTATTATGCCTCTATGTAAGCCCCCTTTTTCTATACTATTGGCTTAGAATATGTCATTTTTAGTCCTGTCTCTTGTGGGACTCTACTAAATGGTCCATCTCTACTAAGTGATCCATTGGTTAGATCCGTTTCCTTTTGAAACTTTTCCTGAGCTTTCCAAACTCACAAAAAATTCTACCTTCTATAATTATTTATGACACTCGTTATTATTCTCTTGGAACATGCATAACATTTTGTATTGCCATCCTTTCTAGAGTAACTTCTGGATGATTTTGTATATGCAAAACACCTAGGAGTGTTTATCCACAATACTGGGAAGTGTCTTACATATTTGGTAAGGTTGTAATGACGGGTGGGCTCATTTCACTTAGACTACATGCCAATAGTCTACCTAAGAGTGTTCCCATCCTTTCATGAAGAAAGTAGTGTGTATTTCCTTCTGGCGAGGCATCCTTACCAACAAGATACTAGGAGTACACATTTCTACCAGGAAAGCAAAATACACACTGGAAGCCAAAACTCAAGGAATTCTGGCCAAAAATGTAAAGAGCCAAATTCTCTCAGAAATGGTTTCCTAGAAGTAATTTGTGCTGACTATGCTTCAGTTCAAATGAACTCCTTTAAGAGCAAAATAGCAGTATGTGGTATATCTAACCATTGTAGATAGCTAACTTGAAGTAGGAGTATATATATATAACTGTTGGCTAAAATAATCTAGATTATTGCTTCAGCAATCCCATTCATTTTGAAAAGTAGCAACTCATTTTCTGCAGGTATGTAGTAGTAAGTGCACATCGTTTTAGAATTGGAGTATCTTTCTAATTACTGAACAGCTTTTGTCTGGTGTGGACTTTGGCTGAAGCTAGTGTGTTTAAGTCTTCTTTTTAAAAGTGAGTGCCATAGTATAGTAACACTCATATCTATATTCATATCTATAATTATCCAGAGATATAAATAAACATTTATTAAATGCAAGCTATGCCTCTCACGGGATGAAAAGAAATATAAGCCACTGTTCTTGCCTTTAAGAAATTTGCAATATGAGTGGCTGGATAATATGTGTTACTTATTGAAATATGAATTCATAATAGAATAAAGCAGTTCATCATTATTTAAGAATGATACATCAAAAATATCATGAGAGCAAAAGGGAGAGAAAGGAGTTCCTTCAGGCTAGGATGACTACAGAAATCTATATGGAAGTAAACTCTGACTTGCACTTGAAGAATGGGTAGACTTTGAACAGGGAAGAAGAGAGAAAAAAGGTATTCTTGGTGAATAAAGAATGTGAACAATGTGAACAAGGCCATGGAGTCAAAGTCATTTTAGGAAGAAAGTGAGTAAATTGACATTTTTGGGAGGTGCAAAAGTGTAGATTAGACTAGAATAATCTGGGATCAGATTATAGAACAGTGTGAATGCCAGGTAAGGACTAAGGACTTACCTTTTAAGTGTGAGGACCCATTTAGGGAAGATTTTGAGAAAAGGAAACATATGATCCAAGTTGAGTTTTAGGAAAGTTAATTTGTCAGTTATGTACCATTTGAAAAGGAAGATAGAGACAGAGTAATATGAGGATGTTTAGAGGACCAAGAAAGCAGTTGAAGTGTGAGGCAGAATAGAGGATATATGTAGTATTTCCGTTCAGCATCCCCTCTTTTCTGATTCAGTGGTTCAGGTGGAGATGACACCATTTGCCCTCAAAAGCCATAGGTAGGCCGGGCATGATGACTCATGCCTTTAATCCCAGCACTTTGGGAGGCTGAGGCGGGCGGATCACGAGGTCAGGAGATCGAGACCATCCTGGCGAACACAGTGAAACCCCATCTCTACTAAAAATACAAAAAAATTAGCCTGGCATGGTGGCAGGTGCCAGTAGTCCCAGCTAGTTGGGAGGCTGAGGCAGGAGAATGGCGCGAACCTGGGAGGCGGAGCTTGCAGTAAGCTGAGATGGCGCCACTGCACTCCAGCCTGGGCGACAGAGTGAGACTCCGTCTCAAAAAAAAAAAAAAAAAAAAGAAAAAAAGAAAAAAAGAAAAACCATAGGCAGAGCACATGACCCAAGTCTGGAGTCTGGTCAACTAAGGGAGTCCATTTCATAATTATTGGTTCAGGGATGGGCACATGATCTACACTAAGCCAGTTAGAGTTATCTCTAGAACTTTTCATTCTAGACCTACGAGAAAGATGTCCTCTTCCCAGTGATCCTAACATTGTCGGTGGTCATCTTTTCTGTTACCTTGTGTGGTGGCCAGCCTCCATAATATTCCTCAATGGTTCCTCCTAATATTCATGCCCTTGCATAATCTTCCTCCATATTGTATCAGAGTTTGTCTGTGTGATGAATAAATGTACAGCAGAAGTGATGGTATGCTGTAAACGAAACTGGGTAGGAATGGATGCTACCGAGTCCAAACTGGAATTAGCAAGACTTGATAACTGGATTTTTAAATGTAAGGGAGCACACAGTTTTTGAGTTTGATAAAATGGCTATGTCATTAACAGATGTGACAAGGTCTAGAAGGGGAATTTTTTGCTTTGTTGTTGTGAAAGATGGGTGGGGGAGATGAATTTATTTTCAGGTTGAGACCCTCGATAACAATATTAGGAACAATGGCTGGTATTTACACAAATGAATAAACTACCCCACAAAATAGTGAGTTATCTGTCCTCTGTCACTGTATATATTGAGGATGTTGGAAATTGGACGTCTTTTGGTAATACAACATGTAAAGTCATTTCTAGCTAAGAGATTTGGTTATTCTGTTTCTACTAGTTGTCACACACACACACACACACACACACACACGAAGAAATTCTAAAAGTAAATGGAGACAACAGCCACAATCTTCCCTACCATAGATCTCTTAATCGTTTTCTCCCTGTTTCTCACTTGTTGTTTCATGTGAATTCTAATCTCTACTGGAGCATGCCCAAGGTATTAAGCCATTTTTCCCTTGCTGTAAAGCAATACCTGAGACTGGGTAATTTATAAAGAAAAGAGGATTAAGTGGCTCATGGTTCTGCAGGTTTTACAGGAAGCATGGTGCTGGCATTTACTCAGCTTCTAGAGATTTGCTCCCATCTTCCAAACACCTCCCACAAGGTCCCACCTCCAACATTGGAGATTATATTTCAACATGAGATTGGGGCAGAGACAAATACCCAAACTATATTCCCAGCATCGTGTGCAGGCTGGAACTAGGATTGGAAGCTTATGGTCACACTCAACTTTCAACTTTGCAAATTACTTCAGTTTCATTCTTACTTGATTCTATGCTGGGTAAAATTGGCCATCTCACAAAATGCTCAGAAAAACAAAAGGTACTCTGGCAATGACAAATCCATGTGTCCTCCTTCCACTAGAAATGATTTTATGCCCTGTAAATGTCTTTCTCTATATTATCCAATATCCTTTAATTCCCTTTTTCCTCAATTTTCTTTCCTTTTTAAAAATTTATAATCTATTTCTTATTTCTGAAAAAATCTTTTTCTTTAACATAATCATGAAGCAAACAAGATACATTATTTGGAAAAAACAAAACAGAAATGTAGAACAATGAAGTTAGGCTAGTAAACCACTAAGATTTCCTTTAGCTCATAAACTTAAATAATAAATCTTAGACATTTTGTATTCAGCATCAATTAACTCCTTGAATAATAATTGAAAATATTTTTAATGATACAATTATACAAACTATGTTTTTTGATGCTTTTTCATCCAATTGTAAAATTCTAAGAACATTTAAAAGTTATTTATGGGCTTGAAAAAACTGACATTCTTCTCTATTAAGTGTCTTATTCATAAGAGGCCAAATCTTGATATTCAATAGAGTTTGTGCAACACAGCAAACAAGGAAGTAGAACAATGCAAAGGAAACAAATTCATTATTCCCCTGCCTCCCTTGCCCCACACCTTGGAGTCACTGAATACTTTTTCTTTGAAGTCTAGAAAAATCTCTCCTTGCATGATTTGGTTGGTGCCTTCCCTAGATATTTTGCACTTACTTTCCCTGCATTTAGTTGAATATTTTCATGAAAAATAGAACCTTGCTCAAAATCATTTGTTTTTGCAACTGTGAAAGATCTAGCAGAAGTACTGGTAATTTTAGTGATTTTCTAAAATCACACAGCAGAGTTTTTGTCATTGGAAATACACTATTGGACATATAAAGTTTTCTTAAGTCATGTAGGAACATTAAAAGGACCAAGCTGATGCAATATTCACATAGCAATTGTTTGATGAAAGCAAGAGAATTTCCAGTCAACCATTTCTAACTGCACTTCATCTGGCTAACGTTAGGGCTATCTGACTTTTTAATTCTATTTGCATAAATAAATGCAAGCCAAGAGAGAATCATGAGTCAATTTGCTTCATAACTTTCCTTGCATGATGCTGTTCTTTTTCTCCTTTTCTCACTCTAGCTTCCCTCTTGTTTACAGTTCATCTCACATAGGCTGTTTATAATGGAGAAGAAATTATCTTTCAGAATAAAGGCAGAATGCCAAAGTGGGTGGCAAACTTTTGGCAGTATTCTGGGTTTTTTTAAACAAAATGTACATTCTTTTTCCTTTATCCCCTTAGAAGTGAAAAATGAAACTCACCAACTTTTATGGAACAAATTTAGTTCAGCCTTCAGCTGACCTAGTGTTCTTTTTCCTATAGTTACCTCAGGTAGAAGATTCCTGAGCATTTTTGTGCAAGATTATTAAAAAATATATTTTACTCCTTTTTATTTTGTATGACTTTGCAGTATACTAGTGTAACTTAACAATAAAATTCCTCTTTACATGTCACAAGTTTGGTTGCCCTAGTTTAAAATTATATGTTGAATTATGAAAATCAAGCATTTGTTTACCAAGGAGAAAAGAGAATTCTATTTTGGAATTGTTTATATAGGCTTAGTGTAATTTCCCACTTATATTTTTTCCCAACAAGTTATCTGGAAAGCCATTCCTCCTCTACTAGTGATATTATACAAATGTAAAGAAAATCTGAAATAATTTTTATTTTCACTGACTTCTCATGAATGAATCCCAATTTTTGTATTTGCTGAAAAGAATGAAAAGATGGACTTTGTCAAATGAAAAGATGGATTTTGACTACTGTGAGGAAAGAAACATGGTTTGCGATTGAATAATAGAGAGAGTAAAATACTGGCCTATATTAAAATAGTTGGCCTTAAAGAAAATTCAGAGAGGCTAGATTTGCATCGTACATATAAAAAAATGTTAATTCTCTAGCCTATGTAATAGAGATTTAGAAAACTCTAGTAGGTATAGAAAGCTTAGGCAATAATGGGCTGTTTTGTAGTAGCATTTCAAGTTTTTAAAACAATTTTCAATAAGTTTCACATTAGATTTGTTTTTTGGTAAGCTAAAAAATAAATCTCTAAAAGGAAGAAATAAATCTCTTAAAAAATAAATCTGTTCACTCGAAAGCATATCTCATTATCTCGACTAGTCCATGGGATTTTAATAGTTATTCTGGAAATGCTTTTGAAGAGGAACTATCGATGAAATTTTGCTTAGATGTTAGGGCTGGGGCTCTAAAAACTGAAGTGAAACCCAGAGATGGGTCAGGAAGTCGTAGTGGTGACTAATGGAGGTGACTAATGGAGGTGTCAGACTGTTCATGGCCTTCTGTGCCACCAGAAAGAATTTCGCCATAAAGTATTTACGAGCAGACATTGAACAATGCCTGGATGTGGGTTTTTAAGTGTCTCTTTTCCTAGCACTGTTACATACTCTATTCTTCTGGTAACCTGAAGCAGTTGCAGAGCTTACTGAGCTGGTGAGCTCATTAGGCTGGGACTGAAGATTCTGCCAGGGGTGGGGAGATTTGCTTTGTTTTGCACCTCTGGACTCTTCTCCAAGCCTTCCGATGACGCAGATGTACATACTTCATCACAAACGTGAGAAAACACAAGAGTATAGCAGGATTGGTGCTGAGCTGTCAGCATGACATGGTGGTACCAGTACTACTGGCTACAAAGTCAGGAGGCCTGGCTCTCAGCCCTTGTTCTGCCACCCACAAGCGCATGACTCTGGAAAAGTCTCCGTATGCTGGCCTCGTTGTCATTTATAAAGGAGACTTCATAGGGATTTATAATTAGAAATGATGCTAGTTAGCGTTTATATATATTATATTGGATTACAGATATTGGATTATAGATTATGTTACAGATATTGGATTATGGATGTGTAGACATTAGAATGTCTTCGTATAAATGCTGCTTCTTATGAGAGATGGATGTTAGCTGGATTTTAGAGAAGCAGTTGGGTGATGATACACTGGCACCAGCCCATTTATAGCTGGGACCAGAATTATAATTGTCTCTTTCCCTTCAGAACATGAAGCTTTGTGAGAAAAATGGTAATTTTAGTACACTTAACTCACTATTGATGACATCCCTTCTAGCAATACCATATACTGCCCAGCTTTTTCTAGAGCCAAATCTTAGCAATGAGCATAGTCACCTACTTAGTCTCCTCAATTATTTGGAATCAGATTCTTCTTTTCAAAGAAAAACGTCTGTTTCTTCTCTATGAAAGTTTTTGGGATTTTTCTCCTTATCCTTGGTGGCCTGAAGTTCCATCAAGCTTGCAAAGGCATGCATTCCTCCCCTTCCTCCTCAGCCCCTTCATCTTACAGAGCTTTTCCTCTGAAGTCTAGTGTCTTTCTCTAGCTCCAAGAAATTTCACTTCATTATTTATTTGTTTTCTTATTTTATTGCTTCTATTGCATCCCTCTGAAACTTACACAATGGGTATTTGAGATCATTTGGGTCTCTTTTCATGCCCCTGAACTCTTCAACATTTTCCATTTTATGATTTTTTTATTTTGCATTGTGTTCTGGGAGAATCTCTCAGTTTAGACATTTAGTTCTGTAAATTAATCTTCAGCTATATGTACTTTGGAAATTTGTTTCCCTATTAATATGTAAAGTTTTTTCCTTTTTGGATCCTAGGTGTAAATAGTTAATCACACCATCTTAATTCATAGCACAGTTTTATAATTTGCCCATGTGTCTTGTTTCATTCCTTCATTCATTCATTTTTAATTTGTATAAATTTAGGAAATACAAGTTAGTTTTCTTAAATGGATATGTTACATAAAGGTGAAGTCTGGGCTTTTCGTGTAACCACCACCCAAATAATGTACATTGTACTTTTTAATTTCTCATCCTTTACTCTCCTCCTACTCCTCTGAATCTCCAGAGTCTATTTCTCCATAGTCTATGTCCCTGTGTACACATAATTTAGCTCCCAGGTATAGATGACAACATGTGGTATTTGACTTTCTGAGTTATTTTGCTTAATATAATGGCTTCCAGTTTCATCTATATTGCTGCTAAAGACATAATTTCATTCCTTTTTATGGCTGAGTAGTATTCCATGGTATATAGATACCACGTTTTCATTATCCAAGCATCCACTGATGGACACTTTGGTTGATTTCATATTTTTGCTATTGTGAATTGCACTGTTGTAAACATCTGAGTGCAAGTATTTTTTAATACAATGATTACTTTTCCTGTGGGTATATATGCAGTGTGGGATTGCTGGATTGAATGGTAGGTAGTTTTATTTTTAGTTGTTTGAGAAATCTCTGTATTGATTTACATAGAGGTACTCATTTACATTCCTACCAACAGTGTGTACGTGTTCCCTTTTCTCCACATTCTTGACAATATCTGTTATTTTTTGTCTTTTCAATAACAGCCATTCTGACTGGTGCAAGATGATATCTCATTGTGGTTTTTATTTGCCTTTTTTTGATGATTAGATGATTAGTGATGTGAGCATTTTTTTCATACGCTTTTTGGCCACTTGTATGTCTTCTTTTGAAAAATGTCTGCTCATGTCCTTTGCCCACTTTTTAATGTTTAATGGTTTTTATTTTTTTTAAGCTGAATTCCTTGTATATTCTGGATATTAGTCCATTGTTGGATATGTAGTTTGCAAATATTATCTCCAATTCTGTATGTTGTCTGTTTACTCTGTTAAGTTTTTGTTTTTCTGTTTTTTTTTTGCTATGCAGAAGCTTTTTCAGTTTAATTAAGTCACATTTGTCTATTTTTGTTTTTGTTGAATTTGCTTTTGAGGCCTTAGTCATGAATTCTTTGTCTAGGTCAATGTCCAGAAGAGTTTTTCATAGGTGTTCTTCTGGGATTTTTATAGTTTTGGGTCTTAAAGTCTTTAACCTATCTTGAGTTAATTTTTGTATATGGCTAGAGATAGGGGTTCAATTTCATTCTTCTACCTTTGTCGACTTTGTTAAAAATGAGTTGACTGGAGGTACATGGCTTTACTTCTGAGTTCTCTATTTTGTTGTTTATCTATGTGTCCATTTTTATGCCAGTACCATGCTATTTTGATTACTATATTTTTGTAGTATAATTTTTTTCTATTTCTTTTTTGTTCTTTTTTTGACTGACAGTTTACCCTGATAAAAAGCCTTGTAATATAATTTTAAGTGAGGTAATGTTGATGGCAGCAGCCGCCCACCTGGAGTGGTGGCTGCAAAGACACCAGCTGCAGTTGGGGAGGCATGGCCTGGGCTTTGAGCTCCATGGAGCCAGTGGGAGCTGGGAACAGGCAGAAGCCCCATGCCCCTCCGAATTGGCAGTGCAGAAACCTCAAGCTTCCCAGGCACAGCTACAGCCACTCAAGCCACAGCTGTGGACCTGGGCATACCTGTGTTCTTGGGGGCCCAGGAAGCCCCTCTTCTCCCTCAGGCTTGGAGATGTCTGCTCCCACTGCCTGGCTTCTCCCCACTCTTGGTGCCTGCTCTCATCTTGAAGCAAAGTTGAGGCTGAGCCGGGATGCTGCCACAACCTGGCTAGGTGCACATGCTTGGAGCAGTGCTGACACACCAGCCCCCTGCTGCCTCGGCCCCCTTCAGACTTTGGGTATCAACAAGCATGGGAGAGGGTGAGGGGGGTTACTGAAGGCAGCTTGGCACTGGCCTGCAGTTGCCTCTTGGCACAAACAGCCTAGGTGCTGTGGATGACAGCAGGAGGCAGGCAGGCTCTTGGGCAGGAAGAGGCAGGTCCCTAGTGAAGCCCCACTTTGAGCCAGGGATGGCCTGAATCCAGAGGCCTGACTGAGGAACCAGGATGGGAACTTATGATGCTTTCTATGGGCTCCCCTCTGAAGCCCATAAAAACCCCTGGGCTCAGTCATATCAAGGAGATGATCAGATGACTGCCTGTGGAGAAGAGCTACCCACTCCAGGGTCTCCTCTGTCACTCAATAAAGCTCCTCTTCA
This sequence comes from Chlorocebus sabaeus, assembly GCF_047675955.1. NCBI lineage: Eukaryota > Metazoa > Chordata > Mammalia > Primates > Cercopithecidae > Chlorocebus > Chlorocebus sabaeus. The sequence continues at coordinate 62,645,649 of NC_132924.1, forward strand.
CCTTGCTCACCTCCACTTGTTTGCATACCTCTTTCTTCCTGGATGCAAGAGAAGAACTCAGGACTTGCAGAATGGGAGGGCTAACAAAGCTGTAACACAAACAGGGATGAAATATGCCCCTTGCTCACCACGTTGCAGGTAACAAGAAAGAAGAGAGAAGGAGAGACAGCTGTGGCCCTTTGGGGATCCCAGACCTAGGAGCTCCCCAAGTCAGGGCTGTGCCACCCTCTTGGTGGCTCTGCAGATTCCTGGCATCTCCAAGCTTCTGGGTACTACCACATTCCCTGGTGTCAGCTATGGAAGCTGCTTGAGGTATGCCTGGTCCAGATGCAGCCTCATAGGGAGCTGGTACCCATGCTGGCACCTGGAGCTGCCCACCTTGCCACAGTCCATGTGCCTGGCTGTGTCCAGTGGCTGAACTCCACTCTCACTCACACACCCCTTTCTACTCTGTGCCTGGCTCATCCTTGGGAGGCATGAGATTTGGGCCGGAGGTGTGAGCCAAGCACAGCCTGCCAGGCCAAGTGGGTGTAATGAGCCCAGCAGGCCTGAGTAAAAATCCTGAGTAAAGGTATTACCAGCCACAGAGATTTCTGGCTGGCAAAGCAACACCCCAAGGATCTCTTGACAATGTGATGCCTCAAGCTTTGTTCTTTTGGCTTAGGATTGCTCATTTGTTTATTTTACTTATTTATTTATTTTTGAAATGGAGTTTCACTCTTGTTGCCCAGGCTGGAGTGCAATGGTGCAATCTTGGCTCACCACAACCTCTGCCTCCTGAGTTCAAGTGATTCTCCTGCATCAGCCTCCTGAGTAGCTGGGATTACAGGTATGCACCACCACACCCAGCTAACTTTGTATTTTCAGTAGAGACAGGATTTCTCCATGTTGGTCAGGCTGGTCTTGAACTCCCTACCTTGGGTGATCTGCCTGCCTTGGCGTCTCAAAGTGCTGGGACTACAGGCGAGAGCCACCATGCCCAGCTCATTTGTTTATTTTCAAAACTTTCATCCTTGATGTCTGTTCCCATTCTCCCCACCATTGTTTCTATTTAAGATATTTCATATGTGTTCTTAAATATGCATGCCTTTTTGCATGCCAAAAAGTATTTTGTTGTTTTCCATGAGTATTTTTCTTTTTTTAAGTTAATAAACAGTGTTTTACTATGCAGGATAGTTTTTTTATAGTTTAAAAAATATTTGGTAACTAAACTGGGTGTGGTGGTGTTGGTCTGTAGTCCCAGCTACTTGGGAGCCAGAGGCAGGAGGATCACTTGAGCCCAGGAGTCAGAGTCCAGCCTGAGCAACATAGTGAGATCTCATCCCTAAGAAAAAAAAAATAGTAATAATAGTCTTAATTCCCAAGAATCCCAATTGTTTCTGTTTTTTCATAGCTGTCATATTTTTGCTAATTAAAGTAATATACTCTCTAATACATTCAAATATATTGTACTTAAAAAGTCTTATTCTGTGGCTGCCATTAATTTTCTTCAAGTTTTAGTTATTCTGTTATTTGAATCAGATGATCCTTTCTAATGATGTTAATTTTTCCAAGTGTTTGGTGATAATTTGATTGTCTGTTAATTCAGGTTCCACTTTTGGTGATGAAGAGGGAGCAGTAGAATGTATGGCCAGAGGTCTAGTGTATTAGTTTCCTAGGGTTGCCCTAACAAATCAAAAACTAAGGGGCCTAATAGAAATTCATTTTTTCACAGTACTGGAGGCTAAAAGTCCAAAATCAAAGTACTGTCGGGCCATGCAACCTCCAAAGCCTCTAGGAGATTATTTTCTTCTTCCAGCTTCTCTGCCTCTGTCTTTTTATTATTATTATTAAGAGACGGGGTCTTGCTCTGTCACCCAGGCTGAAGTGCACTATAGCTCACTGTAGCCTCAAACTCCTGGGCTTAAGTGATCCTCCTGCCTCAGCTTCCCAAGTTGCTAGGACTACAAGTACATGCCATTATGCCTGGCTAATTTTTTATTTTTATTTTTGTAGAGACAGGGACTTACTATGTTGCTCAGTCTGGCCTTGAGCTACCTAGGACTCCCAAATTGTTGAGATTACAGATGTGAGTCACCATGCCTGGCCCTCTGTCTCTCTTTTCACATGATCGTCTTCTCTCTGTGTCTGTGTGTCTTTATGTCTTCACATGGTGTTCTCCTCTCTGTGTCTCTCTCTTCTTTTTTTTATTTTTGAGATGGAGTCTTGCTCTGTCACCCAGGATGGAGTGCAATGGCACGATCTCGGCTCACTGCAACCTCCTCCTCCCAGGTTCAAGCAATTCCCCTGTTTCAGCCTCCTGAGTAGCTGGGACTATAGGTGCCTGACACCACACCTAGCTAATTTTTGTGTTTTTAGTAGAGACAGGGTTTGACCATATTGGTCAGGCTGGTCCCAAACTCCTGACCTCAGGTGATCTACCCATCTTGGCATCCCAAAGTGCTGGGATTACAGGCTTGAGCCACTGCACTCGGCCATCTCTCTCTTCTTACAAGGGCACAAGTCATATTGGATTGAGAGACCACCATACTCCATTGTAACCTCATTTTAACTAATTACATCTGCAATGACCTATTTCCAAATATGGTCACATTCTGAGGTACCAGGGATTAGGACTTTAACATATCTTTTGGGGGACATAATTTAATCCATAAGTACTGGGAAGTCGTTTGTTTACTGGGTAAACATGGGTTTCCTGTCCTTACCTTGTACTTTTTCCTGAAGCTATTCTGGGAGTCTCCTATTTCAGAACTCTTACTTTAGAGAACTGTATATGACACTTTATCTTGGTGGCAAATGCTCTAGTCAGACTTCCCTTTTCTTTCTGTGCCTCTGCTGTCACTGTGGAACTCTTGCTGGACTCTGCTTCTCAGACTCCAGTACTGAAGCCACGAGCCTTTCCCAAAGCCTTTCAGCTTTGTTTATAAATGAGATCTGTAGCTAGCTGTGCAGGTCTTTGGGGAGAAGGGTCACTGGGCAGATCTTCTGATGGTAGTCCTTTAATGATTCACCAAATGTTTTCTCCGGGGTTGATTTAGCTTGCTTACTTGGAAAAAAAAACTCATCTGCAGTTTTCTTAGAAACTATTGCTGCCTTTTGCAATAGCCTCTATTTGAATCTTGTGGTGCAGTCTCTATACTTGCTTCTGTTAATCTGATCTCATTGGTGTCTCCTCTCCCCCAGATGTTTTTTGTGTCCCGGAAATTCCTCAAATAATCTGGTCCACTGAAGCTACCCTTTTCTGTTTTTCAGTCTGTTATGGTGCCTTCTTTAGTCATAGCTTTTCTTTAGTTTCAGTGGGATTTGGGCGAAAAAGAAGATAAATAGTGTGTGTTTACTTTACCATAATTACATGGTATAAAGTGTTGATCTAAATTAGAGGTAATCAAACTTGTTTTGTAATGGGCTGGATAGTAAATATTATAGGCTTTGTGGGCCATAATGTTTGTGTTGCAAATATTCAGTACTGCTATTGTTGTGCAAAAGCAGCCATAGATAACATGTAAATGAATGGAAGTGGCTGTGTTCCAGTAAAATTTTATTATAAAATAGGTAGTAGGCGAGGTTTGGCCTATCCCTGAAACCAGTGGTTCTCAAACTTACCATATATCAGAATCTTTGGAAGGTCTTGATAAAAAATAGATCACTCTGTTTATCTACAGTTTCTAATTTAGTAGGTCTAGGCTGAGGGGGCCCAGAATTTGCATTTCTAATAAGCTCCCAGATGATGGTGGTACTCCTGGTCTGTGGAGCATACTTCGAGAATCACTTATCTAAGTCATTTTTGTTTTCTAAACACCACTGTCTCAACCATTTGTTGTTAACACAACCATGTTCCCCATTCATTCATTCATCTAACAAGTATTTATTGAGCTTCTATGATGTACCAGGCTCTAAGTCATGAGAATACTATCACAAATAAGATTAAAATCTCTATTCTCTTGAGTAGGAGAAACAGACAACCAGGAAACGCAAGTACACCTATAAAAGACATAATATGCAGAGTAATAAAAACTCTAAAGCCCAGGAAAAGGATACAGGAAGGGAGCTATTTTATGTAGAATAGTCAGGAAAAGGCACTCTGAAGAGGTGACATCTCAACGTGGATATGAACGATGAAAAAAAACTAATCATGTAAAAATTGAGGCATAAGTAGAACATTCTAGACAGAGGATATAGAGAATATGAAGGGCCTGAGGTAGGAATGAGCTTATTTTTGAAGACAAGCAAGAATACCAGTGGAATATGAGTGGCTTGAGTGAGGTAAAGAGTGGCAGGAGATGAGTTCAGAAAAGCAAGCAAGGTCCAGATGTTTTAGGGATTTGTAGACCATGGTAAAGAGCCTGGCTTTTATTTCTAAATTTATGTGAAAACATTGGAGAGTTTTGTGCATAGGAGTGACCGGATAGCATTTACATTTTTGAAGAATTACACTGGTTGGTGGGTGGAAAATATTCTGCTAGTGGTAGCAGGGGATGAGGGCAAGAGTGGGAACAGGAAGACCATTTGGGAAATTTGTTGCAAGAATCCTAGGAGAGAGATTGCAGCAACTTGGACCTCGATGAGTTTAGTGAGGTTGCAGTTGGATGCAGAACATATTTTGGTGGTCAAGCCTGTAAAATTTGCTGGTAAATTGGATACGGGTATGAAGTAAAGGAAAGTACCACACATAAATCCTGAGTGTCTGTCTTGAGCAACTGGGTGAAAATGGGAAAGAAATTAAGATTTTACCTTTAGAATCTTATGTTTGAGATGCTTTTTAGATTCTCAAGAGAAGTTGTCAAAAAGGCAGATCTAATAGGCTGCAGCTCAGATGAAAGCCTAGGGATATAAATTTGGGACTCATCAACATACTTTTAATGTTTTTTATTAGGGTGGTGCAAAAGTAATTGAGATTTTTGCCATTGAAAGTAATGGGGAAAAAGCGATTACTTTTACACCAGCTTAATATTTAAGACCATGAGACTAAAGGAGATGATTACTTCTATTGTGTTTGTAGAAAGAGAAGAAAAGGACCTCAAGGAATCAATTTGCTAACACTGAGATGATAGGAAAGGGAAGAGGAGCCAGCAGAGGACACAGAAAAATCACTCAGGGAGTAGGTTTTTCCAGAAGTCAAGAAAATAAAATGTTTCAAGAAAGAGAGGAATAAAACTTATCAAATGTTACTGGATGAGCAAGTAAAATGAGGACTGAGATTTTATCACTTGGTCATCTTGACAAGAGAGGTGTAGTGCAACAGTGAGGGATAAAATTGGACAGAATAGAAGACAGAAAATGGAAAAGGGGGACGTAGAGATAACAAATGTAATCAACTCTCTCTAGTGATTTCTGCTGCTGATCATTCCTGGGTTATATGTACCAACCCTGGGATCAACTAGAAAAGCAAGACCAATTATAAAAACTCTGTGCCTGAAGATGTTGAGTAGCTAACAAAATGGTAATAGGTAATAAGTCTTGGAGGAAGAAAGAAACCAAGAGAGGTAAACTCAGCACCGAAGTTTACTTTTCCATTAGGGGATTCTAGAAGAGGTAACAGAGAGGTTGAAAGACTTAAAGAGCACTTTTAGTAGCCTCAAGAGACTAATGGAACTAAATCTGTAATCCAGAGTATGCTAAGGAAAGCCCTTGGAGCCACTCTCCATCAAGCTCTGTGTCGGAATCTCAGGGAACTTACTCTTAGGAATAAATGTGAACTAGAAGTAGTTCAAGTTTGGCAGGGGCTTAAACCCAATTTTAGGTAAACTCAATTCTTAAAATTGGATTAAGAGATTCCCACATTACTAGAGCCCCTAACTGCCTGTCTGAAGAAAACACAAATTCTCTCTGGAGTAACATAATGTCATCATAGCTTCAAATTATTTGTATGATTAAAAAAAATATAATGTCCAGCACTCAGTAAAAATAACCAGTTCATGTTAGTACATAAAATGAATTAATGAAAAATAAGGAGAAAAAAACCTGACAATAGAAACAGACTCACATGAACTTCAGATGATAGATTCACCTTTAGGATTCTTTTTCTGCTGAAGGAGATTAAGGACAAGAGCAGGAAATTTGACAGAAAATTGGAAGCTATGAAAACAAATTAAAATTCTAAAACTGAGTTTACCTCAGAACTAAAACTAAAAACTCAGTGGATAGATTTAATAACCGATTCGACACAATTGAAGAGAGAATTAGGAAATAGGTAGGATTACCCAGGATGAAGCATAGAAAAAAAAAAAAAAGAAAATAAAAAGAGAGAGTTATAAAATAGGAGATATAGTGAGAACATCTAGTGTGGGTAATTGAAACCCTAAAAAAGTTGAGAGAAAAATGGGACATCAGCAGTATTTGAAAAGATAATGGCTGAGAATTTTCCAAATCTGATAATGGTATCAAACTCCAGGTTCAAGAATGTCTGCCTGTAAGCCCTATCTAAGATAACTAATGGGAAAACAAAACTTAACCTCACTGTAGCAAAAGTACTGAAAACTAAGGCAAAAAAAAAAAAAAAAAAATTATAAAGTAGCCATAGGGATCTCATGAAGCTATGGTTAGAATGAGATTTTTTGTCTTTCATCAGAAACAATGAAACTTCCTACAAAGTTCCGAAAGAAAATAACTGCCCTCCTAGATTTCTAAACATCTAAAAATGTATTCTTTAACAATGAAGATAAAATAAAGATATTTTCAAAACAAAAACTTGGAAAAAAATTTTTTTTCCAGCAGGCATGCATTATACACTAAAAGGAACGCTAAAGTTTTTTGTTTTTTGTTTTTAACCAAAAGGGTAACTGTGTATAAATCTCAATAAATATAAAACCATAATTATAATTTCTATTGAGTTTAAATATATATAGAATTAAAATACGTGATAACAATAGCATATATGTCAAAAGGGGGTTAAATGAAGTTAAAGGGTAGAAGTTCCTGACATTGAACAAGAAGAGGTAAAAGTGCCGATTAATATTAGACTGCTATGTTGATGATATTATAATCTCTAGAGTAACTTCTAAAAATGGTAAGATGAAATATGCTTGCTTGAGAAGGGAAAACTGAAATAATAAATAATCTCAATCCATCTGAAATAAGGCCATATAAGAGAGAAAGAAAAAAAAGCATAGAACCAATGAGGAAATGGAAAGCGAATAGTGAGGTGGTATAATTAAGCCCAAATACATCAATTATGACATTAAATATGTAGGCCTATAGGTTGCAATTAAAAGCAAAGATTGCCTAACTGAATTCTTTTTAAAAAACTAAACTATATACGGTTCTCAAAAGACATCTAAAAACATAGGAAAATAGAAAGGTTGTAAATAATAGGACGAGAAAACATATGTCATGCAAATACTAACTAAAAGGAAGCTGAATAGGTAAATTAATATCAAAGTGACAAGTATCTATAGTAATTTTGTTTTAAAGGTTAGCAGAGAAATGGGTAGAAACTACAGGGACATGTTGGTCTGAAGTTTTATTTATTTATTTATTTAATCTAATGCTTGAGTATTAATGGGAATAATCCAGCAGAAAAGGGTAAATTGATGACACAGGAGAGATGAGTGCAATTTAAGACCAAAACTCTTTAAATTAGACATAGACGGGGAGAGGGATAATTTTTCTGTTGTAATAGGCAGAAGACGTGGGTACCAGATGCATTGATCAATAGATTTTGTTGGTGAGAAGATGAACTCATTCTCTTTTGATTGCATCTATTTCCTAAGGAAAATCTACCAATTGGGTATAAGTGGAGAGGCTATTGTTGATTTTAGTGGAAGGAAGATGTGTAACAGCAGTTTTAATAGGAGAGAAAACAGAGTTCTTATAGAAATATATGAGGATAAGCCAGTACTGAAAGTTCACTTAACGTCATGATCAAAAATTTAAAGTGAGACTAGTCAGTGTGGTAGTTGTATGCTATTTTCCAGTCACATTCATCTTCTTCAGTAAGGGTATATGTTGTGGGACCCCGAATGGAGGGACCAGCTGGCATATTTATATAAAAAGGAAGGGAGAGATGTTTCAGGAAGTCAGGGACCCCAAACGGAGGGATCAGTTGGAGCCACGGCAGAGGAACATAAATTGTGAAGATTTCATGGACACTTGTCAGTTCCTAAACAATACTCTTATAATTTCTTACACCTGTCTTTTTTTTTTTTTTGAGATGGAATCTTGCTCTGTTGCCCAGGCTGGAGTGCTGTGGTGTGATCTCTGCTCACTGCAAGCTCTGCCTCCTGGGTTCATGCCATTCTCCTGCCTCAGCCTCCCAAGTAGCTGGGACTACAGGTGCCTGCCACCACACTTGGCTAATTTTTTGTATTTTTGGTAGAGACAGGGTTTCACCATGTTAGCCAGGATGGTCTCGATCTCCTGACCTCATGATCTGCCTGCCTCAGCCTCCCAAAGTGCTGGGTTTACAGGCATAAGCCACCACACCCAGCCTGCCTGTCTTTACTTTAATCTCTTAATTCTGTTATCTTCGTAAGCTGAAAATGTCCAGCACCTCAGGACCACTACAGAACAAACTGATTGTAAAACATGTATGTTTGAACAATATGAAATCAGTGCACCTTGAAAAAGAACAGAATAACAGCGATTTTAGGGAACAAGGGAAAACAACCATAAGGTCTGCCTGCGAGATCAGGCAGAATAGAGCCATATTTTTCTTCTTGCAGAGAGCCTATAAACAGACGTGCAAGTAGGAGAGATATCACTGAATTCTTTTCCCAGCAAGGAATACTAATAATTAATACCCTGGGGAAGGAATGCATTCCTGGGGAGTGGTCTATAAATGGCCGCTCTGGGAGTGTCTGTCTTATGCAGTTGAGATAAGGACTGAAATACACCCTCAGGCTTTTTAGGGTGGGGAAGAAACCCCACCCTGGTGAATTTGAGATCAGACTGGTTCTCTGCTCTTGAACCCTGTTTTCTGTTGTTTAAGATATTTATCAAGACAATATGTGCACAGCTGACATAGACCCTCATCAGTAATTCTAATTTTGCCCTTTGCCTTGTGATCTTTGCTTTTTTCCTTGCCCTGTTTCCTCAGAAGCATATGATCTTTGCTCTGCCTTTTGCCCTTTGAAGCATGTGATCTTTGTGACCTACTCCCTGTTCATACACCCCCTCCCCTTTTGAAATCCCTAATAAAAACTTGCTGGTTTTGTGGCTCAGGTGGCCATCACGGTCCTACCGATATGTGATGTCACCCCCAAAGGCCCAGCTGTAAAATTCCTCTCTTTGTACTCTTTCTCTTTATTTCTCAGCTGGCTGACACTTAGTGAAAATAGAAAGAACCTATGTTGAAATATTGGGGGCGGGTTCCCCCAACAGGTATAGAGTAGGTAAAGAGTTTAAACTGTGCTCCCTTCCCTCACAGGTGAAGACACCAACATAGTTTGTCTTCATCAACACTATACTTCCCAGACCAAAGGATACCATCACACTCCCTCTGTCCTCTCTCTTTATTATGTATGGGTAGTGAGGTGGTGAGTCTTTGTAGTGCTAGTTTTGCTGGAAGCAGCTCTCAACAAGCCCTCTTGGACTTCACAGTTGGATGTTTTCTGAAATTAGAATGAATCTTATTTAGCACCTTTGTTTCTCAGCTGTTGATCTAGTTGCCAAATTAGGGAAAAGTGGGAAATAACCCACTTTGAACTTCAAAGCAATACCCATCTACGGAGACAGAACAAGCAAATGAATTTAATTTCTGTCTTGTAGGATCCCTGCTTCAGGGCTTATGAAGCTGTCACTCTTCACTTTATCAGCATCCCCTTCTATGTTGTCAATATCTCCTCCTTTACTTGAGCAAGTTTGAGTATAATTCTCTGCCTTTCAAATAAGCAATCCCTGACAGAAAGAGATGGCTAGTCAAACTTATTGTATTTAATTCAACAAGGCTTGATGATATACATTTGCCAATTAGTAATTGAGAAAGTTGAAGTAACTTAAACACTCTGGGGCTCAATTTCCTCATCTGTGTCAATAAGGAGGGGTTTTCAAATTGTGTACCATGGAGCCCAAATTGTCACAAGGGCTGGTGAGCAGAATGGAAGAGGCAACAAAAGAGCAGGGCTCTTGGTCCTGCTAGTCCACTTCAACTCTGACCTCTGTTACATGCTGGGCTTTTGTTATTTGCTCAACAAGTTTCTTTTTATTAAAAAAATAATGAAAATAAAACCCATTTTCCAGCTCTTACAGTGTTTAACTCCACTGTGTTTAAACCCATGAATACTTTTGTTATAGTACAACTTTAAGTTACAAGACAAGGGTAGATTTGAAATTATTTCTCAGGGTCATGTGCTTTGGCATGTGTCAATCGTTATGACACGCTCATCAGCAGCCCTAAGCATAACATCCTAGCTCTCCAACACTGAGATCTTGTCTAGTCAGTTATTCCCTGGTCCAGTGAAGGTGCAGGAGGGGATTTTGATCCTAAGAAAACCAACAAGTTTCTTACCATTACAATTTTGGCACCTATGTTTTGTTCCCCTCTTCTTCCTGTTTAATGTTGTTCAGCAATAGGAACACTTTGCTGAGGGAGGCCTCATTTCAGTGGGGTCATGCCTCTGGGCAAGGGATTAGAGTGTTCAGGTGACCTCATCAGTTTCTTCCAGCTCAATAATTTTATAGCTGCAGGAACTGGCAGCTTGTTGTTGGCACAGTTAAAATGAATACCCAATAATAATTCTCAGAATATAATATACTCAATAGCAATAAATGTGAGGACCTCAGCTGAAGAAGTAAAACTAGCTGAGAATAAGAAGGTACTGAACTTTAGCTTTGGGTCATGTGTAATGGTCACAAGTGAGTGATTCATTAATTTATTAAAGCACAGGATTATTTTTCATAAATCAAAGATCAAATAATATATTACTTCTTCAAAGGGCCTCTTAAAAACACCTGGAAAAAATTACATGAAAAAAAGGACTTGTAATTAACCAAGTAAAACTTTACATTAAGTCCAAACTGGAAAAATTTTAACGCTTTTACTTTGAAAACAGGTTTTAGAAAAAGGGAGCTACTACTACATGTTGTTCATTTTCTTGGAAGAAAATTGTACAGTTAGTGTTACTAATGAAAATCACATAATTTTGTTATTAATTTGTATGTTGAATTTTATAGATTCCATACTTTTTTTTCCTTTTCTAAAATTTTATTAAGGGAAAAGGAAACAATAAATATGGTGGGATGTAATCACATATAATGCAGAACTGCCTCACGTGCTACTTAGGACCTGCCAAAGAAACTCCCAGCAGCTATATCAGTAACGTTTCCTAATTTCAAAGTTATGCACACCGGACCGTGAGCAGCCCTGGAAGCCTGTAAGATCTGTTCTTTAAAAGTTTTGCAATTTCATTGTGAGGACACCCAAATATATAAGTATATTCTGGATTGTTTCTACACCTTTTAACTGCATAGTGATTGTATGTATAATCCTACTGACTTCTAGTGCTGAAGACTTTTTCTCCCATCAAAAGTTGGAGTAAAATTGTTCTGATACTTAATATTCACTAGACTAGAATTTCTTCATTTTTTCTAACATCAGTCCCTTGCTATACATTTATATTAAATCTCAAACCCAGACATTTGGAGGGAATTAATCAACTAAAATTTAGTTTGGAATTGAAATTAGCATGAGCAGCAACATTCTCAGGATGCTTTTCTTTTTTGGGGGGGTGGGGGATGAACTCTCACTCTGTTGCCCACTTTGGAGTGCAGTAGTGGCATGATCTCATTTCACTGCAGCCTCTGCCTCCTTAATAGCTGGGATTACAAGCATGTTTCACCATGCCCAGCTAATTTTTGTATTTTTTAGTAAAGACAGGGTTTCGCCATGTTGGTCGGGCTGGTCTCGAACTCCTGACCTCAAGTGATTCACCTACCTTGGCCTCCCAAAGTGCTGGGATTACAGGTTTGAGTGCCCAGCCTCAGGATGCTCTTTTGAACGTTAATTCCAAGAAAGTTAGATAAAGTGATATAGTCTACATTTTGCTTATGAGTTTTTATATTACCGTATCTGAAAATGTGGTAGAAATTTCGCTGTTCACAAATAAAAAGTAGATATTATTTATATGATTTATATTAATGGATGACAAACTTTTAAATGAAATAGGTCTCTGAGGTGTTTGTTAAGAGAAACAAATTTATAAGTGTTCGTAAATTTTTTAAGCATCATTTGTGGTTTTCTCTGAAGTGGGTTTAATGTTAATGATGTTAATGTGTGCACTAAGTAACGTTTTCATGATATTAACTGTGTCCAGTTTTAAATTTTAAAATTTGTATAGGTACAAGAAGGATTATTTGATTTTTGTCTCATATATTCACTTCATTTCTAATATTATAATACCATATTTTTGGAACAAATAAAGAGGAGTGATGGGAGGAACAGTATTTGAGACCTTACTGACCAGTTCTTGGGAGTGACTGTTACCACGGGTTGCAGTACTCTTTCTTTAGAAATTTTATTTATTTACTTTTTTGAGATTACATCTCGATCTGGCACCCAGGCTGGAGTTCAGTGGCACTACCTTGGATCACTGCAACCTCTGCCTCCTAGGTTTAAGCAATTCTCCTGCCTCAGCCTCCTGAGTAGCTGGGATTACAGGTGCCTGCCACCATGTCTGGCTAATTTTTGTATTTTTAGTAGAGAAGAGGTTTCACCGTGTTGGACAGGCTAGTCTTGAACTCCCGACCTCAAATGGTCTGCCCACTTCAACTTTCCAAAGTGTTGAGATTACAGGCATGAGCCACCCCGCCTGACCACAATCCACTTTTAAATGGATTTATGGAAAAAGTACTGATTATAATTAAACTAAGCGGCATTTAGGTCACACATCTCATTCATCTGATCAGTGATCTGACGACCAACCTGACAGGGAAGAGTCACATCTTTTAGGGTTTCAGGAATCAGTGGGAGAGGCATGCTATGAAAGGGCATGTGAAGGAAGGCTGTGTTTTTGTGTCTGCAGGTGTGCACTTGTACTATGTTGGGGGAGAGGTTTATGCCGAGTGTGTGAGTGACAGCAGCATCTTTGTGCAGAGTTGGAACTGCAACTATCAACACGGCTTCCACTCAGCCACTGTCTGCGAGATCCCCAGCGACTGCAGCCTCAAGCTCTTCAACAACCAGCTCTTTGCTCAGCTCCTGGCCCAGTCAGTTCACCATGGCTTTGAAGTCGTGTATGATGAGCTAAGATGTGAACTACACATCTGAGTTTTGTTAAGGTAAGGAGTGCTTGCTATCACGTTATAAAATGTTCAGTTAAAACCAAACCAAAACAAAAAAGCACTCTGACTGATGTGGCAGTTCTGCAGTCAATTCAGATAGACAAAACCATTTTTTTAAAAATTCCATTGTTCTTAGGAGGAGTTCCTCTTTGAGTATGAACTGTCTTGTTTAGCAAAATATGAAAATTATTACACATTACTTTACTTTTTTTTTCTTGAGACAGAGTCTCGTTCTGTCGCCAGGCTGGAGTGTAGTGGCGTGATCTCAGCTCACTGCAACTTCCGACTTCCGGGTTCAAGCGATTCTCCTGCCTCAGCCTCCCAAGTAACTGGGACTACAGGCACATCCCACCATGCTCAGCTAATTTTTGTATTTTTAGTAGAGATGGGTTTTCACCATGTTGACCAGGTGGTCTTGATCTCTTTTTTTATTTTACATAATTTTTATTAGTTTTCTTTGATTCTGGATATATATATATATATATATATATATATTTACCATATATATATAAAACCATATATATGTAACCATATATATATTTATACTTTAAGCTCTGGGGTACATGTGTGGAATGTGCAGGTTTATTACATAGGTATACACGTGCCATAGTGGTTTGCTGCACCCATCAACCTGTAATCTACATTAGGTATTTCTCCTAATGCTATCCCTCCCCCAGCCCCCCACCTCCTGACAGGCCCTGGTGTGTGATGTTCCCCTCTCTGTGTGCATGTATTCTTATTGTTCAGCTCCCACTTATGAGTGAGCATATGAGGTGTTTGGTTTTCTGTTCTTGTGTTAGTTTGCTGAGAATGATGGTTTCCAGCTTCAGCTATGTCCCTGCAAAGAACATGAACTCATCCTTTTCTATGGCTGCATAGTATTCCATGGTGTATGTGTGCCACATTTTCTTTATCCAATCTATCATTGATGGGCATTTTGGTTGGTTCCAAGTCTTTGCTATTGTGAACAGTGCCGCAATAAACATACGTGTGCATGTGTCTTTATAGTAGAATGATTTATAATCCTTTGGGTATATACCCAGTAATGGGATTGCTAGGTCAAATGGTATTTTTAGTTCTAGATCCTTGAGGAATCACCACACTGTTTTCCACAATGGCTGAACTAATTTACACTCCCACCAATAGTGTAAAAGCGTTCCTATTTCTTCACATCCTCTCCAGACTTTTTAAGACTGTTTCCTGACTTTTTAAGGATCGCCATTCTAACTGGCATGAGATGGTATCTCATTGTGGTTTTGATTTACATGTCTCCAGTGACCAGTGATGATGAGTCTTTTTTCGTATGTTTGTTGGCTGCATAAATGTCTTCTGTTGAGAAGTGTCTGCTCATATCCTTTGCCCACTTTTTGGTGGGGTTGTTTGTTTTCTTGTAAATTTGTTTAAGTTCTTTGTCGATTCTGGATATTAGCCTTTTGTTAGATGAATAGATTGCAAAAATTTTCTCTCATTCTGTAGGTTGCCTGTTCACTCTGATGATAGCTTCTTTCGCTGTGCAGAATCTCTTTGGTTTAATTGGATCCCATTTGTCTATTTTGGCCTTTGTTGCCATTGCTTTTGGTGTTTTAGTCATGAAGTCCATGCCCACGCCTGTGTCCTGAATGGTATTGCCTAGGTTTTCTTCTAGGGTTTTTATGGTTTTAGGTCTTATGTTTAAGTTTTTAATCCACCTTGAGTTAATTTTTTATAAGGCAAGAGGAAGGGATCCAGTTTCAGCTTTCTGCATATGGCTAGCCAGTTTTCCAAACACCATTTATTAAATAGGAATCCCTTCCACATTGCTTGTTTTTGTCGAGTTTGTCAAAGATCAGATGGTTGTAGATGTGCACCATTATTTCTGAAGCCTCTGCTCTGTTCAATTGGTCTATATATCTGTTTTGGTACAAGTACCATGCTGTTATGGTTACTATAGCCTTGTAGTATGGTTTGAAGTCAGGTAGTGTGATGCCTCCAGCTTTGTTGTTTTGGTTTAGTATTGTCTTGGCTATGTGGGCTCTTTTTTGGTTCCATATGAAATTTAAAGTAGTTTTTTCCAATTCTGTGAAGAAAGTCAATGGTAGCTTGATGGGAATAGCATTGAATCTATAAATTACCTTGGGCAGTATGGCCATTTTCAAGATATTGATTCTCCCTATCCATGAGCATGGAATATTCTTCCATTTGTTTGTGTCCTCTCCTATTTCCTCAAGCAATGGTTTGTAGTTCTCTTTGAAGAGGTCCTTCACATCCCTTGTAAGTTGGATTCCTAGATATTTTATTCTCTGTAGCAATTGTGAATGGGAGTTCACTTATGATTTGGCTCTCTATTTGTCTGTTATTGGCATATAGGAATGTTTGTGGTTTTTGCACATTGATTTTGTATCCTAAGAGTTTGCTGAAGTTGCTTATCGGCTTAAGGAGATTTGGGGCTGAGACGATGGGGTTTTCTAAATATACAATCGTATCATCTGCAAACAGAGACAATTTGACTTCCTCTTTTCCTAATTGAATACCCTTTATTTCTTTCTCTTGCCTGATTGCCCTGGCCAGAATTTCCAATACCATATTGAACAGGAGTGGAAAGAGAGGGCATCCTTGTCTTGTGCCAGTTTTCAAAGAGAATGCTTCCAGCTTTTGCCCATTCAGTATGATATTGACTGTGGGTTTGTCATAAATAGCTCTTCTTATTTTGAGATACTACCCATCAATACCTAGTTTATTGAGAGTTTTTGGCATGAAGGGCTGTTGAATTTTGTCAAAGGCCTTTTCTGCATCTAATGAGATAATCATGTGGTTTTTGTCATTGGTTCTGTTTATGTGATGGATTACATTTATCGATTTGCATATGTTGAACCAGCCTTGCGTCCCAGAGATGAAGCCAACTTGATTGCGGTGGATAAGCTTTTTGATGTGCTGCTGGATTTGGTTTGCCAGTATTTTATTGAGGATTTTTGCATTGATGTTCATCAGGGATACTGGCCTGAAATTTTCTTTTTTTTTTTTTTTTTTGTCTCTGCCAGGTTTTGGTATCAGGATGATACTGGCCTCATAAAATGAGTTAGGGAGGATTCCCTCTTTTTCTATTGTTTGGAATAGTCTCAGAAGGAATGGTACTAGATCCTCTTTGTACCTCTGGAAGAATTTGGCTGTGAATCTGTCTGGTCCTGGACTTCTTTTGGTTGGTAGGCTATTGATTGCTGCCTCAATTTCAGAACTTGTTATTGGTCTATTCAGGGATTTGACTTCTTCCTGATTTAGTCTTGGGAGAGTGTATGTGTCCACGAACTTATCCATTTCTTCTAGATTTTCTGGTTTATTTACTTAGAAGTGTTTATAGTATTCTCTGATGGTAGTTTGGATTTCTGTGTGATCAGTGGTGATATCCCCTTTATCATTTTTTTATTGCGTCTATTTGATTCTTCTGTCTTTTCCTCTTTATTAGTCTGGCTAGCAGTCCATCTATTTTGTTGATCTTTTCAAAAAAGCAGCTCCTGGATTGATCGATTTTTTTGAAGGGTTTTTCATGTCTCTATCTCCTTCAGTTCTGCTCTAATCTTAGTTATTTCTTGTGTTCTGCTACTTTTTGAATTTGTTTGCTCTTGTTTATCTAGTTCTTTTAATTGTGATTTTAGGGTGTTAATTTTAGATCTTTCCTGCTTTCTCTTGTGGGCATTTAGCGCTATAAATTTCCCTCTACACACTGCTTCAAATGTGTCCCAGAGATTCTGGTACATTGTGTCTTTGTTCTAATTGGTTTCAAAGAACATCTTTATTTCTGCCTTCATTTTGCTATTTACCCAGTAGTCATTCAGAAACAGGTTGTTCAATTTCCATGTAGTTGTGTGGTTTTGAGTGAGTTTCTTAATCCTGAGTTCTAATTTGATTGCACTGTGTTCTGAGAGAGTGTTATGATTTTTGTTCTTTTACATTTGCTGAGGAGTGTTTTACTTCCAATTACGTGATCAATTTTAGAATAAGTGCGATGTGGTGCTCAGAAGAATGTATATTTTGTTGATTTGGGGTGAAGAGTTCTGTCAATGTCTATTAGGTCTGCTTGGTCCAGAACTGAGTTTAATTCCTGGATATCCTTGTTAATTTTCTGTCTCGTCAATATTTCTAATATTGACAGTGGGGTGTTAAAGTCTCCCACTATTACTGTGTGGGAGACTGTCTCTTTGAGGTCCCTAAGAACTTGCTTTATGAATCTGGGTGCTCCTGTATTTGGTACATGTATATTTAGGATAGTTAGCTCTTCTTGTAGCATTGATCCCTTTACCATTATGTAATGCCCTTGAAGTCTGTTTTATCAGAGACTAGGGTTGCAACCCCCGCTTCTTTTTTAATTTCCATTTGCTTGGTAAATATATTCTCCATCCCTTTATTTTGAGCCTATGTGTGTCTTTATATGTCAGATGGGTCTCCTGAATACAGCACACCGATGGGTCTTGACTCGTCGTCTAATTTGCCAGTCTGTGTCTTTTAATTGGGGCATTTAGCCCATTTACATTTAAGGTTAATATTGTTATATGTCAATTTGATCCTACCATTATGATGCTAGCTGGTTATTTTGCCCGTTAGCTGATGCAGTTTCTTCATAGTGTCAATTGTCTTTACAATTGGTATGTTTTTTCAGTGGCTGGTACTGGTTGTTCCTTTCCATGTTTAGTGCTTCCTTCAGGAGCTCTTTCTTGTAAGACAGGCCTGGTAATGACAGAATCTCTCAGCATTTGCTTGTCTGTAAAGAATTTTATTTCTCCTTCATTTATGAAGCTTGTTATGGCTGGATATGAAATTCTGAGTTGAAAATTCTTTTTTTAAAGAATATTGAATATTGGCTCCCAATCTCTTCTGACTTGTAGGGTTTTCTGGATCTGCTGTTAGTCTGATGGGCTTCCTTTTGTGGGTAACCCATCCTTTCTCTCTGGCTACCCTTGACATTTTTTCCTTCATTTCAACCTTGGTGAATCTGATGATTACGTGTCTTGGGGTTGCTCTTATTGAAGAATATCTTTGTGCTGTTCTCTGTATTTCCTGAATTTAAATGTTGGCCTGCCTTGCTAGGTTGGGGAAGTTCTCCTGGATAATATCCTGAAGAGTGTTTTCCAATTTGGTTCCATTCTTCCCATCACTTTCAGATACACCAATTAAATGTAGATTTGGTCTTTTCACATAGTCCCATATTTCGTGGCGGCTTTGTTTATTTCTTTTCACTCTTTTTTCTCTCATCTTATCTTCTCACTTTATTTCATTGAGTTGATCTTCAATATCTGATAGACTTTCTTTTGCTTGATTGATTCGGCTATTGATATTTGTGTATGCTTCACAAAGTTCTCGTGCTGTGTTTTTCAGCTCCATCAGGTCATTTCTGTTCTTCTCTAAACTGGTTATTCTAGTTAGTAATTTGTCTAAGCTTTTTTCAAGGTTCTTAGCTTCCTTGCATTGGGTTAGAACATGCCCTTTAGCTTGGAAGAGTTTGTTATTACCCACTTTCTGAAGCCTACTTCTGTCAATTTGTCAAACTCATTCTCTGTCCAGAGATTCCTGAATTTAAATTCAGGAGCTGGCAAGGAGTTTTGATCCTTTGGAGTAGAAGAGGGCTTCTGGTTTTTGGTATTTGCAGCCTTTTTGCGCTGGTTTCTCCTCATCAGAATCAGATATTTCTTTTTTGTTGCCATAAAACATTAAATGTAACTCATTATTAAAATAGTAAATATATCATTTTAACTTTTTTTTAAAAACCAAAGATAATAAAATCTCTATTGAGAAAATCTTTAAAGAAAATAAACTCCAGGTGGACTCACTTTGATCAGGAAGGAGAGCTCTTCTTGGAGAAGGAAGGCACTGGGCTCACAGCCAGCTGTTTTCCAGTTGCTGTTCCTTCTACTCCAGGAGCACCCTGTGTGTGTTATAGCACAGTGACACTCATATCTATATTCATATCTATAATTATCCAGATATAAGTGTGTTGACTATATAAAAAGTTTTATTTAAAAAGCACCCTTTCAAAGGAGCAGGAAAAATACCTTTTCCTTTCTACTTCTCAAACTATATGTCTTTCATAGTTATATTTGTGCACCCTGAAACTAAAAAAACACACTGTGTTCCTTAACAGCTGAGATGATTGTAAACAGCACACAATGTACACAGCACTCTGTTTTTGTTTCGGTTAAAATACCTGTTCCTTCTGTGGAATTTTTCTATCCTTTTAAATGGTGTTATTCTTAAGTCATCCAATTTAAAAGAATCCTAGAAGCTCTACCTTAAATATCTTCCTCCCCCTTGTTCCTCATATTCTATTGTTCATGAATGACTAGAATTTCTATCTTCCTATCATATTTCATTAGCTCTCTTCTTTTATCTTCTCTGTAATGACCTTCATTTGGGAATTTATTTTCACTACCCTGGAATATTACAGTTGTCTCCTTAAATATTTTTTTTTTTTGTTTTCTAACTTGCCTTCACTGTTTGCCCCTCACCATCAAATTAATCTCCTGGATAGTCTACAGGTAGATCTTTCTAGAATGCAAATCTAATAATGTTTAGTGCCTAAAATAATAATGTTTAGGAGCTCCCAAATAATGTTTAGCTCCTGTTTAAAGTTTTTAGTGGCTTCCCTACTCCCTAAAGGGCAAAACCCAAACTTAGTTTCATGTCATACAATGACCTTGACCTATCTATCCTTTGTCTATATGTAATCTGGTATTTCTTTCACATATTCTTTTGCAGCCACTCTAAGCTAGGTCTTCCAACACATCACATTACACCCTGCACTCCCATTCTGAGGAACTTTTACATACACAATACCCAGCTCAAATCGTTTACTTTTCTGGCTCAACCTTATACTTTCCTGACTTTGTTCTTGTAAACAGAACCGGTCATTCCTTCCTAAGTGATACCAGTACACTTAGAATCCTTTGGCGTACTAAAATTTTTCTTCCCCATGACTGTGAGTAGAGACTAGATCATTTCTATCTGGCTATATCCTCTGTTTAGCACTGATTTGGCATATAGAATATGCTCTATAGATGTTAGTGGAGTGAGCAGAAGAAAATCCAAGTTTATACCAGAACATCGTAATTGTTATTTTAAAGACAATTTTTATTGTTTTATTTGGCTCATAATATTACCCAACCATTGTAAAAATTTCAGAAAAGCTACAAAGAGTGAATGGTTTAGTTCTTACCAATCTATGAGTAAAAGTGGAATCTAGATGTTTTGTGCCATGCTTTTAAGGCCCTTGTTGATTCTCTTTCTCCTATAACTAGGAATTCTCAAAAAGGTATATTCTGTGTTTCTGAATGGCCTGTTGTTGCTTGTTACCATGGCTGACAAGACAGGGCTCCAATAATCAAGCCAGAACTCGGCTGTTGTCCCTGAAAGCTTCACTGAGGTGCCACTTCACCTGCAAACGGTTCCAAGCTGCAGCCTCTATAATGTGTTGGTACTAGGAAGGTTGCAACTTGATTTCTCCTTTTCAGTACTAGAGATGCTGACACTTTGCCATGCAGGTGAGACTATGGTACTTGACTGCTGCATCTCAGAGCTGGTTGATTATAGAATGACGTCATGCTTAGTTAAGTGGTCCCATAGTATGTTGTTCCCTTGATGAATCTGGTTTGCAATTCTAGAGTCCTAGATTTCTTTTTCTTTTACGCTGACTTTTTTCTCAAGGGCACTCTTGTCTGCCCTGGTTCCAGTTCAGAATTGCTGCTCTCAAATCCTTTCTTCACTATTTGCAAACATATCTCTGTATGTCTGAACTCCAATAATGCAGAGTTCAAATTTGTGCCCAAGGAGGTTCCTTATCCCCCATCTAATAATGAATAATCATCCTTTGCAATAGAACAAAAAAATAAACACTGGACTCCACTTACTGAATCACCTAATTGTTTTTCCTAATTTGCACCACTAGCTGTATTTTCTTTAATAATAAATGGCTCACCACTATGAAAGATAAAGCTTACTTTTGCTAATTATGAAAAACCTCTGAAGCAACAGTTGCGTTAGCAAGTCCTGACAGTTAATGTATAGTTTGTTCTTTCAGGAAATGTTTTATGTTATGCTTTTACCAATGCATTAAAGTAAGTTAAACTGAATTGTACATGACTCAGGTGGAAATTATTGAATTTACTTTTTCTCCTGGATAGCCTGAGTTTCATTTTGCCTGGCTGTGTATCTGATATTACTCTGCTGCTTTACTTGTATAGATATAGTCTGAGTGTTTTTGGAGATAGGTGTTCCATTAGTAAAACCTGGGTACAGACAAAGGAAAGTTCTTTAACAATAGTAAATAAATGCTTATTATGCTTTTGTTGTAGATTCAGATAAAATAAACTTTTCATAGCTAATGATACCTGTATAATGGGTAGCAACAAGTGGTATTTCAAAGCCCTTGATTATTTATAATGCTACATAATCTGAAAAATCAGATATTTTTTTTTGTCATGCTTACTCTTATCATACAGAAAGTGCAAGAGATTCATATTAAAAGATTTTTTTTGCTTTGAATCAAATCTGCAAGGAAATATACATATTTCAAACTCATCACACATATACAAAGAGAAACATCAAGATCCTTGAATGATCATTTTATTAACAAATACGAACTTGAAATGTCAGTGATAAAATATATCAATATTGAATAAAAATGTGTGTAAACAGTAATTTTACAACTGGGAAGATATCTCCATTTTGTTAATTTTGGTGACGTCTTCCCAACCATGTCTAATCTTCAGTATCTTCTTCCTGAAGCATGGCAGGAATAGTATGCTTTTAAATATCAGGACAACAACTGGAAGGAAAACAGCTATCATAAAAGTTGGAGGTGTATACCATACAAATTGTTTTATATCTATCCACTTATTCCAGGCAAAAATCAATGCGTGTATTGTGGCCAGTAGAAGGGAAACAATTCCTAGCTTGCTCTGTAAGAGAAAAACAAAATTAGTGAAGATTGGTTCAATAAGAGTTTATCCCATCCTACCTCATCTGGATATATTCTGTTTCTTGGAAATCCTTTATCTATGATTGTTTTCCTATCACATTTCTCAACAATGTCCATTCACATCTTTATACTCTGTTTGCCTGTCCTCCTCACCTTACTTTTGGGTAATTTCTTGTCTCCAGGCTATTTAAGTGAACAAAATTCACAGCCCTTCTTTGAAGGCAGGTGATCAAAAACTCTGTCTATTCTTTCTCCACCATTTTGTACATCCCCTTATGATATTTACTTTTTGTGCTTTGTCTCTCGTGTTATTTGTCTTAATTCTGCTATCACAAGACACCTAAAATCAGGGACTGAGTCTTACTTATAACAGGATCCCTGCAGAATCAACACAATGATTTGCACATTTTAGATGCTCAATTAAATATAGGTAGACTGACTGAAGATTATAGCAAAAATCAATTTGACTTCAGTGATCTTTATCAATTGTGAAGGCAACTAATGTGATTCACTCTGATTTTGATAAATGAATAATGAAGTGAATGAACTTGGCCTATGTTTTTAAGAAATCAAATATTCTGATAACATGGAAATATATGAACAATTTTTTCAATGTCTGCACAAAATAGAGAGATCCAGAGATGTGACGAAACATTTCAGCTTGCATTGGGTTGCTTTGTCACTACGGAGATAAAGTTGCTTACAAATAGTTGTTCACCTATGTAATCTTAACAGTGTTCTGACAACAGCTCTTTTATATGACTTCTGACCTCTATTCACTTTACTGGAAATGTCATTAGCCTGCCAGAACAAATCTAACTCACAATTATTCAGGCGCATTCTTAAGTCCCAATGAATACCATCAAATAGCTAAGTTTATGTTTTCAGATATGAATCTCCAAGGTAACTTCTAGTGTAACCAGTTTTCAGATTTTAAGTGAAACATTTCTAGGTAACTAGTTGAAAAACACATGTCATTGGTTGAAAATTAATTTTACCAAATGTGTATTGTATACTTATTATGGGCTAGGTATTGTGCATATAGTAGAATAGGCTCAGTTGTCAAGATGCAGTCTTAAATTCCTAAGTAAGTCTAAAAAGCAGTGTTCATCATATGTGTAACAGGCAGAGCAATGTATGAAGAAAGCTATTTAATGAGGACCAGAGAAATCCAATGGCTATAAGGCTGAACCTATAAAATTAGGAAACTCTGTGAGAATGTGGTATCAACTCTAAGCTACACTGGAATCATTCAGATGGAGGCATACTTTCCAGCCTAATCAGATGCCTAATAAAGTGTTGGAGTATACGTGTGGACATGTAGAAGGGATAATTGGTAATGTCTGACCTTGTGGAAATTTCCAAAGATGTCTACCCATAAAAGGTAACTGGCAGTGTTTATGACTGAATTAAATTTAGTCCTTTGAACCCTGTCACACAAGGATCCCCGAGTGAATTCTGGTGCATCACTCTTTTTATGGATAATCTACCACCAGAAGATAAACTTCAGTAAATCTGAGATAGTTTTAAAATTCCAAGAATATTTAGAAACTTCAAGTGAGTAAGCTATATAAAATGTAAGCTGGAAAAAGCAGCCACTGAAATGAGATACTAGAATGTCTTTGGTAGGTAAAACTCTATTATTTCAAGGAGAGTTTTTGTTTCTGGAAAGTACTAAGTTGTGTAACATAAAAGGCATTACTAAATTCAGGTGACAAGTAAAAGAATATTTTTATTTTTAAAGAACTAATAAACCATGCATATTGGATTCCTAAAATGTCACATTAGATGGGTAGCAAATTGTCTAACAAGTTTCAAATATTAGAATGAGCAGGCTGAGCATGGTGGCTTATGACTGTCATCTCAGCACTTTGGGAGGCCGAGGTGGGAGGATCATTTGAGGTCAGGAGATCGAGACCAGCCTGGCCAACATGGGGAAACCCTGTCTCTACTAAAAATACAAAAATTAGCTGGGCATAGTGATGGGTGCCTGTAATCCCAGCTACTCAGGAGGCTGAGGCAGGAGAATCACCTGAACCCAGGAGGTGCAGGTTACAGTGAGCCGAGATCGTGCCACTGTATTCCAGCATGGGCAACAGAGCAAGACTTCATCTCAAAAAAAAAAAAAAAGAATACTTTAATGCCTTTTATTTATGTCTAGGAAACATTTGTCCTAATTAAAGCAATAGGGAAAACAACAGGAGAGCACATTACTAATTGGAACAAGTACAAGATCTTTGCTATTGAAAAACATTTGTTATTTTTTATGGGACAAAGTCAACATATTAAATATCATAAGCACAAAAAGAAGATTCATCTCTTAGGGTTATTTTATATATTATTTACCTGAATATAGTGAAATTCTCTCCATGTCAAAGAGTCACTCACAGATGGAATTGATGTCACAGCCAACAGAGCCAGTATTGCCAGTCCCACAATCCCCAGAGACACATAAATCTCCATTCTCCAAACATCATGCTCAATCCAGGCATCTTCTTTATTTTGTTGGACCTACCAGAAGGTAAATAAAGAAAAAAGAAATGCAAACAACAGTTATTTCCTGAATATGAATCTCCTTCTACACTCTTCCCTGTGTCTACTATGAAGCCCTGATAACAGGTCTCTACAAATTTATGACTTTTTCTTTGTTTTCTTTTGCACTCCTCTAAGACAAATGACATAGGAGCTATCACTTTTTTTCTTGAATGCAATATTTCCATAATCTATTAATTTTCTAATAATTATTTGACGGTTTACTTGAATAGAACTGCAATGTGCATGCATATGTGGTAAACAAGGAGAAGAACAATAGTATTAAAAAGTAATCTTGTGAGGGTGGTAGAAGTTTGAAATGTGGCCTTGTCCATGAACAAAATGTTTCTTGTGTTGCTAAAGTTGTACCTTATTTTCAGTTTAAAAAACATTTCTCAATATAAAACAGTCTGACAACCAAGCCCTAGTAAAATTATAATAAAAATTTTAAAATAGATGACTTTTCAACACAGAGTTTCAACAGGGTTGGGGTATTGATATTACAATGAGAAATGATTAATTTGTTAGGTGACTTAGACTTTTTATTAGTAACAGTGTCAGCATTGCCATCTTACCTGTTGATATGCCCAGTTTAGCAACTTGTATCTGTAGGATCGCCTCATTGGGTAAGACAGACTATAAATTGCATGCAGTACAGCAAAAAAGAAACTGAGAAGCCCAAACTGCTTTCTTGTTAACATCCACTTATCCAACCAATGTGGAAACTTCTTATACTTGGTTCCATTATGAAGTTGGACAATTGCTGCTATCACACCTGGCAGGTAAACCAATGCCAAGAGAGTGATGGAAACCATTGGCAAGACTTTGTTGATGACCAGGATTGGAATTTTATAAAAATATTGTTGATGGGAAGTTGCTAAAGGGTGAATTACTTCCCTCAGAAGAGTGTAAAGAAAAGTCAGAGATGCTATAATAGCAGCTATTTTAATTGGCAAGTGCCACTGTGGAAAGAGTTCCTGTGTGTGCTGAAGTTCTGAAGGGCAGTCAAATTCATCAGCATGGGCTGTTTGGTGCAAATGCAAAAGCACAGGTCTTTTTAGCATGCTGGTCTCTCCTGTGTCCTTATGCTATAAAGGAAATAAAATAAACATCTTAAAATTGAACAAAACAATGGGATCCCTTGAACTAATTACTTATTGCTCAATCATTGTGCTTCTCATTGAATAAGGGCATTCAGAATCTTGCTTTTGAATACTGGTTAGTTGAAGATAGCATAGTCTATGTAGCACTGAAAGACTTTTGTCTTTTGCACAAAAGAAATACATGCTTCAGACAGGTAAGACAGTTAACTTGAAAAATGGAATTATTTCATTTTATGCACACTGTTACTTTTATAAAGTATATGCTTATAATTTATTACTTTTCCCTATTAAAATTATTAGGATTAAATAAATAATTTCCACTAAACTTCCACTGAGATAATTTGGAAGAGTTTGGAACCAAAATTTTCTGCCACTTTTTCAGTCAAAAAATGTAGTAAGAAACACTTAATCCTGTGTTTAACCAAAAGTGGAAAAAGTGATTCTTATCCAAAAGTAGATTTATTTGGTTATACAGTGATTTGTCAATTTACTAGATGATCTCTTGGTAAGCTGCCATTGTATCTATGACAAAAACGCTTGCTTACAAAATTACTGTTAAATGGGCATTGATGACTTTTTTTAAACTTAGAACTATAGATTGTCAGAAAGAATTGGATGGGACTTGGGGATGATCTGGTCCAAGGCTTTCATGGTATAGACAAACCAAGACCCCAGATTTTCAGTAACTTATTCAAGGTTATTCAGTTAAGTCCCTGAAAATCAGTGAAGGTACTATTTCTCTTACACATGCTACTCTGTCCTTCACAGTATCAGTGACAATAATACAAGTCCAGATATCAGCAGACTAGGGTGAAAAATCACTTTCATAACACTAGGAGATACAGAATGGCATCTCAATTATGTTTAAAGATGTAAATTATTATTTATTATTGTTATTATTAATATTTTACCAAATAATCGTCTTCTTCTAAATTTCTCCTAGGCTTCATTTTCCAAAGTTCTTCTTCGTTTGTGATGTCTTTTCTGCTTTCCATTAATTCTATAAAATAGTATGGCTTCAGTCACCTGTAAAAATAAAAATAATTACTTTCATGTCTATTCTACTTATGAAAATGTGAATGTTTGATGGAACAATATAAAAAATTTACTTGCTTAAAGACTAGAGTGGCAGATAAAGTACAATAAAAATTCAAATAGTGACTGATTTATACATTTAACCTCATATTATAATCTGTAAGAGTTTCAAACCAATGCCCTCTTATCAATGGTAACTGTTCTTTTTTATCCACTTATTTGTTCCATGAATAACCCAGGTGCCTGTATGGATTACAAAGGATCAGATGTTGCCTTTTACTTTAGGAAGATTTAACTTCAGATTTCCATCTGGAGGAAAGTCAACTCCTTTCAATGGCAAATATAATTAGGAATGCATTATATTGAGAGTAATAATGTCATCAATGGAGGTTGGAGGTAGCTGATATAAGATTTATGTTTAACAGAATTTTGGGGTTGACACTGGAGTCTGAAACAGTATTTTCAGAGTACCGCTTTTCTTTTGGAGTAAGAGGTTGGTCTTTGTTTGGAAGATGTGAAGATGTGAATTGCTAGTATGTTTCCAGTGGAAGTGGTAAGTTGTGCCGCATTAATGATGCGCCCAGTCTTCTGGTCAACCCTGTGGAAAACAACTTTTCAAATTTTTCACTTGATAAAACAAACTTTTCCTTAGCAAACTCACAGATCCTCATCCAGGATTGGTGTAACATTTTTTAGGGAAAGTAAACATATGTCACAGTATTATTCATTGTTTTTATTAGTTCTGAATTTATTTCCAGAGGAATACATCTTCAATTTACACTTTATGAAATTCAATGAGAAAAACAGAGTAGATATACAACAATTTGATTGACAGAAAACATTCCAAATGTTTCTGAAGTTTAGAACACGTGTAGTACTGTTTTAGGCGGAAAGCTGTTTCCAGGAATAGTTTAAAATACAGTGATGTATCACATGACATTTTGGTCAATGACTGTATATGTAACAGTGGTCCCATAAGATTATAATGGAGCAAAAATATTCCTATTGCCTACTATTTACAATACTATACTTTTTATCATTATTGTGAAGTGTACTCCTTCTACTTACAAAAAAAGAGCTAACTGTAAACAGCCCTAGGCAGTTCCTTCAGGAGGTCTTCCAGAAGAAGGCATTGTTACCATAGAAGATGGCAGCTCCATGCCTGTTACTCCCCCTGAAGACCTTCCAGTGGGACAAGATGTAGAGGTGGAAGACAGTGATACTGATGATCCTGACCCTGGGTAGGCCCAGGCTAATGTGTGTGTTTGTGTCTTAGTTTCAACAAAAAAGTCTAAAAAGAAAAAAAAAAAAAAATAGAAATAGAAAAGAACCTTAAAGAATAAGTATATAAACAAAGAAAATATTTTGTATGGCTGTACAATGTGACTATGTTTTAAGCTAAGTGTATTACAAAAAGAGTAAAAAAAAAGTTAATAAAGTAAAAAAGTTACAGTAAGTTAATTTATTATTAAAGAAAATAATTTTTCCATAAATGTAGGGTAGCCTAAGTGTATAGCATTTATAAAGTCTATAGTAGTGTACAGTAATGTCCCAGGCCTTCACATTCACTCACTACTCACTCACTGACTCTCCCAGAGCAACTTCCAGTTCTGCAAGTTCCATTAACAGTAAGTGTCCTGTATAAAATAAACAATTTTTTATCTTTTATACTATATATGTATGTTTACTATACCTTTTCTATGTTCAAATACACAAATACTTACCATTGTGTTTCAACTGCCCACAGTACTCAGCACAGTAATACGCTATACAGATTAGTAGCCTAGAAACAATAGACTATACCATCTAGCCTAAGTAGGCAGGAGGCGGTATCATCTAAGTTTATGTAAGTACACTCTACGATGTTTCCTCAACAATGAAATCCTGCCTTTCAATGAATTTCTCAGAATGTATCCTGTCATAAAGAGACATGACTGTTCTTAAAACATTCTCCAAGTTTTAAAGGTTTAACCATAACAAAGAATAAAGAGTTGCTTTTACATATGCCAGCATTTTCTTTGTTGAGGTACTTGTGGAATAATTTCCAGATATGATCTATTTCCAAATTACAGAACATTCATGATGAAGATATTTGTTGTTTTAGTTTGCCCACATTCTTTTCTGATTTAAAACATTTCCTCCACTTGGAGAAATGCCCCTCCCTCCCTCCAATATGATTTTGGGAGGTTGCACAAAATAGTAACACCCATCCCCTGGTCACAGAAGTGGGTATATGAGTCAGGCCTGGGCAATCAGTTTCCTATTCTCCCACTGATTGGCTTAGGGATGGCCCAGAACCCTACTTAAACCATGGTCATTCTGTGATATTTATATATGGAAGTGGAAGAGAGAGATGAGATGTTTTTAACATTTTGTTAAGATAGGACAGTATGAGCCTGCCATGCTTTTTTCTCCATGCTCTAAGAAGGAAGATGTTTTCATTAGAAAAGAAGAAAGCCAACACAGAAGCAGAACAAGTGGAGGAAGACAAAGAAGAGTCCTGCTGGCATATTTCAGTATTTAGAGTCCCTGAGACTAGATCCTGAATTTTTCAGTTAGACAGTCAACACATTCCCTTTCTTTTGTTGTTTAAGTTAGTGTGATTTGGGTGTTCACCACTGGCATGCAAAAGAATTCTGAGTAAAACATATGCCAATCATCAAGTATTTATGAACCCAACTCTGTGATCAACATTAAAGAGGAAAAACAGAAATGACACTCATGCCTGCTCTGGAGGAAATGACACTCTGTCTCCTTAAGAAGCATTATTCCAAGTGATTTGGGGACCTAACCAAGTGTATCAGGCTGTTCTCGCACTGCGATAAAGAAATACCCGAGACTGGGTAATTATTATAAAGAAAGGAGATTTAATTGGCTCATGGTTCCATAGGCCGTACAGGAAGCATGGCAACATCTGCTTCAGGGGAGGCCTCAGAGGTATTATAGTCATGGCGGAAGGTGAAGTGGGAGCAGGCATCTTACATTATCGCAGTGGTTCCCAACCTTTTTGGCACCAGAGACTGGTTTCGTGGAAGACAATTTTTCCAAGTGGGGGAAGGGGGATAGGGTTTCGAGGTGAAACTGTTCTACCTCAGATCATCAGGCAATAGTTAGATTCTCGTAAGGAGCGCACAACCTAGATCACCTTGCATGTGCAGTTTGCAATAGGGTTCGTGCACTTAATGAGAATCTAATGCCACCGTTCATCTGACAGGAGGTGGAGCTCACGCAGTAATGCTCGCTGGCCTGCTGCTCACCTCCTGCTGTGCAGCCCGGTTCCTAACAGGCCACTGATACCAGTCTACGGCCAGGGGGTTGGGCACCCCTGCACTAACGTGACACCACCACCAAGGGCGGGATGGTGTTAAACCATGAGTTACTGCTCCCATGGTCCAATCACCTCCCACCAGACCCCAGCTCCAGCACTGGGGGTTACATTTCAACATGAGATCTGAGAGGGCGACACAGCTCCAAACCATATCAGCAACATAATAGTTTGTGGGGTCAGGGAGGGAGGTGCTAGGAATGGAAGTGTCACCTACTATAATCAAATGTAAGAAATAATTCACTATGTTTAGAAGATGTTTTAACTTTGAGAGTTGCAGGATGGTAACAAATTCATCTACATTTATTCAATATGAATTCATTAACTATATTGTGAACAACAATGTAAGGCAGGAGAAATACAAAGTTAAATGAGATAAAGCCTCTGTTCTGAAAAACCTTAAGGTCTAGAAGAGAAAGTAGGCATTTCAACAAGTAACTGCATGGTAGAGCGATGTATCCTAGAGGAGGATAAAGTTTTATAGGCAGGTAGTGGCATGGGAAGGGAAGCAGAAGAAAAGGCTGAGGGCTGTCTTCTAGACCCAGTCCTGGGGTAGGTAGCAGGTTGGCAGTGTTTGCTGACTGCTGGCCACTGCAAACGGAGTCTGGGTGGAAAACCAGAGTGGCCCTGGAGAGTTACTCAGTCATTTGTCTGCATGGTAAGTAGACCACACGCAAGAGCAAAGCCAAGGAAAAGCCCGTGACAGTGAGGGAGCTTGTTGACTGGGTAGCCCACAGTCAGTTCTATGCCCATAAACCAGGAAAACAAACTATGAGTCAAATAAATTTGTTAGTTTCCATCAGACATTAACCAAAATGTAATTTAAGTTCTACAGTAAAATCTTTTCATAAAAAGAAAAATAACAGAAAACCTAGTGTTAAAATGTTAGGAACTCCAGAATTCAACCCAAAGTTCTCTTCCGTCCTCTTTTAAAAAAGTGAAGCATATTTCTAAAGCGACTGCTGTTTTGCTGTACCAGGATGGCTGCCCTGGTGTTCCTAAATGTTGGCACAGACCAACTGACTCATGTTTATGTTCCACAGTTGAGAATATGAAGAAGCCCAATGACTGGAATATACTGTAGGTTGCATTGCATTTCCAACCTTTTATACTTTCAAGTGCACACTTGTTTTACATTTAACTAAGTGGAGTTTTTTTATTTTTTATTTTTTTTATTTTTTCCACTGCGCTGTTTTTCTTTTTAAGCATTGCTTTCTCTCTATGCTTAACATTCATGTTAAATGAATAACCTTTTATTACATGTCAGGATGTGGAGGGAAATGTATTTTACAAAAGTAACAAAGTTAAGAAATTTGGAAGTGTACAAAAATTTGTCTACAAACTCCTTCCAGTGGATTTGACCAGAATTACATATTTAAAGCCTTGACTGACTATTTTGGAGGGAACCTGAACCCCACCCAGATCCTGAAAGAGTAGGGCCAGTGTTCTAAGGACTAAAAATGAAAACCTCTGTTACCAGGAAACCCGAAGACAAGAAGTAGCACGATTTTAAGTACTGTGCACCAATCATTCGTCAATGCCCAGCAAACTCTGGCGACTTTGCCACGTTAAAAAACTTGCCATCAAAATCCAACCTGAGCACAAACTTAATAATCTATCACAACCTTAAGCCCCTAGCGAAAAGGCTTCCTGTGAGTCCCTGTCTCCCCGCAACCCCCGGCCCGGCCACAACCCAGCTGGGCTGGAAGGCAGCGCGTCCTAGAGCCGCGCAAAAGGGGAGAATTGAGCAACGCTCACCCAGGAGGGCCGCCGTCCGGGTCCCGAGAAGGCGTGCGACCCACTACACCCCTCCCAATACTGGAAGCCGGCGCCCAGCCTTGCAGGGACACGCGGACGGACTCGAGGAGGAAGCGGCCAGTGAGAACGATTCAAGGGACTCACCCACTCCTCGCCGTAGCTTGACCGTGAGTCTCGGCTGCCGCTGCTGCCCGGAGGTGCCGGCCCCACGCGGCGCCTGAGCCTCCAGAGCGCGGAGCCTCCACGCCTGCTGCAGGCCCCGCCTCCTTGTCAGTTGAGCGTCCAGCGCCACCTGCTGGCGCCCGGCGTCCTCAGGGTTCGGGACCGTCCTGGAGGCTAAGACTCTCCAAGTCGCACTCCTACCTCTCCGTTTCCTCTCAAACGCCCTGTGCCCTGCCCTTGAGGTCCGTTCTGCGCCCTCCAACCCTTCGCCTTTTGTTTAATCTCCACTAAGGAACGTTGTGCATTTCTCTAGAGCAGTGGTTCTCAAACTTTAGCGTGTATAAGAATTTACCCGGGGGCTTATTAAAACACCGAATGTTGGGCTGTCCACCCACAGGTTCCGGTTCAGTATGTCTGGGATGGGGCCTGAGATTCTCATTTCCAACAAGTTCACATGAGATATGGAAGCATTCCCAGATCACACTTTGAGATAGACCGTTTAGAGCTTACAAACCCTTCCCACACGTTAGCTTATTTATTTTTATTTTATTATTTTTTTTGAGACGGAGTCTCAGTCTGTCGCCCAGACTACAGTGCAGTGGCGCGATCTCGGCTCACTGCAACCTCCGGACCCGGGTTCAAGCGATTCTCCTGCCTCAGCCTCCCGAGTAGCTGGGATTACAGGCGCCTGCCACCGCGCCCGTCTAATTTTTGTATTTTTAGTAGAGACGGGGTTTCACCATCTTGGCCAGGCTGGTCCTGAACTCCTGACCTCGTGATCCACCCGCCTCGGCCTCCCAAAGTGCTGGGATTACAGGCGTGAGCCACCAAGCCCAGCCTGCTTATTTAAAACCTAACAGCCCGTCCTGAAATGGCTGTGACTGACAGTTTGAGGAATCCGAAGCTGATTTTCTGAGAGTGACTTGCTCCCTAAATTGTTCAAATTGTGTACCTTTAATAGCACAAACCCTGCTCTCCAGCCGGAAAAAAACCTTAAACCCCATGTTTACTCTGTCCCTCCCTTCCTTGCCTCAACTTTTAAGTGCAGCTTCCCATATCCTAGCTCAACGAAGTATTCCAAACTAAGTTAACTGTTAATATTCCAAAGTTTTGGAAAAAGACAACTTGAGCAGGGGATTTACTTCTCTCCGTTGGAACCAGCCTCAGGGTAGCGTCTGAGACATGAATTGCAAAATTCTGGGGATTTGGTATACAACATTCTCAGGACTAAGCTGAGTAGAAAACGCAAAGGAAAATAAACGCTCAACCACATTTACCATGATTGTTTTTTATTCAACTGCTAGGGCACTGAAGACTGTTCATGTTTTGATATAAGTATTTTCTGTAGTCACTGACTTTCCATGGATTATTTTAAAACCCTTTGAAGATTAAATTACCGTGGACTGACCCCTTGTGGTGGAAATAGAATCTTACACCTGTTGTTTCTAGTGAAACTAGAAAATAATTTAAGTTTTAGAAAAAAAATCTGTGTAATCTTTGTGTGTGTAGCACAGACTACAAAGAATTAAGACTTTTTAACTGTGTCTAAGCATTGTTGAGTTTTAAAAGTGATCATGGGTCTTAAATGGTCAGACAAAACGATATGCTTTCATTGTTTAACATTTGGTAAAACCAAGGTCATTCTCTTTTTCACAATCTATTTTCCATATGAAAAGAGCAAAGAGTTATTGTGTTAACATAATAATATATTATATTAAATTAATAATATTAATATGGTTATAAAGCAAGCTACACTTAAAACTGCCTTTCCTTTTCTAATTAAAACATTTAAGATCAAACCCCAAATATTTTTGTTTTACAATTAGACTTTAGCAATTTTATTTCTGCACTTCTTATAAAAGTTTTTTTTTGTCCAATATTTTAGTGTGGAGAATAAATAGAGTATGTTCCAAAGTAAAATGATTAAAAGTGTGAGATTATTTACCAATTAGTTTGTAGATGTTATAAAAGCAACACAATATTCGATTAAGAAAAAAATGTTACTAAAAAGCTTTTATTGAGTTGCCAGGAGTTAGTATCATAGATGAACTGTCTGCAATTTTTGCATACAAATAACCTGTAATTTGAGGTATGAGATAAAGAAAAAAAATGTTTGTTGGGGGGCAGGTAATACAATGCCAGAGCATCTCAGAATGCTGAGTCAGCCTGTTTAGCACATACTTCTAAAAACAAGTGTGGCTTGTGGAAAGCCACATTATGCTATTGCAAATGTTGAAAGGCAAGTTGCTAGTTTTGCTGTGACTCTAAACAACTAGAGGATTTAAAATGGGAATTCAACCATGAGTTATAAATAAATTTGGATCTTTCAGAATATTCTGTAATAAACTTAAACTATAGTGAGAGCGCATATTAACAAAGTGGACCTCGGTGTTATTTGAGGTCAAATACTAAATTAGTGACTTCATAGTAACATGCTGTGGAGAAAATATAATTTAGAATCTATGAGTATTTTTGTCTGACAAATAAGCAACCTAATCTTAGAACCTGATGAGACGACCATTTTAAAAGTAAATGAAATACTACGGTGTGAGAGATAAAATAAAAAAAAATCATGCTATTAAAGAGAATCACAATGAGAAATAGACAGTAAATTTTAAGTGAATGACAAGAATTATGTTAAGCTTTTTCCTTTGGAAATCAAACTAACTCCTGAGGGGACAGCGATTCAAATAATGACCAACACTATTTCCAAGTCTGCCTCTTACGAAAGAAGAATGGTCAGACTTTTATTTGAAACGACAGCAAAAATTACCTAGAGTTCAAGGAGAAATATTTTGTCAAAATGATTGTTTTAAGACAGACATGATAAAGCTTCACTGACCAAAATTTCTGATTCTGTTAACCTCCTGTGATACATTCTCTTTACTAGTTCAAGATCTACTGTAATCTTCAAAGTATGTGGTCAGTTTGTCCCTAGTGTCTGCATTTAAAAGTGGTGGGGGGTAGAGGGAAGGTCTGCTCCTGGGACTGGAGGTTTTAACTATTCTTCTGAATTTTTTCTCCCACACTCCAAGTCCCTTGTTGCTCTTTCACCAAGACAGGCAACAGTAAACATATTTTCAGGTAGGTTGTAAGAGTAGGCGCTTCATTTCAAAGCTCACAGATCTCTGCCTGAGTACTGCTCAATGATGTTCAAAATGCTGTGATATATTCTATTGGCTTTAAATATGTAGTGATCTATGAAAAGACTAAAGTTCCTGGCAATGGTACCATATTAAGCCTTATCAGTTATTTACATCCTACTGTAAAGAATGTTTCAGCTTTTTCTGAAAGTACGTTCTGGCATGGAGAAAGAAATATCAGGATATCGAACACTTATACTACAAGGTTATGAAGGGGTTATACCTTAGAGAAAAAAGAAGGGTTAGGACCACAAGGACAAATTTTACCACCTTTATAATATTACTTATTCTAGGCAACTTCTCCCTGCCCCACATGTCCATATCAAACATTCCATGATAGTGAAATCAACTATCTTTAAACCTCTCTATCTTGGTTCTCTTTGTTATAGTAGCTTAGCTCATACACTACCTTGTTTGATCTAATATTATAGCACTTTTCAGAGTCTATCCATATTAGAGATTTTTATATGTGTTTATATTTCCCTCATTAAATTGTGAGCTCTAAAAGAGCAGAGACTTTGCCATTTTTATCTTTGCATCTCTTGTAAATTAGAGGTTGATGGAAGAGACTCAAAGTAAATACTTGTGGAATGTAACTTTAGCCCTAGGCTCCAGTGAAGTCATATAAAGCACATGGATATGGAACCCATGAATGTCTAGGCATCACTTAGATCAAAGCTATGGGCACACATCCATTTGTTTTATGTTTTATAGAGAACATTTTCTTATCTACCGTAGTCCACATCCTCCTCCTTCTTGCTTTCTGTTACAGGAACATGTGGGTCCAGGGATGTCATTGTCACAGGAACTACAGGTCTTGGATGTCTTGAGTAGTAGGAGATAGGGAGCTGGAGAATATTAGACAGGGAAGGTGGTCCAATGGATAGGTGAAGAATGCTGATTTGTAGCGTTGGAGCTAAAATTATTTATTTATTTATTTATTTTTAGAGACAGGGTCTCACTGTGTTGCCCAGGCTGGAGTGCAGTGGTGTGATCATAGCTCATTGCAGCTTCAAACACCTGGACTCAAGCTGTTGTTCTGCCTTAGCCTTGCAAGTAGCCAGGACTACAGGTGTACACCACCTTGCTTGGCTACTTTTTAAATGTTTGTAGAGACAGGGTCTTGCTATATTGCCCAGGCTGGTCTTGAACTCTTGGCCTCAAATGATCCTCCTGCCTTAGACTCCCAAAGTGTTGAGATTACAGGCATGAGCCATCATGACTGGCTTGACCTAACATTTTTAGTAATGGGTTCTGCCTTAGGAGTCACGACATGTTTACTTTTTCCCAGATTTGAGCTTCCAGAAGAAAGGATGAAAGGAGGGATACTGTCACTTATGAAAATACTACTCTTTCCTAAGACTGTGTTATGTGGCTTTCTATATTACCTCATTTAATTCTCCCAATATCCCTTCTGTAGAGTTATTATCCTCAGTTTATAGGTGAACGTTAGCTTGGAACATTTAAGTAACTTGATCAAAGTGTTTAGAGGTCAAGCTGAGACTTCAGTCAAAGTCTGTTTGACTCCAGTGCTCTTTCCACTGTACTGGACTACCTCTGCGACCACATATAATCAATCAAAATTTCCTCAGGCTACACAAAGTTGGGAGGATTCAGGAAGGTAACAGTTAACAGGAATTATCTTATGATACATTCAGTTTTTCTTTCGTATCAGTTAGGGTGTGGGCTAAGCTACTGCAACAAAGAGTACCAAAATAATGTAGAGTGATTCTAAGAAGATGGTTTCACCATCATGTAACAGTACTGCAGTGAGTATTCCAATTTAGTAGAGTTAGTCTGCTCTATGAGGTCATTCAGGGATTCCCAGATTGTTCCTTCTTCTTGCTCTTTGTTCCTTCTTGTTGCTCTGCTCTCTCCAAGTGCACTGATCTTGGCACTGTGATTGAAATTGTGGCATGGGTACAACCGTGATCTAGATTGCAAGAAAGGAATAAGTACGAGACAAAGACAAGTTATTTTATTAAAATAATTAAGATAGAAACTGTCCAATCACTTCCTCTCATTTTCCATTGATAATTTACTTATATGGCAAGATAGGCACGGAAAGTAGTCTCTCACCAGGTGGCCAGTTTTTAAGGTCCACCACTATGGAAGCAGGGATAGCAAATTTTGGTGAACAACTGGAAGCCTCTACTACATTTTAACTTACAATTCTGGTCTCTATGTTCGTACTAGATTGGGCGCTTTGATTTCTTTCTTTGTTAGGTTGAATGGTTTCTTTATTCTGGAGTCCTTCTGAGGATTCAGGGGGTAAACTTGTTAGTCAGCAGTGTGTCTTACAGTGGAGACCTCTCATGTGTCCTGACCACCAACATTCTCGTGTAGAGGTTTTCTCACATGGCCTTCCTGTTGGCCCTCCATTTATGCCTGGACATGGGGAATGTTCAGTGGGAGCACTGCTTGGTTCCACCATCTGTGGAACCTTGGTTCCTTCCTATCTGATATGGTTTAGCTCTGTCCCCACCCAAATCTCATCTTGTATTGTATCTTCCATAATTCCCATGTGTTGTGGGAGGGGCCCAGTGGGAAATAATTGAATCATGGGGATGATTTCCCCCATACTGTTCTTGTGGTGGTGAATAAGTGTCATGAGAGCTGATGGTTTTATAAGGGGAAACCCCTGTTGTTTTGTCCTCTTTCTCTTTTTTTTTGCTGCCATGTAGACATGCTTTTTGCCTTCTGCCATGATTGTGAGGTCTCCTCAGCCACATGGAACTTTGAGTCCATTAAACCCCTTTTTCTTTATAAATTACCTAGTCTTGGGTATGTCTTTATTATCAGTGTGAAAATGGACTAATACAGTAAATTGGAACTGGTAGAGTGGGGTGTTGCTGTAAAGATACCTGAAAATGTGGAAGCGACTTTGGAACTGGGTAACAGGCAGAAGTTGAAACAGTTTGGAGGGCTCAGAAGAAGACAGAAAAATGTGGGAAAGTATGGAACTTCCTAGAGACTTGTTGAATGGCTTTGACCAAAATGCGGATAATGATATGGACAATAAAATCCAGGCTAAAGTGGTCCCAGATGGAGATGAGAAACTTGTTGGGAACTAGAGTAAAGGTGACTTTTGCTATGTTTTAGTGAAGAGGCTGGTGACATTTTGCCCCTGCCCTAGAAATTTGTGGAACTTTGAACTTGAGAGAGATGATTTCAGGTACCTGGAGGAAGAAATTTCTAAGCAGCAAAACATTCAGGAGATGACTTGGGTGCTGTTAAAAGCATTTAGTTTTAAAAGGGAAACAGAGCATAAAAGTTTGGAAAATTTGTAGCCTGGCTATGGAATAGAAAAGCAAAACCCATTTTCTGAGGAGAAATTCAAGCTTGCTGCAGAAATTTGCATAAGTAACAAGGAGCCAAATGTTAATTGCCAAGACAATGGGGAAAATGTCTCCAGGGCATGTCAGAGACCTTTGTGGCAGTCCCTCCCATCACAGGCCTAGGAGGAAGGTTTGGTTTCCTGGCCCAGGACCAGGGACCTCTGCTGTGCAAAGCCTAGAGACTTGGTGCCCTGCATCCCAGATGCTTTAGTCATGGTTAGGAGAGGCCAGGGTGTGGCTCCAGCCATGGCTTCAGAGGGTGCAAGCCCCAAGCCTTGGCAGCTTCTACATGGTGTTGAACCTGTGTTTCCACAGAAGTCAAAAATTAAGGTTTGGGAACCTCTACCTAGACTTCAGAAGATGCATGGAAATGCCTAGATGTCCAGGCAGAAGTTTGCTGCAGAGGCAGGTCCCTCATGAGAACCTCTGCTAGGGCAGTGTGGAAGGGAATTGTGGAGTTGGAGACCCCATACAGAGTCCCCACTGGGGCACTGCCTAGTGGAGCTGTTAGTAGCATGCCACTGTCCTCCAGACCCCAGAATGGTAGACCCACTGACAGCTTGCGCTTTGTGCCTGGAAAAGGCACAGACACTCAATGCCTGCCTGTGAAAGCAGCCAGGAGGAAGGCTGTACCCTGCAAAGCCACAGGGGTGGAACTTCCCAAGACCATGGGAACACAACTCTTACATCAGTGTGACCTGGATGTGAGACATGGAGTCACAGGAGATCATTTTGGAGCTTTAAGATTTGACTGCCCTGCTGGATTTTGGACTTGCACCGGGCCTTTAGTCCCTTCATTTTGGCCAATGTCTCCCATTTAGAATGGGTGTATTTATCCAATGCCTGTACCCCCATTGTATCTAGAAAGTAATTAACTTGCTTTTGATTTTACGGGCTTATAGGTGGAAGGGACTTGCCTTCTCTCAAGTGAGACTTTGGACTGTGAACTTTTGAGTTAATGCTGAAATGAGTTAAAACTTTGGGGACTGTTTGGAAGACATGATTGGTTTTGAAATGTGAGGACATGAGATTTGGGAGGGGCCAGGGGCAGAATGATATGGTTTGGTTCTGTGTCCCCACCCAAATCTCATCTTGAATTGTAGCTCCCATAATTCTCACATTTTGTGGGAGGGACCTGGTGGGAGATAATTGAATCATGGGGGCAGTTTCCCCCATGCTGTTCTCATGGTAGTGAATAAGTCTCATGAGATCTGATGGTTTTATAACAGGAAATCCCTGTTGCTTGGTCCTCTTTCTCTTTTCTCTGCTGTCACGTAAGATGTGCCTTTTGACTTCTGCCATGATTGTGAGGCCTCCCCAGCCATATGGTACTGTGAGTCCACTAAATCTCTTTTTTAAAAATAAATTACCCAGTCTCAGGTATATCTTTATCAGCAGTGTGAAAACATACTAAAACACTATCATAAAATCTGTTCTTCTTTTTATTTATAGAGAAATAAGCAGGTGCCATAATTGAAAACCAATACTAGGGACATTAAGAAGACAAATCTATTATATATTTGTTTTCTCTTATTTTAAGCCAATTACCCATAATAATCATCTTCTTTTGGCATCTATTCTGCTCTAGGTGGTGCCTACCCATTTCTGTGCATTTCTGACTAATCAGGGTGATTATATTCCCAAGAGTGAGACATCTGTGTGCAGCAATCTAGAACCATGCCAGAGTAGCTTTTCCAGTTTCTCACAGGACCTTGGATTTCTGTCCTTCTGGCCAACTGAAGCAAGTTTTATCTTTTCTTAGCACAGAAAATACCTAAGCCCTCATGCATATTCGATCTATTCATAAAAATTTATTAAGTGCATTGTATATACACAATATTGTGCTAAATCCTGTTAGATAAGTCCAACTTAAACAGTTACTTAAAAGATTTCTGCAAAGAAATTTCAGTTTGAAGATAAGTATCCATAATGAAACATAAGCAAACAAAAGGTGGCGGAGTTGGCATTTTTCTTATCCAAGTTTAATCTCTTTATCAGCTTCATTACAAAGTAAGTTTCTGGAAGCCATCCAGAAAACTATTTGAAATGTGGATTTATATACAGCATAGTTAATGTTAATGACAAGTAGTCTTATCATGGGGTATTAGCTAATGAGAGAGAAAGAGAAAAGAGAGGAAAGAGAGATAATACATATGTATGTATATGTATCTAGCTATAAATATATTGGGAATGCATACATGGATAAGGGGTGTGACCAAAAGTTAGAGAGATCTTTGTTGTAAGGAAAAGGGGAATGTGGAAAGGTTCAGTAAAAGAATCAGGAGACTGAGATAATTTTTCTTCTGCACCCTACTTACCTTGTACTCAGCCTTCTCTGTTAGAATGAAAACTAAGAGGGACAGGAATGACTACCTTCCATTTGGCTCCTCAGGCTTAATATGAAGTATGGTATGTAGTGAGTAGTTGATAAATAATTATTGAGTGAAGGGTACCTCGGGGAGAATTCCAAGGAGAAACAAGTGGTCCACAGTTTCAAGAGCTATAAAAAGGCAAAAATAAGATAGGACATAAAAAAAGAGTCTGCTGGACTCATCATTTCAGAGGACTCTGCTAACTGTATGAGGACAGTCTTTGAGGGTGGAAACCAGATAGCAGTGCATCAAGGAAGAACTGGGGAAAGAAAGAGTGAAGACAATGACTGTAGCTTCCAATGAGGTTGCATAAAAAAGAAGGAGAGAGCTGGGGAAGCGGCTGGAGAATGGTCTTTTAAGGGTAAGAGACATTAGATTCTTCTTATAGACAGAGAGAAAGAGAACAACATAAAAAAGAGATTGAATATATATAAAAAAGAGAGAATAATTGATGGGGGTACTGGAGAAACGTGAACAGAGATGAAATCCAGAAAATAGTGGAAAGATTATCTTTCAACAGAAGCAGAGATGCCTCTTTCTCAGGAATTAGAAGAAAGAAGATAAATATGAGTTGAAATGTTCACAACTTTGTGGGGAGAGGTGAAGTTTAGTAAGTGAGCTCATGACTGATGGTAGTCAAGACCAGTTGAAGGGTATGGAGGGTATGGACTTTGGAACTGCAAACATTGAGGACTTGTTCTCTGCCTTCCACATTTATTTGGGTGAAATAAATAAATAATAATTGAGTTTGCTGGAAAAATTTCATAATCACTGAGAAGGAAGTGGTAGGTAATAAGATAAGAGCTAAAGTACTTAAAATTCATATAAGTGATAGTTCAGTGATTTGGAATTTATCTGATTATGGAAGATATGATGTTTTGAACTTGGCCCCAGAAGAGTGAAAGATTTTTCACTGGAAAGAAGAAAAAGAATGGTTTTGTTTTTCCTCTCAAACCAGAAATGATGTATAAGGATTAAGTATTCCTTTGGCCTAGAAATATTTTTATGTCCAGAAACTTACTTTATACATTTAGTAGCATTCCTCCTCTAGACCTACTGCATGTGTGGGATAACCAGGGAATTTCTAACACAGGGTACTGGTCATGTTTCTTTAGTGCTTCCTGAAAGAAGATTCTTTAGTGTTTCTGGAAGGAAGCACTTAAGGACATGAGCTCCTTAAGGTGTTAGCCATCTTCAGATCTCTACCCCTTAGCAGAGAGCTTAACTCATAGCAGCTGGAGCTCAAAAACATTTATCAAATTGAATTCTCCCACTCAGCTTTTGCTCTAGGCCTCTCTTCAGTTCTGCTTTGAAAATTCTGGTTAGCTTCCCCAAAGCCATCGTCTCTGCCTACTTCATTTGTACACATCTCTATTATAACTCTTTTCTCATCATATTCTAGTCAGTTGTATAACATGCCTGTCTTTCCTAGGGACTGGCTACAGCAGAATCCTTAAGAACCCACTGCAAGCTTCACAGGGAAAATGGTTGGTTGGGTTAATGCAGTCAAAACTACAGAGACAGATTTGTGGGCAACAGAGCGAGCTTTATGCACCATTTTCATTTGAGGGGGACAGGGTTCTTCTTCTAATTACCAGTCAAGGAAACAACTCATCTTACTAGTATCACAAAGGGGCTTTGGAAAGCGAAGACTTCCACTTCCCATAGAGCTTGATGTGGTGGGGCCTGCTGTGTTATGTGGCCGCAAGGTGGCTCCAGAGCCTTTTGCATTAAAAACAAATGCCATCAAGGGTCTCTGGTGCTGCTGCTTTCTCCTTACGTGGTTTTACCACCAGACTTTCTCAAACTTAGTAGAAAAAGAAAAGATGATATTTTGCGTGGTTGGGTTGGTGTTATGCTATTTGAGCATATTCTGTGGTCTAAATAGTTTTCATGAAGTTTAGAGAAAGCATTAGACTCTGTGTGTTTAGGCTGACTTCCATATCTCTCTCTCTCTTTCTCTGTGTGTGTGTGTATCTATCTATCTATCTATCTATCTATCTATCTATCTATCTATCTATCTATCTTCTATTATCTATCTATCATCTATTATCTATCTATCTCTAACATCTGTTTACTTATTGTATATATGTTTGTATCTTTATATAATAATCATTCATTTTCTGTATATCTACATCTGTATGTAATATTTATTAAATGCTTATCATTTCAAGCATGTCACATAGATTATGTTATTTAATCCTTATAAAAATCCTTAAAACTAGGTACTTTCATCATTTTACTGATGAGGAAATTGAAGCTTAGAGAAGATAAATAATCTTCTCAAGGATACAAAGCCTTTTTACTCTTTATAACCACAATATAATGCATATCATAGCTTCCTTAACTTTCACGTCTTTGTAAGTTTAAAATATTTGCAAGAACAGTTTATAGGCAATTATAAGAGCAATAATAGTCAATTGATTAGAAAGAGAAGGAAGTAACTGACAAAAATGTTTGTCTCTGGCTCCTGACCTGTTAATTATTAGTTTTTTTTTTTTTTTTTTTTGTGAGTGGTGAAATCTTGTCCTTGATCAAAGTAGACATATCACATCCAAACTCTATCACTGAAACACCTTACGACCTATGCAGGTGATTGTAGAAAGGCAGTTAGAGAAATCATTCTCTTCTCCAAACAGCTTTAACAGCCCCACTTAAATCTTGGACATTATTTCAGTGATTGGCTCAAGAATCATGAACAGCAGCAGTGATCTGAGACATTGTGAGAAGATTACTTATTTGATCCTTTTATTCCTGTCACCATGGCCAAGGACCTCATTCATTCAAGGTGTTGGAATGATTGTTCTATTGTGTATACTTAGTTTAGAAGTCATAGGTAGAGTGAAGGAAAAACTGTCTTTCTAAATCTGAGGCCTATGATATGTAAAATGAGAAAGCAATTTAATCTATTTCATAAGGTGGTTGTCAAGATTAAATGAGAAAATAAATATAAAACACTCTGCATAGAGTCTGGCACATAGAAAGTGTTCAATGAATGCCATTATTATTATTGGAGAATAATGGATGGTAGCACTGAATGAAAGAACTGGCAGAAGGAGAAAGGAAAGGGCAATGAAGAATGAAAGAAGACCATGTGTACTAAGGGACTGAAGAGAGTAGGAGAGGAGGCCCTTAGTTATATCCAACTAGGCTGAAATAACTGTTCATTAGTTCCTCAGTCCTGATTATAACCAACTACAAAGCCATAACATTTATTGCTGGAGACTTAGAGATCATCTAATTTAACCGTGTTATAGGAGAGAAAACAAGTTCTGGGACTTATTCAGGATCAGCCAGTGACAGTTTCAGGTATAGAATTCAAGTCTCCTGACTTTGATTCTGGTTTTGTTTTACTACTATTTGCATTGTGTTGTGTTAATCACGACATTTGCTATCATGAGACTGAGATAATTTTTGTTTCTATTGTATGAACTCACTTTAGAGCACTGAGTTGCTGAAACATAATGCCACATGGAACTGAGGGAGGGCACAGCATTATAACTTTAAATCAAAAGGACAACTTACATGGAGTCTTAGTTCTCCTTGACATAGTATCCTTAAGTTCATGGTGCATTCAATACATCTCATCTTAGAAAGGCTACACATAATGTGATT
This sequence comes from Chlorocebus sabaeus, assembly GCF_047675955.1. Lineage (NCBI taxonomy): Eukaryota > Metazoa > Chordata > Mammalia > Primates > Cercopithecidae > Chlorocebus > Chlorocebus sabaeus. Next base: position 62,690,188 of record NC_132924.1, read on the forward strand.
TTCCCCATTATGAAAGAAATATGGCTTCTTTTGTGTGTCATCTCTTCAAGATTCTTTCTATTATTTTTACTTATGATATAACCTTATAGAGATTTATTTCTTAGTAAGCTCCCAAATAAAAATGGCACTCGCTTGATTTTATAGGCTAACATATTTTCAATGGAGTTACGCTTTCAGAGCCTTCTTTAGAGAAAAATCTTACTTATGTAGGTGTATTAGCATCTGTCTTTTATATGCATGGCTATTGGACAAAAGCAAGTGAAGAGTAATCCATTGAATGGTTTCTCAGGTTTTAGAGGCTGCCAAAATGGAAGGAATCTTTCTTCAAATATTACATTTAAAAATTTCATTTGTAATCCTATGTGTAAAGTAGCTCTATCATTCCTGTTTCATTACTTTGTATGTTTTATATTATTAATTCTTTATGTTATTCATTCCACTATTCAAATAAACACGTTTTTAAAAAGATTATACCTTTCCTCCCACTCTCATGTACACACATCAACATAAGTAAAGAAGAAAATTGGAACTGTGATAATACTTTAAAAATTATTTTTATTGGGACTTCCAGTTATAAAAGTACATGTTAGTTGAATAAAACGTGAACAGAAACAAAAATAATTAGTGGTGATTTCACCAACCAACTGGAGTTTACCTGTTGATAATTTGATATGCCGTTCCTGAGAAAGATAGACAGATAATATTGTTTTATGTATCTGGGATTATCCTAGATGTTGCTGCTTTTTGCCATATAATTGTCACTCAATTTGCTGATCTCTGAAAGCAGAATATTAGTAAAGGAGGTGTGATCTAATGGGAAGCAATACATCCACAGAGAACAATGGTGAGTGTGGAAAACAAAAACAAAGTAATTTCTTCTGATGAAAAGCTTCGTGACTGTCTCTGTGAGTGCCAGGTATTTTGCTGACATGGGGCTCAGAAATTTGAAAGTGTTTGGGATGGATAAAATCAAGAGACAGGTTGTAAAGAAGGAAGAAGGAGGAAAATACTAATTTTCTTGATAAATCAAGGACAGTGTTTAAATGGAGCTGAGTGTGTTGATTCCGTTTCTGTGATTTAACCTATTGAAGCAGCTATTGTCATCAGTGGCACCATTAAAAATACCTCTAGGTTGCCAATTTTTGTCACCTCAAATAATGCTGCAATAAACATTCTTGTACCAATATCCATACTCATTTGTGTTTTTTATCACTATGTGATAGATATCCAAGCAAGAGATTGCTGAGTCTGTGGTTGTATGAATTTTAAGTTTCATTGATAATGCCAGATTGCTTTTTAAAAATTTAATTTAACTTTTTATTGATACATAATATTTGTACATATTTATGGAGTATATCTGAAATTTTGTTTCATGCATAGAATGTGTAATGATCAACTCAGGGTATTTAGGATATCTATTATCTTGAGTATTTAATCATATCTATGTGTTAGGAACATTTCAAGCCTTCTCTTCTAGCTATTTTGAAATATACATTGTTGTTAACTATATTCACCCTACTCAGCTATCAAATATCAGAACTGATTCCTTTATCGATCTATATGTTTGTAAACAACATCTCTTCATCCTCCTGCCTCTGCACCCACATACCGTTCCCGACCTCCAGTATCTATCTCTACCTCTATAAGATCAGCTTTTTTAGCTCCTATGTATGACTGAGAACATGCAACATTTGTCTTTTTTGTCCCTGGGTTATTTCACTTAACATAATGACTTGTGATTCCATCCATACTGCTGCACATACCATGACTTCATTCTTTTTTAAGGCCGAATAGTATTCCATTGTGTATATATGCCACATTTACTTTATCCACTCATCTGTTGATGGACTACTTAGGTTGCTTCCATATCTTTCCTATTGTGAATAGTGCTGCAGTAAACATAGAAGTGCAAATATCTTTGTGAGATACCAATTTCTTTTCTTTTTGATAAATATCTAGTAGTGGGATTGCTGGATTGTATTGTACTTCTATTTTTAGCTTTTGAGAAATCTCCATGCTGGTTTCCATGGTGACTGTACCAATTTACATTTCCACCAACAGTGTATAAGAGTTCCTTTTTCTCTGCATCCTTGCCAACATCTGTTTTTTTTTGTCTCTTAGTAATAGCCATCTAACTGAGTTAAGGTGATATCTCATTGTGGTTTTTTATTTTTTTTATTTTTTTTTGTATTTTTTTTTAGTAGAGACGGGGTTTCACTGTGTGTGTGGTTTTGATACATATTTCCCCAGTGACTAGTGACACTGGGCCAACACATAACTGTTGGCCATTTGTATGTCTTCTTTTGAGCAATGTCTATTCATGTCCTGTGTTTACTTTTTAATAGGATTATTATTATTTTGTTACTGTTGAGTTGTTTGAGTTCCTTGTTATTCTGAATATTAGTCCTCAGTTGGATGAATAGTTTGCAAATATTTTTTTCACATTCAACAGTTTGTCTCTCCACTCTATTGGTTGTTTCCTTTGCTGTTCAGAAGCTTTTTAGTTTAATATAGTCCCATTTGTCTGTATTCATTTTTGTTACCTGTGCCTTTGAGGTCTTACCCAAAAAGTCTTTGCCTAAATCATTGTCCTAAAGTGTATCCCTTTTATTTTCTTCTAATAGTTTTATAGTTTGGGGTCTTATGTTTACGTATTTAATCTACTTTTGTATGTAGTGATTTTTTGACTTGATTTTTGTATTTGGTGAGAGATTTTTGTATAACATATATAGAGTTTTTTTGTATATGGTGAGAGATAGGGGTTCAGTTTCATTCTTCTGCATATGAGTATCTAATTTTCTTAACATCATTACACTATTTTCCAATGTAAGTTCTTGGTGCCTTTGTCAAAAATCAGTTGGCTGTAAGTATATGAATTTATTTCTGGATTCTCTAAGCTGTTGAACTGGTCTCTTTGTCTGGTTTTATCTGATACCATGCCGTTTTCATTACTATGCCTTGTAATATATTTTGAAGTCAGGTGCCGTAATGTTTCTAGCTTTATCCTTTTTGCTCAGGATTATTCTATTTGAAATTTTTTGGGGGTTCCATATGAATTATACATATATTTTTCTATTTCTGTGAAAAATGACATTGGCATTTTGATATAGATTGCATTGAATCTGTAGATTGCTTTGGGTAGTGAGGTCATTTTAATGATGTTAATTCTTCCAATCCATGAGCATGGGATGTCTTTCCATTTGTGTCCTCTTCAATTTCTTTCATCAGGGTTTTGTATTTTTCCTTGTAGAGGTTGTTTTACCTCCTTGGTTAAATTTATTCCTACTATTTTAAAAATAGCTATTGTAAATGGGATTGCCTTCTTGATTTCTTTTTCAACTAATTCATTATTGGTGTACAGAGATGGTACTGATTTTTCTATGTTGATTTTGTATCTTGCAACTTTACTAAATTTGTGTATCAGATCTAAAAACTTTCTGGTGAAGTCTTTAGTTTTTCTAAATTTAAGATCATGTTGTCTGCAAAGAAGGACAATTTGACCTTCCTCTTTCCCATTTGGGTGCCTTTTATTCCTTTCTCATGCCTGATTGCTCTGGATATGACTACCAGTACTATGTTGAATAGGAGTGGTGAAAGTAGGCATTTTTGCTTTGTTCCAGCTCTTAGAGGAAAGACTGAACTTTTCCTTATTCAGGATAATGTTAGCTGTGGGTTTATCACAATGGTCTTTATTATGTTAAATTTTGTTCCTTCTATGCCTAGTTTCTTGAGAATTATTGTCATAAGGGGCTGTTGAAATTTATCAAATTCCTTTTTTGCATCTATTGAGATGATCATATGGCTTTTGTCTTTCATTCTGTTGATGTGATATATCATGTTTGTTGGTTTGCATATATTGAATCATCCTTGCATCCACTGGATAAATTCCACTTAATAATGGCATAGTATCTTTTTGATGTACTGTTGGATTTGTTTTCTACTATTTTTTTGAGGATTTTTGTGTTTATGTTCATCAGGGATATTGGTCTATAGTTTTCTTTTTTTGTTGTTGTTGTGTCCTTGTCTGGTTTTGGTAACAGAGTAATGCTGTCCTTATAGAGTGAGTTAGGGGCAAATCCATCCTCTTCAATTTTTTGGAATAGTTTGAGGATAATTGTTATTAGTTTTTATTTGTAAATTTGGTATAATTTGTCAGTGAAGCCATCTGGTCCTGAATTTTTTTTGTTGTTGTTGGGAGACTTTTTATTACTGGTATAATCTGATTATTCATTACTGGTCTGCTCAGGTTTTGTATATCTTCCTTGTCCAATCTTGGTAGGTTGTATTTGTCCAGGAATTTATCCATTTTCTCCAGATTTTCCAGTTTGTTAGCGTAGAGTTATTAACTGGCACTGATGTTACCAGGTCTAGGATGGCTGACTCTTGGGCCTTCAGGTGGCTTACTCAGGTGCCAGCAGTGGCTGCAGTGGGCTGTGCAGGTAGGTGGGTCCTTGGGCCCTTGGGCAGCAGGCATGGTATGGGCTATGGCAGTAACAGTGGTGCACCAATCCTCTGGCTCCCAGATGGTCCATGCTGGTCCTGAGGACAGGCCCACTGGTGGTGTGTGTAGGCACTGGCTGTGGTGGGCAGGGACAGGGTGATCCCTAGGTCCTCAGTGGAATGCTTGGGTAGGAGTAGCAGTGGCTGTGCTATGGCCCTGTTGCTGGGGAGAGTAGGGCTGTTTTCGCTGGCAGCAGTCATACACAGGTGACTGGTGACATAGCTTTGGCCTCAGGTGGTGGCTATAGGTGGGGTGACCTTTCTTCAGGGTGCTTTTAAATGTGTGGTGGCCCTGCTACTGGGGGCTGCACAGTTGCTGCCAACAATTTATGCTTTGGCTCTGGTGGCAGCAGGTGTGGATAGGGGATGTCAATGGGATGCCAGGGTTTGGATATGCAGGGGCTATTGGGCCTCAGGGCAGGATGCAGTCTGGTGGGGTCTCGCTTTATAAAATAGTGCCTTGCTGTAGCTGCCTAGGACTTGGGGAGTGTGTGGAACCTGGTGTGACTTCCCTTCCTGAAGCAATGCCATCACATGGTCTCCAGCAGCTCCCTATGTTAGTCTCAGGGCCTGGTGGGTCAAGGGGCTCTCCTGTGGCTAGGATTTCAGGAGCCCTTGATGGGAATGTGGACAGCTGGGGGTCACTCACTCTCTCCTCACAGTGGGGAACCTCTCCAGCCTCCTAGCTGATCCAGTCTGAGCAGGCTGCCTCAGTACTCTCTCCTTCCTTGCCTCAGTTGTTAATTGTCAATTCTCTGCTGCCTTGTAGCATTCCCTCTTAGGTGATTTACTCAAAGTGTGATTATCTACTATTTCTGTTCTTCTTTGTGGAGGAGGTGAGTACCAGATGCTTCTAATCACCCAATTTTAAGCCCTTCGAAGGATCAAGCTTTTGATCCATTAGTAAATTAACTGGCTGGGCCTGGAGACCCAGTCACATCTGGGTGCAATTATGAAGAGCTCTGCATCCTCTCAGAAGGAAAACTCAGAGCTCACCAGGCAGTGGATGGACAGGACAGGAAGAAAAGGGAAGAAGGTAGAGGATGCTTGCTTACTTGTGTCCAGATCCCTTTTTAAAAATACTTTTAACATTTTGTCTAGCAATGCCTTTTCCTGCAGCCCCACTGATAGTGGGCTTTACTGAACAAAGAATTTGCTAATCTGATGAATATGTAATCTCATAATATAGCTAGTTTAATTTGTTTTTCCTCTGACTACCTGAAAGTTCAAGTATATCTTCATAGATTAATTGGCCATTTGGAGTTGCCTTTCTGTAAATTATCAATTCCTATCATTTGCTTGAAGTTCATATTGGTTTGTGATTTAGTTAACAATTTGGAGAACTTCTGATATCAGAGGGATTATTAACAGTTTATCTGACATATACGTCAGAAATATTTTTTCTCAACTTGCTATTCTTCCTTCTCCTCCTTCTTCTGCTTCTGCTGCTTCTTTCTCGTCTTTGAGACAGGGTCTTGCTCTGTCACTCAAGCTGGCGTGCAGTGGTGTGATCATTGCTCACTGTAGTCTGCTTCAAATTGCTGGGCTCAAGAGATCCCCCTCTCCCACCCTAGCCTCCCAAAGCACATGAGTCAATGAGCCTGGCCTCAACTTGGTATTTACTGATTTTGTTAGGGCATCTTTTGCCATATAATGATTTATTTTTATAAAGTTAAGTAGGTCTACTTTTTTTTTTAAAGACTTATTTAAAGTTATATGTGTGTGTGTGTGTGTGTGTGTGTGTGTGTGTATATATATATAGTCTTCCAGATGTTTTCTTAAGTTGTTTTTTGTGGCTTAATTTAATATTTGTCTTTAATGCTTCTCAAATTTAGTTCTCTGTATTGTGGAAGATAGGGATATAATTTTATTTTCCTCCAGATGGGTGGTCACTTATTCCAATCTGTTTGTTCTCCCTACAGAAGTTATTTATTTTTATTTTTTGAAAATTTGATATGTAATAGTTATATATACTTGGAGGTACATGTGATATTTTGATAGTTCCATATAATATATAGTAATTAAATCAGGGTAATTGGGATATCACTGCAAACATTTATCTTTTCTTTGTGTCGAGAACATAATTCTTCTCTTCTAGTTATTTTGAAATATACAATAAATTATTGTTAACTATAATTTCCCTATCGTACTACCAAACACTAGAACTTATCTATCTAACTGTATTTTTTACCCATTAACCAACTTCTCCTTATCCTCCCACCCACTTCCCTTCCCAACTCTGGCAACCACCATTCTACTGTCTATCTTTCTAAAGAATTTCAATGTCACATTTTTCAGATGTCATGCAATGACAAATTGATTTGAATGCAATGGCTTAATAGCACACTTTGATATCTGGTAAGGAAAATTGTCTCTTACTTTTACTCTATTTATTTAGTTGTGATTTTAATGATGCTGTATTTGCACACAGTTTAATAGTCAAATAGTTTTTTATGGCTTTTTTCCCCTTTAAAAACTAGCAGTTCTTATTGGCTCCTCTGCCCTGCTTTCCCTCTTTCAGAGGCAATAATCAAATAACTGATAGATTCCTATTTTATGTTGAATTTTACATTGATATCCTACTATGGTAGATGAGGATTCAGCTCTCTTTTGTTCCCTATCCCCACCATACATGCACCGTACCTATCCCCCACCCTCTCAATGCCATTTTGGTTAGATAACTATTCACTATTATATTATTATAACTCTGACACCCTCTTCACAGATGAGGTATTTAGCATACTATGATCATTCTCCATTCTTTTTTTTTCTTTTTTTATTCTTTTGAGACAGAGTCTCACTCAGTTGCCCAGGCTGGAGTGCAGTGGTGCGATCTCGGCTCACTGCAACCTCCACCTCTGGGGTTCAAGGGATTATCCTGCCTCAGCTCCAAAGTAGCTGGGACTGCAGGCACACACCACTATGCCCAGCTAATTTTTGTATTTTTAGGAGAGACGGGTTTGACCATGTTGGCCAGGTGTAAGGAATGTGGCTGTACTTTTGCCAAGGATAGGCCAAGGTAGGATGTTTACATCCTGCATGACTCAGCAAGTCTAGAGCACAGGTGTATTGTTATCATAGCCATGTAGACATAACAAAGAGAAGACCATCACTCGGCTCTAAGACACTATTGTCTGTAAAAGGTATAACTGCCCTGTTGACACTGTGCAGGAGCTGGTGCTGAGAGAAAGCCAGAGCTGTCCGTCTTTGCAGAAAGATGGGGGTAGCCGGGACACAGCTGGGCTTGCTCATGCCTGGAGAGAGAAAGAGTTAAGCTGCTGACCTTTAAGGTAAGGGAGAGCAGGCCATGCAGCTGTGTGTGTGGGCCGCCGGACTAAGCAAGCAAAATAAAGGAGAACAGTATAGAGAGCTAGTGTAAGAAAACTGTTGATGAGAGCTGCTGCTGAATAAAATCAGATTCACCTGCCTATGGCCCAGCAAGTGTTCTTTCTGCTCATTCACCCACTCCCTCCTCAACACGACCTTTGGCATAGTCGTGAACCTGACACCAGGCTAGTCTTGAACCCCTGACCTCAAGTGATCCGCCTGCCTCAGCCTCTCAAAGTGCTGGGATTTCAGGTGTGAGCCACCACACCTGGCTCCATTCTCATACTTTTTATTTTCTTAAGGATTTATAATGATTTTTGTGTTGTTGTTTGCTTGCTTACTCAATTTTAAATATACTTAGCATCAACTTGTCTCAATCTCCTCCCAAGATATTCTGATGCCTTAGGTATTCTATTAATTTCTCCATTTTAGAGAAATCTAAATGTTTCCTATTAGGCTCCTATCTGGATTGGTTGCCTGCTGTGCGTGATGCACAGGTGTTTCCCTGAGATCTCCCTTTGCCACTACCTGGAGGTTCTTTTTCTCTTTTTCTTGTATTTAATCTCCTCTTTCCTGTATGCCAAGATTTTTTATTTCTTGGTTAATAACTTTGTTGAGGTTGAACACACCCTTCGATGGACTCTGAAAAATAGAGCATGAGAAACAATTGACACTTTGCATGTATGAAAATCTTTATTTTATCCTCACACTTGATAGATGGTTTGGCTGCAGATAGAATTCTATGTTGGATATTATTTTCCTTCAGAATTTTGCAGGCATTGTGCCATTGTTTTCTAGCTTCCAGTGTTGCTTCGAGAGGTCCAAAGTCATCCAAATTTCTCATGTTTTGTTTTTTATCTGTTTTTTCTCTGTAGAAACTTGATCTTTAATTACTCCCACTATGCTGAAATTTCACAATTGTGTGCCTTCTTGTGGGCCTGTTTTTATCTAGTCTCCTGAGAAGTTGTTGTGCATTTGCAATCTGGGGGCTGACCAAGAGGGTGTTAACATTCTCCTCACCTTGACTAAATTTTAGACAGGTTTCTTCTGGATTACAAGCTTCTTCTGACCTCTCTTTTCTAAGAGCATTTGCTTGAGACAATTTGGAATTATGAATTCTTTCTCTGCGCCTTCGAGATGTAAATCTTTTGAAAGGCCTCTTCATGGTTTTACAACCCATGATTTTCTTTCTCAGGGACTTGGCTGCCAAGCCTTTGAACTGTATTATAATCATCAAGGAAGCTGGGGCCCCTATCACTCATTCTCCGTGGGAGGAGAATTGTAAAACTACTTCCTGTCGTGAAGATAGAGTACAAGAAAGTTTACTTTTTCTTTGGGTGAAGCCAATTAGCATATACTGGTGGTCTGAAATCACCCACCCCGGATCTTGAAACTTCTCTCTCCCTTTGTTTCAGTGACACTGAACTCAGACTTAGTTTTGACCTTTCTTCTCTACTGGGACAGTCTTGATTGCCTTCTTTTTCTGTCTGACTCTGGTACAACTTTTGCTTTGACAGAGTTTATGTCTTTTGGTTCTAGAAAATGTTCTTAATTCTTTGTTGGTGATTCTCTCTTCACTATTTTCCTTATTCTTCTTTCATGTTCATACAGGTACCTAGGCTTTTCATTATTAGTTTTATCCTGTGGTCTGCCATTTCTGAGGGCCTAGGAATTCTCATCTAAATCTCCGAATCTGGCCAGCAGATTGGAAAAGAGAGGGAGAGTCACTTTGGAAGGTTTTTATTGACCAGGTCTAGAACCAGTATACAGCATTACATTTATACCCTATGGGGCAAACACAGTTATACTTAATCAGACCCAAATGTAAGGCAAGTTGGGAAAATGTAGTCTAGCATGTGCCCAGGAGGAGGAGAAAAAAGGACTTTGATGAACATAAAGCAGTCTCTGCTACTGTTTGCCCTGCTGGTCACTTAGGATCTGTCTCACATTCTTTCCACACATAGAACATATTACCCCGGTCCATCCCAAAGGCGGATAACCCATCTGGTCACTGCATCCCATTACAACTTGTGGATTTCTGGGAGATATGCCGTCTTCTCTATGAGGGCTGGATGTGTCTGCTTGTGAACTATTAACATATGAACCAGGAGGAAAAATTGTCTGCTCTCCTTGCCCCTTCAGTGATGATGGTACAGGGACAAGGAAAACTCCTATATGGAAAAGAAAAGGATGAGAGAGATACAGCAATCTCTGGCTTATGACTTCTGAAATTCTGTTAAACAAGCATTCAAAAGCCTGCCCATCCTGGAGGTGGAAGAGATTCCTTGGTTTTCCCTGATTCTTCTTTTGGAAAGGCACTGCTTTGATCACTCTTCATGGCCCTTGGATCTTTTGGGAGGTCCTTTCTTGCCTATTATCCTTTATGCTCACATTAGAAACAGACTTTGACAATAATGCCTTTTTTTGGGAGTGTATGTGGTGCTCATTGTCCCTTCCTTCCCAAGTGTTATATTAAGGCTTTTCCAAGCCAGGCTTTTGCAAACCAGCCTCATGATTTCTTTGGCAATTCCACCAATATTTTGATAGTTTTTGATCTATTTGATTTTAGAAAGTTGTGTGCTGGTCACCAGTCACATAGATTTTTTCCTAGATGTAATTATTAAGGTTTCCCTGTTTATTTCTTCACTTTTACATCTCTCTACTTAAACATGGCTCCTCTGAGTTGTGGCTTATTGGAAAGGTGGTATCTTCTGATTTCTGTTGCAAAGCTGAGTCACTTAGCAGAAAAAGCTCACTGGACTTTGTCCCTCAAAGTGTTAAAAAAATCTGTCTTACTATTTGGGTAAAGAAAAGTCAGATTTTTCAAACCCTGTAAAGTCCTTGGACTTTGAGCTTTTTCTATTCTCTTCTGTTATTGCTTGAAAAACAGGCAAATTCTTGCCTGAACTCCTGTCTTTCATGCCATACTTTGCTGAAGGCAGCGTAATAGTAGCCAATATGTGTGATTTCTCTGACACTTTCTGAACACTACCTCTAGGGCTATAGACTCAGTAAACTGTGGCCTGTCTTCAAGTTATCACAGAGGCAGTTTTATCAAATGTTTTGCCTGGCATTGCAGGGATCTGCAGCCTTCCAGCCTGTCTTGCTTGTTCACTTAGATGCCATCTCAACTCTGCATATTTTAGTTCAGTTTTACTATGATACCATCCTATATCGGGGTAATAGGTTCTATGTAAGTTAAAATATGAAATAGCTGTTGTGATAAATTCTCAAATCATAATGGCTTAATACAGTCAAAGCTTATACTTTGCTTACCCAAAGTCTAGTGTGATATTCAGCAGACAGCCTTCTATACAGTTATTTAGGGAACAAAGTTCTTTCGGTTTTGTGGCATCAGAATTTATACTGGATCGTTTGCATCTGATTGGCTAAAAGGGGAAAATAAGATATTTACTTATAGGAAGTTTTGATGAAACACATCACTCTCATCCACATCTTAATGGCTAGAATTCAGTCACATGGTCATTCTTCATTGCAAGGGAGGCTGACGAGTGTGGTCTAGCTGTGTGACCAGAAGGAAAAGGAAACTGATTTTGGTGAACATGTAGCAGTAGCTGCCACATCTTTTGTGTTAGCCTCTTTAGAGACTAAACTTTCAGTCTCCTGCCGGGGTTGGAGAAGGGCAGTTTTCTGCCTGTTCTGAGTGGAGTTGAGATTTAGGATCTAACTGGTTCTTAAATAGATCCTCAACCAATCTAACCAGTCTAGCGACTATACCTTCAGTCTTTGCTCTAGTTTCCTATTCTTCCAGAGGTATGTTTGATATTGCAATTCCGATTTTTGGGGGCTTTTGCAGTGTAAATTTGTTTGTCTTGGCTTTCCACAATGCTGATTTAGGTTTTTGTTTCCTCAGGTCTGATAGATGATTTGCAAAACATCCATCTGTTTTTTAATTTCCCCAATTTTGTTGCTACTGTGCACTCTTCTGTTTTCTCTGTCATTGTGGGTTTGTGACTTACAAAAAATTCCCTGTGAAATCATTTTAGTAAGACTTTAGGAAAAAAAGGGGTTATTACATGTGTTTAATCCAATGTCTTTTTACCCTTGGGACTTTTCATAATTTTATTGGAATAACTTTTCCTCTTTAGAGGAAATGTTTGAATATATTTTGATATGTTAGTAGCAGCATAGATATGCATCCGATAAAAATAATGTAACTCCTTTCCAAGCAACTTAAAGGGATGTCCAATGTATTGTGTTAAAAAAAATAGAGCTTGACAGTAGTTAGAGTGGTAAAAACAGATCTTATACAGGAATTATTGCTGTAGGAAAAAAGAGATTTTACTATAGAAATGAAATCAATTCCAAATACAACAGGGACAAGTGGGGATTTATAGCCAAGAAGCAGGAAAATTACTAAGAGGTATTTTCTGTTAGGTAGATAGAACTTACTAAGAAGAAACATCAAGGTTAAGGGGGATTCTGGCTAAAATGACTTGACAGGATTCTTCTAAAGCTGAGTGACGCAAGCCTGACAAGGATGGACACTGAAGACCAAGGCCAAAGTCTAGTTGAGAAGACAGCTTAGAGAAACCTGACTAAGATGGTTAGTCAAGGAAAGAGTGGTCAAGGAAAGAGTCTTTGTCAACTATTAAATGATTTAATAAACATATGTGTGTGGGTGTGTACGTACGTGTGTGTGTTAAACATGACTATATGACTACAGGAAAGGATACACTCTAGCTGATTAACATTGGTTTTCTGGCTGGGGAAAGGAGGCATGTGCTTGGGAGGAGAAAGTAGAGTAGAGAAAGGAGGCAAGTAGAAGAAAAGCAAACTAAAGAAAGGAGTCTACAAAGATAGCATTTGTCATACCATTCCATTTATTTAAAATTTACAATATATACACATATACATATACTGTATGTCTAGAGACATGTTCGAAAGAGTGCTTAAGATACATTAATTTTGGTGTGGCAGATTAAAAATGGCCATGAATTTCTTGACACTCCTGCTATCAAGAGGTGGGCAACTATGAACCTTTGTCTTGGACCTGGGCAAGCTCTGTGACTGCTTTCACCAACAGAATGTAGCAGAGGTGATGTTCCAGGTTTAGGCCTAAAAACAATGGCATCTTCCAGTTCCAGGTTTAGGCCTAAAAAGAATGATATCTTCCAATTTCTTCTTTTGGAACAGTGGTTCTTGGAGCCCTGAGCCACCACGTAAGAAGTCTGACAGCCCCAGGCCCTAGAAGATGAAGTGACATGTAAAGAGAGAGGCCAAAGATCTAGACACGTGAGTGAAGAAGCCACCTTTGAAAAAAATATTTCTAATGACATGCTTGAAAGGTGCTTAATACAATGCTAATTGTGTCATCTTTGGCCTGGCATTTTAGATAATTTACTTTCTTGTTCAGACTTGCAAAAGAGGTTATGTAGTGACGTACTTGAAAGTGTGGATACTGAAGTCAGACAACCTGGGTTCAAATACCATACCTGTCACTCATTAATCTGGGACAAGTTAACTAACCTTATATGGCTTAATTTCCTTTTCTATGAAATGGGATAATAATAGTACCTGCCTGATGAGATTGTTACAAAGATTAAATGAACTAATTCACATAAAGAACTTACAAGAGTGCCTGATAAATGTTAACTACCGTTAGCAATAATGCATCATTCAAATTATTTTCTCTAAGCCGATGGAAAAAAAGACACCAAGGATGGCAATATGGATACACACTAGCCTTCACTCTTAAATTCTTTGTTAATGAACTCTATGTATAGATTTAAGGAAGTAGAGATAAAATCTCACACATAAGGAATTTTGAGGTTTATGATATTTCTTATGTATAAAGTACCAAATTGGCACTTACAAGATAGTAAAATATAGCTTAATTCTACTGTATTTAGTAAATATTTAGACTAAATCAGGTAGGAACCACAATTTTAGGAGCTGCAAGAAGAAAATTAAGTAATCCCCACAAGTTGGATAACTTGTTGAGGATTAGGATTGTGGCCAGCAATGGAAAGGGGTTAAATGTCAATGTTCTTCAAGAAATGAGAAGAACATTAGTTTCTGACATTTATGTGTCTGTAGGAAAACTATGGTGTTTAACGAGCTCTTTGGTTAGATCCCATCTCACCAAAGTTTTAACTCCATTTATTGGGAAATATTTTTCCTATGAAATGGAATGTAACACAATAAAGGTAATAAATGAGAAACGTAGAATTCCATCATTGCTTTATTTAAAATAAAGGTTTATCTATAGATTAGTTTCCCTAAAACTGTGCCAATGCAAGTAAACCAAGTGGAAAAGAAATTCTCCTGATGAGAGATACAGACCAATAAAACTTGCTGTGAATGTATTTTGGATTTGAATCATGCACACTGACTTTTTACTTTTATTTGAATGCATTTATTAGCTCTGCTGCAATCTTCATTCTGGCTATACTGAAATGCCCAAATTATGTGGTAATAAGATGCATATGACTCAGTTCTCAAAAATTATTAAACTCCAAATTGATCTTTCTCCATGATATTTTCATGTCAGAGGGCAAAACATGTTGTTTTATCTTCTTAAGTTTCATAAATGTGGGTCTCAGTGGGGAATGAAGGGAATATAAGAAATGAACATAATTTCCTCTTTCCTAATGTCAAATAATGTCTCAATTCTTGGTCTTCATTTCATTCAAATGGGAAGTATATTTGAGTGTCTATTCTATGTAAACCATTCTGTAGAATTTAATGGAAAATTTAAATATTCAAAAGGATTTGAAGCCTCCTTTTGAGGGCAAATTATATGTAACTATTATAAGGCAATATGATGTAAGAGCCATTTTAATTTATGTAGTGTGTATATTATGACCTAATTCTAAAAAGAGAATACCAGGAGTCAAAGAATGCAATAGAGGTAAAAATCCAGAGTATTGTGGGATCCCAGAGAATAAAAATATTATATGAATTTTACCCAGAGAAAGGTATTTTAGCTGGGTCCCGAGGATAACCAGGATTTTGATTAATAGAGAAAGGACCATGTAAACAAAAGTGTGTAAATGTCTAATACGGCCAGTCGATGGCATAGGATCTGTTTGGGCCACAATATATGGAGACAGGCAATAAAGCCCCAACTGTATTAATCTGTGGTAATTCAGATGTTTCAATACTTGGCTCTGAGTTTTTAGGTACACTGAGTGATTAGCCTAGATTAGCAGTCTCCAATTTTTCTATTTAAAAAACTAGTTCAATAAAGTGTCTGGAGGTGTTCTAAAAAAATATGGTTCCATAAATAAATAAGTTTTGGAAATCTTAGGCTAAAACAACTAGACAAAAGCAGGACTTTGCAGAACCTTTACTATGCTAGTTAGTATAATGAGTTAATCATCCAATGTGAATTTTTGGCTATGATGTTTTAAGTGTTTTAAAAATATTGTTTAGTTTGTTCTAAATACCTGATTTTCATATTAGGTCTCTTTATTTAATGTCATTTAACTCATTCTTTTTTTCTTATTTTCTTTCTTTTTTCCTTCATCTGTCCCTGTTTCTTTCCCTCTCTCTTTCCTTAATTTTTTTCTATTCCAATAAATTTTAAAATTATGATTTCAAGAACTCTGTGACCTTAAAGTCCATGCTCATTATAGAAATGAAGTACACCTCTTTAAGAAATTGATTCTTAAAATACTGATAAAGTATTTGCCACTGTTGATCTTAGATCTTCTAATGATGGCGTATGGTTATTCTTATATTCTTCTGTAAAAATAATTCCTTCTAATCAGGGGAGGATATCTTTATAGTTTTCTCTAATGTTAACCTGGAGTGCAGCTTCTGAGTGGTGAGGAAAAAATGGGACACTTGTCTGCCAGATCAGGTGAATCTCTCTGCAGGTCAATGGGCGATATGTCTCCGTAAGGCTTGCTATCTGCATGCACTGAAATCAAGCACTTTTCTCATTGTCATTAAAGTATGTAAGATGTAGAGCTAGAATTAGAACCCAGGAATCTCTGGTTTCAAAATCACTATATTTTATTGCCTGCTGCTATGCCAAATTAGAACTACATAGAAAAATCAGCAAAGAGAGGCTACCATTCTTTACATGTATTCTGATAACCTATAAAATTTAAGAAACATATGTTAGACTCTGATCCAGAGTTTTGAAATAATTTCTTTGTAGAGGTGGCAATTAGCATACAAACAACAGACAACCAAATAGAAAACACACAAATAGAACAGAGAAGTGAAAACAAATGTAGCTTTTAAATATTGTAAATAAATGATATCTTTTGAGATCCAGTAATAGTGCCATCGCTATGCATATGAACGAGAGGTAAAATCTCATTTTCACATTTGGATGAAATAAAAACCCTTTTGAGATTGACACATTCTGCAAAAAATTTAGGAGAATAAATTGTTTATCGATTGTGGCAAATTTAAAGACTATTGGTAGAGAACACTATATAATTTAGAAGACATTTTAAAGAAATAAATACTGTAAAAATATAAGTATAGAACAAGAAAGATAAAAATAGAAACGAGTAACATTCCTTGTGAGAGGAAGAGAACACATGATATAAAGTA
Organism: Chlorocebus sabaeus; assembly: GCF_047675955.1. Taxonomy (NCBI): domain Eukaryota; kingdom Metazoa; phylum Chordata; class Mammalia; order Primates; family Cercopithecidae; genus Chlorocebus; species Chlorocebus sabaeus. The sequence goes on from NC_132924.1 coordinate 62,706,550, forward strand.
GTGAAACAATAAAAAGAAATCTTTAATCGGAGCACTGGGAGACATTAAATTTTCTTTTATACAAGTTCAGTGGAGACCAATCCCTCTTAAGTACGTGCTCCTCAGGCTGTATTGGGATTGGAGGTGTGAATAAGGAACCAGCTAACATGTGGAATTGGTTTTTTAAAAATGTGAAAATGCTTGAGGCTGACATTTGTTAAAACGTATTCCACTAAAATGGTATAATTTTTAACAAATACACAAAAAACCAAAATGTCAAAAGATAAATCAATCTTCTCTTTTCAGATCTTTCGGAGCTGTGCCATTCTCACCCCTACAGTGACTCTTTCACTGGGAAATTAGTTACAACAAAAGGACAAGTCTCTCATTTTTTGTGGCCATAAGGGAATAAGAGAAATGCTATTTAAAATGTAAAAGTCCTTTTAAAAATGCTTTCTTTATAATAAAGACAGCACTTTAATCTGAAGAACAATTCCTTTTCACATTTGTTACTTGATATGCTGCACAGTTTCAACTGATCATCTTGATCACTTTAATTATGAAATATGGAATAAATTCCCCTTTTCTCCATTAGGCTATTTAACTTTAATTTTCTTAATGTAATGGAGTAGGAAAGGTTAAAGGTTCCCCTCCTAAAACCCAAGTAGAAAATTTCATTCATCTTCTCAGCAAGAGTGGCTGTAACAAAATACCAAGTTTCATAGCTGCTCAAGGAAATAGGTTCTAGGAGGCAGCAAAGGACCTAAGGCCCTTTGGAAAGGTTTTCCAGGAATTAAATATTTTCCATCATGACTCTTTATTTTCCTTCCCCTTCCCCTTGCCATATACTAACCCTCCAACCCATGAGGGCACATTTTCCTTCTGGGTTTTCCTTCTGGGTTTTGGGGTGACAGAACTCTACTATTTTGTCTTGAAACATACCATGCATGAAAAGGAAGATTAGTGGGAGAAGTAGATTGAAGCCAGTTGATTAGGGTGTTTAGCTGTTAACTAAATTTTCCTGTGGGAAGAGGTCATCAGGGAGTTGGTCCTACCACAGAGTCACATGTCTCTCTATCCCTAAAGCCACATTTTTTTTAAAAAAAATAGTATGTTCAATAGGGGACAAAAAGGTTCTTTGTCACTGAAGAACTTCAGAGGTTGATACAGAGCAGTTCTCAACTGTGCACGGGAATCAGTTGCAAGGTTTGTTAGAACAAATTGCTAAACTTCAATCCCAGAACTGCTGATTCAGTAGGAATGGGGTGTGGGAAGAGACTGAATTTCTAACAAGTTCCGAGGTAGCTCCTGCTGCTCGTCTGCGGAACACACTTTAAGAACCACCCTAGAGTTCTAGTAGGTGAGCTGCGACTCACTTGTATGCCTCAAATGAGTTTCAAATGAACTGAAACAGGAACTACCTCGTTTTGAGGGGTAGCAAGGGGATCACAGGGAGGCTGGAGCCAAAGTCTGTTGCCTGCAGCCGAGATGAGCCTTGTCTGTTTATCTCTGTGTGCTATGTTAATACTATTATTTTCTGAATGTGCCATGACATGATAAAGATGGGGGTGCAATCAATTATAGAACTTTAAGGATTCTGGTGATTGATTGTATTGGGAAAAAACTCAGTAGGCACAACTTGTTGTCTTTGAAATCCGATATTTAAAATGCTGTAGTGGATCCTCCAATTATTCCCCAAACGGTGACACTTTGTAAGAAGAAGAGAAAGGAATGAGAATATTTGTTGAGCAAGTTCTTTGTGGCAGGTGCTTTGTGGCTAAGTTCTAAATAGGTTATCATGTTTAGTTCTCACCACAACCTATTGATGTGGGTATTATTTTGTTCTTCTTCACCTAACTGGGATGTAAAATACATAGTAATTGTCTCAAGGTCACAGAGCTGGTAAGTGGAACCAGAGTTAAACCCAATTATCTCTGATTTGAGTTCTAAGCTCTATCACATTGTCTCAGGGATGAAATGCAAATGAAGGAGCCCTTTCCTTACATCATCTGAAATGGAATCAATTTCAGAAACAGTTAAGCCAAGTGGAAGTTATATGTATGTTCTCAGTGAAGAGGCAACCAAGGAAAGTCTGACTTTATTGGCTAACCCAACTCAGATACTTTAAACTTGCAGGGGACTATTTAGTTAGAAGTTTTATGCATGTGGTTACCATGTCTCTTCATGAGTGTGTGTGTGTTTCCCTTTGATGTTTAGCTGCAGTTGACACTTGTAGTGTTTCATAATTTCTGGCTATAGCATATAGGCATTATGAAGGATGAACTGGACAGCTAAATGATTATAGGAGGATTTACTCAATAGTGGGTTTGAGGATCAGAGTTTTTGGGTATTTTCCTTTCTTCCACATCTCTTTGTGGAGACTATCCAGAGACCTTCATCTAGAAGCCCTTGCTCGTGGCCACTGTGGTCAGCCTTCTCTTGATTTAGACTCTTCTACCATTTCATGTCTGACACCTTGTTTTTATACCACCTTAATTTCTAACTCATGAACACTCTTTACACTTAATTTGCATTTCTATTTTACGTGAACCTCAATCACTTGTAACGTTAAAAGTGCTCATTAATTTTTTTATTGTGACTCCCCACACGTTTATTCCATTTGCTATGTGCCCTATTTGTAATGGGGTGCCTAAATAGAGGTTTTAACCAGATAATATATTGATTACTTCAGCTTGTCTTTTTTCCTTTTAATTTAAAATAAAAAAATCACCTATAAATATATTGAATGCATATGCAGATTGGTAAAAGTACTTCTATTTTACAGAGAAAGCTGAGAGATAGGCAACTGAAAATCATCATACAAATATTTTTAGCAGAGTGTGACTATGAATACATATTACCCAACTTTTTTTAGCCACATGTAATAGCTTTATATGTTAAAGTACCAAAAATGAATGTGTACATTAACATGACACAAAAGCAGTCACTTTACAGTACATGAGAATAACATACAAACAAAATTATGGTGGGTAACCAATGTTTAAGTATTCTATCTTACTTAGAAATTATGTAGAATTACCTGTTAGCTAACTCAATTTAATATTAATTTAAGATTTTAAGTTACCTAAGATCTTAGAAATTATGTTTAAGCTGAAACATTATATCATAATTACTGTTGATATAAAGTTTGTCACAATGATTCAAATTAGTTTTACACAAATTTGTATTTTTTAGAAGTTTAAATATGATGTTGGAGTCATGTTAGGAAGTTCATATTGACTAGTTTCTTCATGAAGAGACAATTTAACTCATCTAAAAAATAAAAAGTAAATTTCTGTTAAATTTAACTGATAAATTAGAGAAAAGACATAGCTCTTTTAAAAAAATCTAAACTATAAAATCCATGTAATCAAATCTTAGTAATGTGATCTTGGATTCTTAAGTATTTCTGAGCTAGCAGCTTCTATAAAAGGAATTTTTTCTTAAATGCTTAGCAATGTGACTTATTAGAAATTCAGTTTCCTTATTGTTTTGTGAATCATGGGAATATTAGAGATAGTGGTTGCTTAGACCGTGTTGATAGCTATCTCTATAGACTAATTAGAATGACACTCGTTTAAGAGACATTATAATTTATATGATTAACTCTGTACTCTCTGGAGAGAGAAAAACATTTTGTATTTATATAACAAGAGGTCAAGACTTATCTCAATTACAGATACACAGACATATTAGACACAGAGCACACAGCGAGCTCAATATCCTAAGTTGTACAACTTCAGCTATGGGTTGAAAGTGAACAGAGAAAAAGAAAAAAATCCCTGGTCCAGATCTCAAAGCATTTCTTATTCTTAGTGGGTATGAATTCCTAATTGATTTGTGCTCACAAGTAGACATACAAACAAGCAGACAAATATGACTCACAAATTAGATTTTCTCTTATCTTTCACCCAACTTGCGTGCTTGGAATGACAGTAATCCACCTAAGAAAATGGATTGCTCTCATTGGTTTAGATAATTCACCAAGGGTTAGACTATAAACCAAATTCTGAATCATTGCTTCCGTGAATGGGTAATCTCTTTTTAGCTGTCTACATACCAGTAAAAAAAACAAAACACAAAATCAGTAGAGAGGAAACAAAAATCCTAGAGAAATTATCAGCAAAGATGAGCTTCTGTTGCCCCCCTGGGATTCACTGTGGAAGCCAAGAAAAGATGTGCTTGGGTTTAAATAGCCCATGGAGTATGCTTCTCTGGCAACACAGTTTCCATGGCTCTGTCAGGTCTGTCCAGTTGGTAATCCCAGTTGCAACAGTGCTGGAGAGTAATTATCAAAAAGGTAAAAATATGACATTGATAGGCATAAGATTTAGACACATGTCAAATATTGTATTTAACTCCATTAATGATGGGATCAACAAGATGTAAAGAACAAAATATATTTACATTGCTTTGAACATAAATCACTTGCATTCCTATGGAAAGAGAAACTTGTTTTACCATCTGTTTCTTTCTAAGCTAACTTCTATCTCTACAGAATCAGTTAAAGACAATCAAAGGTGCACATATGTATGGAATCTGAAAATCCCCGGAGAGTTTACTAGACCATGTCCAGCATTCCACTGAAAGGACACTTAGTAATCTTCTCTCACCCTTTTCCAATTCTATGACAATTTCTTCTGACATTGAGAAATATTGGTGAACAAAACTGACAGAAATTCATGCCTTTGTGGAACTTGAATTTTTGTTGGGAAAAATAGACAATATACAATAAAACTAATGAATAAAGATATAGAAGGTTTTAAGTGCTATGGAAAAAGGAAAAAAGAGAGCAGTGTAAATGGGATTGAAGTTCTGGGTTGGGGAGGGCAGGGTGGAGTATTAGCATGGTCCACGTAAGGTCCCAGAGATGGTGATATTTGAGCAAAGACACAAAGGAGATGAGGGAGTTAGTAAACGAATACATGGGACAAGATGTTCTGGTTGGAGAGAGTAGTTAAAACAGAGTCCCTAATATGTGACTTGTTTAAAGGACAATGAAAAGGCTAGTGTGGCTGGAATGGGGTAAGTGAGGTGGAGAGGAGGTGATGAGGTCAGGGAAGAAAAGGGCAGCCAGATTGTGTGAGGTCTTGTGGACCATTTCAACGTTTTTGCTTTTATTCTGAGTATTCAACTTTTAGGGTTTTAAGCAGAAGGGTGATATGATCTGATATATGTTTTAAAAGTATTACTCTGGATGTTGTGATGAAAATAACAGGTGGTAGGAAGGTGAAAGTAGAAGCAGATAGGCTTACTGGGAAGTTATTGTAGTAATCCAGGGGAGAGATAATGGTGGCTTAGGCTAGAATGCTAGCAGTGATGGTCATGAGAAATGCTAGATTCTGGATATACTTTAAAGGTAGAGCCCACAAGATTTTCTGATAGCTTGAAATTTCATATGAGAAAAAGAAAGTATTCAAAGATGACTATAAGATTTTGGTCTGAGTATATGGAAAGATGGAGTTGCCATCCATTGAGATGGGGGAAAGCTGTGGGTAGATAAGATGTACACGTTGTGAAGGATTATAAAAATAGCCAGAGATTGTTTTTTCTTTTGTATAAATTCCCTGGCAATGTGACACTGCATCGAGAGATAGAGTCTCTTTCCTCATCCCTTGAGGATCGAGGTATCCTGGCTGACAGACTGCCAACCTCCAGATGTGTTTGAGAACTCAGCTGACCACAGACGCATGAGATCTTCCAGCTGCCCAACATCCAGACAGGTGTCCGAGAGAGCTCAGCAGACATCAGGAAAGTCAGCTTAGACCAGAAGGGCTACCCAGCTGACACACAGAATGATGATGTCATGAGTTTAAGTCACCAACTGGCTTAAAACAGAAGAAATTTGTCTTCTCATGGTTCTGTTGACTAGCAGTCCAACATCAAGGTGTTGGCATGGCTATGCTCCCACTGAAGGCTCTAGGGAAGAATCCTTTCTTGCCTCTTTCTAGCTCCTGGTGGCTGCTGGCAGTCCTTGGCATTCCTTACCTTATAGCAGCTTCACTCTAGTCTCTGCCCCCATCTTCACATAGCCGCCTTCTTTGTGTGTCTCTGTGTCTTCAGATGATCTCCTTATAAGGATACCAGTTACTGGATTCAAGGCTCTCCTTATCCAGTTTGATCCCATCTTAACATTTGCCAAGATGTACATAATTTCCAAATAAGGTCACACTCACAGGTACTGGGAGTTAAGGACTTCAGTATTATTATTAATTTTTAGGACACAATTCTACCCATGGCAAGTGATGCTTGTTTTAAGCCAGTATGTTTTGGGGTATTTTGTTACATACCAAACTTTAACCAATAAAGGGGTGGAAAATAAGGAATTCAAATTTGGACATGTTAAACTTACATTACCTCTTTCTCTAGCCTTACATTTATGGATTTTCTTCATATTTTACTGAGAAAAGAAAAGCAATCAGAAGGTATTTTTCACCAGCCTCTTACATCCAGTTTACCTTTCTGCTTGCACTGATTTTGTATACTTTGTCTTCCTGTCAGATACTGTAGGTGAACTATTCATGTTCCAATCTAAGGCCAACCTCATTCTTTATGCACCTCTTGCCTATTTAAGGACTGTACTTCAATCTTTGACCCTTTTCCTCCTCTATAATTATTTATTCCCTCTCAATTAGACATTCTCATCAGCATACAAATATGCAATTACAAATACCATGCTATTATTTCTTCCATCTTTAAAAAACTTTTCTTTATCCCCTTTCTTGCTATCAGCTATTGTTCTGTTTTTCTGCTCTGTGGTATAGCAAAATTCTTCAAGATGGGCCATCTGTTTTCTCCCTAGTTGTCTTATGAGTCCACTCCAATCATGCTTTTGCCCTCTTGACACACACATGCCACTTCACTGAAACTTCCTCAAGGTCATTGGTAACCTCTATGTCACTATTGATTATATCTCAGTTCTTGTATTACTTGACTTAGCATCAGCCTTTGACATGGTTGATCTGTCTTTCTCATCCTTGAAAAACTTGCTTTACTTGGTTTCCAGGGCACCACATGACTTCCATGTTTGCTCCTTTGCTAGTTTTGCAGGGGTCCAGAACTCTTTTGGTCTGTACTGTGTAAAAGCTTAAAGTCACTTCCTGACTGTATCAGAAAATATAATCTGCATGTGATATTTTACTTCCCCATGTCTGACTGAATTTTTTCACTGTTCCTTGCCCATGTACTAGGTGATAGGATTGTGATCCCTTTATGTCTCTTCTATGCAATTAGGAAGATAGCAGTATTTAATTCAGAGGCTACTTTTGAGGATTCAATGTTGTATATACATCTAACATTCTTGGAATTATGTCTGTATTGTATGCCCACAATAAATGTTAGCTGTTTTCTATTATCTGCAGACAAGTGGACTTCTTAATACTGAACCCAAGAATCAGGCAGATACATTACCCCAGTCATGAACAGGCTGAGTGATCACATGACTCTCCTGTGGAAGGGACTTTTCTTCAAGCCAAAATTGTTTTCAACTTGGGGAAATTTCCTCCCTAGAAATTACACTTGCCTATGTGAGTGGGCTGTTTTGGCTGTCCCAGTAATTAGGAAGTACTTCTGTCATTTAGTGTATGAGAAGCAGGGTTTAAAGTCCTGTAATACATGAAGAATTATGCCTCTCAAAATGTTAAACATGTTCACATTAAGGAATTTTGTACTAGACCTGATACATGGTTGAGAGTAATTGAGATGTCATAGTTTCTGTACTCAGGCAACTATCAAAGCAATGACAGAAAGGAGGGTCTGGGACATGATGTGTAATCCTAATTTCATCAAATCAGTAATAAGCTAAGGTACTTCTTAGGAGGGATTGAGGAGTGTTACATTAATGGAGTTCCCTCCACATAGAAAGAGATGGGAATGGGAAATGAGATTCTCCATGTTAAAAATTGGTTGAATGTTATCTTTATATTCAAGCAAACATTTGGCTATGTTTATATTCTTGGATTATAATTTTTATAATTGCTCCACTGCTTTGTTAAATGTTGAATGTTACTATAGAGATGTTTGCACACAGATTAATTTTCTTTTTCTTCAGTGAATGACTTGATCTCTTCCTCCCTGTGTTCCTAATATATTTCTTTGTTAGTTTTGAATTTTTGCAGCTTTACAAAGCTATATATTGAGTAGCTGAGATTACAGGTGCCCGCCGCCATGCCAGGCTGATTTTTTTTTTTTTAATTTTTAGTAGAGATGGAGTTTCACCATGTTGGTCAGGCTGGTCTTGAACTCCTGACTTCGTGATCCTCCCGCCTTGGCCTCCCAAAGTGCTGGGATTACAGGTGTGAGCCACTGCGCCTGGCTGATATAAATGTTTTTACATAAATTAAAGTATATAGTAACCATGATGTGACAAAAAATAAAAATGAAGTAAATGGATTGTATTGGAGGGATCTTGTATAACAGTGGTTCCCAGACCAGGCCGCACATCAGAATAAGTAAAATAGATTTCTTTAAAAATACAAACACATGGAAGCCATTTTGGAAGTTCTGAGTTTGTAAGTCTGGGTGGGGTTTAGGAATCTGTATTTTCAAAAAGTATCTCAGGTTGCACACAGTGGCTCATGCCTGTAATCCCAGCACTTTGGGTGGCTGAGGCAGAAGGGTCACTTGAGCCCAGGAGTTTGAGACCAACTTGTGCAACATATTGAGACTTCGTTTCTACAAAAAATTAAAAAATTTACTGGGCATGGTGACTGAGATGGAAAGGTTGCTTGAGCTCAGGAGGTCAAGGCTGCAGTAGAGCTGAGATTGTGCCACTGTACTCCAGCCTGGGTGACAGAGTGAGACTCTTTCTTAAAAAAAAAATAAATTCTCACAGATAATTCTATTGTGTTCAAAAATGCTGTATTTCATTAGCAGATGTTAGAAATGCTCCCCCCATGTAATTGCTCTTTTAGAGCACTTTTTCACTATTTCACCAGCAGCAATAGTGGAGAATGCAATGAGGATACATTCTGGGAAGAGAAACATTTTTTAGATTTGCTTATAAATTTTTGTGTGTGTGTTAAGAAGTCTGCGCCATTGGTGGACTGCAAGGCAGTTAGTTGAAATTTTCCTTGTAATTCTCTATCACAGCTGTTGTCTGTGCTGTGACATAATTTCAGTTGCCAAAGAGAGAAACCCAATGTGTAGGTAGGAACAGACAAATGAGCAACAGCATTTTGGAGGAAAATATGTAAAAACTCAAAATGTGTGTGTGTGTGTGTGTTTTTTCCCCAAAAAGCAATGAAATGCAGTTCTTTGAAACATGAGATAGCATGAATAATTTTCCTCCATAGTATTTTCTAATTGGATTTGATTGATCAAGTTAGCTTTTTGGTCTGTATACTCTTCCATTATAATACATCAAGTAAAATGTTCTAATATGAATATTTTCTTTTTATCTCTAGGAGACCATAAAAAGTGTTCACTTTATTGCAAAATGAGCCTAAAAGATAATTGTATCACTTTGTACTTTGGGTAAATTGTTCAAAAATGACTTAAAACTGCTTTTAGTGATAAATGCTTATATCCGATGATGCAAGGAAATGGGACATTGTAAGTAGAAAACAAATGGATTTATATGAAGTCTTAAAGTTTTTATTTTTTTTACATCTGTCATATTATAAAGTGGTTTACTTCTTTAAATGTTGCTTCTAGAACATATATATTGTAATTTTACTATAATGCTTTTTAAAAAGCAATTAATTTTTTTACAAATTTTGACCTTCTTATAGAACATCTACAGAAATCTAATTATGCCTCATATGTTAAACACTTTCTTTTATTTGCTTAAGCAGTAAGGAAATGTAGCTTTAAAATGTCTGTGTGACACTGGACCATTATGATAAGCATAATCTTAGAAGAAACCCCTGGAGGCAGGGGGTTATTTAATACTTTCTGGGTGACTTTTTTGTTTTTAAACTACAGTTTCTGAACCTCTGAGCATGGACTTAACACTAGACATTTAATTATAATATTTTTGACCATAAACTAAACTGAAGAATAATTATGCTCTTTCTGGTTAAGAAAACTATAATTGTAAAAATTATAACTGTTTAGGTGATTTCTTGAATTTCTATTTATTTTATCTCAAGATAAAGAAAGAGCTGTACCAGCCTACTTGTTTTGGTAGGAATAGCTTCCAGAATATTGTTGTAATTGAGAGAAATTAGAATTATATTGCCTGCATACTAAGTGTTAGATGTTAACAGTATATTTTAGCCTGGAAGGTGTTATGGATCATGGGTAACTTTATCCCACAGAGGCCTGTCTGGAAAAATGTTTTGGTTTTCTAAACCTGTATGTTTAAGAAGAAAGAGTGCCTTTTTCCTCTAGTGTCCTTGCCTCCTGATTCTGATGAGTATGTCAACTGCACTTAACTTGAGTCTAAAAGTCACAAAATCTGGAAACTTACTTCCTGCAGCATCTCTTTTCTCTGCCTTTGACATGTGCTCCCTCCCAAGTTCTGCTTTTGTCCATTCTCTAGAGATTAGGTAGTGGCTTTTTGTATTATGTATGGCTTTTATAGTTTCATCCTTCAGTAGGATCTCAGTCCATTCGTCACCATTTTAAAATTTCCTCATCTTTCTTGAAATCTTCATTCTGATCTAATTTGCATAAATTGGATTACCTTCTTGTGTAATTTTCTCAGAAAGCGCATTTGGTGATATGTTTTCTTTTTATATTGGTTTGTCTTGGCTCAGAAAAAAATTTATTCAGTCCTGTTTTTGATAAATTGCATCTTTAATCATTTTTATTTATTGTTTTTAGAAAAATCGAGACTTTTTAGTTTACATTTCTATTTTTTCTTCCTTTTGTTTTCATCCTTTTCATTTATTTTTTAACCTTTTTCCTCTGCATTCTGTAAGATCATTTTAAATTTACACTTCCCATCACTTATTCTATGTTTCTCAGTATCAATTCTGTAATTTAAAAATTACCACTAAAGTAATATTTTATTTCTATTTATTTCCTCTTACTATCCGTTTAAAAACTAACATTTACATTTTATCCTTTTATATTCCTTTCAGCCATATTTATTTTTAACTTCATTTTGTTTCCCCATTCAGCTTTTGGTTCCTTTTTCCTAGAGGTTGTGACTTTTCAATTTTTTAAAACAGTGGATTTATATTAGACATTTTCCATCAATTCCTATATGTAATTATTTTTAAAGGTATGCTTTTTCTTTTCTTTTTAAATATGTTGTACCCCAATACTTGCTTTTCAGTATATTTGTTTAAGTCCATCCTATTTTTTCTGCCTCTATTCTTTTTATAATAATAGAAGATGTCATTTATAGAGTATCAGCTTCAGCTTAGACACTGTAATGGATATTTCCATGCATTAATTATCAGTATTTCTATTTAATAAGTGAGGAAGCTAAAGCTAAAGCTTCCTCACTTATTAAATAGAGTGGAGAGGCTAGAATTAAAACTCATGTCCATGTGGATTGAAAGACCATGCTTTCTCCATGATCTCTGGAATGAGTGCTCTTTCCATAAAGGATATTTATAAAGAATCAGAGTGCTTGGATCACACTTAGCCAACTTGATGCTAGTTGAATTCCATATAAATTTCCTGAAGAAGCCAAGTGACGGTGCAGTTATGAGTCTAATTCCCAGTATTCAGCAGTCTTCTGTTTTTGCTGAACTGACTGAAATGTGGGGTGTTCTTTTACCACTTCTGCTTAAACAAAAATTAACACTGAGAGCCAATGCAAAACCTGTATAGTTACCGGGACTCTTTACTTTTCTCTTCTTGAAATATTTCACTAGTGGGATTTTTATTACCCAAGAGGCAAATAACAACTTAAGGCTAGCTTTTCTGTTTTTGAGTGGTTGTTTATTGCAGTTGGAATTGAGATCTGGTCTGTTTTTACAGAAATATAAACTGATGGGAGCACTAAGAAGCATAACTCTGGCTGCTTCAAAATACAATGTCCATTCCACATGGAGTGACTACTTATTTTTTATTTAGCTTATACAGCCCCTGCATTTTCAAGTGAGTGACTGACAATGTATTTTCCTTGTACCTTCTTAGGATGGACAGTTTATTGTTTCTAGTTAGCAAAGTATTCATGAGTCATAAATTGTATTCCTTAATAGGTTTGATCAGTGATATAGGTAAAGTACAGTTATGAAAAAGTTCTCCTGGTTCATGGCAATAGGTTGACTAGCAATCTAAATTTTTGGATTTGTGTTGGTTTTATCTCTCTATTTCTTTCTCATTTTGTGTGTGTGTGTGTGTGTGTGTGTGTGTCTTTAATAGATAGAAAGGTTGTATCAGGGAATGAAAGACAGGTACTTTGTTTTGTTTTTCTTTTCTTTCCTGAGACAAGGTCTTGCTCTTGCCCAGGTGGGAGTGCAATGGCACAATCATGGCTCAACAGCTCACTGCAGCCTTGACCTTAAATTTGTCCTTTTGCTGTGTTTATTTTTCTATTACCACCACCCTAATCTGTGCCCTCATTATCTTAAGAGCCATGTCACTTTATTTTATGCCTCCAGTATCTTTTCTCCTTAATCAGCCATATGTCCTAACAGCCTTCTCTCTAATCTACTATGAATCCTACCACACTTTCTCCTCCAACACCCAACTCCTGAAGCACTTTTATATCATCCTCCTACACAGTCAACTATGGTTGATGTGGGTTGGTTATAGCAACATGTACCAGGTGATCTTCTTAGACCTAACTAAACATTCAGACTTACTTAGACTTAGATTATCAAAGGCTGCATTAACACCACCCTACTCAAAAGGAGTAGAAAGACACAAAGATTGCCACAGGGCAGCATCAGGTCTTTCTTTTTCCTCTCTCTCTTTTTTTCCCCCAGAGACAGGATTTCACTATGTTGCCCAGGCTGGTCTCAAACTCCTGGGCTCAAGAGATCCTCCTAGGTCAGCCTCCACAGAGGCCGGGAATACTGGCATGCACCACCATGCCCAGCTGGGTCTTTCTTTCCTGAGGGAGTTATTATAGCAGTCCAATAGCTAAGAGGCAAGAGAACTATCTGGCTTAGAAGTCTTCAGTTCTATAGGCACAGCTCTTCAATAACCCTCAGGCATAGCTTCCAAGATCCTTGCAGGGACATGCCAGTTACAAAAGTCACATCATCTAAGGAGGTTGAAAGTATGGCATCCACATCAGTTCTTTAAAGTTAGTTTATAGTTCTTCATCATCTGGGGTTATTTTTACTATAAGCAATGTTATGAGGCAATATAATTAATATTCTATCCTTATTGTATTAAAAAATTCATATTCTATCTTTGTTGGGTTATCAGGGAAAAGAAACAGCAACTCAACTGAGGATTAGCATCTCGAGCAGAAGGGGAAATAATTTTGTTAACTCTTTGTCTGCAATTCACAATTAAGTTGGAACTCCTTGATTCATTATTGAAGGCTTTTAATGCTGTGCCCTTCCTGCCCCATTTATTCAAACCTCTTTCCCACTGAACCCCAGATAGCCTCCTCTGACTCTGTCACTTAATATACTAAGAACCTAAAATACTTCCTTCGTCATATTCTGAAATTCAGTATCTGCTGTGATTCCAGGCAAGTAGTAGCCATTTAAGAAATAGCTGCAGAATAGAATATCAAAGTTATAAGAGACATTAAAGATTGATGGCTTGATACTGTTTTGCATTAATATAAACTAAACATAGAAGAAAACAGAATACCTTTTTGACTTATTGGTGGATTGAGAGAGCACCACTGCAAAACTTTTTTTTTGGGTAAAAAAAAACTCACAGCTCAAAGTTAAAAAAAAAAATCACCTTCAACTGAAACATCTAGCAGTATGAATCTTACAGAAAAAGCACAATGATAACATAAAAGTCGAAGTTGAACCATAAAATTGTTTAGGTTTCAGAAGTGTAGGAAAGACTTACTTTTCAACTTAGAGGCAGGGAGCTGTGAGGCTAAGCAGAGAACGTGGAATGTGAGGTGTTAGGAGATAGGAAACTAAGGAGGAGGTTTAGGCTGTCTGGTTGTATGACTCCTAGCAAGTTAATTAACTTTTCTGTGCCTTGGCACATGTCCATGAATATACATAGTGATATTTTCCCATTATTTACCTGAAGTAATAAAGTTAGGATTAATGAGGTGGTACTGTGAAATTTCTCAAGTTATATAGAAGAGAAATTCAACAGAAATGTAAGGTATTTTAATTTTTTCCATTGACTATCAGAGGGTAGAGCAAGAAGAAGATGATTTACAATAAAGCGGCTTTTAATTGTGACTACATAGCCCAATTAGAACAGACATCAACAATTTTTCATGAATTTGGTCAACATGAATAGGCAATTAAATTAACTCAGGCTAACCTGTATTATTTCATTCTTCAGTAGAATAATTTTGAATATAAATGATTCCTGTAATTGCTCCCCCGCTTTTTACATTTTTGTGTGAAAGAATCATGAGCAAATCCTCAGTCCCTTTTTAGGCAAAAGACTGAGCATTTTAAAATTACATTTTAGACAAACAATACTGGACAAAACCTATTTCATAATAAAGAATAAAATAGAAAATTTCATGAGCTGCATATCTGATACTTGTGTTGCCAAGGTAAACTCCAAAACAGATGGACAAGTTGAAAGATGTGTACCCTGAACAATGCCAAACCTAAATTATATGCCAAGTTAAAGGGTGCATTTTAAATGTGTGATACATTATCATGTGTGTTTTTGAATGGAAGTAATGAACATGTGGTAGGAATTGATAATCCTCCTTTCTAAAATAAATTTTTTTTTCCATAAAAGCATAGGAGAGAGTGGTACTTTATATGGTGTTTAACATTTATCAGCTACAGTCTAAGGAAGTAATAAGCCAAACTTCCTTTTTGAAGAAACTTGGACTCTTATAATTCTCTCTTGCTCACATCAGTCTTAGTAAGTAAAAGTAGTAGAGTGAACAGGAATGCTTCCCAGACTGCATTTATTCAGTCTGTGTAATTTATTACCACAGGAGGTCATCAAGGCAGTTATAACAGCTGGATTCAAAATGAGGTTGGGAAAATTTCATAACCAATAACATTTATATAGTAAAGTAAGTGACTTAAGATTTTTATGTTTTAGGTCGTAAGATCATACTTCAGTTCATAAAATATTAAACCATAGAGTTAGAAAGAGCATTTT
Organism: Chlorocebus sabaeus; assembly: GCF_047675955.1. Taxonomy (NCBI): domain Eukaryota; kingdom Metazoa; phylum Chordata; class Mammalia; order Primates; family Cercopithecidae; genus Chlorocebus; species Chlorocebus sabaeus. The sequence goes on from NC_132924.1 coordinate 62,721,658, forward strand.
TATTGTAAAATAACCATGGAGACCTTTGATAGAGACCACTTCTGGTGGCTTGTGATAAACAAAAATGACATAACAACAGCAAAATAGGAATGGTATTTGATGGCAAGTCCAATATTTATATAACACCACAACCAAACACAACAAGCAACATGTCCAGCAAAATTTCAACTTCTGCCTCTGTTGACAAAATAGCTGACTGAAAAAGATAAAAATTCAGTTGAACAAATTATTGATATTATGGAGACATAAAAATCTTGCCTTTTATTGATTTCTGCTTAAAAAATAGGAATTCAAGTAAACTTGCTTGGATGTTTACATATAACTTAAATGCATCCAAATAGTAACAAACTGATCTAATTTTTAATATATATATATTTTTAAATTTATTTGTGGAGTGGGAGGTATTCAGATACAGCTTTTTAGTTAGGATTGTTTCATGGTCCTTCTCCTAGTTAGACCTGTAATGCAATGGTTTCTTACTCAGAGTAAGTAGATTAACCAGGAATTCAAGAATTTTAAATCCAATGCAATGCCAGTTCTCAGAACTCCTGATTTTTACAGAAGCAAAACATATTTTCTAGGCTCAGAGACTGGAAATTACAGTGTTGCTCTTGAAGCAGGAAAGCTTTTATCTTGACATTGACATTCAAAAGTTTTGCTTTTTAGTCATACTTTAGATATAAGAAACATTGTGGACCAAAATTTGTAATGTGTAAAACTGTATAATGTATATTAGTTTGATCTTATGATGTATACCAATAGTCTGTGATCCACACTTATGAAGGGGCAGTAGACTTGGAATAATTCTTTTTAGTTTCTTTCATGTTAAGTCTTACTCTCCATTTGGAGTATGGAGGCTATTAAGCAGAGGCATGAGGCTGATTCTTCATAATGTTTTCTACATTTGCTTTTAATGTTACCTATGTTGCTTGTTTTCTGAAATCAACTCTCAAATATATAGATATATGATCTGCTGACTTGATTTAATGCTGGGCAGGAACAGAGATGATGATAGTAGAAACACAGAGCTTTAAAACTGGTTTTTGAACTTATAGAAACAGAGAATAGAATGGTGGTTAATTTAGGCTAGGAGGAGAAGGGAGAGAAGATATTGGTCAAAGGCTACAAAATTTCAGTTAGACAAGAGGAATAAATTTCAGAGATCGATTATATATCATGGTAACTATAGTTAATAACAGTATGTTATAAATGTATCCTCTATGATCAGGAACAAGACAAGTATGCCCATGCTTCCCACAGCCATTCGACATAGTACTGGGATTCGTAGCCAGAGCAATTAGGCAAGAGAAAAAAAAAATAGAAGGCATCCACATTGGAAAGGAAGAAGTTAAATTGTTCCTGTATACAATTTATTGTACAATTTACAATTTCTATAAATATGTAGAAATCCCCAAAGACTCCACCAAAAAACTGTTAGAACTAATAAACAAATTTAGTAAAGTTTCAGAATACAAAACCAATGTACAAAACTAGTAGCTTTTCTATACAATAATGATGAGCTATCTGAAAAAGAAATCAAGAACACAATTCCATTTACAGTAGTTACAATATAACAAAATACTTAAGATGAACAAGTTGAAAGATATGTGCATTCTAAACCAATGCATAACCTATATTTATATTCCAAGTTAAAAATACATTCTAAAAGTGCACTTGATACGTTACAGTATGTGCTTTTGAGTGGAAGTAATAAACATTCAATAAGAACTGATAACTCTCCTTTTTGAAACAAAGAGTGATACTTTATATGGTGTTCAACATTTATTTGCTATAGTCACAAGGTTAAATTTAACCGAGGAAAACTATAAAACATTGATGAAAGAAATTGAAGAAGGCACAGATAAATGGAAATATATCTCATGTTCATGAATTAAAAGAATCCATACTGTTAAAATGTCCATAATTTCACAGAAATAGAAAAAACAACCCTAAAATTCATGTAGATCCACCAAAGACCACAAATATTGAAGGCAAACTTGGTGCAAAAAGAATAAAGCTGGAGGGATCACACTGTCTGACTTTAAAATATACTACAAAGCTACAGTAGCCAAAACAGCATGGTACTGACATAAAAACAGACATGCAGACTGATGGAACAGAATATAGAGCCCAGAAATAAATCTATGCATTGGTCAATTTGTATTTGACTACGAACATGGAATGGAGAAAGGACAGTCTCTTCAATAAATGGTGTTGGGACAACTGAATATCCACATGCAGAAGAATGAAATTAGACTGTTATCTCACACCATAGAGAAAAATCAACCCCCAATGAATTAAGAAGTTAAATGTAAGACATGAAACTGTAAAACTACTAGAAGAAATCATAGAAGAAAAGTTCCATGACATTGGTCTGGACAGTGATTTTTTTTTGACCCCAAAAGCACAGGCAACAAAAACAAAAATAGGCAAATGGAATTAGATCAAATTAAAATGCTTCTGCACAGCAAAAGAAACAATCAACAGAGTGAAGAGACAAGCTATGAAAAGAGAGAAAATATTTGCAAATGGTACATCTGGTAAGGGGCTAATATCCAAAATATTTAAGGAATTCAAACAACTCAATAGCAAGAAAGCAAATAACCCAACTAAAAACTGGGCAAAGGACCTGTATAGACATTTCCCAAAAGAAGACATACAAATGGCTGACAAGTGTATGAAAAAATGCTCAGCCTCACTAATCATCAAGTGAAATGCATATTAAAACAACAATACACCACTTCACATCGGTTAGAATGGTTATTAAAAAAGAAAAAAGGTAACAAGTGTTGGTGAGGATGTGTAGAAAATGGAATCCTTGCATACTGTTGGTGAGAATGTAATTAGTACAGCCCTTAGAAAAACAGAATGGAGCTTCCTCAAAAGATTAAAAATAGAATTACAGCATGATCCAGCAATCCCACTACTGGGAATATATTTAAAGGAAATGAAATCGGTATGTCAAAGAGTTATCTACACTCCTATGTTCATTATAGCATTATTCACAGTAGACAAGGGTTGGAATCAATCTAAATGTCCATCAGTGGATGAATGGATAAAGAACATGTGGTATATACACAATGGAATACTATTCAGACTTTAAAAATAAGGAAATTCTGTTGTTTGTAACCACACGGATGAACCTGGAGGACACTGTATTAAGTGAAATAAGCAAGCACTGAAAGACAAATACTGTGTGATCTCACTTACATGTGGAATCTGAAGAAGTTGAACTCATAGAAATAGAAAGTAAAATGTCGTTACTAGGGCTGGGTAGGGGAGAGAAGCAGGTGGGGGTTTGGAGTGATGTCAGTCAAAGTCTACAAAATTTCAGTTAGTTAGGAGAAATAAGCTCAAGAGATCCATTGTATAACATGGTGACTGTGCTTAATAACAATGTATTGTATTCTTGAAAATTGCTAAAAGAATAGATTTTAACTCTCTCCTTCCACAAAAAGGAAAAGTAAAGAAAAACTGAAAGCTAGCCGTCATCATATACCTTTCTCTTGCCTTAGGTGTTAATTTACTTATCGTAACAGAGATTGTAGTTTCTTTTGAGCCTTTTATAGGAACTCTTTGTACTTCTGCTCATATGTGACCAATTTTTTCATAAGTGGGTAGGAAATTTGAAAATCTGACTAACTTAGTTATAATGACCAGATCTTGTGCCAGCCGTTAGGCACATGAAGTTTATTGACCACATCTGCTAGATCTTTAGTGGTAATAGGTTCAGTCAATCTAATCAACAGCTTATCATGAGCACAGGGATAGAGCAATGCTTTTAAACTGTACTGTGCATACAAATCACCTGGGAATCTTATTGAAATGCAGAGATTCTGCTTCGTAGATCTAGAATGAACACGGAAACTCTGAATTTCTTTTCTTTTTCTTTTTTTGAGACAGGGTCTAGCTCTGTTGCCCAAGCTGGAGTGCAGTGGCATGATCATGGCTCACCGTAGCCTCCATCTCCCGAACTGAAGCAATCCTCTCACGTCAGCCTTCTAAGTAGCTAGGACTACAGGCGCATTTTTGTATTTATTTTTTGTAGAGACTGGGTTTCACCATGTTGCCCAGGATAGTCTTGAATTCCTGGGCTCAAACTAGGTACCTGCCCCTGCCTCCCAAAGTGGTGGGGTTATAGGTGTGAACCACTGTGCGTGGCCAAAACTCTGAATTTCTAACAAGTTTTCAGATGTGGGTGAAGCTTCCAGTTTGGGCTTAACATGGAATAGGAAAAAGCTAGCTAACGGTCTGACCCTTGTGTCTGACCCTCTACTTTTGCTTTTGGTCTTCTTAGTACTTTACCAAAGATCGTATATGCTGGTGTTGAGAATCCATACCCTGCAGCACTTAAATAAAGTGAAAGACTCTTACTTGTCTTAAAGCTGTCATTTTCTCTCACAAGCTATGTGAATAATAGTCTCAATCTCTTTTATTTGTCTTTGTATACATAGATCCAGAATTATGTTTGTCTCATTCTATGATTATTTTGTGAAATAATACCAGAATTTAGAACCTTTTATAAAATAGATAAGTGAATCTATGTTTGGAAATATGGTTCACTCAAACACTCATGGTTTTAGTGATAAAAAGGAAACATTTGATTTAAAATGGATATTATTGGGAATATGGGCAATATCACTGAAAGTTACGATTGAGTGGAAGTTTACAATTTCAGGGAAATGTCAATCACATCTAAACATACTTGTAAGGGACAAAAAGAAAATAACCCTGGAAAAACATTCTAACCACAAGGTGGCAGTATAATATACAGAAAAAGGAATTTTAAATACGATTTCAGTCAGATCTCTGAGGAAATGATTGTCAAAATAAATAGCATTTCCTAATGCAGTGGTATGCAGAAATGCCTCAGTGAAGATTCTTATTTTTCTTATTTGTGGCATTCTCGAATAACCACACTCTAAATTGTAAGCTGTGTAAATTGGGCATTTTCTTGGGTCCTCAGTCTACATTTGCGGAGGACAACTTTAGATTTAAAAACAAATCTGTAATGTAATATTTTTATGTATTTTGGCTCAATTTAATCAAAAGTTAGGATCATATGTTACATGTAACTGTTTCCAAGATGTGAATCCTAGAAGCTTTGACGAGTTCTTAATTCCACATGATTTGTTTAAACTGCCTTTTTGTATGAAGAATGTTTATTAAAAGTTTTGAAAATGTTTTACTGTTCCATTCTTTGTGACACTACACTACTTTTTAAAAATCTTGAAAATATACCTCATTTTCTTTCAGACTTTTTATCTTAGTCATGAAGACAACTGTATTGTCTACTAAAAACCCGATGGATTGTGCTGTGATCACCCTGCCAATAGTTCATGGAAAGCCGAGATTCAGTTTACCTAATCTGTGTCCAGTAGAAAAGTGAGATAAATATTGCAAAAGACACAAGGGTATCCAGATGAATAAGATTCACTTTTCCGTTTGCAAAAGGATTGGAAAGGTCATGCTTGGGGACGATAAGATAATTCTGCAAAGAACAAAGACTTGTAGATTAAATTATTCATCTGTTCCAGCTTTTAAAATAACTTTCCATGAGGTGAAACTATGTTCTCTACATATTCAGAACCTCAAAATGCAAGCTACAAGCCAGCACTTTTGGCAGCCAGTTGGGGATGGGGAAAAGAAAAACATTCTGGTTGGGGTAATGGGTGAAATGTCTTCTCATTCCTCCTGTTGGCAGGATGCCTGCACATCAAGCTGTTCTGGGGCTGGAAATCAGAGCAAGGATGAGGCCAAAAAAGCCAAGGAGGTACACCTGCGCAGATGTGCTCTGGGTCTGGCTCAGGTGTCCCCCATGCAAGACAATAGGGGCTGTACTTTTGTTTTAGACTTAGCTAAGTCTAAACATATTTGGGCAGCAATATATAAATCATATATGTCTAAATATGAGTGCGATTCCCTTAGAATCAGTGTGCAGAAACAAGTGAGTAGGGAGCAGTCTTTTTGGAATTTATGAATACCAGAGACTTCGGGTTTATGAAGTCTGTCATACTAGGATACTCCTTCAATTACTCCAATTGAAATAACAAAACACTCTTTGAAAAAGTTCAATCTTCATCAATGTGGCAGGATGCTTAGAGTGGTTAGCTAACAGAATTAATAAATAGAAGGAGGGAAAAATTTTAACATAGACTTAGTAAGTCTTCCAGGAGATGTAATGTCACAATCAGAAGTGGTGTTGGAAGTTTACATTGATGTGAGCTTGAAACTACTGACAAGGACAGAGCAGTACTAAAGCCACAGTGTGTTATTTTGCTGAGATGTAGTTAATGCAACAATGATATAGTTAATGCAGCAATGAAGCCAAGAAAATGTACATACACTTACATACAAAACATAAAGATGTAAGTTCAAAACTGAATTCAATATATGAGGGATCACATGTCTGAGTAAAGCCATCATTATCATTTAGTTTACTATTACTGTCACATTCAGAAAAGGTGTCTTTTCTTGGCCAAAAAAATATAATCTAGTGATGAAGTTTGTCTTGCCAAATTAAGTTGAAAAAATAACTGATACAAATTTTATGATTTTACCTTCCCAATTTGGTTAACAAGGTTAAAGCATTAATTTTAAAACCAGGCTTAATTAAACATTAAAATTATTGTGGCAACAGTCCTGTACCTGCAAGGCTCCTATCCTTGAGGACACCTAGGTGGGGGACACACACAGCACATGATGGACAAGTGTGCTACGTTGGATCTTTATCATTTTGCCTGAGTAAATAAAATGTGTTGACAACCATGGATACTAATTTACAATTTGGAGTGGCAGCAGAAACCACTGTTCTGTTTCTAAACAATCACAAATGGACTCTTCAGCATTATAACCAGGGATTAAGGGGATTCACATTAGGCCAAAGACATTCAGGACTGGGAAAAAAGACACAATATATCCTGAGGTTTCCATCTACCTTTTCACATTCAGAAAACAGGTATCTTGTCAATGGAAATGGAATGTTGTTAAAAGATCAACTAAAATTTCACACAGCCTCCCTACAAAAGCAAGACAGTATTTCTGACGGAAGCAACCAGGAAAGTCAAACTCAGAGATTAACACTAGGAAGTGGGGCTATGCAGGGAATAGGAGTGGACATGGCAACATGGAACACCAAGAGATTATTTTCCTAACAGTGGCTGACACAGTGGGGACATCAGTGGGAACATGTATTGGTGTTGGAGACTGTATATGTATTGGTGTTGGAAATTGTATATGTAAATTTTAAACTTTGGAGGTAACTGAATTGTGTATGTATTGGTGTTGGAATGAATTGGACCCACATCTAGTGCACATCTAAGGCACATTTAGATGTGGGCCCAATTCATCCCAACACCAATACATATACAATTCAGTCACCTCCAAACTTTAAAACTTATTTTCTTGCTAGAATTGCTCAGACAGCTTGTGATAGGCTTTGAACTGGCTAAACAAAGCATAATGACAGAAGTTGTTGTTATTTACTCTGATTACAGTGAGGAGGCTAACTCACCACTATATAACCAGGGAAAGAGCACTTTTAGGTGGGAAGCAGATAGTAATTGCCTGGTCCAGTCAATGATATTCACCCACCTGTGGATAAGGCAAGATAAGAACTCCTATGCTGTGGGTTAGGGGTGAAGCAGCCCCTGAGTCATACTGGGGCCAATAAGCTACTGCAGCTCTGATGAGGCCCCAGGAAGAGAAAGGTTATAGCTGTAGGCCCTGGCAATATGCAATACATGGAAAAATCAGAGAGCAGACAATGTGAGATATAAGGACAATGGGAAAATAAGCTTATTTCCTAGAAAAAGTGGAAAGGAAGAGGCTGCCAGGATTGTCACCATTTTCTTATGGTGGGACTCATGCTTCTCTTCCTTACTTTCTTGGGAAAGAAGCAAAATATGATATTTCTTCTCAATGAGTGATGCATAAGACATAATTAATTCCCCTGAAATAGAAATGTAATAGACAAAAATATATTTGTATAATGTTGAATAAATGATTTTTAAATGAAATTAAGCACAATTCAGAAATTCTCTGTATTTTAGATTAGAATGATTTTTAATTGTAGCTTTTAGTACTTTTTAAAAAGTATACTTTAAGTTCTAGGGTACATGTGCAAAACGTGCAGGTTTGTTACATAGGCACACATGTGCCATGTTGGTTAGCTACACCCATCAACTTGTCATTTACATTAGGTATTTCTCCTAATGCTCTTCCTCTCCCAGACCCCCATCCTCCAACAGGCCCCGGTGTGTTATGTTCCCTGCCCTGTGTCAATGTGTTCTCATTGTTCAATTCCCACCTATGAGTGAGAACATGCGGTGTTTGGTTTTCTGTCCTTGTGATAGTTTGCCTCGAATGATGGTTTCTAGCTTCATCTATGTCCCTGCAAAGGACATGAACTCATACTTTTAAATGGCTGCATAGTATTCCATGGTATATATGTGCCACATTTTCTTAATCCAGTCTATTATTGATGGACATTTGGGTTGGTTCCAAGTCTTTGCTATTGTGAATAGTGCCACAATAAACATACGTGTGCATGTGTCTTTATAGTAGCATGATTTATAATTGTTTGTGTATATGTGCATTAATGGGATGGCTGGGTCAAATGGCATTTCTAGTTCTAGATCCTTGAGGAATCGCCACATTGTCTTCCACAATTGTTGAACTAATTTACACTCCCATCAACAGTGTAAAAGCATTCCTATTTCTCCAAATCCTCTCCAGCATCTGTTGTTTGCTGACTTTTTAAGGACCGCCATTCTAACTGGCATGAGATGGTATCTCATTGTGGTTTTGATTTGCATTTCTCTGACGACCAGTGATGATGGGTTTTTTTTTTTTTATGTGTTTGTTGGCTGCATGAACATCATCTTTTGAGAAGGGTCTGTTCATATCCTTTGCTCACTTTTAGATATGGTTGTTGGCTTTTTTCATGTAAATTTGTTTAAGTTCTTTGTAGATTCTGGATGTTAGCCCTTTGTCAATTGGGTAGATTGCAAAATTTTTCTCCCATTCTGTAGGTTGCCTGTTCATTCTGATGGTAGTTTCTTTTGCTGTGCAGATGCTCTTTAATTTAATTAGATCCAATTAAACTAATGGTCTATTTTGTCTATTTTGGCTTTTGTTGCCATTGCTTTTGGTGTTTTAATCATGAAGCCTTTGCCCATGCCTATGTCATGAATGGTATTGCCTAGGTTTTCTTCCAGGGTTTTTATGGTTTTAGGTCAGACATTTAAGTTTTTAATCCATCTTGAGTTAATTTTTGCATAAGGTGTAAGGAAGGGATTCCGTTTCAGCTTTCTACATATGGCTAGCCAGTTTTCCCAGCACGATTTATTAAATAGGGAATCCTTTCTCCATTGTTTGTTTTTGTCAGGTTTGTCAAAGATCAGATGGTTCTAGATGTGTGGTGTTATTTCTGAGGACTCTGTTCTGTTCCATTGGTCTATATCTCTGTTTCGGTACCAGTACCATGCTGTTTTGGTTACTGGTAGCCTCGGAGTATAGTTTGAAGTTAGCTAGTGTGATGCCTCCAGTTTTGTCTTTTTTACTTAGGATTGTCTTGGCTATGTGGACTCTGTTTTGGTTCCATATGAACTTTAAAGTAGTTTTTGCCAATTCTGTGAAGAAAGCCAGTGGTAGCTTGATAGGGATAGCACTGAATCTATAAATTACCTTGGGCAGTATGGCCATTTTCACGATATTGATTCTTCCTACCCATGAGCATGGAATGTTCTTCCATTTGTTTTTGTCCTCTTTAATTTCGCTGAGCAGTGGTTTGTAGTTCTCCTCGAAGAGGTCCTTCACGTCCCTTGTAAGTTGGATTCCTAGGTATTTTATTCTCTTTGTAGCAATTGTGAAAGGGAGTTCACTCATGATTTGGCTCTCTGTGTGTCTGTTATTGGTGTATAGGAATGCTTGTGATTTTTGCACATTGCTTTTGTATCCTGAGATTTTGCTGAAGTTGCTTATTGGCTTAAGGAAATTTTGGGCTGAGATGATGGGGTTTTCTAAATATACAGTCATGTCATCTGCAAACAGGGACAATTTGACTTTCTCTTTTCCTAATTGAATACCCTTTATTTATTTCTCTTGCCTGATTGCCCTAGCCAGAACTTCCAATGCTGTGTTAAATAGGAGTGGTGAGAGAGGGCATCCTTGTCTTGTGTCGGTTTTCGAAGGGAATGCTTCCAGTTTTTGCCCATTCAGTATGATATTGGCTGTAGGTTTGTCATAAATAGCTGCAATTATTTTGAGATACCTTTCATCAATGCCTAGTTTATTGAGAGTTTTTAGCATGAAAGGCTGTTGAATTTTGTCAAAGACCTTTCCTATATCTATTGAGATAATCATGTGGTTTTTGTCATTGGTTCTGTTTATGTGATGGATTACGTTTATTGATTTGTGTATGTTGAACCAGTCTTGCATCCCAGGGATGAAGCTGACTTGATCGTGGTGGATAAGGTTTTTGATGTGCTGCTGGATTCAGTTTGCCAGTATTTTATTGAGGATTTTGACATTGATGTTCATCAGGGATATTGGCCTAAAATTCTCATTTTTTGTGTGTGTGTGTGTGTCTCTACCAGGCTTTGGTATCAGGCTGATGTTAGCCTCATAAAATGAGTTAGGGAGGATTCCCTCTTTTTCTATTGGTTGAAATAGTTTCAGAAGGAGTGGTACCAGCTCCTCTTTGTACTTCTAGTAGAATTAGACCATGAATCCTTTTGGTCCTGGACTTTTTTTGGTTGGTAGGCTATTAATTATTGCCTCAATTTCAGAAGCTGTTATTGGTCTATTCAGAGATTCAACTTCTTCCTAGTTTAGTCCTGTGAGAGTGTATGTGTATAGGAATTTATTCATTTCTTCTAGATTTTCTGGTTTATTTGCATAGAAGTGTTTATAGCATTTTCTGATGGTAGTTCGTATTTCTATGGGATCGGTGGTGATATCCCCTTTATCATTTTTTATTGCACCTATATGATTCTTCTCTCTTTTATTCTTTATTAGTCTGCCTAGTGGTCTATTTTGCTGGTTTTGAAAAACAGCTCCTGGATTCATTGATTTTTTGAAGGGTATTTTTGTGTTTCTATCTCCTTCAGTTCTGCTCTGATCTTGGTTATTTCTTGCCTTCTGCTAGCTTTTGAATTTGTTTGCTCTTGCTTCTCTAGTTCTTTTAATTGTGATGTTAGGGTGTTGATTTTAGTTCTTTCCTGCTTTCTGTTATGGGCATTTAGTGCTATAAATTTCCCTCTACATACTGCTTTAAATGTGTTACAGAAATTCTGCTACATTGTGTCTTTGTTCTCATTGGCTTCAAAGAACAACTATATTTCTGCCTTTATCTCGTTATTTACCCAGTAGTCATTCAGGAGCAGGTTATTCAGTTTCCATGTAGTTGAGTGGTTTTGAGTGACTTTCTTTGTCCTGAGTTGTAATTTGATTACACTGTGGTCTGAGAGACAGTTTGTTGTGATTTCTGTTCTTTTGCATTTGCTGAGGAGTGTTTTACTACTGATTAAGTGGTCAATTTTAGAATAAGGGCAATGTGGTGCTGAGAAGAATGTATATTCTGTTGATTTGGGGTGTAGAGTTCTGTTGATGTCTATTGGGTCTGCTTGATGCAGAGCTGAATTCAAGTCCCGGATATCCTTGTTAACCTTCTGTCTTGTTGATCTGTCTAATATTGACAGAGGTGTGTTAGTCTCCCATTATTATTGTGTGGGGGTCTAAGTCTCTTTGTAGGTCTCTAGGGACTTGCTTTATGAATCTGGTGCTCCTGTATTGGGTGAATATATATTTAGGATTGTTATCTCTTCTTGCTGCATTGATCCATTTACCATATGCAGTAACCTTTGTCTCTTTTTATCTTTGTTGGTTTAAAGTCTGTTTTATCAGAGACTAGGATTGCAACCCCTGCTTTTTTTTTGCTTTCCATTTGCTTGGTAGATCTTCCTCCATCCCTTTATTTTGAGCCTATGAGTGTCTTTGCACGTGAGATGGGTCTCCTGAATACAGCATACTGATAGCTCTTGACTCCTTATCCAATTTGCCAGTCTGTGTCTTTTAACTGGGGCATTTAGCCCATTTACATTTAAGGTTATTATTGTTTTGTATGAATTTGATCCTGTCATTATGATGTTAGCTGGTTATTTTGCCTGTTAATTGATGCAGTTTCTTCATAGTATCAATGGTCTTTACAATTTGTCATGTTTTTGCAGTGGCTGGTACTGATTTTTCCTTTCCATGTTTAGTGCTTCCTTCAGGAGCTCTTGTAAGGCAGACCTGGTGGTGACAAAATCTCAGCATTTGCTTGTCTGTAAAGGATTTTATTTCTCCTTTACTTATGAAGCTTAGTTTAGCTGGATAGGAAATTCTCGGTTGAAAATTATTTTCTTTAAGAATGTTGAATATTGGCCCCAACTCTCTTCTGGCTTGTAGGGTTTCTGCTGGGAGATCTGCTGTTAGTCTGACGGGCTTCTCTTTGTGGGTAACCCGACCTTTCTGTCTGGCTGCCCTTAACATTTTTTCCTTCGTTTCAACCTTGGTGAATCTGACAATTTTGTGTCTTGGGGTTGCTCTTCTCGAGCAACCTTTGTGGTGTTCTCTGTATTTCCTGAATTTGAATGCTGGCCTGGCTTGTAGGTTAGGGAAGTTCTCCTGGATAATATCCTGAAGAGTGTTTTCCAACTTGGCTCCATTCTCACCATCACTTTCAGGTACACCAATCAAATGTAGATTTGGTCTTTTCACATAGTCCCATATTTCTTTGATGCTTTGTTCATTTCTTTTTACTCTTTTTTCTCTAAACTTGCCTCTCACTTTATTTCATTAATTTGTTCTTCAATCACTGATACCCTTTCTTCCACTTGATCAAATTGGCTATTGAAGCTTGTGCATGTGTCACAAAGTTCTTGCATCATGGTTTTCAGCTCCATCAGGTCATTTCAGGTCTTCTCTGCACTGTTTATTCTAGTTAGCCATTCATCTAATCTTTTTTCAGGTATTTTAGCTTCCTTGCAATGGGTTAGAACATGCTCCTTTAGCTTGGAGAAGTTTATTATTACGAACCTTCTGAAGCCTACTTCTGTCAACTCATGAAACTCATTCTCCACGCAGTTTTGTTCCCTTGCTGACGAGGAGCTACAATCCTTTGGAGGTGAAGAGGCACTTTGTTTTTTTTTGGAGTTTTTGGCTTTTCTGCTCTGGTTTCTCCCTGTCTTTGTGGTTTTATCTACCTTTGTTCTTTGATGTTGGTGACCTACATATGGGGTTTTGGTGTGGATGTCTTTTTTGTTGATGTTGATACTATTTCTTTCTGTTTATTAGTTTTCCTTCTAACAGTCAGACCCCTCAGCTGCAGGTCTGTTGGAGTTTGCTGGAGTTCCACTCCAGACCCTATTTGCCTGGTTATCACCAGCAGAGGCTGAAGAACAGCTAATATTGCTGCCTGATCCTTCCTCTGGAAAATTCGTCCCAGAGGGGCACCTGCCTGTTTCAGTTGTCTGTTGGCCCCTACTGGGAGGTGTTTTCCAGTCAGGCTACACAGGGGTCAGGGACCTGCTTGAGGAGGCAGTCTGTCCGTTCTTGGAGCTCGAATGCCCTGCTGAGAGAACCACTGCTCTCTTCAGAGCTGTCAGACAGGGATGCTTAAGTCTGCAGAAGCTGTCTGCTGCCTTTTGTTCTGCTATGCCCTGCCTCCAGAGATGGAATTTATAGAGGCAGTAGGCCTTGCTGAGCTGTTTTGGGCTCCACCTGGTTTGTGCTTCCCGGCCTCTTTCTTTACACTGTAAGCTACTCAAGCCTCAGCAATGGTGCACGTCCCTCCCCTCGCCAATCTGCAGCATCGCAGATCGATCTCAGACTGCTGTGCTAGCATTGACCAAAGCTGTGTTGGTGTGGCACCCATGGAGCCAGGCACGGGAGGGTATCTCCTGGTCTGCTGGTTGCTAAGACTGTGGGAAAAATGCAGCATTTGGTCAGGAATGTACTGTTTCTCCAGGTACAGTCTGTCACAGCTTCCCTTGGCTAGTAAAAGGAAATCCCTGACCCCTTGTGCTGCCTGAGTGAGGCGATGCCTCACCCTGCTTCAGCTTGCCCTCCATGGGCGGCACCCACTGTCCAACCAGTCCCAGTGAGTTGAACCAGGTACCTCAGTTGGAAATGCAGGAATCACCCGTGTTTTGCCTCGATTTTGCTGGGAGATGTAGACCAGAGCTGTTCCTATTTGACCATCTTGAAAGTGTCATCCAGTACTTTCTTTACTTCACCCCTCAATGAGCAGTTAAAAATATATAAGGACTGAGGGAAACAAAATTTCTATTTAAATGAAATTTTCTGACAATCTTTTAATATTTGATCAGTTTATTGAGGTTTAATTTTTATACAATAAAAAGACACCTGTTTATTTTTTAAATTTCTTATTTCCAAAGGTTATTGGGGGTACAGGTGGTATTTGGTTACATGAATAAGTTCTTTAGTGCTGATTTGTGAGATTTTGGTGTGCCCATTACCTGAGCAGTATACACTGAACCCAATTTGTAGTCTTTTATCCCTCATTCCCCTCCCTCCCTTTTTCCTGAGTCCCCAAAGTCCATTGTATCATTCCTATGCCTTTGCATCCTCATAGCTGAACTCCCACTTAATGAGTGAGAACATATGATGTTTGATTTTCCATTCCTGAGTTACTTCACTTAGAATAATAGTCTCCAGTTCCATCCAGGTTGCTGCGAATGCCATTAATTCAACCCTTTTTATGGCTGAGTAGTATTCCATCATATATATATACACACACACACACACACACACATAGATATATACACACATATATATGGTATATGTATATGTGATGTATATATATAGATACATATATGTATATATCACAATTTCTTTATCCACTCATCGATTTATGGACATTTGGGCTGGTTCCATATTTTTGCAGTTGCGAATTGTGTTGCTATAAACATGCGTGTGCAAGTATCTTTTCATGCATCCTCAGGGTAGATACCCAGTAGTGGGATTAGTGGGATTGCTGGATCAAATGGTAGTTCTACTTTTAGTTATTTAAGGAATCTCCACACTGTTTTCCATAGTGGTTGTACTAGTTTATATTCTCACCAGCAGTATAGAAGTGTTCACTTTTCACTGCATCCAAGCCACCATGTATTATTTTTTGATTTCTTTATTATGACCATAAAAGATACCTGTTTTTATTGTACAGTATGGGTTTTAGGAATATATATATATATATACACACACACACATATATATCCATACATATATATACATATAAATCAGTTGCATTCCAATCAACATATAGAATATACCCAAAACTCCAAAGTTTTTCTCTGCTCCCTTGCAATTATTCCTACTTAGTTTCTGTTGGAGGCAACCACTAATCTGCCTTCTGTCACTAGTTTTACCTATTTTAGAATTTCATATAAAAAAGATTGTATGAGATGTACTCTTTTGTGCTTGCTTTCCTTTGCTCAGTATGATGTTTTTGAGAATCATTCATTGTTTACATGCATCAGTAGTTTATTCCTCTCTATTGCTGAGTAGTATTCCATTGTTTGAATGTTCATTGAATATTCATCACCAGTTTGCTTATTCTTGTTGAGGGACTTTGAAGTTTTTCCAGATTTTGGCAATTATGAGTAAAGCTGCTGTGAACATTTGTGTACAAGTCCTTTTGTGTATGTATTCTAATTTTTTTCTTGGATAAATATCTAGGAGTAGAATTTCTGGGTTACCTGGTGAGTATGTTTAATTTTGTAAAAAATTCTGGCAGTCTTTTTGTTTTTGTAAAGGGGAAACTTCTTTTGTAATTTATTTGCTTTTCATTGCACTCTTATTTTCATAATCAAGTTGATTTTTTCGGGGGGAAACCCAAATGTGGTTATTACATTTATTATCAATCGTACTGGCATAGAAATATAGAAATGGCATTTAAATAAGGGAAAAAGTCTCTTTTCCCCAAACTCTGTGGTTAGATGATGTGGTTAACCTGCATGGGCCTTAAATGAACTGAGACCTATAAAATTCTTAGCATAGTTCCTGGCACATAGTTCATGTTCAATGGAAGTAAGTTGTTGTAATTGTTATCTGAGTTTATTTATAAATTAGGTTGGGAGAGAATATGTGACCCAAGTGCTGTAGAAGTTAAACTGTGCTTTGTACTATACTGTAATCATCTTTCCTGAAAAGCTTAGCTCACAACGGTAGTAGCTTATTTATCTGCATTATTGGCTAATCATGTGTATTCATGTACACTAAATAGATGAAAGCAAGTTCAGAGGATTAAACCACAGAAAAAGAATCCAATAATATTGCACACTGCAAAGTGCAAAAATAAAATAACAGTAGAATCACCAGGTGGAAAAGTATAATAGTTTAAAGCTGAATAGGTACTTTTCTAAAGATTTCCCAATAGCTCCTTGCCCCAGCTTTCTAAAATAATGTAATTTTGTTAAAATCTACCTTTAAATTAACTAGGTCAACTTTGGTGCTTAACCCTTTAGTCTGATGGAAAAGCCATGCTGATAGCATATAGCAAATTTGATTTTTTTTGTCTTTTTTAAAAAATGCACTTATCTTTAAAGCTTCTTAATCTGTGGATAGCACTATTAAATCCAGAGGTAGAGAGGAAAAAAATATTTAAGTTTATAAAGAACTTGTATCTTAAAAACAAAGGGAAACACTTCCTGTAATGTGTATTTTTCTCAG
The DNA here is from genome assembly GCF_047675955.1 of Chlorocebus sabaeus. Classification (NCBI taxonomy): domain Eukaryota; kingdom Metazoa; phylum Chordata; class Mammalia; order Primates; family Cercopithecidae; genus Chlorocebus; species Chlorocebus sabaeus. The sequence continues at coordinate 62,738,392 of NC_132924.1, forward strand.
AACTACACATCACTTAGTTTTGTTCTTTGGCAAACAGCCTTTGAGAGAACGTGCTGCTGATCTACAGACTTGGATGGTTGCCCAAGGTAGTGTGGGCAAGCTTTCTTTTCAGTCAAACGGAGTTATGTGGGACACCTCTAATTTTTAGCACAACTGAAGACCTTCTATGTAATTAGTTTTCATTTTTGATGAGAAATTAAGGTGGCATTAGACTGAGTTGGTAGAGATAGGTGTAGTGATTCTGTCCAAAATAAAATTGAATTAAGATCAAAAGGACTACAGTGGTTAACAGCCTCATTAACCAAGTGCTGATTGAAAAAGGGTTTGTTTCTGTAGTGAACTTCACGAAAATTGTCAGTTGGTAAAATGCACACAGTCTCTATCCGTGTTCTTTAGTTACAAAATCTAACTAAAAGTTGAAATAATTAAAGTATAGAAGGGTCCAGTCCATCAGGAACCAAGGGGTGATCTGAGATATTCATAAAGGAGAAAGCACGAGAAGATATAACCCTTAACGGAATTAATCTCCTAGACCTGCAAATGAGAGAGGCAGGGTAGACCCTGAGCAAGTAGAAAAGGAAACAAGAGTGTATGAGGTAATGTAAAATCTGTATAAATTGTGGTGGTGGTTTTAGTGCTATTTGGGGGCCATTCACTGTCAATATATCGACCTGTCTGTGTACTTCATCTCTTTGTGTTTATCAATGTAACAATCATTGCATTACCCTTTGTGCCCATTTAAAAACCAATGCTACAAAATACAGAGAAAGGGAAAAAATCAAGATGTTATAGCCTCTTAAAATCCCACTGGATGTTACTAATGTGCTTCATCTTATTTCACATTTCATTCATACCCTGAGTGACAGTGACACCATCTTAGTCACATGGTATTCCTAATAAAAATGCTCATGTATTCATAATGTGAATATTCTTCAGATCCTTACTTCTCATCTTGGTTTCCATATATCCTAAGGAACATGTAGTGAACTGCCAGAAACTACAGGGTAAATCTGGGCACGTCTTCCTCAGAGTTGTCGGGGAGGGTGTAGCAGATAGTATACAAAGAAGACCATATTAGGTTCTTCTAACTCTGTGAGGCCATACCTTTTCAATGTGATTTAGTTGCTTCTCCATCAGGAGATGGAGTGTATTTTCCTATTCTTAGATTCTGGTCTGGGTTTATGGCTTACTTTGACTACTAGACTGTGGCAGAAGTCACATTTTCTGATTGTGAGCCTGGGTCTCAAGGTTTTACTGTGTCCACCCTTGGAATCACTGCTGCATCATAAGGAAGCCTGGACTAGTCTCCTTGAGGATGAAAGACCATGGAGACAGTAAAGTCCAGATGACAGCCAGCATCAACTGCCAGGCAGGTGAGTAACGCCATCTTGGACCTTCCGTATCCAGTTGAGCTGCCAGATGACTGTAGCTGCATGAATAACCCCAGCCAAACCCAGCCCCAAAAAGCTGATAAATAGACTCATGAGCAAAATAAAATGGTTGTTTTGAAGTCCAAATATTTTGGTGTGGTTTGCCACACAGCCACAGATAACATGGCTCTATTGTGGAGTACAAGACAATATCTGCTTAACTTTTTTAAGCAAAAGGAAATATTTCGAAGGAATAGTGACTTTACCTCCAGTTCTTCTTCAGGGTAGTTTCTATTTTATCTGCCAATGGGGTCACTGGACTGATAAAGTTTGAGATCAACTTCATTACAAGAAAAGCACGTCAACTGTAATTATTAGCCAGGAACTTAAAACCTTGACCTTCCTGTTGCTCTTCTCCTCCATGATAAAAACAGTAGGGTTTTTCTAGTTTCTACTCTTAAGTTTCTCACAGTAATTTGAAAACTTACCTTTCAAACTTAAAATTTTTTCTTCCATTTATTGAAGTAGAAATAGCAGAGAAGTGCTATAACAATTGCTAACTGGTTTAATAATGAAATAACAACAATTAATTCAAATTAATTTCAACTCAATTGAAAAACAGTGGTTCACTTACCCTTTCACCTATACATTCATCCATGTATCTGTGCATGCAATCGTCTGTTCTAATCATCCTCTTTTTACCCTTCTGGTGAGGGAGGGATTCTTGCTCTAGGTTATGGGAATGGCTGAACGCCCAACACCCAACAGTCGACAGATGAGATCAACAGCATTTGGAATCAGTGCTGTGCCATGAGGAGGTTAATTAGCCTTCTTTAGGAGGAAAGGACACAGAGAGGGTAAGGCCCAGATGAAAGCCAGCACCAGCACCAGACAGGTAGATATACAGTATATATGCTGACAGCCTAGTGGAAAAGTTCATCACATGTGGCGGGGACTCATGGGGGTGGCACTCAGGAAAAGAGTGAGCAACCAGGGACTGTGCAAGACAGGCTTTGTAGTAACAAGAGTGTGGGGTGCTTTTTGGTTGCTACGGGAGGGTGTGATTGGCTTGTTTGAAAAAATTACTACTCAGGGATAAGCAGGAACTGAATCTGGTCCACTTGATAAGAGGTTGTTTGGTTAGGAGTCTTATCCACAGGAGCAGAATGGGAAGGGAAATTTATGATTAGATCATCAGAGTTTCTTCCAACTTCACCGGATATCAAGGCATCATCAAAATTGATAACATTTAAATTCTCCTGCCATACATTCTACTGGCTGCTCAAAATCATGTCACATTTGAAATGGTTTCATGTTTGAACTATGTTGCTTCTATCATTTAAAAAATTATACTTAGAGTACCCGATTCCTTTATCCCCTGGTGGATGAAAAAGCATGTGTCTTCTTCACCTATTGCTAATGTATTCTAATATTGGCACTTAATTTTAAATCTTTCGCCACACCATCCAGCAATGATTTAATACAAGCTACCGTGTGCCAGGCACTGTGCTGGAAGTCGAGGCTAGTTTAGATAAATAACATCATCTATGCATTTGAGGGACTTCAAATTTAATAGCAAAAGCCAAACTTGTAGATAGATAACTGCTAAATGACCTGCAGTATGCATACAAATACAGGAAAAAGTCATCAGTCTTACCTCAATAAGAATACTTTCCCTAGCAGAGTACTTGTTTTCTGTGTCCTTTTATGGAATAAAGTAATAAAAAAAATCATAGCAGAAGCTATCTTATAAGACATTCCCTTCCTATATATACTTTTGTTCAAGGTTATATTGTATGCCCATGCTTCATGGTTAGGGGAATTTGATAACTGATTGAGACGAGTCATCATTCAGTTTCTGGGGTTGGGGAATAGGGAATATAACACATGACTGCCCAAAAAGTCCACAAAATAATTCGAATTCTACTTTAATTCTTTCTTTCTTTCTTTCTCATCTACACCTATATATCTTCTTTTCCTCCATGTCCTCTGCCTTATCTCTCTGTGTCTCCTTCCAAGATGTGAGAGGGATTCATAGTTCGGTGGCCATTAACAGCTTCTTCTCCACCTTCCTATATCAGACGTCCCATTTAGATCTGTCAAATGAAACTCTAAAAATATTTATAGAGTCTTTCCACTTCTCTTCACATCTACTGCCACCACCTTAGTTGAGGCAAGTGGGGCTCTTTACCTGGGCCTCAAACTTGAGAGGGCTCTGTGTATCACAATCAATTTATTAAAGTGCACACTGGTGCTCAACACTGGCCCAGCATGATCCTTAACCCTAAATATTTAATCATATGCTTTGCATTGTTCTGTTCCCAGGGAATGATTCTCCACAACTCTTAACCTATATTCTTTAATCCAATCATGACCACATTAAAAAAAAAAACAAACTATGCAGGCTTGTGAGTTATAACTAATGTGAGAGATTTAACATATTCAAAGAGTTGTATAAGCATTACCTCAATCTAAGTTTAGAATATTCCCATAATTCCCAAACGAATTCTTTACCCATTAACAATCATTCCCTATTCTCTCTTTCCCTTCTTTCCTCCTCTCCCTGTGTGCTAGACAACCATGAATGTACTTTCTTTCTTTATAGATTTGCCTATTTTCTACATTTCATATAAATGGAATCATATAATGTGTGATCTCTTGTGACTGGCTCCTTTTGCTTAATTGCAATAGATTCTTGCACAATGCTAAATTGTTCTCCAGTAGGCCGGGTGTTCTTTTTTTCCTTTCTGTTTTTGTTTTTGAGACAGGGTCTGACCCTGTCACCCAGGCTAGAGTGTAGTAGCTGAATCACGCAGTCTTGACCTCCTGGGCTCAAGTGATCCTCCTGCCTCAGCTTCCTGAGTAGTTGGGACTACAGGCATGCACCACCATGGTTGATTAACTCTTTTTATTTTTTGTACAGACATAGTCTTGCTGTGTTGCCCAGGCTGGTCTTGAACTCCTGGGTTCAAGCAGTCCTCCCACCTTGGCCTTCCGCAATGCTGGGATTACAGGTGTGAGCCACCATATTTGACCTTCACATTTTTTCGCTTATGAAATAGGAAGTTCTCTAAATATAAAAAGGGTATTCAAACTAAATTGAATAACCTCAAATATGACATACTCATTATATACGGATAGCTCCTTCTTATTCTTTAGATCTCATCTTAAATGTCACCTTTGAGAGACCTTCTTACACATCCTGCAGTTAAAGATGGGCCATCCCTATTATTCTACCTCTCAGCCCCTTGTTTGTTTCTTTTAGAGTTGAAATTATTTTAATTGTCAGGTGGTTTTGTTTTGGGGTGTGTGTGTGTGTGTGTGTGTGTGTGTGTGTGTGTGTGTGTGTATGTATTTAATATGCCTCTCTTACTAGGGTGTAGACTTCATGAGTGAATGAACCATTTCTATCTTGTTCATCATTGTGCTAACAACATTTAGTACAGTGGATCAAAGTGAGTGTATCAATGTGAGTGCTTCATTTTGGATAAATAATGAAGGAGTTATTGAATGATTAAAGAAATGTAATAGCAGGCAGTACTTAATGGGGAATGATGATGATGAACTCAGTGTGGAGATTTTAAGTGTGAGGAAGATGTGAGACATCCAGGTGAACATGTCTTCCAAGCAGTTGATAAACATAGTTCATCCATACTTTTTAAAGAAATATTTTTATTTATCCAGTTTTTAAAAATATTTTAAACTTTTATTTTAGACTCAGGGGTTACATGTGCAAGTTTGTTGCATGGGTGTATTTCATGTTTCTGAGTTTCTGGGTAAAACTGATCCCATCACCCAGGTACTGAGCATAGTACCCAATAGTTAGTTTTTCAACACTGGCCCTCCCTCCCTCCCTCCCTCTCTCTCTCCCTCCCTCTCTCTCTAGTAGTCCCCAGCATCTATTGTTGCTATCTTTATGTCCATAAGTACCCAGTGTGGTTAGCTCCCACTTGTAAATGAGAACATGCCGTATTTGGTTTTCTGATCCTGCATTAATTTGCTTAGGATAATGACCTCCAACTACACTCATGTTGCTGCAAAATACATTATTTTGTTCTTTTAAATGGCTGTGTAGTATTTCATGGTGTATATGTAGCACATTTAAAAAATTCAATCCACCCCACTGATGGGAACCTAGATTGAATATTCCATGCATTTGTTATTGTGAAAAGCACTGCAATGAACATATAAGTGCATGTGTTTGTTTTGGTAGAACAATTTATTTTCTTTTAGATATATAGGATCCAGTCAATAAGATCGCTGAGTTGAATGGTAGTTCTGTTTTAAGTTCTTTGAGAAATCTCCAAACTGTTTTCCACAGTAGCTGGACTAATTTACATTCCCCCTAAAATGTATAAGTATTACATTTTCTCTGTAGCCTCACCAGCATCTGTTATTTTGTGACTTATTAAAAATAGCCATTCTGACTGGTGTGAGATGGTATGTCATTGTGGTTTTGATGTGAACTTCTCTGATGATTAGTTACTTTGAGCAGTTTTTTCATGTTTGCTGGTGTGTCTTTTGTTGTGACATATTGTTCATGTCTTTTGCCCACTTTTCAATGGGGTTGTTTTTTTGCTTGTTGAATTAAGTTCCTTATGGATTCTGAATATTAGATCTTTGTCAGATGTGTAGCTTGTGAATATTTTCTCCCATTCTGTAGGTTGTTTGTTTACTTTGTTGATATTTTCTTTTTGCTGTAGAGGAGATCTTTAGTTTAATTAGGTCCCACTTATCAATTTTTGTTTTCGTTGCAAATGCTTTTGAGGACTTATTCATAAATTCTTTCCCAAGAACGATGTCCAGAATTATGTTTCCTAGGTTTTCTAGGATTTGTATAGTTTGAGGTGTTACATTTAAGTCTTTAATCCATCTTCAGTTAATGTTTGTATATGGTGAAAGATAGGAGTCTAGTTTCATTCATCTGCTGTCCTACCACCATTAATTGAATAGAGAGTCATTTTTCCTTTGCCTATTTTTGTTAAATTTGTCAAAGATCAGTTGGCTGTAGGTGTATGATTTATGACTTTATTTCAGGGTTCACTGCTCTGTTCCATTGGTCTGTGTATTTGTTTTTGTACCAGTACCATGCTGTTTGGTTACTGTAGCCTTGTAGTATAGTTTGAAGTTGGGTAATGTTATCCCTCCAGCTTTATTTATTTATTTATTTGCTTAGAGTTGCTTTGGCTACTTGGGCTTTTTGTTTGGTTTCATAGGAATTTTAGGATAATTTTTTCTAATTTTGTGAAAAATGATGTTGATAGTTTGATGGGAATAGCATTGAATCTGTAGAATGTTTTGGGCAGTATGGCCATTTTAAAGATAGAGATTCTTCCAACCTATGAGCATGGAATGTTTTTCCACTCATTTGTATAATCTATGATTTCTTTTAGCAGGTCATACTTACTTTTGATGAAGATATTTTAAAGTTAAATAATGCAGAAGGGCTGGTAAAAAAAGGCAATGTTTCTGATCCATTCCACCACAGTTCCTCTCCCCAGAGTTAAACATTTTTAAACTGTGTTTATTTCCTTTAGTGATTAGTGGCATTGTCTGTATTTTGTAAATACTCTGCTATGTTAATTACTCTTCCCCAATGTATCAACTTCTAAATTATCTATTGCTTTGCTAGAAAATTCTTTAGCCCATTTACCAAAACTTTCCATCTTTCCCCCCACCTCCTCCCAATATAGTTTATATCTTTTAAAAACTTCCCTCTTGAGTACATGTGTAAATTTAAATAATTTACCTAAATCTACTTTCATCAGCTATAAACTAGGGGAACCTCTTGCGTTCCCAAGTTGTAAGATACAAATGTTTGTGTGTCTAGCCTTCTTTTCATGTCGATGGCCTAGCTTCTACAATTTCTACCTTTAGTTTTACATAGCCAAGATTGATAACATTTACATTCTCCTGTCATACATTCTACAGGCTGCTCAAAATCATGTCACATTTGAATGAGTTTCATGTTTCAACTATGTTTCTTCTATCTATTTTATTATTTTCCTGGAGTACCTGATTCCTTTTTTCCCTCCGATGGACACAAAGTCATGTATCTTCTTTACCATATTGCTAATGACTTCTAGTTTTCATTCATTCTGTATAATTTTTAGAATCAATTATTTTCTTTACCTTAAAGCCATGGACTTCCTGTTTTAAATTGGAGTGGTTGCATGAATCATGGCTTTGTTATACTGTATTCTAATTTTCTGGAGTTTCAAATTTCCTTGTTTGGTTTGTTTCTCGTAAAGGCAAAAGCATATTGATACAAAATTTCCACAAGAAAATAAAATTTCAGTTAGAAATGGAATAAATTTTGCAAGCATGTAAATTACTTTATACTGTGGAGGTAAAATCTTAGACCTCACAATCTGATTATGGTTTATCATTAACATTTTATTGTATAATAAGCTACATAAATATGGATAACTCTTTATGACTTGCATGGTTCTGGACTAATCAAGCAGTGTGTCTCTAATCCTGGTGCTTATTATGTTATAATCAAAAGACAGTCTGGCTAACATGGTGAAACACCATCTCTACTAAAAATACAAAAATTAACCGGGTGTGATGGCTCCCGCCTATAATCCCAGCTACTTGGGAGGCTGAGGCAGGCGAATCACTTGAACCTGGGAGGCGGAGGTTGCAGTGAGCCGAGATTACGCCACTGCACTCTAGCCTGGGTGACAGAGCGAGATTCCATCTCAAGAAAAAAGAAAAAAAAAAAAAAAAAAAAAAAGAAAAGGAAAGAAAAAGAAAAAGATGAGTGGAGAATCTTGACAAAATTTCTGCTAGCATCAAAGCTGTAGTTGAGAGAGTAACCACATAACTGACTTTAATTTGCTGGTTTCTGCTGAGATATGAGTAAGGGATATAGATGATGGCCTAGCCCTTATCATTTTAAAATACATGAAAATGTTTTGATAATAAAAATCTGGTTGTTGAGATGGTGTAAATAAGAGTTAAGTTCTACAAATTACAATATTGTTCGGTATTTTTATGCTCTTAGAGGCAAAGAATGAATAACTAGATATCCCAGAAATAAACCATTTTTTTGGAGTCTGTCTCATTTTGGCAAATAGTATTTAATGATATAAAAATAAATTTATGAAACATACATTCACACACACAAGTATGTATATGAAAGGCCTGATTGGCACTGGGACCAAACTGACATAAGGCACAGTAATTGTGCCAGTCTGACAGCCCATCTCACATTAATGTGCTCCATTATGTGATGATTAAACTTTTCCATTTATCTAGCTTGCCATAACATTTGCATTCCAAGCAGAAATGAGGGCTACAAATTATGCTTAGCCAAGGGGAAAAGCTTACACTGAAATAGTTATGACAACTTACATTATACAGTGTATATAGAAAGTTTGCAAAGTGCTTTTCACACAGATTTGCTTATTATTTTCCATAACAACCCTGAGAAATGTGTGATGCTGTATTAGCTCCAATTTATTGCTGATAAAACCAAGGATCAAAAAAGTTGATTTTTAAGGGAACTGCTGATAAGGGGCAGATCAGGAGGATTTAAACCCAGGAAATATGGCTTTTGGTCTCTTGACTAATAGACAAAATTTTATCACCTATTAATGTTTATTATCAGACAATATCAGCATAGTAAAGGAAAGGCTAGATATTTATGGGCATCCAAATTACTCATACAAGATGCTATTCATATCCCACTACCCCTTCTAAAAGTCAAAGTGTAGAAAGGACAGAAGACTTGAATTTCAATACTGGCTACTCCTAAGGAAGTATATAATTAAGGAGAATATTACTGTGTGTGTCCAGCAATCATACCATATGATCCAGGTAAATTCTGGTAAAATTAATATCCAGAAAAGCTTTGAGATGGGAAAGAAGTTATACAGTTATTAGTACGTATTCTCACTGGTTTCCCTCAGTGGTGGTTCTTATGGGTTAATTGGATGAATTATTTATTCACTGTGTATTTTTGAGCAACTACCATGGGCTAGCATGATTCAGGATGTAAAGAGGGAAAAGTGACAGTAACATAATGATTGCAGATTGTGGGAAATAATATCAAGGAAATAAGAAGAGAAAGGCAAAGTGCTTTTATTTATTTTTTAAAAATTTTATTTTTAATTTTTGTGGGTGTATAGTAGGTATATACTTTATGGGTTATGTGAGATATTTTGATGCAGGCCTACAGTGTGTAATAATCATATTAGGGTAAATAGGGTATCCATCACCTCATATATATATCCTTTGTGTTTCAGTTATGCTCTTTTAGCTATTTTAAAATGTACAATTAATTTTTTTTTTTTTTTTTTTTACCATAGTCACCCTGTTGTGCTAGCAAACACTAGGTCTTATTTATTCTTTCTCTTTTTTTTACCCATTAACCATCCCGCTTTCTACTCCCCACCCAACTACTCTTTCCGGTCTCTGATAACCATCCTTCTACTCCCTATCTCCATGAGTTCAATTGTTTTAATTTTTAGCTCCCACAGATAAGTAACAACATGCAATATTTGTTTTTTTTTGTGCCTGGATTATTTCACTTAACATGATGACCTTCAGTTCTATCCATATTATTGCAAATTACAGGATCTCATTTTTTTATTTTTTATTTTAAGGCTGAATAGAACTCCATTGTGTGTATGTACCACGTTTTCCTTATCTATTTGTCTGTTAATGGACACTTAGGGTTGCTTCCAAGTCTTGGCTATTGTGAGTGGTGCTGCAATAAACATGGAAGGGCATATATCTCTTTGATATACTGATTTCCTTTATTTTTGATATATACCTGGGAGTAGGATTGCTGGATCATGTGGTAAGTCTACTTTTAGTTTTTTGAGAAACCCCCAAACTGTTCTCCATAGTGGCTGTACTAATACAAACATTCCCACCAACTGTATAGGAGGGTTCACTTTTCTCCACATCGTTGCTAGCATTTGTTGTTGCCTGTCTTTTGGCTATAAGCCATTTTAACTGGGATGAGAAAAAATTATCTCATTGTAATTTTAATTTGCATTACTTTGATGATCAATAATGTTGAGCACCTATCCATATACCTGTTAGCCATTTGTATGTCTTCTTTTGAAAATGTCTATTGAGATCTTTTGCCCATTTAAAAATGCAATTATTAAATTATTTCCTATAGAGTTGTTTGAGCTCCTTATGTATTCTGGTTATTTAATCCTTTGTCAGATAGGTAGCTTGCAAATACTTTCTCCCAGTCTGTGGGTTGTCTCTTCACTTTGTTGATTGTTTCCTTTGCTGTGCAGAAGCTAGTTAATTTGTTGTGATCCCATTTTCCCAGTTTTGCTTTGGTTGCCTGTGCCTGTGGTGTATTGATCACAGTCTTTACCCAGTTCAATATCCTGGGTAGTTTCCCCAATGTTTTCTTTTGGTAGTTTCATAGTTTGATGTCTTAGATTTAAATGTTAAATTTATTTTGACTTGATTTTTGTATACAGTAAGAGATGGGTGTCTAGTTTCATCATTTTGCTTATGGATATTCAGTTTTTGCAGCACCATTTATTGAAGAGACTGTCCTTTCCCCAATGGATGTTCTTGGAACCTTTGTCAAAAATGAGTTCACTGTAGATGAATGAATGTATTTCTGGGTTTTCTTTTCAGTTTCACTGGTCTATGTTTCTGTTTTTATGCCTGCACCATGCTGTTTTGGTTACTATAGCTCTGCAGTATGATTTGAAGTCAGGTAATGTGATTTCTCCAGTTTTATTCTTTTTGCTTAGGATAGTTTTGGCTATTCTGGGTTTTTTGAGGTTCTATATACATTTTTGGATTCTTTTTTCTCTTTTTTTAAACTTTTAAGTTCAGGGGCACAATTCTGTTTGTTACATAGGTAAACTTGTGTCTTGGAGGTTTGTTGTACAGATTATTTTATTACCCAGATATTAAGCCTAGTATCCCTGATATGATTTGGCTCCTGTGTCCCCATTCAAATCTTGAATTATAGGTCCCATAATTCCCATGTGTCATGGAAGGGACCCAGTGGGAAGTAATTGAATCATGGGGGCAGTTACTCCCAGGCAGTTTCATGATAGTGAGTTAGTTCTCATGAGATCTGATGGTTTTATAAAGGGTAGTTCCCCTGCACACACACTCTTGCCTGCTACCATGTAAGATGTGACTTTGCTCCTGCTTTGCTTTCTGCTGTGATTGTGAGGCCTCCCCAGCCATGTGGAACTGTGAGTCCATTAAACCTCTTTTTCCTTATAAATTACCCAGTCTTGGCTATTTCTTCAGAGCAGTATAAAAATGGACTAATACAACCCATTAGTTATTTTTTCTGATCCTCTTCCTTCTCCCACTGTTCACCTCCAAAAGGTTCCAGTGTGTGTTGTTCCCCTCTATGTGTCCATGTGTTCTCATCGTTTAGCTCCCACTTATAAGTGAGAACATGCAGTATTTGGATTTCTGTTCCTGCATCAGTTTGCTAAGGATAATGCCCTCCAGCTCCATCCATGTTCCTGCAAAGGACATGATCTTGTTCTTTATTTTATGGCTACATAGTATTCCATAATGTATATGTATCATATTTTCTTTATCCAGTCTATCACTGATGGGCATTTAGGTTGATTCCATGTCTTTGCTATTGTTAATAGTGCTACAATGAACACATATGCATGTGTCTTTATAATAGAATAATTTATTTTCCTTTGGGTATATACTCAGTAATGGGATTGCTGGGTTGAATGGTGTTTCTGTCTTTAGGTCATTGAGGAATCACCCCACTTTCTTCCACAATGGGGAAACTAATTTACACTCCCAGCAACAGTGTATGAGCATTCCTTTTTCTCCACAATGTTGCCGGCATCTTTTTTTTTGACTGTTTAACAATAGCTATTCTGACGGGTGTGAGATGCTATCTCATTGTGGTTTTGATTTGCATTTCTCTAACCATCACTGATGTTGACCTTTTTTTATATGATTATTGGCTGCATGTATGTCTTCTTTTGAAAAGTATCTGTTCATTTTCTGTATCTGTTCTGTCCTTTGCCCACTTTTTATTATTTGTTTGTTTTTCTTGTAAATTTGTTTAATTTCCTTATAAATGCTGAATATTAGACCTTTGTTGAATGCAGTTTTCAAAAAAATTTCTCCCATTTTGTAGGTTGTCTTTTTACTCTGTTGATAGTTTCTTTTGCTGTACAGAAGCTCTTTTGTTTAATTAGATCCCATTTGTCAATTTTTACTTTTGTTGTAATTGCTTTTGATATTTTCATCATGATATCTTTGCGTGTGCCTATATTCTAAATGATATTGCCTAGGTTGTATTCTAGGGTTTTTATAGTTTTGGGCTTTATATTAAGTCTTTAATCCATTTGTATTTAATTTTTGTATATAAGGTAAGCAAGGGGTCCAGTTTCAATCTTTTGCATATGTCTAGCTAGTTATCCCAGCACCATTTATTGAATAGGGAATCCCTTTCCCATACTTGTTTTTGTCAGTTTCATAGAATATCAGATGTAGATGTGCAATATTATTTCTGGGATCTCTATTTTGTTCCATTGGTCTATATTTCTCTTTTTGTACCAGTACCCTGCTGTTTTGGTTACTGTAGCCTTGTAGTTTGAAGTCAGACAGCGTGATACATCCAGCTTTGTTCTTTTTGCTTAGGATTGCCATGGCTACATGGGCGGTTTTTTTTTTTTTTTTTTTTTTTGGTTCTATAAGAATTTTTAAATAGTTTTCCTTAGTTCCATGAAGAATGTCAATGGTAGTTTAATAGGAATAGCATTGAATGTATAATTTGCTTTGGGCAATATGGCCATTTTTACAATATTGATCTTTTTCTTTCATGAGCATGGAATGTTTTTCCATTTGTTTGTATCATCTTTGATTTCTTTGAGCAGTGATTTGTAGTTCTTGTAGAGATCTTTCACTTCCCTAGTTAGCTGTATTCCCAGATATTTTATTCTTTTTTGTGGCAATTATGAATGGGAGTTTGTTTCTGATTTAGCTCTTGGCTTGGTCAATTGTTGATGTATAGAAATGATAGTGATTTTTTGCACATCCATTTTGTATCCTGAGATTTTCCTGAAGTTGTTTATCAGCTCAAGAAACTTTTGGAATGAGACTATGAGGTTTTCTAGATATAGGATCATGTCATCTGCAAACAGAGATAGGTAGACTTCCTTTCCTCCTATTCTGATGCTTTTTTGCTTTCTCTTGCCTGATTGCCCCAGCCAGAAATTCCAATACTCTGTTGACTAGGAGTGATGAGAAAGGGTGTTTTTGTCTTGTGCCAATTTTCAAGGGGAAAACTTCCAACCTCTGCCCATTCAGTATGATGTTGGCTGTTGGTTTGTCATATATGGCTCTTATTATTTTGAGGTACGTACATTCCTTCAATACTTAGGTTATTGAGGGGTTTTTGTTTTTAACATGAATGGATGTTGAATTTTATCAAAAGCCTTTTCTGCATCTATTAAGATAATCATGTGGTTTTGTCTTTAGTCACATTTATTGATTTGTGTATGTTTAACCAATCTTGCATCCTGTGGATGAAGCCCACTTGATCATGATGGATAAGTTTTTTGACATGCTGCTGGATTTCGCGTGCCAGTATTTTGTTGAGAATTTTTGCATTGATGTTCATCAGGGATATTGGCCTGACTTTTTTTTAAATTTGTATCTCTGCCAGGTTTTGGTATCAGGCCTCATAGAATGAGTTAGGGAGGAGTCCTTCCTCTTAAATTTTTTGGAACAGTTTTAGTAGGAATGGTACCATATCTTCTTTGTATATCTGGTAGAATTCAGCTGTGAATCCATCTGGTTCTGGGTTTTTTTTTTTTTTTGGTTGGTAGGCTATTTATCGCTGCCTCAATTTCAGAACTCGTTATTGGTCTGTTCAGGGATTTAATTTCTTGCTGGTTTAGTCTTGGGAGGGTGTATGTGTCCCGAAATTTATCCATTCCTTCTAGATTTTCTAGTTTATGTGCACAGAGATTGTTCATAACATTCTCTGATGGTTGCTTGTATTTCTGTGGAGTAAATGGTGGTATCCCCCTTGTAATTTCTGATTGTGTTTATTTGAATCTTCTCTCTTTTCTTCTTTATTAGTCTAGATAGAGGTCTATTTATTTTATTAATTTTTTCAAAAAACCAGCTCCTGGATTTATTGATCTTTTGAATTTTTTTTGGTGTCTCTGTCTCCTTAAATTCAGCTCTGATTTTTGTTATTTCTTGTCTTCTGCTACCTTTGGGATTTGTTTGCTTTGGTTCTGTAATTCTTTTAGTTGTGATGTTAGGTTGTTAACTTGAGATCTTTCTTTTTCATGTGGGCATTTGCTACTATAAATTTCTCTCTTAACACTGCCTTAGCTGCATTCCAGGGATTCTGGTATATTGTATTGTTTTTCTCATTAGTTTAAAAACACTTTTTGATCTCCTGCCTTAATTCCTTTATTTACCCAAAAGTCATTCAGGAACAGGTTATACCATTTATTTATTTATTTATTTTCTTGAGACAGGGTCTTGCCCTGTTGCCCAGGCTGGAGTGCAGTGGTGAGATCTTGGCTCACTGCAGCCTCCACTTCCTGGATTCAAGCAATTCTACTACCTCAGCCTCCCAAGTAGTTGGGATTACAGGTGTGCACCACCACACTCAGCTAAGGTTATTCAATTTCCATGTAATTGTATGATTTTGAATGAATTTCATAGTTTTAATTTCTATTTTGATTGTGCTGTGGTCTGAGACAATGCCATGATTTCAGCTCATTTGCATTTGCTGAGGAGTGTTTTACTTCCTATTATGTGATGAATTTTAGAGTATGTGCCATGTGGCAATGAGAAGAATGTATATTCTGATGATTTTAGGTGGAGTTTTCTGTATATATCTATGAGGTCCATTTGATCCAGTGGTGAGTTCAAGTCCTGAATATCTTTGTTAATTTTCTGTCTTGATTATCTAATATTTCAGTGGGGTGTTAAAGTCTCCCACTATTATTGTGTGGGAGTCTAAGTCTCTTTGGAGGTCTCTGAGAAGTGGCTTTATGAATCAGAGTGTTACTGTGTTGGGTGCATGTATATTTAGGATAGTTAGATCTTCTTGTTGAATTGAACCCTTTGCCATTATGTAATGCTCTATTTTGCCTTTTATGATCTTTGCTGGTTTAAAGTCTGTTTTGTCAGAAACTAGGATTGCAACCCTTGCTTCTTTCTATATTCTATTTGCTTGGATTTTCTCCATCCCTTTATTTAGAGCCTATGTGTGTCATTGCATGTGAGATGAGTCTCTTGAAGACAGCATACCCATGATTCTTGGTTCTTTATCTAGCTTACCCCTCTGTGTCTTTTAATTGAGGCATTTAGCCCATTAACACTTAAGGTTACTATTGATATGTGTGGATTTGATCCTGTCATTATGGTATTGGTTGTTTTGCAGACTTGTTTGTTTGGCTGCTTTTTCATGTCACTGGTTGTATACTTCAGTATGTTTTTGTAGTAGCTAGTATTGGTCTTTCCTTTACCTATTTAGTGCTTTCTTCAGGAGCCTTGTAAAGTAGGTGTGATGGTAACAAATTCCCTCTGCATTTGCTTCTCTGAAAATGATCTTATTTCTCCTTTGCTTATGAAGTTTAGTTTGGACATGAAATTCTAGGTTGGAATTTCTTTTCTTTAAGGATATTGAATATTGGCCTCCAATCTTTTCTTGTTTGTAGAGTTTCTACTGAGAGTTCTGCTGTTAGTCTGATGGGTTTCCCTTTGTAGCTGACTTGACCTTTCTCTCTGGCTGCCCTTAACATTTTTTTCTTTCACTTTGACCTTGGATAATCTGATAATTATGTGTCTTGGGAATAATCTTCTCATGGAGTATCTTACTGGGGTTCTTTGCATTTCCTGAATTTGAATGTTGGCCTCTCTAGCTAGGTTAGGGAAGTTCTCGTGGATGATATTATAAAATATGTTTTCCAAATTGGTTCCACTCTTCCCATCTCTTCCAGGTACAGCCATCTGTTGTTATTTCTTGGAGGTTTTGTTCATTCAATTTCATTCTTTATTCTCAATTCTTGTCTGCCTGTCTTATTTCAGAAAGCCAGACTTCAAGCTCCAAAACTCATTCTTCCACTTGGGTTATTTTATTACTATTTGTGATAGCATTACAAAATTATTGTGTTGTGTTTTTCAGCTCTGTCAGATCAGTTGTGTTCTTCTCTCTACTGGCTATTTTATCTGTCAGTTCCTGCAGTGTTTTGTCATAATTTTTAGCTTCATTGCTTTGGATTACAATTTACTGTTTTAGCTCAGTGGACTTTGTTCCTATCCACATTCTATATTCTACTTCTCTCATTTTAGCCATCTCAGCCTCAGTCTGGTTCCATATCCTTGCTGGAGAGGTGAGGTGGTCTTTTGGAAGACAGAGGGCACTCTGGAATTTTTAGTTTTCAGCATTCTTGTACTGATTCTTTCTCATCTTTGTGGGCTTATCTACCTTCAGTCTTTGAGGTTTCTGACCTTTGTATTTTTTTTTTTTTCTTTTAACAGCCTGGCCCCTTTTCTGTAGGGCTGCTGCAGTGTGCTTGGGTCTGCTGTAGTCCCTAGACACCTCAGATTTTAGAGTATCTGAAGGTATTGCCAAGTGAAGGCTGCAAAACAGCAAAGATGACAGCCTGTCCATTCCCATTGGAGCTCTATCTCAGGAAAGTACAAACTTGTTGCTGGCTTGAATACACCTGTAGGAGGTGGCTGGATAGCTGGTTTGGGAGGTCTCACCAGTCAGGAGGAATGGGATCAGCAACCCACTTAAAAAATAGTCTGGACATATTTTTGTAGAGCAGCTGTGCTGTGTGGGGGTCCACTTCAGCCCCTTGTTGCCTTGGATACCCTGAACCCTGAAAGCTGGAATGGCTAAGTCACTCAAACAGTAAAGATGGTAGCCTGCCTCTCTTCTTGGGAACTCCATCTCAGAGACGCCAGAAATCTTTGTCAGCCAGAGAACACTGGTGGGGTTAGCTGGAGATCCTGGTTGGGAGGCCCCACCTAGTGATGAGAAAAGGGGTCAGAGACCACCTGAAAAAGCAGCCTGGCCACATTTTTGTGTGGTTGCTGTGCTGTGCTGGGGTACTGCTTCCACCCCTGCTCAGCTTGGGCTTTCCAAAACCCAAAGGCTGGAACTGCTATGTTGTCCAAACAGCAAAGAGGAAGGCCTGCCCCTTTCCCTCTGAGTGTTTCCTCCCAGAGAATTTTCAAATCTCTGCAGGCCAGAGAACAATGGCAGAGGTGGCCGAAGGCCCCAGGTGGGAGGTTCTGCCCAGTGAGGAGGAATGGGATCAGGGCCCTGCTTAAAAGAAGCATTGTGGCCACACTTTTGTAGAGCATCTGTGCTGTGCTGGGGTATTGCTTTCACCCTAGTTGGCTTGGGCTTTCCAGACCCTCCAGGCTGGATCAGCTGAGTTGTGCAAACAACAAAGATGGTAACCAACTTTTTCTATTTCTGTAAATAATGTCATTGGTATTTTGATAGAGGTTGCATTAAATCTTCGTATTGCTTTGGGTAATATGGGCATTTTAACAATATTGATTTTTCTAATTCATGAACATGGAATATCTTTCCATTTTTCATGTCCTCTTCAATTTCTTGCATTAACATTTTATAATTTTTATTGTAGAGATTTTTTACTTCTTTGGTTTTGTTAATTCCTAGGTATTGTATTTCATTTGTAGTTATTGTAAATGGTATTAATCTCTTGATTTTTTTTATTCTTCACTGTTAGCATATAGAAATGCTAATGATGCTTGCATGTTGATTTTCTATCCTACAACTTTACTGAATTTATCAGTTCTAATAGTTTTCCTGTGGAGTCTTTAGGTTTTTCCAAATATAAGCATATATCATCTTTAAAAAAGGATAATTTCAGGCCAGGTGTGGTGGCTTACACCTGTAATCCCAGCACTTTGGGAGGCCGAGGTAGGTGGATCACGAGGTCAAGAGATCGAGACCATCCTGGACAACATGGTGAAACCCTGTCTCTACTAAAAATATAAAAAATTAGCCAGGAGTGGTGGTGGTGGGCACCTGTAGTCCAAGCTATTTGAGAGGCTGAGGCAGGAGAATCACTTGAACATGGGAGGCGGAGGTTGTAGTAAGCCGAGATTGCGCCACTGCACTCCAGCCTGGTAACAGAGTGAGACTCCATATTAAAAAGAAAAAAAAAAAGGATAATTTGACTTCCTTTTTTTCCAATGTGGATGCCCTTTATTTCTTTCTCTTGTCTGATTGCTCTAGCTAGGACTTTCAGTACTATGCTGAATAATAACGGTGAAAGTGTGTATCTTTGTCGTGTTCCAAATCTTACAGGAAAGGCTTTGACTTTTTCCACATTCAGGATGATACTAGCTGTGGGTCTGTTGTATATGGCCCCCCTTTTTTTTTATGCCGAGGTATGTTCCTTCTATGTCCAGTTTTTTGAGGGTTTTTATCATGAAGGGATGTTTAATTTTATTAAATGCTTTTTCAGTATGATTATATGGTTTTTCCTTTCATTCTGCTGATGTGATGTTTCACAGTGATTCACTTGCATATGATGAATCATCTTTGCATCCCTGGGATACATTTCACTTGATCATGATAAATGATCTTTTTACAATAGTTTTGAATGTTTCTGCTAATATTTTGAAAAATTTTGCATCAATATTCATGACAGATATTGACCTGTAGTTTTTTTATTTTTTTTTTTAAATATTATTATACTTTAAGTTCTAGGGTACATGTGCATAACGTGCAGGTTTGTTACATATGTATAATTGTGCCATGTTGGTGTGCTGCACCCATCAACTCGTCAGCACCCATCAACTCGTCATTTACATTAGGTATAACTCCCAGTGCAATCCCTCCCCCCTCCCCCCTCCCCATGATAGGCCCCGGTGTGTGATGTTCCCCTTCCCGAGTCCAAGTGATCTCATTGTTCAGTTCCCACCTATGAGTGAGAACATGCGGTGTTTGGTTTTCTGTTCTTGTGATAGTTTGCTAAGAATGATGGTTTCCAGCTGCATCCATGTCCCTACAAAGGACACAAACTTATCCTTTTTTATGGCTGCATAGTATTCCATGGTGTATATGTGCCACATTTTCTTAATCCAGTCTGTCACTGATGGACATTTGGGTTGATTCCAAGTCTTTGCTATTGTGAATAGTGCCACAATAAACATATGTGTGCATGTGTCTTTATAGCAGCATGATTTAGAATCCTTTGGGTATATACCCAGTAATGGGATGGCTGGGTCATATGGTACTTCTAGTTCTAGATCCTTGAGGAATCGCCATACTGTTTTCCATAATGGTTGAACTAGTTTACAATCCCACCAACAGTGTAAAAGTGTTCCTATTTCTCCACATCCTCTCCAGCACCTGTTGTTTCCTGACTTTTTAATGATTGCCATTCTAACTGGTGTGAGATGGTATCTCATTGTGGTTTTGATTTGCATTTCTCTGATGGCCAGTGATGATGAGCATTTTTTCATGTGTCTGTTGGCTGTATGAATGTCTTCTTTTGAGAAATGTCTGTACATATCCTTTGCCCACTTTTGGATGGGGTTGTTTGTTTTTTTCTTGTAAATTTGTTTGAGTTCTTTGTAGGTTCTGGATATTAGCCCTTTGTCAGATGAGTAGATTGCAAAAATTTTCTCCCATTCTGTAGGTTGCCTGTTCACTCTGATGGTAGTTTCTTTTGCTGTGCAGAAGCTCTTTAGTTTAATGAGATCCCATTTGTCAATTTTGGTTTTTGCTGCTGTTGCTTTTGGTGTTTTAGACATGAAGTCTTTGCCCATGCCTATGTCCTGAATGGTACTACCTAGGTTTTCCTCTAGGGTTTTTATGGTATTAGGTCTAACATTTAAGTCTCTAATCCATCTTGAATTAATTTGCATATAAGGAGTAAGGAAAGGATCCAGTTTCAGCTTTCTACTTATGGCTAGCCAATTTTCCCAGCACCATTTATTAAATAGGGAATCCTTTCCCCATTTCTTGTTTCTCTTAGGTTTGTCAAAGATCAGATGGCTGTAGATGTGTGGTATTATTTCTGAGGACTCTGTTCTGTTCCATTGGTCTATATCTCTGTTTTGGTACCAGTACCATGCTGTTTTGGTTACTGTAGCCTTGTAGTATAGTTTGAAGTCAGGTAGCGTGATGCCTCCAGCTTTGTTCTTTTGACTTAGGATTGTCTTGGCAATGCGGGGTCTTTTTTGGTTCCATATGAACTTTAAAGCAGTTTTTTCCAATTCTGTGAAGAAACTCATTGGTAGCTTGATGGGGATGGCATTGAATCTATAAATAACCTTGGGCAGTATGGCCATTTTCACGATATTGATTCTTCCTATCCATGAGCATGGTATGTTCTTCCATTTGTTTGTGTCCTCTTTTATTTCACTGAGCAGTGGTTTGTAGTTCTCCTTGAAGAGGTCCTTTACATCCCTTGTAAGTTGGATTCCTAGGTATTTCATTCTCTTTGAAGCAATTTTGAATGGAAGTTCATTCATGATTTGGCTCTCTGTTTGTCTGTTACTGGTATATAAGAATGCTTGTGATTTTTGCACATTAATTTTGTATCCTGAGACTTTGCTGAAGTTGCTTATCAGCTTAAGGAGCTTTTGGGCTGAGACAATGGGGTTTTCTAAATATATAATCATGTCATCTGCAAAGAGGGACAATTTGACTTCTTCTTTTCCTACCTGAATCCCCTTGATTTCTTTCTGTTGCCTGATTGCCCTAGCCAGAACTTCCAACACTATGTTGAATAGGAGTGGTGAGAGAGGGCATCCCTGTCTTGTGCCAGTTTTCAAAGGGAATTTTTCCAGTTTTTGCCCATTAAGTATGATATTGGCTGTGGGTTTGTCATAAATAGCTCTTATTATTTTGAGGTACGTTCCATCAATACCAAATTTATTGAGCGTTTTTAGCATGAAGGGCTGTTGAATTTTGTCAAAAGCCTTTTCTGCATCTATTGAGAAAATTATGTGGTTCTTGTCTTTGGGTCTGTTTATATGCTGGATTACATTTATTGATTTGCGAATGTTGAACCAGCCTTGCATCCCAGGGATGAAGCCCACTTGATCATGGTGGATAAGCTTTTTGATGTGCTGCTGAATCTGGTTTGCCAGTATTTTATTGAGGATTTTTGCATCGATGTTCATCAGGGATATTGGTCTAAAATTCTCTTTTTTTGTTGTGTCTCTGCCAGGCTTTGCTATCAGGATGATGTTGGCCTCATAAAATGAGTTAGGGAGGATTCCCTCTTTTTCTATTAATTGGAATAGTTTCAGAAGGAATGGTACCAGCTCCTCCTTGTACCTCTGGTAGAATTCAGCTGTGAATCCATCTGGTCCTGGACTTTTTTTTTGTTGGCAAGCTATTAATTATTGCCTCAATTTCAGAGCCTGCTATTGGTCTATTCAGGGATTCAACTTCTTCCTAGTTTAGTCTTGGAAGAGTGTACGTGTCCAGGAAATTATCCATTTCTTCTAGATTTTCTAGTTTATTTGCATAGAGGTGTTTATAGTATTCTCTGATGGTAGTTTGTATTTCTGTGGGGTCGGTGGTGATATCCCCTTTATCATTTTTTATTGCGTCTATTTGATTCTTCTCTCTTTTCTTCTTATTAGTCTTGCTAGCGGTCTGTAAATTTTGTTGATCTTTTCAAAAAACCAACTCCAGGATTCATGGAATTTTTGGAGGGCTTTTTGTGTCTCTATCTCCTTCAGTTCTGCTCTGATCTTAGTTATTTCTTGCCTTCTGCTAGCTTTTGAATGTGTTTCTTCTTGCTTCTCTAGTTCTTTTAATTGTGATGTTAGAGTGTCAATTTTAGATCTTTCCAGCTTTCTCTTGTGGGCATTTAGTGCTATAAATTTCCCTCTCCACACTGCTTTAAATGTGTCCCAGAGATTCTGGTATGTTGTATCTTTGTTCTCATTGGTTTCAAAGAACATCTTTATTTCTGCCTTGATTTTGTTATGTACCCAGTAGTCATTCAGGAGCAGGTTGTTCAGTTTCTATGTAGTTGAGCAGTTTTGATTGAGTTCTAGTTTGATTGCACTGTGGTCTGAAAGACAGTTTGTTATAATTTCTGTTCTTGTACATTTGCTGAGGAGTGCTTTACTTCCAATTATGTGGTCAATTTTGGAATAAGTGCAGTGTGGTGCTGAGAAGAATGTATATTCTGTTGATTTGGGGTGGAGAGTTCTATAGATGTCTATTAGTTCTGCTTGCTGCAGAGATGAGTTCAATTCCTGGATATCCTTGTTAACTTTCTGTTTCATTGATCTGTCTAATGTTGGCAGTGGAGTGTTGAAGTCTCCCACTATTATTGTATGGGAGTCTAAGTCTCTTTGTAAGTCTCTAAGGACTTGCTTTATGAATCTGGGTGCTCCTGTATTGGGTGAATATATATTTAGGTTAGTTATCTCTTCCTGTTGAATTGATCCCTTTACCATTATGTAATGGCCTTCTTTGTCTCTTTTGATCTTTGATGGTTTAAAGTCTGTTTTATCAGAGACTAGTATTGCAACCCCTGCTTTTTTTTGTTCTCCATTTGCTTGGTAGATCTTCCTCCATCCCTTTATTTTGAGCCTATGTATGTCTCTGCGTGTGAGATGGGTCTCCTGGATACAGCAGACTGATGGGTCTTGACTCTTTATCCAGTTTGCCAGTCTGTGTCTTTTAATTGGAGCATTTAGTCCATTTACATTTAAGGTTAATATTGTTGTGTGTGAACTTGATCCTGCCATTATGATATTAACTGGTTATTTTGCTCGTTAGTTGATGCAGTTTCTTCCTAGCCTCGATGGTCTTTACATTTTGGCATGTTTTTGCAATGGCTGGTACCGGTTGTTCCTTTCCATGTTTAGTGTTTCCTTCAGGGTCTCTTGTAAGGCAGGCCTAGTGGTGAGAAAATCTCTGAGCATTTTCTTATCTGTAAAGGATTTTATTTCTCCTTCACTTATGAAACTTAGTTTGGTTGGATATAAAATTCTGGGTTTAACATTCTTTTCTTTAAGAATGTTGAATATTGGCCCCCACTCTCTTCTGGCTTGTAGAGTTTCTGCTGAGAGATCTGCTGTTAGTCTGATGGGCTTCCCTTTGTAGGTAACCCAACCTTTCTCTCTGGCTGCCCTTAAGATTTTTTCCTTCATTTCAACTTTGGTGAGTCTGGTAATTATGTGTCTTGGAGTTGCTCTTCTCGAGGAGTATCTTTGTGGCATTCTCTGTATTTCCTGGATTGGAATGTTGGCCTGCCCTACTAGGTTGGGGAAGTTCTCCTGGATGATATCCTGAAGAGTGTTTTCCAACTTGGTTCCATTTTCCCCCTCACTTTCAGGCACCCCAATCAGATGTCTTTTTACATAATTCCATACTTCTTGCAGGCTTTGTTCATTTCTTTTTCTTCTTTTTTCTTTTGGTTTCTCTTCTCGCTTCATTTCATTCATTTGATCCTCAATCGCTGATACTCTTTCTTCCAGTTGATCGAGTTGGTTACTGAAGCTTGTGTATTTGTCACGTATTTCTTGTGTCATGGTTTTCATCTCTGTCATTTCGTTTATGACCTTCTCTGCATTAATTACTCTAGCTATCAATTCTTCCACTCTTTTTTCAAGATTTTTAGTTTCTTTGCGCTGGGTACGTAATTCCTCCTTTAGCTCTGAGACGTTTGATGGACTGAAGCCTTCTTCTCTCATCTCGTCAAAGTCATTCTCCATCCAGCTTTGATCCATTGCTGTCGATGAGCTGTGCTCCTTTGCAGGGGGAGATGCGCTCTTATTTTTTTAATTTCCAGCTTTTCTGCCCTGCTTTTTCCCCATCTTTGTGGTTTTATCTGCCTCTGGTCTTTGATGATGGTGACGTACTGATGGGGTTTTGGTGTAGGTGTCCTTCCTGTTTGATAGTTTTCCTTCTACCAGTCAGGACCCTCAGCTGTAGGTCTGTTGGAGATTGCCTGAGGTCCACTCCAGACCCTGTTTGCCTGGGTATCAGCAGCAGAGGCTGCAGAAGATAGAATATTGCTGAACAGCGAGTGTACCTGTCTGATTCTTACTTTGGAAGCTTCCTCTCAGGGGTGTACTCCACCCTGTGAGGTGTGGGGTGTCAGACTGCCCCTAGTGGGGTATGTCTCCCAGTTAGGCTACTCAGGGGTCAGGGACCCACTTGAGCAGGTAGTCTGTCCCTTCTCAGATCTCAACCTCCATGTTGGGAGATCCACTGCTCTCTTCAAAGCTGTCAGACAGAGTCCTTTGTGTCTGCAGAGGTTTCTGCTGGTTTTTGTTGTTGTTGTTTAGCTGTGCCCTGTCCCCAGAGGTGGAGTCTACAGAGACAGGCAGGTTTCCTTGAGCTGCTGTGAGCTCCACCCAGTTTGAGCTTCCCAGCGGCTTTGTTTACCTACTTAAGCCTCAGCAATGGCGGGCGCCCCTCCCCCAGCCTCGCTGCTGCCTTTCCATTAGATCACAGACTGCTGTGCTAGCAATGAGGGAGGCTCCGTGGGCATGGGACCCTCCTGGCCAGGTGTGGGATATAATCTCCTCGTGTGCCCGTTTGCTTAAAGCACAGTATTGGGGTGGGAGTTACCCGATTTTCCAGGTGTTGTGTGTCTCAGTTCCCCTGGCTAGGAAAAGGGGTTCCCTTCCCCCTTGCGCTTCCCAGGTGAGGCGATGCCTCGCCCTGCTTCAGCTCTGGCTGGTCGGGCTGCAGCAGCTGACCAGCACCAATTGTCTGGCACTCCCTAGTGAGATGAACCCAGTACCTCAGTTGGAAATGCAGAAATCACCGGTCTTCTGTGTCGCTCGCGCTGGGAGTTGGAGACTAGAGCTGTTCCTATTGGGCCATCTTCAATTCTTTGAAGGTTTTAAAACTTGTTTTGTGACCTAACATATGGTCTATCCTTGAGAATGATCCATGTGGTGAGGAAAAGACTGTGTATTCTGGAGTCAATGGGTGTAATACTCTGTAAATACCTACTTGGTCCATTTGGTCTATAGTGCAGATTAAGTCCAATGTTTCTTTTTTGATTTTCTGTCTGAAAGATCTGTCCAATGCTGAAAGTGGGGTGTTAATGTCTCCAGGCATTATGGTATTGAGGTCTATCTCTCTCCTTAACTCTAATAATATTTTCTTTATATGTCTGTGTCTCCAGTGTTGGGTGCATATATATTTACAGTTGTTACATCCTCTTGCTGAATTGACCCCTTATCATTATATAGTGGTCTTGTCTCTTTTTATAGTTTTTATCTTGAAATCTGTGTTGTCTCATATAACAACTTCTTCTGTTTTTTGATTTCCATTGGCATGGGGTATCTTTTTCTATTCCTTTATTTTCAGTCTACCTGTATCCTGATAGGGAAAGGGTGTTTCTTGTAGGCAACAGATCATTGGGTCTTTTTTTTTGTAATGAATCCACTCAGCCACTCTGTGTTTTTGATTGGAGAGTTTAGTCTGTTTACATTCTATGTTATTATTGATAAGTAAGGACTTACTCCTGCCATTTTGTTATTTGTTTTCTGATTGTTTCGTGGTCTTCTTTTTCTTCTTTCCTTTCTGTCTTTCTTTTAGTAAGGGTGATTTTATCTGGTGGTATGATTTAATTTCTTGCTTTTTTGTGTGTATCTGTTGTATGTTTTTTGATTCATGGTTACTATAAAGCTTGTAAATACTATCTTATAAGCAACTGTTTTAAGTTGATACCAAAACTTTTTGTATAGACAAGCAAAAGAAAGGAACAAACAGAAAAAAGCTAATAAAAACTCTCTACCTTAACTTTGTCTCCCCACTCATTAATTTTTTGTTTCTTTTCATATCTTATTGTACTGTTTATGTCTTGAAAAGTTTTTGTAGTTATTATTTTTGGTTGGTTCATCTTTGAATCTACTTAAGTGTAGTTTACACAGTAAATATGATATGGTGTTATGATATTCCACATTTCTGTGTACTTAGTATTACCAGTGGGTTCTTTACCTTCAGATGATTTCTTATTGCTCATCAACATCCTTTTCTTTCTGATTGAAGTACTCCCTTTAGCATTTCTTGTAGGACTGGTTTGGTGTTGATGAAATCCCTCAGCTTTTGTTTGTCTGGGAAAGTCTTTATTTCTCCTTCATGTTTGAAGGATATTTTCACTGGAGATACTATTCTAGTATAAAAATCCTTTTCCTTCAGGTCTTTATGTATGTCATGCCACTTTCTCCTGGCCTGTAAGGTTTTCACTGAGAAGTCTGTTGCCAGACATATGAGAGCTCTGTTGTATTTTATTTGTTTATTTTCTCTTGCTGCTTTTAGAATTCTTTCTTTATCTTTGACCATTGAGAATGTAATTATTAAGGGCCAGGCATGGTAGCTCACATCTGTAATCCCAGCACTTTGGGAGGCTGAGATGGGCAGATCATGAGGTCAGGATATTGAGACCATCCTGGCTAACATGGTGAAACCCCATCTCTACAAAAAATAAAAAAATGAGCTGGGTGTGGTGGTGGGTGCCAGTAGTCCCAGCTAGTCAGGAGGCTGAGGCAGGAGAATGGCATGAAGCCAGGAGACGGAGCTTTCAGTAAGCCGAGATTGTGCCACTGAACTCCAGCCTGGGTGACAGAGTGAGACTCCGTCTCAAAAAAAAAAAAAAAAAAAAAAAAAAAGACTCTGATTATTAAATTCCTTGAGGCAGTCTTTTTTTTGGGTAAACTGCTTGATGATTTTTAACTTTCTTGTACTTAGATCTTTCTCTAGGTTTAGAAAGTTCTCTGTTATCTGTCTGAATAAACTTTCTACCCCATCTCTTTCTCTACTTCCTTTTAAAGGCCAATAAGTCTTAGATTTGCCCTTTTGAGGTTGTTTTCTTTGACCCTTAGGCATGATTTATTTTTTTCTTTTGACTCCTCTGTGTATTTCAAATAGCCTGTCTAAAAGTTCACTAATTCTTCTGCTTGATCAAGTCTACCGTTAAAAGATTGATGCATTCTTCAGTACATCAATTGCATTTTTCAACTGCAGAATTTCTGCTTGATTTTTAAAAATTATTTCAATTGGTTTGTTAAATTTATTGACAGAATTCTGAATCCCTTCTCTGTGTTATCTTGAATTTCTTTGAGCTTCCTCAAAATAACTATTTTGAATTCTCTGTCTGAAACATCTCTGTTTTTCCAGAATTGGTCCCTGGTACCTTATTTAGTTCATTTGGGGAGGTCATGTTTTTCTGGATGGTGTTGATGCTTATAGATGTTTTTGGTGTCTCAATGTTAAAGAGTTTGGTATTTACTATAGTCTTCTTAGTCTGGGCTTGTTTGAAGCCATCCTTTTTGGCAAGGTTTTCCTGATATTCTAAAGGACTTGGGTGTTCTAAACTATATTTGCATTAGGGGGCACCCCAAGCCCAGTAACACTGTGGTTCCTGCAGACTTGTAGAAGTAACACCTTGATGGTCTTGAACAAGATCTAAAATAATTCTGTGGATTTCCAAGCAGAAACTCTTGTTTTGTTGTCTTACTTTTCTCCCCCCAAAAAAGGAATTTCTCTTTCGTGAGCTAACTGGACTTGTGGGTGGAGTGATATAAGCGCTCCTGTGGCCACCCCCACCAAGACTGCACTGGGTTAGGCTTGAAGTCAGCACAGAACTGGATCTTGCCCCAAATCTGCTGTAACCACTCCCTGGCTACTGCCTTAGTTCACTTGAGTCCCTGGGGTCTACAATCAGCAGGTGGCAAAGCCAGCTAGGCCTGTGTTCCTCCATTTCAGGGGGGTGAGTTCCCCCAGGCCCCAGGCAGGTCCAGAGGATCCATCTGGGAGATAGGGACTAGAGTCAAAAACCTTTGACATTTACCTGGTGTTCTATTGTACTGCAGCTGAGCTGGCCCTCAAACCACAAGATTCACTCCTTCTCACTTGTCCCTTTCTTTCCAAAGGTGGAGGAGGTTCACCTCATGTCCACTGCCACCACAGGCTCATGGAGAGTACTGCCAGGCTACCATCAATATTCTTTTAAGACTCGAGCACCCTTTAGTCAGTTTGTGGTGAATGCTGCCTGGCCTGGGACTCACTCTTCAGGGCATGAGCTCCCCTCTTACCCAGGACAGGTCCAGAAATGCCATCCAAGGGTCAAGTCCTGGAATCAGGGAGCCCAAGAGACCACTTGGTGCTCTATCCCCCTGTGGCAGAGCTGGTACCTAAAGTGCAAGACAAAGTCCCCTTTATGTTTCTGTCTACTTTTCTCAAGCAGAAGGAGTCTCTCTCCATAGCCACTCTATCTGGGAATGTGCTGAATCTCACCTGAAGACAGCAAGTCCCAGAGTCTCACCCAAGTTGTACTACGTACTACTTTAGTATCACTGCTAGGCTCAAGGGCTCTTCAATTAGCAGGTGATTAATCCTGCCAGGACTGGGTTCTTATTTTCAAGGCAGTTCTTTTCTGGCCAAGGGTGCATCTAGAAATGTTGTCCAGGAGCTAGGGCCTGAAAGGGGGCCTCATGACTCTGACCAAAGCCCTATCTTGCTATGGCTAAACTTGTATCCAAGATGCAAGAAAAAGTCCTCCCCACTCTTCCCTGTCCTTTCCTTAAGCTGAAGGAAGGGGTTTCTTTTGAACCAGATATCTGTGTGCCTGAGGTTAGGGGAGTGATGGCACTAGTACTCCCTTAGCCACCCTGTCTGGTATCTTAGTAGGTCATGTATTCCCCATCGCCCCATGGTCTGCTGGCTCTGAGCCCAGTTCAGCTCTAGGGCTCACCCAGGTATTGCCATCCTTGTGGCCTAGACTGCCTTTCTAGTTTATTTAAGGCCCCAGAGCACTCCAGCCTGAGGTGGTGAGGCTTGCAGGAAGTCAAGTTCCAATCACTGGTTTGGGTGATGCCCCTCTAGCTAAGGCTGGTTTAAATACTCCTTCCATAGGCAGGCACCAGCTAAATTCAGTTCAGTTTTGTTTTCTGCTATGAGAAGGAAGCACCGAGTTCAATGCAATGTATCACATTTGCTGTACTCTCCCTCTCCTCAGTGCACAGATTCTCTCTTCGTGCTGTGTAGCTGCTGCCAGGGATGGAGGAGGAGTGATATTGGTGATTCAAGACGGTTTTTCCTACCTTTTCAGTGAATCTTTCAGTGATATGCAGTTAAAACCAGGTACTGTGAGTGCTCACCTGACTTTTGGTTCTTATGAAGGTCCTTTTTTTGTGTGTATATAGTTGTTAAACTGGTGTCCTTATGGCGGGGGTTAGGGGGCCAATAAATGGAGCTTCCTATTCTGCCATTTTCTCTGCCTCCCTCTGGCAAAGTGGTTTTAAATACAGAGGTCAGAAAAGCCTTTCTGGGGGAAGTGACATTTAGACTGAGACCTGGAGGAAGGGATGGAGCCAGCAACATGGGAGTCTGAAGGATGTTCTGTAGAGGACTTAGAAAGAGCAAAGGCTCTGACATAGGGAAATAATTTGCAGTGCCCTAGGAAATGACTGAAGGACCTGATTGGACAGTGTTCAAGGGAAGAGTGAGCAGCTGTGAAAGTGAAATGGTGGGCAGGGCCAGGCCACACAGGACCTTGTAGCCTATGTAAAGAGAGTGGATTTTATCCTCAATTCAATGGAAAACCATTGATGTGTTTAAAGCAGAGGTGATGTGATCTAATGTTTGTAGTGAAAAGATCACTGTAGAGGGTCTGCAAAGATTGGGTGGAAGGGTCTTACAGCTGAAGCAGAAGACAGTTGGGATATTACTGAAATGAGGAGACAGTTGTGTGGACTATGGTGATAGCAGTGGCATTGGGGAGAATGGATATTTGTAGAATAAATGAATGCACCTGTTCTTTGTTGTAAAATAATGTACCTAACTTCTTCCTTAGAGGCCAACCTTGTAGTAGCTACCAACTCTTAGTTATGGAAGCTTCTTTTAGTTCCTAAAGTCACATAGCCTGAGCCAACGACCTGAGACTCCTCTCTCTAAGGACAGCTTCCCTTTCAAATGCCAAAGAAGCAGTTACTTCTTCGGTAATGAATACATAAAATTTTAATAAACTGTTTATGTTGACATATAATATGCCCACAGAAAGCTACACAAATCTTAAATGTACATGCTGATTAATTTTCTTAAAATGAAGATATCTGTGTAAAGCTTAAAGGTCAAGAGACAGGACGACATTCCTAGCATCTCAGAAGCCCCTTCTGCTCTCTCTCAGCCTCTCCTGTGTTGCTATACTAACCACCCCCCTGATTTCTTTCACCTAGATTAGTTTTGTTCATTTTTACACTTTGAATGAATAAAACTGTACAGTGAGTACTTGATGATTGTCTTCTTTCACTCAATATGTTTGTGTGATTCATCCATGTTGTCAGTAGTAGTAATTTGTTTATTTTCATTGTTATATAGTATTCCATTTTCTAAATATACCAATGGAATATTTTCATAATTTTTCCATTCTACTTTGATGGACATTTTTTGTTTTACCCATGGGAATTGAATAGAATTATGCTTTGTTGCATGCTAAAGTCTTGCTGATAAATATTCTTTTTAATCTATAAGGAAGTTTCCTCAGTTCGAACAAAAAGAAAATTATAGCTTAATATTTGATATGAACTCTACAAATATTAGTACATATTTGATGGCAACATTGATAAAAATATAATTTATTGTATGTCAGGCTCTGTGCTAAGTGTTCAAGCTTAGCATCTCATTAAATCCTTACAGCCACCATGTGAGCTATGTACAAATTGTATTCCCATTTTCCAATAGGAATTGGAATTCCCATATTCCAATTTTCCATATGAGGACATTGAGGCTCAAAAAGATAATTTGTCTCAGAAGAGAGTTTTGTCAGAAAAAAGGTCCAGAAGGGTACACGTAAGAAAAAAGATCCAGTAGGATACACACACAACATGCACACACAGACACAAACACACACACATACACACACACATTATATGTATATATGTATATATCCATACGGACATATAGAGATAGATAGATTTACTGCAAGGAATTGGTTTGCCCAATTTTGGGGGATGGCAAGACAAGTCCCGAATCTGGAGGGTCCACTGTTAGGAAGGACAGATTGAAACTTTCAGACATGTACTGAAGTTTGTAGAACACAGGCAGAATTTCTTCTTCCTCTGGGACGCCTCAGTTCTGTTCTTAAGGCCTTTAAACTGATTTAATCAGGCTCACTCAGATTATTTAGGATAATTTTCTTTATTAAAGTAAACTGATTATAGACTTTAATCACACATCTAAAATATCCTTTCATGGCAGCCCCTAGATTAGTGCTAAATTTAATAGTCTGGCTCAGTTGATGCATAAAACTACCATCACATTTACATAACTAGTAGACAGTGGTAGTGAGATTTCAATCCAAGCACAGGATCTTATTTTTAAAAAATGTTTTCTTAAATAATTAGTCTAGACTGAGGGTAGAACATGCTCTAGGACTCAGGTGTAGGACTTTGCTGGGGACAGTTCAGGAACAAAAAGGCAGCCAATGTGCCTGAAGCACAGGAATCTAGGGCAGGCAAGAGATAAAATGAGACTACAGAGTCAAGTAGGTTTTTAATAGGGTCTCTGACGCATACTAGCTGTATGATCTTGGGAAAGTTGCATAAACTCTCTGCTAGTTTCCTTTGTAAAATGGTTAATAGAACCTACTTTCTAAGGCTTACTAAATTCATACATTTAAAGTACTTGGAATAGTACCTGGCATGGGGTAACTGTAACACAAACGTTAGCCATTAATGGTAGCAGGCTTTTGGAGGGGCGGGGTAGGGTATTAAAAACTTACTCTGAAGCAGTCATCTTTGCCTGAGTGCTCTATAAAACTTGACATATAAGTGTTAGGGTAGGAATGCGTAACTCAGGAAGAAATGTTGGCAACACTGGCTAGCTCTTTAACAAAATTAAACAGATTCAAGTTAGAGTATATCAAAATAAAACCTTGGAGAGGTAAAAGTAATGATAACACCATATAAGGAATATCTAGGCAAATATTAGGCACTATATAAAATTACAGAAGAAATGATGTAGAAGTGATTATATAAAAATTAAAACTTATTTATCACTGAACTATCACAATCAAAATTCAAGAGCAAATGTCAATCCTGTTTGCTATAAAGATAACAAAGTGTGGTAGCCTAAAATATATAAATTTACATCCCAATATATAACTAAGTTATATGAACATTCAAAAAGTGAAATATTTGGCTGACAAATACATGAAAATATTTAATCAAAGATAATAAAAATTAAAATATATGTTTAGTGCTTTTTTGCCTGACAAATTAGTAAAAATAAAATAATTATACAGATGAAAGTATGTGAAGATAGACATATGTGCAATCAGTTTGTTTGCAGTGTTAATTGGTACAACCCTTCTAGTAAGCATCGTGGCAATAATATATATCAGAAAATAAAAAAATGTTCTTTGCCTAGTAATTTCACTTAGTCTCTAAGAAAGAAATAATCTCTGTTTTAGTCTGCTTTTGCTGCTATAAAAGAATAACTGAGACTGGATAATTTATAGAGAACTGAAACTTATTTCTCACAGTTCGGGAGGCTGAAAAGTCCCAGATTAAGGTGCCAACAGATTTACTGTCTGGTGTGGGCTTTGTCTCTGCTTCCAAGATTGTGCCTTGAATGCCACACCCCTCAGAGATGGGGAAATGCCATTCCTTGCATAGCAGAAGAGTGGAAGGGAAGGAACCCTCTCCCACAAGCCTTCTTTATAATGACGTGAATCCATTAACACTCACCTTCTATTAGGCCCCACTTCCCAACACTGTTCCATTGGTAATTAAGTTCCCAATACCTGAATTTCAGAGGTTAACATTGAAATCTTAGCAATCTCTAATTCTGACAAGCTGTGATGCATATCCAGTTATCCATCACAGCATTATTTATAATATCCATCACAGCATTATTTATAATAAAGAAGTATGGAAATGGGCCTAAATGAACAGCGATAGTAAAACATTTATATCTATGTAATTACTATACAGTCATTTAAAATTACATCTATAAAGAATTTTGAATACAAAGGAAGATATCTTTTTAAGTATTAAAAGTAGTATGTGTCACTAGAGGTATACACAGGCATACCTCATGTGATTGTGCTTTACTTTATTGAACCTCGAAGGTACATTGTTAACAAATTGAAGGTTTGTTGCAATCCTGCATCAAGCAAGTCTATTGATACCATTTTTCCAACAGCATGTGCTCAGTTCATGTCTGTTTCACATTTTCGTAATTCTCACAATATTTCACACTCTTTCATTATTAGTATATCTGTTAGGTTGATCTGTGATCAGTTATCTTAGATGTTAGTATTATAGGTGTTTTGGGGCACCATGAGCTATGCCCATATCAGATGGTGAACTTAATCTATATATGTGTGTGTTCTGACTGCTCCACTGACTGGCTGTTCCCCCATCTCTTTCCCTCTCTTTGGGCCGTCCTATTCCCTGAGACACAACAGTATTGAATTAGGCCAATTAATAACCCTATAATGGCCTCTAAATGTTCAAGGGAAAGGAGGAGTTGCATATCGCTCACTTTCAATCAAAAGCTAGAAGTCATTAAGCTTAGTGAAGAAGGCATGTTGAAAGCTAATATACACCAAAATCTAGGCCTCTTGCCCTGAACATGTAGCCACGTTGTGAATGCAAAGAAAAAGTTATTGAAGGAAATTAAATGTGGTACTCCAGAAAACACAGTAATGATAAGAAAGTGAAGTAGCCTTATTGCTGATATGGAGAAAGTTTTAATGATCTGGATAGAAGGCCAAACCAGCTGCAACTTTCCCTTAAGCCAAGCCTAACCCAGAGCAAAGCTCTAACTCTTTAGTTCTATGAAGGCTGAGAGAGGTGAGGAAGCTGCAGAAGAAAAGTTGGAAGTTAGCAGTGGTTAGTTCATAAGGTTTAAGAAAATAAGACATCTCCATAACATAAAAGTGTAAGGTAAGGCAGCAAGTGCTTGTGTAGAAGATACTGCAAGTTATCCTGAAGATCTAGCTAAAATCATCAATGAAGGTGGCTACACTAAACAACAGATTTTCAATATAGACAAAGCAGCCTTATATTGAAAGAAGATGCCATCCAGGGCTTTCATAGCTAGAAAGAAGTCAATGGCTGGCTTTAAAGCTTTAAAGGACAGGCTGACTCTCTTGTTTGGGGCCAGTGCAGCTGGTGACTTTAATTTGAAGCCAATGTCAATTTACCATTCTGAAAATCTTAGGACCCTTAACAATTATACTAAAACTACTCTCCCTGTGCTTTATAAATTGAACAACGAAGCCCACCTGACAGAACATTTGTTAACAGCATGGTTTACTGAATATTTTAAACTCACTGTTGAGACCTACTGTTCAGAAAAAAAAATTCTTTAAAAATATTACTGCCCATTGACATGTACCTTGTCACCTAAGAACTCGGATAGACTGGTACAAGGATGTTGATGTTTTTATGCCTGTGAACACAACATACATTCTGCAGCCCATGAGTCAAAGAGCCATTTCAACTTTCAAATTTTATTATTTAAGAAATACATTTGTTAAGGTTACAGGTGACATACATAGTGATTTCTCTGATGAATCTCGGGTAAAGGAAATTGAAGACCTTCTGGAAAGAATTCACCTTTCTAGACACCATTAAGAATATTTGTGATTTGTGGGAAGAGGACAAAATATAATACATTAACAGGAGTTGGGAAGTACTTGACTCCAACCCTCATGGATGACTTGGAAAGGTTCTATACTTTAGTGGAGAAAGTCACTGCAGATATGGTGGAACTAGCAGGAAACTTAGAAATGGAAGTGGATGTTTCTAAAATTTTTCATATTTAAAAACTAAGACAAAAATTTATTCAGTTTTTCTACTTTTGGTTTTGTTTCATTTTAGCCTGAATACATTCCCTTTGATCTGTAACACCATGTGTGTATTTTTTCACCTATCCTAATCCAACATCCTCTTCTCGAGTCCTGGTAATGTGTTTTAAGATTTTGGGTAATCATGAGGTTGGCTGCTATCTAATTATGACTTGGCTTGCTGCATTTTGAACTCATGTCCAGTATAGTTATGGGACTCAATATTAAGAATAATAAAAATCCCTGATGATTCCTTGATCTCTTGATATTCATTCTGATACTGAGTTCAAGACCAAAAAATTGATGGCTACTTTCTTTCGGGACATTTTCTTGTTTATTTGTACCATTTTGTTATTTTTTGGGGGGAAATTTTGTGCAGTTTTATATTTAATTGTCATGGCTTTAATTATTTCTGAATCTTTAGTAAGTACTTAGCAGGGTGTGCCGCACTTGAGAAAAATCATTATTTACTTATTTGTCTTTGACTCTTTGCAAGTAGCTAACAACTGAGTGGATAAGCATATCTTAATTTGGACACTAAATTTTTACTGGAAAGACTTAGTATGCATTTAGATTTCATAAAATTAAAGTTGAAAAAGTAGATTAACATACTTAAGTTGTCCATATATATATATATATATATATTTAATTTAAATAATTTATTTTAAATGGAGTCTTGCTATGTTGCTCAGGTTGGTCTCAAACTCCTGGGCTCAAGCTAGCCCCGCACCTGACTCCCACATAGCTGAGACTACAGGCATGGACCACTGTGCCTGGCTCCAAATATTTGTAAACATTTTCTAATAGTGGCATTGAGGATTGGTTTTAAAATTAAAATTAAATTAATTAAAATTAATTTAATGAAATGTAATTTAAATATAATTACAATTAAGATTAAACATTAAGTTTTTCAACTGGACTAATCATATTTCAATACCTATGTGTGGCTGGTGGCTACAGTATTGGACAGCACAGGTTTGGATAGTTTGCTATAATTCTGAAGAATTCTACCACCTTTTGTTTTCCTCACAACTTTTTAACTTCTATTGTACTGACATTTTTTTTTACATGTTTGTTGTGTGTAATATCACTTTCAAGTCAGAATGACCACTCTGGTTCTAGCAATATTATGTTGCTTGCCTTTACAGTTTCAGGGTCTTTCAAGTCACTATCTGGGAATACATTCCCAGAGTTGGCATATATTATCAATTACCCATGAAACTGTACTCATTCTAGGGGATGACATTTTCATCCACTACCTAGATGACTATTTATGCTTCTAATTTGGGTGCATACATGCTTACATTGTTTGCTTACATATTCTGGTGTCAAGTGCATACTCAAAATTTGCCAGAAGAATTTAAAAGGCCAGTGTCAGATAATTTTTAATAGATGGAATTTCTAAAGTGTTCAGACTCCTTGATATATTTACTTATAATGTATGCACATGTGGTGATGGAGATTTAGTGTGGAGTTTACTTAGTATGTTTATACTTTTATTCTGCGAAATGTGATCAAACAACCTGTCATGTTGTTTGTTTGCTGAGAATGTGTGTGTGCGTGTGTGTGTGTGTGTGTGTGTGTGCGCGCGCGCATTTTAAACTTTATACTATCTTGAAAACTATTTCCTATGATCCAGGGGATTTCTAAGTGTCTATATGATCAAAATCCTGAGGTGGTTTTATTCTAGCAGAAAAATTTAAAATTCTTATAGACTGTAAAAATACCATGTAGATTGATTAACCATTTTAAAAAATTCTTTTATTTATCATGCATTTCTAAAGTGCCTTGTGTTTTCAAAGTGATGCATTCTCTAAAGGAGAATTCTTGAACTCTCTCTGCAAGTAACTTATATTTTCATTCACATAGGCCATTTTACCATAGCTAATCTATTAAAATATTAGCCATTAGAGCAATAGTACTATACTAGTTGGCCATCTTGGCTGGACACATCTGTCTGCTCTTGTCAGAATATAAAGCTATGTAAAAACAAAGGAAAACAAAACCATGTAGTTAACCTTTGTTCACCACTCAGTCACTATATTATTCAATGTATATGGAAAGATCACTTAACCTTTCACCCTATTTTCTCATTGGTGAGCCAAGGGTTATTGTAAATGTCTTATTCACCATACTTGCTAATATTAAGGCTCAATGGTAAGGATCAAATGAGCCTTGCCTGTGGCTAGTTTATGTCAGATTAAATAATACATAGTATCTGAACTTGAAGAAGGAGGAAAGGATCTACCATGGGTTGGGTGATTTTACACCAAATTTACAGCAAATGAAAGAGGCAGACCAGGAGATAGAAAAAGAAGAAAGCAGGAAGCATAAGCTATGGACAGCATTAGAGGAAGAAAAAAAACCTACTGAAGAAAATGCTGAGAAAGATAGTGGAGTAAAGTGTAAGGGCAAAGATAGAAAAAAGATAAGTAGAAGAGTATTACATGAAGGAAATATCAGAGTTGGTTTGGACTTGACAATAAGGACATTAAAAAGACTTTTAAGAGGCTACAGGGATTTTAAAAACTAGGACAAGACAGATGTCATGTATAATTTATTACCTAGAAAACTATTAGTTAGAGTAGATATAAAATTGCAGGGTAGGAGAGTCAGGTGTGGAAAAAAGGTACCCAGCAAAAGTTAATGTGCTGAAGCAATATGCTTTCAAAGTCAGTTAGTTAAGACTATTGAGAATAATGGGAGGTAGAGTGGACGGCTGTGGTTAAAATTTATGAGGTTGCAACACAAAAGAAGAGAAAAAGAAAAGCCAGAACCTCTTGTCATAAGAAAAATGTTGAAACTTACATATGTTTGAAGGAGAATAGAGATGATCTGGCCTGAAGGGTAAAACATATTAAAGAGGAGAGGAAATAAGATGAAAAGAAACAATGACCATTGAAGACTGTTGCTTTGAATTTTATTTTTACTTTAAAAATTACATTTTGTCATAAAACTCCTGTTAAGCATTAATTAAAATTTTTTTTATTATAAAGTAATACATTCTCACTATTAAATATTTAGGAAATGCAGAAGAATAAACCATAGTTCTACTATTTAATTTTAATATTAAAATATGTTTTCCAGTTTTTTTCAATGCATTGTTTTCTTTGTTTTGATTTTGATAAGATGTGGATAAAACCATCGAATGAGGTTTTGTTTGATCATAGGACAAAATTATAAACAAATACTTTGTGAAATCTTTTTATAAACAAAAGCTATGAGGGTCAAATGGAGTTATGTGTCTGTGCTTATCATACCATAACCATATTTATGTAAACTTTGTAGAAACCATTTCAAGTGTTCAATCTTGAATAAGCTTAGCTTATTCTAGCAAGCAAGGAGGAATATTCTAGTGAATTGTGGTAGTGTGTGTGAAATGGGTTTAGTGTTTGGAGATTCTTTCTGCAGGTTTCATGGATACTTTATGGAAAATCAACAATGCTTTACATATTATCCTTTTATCCTCTCTTCATGACCTTTTTTGATAACCAGGTTTTAGATCCATGTTTCCAGAGAAAGAAAGGACAAATCAAAAGTTCATCAACTCTCTGATTCTACTATAAAGAACTGATTCAGGTTGGGATAGGAATCATCCTCTAAGCTCTGATCTCATTTCAAGATAACTTTTTATTTAAAAATAGTGACATGCATGTCTTTTCATCCCTCCACACCCAACTTTTTTCCACAGAATAGATATATTTGATTGTATTCTCTGTAAATTTTTTAATGTTTTTCTTTCCTTAGGATAGTTCTACTTGAGCATAAGTTTAATTTTCTCCCCAGAATTCTCATTTTAAATGCTAGTAATATACATACCCTAAGGTCTGAATTCGGTACGAAAGGAGTCATAATGTGTGATGATTCTAGACCATTCTTACAATCTTCTGTGCATTTCATTTTTGAATCTACTGCATTTAGCACAGGGTCTAGATGAGGCAGGAACACAATAAAATATTTATTGAATGAATATGTAAGAGTTTTAGTTTTCTCTTGTGAAAAATAAATGTTTCTCTTGTGAAAAATAACTGTTCCCAAATAAATGTCAAATGAATTCTGTAGAGGTTTTTCATTGAGCCTGAATTCTGGACCATGTCTGACCTTTTGCAGCCTAAATTTCTAACAGGTTTCCTCAAATTATAGTGTGTATTAGAATGATCTGGGGGAACTAGCTGACCATGCAGACTCCTTCCTGGGCCATACTCCCTGGATACTCTCATTCAGTAAGTAAGGTCTAGCCATCTGGGCTTTAGTAAGTGCTTGCAGTATTTGTGCAAGGTGCTCATAAGACTATACTTTGTTAAATATCGTTAAAGATGTGGGTTCAGGCAGATCCAATATAGATCTGTGTTTTCTCTAATTTGTCTGTGTTCCAGCTATTTCAGGCAGATATTCTAAAGAGTTGGAGATGGTTTTAGGAAATGGTCTTATGGCAATCTTTAGACCATCAGTCTCAAATATATTTCGAAAGACTGACTTGTCTCAACTGCATATGCAGAAATTAACATCTTGTCATATATTATCTTGTTAGCAAATCTCCGTGACATGGAATTTTACTTAAACAGTTGGCCAATACTTAAAAATAAAATTTCTTAACATCTTGTTACCATGCTTTTATAGAGGAAGGACTAGCCAATTACTTAAAGTGTCTTTGGCTGGCTGAGAAAGACTGACATGCCCTTCACCTATCCCATGCTCCTTCTTTAAAAGCTGATTGGCATCTTGCGGTTGCTCTTAGAGTCACCTGCAACACCTCACTGAGGAAGTGGGTGTCTCCATGGCTGCACTTGATTCCTGTGCTCTGAGTGTTACTGTGATTCCTTGATCTGAGTTCCAAAGCACTCCCTTTCCTGCGTAGCTGAAAGGGGAATGAGGATAAAAAATCTGACTGCTGAATTGCCACTTGCAGTATATACAACATCACTTTGCCACAGACTTATTAAAGTAACCATTGTGATTTTTTCATTAAGACATGAAGGAGTGCAGAGGATCTAAAAATATTAATGTTGGCCGGGCGCGGTGGCTCACACCTGTAATCCCAGCACTTTGGGAGGCCGAGGAGGGTGCATCACCTGAGGTCAGGAGTTCAAGACCAGCCTGACCAACATAGTGAAACTCTGTCTCTACTAAAAATACAAAAATTAGCTGGGTCTGGTGGCAGGCGCCTTGTAGTCCCAGCTACTTGGGAGGCTGAGGCAGGAGAATTGCTTGAATCCAGGAGGTGGAGGTTGCAGTGAACCTAGATCGCGCCACTGCACTCCAGCCTGGGCAACAGAGCGAGACTCGGTCTCAAAAAAAAAAAAAAAAAAAAAAAAAAAGAAATTAAATTAATGTTATGTAGAACTTGGAAAATAAATCTATTATTTTGCATGCAACTTCAACGAGAATAAAATTCAGCCCCAGTCCCCAAACAACCAACCAAACCAACTCCTGAGTAACTAAATTTTCAAATGGAATAATATTTGTAAGTATATAGAAAAGTGATTCCTGTATACATGAGAGCTTTGAATTACTGTGATAATCTGGACATCTGGAAATGAGAATAAGCCTCACTGTGCTGCCTTTAACTGACCATCTTTGACTCAGGTGGACAGAGGAGACCACTTACTTTTCTCTCATGGTGTTTTCTTTCAGGTGAGGGGAGGGTCACCATTAGCGTATCACTCCTGGCCTGTCTCTGTATCCTGTTCTCAAACTCCCTCTCATGGAGCAAAATCTCCCTCCCTCCCTCCCTCCCTCCCTTCCTCCCTTCCTCCCTTCCTCCCTTCCTCCCTTCCTCCCTTCCTCCCTTCCTCCCTTCCTCCCTTCCCCCCTTCCCCCCTTCCCCCCTTCCTTCTCTTCCTTCCCTTCCTTCCCTTCCTTCCCTTCTTTTCCTTTTCCTTTTCCTTTTCTTTCAAGATGGAGTTTCACTCTTGTTGCCCAAGCTGGAGTGCAGTGATATTATCTTGGCTCACTGCAACTTCTGCCTCCCGGATCTAAGCAGTTCTCCTGCCTCAGCCTCCCGAGTAGCTGGGATTATAAGCGCCTGCCACCACGCCCGGCTACTTTTTGTATTTTTAGTAGAGAGGGGTTTCACCATGTTGGCCAGGCTGGTCTTGTACTCCTGACCTCAGGTGATCCACCTGCCTCAGCCTCCCAAAGTGCTGGGATGACAGGCGTGAACCACCGCGCCCGGCCCGAAAACTGCATTTTCGAACTGCTCATTTCCTATGGCCCATCTCAGCAGATGGTCTGTGATTGCTCAGTGCCGCCTGTGTCTAGATGGAAGTCTAGTGCTGGATATCATATTGGGAACCCTCTTGTTGCTGAACTCCTTAGCTATGTTCCCCAACATGGTCTGTGGCAGACATGAACATGTGTTACCCAGAGCCCCTCCAAGAAAGAACTCACCGAGGAGCTGAGGAGAGGGTGGTCAGCAGAGTGTCTCCAGCTGCCTGCTTTCTTAGGGTCAGCCTCAGCTGCAAAGTGATGGATGTCTTTGCTCAAGAATATGCTCTTTTCAGAGCATCCCACATCTGATGACTGAACTAGGACAGGATTAAAAGGTTTAGTCATTTCAACCAACTGTGAGATGACTGGGCAGTGTCACTCTAGAGGTTCCTGCCAGGTTGGCCAAGGCTGTTTTGGGTCTGCATCACAGTTTGACTTTTTTCTCTGCTCAATCCTGCTTCCTCCCCTTCCTTTGATTCCTTTTATATATCTTGAACACCAGCTCTGTCTCGGTATCTGCACCTGGAGGAGTCAACCTGTGATATGGCCTCTTTTGGTTTAGGGCTTTAAATATCTTTTTGCTAATGTTCATATTTGGTTTTCTTAACTGGTTCAGAACTCAAGTAGAGAAATAATAATGCCGTTTCCAGACTCCTTTAAATTTCAGCAGTGGATATAACTCTGCCTAGGTGAGAGAAATTGTATCTCATCTCTGTGTAGCCTAGAGGCGTAGGTAGTAAAAAATAAGAATAGGCAGCCCTGAGTAGGATTCTCAGGGAATACCCAGCAGTCTGGCTATACCATGAGAAGGTACTGTATTGTCCATCTCTGATAAAGAAATAAAAATGATACCCTGTATTGACACATGTAAAACACTGAGAGTACCTTATTTTCAGGCAGACATGACATACTATTATGCAGGCTTCCTAAGAGAGTAAACAGATATTTCAGATTGCCAAAGAATAAATACCCCAATTTCTATTAAATATACATATTGATTCTTGGCATAAAATATAAATGATTGCAACCTTCTGATTCCTTAGAAAGCAGAACATTAGGTGAATCATCAAAACATTGTCAAAAACATTTCTGTAAGGAGCCCCCATCCTTCACGGGTAGTACCATATCAAGGAAGCCCTGAGCCAATACTTGTGAAAAATCAACAATAGCTTCCATCAAGAACAGAATAAGTAGAAAATGAGTTTTAAATACAGCATAACTAGTGTTTTAAAGATGATTTACCAAAAGGGGGAATTTTAAATTATGTTTTTCTTTAGAAGGTAGCATGTATTCTCTTGCAAATTAAACTTGTGGGTGTAATTATGTATTATATCAAGCGAAAGGGAACAGAGAGTTTTTCTCTGGGAAGATCCAGTTTTGGGAAAGTTTCACTTGGATAAATTGGGGAGAAATTAAAAAAAACATGTTTAATAAGCCAGATTTGCTAACTTTAACTCTGGAATCTAAAGAATGACAGATGTCACAATCAGACAGCATTCATATTCAGCTAGGTAGTTTGTTTAAATCAGTAGTTCTCAACCTTCTGATAGTATAAAAATTGGCCCAATTGGACTGAGAAAAAATTGACCTTGCTGAAAACTAGACCAAAATCTTCACCAAGAATCTAAATACACCATATTTAGAATAGGACGATGGTTAGGTTACATCTTAACCACAAAAATGACTAACACCCCTCATTGCCAACAACTTTGCTTTTTTGATGATCTCTGCTTATTTATCAATCATAGCATTGCTCTTGGATGAAGATGATTGAGGAACCCAATCACAGAATTTCCCCAAATTCTTGATGTCATTCAATCCAGAACCTTTCCCTGCTTCCCTAATCACTCCTTACAATCATCTACTAAAATCCCCCCACCTACCACCCTCTGACTTACTGAGACACCCTCAATGTTCTCCTGGAGTTTCAGCAAGGTAAGTAGGCCTCTTTGCTTAACCACAAGTGTTTTCTTGGTGGCCTTTATTTGATGGGCTTTGACACTTGGCTGCATATTAAAATCATCTGGTGATACGGTTTGGCTGTGTCCCCACCCAACTCTCATCTGGAATTGTAATCCTGGTAATCTCCACCTGTCAGGGGAGAAAACTGGTGGGAGGTGATCGAATTATGGGGATGATTTTCCCCATGCTGTTCTCGCGATAGGGAGTGAATTATCACGAGATCTAATGGTTTAAAGTGTGGTGCTTCCAC
This sequence comes from Chlorocebus sabaeus, assembly GCF_047675955.1. Classification (NCBI taxonomy): domain Eukaryota; kingdom Metazoa; phylum Chordata; class Mammalia; order Primates; family Cercopithecidae; genus Chlorocebus; species Chlorocebus sabaeus. Next base: position 62,781,984 of record NC_132924.1, read on the forward strand.
CTTCGGGCACTGCTTCCTGCCATCTTGTGAAGAAGATACTTGTTTCTCTTTTGCCGTCCGTCATGATTGCAAGTTTCCTGAGGCCTCCCCAGCCACGCAGAACTGAGTCAATTAAACCTCATTTCTTTATAAATTACCCTTTTGGGGAGGTCTGTTTTTTAGGATTTTTAAATATAATAGTAATTTATTAGAAGCTTCTTTGTGAGAATGAACTAATATATTTGGAGAGGTTTTAAAAATCTTGATGCTTAGGTTGCTCCTTAGACCAATTGAATTAGAATTTCTGAGGTTTAGTGCTGGGCACCAGAATTGTTAAAGCTTCTCAGGTGATTTCAATGTGGAATTAAGGTTGAGAACCACTGGTGTAAATGATTATATTGGAGGTGGAGGATGTACCACATAGTTGTCGAAAGTTACTTGTAGCCTTGTGATTTTTAACTCTGACATTATTTTACATTGTCTCTGGTTGTTGGTGTATCAAGATTGTCTTAATCTATCTGAGGGAGGGAGAATGATAAGCTGGAAGCAATGCTTTCTTGATGCTATTCGTGGTTAGACTGCAAGGAAGTGAAGTGAGATACTGGCAACATTCATATTTGGTTCTTGAAAGTGAAGTTCTTTGAAAAACTCCTAATGTGCTTAGAATGGCGAGAGGATATGTTCTCTTTTCACATTACTTCGCTGGACTATCTAATGTTTTGGTTTAACTGTCACTTCCTTTAATCTGTTCTTTAAACTGATGTTTAAACATTTATGTTTTTAAGTATTTCTGTTGGCAATAAAAATATTTCTCCTTCAGGGCAATAGTAATTGTGTCATAGGGATTTAAGGAAAAGCATCTGAAACATTTTTATTAATACTCTGTAATACAATGCTTAATTAATTTGTGTTTTCAGTATGTGGGATTTGTTGGAGTGGGGAAGAACTGGTGACAGAGGCAGAAAAAAAAGACAATCAGTTCTATAAAATATACCTCAAGCTGGAATATGAAGAAAACCAGGCAAACTAACGTTTCCCCTTTAGTCTTGTTGAAGGCTTAAGGCGCATAGTTGTTTCTGACATATTGGACTGTTCACATGGAACTGAGCCAAGCAGCTTCAGAGACATGCTTTTTCTTGCATAGGTAGTTCAGATTTAGAGTATTTAAGCCTAATAGTTAACATTTGGTATTAAATATGATCAAAATTAATATTTAACCAATGAAAATTCTGCCTGTGTAAGGAGGCAGGCAGAAACATGTGACCCCACTGCTGACCAGGCTGTTTATGCTTTACCTGGAAACTTAAATGGTCTGCAGACTTTCAAAGAACAGTATTTTTCAACACAACTGCAAGAATTGAGCAAGACTTTCAAGGGGTGAGGAGACCGTCTTTACTTATAATCTTATTCCAGCAAGTAAATGTTATCTTTCTCATTTCTGAGGTTCAAAATAACCCAGAGTTAGCTTTACTTCTTGAGAACTGGGTTGGGATTCAGGATCAGTTGATACATTTTAGGTTCTTTGAATTGCTAATATTTTTTCTTGTGATATAGCTAACATGAATTCTGACTGATTTAGACCTTTTTTTAAACCATGAAATAGTCTGCCTGTTTCTCTCCAATGTCATCATTTCTAAGCATGCATCTAAGACATATTGCCTATAATTTCATGAACTTGTGAGCAGGTAGCTATGACTTTATATGAATGGTCTACTGATACAATGAAATGAACCCATAAGCAATCTGATACATGTTATTGCAAACTTGGTTAGCAGTTGACACAAATGCCTGTAAGTAAAACCATTTTTATATAGCCAAATCAAGTTTTTTCTTGATAGTTTTCTCTGTAAGTTCTCATGTGTCTGTAGGAAGTATCACTGATGATGCATGTCGCTAAGACCCACGTACTTTAATTATTCTCCACCATCCCCTTTTTGTTTTCTGTTCATCAAGAGTCCGAACTCTCAGAATTAGGTTCTTGATATCTAGAGTATCAGGGGGCCAAAGGGACCCAGAAATTCTAGGAAGTCAAAAACTGTGACTCCCAGCCTGTTAAGCCTGAGTCAATTAAGGGGGTGAGGATGAGAAACTATTACAGGGGTTCTCAACCCTAGATGCATACCAGAATCTCCTGGGGAACGTTTAGATATTGCTAAGACTTTGCTTTCCTATAGAGAATCTGAATTAGTAAGTTGGGGATAGGGCTGTGTCTGAAGGATTATAGAAGTTCCATGCTCACTTGTGGCCGCTCTTGGATTCAGGAGTGGGTTATACTGGGGCTTCCCATCAACAGTGGACACACTTTCCAAGGTGACTCCACATGGTAGAGAGGAGAGAGTGCTGGTCAGAGGGTCCAGGAAAACTGGTTCTCAAACTAGCGTCACCACTAACAAACCCTGCTACTCCAGGCGTATTATTTTAACTCTCTGATCTTTAGTTTCCTCATATATAACCTTAAAAAGTTTATGGTCCCTTTTAGAGCCAAGATTCTACAATTTTAGATTTTCATTGAAAATTTTTCCCTTTTCTGGAGTATATACTGAAAAAAAAAAAACCCCTCAGATGATTCAGCATATTTGAACAGAAGTGCTACCAGCACTAGAGTTGTCTAGATTTAAAATGATTTGACCTTAATTTGTAATCAATATTTAAATCAATTCTAACTTTGGTAGAAGCTGTCAGCTATCCTTAGAGACAAGGTTCTGGATATATGAATTCTTGAGTTTTATCTCTTCCAAGAATAGTGGGAGTTAAAATAAGTAATCACATAATCCAACTGACTGTTACATGAGGCATATGATTTTACAGTGACAGCTTTTGCAACTACAGATATTCAATTATAGATGATTTGTAAAATTGATCTCTTCCCCCAGAATCTGAGTATACTGCTTTTTGAAGAAATTTTAGATCTTTTGGTTTTTACTGTAAGGAAAAGAGAGGTTATTTTGGGTACTATATTAATACTCATTAAACATTTGCATTATAACATTTTTAGCAACGTCTTTAAAAACAGAAGAAACAATTTGACTTTTATTTTGTGGAAGGACAGTGGTTGGGGGTGGAAGAGCATAGTTCTCTCTTTCCTTCACAAAAAACCTTTAAAAATAACCCACCAATTTTCAACCATTATATTTTAAGCCGCAGGAGCTTGTGAGTTATCTTTCATCTTGGTTCTATCACATAACCAGAGAAATTACACAGCATCTCCCCAAGGAGAGGTCTAGCTGGGAGGCAATTCAAACAAAAATGTATTATAGAAATGTGATTGTTCAGTGTGTCATTATAACAGTTATTCATCTTTGCCCCTTAATCTACAGTTTTCTCACTCCTCATTTTATCTTTTATGTGTTTGTGCTTTTCTATGGATGCATGTGGCAGAAAGAGTGGTCATGAGGCAGTGACACCTGGAGAAGAATGTGCAAGGAATTTATTGGACTCAAATGCCATGAGTAATAGCTGTAATACTTCGATGGATACATAGGCAGTTAAATTTGATTATCTGCCCCCACTTTTAGTTTGCATGAGTGAAAGAAAAGCTAACTGTGTTCAGGATTAAAATCACTTTATTTTAATACTAGATAATAATAACAATTCACCTTCTAGAAGGTAAGAAGTGTCCATTTAGGTCAACCATCATTATGGAACACATTTTAGTACTTACTGTCTTGTAAGACCATATTTCCAGTGTAAAAAATGATATCCATTTGATACATCATATGATAGGACAGAATACTTAAAATCTAAATTGGTTTGGAAAATTAGGAAATATGGTACTTCATCAGTTACCTATTGCTGCATAAGAACCCACTTGAAACTTTAGTCATTTTTCCTCCGTGGGTAATAATTTGGTCTGGACTCAGCTGGGTGCTTCTGCAGTTGCCCTTCCTTGGGTTCACTCGTGTGGCTAACTTCTGTGACTCTAAAGGGGCTGGACAGCGTAAGATGACCGTACTGACATGTCTGGCAGTTGATATTGGCTATTGGCTGCTTAACTAGGGGAACTAAGTTGGAATGACTCATCCCTGCTCCATGTGGCCTATTATTCTTTAATTGATTATATTGGGCTTCTTCATGGCAGTCTCAGAACAGCATTCCAAGAGGGCAAATAAGAAGCTGAAAAATCTCCTTTTTCTATTTTAGCTTTTATTTTATATTTGGGGTAAATGTGCAGGTTTGTGACAAAGGTATATTGCATGATGCTGAGGTTTGGGATATGACTGAACTGTCATTCAGGTTGTGAGCATCATACCCAATAGGTAGTTTTCCAGCCTCTTTCCATCCTCCCCCTGTCCCTGTTCTAGTAGTCCCCAGTGTTTATTGTACCCATCTTTATATCCATGTGTACCCAATGTTTAGCTCCCATATATAAGTGAGAACATGTGGTATTTGGTTTTCTGTTTCTGTTAGTTTGCTTGGGATAATGACCTCCAGCTGCATCCATGTTGCTGCAAAGGACATTATTTCATTCTTTTTTATGGCTCCATGGTATTCTATGGTATGTGTGTGTGTGTGTGTGTGTGTGTGTATACATATATATACACATATATATACATATATACATATATATACACATATATACATATATATACACACATATACACATATACACACATATATACATATATATACACACACATATATATACATATATATACACACCTATATATATACACACACATATATACCATAGAACATTTTCTTTATCCAATCCACCATGGTTGGGCACTTGGCTTGATTCTATGTTTTGCTGCTGTGAATAGTGCTGCGTTGAACTTAAGGGTGTGTGGTAGAATGATTTATTTTCTTTTGGATATATACCCAGTAATGGAATTGCTGGGTCAAATGGTAGTTCTACCCTTAGTTCTTTGAGACATATTCAAGCTGCTCTCCACAGTGGCTGGACTAATTTACATTCCCACCAACAGTGTGCAGGTGCTTCCTGTTCTTTGCAGCCTTGCCAGTATCTGTTATTTTTTGGATTTTTAACAAAAACTATTCTGAGTGGAGTGAAATGGTATCTCATTGTGGTTTTGATTTGCATTTCTCTGACAATTAGTGATGATGAGCATTTCTTTTATGTCTGTTGCCCACTTCTATGTCGTTTAAGAAGTAGACACTTCATGTCCTTTGCCCACTTTGTAATAGGGTTATTTCTTTTTTGCTTGTTGATTTAAGTTTCTTATAGAAACTTTGCATCTTAAAATTAAAGCCTACTTGATCATGATGAATAACTTTTGTATGTGCTGCTGGGTTCAGCTTGCTAGTATTCTGTTGAGGATTTTTGCATCTATGTTTATCAGGGATTATTGACCTTATATTTTATTTTTTTTTGTTGTGTTTGCCGGATTTTTGTATCACGGTGATACTGGCTTCATAGAATAAGTTAAGGAGAAATCCCTCTCCCTCAGTTTTTGGGAATAGTTTTAGTAGAGTTGATACCAGTTTTTTGTATGTCTGGTAGAATTCAGCTGTGAATGTATCTGATCCTGGCCTTTGTTTTTTGGTTGGTAGGTTTTTTTTTGTTATTATTACTGATTCAATTTCAGAATTTGTTATTGGTCTGTCCAGGTTTTCATTTTCTTTCTATTTCAATCTTGGAAGGTTGTGTGTTTCTAGGAATTTATCCATTTCCTCTTGAGTTTTTTAATTTGTGTGCGTAGATGTTCTCATAATAGTCTCTGAGGATCTTCTGTATTTCTGTGGGATCAGTTGTAATGTCATCTTTGTCACTTCTGATTGTGTTTATTTAGATTTTCTCTTTTTTTTCCTATATTAATCTAGTTAGTGGCCTATCACTCTTGTTTAGTTTTTTCAAATAATCACCTTTTGGTTTCATTGATCTTTCATATGGATTTTTGTATCTTGATTTCATTCAGTTCTGATCTGATTTTAGTAATTTTTTTTCTGCTAGCTTTGGGATTGGCTTGTTTTGTTTTTCTGATTCCTCTAGGTACAATGTTAGATTGTTAATTTGAGATCTTTCTAACTTCTTGATGTAAGCATTCTTTCCTTAGCTTGGTCCATTCTGTTGTTAATGCTTCCAACTATATTATAAAATTCTTGTAGTGAAATCTTCAGTTACAGAAGATTTGTTTGGTTTTTACCTCAAATGGCTATTTTGTCTTTCAACTCTTGGAATGTTTTACTGGGTTTCTTGGAATGGGTTTCAACCTTCTCCTGAATCTCAATGAGTTTCCTTGCCATCCAGATTCTGAACTATGTCTGTCATTTCAATCTGGTTACGAACCATTGCTGGGGAGCTAATAACATTTGGATATAAAGGGATATTCTGACTTTTTAAATTGCTAGAGTTCTTACACCGATTCTTTCTCATCTGAGAAAGCTCGCATTCTTTTGTGTTTTTGAATTTGCTGTTGTTTGGATGGAGCTTTTTGTTTTTCTATTTATTTTCCTTGAGAGATTAACTTTGGTGTAAGTTGAGTATAGTTGAGTTCACTTTGTTTCTGGATTACTTTCAGAGGGCCAAGCCTCTGTATAGGATCTTTATTAGTGACTACATTCTTGCCCTGGGTTTCACAGAGACTATATAGTGGAAGAAGAGGCTGCTATCTGGTAGATGGTACTTAACAGTAATGGCTGGCTGATTGGTCCTTACCTAGCCATGCAGCTCTTTTTATTTCAGTATGTTCACAGCAGTGCTCTGTGGTATGTGGAAGCAGAGATGACCCCCTCACCAGGTGTATTCTCAGGTCTTAGGGGGGCCCTGTCCAATCACTGACCTCATACTTGTGTTTCCTTTATTTGGTGTTCTGGGCCACAGAGATTCCTCAGGCAAAGGCTGTGGCTAGCAGACAGGCCACATCCTTCCTGGAACAGCCCTGTGGAAGAAAGTATACCCCATTCCTGTGTCAGTTCATGAACCTGTGTCTAACTCTTCTCAATGTTTTTGAGAGTGGGGACTCTTCCCTTGCTCAAGCGCTGGCCACGGATCTCATATTGTCACACCTTAGCTGTATCCTATTACCCTGGGGCTTTGGGACCAGGCCTACAGCTTTGTCCTCTGGCCCCTTGGGGTTGGGCACTGTCTATGCTAGGGGAGGTTTAGTGCTCCCAGGCCACCAGGAAGACACTCAGGTAGGGCCACTGGCAAAGCACTCATACTGGGCAGTGGAGGCTGTGCTGTATACATGCTGTTGTGGGAACAGCCAGCCAGGGGCCTTTCAAGTGGCTGGTGGGCAGAGGGACATGCAGCATAGATGTGCCCCAGTCACATGGGAAAGATGGCACTGCTCTCTACTGGCCTTGTGGTCAGCTGGGGTTAGAACTCTTTGGAGAAAGTTGGAGAGCCTAGGGGTATGGTAACCTATGGTCATATTTTGCTGTAGCTTCCCCACTTGCAAATCCACCTGGGCTCTGTACAGGCTGGAATTCTGTCTCTGCCTACTGTTTGGGCAGATCCCTTTGCCAATTAAAATATCTGTGGGGGTCATGGGATCTTGTAGCTAATATCTCAGAGGAGGTTCATGGTGAAAGCAGGTTTCTGTTTCTGTACCATCACTTCACTCATCCTTTCCTTAGGACATATTCAGGGATGAGAACTAGTCCTGGTGCTCTGCAACCCCATGCAAGGTTCTTGGCTGCCTCTGTCTTCAGCCTTTGTGTTTGCATTGCCTTTCTGTCGACTCTCAGTGTTTTTCTCTTCAAAGAACTGTTCGAAATAATTTGGTTTATTTGATATTTTTGTCCTCTTGGTAGGAGAGGCACTTCCTGGCTACATTTATTCAGCCATCTTGTCTTCTCCCTCCAGCATCTCTGCAAAATCTCTTGATGTCTAGTATTTGGAGCTCCTATAACACTAGGCTTGCTCAAATTTAGGGCTGGGGAGATAATTACCATCTCTAGATGGGAGGACAACAAAGTCACATTGTAAAGGGACATGCATTCAGTGGCTGGAGGAATTTTTGTAACTATCTTTGCATACAACATACCATAATCCACTTTTTGGAAACAATTCATATTTTTCTGTATAAAAACACAAAAAGCAATCTCAACAAAAGCCAAAATTAACAAATGGGATCTAATTAAACTAAAGAGCTTCTGCACAACAAAAGAAACTATCATCAGAGTGAACAGGCAACCTACTGAATGAGAGAAAATTTTTGCAATTTACCCATCTGACGAAGGTCTAATATCCAGAATTTACAGGGAACTTAAACATATTCACAAGAAACAAACAACTCTATCAAAACAAAAAACTAGCCGGGCGAAGTGGCGGGCGCCTGTAGTCCCCGCTACTCGGGAGGCTGAGGCAGGAGAATGGCGTAAACCCGGGAGGCGGAGCTTGCAGTGAGCTGAGATCCGGCCACTGCACTCCAGCCCGGGCGACAGAGCAAGACTCCGTCTCAAAAAAAAAAAAAAAAAAAGTGGGTAGAGGATATGAATGGACAATTCTCAAAAGAAGACATTTGTAATCCCAGCACTTTGGGAGGCCAAGGTGGGCAGATCATGAGGTCAGGAGTTTGAGACCAGCCTGACCAACATGGTGAAACCCCATCTCTACTAAAAAATACAAAAATTAGCCGGACATTGTGGCACACGCCTGTAATCTCAGCTACTCAGGAGGCTGAGGCAGAAGAACTGCTTGAACCTGGGAGGTGGAGGTTGCAGTGAGCCAAGATTGCGCCACTGCATTCCAGTCTGCATGACAGAGTGCGACTCTGTCTCAAAAAAAATAAAAAATTACATGGCTAACTAACATATGAAAAAAAACTCAACATCACTAGTCATTAGAGAAGTGTAAATCAAAACCACAATGAGATACCATCTCACGCCAGTCAGAAGGGCAATTATTAAAAAGTCAAACAATAGATGCTGGTGAGGCTCTAGGAAATAGGAATGCTTTTATACTGTTGGTGGAAATGTAAATTAGTTCAACCATTGTGGAAGACAGTATGGAGATTCCTCAAGGATCTAGAGCCAGAAATACCATTTGACCCAGCAATCCCATTACTGGGTATATACTCAAAGGAATGTAAATCATTCTACTATAAAGACACATGTACATGTATGTTTATTGCTGCACTATTTACCATAGCAAAGTCATGGAACCAACCCAAATGCCCATCAATGATGAACTGGATAAAGAAAATGTGGTACATATGTCATGGAATACTATGCAGCCATAAAAGGGAAGGAGATTATGTCCTTTGCTGGTACATAGATGAAGCTGGAAGCCATCATCCTCAGCAAAGTAACACAGGAACAGAAAACCAAACACCTGATGTTCTCACTAATAAGTGAGAGTTGAACAATGATAACACATGGATACCGGGAGGGGAATAGCACACACCAGGGCCTGTTGGGGTCTAGGGGGCAAGAGGAGGGAACTTAGGGGATGGGTCTATAGGTGCAGCAAACCACCCTGGCACATGTATACCTATGTAACAAACCTGCATGTTCTGCATATGTATCCCAGAACTTAAACTAAAATTAAAAAAAAAAAAAGAAAAACCCAAAGTGCCTCACTAACCATATATCCAACATAAACTTTATCTTTAAATGAGTTATATTTGCCTCACACTGATAAACTTTTATTTCATTCAGACTACAGCAATAATCTTCCATACTTAAGTATCTCCCTTGCCCAATAATTAAAAGGATAAACGCCAAAGTGATTAGTAAAAATGATGTAGGAATTAACAGACCCTCTTAATTTGTTTTAAATTATTTTTAGATTTAAAAAATGTTTAAAGTTTGTAATTCCTAGTAGGAAATCATTATCTGAATGAACACTGTAATGGCAAACCACTGTAAAATGCTTCAACTGAATATAAGGTGGGGAGGTAGGGATTATCTAACAAAGTCAATGCTAAATGTTCTAAGTTTTGCTGCAGCACCCTGCTTCCAGTACTAGTTGTGTATCAGTTATCTATTGCTACATAGCAAACTACTCCAAAATTTAGTGGCATAATATAATAACGACTTATGTTTTTCATAATTTTGTTGGTAAACAATTTGGTCTGGGCACAACGGGATGGCTATGGTTTCACCTGGAGTCACTAATGGGATGACTATTAACTGGCAACCAGAATGGGGTTAGATGGTCTGAGATGGACTCACTCACATATCTGGTGGGTGTTGACTGGGTGTTGACAGGTTGTTCCGGAGGACTTCAGCCAGGACAGCTTGATCAAATGGTTTCTTGTGCTCCAGAGTCTGGTCTTTTTCTTCAAATGTCATTTTTAATGCAATAATCCCAGAGGGCTGGAGCAAACGCCAAAAAGTTTCCTGAGATCTACACTTGGAAGTCACAAACTGTCACTTCTGTTAGTCTAAGGAACTGACAAGGAGAGCTCATATTCAAAGTGTGAGCAAATATTCTCTACCTCTTGATGGAATAAGCTGCGAAAGCACATTGTGAGGGGATGATGTGCATATAGGGATGGGAGAAGATTTTGTGGCCCTTTTTGAAAGCTATCATAAAGTTTAAAATGGATATTTAGACATTTATACTAACTGAAATTCTGCAGAATGTTCCATCCTTTTTGATAATTCTAAAGAGAAGACAATTTGACTGTATACTCATAAGAAATTTCTCTTCCTCTAGGAGATGAAATATGGAGATAAATGATTCAAGACAGTATAAAAGCTGGGTTAGAAATAAATGAGCATGCATTTTACTGCCCAATTTTAGACACAGAATATTTATGAAATAGCATCTCTCCTTTCCCCTAAAGCTAAGATTTTCCATCTATTTTCTAAGTCCTACCTTTAAAATAGCATCTCTTGATTTTCCCCTTGATTTTCTTTCTTCTCAGTAGCTTAACTTAATATAGTTCTTAATTTTCTCTTCATATCTTGGTCTAGTTTTGCATGAAGCCAGACAACCTTCTTCTAGAGTTTCAAGGTAAGTTGACCATTTACTTTGGTCCACTTAAAAGTGACTTCCATGAGAATTTTAAATAAAGATGTGGACCTTTGCCATTTATTACACAATGTACTTTTGTTTGTCACTCACGGGAAATGCTAATTAAATTTTGTTTATTGAGGTTTCATAGGATGATGAGTTCACTGGTTTAATGATAACATTGTGTGCTCATAGCTAGAGAGAAGAAAACAAAACACCATTGAGAAAGTCTTTTTGTTTTAGATATAATATACACCTACACAGCCCATTCAGCAAGAGAATTCCAAAGGCATGTTTTTAAAGAAGGGGCCTCAAGGAGACTGGATTGAGATAAGGAGAGCCTGCAATTAAAGGAGAGTTTTACAAAAGACTGAAATGAGAAGGAAAGAAAGAAGGGCAGGTGAAGCTGGAAACTCTGTGGTAACAGGAAGTGAGAAGATTCTGAATATGCCTTCTTGATTACTTCATGGAAATGGTGGCAGTGGGGGTTAGGAGGATAAACGATAAACACTTTTCATTTATCCTTTTGTAATGACATATATGCTTTAAAAATACGCTTAGTGACCAGGGGCAGTGGCTCATACCTGTAATTCCAGCACTTTGGGAGGCCATGGTGGGCGGATCACTTGAAGTCAGGAGTTCGAAACAAGTCTGGTGAACATGGTGAAAGCCCTTCTCTACTAAAAATACAAAAATTAGTCGAGTGTGGTGGTGGGGGCCTGTAATCCTGGCTACTTGGGAGGCTAAGGCAATAGAATTGCTTGAACCCGGGAGATGGAGGTTGCAGTGAGCTGAGATTGTGCCACTGCACCCCAGCCTGGGTGACAGAGCGAGACTCTGTCTCAAAAAAATAAAAATATTCTTAATTTTGATGATGGTAAAAGCAATTACCATAGAACTAAATAGCTAATGTTAAGCTTATACATCTAGCCTTGTCTCTGTATTAGTCTTTGTACCAAAGGCCTTCAAGTTGGCATCAGAGAACTGGCACATTTTGTTGAGAGGAGAAAGTCTAAAATATCATTTACTGTTTTTACTTAGCATATAAGACACTTAATTGTTCATTTTACAACCTTGCAGTTTTTAAGAAAACTATTTAAGAAAGGTGAGGGACTGGAAAACTATAAATTTTAATGTTCTAGCACAAGTAACATTAAGTCACTGTTGCAGTCCTAGAAATGGTTTATTTGGAATCATTTATTATATTTGATGAACTTGATGAAAATCATGAAAGGAACACTCTTTTTATTTTCTCACCCTTCCATAATGATATTTACTGTTTGCACAGTGATCACTCAGTTTTTAGAGATGTTTACCACCTTTTCTTGCTGATTAAATTCCTGTTTGGTCTCACTGCCAAGTCTGTTGGATTAAATTAACAAATTCTGTTTGCTTTACTGGGAATGGCCTGTAGCAACCTTCAGCTTGTACAAAATAATAATCTCTTCACTGATATATTGATTCAATGCTCTTTATCTTCTTTTAAAGAAATGTGCAGTGAAAATGTGATCTTCAGCTTGCTAAAATTTGCAGGTCTATATTGCTTATTTTAATATATTGAAAATCTTGATCTTTCAAATCTCATAACTCCTTTCTCTTTGCTGTTTTTAATGATTCTAGTTCTAAAGGGTCACCAAATCTTGATTCCTCTGAGGCAAGACTTTAACATGATCTTTTAATCTATTAAGTGTCCCACTTTTGAAAATTATCTACATCAAAGGGCCAATTTAGGAAGACTAAAACTTTCTTTTAAAAAGGCAAATCCAATTTTTATTAAATTGCTTTATTCTGTCTCTCTTTTATTTGCTTTAAAGCTAACAGCTAAGAGATATTGAAGTTTTTGAAGAAAACGAATTAAAGTTTTTGCTGTAAGAAGATGTGAAAATATAATAATATTTTGTAAATTTTATATGAAGCCTAAGCCATTGCAAGCATTATAGCAAACATTAGAAAATTAAGGTGACATTCTCTGAATTTCAATAAAAAAAGAATGGCAATGGTAGAATAAGGAATAAGGTTTGAGACGAGAGTAGGGTGGAGAAATAAGCCAACAATTGCTGCATTCCAGCGACTAGGCTATGGCATATAGTTTGTGTACATTTTCAAATTGATTATTTGTTTCCCCACTCCCCACCTTATTACATTTTCATAGATGAAGTAATTGAGGAATAAAGAGATTCGGTAACTTGCCTGAGATCAGTACACATAGCACACAGGCAAACTGAGGCCTTTCACTTCACCCTAAGTCGAGTTAGCGCTAAAGCTAATTCCCTTTTGAACAAAACACACTCTGTCTTTGAGAAGTAAGCATTTCCAAATTCTCAACTCTCCATTCTACTTTCAGAACAAAAACATGACCAATGATTTTGCACATCACATGATAACCACGTAATAACATAGGTTATTTGGGAAACCCTCCTCACAGAAGTTCCTGCTTAATGTATTTATCTTTTAATCTAGTTGAATTCTTTCATATAATCCAGTGAAATTCAACCCTCTGTTAAAGAAAAAGTGAGAAAAAATCGATCAGGGAATTCTTCTTATTTGTAGGGCATTCAAGAAGGTAACACTCAGGAGTGAACCTGAAGTGGATTCTTTGTATCTACTCCTCTATCATTCATTTTCAGCAAGCATCTAGCTAAACTGAGTTCACTTCTGATGGGTGTTTTTTTTTGCACATCACACTTTACCATAATCCAGGTACTTGATCTGGGGTTCAGTGGAAGAAATATGAACTGTTCCACTGTTGGAGGTAAGCTGGCTGACTTGAATTTACTGAGAGATTATATATTTGTAGGTTGTACTTAATGAGCATTTAAAGGTATTGTGAGGATAATTGTGATTGTGTTAGCTTTTCACATGTGTGCTGATGGAGGACCTGTTAGTCCCATCTGCCTAGTCCTTCCTGCTCCTCTAGCCACTTCTCTACTGCTTCATTGACACTCTTGGAGTGTGATGTTTTTGGGTGAGGCAGCTTACCCCACAGTCTGTACTAATTGGCCTTTTCTTCTGAGGTCCTGCCACATTTTTAGTGAGCAGGAAACAAGTCCCCGTCACTGAAGACATCCACAGACTTTTTGTCTTTCTCAGTTTGGAGAACGTTTTTTGTTAATTCAGAGAAAGTTCTGTCTTTTTCTTCAGGTTTCTTTTTGGTTCCATGGGGTCCTACTTCCTTTAAGGAATCAACATCCTATACCTTTCCCTGAAGCAAAGAAGCGCAGGGTCTGCTTTCTTTTCAGTTGGGGAAGGGAAAAGGAAAAAGATAGGAAGAAACAAAAAATTAGATTTCAAAAATGTGTCTGCCATGGTACACTGCTCAATTGCAGTGTTTTCCCATGCTGGCTACAGAGTATCCCAGAATCAGTGTTTTTCTGTTTCTTGTTTGATAACATACAAAATGAATAAAAGGATCCTTTCAAATTTAACCAGAGAGGCGTGGTGTTCTTTAGTGATATCCATCTACAGGGGGCTCCTATATAAGAATCAGTCCTAGGAAGATAATGCTGATAGTACTAAACAGGAACCTCAAGCTGTGGTATAGACTGCAGTAAGAGTTAAGAAAGAGGTTTAGAGGCATTTAGAGATCTAGTGGCAATTACGTACTGAGATGTTCTTTCTTTTGTACTCCTCTGACATGGATCTAGAACTTTGGTGAGATCTTTTTAACTAATTATGGTTATTGCCGGGGATAAATTTTAAGTCCTGGATTTGTCTTTGGCTTGTTAAATTTCTAAGTACCATTATTGCCTCTTACTGGCATTAAATATCTCTCAGTACTTTATTTTTCTTTTTCAGAATAAGAGTCTTGCACTCATGCACTATAAGAGAAGGCAGAGATTATTAGGCTAACAACTTCTCCAAGGCCCAACATATTAGTATTCTTCCACTATCACTCAGGTTATCCACAAAAGAATTCCAATCACTCAACCTTTGTATTGTACTTGAACATAGCTCTTGAGAGTATTTCTTTTTTTTTTCCCTCAAGTGAGTAGTATTTTTTCACTTTCATTTTCATTGACACTACATCAATATAAAAAAAAGATTTCCAAGTAGTTGTGCATAAGTTGAGGTTTCCGATTGATCTTTGCAATTCCTTTCCTGCAAATTGAGGTTGAGGAGCAAACAAACAGAATGGTTGTATTACATTGAAGCAGAAGGCAAGTGGGGATTTATAACCAGCGCTGTATTCTAATCATTGATTTGAGACTGACAATGATAAAGGACGACATTCTGTAGGAAAGAGTGATGAGGTCACCAGCTATTACTCAGCAGTGTTTTTGTGCTTTATTGCTGTCTGTAAGCAATGATAAGGATTGAGGTGGCCTTCCAAACTAGGCCATAGCATTTGCAGTGATTACTAGGCCTTGAACAAGCTTTATTATAGGTTGACTATTCATCTTTTCCCAGAGCACTAAAATATACCTGGACAGCATCCTATGATTAATTTTTTGTGAGGGATTTCCACATTAAAACAAAACCGCTGAAAATAAAAGAAAAATTACCCAATGTGTGAGATTATCAAATGGAGCTGTGATGTATTTTGTTTTTCTTTCTTAAATGGAGAGATCCAGTGACAGAATTTGAAGATGGTATAATAGACTTTTATAGTTATGATTTGTATACAAATTAGTATTTTAATCTGTTTTGAGGTAAGAGCTTTCTATTGTTAATTCAGTAGAAGGCCAGTGGTAAAATGCCAAAAAGCGATTAAATCTCATGCTCTGCCGCTACTAGCTGGGGTGGCCAGATGAATTCACTGACATTAGATCCCATTCCTCATTACTTATAGGCATCTTTGCATTCAACATTGCAGTTTCTGCTATTTCTCTCCTTTCCTTGCTGTAATAATTTCCTTCCTTTCCTCCTTGGTTATTTGACAAACTCATTTCTCTTGGGAATGATGTTTCTTATTTCTCCTTAACAACTATAAATATTACTATTTCTACCAGTGCTTTAAACTTCATATACCTTATATTTCAAACAAGAAATCAGTGGCTACCTAATGTACCTGTACGTGTTCCTATTATTGTACGTATTTTATGTACTTCACATATATTAGTTAAAAAGTGGTAGAAGAGGCATTTTTCTTTTTTTATTCTTGATAGTGAAACTGAACAAAAATATTACATTTATTACAATTATGAATTTTTTTGAAGAATTATGAATTATAACTCTCCTGATTCTTAGGTCCATGTTTATTTGCACTTACCTAACTTCTAGAATACTGAGTTGGAAATGAATAAATAATATCTCTAGTGACTTATTGCTTGGGAAGAATGAAAAATGCTATAGTTGCATGCAGGTACCACAGACCCTCACAAATGGGAGGTACCACGGAGCCTCAAACGGAAGCTGCCACTGTAAACAGTTGTAATTTAACAAGTTCAAAATCCCCATCCTATCTTGCTAGCGTTAGAAAAAAAATGTTAGTTCTGCAAAGCGGACATCACTGTCGTAAAGGATACATTTGGAGCCCTCAATCTATAGGGAGAGAAAGCTATAGCACCATGCAGCCTACACGGGGTTAATAAGCATGGTTGGATATCAGTTATCTGCTGTCAGTTCCTTAAATTCCTCCTTCCTACTCAAAAGAATTCTGGTCTGACCTACTCAAACTCTTCCTCTCCTAGGCTGTCCAAAATGTGTTATATTGGACAGATTAATATCTGAGATTTTGTGATGCAAAATCAAGAAGAAAAGAGAAACTAGAAATTGCTGGAGGAGTTTCGTTTTGTTTTTGTTTCTGTTGTGAGGTGTGAGGAGGATTTGGGGGTGTAGCTTGGGAGCACAAACATAATGTCACAGCAGGGGTGAAAGAAGAAACGGTGATAAAAAATGTTGCTAGGACCATTTTTCTTTTTCACCATGTTTGAGAAATACAAATATAGAAGTTTTACTTTAGTTTGAAGTCACTTTTGGTAACATGATCTGTGTTCTGTAAAGATGACCCCAGTGTTATACTGAATCAGAAATTGTGTTATGCTTACAAAGGCATGGATATTCAACATGAAGAAAACCTGGACTAGAGTGTTACATACATGGCTTGAACCATAACGGTTAATCATTTTTGCCAAGTTAGAGAGGACAAACTTGAGGCCAGCATTAGTCAGATTTAATGTCTGCCTACAGTAGACTACCTAAGACTGCGTTAGGCAATTAAAAGGATAGGGCTGGTGATCCTATCAATAACCCTGTAAAACAACAGAAAATAGTTTGCTTCAACAGCACACATTTTAAAAAAATTAATTGCAAAAGTAAATGCTTAGTATAAAAATCCTAATCAATGTCAAAAGTGAAAAATGAAGGTCATCTTTGCTCTCACTCTCACTTTTTAGGGTGTCACTACCACAGTTAACTGTTTTGTGTGCAGAATAATATATATGGCATAAGTCCATTTCTGTGTGTAAAATCCCCAAACCTATGCTTATTTGTACCATGTAGGCAAAGTTCTTCTAAAGGAGTCTTTCTCATATATATGCTCACTTATATATATATAATTCACATATATATATATAAAATTCATACACACATACACATATATATGTATATATATATGTATGAAATCCATTTGTGTTTGAAATGGTTTTCAATTTTGGAAGATCTATGTAGAATTTTAAATACTTTTACGTGGGTTCTCCTTCCTAAAATTTAAAGATCATTTTTTCATATATGTATTGATGAAAGTTGAGTCAGGAAAACAGGAAGCACACTAGGTATTTCAACAATGGGAACATAGTCTTAAATAAGGCTGAAAGAATAAAGGGGGAAAGCCCAGAGATAACAGCAAGAAGTAGCTACCATCTCCAGGGCCAGAAGCACAAAAGGAAGAGGTTAGGGATTTCAAAATCTAGAAGAGTACTGACTCTGTAAGTTGGGGCTCAGATTACTTAAGAGGAGTCATGCTCTGGCTACCATGAATCATTCTGAGAAGAGGGCAATGAAACTAGTTCTAGGAATGCAAATGGGTGCTGTTGGAGTGCGAGCTAGTGTTCTGCAACTGACAGGAACAGGAAGTAAGAATTCTTTCCTCCCCTTCCCTGCCTCCCAGGGTTTTTTCCTGTGCCCCCTCCTGGCCGCTCCAAGCAAAAGGCCATCTGATAGAGGACAAAAGTGTTTTCAGAGTTTTAGTCTCAAGATCACAAGAGTAGGAATTTAGAGTTTTTGGCTTTAGTTTCTTGCTTAGAGCTAGAAGAAGTCTTTATAAGTTAACAATTTGGAAGAAAGTAGATAGTAAGTAGGCTGAAAAACCAATTTATTTGGGATATACCTTTTACTAGTTGTACCAAAATTATCCCTTTTCCTGGAAATAATAGATCTAGTGTCTTCCAAGTATTAATTTGATTGTGATAGTGTTTCTGCCTCTTAAATTTAGCTTCTATTTCAAGCTACATTTTAAAGGTCAGGAGAAACACTTAAAGGTCAGGAGAAACACTTAAAAGTATCTTGAGAGCTGATGATGAAAGCTATATCTTCTGCAGTTAATTTCTGTACTGATTATTGCAATGCCTGCTTCTGATTTTTCTCTAGTATAGTCTAATTTTACTTTTGGTTCTTATTACAGAATTTATGTGAAACTTAAAGTAAATCCACCTTTAGCTATACAATAATCGCTTAGTTTGTGGTATAATTTTACACAAAACACTTCTAGTTTAGTATTTAAAAATTCATTACTAGTTTTATTAAATATTAGTTTTCCCTTTAATCAAGTCTTTGGTGGACAACTGGTGTTTGCATGGAGTCCGGAGGAATATTACATGTCTATGGATATTTAAAAAATATGTAACTTCATGGTTTAGAATCACAGGACCATGCCTAGTTTGGTTTGTAAAAGTAGATCAGCCCCGCTCCAAGGATGAGGAGGGCTATGTATAGATATTTTTTATCTGTCCACCACACTTGAGTGAAGAAATTATTGTGAGTGAACATAAAATTATATTCTGAACATTATTTGAACATTCTTTTGATACTTAGTCTTTTTAATTTAATTTTTTTTATTATACTTTAAGTTGAGGGTACATGTGCACAACGTGCAAGTTTGTTACATATGTATACATATGCCATGTTGGTGTGCTGCACCCATTAACTCATCATTTACATTAGGTATTTCTCCTAATGGTATCCCTCCCCACTCCCCCCTACCCCACATCAGGCCCTGGTGTGTGATGTTCCCCACCCTGTGTCCAAATGTTCTCATTGTTCAATTTCCACCTATGAGTGAGAACCTGTGGTGTTTACTCTTCTGTCCTTGAGATAGTTTGCTCAGAATGATGGTTTCTAGCTTCATCCATGTCCCTACAAAGGACATGAGCTCATTCCTTTTTTATGGCTGCATAGTATTCCATGGTGTATATGTGCCACATTTTCTTAACGCAGTCTGTCATTGATGGACATTTGGGTTGGTTCCAAGTCTTTGCTATTGTGAATAGTGCCACAATAAACATACGTTTGCATGTGTTTTTATAGCAGCATGACTTATAATCCTTTGGGTATATACCCAGTAATGGGATGACTGGGTCAAGTGGTATTTCTAGTTCTAGATCCTTGAGGAATGGCCACACTATCTTCTACATGGTTGAACTAGTTTACAGTCCCACCAACAGTATAAAAGTCTTCCTATTTCTCCACATCCTCTCCAGCATCTGTTGTTTCCTGACTTTTTAATGATTGCCATTCTAACTGGTGTGAGATGGTATCCCATTTTGGTTTTGATTTGCATTTCTCTGATGGCCAGTGACAATGAACATTTTTTCATGTGTCTGTTGACTGCATAAATGTCTTCTTCTGAGAAGTGTCTGTTCATATCCTTTGCCCAATTTTTGATGGGGTTGTTTGATTTTTTTCTTGTAAATTTGTTTGAGTTCTTTGTAGGTTCTGGATTTTAGCCCTTTGTCAGATGGGTAGATTGCAAAAATTTTCTCCCATTCTGTAGGTTGCCTGTTCACTCTGATGGTAGTTTCTTTTGCTGTGCAAAAGCTCTTTAGTTTAATGAGATCCCATTTGTCTATTTTGACTTTTGTTGCCATTGCTTTTGGTGTTTTAGACATGAAGTCCTTGCCCAAGCCTATGTCCTGAATGGTATTGGCTAGGTTTTCTTCTAGGGTTTTTATGGTTTTAGGTCTAACATTTAAGTCTTTAATCCATCTTGAATCAATTTTTGAATAAGCTGTAAGGAAAGGATCAAGTTTCAGCTTTCTACATATGGCTAGTCAGTTTTCCCAGCACCACTTATTAAATAGGAAATCCTTTCCCCATTTCTTGTTTTTGTCAGGTTTGTCAAAGATCAGATGGTTGTAGAGGTGTGGTATTATTTCTCAGGACTCCGTTCTGTTCCATTAGTCTATATCTCTGTTTTGGCACCAGTACCATGCTGTTTCGGTTACTGTAGCCTTGTAATATAGTTTGAAGTCAGGTATCTTGATGCCTCCAGCTTTATTCTTTTCACTTAGGATTGTCTTGGCAATGTGGGCTCTTTTTTGGTTCCATATGAACTTTAAAATAGTTATTTCCAAATCTGTGAAGAAAGTCATTGGTAGCTTGATGGGGATGGCATTGAATCTGTAAATTACCTTGGGCAGTATGGCCATTTTCACAATATTGATTCTTCCTATCCATGAGCATGGAATGTTTTTCCATATCTTTGTGTCCTCTTTTATTTCACTGAGCAGGAACAGTGGTTTGTAGTTCTCCTTTAAGAAGTCCTTCACATCCCTTGTAAGTTGGATTCCTAGGTATTTTATTCTCTTTGAAGCAATTGTGAATAGAAGTTCACTCATGATTTGGCTCTGTGTTTGTCTATTATTGGTGTATAGGAATGCTTGTGAGTTTTGTACATTGATTTTGTATCCTGAGACTTTGCTGAAGTTGCTTATCAGCTTAAGGAGATTTGGAGCTGAGATGATGGGGCTTTCTAAATATACAATCATGTCATCTGCAAACAGGGACAATTTGGCTACCTCTTTTCCTAATTGAATACTCTTTATTTCTTCCTCCTGCCTGATTGCCCTGGCCAGAACTTCCAACACTATGTTGAATAGGAGTGGTGAGAGAGGGCATCCCTGTCCTGTGCCAGTTTTCAAAGCAAATGCTTTCAGTTTTTGCCCATTCAGTATGATATTGGCTGTGGGTTTGTCATAAATAGCTTTATTATTTTGAGATACGACCCATCAATTCCTAGTTTATTGAGAGTTTTTAGCATGAATGGTGGTTGAATTTTGTCAAAGGCTATTTTTTTTTGTGTCTATTGAGATACTCATGTGGTGTTTGTCTTTGGTTCTGTTTATATGATGAATTATGTTTATTGATTTGCATGTGTTGAACCAGTCTTGCATCTCAGGGATGAAGCCCTCTTGATCATGATGGATAAACTTTTTGATGTGCTGCTGGATTTTCTTGGCCAGTATTTTGTTGAAGATTTTTCCATTGATGTTCATCAGGGATATTGGTCTAAAATTCTCTTTTTGTTGTGTCTCTGCCAGGCTTTGGTATCGGAATGATGCTGGCCTCATAAAATGAGTTAGGGAGAATTTCCTCATTTTCTATGGATTGGAATAGTTTCAGAAGGAATGGTACCAGCTCCTCCTTGTACCTCTGATAGAATTCAGCTGTGAATCCATCTGGTCCTGGACTTTTTTTTGGTTGGTAGGCTATTAATTATTGCCTCAATTTCAGAGCCTGTTATTGGTCTATTCAGGGATTCAACTTCTTCCTGGTTTAGTCTTGGGAGGGTGTATGTGTCCAGGAATTTATCCATTTCTTCTAGATTTTCTAGTTTATTTGCGTAGAGGTATTTATAGTATTATCTGATGGTAGTTTGTATTTCTGTGGGATCAGTGGTGATATCCCCTTTATCATTTTTTATTGCATCTATTTGATTCTTCTCTCTTTTCTTCTTTATTAGTCTTGCTAGCAGTCAAACAGTTTTGTTAATTTTTTTAAAAAAACGGCTCTTGGATTCATTGATGTTTTGAAGGGTTTTTTTGTGTGTCTCTATCTCCTTCAGTTCTGCTCTGATCTTAGTTATTTCTTGCCTTCTGCTAGCTTCTAAATGTGTTTGCTCTTGCTTCTCTAGTTCTTTTAACTGTGATGTTAGGGTGTTGATTTTAGTTCTTTCCTGCTTTCTCTTGTGGGCACTTAGTGCTATAAATTTCCCTCTACACACTGCTTTAAATGTGTCCCAGAGATTCTGGTATGTTGTTTCTTTGTTCTCATTGGTTTCAAAGAACATCTTTATTTCTTCCTTCATTTTGTTATGTACCCAGTAGTCATTCAGGAGCAGGTTATTCAGTTGCCATGCAGTTGTGCAGTTTTGAGTGAGTTTCTTTGTCCTGAGTTCTAATTTGATTGCACTGTGGTCTGAGAGACAGTTTGTTATAATTTCTGTTCTTTTACATTTGCTGAGGAGTGCTTTACTTCTAACTATGTGGTCAATTTCGGAATAAGTGTGATGTGGTGCTGAGAAGAATGTATATTCTGTTGATTTTGGGTGGAGAGTTCTGTAGAAGTCTATTAGGTCTGCTTGATGCAGAGCTGAGTTCAAGTCCTGGATATCCTTGTTAACTTTCTGTCTCGTTGATCTGTCTAATGTTGACAGTGGGGTGTTAAAGTCTCCCATTATTATTGTGTGGGAATCTAAGTCTCTTTCTAGATCTCTAAGGACTTGCTTTATGAATCTGGGTGCTCCTGTATTGGGAGCATATATATTTAGGATAGTTAGCTCTTCTTGTTGAATTGATCCCTTTACCATTATGTAATGACCTTCTTCGTCTCTTTTGATCTTTGTTGGTTTAAAGTCTGTTTTATCAGAGACTAGGATTGCAACTCTTGCTTTTTTAATTTTCCATTTGCTTGGTAGATCTTCCTCCATCCCTTTATTTTGAGCCTATGTATGTCTCTTCATGTGAGATGGGTCTCCTGAATACAGCACACTGACGTGTCTTGAGTCTTTATCCAGTTTGTCAGTCTGTATCTTTTAATTGGAGCATTTAGCCCATTTACATTTAAGATTAATATTGTTATCTGTGAATTTGATCCTGTCATTATGATGTTAGCTGGTTATTTTGTTCATTAGTTGATGCAGTTTCTTCCTAGCATCGATGGTCTTCACAATTTGGCCTGTTTTTGCAGTGGCTGGTACTGGTTGTACCTTTCCATGTTTAATACTTTGTCCAGGAGCTCTTGTAAGGCAGGCCTGGTGGTGACAAAATCTCTTAGCATTTACTTATCTCTAAAGGATTTTATTTCTCCTTCACTTAACGAAACTTAGTTTGGCTGCATATGAAATTCTGGGTTGAAAATTATTTTCTTTAAGAAGGTCAAATATTGGCCTCCACTCCCTTCTGGCTTGTAGAGTTTCTGCTTAGAGATCTGCTGTTTGTCTGATGGGCTTCCCTTTGTGGGTAACCCGACCTTTCTCTCTGGCTGCCCTTAACATTTTTTCCTTCATTTCAACCTTGGTGAATCTGACAATTATGTGTCTTGGGGTTGCTGTTCTCAAGAAGTATCTTTGTGGTGTTCTCTGTATTTCCTGAATTTGAATGTTGGCCTGCCTTGCTAGGTTGGGGAAGTTTTCCTGGATGATATCCTGCAGAGTGTTTTCCAACTTGATTCCATTCTCCCCATCACTTTCAGGTACACCAATCAAATGTAGATATGGTCTTTTCACATAGTCCCATATTTTTTGGAGGCTTTGTTCGTTTCTTTTACTCTTTTTTCTCTAAACTTCTCTTCTTGCTTCATTTCATTAATTTGGTATTTAATTACTGATACCCTTTCTTCCACTTGATTGAATCGGCTGTGGAAGCTTATGCATGTGCCATGTAGTTCTCATGCCATGGTTTTCAACTCCATCATGTCGTTTAAGTTCTTCTCTATGCTATTTATTCTAGTTATCCATTCGTCTAATCTTTTCTCAAGGTTTTTAGATTCTTTGTGATGGGTTCGAACATCCTCCTTTAGCTTGGAGTAGTTTGTTGTTACTGATCTTTTGAAGCCTACTTCTGTCAAATCGTCAGAGTCGTTCCCCGTCCAGCTTTGTTCCATTGCTGGTGAGGAACTGCGTTCCTTTGGAGGAAAAAAGGCACTCTGCTTTTTAGAATTTTCAGCTTTTCTGCTGTGGTTTCTCCCCATCTTTGTGGTTTTATCTATCTTTGGTCTTTGATGATGGTGACCTACAAATGGGGTTTTGGTGTGGATGTCCTTTCTGTTGATGTTGATGCCATTCCTTTCTGTTTGTTAGTTTTCCTTCTAACAATTGGGTTCATCAGCTGCAGGTCTGCTGGAGTTTCCTGGAGGTCCACTCCTGACCCTGTTTGCCTGGGTATCACCAGTGGAGGTTGCAGAACAGCAAATATTGCAGAATAGTAAATGTTGTTGCCTGCTCCTTCCTCTGGAAGCTTCATTTCAGAGGGGCACCTGGCTGTATGAGGTGTCAGTCGGCCCCTACTGGGAAGCGTCTCCCAGTTAGGCTACTCAGGGGTCAAGGACCCACTTGAGGAGGCAGTCTGTCTGTTCTCAGATCTCAAACTCCGTGCTGGGAGAACCACTACTCTCCTCAAAGCTGTCAGACAGGGATGTTTAAGTCTGCAGAAGTTTCTGCCACCTTTTTTTCAGCTATGCCCTGCCCCCAGAGGTGGAGTCTACAGAGGCAGGCAGGCCTCCTTGAGCTTCCATGGGCTTCACCCAGTTCTAGCTTCCTGGACGCTTTGTTTACCTAGTCTAGCCTCAGCAATGGCAGGTGCCCCTCCCCCAGCCTCACTGCTGCCTTGCAGTTGAATCTCAGACTGCTGTGGTAGCAGTGAGCAAGGCTCCATAGGCATGGGTACTTGGTCTTTTTTTATTTTTATTTTTTTAAAGAAATTCAAATTGTTTGCTGTATTCTTGCTTGTGAGGCTTACATCATGCCCAGAGGTTATTTAACACAATTACAAATGAACTATAATTTAAATATGTGCAGTAACATACCTCATTTTTTTATTTCCAATTGAGAAGAGCAAATTGATCACTGGAGAATACATTAAGTAAATAATCTATTAGAACCAAACAACCCCCACATTTCATATGTTTAATTGAATAGTATCCTGTTATTCTTCTAAGAAAAGGAGAATTTACTGAAATTTCAGTAGAGTTGAATGTCACCACTTCCCAACTCCAAATTTTTCAAATCTACTAAAAGTGGATATTGAAACGGAAAACTTCACTTTTCAAAGTTAGTAATTCTTTTGCAAATTAAAGTGATATTTAATAAAATTTGGTGAAATAAAATGTACAAAATATATTAAGTGTCAGAGTCTATGCTAGGCACTAAAGATTAAAAAGGATGAATAAAATGATAAACACATGTATTTGTGAACCAAAAATAAAATTCTTAGCCCCCCCCAGCTAACTGATACACCCTTTCCTCAGCCAAGGGCATTCCAAAGTTAACCTGAAAAGCTAGTTCAGAGCATGGTGGGAAGCAGGGGTTGGACACCATTATATTGCTCTCCATTTGCAATCCAGGCACAGCTTACCAGGATTAACATTAAAACAGAAATCTCAAGACTGATGAAACAGCAATAAGACACCAAATAATTCCAGCCTGACTCTAGTATAGCATCACACAATGGATAGCAGGCCCTGAAAGAAATCAAACTATTTTACCCCAAAATATATTTTTTTGACATATTTTGAAGTGGCTGTGCAAAGCTGTCTCTTGTGGGGAAAATCTACATTCTTTAGAGAATCTTCATTCATTTCCAAGTTTTCTCCCTGATCCAGGAGAGAATTAACTAAGAGTCTGACATCTTTTTAGGTGTGATAAGAGATTTGAAGCCTGCTACCTGGCGGTTTCATCTGAATGATGAAACCTTGGTTTCCACAACACTTTATCTTAACACAGACATTCCTTTCTATTGATTTCAGGTGTTTAAGTAATAACTTTTAACTAATTGCCAATCAGAAAAATCTTTGAATCTTCCTATGACCTGGAAGCTCCCTGCAACCTCCCTGCAGATATATCTGCTTCAAGTTGTCCTACCTTTCTGGACTGAACCAATGTACATCTTACATGTATTGATTGGTGTCTTATGTGTCCCTAAAATGTATAAAGTCAAGCTGTTGCCCAACTACTTTGGGTACATAATATCAGGACCTCCTGAGGCCGTGTCACCAGCATGTCCTTAACCTTGACAAAATAAACTTGTAAATTGATTGAGACTTGTCTTAGATACTTTGTGGTTTATAAAGTATAGATATATCTAAAAATACTATATTGCAATATTGTGGGACTGCTAAGATAATAGAAGAATATGCTTAGTAAAGAATAAAGGTGATATAGTGAAGGGAATGATGAAGCAAGATTCTTTGGGGGTGGAAGGTCCAGACAGAGGCTTGAGAAGAAGATATGAGGCTTGAACTATGAAGTCTTAGATATTATCTATTGGCAAGAAGCACCTATTTCCTTCTCTTCAATGTCCCTACACCTTGAGGTTGGAAGGCTAATAACTGTAATGAGAGGCTGTGGTGCAAAATTTGCAAGGCAAAGGGAGGTAGAGTTCATTTTTCCTTTAGTAGTGATAGCAGCTGAGGTATATGATCCAGTATATATATATATATTTGCAATGATCAGACTCCTTGTTTCACTGCCAGCCTTGGCTGTGGAACAACTGTGACACAGGCAGCCATGTGACCTGAAAACTTTTTGGTGGCCCCTGACCTGTGTTCCTCTAGTCCTTTCAACAGTTTTTTTGGCAATTCATGCCTCGTATTAAATGCCTTTCTGTCTGGCATAGCCAGCTGACTTTTATTTCTTATACTGGACCTTGACTGGCACAAAGGGTTTGGAAGATGAATAGGAGTTCAACAAGTGAACAGAGGAAGAAAGACACATTCTATAATGCCTAAAGCAAACAGAATGAGCAAACTGATGGAGGCCATGAAACACCAGGATATGTTAAAATGAATTAAAATAGGTCATCATTGCTGGAGTGTAAGAAGGTGAGAAGACAGAAAATGAGGTTGTCAAGTTAAAAAGAAAAGATTATGAAGTAAAGTATGGCTTTTCTGAAGAGAAAGCCCAGGTAAGCATGTAGACTAACAGCAATCACCATAAATTCTACTCAGGTTTAGATATTTGAATTGAATTAAATTTTTTGTGTGTGTGAGTGGAAAATGTTCTTAGGACTATGCATGTTTGTTTTCCAATAGTTTTCCATTTTAGAAAGAATTAAGGCTTCAGAAAAATTATTTTTCATGCTCAGAGTACATTTCCTTTTTTGTTATCCAAAAGAATCTTCAGTAATGCATATTTTAGATTTTTTGGAATAGTATGCAAAGAGGGAAAGGGGGGAAACTGAAATGTGTAGTTGGGGGATATTTTTTGTCTTCCCTTGACATTTGCATCAATTTAAAAGAAAATTTCTTATAAAGCATAAATTTATCTGAAACTTCTCTTCTTATAAATTACTGTAGCACAAGGTAAGAAGCAAGATAATAGCAAAAAAAAAAAAAAAAAAAAAAAAAAAAAAAAAAAAAAAAAAAGAGGGGACACTTGCTTAGGACACATTTGACAGTAACAAGGATTGATATGACTAGTCCCAGGTATAGGAAGCTGCTGCCAAATTGTTGAAAAAATTTTTGAGGTCATTTCCTTTGCTTACTCTACAAATTTTCTCCACTGTGTTTTCACACGGTACTCTCTTGGAAATGCGCCTCTGACTTTTCCGTAGTCCAAGGGAAACTGAACAAACACAGGTCGCTAGGACCCATAATGTTTGCAAAAAAAAAAAAAAAGTGTGAAAACTATGTATGTCTTTAAAAAGGCAAACAAAAGCAAAGAAACACTATTCCTTTTTTAAGGAGTCATACTAATGTGATTCAAACTTTTAAAAAGAACGCAGTAGGAGCTAGTTTGTTTGGCCAGGTCTTTTATGTACCTTTGCTAAGATGATCCTTTCAAAAAGCAGAATATTCTCTCTTTCTGTAGACTTATCTGACTTTTTGCAGGGGAGCAGAGTTATTTGCTCATGGAATTTGTTTATAAATGTACAATTCTACATGTAAACTAAAGTGTAATGCAGATGTGTTTTCTAGATATTATTTATTAAATAATTAGCTGTCAATTGCAGACCTAAAAGGATCATTCTAAAGAATGAATATATTCATATGGTGAAAACACATATTTTCTAAATTATAAACTTAATTATAAAGAAATATTCAAAAATAGTTATTGTATAGTGAGGTTCTGCTCTCAATTTTTAACCCGTTTTAAATAAGGTTGCTGAGCTCCTTAGCCATATTATCCCCTCTCTTATCATCTAGATTTCTCAGTCACCGTTTGTGGAACACATCTATCTCTGATAGGATGGTTATTTATCAGAGCTTTGTATATCAAGAAAAAAGATCTAGTCTCATTCACAAAGTTGAAGAAGGCTCTGCAATTAATGTAACATTATTTGCCCTATTCTTGCTGGCAAGAGCACAGATCTAATGCATTTTTTTGGGGACTGGAGGATTTGTCACTTTTATGATGCTTCTTGAGAAATGTCAATTTTCAGGGGAATGATTTCCTTTTACTTTAGAGTTCACTGGAAATACGTCTTGCCCCTCTCTGTTCTGTGACCTCTCAGATCTCTGAAGTCCCTGTATCGCTCTCTCATTTTCTACAGTGGTGAGAGAGATGTTGTAGTGCTTGGATTTTTGAAAAGAAGAGAAAAAGTTTGAAGGTGAGATGCCCTTCCTCAAATACAACTTTCTCCCTCCACAATGCCAAAGCCATGGACTCTATAATGCATTTGTCATGTTATCAGTGAGTTCTGAACTATAGCAACCTGGAGGGTTGCTGTTTAACCATTTCAAGGTTACTTCTGTGCAGGCTGTACTCCTTTGGGCAGACAATTCACTATTCCCAAATCATTGCACTTTACTTCTTCCCTGCTTAGTCATACAGTTCCTTCTGCTTCAAATGCCTTTCGACCTCATTTCTCACTGTGACACTGCTACCCATCCTTTGAAATGAAGTTAAAAGGATGCTTCCAACATAAGGCCTTTTCTAACAACTCTATAGACTTAAGTGATCCCATCCTTCCTTGCAACCCAGATTCCTTAATTTTACTATGTGGCTGATATCTTAAGCTATAATTTTTGGTTCTTTGCCTTATCACCTCATTATTTTATGTAACTGTAACTGTATCTTATCTCCAAAAAACATCTGAAGGACGGTTTCTCCCTTGTTAGAAGTAAGCTCCTTTGAGAACAAGATTATTTTATATGATTGTGTTAATTATCATAACAGATAAATACCAAAATTAAAATACAGTCACGCATTGCTTAACAATGGGAATATATTCTGAAAAATGGCTTGTTAGGTGATTTTTTTGCTGTACAAACATTATAGAATATATTTACACAAAAATAGATGGCACTGAAACCTAGTGTACACCTAGGCTACATGTTATAGCCTATTGATCCTAGGCTACAAACTTGCACAGCATGTTACTATGTGGAACACTATAAGTAACTGTAACATAATGGTAAGTATATGTGTTATCTAAACATAATATAGAAAAGGCATGGTAAAAACACAATATAAAAGATTAAAAATGGTACCCCTGTACAGGGTACTTATTATGAATGGAGTTTGCAGGACTAGAAGTTGCTCTAGGTGAGTCAGTGAGTGGTGAATGAATGTGAAGGCCTAGGATATTACTGTATTCTACCGTAGACTTTATAAATGCTGTATGCTTAGCTTATACTACATTTATAAAATCTTTTCCATAATAAATTAACTTTAGCTTACTGTCTTATTTTATAAATTTTAAACTATTCTTTAACTTTTTGACTCTTTTGTGGTAACTTAGCTTAAAACACAAACATTATATAAAAATATTTTCTTCATATCCTTATTCTATTTTTTAAAGTTTTAAAACTTTCTAAACTTTTTTCTGCCAAAAATGACACAAACACATACATTAGCCCAAGACTCAAAGTGTCAGGATCATCAATATCACTGTTTTTTACCTCCATGTCTTGTCCAACTGGAAGGTTTTCAGGGGCAATAACATACATGGAGCTGTCATCTCCTATGATAACAGTGCTGCCTTCTGGAATACCTCCTGACCCGCCTGAGCCTGTTTATAGTTAACTTTTTTTAAGAAGTAGAAGTACACTCTAAAATAATGATAAAAACTATAGTAAATAAACCAGTAACAGTCATTTATTATCAAGTATTATGTACTGTACATAATTGTATGTGCTATATTTCTATATGACTGGAAGTGCAGTAGGTTTGTTTACACCATCATTACTACAAATGTGAGTAATGCATTGCACTACAACATTATGACAGCTACAATATCACTAGGTAATAGAAATTGTTTGGCTCCATTATAATCTTATAGGATAACCATTGTATATGCTGTCTGTTGTTGACTGAAATGTTATTATGCAGCACATGACTGTAGTTTAACACAACTTAAGCTTATTCTCCCTCTCAAAGCACTTTAATGTGGTTTCTGGCTGTTTTCTGTGTGGTGATGCAGAAACTCAGGGTCTTTCCATCTTGGGGCATTGCCATCTTCAAAATGTGGATTCCAAAGATGCCATATAAGGGAAAGAGAATAGAGAGAGCATATTTGCTTCTTAACCATGTTGACGCAGAAGGAATCATATCTCTTCTTCTTACTTTCTAGCTACCTGCCCTCATCTAGATGCAAAGAAAGATAAAAAAATATAGTGTCTGCCTAGGAAGACACTTCCCTAGGCACTGTGGGATAGGAACACATAACTTTGTTGAACAGGTAGCTCGACTACAACCGTACAGTCTGTTAGGTTTCTACAGCTACCATGTCTCATAAAGGTCCTTGATATGTGTTTATAAATAAGTAAACAGTGAATAAATACTGTGTGCCAGGTCATGGGTAAAGGCAATTAGAAGGTGAGAGCTCCCTTCATTACACCTTATTCAAAAATTAACTAAAGATGGATTAAAGACTTAAATGTAAGGCCTAAAACCATAAAAACCGTAAAAGAAAACTTAGGCAATACCATTCATGACATAGGCATGGACAAACCTTCATGACTAAAACATCAAAAGCAATGACAACAAAAGCCAACATTGACAAATGGGATCTAATTAAACTAAAGAGTTTCTGCATCGCAAAAGAAACTACCATCAGCGTGAACAGGCAACCTACAGAACGGGATAAAATTTTTACAATCTACCCATCTGACAAAGGGCTAATATCCAGAATCTGCAAAGAACTTAAAGAAATTTACAAGAAAAAAACAACCCCATAAAAAAGTGGGCAAAGGATATGAACAGACACTTCTCAAAAGAAGACATTGATGCAGCCAACAGACACATGAAAAAATGCTCATCATCACTGGCCGTCAGAGAAATGCAAATCAAAACCACAATGAGATACCATCTCATGCCAGTTAGAATGGCGATCATTATAAAGTCAGGAAACAACAGATGCTGGAAAGGATGTGGAGAAATAGGAACACATTTACACTGTTGGTGGGAGTGTAAATTAGTTCAGCCATTGTTGAAGACAGTGTGGCGATTCTTCAAGGATCTAGAAATAGAAATACCCAGTGATCCCATTACTGGGTATATACCCAAGGGATTATAAATCATGCTACTATAAAGACACATGTACACATATGTTTATCACAGCACTATTCACAATAACAAAGACTTGGAACCAACCCAAATGTCCATCAATGATAGACTGGATTAAGAAAATGTGGCATATATACCCCATGGAATACTATGCAACTATAAAAAAGGATGAGCTCATGTCCTTTGCAGTGACATGGATGAAGCTGGAAACCATTATTCTCAGCAAACTATCACAAGGACAGAAAACCAAACACTGCGTGTTCTCACTGATAGGTGGGAATTGAAGAATGGGAACACTTGGACACAGGGTGGGGAACATCACACATGGGGGCCTTACTTGGGGTGGGTGACTGGGGGAGGGATAGCATTAGGAGATATACCTAATGTAAATGACGAGTTGATGGGTGCAGCAAACCAACATGGCAAATGTATACCTATGTAACAAACCTGCATGTTGTACACGTGTACCCTAGAACGTAAAGTATAATTAAAAAGAAAAAGAAAAAAAAAGTATAAATATGGCAAAGAAAGAAGAAAAAGAAGAAAAAAAAAAAGGAAGGTGAGAGCCACAAGTTCATATATGTTTTGTGGGTACCAGATGTAATGGTTCACAAACTTAATGTAGATGGGAGAGTAGTTATTTTGTTGTAAGAAGACACAATCAGTTTGGAACTTATCTGTGTTTCTTTAACTATGCCTTGACCCAGAGGTCACAGATTGTTCTACAGAAATACTGTCAAGTATAGTATATGAAAATATATAGTCATCTTTTTTCTAAGAACGTTTTATGTTTTAACCTCCTTAAAAATCATGTATTTGCCCTAAATAAATTACACCTGGTAGAACATTCTAGAAGGAATGTTTCTATTTTGAAAAATAATTGTTCTCATTGTTGGAAAAACATCCGTTTGTTCTAATGATTTAAGAGGCATTCTATTACTTTGGGAAAGACTCAGATTTCTAATAGGCAGGGGCATAATCATTTCTAAGGAAATGAATTTTTCCTGTGGAAAGATTCATTGGTACTGCTTTTGCTATTTTTTTGCTATGAAGAGGCAATAGATAGGCTATCTCTTCAAAGGTATATAATGTTACAAAGTGACAAGGTGTCAAACGCACAGGCTAGAATAGAATATCTCTTAATGCAGCATATTTTTTTGGAAGCTGCTAGCCTCCATTAAATTGTACAAGTGAACAAAACTGATAGTTGTTAAAAAACACACACACACACATAAGGCATCAGCCATAGTATGTTTAGAATCTGCAAATAAAACATACTCTTTAGATTTGAACCTCCACTTCATTTTACATGTATGTTTACTCAGGAATTGTTATGCCTTTTCACTTTTATCATCCTTTTATCACAGCTGTGTGAAAAACTACAGTTGAGCAGTGTTCATGTTTTTACTAAAATACATTTTATTTCATGCTATGAGGCAGATTGCTAACGTTTGCTACTTTTATTATTATTGCTGCATGACTCCCTCCACTCCAGTTAAAGGTTGTGTCAGTATTTCTACGGAAAAAGTCCTTTTTATTTATGTATTTGTTTTTATTCTATTATTGCTTTCTAAGCAGAGATGAATCTCAGAAGAACTCATGCTAAGTTAAAAAATTGGACAAATAAAACCTAAGCACCAAACACTGACTATAAATTCTACACAAATTTTGCATCTAAAATGGAGGTAAAGTTCAAAGAGGATTTCTCTCACAGGATTTTATAAAAAAGTAATGTTTAAATTGGGACTTTACCACTCAAGTTCTTGAAACAGAGGGTGATGTTATCATACTCCAGATTTCAAGAAATCAGATGAGCTGTTAGACAGTCCTCTGTGGATTGAAAGGTGGTATACATATCTTTACCTGGAAGTAACTTCTAGCTGTGTAATATATTTAGGATAGAGAATTGAGTTTTCTTTGTCATCACTGTAGTTTAGAAGATGTACTACTCATTTAGTTTTGCCAAAGTGAGGGCCACCATCCATGTTTGGGAGCATCATTTTAACTCTTTTTCTACATTTGGCATAGAAAGGGTGGGTGCTGTTTTATTTTTATGTCACCCTGCTAACCACCCTGCTGGCAGAACAACTGGACAATATAAACCAACAAACATAAACATTTTATAACTTCAGATTTAAAGATATTTTGTCTTTATCTAGTGATAATCCACTCATCCATAAATACGGATAGGCACATGCCAGGGACAAGTGAAAACAATGTCCTTGAAGCAATGGGCTAGGAAGCTGGCAAGTGGTAAAATCACCAGGGAAAATATCCTGGTTGCTTTGCTGATATGGTAGTTACTCTCTTACTTTTTCAACCACATTTTCTAATGTGTTTAGGCACAGGGACATGGAAAGAAGTCTGGAGTGGGCAAGGCTTACATAAAACTTGCTTAGTTCTTTAGCTTCCTTTGGACCCTCTAGGGGGCTAGCATGGAATACAAAAGAGGCAGAGGACAAGCTCAGGGATCAGGGCTCAGATGTCTTCTGCAATCTGTGATCCTGTAATCGCGAAGACCCTTGCTACTGTGGTCTCCACCAAGTATTCCAGATATCTGCCATTAATTGTATTGGTGCCCATTTACCATCTTGGCTAGTGCAGTAGCACTGAATCCTACCAATTTCCTAATAATAAAGTATACTGTATTGCTACCCTAACAGAGTTAGAAAATGAAGTATTAATAAAATTCTAAACCGGTGCTCCTGAGATGTCTTGGCAGCACCACCTCCAAAGCAAGGCAGGGCTGTGTGATTAAAAATCTTCAAGTTCTTTACCACATCGAGGGTGCATTTGTTTAATTATTAAACATTTCTTAGGCGCCCAACAAACAAGACTGGTCAGTGAAATGTGTACCACATGTAAGGACTCTTCAGAATGTGTGCTTATTTATAACCACTGTGATTAGAAGTCTAAAACAATAAACATTTGAGAGCATTAGAGGATAGTCTAACAACTGTGAACAAATGAAACTTAGTCTGGGACACTGGCAACACAAATTTGATTGTTTTCTAAGGCAAGAGGAAGTAGTACAGCCTGAAACCATCTAGAAAAGCACTGTAGCAAATATAGATATGTAACTGAAAAAATAATCACAGAGACATGAAATGCCTTAATTTATAATGGGAAGAAAGGGAAAAATTTTGTGTGCATTTCCAGCGTACCTCTCTGGGACTTCCTTACATCCATACAGAAAACACATTATATCTGAGATTTGCTCTGCAGATTGGGGAGGGAAATTATGCCCTCCACCTCAAGGCTGGGAGCTGAATATTTTCGAATAGATGCATCTGGGCTGTGTTGGAAGAAGATACACTCAAAACTGTCCAAGGAGACAGAAGTCCATCTGTGTATAAAAGCCCGAATTGGGTTGCTTTTTCTTCTGTTGTTGTAAAAATCCATTCTGTTCAAATCCCAGCTAATGAAAATGTGCATCTGTAAATAAAAAATATCAAGGGAATGTAATAATCCTGCAGCTGCTGTCCACTTAACTTTCCTTATAAAAAATAACTCAATTTTCTGGTCTGAATGTTCTTGCTATTTAGCAATGTGATGGCAATTTGAGTGAGAAAAAATAAGTATGGAAATCTATTTATGTATAACAACCTTGGCAATAAGTGCAGCTATGCAATAAATATATAGTCATTTGGTTTTGTAATTGTGTGGATACTTGAGGTCCAGGATCTGACCCCAGAAATCCATTACCTGGCTGCTTAAATTACTGTTTTATTTGCGCATGCTATTAATTAATCTTTCTCTAACCTCGGACTGTCACTGTGCATAGGTTAGCCAGGCAACCTTCCATGTTTTATAATTGGAGAATAGAAGGGGTCCTGGCCAAAAATTTCCTCCCTCTTCGCATTCCATGGTGACTAAAATGTTTACAAGTTATTAAAATTTTTTTCTGGAAAAGATGTTAGCTAAAATTATATAAAAATTCCTCTCATTTATGATAATACATTGTAAATGAAAATGGGGCAGGATCTCAAAGAAAAAGGAAACAAAATAAGTTTTGATGAAGCAAGAGAAAGATCTGAGAACAATGTTATCTTTGCAAGATCATCTCCCCTAAATGCTTGGAAATTCTTACAGATCCTGGCATTTATTCCATTGCTATTATGACCATGAGATGAGAAGAGGGATGAGTGAAGCCTATTAAGAATAATTTTATCCTAAGAGATGAGAACTCCACAGATAGGTTGTCTGATTAGAGTGAGTGAAAGCAAAGTGGAAGGAGCAGTCTTAAAGACAAAGATCCCACAAACCAATAACAGAAAGTCTAATATAGAACTAGAGGGATTGGTGCTGTCAAATACCAACAAAAATAAGCAGAATTGTGTAGCTACCAAGCTTCTTTTTTTCCCCCTGTATTTTGACAGTTTATTTACATATTAGTCTTACCTTATATTAACAATATTAATATACTATGGTAATAGGAAAGACTCTGAGTTCTAACTCTGAGAGACACATCTCAGGGGAGATATACTGACTGTGCCTTCTAATTTTTCAAGATGTGTACTTATTTACCTCTCATGCTGTTAATCCACGTTTGGTTTTGACTGATTCCGCCTGAAACCTATAGAAGAGAAAGACGTTAAAACTTAATAAGCAGTCCATGTCCTGGGAGCAATCAGTTTTAACTTCCTTGTTTTTTTACTTTATTTTTTTTAACTTTTCAAAGTAATCAGCAAACCTTTTATT
Organism: Chlorocebus sabaeus; assembly: GCF_047675955.1. NCBI lineage: Eukaryota > Metazoa > Chordata > Mammalia > Primates > Cercopithecidae > Chlorocebus > Chlorocebus sabaeus. Next base: position 62,818,130 of record NC_132924.1, read on the forward strand.
GAAATGACTCTTATAACAGGAAATTGTAATCCTCATGACTTGAAGAGTTTGTTCTAGTGAAATTATGTAGTGGTTTAGAGAAAAGTCAAGGGTTTTTCTTAGCATCTCTTCTCTTAATCCCTTTACTTGCAATTTCAGATTTCCTTGGAGCTTTTTAAAAAACGAAGTACATTAACTTGCTTGTGTGAAATTGCTGCCTTGTTCGGTGGTATCTCATTTTTCATGGTGGCCACAGCTGAAATGCTTTTCTCTGTTCAGCCTGATTGTGCCACCATGCCCACTGTTCCCTGAAACAATGAGATTGATGACAGTATTTTGTGTTTACCTGAAAGCTCCTCCATCTCTACCAATCCATTTTAATTTTTATGTCTTTTCATGAGAGGCAACCAGAGGAAATCAAATAAACTTGCATAATTCTGTTTTGAAATTCAGCTGCTTATTCTCAGTTTGAAGAGTGGTAACTAGACAACAAGAGGCAGCTGGATACAGTCCAGGGTCTTCTGGAGGCTGGTGGATTGAAGACATGTTTAGTAATTTCTGTTGCTATTTCCCTGCATTTTATTTGATAGTCGTAATCAAATTTTTATAGGTACCTTGGATGATTAGGTGCATTATTTTTTCTGAAAAAATTATTCCTCAAAAAATGCACTCGTAATTGTGTTTTCTTCTGAAAGACGGGGAAAACATCATTATGTAGACAGAGACTTTTCCCCCACCATGCTAAACCGCTAAAATGCTAATGTTGATGGGCATTTGTAGTTGACTTATATTGGGCACAAAATTGTGCTAGACAAACTCTTCATGAATAAGCAACATAATCTCTATTTATCATCAAAGTGTTTGTCTTTTCTACTAATTAGAAGCTCATTATATACCCCCATTTTCTACCTTGTGCACTGAGAGCTTTCAGATAGTACATAAGACTTTTTCTAGGGTCCTTAGAAAACAGAGCCTGAGGCAAAGCTGAGGTGCTAATGCTTTATTGGTAAATCTAATTCCAGGGCTCTGAGAGTGAGCAAAAAGTTAAGTTGTAAAGAGGAAGACAGCAAACATAAGGTGGTACATCACTGAACTATGCTTGGCTTCATAAAGAAACACAGGCAATTTTCCAGCCATGCAAGAGGCTTTCTGTCAGATTGTTTAAAAGTACCTTGCCCCCAGATGGTTCATGTAAGGGGGGAATGCAAAGCAACTTATCTACAGGTTCCCTCCCATCTACAGTCACTCAATAATCAGAGTAAACACTACGAGGCATTGACACTCCTGCGTTTTGTGGTTGTCACTAAGTTGTACAACTGAAGAAGCCAATTCCCATGTCCTGTAGCTGGGTACTTCATCTGAGTCAAAAAGTAGTGGGAAGAGACAAGGATTTCAGGCTTTGTCAGTTGCAATTGGTTGAACCACACAGCTCTGCTGGTTTTAGAGTTGGCCTATGAGGTGGTGACTTAGAAGAACAGGTTAAAAGTCTTGAGGATAAGTTAGATGGAGAGAATCTAAGGCTGTGTTTTGATGTATCTAATTAAAGCATAGTCTACCCTCGTTAGCTATTATTTGCTGTATGCCCTAAAATAGGTTTTTGCCTCCTTCTACTGTTTGTTTTGTATATCCATTTCTCCCATAGCTTTTCTTATTTAGTTTATTTTTTGCTTTGTTTTAGTTTTTATATAGTGGGATAAAATTTCCCTTTCTTCTTCTGGTCCTTCAAAAGCTAAGAGTTATGCCACAACATGAAGAAAGGACACTGCTTGATTTAGAAATTACCAAGTTGGAAGATAGTCTTCAACAATGAATAAGGCAATTTCTCAACAATCCAACAAAGATATAGGTAATTATATTGAACTGATTTGTAGTTGAACAGCAAGTATAAATAGTAACAATTTGATCAGTCACAATTACTAAAAGTGCTTTGAGGTCCTCTTTATGGGCAAGAAAAATTACGAGCAATAATATGGGAATTACAGTAATTGGCAATGTGCCCAGACCCAAATTCATGTGAAGAGACAGATTAAGATGATTTTTTTAAATCATATTGACTATATTGAACACTAGAGTCAAAATTGACCATGGAGTATCTTTGAGATCGTAACCTTCCTAACTGACATCTTCTGAGTCCAGAGCTCAATTCTTACACTTACTAGTTTTGTGACTTTGGGCAGTTATTCACCTTCTCTAAGCCTTAGGTTTCCTCATCTGTCAAGTTGCATTGAGAAGCACTTTGCTGTGCTCCATAAACCCTACAAATTTTGTAGTTGTATAAAGAAAATAAATTGATACATAAAGATATTTTAGTATGGACCTTTTAATTTTTAAAATGTAAGTGGCTCTCAGACTCCTTATGAAACTCTAAGGGCTCCACGGTGCTCTTCCATTCAACTTTTTCTACTCTACCAAGATTGTAATTTTCAAATAATGCTGTATTCAAAGTATTCTCTGAACTGTATCTCACTTCATTTATCATGTAGCTTGCTGCCCACTATCTGCATAAAATTCAGATTTTCATTTTTTCTTTGAGATTTTCCTATAACTCTCCTGTCAGTTTCTTTTTGTTCCATGATTTGCATGTTAAGAAACACTCTACTCAATATTTTAGTCAATTCATCAACTGAAAAGGCTTCATTGAGAAACTACTATGTGTAGGCATGCTTTAAAGCATTAGACATTCAGCAGTGAAAAGGACAGATTTTGCAATCTCCAGATGCTTATTCTCAAGACAGATGAATATATAAAGAAATACATAGAATATGGTAACTACTAGTACTGAAAGCCAACAAAGGTGATATTGTGAGGAACCTGGGTGAGACTGAAAATCTTGGAAAGAAGGATCATGACCCCAGAGTACCATATATCTGGGGTCTGGTAGTAGTGCAACCAGGAAGGTCTCTCACAACTTCTAGTTATTATCAACCCTGAGAGTCAAAAACTTCTTACTCTTAAAGTATGATTCATGAACTGTTGTCATTTCATGAAAACTTTTCTCAGTATGAATTCATTCTTATCAGATGTTATATTTGTGGTTTTCAGCACCAAAAATGTTAGGGTATTTACTGCTTCAGTTGACAGATATAATGGATTGGAGAAAACAAGAAGTTTCTGAAATGTTAGAGTGATTCAAAGTTGGGGGTAGCAAGAACATTCCTTGAGACTTATGAAAGGCAGAAAACTGGGTTGTTATGTAATTTATAGATCTAACTCAGTATAGTAATATCTAGAATCTTTAAAGAAGTTTTTAAATACATGAGTTTATAGCTTGCAAGATGCTATAAAGTGAATGGCAACTTCTTTCACTTTTTTTCTCTACTCTTAGGACAATTACTTTTTTCATGTGCTTGATGAATGCAAGAAATACAAAAGAGCTTTAGAAGGCTTAAAACTGTTGTATACAATAAAATAAATACTAGAATCTTTTTCATCTCTTTTAGTATGGAAACAACCATATTCTAATTTTTAAAAATTTATTTTGTAACCAAGATATGTGGTTTGAAAGGTTTCGGTTTGAAAACTTATTGGTAGTGAAAAGGAAATACAATTGGGCAGATTTGAATTGCTAGAGGTTGATGTTCCATAATGTTTAGAAACATCACCTAAGTGAATTTCAGTGTGCCTGCAGGTTGTGTTTTGGGGGAAACTGAATATCATTAAAAGGAATTGATGAGCTATATACATTTAATGATGCATTAATTTTTAAAGCTTTTTGATTCTTGAAACTCTCGTGTAACATCAACAGTTAAAAATCTCAATGAACAGCACTAACTTTTGTACTTTAGAAATTATTTTGAAATAGTACAAATGAATCTATATCTACTCTCATCCTCCCCACCGCATCTGAAGATGAGAATATATGTCCTGTGGCTGGTAATCTTTTTTTTCAAATCTTGTTTTATTTTAACTTTTTGCAATTGTATTATTTTGTTATCTTTTGTGAACTGTATTAGTTTCCTAAAGCTGCCATAACAAATTATCACAAACTTTGTGGCTTAAAACAATAGAAAATGAAATGACATCAGCCATATGGTGAAATAGAAAGCCCTGGACCCTTCTTCCCTCACAACTATACCTCATGAACACATCAATTCAGCAGCAACTCATGGACAAATTCGCTTTGTGAGAAACCAGAAAAGCTCCCGCATCCTGAAAACCAAAAATGAAACTAGACTTAACAAAGCTGGTGGGAAGATTTAGATACCCTTTCACCAGAAACCCTACCCCTAGCACAGCACTACATGACCAAGAAAAGGTACGCTAGCTCGCAGCATCACCCAGAGCAGGGAAGGGGTTGTTTCATGTGTCTAGTACCCCACATTTTCTCAGGGGGCTTTTGGATATCTGAAGAGTCCAGAATAGTCTAGCCACCCGGAGGAGAACAGAGTTAGTAGATGACATTGATCCTCCTCTCAGTTAAGCACAGAGCAAATAGATGGGGAAAAAAAAAAAAAAACCCAGCTCTCCGTTTCCCCTGGTAGGGGGAGAGTTGGCATGTACTTCAATGCCAGTTTCCAGAGCTGCCCAAAGAACTAGTACCTGCCTCACCAGTCTTGAAGCTCTGACAGATCCAGTACAGTCTAGCTGCCTGGGAAAGAATGGACATGGTGATTTGGATTGGTAGGTGCCAAAGCTCCCCACCCCAGCTCAGCACAGAGGAAGTGATCAGAAACCGCAGCTACCTGCTTCTTCCTTGAGAAGAAATGAGTTAATAGACGATCTCAGCATCCCTGGCTAGGATGATTGGTGAAGGTCTTTTCCTGTACAGGTCAGTTTGTGAAGACAGAGGAGTGCCTGCTTTGTGTAATGTACAGACATCAACACAGAGAGTCAAGAAAAACAAAAAACCAGGTAAAGATGTTTCAAACAGAAAAACCTAATGAAAATGAGGTATATAATTTACAGACAGATAATTAAAAATAACTCTTATAAAGATGCTCACTGAGGTCAAAAGAACGATGCATATATAAAGTAAGAATTTCAACAAAGAGATAGAAAATATTAAAAGTACCAAACAGAAATCATGGAGCTGAAGAGCACAATAACTCAACTAAGAATTTACTAGAGGGATTCAATAGCAGACTAGATTAATCAGAAGAAAGGATGAGTGAATTGAAAGATCACTAAAAATAATTGAGTAGAAAAACAAAGAAAAAGATGAAAAAGTGAAGAAAACATAGAGGAATTATGGGACATCATGATTAGGAGCAATATGCGCATTATGGGAGTACTAGGAGAAGAAAGAGTAAGAGCCATAAAGCTTATTTGGAGAAATAATGGGTGAAAACTGTCCAAATCTGGGGAAGGAAATGATCATTCACATCTAGGAAGCCTAGAAGATAACAAATTAGATGAACTCAAAGAAATTCACACTGAGACATGTTATACCTACAAAGTTACACAAAGTCAAAAGAGAAAAGGATCAAAGTGTACTAATACAGAAAATGAACAAAACACAAAGGAAAGCAATAGGAAAGGAAAATACAATAAAAGAACTATAAGACCAGTAGAAAACAATGAATAAAGTAGCAATAGCAAATCCTTCCCTAACAGTAATTACTTTAAATGTAAATGATGTCATTTGACTGTGTCCCCACCCAAATCTTGAATTGCGTCTCCCAGAATTCCCGTGTGTTGTGGGAGGGACCAGGGGGACATAATTGAATCGTGGGGCTGGTCTTTCCCATACTATTCTTGTGACAGTGAATAAGTCTCACAATATCTGATGGGTTTATCAGTAGTTTCTGCTTTTGCTTCTTCATTTTTCTCTTCCTGTTGCCATGTAAAAAGTGCCTTTCACCTTCCACCATGATTTTGAGGCCTCCAGCTATGTGAAACTGTAAGTCTAATTAAAACTCTTTTTGTTCTCAGTTTCAGGTATGTCTTTATCAGCAGCATGAAAATGAACTAATACAGTAAATTGGTACCAGTAGAGCGGGGCATTGCTGAAAAAATACCCAAAAACATGGAAGTGACTTGGAACTGGGTAAAAGGAAGAGGTGGGAACAGTTTGGAGGGCTCAGAACAAGACAGGAACATGTGGGAAAGTTTGGAACCTCCTAGAGAATTGTTGAATGGCTTTGACAAAAATGCTGATAGTAATATGAACAATAAGTTGCAGACTAAGGTGGTCTCAGATGGAGATGAGGAACTTGTTGGGAGCTGGAGCAAAGGTGACTCTTGTTATGTTTTAGCAAAGGGACTTGTGGTATTTTGCCCCTGCCCTAGAGATCTGTGGAACTTTCAACTTGAGAGAGATGATTTAGATTATCTGGTGGAAGAAATTTCTAAGCAGCAAAACATTCAAAAGGTGACTTGGGTGCTGTTAAAAGCATTCCATTTTGAAAGGGAAACAGAGCATAAAAGTTCAGAAAATTTGCAGCCTGATGATGTAGCAGAAAATAAAAACCATTTCTTTTTGAGGAGGAATTCAGGCTGGCTACAGAAATTTGCATAAGTGACAAGGAGCCTAATTTTAATCCCCAAGACCATGGGGAAAATGTCTCCAGGCCACGTCAGAGACCTTCACAGCAGTCCCTCCCATCACAAGCTTGGAGGCCTAGGAGGAAAACGTGGTTTAGCGGGACAGGCCCATGGTCCCCATGCTGTGTGCAGCCTAGGGACTTGGTGCCCTGTGTGCCAGCTGTTTCAACTGTGGCTGAAAGGTTCCAACGTAGAGCTCGGGCTGTGGCTTTAGAGGGTGGAAACCCCAAGCCTTGGCAGCTTCCACGTGGTGTTGAGCTTGTGAGTGCACAGAAGTCAAGAATTGAGGTTTGGGAACCTCACCTAGATTTCAGAAGATACACAGAAATGCCTGGATACCCAGGCAAAAGTTTGCTGTGGGGGTGGGGCCCTCATGGAGAACCTCTGTTAGGGCAGTGCAGAAGGGGGGAAATGTGGTATCGGAGACCCCAGACAGAGTCTATGGGGCACTGCCTAGTGGAACTGTGAGAAGACAGCGATTGTCCTCCAGACCCCAGAATGATAGAGCCACTGACACTTACACCCTGTGCCTGGAAAAGCCACAGACACTCAATGCCAGTGAAAGCCACCAGGAAGGAGGCTGCACCCTGCAAAACCACAGGAATGGAACTGCCCAATACCATGGGAACCCACCTTTTGTATCAGCGTGACCTGGATGTGAGACCTGGAGTCAAAGGAGATCATTTTGGAGTTTTAAAATCCCACCGGATTTTTGACTTGTGTGGGCCGTGTAGTCCCTTTGTTTTGGCCAATGTCTCCCATTTGGATTGGCTTTATTTACCTGATACCCATATACCCAGTATATCTAGGAAGTAACTAGCTTGCTTTTGATTTTACAGGCTCATAGATGGAAGGGACTTGCCTTGTCTCAGATGAGACTTTGGACTATGGACTTTTGGGTTAATGCTGAAATGATTTAAGACTTTGAGTGACTGTTGGGAAGGCATGATTGGTTTTGAAATAATGAGGACATGAGATTTGGAGGGAATAGGAGTGGAATGATATGATTTGGCTGTGTCCCGACCCAAATCTCAACTTGAATTGTATCTCCCAGAATTCCCATGTGTTGTAGGAGGGACCCATGGGGACATAATTGAATCATAGGGGCTGGCCTTTCCCATGCTATTTTCATTATATTGAATAAGTCTCATGAGATCTCATGGTTTTATCAGGGGTTTCCACTTTTGCTTCCTCCTCCTTTTTCTTTGCTGCTGCCGTGTAAGAAGTGCCTTTCACTTCCCACCGTGATTCTGAGGCCTCCCCAGCCATGTGGAACTGTAAGTCCAATTAAACCTCTTTTGTTCCCAGTTTTGGGTATGTCTTTATCAGCAGCATGGAAACAAACCAATACAGTAAATAAATTAAACTCCCCATTCAAACATAGGGTGACTGAATGGATTTAAATAAAGGATTAGAAATGGATTAAAAAATAGCCCAAACTATATGCTGTCTTTAAGTTTGTTACTTTATTGTTAATTTTTAAAAGTTAATTTTGTGTATCAGAAATATTGATATATAACAGACATATCTTGGGGGTATGTATAATTTGATACATTCATATAATATGTAAAGATCAAATCAGAAGAATTGGGATAAGCATCACTGTATTAGTCCATTTTCATGGTACTGATCAAGGCATACTCAAGATTGGGTAATTTATAAAGAAAAAGAGGCCTGATGGACTCACAATTCCACATGGCTGTAGAGGCCTCACAATCATGGTGGCAGGAAAAAGGCATCTCTTACATGGCAGCAGACAAGAGAAAACCTGTGCAGTGGAACTCCCTTTTATGAAACCATCAGATCTCATGAGACTTATTCACTGTCCCAAGAACAGCATGAGGGTAACCATCAGCATGATTCAATTACCTCCCACAAGGTCCCTCTCATGACACATGGGAATTATGGGGACTACAATTCAAGATGAGATTTGCGTGGGAATACAGACAAACCATATCATTCCACCCCTGGCCCCTCCCAAATCTCATGTTCCACCCTGTTGTTGCTTGCTCTCCATGGATCATGCCAACCACCTAGTTAGTCCCAATAAGAGAACTTCGGTACCTCAATTGAAGATGCAGAGTTCACTTGTAGTTTTTGTGCTTCTTGGTGGAAGCTACAGAATGGAGCTGCCTCTATTCAGACATCTTGGTTTAACTCTCCACCCCCAATTTTTAGTTTCTTGAGAGACATGCATATGTTTTCCATAGTGGCTGTGCTAATTGACACTTCCATCAACATATTACAAGGACTCCCCTTTCTCCACATCTTCGCCAGCATCCATTTTTCCCTGTCTTTTTGCTGTAAGACAAAAAGATACAAGACAATGAGATATCAGCTCACTGCAGTTAAGTTGCATTTTTGAGTTGCATTTCTCTGATGATTAGTTATATTGAGGTTTTTTCACATAATGTTGGCCATTTGTATGCATTCTTTTGAGAAATGTCTATCCAGGTCCTTTGCCCAGTTTTTAATTGGGTTGTTTTTGTTGCTATTGAGTTGTTTGAGCTCCTTATGTATTCTGTATTAATCCTTAGTCAGTTGAATAGTTTGCAAATATTTTTCCCCGTTCTGCTGGTTGTCTCTTCACTTTTTTGATTATTTCCTTTGCTGTGCAGAAGGGTTTTAGCTTGATGTAATCCCATATGTCAGTTTTTGCTTTGGCTGCCTGTGCTTTTGAGGTCTTACACAAAAAATACTTGCCCAGACCAACATCCTGGATCATTTACCCAATTTTTTTTCTCTAGGCTTTCATAATTCCAGGTCTAAGGTTTAAGTTTTTAATTCATTTTGATTTGATTTTTGTGTATGACAAGACATCGGGGTCTGGTTTCATTCTTCTGCATGTGGTTATCCAGTTTTCCCAGTACAATTTATTGAAGAGACTGTTCTTTCCGTATTCTATGTTCTTGGTGCCTTTGTCAAAGCAGTTAGCTATAAATGTATGGATTAATATCTGGGTTCTCAATACTTCTCCATTGCTCTACATGTCTGTTTTTATGCCAATAACATGCTGATTTGGTTACCATAGCTTTGCAGTCATATTTGAAGTTGGGTAATGTGGTGGCTCCAGGTTTTTTCTTTTTGATCAGGACTATTTGGGGTCTTTTGTAGGTCCACATAAATTTTAGGATTGTTTTATATTTCTGTGAAAAATGTCATTGGTATTTTGATACGAATTGCATTGAATCTATAAATTACTTTTAGTAGTATTGCCATTTTCACAATGTTAATTCTTACAATTCATGAGCATGGAATATCTTTTCACTTTTTTGTGTGATCTTTCAATATCTTTCATCAATTTTTAAATAAATTTTCTTATATAGATCTTTCACTTCTTTGGTTAAATTGATTTCTAAGTATTTTATAACCTTTGTAGCTATTGCAAATGCAATTGCTTTCTTGATTTCTTTTCAGATTGTTTGCTCTTGGTGTATACAAATGCTACTGAGTTTTGTATATTGATTTTGTATCCTGCAACTTCACCAAATTTGTTTATCAGTTATAACAGGTTTTTAAAGTCTTTCGATTTCTCTAAATATAACATAACATTCTACAAATAAGGATAATTTGACTTCTTTATTTCCAGTTTTGAAGCCCTTTATTTCTTTCCCTTAGCTAATTGCTGTGACCAGGACTTCCAGTATTTGTCAAATAAAAGTGGTGAAAGTGGGCATCTTTATCATTTTCCAGATCTTAGAGGAAAGAGTTTCAATTTTTCCCCATGGACTATGATGTCATCTGTGGTTGCATCATATTTGATTCTTCTATTTTGAGGTATTTTCCTTCTATTCGCAGTTTGTTGAGGGTATTTCGCATGTAGGGATGGTGAATTTTATCAAATGCCTTTTTTGCCGTCTGTCAAAATACTCATATAATTTTTGTTCTTTATTTTATTAATGTGATGTACCATATTTATTGATTTGTATATATGAAACCATCCTTGCCTCCCAGGGATGAATTCCACTTAATCGTGGTGTGTGATGTTTTTATTGTACTGTTGGATTTGCTTTGTTAGTATTTTGTTGATAATATTTGCATCTATGTTCATCAGTGATATTGGCATGTATTTTTCTTTGTGTGTCCTTGTCTGGTTTTAGTATCAGGGTAATGCTGGCCTTGTAGAGTGAGTTTGGAAGGATTCCCTCCTCTTTAATTTTGTGAGGAGTTTAAGTACAATTGATATTGCTCTTCTTTAAATGATAGTAGAAATCAGTTATCAAGCCATTAGGTCTTAGGCTTTGTTATTTTTATTTTTTTGATGGGAGATTTTTTATTATGGCTTCAATTTCATTATTCATTACTTCACTTAATGTGAAGGAATGGAAAAAGATATTCTATGCAAATGGTAACTGAAAGAGAGCAAGGGTGGCTATTCTTAGACAAAATAGAATTATGTCTAGAACTGTAACAACAGACAGAAGGAATTTTTATAATGACTAATAATAAAAGGGTCACTCTACCAGAAAGATCTAACAATTATAAATATATATGTGTGTGTGTGTACACACACGTTTATATATATATATGTGTATATACACACACATATATACACATATATATGTATATATATATGCATTAAACAGAAAAGCACCTAAATATATAAAGCCAACATTGGTAGAACTGGAGGTAGAAATAACAAACAATAACACTAGTAAATCAATGCCTTACTTTCAATAATGGACAGAACAACCTGATGGAAGATCAGTAAGGAAACAGGACTGGAATAACACTACATATATACAGATATATAGGACATTTCACCCAACAATAGCAAAATACATATTCTTCTCAAGTATACATGGATTTTTCTCCAGGATTATGAGTTAGGTCACTAAACAAATCTTAACAAAGTTAAGAAGATTAAAATCATACCAAGAATGTTTTCTGACCACAATGAAATGAAACTTAAAATCAGTAACAAAAAGGAAACTAGAAAATTTACACAAGTGGAAATTAAAGAACACACTCTTAAATAATCATTGGGTTAAAGAAAAACCTTAAGAGGAAATTAGGAAATACCTTGAGATAAATGAAAATAAAAATACAACATACCAAAATTTATGGTATGCAGCAAAGCAATATTAAGAGAGACTTTCATAGCAATAAATGCCTACATTAAAAATCAAGAAAGATCTTAAAGAACTAAACTTTAAACTTTAGGGAACTAGACCAATGATACACTAAACCTAAAGTTAGCAAGGAAAAGAAAATAACAAAGATTAGAGTAAGAATGACTGAAATAGACAAATAATAGAAAAAAAAAATCAGCAAAGCTAAAAGTTGGTATTCTGAAAATGTAAAATTGACATACTGTTAGCTAGACTAAAAAATGAAGACAAATAAAATCAGAAATAAAAATGAACATTACAACCGATGCCACAAAAATAAAAATAATTATAAAATCTCTTACGAATAATTATAGCATATACATTTATGCTAACAAACTGAATAACCTAGAATAAATGGATAATATTTTACCAGCATACAACTTATGAAGACTAAATAGAAAGAGTGTGAATAGACATAACTAGTATGGAGTTGTTATCAGTGATAAAAAACTTCCAAAGAAAAGCTGTGGATCTGATAGCTTCACTGTTTAATTCTACTAAGCATTTAAAGAAAAGCTAATAACAATACTTCTCAAATCCTTCCAAAATATTGAAGAGAAGGAAATATTTCCAAGTTTGTTTTATCAGCATCACACTGATACCTTTTGGTATCAAGAAAACTACAAGTTAGTAACCATGATAAATATACATGCAAAAATTCTCAACCGAACACTAGCAAGCTACAAAGCTCAAAGCTGGCAGAAGGAAGGGAATCATAAAGATCAGAGCAAAGTATAGCAAACTGAATTCAATAGCATTTTAAAAAGATCTTACACCATGACCAAGGGGTCTTTATTTCAGGGATGCAAGGATGGTTCAACACAATTAATGTGATAAACTATATTAACAAAATAAAGGATAAAAATCACATGATCATCTAAATAGGTGAAGATAAAGCATTTGACATATCTCAACAAACATTTATGGTAATAACTCTCAACAAATTAGTAAGAGAAGGAAATTACCTTAACATCATTAAGGCCAAATATAACAAACACACATCTAACATCACACCAAGTTAAAAACTTTTCCTCTAAGATCAGGAAAAAGGCAAGAATACCTACTCTTGTTACTTCTATACATAGAGTACTGGAAGTCCTAACTAGAGCAATGAGGCAAGAGAAATAAATAAAAGACATGCAAATTAGAAAGAAGTAAAATTGTCCCTGTTTTAGATGACATGCCTTCCTCACTAAGCTTTATAATCTCTAGCTTTTGTTTTCAGGTGAGAGATATGCGACTCTTCCTTTCATTTGAATACTTAGAGGTGATCGTATAATTATTAATTGACCTAATTTCAATATTGTTGTGTCTCAGGGAATAGGGAGATCTGAGGAGACAGAGAGAGAAAGGGCAATGACCAGTCCATGGAACTGTCAGAATATACACAACATTCATTGATTAACTTCTCGTCTTACATGGGCGTAGATCATAACAACTACACTAGTAACATCAAAGATCACTGATTATGGATTACCATAATAGATATAATAATAATGAAAAAGTTTGAAATATTGTTAAAATTACCAGCATGTGACCCAGAGACATGAAGTGAGCATATGATGTTGGAAAAACGGTGCCAATAGACTTGTCGGAAACAGGGTTGCCACAAAGTTTCATTTGTAAAAAACACAATATCTGTAAAGTACAATAAAGTGAAGTGTAATAAAATGAGGTATGCCTATAAGGTCAACTGATTTTTGACAAAAATGCCTAGAGTATACAATAGGAAAATGATAGTTTTATGAGTAAGTGGTTTTGGCAAAACGGAATATCTACATACAAGATAATAAAATTGGATCCTTATCTTATACCATAAATAAGAATCAACTCAAAAAGGACAAAAGACTTAAAGACCTGAAAGTTTAAAACAACTAGAAGAAAACACAGGTGGAAATATTCATGATATTGGTCTTGGTAATGATTTTATGTATATGACACCTCAAGTACAGGCAATAAAAACAAAAATAAACATGTGGGACTACATGAAATTTACACAGGAATGGAAACAATCCAGAGAATGAAAAGGCAGCTTATGGAATGGGAGCAAATATTTGCAAATCATCTAAGTGTTTAATCCCCAAAATATGTAGGGAATTCATATAACTTAATATCAAAAAAACCCCTAAAAATTCAATTTAAAAATGTTCTACAGAGTTTAGTGACATTTCCCAAAAAAGACATCACATGTTAGAATGGTTATTATTATTATTTTTTAAAAACAAGTGTTGGCAAGGATGTGGAGCAATTGGAACCCCTGCACTCGGGGAATGCAAAATGGTGCAGTTAATTTGGAAACAGTATGGAGGTTCCTCAAACTTAAACATAGATCTACTGTATAACTAAGCAAGCTCACTTCTGGGTATTTATCCAATCGAATTTAAATAAAGATCTTGAAGAGATACTAACACTCTTATGTTCATTGCAGCAGTATTTACAATACCTCAGATGTGGAAACAACCTTGATGCCCATTGATTGATAAATTAATAAAGAAAATGTAGTATATACATATTATGGGATACTACTTAGCCCTGTAAAAGGAGGAAATTCTGCAGTATGGATGAACTTTGAGCACATTATGCTAAGTAAAATAAGCTGGTCACGTAAAGACAAATACTGCACAATTTCAACCATATGAGGTATTTATCCAAATTCATAAAATCAAAGAGTGCAATAATGGTTACCAGGGGTTGGGTCAAGGTGGAAGTGGAGAGTTACTAATCAACCATCATAAAGTTTGTCAAGCAAAATGGCTAAGTTCTAGTGATTTTTGGTAAAATGTTGTGCCTATTGTCAACAATAATGTACTGTGTGTTAAAAATGTTTGGGAAGGTAGACCTCTTGTTAATTGTTCTCACCACAATAAAATAACATAGACCAAAAAAAAGTGTATTCTCCCACAGTTCTGGAGACCAGAAGTCTGAAGCCAAGTTGTTGACATGGCTGTGTTCCCTGTGCAGGCTCCAGGGGATAATCTGCTTTTTGCTTTTTTCAGCTTCTGGTGGTGATCAATATTTTTTGGTGTTCCTTGGTCTGCAGCTTCATGTACCCAGTCTCTGCCTTTATGATTATATTGCAGCTACTTCTTTGTGTGATTTCTCCTCTGCATGCCTATCTCAAAATCCCTCTGCCTTTCTTATATAAATATACTGTGATTGCATCTCATATTCACCTGGATAATCTAACATTAGTTCTTTAACTCAAGATCTGTAATCACACCTCTGCCGTATGAGGTAGTATTCACAGGTTCTGGGGAGTAAGATGTGGACATATCTTTTTGAAGGACAGCATTTAGTATACCACATTCCATTTTTTGACCCTCCGAAAATTATGTTCATCCTATATGCGAAATACATCCCTGAAAACCTCAAACCATTATAGCACAAGCTCTAAATTTGAAAATCTCATTTAAATATCATTGCTTAAAATGTTCCAAATCTCATCATCTAGATCGTGTAAATAAGGTATGGGTGAGAATCTAAGCATGATCCATCTTGGGACATTGTCTCCATTTGTGGACCTGTGAAACTAGAAAGCAAGTTGTTTCCAAAATACAATAATGAGTCAGACATAATATAACAGTTACAAAACATTCCCATTCCCAAAGGAAGAAAATGGAAAAAGTAAAGGGGTCATTGAGGGTGGACAATGGTGGGCTAATGGTGACTCCCACAAAATTTGTCCGTGTCCTTATTCCTAGAACCTGTGAATATTACCTTGTATAATAAAGTAACTGATTAAATTAAGGGTCTTGAGAGGAGGAGCTACTCTGGATTATCTGGGTGGGTCTTACATACAATCACATGTATCCTTATAAGAGAAAAGCATAACCTCCACATGTACCCTAGAACTTAAAGTATAATAGTAATAAAAAAAAAGAGACTAGTTAAATAAATTATCATTAATCCCTATGCTGAAATACCAGAAATAGTCAAATATATCTTTGAAGCAAATAAATAATTTTATATTAAAAAAAAGAGAGAAAAGCAGAGGGGATTTTAGAGAAAGACACAGAGGAGAAGATACATAAAGAGGAGGAGGTGATATGATCTCATAGGCAGAGATCGGATTGATGTGCGTACAAGTCAAGGAGTGGCAGAGCCACCAGAAGCTGGAAGAAGCAAGGAATTCTCCCCTAGAGCCTTCAGTGATAGCACAGCCTTGCTGACACATTGATTTCAGATCTATTAGAGAATATACTTCTATTGTTTTAAACCACCAAGTTTGTCATAATGTGGAAAAAGAAGTGTACAGCCAGAGGAAAGTCATGCAGGAACTTTGAAAATTTTCACAGCTCTGTTTTCTTGCTCAAGATTGAATTAGTTCTCCTTTATATAAAACAAATAATTTTGACCAATAAAATTTACAGCATTAAAAATTTGATTTCCAAACATTCATCATTAACAGGCAACAACAGGAAAAGAACAAATGAAAAGTAGGTGTATGACCTGTGTTTTCTGCCATTGTCAACAAAGGGGAGGATGCATTTGTTCAAAACTTAAACAGTCTCCTGTTATTGAAGCTCCACGAGGTGACAAATTTTGGTTTCTTTTTTGTATGTTAAGATAAATTACAGGACAGAAGAAATTAACTCACATATTGTATCAGGCAGGGTTGGTGAGGAAAATAGACAACAGTTATTTTAAAAGGTAATTTAAAGATATGAATAAGCAGGTATGGAGAAAAAGGGAAACATTGAGGCAATACAGAAATAGTAGCTGAAGGAAGCAGCTGTGCCCCCCAGGGCTCAGGAACAAAGGGGACAGGTTGAGCTTATTAGAATTGAGAAGTTCAGAGTGGGAACCTTGTGGCTATGGTCCTGTTATTTCTGAGATGACAAAAGATGATTGGTTCCTGGAGCGTGGAAAAAATGGAAACTAGAATCAACTATTACTGAAGTCAACTGCTGCTGCTGCTGAGATGAAGTAACGGCACTGAATGACACTTGCAGAACAGTGAGAAAACAGGAGAGGAAGTCTCTTCTCTCTCCTCCAGCCTCTGGTCTTCTCTCTCTAGTACCTCTTGGTGGCCACATCTAAGAAACTCAGCTGGCAGAGGTGAAATAGAGTTTGCAGAGTTCCAACCCCAGCAGCGCAAAGTTGAGTATAGAGGGGTGGGTTTGGAGCTGAGAGTCTGTAGCTTAATAACAATCTCAGACATGGAAGCAGTACATGTGAAAGAAACTGATGAGGTAACCTGAAGTAATTTTTACCATAAAGAATGCAGTCTGGTTGCTTTCTTAAGTTCAGAAGTGTCATTGAATTCACCTGGAGCAAGTAAAAGGCAGACTGCTCAGGAATGGATGTTGCTTATCTAGAGTAGAGTGGATTGTCACTCTGAGTGCTCATGTGACTCAGTTGCCAGCTCTCCTTGGACCTTTGTGACCTGTTGGTGTGGGATGAAGGTAGATGGAGGGATGTCATACAGTTGTAAGGATGTGGTGGTGACTGCATTAAAGGGCTGCTTTTGCATGGAAGGAGCAAGCAGTTATGCTTAGTCTTGGGAATCACTTAGAACTGCTGCCAAGCACCCCACTTAATCATAAAAATGCATGCAATTTGAAAAAATGCTCCTGGCAAGCTATTTTACTGGAATCAGAGGGTGGTTAAATATTTTTCAGTTATGTGTTATCTTGAATGGGGACTTCTTTTAGTAAAAATTTTGCTGCTGATACATCTGAGGATAAGCGTTTTCCTGCCTGCCCATACCTCCCCTTTCCTGTGTACAAGAAACTAGCAGGCTCTAAGTCCTCAGCACATAGCTTCAGAACATCCTTTCTGTGTTGATTTGGTTTCTTGACCTGGAACATTTGTCTCTTGTCCCAAGTACATTTAATTAGGAAGGTGTGGGGCTACAGCACTGCTAAAATTCCCTTGTGTCTCTCCAAAGAGGTGGAAGACTTATGTGTAACCTGTGTCTCTTGGGATCTTTTAAGGTGCCTGGGGAACCTGCATTTTCATTATCTGCTGGATGTCCTGGGAGGTATGAATCTGTGATTATATGTTACTTAGTCTTAGCATCATTTTCTTCAATATTGCTCTCTGTCATCACTCAGTGGCTATTCAGGACCACCTCCCCTTATAATTTGTCCTTTCTGCCATGATTTTAGCTCCCTCTCTCTTTTCACATTCACTCCTACTGAATGAGAGGACAGATATATCCCTTTCAGCCCTTTGCCTCACTTACATATACTAGGGGACAGGTAGTTTATGTAGCCGTTAAGCATTTGGGTTTGAAACGTAGTGCCAGATACATTAGACAGTTACTTGTTGACCTTCAGTTTCCTCATTTTCAAAGAGAGATAATGGTAGTTTCTACCTTATAGAGTTTTGTATTAAATAAAATTAAAATTATGCAAAGCAGTAGAACAGTGTCAGGTACATAACATGTGGTAAACAAGTGTTAACATTATTGTTAAATTCCAACTCTATAGTGAGATTCATGGATTATCTCTTCTATTTGATTTGAATTCAAATTCACCTTTTAAGGGGGCCTGAAGATGAAAACAACCACACTGGTCTCCTTTTCTGTAACAAAGGGCTTAAAAGAAAGAGATGCTTCTATCATATAAAATCACACCTGGCTATGATTGAGTAGGAAGCATCCTACAGTAGACGGAACTGCTGCTGTGGCTACTCGCTTGATTCTGCTTGGGATTTTCCTCTGAAGACACAGCAGAAAGCTCCATCTGTCTGTGAAGTCATGCTGGGCTCCAGCTGCCAACTTCCAGAGGCAAGACGCAGCCAGAGAGATAGATGTTGGTCTTCTGTTTCAGAGAGCATGTAGGCTACCACTTAAAGTTCCCCAGAGAGCAGTGTCTAGGGCCATTTGTATAAATCCCAAACTTTAATTTAAGGTCCACAGAGAGTCTCGGATTGGGGAGAGCTTACTGAAACACATGGCTGATATTAGTTTTGGGTTTTGAGGGGAAGGAAAGAAGAGAAGTAGCATTAGGTGGATATGAACCAAAGTTAACCTTTTCTGTTGGTGCAGAGACATTAAAGGCAAGAATTATTTAATTGATTAAGGAACAGTTAAGAATAGTTAAGCTGGTCCTGGCAGAACAGTTTAATATGGCCTAAGGAAGGTCTTGAGACTTTCTTTATTTCACCTAGTAGACAACCAGTCTTACCTTCCTAGCTGAAGGTAAGGATTGATTTTCCTTGGTAAAGGGCGCACCCCTATTTAGTGTGGCCAAAAGGAAAAGTGTCAGTGTGACAATATTTGTTAAAATATAAGTGTTTGTAGTCTACACATAGCCACTGCATCTCTTCTAGCCCAGGAAAGAGAAATAGGGAATTTATTTGGTCCTTCTTGGCTCACCTTTTCTGACTCCTCCATCATGTGAGAATCTAAATTTGCCAAACAAACAAACAAAAAAACAGAAGTCAAGCAAGCTGGGGCATCTTGAAAAGTGGGAAAGCCGGGCGCGGTGGCTCAACCCTGTAATCCCAGCACTTTGGGAGGCCGAGACGGGCGGATCACGAGGTCAGGAGATCGAGACCATTCTGGCTAACACGGTGAAACCCCGTCTCTACTAAAAAATACAAAAAACTAGCCGGGCGAGGTGGCGGGCGCCTGTAGTCCCAGCTACTCGGGAGGCTGAGGCAAGAGAATGGCGTAAACCCGGGAGGTGGAGCTTGCAGTGAGCTGAGATCCGGCCACTGCACTCCAGCCTGGGCGACAGAGCGAGACTCCGTCTCAAAAAAAAAAAAAAAAAAAAAAAAAGAAAAGTGGGAAAGGGCAGGAGCAAGAGTTGAGAGAGTGAGGCTCAGCATCAGCTGTGGCCAAGACAAGAGTTGGAGAGGAGAGAAAAAGAGGGATTTAAGATGTGCTGTGTTTTATGAATTAAGGTCCCTTTGATGTTCTTAGAGAGACAGTGGTAAAGATTGGAATTATTTAGTAGTCCATTAAGCAGTCAGTGGTGGGGGGACTGTTGTCTTTGGAAAACTGCCATACTTTCTATTTTCATTTTAAGTACACATTTCCTTAGTGATATGTGCTGTTTATATAAGTCCATCTATGGAAACTTGTGGTCAATGGTTTATGTTGGGCAGGGCATTGTTCTTGACAGAGGATATCTCTATCTACATATATAAATGTATGTCTATCTCATTAACAAAGATACATTTATTAGATATGTAAGTTTTTTAGAAATTCATGTGGGAGGTACCAGTGGCCCTCCATATGAATACCCTCCTCATTCTGTTTAGGGTTTGCCACCCTTCTCTGAGTCAGTATGACTACCCTTTCTCCGTATTTCCAGATGCCTACTTAGATGTCCCACCTAATGATATTAATATTTAAAATCTTAGGAAAGAAGTGGCATGGAAGGCAAGGAACAAGAATAACAATAGAAGGAGGAAGAAAAACAGAGTCATAATATTTTTAAATGTGTATTTGCTCAGGGTGTATTTTTTTATTATACTTCTGGGGTACATGTGCAGAACATGCAGATTTGTTACATAGGTATACACTTGCCATGGTGGTTTGCTGCACCCATCAACCCTCGCCATCTACAGTAGGTATTTCTTCTAATGCTGTCCCTCCCCTAGACCCCCACCCGCTGATAGGCCCCAGTGTGTGATGTTCCCCTCCCTGTGTCCATGTGTTCTCATTGTTCAACTCCTACTTATGAGTGAGAACATGCGGTGTTTGGTTTTCTGTTCTTGTGATACTTTGCTGAGAATGATGGTTTCCAGCGTCATCCATGTCCCTGAAAAGGACATGAACTCCTTGTTTTTTATGGCTGCATAGTATTCCACGGTGTATATGTGCCACATTTTCTTTATCCAATCTGTCACTGATGGACATTTGGGTTGGTACAAAGTCTTTGCTATTGTGAACAGTGCTGCTTTTACACTGTTGGTGGGAGTGTAAATTAGTTCAACCATTGTGGAAGACAGTGTGGTGATTCCTCAAGGATCTAGAACTAGAAATATCATTTGAGCCAGCAATTCCATCACTGGGTATATACCCAAAGGATTATAAATCATTCTACTATAATGACACATGCACACATATGTTTATTGCGTTTTGTTTTCTTCTTTCAAAAACTGAAAGATTGGGATGGAGATGGGAATGGAAATACAGAAGAGAACTCAGACTGGAAAGGAAGAAGTGGAGGGACAGAAAGTAGTAAAAACCATCACTGTAGAGGACAGGGAAAAGAATAAAAAGGACCCATTGCCAAATCTTCATCAATGTGGACCACATACATCTATTAATCTCTGGGCAAATTCCTCTGAACAGAGGGCAGAGGACTTAAAGACCTTGTGTGGAGATAGGGGGTTAAAGTGAAGTGTGTTTGTCTCTTTACGTAGGTAGAATTGAACTATTGCTTCTACATAGAAAACTCCACCATCTCTGTTATTATCTCATGCCACTGCCTCAGATTCATTGCCACATTGTAATAGCCAACCCTGTGCAATCACCCTTAACTCCCCTGACCCTTTTTCTTTTCATTTATACACTTGGCAAAAAAACAACCCTGGCTGAACCCAATTACGCACCCAACTTATTCTTGCATTCAAATGTAAGGATGGCTTAAGAAAACACACAAGTATGATGGTCTCATTTTAAATTCATGATCTGAAATGGGTACTCAGTGCTGCCTAGTAATTACTCCACACTTCCCTGTATATTTGCTCTGTACTTGTTTCCTTTCTCATTTGATACTGATGCACTTGCCTTTGATACTTCAATTAAAAACTAGGATTTCATTCAACTTGAGACCCAGGCTGAAACCAGTGTTTTAACAGTGACACAAACTCTTCTTGTGTTTGAAGGACAAGACAAGCATAGTACAAGTTGAAGTTCCTAGATGACATTGCTTGTTTGTAAATTTATTGAGGGAAAGGGCCAAGATGCTGCTGGGCATTTATTATATACTCCTTAAATGCCTATTAATTGACTAAAAATTTTAGTCTCTCATGTTTGGCCAAATTCATGATTCCCTCTCAATCTTTTAACTGTAAGTTATGTGTGGAATCCGTTAGGTGAGAATTAGGGTAGCTTTTATGTGACTGTTTCATTATTATTTCCTACCAAGGTTTAACTTCTCTTCCTTCTGAATTCCCCCTTATCCCTGAGGTTGAGACTGGGACACATAATTCTCCTTCCTGTGAAGCATTATTGTTAATAGGATTTATAACCTTATATTTGGGCTCCAGTTTAAGGGGAAGAAAGAACTGACGGCTGGAAGTGCCAGACTTTTGAATGGGCCTTAATTATTCTTATGTTCTGCCTTTTAGTGTTTGGAGCAAATGATATGCTTTGTAGAGAATCCTCATCTCGTTCTGGATTAAATGATCTGCTATAAAGTGCTTCTGTGCTCCATTCATGGGCCAGGCATGGCTTTTCTAATAGAGAAAGACTAAAGTTAAATGTTGATAAAATGACCTTTAGTTCTTCTTTCTTGTTTTTAATTATTCTTTAGATTACCAAGTGCAGAGGAGTCTTGCTCTTTACTGGTCTAGCTGTTTTAATAGCAATTGTGGGTAAATTTTATTTACAACTACTAATTTCCAATTCCGCTCAGAGTGGATGGTATCTGCTAATGTATATGCCAACTGTTTTTTTAAAAGAGAGATATTTAAAGTGCTCGAGCTCTAAGCAGTAATAAAAATATAAAAGGAAAAGCTGAATCATGCCACTGGTCAACACTCTTGAATTTTCTTCACCGAAGAAACTACTTGAGGTGTGGGGGTTCATCCAGTAGGTCTGGAATTAGCCTGAGGTGGACACTGCTGAAATAAATGTCCCATGCTGCACTGGCTCCTGGACAAGGCATGGAACATGCTGATGAAGATTGTCTCTTTGTAAATGTGGTCCATAGAGTTTTGGAGTGGTGAATATCAACTTGTCAGCACTGTTGATAACAGTGAGACTAACAATTGGCACTTAGTCTCAGTGAGACCCACGAAGTCCTCTGCTATTGATGCTGATTATATAGTAGGACTATGCCTATGTGAATAGCAAAGTAAAAAAGAAAAGAAACCTCATTGGAGACTGCAGTTTGTGCTCTCTGGTTCCAGTCAGGAACCACACATTGGTGGCTCCTGACGCAAGAGAGGCAGCCTTCGTCTGACATGCATAGTCTTTCTTACTGTCATTGTTATGTTATATCCTTTTCCTGCAAAATACACCCTGTAAACTTGTAAGCATTGGCATTGTGGGTTCTCTGAGTTTTCCTGAGCCATCAAACCTTGTTTAACAGCCACTATTAGAGCATAACTGCCTAGGGTTTGCAGGGTTTGACAGTTTCTTTTGTATCCTTCCACAATGTATTAACTGTATACAATTTTTAAAATTTCACAAAGTAAAATTATACCACTCAGCATGTTTGATTTTTTTTTTTTTTGCTTTTAAAAAAATGATGTATTACTTTAAATTTTAAACCAAGTTAAATGAAACAACAAAAATGCAAATATCTTTGGGGTAAATTTAAAAATCTTATAATTCTGTGTAAAAATATTTTTACAAGAGTTTCAAAATTTAAAACAAAACAGTTAAACATTGTTTGTGGCAATTTTCTGGGTGCCTCTAATGAAAAAATGTACCCAGAATATTTTAAATATTCTCATTTAATTTTTTTTTTTTTTTTTTTTTTGAGACAAAGTCTGGCTCTGGCACCCAGGCTGGAGTGCAGTGGCACGATCTCGGCTCACTGCAAGCTCTGCCTCCCAGGTTCACGCCTTTCTCCTGCCTCAGCCTCCCGAATAGCTGGGACTACAGGTGCCCGCCACCTCGCCCGGCTAATTATTTTGTATTTTTAGCGGAGACAGGGTTTCACCGTGTTAGCCAGGATGGTGTTGAGGATCTCCTGACCTCGTGATCCGCCTGCCTTGGCCTCCCAAAGTGCTGGGATTACAGGTGTGAGCCACTCATTTAAATTTTTTAAAGAATTCCTTTTAACTCAAAGCCAGATGTTAATGTTTATGAAATGAGAATTAAGTTTTTTGCTAACTGGGGTCTCTTGACCTAAAAGAAAGTAATAATCAGAGATATGTGTAGAATTTATGCGAACCTATGTGACAGTCATATTAGGGCCCTTTGAGTCTCTTGTGTAGTATTCCATGTAATTCTTGCAACTTTCTCCCCTTTTGCCTTCATGTTTATAATTCCTTGCACCTTTTTCCTTCATGTTTATAATTCTTAGACTTTTCTTTCAAAAGTAATGTATTCTGATATTCTCCAAGATTATATCAGACTTTATCATTTAAGACTGCTTTGGTGAGGACCTGAGCACTTGCCCATTTGTTCTCTTTTTAGCACACCTCATATATGGCTGTGTAGTTGGCTCCATTCTGATGACTCTCCATTAGGTTAAATACCTTTAAATGATTGTTTTCTTTGTCAAGAGCCATGGGCATTGGTCTCTTGGCAATTGAGGCTGGGAGTAAAGTAGGACAATCCTAGCCCTGAAGGAACATGAAGGATTTGGGCAGAACAATGGACAAGTTGTAGATCAAGAAACTGAAAATCATTTTTCCAGCGGACGTAAATAGACATGTTCTGCCCTCCATTAATTATGGTGATGTGCTTGTGGAATAGATACTCATCTATTTAAGATCTCTTAATTATTTTAATGCATGCATAATTCACAGTAAAAAGATATTAAATCTGTCTGTTAATATTTTCAAGTCTTTTGCATAGTGTTACTTTGGACTTAACAAACAAGGGATTTTCTAATGAATAGCTTTTCAGAATCTAATGTGTGGAGAATATAGGAACATGAAGGAGGGGTGTGTGTGTAGTGGTGTGTGTGTGTGTGTGTGTGTGTGTGTGTATTCTCCTCTGATAATGTGTCTTCTGGCTCACATACCTGCTATTATCAATGAAAGCAGTTCCTGTCAGTTTTTCCCATCAGTCTTTTATTTTTATAAATTTGCACAGGATTAGCTTTTCGGTTTTGATGTCGGAATGTATTCATGGCTTAGTTGGCTTTCTAAAGAACTTCTGTCCTGTGGATCAAGGAGATGGTCTCTTCTTATATGTATAATATCTCTTACCTTTAACAATCCTTTTAAAATGTGTCTCTGATATATCATCTGGGTGAGTTAATAGTGTCTATTGTACTGTCATATGCATGAACATTCATTCACGAAAAGAGCTAGTCTGGCAAAGCATGAAGTCTGAGACCCCCTAAAGCGCTTCACAATACAGTTAGAAATTGAAAAGGCAGTGAAGGTCTTAGGGCAAATTTGGGAGTCATTCGGCATTCATCAATATGATACAGTGGGGAATATCAAAGACTATCTGATGGAACAAAATGATGGTTTTGTTCTGTTGAGTTCTTATTCAACTATAACTGCACTGAACTTCCACTAGAACATGTAGCATCACAGTTACCTCTTACTCTGCTTGGGAGACAGTTTGTGAAATGTAAACAAGGGGAGGTTTTGTTCACTTCTTTAGCTAATGTCACTCCAAGTTCTCCAAGAAAGATGAAACTGCTGAGAAATGGAAGGGCTGAAAACAGAAAGGAAATGAAGATCATGCATACTTAGGCAACTAGAAAATACCCAAACCATTCAGTAAAACCATGCTTTTACTTTAGGTCAAGAGACCCCAGTTAGTGAAAAATTTAAGCAATTCTCATTCCATAAACATTAAC
Source organism: Chlorocebus sabaeus (assembly GCF_047675955.1). Classification (NCBI taxonomy): domain Eukaryota; kingdom Metazoa; phylum Chordata; class Mammalia; order Primates; family Cercopithecidae; genus Chlorocebus; species Chlorocebus sabaeus. The sequence goes on from NC_132924.1 coordinate 62,843,322, forward strand.
ATCTGGCTTTGAGTTAGGAGAAATTTTTCAAAAAATTTAAATGAGAATATCTAAAATCAAGAGAACTCTTAATACAAAGGATATGAAAAACTGACAGAGAATAAATCAGCTTTATGTTCATCCATCTGTGTGGTAACAGATTGCATAAGGGTAAGACAAATGGGAAAGTCATAATTTAGAAATTTATTAAGATATCTTAGTGTAGTGCATTCATGTTTAATGTTTGCCTTTTCCTCTATCACAGTACAACATAAGTAAAGACTGATAGAGACTGGATCCCTGATTTGAAGTATATGACATAAAATTTAAGTATCCTCAGGGAACATCCCCATCTCCCCCATGCCCACATACATTTAGCATTTAGCTGCATTCACCAATATCAAGGATACTAAACCAAAACCAAAAGCAACCCAGAAGCAGTACGAAACATTTCATTTGTGAATGATTGATACTTAAGGTCTCCTGTTTTCCAATTAGTGTTATTGGAGTAATAGAAATTAACACTGTCATTGCCTATCATATGTCAGGCACTATGCTTCACATTTAACTTACTTTTTGCTTATTTAATCTTTTTAATGGCCCTATAAGTCAGTTATTATCCTTATTTTACCCTGATGGGAAAATGGACATATTGCGAATCTCATTGTATGTTACCAGAAGCCACTAAATTCTACCACACTACTTCACCGTCATCCATCTCTTCCTTCTTAACAAATGAAGATTTACTTTGACCATATAACAAGATGTTCAGAGGCAGGCAATTGCTGATGTTAGTTCAGTAGTGGAGTAAGTCAGAGCTAATTTCTTTGCAGATCTCTTGGCCTTTTTTTCATGGTGGCAACATGGCCATTGCAGCTCTAGCTACAGCTTCCTAAATCCAAGGGAGAAAGAAAAAGAGAAGAAAAGAGAACATATTCCTCATAAATACCTGTAGTAGATTCTGTTTAATTGCAATCTTTTTAAAATAATAAAGTATAGCAATATTGAATGGTGCACAAAAATGAATGTACAATTCAATGACTGTCACAAAATTAACACCCTGGTCAAGAAAAAGAAGGTATTGGCATTCCAGAAACTCCTCATTTGCCTTGTTCTAATCACAACTTTTTGCTAGATATTGCTGGATAATTATCTAGTTATTCTCTAAAATGGTGGTTCTAATGTACTTTTCCTATAACACTTGCTTTAGGACAACCCTGCCAAGCTATGTATTATCAAAATTTTGTTTTTGCCATTCTGGTGATTATGAAATGTTATGTTTATGTTATCTCACTGATTACCGGTGCTATTGAGCATATTTTCATGTGCTTATATGCCATGTGTATTCTTCTCTGCAAATCGCCTCTTCTTAACCTTTGCCTGTTTTTATATTTTAAAAAACTTATTGCTTTATAACTACTCTTTTACATCATGGATACCAAGCTTTTACACATCGCAAATACTAAGGATATGGCTTATTATTAAACTTGTGTTGTATAGCGACTGGTGAACATACCTAATTTTGACAGAGTCAAATTTATTGCCTTCATTTGTTGTATTGTTCTTTGGTTGGCTTATTTAAGAAAATGATATTATTCTCATACAGAAATCTTTCCCTACCACCTTATCATAATTTTTTTCACAACATGCTAAACATTTTAAAAATTGTAATTAGGTATTTACTCATTTGGAATTTATTTTGTTTATGATTTTGGAATTTTTAAGTATCTATTTGGAGTTTATCCTGATTTTTATAGTAATCTTTTTTTGTTGATTTTTGTTTTATCACCCAGTTGTATATCCTTAATGCTGTAGATGAGTCTTGTCTGTTCTTGTAAAAAATGCGTTTTCTTTTAATCTAAAAGTTTCTCTTCCATTTTATTTCCTTTCATTTTTTTCCGTTAAATAATCAGGAGTGTTGGACCTATTGAGTTTCTCACAGACTGGATTTTTAAAATTGTAAACTCATATAAGTGCTCAACATGTTTTTTCTGTCCTCTGAATTTCCCACAAATTGGTGGCTGGTTCTAAAGGCTGGATATGACTTATGTTTGACTGCTTTGGCACAACTGCATGTAGTGTGCCCTGTTCTTTCATCAGGAGGCACACAATGTCTGGTTCTGTTTTAGAAATAAAGTATAAACAGCTATTGATGCTCCAAGCCTAGACATATTGATTTATTGGGGTGTGCAAAATGATGACATTTTATTATTTTTTAAATTTAAAGTTGAAATACTCTTAGGATGTTTATCCTCACCTACGATTTAGTTACCCCGTTTTATAGTCAGATAGGGTAGACAGGCTGTGTTTTGATTCTTTCTCTTCACTTTGTCTTCAGGATAACAAATCGATTTACTGTTATTTTTCAAAGATAATTAATTTTATATTTTAGTGTCATAATCTCTTATATTTTGGCATATTTGACAGATTTAAATTCATTTCAGTTATTAGTCTTTGTAAAATCTAATTGTCTCATTTTTGGCCAGTAGAAGCTTCCTAACATGAGCTTCTGACTGACTTGACATGACCCTATTAGGTCTGGTAGCTTTTTTACTATTTGGTATGATAAAAGTCTTAGATATATAAATTTTACATTTCTGATCTAAGAATCTCTGAATACATTTAGTGGGAAACGGTATTTCAAGTTCACAGTCTAGGTTTAAGGGATGCCTTTTGCTCTTAGATTGGTCATTGTTTCTAGGTCTCCTTGGTAGATAGAACTAAGAGTATATTAATAGATAATATTTTAAAGGTGAAATACTTATGGGTTTTTACTGACACTTCCAAATCAAAATCAGAACTATATGATTATTTATTGACCTCCTTCTGTGTTACACCTGTATCTACTCTCTTCTACACTGAGAATCCTGGCTCTCCAGGACCCATGGAAGATAATATGATTCAAATTTTCCATAATTACTCATTTACTTTAATCCACAACACTCATAAAACAGTCTTAAAATAGCAATGCTAATACTACCAGTATGATTACTACTAATCTAAAAATATGCCTCTCTGTTCCTTCTCTACATTTTCTTCAACCAGAAGTCATTATTTTCTTTATAGTTGCAAGTATAAACAGAAACTGACATGACAAAATCAGATCAGTGAAGCTTAATCTATAGGCCCCTTGCATGGACCCCTTTCAAAACTCTGAGAACGCCCTAACAATGTCTGTGTGTGATCATACACCTTTGGTAAAATTTGTAATAAGGATATTGTACTTGCAAAGAGACTTCTCTTTCCTCTTCAACTTGCTCTGTGCCATATATACATATATATGCACACACATATATAAAATCTTTGTGAGTACATAGTAGGTGTATATATTTGTGTGGTACATGAAATACTTTGATACAGGCATAGAATGTGAAACGAGCACATCATGGAGAATGTGGTATCTATCCTCTCAAGCATTTATCCTTTGTGTTATCAACAATCCAACTGCACTCTTTTTGTTATTTAAAAATGTACAGTTCAGCTATTATTGACTAGTAAACCTTGAAGTGATATCACAGAGCATGTCATTCATTCTTTCTAAACATTTTTTAAACCCATTAACCATCCCCACCTCCCCTGCAGCCCCCCACTGACCCTCCTAGCCTCTGGTAACCATCCTTCTACTCTCTATGTCCATGAATTCAATTATTTGAATTTTAGATCCCACAAATAAATGATACACATAATGTTTGTCTTTCTGTGACTGGCTTGTTTCACTTAACATAATGATCTCCAGTTCCAACCATGTTATTGCAAATGACTGGATCTCATTCTTTTTTTGTGACTGAATAGTACTCCATCATGTTTATGTATCTACATTTTCTTTATCCATTAAGCTGTTGATGGATACTTAGGTTGCTTCCAAATCTTAGCTATTGTGAACAGTGCTACAACAAACATGGGAGTGCAGATATCTCTTCAATATACTGATTTCCTTTCTTTGGGGTGTATACCCAGTAGTAAAATAGCTGGATCATATGGTAGCTCTATTTTTAGTTTTTTTTTGAGATATCTCCAAATGTTATCAATAATGGTTGTACTGACTTAACATCCTCACCAAGAGTGTACAAAGGTTTCCTTTTCTCTACATCTTTGCCAGCACTTGTTATTGCCTTTTGGATATAAGCCATTTTAACTAGGGTGAGGTGATTGCAGTTTTGTTTTGCATTTCTCTGATGGCCAATAATATTGAGTACCTTTTTATGTCTGTTTTCCATTTGTAAGCCTTGTTTTGAGAAATGTCTGTTCAGATCTTTTGCCCATTTAAAAAAAATCAGATTATTATATATTCTGGTTATTAATTCCTTGTCAGATGGATAATTCAAAGGTATTTTCTCCCATTCTGTGGGTTGTCTCTTCACTTTCATAATTTTATTCTCTGCTGTGCAGAAGCTTTTTAACTTGATGTGATCCCATTTCTCCAATTTTGTTTTGGTTGCCTGTGCTTGTGGGGGTATTACTCAAATTTTTGCCCAGACTAATGTCCTGGAGATTTTTCAAATTTTTTTGTTGTAGTAGTTTCATAGTTTGAGGTCTTAGATTTAAATCTTTTAACTTTAATTTTGGTATATGGCAAGAGATAGGGATCTAGTTTCATTCTTCTGCATATAGATATTCAGTTTTTCCAACATCATTTATTGAAGATACTGTCTTTTCCCTAGTGTATGCTCTTGATACCTTTGTCAAAAATGAATTCACTGTAGGTGTATGAATTTATTTCTGGGTTCTGTATTCTATTCCATTGGTCTATGTGCCTGTTTTTATGCCAGTATCATGCCACTTTGGTTACTATAGCTCTATAGTATAATTTGAAGTCAGGTAATGTGATTCCTCCAGTTTTGTTCTTTTTGCTCAGAATGCTTTGGGTATTCTGGGTCTTTTATGGTTCCATATAAGTTTTAGAATTTTTTTATATTTCTGTGGAGAATTTTATTGGTATTTTGATAGGAATTACATTGAATTTGTAGATTACTTTGGGTAGTATTAACATTTTAACAATACTAATTTTTCCAATCCATAAACATGGAATATTTTTCTTTTTTTGATGTTTTCTTCCATTTCCTTTATCAGTGTTTTATAATTTTTATTGTAGAGATTTTTCACTTTTTTGGTTAAATTAGGTCCTACGTATATAATTTTATAGCTATTGTAAATGGGATTACTTTTTAAATCTCGTTTTCAGATTGCTCACTCTTGGCATATGCTACTGATTTTTGTATGTTGATTTCGTATCCTACAACTTTACTGAATTATCAGTACTAAATTTTTTTTTTTTGTGGAGTCTAGGTTTTTTCAAATATAACATCATGTTATCTACAAACAAGGATAATTTAACTTCTTCTGTTCCAATTTGAATGCCGTTTATTTCTTTCTTGTCTGATTGCTCTAGCTAGGACTTGAAGTACTACGTTGAATAACAGTGGTAAAAGTGGCCACCCTTGTCATGTTCCAGATACTGGGGGAAAGGTTTTCCCCATTCAATATTATACTAGCTGTGGGTCTATTGTATATGGTTTTTATTATGTTATGTTTCTTCTATACCTAGTTTTTTTAGTTTTTTTTTTTTTTTTTAAATCATGAAAAGGTGTCAAATTTCATCAAACGCTTTTTCAGCATCAGTTGAAATGATCATATAGTTTTCTTTCACTCTGTTGATATTAGTATCACATTGATTGATTTGTATATGCATCCCAGGGATAAATATGACTTGGTCACAATGAATGATCTTTTAGTGTATTGTTGAATTTGCTTTGCTAGTATTTTGTTCAAGATTTTTTCATCAAAATTCATCAGAGATATTGGTCTGTATTTTTCTTCTTTTGATGTGTCTTTGTCTGGTTTGGTGTCAGGGTAATACTGGACTCATAGAATGAGTTTTCTCTCCTCTATTTTTTGGAATAGTTTGAGTAGGCTTGGTATTAGTTCCTCTTTAAATGTTTGGTGGAATTCAGCAGTGAAACCATTGGATCCTGGACTTTTCTTTTCCTTTTATTATGACTTCAATCTTGTTACTTGTTATGGTCTATTTAGGTTTCAGACATTTTTGGTTCAATGTTGGTAGATTGTATGTCTCTAGGAATTTGTTCATTTCTTCTAAGTTTTGCAATTTATTGCCATATGAATTTCTGCAGTAACAGTTGTAATGTCTCCCTTTTAATTTCTGATTTTATTGGTTTCAGTCTTCTCTCTTTTTTTCTTAGTCTGGATAAATGTTTGTGAAATTTGTTTACCTTTTCAAAAAAATAACTTTTTGTTTCATTGATCTTTTGTATTGTTTTCTTCATTTAAAAATCATTTATTTCTGCTGTTATCTTTATTATTTTATTCTACAAGTTTTGGGTTTGGTTTGCTCTTGCTTTTCCAGTTCTTTAAGAGACATCATTATATTGTTTAAGTTTTTATTCTTTTTTGATATAGGCACTTAGAGATGTAAACTTTTCTCTTAGTATTGTTTTTACTGCATCTCATAGGTTTTGGTGTGTTATGTTTCCATTATCATTTATTTCAAGAAATTTTTCAATTTCCCTCTTAATTTCTCTCTTGACTCACTGGTTATCCAATAGCATATTGTTTAATTCCTTGTATTTGTACAGTTTTCACAATTTCTCTTGTTATTAATTTTTAGTTTATTCCATTGTGGATAGAGAAAATGCTTGATATTATTTCAGATTTTTAAAAATGTTTTAGGACTTCTTTTGTGACCTAACATCTGTTCTATCCTTGAGAATAATTCATGTGCTGAGGAAAAGAATGTGTATGTGTATTCTACAGCTGTTGGCTAAAATGTTCTGTAAATATTTATTAGATCCATTTTGTCTACAGTGCAGATTAAGTCCAACGTTTCTTGATTAGCTTACTGTCTGGAAGATATGTCCAATGCTGAAAGTGGGGTGTTAAAGTTCCAGCTGTTATTATATTGGGGCCTCTCTCTCTCTTTAGCTCTAATAATATTTTCTTTATATATCTGGGCACTTCAATGTTGGGTGCATATATATTTAAAATTGTTATATCCTCTTGCTTAATTGGCCCCTTTATCATGCTATAGTGACCTTCTTTATCTTTTCTTATAGTTTTTGTCTTGAAATCTATTTTGTCTGATATAAGTAAAGCCACTCCTGCTCTTTTTTGGTTTCTTTTGGCATACAATATATTTTTCCATGTCTTTATTTTCAGTCTATGTGTGTCTTCACTGGTGAAGTTTTGTTTCTTGTGGGAAACAGATCACTGAGTCTTGTTTGTTTAATCCATTCAGCCAGTCTAGGTCATTTGATTTGCGAGTTTAGTCCATTTACATTCTATGTTATTGATAAGTAAGGACTTACTCCTGCCATTTTGTTATATGTTTTCTGGTTTCTTTGTGGTCTTCTCTTTCCTTTTAGTCTTCCTTTACTACACACAAATTTCTCTGGTGATATGACTTAGTTTCTTGCTTTTTATTTTTTGTGTACCTATTTTATGTTTTTTGGTTTGGGGTTACCATGAGGCTTGGTTATTTTGTAACCCATTATTTTAACCTAATAAAAACTTAACACTGTTTGCAAAAACAAACAAACTAAAAGAAAACTAATAAAGACTCTATGCTTTAACTTCATACCCCCACTTTTATACTTTTTATTGTTTCTGTTTATATCTTATTCTACTCTCTATGTCTTAAAGTTATTGTAGTTATTTTTGATTGGTTCATTGTTTAGTCTTTCTACTTAGCATAAAAGTAGTTTACACACCACAGTTACAGTGTTATAATAGTCTGTGTCTTTCTGTATGCTTACTATTAGCAGTGAGTTTTGTACCTTCAGGTGATTATTTATTGCTCATTAATGTCCTTTTCTTTCTTATTGAAGTACTTCATTTAGCATTTCTTGTAGGACTGGTCTGATGTTGATGAAATCCCTCAGTTTTTTTTTTTTTTTTTTTTAACCTGGTAACATCTTTACTTCTGTCATGTTTGAAGGATATCTTCACTGGAGATATATTCTAGAATAAAAAACATTTTTCCATCAGTTCTTTATATGCCACTCCTTTCTGGTCTGTAAAGTTTCACTGAGAAGTCTGCTGCCAGATATTTTGGAGTTCCAGTGTATGTTATTTGTTTATTTTCTCTTGCTGCTTTTTCTTTGAGAGTTTGATTATTAAATGCCTTGAGGTATCTTCCTTGGGTTAAATTTGTGTTCTGTAACACAAATTTTTGAGTTATAGAAGTTTTTGTGTTATAGAAGCTTTGTGTTCTATAAGCTTCTTGTATATAGATACTAATATCTTTTTTTAGTTTAGGGAAGATCTCTAATATTATCCCTTTGAATAAACTTTATACTTGTATCTTTCTCTATCTCCTTTTTAATGCCAATAGCTCTTAGATTTGCTTTTTTGAGGCTGTTTTCAAAATTCTATAGATGTTTCTTTTTTTATTCTTTTTTTAAATCTCCTCTGACTGTATTTTCAGATAGTCCGTCTTCAAGCTCACTAATTCTTTCTTCTGCTTGATCAAGTCCTACTATTAAAACACTCTGATGCATTCTTCAGTATGACAATTGCATTTTTCAGCTCCAAAATTTCTGCTTGGCTCTTTTAAATTATTTCAGTCTCTTCGTTAAATCTATCAGAATTCTGAATTCCTTCTCTCTGTTATCTTAAATTTCTTTGAGTTTCCTCAACATAGCTATTTTGCATTTTCTGTCTGAAAGGTCAAATATCTCTGTTTCTCCAGGATTGGTCCATGATGCCTTACTTAGTTCATTTGATGAGGTCATGTTTTCCTGGATGGTGCTAATGCTTGTTGATGTTCCTGGTGTCTGGGCATTGAAGAATTTAATATTTATTGTAATATTCACTATCTGGGCTTGTTTATACCCATCCTTTTTGAGAAGGCTTTGAAGATATTTGAAAGAACTTGGATATTGTGATCTAAGGTGTATTTGCTTTGGTGGGGGTACCCAAAGCCCAGTAACACTGTGGTACTTGCAGATTTGTAGAGGTACCACCTTGATGATCTTGAACAAGATCCAGAAGAATTCTCTGGATTACCAGGTGGAGACTCTTGTTCTTTTCCCTTATTTTCTCCCAAACAAACGGAGTCCTTGTTTCTGTTCTGAGCCACCTAATGTTGGAGGTCAAGTGACACAGGCACTGCTGTGGCCACCACAACTATGGCTTCACTGGGTCAGACCTGAGACCTGCATAGCACTGGGTCTCATCCGAGGCCGGCTGTAACCACTCCCTGGCTACTGCCTATGTTTGCTCAATGACCTGGGCTCTACCATCAGGAGGTGGCAAAGACAGCTAGGCCTGTGTTTCTCCCTTCACGAGGAGTGAGTTCCTCAGGGCTTGGATGGATCCAGAGGTGCCATCCAAGAGTTAGGGTTTTAGAGTCAAAAACCTTAGAAATTTTTCTGGTGTTCTATTGTACTGAGGCTGAGCTGGCACTCAAATGACAAGATACAGTCCTTTCCACTCTTCCTTCCCCTTTTCCAAAACAGAGTAGCCTCACCCTTTAGCCACACCACCACAGGCCATGGAGAATACTGCCAGCCTACTGCAGATGTTCCCATAAGCCCCAAGGCCTCTTCAATCACCTTATGGTGAATTCTGCCCAGCCTGGGACTCATCCTTCGGGGGAGTGTGCTACCCTTTGGCCCCAGGAAGTTTCAGAGATGCTGTCCAAGACCTAAGGCCTGGAATTGGGGACCCTAAGGGCTCACTTGGTTTTCTACCCCACTGTGGCTGTGCTAGTATCTATGGTATAAGACAAAGTCCCCTTTACTTTTCCCTCTGCTTTTTTCAAGCAGGAGTTTCACTCCATAGCCACCACAGCTGATAGTGTACTGAATCTCGTCTGAAGCCAGCAAGTCTGAGAGACTCACCCAAGGCTGTTGACATAGTACCTGGGTATCATTGCTCATTGTTCAGGGCTCAAGAGCTCTTTAATCAGCAGGTAATGAATGCTGTCAGGACTGAGTTCCTCCCTTTAAGGCAGTGGGTTCCCTCCTGGCCCAAGATGTGTCAAGAAATGTCTAGGAGCTCAGGCCTGAAATGGGGGCATCATGATTCTAAATGGTGCCCTTTCCTTCTCTGGCTGAGCTGTTATCTAAGATGCAAGACAAAGTCCTCCCTGCTCTTCCCTCTCTTTTCCTTAAGGGGGAAGGAAGGGCTCTCTTTTGGAGCTGTGAGCTGTGCAACCTGGGGTTAGGGGAAAGGTAGTGCCTATACTCTCCTAGCAATCCCAGCTAGTATCTCAGTAGGTTGCCTGTTACTGCCCAAGTCCTCTGTCTTTGGGACCATTTTAGCGTAGGACTCACCTGAGAGTTGCAGTCCTTGCGGCCTAGGGTAATTTTCAAGTTTATTGAGAGACCCAGAGCACTTTGGCTCTTGGTGGTGAGGCTTGCAGGAACTCAAGTTCACACAACTGGCTATCTGTGATTCCTCTCTGACTAGGGCTGGTTGAAATGCTCCCTCTGTGGGTGGGCATCAACTGAGTTTGGTCTAGTTTTCGTTTTTGCTGTAACAGGTCAGCGCTGAGTTCAATGCCTCAGAATTGCTCTATTCTCCCTCCTCCAGTGCCCAGAGATGCTCTCCATACCATGCCACTGCTGCTAAGGTGAGGGATGAGGAAGGGGTGGCATCAGCAATTCAAGACTATTTTTTCTGTCTCTTCAGTGCCTCTTTCAATAATACATAGTTAAGAGCAGGTACTAGGAGGGCTCACCTTACTTTTGATTCTTGTGAAGTGTTTTTTTTTGTTTGTTTTTGTTTTTGTTTTTTTCTGTATAGATAGTTGTTAAATTGGTGTCCTTATGGCAGGGACTAGTGGTGGGGGGATGATGGTGGAGCCTTTCATTCCGCCATCTTGCTCCGTACCTCTGTCCTCCACATTTTTAATAGTTGTACTACCTCTGTACTCTCTGTGCATATAGCCACGTTGTACTGTATTCTCTCCTGTTTGGCCCCCATTTAATCTTAGTTGTATAGGTAATCATAAGTTTAATGCTCACGATCAGCTTCTATGTTGATGTCTCTCTACACATTTTGGTTGTCTAAATCTTTTGGTCTAGTAGATTTCTCGGGAATGACTCATGAGACTAATAAAGTTCTTGCATCCTGATAAGAGGTTTTCTGTGTCCTTTATCCTGCAGAGTCAATTTTGAAGGATATAAAATCCTTGGCTCACATTTTCTTTCTTTGAGCATCTTCAATTGTATTCCATTTTATCCTATCATAAGGCATAATTGTCTTGAAGTCTAACATAATTTTTTTTTTCTGTTAAAAATCTTGTGTCCAATGGAGTATTTTCTAGTTCTTTGAATTTCAATGTTATTACTAGATAATGTCTTTATGTTAGCCATTGTAGGTCGGTATTTTCACTTTTGCTGTATACTATGTTATAAGTTATTTCAAATTTTTCTTTACCTCAGATACATTTTCTTGAGTTACAGTTTATAGTATTTGTTTTTTCCCTTTGCTTTGATTATCTGTGTTAGGGATTATCTGTATGTAGTGTTTTCATTCCCCGTGGTCAATATTTGTCATTTTCTTTTGAATTGGTTTTCATCTCTTCCCTTATTTCTCTTAGATTTAGAAAAATTTCCTCCTTTCCTTCTATTTCTCTCAAGGCATTATCTGTTATATTTATACAGTCTCGTGTTCCTTCTAGTTTGGTCTCCATTTCTGACATTTAATTTTTTTATTATATATGTATTTTTCTGAATATTGTCACCTAATTTATAAATTATTGTAATTATAATCTATGTTGCCTTTTATATCTTATTTTATTAATGCCTTTTATCCTGAATAGAAGATTACAGATTACAGCTTTGATCTGTTCCATGGGCATCTTTTTCTGGCCTCTCTTTTCATTGCTTGTTGAAATTTTCTTCTTCTTTTTATTCTCTTTTATGTTATAATAACTTTTTATGGGATTTGACCTTGACACTTATCTGTTAATTGTTATATGAAATTAGTTTTCACGAACTTTTAATAGGAAACATTGTTGAAGATAAATTATTTTTGAGCTCTGATTTTCTTTTGATAAGTATGTTTATAGTTATAATAACACACTTATAGTGATATTTCTTGATATTTGAAAAGTTTAGGCATTATCTCTACCTACGAAGATGAAGATTTAGCACTGTTACACCACCCCAACTCCTACCATGTACAGGATCACTACCTGTCACCCATTTTTTTTCTCTGCAGTTATACTTTTGGTATTTAGTATTTATATCATAATTGTAAAAACCTTATAGCTGTATTAATCAGGGTTCTTCAGAGCAATGGGACTAATCAGATGTAGATATATAGATAAAAATGTATTATAAAGAATTGGCTTAAAGAATAAGCCAATTCCATAATTGGTGATAGTGGAGGCTGGCAAGTCCAAAATTTGCAGTGTGGGTCAGCAGTCTGGAGACCTAGGAGAGCTGATAATTTAGTTTCGGTGGAAGGTCAGAAGCCTGGAGACTCAGGAGAGCCATTGGTGCACATGGAGTGTGAAGGCAGTCTGCAGGAGAATTTCCCCTTGCTCAGGGAGGCTAGGGTTTTTGTTCGATTCAGGTCTTCAACTGATTGGATGAGTCCAAACCACAATGGTGAAGGCAATCTGCTTTACTCAAGGGGTGTGTGTGTGTGTGTGTGTGTGTGTGTGTGTGTGTATGTATATGGAATGAGATTGGAATGAAATTAATATATATATATAAATATATACACATACATAGAAAATATATATTTATATATTAATATAATTCCAAAACACCCTTCAGATTGACATATAAAATTAACCATTATAACAGCTGAATATTAAGAAAGAATATAATTTCTTTCTCTTATTGCACCTTTATTGTTTTGCCTGAATTGGTCTTTGTTTTTTTTTTCCCCCCATTTCCTTTTTTTTCTCTGTACCTCAAATTTTCCCTAGTTGTTTATGCTTTCTCTCAATACATTAAACCACCAGTTATTCTGTCAATTTCATCTCCTCATGTCACTCTCCCAGAACTGTCTGAACTGTTCCTATTGGGATTGAGTGTTTTCTAAGGTGACTGTATATCTATCTTCCTAATATCTCCCCTCACCTCACCTTCCAGAGTAGTTCCCTAGGGATGCTGTAACCACAAACTTGAAGACTTAAAAAAATCAAGAAATGTATTCCTTCAAGTTCTGCAGGCTAGAAGTCCAAAGTCAAGGTTTTGATAGGGTTGGCTCTTTTGGAATTCCCTGGGAGATAATCTGTTTTATGCTTCTCTCCTTGTTTGTGGCAATTGCCAGCAATTTTTGGCATTGTAGATGCATCACTTTAATCTCTACCTTCATGCAGCATTCTGTGTATCTCTCTGTGTGTGTGTGTGTGCCTAAATTTCTCTCTTTTTATAAGGACATGGGTCAGATTGGATCTAGGACTCATGCCACTGCAGCATGACCTCAACTTGATTACATCTGCAAAGACCCTATTTTCAAGTAACGTCACATTCACAGGTTGTGGTGGTTAGGACTTCAACGTGTTTTGGAGGGGATACAATTCAATTCATAATACTATTATCCTGGGCTATCCTTTTGTGTCTCTCTTGAATTGATGTCTCTGTTTCATGAATCCCAGGTCTTCCCCTCTTTTAGCATGTCTCTAACCTTTGTAGACTACTTCCTCCAGTCATTTCCTAAGAAAAAGAGCAATGAAAGTTTTTAGTTTTCATTTTTTGAAGTCTTACATATATTTTAAGATATTTATGTGTATCTTTAGTCTATCCTTGTGCTTGAGTTATTTTTTATATTATAGTATTCTGGGTTGAAAATAATTTTTCTTTAGAATCTTAGAAATATGCTTCAGTTGCCTTCCAGCTTCCAGTGTTGCTTTGGAAAATCAAGGCCATTCTGGGTCTTGATTTTGTATTGGAACTGTTGTTTTTCTTCGGGACACTTTTAGTATCTTTCTACATAGTGTCCAGAAAATGTCGTGATGATACGCACTGATATGTGTGGGTCTATTGTCATTCATCATCATCCATTGCACTGTGAGGTTGATGGGCCCTTTCAAAATAGAAACTTATTTTTTTATTCTTAGAACTTTTCCTGAATTGTTTTTTAATATTTCTCTTCATTTGTATTTTATATTCTCATTTTTCCCCTGAATGACTATTATTCTCATGTTAACTTCTTGAACCACACCTTTTAATATTCTTATTTTTTTTCTCTGATAGTTCTCATCTCTTGGTCTTTTTGCTATGCTATACTTTTTCTTCTGTTGAGCTTTTCACGTATAATGCCATATTTTTAGTTTTTCCAGAAAGCTTTATTATTCTCTGATTTGTACACATTTTTCAGAAGCATCCCAGTCTTCTCATTCACTATTAATTTATTCCATCAGCAAATATTTATTGAGTTCCTACTTTGTAATAAGCATCATTTTACACATGTAGTTATTTCAAAAAACATATTATGTATTTGAGATATATAAGTAAACAAAACAGACATATAGCCCTTCTATGGTAGAACATATTTTTTAGCAGAGAGAGAAAGACATTGAACAATGAAGATAATAAATCAATAAACTATATAGGATGTGAAAAATATAAAGCACAGAGTAGAATGGATTGAGATTACTAATTCACAGTGGTGGTGGGTTGTGGTTTGCAATGGTGTGATCTGGGTAGGCCTTATTGAAAAGGTGACATTTTCAGCAAATATAGACTTGAGGGCATGAGTTACATGAATGTTTGTGGAAGAGCATTCCAAGCAGAGTGAACAGCTGCCACCAAAGTTCTAATAAGGGAATACACTTTTTAGGAAGCACCTTAGGAGGTCAAGGTGTCTGCAAGGGAGTGAGACAGGCAGAAAAAAGTCAGAGAGGGAGGGGCCAGAGAAGAGTTAGGGCTATGTAGCTTGTTGTAAAAAAAAATGGCCTTTACAGTAAATGAGATGGAAATGTTCTGAGAAGAATAATGATATGATTCAGGGTTATATTTTAGTAGGATCTGTCTGGTCACTGTGATGGGGAAAGACTGGGGAGAACGCAAGTGCAGAAGCAGTCAGATCTCTCTGAGGGTGTGTACACACACACATGCACACACACACACACAAATAGGCATACCTCAGAGATATTGTGGATTTGGTTCTAGACCACTGCAATGAAGGGAACATTGCAATAAAATGAGTCTCATGAATTTTTTGGTTTCTTAGAACATGTAAAAGTTATGTTTGTACTATACTGTAGTGTATTAAGTGTACAATACTATTATGTCTAAAAAACAATATACATACCTTAATTAAAAATACTTTATTGCTAAAAATGCTAACAATCATCTGAGCCTTCAGTGAGTTGTAAGCTTTTTGCTGGTGGGGTGGTCTTGCCTCCATGCTGATGGCTGCTGACTGATCAGGGTAGTGGTGGCTGAAGGTTGGAGTGGATGTAGCAATTTCTTAAAATAACACAATAATGTAGTTTGCTACATGAACTGACTCTTCCTTTTATGAAAGATTTCTCTGGAGCTTGTGATGCTGTTTGATAGCATTTTACTCACAGTGAAATTTCTTTTGAAATTGAAATCAATCCTCTCAAACCCTGCCACTGCTTTATCGATGAAGTTTATGTAACATTTTAAGTATGTTGCTGTGATTTCAACAATGTTCACTGCATTTTCACCAAGATTAGATTCAATCTCAATTTAAAAAAACACTTTTTTTGCTCATCCATAAGAAGCAACTCCTCATCCATTCAAGTTTGATCATGAGATTGCAGCAATTCCGTCACATTTTCAGGTTCCACTTCTAATTCTAGTTATCTTGTTATTTCCATGACATCTGCAGTTACTTCCTCCACTGAAGTCTTGAACTCCTGAAGTCGTCCATGAAGATTAGAATTAACTTCTTCCAAACTCCTGCTAATGTTGATATTTTGACTTCTTCCCACAAATCATGGATATCCTTAATGACATGTAGAATGGTGAATCCTTTCCAGAAAAATTTCAATGCCCCGATCCATCAGAGGAATCACGATCTGTGACACCTATAGCATTATGAAATGTGTTTCCTAAATAAGACTTCCACATAGAAATGTCTCCTTGATTCATGAGCTGCAGAGTGGATGTTGTGTTTACAAGCATGAAAACAACATCAGTCTCCTTGTATATCTTTGTCAGAGTTCTTGGGTGACCAGCTGCATTATCAATGAGCAGTAATATTTTGAAATGATATATATATATATCCTTTCATATATATATATGATTTTATATATATATAAATTTCATATATATTATATATATATTTCATATATATATATGATTTTATTTCTGAGTAGTAATTCTCAACAGTGGGCTTAAAATATTCAGTAACCCATTCTGTTTACCGATGTGCTGTCATATGAGCCTTGTTCCATTTATGGAGCACAGGCTAACTCAATTTAGTGTAATTCTTAAGGGCCCTAGGACCTTCAGAACGGTAAATGATCATTGGCTTCATCTTAAAGTCACCAAATGCAATCGCTCCTAATAGGAGAGTTGGTCTGTCATTTGAAACCAGGAAACTTCACTTCTGTAGCTTAGAAAGTCCTACATGGCATCTTCTTCCAATAGAAGGCTGTTTCATCTACTTTGAAAATCTGTCATGTAGTGTAGCCACCTTCATCAATGATCTTAGCTAGATCTTCTGAATAACTTGCTGCAGCTTCTACATCAGCTACTTCACTCTGTACTTTTATGATACAGAGATCGTTTCTATTTTTAAATCTCATGAACCGACCTTTGCCAATCTCAAACTTTTCTTCTGCAGCTTCCTCACCTCTTTCAGCCTTCATAGAATTGAAGAGCAGTAGGTCCTTCCTCTGTATTAGGCTTTGGTTTGAGGAAATGTTGTGACTGCTTTAATCTTCTATCCAGATCACCATAACTTTTTTCATGTCAGCAATAAGTCTGTTTCACTTTCTTATCATTTGTGTGCTCACAGAGTAGCACATTTATTTATTTATTTATTTATTTATTTATTTATTTATTTATTTATGATGGAATCTCACTCTGTTGCCCAGGTCGGATTGCATGGCATGATCTCAGCTCACTGCAAACTCTACTACCTCCTGGGTTCAAGCGATTCTCCTCCTTTAACCTCCTGAGTAACTGGGATTACAGGCATGCACCACAGTGCCCAACTAATTTTAGAAGGGATGGGTTTTCACCACGTTGGCCAGGCTGGTCTCAAACTCCTGACCTGAAGCGATCCACCTGCCTCAGCCTCCCAAAGTGCTGGGATTACAGGCATGAGCCACTGTGCCTGGCCTTGATTTTTTTCAATAACTTTTTCTTTGCATTCACAGCATGGCTAACTTTTTGGTGCAAGCTTTTGTCCTATCTAAGCTTTTGGCATGCCTTTCTAAGTAAGCTTAATCATTTATAGCTTTTGATTGAAAGTGAGAGATGTGTGACTCTTCCTTTCACTTGAACTCTTAGAAGTTATTGTAGGATTATTAATTGGCCTATTTTCAAAACTGTTTTGTCTCAGGGAATAGGAAAAGAGGGATAAAGATGGGAGAATGGCCAGTCAGTGGAGCAATCAGAACACACACAACATTTTTTAATAAGATAGTGGTGCCCCAAAAGAATTAAAATAGTTACGTCAAAGATCACTGATCACAGATCACCATATCATGTATACTAATAATGAAGAAGTTTGAAATATTGTGGGAATTACCAAAATATGACACAGATATGAAGTAAGCACATGCTGTTGTTAAAATGGCACCAATAGGCTTGACACAGCGTCATAACTAACTTTCAATTTGTAAAAAACATAATATCTGTGAAGTGAAATAAAGTGAAATGCATTAAGATGTGGTGTGTCTGCATATATATTCAAATATGTATATTCAAATTTCTCCCTAAATGTATCGTAAACAAATGTCCCAATTGGAATTAGCTTTGAGTGTAACAGAAAATGTTTCCTTCAGAACATTTTATGCCTTGCTTTCATTGTTCAATCAGATTAGTCTCATGCTTGTGTGAGATAATTAAATACATATGTATGGCTGAGTTTATGAAGGGATGTATTATGGTGAATGGTGTGATGTTATTTTATTATGTTCTTGAGCAGAATATTTTCATAGTTAAAAAACTGGAATGTTAAATCTCTAAAATTATAATGAAAGTTAATCAGAAACTTAATTATATAAACATATTCCACTTTACATATCCATTATAGGCCTAATTATAGTTTTTAAACTTTTTCTTCTCTCTGTTTAGATGCTGGTTCTTCCTAGTTTTATTTGTTCTCTGTGTCTGTCTTTCCCATTAGAGACTTTCTACAGGTGTTTTCTGAAGCACTAACATGCTGACTGCAAGCTTTGTGTACTTGGGAGAGATTGGAGACTATGGGTGCACTATTAGGTATCTGACTGGCATGTTAGTTGGGGAACTTCTTGAGGTTTCTTTCTCTTGGTCTGGTCAGATTCAGTATAAAGAATCTTTCATTTATCTATCCATAGAGTATAAGCTTGGCTGTCAGTGTTTTGTGAGCTGATTTGGAGAATTGAGCTGGAACTTGCAATATTTGGTATGAAATGTTCCCTTGATTTCATATGGTAATCTCACCTTCAATAGTGCCTGGAGTCCCCCAGTCCCAGGGTCCTTTCTTGAGATAAACTTCCATTTTTCTGATGGAGGAGGGGAGCTGTGGTCATCTGGTTAAAAGCATTCTGGCACTTATTAGGTCTTAAAGAAAACTGTCAACCACTTCTGCTTTTTTTTTTTTCCTCGTTTTCCATTTTTTGGTCCTAATTTTACCTCTACTTTCATTCAGTCTTGAACCTTTTGAGAATTCTGCCATGCAAATTGGGTTACACATGAACTTTACATGCTTATTTAGAATTTGGCTTTCCCTTGTGTGGCTAAGTCATTTACCACTGAACTTTCCGCTTTCCAGCTTCTTAAATTTTGCTGGTATAGTCTCTTCTTCATTTCCCTTTGTTTTTAATGGTATAATTCTTTAAAGATACCCTGCTGCTATTATTCTCACTTCAGAGGGAGTGGAACTGAATGTGTGCTCAATCAGTCATGTTTACTCTCATATTTCTGCTTTACTTTCTTCAAGGTATATGGTGTATGCCCTCATAATTCTATGAGGTAGCCAGGGAGGTATCCTTAACATTTAACAGGTGAGAAAATGGAAGAATACAAGATCCAAGAGAATTGTCCAGGATCATTGGACTTGACAGTGATAAAGTTGAATAACAATGAAAGACTGTGGGGTCTCTTTCTTTTTCTTTTTTTTTTTTTAACTTAAAAGTCAGTGTAATAGTAGGATTGTAGACTTTTAGAGGATTGATTTTCCTCTTTTCCATAGTGTATTACTTGAGGTTCTCCAGATAAAACCAATAGGATATTTATCTATTTGTCTATATTCCTAAAGAGATTTATTATAGGGAACTGACTCACATAATCATGGAGGCTGGCAAGTCCAAAAACTGTAGAGCCAATGTCCCTGTTCAAGTCTAAAGGCTGCTGTAGAACCAGGAAGTGTTGATATCCTCATTTGAAAGTCATCATGCAGGAATGTTCTCTTTTTCTGAGGGAAGGGTCATCCTGTATCTATTCAGGCCTTCCACTGATTTGATGAGATCCATCCACATCATGAAGAGAAATCTACTTTACTCAGTCTACCAATTTAAATGTGACTCTCATTTAAAAACACCATCAAAGAAGCACCCAGAATCTTTGACCAAATATCTGGGCACCCCATGGCCCAGTCAAACTGACACATAAAATTAACCTTCACACAAGCTGATTGCAAAGCATTGCTGCTTGGGAAAGAACAAACAAACAAATAACCAGATCTGACTATTATTCCTTAGCGCTATAGTATTGAAAGCAACTGTATCATGTTCCCAAATAGCTATCCATATTCATCTATGATAACAACGTGTTTGTTAAAACTATATACCCCAGAATACCACAAGAGAGCTACTGAATCAGAATTTTATGGGGAGAGCCTACAGTATTAGGTTATTTTGTCATGTACATTTCCTAGGTGATCCAATATGTAGTAAGGTTTGGAACCCACAGAACTAGAATTCACTAAAAAATGGCTCTGAAGGATTTTTGTGAATTTGGACTTGTTTTTCTGCCATTCTCTAATTCTGTTCTGTTATTCTCGTTAGAGTTATTTTCTAAATTTGTTGTCAAATGAAATGTAAAAAGTGCAGTGTGTGACTAGTTTATCTTCTGCAGCTACTTATTATCTCACAATAGCAATGAGTACTCAGTCATAACATTCTTCCCAAACCGGGGGCAGTGGCTCATGCCTGTAATCCCAGTACTTTGAGATGACAAGGCTGGCGGATCACCTGAGGTCAGGAGTTCGAGACCAGCCTGACCAACATGGAGAAACCCCTGTCTCTACTGAAAATACAGAATTAGCCGGGCATGGTGGCGCATGCCTGTAATCCCAGCTACTTGGGAGGCTGAGGCAGCTGAGATCACACCACTGCACTTCAGCTTGGGCAACAGAGCAAAACTCCATCTAAAAAAAAAAATAAAAAATAAATAAAAAAAAAAAAAAATAAATAAATCTTCCCCATTAAAATTTGTAGGATAATTCAAAGATTTTCAGTCTCATAATATGAGTCAGCATGAGTAATCAAGGAGGCTCATCAGTTAGGACATATTCAGTTTACCAAGACCACTATGACTGCCTACCCATAGGAACTTGTAGAATTCTATAAGGAAATAATTTTCAACCATAAATGATTTTAGAATGTTATTTAGTCTTAATGTATTAGATGTTGAGTAATTTGGTCAACCTCCCAGTCTTGGAAAGAGGCAAAATTAATTAACTTTCACTTTATTTGGTACTGATTAGTATAAATTGTAGGAAAAACAAATAATACAAATAAAAATAAGAACAGGTGTGAGATACTGTCAGTAAAAAGGGTGAATATTTTAATCAAAATGATAATCAGAAATTTGCAATGGAGAACATTTCAGTGCTAAGAAGGAAACTCATACCAGATCTGGGTCATTTAAAGGGACAAGTGAAGTGCTGAATGCTGAGGTACAGTTTAAAACAAACAAAATCCCACAACTGATTCAATCTGGAGACCATGTTATGTTTTTATACCTTCTTTTATTTTTTCTCTTTCTTGAACACATTAGTATGATGAGATAGAGGTCAGAGTTGACTTGAAACTCTTTATTTAATCCAACAATTGGCAAACCTTTTCTTATTAAACGGTTAGGTAGTATATTTTAGGCTTGAAAGATATAAATTCTCAATGACAATTGCTCAACTTTGCTGTCAAGTAAAATCTGCCAATGACAATATAGAAATGAATGGGTGTGGCTGTGCTCTGATAACATTTTATTTACAAAAAGAGACAATTGTCCATAAGTCATAGTTTGCCAACCTTGCTTGGAACCTTCTGGAAATAGTAATTTTTTTAAATCTACATGATTTTCTTTTAACCAATTCATTAAATTTTAAATACAAAAATTAAATTTGACTAAGAGAAAGTACTTACCCTTTAAGTCAGATGGCAGAGAAAGTAAAAAGTCTGTCTGCATTTTTAATACCAAGATTGCCTTAAGTTACTAACAAGTTCTGAGACTGCTACCAACATTACACATTTTGTGATGGCATTTATGGAGGCAATTGCAGCTAATAATTATGCCTGTTTACCTGACTTTGGGGTGATAATGTTTTGAATTTTATCTAGAAGAATACAACATTACAAGTTAACACCTAATTAATGTTTTCTCTTAATAGTTTTATCTTATTCAAATAATTTAAAGGTAAAATAGTTTAAAAAGTTAAATAAGTTGTATTTTCCATTTCAGAATTTTAATATTGTTTCAGTCAGTTCTAAAATTTTGTGAGAAGAAAATATTGTCAGGAGGAAGCTAATCATCAATTTGCAACAGCTGAAACCAGCACAGCTGGTGGATGAGTGTTTTAATGTATTTCCAGATTAAGCAAGGCAGTTTAAAGAAAACATCATGCAAAAATTCAATCTGCTATGGGTTTAAAATAAAGTCTTCATCTGTGTTGCTGCAGAAAGAATAGCTACCTTATGTTTTGTCATATTGTAGTGGATTATCTTTAATGAAGCGTAGATCCCCCAAAGCATTATTGTGATATTTTGTGTTCGTCTTGGTCTACACTAATGCAACGGTTTAGGTTTAGTGAGAAGAAGCATGGATTTTACTCTTAGGAGGTTTCTTTCCTGAAGTTGTAAGTGAAAGCAATTCAGACACATTTAGAAGGAGACCTTTGTTACTGATTTCAGTGGGCTTTTATAGAAATGATAATGCTGATGTCTTGGTCCCTGAAAATGACAAGAGGTCCTTGCAAAGGAAATTCTTCATAATTTTATATATTTAAAACCAGACGTAGTGTAGTGTAGTATAATACAGTTTTATAAAGGTAACCTCTATCTTTCTATCTTCATCAATCTCCATCTATATAGATATTAATATTTGTAGTTATCCATCCATCTATTATCTATTATTATCTCTCATCATCCGTCTACCTGCCTATGTACCTACCTACCTACCTACATACCTATAGGAAGATATACTCCACAGTGATACCTTGGTAGCATGGTCATGGGTGATAATTATTTTATTATTACCTTTCACTTAGCTGTATTTCTTGTTTTTCTTTTATGAATGTATATTGTTTTTATAATAACACAATAAAGTTGTATTTAATAAACCAAGCATACTATTCATTGTTCTTTTGAAAAGAAAATATCAAACTTTTTTTAATTTAATTACATGGGCATTAGAGATACTAGTAGTAAAACCAATGTATATCATTAAGGAAAAAGGCTACCATTTCTGTTATTAAATCTTATTTCTTGAAGTTGAGTTCTTTTTTTTTCTTTTCAAAATATTCTTGTCATAGCTTGTTTCTAGTTGTGAACTCACAAAGATTTTATGTGATACTCAAACACTATCATATTACTGTTGCCCTGTTATGGTTTCTACATGCTCTCTATTTCTGACACAGAGCAAGTTATTACCAATTTAAGGACATTCAACCATTCTATGTATGTATGTATGTGTCTGTCTCTCTATGTATCTAATCATCTATCATCTTCTATTATTTGCTTCTGTCCTTTCTTACAAAAGCGTGTAAATATTTTGTGTGTTTTTCTGTACCTTGCTTTTGTCACTTAACAGAAATCAACTGTGATGCTGTTTCTCTCTTGAGTATTTTGTCTTCTGTCTGCTTTTAAAATTTTTCCATTCATTTAGTTTTCATAATTTTTACTAATTGCCTATTACAGTTTTCTTAATCTTTTCATATAATTTGTAAATATTGGGTTATCTGTTAAAACATTTCTTCTGTCACAACCTCTCTCTTCTGAGATTTCAATTACATGGCAATCAAAGTGTTTAATATTGTCTTACAGATCTCAGGTACTCTAGTTTTTTTCACTCTTTTTGTCTTAGATTGGATACTTTCTATTCACCCTTCTTGAACTCTGCTAACTATGTTTCTTCTGCTGTGTGTGGTGTGCTGTTAACCTCACTGAATGCTTTTTTTATTTATTATTTTGCGTAATTTAGTTCTGGCATTTCAACTTAGTTCTTTTTTGTCTACATTTTATCTACTGAAATTTCTCATCTATGTATTTTCATCTTTTCTACTATGTTTTAAAGTAATGCAATGTTAATTAGCTTAATTTAGCTATTCCACAATGTATACATATTTCAGAACAACATACTGTAATGATAAATATATACAATTTTTATTTGTCAATTGAAAAATAAAAATGTTAAAAAGCAAAATTATGGTTATTTTACTGCCTCTGTCTGATCTGACAATTCTATTATCTAGATTATCTGTACATCTTCTATTGAGTATTTCATTTTCTTCTTTTTTCACATATCTTGTGATATTTTATTGTATGCTGAACATTGTGTAAAAAAATTAGAAACTTGTAAACGCTTACCTCCAAAAAAGGCAACTCCCTTCCCCTGGAATATTGGGGGAACCCGCCCCCAATATTTCTATATAGGTTTTTTCTATTTTCCATAAGTGTCAGCCAGCTGAGAAATAAAGAGAGACAGTACAAAGAGAGGAATTTTACAGCTGGGCTGCCGGGGGTGACATCACATATCAGTAGGACCGTGATGACCACCTGAGTCTCAGACCAGCAAGTTTTTATTAAGGGTTTCAAAAGGGGAGCGGGTGTAAGAACAGGGAGTAGGTACAAAGATTACATGCTTCAAAGGGCAAAAAGCAGAACTACTAATAAGGATCTAACAAGATCACATGCTTCTGAGGGAAGAGGACAAAAGGCAAAAGCAGAACTACTGATAAGGATCCAACAAAGATCACAAGGCAAAGGGCAAAAGCAGAATTACTGATAAGAGTCTGTGTTCAGTGGTACACATGTTGTCTTAATAAACGTCTTAAACAATGAAAACAGGGTTCAAGGGCAGAGAACTGGTCTGACCATAAATTTACCAGGGCAGAGTTTTTCTCCACCCTAGTAAGCCTGAGGGTACTGCAGGAGACCAGGGCGTATCTCAGTCCTTATCTCAACTGCATAAGGCAGACATTCCCAGAGTGGCCGTTTATAGACCTCCCCCCAGGCATGCGTTCCTTTCCTAGGGTATTAATATTAATATTCCTTGCTAGGAAAAGGATTTAGCGATATCTTTCCTACTTGCACATTCCTTTATAGGCTCTCTGCAGGAAGAAAAATGTGGCACTTTTTGCCCACCCCCGCAGGAAATCAGACATTATGGTTGTCTTCCCTTGTTCCCTAAAAATCGCTGTTATTCTGTTCTTTTTCAAGGTGCACCGATTTCATATTGTTCAAACACACATGTTTTACAATCAATTTGTACAGTTAACACAGTTATCACAGTGGTCCTGAGATGATGTACATTTTCAGCTTATGAAGATAACAGGATTAAGAGATTAAAGACAGGCATAAGAAATTATAAAATTATTATATGGGAACTGATAAATGTCCATGAAATCTTCACAATTTATGTTCCTCTGCCATGGCTCCAGCCAGTCCTTCCATTCGGGGTCCCTGACTTCCCGCAACACTGGAACACTACATGTGTGTGGCTAAGTCAATCTAACCTGTAACTGGGCTAGGTCTGGGTTGTGTCGCAGCTTTACCTTGATTTAGTTCCTCATTGGTTACAAATATTCTGAAGATGGGTTCAGGACTTTGCCTTCTGTGGTAAGTTCTATTTATGCTATTCAGCCCAGTCAACTTCCTGAACTAGGAGAGAGTTCTCTGTTTGTCTTACTCCATGGATTCTAGCTTTTTGGGTCATGGTGAGTTGTCCTTTCTCAATTTCTACTGTTTACTTTCTGAATTCTGGGATCTCTGTCCCCTCTCTACTGTCCCTTCCCATCCTTTGGAGTCCTTTGAAAGGATTTCATTCAGCAATTTTACCTTACTCATGGCCTTCTCCAACCTGCTGCTTTGCTCTTGGAGAAGTTCAACTGAACCTCGGGGGAGATCTCCCCCAGCCCTCCTGCCCTGCTATAGCCTTTTATGCTGTGTCTTCAGCAAAGATCTGCTGAAGAGGAGGCTAGCAGGGAATACTCACTTTGTATTTGGTGTTTCTAGTGATTCTAACTCATATACCAGCCCGTATTTAGCCATCAAAAGTTTGAGTAAAAATAGAGCTATTTTTAAAATTCTGTCTGGAATGTTTCTCTCTAGACCCCATAGCTCTACTAAGAAGGAACAAAAACTGTGAATATTTTCTCTCCTAAGAAGAAAAATTTATTATTTTGTATCTCTTTGCATCCTCAGTTCTGATAGATTTAAAACATACTGTAATATAATTTATAGTTTATCTGGCTTGTTCATATTGTGAGTGTCAGAGCATTGGTCTTTGTATTAGTTTGCTAGTTCTGCTGTAACAAATACTGCAGATGGTATGGCTTAAACAAGATAAATTTTTCCTCACAATCCTGGAAGCTGGAAGTCCAAGATCAAGTTTTTGGCAGGGTTGGTTTCTTCTGAGATCTCTCTCCTTAGCTTGTAGATTGAGCTGTTCTCCCTGTGTCTTCACATGGTCTTCCCTTTTTGCATGTATGTCCTAATTTTCTCTTATAAGGACATCATAGAGGATACATGCTTGCTCCAAATGATGTCATGTTACCTTAAGTACTTCTTTAAAAGCTCTGTCTCCAAATACAGTCTCATTTTGAGGTACTGGGAGTTAGGACTTTAACATACTAATTTTTTGGGGAAACACAGTCCAGCCCTTAACAGCCTCTTTGCAAATTTCTACCAATCCTTTAATTTTAACACTTCTGAGTCATTTTGTTTTAGGTGATTCTCTTTTGTTCCTTATCAGATTGTATTTTACTTTTAGTGCTAATGTGAAAATATTTTTATATATTAGATGAGTTCACCACATTTACATTTGTTGATATGACTGGAAAATTTGATCCTACGTCTATAATATCATTCTATATATGTTCAGAAATAGGTAATTGTGCAAATATGTAAAAGAAAGAGTGCTCAATCACGATGTTATCTGCTTTTTTTCCTTCTTTTTTAGCATTCTTGGAAATCTAGGAAAGTTTGTAATTTGTTTTAGTGGTTACTTTTACATTAATATCTTACATAATACAAATAATTCCCCTTTATTTACATTGTTTATCATCAAGAATAAATTTAGAGTGGAAACTTTTCCTTCTTTCCTGTTTTCTCTCTTCTGTTATCTAATTTTCACGAATGGTTTTATCTTAGTGTTGATTTTTGTACTTTCAAATATGCTAAAGCTTTTTGAGTTTAAATATCAAAATATCAAGCCATAATTTATGGACAATCAAGGAATTTAGTTTTTTTCCTCTTATCTCTCTGTTAACTAAATTTTTATTTTGTGTTATTTTTATATTGCTAGATCATACTAATATTTGTGTGCTATTCTTTAACACTACTCCCTATTTTTAGCCTCAATTTTATTGTTAAATGTAATTATTGTGTACCATCAACTTTCAGCAAAGTTTCTCCAATAATTTCTTGATTGTCTGGTGCTTATCCTATAATGGATTTCCCAGAAAAGGAAATTAGAGAAACATACCCTGGATTTTTTAATGTTCCAAAGATCATTGTCTTTATACTTAAAGGGGAGCTTAGATTAAAATAAAATGCTTGCCTCACATTTTCTTTTTTTGAGTATCTTGTAGGTGTTTCTTTACTATTTTCTGTTGTTGCAGTGAGAAGTCTGATGCCACTTTGTTTTCTATCATTTGTAAGTGTCTTGATCTAGTTGCCTGAATAAGCAAATAATCTTTCTTTCTTTATGTTTGATTTTTAATAATTTTTCTGGGGATTGTCTTGGTGTTGACCTGGGTGTTTTCACTGATACATATTATACTGTTTCAGAATGTGTATTCTTTATTTTATGTCTCATTAAAAAAAACCATCACAAATAATTAAAATTTCAAATATTTCTTTGTTCCATTATCTTTCCTGTGCCCCCCTCCCCAGGGCTTCAAATACATGTTGGATCTTCTTTACTTCTCTTCTATATCTATCCACTTCTCTTCAAACCTTTCTTTTTTTCTAATATGTTCCATTTTATTCACATTTCTTTTTTATACTCTAATTACTAATCTTTCTGTGGTGTCTGTTTTTCATTGTAGCTCTTGTTACTTTGTCTTTGTTTCTAAAATTTGTCCTTTTTTAAAATTTCTTTTTGGAGTTCTGCACATCTTTCTGTTTCTAGGCCTGTCTTCTATGAGTCCCCCATGTCTGTTTTGTGTGTGTGTATGTATGTGTATGTGTGTGTGTTTAATAACTTAATCTGCTTGAAGTGTCTGTTGGCTGTATGAATGTCTTCTTTTGAGAAATGTCTGTTCATATCCTTTGCCGACTTTTTGATGGGGTTGTTTGTTTTTTTCTTGTAAATTTGTTTGAGTTCTTTGTAGGTTCTGGATATTACCCCTTTGTCAGATGAGTAGATTGCAAAAATTTTCTCCCATTCTGTAAGTTGCCTGTTCACTCTGATGGTAGTTTCTTGTGCTGTGCAGAAGCTCTTTAGTTTAATGAGATCCCATTTGTCAATTTTGGCTTTTGCTGCCATTGCTTTTGGTGTTTTAGACATGAAGTCTTTGCCCACGCCTATGTCCTGAATGGTACTACCTAGGTTTTCCTCTAGGGTTTTTATGGTATTAGGTCTAACATTTAAGTCTCTAATCCATCTTGAATTAATTTTTGTATAAGGAGTAAGGAAAGGATCCAGTTTCAGCTTTCTACTTATGGCTAGCCAATTTTCCCAGCACCATTTATTAAATAGGGAATCCTTTCCCCATTTCTTGTTTCTCTCAGGTTTGTCAAAGATCAGATGGCTGTAGATGTGTGGTATTATTTCTGAGGACTCTGTTCTGTTCCATTGGTCTATATCTCTGTTTTGGTACCAGTACCATGCTGTTTTGGTTACTGTAGCCTTGTAGTATAGTTTGAAGTCAGGCACAGACACATGAAAAATGCTCATCATCACTGGCCATCAGAGAAATGCAAATCAAAACCACAATGAGATACCATCTCACACCAGTTAGAATGGCGATCATTAAAAAGTCAGGAAACAGCAGGTGCTGGAGAGGATGTGGAGAAATAGGAACACTTTTACACTGTTGGTGGGATGGTAAACTAGTTCAACCATTATGGAAAACAGTATGGCGATTCCTCAAGGATCTAGAACTAGATGTACCATATGACCCAGCCATCCCATTACTGGGTATATACCCAAAGGATTATAAATCATGCTGCTATAAAGACACATGCACACGTATGTTCATTGCAGCACTATTCACAATAGCAAAGACTTGGAATCAACCCAAATGTCCACCAGTGACAGACTGGATTAAGAAAATGTGGCACATATACACCATGGAATACTATGCAGCCATAAAAAAGGATGAGTTTGTGTCCTTTGTAGGGACATGGATGCAGCTGGAAACCATCATTCTTAGCAAACTATCACAAGAACAGAAAACCAAACACCGCATGTTCTCACTCATAGGCGGGAACTGAACAATGAGATCACTTGGACTCGGGAAGGGGAACATCACACACCGGGGCCTATCATGGGGAGGGTGGAGGGTGGAGGGATTGCATTGGGAGTTATACCTGATGTAAATGACGAGTTGATGGGTGCTGACGAGTTGATGGATGCAGCACAGCAAGATGGCACAAGTATACATATGTAAGAAACCTGCACGTTATGCACATGTACCCTAGAACTTAAAGTATAATAATAATAAAAAAAATAAAAATAAAAAAAAATAAAAAAATAAAATTAAAGGCATTGTGTATATATATATATATAAAATCTGCTTCAAAACAAAATTTCTGAGTTTTCATTGCTCGTTGAGAAATTTAGCTACTTATTTTCACCCTTTGATGGTATGGAAACAAACCACATTTGTTTTCTGTTATGCAGTTTAAGCCAAACGGATTTTCCTAAACTGGTGATGGGAGATTATTTTAGGGTGAAGTTGAATTGGAAAAGAGCTTTCCAGGTTTCATAATTCAAGGCTTCCCTCCTCTGGAGCCAGGGTCAGGGGCTGGAAACAAAGTCCTTTCTTCTGGGGAGCCACTCTTGGAGCCCAGTATGGTTTAGCAAGACTCCCACCCTCAATTTTGTCTCTCCCATATCTCCTCATAGCCTTTGACTTACTAGGTGACTTTACAAATTGTTTGGCAGCACTCTTCTAGAATTTTTCTCTCTGTTGGTCTCTCTACCTCAGCAAACCTGTTCTTTGTATTTAGCAGCTTCTCTAGAAGTTTTCTCTTAGTGTAACACTCCTTCCTGAAAGAGTTATTTATGCAAAATTTCTGAACTCTTCCAGACCCAAGACTTTGGCACTTCCTATAATTCCCTGCAACCCCTTTGCTGCTCCATTACATTGTTTTCTGCTGGGTTCTTCATTAAGCAATACTTGCTCAGAATCTAGGTACTGATATTCTGTTTCCTAGTGTTGCCATTTACTTTCTGATGTACCCACAGAATTTCCCATTCATGTGGTGCCCTGTTTATCTAGGGGTGAATATTTTTGGTGATTTTTTGGATCTTCAAACACCTCTGCCACCCTAATTCTCCATCAATCTCTCTAATATATGCAAATGCTGTACTTCCTGTACAGCATCTGTAAGTCCAGTCAATTCTGCCATTCTGGGGAGTCATTGTCCAGAGTTACAGATGCTTAATGAATCTTGGGTTTTCTCTATCTCCTATTTTTACTAGAAATGTAGCTGTTTTTCTCCTTCATTATTCCTGTTGCTCTATATGACTTTCAGAAGCAGAACTAGATAGATTGGATACTAAGATACTGTTTTTCAGGAAAAGGAAACAAAATCATTGCCTTCAATGTCATTGGTCATAGAAACACATGATTATACAATGTGAGTGATGGCAAATTGTACACAATCACATTCAAGGCTACCAAGTACCCTTTAAACACCCATACATTTAAGTGTAACCTTGTGGGAAGAACTACCTAGAACTACTTGCTAATTCTTACCTAGTTTTTTTTTTGTTTTGTTTTTGTTTTTGTTTTTTTTTTTTTTGAGATGGAGTCTTGCTGTGTCACCCAGGCTGGAGTACAGAGGCATGAGCTGGGCTCACTGCAACTTCCGCCTCCCACATTCAAGCAATTCTCCTACCTCAGCCTCCTGAGTAGCTGGGATTACAGGTACCCTCCAACACATCTGGCTAATTTTTTTTTTTTTTTTTTTTTTTTTTTTTTTTTTTGTAATTTTAGTAGAGAAAGGATTTCACCATGTTGGCCAGGCTGGTCTTGAACTCCTGACCTCAGGTGATCCACCTGCCTTGGCCTCCCAAACTGCTAGGATTACAGGTGTGAGCCTCCGCACCTGGCTTCTAAATCTAATATTCTGTGAGGGGTTCCATGAGATATGTTGCAGATATTCCGTGTATATAATTTAGCTTTCAGTGTATTCTTTTAGTGTTTAGAAGATGTTTTGAAATATGACACAAAGGGCTAAATGAGTGGTAAATCTTGTATTCCATTTACAGCTGTCCTATCCTTGCTGCTTGATTTGGTAAAAGTTGTTTTACCTCTAGGTCTTTGAAATTCTTATTTACAAAGGTTTTGGTTAAATTTTCCTTGTTGTGTGTCAAGTGACTAATTGCACTGGCAAAATATTTTACAAAATAAAATAGTATTGTAATTAGTGAATGAAACACATGCAGACAGTAGAGTCGGACAGGTCACCTGGCCTCAGTCCCAGCTCCATCATTTACTGTATGACCTTAAGCAAATTAATTAACCTCTCTGAGCTCAATTTCCTCATTTGTAAAATGAGGATAATAATGACTATCTCTTGTGTTTATGATTAATGAGACAACAGGTATCACAGTGCGTGGTAACTCTTTTGGGCTTTATAATTTATATCATTACCAGAAATCTTGACTTGACTTTCTTTGCAGGTTTTAAGCCTGGTGCTGTACACATCATGAACATAGGATTTATTATTTCAAATATTTATTGAATGCCTTTCAGAAGCTAACGTACCATTCTAGGTGCTAATGATACAGTGGTGAGCAAAATGTACAAAAATCTCTGCATTCATAGAGTTTACATTTGTAGGACTATATTTATGACACATCTCATTAAATGTTCTTAATAAAAATATACATGTATTAATTGGCAAGTAATTAAAAATAGAAAATTCAGGCAGAGCTGGATCCAGGCCCCTAAGTCATATCGTTAGGTTTCTATATTTTTCTTTCTCTGTCTTTCAGTTTTCCTCTCTACTAACTTGATATCCTTTATAGGCTGGCTTCTTCCACATAATTAAAAAGATTGCTGCCAGCAGCTTCACACATTTGGGGTTTTACACTTAGTGACCTCAGAGGAAGAGTGGGCCTTTCTCTCATAGATGGCTTCTAATGGGTTCCCCTCAGGCTATATGCCTTCTCTAATCCAATTTATGAGGAGTGGGGTGCTCTGAATGATTTATCCTAGGTATGTCATGCGTCTCCTTTTCTGTACCCAAGAAAAGGGACCTGGTTCCATTTCAGCCACATGAAATGAAATTTCAATAGAAAAGCAGTGTTACTTTTGGAGGAACACTGAGATAGATACCTTTAGTACTTGAACTAAACCGTAATAGCTTTAGTTATTGAACTGACATTCTTTTTTTTTTTTTTTTTTTTTTTTTTTTGAGACAGAGTCTTGCTCTGTTGCTCAGGCTGGAGTGCAGTGGTGTAATCTTGACTCACTGCAACCTCTGCCTCCCAGGTTCAAGTGATTCTCCTGCCTCAGCCTCCCAAGTAGCTGGGATTACAGGTGCCTGCCACCACGCCCGGCTAATTTTTTGTATTTTTAGTAGACGGGGTTTCAACATGTTGGCCACGTTGGTCTCGAACTCCTGACTTCGTGATCCACCTGCTTCAGCCTCCCAAAGCTCTGGGATTACAGGCATGAGCCACCGTGCCCTTCCTAAACTGGCATTATTTCATGGAGAATGATAATAAAGAATGAATTATACTCTTGGATTAATTCATGAGTGTGATTGCTCTTTGTTGGGACCATTATTTTCATACATTGACACAGTTTTTATAAATGTTTATTGAATGTGCCTTTATATGTGTGGTTTATCAGAGGATATATGAACCTACATATGTGTGGTCTGTTCCTGGTAGAATAACTAAAATTGTATGACTTTTAAGACGTCAACCTCTGTGGGTCTTTGTTTTATCATCTTCAAGATGGAAAGGCTATGCTGGGCTATTCTTGAATTCATTTAGCACACGTCTTCATTCCCTATTACCTACTAGGACCTGTTCTGTGTGCTGGGCATACAGCAATGATAAAACAGAAAATGTTCTTAACTTGTTGAAAATGATATTATTGTGGGGGTAAATCAATAAACAAATAAGCTAATAGATATACAATATAATGTTGAATGGTGATAAGTACTCCAAACAAGATGAATGTAGTAAGGTCTGCGATAGCGAGGGCCTTATTTTTCTTCTCTATTTCTACATTTCTAGTGCTTAGAATAGTACTAGGACTTGGGAATACTCAACAAGCATTTGTCGACTAAATGAATGAATAAGCAAATTGACTTCTTTGCAAATTGCCTATACTTATTATCAAGAATGAGTTCATTGCAGGGATTTCTGAGCAAAGAAATCAGCAAAAACCTCCTTCTTACTAAATTTAAATCGAGAAACCCATTTGTGAATGTTAAATTTTATGTGTCAGCTTGGTTAGGCTATGGTGCCCAGTTTGATCAAACACTAGGCTAGATGTTTCTGTGAAAGTGTTTTGTAGATGTAATTAACATCTACAAGTAGGTGACTTTAAATAAAATGGGATATTTTAAAAATAATATGGATGGCCCTCATCTAATTAGTTGAAGTTGCTAGGATGAAAACTGAGGTTTCCTGAAGAAGAAATTGTGCCTTAAGATTGCGTAACACAGAAATGGAACCCAATACTCCAATATCAATTCTTGCCCAAGTAACCAGCCAGCTGGCCTATTACACAGATTTGCCAGCCCATGCAATATTAAGCCAATTCCTTAAAATAAACCTCTCCCTTTCTGTCCGCTTTCTGCATATATCCTATTGATGTGTTTCTCTGGAGAACTCCAACTAATATACTAGTGGAATTGTTTTAACAACTCTTTAACTTCCTCTAATTGATTGTATTGTCAATAGATATTTAGGGGAAAACATTCTACTTTTCCTTAAATTCTGAGATTTTCAACATACTTGGTTAGTTTCCTCTGATCATTTGGAGATACTTGAAAACAAATGGAAATTTCAATGTAATATGCAACCCAGTTAGCTTAGAGGCTAGTTGTGTTGTAGCTATCTCAACATTATTTTTTATGCCTCCTTTTATTAATTTCCTTGACCTACATTAAATGTTACAGACAACTTGTGGGAAGTAACAACAGAGCAGAAGGAATTCCCTGATCCAAATATATACCAGCTCTGGGACATGGGTGAAGGAAGAGCTATGGAGGTGGAAGAGTCATACTTTGCTAGGACCCTCTTGGATGTGAAATATAAGAGAAGCTAACTGTAAAAGATTTCAAAATTTATATTGCATATATTCTTGCTCACCTTCTCCCCAAGTTTAACACCCAAATATATGCCAGCAAGTTATCAAAATGGTAGAACTTAAAGATGGATGTGGAAGAAAATTAGAATATAAGGAAATCCTAAAATTATTCTTTCATCACAGTTTTCCTTAGATAAAATAATAAATGGAAAGAAAAGTAAAATTTTCTGAAAGATAAATTTAAAAACCTCTGATTCTAGAAATGGGAAAAAGCCTTGAGAGACTATCTAGTGCCTTTACCCCCAGGCAGGTTGTGTGTTTTCATCAGCAACGTTTTAAAGCTCTCTTACAAGGTGTGAGAGTCCACAACTCTCCTTAGCTATCCATTTTAGTATTAAATAATTCCTACTTTCAATAATTCTTTATTTTATCTAACATAATTTTTCTCTTGTTCTGGTCCAAATTGGAGTTGGAGAGCAGCTGGTGATTATTCCCTGTGTGAAAGCCCTTCATGTATTTATAGATTGTTATTAAATTGTCTCAAATCAACCTTTAATCTTCATGCTGAATAATATTCATTCTCTTGACCTCTTTTAATAGATCTTTTTTCAAACCCTTCAATCACCATTTATAGCTGCCTGCTAAATCAGCTCATTGTCCCCCTTCTCTGTTTAGT
Source organism: Chlorocebus sabaeus (assembly GCF_047675955.1). Classification (NCBI taxonomy): domain Eukaryota; kingdom Metazoa; phylum Chordata; class Mammalia; order Primates; family Cercopithecidae; genus Chlorocebus; species Chlorocebus sabaeus. The sequence goes on from NC_132924.1 coordinate 62,877,973, forward strand.
TGTAGAATACAGAGCCAGAGAGAATATTTTTGGAAGAGTAGGAGTTTGATGAAAAGATTTCATCCTTTGTATTTATGTACATGTGCACTTTCTTTATTGAATAGATATTTAAAATAACTATTTTTGCAAATCAAGTGACATTTTAATACTCCTAGCAAGTTTACTTTTTAAAGGATATAGTGAATCTTTTTGAAAATGAATACTTTTATTAGGTAAATGCATAAAGAATGACTTATTATGCTCAGACTTTTGTGTTTGCAAAGAGCTTTTGTAAAGTAGAGCTCATCTCTCTTATTGTGTCATCATCATCTTTTTGTTCCATGGTAATTTTGTAACCCATTTCTGCTTGTGAATTATTCTGTTTTATATTTGCTTTTGAATGTTACATTTGCACAATCAGCTCAGCATTTGTTAGGCACCTATGTGAAAAATGTTTGAAGAAATGTGAAAAATAAATCATGCTCTGCTCTTTGAGAGACTGCAATCTAGAGGGAGAGATAGGATGCACACACATAATTAAAATATAATTTGGGAGAAATGTAAGTCTTATAAACTGGGACTCTTTAAATTTAGGATCTTTAAGATAATGAAGCACGCCTTCAATGATTAGGAAGGACACAAGATAGAAATAAAGATTTTATTACTTACAGGCTCTGGGGGTACGCAACATGCCTGGAGATCAGTCAGCACCAGGGGAGAGGGAGGAGATGGAGAGAAGCCCATGGGTCAGTGCCTTTGTTGGGGAACAGGGCATTATCCAAAAAGGTTTCCCTAAGGAGTTTTAACTGATAAGTTTAAAACAAGCCGGCATGAGTTCTAGGAGATCACACTGACTGAAAGGCGGTCACTGTGATATATCTGCACAGTCCATGAAGACAGTGAGGGTCAGCAGGGCCAGTAGAGTAGGTTATATCCAGCTGTTCCATAGGGAGGTAGTTGCCAGGAAGAATTTGTATAAAGCAGACATCTGGACTGACTACATTGAGGAACCTGGGTGGGGCTGTAAAACTGTCAAGGGTGACTGCACTCTGCTTTTAGTGTGAGAAAATTAAACTTATATTCAAAATGGATGCCAAGGCAACATAAAATCATAAGAATTGATTACAGACCTCTGGAAAAGGAGAAGTTATCAGGAAACAAGGAATTGTTGGAAAAGGTTGCATTTCAGGGAGTGTTGAAGGTGGTGTAACATTTGTAAAAGGAGAATTAAGGAAGATAATTACTAGTAGGAAGAACTATATAATAGAAACAATGGAATAGGGGAATGGTCAATTAAGAATCAATTCAAAGAAAGAAGTCTAGAAAGGGAATTCAGGAGATGGTGTGATTATTACCTAGATGTTACTTATATTTATAAATGTGGATTTTATAGAGTTGGCAATAAGTAGTCATTAATGAGTTTGAGAGAGGTGTAACAAGGCTTAGGGTTTCCTTTAGAGAAGAATGCAGTGAAAACTTATTATTTTTTGCTACCAAGAATCCAATTACCATTCCAATTTGGAGAGAATTCTCTATTATGTAGTATTAATTTGAAGTGGAGTTCTCTCCCCCACTATGGAAACCAAATAGAGGGCAGACATTTCGTCTTCCCACTTGAAGCAGGAGACACATTGCCTTAATTCAGCCAATTAGAAACTCCTATGTAGTTCTTTGACTTGAGGGATTAATGCAATCATGTAGTGACATACAGCAATCCATAATGTTAACAATGTATCCAGCCAAGGTACTGCTGAGCATCCATTGTATTGGCACCAGTGGCCATGTCTGCCCTAACTCTTCTCATGACATGACCTTGACTCTATTTCTCCCTCCCTGGTTTTATTTGATCTTTCTCAATTTCCTCAGCTTTATTCTATAGCCTTCCAACTCATTCTGAGGGCCTTCTAGTATTCTGTACACAATTCTTTTTCTGCTTACTTTACCCCAAGTTATTTCAGTGCCTTACAAGGATGGAGACAAATATTCATCTAGAATCTCTGCACAGAATGCAGTGGCAGATGCCAAAAGTTGGGCACCTGCTTTTGTCCAGGTGAGAGGTGATGCTACTTTAGTTAGGACAGTGGCAGTCAGAAAGGAGAAGGGCCACATGTAAGAGAGAGAATAGTGGAAGTGAATATGTAGTTGAACATCCTGCATGAGCTGTCACTATTTCATTACCAAAGTTGATTATGCCTGATTTGGCTGGTTAGATGAACATCTTATCTTTTTCTGCACCACGTGTACTTTCTTCTTGAAGCTCTGAGGTGAAGAGGATGCTTTTCTCAGGTGGAAGATGACTTTTATTTTTAGGCGAGGTTGATTCATCAGGATGTTGCAACAAATTGGGGAGAAGAATAATGTAGTATTGAAGAATGAAACATAATAGTGAAGTTTAAGATGAAGCGACTGAGCAAGCAGCAATGTTATTAAATGAAATGGGGTGGTAAAGGAGGAACTAGTAGAAGGAAGATAATGATTATTAGATATTATTCAGATAGCTTTTCTCCTAGTTCTAGTCCATTAAGGAGTGCTAGATATCTATGTCTCAGTCCTTTTTGTACTGTTATAACAAAATACCTGGGATGATGTAATTTCTGAAGAACAGAAATTTATTTTTCTTAGTTCTAGAAACTGGGAAGTCTGAGATCAAGGCACTGGCAGCATTGGTTGTCTAGGGAGGGCTGCTCTCAGCTTCCGAGATGATGCCTTGATGCCGCCTCCTCTGGAGAGAAAGAATGCTGTGTCCTCACCTGATGGTAAAGATGGGAGGGTGAAAAGAAAATGAACCCCTTTGTCAAGCCCTTTTATAACAGCATTAATCCATTTATGAGGGCACAGGCCTCGTGACTCAATCACCTCCCAAAGGCCGCACCTCTCAATAGTGTTGCACTGAGAATTAACTTTCAACATGAAATCTAGAGGGCACAAAACCATTCAAACCATAGTAATCCCTGTCTTCTTTTACTTTTACCTCCCTTCCTTCCTCTTTTCCTTTCTCTGCTACCTTCCTAGCTTTCTTTCTCTCTCGCTTCTCTTCATATGTTAGAAATACATTTTCATAGCAAAACAAACAACCCCGCTTCCCAAACACAAGCAATCCAGAAGCACATACAATTCAGATGTTGTCTGGGGTGTGCTGGATCATTGAAAGCTGGATGGTGTAAAAACTCTACCCCATGCTCTACCTCCACAGCTTTCATTAAGCTTTCTCTGAATCCCTGGAGCTTTTTTTTAAAAAAAAATTTATTTATTTTTATTTTTTTAGACAGAGTCTTGCTCTGTCATCAGGCTGGAGTGCAGTGATGTGATCTCGAGCCTTCTTACTGCCACTTTTGTGTCTAAGGGCTTCATCACACGTGACAAGTCTGTCTTGTTCCCCAAAGGTTACGACAACCTCTCCACTGTTATTTTTACAGAAACATAACTCACATGGAGCACTGATGCTCTGTGAAGTGATTTGGTTTAAGAATTAAAAACTATGTTTTTCACTCAGTCTAATAATTTTACTTAGTAGTTTTTATTTTAATAGTATTATTTTAACTTTTATGTAGATAACATAACTCACATAGGGCAGCCTTTTTGCCATGAGTTGTATGTCTCCAGGAAAAATTTATTTGCGCTATGCAAACATCTAAAAATCTCATTTTAGAGATTTCCTCTTATCTAAAGTACTTCTTCTTAGCCATGTCACCACTAAAGTTATAATTGATCACCCTCTCTGTCTTTCATCTTTCTCTTTCTTACCATCATTCGTTCTCTGTGCTTTGTTCTGTCATCTTCTCTGGAATGTTACTCTTCTGGGTCATGCACAGCAATATCACCCATTCTCTGAAATCTTTGTGTAAACCAACATCTGTCTTCTGGGTTTTGCCATTTATTTTAAGTTCTTATTAGGTTATTTTTCAAAAAATTGTTTTCTCTATAAAATATATCCTGTTGCTAGCTGTTTGTTCTTTCCTTGTCACATAACTGCAGAGGTGTTATCAATTCATATTTACATATGACAAAGAGCAAGTCTTCACCCCTCTTTATATATAGTCTATGCAATTATTTGCATATTTTTGCATATGTTTTGAAAAATAAATTAGATCTTACCATACATATTCTGTGCCATAAATATCTTATGAAACCAGCACACATATATTTTCCTTATGCTCTAAATATACCACAAATTTTTAAGCTGCTTATACATCAATGGATAAACAAAGTTATTTAAAATTTTGTATTATGAACAATGTTTTAATAAATATTCCTGCACATAATCTTTTTAACTATGTCTATTTCTATGGCTAGATAGCCAGAAATGAAGCTGCTGTGTCATAAAGATTCAACATTTTGGTTGGTTAACATACTACCCTCCCCAAAAGATGACCTAATTTATGCTCCTGCCATAACTCTGGGAATTTCTGTTTCCTACATCCTGGTTAACATTTAACCATTTTAATTTTAATTTTTGATAATACCTTTGCAAAAAAATGGTTATTTTAATTATATTTTCTTAAATATTAGGCTGAACAGCTTTTCAGATGTTTACTTGTATTTTTTCTGTAAATTACATATTCATATACTTATCATTTTTTAATTGAAGTTTTCTGCTTAAAAATTGGTTTATAAGAGTTTTTCCTGTATTAGCTAATGGTATACTATACATTAGATAATGTATTGTGAATATTTCTCATAATGTCATATATTTTAAACTTTTGTTTCAAATATTTATTTATTTAGTTTCAAGTCTTTTTCAAGTATTTGTCTATTAATCTTTCCCTTAATAAAATCTAGCTTTTCATCTTGTTTAGCAAGGCATTTCTTTCTATCTGACTGAAAGCATCTTTCGTGTGTTTTATTATAATGCTTTTGATTTTGCTTTTAGCTTTTGAATTCAAGTAAAAAAATATTTTCATGTATGTTATGACAGAAGAATTTCACAATTTTTTCCAAGTATGTAGCTGGCTGTACACATACTCTTTAGTAGATATTCATATTTCACCACTAATTCAAAATGTCTTTTTAAATCTTTCTGAAATGTTAACTTTCTTTCATTGATCTATATTTAATAATTCTGTACTAATACCACTATGGTTTAATTATCATACCTTGAAGTGATATGTTCTAAGGATTAGAAACTATATGTTTTCACTCAATCTAATAATTTTACTTAGTAGTTTTAATTTTAATAGTAGTATTATTTTAATTTAATGTAGCTAAAATAAATCAGTATAATATCAAATAATGTAACTGAAAACCCTGTAATTTTCAATGTGCATTGAAAATACCCATGTGAACCAATGATTTTTTTCTAATAACAAATTATATTTTGTAGCACCATTCTAGAAAGGGAGATTGAAGAAGTATTACCCTTAGCAATGGACCCTTTTAGCACCCTAATTTTGGTCTCTAAATATGGCTCTCTGCAAATAACAAGGTTTCTTAGAGATATGGCAGTTTCCAGGTGTGTAAAAAGGAACGTAAAAGGTGAGCCAGGAAGATCTTGCTGTGCCAGAAAACAAAGAAGCTTTCGAGGACTAATGACGTATTTTCAACATAGCACAGGAACCAACCTGCGGGGCTCTCTTGGCCAAAGATGAGACAATTTTATCACTGAAAGAATAATAGTTATAATTCTTTGAAACACGTGGATATATAATGATATCAGAGAAGAGAAAACACGACAAACCAATCTTATTTGTTGCTGGTAGAGGTGACTGTTACACTACCTTTTAGACATTTACATTGCTAAATAAATAGAAAGAAAGAAGGATTTATTCTTTCATTCTAATTGGAAATGTATTTCAGAGTACACAAATTATCTCAAAAATATTTTTTTTGAAGAATGGCAACTAATAACTATGGAATAAATAATACGATTAGAAAAATCACTTTTCTGTAATTCATAACAAAATAATTGAATTAGGCAAAGATCATCAGTGTATGCCAAACCATTAGGTGAAAGGTTGCTGAGGAACTCAATATCTGCATAGTGGAAAGGTACCACCTACAGAATATTTGAATGATGCAAAAGAAAAACATGTAACTCATCAATGGAGGGATCAGCCTGTCCCCACCTGAAACCAAAGATCAACCATAACAACACTGGCAGTGGACAACTAGATGTTTTGTATCTCTATAATGCTGTAAGCAGAACCAGCATCACTTATTTAACATTTTTGTCAGAAATATTAAACTTGAATCTAATCAAGCTTTTACGTCTAACTTTTATTTTTCTGGAAATACAGAGAATAAAGAAGAAAATGCTAAATAAGACTATGCGAATACATTTAGAAAAACTCCAAAGATAGTTCATAATATAGGACATTTGACATAATTATCTTGGTCAACAAGTCAATGATAAGAGATGAAAAAGTGTGTGTGTGTGTGTGTGTGTGTGTGTATCTGTGTCTGAAGTGGTGAGGTGGCAGAGGAAGTATTAGTCTATGTTGAAAGGCATAATCAAATGCCACATGTCAATCTTAATTCTAGTGTGAACAAATGAGCAATAAAAGCCATTTTTAGGGCAGTTAAGGAAATGTGAATATGAACTGGATAATATTAATTTGTTAGATATTGACTTTTATGGTGGTTATGCAGAAAAATGTTTTCCTTTTTTTAGAAATACATACTAAAATACTTAGGATAGGAATGCTGTGATATTCTTAATTTATTACAGCAAGCAAATACATAAATGAATCAATAAATCAAATGTGGATTATATATTGTTAAGTCTAAGTATTAAGCTTAGAGCTGTTTATTTTAAAACACCCTATAAAAATAAACTTACTTTTCTGTGTCTTTGAAATTTTTTATAATAAAGACTAGAATAAATATAAGCATAGTTTACATATTGTAAAAACTGATTTATATTTACAATTCAAATAAAAAATCTAGGATTTTGAATTGGGGGTTTATTATATATGTACTCATAGATTCATCCATATATATACACTATATATATACACACATATACATATACATATATACACATAGATACATATATACATGTACATATGTACTATATATATGTTTACTATATTGTGTCTTCCCATCCAACAATATGTCTATTTATTCAGAATTTTAAAAAATTCTTCAATGCGTTTGTTTTTTTCCATGCAAAACTCAAATATTCCCTATTAGATGTTTTCCTAAGTATCTTAATTATTTAGTTACTCTATATTATTAGCAATTGCTGTTGATTGGAAAAACAATGATCTATAGGGAAGTTGATTTCGTTTCTAGGTGTCTTACTGGACTCTTTATGGTGTTAATAATTTTGCAACTTTTATCTTTTTCTCTCAAGTAATCCTTTTTAATTGTAACATGTGATGTGCATAGAAAGGCATATCTAAAACATAAATATACAGTGTAATGACATTTTTAAGCAATTGTAAATGTAATCATTGTAGAAGTAAAAGAATTAAAAATTACCAGCGTCCAAAAGGAATAGGAATGTTGTATTCTTTCTACATCACATGTTTTGAGTGCTATATTGGCCATTCTGAAATAGAGTTTCAAGGTCGTAATTTTTGGCAATATATTCTGACTTTGTAAATTTCACTCATGAAATTTAGAATCAGAAAAAATAGCAAAACCCACATATTTTCTCTCATTTCAGCTTATTTATTAATTTCACCTGGTGGAAATATATTACGTTAATCTAGAATATTTTTGTACAATTTTAATAATTTTTTGTATATACATGTTTAACGTGTGTATATGTATACATAGATATACATCCACAAGTATATCTAGAAAATACAAATATAAACAACTAGGTCTAAATATCAGGTGGTTATAAGTTAATTTCACGAATTATTGGTTCTCTAGTACACATTTTCAGGGTTTGGTATTAACTACATGCTTCATTTTTAAATTTCTTCTGTGAAAGGTGGATATTCTGATATTTTCAACTCAGTGTAGAAAGTTTTAAATATACCAGATTTGAATATAATTCCTCAAATATGTGGCCTCAAAAAATATATTTTGTTTGCCTAGGACACAGATATTTTAAAATTAATGCTTTTTCTTTTTCATTAGCAATTCCCCAAAATAAATCACAGTAACTCACCTGCTGTTAGAACAAGGTCATCCGGATTAATCAGGTTTAAATGGGAGGCAGAGCTGAGACACAACTTGTAAATTATGAAGAGGCTTTGTAATCAAGATATAAACACTAAATTCTATAGAACTTCTCAAAAACACCAGAAATCATTATTTTGATTTCTTCCTTTTAAATATCCTCATCAAGATGCAAAAATATGGTACTTACTCTTGCCTAATTATAATCTATTAATCAAATATTAAAAAACAAATGCATTTTGGGAGTTTTCAGATAGGTATTAGTAACTTTTAGTTCCATAATGTTCAAAGTAAAAGAATTGTAGATGCAAGGATTAGCTCCGGTTTGCCTCTACATATCCTTGGTGAAGAAGGCAGCAAGAAAAACATCTTGGTCCATGAAGAGCTAGACAGAGCAAGGTGATAGGATTTACTCTTCTTATCACCTTGGAGAATGAGGGCAGACATATGCTATTTTTTTATTAATATAGACACAAAGAGGGTGCTTCATAAAGCAATGCTTGTCAAAGTCTTTTTTCCTACCAAAAGATTCCTAAGAGGATGAGCTTGAGCTACGTTTGTAAATGCAGCCCGAAACTCTCCTCCATGAATGGGAAAATTTCTTTTAAATCTAGTTTATTATTTAAAATATTAATTTGCATGTTGTGTTTAACTGCATAGTATATCCATACTTATTTTAATTTAAAACTTTTAAATTAATTTGATCTGCTTGTGGCAGTTAAAATGATATTCTATAAAGATGTGTGTTTACCCTGTGGCTTTAAGAACCTACCATGGAATATCAAACTATATAGGGTGTGCGTTTTCCAGTTTCTGGTAGTACTACTCTCATTGCCCAAAACAATAACCCACATTTATTGAATGTTTAATATATTCTAGACACTGTTCTAAGCTCATTAAATACATTAACTTATCCTCCAACAAGGAGTGATGAATAAGATTATTAAATTTTTATTTATTTTGTGTTTATGGAGAATTATCCTTATATAATGGTAATTTTCACAAATAAACTGTGATGATATCTTGGACTTTTTCTTTTCATGTTTGTCAATTTCAGCCTTGGCCCTACCCTAAAAACAGGGTTTGTGCTGTTTAAAGCAGTTCAAATTGCTCAATACCAACAAAAGCTCTGAAATAGACATATGATAGATTAAATCTTATGTGGCAATTTTTTAAAGATTTACTAGTGATTTTATATCTTCTGATCGCTACTAAAAAGTTAATTGTTACTCACATATCAATAATTTATATTTATCAAATAAATTTAGTAACTAAATACTGACTTTGGTGAATTCCTCCCTCTTCATTGCATTGTAATGTTCTGCTTTTATTTTTTTAGATTTTGGGTCAAAGGAATTAAATAGGCAAGTTTGGAGACAAATCTAAAGTGACTGTAATGATGATGCAATCAATGATGTAATATCTGAAGTCTGCCATAGCAAGATGAGCACATCTAACAGAATCAAATGATTTTGCCAAATACGTTGTACAATATATGGCAAACACTTTGGTACGTAAAGCACTAAGTTACTTGCCTACGCAGGTTTAGTCCAGTAATTTATTCAGGTTCAATGTCTGTGTATGTCCTGCTAGAAGAAAATTGGCTTTTTGGCTAACTGAGCCTTTTAAAAGTATCCTCAAGAGATAGTAAATGAGTGGGTGGTTTGATTGACCACTTTTGTATTTCGGTAAAAAATTATTTCTTAAGACTGGTTTAATGTAGCAAAAATCTGAGTTGAAATTGTAGATTAAAATAGAGAGAGTATGCTAAAAAAGTCATAGTTTGTAACCAAAATGAATATTTTAATCTCCTTAAAGTCATTAAAATGCATTATATACTTTCATTTTGATTTTAAATCACCTATTGTTTATGCCTCTGATGTTCGCAAACAGCTTAATAAAACTCTAAAATTGTAATATGGTACACATGAAAAATTTTGGAGTAGAGTCCAATGTGAGTTTTTGGCACAGAGTCATGACAGATCTGAATACATTTTTCCTTGATTTTAAAGGGTTTATTATGATGAATTTTTTATTGATATATAATAATTATACATATTTTTGAGAAATGTGTGATATTTTGATACATGCATACAATGTGTAATGATCAAGGTAATTAGGATAGTCATCGCCTCAAACATTTATCATTTGTTTGTGTTGGGAACATTTCAAATCTTCCAGATGTTGTGAAATATATAATGTATTATTATTAACTATGGTCACTCTACTGTACTATGAAACACTAGAACATATTCCTTCTGTCTAACTGTATTTTTGTACCCATTAAGCAACCTGTATTCCCCCACCCCCTTCCCAGCATATGGTACTATTACTCTACTCTACATCCATGAGATCAACTTTTTTAGCTCCCACATATGAGTGAGGACATGTGATAATTTTCATTCTGTACCTGGCTTATTTCCCTTAACATACTGATCTCTGGCTCCATCTGTGTTACTGCAAATGACAGTTTCACTCCCTCTTTGTAGCTGAATAGTGTTCCATTGTGTATGTATACACCACATTTTCTTTATCCATACATCTGTTGATGGATACTTGGGTTGATTCCATATCTTAGTAATTGTGAATAGTACTGTGCTAAACAGCAGATGTGGGAATCCCTTTGATGTAGTGATTTTCTTTCCTTTGGGTAAATACCTACATATTTTTGAGATTGCTGGATTTTATGGCAATTCTATTTTTAGATTTTGAGAAACCTCCATATTGCTTTCCACAATGGCTGTACTAATCTACATTCTCATCAACACTGTGTAAGAGTTACCTTTCTCTGCAATGATGAATTTTGAAGGAATATTCAGAACACGGAGATGTTAAATAAGGACTTGACATTGAGGATTCAGGCAAAGTGAACTTGCCTATAATAGAATCTGTAACATAGTAAGTGATCAATAAACTTACCAAGTAGTAGGTGATGTTTGAGGCATTGAAGATTATGCAGTGAAAAAACAGGCAAAATTTCCTGACATGAAGCTTCATTCTGGTGGAGAGATACAGATGATAAACCAAAAAGTAAAACATATCACATGTCAAATGCTGTAAATGTGAAGAAGAAAATAAACCAGGAAAGAAGATATGGAATTTTGGGAGTGATGGAGTTTGAAATTTTTAGGGTATTTAGAAATTGTCTCTGAAATTTTGCTATTTTTGTGAAGACTTGAAGCAGGTGAATGATTTTTGGAAATATCTCTGGGAAGAACATTTGTACCATGAAGAAGAGCAAATGAAAAATGTCCTGAGATGGGAGCTTGGGAAGCATTTTTCAGGAATAGCACTCTGGTTTATGTGTTGGAAACAGTCTATGGGAGAGATGATGGTGTCTCAGACTGTCAAACAGAGAAGTGTAGGTTTTTGGGATATATTTTGGAAGAGTACTGGGAAGATTTTTCTCGTGAATTGCATGTGGGATGTGAGAGAAAGAGTCAAGCATGAGTAAGGTATTTGGTTTAACCCACTGAATGGTTGAAGCTGTCATATTGAGATAGAAAGACTGCAGAAGATTTGGGGAGGGATACTAGGTGAGCAACCTTTGATTGGCCTGTAGGAATTTGCCAGGAAAGAATGAGGGTGTGGAAATAATGATGTTTTAGGCAAAGAAATCCTTATGTGCAATGGAATTGAATGTTGAAAATAATTATTTAGGAAATGGATAGACATTTTGCAAGATGTAAGCACAGTGTACATTAGGGATTGGCAGACTATGGCTCAAGGGCTAAATCCAACCCACTGCTTGCTTTTGTAAGATCCATGAACTGTACAAGATGATTGAAAAAAATAAAAAATAGTATTTTGTGGTGTGCAAATTATATTCATATTTCAGCGTCCATAAAGTAAGTTTGATTAGAACATAGCTGTGCTCATTCATTTATGTATTGTCTATAGCTGCCTGATATGGTTTGACTGTGTCCCCACCCAAATCTCATTTTGAATTGTAACTCCCACGGTTCCCATGTGTCCTGAGAGGAAACCAGTGGGAGGTGATTGAATTATAGGGGCAGGCCTTTCCTTTGCTGTTCTCATGACAGTGAATGAGTCTCACGAGAAGTGATGGTTTGATAAAGGGAAATCCGTTTCCTTGGCTCTCATTCTGTCTCTTGCCACCACCATGTGAGACGTGACTTTCACCTTCTGTCATGATTATGAGGCCTCCCTAACCATGTGGAACTGTAAGTCCAATAAACCTCTTTCTTTTGTAAGTTTCCCAGTCTTAGGAATGTCTTTATCAGCAGTGTGAAAATGGACTAATACATCGTTTGTGTGTTAAAATAGTTGAGTTAAGTAGTTCTGATGGAGACCATATGGCCTGCCAGGGTGAAAATGTTTGCTACTCATTTTTTACAGAAAACATTTGCTGACATTGGTGTACATAAAGGGAGTAATAGGAGTTAAAATGGAGCATTTTTTTTGGGTGGTCACAGACTGTGAAGTAACTTCTGTGTCTTGCTAAGAAGTTGAAACTTGATTCAACTTCTTAAGCAATGGAAAACTGTCAAAGGTGAATATCTTCCTAAAATATCACAAACAATACAGAAAAAAATTATAGTTCAACCTAATTTTCAGTTGGAGAAATAAATACTGAGAGAGTAAGTAATTTGCCCAGAGATTTCTAGCACTTCAGTGTGAAGGCCAGGCAAGGACTGGGGTGATTAACTCCCCGAGTCATAATTTTACTCTTGCTCCTAACAGCTACTGTGGAACTTCTCCATACAAGGAAGTTCTTCCAAAAATCTCAGAGAACACTTAAGTCTGCTATAGAATGTCAGAAGAAATAAGTAATTTGGTTTTAGTGTTTTAACCTAACTCATATATTTATTTCATAATCAGTAAAAGAGTTATTTAAAAAAAGAAACTTCATCAACTTTGAATGAAATAAAAATAAAAATTAAGTCATTAATAAATTTTGATCCTGGGCAAAGCTGAATTTGGCTGAAATTTGGCACTTCTACCTCTCATTTAACTCAGTCTCCCTTCATCCTGTCCTATTTCTCTTAAGCAATGGAAAAGGAGGTGTTAGCAACAACCTGTAACACATTCTTTAATTATTGTTGTGGATTCTTAAAATTGATGACTGGGGATATGTCAGTAATTCTAGACTCTGTTGAATGGCAGAGATTTTATGGGTTGATAAGTTATCCCAGGGAGTGAGGCCAACCAGCAGCATTAGTAAAGATTTTGTTATTGCCAGTGTTATGGTTAAGCAGTACGTTTCAGTTGAAAAACACAACCGTGGGAAAAAGGATAGAGGGGACAGGTAATAAATGGAAATGGATTGTATCACAGCAAACAGAGGTGGGACATGATCCCAGAGAGAAATGTAATAAGGACAAGAGAAGAATACTCTTAGCTATCTCTCTCAAGAGTGGTGATGAGTAATGGTGGGTGTGGGAGAAACTTCCTGATCTGTTTTGCCTAAGGAAGAGAAATTGGACTCCATTTGGTTAATTTAAGAAAAGAAGTGACACAGCATTTCCTGATGAATCAACTTACTGATAGCTGATTACAACTATCATTCAGCTCATTGTTTCCAAACTGAATTTGCCATTCTGGTTATTTCTCAGTTGACTTGAGAGAAATACTACCATGAATCTTATAGGGCAGAGAATGCCAAGCAGCAGAGCTTCAGAATTCTCTGTGGGCTTAAGTCATGGTGACATATTGCTGTAAGAACTATCTGGATATGATGGAAAGGAGATTGCTGCCATTTGTCAAGTACATTAGAGCTTGTTTTGTTCCTTTGAGTATATCAAATGTGAATGTGGATGAAATGCATTTTTAAAAAGCTAATATGGAACCCAGTAATCCTATATTACCAGTAAGTCCCTTCTGGAGGTACACAAGGGAGTTTATGGGAAGCCTTATGGTGCAGTAAGATGGAGCTGTGTTTGCAGGTAAAATATATACAACTGATACCCTCATGGGGCACACAAAACTTTCTATTTTAGACTGTTTTTCCGAATGGTACCAATCCCATACAAGTGAAATGGCAGCAACATATGTGGTAGCTTGATCACTAATGGCCATGCCATACAAGATGTTCTGTATAGATTTTAAGAGATGGCTTTGGGATGGCTTTGATTTTGAAATAACTACGTAGGTCAGTCTGAAATAATGTTCTGGGATGATTGTCCTCATTAAGAAAAAGACTTGATGAACCCAAACAGTGACACTGAAGGGAGTGCTTTTCTAAGAGGTTGACCACAAAAATCACTTTGAGGGGATTCTAAATCTATAAATAAATAAACTAATGAAATAAGTATTCTGTTGGAGTGCTATAATCATCGGCAACCCTGGGAGAGGGTTCATACTCTTACCAAAGAAGAATTATCAACTATTCTAGTCACTATTGATTCTGATGTTTTTAAAGACCAGTGGCCAAGAGTGATCAAAAGCCAGGTTGGGAAGGTACACTATGGGAACACTGTGCTAATTCTAAATTATAGCAGGCTGTCACTGGACGATGAGACTTCTATCATCATTTTCTAATGACCTAGGTGTCACAAATGCAAAGTGAATTTGCTTTCAGGTTGTAATTGGTTTGGATAAAACAGATAATGAACACACTGTGTCATAATTATGGGAGATAGAAGGAGGATATTAAAAAATGATGCTTGGAAACCCGTGTCTGTAAATATGTGTACCTGTACACTGGTAGCTGGGATGTGGTTATATCAAAAACCAGATGGACTCTAGAATATTCTGAACAATACCTCCTAAGACATTTGGAAACGTGGCAAATGGAAAAAATAACATTTCTGTTGGGAGGGAATGGAGAATGACACTATAATTTTTATCTAATTTTATGGTATGTTCAATGTTACTTTAATCTTGCTGTCACAGCTATATAGTGTAACAAATGCCTTGTTAATTGATAGAATTTTGCAATGATTAGAAAATACTTTGGGAGGCTAACTTGGAGACCATAAATGTTATGTATGGATACCAATTGGCCAGAAATAAAAGTGAACTCAACTTTGTTTTAGAAATAGTTATATACACAATTAAATGCCTCCATCAACACATATAAATGGTTCAAATAACTGTAGGTGATAAAGGAAAAAGAGTAATCTAACTTGTAAGAGAACAGCAAAAGAATTTTGAAAAGATATAGTTACAATTAACATCCTTTGTGGAGGACATTCCTACTCCCCATTGGATGTTTCAAAACATGGTAGTTGTCAGGATGTTAGTAAACTTATTTATTTGTATAAAATATTTTCAGACAAATAATGAAAAGATACTGAAGAAATATGTACCAAGGGAGTATTGACTAAAGTCAGAGTGTGGACTGGAAAGAAAAATGTTAGCCATAGACCTACAAGTCATTTTCTCACCCTGCTGTGGGATGCCTTTGGAAGGAAAGATCCATAAAAGACCCTTGTAAACATTCCAAAGAAAGATCTTGTGCTGTTTAATAGTGGGAGAATTCTTATATATGGAGAACTTTCACAGATGTATCTGGTCTGTCTAGGATTGCTTATGTTAAATAAACCTGGAAATGTGTGACTTTATGGGACAGGCTACCTGGAAAACATCACACAGACTACGTAACTGAGTATAAAGTTTAGATATTTTGGCCAGTCATGGTGGCTCATACCTGTAATCCCAGCACTTTGGGAGGCTGAGGCAGGCAGATCACGAGGTCAGGAGATCGAGACCATCCTGGCTAACACGGTGAAACACCGTCTCTACTAAAAATACAAAAAATTAGCTGGGCACGGTGGCGGGCACTTGTAGTTCCAGCTACTTGGGAGGCTGAGGCAGGAGAATGACGCGAACCCGGGAGGCGGAGTTTGCAGTGATCCGAGATCGTGCCACTGCACTCCTGCCTGGGCATAGAGCAAGACTCCAGCCCAAAAAAAAAAAAAAAAAAAAAAAAAAAAAAAATCAGATATTTTATCACAGTGATGGCTCGCTTTTATGTAAGCAATGCTTTGCATGCAACACTTAGAGCTCATGCTAAATTTAGATCACAGCAGATACTAATGCATCACAAAATGAACTGAGAGTGACACTGGCTATCCCAGTTTCTCCATCCTTCCCTTCTCTCGTGATTTTCTTTCTCTTTAAAATTATTAGTATGGTTTGATTCTGGGTAAGATCTCTGATCACTGTGAATCTGATTTTATGACCCAATCCTGTATTTGTTTGACACTATATCCCTCAGTGTCCATGATTTTCCACCATAAACCTTTGAAATTGGCCTCCAAGGTTTTTCTAGATCCAAATCTTTATTCTGTCCTCTAGAGCAATATCAAAACTTGCTTGCCTCTTGGTCCAAGTTCTCTAGACCTTCGTCTCAACCCAGAAATTGATCACTAGTAATTAATATATACTTATTTTTTGTTTTATGCTCTCCGGTCAAAGAAACTGATTGAAGTCATATGTCTTAACACAGAATTAGACTGGCAAAATGTGTTTTCTGGTTCTCTTCAAATGGAAGGAAGTTATTTTTCTCTTTGAACCATCCATGTGACTTTTTATATGCCTCTCTTTACACATTCAGCCTTGAAATAAAATTGTAAACATGTCTTATTTCTACAATTAGGACACATGTATGTGTCATTATTTTTTAAATCTCCCACAGTGTTTAGCAGAATATATTTTCTCTAAAGGTACTCATGAATATTTGACAAGTTAAATTGAGTGGACAGATAAGGCCTTTTGGTTTTGATGAAAGCAGGGAAATTATAACATTATCAGCATAAATAAATACATTCTACTCCAACTTATTTTCTAAGTACCTACCTTGCAAGAAGAAATGAAACCTCTCCTCTTTTACATTTCCTTTATTATGAGGAAAAAGACAAAGGTTCTTGCATTTATTTTTGTTTTCCATGGGATAGGCAGCAACTTCAAGGAGTTTTTAAATTCTGACCAACAGGTTTCAGAATATTTTTCTTTATAATTTTTTTATTCTAACTTTTAGGTTCAAGCAGTACATGTACAGGTTTGTTATAAGGGTAAATTTTACGTCACAAGGATTTGGTGTACAGATTATTTCATCACCCAGGTAGTAAGCATAGTACCCGATAGGTAGTTTTTTGATCCTCATTCTTCTCCCACAGTCCACTCTCAAATAGGCCCTGGTATCTGTTGTTTCCCTCTTTGTGTTCATATGTACTCAAGGCTTATCTTCCAATTATAAGTGAGAATGTGTGGTATTTGGTTTTCTGTTCCTGTGTTAATGCACTTAGAATAATGGCCTCCAGCTCCATCCATGTTGCTGCAAGGGACGTCATTTCAATTTTTTTAATGACTGTGTAGTATTCCGTGGTGTATATGTACCACCTTTTCTTTATTCAGTCCACTGCTGATGGGCATTTAGGTTGAATCCATTTCTTATATATTGTGAATAGTGCTGCAATGAATATATGAGTGCATGTGTCCTTTCGTTAGAATGATTTATTTTTGTTTGGACACATACCAATAATGGGATTGTTGGGTCAAATAACAGCTCTGTTTTATATTCTTTCAGAAATCTCCAAACTGGTTTCTATAGTAGCTGAACTAGTTTACATTCCCACCAGCAGTGTATAAATGTTCCCTTTTCTCCACCACCTCACTAGCATCTGTTAGTTTTTGACTTTTAAAAAATAGCCATTCTGAATGGTGTGAGATGATATCTCATTGTAGTTTTGATTTGCATTTCTCTAATGATTAGTGATGTTGAACATTTTTTTCATGTTTGTTGGCTGCATGTATGTCTTTTTTTGACAAGTGTCTGTTCATGTCCTTTGCCTGTTTATTAATGGGATTGTTTGGTTTTTGCTTGTTGATTTCTAAATTTGCCAGTACCCAAAAATATGGGAAAAGAAGGAATTAGGGAGTTGGAGAAATAAGGAAGCCCATAACATATTACAGATTTGATGAACCAGAATCTGAGGTTTAATGAAAAGTCACTAAAAAGGCAATAATGAGAAAAATTGGTATATATAGAAGATTGTAATTTGTTTATTTCTAAAAAATATTCACACTGAGATTCAATTAAGATCAAAATAGTTTTTATTGGTAGGTCATTAAGACCAACAGATGATCAGTGATGTCTGATGAGGGAGTTACAGTTTACAAATGAGGATTTTAATGAGTATTTAGATACTTGGAGACTTTGAGGGAACCTCCTTTTACAGCCCTGCCCACTCTTACCCATTCATTCATATGCAAAAAGTCCAGTCCATCCCCTTTACACTGTAAGAGCAAGAATACAGTGGTTGGGTATTCTTGGGTTAGGGGCGTCACATAAAGGCCTCAGAGGAAACAATCTTTCGTACTTTCTTGCTTCAGTCACTTTTTTTTTTTCCTGCAATTTGGCCTGAGTTGAGGATCTTTTGGCATTTTTGTCTATTCATGAAAGCAGATAGACCAGTGTGAGGGTGATGTGGGCTGGGTTGGGGGAAGAAAACAACTATGCCAATTATGGATTGTCTTCAGTCTGTCATGTAAAACTCTTAATGAAACCCTCTGAGTGTAAAACCAACTTCGCTAGAAAAAAGAATTTATCATATGTAGCCTTATGTACCTAGAATTAAAAAAAATCTTCCCTTCTTTTCTGAGAACTTGCAAATATATAATATTGTACATCTTCACTAAATAGGGAGTTTGGTAGAGGATATAGTTTAAATGGGCTATCTTCTCACCAGCTATTTTAATAGCCACAAAGAAGATTTTCAGTATTTTCTCCCTTTGGATACAATATTAATACTATGTATTAAATTTTGTTTTCTGAACTTTTAGAAAAACTTTTTCTAATGTATTGACTTCTTTTGTCAACATATCTCATATCAAGATATTTTTCTTTCTTTGGAAAATAATTTTCTGTTAGGGTCATTTTTGGGAGGCTACTCAAAGTTTAATCTGATGTGCTAGTTTTTATTGTGGCAGTTGGTATTTTAATACTAGTGTGTAATACTCAAAAAGGCTGACAATCTAGTCTTCATGTGGTATCATAATAGAAAAACTATAACCAAAAAATAATTTCATAATGGTAACTGAAATGAATAACTGAGGCAAAAATCTCATCATTCGAGGTTTATTAAGCCAGTTTTAGGCCACATCTGGGAAAAAAGTCACATTTGTGGCCGTCATTCCAAGGAGCTTTTCAGGTTTAGTATTTGTATATTTCCTTGAAGTGGGTGGAGAGAGACCTGTAGGAAGAGGAACAGGTAGGCAGTAAGGCAAATGGTTACATTTTTGTGAGACTACCATTTTATATAAGATAAGATAAATGAAAAGAAAAAAGGCAGTAAAGGAAGAATCAGTTAGGTGGAAGAACAAAGACAATTTCATCTTGTCTTTGTTCTGCACATGGGAAGATAAGCTTGTAGTGGACATTATCAGTGTGGAATTGAACAGACTTTAGTTTTAGGAGCTAGACTTAGATTGTAGACATGAAATTTCAATTGGTATGTCCTTGTTTATGGGAGATCAGCAAATAATTTACTTAGAAATGATCTATGGGGGTGGCCCTTCATAGATGCATGAGGCCTTTTACTTTGGCTGCTGCATAATGTTGTCATACATTTGGAAGAGGGCAACTCAGCCTTCAGGCTTAAACTTCCCTTAAATAAAGAAGTTGGGTATCCTGGGATTTAAAAATTTTCCTTTATAATAAAAACTCAAGTTTTCCACTTGTATTTCTCAAATATTAAGAATAGCACTTCTTTTCTTTATGCCAGTAATAAGTCTTAAATTATTTTTTTCACTTTTTTTATTCAAAGCAATTGCATTTGACCAAGATAGGCTTAGTGTTTCCTTCAGCTCCCCCAAACGTTTAAACAGACTGCTTCCGACCTCTAGGCCCATGGTGTCCTTTTCCAAGGTAAAGGGTTGACTTTAGAAAACTTGTAATTATAAATTTTTTCACTGCTCCTTTGTGATGCAAAACTTTTAAAATGCCTTCTGCTAATTTTACTACCCAGGACTGTCTTTCTTAAAGACCTACAGCCATCTCTGATATGCAATTGTCAAGGAAGTTAGACCTTCTGTCTCCCAGTTTCTGTGGGAGAGTAGGAACCTAACTTCAGTGGGCACCTTGCTTGGAGTTGTAAAACTCTCTTGTCATGAAGGTATGAAAATGTTGACTCTTTGGATAAAACCAACTAGCAAACGCAGATGGTCTAAGACCCTTCTGTCTCAGCTCTTAAAAACTTCCCAGTTGTTTGTTTCAGAAGAATTGCATTTACACTGAGTTCAGGCCTCCTTCTCCTATTGCAGTATTCTTTTTGTAAAGCTTTATTTTTAATTGACAAACAATAATTGTATATATTCATGGGCTACAAAGTGTTGTTTACAGGTTGGACGTGGTGGCTTATGCTTGTAATCCCAGCACTGTGGGAGGATTACCTGAGGTCAGGAGTTCGAGACCAACCTGGCCAACATGGTGAAACTCCATCTCTACTAAAAATACAAAAATTAGCTGGGCATGGTGGCACACCCCTGTAATCCCAGCTACTTGGGAGACTGAGGCAGAATTGATTGAACCCAGGAGGGGAAGGTTGCAGTGAGCCAAGATCATGCCATTGCACTTCAGCCCGGGCAATAAGAGCGAAACTCCATCTCAAAAACAAAAACAAAACAAAAAGCGAAGTGTTGTTCACATGTTACATTGTGGAATGATCAAGTCAGAGTAATGAGCATATCCATCACCTCAAATATTTGTTGTTTATTTGTGATGAAAACATCTAAAATCTTCACTTTTAGCTATTTTAAAATGTGCAATATATTATTATTAACTGTAGTCACCTTGCTGTGATATAGAACATCCAGAACTTATTCCTTCTAACTGTAACTTTGTACCCATTCAACATCTCCTCTTTCCCCATCTTCCTTCCCTCAACTCCCAGCCTCCAGTAGCCACCATTCTATACTTTACCTCTGTGAGTTCAACCCATTTAGATTACATACATAAGTGAGATCATATGGCATTGGTCTTTCTGTGCCTGGCTTATTTCAGCTAAATGTCCTCAAGATTCATCCATGTCACAAATGATGGAATTTCCTGTTTTTTGTTTTTTTTTCTTTTAAGGCTAAACAGTATTTTATTGTGTGTATATGACATATTTTAAAAATTGATTCATCCATTGGTGAACTATTAGGTTGTTTCCACAACTTGGGTATTGTGAATAAAGCTGCAGTGAACATGGGAGTGCAGACTTCCCTTCAACAGAGTTCATTTCCTTTTTGTGTATACCCAGCAGCGGTATTGCTAGATGATATGGCAATTCTATTTTTAGTTTTTTGAGGAACCACCATACTGTTCTCCAAAATGACTGTACTGAAATAGTCTTGAATAAAGTTTTTGTTGCCTGTTTAACATTGTCCAGTAAAACTTTTGCTTTGATATTCCCATACTTTATGCTTTCTACGTTTTCCTGAATCCCCTAAAAACCTCATCCCTAGCTGCAGACTTCTGACTCCTCTTTTGATTTATTCAATTGAAAAGCTTCCAAAGAACCCTTCTGAACCCTCCAAGTAGAGCATGATGGGAAAGAGAGAATGGGCTGAACTAGAATTTTCTTTAGTGGGCAAGAAAGTGAAGGGCTGGAAACATTGAAGCAATACCAATTAACTTTTGTGTCTTCATATGTGTTGTGTGAACCCTGAAAATTCGAGACAGGTCTCAGTTAATTTAGAAAGTTTATTTTGCCAAGGTTGAGGACGTGCACCCAAGACACAGTCTCAAGAAGTCCTGACAATTTGTGCCCGAGGTGGTCAGGGCATAGCTTGGTTTTATACATTTTAGGGAGACATTAGATATTAATCAACATATGTAAGAAGTACATTGTTTCCATCTAGAAAGGCAGGGACAACTCGAAGCAAGGGGAGACCTACCAGGTCACAGGTGAGTAAGAGACAAATGGCCGAGGCGGGCGGATCACAAGGTCAGGAGATCGAGACCATGGTGAAACCCCGTCTCTACTAAAAATAGAAAAAAAAATTAGCCGGGCGCAGTGGCGGGCGCCTGTAGTCCCAGCTACTCGGGAGGCTGAGGCAGGAGAATGGCGTGAACCCGGGAGGCGGAGCTTGCAGTGAGCCGAGATTGCGCCACTGCACTCCAGCCTGGGCGACAGAGCGAGACTCCGTCTCAAAAAAAAAAAAAAAAAAAAAGAGACAAATGGTCACATTCTTTTGAGTTTCTGGTAAGACTTTCCAAAGGAGGCAAACAGAATATGCATCTATCTCAGTGAGCAGAGGCAAGACTGAATAGAATGGGAGACAGGTTTTCCCTGAGCAGTTTCCAGCTTGAGTTTTCCATTTAGCTTACTTATTTTCAGAGCCCAAGATATTTTTTTTTTCACAGTTGTATACTGTCTACGTGATAACTCTTTTAATAGGATTGCTTCATGTATTGGTGAATACTTAAGGAAGGATCATTTTCCAATAATATCCAATAACTTAATTGCTGGGTGACACCAAGAACTTGCTCACTGGCTTTCTTATCTTTAGTTTCACTAATTTAGTCTCTTCTTAAAAACAAAACAAAACACAAAGTGTTGTTTAAATAATACTTTCATAAGATTGCTTGTAGATCAGAAGCTTTCAATGGCTCTATCTAATTTTCTGTTACAACTACATTTCTCGGCATGACTTTTAAGCCTCTCTCTACATTCTGGGCACCTTATTTACTCTTAATTATTATTCCTCACACTGGTCTCTGTTTTTATGAACAGGTCTCATATGTCCATTCCTCCACATCTTTAATGATGGTGTTCATTTGTCCTGGA
The DNA here is from genome assembly GCF_047675955.1 of Chlorocebus sabaeus. Classification (NCBI taxonomy): domain Eukaryota; kingdom Metazoa; phylum Chordata; class Mammalia; order Primates; family Cercopithecidae; genus Chlorocebus; species Chlorocebus sabaeus. The sequence continues at coordinate 62,900,760 of NC_132924.1, forward strand.
ATCTCATCTTCTCTCTTGCTTATTCCTATTCCAAGGAGAATGCAGGCACTAGCAGCTTCTTGAAATCTTGCTTAAAGTACTTTTTAAACACTTTCCTTAAATACTTAGACAGAAATTATACAAAATATTTTGTTTAATTAGTTCAATGTTTCATTTATCTGATATTGCTGCAAATAATTCTTTTCACAAGAGTAAATTTTCTAGATAATGAAAGCACTGAAACTTTATTTTTATATAATTTTGTATGAAATATTTTTATGAAGTACTTATAAGCATCCCCACCTAATGAAAGAATATAGAACATACAACTGTTAGTGACTTAGAATTATTATGAATATCAGTTATTATTTTATGCTATGATATAGTATAGTCATCTCTGATAACCTGTGGGAATTGGTTCAGGATCTTCTGCAAATACCAGAATCTGTGGCTGCTCAAGTCCCTTATGTAATATTTGTAATATTTGCATTATATACCTACCCATCCTCCTGTGTACTTTAAATCATTTCTTGGTTACTTATAATACCTAGTATACTGTAAATGTTATGTGAATAGTTGTTATACTGTATTGTTTTTAAAATTTGTATTTTTATTGTTGTTCTGTTACTTTTTTTTCCCAAATATTTTTGATCCATGATGTGTTGAATCCATGGATGTAGAACCCATGGATACAGAGGGCTGACTCTTTATACAGTTGGTATTTAAAATAATTTGCTCTATGAAAACACTGTTTTTCTGAGTTCACATTTTCTTCAGTTTCTTTTCTTAAAAAAAATAGCATTCAACTGACACATTTACCTTTGTTACCTATATTGTTGCCTCTATCATAAATCGTATTTTTCAATCTATCTATCCTAACCCTTTTGGCGGGAATGGAACCTCCTGATTGGTAGCAAGTGCACTGCAGAGCACTCAAGGGAACACACCATCTTCATTTCTAGGTGGTTGAGCCTTGGTCCACATCAGAATTATTTCTTACATTTTCTAACCCTCAGGTGTCCTTTTGTGCTGTAAGGAAAACCAAATAGAATGGAGGGGTGGATGAGAGAACATTTATTTTATTGACATCAACAAACTCATATATTTTTGAGACCTTTGATTTATTTGCCTGATTTCCAATTGGACTTGGACTTACTGTAAATTTACTGTTGTTTCACAATATTTCATGTCTTTCTTTTTTCAATGTGATAGGAATATAAAAATGACTTTTGAACATTTGCTGTACAAGAGGTACATTGTAAATAGTATATAATAATAATGCTTTGTGCTTATATCTGCTTCGTATTGTAGGATTCTCATATATTACCAATTTCAGCCTCATAATCCTACTACAAAGTAATTTCTGATACACTGGTTTTACAGATCAATAAAAGCAAGTTGAGAGAGAAAAAGAGAGGGAGAGAGAGTGAGGGAGAGAAATAGAGAGAAGTTAAGCTTCTGCTAAGTGGGTTTCAAACTAGTCTTATGACCCCTACTCCAGTATATGTTTCACTACTACTTACTCTTCTGAGTTCTTGTGCTATACTTCTTCTAAGTAGGCCTTTTGCCTATTTAAAATGGGTAAAATGAACTCAAAATACTGCATAATCAGAATGTGTGATAAGTGCTCTGTGAAGGTGTAGCAGTGTGGTGGAAATCTGAAGGGTGTAGAGTGAGTGTGTGTGTGTGTGTGGGTGTGTGTGTCTGGGTGCTTGCCCAGATCAAAACATAAGAAGATCATTGACATTTGTTAGGAAGGTGTATCTTATGAAACAGCCTTTGGTATGTGCACTATTTGGAAAACACAGATACGGTGGAATAAGATGGCAGACAAAACCATGGGTTGGAGAATCGAGTGAAGTTTGACTGATAGAAAGAGCACATATAAGATTTGTGGGGGATATGTTGAGGTTTGTGGAATATATCAAGGAGGGCCTTGAATACCATGTTAAGGATTGTGTCCTTAAAACTGTTTCCCATTTATGGGGATTTGGTTTGCTTCTGAGGGGTGAGTTCAATATAATGTTGTAATATAATAAATCTATTTTTTTCCTTGTTTAAGGAAATGTTGGGGTGAACCTGTAAGCATTTTGTATGAGACTGACATTGATCAAATTGCTCTTATGGTGCTCCAGGCAGCATTTGTTTATATGCTCTCGTGTGGGGAGTGTGGAAGGTCTTGATATTTGTGTGATCCAAAGCTCTTGTATCCACTCCAAATACGCGCTTTTAAAAATAGTCACTGGGGAAGAGTTAAGTCATGCTATAAAGGTCCCTCACTGGGATTTTAATTAAAGATAATGTATTTATGCTCAGAGAAGAAGATTATTAGAAACTATTAATAACACAATTTCAACTTCATAGGAAGAGTTTTATAATTTTTAGTAATTCCTCTTTAATATTGGTGAAGTTTATATTATTTTCACTTTCTTTTTATTTTTTGCCTAAAGCTTTGGTAATGCTTTTTTCTTCTTTTAAATGGTGACTATATTGACCAACTAATTACTTAAAAAACTTGCCTCTTCAAGACAAATCATTAAAGTCAGATACGTGACTGGCTGCTTGGTTGATCAGTTAACACAGGTAAAATGAACTGCTTAGTCCCTTATATGCATTAAAAAAAACTATGATAGCTAAAACATAACTAAGCCTTCTTTTTCTATTTCAATGAGTACTCTTGGTTTTCTTTGCCTTATCTTTCCACAAGATTTAGGATTAAGTAATTCCTAGTGAAAAAACAGAACCAAAATCACCCCATCCCTCAAAGAATTCATGCGAAAACTGGTAGTAAGATGAAGTCAAATATACTGGGGAAGAACTAATTTTGGCATTGCAAAAGCCACCCATGAGATAGTGAACATTTTTGTGCTATACTGAGTTCAAGATGAAAAGATACTCTTAAAATATTTTGATGCAATTTAAAAAAAAAATTCAGATACTGAAGCTTTTAAAGTTATTTTCATGCACTGAATTAAAAAATTTAGAAATATATAAGTAGGCTTTTTTGAATTAAAATAAAATGTGATACATTTCATTTGGTGGAACACTTTCATAGTAAGGTTTCCCAATTGGAATAAACGTTTTGAAGGTCAACTATTTCTTTTGAATGTGATTGGGTTTAGTTCTATTGGTGTCTGGTATTTCTAGGCTTTAGTGGCAATATAAAGAAGCTTGATATTCTATATATCACTTTAAATTTTGAGCCATGGCTTTTATTTTTTCTAAGAGCTAAAATCAGAAAATACATCATATGCTTGTATAGTGCCATCTATCCCTATTTAATATGATTTACACAAAAGCTATTTTTTCTTATTATTACAGCCAAAAGCACTATGTTTATATTATTTGCAAACAAGAAATTATACCCATATTGTGATATAAATTCATAGTATGGTTTTATTAATCTGTATCTTTCCAAAAATAGTTTTTCTTGAATGTTTATCTTAATTTTTCTGTTTTATACATATTCAGTAAAATATATAGGCTTAAACATTGTTTCTCTAGTTCCTTGCAAATACTGTAAAATGACATTTCTGAATTTTTATATTTCATCAATTCAGTGATGACCACCTATTTGTATCTCCAAACTGAATTACTCTCCTGAGCTCCAGATTCACACATCCAATTTCTTATTTGATATCTTTACTTGAAGGTCGAATAGGTGTTTCAAATTTAATATGTTCAAATAGAAGTAGAGACTCTCTGGTCTCTCCTACCCCAACCCCAAATCTAATTTCCTCTAAGTCACTGTATCTCAATAAATTTTGCCAATTGCTCAATCAAAAAAAAAAAAAAAAAGTGAAAAAATAAGTCATTTTGACTCTCTCATTCTTGCAACCAATATGTCAGTAAACTCTACCTGTGCCCACAAAAAACCGTATTCAAAATCTGACAATTTTTCTTAATTTACCTTGTTACAATCTAATTGAACAACTAAAATTTTGCCCTGAGTTCTGCATTAGCCTCCTGATTATCTTGCTCATGATGCTTAGCTTCCACACAACAGGCAAGTGATCTTTCAGAATAACAATCAGATTGTGTTGCTCTTCTGCTGAAAATGTCCAATGGCTTCTCACTGTACATGAAAGTTCATTTTAAAAATTATTATATAAAGCCTGCACCAAAAAATGCTAATACTTAACAATATCCTTTTTTTTTTTTTACAAAATCTTCTTCTTGGGCACACAGCTAAATTACATTTCCCATCCTCCCCACCTTTCATGTGGACCAAGTTTGGGCAATGGAAGGTAAGCAGAGGTAGTGGACATCACTTCCAGGCCTGTCCCATGAAACTCTCCCAGTTAGGATCCTCCTGTCTCTTTCCTATTGTGCAGCAGAATTGGAGAGTGTGTGTTAAACATGATATTCCCACAAGATGAAAGGATGGTGGGTTCATCATTGCCTTCCTGGAGCAAACCTCTCACCCTGGACAATTCTTACTGGAATGTGATATGTGCAAGAAATAAATCTTGGTTTGTTAGGCTAAAGTTTTAGGGCCAGCGTGATGGGCCCCGTTCATCTCTCCAACCTCATCTGTTTATACCCTCTCCTTTCACACTAGGCCTCCATTACTCTGGATACACACAGATCTGAACTTTTGCCCTTGCTATCTTTTTGCTTGGATTGATCTTTTCCCCAGATCAAAGCATGTCTCCTTTCTTCTCTTCAATTTGATCATGCCATTTTCTTCAAAGAGCCCTTTGCTGACTTCCCTATCTAAAACAAAGTCCCACAGTAGCCACTTTCTATGACATTATACTAAGGCATCTTCTCAGCAATTATCTAAAATTGTCTTAATGTGTTCTATTTTTGCTCCTATCTTCCTAGAGTATCAGCTCAGTAAGAAGAGGGATTATTTATCTTCACTGTTATAGCCTAAAACAGTGTTTGGCATGTAGTGGGCACTCAATATGTATTTGTTAGCTGACTGACTAGTGTGCTATTTGAAGACTGGAATTGTATCCTATAGCTCGATGTACATAGAACATATGAACCACAATATTTTTAATATAATGTCTTACTAAATTGCAGGTAAATAAGGTATTACAGAAAGGCTTAAGATTTGGAGACAGAAAGGCTCAAGTTTTGAATCTATTGTGTGATTCCGAGAACTCTATCTTTTTCAGTCTCTATTTCTGGAATTTCCATAATGGAAATACAACAGTATATGCCTTATTCTTATGGCAATCTCGTGAGATGGAATATTTGTGAATAAACAATATAAACTAGATAGAGTTCATATTACATAAGAATTAAGGCCACAAGGCTATTTTTAAACATGTGCAACATACTTTGTGTGTAGATAGCTTGTGTGTCTAAATACTCTGTGGGTAGACAGTGCTGATAAATGATATGCATATTAATTAAAAATATTTTTACATGTTACTAAAATGCAAGGTTCTCTGAGATGCATAACATTCTGTCTTGGTCATCAGTTTCAGGACTTCAAAATAAATCGCTTTCCATTCAACATGTAGTTCTACAGCTACAGATTTTCTTTAACATGGTGTACTATTATATGGTGAGTTAAGCAAATGTGGATGTATGTGTGAAAATATGAATTTTTCTTCTGGTATAAATGAAAATTATCTCTTCGGTAATTCTATTTAGCACTGTTTTGAGAGATCCAGGCTCAAATTACCGTTAATTTGCCTAAAATCTCTCCAAACTCACCAAGCTGGGAACAAAGAAGTGTGATAATACTGTTCACAACCACGTGTCACAAGCTGTTATCTGTGTGCACTTTTACCAGGAAACAAAACATAACAGACAGAAAATACAATGCTTGTAAAATCTATGTGAGAAATGTTCGGGGGGAAATTAGGCTTGGTGGTGGTTGTATATCATTTTTGGAAAACAGAAAGACATGTCCCTTGAACCGGCCTCATAGAGGAAATGAGTTATGATTGACTATTACCACCACTCCCAGTTCTACTTCAAAGTGTGCAAAACAGTGGTCAGAATATCTCTTCCCTTTGGAGAAGTCCCTGGTTGTAGGCAGTCCTCTTTGTGTCTGCACCCTATGACCAATGTGAGCCATGCCAGCTCAGAGTTAGGACTGGAGGGATCCCAGCTCCTCAGAAATTTCCCTCTTCAGCAGAAAGCTGAAATGCAATGTGACATATATTACAATTGATTTTTTTAAAGCATTGACCTCAGGGAAGAAATACAGGAAAGAGTAGAATATTTCTTTCATTGTTTCTGTCTCGTGGTATGTTAAAATATCCATCTATTACTTATTAAATGTGATCAAAATAGGCCTAACCCTGAAAAGAGATCATGTCTGAGTTTGACAAAGCCCTAAAACAAAGTAGTTTTAAAATGCCATAATGCAAATTTTCACAAAACAAGTGTTAGCAGCTTTGTCTCACTCTGGAATACTAGCAAAAGGAAATTTGCTTGATCTTTATTAATGAAATCTATAAATCAAAGAACATTTGAATAGAGACCTAGGAGAGCACTTCTATTAATGTTTTATGATTCTTATTTAAAAAAGCATAAGGGAACCTGAGAGGTTTTGTGTCAGGATGGAATTGAAATGCATTATTGCTTACCAATGAGCACATATAGAAGGTTTTTTCATAAATTGGATTCCAGCTAACCTAATACCCTGATATTAAAAGGCTTTTACCTTATGAATAGTCATTATTAGCAAACTTTATGGTACTAAGTATATTGCATTTATATGTCTAGTGGGGTCTGATCTAGCCTTTGAAAATTGTGCTTAATTAAACACTAGTGCCCTATTGAACATGCTTACTCTGGAATGAGGGAGAGAATAAGATCATATCATAAGTATTTGTTGATGCTTAGTTTTGAGCAAAGACAACCCTACCATGACTAATTTGACCCTTTTTATTTCATATTTGACAGTTTCTGCTCCATTAAAAATCTATTTTTATCAGAAAAAAGCAAATAAAAGTGATCTAAAATGCCAGCTTCTAGGATAGGTCCCATAGAAACTTTGGAAGATGTTGTATATGTGCATGATAAGAAATTTTAGATAGTATAGTAGATGTAAGATGAAAATTAAAAACTTACCCTCCCATTTCCATTCAGGTCCTAAACCTAAAGTTTACTACTTTTGAAATCTTCTTGGTGTATAAATCTACAAAAACATTGTATACCTGAATATATTCATATATGAATACATCCTTATATATCCATAGGAAAATATGTTTTCAAAATTGTTCATGAAGGGAAAGATACATTAACAGTATATTAAACTTGATTTTTTTTCATTTTAGTTCACCTTGGAGGTCTTTCCTTGGCAACAAATACAGATCTACCCCAATCTTTTCAATGTATGCAAATTCTATTGTATGAATGGATAATAATCTATTTAATCAGCCTCTTTATTGATGGACCTTTTTTTTTGCCAGTGTAAATCATATGACTCTAAATACCCAAACTTATATCTTTAACAAGTATATACATAGAATAAATTCACCAAAGTTGAATTGCTGAGTCAAAGGGCAGGTACAGTTTAAATTCCGGTGATTTTGCCAAATTACCCTATAAAAGGTTGTAGCTAGTTTGGAGTCTCACCGGTGATATTTAAGAGTGACTCATTTTCCACTCTTACCAAAAGTAGCTTATAGTTTCTGGTCAGATATAACAGCAAACTTAAAGGTTTGGGCAAGTATAACCTGACTGGTGAAATTTTCCAAGGTAAACTAGTAGAAAAGAAACCAATATTCTTTTCTCCACGTATCTGTGAATGAAGTTACAGGGTTTACCGGATTTCAAAGCAGAATTAAAGAGTTTATCTCCATCATCATTCCAAGCTAGTAAATGCATGCAATCCCAAGTTAGCCTCTCTGGATGTGTGGCAGTTTGTCTTCCTGGCAGCATGAAGATGTGAATGTTTCTTTAGTTAGTCTCAGGAGAAATTCTTTTGCTGTCTGCTATGATTTTTGTTAGTCAATTAATTTTTACTTATTATTAGGCTGGCACAAAAGTAATGGCAAAAACTGCAATTACTTTTGTGCCAACTTAATGCTTTTCTTAATCTTTTGCTGTAAAGGAAAATCTTGGTTACCAAAGCTAGTAATGTTTGATATTGTTTCCTAGTCTTTTCATGATAAAATATTTAGTAAAATAAGAATAACTCTCTCTATTCCAGTGGCCATGAAATAAAAAAAGGGCTTTCCAAAAATGTATTTTACTCTTTAGTTTCATTTATTTTATTATTTTAAACTGGACATAAAACCTTTCTCTCAAAATTGAGTGGTTTTTGAATTGCTCCTTTAACCACACCTCTCTTCATTGAGGAATCTGGTTCTGGATGGTCATATAGTCACACTGTGATTTTTCATCTCCGGAAGATTTTCTTCATTTTAATTTTTGTCATTATTTTTGTTTTTATTTAATTATTGGGAAAACAGTAGCAATTATCACTGTGACCTTTTACTTCTTGAAGTTTTTAGCTAAATTCAGGGAACTAATGGAATATAAAGTGATTTCTTCTTAAGACAAAATGTGTTTCAGAATCGTTTTTATCTCAAAACGTGATATTAAAAGTGTCAGTTGTGTGCAGTGGCTCATGCCTGTAATCCCAGCACTTTGGGAGGACCACGAGGTCAGGAGTTCGAGACCAACCTGACTAACATTGTGAAACTTCATCTGTATTAAAATTAAAAAAATTAGCTGGGCGTCGTGGCACGCACTGGCAATCCCAGCTACTCAGGAGGCTGAGGCAGAGAATCGCTTAAACCCGGGAGGCAAAGGTTGCAGTGAGATAAGATCGTGACATTGCACCTCCAGCCTGGGTGACAGAGAAAAGACTCTCAAAAAAAAAAAAATTTCATTTTAGATTTTCTGTTTGCTTGGAGAAGACTGCTTTCATGAAAGCATTTGCATTTCAATCACTTGGAGGGTTGGCTATGAGAACAATCTTTCATGGTTAATTTTGGTGAGTTCTTTCATTAGCTGTTATCTAGACAGACATTTCCACTTGGTTGGCTTCTGTCTCTTCTCTTATCTGGTGTTTCCTTAGGCCTGGTTGACCTGAATTGGCTCTGTTCTTTTATTTCACACTGGCTCCCACGGCTCCCTCTGTCAGTTTGTGCTGGCAGTGGGCATTCATTCTGTTCTTGGTGGAGTTCCTCAAGTTCCCCTTATATGGTGCTCATATCTTCTCATGACCATGTTGAATCTCCTTCTTTATCTATTCAGCTACTCTTTAGCCAACCTTTACTTCAGTCCAACACACATTTTACTTTTTATTTAGCGACAAGTGATTAATTTTATGACAGGAACTTCTTTTTTATTTCTATTTTTTCATTCTGAAAGTCAGTTCTAGTGTTGAAATAAATAAAATGACAAAAGCTGCAACTAGTTAAATCTTTATATTTTCTGACATCTTTTGTATGCATCAAGTTTAGTGCTAGAGCTAGTCTTTGACAAAATAAAGTGAAGCTGAAACATACTGTGTCCTCTCCTAGAAATAATATTTCCTCTAAATATCAGGTATTTGTTTTTAAACCGTTGTTTTACTTCTGCACTGGGATCTTTTTATAAAAACTCATCTGTATCTATCTATCATCTATCAAAATTCAACAATTCAACATAAGACGACTCTGGTTTTAATCTCATTCCAAACAATTAACAATTAATTAATTAGTGAAATTCCAACAAATATTTTTTTAGTATCAGTCTCTTCTATAAAGTGACTTAATTTTACTAGAATTTGAGTACCAGTCATGTCACTTAGCAGATAATTGACCTTGTGTAAACCATTTAACCTTGTGTTCTCAATTTTCTTATCCGAAAAACGGGCTTTTGAAAGCCACAAATTAAATAATATATATGAAAGTGCTTTAAAAATAGATGTACTATATAAGTGTTAAGTATTATTATTATAATTATTTTGGGGCAGATAATAGAACTTAGAATTTTTTGTCCTTAAATATCTCCTAAAAGTTCTGGCACACTTGCAGTTGGAAACGCATTTGCCTGTGTAAATTCTCCAGATTTTTCAAGCCCTTCTAGGACTTTTAACTTTAATCAGAGACCAATGATAAGCTGCTGATAGATTTTAAACCAGAGAGTGACATAAGTGTGTCTAAGCTTTTGAAAGGTCACTCAGGCTGTCATGTGAAAATGGAATCAGAGGTGATGAGAGTGGTGGCAGACAGAGTGAGGAGATCATATAGGAGGCTGTTAGAGTGATCACACAAGGGGATAATGACATTTCGAATTTAGAAGGAAATAGCAGCAAAGATTGATGAAGCATCAGCTTTGCTAAATTTTGAGAAGGTGAAATCAACTAGTAGAAGAAGAAGAGTTAAACTGGTTTTTGCTTGATCAGCTAGCAGGAATTTTGTGACTTTATCCCGTGATAGAAAACATTGGAGGGTTATAGTTAGCAGGATTTTGCTGATTTTTACTAGGATGGAAAACACGGAAGGGTAGCTATTTAACTGGCAGAATTTTGCTGCTTTTCATGGAGATAGGACACACAGAGGAGGAAAACATTTGTGGCAGCAATTATTGGTCCAGTTTTGTAAAAGTGGTGGTTGACATATTTAAACAGATAAGTGTCCTTGCAATTGTATATACTTTTCTGAAACTCAGGAGTACACTGAACTAGTAATGGTAATTAAGGCCATGGGAATAAATGAGGTTATTAGGGAGAGAGTTTGTAGACCAAAAACAGAAGTTATGAGAATATCAACTTTTAAGCAATGAACAGAAGATGTCCATTCTCTGCCTATCACATCTGAGGAAAAAAAAAAAAAAAGCAGCAAAGACCATAAAAAAGCATGGCACTGTCTGTATCAAGGGAAGATAGAGTTTCACATAAGAGGGAGTGCTCAACAGTGTTACATGATGCAGAGGCATCAAATAAAATGAGAACTGCATGGTGTCTATTGGATTCACCAGAATGGATGTCTTGGTCACAACAGTTAGAACTATGTGAACTGATGGTAGAAACTGGACATCAGTGGATGGAGAAGTAAATGGGAAGAGAGTAGGAGACAAAAAGAGTGGACAATGTTTTCAAAGACTGTGGCTGTTATGTAGTATGTACTTATGTTTTAAATGAAAGTAAATGAGAAAAGGCAGTTGTGGAGGGAGATACAGGATCCTTTTATTTTTGCACAGCAGAACTCTGAGCATGTTTAAATTTTTTTTGAATGAATGATAGAACAAGAGAAAACAAAGCTATCAGGAAAAGCACAAAAGGATAAATAGTGAGGGAGGCTCCTGAGGAGGTAGGTGTGGGTGGATCTAGAGCACTGGGGAAGCATTAGATTTGGGAATTTGATTATTCTTCTCTCTGACAGGAAGAAAGGAAAAAGAATAGGTGAAGTTGGAAAGAATTGAAGGTTTCCCTCTGCAGCTTGTAGTTTTCTACGTATAGGTGGAGGGAAGGCTATTTGCTGAATGATGAGTTGGTGGAGTTTGAAAATAATGGAGAGATTTCAAGTACATATTTTGCAGAATTAATGAGAAAGGTAAGGAATGAAACATCAAAAAGGTTGTCTAATTTACATTTGCACCAACAGTGCATAAGGGTTTTCTTGTCCCCACACTCTCATCAACACTTGTTATTTCTTGTCTTTTTTAAATAGCCACAGGAGTGAGGTGAAATCTCATTATGGTTTTGATTTGCACTTCCCTGATAATTAGTGATTTTGAGCACCTTTTCATATACCTGTTGGCCATTTGTATGTTTTCTTTGAAGAAATGTCTATTCAGGTTCTTTGCCTATTTTAAAATTAGGTTATTATTATTTTGTTGCTATTGAGTTGCATGGGTTCTTTACATATTTTGGATATTAATACCTTATTAGATATATGGTTTGCAAATATTTTCTCCCGTTCCTCAGGTTGTCTCTTTACTCTGTTTGTTGTGCAGAAGATTTTTAGTTTAATGCCATTCTATTTGTCAATTTTTACTTTTATTGCCTGTGCTTTTGGTGTAATACCCAAATAATCACTGCTCAGACCAATATCAAGAAGTATTTCCTCTGATTTCTTCTTATAGTTTTATGGCTTCAGATATTGCATTTTTAATTCATTTTGAGTTGATTTTTGTAGATAGTATGAAATAAAGGTTCATTTTTATTCCTTTGTAGGTAAATATCCAGTTTTTCCAACACCATTATTGAAAAGACTATCTTTTCCCTATTGTATCTTCTTGGAAAACAGTATGAAGGTTCCTCAAAGAATTAAAAATAGAAATACTTTATGATCCAGTAATCCCACTTCTGGGTATATATTTTAAGAAGGAAAAAGAAATCCAAATCTCAGAGATATGTGCTCTCTCATGCTCATTTCTGCGTTATTCATAATAGTCAAGATATGGAAACAACTTAATGTCTACTGATGGATGAATGGATAAATGTGATACACATGTGTGCGCGCACACACACACATACACACACACCCCTGTGGAATATTATTCAGCCTCATAAAAGAAGGAAATCTTGTCATTTTCAAAAATATTGATGAACCTTGAGGACATGATGCTAAGTAAGCCAGACACAGAAAGATAAATATTGTATGATCTCACTTGTATGTAGACTCTAAAAATGTCACACTCATAGAAACAGAGAGTAGAATGATGGTGTCAGAGGATGGGGAGAGGAGGACATGGGAGATGTTGGTCAAGGGGTACAGAGTTTCATTTATGCTAGTTAAACGAGCTCTGGATAGCTAATGTATAACCATGTGACTATAGTTAACACTATTGTATCCTAGAAATTTGCTAAGAGGGTAGATCTTAAGTGTACTCAACACACAAAACTGTAACTATGTGAGGTGATAGGTATGTCCATTTGCTTGATTGTGGCAAATATTTCATAATATATGTGTATGTAAAAATCATGAAGTTGTAAACCTTAAATAGATACATTTTAAATTGCCAACTATAGCTCAGTAAAGTTGGGGAAAAAAGCAGCAAGTAGCACTTTGCCAACTAATGGAGATATAAAATGTGTTGTGATATCAATGTGCCAATTTGTGTAAGTTTTGCTTGAAGTGGCTCTTACTTAGTCTGGGTGCAGGCATAGAGAAAATAAGAGATTGTGAATTGATCCCGTACTGGCATTTAGTTAAGAAAAACTGATGGAAGAAAAACAAAAGATGTTTTACAGACAGTGGCAACAGAGTGGCTGATTTGGTGGACCATGGAGTCTAGGGAAAATAGAGCAGGAAGTGAAGGTGGAAGATTAGAGAAGCCACCTCTGAAAGGATTAAGGATGAGTGGTCTCAGAAAGGTAAAAGAATAAATGCTGTGGACATAGCTATATGAGAGATTCTGGAGGAACGAGTTTATGTTTGGAGAAAGGAATGTTTTGATTTAGGAAGTCTGTGGTGGGTCAGTATTGAGTGAGTGAGCCAGATCAAGAATAAGGTCCAGGATGTGGCTGTTGGAGTAAAGATGAAGTTTATGTCACTGGAACTGAAGATATTAAGAAATTAAGTTACTAAAATGATGGCTAAGAAATACTTTCCTTGTTAGATCCACCAAGAATGATGGCAATGCTTGGGACATAGAGGAAGACTGAGATCTTAAGTCTCAAATTATTATTGTATAAGAGAAAGTTGCCAGGCAGTTAAAGGATGCACAGAATTGGAGAGAGAAATGATAGTATAATACAAAGTGAAAAAAGTGACAGCCTAGGGTCAAAAATTGGATCACCAATGTCTTTTATTTGGCCTGCACTGTACAATTAGAACAATCTGACAACAAGGAGCACAGATTCTCCTAAACAAGAATGATGTGAAGTAGGTGCTCAATAAAAATATGAATGAAGATAAATTTAGAATTTAATAACTATTTTTTTCCTTTTTTTGCCAATAGTAGAAATATGTATTAAAATTTAAGATTTAGGAGAATGATCAAATTGCATAAATCTAAAACAGGATATGAGATAGGATCTGCTAAAATATAAGTATAATTTTAATAATATAATATTTCATGGTAATAAATATTTTTTATTTTTTTAACAGACAATTATCGTGCTTAAGTTGAAAGACTTGTTCCTTCCATGCCTTTGATGATATTGTTCCAAAAGTGATTTTATGCCTTTAACTGGATTATTAGCTGTAAGAGTGATGAGAGAGTAAGAGAGAGCTCTGCCTGATCATTTGAGCTGGGACATTGGGTCTTTTCCTTCCTTTGTATTTGAACTGAAAATCAGCTCTTCTTGAGTTTCAACCTTGCTGACTTTCAGACAGAAACTGCACTATTGACTCTCCTGGTTCTTCATCTTCTTGACCACAAGTCTTGTGAATTAGCCTCCATAATCATGTGAACCAATTCCTTATAATAGCTATCCATCTATTATCTATCTATCTATCTCTTCTATTTATCTATGATATCCTATTGGTTCTTTCTCTCTGGAGAACTTGTATACAGATGCCACATGAATATAAAATGCTCTTTAAAATTTGATCTTTTTTTGGAATGGAGGGCAGGGGAAAGCAGGTATCTGTGAAAACAGAGCCTTAACATAGATGCTATTTTACATTTTACAGAACCAATTGTCAGTGTCTCAAGTGCTCCATATTAAATGGGACTGTATAGTAGATGCAGTAGATACTCACATTTTAAATTTGAACTTTGATTTATTCATTTGATAATGTAGAGATAACTATTTTTTATGTTCTAAAGATTTTCTATCTTATTCATCTAGTTAGTGTGCCTCATTGTAAATGTTTGCTTCAGATAAATTATTAGAAAATTATTTGGATAAAAGCCATGTTGTCTCCTTCCCAATCTGTCAAATATTTATGCTTCTGTGAATTATGCCAAACATGAAATTTAGAATTCAGGTTAAAGAGCTTAATTTCTTTTTGCATCAGATGTACATGAAACTATAATGTCTTTCTTAAGAAGTTTTTTATGTTTTATTATATTAATCTCAACACTTTCAATAAAGGCTTTGCAGTATAATTCATTGATAAAGGTATTTATTGGGTGATAGGTGGGCTGATAAATTTGAGATCAGAGAATCAATCCTAATATAAGCCTTTCTTTGAATGAGAATGCTTTTATAATGCTTTCAATAAGTCAAATCTTTTTCTTAAATATCTCTGCAAATTTCAAGTTGTATGGATTCTTTCAGGCCTATGTGGTTTATTAGTACATTGAGTAGTATGTTAATGAATGACATCTCAAACACAAATTTAAAGGGATTATGGTGCTTTTGAGAACTCTGTGTTTTGCTTTTCTTTTTGTTTTTGGTCCTGCAAGAAGACACATCCATTTGTTACTTGGTAGAAAAAAAATGATGCAAGGGTACAGAAAATATGTTTCTAGAATTTTAAACAACATACCAGATGAAGATTTCTCTTCAGTTCTGTTTTTTTTTCTTCTGTAACTTAAAATTAAACAGTTAACTCCAATCATACACTTTGAGAGGTGCATTTGACCCTAAAGTTTTCCTTTAGCTCATGCTTGTGTTTGAGCATTTGCTTATACTTTGTCCTGCCAGTTGCTGAACTGCTGGTAGAGACCATCTTAAGCTTTGAGAAACATATGTCTTGTTATTCACATGCACTTTTAACTTGAAAAGCTGTTTTTGTTTTTTGTTTTTTGTTTTTTGTTTTTGAGACGGAGTCTCACTGTCTCCCAGGCTGGAGTGCAGTGGCTGGATTTTGGCTCACTGCAAGCTCCGCCTCCCAGGTTCACGCCATTCTCCTGCCTCAGCCTTCCGAGTAACTGGGACTACAGGCACCCGCCACCATGCCTGGCTATTTTTTTTCTTTTTTTTAGTAGAAACGGGGTTTCACCGTGTTAGCCAGGATGGTCTCGATCTCCTTACCTCATGATCTGCCCACCTCGGCCTCCCAAAGTGCTGGGATTACAGACGTGAGCCACTGCGCCCGGACGAAAAGCTGTTGTTTCTTTTACTCCTTCAGATACACCCTAAAATAATATCCATAGCTGCCAAATTATAATTAATAGGTAGCAGTGAAGTGTTTTGAGGTGCTATAAAAGGACATTTTTAATAGAGCTGTCCTTAGGGTGTGTAGGGCTTTATGTGTTATGGACTGAATTGTGTTCCCCCAAATTCATATGTTGAAGACCTCACCTCCAGTGTGGCTGCCTTTGGAGACAGAACTTTTAAAGAGGTGATTAAGGTTAAATGAGTCAGTAGGATGAGACAGTAATCCAGTAAATCAGATATCTTTATAAGAAGAGACAGAGACACCTGTGACATACATACCCAGAAAAAGGCAGGGTGAAGGCACAGCCCGAAGGCCATCTGCAAGCTGAGGAGAGAGGCCTTAGGAGAAACCAAACCTGCCAACACCTTGGCCTTGGACTTCCAGCTTCCACATCTGTGAGAAAATAAATGTCTGTTGTTTCAGATGCCTAGTGTGTCATATTTTGTTAGGGCAACCAGTGCAAACTGAGACAATAGTCAAGTATTTGTTATGAACCATGTCTTCAGATGAAATGTAGTGTTCCTGGTTACTTTAATTTCTTGTCAGGAGAAAGAGATAGCAAAGCTATTGTTACTCACAATGTCCTCGCTCTGTTTACTTTGAAACAGTATAGATCTTTTTGCCTCTGTAATTTCCCGATGCCATCTTTTTAATGCTGGTTACATCATCGCTCATGATGCTGCACCATTCATCATTCCACCTATAAATACTGACTTCCCATGATTCTCTGAAGGTTGACACTGTGCTTCCTTGATAATTACCGTACATGCAAGGCTCACTCAGATTATGCAGGAAAATGTGAAGCATATGTAATTCATTTTCTGGACATGCTAAATTTATCTTTCAAGAGCTTGTAGAGTAAATGTAGAACAACACATCCTCCAACCATATCTTCTCTCCAACTCATTAGGTGGCAATCACAACATTCATAGAATGTGATCTTTTTCAATGATGACCTCACTCCCGTCTTCTATGCATTCCTGTCTTCCCTACACTGCCACCAGTGAAAGAATACCTGAGGTGCTATAAAGAGCAGTCCCAGATGTAAGAAATGTTTGTCCTTCATCTGGCATGACTTAATACCTGCAGGAGACAGCATAACATCACCGTGATTGGAAGTAAGAGAGGACATTAATAAGGTTCTGTCAGGGCTGGGGAGCAACAGTCTCAAAAGCCTTCAGTGCGGATGGACATGACATTTGTGCTGCAGGCTGAGGAGACGGTGATGTGTTCACCCTTGTTGCCATGTGGGTGTGTGGGGCACAGAGTAAGTAATGCCTGCTACCACCTCTATTGCCCCTGGGTACTATAGATGGAGGTGGCAACATCATTGGAACACACTGGTAAGAATGGATGCACAGAAGGCAGTCGTTGCTCAAATCCAAAGCTTGGTATAGACTGTAGGTATCCTATATTCCTGAACTTGTCTATTTTAATACCTGAGCAAGACATCCCAAATCACGTGCCATGGCAGTCAGTGGGAGGAGTTCTGGAACAGAGGCCATCCATTGAGATGTGAGATGACACTAAATGTATGAGTCCCAGAGGTTCTCTGTGCCTTTGGTCAGCTCCAGACTGTAGAGGGGACAAGAGTCCCAAAGAAGAGAAGCAAGGACTAGGGTTCCCATAGCTCCTTGTCTAATCTGGGTGGCCTCCTGCTTTGATGTTCCTGCTAGCATCAGCCAGTCCCTGACAACCAAAGAGAGTTTAGAGAACTTCAAGGCATGGCCAAGCACGGTGGCTTACATCTGTAATCCCAGCACCTTGGGAGTCCGAGGCAGGTGGATCACCTGAGGTCAGGAATTCAAGACCAGCTTGGCTCTAACATGATGAAACTAAAAATCCAAAAAAATTAGCCAGGTGTGGTGGCCCATGCCTGTAGTCCCAGGTACTTGGGAGGCTGAGGCAGGAAAATTGCTTGAACCCGGGAGGCGAGGGTTGTAGTGAGCTGAGATTGTGCCACTGCACTCCAACCTGAGTGGCTGAGTGAGACTCCATTTCCAAAAAAAAAAAAAAAAAAAGACTCAAAAAAACACAAAAAACAAAAGCTTCAAGACACTACAAAGCGCTGGGACTCCTGAGACAGTGTTTAAGTAGGTTACTGGCCTTTATCACCATGCAAATGGTAGTTTATGTTTCCCAGTTGGTCAACCAGATTGTCCCCGTTTTACTTTATTCTGTTTATTTTACTCTTCATGAATATTTTATCAGCACCACCAACGCCTCCCCAAATTACTAAGGTTTCGAACTAGAATTTACACATTAAAACTTCTTTCCAACAGCCCCAAATCAAGCAATTGAGGTGTGACTTGATAATAGCATTTTTTTCTCTTACAAATAAGTCATCTTTCTACATTTTCCCCTTTATTCTATGAACTAGAAAATGCCAGTATTGTTACCGATGGAAGAGATCTGAGTTACCCCAAGTTACTGGCAACAAGTCCATATGAGTCTGTGGCAACTTCAATTTTTTTTCCTCCTCAGAAGAAAGAATTTGACTGAGGGCATAAAGCAGAAAAAGGGACTGAGGCAAGTTTCATAGCAGGAGTGTAGTTTTATTTAAAAGACCTTAGAACAGGAAAGGAAGGAAAGTTCACTTGGCAGAGACCCAAGATGATGTGTGAAGGTTAAAGAGAGAGAAGGTCAAGTGTGACATTTAACCTTGATTCTAGGACATTGCAGACTGGCCTCCTTCCCATGATTCTTCCCTTAGGGTGGGCTGCTGGCATGCACAGTGCCCTCCTCAGCCTTGGGAAGTGAGCAAGCGCATTGTGTTTAGGAAAATGTACGTATGCCCGGCTGAGGCTTTCTTCCTTTATCCAGTGGAATGACTCAGGAATATCATACTCTGCCATTTTGTCTCAACCTGCATGCCCAGGAAGTTGCTTCTCCCTGGCATCTGCTTTTAATGAACACTTCAGTGCAGTAGTTGTGGACCATCAGGAAATGGCCTCTTCCTGGCACTGGCTCCCGATTTATCACTGTTACAGAGGCAATGTGATAACTGCCGAACCATCACCCAACATTTCTTGTGGGTTGGGGAGAGCCCTCTCCTGTCCCACTTATGCCTAACTGCCTACTGTAACAGTATTAACATTTATTTAATATTTAGTAAAGTTTACAGAAAGATGAGAGTCCTAGATTTATTACTACCCCAAACCACACTCAAAATTTTAGGCTTTAGTAAGGAACTGTACAAGGCTATTATTGAAGGTGTTGTGATGGTTAATGGTATGTGTCAGTCTGAGTAGGCCTAGATCTTTGGTCAAACATTATCCTGGGTGTGTCTGCAAGAGTGTTTCTGAATGAAATTACCATTTGAATTCATAGACTGAATTAAACAAAGTGCCCTCCCTAATGTGGGTGGCCTTCATCCAATCAGTTAAAGGAATGAATAGAACAAAAAGACTGACCATATCTTTAGTAAGAGAGAACTCTTGCCTCACCATCTGAGTTGAGACATTAGTCTTTTCCTGTCTTTGGACTCAAACTGAAAAATGGCTCTTCTTGGGTTTTGAGCCTGCCAGATTTCGGACTAAATTTATAACATCGGCTCTCCTAGTTCTCAGGCCTTCTGACTCAGATTGGAACTATACCACTGGTTCTCCTGGGCCTCTAGCTTGCCAACTACAGATTTTAGGACTTCTCAACCTCCAAAATTGTATGAACCAATTTTTTATAATAAGTTGGGTATAAACCAAATACTGTTGGTTCTGTTTCTCTGGGGAACTCTAACCCATAGATTTTGGTACTGACAGTGGTTCTAGAGAAATTGAATTTTAAGGATGAGTTTTCTGAATTGGTTGTGAGGTTTCTGAAGTTTGATCTCTAATATAATTCGATTTAAACATGCTAATGACACTATTTACAGTGGTAAAGAGACCCACCAAAGCATAAAGTTGGGCATGTTTAGCAGTGCTACATCATCAAACGGAAGTAGTTTGTACGTGATCAGGCCAGAGGAGTCCCTGAAAACACAAGTAAATTAAATGAAAAAGTGGTTCAAATGCCAGTGGTCTCCACTACTGTTACACTCCCTTTTCTCTCCCAACCTTGCACCTATGGCTTCGTAGGGAATTTCCTGTGATCCACTGGCAGAACTTCAAGCAGTGTACCTAGTTGTTCATTTTGCTTGGAAAGAGAAATGACTAGACATGTGATTGCATGCTGACTATGGGCTGTGGCCAGTGGTTTGGCTGGATGGTCAGGGACTTGGAAGTAACATGATTGGGAAATTGGTTACAAGAAAATTTAGGGAAGAGGTGTGAAGACAGAACTCTGTGAATGGGCAAAAATGTGAAATTATTTGTATCCCATGTGAATGCTTACCAAATAGTATACTCAGCAGAGGAAAACTTTAGTAATTAACTGAATAGGTTGACCAGTTCTAGGGAAGCCAGTCAGCCTCTTTCTCCATATAGCCTGCTATCACTTAGTTGGTTCATGAACAAAGTGGCCATGGTAGCATGTATGGAGGTCATGCAGGGGCTCAGCAACATGGATGCCATTCACCAAAGCCACTCGAGCTATGACTGCCACAGAGTGCCCAATCTGCCAGCAGCAGAGCCCAACAGTTAGTACCCTGTTTGATACCATTCCCCAGCGTGATCAGCTACCTGATGGCAGGTTGATTACATGGAACCACTTCCATCCATCATGGATGGGGAAACATTTTGTTCTTACTGTAATACACACTTACTCTGGATATGACTTCGCCTTTCTGGCACATAATGCATCTGCTAAATCTATCATCCAAAGACTTAAAGAATGCCTTATCCACCATCATGATATCCCAACATTGCTTCTGATCATAGAACTCAATTTACAGAAAAGAAGTGTGACAATTGGCCCGTCATCATGGAATTCAACAGTCTTACTATATTCCCTACCATCCTGAAGCAGCTTGTTTGATAGAACTGGGGAGTGACTTTTTGAAGACCCAGTTACATTGCCATCTAGGTGGTAATACCTTGAAGGATTTGGGCAAGGTTCTACAGAAGGCTGTACAGTTTTAAGTCAGTAGCCATGCATTGGTTCCAGGATCCTCTGCAGATACCAAAATTAATGGAAACTCAAGTTCCTAGTGTAAAATGGTGTATTATTTGCATATAACCTATGCACAACTTCTTGTATCCTTTAAATCATCTCTAGGTTATTTATGATACCTAATACAATGTAAATGCTATGTGAACTGCTGTTGTACTGCATTGTTTAGAGAATAATTACAAGAAAAATAAGTCTGTACTTGTTCAGAAAATGTATTAGTCCATTCTTATCCTGCTATAAAGAAATACCCAAGGCTGGGTAATTTATAAATGAAAGAGGTTTAATTGACTCACAGATCTACGTGGCTGTGAAGGTCTCAGTAAACTTGCAATCCTGGTGGAAGGGGAAGCAAACACATCCTTCTTCACATGGTGGCAGGAGAGAGATGTGCTGAGCAAAGGGGTAAAAGACCCTTATAAAAGCATCGGATCTTATAAACACTCACTATCATGAGAACAGCATAGAAGTAACTGCTCCCATGATCAATGACCACCCACCAGGTCACTCCCATGACATGTGGGGATTGTGGGAACCATGATTCAAGAGAAGATTTGAGTGGGGAGCACAGCCAAACCGTATCAGGGTGAAATTTGATTTCCAAATATTTTTGATCCATAGTTGGTTGAATCTCTGGATATGAAACCCATGGATACAGAGGGCCAACTATATATTGTCTGAATGAGCATACAATACATGGCGCCATTTCTCCCATAGTCAGGATTCATGGGTCTAGGAATGAAGGGATGGAAATGGGAGTGGCACCACTCACTATTTCCCTTAGTGATTCACTAGCATTTTGCTTTCTGATTCCGTGACCTTATGCTCTGCTGGTCTAGAGGTCTTAGTTCCAAATACAGAAATGCTTCTACCAGGAGATACAACAATGATTCCGCTAAACTGGAAGTTAAGACTATAGCAGGGTACTTTCAGCTCCTCATGTCTCCAAGTGAACATTCAAAGAAGCAAGCTACTGTGCTTGCTGGGGTGATTGATCTTGACTACCAAGAGGAAATTGGACTGCTACTTCACAATGAAGGTAAGGAAGAATGTATCAGGAATACAGGTGATCCCTCAGGGCATCTTTGTTGTTGTTGTTGTTGTTTTTTTGGGATCGAGTCTCGCTCTGTTGCCCAGACTGGAGTGCAGTGGCATGATCATGCAGTGGCACTGCAACCTCCACCTCCTGAGTTCAAGGAATCCTCCTGCCTCAGCCTCCCTAGTAGCTGGTATTACAGGCATACACTACTATGCCTGGCTAATTTTTGAATTTTTAGTAGAGATGGGGTTTTGCCATGTTGGCCACACTGGTCTTGAACTCCTCATCTCAGGTGATCCACCTGCCTTGGCCTCCCGAAGTGCTGGGATTACAGGCATGAGCCACCATGCCCCACCTAGGACATCTCTTAATATTACTATACCCTGCGATTAAAGTTAAAGGAAAACTACAACAACCCAATCCAGGCAGGACTACTAATGGCGCAGACCCTCCAGACATGAAAGATTGGGTCACTCTCACCAGGTAAAAAAACCATGACTAGCAGATATGCTTGCTGAGGGCAAAAGGAATACAGAATGAATAATGAAAAAGTGCAAATATCTTTGTTTTCTTTTCTCCCTTATTTTCTAATTATATAAGATGGATTGATTTTATATTGTGGTTCTTAAATATTATTAATTTTACATCATAGTACAGTCATGTATCACTTAATGACAAGGATAAGTTGTGAGAAATATGTCCTTAGGTGATTCTGTTGTTGTGAGAACATCATAGTGTACTTACAGAAACCTAGATGATACAGCCTACCGCACAACTAGGCTATGTGGTACAGCCTGTTTCTCCTAGATTGCAAACCTGTACAGCACGTTCCTGTACTGAATATTGTGAGAATTGTTATACATTGGCAAACATTTGTGTACCTAAACATATCTAAGCATAGAAAAGGTACAATAAAAACAGGATATAATCTTATGGGTGAATCTTTGAGTGAGTCTCACTCAAATACCTTATCTTGTCTTCTTGGGAAAAAGTTAGTGTGTTTTTAATTGTACATAGAATAATTGTATTACATTAGATGGAATTATGACCTTGTTATTGCTTTTATTTGGAGATTAAGTGTGGTTTAAGGAGGTGTGTATGGGCGTTAAGTTGATAAGGGGTTAACTTTTGATGGCTAACATTATGTGTCAATTTGACTGGGCTGTGGGGTGCCCAGACATTTGGCTAACATTGTGAGCCTGTCTGTGAAGGTGTTTCTGGATAAGATTAATATTTGAATTGGTAGACTGAGTAAAGCAGGTTTCCCTCTCTGATGTGGGTGGTTTTCATCTAATCAGTTGAAGACCTGTAGAGAACAAACAGGCAGACTGCACTGAGTGGGGGAACCCATTCAGCCTGACATTGAGCTGGACATGGATCTCTTCCAGCCTTCACACTTCAACAAAAACACTGGCCTTTCTTTGGTCTCAGTCGGCTGACTCTTGGGATAAAACTATACTATAGGCTCTTTTAGTTCTCAGGCCTTCAGCTTGAATAGAAAAATAGAAAATATACCATCTCTGTGTGTGCATATGTGTATAAGATATGTATCTCTATCTCTATATCTATCTATTTATCATCTATCTATATCTATCTCCAGGATAGATTTTATATATATATATATACACACACACACACAATAAATTATATATATAATACAAATTATATATATATAATGTAATATATGTGTGTGTGTGTGTATGTGTGTGTGTGTATATATATAAAATGTAATTGTGGCCTAAACTTTGTCATAACAGATTTTTGGGTCTGGTTGGTTGGAAATATAGCCCAAAAAGTGTGAGACTCTATGGCTAAGACGTGAAAATGTCTTTTAGGGTCTTGAAAGCATGGAGAGAAAATGCTCTAATATTAAGAATGTCGTTACTATGATGCAATACAATTAATAAAATGCCCTCATTACTGTATACTAGAAATCAAATTTTCATCTTAACTCTATCATGAAATTATTATGTAGAAAAGATATTTTGTTTGAGCTTTAGTTTCTACCTATGGATAAAAGAGAAATTTGAGATAGTTTATTCTAAGATCTCATTCAGGTTTTAAATTGTATAATGCCATAGTTGTAAAAATAAGAAGTTTTAAAGTATACTGCGTATTGATTACTATTTTCAAGAATTAGTATCGACTCAACATTTGTCCTCCTTTAACCTTAGGAGATAAGTGCTAGATGCTCCCACTTGTGGTTTGTGTTACCATACCTACTTGCACATATGTCTGGAATAACACTCATAGTAATCTGATGTATGAGTATCACTCCTTCCTACTAGGTACACTGTTTCCCTAGGGCAGGTGGTCTGCCTCATTAATCACCATATGTCTGGAATCCAGGACAGGAACTGTAATGTGGTAGGTCTTCAATAAATACTTTTTGGACAAATGCATTAATGCACTATTTTTCAGAATGTGTTCTGTGTATGCAATAGTCTGCTGAAATACTCCAAAAGAGTTCCATAATATGTTTGTTAAGTGCTGCCCCTCTTTCTCCATATGAATATTTACAATTTATCATTCTACATATTTGAGAAGTTCTGCACAAAAGGTAATGATTTAATTCTCTTTCAGCTGCAATTCTAAATGCACTGAGCTATAAAACTATTTAAAATGAAAATGGTTCATGAAGGATGCTTTGTGAAGCAGTACATTAGTGAGTTATGCATAAAATTCTGTTACATACGAACTTCGGGAATTTTGAAAAAAATTCATGTTCTTCAGAAATTTAGTATAAAAGTTTTGATATGACCTCAGTTTAAGTCATTGTTTTTTTGAGATGGAGTCTCGCTCTGTCACTCAAGCTGGAGTTGGGGGCCTGATCTTGGCTTGTTGCAGCCTCTGTCTTCTGGGTTCAAGCAATTCTCCTGTCTCAGTCTCCCTAGTAGCTGGGACTACAGGCATGTGTTACTGCACCTGGCTGATTTTTTGGGTATTTTTAGTAGAGAAGGGGGTTCATCGTGTTGGCCAGGCTGGTCTTGAACTCTTGACCTCAAGTGATCCACTTGCTTCTGCCTTCCAAAGTGCTAGAATTACAGGCATGAGTCACTGTGCCCAGCTTGTTTAACTCATCTTCAAATATTCTCTCCAGGCATTATTACTCTAGTTTCACAGTTCTTCTCAACTGGCAAGTATTTTCTGGCTCAGGGTCTTTGCACAAACCTTCCTATCTTCTCAGACTGCTCTTTTCCTTAACACACAGTTAACACCCACTCATTTTTCATTTCTCTGCTGATATGTCACTTGCTGATTCATTATTCTCTCATGTAGAACCTTGCTAATTTCCTTTATAGAACTTATTGCTGTTGCTGGCTTTATTTAATGTTTGTCTTTGACATGGTTTGGCTCCATGTCCCCCACCCAAATCTCATCTTGTAGCTCTCATAACTCCCATGTGTTGTGGGAGGGAGCTGGTGGGAGATGACTGAATCATAGGGGTGGGTCCTTCCCATGCTGTTCTCATAGTGAATGGGTCTCACAAGATCTGATGGTTTTAAGAATGTGAGTCTTCCTGCACACGCTTTCTCTCTCCCTGCTGCCATGCACATAAGATGTGACTTGCTCCTCCTTGCCTTCTGCCATGATTGTGAGGCTTCCCCAGTCACGTGAAACTGAGTTCTCCAATAAACCTCTTTCCTTTGTAAATTGCCCAGTCTTGGGTATGTCTTTATTAGCAGCATGAAAATGACTGATACAGTAAGTTGGTACCAGGAGTGGGTCCCTGCTGAAAAGATACCTGAAAATGTGGAAGCAACTTTGGAACTGGGTAACAGACAGAGGTTGGAACAGTTTGGATAGGTCAGAAGGAGACAGAAAAATATGGGAAAGTTTGGAACTTCCTAAAGACTTGTTGAATGGCTTTTCCCAAAATGCTGATAGCTATATGGACAATAAAGTCCAGGCTGAGGTGGTCTCAGATGGAGATAAGGAGCTTGTTGGGAACTGGAGTAAAGGTGACTCTTGTTATGTTTTAGCAAAGAGACTGGTGATATTTTTCCCTTGCCCTAGAGATTTGTGGAACTTTGAACTTGAGAGAGATGATGTACGGTATTTGGCAGATGAAATTTCTAACCAGCAAAACATTCATGGTGTGACTTAGGTGCTGTTAAAGGCATTCAGTTTTATAAGGGAAGCAAAGTATAAAAGTTCAGAAAATTTGCAGCCTAACCATGTGATAGAAAAGAAAATTTCAGTTTCTGGAGAGCAATTCAAGTTGGCTGCAGAGATTTGCCTAGGTAATGAGGAGCTGAATGTTAATCCCCAATACAATGGGAAAAATGTCTCCAGGGCATGTCAGAGGTCTTCATGGCAGCACCTCCTATCATAGGCCCAGAGGCCTAGGAGGAAAAAGTGGTTTCAGGAGCTGGGTCCAGGGTCCCTGTGCTGTGTGCAGCCTAGGGACTTGGTGCCCTGCATCACAGCTGCTCCAGCCATGGCTGAAAGGGGACAATGTAGAGCTTGGACCATGGCTTCACAGGGTGCAAGCCTCAAGCCTTGGCAACTTCCACATGGTGTTGATACTGCCAGGGCACAGAAGTCAAGAACTGGTGTTTGGGAACCTCTGCCTGGATTTCAGAAGATGTATGGAAATGCCTGGATGATAGGTAGAAGTTTGCTGCAGGGACGGGGTCTTCATGGAGAACTTCTGCTAGGGTGGTGTGGAAGGGAAATGTGGGTTTGGGACCACCACACAGAGTCTCTACCAGGGCACCACCTAGTGGAGCTGTGAGAAGAGGCCCACCATCCTCCAGACCCTAGAATAATAGATCCACTGACAGCTTGCGCTGTGCGCCGGGAAAAGCCACAGACACTCCATGCCAGTCCATGAGAGCAGCTGGGAGGGAAGTAGTACCCTGAAAAACCACAGGGGTAGAGCTGCCCGAACCATAGGAAACCACCTCTTTCATAGGCATGACCTGGATGTGAGACATGGAGTCAAAGGAAACTATTTTGGAGCTTTAAGATTTGATTGCTTCACTGGATTTTGGACTTGCATGGGGCCTGTGGCCCCTTTGTTTTGGCCAATTTCTCCCATTTGGAATGACTGTATTTACCTGACACCGTACTCAAATTGTATCTAGGAATTAACTGACTTGGTTTTGATTTTACAGGCCCATAGGTGGAAAGGACTTGCCTTGTCTCAGATGAAACTTTGGACTGTGGGCTTTTGAGTTAAAACTGAAATGAGTTGAGACTTTGGGGGACTGATGAGAAGACATGATTGGTTTTGAAATGTGAAGATACAAAATTTGGGAGGGGCCAGGGACAGAATGATATGGTTTCGCTTTGTGTTTCCACCCAAATCTCGTCTTGTAGTTCCCATAATTCCCACGTGTTGTGGGAGGGACCCAGTGGGAGACGATTGAATCATGGAGGTGGGTCTTTCCTGTGCTGTTCTCATGATAGTGAATGGTTCTCATGAGATCTGATGGTTTTAAAAATAGGAGTCTCCCTTCACAAGCTCTCTCTTTGCCTGTAGCCATGCACGTTAAGATGTGACTTGCTCCTCCTTGCCTTCTGCCATGATTGTGAGGCTTCCCCAGCCACGTGGATCTGTGATTCTCCATTAAACCTTCTTTTCTTTGTGAATTGCCCAGTGTCGGGTATGTCTTTATCAGCAGCATGAAAACAGACTAATACAGTCTTCCTCATTAGACTCCATGAAAGCATTGGTTATATGTATTTTGTACACCATTTTTACGCAGCTCCTATGCCATAAAGGAGCTGGATAAATACTTTTTGAATGTAGATAGATATATTTAAGTTTATGTAATAAATGTTTCTCTCTCCCTTTAGATGATAATGTGCATGAGGTAAAGGATTGTGTATATTTGTTTAATTGCTGTATTGCCAAAAATATGAGTATAGTAAATAGCATTCAACAAGTATTTGTTGAGTACACTAGTTGTTTGGTTAATCGATGAACTCTTGGTTATTTTTATTTCTTAAAATATTACTTATTAGTACAGTCCGTCTAATGATAGAATACTAGGAAATAGGGTTTATCATTTTCTCCTGGGATTATTTTAAGTCTATAGATGGGAGCATGAAAAGAAAAAAATGAAGCAAAATGATTTGCCTGGTTTATCTTGCTGGTTTGTGGCTTAGGAATGAAATTTCATCACTAGAACAGAATTTAAATATAAATCCAAATTTTAGAGGCTCTTTTTATGCTATTTCTATAATCAGAAATCCCTATATGAAGTTGAATGTATAGGAAGTAGAAAAGAATTCAGAACTGTGAGAGTTTTATTATTTTATCAAACATTTATTGAGACTACCAGGAATTTTATAGTGTTCAGGTAGATTGGTTATCAGCATGTATATCAGAGCTACTAAGCACCACAGTTTGTTTTTCATTATTAGCAGTGATAACAATAAAAACACAGAAGTATTGAGAGACCGTAACAATTTTTCTAAACAGAAGCCTCAAGAATCTCACTGTCTCTGAGGCAAGTGGGGAATGAACAATATTTTAGCTTCTTCAAGCAAGAGGAAGGCTTAGACCCAGTGGAATTGAGACCTAGTTTTTAGCAGCACTGCTTATGGGTGCAACTGGAAATAGCCCTGTATTTAGTGATTTGTGATTTTTCTGCTCTGCTGATGAGTTTTTCTCTTTTTCTCTCTTTAAGAAAATCTCTCTTATTGGATTGGCAATTCAGAAGATATTTTAGCCCAGAATTTTAGACAGGGTAGAAAGTTCAGGAGCTTTTATTTCAAGATTTATTTCTTGGTAAAAAAAAATGAAAGGAATCAGGATGTTAACTTTCTCTAGGACAGTCTTCTTGAGGCAGCAGAGAGAGTTGGGGGTGAAGTGGATGCCATGTCCTGTGCTTGAAAGCAATCATTGTGAATGAGTGCACCTCCACAATGACATAAAAAGAAATTTCTACGACTCAAAATGAGTGAATTACAAAGGAAATATTTAAAAAAATATATGCAAGAGAGAGGATAAATATGGTCTATTTCCCATTTCTGATTTTTTTTTAAAAAATTTCTGGAGGCTTTTAGATGTCTGGTAGTCCTGAAAGCTCTGAATGCTCCACAAAAGAAGAAATAACCTTTTCTCTAGGGGTTTCTTCTGTCTGAAGGATGAAGTGCAGACAGTGTATCTCTATTTTGCTGTAAATGGCAACTTCTTATCTAGGCTGTTTTCATTTAACCAGTTTTGATTGAAAATGTGCTTAATGCTTATGATCACAATGAATGTTCCAATGTTGGCTCTTAGATGCTATCTCAAAGTTCTTTAGCAGGGTTTTCATTAGTTGAAAATGCCATTTGTTTATTTAATAAACATTTCTTGAGCTCTGGCTGTGTAATAGCATTGCTTCATGGGTTAGGGGTACCATCCTGAACAAACAGGCTTATTCAGGTGGAGAAAAATAAAGAAAGAAGATATACTGTATGTTGGGTAGTGATTATTGCTGAAAATATGAATCAGGACGGGCGGTATAAAATGTCAGGGGTAGCTAGCTAAGGTGTCACTGAGAACTAGAATTATAAAGAAAATGTGGTAAATATACAGCATGGAATACTATGCAGCCATCCTTCACAGGGACATGGATGGAGCTGGAGGCCATTATCCTTAGCAAACTCACACAGGAAGAGAAAACAAAATATTGCATGTTCTCAGTTATAAGTAGGAGCTAAATAATGAGAACACATGGACACACAAAGGGGAACAACACACACTGGGACCTTTTGGAAGGTGGAGGGTAGGAAGTGGGAAAGGATACCTGTGTGATGAAATATCTATACAACAAACCTGCTTAATGCAAGTTTACCTATGTAACAAGCCTGCACTTGCACCCTGAACTTAAAAATTAAAAAAAAAAAAAAAAAAGATGCAAAGGAAGTGAAGGAGGTAGCTGTCTCAGGAAAAGAAGCAATGAAGAAAAACATGAAAAATATGGAACAGCAAGTGTAATGGTTCAGAGGTGGGCCTGTTGTCTTCATGGAACAGAGAGGAGGTCAGTGTATTTGAGATAGCCTCAATGAGGGAGCACAGTAAGAGCTGAAATTACAAAGGTAACTTTCCTTCATGTTGGGCCTTGAGGTCATAGCAAAGTCTGGAAATTAGAATCACCTGTGGAGCTCAGCACACACTCCAGACCAACTAAACCAGAATTTCTGGGGGGTGGCCCCAGACAATTGTAGGTTTTGAAACTTCCCAATGTGCAGCCAAGAGCAAGAAATATTACTGTAAGTGGGGGAATGATATGATCTGAATGCCATGATGGAGTGCCTACTTTAAAAAGTTCCCTCTAGCTGCTAGCTTGAAGCTTTTCTGAAGGGGAAAGAAAACAGCAGGGATTATAAGTTGGGAGGTTATAGCAGAATTCCAGGCTAGAAATGGTAGCAGTATCTGGTGGTAAGAAGTGGAGAAATTTTAGATATATTCTGTGCTCAGTGTTGTATAAGTTACATTCCCTAAAAGTTCTGTATGCTGCTCTGTAATAAGTAGCTCGTATAACTGAAATGTGAGAAATGTCCTGGCACTGACTCCTTTGTACCCAGGACAGCTATGATGGTTCAAAACAGGGAAAAAAAGGCACAGAGGTTCCGGTATTTTTCTGATTCTTGATATGGACAATAATGTCAGGTGTATTTAGCTTGTAGGAATTCAGTAAGTCTTGCATTCATTATTTCAGCACTTCTCTGTGTTGTTTTACACTTCTATGTAAAATGAGGTGGGCACCTTTAAAGGAGACTAAAGGAATTTAAAAATGTAGATGCATTGGTGACAACTTTCTCTTCTTCAGTAGCTGCAGGATAATGCAGGTGATTATGAACATTTGGACCTCCTTCCTTTCCAACCCCTGATGAGCTACATCTTTGTATATGTTAGTTTTCTACAAAGAGCTATGTTGACCTTTGCCATAATAATGAACTTGTAAGATGTCTGTTCTTTTGTGATGGGGTTACTAAGATGAAGGTCTCTCCCTCCTCATTAGTATTGGACATGGTGGGATTGAGACCCTTGTGGAAGTGAGATGTGTCTTTTGCTTGGTGAGAAGGAAGAAGGGGGCAAGTCTAAGGTCATTGAAAGAGAAGAGAGATTGGTGATTCTGAGACTCTTTGATCTCTGTGCTACTGACTTTGCAATGTGACCTTGCACTTAAGTAATCCTGTAGTCTTAAAATGTGACTGTACTTTGAGGGAGTTCAGTAAGAGCTAATATTTGAAAAGTAAATAGATCCAAAAGACCAAGTTAGTATAATTGGAACGTATTTTGGAATGCACTAGTATGTGTTTCTTTTTGGTGTGTATGTTTGAATAGAATAACACAAAGTTTGCATTTATAAACAAGAATGAATAGATTAAAAGATTCCCATGTTGTGGACAGAAATTGACATGCCAGACATGAGACATTCATCTGTTGGGGAATACAATGCATTAAAAGGGAGCATTTGCAAGAAGCCAAGTCACATTGCATTGGCACTATTTCATGAATCTATACCTAGAAAGAGTATGCTTAGAAGGGCCTGCCAGCATTTGCTTGGCACCATGTCTAGGGCACTTGGAGGGACAAGTTGGATGCTAGTGCCTTGTGTGATATTAAGGAAAGCATCATTTGGATATATGTACTCAGTTCTGTTGTCTGTTTAAATACTTTAAGAGTTTAAGTTAAATACTTTAAGAGCTGGTTTTGAAAGTGGAGTCTTTTAGTACCTGAAAGGCATGTCTACATATACATATGCCTATTAACTTCCAGCGCAATATCTGATACTCATTAAGTGTCAGCTAATCAGCTTAAAAGCAATTTCAAAGAAGATTTCTTTTCTGCTGTTTTTAAAACCCTGACTCTAAAAGCTCAAGGGGAAAGAGAGATCTTTTCTGTACATTCAAAGATACAATCATTGGTTTTTCCAGGCTGACAGTGCACTTACTTTTGCTACAAGTGCATTTTATTGTAATAGGGTGATATGAGAAAGACGTTTTGCCACACACGTACAGGCACATATCACACCACAGGACTTGTATTAATTGCCAGCTAGACCATATGCTCTGTTTAATCAAATACATCGCCTTTATGAAAATTGCTTTCCCTAATAAATCTAGTATAGCCATCTTTCATTTGTTCCCTAGGATTTAGTCTAGGCACTCAAGCTAATCAGTAATACTGACATTTAATATATTGAAAACACTGTCATTTTCTAGGTTTTTTTTTTTTTTTTTAAAGATTCTCACTCTGTTGCCCAGGCTGGAATGCAGTGGCATGATCTTGGCTCACTGCAACCTCCACCCCTGGGTTCAAGTGATTTTTCTGCCTCAGCCTCCCGAGTACCTGGGACTACAGGTATGTGCTACCACTCCCGGCTAATTTTTGTATTTTTAGTAGAGACGGGGTTTCACCGTATTGGCCAGGCTGGTCTTGAACTCCTGACCTCGTGATCCGCCTGCCTTGGCCTCCCAAAGTGTTGGGATTACAGGCATGAGCCATTGCGCCAGGCCCCTGTAGTTTTTTTTTTTGGAGTTAAAACATATGATGTAGAAAACATTGGAGGTTTTGAACATTGTCTATATTTTTGCTTAATTGAATGGAAATTTTGGGCACCATAAATGTGTCCAACATCTATAACTTTGAGGTTTAAATTCGTTTTTGCTTGTTTTTACTAACCTTCACACCTTTGCATCAAATAGATCATTCTAAACAAAATCCCAAATGGAAGCAGGCTTTTTCACTTTAATTCTCACTCAGTGATACCAAATGTAGCCTGTTTCTTGAGCTTCCATAGGAGCAGAACCTTGAGGATGGGGTCTCTGTATTGGTTCTGAATTATCTGCAGATGTTTTTCTGATCTGATAAAATTTAGATGCATTAATGACCTAGTCTCCAATGACAAAGGTGGTACTAGTAGCATGCCATGCCATGGCAAAATAGGATATTAAATGATCAACTGTGGACAACTGCAATCAAGTGACTACAGAAGGCAAGGCTTTGTGTGGCCAGATACTTGCTGCCATTGACATTTTGTTCAAAACACAGACCATAATGCTGCTGCTCAGCTATTTCTAAGTGTTCAGGGGAACATAAATAAGGAAATGGGCCACACATGGTGGCTCTCACCTATAATACCAGTGCTTTGGGAGGCTAAGGCAGGAGGACAACTTGAACCCAGGAATTTGAGGCTACAATGAGCCATGATCATACCATTACACTCTAGTCTGGGCAACAGAGTGAGACTTTGTCTCACAAAGAAAAGGAGAAAAAAAAAAAAAAAAGAAATGATGGCCTCAAGTCTCAAGATTCAAGGAATGGACTAGAATGCTTTTATGACTATCTTAAAATAAACTTTTACCTACTGCAATGAGAGGGCTGAGATTTCCGAAAATTAAATACAAAGTCTAGTCCTAAAGTTGCCTGAATTTCAACACAAATTGAATTCATGATCTTTCAGAGTTTCATATGTTAAGAGTTAGTAATATGAGTTGGGAGAAGTGAAAACCAAAATAATTGAGATGGGGACATATGAACATATCCTCATAAAGTGGGGGACATGGGAAACCAAAATTCTGCTGAGTCTCCTTTGCCAGGAGAAGCAGCTCTTCATCCCTTGCCTATGGGCATTAGTCCTGAAGTACATAAAGCTTCCTCTGAGGTAAAAGCATTGCAAGGCTCTGCTGATCCTCCTTAGAACCTACCCCCAGCTACTGTCTTCTAGAGCTATATCCAGGCTAAAGTCCTGGGCTAGCCCTGGATGTTAGGTACAAAATGTGACACATGAAAGGTACCATACATGCCAAGATAACTGCAAGATTTTACGAATTTACATTGACAGAATCCTGGGGTACATGTATGGAAATGGATAATAAAGAATTTGGAACAGTGAAGAAGAAATGAAATATTGGATTGGGCTGAATTTGTTGATATGGATGAACTAAGGAGAGATTCTGGGTTTAGTTTTGTAGCTTAGGCAGTCAGCATGGCTCTGAGTTTTCTTGGTGAGTTTACTGAAACATGAGCCCAGAGGTGGCCTTCACTAATTGAATTTGAAATTTCAGGAGTTCCTTGCTTTACTATAGAGGAAGATATGCAAAGGGTCAGAAAGGTTGGAATGTAAAAGTAGATTTGTTATGTAAGAGTTGTGTACCCAGTTCTGCACTCTGTATCTCAGAAGGGACCAGAGAACACTCCCTCATCAAAGCTATAAGAAAGAAGGAAGAAAGATGCTCTGGAACAAAGCTGTAAGAAATATTTGTTAAAAAAAAAGTCAGTATCCTTGGAGAGCTCTGTGGTTGTCATTCTCTATAGCTCAGGATTCACAGTGAAAAAGCTGTCATCAAGCTATAGTCCCTGAATTCAAAGGAGATGAGGGGATCCCTGGATGGCAGGGACCAAAACCTGGCACGTCATTGCCAGAAGTAAGGTGGGTGCAGTTAACATACTGGATAGCAGAGCAAAGCAGTCATCAGAATTTGACCTATGGAGAGAGATCATTGATGATCATGGTATCCATAAAACTAGAAGTCTTATTCAGCCTCTTCTAATCTTACTTTAATTGTTCAAGTGGCAAACTCTAGGTCTTGGAACAAAAGGCTGATTTGAATCACAACAATAGAGTCATTCCCTCTCAATCAATTTCCAAATACAATTGAGTTTTCAGAACCAGAGTCCCTTGAGTGAAGAGGAGACCAGGTCGATGAACAGTTCTTTGACACAGCCATAATTTTATAATGGAAATCTTAACATTCCTCAAAGGGACCTATTGCTATTTACCAGGGTGGTAAATTGAAGAAGGAAAAATAACCAGTGTTTTTGAGAATTACTGGACAATAGTCTCATAATTGACACCTATTCCTAGAAACCCAAAATACATTGTGGTCCTCTAGACAGAATAAAGTTACAGATGTAAAGCAATCAGTGGAGTTTCGACTTGGATTTGAGTGGACCAATGGGCACCTGAATCCATTATGTGATGATTTCTCCACTTCGGGAATGCAGTCATATTACGCATATTCAGTAACTGGCATAGTTTCCACATTAGTTCCCTAATCCATGGAATAGTGGCTATTATTGTAAGAAAGGCCAAGTGGTAGCCTCTAGAATTTCTGTCTACCAAACTAATAAGTCAAAGGCAATACCGCAAACTTGAATCATTGTAGAGGTCATAATCACCATTGTAGACTTGAAAAATGGTGACTTAAATCTCCATTCAATTTGCCTTTTGGCTTGTGTAGCAGAAAGATGGACCTTGGAGAATGTCAATGGATTATCATACAGTTAATTATGTGCTAAGTCCAACTCTGGCGGCTGGTTCAGATGTGGGTTTGTTTCTGAAGCAAATTGACTTACCCCCATAACTTAGTATGTAGCTATTTACCTGGAAAATGCATTTTTAAAAACAACCATCAGTGATAGCTAGCAAAGACCAGATAGAGTGGTAAAATGGTCTTTCGAATATTTTACTACAGCACCAGCTAGATGGCAACACAATCTGGGTTTAGGACATTGTTGTCTAGGATGTGGTACATGCTCTAGGTTAGTGTCCAATACAGGGTCCTTTTTCTCTCATAACTGGGATTCATGACTCATAGAATCAAGGAATAAAAATTGGAGAGGATCCTCTCATAATTTCCCTAGTGATCCACTAGCAAAATGTTGGATTCCTGACCCAGTGACTTTAGGCTTTCTAGTTTAGAGGTCTTAACTATTAAGAGGGTTATGTTTCCACCAGGGCACACTGGATTGGTTCCCTTATTTGAAAGTTGAGACTGAGCACTCTGGGCTTCTTATGCTTGTGAATCAACAGGCAAAGAAGACAACTGTGCTAGCTCAGGTTGTTTCCCTTGATTATCAAGAGGATAATTGTATTGCTGTTATGCTGTGGAAGGTTAGAAGGAATATGTCAGGAATGCAGACATCCTTCGGGTGCCTCTTAGTACACTCATCACCTGTGATAAAAGTTAATGAAGAAATGGCTGAGCACAGTGGCTCCTGCCTGTAATCCCAGCACTTTGGTAGACTCCCTTGAGGCCAGAAGTTTGAGATCAGCTTGTGCAACATAGCAAGATACTATCTCTACAGAAAAAAAAAGATTAATGAAAAACTATAGTAATAGAATATAATTAGGCCAAATATTTTAGAATTGAGGATTTGGGTCACCTTACCAGGCAAGAAAACTTAAGTAACCAAATTGCTTAGAGAGCAAAGAGAATGTGTAATGGGTAGTGAAACAGAGAAGTTCTAGATACCAGCCGCAACCACATGACTGGTTAGAAATCAGAACTATAATTGTTAAGATAATTTCTTATTTTGATATGAATTTATTTTCACATATATAAACTTACATGTGTGTATATGTATATGTGTGTGTATATATATATGTATATTTATATGTCAATTCTTTTCCATTCCAACCTTTTCCATTCCTTTACTATCTAACATAAGATGTATTGGTAAGTACTTAACTTATATTACAGAACATTAAATGAGGGGTATGATGCTGATCTGCTAGTTTATCTAGATTTCTGATTTTAGCTACTTCAAGTCCCATGCCAGATACTTGTTCAGCTATGTGACGAAGGGTACCAGCTTTGTCTGTGGGTTATGGATGTGACTGAGATTAGAAGTAATGAGAGACAAACACACGTTCTAGTGACTTCATTGGTTTAACTTTGTCTTTCCAGGTTTCAGTTTCTATTGCTCTACCCCTTTTTATATTCAGCTTTTCTTCTTCTTTGTCACCTCTGCTGACTGACCTACAGTGACTTTGAGATCATCAACAAATGCAGAGTCAACAGCTGTCAATAGACTTCTTAATCAGGCCCCATCCTACTCAATGGAACTGATCCTCCAACTTTTGTCCTCTGTACTTTTATTTCCTCTTCTTCTCCCACAGTTGCATAAGGTCTGATCTCTGTAATAAATCCCTTAATCCACAGCACTCTGATTTCTGGAACCAAAACACAGCAATTATCCTAATCCTTAATATTAACATTAATATTAACATTTACCATATTGGCAGTGTTGTTTACTGTTTAATTTCTTCTAGTTCTGAATTCTAAACTATTAACGATGGCTGTTTTAAAATTTGAAATGAGTTTTTTACTCTTTCTTCATCCCTCACCTGCTGAGTCAAATCAGAAAATTCTGAACAAAATTCAAAATAGAAACAGGCTTTTTCTCTTTAATTCTTACTCATTGGAGCCAACTGTGGGTTTTGATTTTCTGTTTAGCTATGTTGTTGACTTTTGGGTGAACCTATAACTCTCATGCATGTGTTTGAGAGTTGACATTGAGTCCAGTATTTCAGAATCATGGGGAAAAAGTATTAGCTTTTCTGCACTGGATTTTTGTGCCTGAATTGTTACAACATATTTAAATGTTAGTAATGCTCCTAAACATGTGTCATCCTCATTATGTCTGATGCATAGTATTTTTGGTAGGCCATGGACCACATATTAGGAAAAAAGGTGAAGAGAGAGAACTTCTCTGTAGTTTTATATACTGTATATGGCTTTATATATTACAAGCTTCTTAAATTTAACAGAGAGTAATACTCCCTTCACTGTATCTTGCACCTAGCAAGAAACCTAATAAATAAAACCACTTGGGTTCTGGATAAAGAATCCTAAATTCATGATAGTAGAATCTATTTTTAACTTAAGACTAGTATAACCATATTACCTTGCAATAAAAGAACTGGGTTAGATAGAAGCTGTCAAATAAATGTTATAATGCAGAAATACTAACAATAATCAAGCTTAGATAAAAATGTATATTATAATGATATATTTGAATAAAATCCCAATACTTTGTTTTCTGAGTATCACTATGAATCTTGCCTGTTTATAATGAAATGATCAAAAAATTATGTTGCACTGCATGGGTTTTTATATAGCATTCTTCTTAGTCTACAGAAAGAGATAGGTAACTCCTTATTTCTTTGTAAAAGGTAAAAATTGAGACAATTTTTAAGAGATCTGAGATTGCCTTATTTTTGCCACGCAGATAGGAAAGGAAAATGTGTCCTTTTCACATTTGGAAGAGAAGTCATTCAAAGACAGACGTAAAGAGGAAAAACAGTTCTTGAGGTTTGTCCTGATCAGGTACAACTATCATTTGGTGCAGCATTCAACCAAACATTCACAATGTGAATCTGGCTGGGATATAACTCAGCTATAAAACAACAACAGTAAAATAAAAACCACATAATAGTTGTCTTCACTGTTTACTTAATTGGTCAAGGACTTAAAAGTAGTATCTCTGGTAGGTCAGGTAATACATTCTCTGAATTTGACAGTCCACTCAACAGGAAGATGTAGGCTTTCAGAGAGCTGCCCACTGTTGGAGAATTTTTATCACTGACTAATCTTACCTAGTGATTTAAGAGATGCCAGGGATTACATGAGGCTTAAGTCAGGCCAGCTTCCATTACTTTATCTCCTGTATCCTCTTTTCAGTATTTTGCTGCCATCAAAAAGTTACATAAATATTCCTAGGGTGTAATCAGTCAGACAGGCCATCGTGTCCTTTCAGCTGGCTGCCAGGTCATTCTGGTGAAAATGAAGGCTTTATAGGACAGGATAAGGCTAAGCATTGCAGGAAGCATTAAAAAGATGTCGTCTCATGTGCTAAAATATATTTCACTAACATGATAAAAATCATGTTTCAAATTGCACATTCCGAGGTTTATCCTATCTGTACTCACTAAGACTATGAAAATATGGTTGAGTTTCTAGACAGTTGCTTGCCCTCTTGTTTATCAATTGAAGCCCCCAATTGATAATAGGAAAATGAAAATCTTGTTCCATTTATTTTTTCATTTCAATCTTAACAAAATATGGCTCAGTTTCCCTTAGTTTTATCTATATTCAAATAGTCATTCTTTTTTTTCTTATAATAACCATTTTACAAAGCAGATATCTATTTCATTCTTTTCTCTATGCTTACACTGAGTTTT
Organism: Chlorocebus sabaeus; assembly: GCF_047675955.1. Lineage (NCBI taxonomy): Eukaryota > Metazoa > Chordata > Mammalia > Primates > Cercopithecidae > Chlorocebus > Chlorocebus sabaeus. The sequence goes on from NC_132924.1 coordinate 62,939,645, forward strand.
ATTATGGCCAGAGCACAGAAAGCATATTTGCTTTATTTAACTTATAAGGAAACCAATTACTAGTCTATGGACATGTATTAATTTTGAATCTATTTATATTTTATCATTTCTGAAGTATCAGTTATATAAAATAGCATGATGAATTAGCAAGAGTAAGAAAAGGTGGAAACAAAGGAATAAAAGTAAAGTGACTACAGGTAGGTTAGTTCACGTATGTTCTTCATGCTTAAAAATGCATAATGCAGGGGGCGGAGCAAGATGGCCGAATAGGAACAGCTCCAGTCTCCAACTCCCAGCGCTAGCGACACAGAAGACCGGTGATTTCTGCATTTTCAACTGAGGTACTGGGTTCATCTCACTGGGGAGTGCCAGACGATTGGTGCTGGTCAGCTGCTGCAGCCTGACCAGCGAGAGCTGAAGCAGGGTGAGGCATTGCCTCACCTGGGAAGCGCAAGGGGGAAGGGAATCCCTTTTCCTAGCCAGGGGAACTGAGACACACAACACCTGGAAAATTGGGTAACTCCCACCCCAATACTGCGCTTTAAGCAAACAGGCACACCAGGAGATCATATCCCACACCTGGCCGGGAGGGTCCCACACCCACGGAGCCTCCCTCATTGCTAGCACAGCAGTCTGTGATCTACCGGCAAGGCAGCAGCAAGGCTGGGGGAGGGGCGCCCGCCATTGCTGAGGCTTAAGTAGGTAAACAAAGCTGCTGGGAAGCTGGAACTGGGTGGAGCTCACAGCAGCTCAAGGAAACCTGCCTGTCTCTGTAGACTCCACCTCTGGGGACAGGGCACAGTAAACAATAACAAACGCAGCAGAAAGCTCTGCAGACGCAAACGACTCTGTCTGACAGCTTTGAAGAGAGCAGTGGATCTCCCAACACGGAGGTTGAGATCTGAGAAGGGACAGACTCCCTGCTCAAGTGGGTCCCTGACCCCTGAGTAGCCTAACTGGGAGACATCCCCCACTAGGGGCAGTCTGACACCCCACACCTCACAGGGTGGAGAACACCCCTGAGAGGAAACTTCCAAAGCAAGAATCAGACAGGTACACTCGCTGTTCAGAAATATTCTATCTTCTGCAGCCTCTGCTGCTGATACCCAGGCAAACAGGGTCTGGAGTGGACCTCAAGCAATCTCCAACAGACCTACAGCTGAGGGTCCTGACTGTTAGAAGGAAAACTATCAAACAGGAAGGATACCTACACCAAAACCCCATCAGTACATCACCATCATCAAAGACCAGAGGCAGATAAAACCACAAAGATGGGGAAAAAGCAGGGCAGAAAAGCTGGAAATTCAAAAAATAAGAGCGCATCTCCCCTGGCAAAGGAGCGCAGCTCATCGCCAGCAACAAATCAAAGCTGGATGGAGAATGACTTCGACGAGATGAGAGAAGAAGGCTTCAGTCCATCAAATTTCTCAGAGCTAAAGGAGGAATTACGTACCCAGCGCAAAGAAACTAAAAATCTTGAAAAAAAAGTGGAAGAATTGATGGCTAGAGTAATTAATGCAGAGAAGGTCATAAACGAAATGAAAGAGACGAAAACCATGACACGAGAAATACGTGACAAATGCACAAGCTTCAGTAACCGACTCGATCAACTGGAAGAAAGAATGTCAGCGATTGAGGATCAAATGAATGAAATGAAGCGAGAAGAGAAACCAAAAGAGAAAAGAAGAAAAAGAAATGAACAAAGCCTGCAAGAAGTATGGGATTATGCAAAAAGACCAAATCTACGTCTGATTGGGGTGCCTGAAAGTGAGGGGGAAAATGGAACCAAGTTGGAAAACACTCTTCAGGATATCATCCAGGAGAACTTCCCCAACCTAGTAGGGCAGGCCAACATTCAAATCCAGGAAATACAGAGAACGCCACAAAGATACTCCTCGAGAAGAGCAACTCCAAGACACATAATTGCCAGATTCACCAAAGTTGAAATGGAGGAAAAAATCTTAAGGGCAGCCAGAGAGAAAGGTCGGGTTACCCACAAAGGGAAGCCCATCAGACTAACAGCAGATCTCTCGGCAGAAACTCTTCAAGCCAGAAGAGAGTGGGGGGCAATATTCAACATTCTTAAAGAAAAGAATTTTAAACCCAGAATTTTATATCCAGCCAAACTAAGTTTCATAAGTGAAGGAGAAATAAAATCCTTTACAGATAAGCAAATGCTTAGAGATTTTGTCACCACTAGGCGTGCCTTACAAGAGACCCTGAAGGAAGCACTAAACATGGAAAGGAACAACCGGTACCAGCCATTGCAAAAACATGCCAAAATGTAAAGACCATCAAGGCTAGGAAGAAACTGCATCAACTAACGAGCAAAATAACCAGTTAATATCATAATGGCAGGATCAAGTTCACGCATAACAATCTTAACCTTAAATGTAAATGGACTAAATGCTCCAATTAAAAGACACAGACTGGCAAACTGGATAAAGAGTCAAGACCCATCAGTCTGCTGTATTCAGGAGACCCATCTCACATGCAGAGACATACATAGGCTCAAAATAAAGGGATGGAGGAAGATTTACCAAGCAAATGGAGAACAAAAAAAAGCAGGGGTTGCAATACTAGTCTCTGATAAAACAGACTTTAAACCATCAAAGATCAAAAGAGACAAAGAAGGCCATTACATAATGGTAAAGGGATCAATTCAACAGGAAGAGCTAACTATCCTAAATATATATGCACCCAATACAGGAGCACCCAGATTCATAAAGCAAACCTTAGAGACTTACAAAGAGACTTAGACTCCCATACAATAATAATGGGAGACTTCAACACTCCACTGTCAACATTAGACAGATCAATGAAACAGAAAGTTCGCAAGGATATCCAGGAATTGAACTCATCTCTGCAGCAAGCAGACCTAATAGACATCTATAGAACTCTCCACCCCAAGTCAACAGAATATACATTCTTCTCAGCACCACATCGTACTTACTCCAAAATTGACCACGTAATTGGAAGTAAAGCACTCCTCAGCAAATGTACATGAAGAGAAATTATAACAAACTGTCTCTCAGACCACAGTGCAATCAAACTAGAACTCAGGACTAAGAAACTCAATCAAAACCGCTCAACTACATGGAAACTGAACAACCTGCTCCTGAATGACTACTGGGTACATAACGAAATGAAGGCAGAAATAAAGATGTTCTTTCAAACCAATGAGAACAAAGATACAACATACCAGAATCTCTGGGACACATTTAAAGCAGTGTGTAGAGGGAAATTTATAGCACTAAATGCCCACAAGAGAAAGCAGGAAAGATCTAAAATTGACACTCTAACATCGCAATTAAAAGAACTAGAGAAGCAAGAGCAAACACATTCGAAAGCTAGCAGAAGGCAAGAAATAACTAAGATCAGAGCAGAACTGAAGGAGATAGAGACACAAAAAACCCTCCAAAAAATCAATGAATCCAGGAGTTGGTTTTTTGAAAAGATCAACAAAATTGACAGACCACTAGCAAGACTAATAAAGAAGAAAAGAGAGAAGAATCAAATTGATGTAATTAAAAATGATAAAGGGGACATCACCACCAACCCCACAGAAATACAAACTACCATCAGAGAATACTATAAACACCTCTACGCAAATAAACTGGAAAATCTAGAAGAAATGGATAATTTCCTGGACACGTACACTCTTCCAAGACTGAACCAGGAAGAAGTTGAATCCCTGAATAGACCAATAGCAGGCTCTGAAATTGAGGCCATAATTAATAGCCTACCAACCAAAAAAAGTCCAGGACCAGATGGATTCACAGCTGAATTCTACCAGAGGTACAAGGAGGAGTTGGTACCATTCCTTCTGAAACTATTTCAATCAATAGAAAAAGAGGGAATCCTCCCTAACTCATTTTATGAGGCCAGCATCATCCTGATACCAAAGCCTGGCAGAGACACAACAAAAAAAGAGAATTTTAGACCAATATCCCTGATGAACATCGATGCAAAAATCCTCAATAAAATACTGGCAAACCGGATTCAGCAACACATCAAAAAGCTTATCCACCATGATCAAGTGGGCTTCATCCCTGGGATGCAAGGCTGGTTCAACATTTGCAAATCAATAAACATAATCCAGCATATAAACAGAACCAAAGACAAGAACCACATCATTATCTCAATAGATGCAGAAAAGGCTTTTGACAAAATTCAACAGCCCTTCATGCTAAAAACGCTCAATAAATTCGGTATTGATGGAACGTACCTCAAAATAATAAGAGCTATTTATGACAAACCCACAGCCAATATCATACTGAATGGGCAAAAACTGGAAAAATTCCCTTTGAAAACTGGCACAAGACAGGGATGCCCTCTCTCACCACTCCTATTCAACATAGTGTTGGAAGTTCTGGCTAGGGCAATCAGGCAAGAGAAAGAAATCAAGGGGATTCAGTTAGGAAAAGAAGAAGTCAAATTGTCCCTGTTTGCAGATGACATGATTGTATATTTAGAAAACCCCATTGTCTCAGCCCAAAATCTCCTTAAGCTGATAAGCAACTTCAGCAAAGTCTCAGGATACAAAATCAATGTGCAAAAATCACAAGCATTCTTATACACCAGTAACAGACAAACAGAGAGCCAAATCAGGAATGAACTTCCATTCACAATTGCTTCAAAGAGAATAAAATACCTAGGAATCCAACTTCCAAGGGTTGTAAAGGACCTCTTCAAGGAGAACTACAAACCACTGCTCAGTGAAATCAAAGAGGACACAAACAAATGGAAGAACATACCATGCTCATGGATAAGAAGAATCAATATCGTGAAAATGGCCATACTGCCCAAGGTAATTTATAGATTCAATGCCATCCCCATCAAGCTACCAATGAGCTTCTTCACAGAATTGGAAAAAACTGCTTTAAAGTTCATATGGAACCAAAAAAGAGCCCGCATCTCCAAGACAATCCTAAGTCAAAAGAACAAAGCTGGAGGCATCACACTACCTGACTTCAAACTATACTACAAGGCTACAGTAACCAAAACAGCATGGTACTGGTACCAAAACAGAGATATAGACCAATGGAACAGAACAGAGTCCTCAGAAATAATACCACACATCTACAGCCATCTGATCTTTGACAAACCTGAGAGAAACAAGAAATGGGGAAAGAATTCCCTCTTTAATAAATGGTGCTGGGAAAATTGGCTAGCCATAAGTAGAAAGCTGAAACTGGATCCTTTCCTTACTCCTTATACGAAAATTAATTCAAGATGGATTAGAGACTTAAATGTTAGACCTAATACCATAAAAATCCTAGAGGAAAACCTAGGTAGTACCATTCAGGACATAGGCATGGGCAAAGACTTCATGTCTAAAACACCAAAAGCAAAGGCAGCAAAAGCCAAAATTGACAAATGGGATCTCATTAAACTAAAGAGCTTCTGCACAGCAAAAGAAACTACCATCAGAGTGAACAGGCAACCTACAGAATGGGAGAAAATTTTTGCAATCTACTCATCTGACAAAGGGCTAATATCCAGAACCTACAAAGAACTCAAACAAATTTACAAGAAAATAACAAACAACCCCATCAAAAAGTGGGCAAAGGATATGAAGAGACATTTCTCAAAAGAAGACATTCATACAGCCAACAGACACATGAAAAAATGCTCATCATCACTGGCCATCAGAGAAATGCAAATCAAAACCACAATGAGATGCCATGTCACACCAGTTAGAATGGCGATCATTCAAAAGTCAGGAAACAACAGGTGCTGGAGAGGATGTGGAGAAATAGGAAGACTTTTACACTGTTAGTGGGATTGTAAACTAGTTCAACCATTATGGAAAACAGTATGGCGATTCCTCAAGGATCTAGAACTAGATGTACCATATGACCCAGCCATCCCATTACTGGGTATATACCCAAAGGATTCTAAATCATGCTGCTATAAAGACACATGCACACGTATGTTCATTGTGGCACTATTCACAATAGCAAAGACTTGGAATCAACCCAAATGTCCATCAGTGACAGACTGGATTAAGAAAATGTGGCACATATACACCATGGAATACTATGCAGCCATAAAAAAGGATGAGTTTGTGTCCTTTGTAGGGACATGGATGCAGCTGGAAACCATCATTCTTAGCAAACTATCACAAGAACAGAAAACCAAACACCGCATGTTCTCACTCATAGGTGGGAACTGAACAATGAGATCACTTGGACTCGGGAAGGGGAATATCACACACTGGGGCCTATCATGGGGAGGGGGGAGGGGGGAGGGATTGCATTGGGAGTTATACCTGATGTAAATGACGAGTTGATGGGTGCAGCACACCAACATGGCACAAGTATACATATGTAACAAACCTGCCGGTTATGCACATGTACCCTACAACTTAAAGTATAATAATAATAAATAAATTAAAAAAATGCATAATGCATACTCCTACATCCTCCATGCAATATCATTGATGCTGAGCTTCTCTTTAAAGTTTTTAGTAGTGAGTGAAAGAAAATGAGAATAGGGCTAGTCTTGGTTTCTGTGTCATAAGTATTGACCAAAAGAGACAGGACTGTATATTATACTGAGAAAAGTGACACTATGTACCACAGTGAACAATGTCCTTGACAAAAACAATGAGCTTCATTAAGCTCTTTCTTACAACATCCCTTAATATAGGTCTCTAACAGCATGTCAGCTACATCAATTTGTAGAGGCCACAATGGTGTTGTGTAGGTAGGTTGTTCCCTAGGATGGTCTGGTTTAACTTAGGGATGAATTTTAAAGACCAGATGAGAGGATAGATAGCATATGTTTTAGGCAATCCTCCATAAGTATTGTTTTACATTTAAGCTTTTTTTTTTTTTTAATTTTTTTTTATTGAGACGGAGTCTTGCTCTGCCACCCAGGCTGGAGAGAAGTGGCGCGATCTCGGTTCACTGCAAGCTCCGCCTTCCGGTTCACGCCATTCTCCTGCCTCAGCCTCCTGAGTAGCCGGGACTACAGGCACCCACCACCACGCCTGGCTAAGTTTTTGTATTTTTAGTAGAGACGGGGTTACACCGTGGTCTCGATCTCCTGACCTCGTGATCCGCCCACCTTAGCCTCCCAAAGTGCTGGGATTACAGGCGTGAGCCACCGCACCCGGCCACATTGAAGCTTTTGATGGATATTGGCTGCAGTGAATTTGGGGTTATGCTCCTCTCAGGTATTGGAGTGATGCTCTTTAACTTTGCTGATTATGTACATGGACACATGCTTGTACAGTTAGTCACACTGAAGACAAGGTTGATATCTTACTGTAAAAAATTAGATGCTTACCAAGGGCACATTTCTGAAGAGAAAGCCATATGCCTTTTTTGTGGGCTGAGATGAAATTATAGCAGCCAAGGTTTTTCTCCAGGGGGTACCTTAGGAACTCTTCTAACAAAGAGTTGATCAGTAGAAGCCTTAAATTTTATGTCATAAACAATGGCCAAAGGAATTTAAACTTAACTTAAACACGTATAATTAAACACCGGCATTATCAAAAATATTCTCAATAAAATATAGTAAACTTTCTGATATACATGCAAAGTTCAGTCAGGAGACAGATATGACACTAGTAATTTGAACAGGAAAACGGAATTGTTTTTCATTTTCTTTTAAATTAAGGTAAATTTACATGCAGTAAGATTTACTGTTTTAGTGTACAGCTCTGATTTTTGATAAATAAAGGCATCCAGGCATGTAATCACCACCATAACAATAACCACCATAACCAAAAAAGTTTCCACAAACCCCTTTGCCATCAATCTCTCTTTTTATCCCCAGCTCTGGCCACCACTGAATTGCTTTCTGTCCTTGTAATTTCACCTTTTTTAGAATGTGATGTAAATGGCATCACACAGTGTATACTCTTTTGAGACTGGTTACTTTCACTTAGCATATTCAATTTGGTATTCATCCATTTTATTTCCATATAAGCTATTGTTTTCTTCCTTATTGTTTACTAGTGTCCCATGGTAATGATGTGCCCTCTTGTTTCTCCATTCTGCAGTTGAGGGGTAGTCAAGTTACTTCTATTTATCATGAATAAAGCCATATAATGTATTTTTGTACAGTTTGGCATGAAAATAAGTTTTGTTTCTCTTACTACAGAGTTTGTTGTAGGAATTGCTATATGGTATTAAAATTAATTACACTCTACATTCAAATAATATTATACGCCGTCATGTGTAATGTGAAGACCTTTCCACACTATTCCCAAATTCACCACCACTTTTCATGCTACCGATACTATGTGACTTATCACCTATTATAATTTTACCTATGCTATTATTTCCCAAGATATTACTGTCATTTTTGCTTATGACAATCAGTAGACCTTTAAGAACACTTAAAGCTTGAGTTTTATATGATATTCATTGCCATTTTTGGTGCTTTTATTTCCTTGTGTAGATTGAAGTTTCTTTCTAGTATTATTACTTTTTCCCTGAAGAAATTTCTTCAATCTTTCTTATATACAGGTCTGCTAAAAATACATTCTGTTTTTGTTTATTTGAAAAGTCTTTCTCCTTCATTTTGTAAGTGATACTGTATGATGTTGTAAGATAACATTGCATGCACAATTCCGTTGACACTTTATTTTCCTTTAGTACTTTAAAGTTGTCACTCCATTGAGTGGGCAATATTTAATGAAAAAATCATTAACTTGCAAAAGTAGGTAACTGCCAAAAAGGGTAAGCATTGACTCTCAAGAATATGGGAGTAGTTACTGTCTCCAGGGATGACGGAGCATAGCTAAGGAATAAAGAAAGAATTTAGATGTCCCCTCCCATGACAAGGCTGATACTGAGACCCTATAGGATAGGGTGTGGCTGAGGATTGCTGGTGGTGGTGAAGTTCTCTATGGCATCAGGGGATGAAACTGGTCTGCAGGAAGCTGCCATCTGAAGTGTCAGAGAAACGTTGAAAGATGAGCACCCCTGGGCCTTCTGTATGCCACCATTAGCCACATCAGGGGAAAGGGAAAAAAAATCACACTAGGACTGAGAAAAGAAAGAACCCCCTTTTCAGTTTCTCCAGTTCCCTCTATTGACAAAGCCTAACGTGTTTCACTTAACAAAGGAGAAATGTTTATAAGGTCCACTTCAATTGTAAAGTCTCCTTTCTGCATTCGGATTGTATTTATTTGGATCCTCTGTTTCCTTTTCTTGGTTACTCTAGCTAACAGTCTATTGATTTCGTTTGTCTTTTCAACGAACCAACTTTTTGTTTCATCGATCCTCTGTATTGTTTTGTATAGTCTCACTTTCATTTCGTTCTGCTGCAATCTTTGTTATTTCTTTTATTCTGCCAGCTTTGGGTTTGGTTTGTTCTTGTTTTTATAGTTCCTTGAGGTATGATGTTGGGTTGCTAATTTTTGATATTTCAATTTTTTTTTTTTATGTGGGCATTCGATGCTATGGAACTTCCCTCTTAGCACTATTTTTGCTGTATCCAAGAAGTTTGGGCACATTGTATCTCCACTTTCACTAATTTCAAAAACTTTTTAATTTTTGTCTTAATTTTGTTGTTGACCCAACCTCTATGAAAAACAAAATGGGGATTTCTCAAAAGATTAAAAATAGAACTACCATTTAATCCAGCAATTTTACTTCTGAGTTTCTATCTAAAGGAAAGTTAATCATTATATAAAAAAGATGTCTGACTGGGCATGCTGGCTCACGCCTGTAATCCCAGCACTTTGGGAGGCTGAGGTGGGCAGATCACCTCAGGTCAGGAGTTCGAGACCAGCCTGACCAACATGGCAAAACCCCATCTCTACTGAAAGTACAAAATTAGCCAGGCTTGGTGGCTCATGCCTGTAATCCCAGCTACTTGAGAGGCTGAGGCAGGAGAATTGCTTGAACCCGGGAGGTGGAGGTTGCAGTGAGCTGAGATCCTGCCATTGCACTCTCAGTCTTGGCAACAAGAGCGAAACTCTGTCTCAAAAAAAAAAAAAAAAAAAAAAGTCTGCATTGTATGTTTATTGCATCACTATTCACGATAGCAAAGAAAGGGAATCAACCTAAATGTCCATCAGCGGATGATTAGATGAAGAAAATGTGGTATGTATATACCTTGGAATACTGTTCAGCCATAAAGAAGAATGAAGTCATGCCTCTTACAGCAACACAAGTGGAACTGGAGGCCATTCTCAAGTAAAATAACTCAGAAACAGAAAGTCAATACTGCATGTTCTCACTTATAAGTGGGAACTAAAAATTTGTACACATGGTGATAGAGGGTAGAATAATAGACTTTGGAGACTTGGAAGAGTGAGAGGATGGGAGGGTAGGAGTGGGGTGCTGGATGAGAAATTACTCAATGGATACTATATACACAATTCAGGTGATAGTTACACTAAGGCCTCTGACTTCTCTACTGTAATATATCCATGTAATAAAACTATATTTGTAACCACAAAGTCTATAAATATAAAAAAAGTAAGATCCACTTCATTCTGACAATGCAAGATAAAGAAATACGGATTTCAAGCTGAGAAGTAATAAGTTGATAGGCGACATACAAGCCAAAATAAACTAGTTGCAAAATGTACACCAAGATACTTTGAGACTTATCCACATAGCCAACTAGAAAACTGGATAAAATATAGAACAACCTTCCCAGATAACTTCAGGAAAGAATCTTTTATTGCCTCTTTCAGCTTCTGGTGGCTCCAGGCATAATCCTAGGCTCTGCCTCCATCTTCATATGGACTTTGTATGTGTGCTTGTCTCTGTGTGTGTGTGTGCGTGTGTGCCTCTGTATGTCCTCTCTTCTTCTTATAAGGACACTGGTTATTGTATTTAGGGCTCACCCTAAATCCAAGATAATTTCATCTTGATATTCTCAAGTAATCATATCTTTAAAGACAATTTCCAAGTAAGTTCACATTCTGGGATTCTGGATACACACAGATTTTAGGGGCCACTATTTAAATCACTACAATCATTATCCAAAACTTAACTGCATTTCTATATACTAACTATGAATAGTTGAAATATAAAAAAAATTGTAATAGCAATTAAGAATAAATTCAATAACAGATGTACAAGTCTTCTACATAGAAATCTGCCAAAGATTGCTGAAATTAAAGAAGACCTAAATAAATGGAGAGATATACCAGGTTCTTAGATTGGTAGACTCAATATTGTTAAGATATCAAATCTCCCCACATTGATCTATAGACTCAATGCAATCTCAATCAAAATTCCAGTAGGCTTTTTGGCAGGGAAAAAAAAGTAGATGCTTCGATTTATATTGGAATGCTAGAGACCTAGTATAGCAAAAACAATTTTTAAAAAGAAGAAAAATGTTGGGTGACTTATGTTGCCTGAATTCATAATTTACTATATATAAAGCTATATGTAAATCAAGATAGATTCCTATTGGGAATGGAACTGAATAGAGATTTCTGAAATTTCCTCAAATTGAGGAATTTTGCTCAATTGATCAATGATAAAAGTGGCCAGGTAATTCAATGAGGAAAGGGTAACTTTTTTTTTTTTCTATAAATAATATGCCCACATTAGAATAGGCATACGGAAAGACAAAATTTTAATCCTTATTTTATACCACATAACCGAATTAATTACAAAGGGCTCAGTGATTCAAATATCAAAGTTAAAACTGTTCTATCCCCAGAGGAAAGATAGAAGACAAGTTTTGTGACTTTAGGATAAACAAAGTTTTTGGGTTTTGCTTTGGTATTTTTTTGGACAAGACACAGAAACCACAAGCCATATAGGATAATTATTGTTAACTTTGATAACTTAGACTTCATCAAAGTTAAGTTTTGGCCCTTTCTTATTGACAAAAATGACCATAACATTTTCCTCCACCTTAATAAATTTTAGGCAGATTTCCTTGTCCTTGCAGGGCTCTGACCCCGCTGTCAACCCCAGCCCTGATAGAATCCTGATGGCCTAACTGCAGAAGTGCCTCCCCTTCCTTTCTTAGGGAGTTTGCTTTAGAAAATGTGTACTTCCAAATTCTTACTCTGCCCCTTTGAGATGTACATATATTTAAAAGCTCCTAGCTCGTTTTACAACACAGGACTGTCTTTAGGACCTAGGAGCCATCCCTTAGAAATGTGATCATCAAAGAAGACAGCATCCCAATCTGCTATTCTCTGTGGAGGGTAGGAGCCTAACTTTGGTGGGTCGCTTGCTGCAAGTTCTAAAACTACCTCCTGTGATGAAGGCATACAAAAAGTTTTACTTTTGAGTGAAACCAATCAGCAAACACAGGGGCCTATGGTTCCTCACACCAGCTCTTAAAATATCTGTATAAAGAAAATGTGGTTTATATACACAATAGAATATTACTCCACCTTAAAAAAGAAGGAAATCCTGCCATTTGGGACAACATAGCTGGACATTAAGACATTATGCTAAGTGAAATAAGGTAGTCACAAAAGGACAAATACTGCACAATTCCACTTCTATGAGGTCAAACAGTCAAACTCACAAAAGCAAGACTACTGTAGCCTCTAGGTTGCCAGGGACTAAGGCAAATGGGGAGTTGTTTAATAGGTACACAGTTTCAGTTATGCTAGGTAAGTTCTAGAGGTCTGCTGCACAGTATAGTGCCCATAGTTAACAGATGGTATTGTACACTTCAACATTTGTTAAGAGGGTAGATCCCATGTTAAGTGTTTTTAGCAAAAAACCCCTCTCCCAAACAAACAAACAGAAAAAGCAAAGGGACACAAGGAAACTTAGAAGGTGGTGGATATGTCTATTACCTTGATTATGGTGATGGTTTCATGAGTGTTCACATATGTCCAAACTCATCAAATTATACATGTTAAATGTGTGCTGTTCTTTGCACATCAATTATACCACAATAAATATGTTAAAAAATAAAACAGCCTGTAATCCCAGCTGTTTGGGAGGCCGAGGTGGGTGGATCATGAGGTCAGGAGATCGAGACCATCCTGGCTAATACAGTGAAACCCCGGCTCTACTAAAAATACAAAAAATTAGCCAGGCATGGTGACGGGTGCCTGTAGTCCCATGTACTCCAGATACCAAGGCAGGAGAATGGCCTGAACCCGGGAGGCAGAGCTTGCAGTGAGCTGAGATGGCACCACTGCACTCCAGTCTGGGTGACACAGCGAGACTCTGTCTCAAAACAAAATAAAACAAAAAAAGTAAAATCCAAAACATTGTAAAACTAATGTGAAAAAAGAAAATAGGCAATGCTTATTTCCCAACTCTTCCTTCTGACCTCAGTTTGAATTTACTCAAACATTTTAAGCACTGATCTCTGGTAGTTGAGCCGTGGTCCACTGTGCCCCATGCTGGAGCTTTCTGCTCTCCAGAATGATCTGACCTGGTCTCTCCCTGAGGAAGGGAGAGGAACAAGAAGGGGAAGGGAAAAGCATTTATCTAGCTTTTCCTCTGTGTGGGGGCCATGTGCCATGCGCTTGCAGTGTTCATCTCATTTAATGCTTAAAACTTCCCTGGTAGTAATAACACATTTTTCTGTGTTTTAGAGAGAGAAACAGTGTATGCTTTGTCACACAGCTAGTAAGTGGCCCTGGATAGATTTGAACAACTTTCTCCCTGCCTCGAAAGCCCACCCTGAGTACATTGCACTGCATTATTACATCATGTGTGACATGCTCCCTTTTTTCCAGATTGTTTCTTCTTGCACACCACCTTGTAATTGTTTATCTCTCTGTGTTCCCAATAGACTGTGAAGAATTCTTTCATTTATCTCTTATCTCAGGCACATAAAATGCTTCGCCCTCTATCAGTGACAGTGAATGAATTAACTCACAATATAGAGAGATCAGAACTACACTTAGAATTTCAGATTTACAACTGAAGGACCTACTGGAAATAACACTGTATTCTCATAATACTAATTCTAGCAAAGCATCCAAGTTGAAATAAGAAAGAATCAAAGTAACAAAGAGTAAATTGGTTAAGTCTCAAGCTGAGCTCTTTCTGGGTTCCTTTCGAGTTCAAGGAGATAATGTTTATTAGTTCTGTGATATGATCTAAACTGGCCATTCCATTTTGGGGAATAATCAGTGTTTAACTGGCCAGCACAGAAATTCTTTGCTGCAGTTAGCCTCACCTTTGATACCTTTTGATCAGATTATTGCAATGACTTGTACTTAGAGCTGGAAGACTGCACAGAAGTGAAAGCCAGTAATATGCATTTGCTCTATTTAGCTGTATTTTCCCACAATAACTCTATGTTCTGGAGACTGCATTAATTGCTTATTTGCTTTGAGGAAGTTCAGTGATGATTGTAATCCATGGAGTCTCACGTGATTAGGGTCTAAATTCCTTGGAAAGCATATAAGCACCTATCTCCTAGTGCTTTATTATACCGCAGGGAGGTCATTCAGGGAACTGAATGACCTCTTATATTTATAAAGTTGAAACTCTGTATTACTTTGGAAAGAAAGAGAAACTAATTTACTTATAGAGCCAAATATTTTGACCTCCAGTATAAAATATAGAGTTGTGACTGACACTGCTTGTTGTCTACTAACGTTCTCCCTCTTGCTTTGCTAGCAATACTCTGATTTTATTCAGACCTCAATTACCAAGTCCTCAGAGGCGGGGCTGATTTATCTAATCCAATGTGGCAATCCCATTCCCTTAGGAATTCATTAGTCTCAATATGAACATATAACTTAGTTTTAACCAATGAGAAGTAATGGGAAATCTGCTGGGAGGAATTCTGAAAGGTACTTTTCTTCTTCATAAAAGAAAATTGTATGAAGGGAAGATACTCTTCTGCTCTTTTCTCCCTTCCTGCTTTGGATGCGATCATGCAAAGTATTTTCCCTGTCTTAGTGCTCCTTTAGGTACTTCATCTACTCACACCTCAATTCTCGATGGGGCTTGCTGGGTGAAGGCCACAGGCACCTTGAGGATATAAGAATGCTGAGCAAATCAGTCTCACAGTCCAGTGGTTTGGCATAGTTGCACTATTGAACCACTTCTGAATTACTGCTTCAAGCTTTTTCTTACACAAGGAAATGGAGTAACTTGCTCATTTAAGCTTCAAATGATCAGATATTTTGTTATTTTCTGTGGAGAATGTTCTGGTCACTGATGTGTTGGTTAGTACAGATGATTAGTTTCCTTCCTTCCCCACCCTCCTCCACAAGGCAGAATGTCAGCATTACTGCAGTGCTATTTTAAACTTGCGTTGCATTGAAGAGTTAAATTTACTGCATCCTTGATCTTTCAAAGTTTTTAATATTCTTTGGAGTCCTTAAAAAGATGGAGCCAATATAAGGTAATTATCTAATTATGTATTTCTTAGGTGTCTGTGATCACTCAGTGAAGATACGTTAAAATAATGAGGCCTTAAGCCATTGTCTAGATTCAATGCTGACATTTAAACATTGCTATTCATGTCCTTAAATTTTAAAGCGACTAGGAAGGAATAGAGAATTGAATAATTAGCATCTGATATTTCACTTGGTGTTGGCAAGAATGCATTTGTATGTGTGTTTTCTAACCACAGCAACATTTTTACTTAGAATATACCTTTACTTAGCCCCTATTTCCTTTAATATTTGTTCTAGGGTTTCTTTCTTTTTGTCAAGGATATACACTAACTTTCCAGAGCCTTTGGAGACCACTGTAAATAATTTATACTCTGACAAATGCCTGCCTGGGGTACAGAGAGCAGGGCATGTGTGGGGTGAGCCTACTCATTATTCTGACTTGTTGGCAGCCTAGCTGCACCTGAAGGTCCAGGGGAAAAACCTTCTCCCCTATTACATATCCTGAAAACAAGACATGTGCCTTTTGAATATTCTGAAGATTTATTCTTCTGCCAGGTGTAGATGGCCCCTGCTGCCATCTTAAACCTTGTCCAGAAAGCTACATGGCCCTTGGTATTACTATTAAGGCATAGTTATTTATATCAAATATGTTCTGTTTTATTTTTCTCCTCTTTAGTATGCAAGCCCTTTCTTCAGGTAGCTGGAGTGTTTCTGCAACATGTAATGTGTCTATAAATACTTCATTACTGCAGGCAAAAATATCCAGCACTCTTGATGTGGGTCAGGGTAACCAGTGCCTTTGTATGGACCTCCAAACTATCCAAGCTTAGGTGGCACATTAAAGAATCGAAGTAAAGTTCACAGTGATACTGCTTTGATGCTTCTTTGCTGTGGTTTTATCTGGGAGATCACTCCCAAACTCATGTGTACTTGTGTACTAGTCTCTGGCCACATGGACTTCAGTATTAATTTTGACTTGGAGATATGTGCTTGTAAATCTCACATATATGCAAAATATGCATTTTTTTCTTAAAATATCTTTATATTACCTGCAATAAATGCCAAGTAATAGCCCAGTAAACTTTATATTACATTTTGTTTCTAGTCTATCTGTAAAGAGTAAGACACTTGATTATATTGAGTGATTGTACCCTGAATACCATATTAACCTTTTAAGGCTTTCATTGACTTTAAACTTGAATAGTATTCTTTTAGGCTATGATAGACTGATAGTCTTTCTGATGTCTAGAACCTCCTTATTTTCTCTTAAATAAGAGTCATCAGGCTTTTACTGATGTGACAGTAGAGATTGAGATTATGGGCAATGATGACCAGTAGCCCAAATATTATGATTAATGTTGCCTCTAATGATGTCGAAGAGGTTATAACAGTGGTATTGGAGGGAAAATGGGGGAGTTGGCTTTTACCAGGAAGGACTAAAGAGTGTAGTAAAATGAAAAAGAATTTCAGAGAGATGAGATGATGATGATGATAATCTAAGAATTTTTATATTTAATCTTAATATGATTTTATGCTTAAAACAATACTTTGTGGGTGTATTGCAATAGAGACTATTTACCAAACAGTACAGAAGTAAATGCCAAATAAACAGTTGTCCTGCCTTCAAGTAGTAAATATCCTTCAATGCCGGGAGCTCAAAATGTGGCACATGACACAACACAGAGAGTTGATATCTGTGCTCTGCCTTTGTTTCTTGTGACTCCTTATCCAGAAACACATTGTTTTAGCTTCCATTATTGCTGTGTATTTCTGTTGGCCTTCTGGCCTACACAAAAGTTTATCTTTTTATTATGGTTATGAATATGAAAAGAAAACATTGATAAGTGGTGGTGGGAAAGTGCTTCAAGTTTACATTCAAAAATATCAAACAAAGTGGAAATCCCCTTGGCTATATCTTTTTATTATGAATACAAGCTGTTTTATCAGTGATGTGTGTTTGGGGCATAAAGGTTTACAGATTGACAGAGTCAACTTAACCTGAAGTCTTATTCTCTTCTCAGACCCCTCCCATCTTGCATCCATCATCGCCGCTCCACCAAAATGAAGATTGCCTGTCTCTGAAGCCAATGGACAATTTTAAACAATCTTTCTTGTATTTGCAAGAGCATTTGAGCAGTGGACCCTCCACTCATCCTCAAAATGCGCTCTTCCCTTTCGTTTGTGGATAACATGTTCACACTTTCCTCCTACCCCTCTTGTCATTCTGTCTCAGTCTCCATTGTCCACTTCCTTTTCTGGTCTTGACCTTTACATTTTGGAAGGCCTCATGACTGCCCTTTTGTTGCTAACTCTACATTGTTTCCTAAAAGATGTGAATTACTTCCTTTGCTTTAAATGCTGGATTCTTATATCTGCCAACTTCATGTAGAAGTCTGGTCTGCTCTTTTCAGCTTCATAACTTAAGAATCAACTCTTTCTTTGACATCTCTGTTTAGATATCTGCAAATAATTTTGATCTTAACATATATAAACTAAAATTTTAATTTTTTAGTTTTGGATTTACTCTTCCAGCATTCTACATCTCGTTGAATGTCACCAACATTCTTGCATTTGCTCTTGCTAGAAATTAAGGAATCAACTTGATACCAATTTTTCCTACACCCTCACATAAATGCATCACCATGTTTGATAAGTCTTACTGCCAAAGTATATCTGGAATCTTACCACTATATCTACTGCTGTCACTAGTATACTGCGAGCCACAAGCCTCTTTCCTTTAGCTACTGCATAATCTTTCTGTTTGGTCTTTCCATTTCAATCTTGCCAAATTCTAATTTACTTTCCACAAACCAGGCAGAGCAATCTATTTTCTTTTTTTTTCCTTCCTTTTTTATTATTATACTTTACGTTCTAGGGTACATGTGCACAACGTGCAGGTTTGTTACATATGCACGCATGTGCCATGTTGGTGCGCTGCACCCATTAACTCGTCGTTTACATTAGGTATAGCTCCTAATGCTATCCCTCCCCTGTTCCTCCCACCCCATGACAGGCCCCAGTGTGTGATGTTCCCCTTCCTGTGTCCAAGTGTTCTCATTATTCAATTCCCACCTGTGAGTGAGAACATGTGGTGTTTAGTTTTCTGTCCTTGAGATAGTTTGCTGAGAATGATGGTTTCTAGCTTCATTCATGTCCCTACAAAAGACATGAACTTATCCTTTTTTATGGCTGCATAGTATTCCATAGTGTATATGTACCACATTTTCTTAATCCAGTCTGTCATTGATGGACATTTGCATTGGTTCCAAGTCTTTGCTATTGTGAATAGTGTCATAATAAACATATGCATGCATGTGTCTTTATAACAGCACGATTTATAATCCTTTGGGTATATACCGAGTAATGAGATGGCTGGGTCAAATGGTATGTCTAGTTCTAGATCCTTGAAGAATTGCCACACTGTTTTCCATAATGGTTGAACTAATTCACACTCCCACCAACAGTGTAAAAGTGTTCCTATTTCTCCACATCCTCTCCAGCATCTGTTGTTTCCTGACTTTTTAATGATCGCCATTCTAACTGGTGTGACATGGTATCTCATTGTGGTTTTGATTTGCATTTCTCTGATGGCCAGTGATGATGAGCATTTTTTCATGTGTCTGTTATAAATGTCTTCTTTTGAGAAATGTCTGTTCATATCCTTTGCCCACTTTTTGATGGAGTTGTTTGATTTTTTCTTGTAAATTTATTTAAGTTCTTTGTAGGTTCTGGATATTAGCCCTTTGTCAGATGAGTAGATTGCAAAAATTTTCTCCCATTCTGTAGGTTGCCTGTTCACTCTGATGGTAGTTTCTTACACTGTGCAAAAGCTCTTTAGTTTTATTAGATTTCATTTGTTAATTTTGGCTTTTGTTGCCCTTGCTTTTGGTGTTTTAGTCATGAAGTCATTGCCCATGCCTATGTCCTGAATGGTATTGCCTAGGTTTTCTTCTAGGGTTTTTATGGTTTTAGGTCTAATATTGAAGTCTTTAATCCATCTTGAATTAATTTTTGTATAAGGTGTAAGGAAGGGATCCAGTTTCAGCTTTCTACTTACGGCTAGCCAGTTTTCCCAGCACCGTTTATTAAATAGGAAATCCTTTCCCCATTTCTTGTTTTTGTCAGATTTGTCAACAATCAGATGGTTGTAGATGTGTGGTGTTATTTCTGAGGGCTCTCTTCTGTTCCATTAGTCTATATTTCTGTTTTGGTACCAGTACCATGCTGTTTTGGTTACTATAACCTTGTAGTGTAGTTTGAAGTCAGGTAGCATGATGCCTCCAGCTTTGTTCTTTTGGCCTAGGATTGTCTTGGCAATGTGGGCTCTTTTTTGTTTCCATATGAACTTTAAAGTAGTTTTTTCCAATTCTGTGAAGAAACTCATTGGTAGCTTGATGGGGATGGCATTGAATCTATAAATTACCTTGGGTAGTATGGCCATTTTCATGATACTGATTCTTCCTATCCATGAGCATGGTATGTTCTTCCATTTGTTTGTGTCCTCTTTTATCTCGTTGAGCAGTGGTTTGTAGTTCCCCTTGAAGAGGTTCTTCACATCCCTTGTAAGTTGGATTCCTAGGTATTTTATTCTCTTTGAAGCAATTGTGAATGGGAGTTCACTCATGATTTGGCTCTCTGTTTGTCTGTTATTGTTGTATAAGAATGTTTGTGATTTTTGCACATTAATTTTGTATCCTGAGACTTTTCTGAAGTTGCTTATCAGCTTAAGGAGATTTTGGGCTGAGACGACGGGGTTTTCTAAATATACAATCATGCCATCTGCAAACAGGGACAATTTGGCTTCCTCTTTTCTTAATTGAATAACCTTTTTTTCTTTCTCCTGCCTGATTGCCCTAACCAGAACTTCCAACACTGTGTTGAATAGGAGTGGTGAGAGAGGGCATCCCTGTCTTGTGCCAGTTTTCAAAGGAATGCTTCCAGTTTTTGCCCATTCAGTATGATATTGGCTGTGGGTTTGTCATAGAGAGCAATCTATTTTCTGTTTTTATAACAGAAACCAGATTCTGTCATTCTCTTGTGAGCCAGTTCGGATTTTCCAGGAGGTAGATATCAAGTTACAATTTAATATATATGTGTTTTATTAGGGAGACACTTACGACAAAAATTAGGAAGGGAGTTGGGGAAGGTTAGAAGACCATCAGACCAGGAGGCAGACTTATTCCAAAAGAAGAGAGGAAAAGAAGGCAGGATGAGAGCATCCCAGACAGTATTCAGTCTAAAAATAGTGTAGCAAGGCTGTGAAAGAGTCTTGGAGTCAAACTGGCCAAGAAAGTGGTCTGTACCTCTCAGGAATTTAATCCTGCACTTAGTCACTGGCAGGGAGCAGCCTATGGGAAACATGGCCTTGGAGCAAATGCCAAGTGGGTATCAGAGAAGCAGCTGGGGTCTTTGGACAATTATGCTACCTGTAGTTGGAAGACTGTGAAGCATGTTGTTATGACTGCTGTAATAGTTTCCTAGGACTACCAGAACTAATGAACACAAACTCAATGTTGAAAACAATGGGAATTTACCCTCTCACAATTTAGAAGGCCAGAAGTCCAAAATTAAGGCATTGACCTTAGCAAGGTTTACCCCTCTTGGAGACTCTAAGAACCATGCCATGCCACCCACTTAGCTTCTGGTGTTTGCTGGCAATTCTTAGCATTCTTTGGCTTGTAGACACATAGCTGTAATCTCTGCCCCCATCTTTACACAGCTTTTTTTCTCTGGGTGTCCACACACCTTCTTATAAGGATAACAGCCATTGGATTTCCACCCTAATCTAATACAACTGAATTACATCTGAAAAGACTCTGTTTTAAAATAAGTCACTTTCTGAGGTTCTGGGTGGATATGAATTTCTGTGAGAACCTATTCAACCTACTACCTTGCTATTATCTCCTTAAGTCTTAAATAAATATAACACAAATGGATTAAAATGAGTGAAGTTTGATGAAGATGACCATTTTATAAAAGATGTAGTTGGGATGGTGTAGGAAGGAAAAGGAAAGTCTCAAGTCAGCAGGAACACCTAAAAAAAGGCTCTGGGGTACCTAGAAGTGGAGTATGATATTATAAATAATGTGGAAGGGAGAGTAGAAGAGAGAACTCAAAGTAAAAGATCTATAGAACCTAACTGACTAAATAGGATTGATTAGAGAAAGAAGGTATAAATGCTTGATCTGGTCAACAGACAATAGTGGAAGAGGAAAATACACTGGAAAGATAGCAGTTTTTTAGCAAACAGATGAGTTAAAATCTGGTCATTATGAATTTATGGAGAACTATCCAATAACAGTTAAATAGAGGCCTGGGTTTAGGTTAAAAAGGTTGAATTCATAATGAAGGAGCTCCCTAAATAAGGAAGGATGGGGAATGGCACATGTTATTAATCATGTAAATCTTGGATTGGAGAATAGCTAGTGTCCTCTTCACTGGACATATAGGCACATTTTTTAATGGTTAAAAGTCATCTGTGCTTTTCTGTTTGTAAACATCTTGTGCAACAAGGCAAAGCAGTCAGCATTAACTAGTCACTAAAGTGAGGATGAGATTGTGAAATTGCTCCTGTCTTTGAAGAGTCAAAATCCTGGGCAAGAATCAGAGAAAGCAGAAAGTAGGCACTTCAATTTTTATTCTTCTGCTTTACAGACTGATGCAAACCCTGATGGACAGTACAAGACCATAAAATAGATCTGCTCAGTAGATTTCCATTGAAGCAAAGCTCTGTTGCCTGTCTTGTGCGTACTACATATACTTCATGTGCATATTGCACACAACTGAACTGCTTTGCAGCATTTTCTTCCACGGGGCTTCTATATTCCTAACCTGAGCAAGATCTAAGTCAGAATTTCTCAACCTTGACACTACTGAATTTTTTCAGAGGAAAGAGCCTGCTCTATGCATTGTAGAATGATTAATAGCATTTCTGACCTCTACCCACTAACTAAAGCTTGTCCAACCTGCGGCCCACAGGCTGCATGTGGCTCAGGAAGGCTTTGAATGTGGCTCAACACAAATTTGTAAACTTTCTTAAAATATTAAGAGTTTTTTTCTATTTTTTTTTAAGATCATCAGCTATTGTTAATGTTAGTGTATTTTATGTGTGGCCCAAGACAATTCTTCTTCTTTCAACGTGGCCCAGGGAAGCCAAAAGATTTGATACCCCTGCACTAGATGTTATTAACACTCCCCACACTCTAGCTGAGTCAGCCAGCAATGTCTCCAGACATTGCCAAATGTCCCATGGGGACAAATTCACCCCTGTTTGAGAACCACTGGTTTAAGTCATGTTTATCACATGCAAGATAGACTTGGTCTGCAGAGTAAGAGTTCTTAACACAACATAATGAAGAAAATGTTTTAGACAAATTATACATCAAGTAAAGAGAATTTGATTCAAACACCATGAGCCTAGTCAGCTTTGCTGATGACAGCTGTACTCCAGTGAGTCTTTCAATCGCTAGCCAAGTTATGGAAGAAAGCTATAACAACAAATGACCAATTCTTTCCCAACTACTGGCCTTTGAATTTTATTGAAAAACTTTGAATAGGAAGACTATCTGTGTACCATTCGTGACTGCAAATGAATGCCTAAGAATTGTCAGATTAGCCTATTGACATGTTCTCTTGCTTGTAGTTGACTAAATGTCCTGGGTAAAATCTCTGAATGTTGGAAAAGCCCAGGAAATCTCTTTGATTTATCCAGTTCTGTTTATGCTCAGCCTCAATAATGTAAATGTAATTGATGTTTTTCACTTATTACCAGTATAGAATGTGAACTTTTGGAAGCTTTTCTGAGTTGCAGTTGGGATTTCTGGGTGAGTCTTGATATGTCTTTTTTTCTAACCAACAGTTTCATCACAGCAGGTCTCCTCTCCTATGTGAGTTCAGAAGAGTTAGCACCCTGGCAAAACCTACTTTCTCCTTTCTATTTCTCTTTAGCTTTTATTTGTAGCTGTGTTTTGTGGGGATGCTAAACCTACTGGCACAAGTCAAAACTACTGACACTCTTTCAAAGCAGATTGAGAAAGCAGCCACATTTCAGAGTTGTACTTAGTTTGAAAAATTGGTTAGAAAGTCTTGCATGCGGGGAGGCATCTGGAATGTTTGAAAAATGGCATTCGTATTCCTAGTTGGACGCCGAGGCTGCTGACCAGTATGGAATGAGGCGGGCATGCTGCTCTGCATCCAGCATATTTTTTTTTGTTTTGTGTTCTTTCTTGTTTGCAAAAGTATATATCTTCCACTCTTTTTAAAAAATCATTAAAGATTAAAGCGCTTTAAAATATCACCATGTATCTCCTTATCTCTGGACTTGCTGAAAGATGAGTAAGTGGAAGTAAGTGGAGTGCAGCATGATGTGCAGGTACCTGGCATACAGTGCTTGTTGTACATCATACTTATTCCCTGCTGCTGTTACAAATGCTAAATGGCAGCCTCAGAAGAATTCTCCCTGTGGTGTCTCCAGTGGGAGTTTTCTTGACTATGTAATAATCAGATCTGACCAGATGGTGATAAGTCTGGGAATGCTTTCTGAGTGGATGCTTTTTAATCTTTCCTGCTAGGCTTCCTAATTCCAAGTGGACCAATCAGCTTTAGGCTGTGCAAGTTATAAGAAATCTCACAATTTGGCCTAAAAGACTATATTCTGATTGTGATTTCCCATAGTTCCATAGGAGGGCAATTCCCCTTGTCTGCAGTAATTTTATTAAGTGACTGAAGGGACAGATCATGACAGATTGACAGCCATAGAGGCTGGAGAACTGATTACATGGACTTGAACCCTGTTGGTGCTTTTGTGAATATTTAGCCTGTTGTAGAAGGATCACGCTGGGGTCTCAGGGTTGTATATTACTCTCATACATTCTGAGGTGTGAGCTTCTGAGGGAGTGTCTCCGCCTTATCATATTGGCTGCTGAAGGCCCCCTCCCAGATTTTTCTTCAGAGCCAACATGGGCACATACACATTCACTAAGTTGTTGCCTGTTGATGGCTCACAGCTGGAGCTTCCTCCAGAAGGAGTTGCTTTCAGCTTCCTTGGCAGAAGGGAACTGCTTCTATGCAGATCACTCTTCTGTGCTCTCTCTTCCAAATGTATCCATAACCATTGATTGTGCTAGGCAGGGGTGCAGAGGCCTGTTTTTTTGCCTCAATCCTGGAAAACTCTGCAGGACTATCCTAGTTCCAATGTTCTGTATGGGATTGGCCGAGGCCTTGGTGGCAACAGCATTGCAATTCAACTTCTGCCCATTCCTACCACCTTTACTCCATCACAGATGATATTTCCCTAGAACAGTACCCAGTACATTTCCAACACACACACATCTCCTTCTCAGAATCTGTTTCTGGAATCCAAACCAAATAAGCCCCTCTGGAAACAAAAACTAAAACTAAAACAAAACAGCCATGAATATCATGTCATCTACTAATTTTGAGCCTTATTTCTCAGTCACAGCTGAGAATGATTTATCATAACATAGTAATGTGTTTCTTTTAATACTGGAGGTACTATGATTTTTTCCATCAAGTAAAAGGTTATGCTATTCATGCACAAACATGAATTGAGCTTTCTGTTTATGGCAGTTATTGGGCCAGAAGTAGGTGACGTTAAAATGACAGAGCCTCTGCTCCTGAGCAGCTCACAGTGTCGGGAGAAGATACATATAATCCCTTCACCCCAAAACCTGTAATGGACTGTAATCATGCAATGCAAATAGTATTTTCCATCTTCTCTCAGGAAATGCAGGACTGTAATATTAATGAGAGTCAGGAAAATTTCCTAGGGGATGAAATGCCATTTGGGTAATGTTTTAGAGCAGGGGTTGTTAAACTTCTTTTGCAAACAGCCAGATATTTTAGGCTTTGCAGGCTATGTATTTTTTGTTGCAGTTACTTAACTCTGCTGTGTAAATATATGAGTAGGATTATATTTCAGTAAAATGTTATTATACCAAAACAGACAGCAGGCTGAATTTGGCCTGTGGGCCATAGTTTGCTGACCCTTGTTTTATAGGATAATTAAGAATTCACTTGCAGTCAAGAGGCAGTGGTGAGGAAGGAACACACACACAGCCAAATGACAAAGTCACAGATTGAAGTCTTCTTCCCTCTCCATTGTCCAGACCTTTTCCTCCTTCCTTCCCTCTCCCCCTTTCTTCTCAGCATCCCTTCTTCTCTTCCTTCCTTCTTTTTGCCTCTTCGTCTTCCCCCCTTTCTCTCTTGGAGCTATTTAGGAGAATGGTGATTCTGAGTTTCTTTTAACTCTTCTTTTACTACTTATAAATATACTAAGTTTGTGCTTGTTTATCTTAGTTTTGATTACAAAAATACCATAGAATATATAAGCTGTACAACATTTTAGAAGTTCTGCTCTATATTGGAATGAACATTGCATTTTCATTTCAGTGCAAATGTTCACACTACTCTGGTCCTTTATTGTAGTTTGGTGAAACAAAAATTATTTTTCTCTGTCGATTATGCACAATGTTCAAGTCTTTATGAAAATAGTTGTCTAAATTGTATTTAAGTTTTAAATTGAAATGTGGACATTTGGGAGATATAATGTTTTGCAGAATTTGAGTTGCTGTATTCACATCTGTTTATCATCTATTTTATATCATTAACTTGAAGATCTTTTCAGTGGGAATGAGGCTTAAAAATAGTAAAGCTATTTAGAATGAAAACTATTGAGCATAAGAAGTTATAACTTCTCAGATTCTACACAAGTCTGTTTCTAAACTAGTTGTGTGAATACATTTAAAAGGAAATTGTGTATATTTAATGTAGGTGACACATAAGGTTTCATGGGTTTGGAAATAAGGAAAAGTTGAAAAATATCGTTTTGTCAGTGATTAGTGAAAAAAAAAAAGAGAAAAATGTAAATGAAGACCTTCAGATTTGCTAAACAAACCTTTTTTTCCCCAAAGTCTTACTTGTTGACCACACATTGCAAATAAAAATTATTTTTGACCACGTATTAAAATGAGTCAAATGTGCAGAGCTGATGGAGTGGAAGATGATCAATCACATTTTGGAATAGTAAAGGAAGCTAACATTTTTTATGCAGTGCATACTCAATCACAGAGTCTGCGTAATGATTTAAGCCTCACATTTATTTGAAAGTAAGTAGAGCAGTGTGGAGTCATATCAAGTTAAGGCTCCTATATATTTTGATTATCTCCTATATGATTTTTCATTTCACTCCCACATCTTATGCTGACTGCCTTGCTTTTGACTTCTTCTGAAAGGTGATTAGTCTGGGCACAAAGCTTTTATTGCAGGAGACACTGCTGAGTGGGATAATGTGATCAGTTGCAAATGATCCCCACGGGTGAGGGGTCCTACACTACATGCTCTTGGCATACTTCTTTACTAAAGCATTGGGTACAGCAAGAGGATGGTAGGCTTGGGAGAGGGGACAGAGAGGAGAGGAAGAGATGCTGGAGGGGAGCTAATGCTAGGTGTAGGTTCAAACTGGTCACCTGATGGGGAGCAAGTGTGAGATCTTTTAGCTTCACTCTGTTTCTTAAGCTATAGCTCAGGAACAGGTGGGTGTTAACTTGTTCATTTCATCATTATCTGGCCTCTTGAGATCCATCCTGAATGGGCTTCTATAAATCCCCAGAGCTAATTTTTCTGTACTATTTGACACTATTCTATATAACTTGACCCTGTTGATTCTGTGTCTACTGATTAATTTCTCCTCCTTTACTGTAGTCCATCTTGGAACTCTGACCCTTTCTGACACTCTGAGTACATCTCTGACCCTCTTCCTCTGTCTGTCCTGCAAAGCAATATTTTCCCAAATTGGGGGTCACATTCCAAAGGCAGCACAGCAAATAATTTTAGGTGACTGACAAGGCATGAAACAATATCCAATATCACAGTGGGTTAAATCATATTCAATCATATAGTGAAAATTCAATTGTATCTCCTTTTATTTTTAATTCTTATTATTTTAGATTGTGGAAAGTTTGTCTTATTTTATTAGGCTGTGGTAAGTCTTTCTTGAAAAACCCTTTATTTTCACAAAGAGAACAGCTCCCAGGAGCTGAAGCAGGCAGTGGAGTATCACAGATAATAATATGGATTAAAATATAAGCAATTAGAACCACATTTATTTTCCAATTCTGTGAAGAAGCTTATTGGTAGCTTGATGGGGATGGCATTGAATCTATAAATTACCTTGGGCAGTATGGCCATTTTCACGATATTGATTCTTCCTATCCATGAGCATGGTATGTTCTTCCATTTGTTTGTGTCCTCTTTTATTTCACTGAGCAGTGGTTTGTAGTTCTCCTTGAAGAGGTCCTTTACATCCCTTGTAAGTTGGATTCCTAGGTATTTTATTCTCTTTGAAGCAATTGTGAATGGAAGTTCATTCCTGATTTGGCTCTCTGTTTGACTGTCACTGGTGTATAAGAATGCTTGTGATTTTTGCACATTAATTTTGTATCCTGAGACTTTGCTGAAGTTGCTTATCAGCTTAAGGAGATTTTGGGCTGAGACAATGGGGTTTTCTAAATATACAATCATGTCATCTGCAAACAGGGACAATTTGACTTCTTCTTTTCCTAACTGAATCCCCTTGATTTCTTTCTCTTGCCTGATTGCCCTAGCCAGAACTTCCAACACTATGTTGAATAGGAGTGGTGAGAGAGGGCATCCCTGTCTTGTGCCAGTTTTCAAAGGCAATTTTTCCAGTTTTTGCCCGTTCAGTATGATATTGGCTGTGGGTTTGTCATAAATAGCTCTTATTATTTTGAGGTACGTTCCATCAATACCGAATTTATTGAGCGTTTTTAGCATGAAGGGCTGTTGAATTTTGTCAAAAGCCTTTTCTGCATCTATTGAGATAATGATGTGGTTCTTGTCTTTGGTTCTGTTTATATGCTGGATTATGTTTATTGATTTGCGAATGTTGAACCAGCCTTGCATCCCAGGGATGAAGCCCACTTGATCATGGTGGATAAGCTTTTTGATGTGCTGCTGAATCCGGTTTGCCAGTATTTTATTGAGGATTTTTGCATCGATGTTCATCAGGGATATTGGTCTAAAATTCTCTTTTTTTGTTGTGTCTCTGCCAGGCTTTGGTATCAGGATGATGTTGGCCTCATAAAATGAGTTAGGGAGGATTCCCTCTTTTTCTATTGATTGGAATAGTTTCAGAAGGAATGGTACCAGCTCCTCCTTGTACCTCTGGTAGAATTCAGCTGTGAATCCATCTGGTCCTGGACTTTTTTTGGTTGGTAGGCTATTAATTATTGCCTCAATTTCAGAGCCTACTATTGGTCTATTCAGGGATTCAACTTCTTCCTGGTTTAGTCTTGGAAGAGTGTAAGTGTCCACAGAATTGGAAAAAACTGCTTTAAAGTTCATATGGAACCAAAAAAGAGCCCACATCTCCAAGACAATCCTAAGTCAAAAGAACAAAGCTGGAGGCATCACGCTACCTGACTTCAAACTATACTACAAGGCTACAGTAACCAAAACAGCATGGTACTGGTACCAAAACAGAGATATAGACCAATGGAACAGAACAGAGTCCTCAGAAATAATACCACACATCTACAGCCATCTGATCTTTGACAAACCTGAGAGAAACAAGAAATGGGGAAAGGATTCCCTATTTAATAAATGGTGCTGGGAAAATTGGCTAGCCATAAGTAGAAAGCTGAAACTTGATCCTTTCCTTACTCCTTATACAAAAATTAATTCAAGATGGATTAGAGACTTAAATGTTAGACCTAATACCATAAAAATCCTAGAGTAAAACCTAGGTAGTACCATTCAGGACATAGGCATGGGCAAAGACTTCATGTCTAAAACACCAAAAGCAATGGCAGCAAAAGCCAAAATTGACAAATGGGATCTCATTAAACTAAAGAGCTTCTGCACAGCAAAAGAAACTACCATCAGAGTGAACAGGCAACCTACAGAATGGGAGAAAATTTTTTCAATCTACTCATCTGACAAAGGGCTAATATCCAGAACCTACAAAGAACTCAAACAAATTTACAAGAAAAAGACAAACAACCCCATCAAAAAGTGGGCAAAGGATATGAAGAGACATTTCTCAAAAGAAGACATTCATACAGCCAACAGACACATGAAAAAATGCTCATCATCACTGGCCATCAGAGTAATGCAAATCAAAACCACAATGAGATACCATCTCACACCATTTAGAATGGCGATCATTCAAAAGTCAGGAAACAACAGGTGCTGGAGAGGATGTGGAGAAATAGGAACACTTTTACACTGTTGGTGGGATTGTAAACTAGTTCAACCATTATGGAAAACAGTATGGCGATTCCTCAAGGATCTAGAACTAGATGTACCATATGACCCAGCCATCCCACTACTAGGTATATACCCAAAGGATTATAAATTATGCTGCTATAAAGACACATGCACACGTATGTTTATTGCAGCACTATTCACAATAGCAAAGACTTGGAATCAACCCAAATGTCCATCAGTGACAGATTGGATTAAGAAAATGTGGCACATATACACCATGGAATACTATGCAGCCATAAAAAAGGATGAGTTTGTGTCCTTTGTAGGGACATGGATGCAGCTGGAAACCATCATTCTCAGCAAACTATCACAAGAACAGAAAACCAAACACCGCATGTTCTCACTCATAGGCGGGAACTGAACAATGAGATCACTTGGACTCGTGAAGGGGAACATCACACACCGGGGCCTATCATGGGGAGGGGGAGGGGGGAGGGATTGCATTGGGAGTTATACCTTATGTAAATGACGAGTTGATGGGTGCAGCACACCAACATGGCACAAGTATACATATGTAGCAAACCTGCACGTTGTGCACATGTACCCTACAACTTGAAGTTTAATAATAATAAATAAATTAAAAAAAAGAAAAAGAAAAAAAGGAACCACATTTATTTTCATGGTCATTTCCCATTTATTATGCCGGGTAACATTGATTTTTATTTTACAGTGGTGATGTAAGGTTTTGTTTTAAAATAAATTTAAATAAAAGATATGTGCATTGAAGAAAATTATTGAATATACAGTAGTATGGGTGATATGGTATGCTAGATGTCAAAAGTCCTGAAGATATTTCTTGAATAAATAAGGATCTAAAAACACTGATTTTTAAAAGGCAAATTTGTTTTTACTCTGAATAGGATTCTTGTTTTTTTTTTTAATTTAAAAATTATTTTATTTTATTTTATTTTTTTTAGAAAAGGGTCTCGCTTTGTTGTCCAGGCTGCAGTATAATGGCACAATCGGCTTACTGCAGTCTTGATCTCTTCAGCTCTAGTGATCCTCCTACCTCAGCCTTCAGAGTAACTGGGACTACAGAGTGAGCCACTACGCCTGGAAAATTTTCTTTTTTTGTAGAGATGGGGACTCCCTATGTTGACCAGGCTGGTTGCAAGATCCTGGCCTGAAGCAATACTCCTGCCTCAGCATCCCAAAGTGCTGGGATTTCAGGTGTGAACCACCACACTCAGCCCTCTGCATAGGATTCTTGAGTTAATTCCATCTGCCTCTATAGCTTTAAATGCTGCTAATATATCGAAGTCTCCAGAACACACATCTGTCTCCTGAGACTCAGGGTTCTTGGTTCATGACCATTAGAGTGTCCACAGAGTGTCAAATGTGAACTTGTTATTTTCATTACAAAACGATTCCTTCTCCTGTATTCCCAATTCCCCATTAATGGCAATTCTCCAAATTCCATGGCTTCTTTCTCTCCAGTCTCTTTTGATCTGTTCTCTTCTATCCATATCTATCAATAGTGCCATAACTCTGACCCTCACAATCTGTTTCTTGGACCAATATACTTCCTTCTTAATTAAATTATCTGCCTTTTATACTGATTCCTCTCTCACCAACTCTACTAAATTATTTTCACACAGTTATTATTTTTTTACTGTATAAATCAGTGTGTCAATCCATTGTTTATAATCCTTTGCTGGTTTGCATTTTGGGAGTATTAACTTCATCAACTTAATTGAAAAGCATACCCTCTACCTCCATTTTCTGGAAGAGATTGTGTAGAATTAATTTTTTAAACATTTGTTAGAATTACAGAAAGAAATCATGTGGGCCTGAATATTCCTTTTGGGGGGAATTTTAAAATTATAAATTCAACTTTCTTTACTAATTCTTTTAAGTAGGTATGCTAGTGATAAATTATTCTAGTAATAATTTTTCATCTGAGGATGTTTTGATTTCCTTTTCACCCCTGAAAGCGATTTTCATTAAGTATAAGATCCTGGGGTATAGGGTTGGAAATTCATTTCAAGTATTTGAAAAATGTGCTACTCTATTCTGGCTTCCATGATTTCTGATAAAAAAAAAATCCACTGTCATTTAAATGTTTTTCTCCTACAGAAAAGGAATACATTTCTCTTTGGCAGCTTTGAACGTTTTATAAATTTGCCTTTCATTTTTGGAAGATTCACTCTGTCTTCTGATACGGATTTCTTTAAATCTGTTCTGTTTTTCATCACTTGGCTGCTTTAATTATAGGTTTATGTCTTTTGCAACATTCAAGAAGTGTTCAGCCATTATTTCCTTGAGTAATTTTTTATCCTCATCCTCTTTCTCCTATTTTTCTGAGACTATAATTTCTTGAGTGTTAAATGTTTTATTATAGCTCCACAGGTCCTTGAATGTCACTTTTAAAAGGTATTTTTTCTTTGTTATTCAGATTGGGTAATTTATATTGTTTTATCTTCTGGTTCATTGATTCTCTTCTTGGTCCCCTCCATTCTGCTGTTGAACCCATTTATTGAGTTTTAAAAATTTAGCTATTGTATCCTTCAGTTCTAAAATTTGTATTTGGCTGGGCATGGTGGCTCTTGCCTATAATCCAGCACTTTGTGAGGGTGAGGTGGGAGGATTGCTTGAGCCCAGAAGTTTGAGACCAGCCTGGGCAACATAGTGAGACCTTGTCTCTACAAATAATAATAAAAAATTAGTCTGGTATACTGGTGCATGCCTGTGGTCTCAGCTATTTGGGATCGGAGGTGGGAGGATTACTTGAGCCTGGAAGATAAAGGCTACAGTGAGTCATGATCACACCAATGCAGTCTAGCCTGGGCAACAGAGTAAGACCCTATCTCAAGAAAAAGAAAAATAACTAAAATTTTTATTAGTTTCCTATTGTATGTGCTTTAAGTATGTAATTTAATTCTTTTATTTCAGAAATGTTTCCTTGAATTATATATTTCCAGTATTTTTCCTTTTCCACTTACTCCATTTCTTTTAGGAATTCTTTATATATCTATGTTAAATCATTTTTGCCTTTTGTTAATTTATTATTTTCTCTAACTTAAAAAATTATTCATTTCTTTTTAAAATTTTTCTTTTCTCTCTGCTTCCACAATGGTACATTCTGTGATATTAATTTCTATTTATTGGTTTGTTCTAGTTTAATCCTCATTTCCTTTCATCTACATCTGTTGCTTAATGATCCCTAAGTCCATCAACATTGACAATGTTTTAAAATTTAGATTTGTCTTGTATTTAACAGCTTCTATAATTTTGTAGTGTTTTTTAGTTATATTGGATTCCAACTTTGTTTTGTAGCCATATTTTTCTGATGTGAATTATTTTCTATTAGTGTATGATTTAGATTTTTTCTTCTTCTTGATATCTCGCAATACTTTTAGTTGGATTTTGCTGCAATGCTTTTAATTGTTCATTTTAAGTAAAAAGTAGTTTCCTGTATTTTAGAAGCAAGTGCTTGTTTAGCAGAAGTGAAAGTCAAGATTGCTTTTCCAGATTCAGAATTTCAGATTTCCTCTTAGTTTCACTGTGATATGCTTGAAAAAAAAAAAAAAAAAAAGAGAGAAAGAAAAAAACTGGCCGGGCGCGGTGGCTCAAGCCTGTAATCCCAGCACTTTGGGAGGCCGAGACGGGTGGATCACGAGGTCAGGAGATCGAGACCATCCTGGCTAACATGGTGAAACCCTGTCTCTACCAAAAAATACAAAAAGTAGCCGGGCGACGTGGCGGGCGCCTGTAGTCCCAGCTACTCGGGAGGCTGAGGCGCGAGAATGGCGTAAACCCGGGAGGCGGAGCTTGCAGTGAGCTGAGATCCGGCCACTGCACTCCAGCCTGGGCGACAGAGCGAGACTCCGTCTCAAAAAAAAAAAAAAAAAAAAAGAAAAAGAAAAAAAAGAAAAATACTTATAGCTGAATCTCTAATACTTTCTGAATCTCTTCTACTCTCCTTTTTCACTGGAATCTAAATCTTCTGTCCCTCTGACACCCAGGAGTTTTTTGTCCTGAACAAGTGGTGTTCTTTTTGAGCAATTTCTCTTCACTGTAGGGCTTTGAGTATTCTTGAGATCCCAGAGGGCCCGGGCTGTCCCAATACCCTCAGACCTTTCTGCAGTTCCCTTGTACTAATCTATAAGCAGGAACCTGTGAAGTCTCCCTGAAGT
Source organism: Chlorocebus sabaeus (assembly GCF_047675955.1). Taxonomy (NCBI): domain Eukaryota; kingdom Metazoa; phylum Chordata; class Mammalia; order Primates; family Cercopithecidae; genus Chlorocebus; species Chlorocebus sabaeus. The sequence goes on from NC_132924.1 coordinate 62,973,353, forward strand.
TATGGCTGTCCTAAGTGTGGTCATTTAAACACTCCACCCTGTATGGAAACCTCCTCCTTTGGGAATGAATGCTTTTTGGAAATTCTTGGGTTTCTTGCCCTTTAGAACTTGTCAGAATTCCATTTGTCTCCTATTTATTTATTCCTGCACAGCTGCTATTCTTCCTAGAATCTTGCGGTGCTCAGTGTTTCAAACTCTCTTGCTCTTATACTGGGATGTATAGGATACTTCATCACCTTGTTTTGCAATCTATTCTGTTTGTTGCTGCATAACAAACATGCCAAGAGCTTATTGCCTTAGAAGAACAATTATTATATCTCAGAATGTTTTTGGTTCATAGATTCAGGCATAGCATGGCCTGGGTGTCTTGTCTCTGTTTTACAATGTTGCAACCTCAACCTTGGATGAAATGGCTTGAATGGTTGAATTGTAACACCTGGGGCCTGGCCAACAATCCTTTTTTCTCTTTCTCTTTCCACATGGCTAACTTCGGTTTCCTTAGACTGGAGTGACTTCAAGATAAAGTTCTAACATAGCAGTGAAGTCTCTAAGAGACCAAGATGGAGTCAGTCAGCTCTCTTAAAAACTAGGCCTGGAACTGGCATAGCATCACTTTCACATACTCCATTATTCAGAGCAGTCATAAGACAGCCCAGACACAAAGGCAAGGAAAATAGACCCTCCCTCTTAGTGACAGGAATGTCTGTGGCCTCCTTTAACCCATCATAATATCCTAGTTACTCTGTTAGCGTTTTTTTTTTTTTTTTTTTTTTTTTTGAGATGGAGTCTCACTCTGTCGCCCAGGCTGGGGTGCAGTGGCCTGATCTCAGCTCATTGCAAACTCCGCCTCCCAGGTTCACGCCATTCTCCTGCCTCAGCCTCCCGAGTAGCTGGGACTACAGGTGCCCACCACCTCTCCCGGCTAGTTTTTTGTATTTTTTTAGTAGAGACGGGGTTTCACCGTGTTGGCCAGGATGGTCTCGATCTCCTGACCTTGTGATCCACCCGTCTCGGCCTCCCAAAGAGCTGGGATTACAGGCTTGAGCCACCACGCCCAGCACTCTATTAGCTTTTTTAAAATAATAGGTTTTAATAGGTTTTCATCATTCTTAGCAAACTATCACAAGAACAGAAAACCAAACACCGCATGTTCTCACTCATAGGCGGGAACTGAACAATGAGATCACTTGGACTCGGGAAGGGGAACATCACACACCGGGGCCTATCATGGGGAGGGGGGAGGGGGGAGGGATTGCACTGGGAGTTATACCTGATGTAAATGACGAGTTGATGGGTGCAGCACACCAACATGGCACAAGTATACATATGTAGCAAACCTGCACGTTGTGCACATGTACCCTACAACTTAAAGTTTAATAATAATAAATAAATTAAAAAAAAAATAATAATAGGTTTTTAAAGCTTGCTCTCTTTCCCTCTCTCCTTCCCTCCCTCCCTTCCTCCCTTCTTTTCTCTCTTTCTTTGACGGAGCCTCACTCTGTGACCAGGCTGGAGTGCAGTGGCACAATCTCAGCTCACTGCAACCTCCAACTCCCTGGTTCAAGCAATTCTCCTGCCTCAGCCTCCCAAGAAGCTGGGATTACAGGCACACACCCCCGCACCAAGCTAGTTTTTGTATTTTTAGTAGAGACAGGGTTTCACCATGTTGGCTAGGATGGTCTTGATCTCCTGACCTTGCGATCTACCCACCTTGGCCTCCCAAAGTGCTGGGATTATAGGTATGAGCCACCGCGCCCAGCCAAGCTTGCTCTCTTTCTTTACCATATGAGAACACAGTGAGAAGGTGGCCATTTGCAAGTCAAGAAGAGAGCCCCCACCAGGAACCAAACCTACTAGCATCTTGATCTTGGACTCCCTAACTGTGAGAAATAAGTGTCGTTTAAATCCTGGCAAAAGTAGTAGCTTTATTGAACACAATTCATATATCATGCAATTCTTCCATTTAATGGTCACAATTCAATACTTTTTAGTATATACACAGATTGTGCAACCTTGCACAATCACATCATTGCAAAAAAACAAAACAAAACAAAACACAAAAAACCCTCCACTGATTAGCAGTTGTTTCTCATTTCTGTTAGCTTTTTAAAGAGGATTGGGAAAATCCAAAAAACATGACATCAGTATTATCATCTTACCCAAACTTATGTCATAATTTTTTTAAAGGGCATATTTCTGGTTTTTGAAATATATTTTATTATTTTAGTGTAAATGGACAAGTTATAATTGTGTATATTTCGGGGGTACAAAGTGATGTTGTGATTGTATCTAAAAATATAGAATAATCAAGTAAAGTTAATTAACATACATATCACCTCAAATACTTATCTTTTTTGTGGTGAAAACATTTAATATTTACTCATAGAAATTTTGAAATATATAATACGTTATTATTAACTGAGTTACCATGTTGTACAATGGCCTCAAAAAATCTGTTCCCCTGTCTAAAACTTTGTATACTTTTATTGAGAATAAGGCAAAAATGCAATTTTGAAAATATATCAGGAAAATAAGATCTTATCGTCCCTATTACCTACAAGATACTATAAAGAACAGATAAAATGATGAAAATAAAAGGAGTTTTAAAAGGTTGAACATTCATTCTACATGTATTGTTTATTATTAAGTAGTATTAAAAAGAGGAAAATAGAGCATTTTAATACTGTATGACCATAGCCATTGTGTATTTCTTAGTTGTGATAGTATCAGTCTTCCAGTATCAAACTTTAAATACACATATTCTTCACATTTTAGGCAGAGCAGATTCTAAAATTTTTCCAATAAAATGAATGTTTACCTGTGCAGTTCTATTTTCCCTTTTGAACCCATTCAAAAAAATCTAGAACATAGGGAGAAATAGATTTGGAAGGTGTGGTTTGTGCAGAAGTGCCTCAGTAATGAGAACTTGGTCCTTCAATGTTGCTGCTTCTATACAGCCTTTCGCCTCCCATGCGTTCTATCACATCCTGGTCTGAACCTCTGCAGCAAGGCTGTCTGGGTCACAAGCTGGTAAGGATGTGGCTGGCAAGTGTTCTAAACAAGAGGACCTAACCATAGATGAGACAATCTCATATCCTACAAATCATGAGGCTTTTGTCCTGGACAAATGCTGAACAAAACAGGCTACTGGGATGGCAGCTATAACTGGGGCATTCCTGAGCAATGAATATGTGGTCCCTACCTAAGATACTTCTTGTTTCCCTTTCTTTTTAACTGCCTCTGAGTCACTTGGTAACTGAAGAAGTAGATGCTTTTCTCTGGGCAGTTGGGTATATTCTTTCAATGATGTGACTAGTCAAGTTTGGCAGTGGCATCTGGGGAAGAAGAGGCATTTGTGGAAGTTTAGTAACACCACCGCAATAAGTTAGGCAAGTACAGCATCTCTCCAGATATTTACTTGCTAATTAGGAAGAGAAAGGATCAGTGCCATAGTCATTAGATTAGACAATAATTTGGCCAGATTTGGAAGGTGTATTTTTATTACTGGATTCACATGTTATTTTGTGTTCTGTAAAATTATACATAAAAATCCCAAATAAAACATGAGTGAGTGTTCTCTATTTTAACTTCTCTTTCCATACTTCCTGCTTCATTTCTCTATAGCTGGAGATAACCTTGGACTCAGTACTTCTCTTAACCTTAATTTTCTCTCCTGAAAAATGAGGATAATACCAGTCCCTGTTTCACAGGGATGTTTTAAGGGACACAAAGTGAAATGAGCAAAACAACTATAAACTTTAAGTCTTTAATAGTAAGACTTTAAGTCTTCTATAAATGCCAGTCATATGGGAGGTACTCTTCACTTGTAAAACATATGGGCCCTGAAATGAAAATTATTTGGGCTTAAATTGCTGTTTCACTACTTATTTGATATTTGTCCTTCTACATATTACTTAACCTCTCTAAACATCAGTTTTTCTGTAAAATAGGGATAAAACCATAACTCCCTCATAGGATTGTTGTAAGAATAAAAGGAGATAATATGTATGTGTAAGTATTATAGCCTAGTGCCTGGAAAATGTTAAGCACTCATAGACATTAGTTATTATTGTTAGGATTATTAAGTGTCTTAAGAATTGGGAAACTGGATAAGAATATTTCCTAATATCAGCCAGGTTTAATTGGGATTGTTCTTATCAATTTGTCATTTTATTCTACAGACATCTCACAAGATTTGAAGTATTTTTTTTTTTTAAATTCAGGCTTTATGATCTGTTCTTTTCACATGTAAATATAGCTTTCTTTGCTACCTTAAAAGCTTATATTCTGAAGCAGACCAAGATGAAAAAGGATTACCTACTTGTTCTGTCCACCTGTAGAGGAAGCACTACTATGTCAGGGGAACTGGGGTTGTTGGATGCATGAGCATAGAAGACGATGTACTTGTTCTATCTCCATCCCTGTCCCCAGCACATTTTTGGCCACTGGACCTGTGAGAACCTGGACACTTGACCCAGATAGAATCCAATTCCCAGAAGGATGAGCTGGCCTCCTGGTAATGACCTAGAATTGCAGCATTGTAATGTTCCAGCATTTGATCTCCTAATTGTTCTTAGATACACTGTGATCATTTCATGTTTGACCTTCATTACTGCAGCGTGGCTTCATCTGTTTCATACTTATGACCTAAATCTTCTTCCAAACAGACTACAATATCAGAACTCAGTTTTTGATTCAAGATTTGAGGCTGATTTTAGAGCTTAGTTGAAGATAGCCTATCTGTAAAAGAATCTATAACTATCTGTGAGATAGTTCTTTATTTTATTTTTATTTTTATTTACTCAACGCACGTGTTACAAGGGTCTCCGCATTCAGATCTGTGGAGAAACAGCTTGTTCATTTTTAATAAATGATCTAATCTTTATCACAAGCTACTTACTGTGTTAAAACAGTTCCCTTTGGGAGTATGTTCAGATTTTCAAATTATACCTCCTTCTCATATTCTTCCCAAGGGAGAGTGAGCATGCAAGGCTGTTCATTGCACTCTTCATTTCAGAGAAGGGGTCTCAGCTCTCTGTGTGTTCTTGTACTCTCTGTATTGGTACTGAATTCTGCAGCAGTGATGTCCTTTATTAGTCTGCCACAGCTTTTGTTTGGTTGGCCACCTCTGCTGAAATTTGATACTGAAGAATATGTGATATGCTCCTCTCTTGGCTTGGACAGAAACTGTGATGCTATCTGCTGTCTTGACCCTACTTCAGCTCTTCAAAATTCAGCAGCTGTCCCTGAGGTCTAGCTGTGATTTCCTTTTGATCTCCAGCCTGCATGGTCTGCTGCCTAGTTACAGGTGTTGACCCCCTGCTAATCATCCCATCAATTACCTTGCACAACCCTCCTGAGAGCATGTGAGAGTTTCTGGATTCCTTCCATGCCATGATAGCCAAACTGAAGAGCTAGCTCAGGCCCTTTCTCTGCTTAATTCTGCAATGGCATTGCTTTTTTTTTTTTTTTCTGAAACTGCTTCCTTAGAGTGACTCGTCTCCTCACCTGCTGCCAAGGTCAAGCTGGGGAAAAAGCCTTTCTGAGCTACTGAGAATGGAGGTAGGGTAGGAGTTTTCTTAGCTCCTCATTGATGACTACAATTTCCTTTCTCCCCTAACTAAAAGAATTTCAAGTTTTGAATCTCCTGTTAGTATACTCTACCACCCACTATTCCTTCTTTTTGTAGTTGTCTACTGTCTGCATTTCATTTCTCTTCATTTCCTGAAAAATTAAACTCTTGTATTGTTGTTTCTTCCTCTAACACTAGTACTGCCTGTCATAATTCCTGGTGCCTTCAACATCTATGAGATCATCTATCTGATATTTTGGTCTCTCATCCTCTTGACTTTATATCCTCCACTGCTATTGGTTTACCACTTACTCCTGTTTACAGCCTAGATTTTGCCATTATTGTTAACAATATCCCTTCTATAATTTTGATTTCAAAGCCTATCATTCTCTATCACCTTCTGTTATTTTAGTCGACTCTCCACAGTACTCTAATTCCAATAATCCTTTTACCCAACATAGGGACCTGAAATTAATGGATCTACCACCTTTTCCTTGTCCCTAACTCAGCACATGTCTTTACACCCTTTCTTATTCAGTGATAATTCCATGTTTCATCATCCTAATCATTCCTTTGCCATAAATCCACAACTTCATTGTATCTCTCTTATTTCATTATACTTCCTGGAGAAAGCACAATCTCAGTTAAATCTATCTGTCTGCCTACCTTTTGGCTGTGCCTGCAAAGTTTAACATGGCTGGAGAAAATCTTATCGATACCCTCACTGTCATTATCTCACTTTAAATTTGTGACATCTAAACTCAAATGTGCCCTAATGATGACCAACTACTATATTACATTTCCCTTGTATATTCATTTTCCACATAACCTTTCAGATTCTTTTGTTTCCTATAAAATTTCTATCATCTCCTCCCTCATTCTCACTCTCTGCTGTTGATGATAAAATGAAATCAATCAGAAGATTTGCCTGAGTCTATCCATTCTTTTCTTTCTACCCACCTGTATCCATGCTCATGTGTTCTGCCCAAACTCCTTTTTTATAAATGAACTGTCTAAACTCCCAGCAAAGAAAACTCCCATACTCATACACAAGGTCTCATTCTCTCTCATCCTTCTAAGAAATTCACTCTAGCAATTCTTTCTCTTTCTTGTTATTATCAACTCTTGCTTTCCATTAAACTTGTGAATGAGCATATAGTGATTTTTATTATCTTATCAAAACAAACCAAACTGCTTCTACTTTTTCTTCCTACTATCACCACCATTATTTCTCTTTCTTTTATAATAAAGCTTTTCAAAAGATTTAGCTCTTCGCATTGTCTCCAATTCTTCTTTTCTCTTTTGAATTGAGCCTACTTCAATCAGACTGTATACATGGAACTCTTTTAAGGGTGTCCTTGGGGGTCACCAGTGGCCTCCAAGTTGCTAAATCCAGTGGCATTTCTTAGTCCTTATCTTAACTGACCTATCTACAGAATTTGAAACAGTTGATTATTCCTTTATACATGGAACATTTTCTTGCTTTGGCTCACAAATTATTCCTCACTTTGTTTATGATGACTGCTTCTTTTGAGTCTCCTTTGCTGGTTCTTCCTTTTTTTTTTCCTGATAAATTTGTGAATTCATTCACAATGTTTTTATTTTTATTTTTCTATTTATTTATTTATTTTTATTATTATTATACTTTAAGTTCTAGGGTACATGTGCATAATGTGCAGGTTTGTTACATATGTATACTTGTGCCACGTTGGTGTGCTACACCCATCAACTTGTCAGCACCCATCAACTCGTCATTTACATCAGGTATAACTCCCAATGCATTCCCTCCCCCCTCCCCCCTCCCCATGATAGGCCCCGGTGTGTGACGTTCCCCTTCCCGAGTCCAAGTGATCTCATTGTTCAGTTCCCACCTATGAGTGAGAACATGCGGTGTTTGGTTTTCTGTTCTTGTGATAGTTTGCTAATAATGATGGTTTCCAGCTGCATCCATGTCCCTACAAAGGACACAAACTCATCCTTTTTTATGGCTGCATAGTATTCCATGGTGTATATGTGCCACATTTTCTTAATCCAATCTGTCACTGATGGACATTTGGGTTGATTCCAAGTCTTTGCTATTGTGAATAGTGCCGCAATGAACATACGTGTGCATGTGTCTTTATAGCAGCATGATTTAGAATCCTTTGGGTATATACCCAGTAATGGGATGGCTGGGTCATATGGTACATCTAGTTCTAGATCCTTGAGGAATCACCATACGGTTTTCCATAATGGTTGAATTAGTTTACAATCCCACCAACAGTGTAAAAGTGTTCCTATTTCTCCACATCCTCTCCAGCACCTGTTGTTTCCTGACTTTTTAATGATTGCCATTCTAACTGGTGTGAGATGGTATCTCATTGTGGTTTTGATTTGCATTTCTCTGATGGCCAGTGATGATGAGCATTTTTTCATGTGTCTGTTGGCTGTATGAATGTCTTCTTTTGAGAAATGTCTGTTCATATCCTTTGCCCACTTTTTGATGGGGTTGTTTGTTTTTTTCTTGTAAATCTGTTTGAGTTCTTTGTAGGTTCTGGATATTAGCCCTTTGTCAGATGAGTAGATTGCAAAAATTTTCTCCCATTCTATAGGTTGTCTGTTCACTCTGATGGTAGTTTCTTTTGCTATGCAGAAGCTCTTTAGTTTAATGAGATCCCATTTGTCAATTTTGGCTTTTGCTGCCTTTGCTTTTGGTGTTTTAGACATGAAGTCTTTGCCCATGCCTACGTCCTGAATGGTACTTCCTAGGTTTTCTTCTAGGGTTTTTATGGTATTAGGTCTAACATTTAAGTCTCTAATCCATCTTGAATTAATTTTCGTATAAGGAGTAAGGAAAGGATCCAGTTTCAGCTTTCTACTTATGGCTAGCCAATTTTCCCAGCACCATTTATTAAATAGGGAAACCAGATTCAGCAGCACATCAAAAAGCTTATCCACCATGATCAAGTGGGCTTCATCCCTGGGATGCAAGGCTGGTTCAACATTCGCAAGTCAATAAACGTAATCCAGCATATAAACAGAATCAAAGACAAGAACCACATGATTATCTCAATAGATGCAGAAAAGGCTTTTGACAAAATTCAACAGCCCTTCATGCTAAAAACTCTCAATAAATTTAGTATTGATGGAACGTACCTCAAAATAATAAGAGCTATTTATGACAAACCCACAGCCAATATCATACTGAATGGGCAAAAACTGGAAAAATTCCCTTTGAAAACTGGCACAAGACAGGGATGCCCTTCAACATAGTGTTGGAAGTTCTGGCTAGGGCAATCAGGCAAGAGAAAGAAATCAAGGAGATTCAGTTAGGAAAAGAAGAAGTCAAATTGTCCCTCTTTGCAGATGCCATGATTGTATATTTAGAAAACCCCATTGTCTCAGCCCAAAATCTCCTTAAGCTGATAAGCAACTTCAGCAAAGTCTCAGGATACAAAATTAATGTGCAAAAATCACAAGCATTCTTATACACCAGTAACAGACAAACAGAGAGCCAAATCAGGAATGAACTCCCATTCACAATTGTTTCAAAGAGAATAAAATACCTAGGAATCCCACTTACAAGGGATGTAAAGGACCTCTTCAAGGAGAACTACAAACCACTGCTCAGTGAAATAAAAGAGGACACAAACAAATGGAAGAACATACCATGCTCATGGATAGGAAGAATCAATATCATGAAAATGGCCATACTGCCCAAGGTTGTTTATAGATTCAATGCCATCCCCATCAAGCTACCAATGAGTTTCTTCACAGAATTGGAAAAAACTGCTTTAAAGTTCATATGGAACCAAAAAAGAGCCCGCATTGCCAAGACAATCCTAAGTCAAAAGAACAAAGCTGGAGGCATCACGCTACCTGACTTCAAACTATACTACAAGGCTACAGTAACCAAAACAGCATGGTACTGGTACCAAAACAGAGATATAGACCAATGGAACAGAACAGAGTCCTCAGAAATAATGCCACACATCTACAGCCATCTGATCTTTGACAAACCTGAGAGAAACAAGAAATGGGGAAAGGATTCCCTATTTAATAAATGGTGCTGCTGGTTCTTCTTAATCTCTCCAACCTCTCTAACATACTAAGCTAAAGGCATTTGACTGCCTTCCTCTCTACACATAGTTCATTGGTGATATTTTTCTATTTCATGATTTTAAATGCCATCTATATACCAACAACTCTCAAATTTATATATGGGTCACGACCTTTTTCTTTGCTTCGTAATCATATATTCAAATACTGATTCATTCATTATTTAGACATCTTATAGACAATTCAAAATTAATATGTTTCAACTTGAACTCACCCTTCTATCATTCACATCTCAAAATCATCCTTTTATTTGCTTTTTACAACAAACTTAGATTCATCCTTGAACCCTCTCTTTCCCTTTTAATTAACATCCATTCTGGCAGGATATCAAGCAGGCTTACCCTTAAAAATTACCTATTGAATCTAGAAGCTTTAAACCACCTCTGCTGCCACCATTTTGGTTCAAGTCATACATTACTTCTGATTTTTGCCATTGCCTCCTAACTGGTTCCTCTATTCATGTCCTTGACTCCTTCATCCTATTTTTGGTGAAGCTGTTCGACTATTAAAACTATCTTTTATGATACTGAGGGGGTGGATATATGATTCTGTGCATTAAGTAAAATCCATACAAAATGCATTTTACTCTGTGAAAATTTAAAAAAGAAAACCATAAAATATAGATAATTTTACTTCAAGTCTTCAAGATTTGAGTTAAAGTCCTTATAACTGGCCTGCAAGGCCATTCTGCTTTAGTTATCTGAATCCCTTGTGTCCTGAAACACAGAAGATATTCTCTGGCTTCAGGATATTTTCACTATAGCCAAGTAATGTAAGCTCTAATATCATTACTGCAAAAATGTATGTTTTATGGCAAATGGTCTAATATGTGGCCAGTTTTTATAAATGGCCAAGGGAAGTTTAAAAAGGAGTATTTTCTTTTTGCAGGGAATAGGTCTAGATATAAATCTATAAAACCGAATTTAGATACTATATTATTTATTATTAGTCATCTCCATAACCTCACTTTAACTATTTAATGTCAAATACTGAGAGTTATCAAACATTTTTGAAAGTGATCTGAGTGTACAATAATATGTCTAGGTTTTTGCAGTTAGTATTTCATCTCCCAATAATTTACATTTTTTAGCTTACCCTTAACTTGACAGAACATTTTGAGGGAACCACATTAAAGTCTCAAAAAGTGTTTCATTTAGTTTCAATTAAGTACAAACATTTTGCACATTTATTTCATTTAACACACAATATTTTATATACAATGTCATGCCTAATATTGATATCAAGTGTAACAAATGTAAGCATGTTTTGGAAAAACATAACTGACTCTTGTAAGCATACAACTCAACTGATGTGAATAGAAGAGTATGCATATACAGTAGAAGGAACCTATCAGTGGTTACTGTTTAAATGGCTGTGGATATGTTGTATATTTGACAGAGGACTAGACAATGTTAATTAATCTAGAAAGTCAGTTAAACAAGCTTTTACTGCATTATCATGTTTCCATTAATGTCAACTTTTATTTCCAATCCTTTTTGCTTTTTGTTTCTTTTTTTTTTTTTTTTTGCTTTATTTGATGCAGAAAAGTGATGACAATAGCCTTTGAACATTGTCCTTTTATCCACAGAAGTATCATTCTTTGTTCCTTTGAAGTTTGTATCATAAATGTGAATTTGCCTCTTACTGATATTGCAACCTTGTTTAATACTTCTTATCTCTTTGCTTTGTTTTTTTTATGGCTTGAGTTTCTTTGATTTTTTTTTTCTTTTTTAATTTGGAAGGCCTTCAAATTGCTAGAGACTTATTCTAAGACTAAAAAACTTTCAGTATTCTGTATTACTCAAAATATCAGCTATGATAACTATTGACTTCTTCTCTATAAGATAGAGACTTGGAAAACTTTAATTTCTTTAATCTCTCTTATTTAATTTATATTTTGTACCTGGATTTTCCACCATTACTATGCTTCCTTCTCTCTATTGTGCATGCACACTCTGTCTCTCTCTTTCTCTCTCTCTCTCTATATATATATATGTATATATAAAATATATATGTGTGTGTGTGTTAAAAATAAATGAATATATATTTAATGCTCACTAAGAAATTAATCATTTGTGGGCTATAGATTTTGATTTATGTGTTCGTTTACTGGTGTATATCTTCAAACAGTTTCTTTCCCCTTGAAATGACACATAAATGATGTAGTTCCTAAATCATTTTTTCAATAAAAAATTTCTGTCCCTTGCTAATTTTCCAGAATGGTGATTTAGTAGACTATAGATTTCATGAGTCAGAACCATTTCCTTTTAATATTTGCAAACATTGGTAGAGAGTATCTAGCATTTAATAAAGTCAAGTAGAAAAAATGATGTGATCAAATTGCTTTTTTTCATTGTGGGTGAAATGTCTCTTCTCTTTGGATGCTTGCAGGGTTCTTTCTTTGTCCTCAAAAATTGAATAAACCCAGATTCAACTGAGATGACAATTCTCATTAAACAACTTCACCTAGATTTTATTTATTTGAATCTTCTCATTTTTTCTTAGTCTAGGTAAAGTCTTGTCAATTTTGTTTATCTTCTCAAAAAATCAACTCTTATTTCAGTTGATCTTTTCCATTGTTTTTCTTGACTCCATTTAACTTATTTCTGCTCTGATCTTTATTATTTACTTCCTTATAATAACTTTGGGCTCAATTTGTTCTTTTTCTAGTTCCTTGAGATGTAAAGTTGGGTTGTTTATTTGAGATCTTTATTTTTTCTCTGATGTAGGTATTTGCCACTATAAAATCCCCTCTTTGAACTGCTTTTGCCATACCCTATAAGTTTTAGCATGCTGTGTTTCAATTTTTGCTTGCCTCAAGTTAATGTTTGATTTTTATTTTGAGGTGAATGCAGTTTATATTTGACTAGGGAAATACTCTTTTAATACAGTTTGAATATTATTTTTATTCCATCTGTTCTGTTTTCAAATAGGATTTGCCAGGAAATCCTATTCCTAAATTTGGATTTCTGCTGTCTATTCTCAGTGTCTCTTACTTTTCTTTACATCATATTCTGAGTGATTTTTAAAGCCTCTTATCCAAAGCAGTGATTTGATATTTTGACACTTTTGATTCTACTTTTATTTTTCAATAAAATAAGCTTCTAAGCTTATATGGCCTCTAATACCATTTTAAGCTCTTCAGAGATTTAAACAAAATATTTTAGCTTAACTCCATAATCTTCCTTTTCATGTAAGCATATTTGCTTATCACATTTGAGTCTATTTTATTTAATTTTCTTGAGAGAGCAAATCAGTTTTTTAAATGGTTTTCTTTTGCTGCCTTTAGTACATCTTCAAAAGGACGCTTTTGCACCTGTAATTTGTATATTATGTTTAGTTTCATGTTTATGTTGCAGAGTTTCTTCATGAGTTTTTATAAGACTGACTTTGTACTGGGGCAGCTCTAATCAGGTCTTCCATCTGCTCAAAAATACTAGACGTGAATTTTCCTTGGGTTTCCTCTTTGTCTATAAAGGTCTCATAATTATGCCCTTCAAAATGTAATTGAAAGGCAAGATTTATAGGTAAATGTTATGAGTTTAATTATTAACTAGGCTGAGGAAGTATATAGATATCTACATTTATGGCGAATTCTTTCCTGTATAGTTAATTCTTATCTTTTGAAACTACTAAATTCAGGCTGATTTTCCTTATTTTGTTTTCTCTTCAGTCTGCTTTCAATCCAAGAAAGTTTGACTGTATATACTCCTTTTGTTTGGACTTTAGCTTGCTCAGTGTGGGAATGCTACATCCTGCATCTCTCTGGGGTTGTAGCCAAATGCTTTCATCATAGGCGCTACTTCATGGCCTTAGAGTACTGTGAGGAGTAAAACTCAAAGTGACATATCTTTTGTCTTTCCCGTGATAACACAATTCCTCTAGCCTTTACTGCTTCAAATTAAAACCAGTTGCTGAAATTTTCTTTATTTACTTCTTGCAGAACTATTTTGATTTCTTGTAAAACAGGAGTTGTGTATTAATCCATATATTTTTTTCAGTATGTATTATATCTTGCAGGCATTCCTGTGTTGGTGTTTGGCACCCTCCTTTGTTTTTAGTGTTATTCTTGATTCTTTTGAATCATCACAATCAGTTTCTGAGTTATGGAATTGGAAAATATACTCATCGATCCTGAATGCATTGTCTTTTCCAGAAGACACCTTCAAAATAAATTTTGTTACTGTCTACATATTGTTTTATTCAGCTCTTCCTCCTTCACTCATTTTACAAAGTAATTAAATATTCTCTTATTTTCTCTTTCATACCTAACTTCACTATGTCTTGTAAAGAACCACTTCAAGCTGGTGACATTCTTTGTCTTCTTTTGAACATATCATGTCTCCCTCCCCAATGAATAACAATAATTGAGGGAAATTCTGTCATATAACAAAAACACAAGGGACAGTGCTTGTTTTGTTGGACATTTTCAATGAATTTGAGTTCCGGTCTCCTTCTATTTCCAGGTACTTTTATTGTCTGGTTCCTTTTGTCCTCTCCATCCTGAAAATAATTGCTGAACAATTCTCTATAAACATAGATTTCTTGATACTTGAAACTCCTATTGCTTACAAAGCCACTACTAAACTATGTAGTAAACAATTGTTTTCTGCTGCATGTGTATTTACTTGGTTTCTTGATACATTCCTAGATAATATATAGCTAGACCAGTTGTGATGACACAGTAGATACTCAATAATTAAACTGATTAATAAAATGGGACAATTATTTGCTTTTTGGATTTTTATCATATATCATTAATTTTGGATTCTTCTCACTTCATGGCACTCATCTTTCTTGTACTCTTCCTTGTGTCTTGGGGGCATGAAGAATACCTAATCAATATTGAAACTGTTTTGTTGAAAGGAAACCCCATGAAAAATGAAATGAATATCTACTTGACACTTTTAGCTTTCAGCTGAGGTCATTTTTTTTTTTTAAATCAAAGCAAAATATTTTCTGCCATTTTTGACTTATGTGTGAAAAGGAAAGTCAATTTATTCTTTAAAAAGTACACTGACTCTTTAAAAAATTCTATGTTCATGCAGAAGGCAGTTAGAGTCATATATTTCAAAATTTCTTTCTTTTTTTTTTTTAATTTATTTATTATTATTAGACTTCAAGTTGTAGGGTACATGTGCACAACGTGCAGGTTTGCTACATATGTATACTTGTGCCATGTTGGTGTGCTGCACCCATCAACTCGTCATTTACATCAGGTAAAAGGAAAATCTAGAATTAAAGAGAAATGATAAATTATGTTGTATATGATTATGGAATAATGTCTGTGTTAGCAAAGAAGTATACCTTAGTTTTATACAATCTCAGTGCCCTAACTTATGTTTCTAACATTGATGAAACACAAAAGGTTCCACTTACATCAGAGCAAATTATATAGTGGGTTAGAAAAGAGATCTTGCTTTGCTAGCAAGAAATATATGTACAACAGACCAGTTATGATGTCTTTTCTTCCAAAATTTTTCTGTGTAGAGTATTATTTTTTCAACAATTTCTTTGTACTTTACGCTAAAATATTCTTACTGCAACTTAAAACTTTTCCCTGTACCATTGTATTTCTGTGAAATTGGAGGCGTCATTTGACTACAGTAAATACCATCTTTTCAATCACTGGATAAATGTAAAGGAACCTTAGAAGAATATTGCACAAATGCCTTCCCATGTAATACATTCTTCTACTCTGATTACAGTGGGATATTATTTTATTTCTTCCTTCCCATACTCACTCCCTGTTAGTTTAGGATCATATTTCTTATATAGTTTAATACAGAAAATTGAATATATAACAGGGAAGAGTTCAAACTAACCGAAGAACAGTTTTTGCTATGGATGCAGATTTTGCAAAATCATAACCGAATATTGACAATGATTTTCTTTTATTTTGTAGTAATGCTTTTGGCTCTTTTTCTTCTGAAGTGCACCTGTATGAACATACTAGTAAAATTCTACATTGTTGATATTCTGCTCTTACATTACCAAGCATTTTAGAAAAGTACAAGAAAAAGACAAGATTCAACATCACACCAGAAAAAAAACCAAATTAATCCATTTAAAAATGGACAAAAGATCTGAACAGATATCTCTCAAAAGAAGACATACAAATAGCCAACAGTTACATGAAAAAATATTCAACATCTCTAACCATCAGAGGAATGCAAGTCAAAAGTATAATGAGATACTTCTCCCAGTTAAAACAGCATATATATATATATATATATATATATATATATATATATATATAAAGACAGGCAATAATGGATGTTAGTGAGTATGTTGGAGAAGGTGGAACCCTCGTACACTATTGATGGGAAGGTAAATTAGTATAGCCACTACGGAGAACAGTATGGAGATTCCTCAAAAAACTAAAAATAGAACTACCATACAATCCAGCAATCCCACTGCTGAGTTATATTGAAAAGAAATAAAATCAGTATATTGAAGAGATATCTCCCATGTTTATTGCAGCACTATTCACAATAGTCAAGGTATGAAATCATTCCAAGTGTCCTGCGATGGATGACTGGATAAAAAAAATGTGGTGCATATACACAATGGAATATTTATTCAGCCATAATAAAGAATGAAATCCTGTCATCTGCAACAACATAGATAGAACTGGAAGACATTAAGTTAAGTAAAATTAGCCAGGCAGATAAAGAGAATCATTGCATGTTCTCATGCGTATGTGGGAACTAAAAAAATTAAATTCATGGAGATAGGGAGTAGAATGATAGTTACTGGAGGCTGGGAAGGGTAGTGAGGAGGAGGATAGAGAGAAGATGGTCAATGGCTACAAAAAAACAGTTAGATAGAATAAGAGCTAGTGTTCTGTAGCACAACAGGGCAACTATAGCAACAATTTATTGTATGTTTTAAAAATAACTAGAGGAGTGGATATGAAATGTTCCTAGCACAAAGAAATGATAAATGTTTGAGGTGATGGATATCCCAATTATCCCCACTTAATCACTGCACCTTGTATGCTTGTATCAAAATATCACATGTACCCCATAAATGCATACAACTATTACGATCCAAATAATTAAAAAGAAAAAAGTTTAAAAGTTCAAAATTTCAAAGCAAAACCATTGTAATTTTCATTAATTAATGTTACTGCCTCTGACTTTGGAAATTTCAGACAATATATGTTGAGTCTGTTGGTGACAGTCAGAAGCAAATCTAAGCTTCTGTTTATTGTGGTTATGTGATTATAATAAAAATTAAAGAATGTAAGTTGATGTTTACATAGACTTTAAAAAGAGAAAAAAATATGCATAAGAATATGCAAAATATGCTGCATTTTTTTCTGTTGGTAGCAAAATTATTCTTCATCATGATAAAATTTTGGTTCAACACAGTCCTTAATTATTTTTATGAATTTTCACATATTCTATTTTTAAAGCATTTTCATGTTACTTTAGTGAGCCATTTTGGGTATAACATTTTGGATACCAGCTAAAAAGCACGTATAATTCCCATCAATATTAGATTTCTCAGTCCTTTGACTTAAAGCGAGTTTCTTATCGTCCTAAAATCTGGTACAGATATGTTTAATACGTTAAAAAGTCAGGTCCTCGACACATGCCATGCACTAACGCAGATAGATTCTGCGTCTGTTACCATTCTACCATATTCCATTTGTTTCACTCTGCTATGAAGATTTCTCTCAAGCATTTTGAAGAGAAGTGTACTGTGACAAAGACTTTAATGATAAACTCCTTCTCTTTCAATATATTTTCTGGAGTTATACCCATGTATTCTTTATTTTCTGCGTATTTTTGACTTTATGACATTTTTAATAAGCAAGAGAAAACCATGATTATAATTTTGTTAAAAATTGAGAAAATATAATTTGGGTAATTTCATAGTTGACTGTTTTTTATTTTTCATAGCTCCTGTTGAAGTGTTTAAATTTATTTAGTAAAGCTTGTAATGTCATCATGTATACATTTAAAAGAATTCATTTTATGTCCATGGGTAGGGAGCAATGTAGTTTTAAAGACATTAGTCATTTCACTTCATGTTATGAATAATATATTTATGTTCTTTGTTGCACTTTATCTGATAATATATGTGTGCAGCACGTTTCCTCTTTTGCTTGCATATTGTAGCACTTATGATGTATTATGCATAGGCAGTTAGTTCTGTTTATTTTTTTAGAGCCTGTGATCAAATCATTCTGCAGTGAAGTGGAAAAGTGAATCATGCTTAGGACGACTGGGGTCTTTATTAAAGATAAAACCAGGCCGGGCGCGGTGGCTCAAGCCTGTAATCCCAGCACTTTGGGAGGCCGAGACGGGCGGATCATGAGGTCAGGAAATCGAGACCATCCTGGCTGACACGGTGAAACCCCGTCTCTACTAAAAAATACAAAAAAGTAGCCGGGCGAGGTGGTGGGCGCCTGTAGTCCCAGCTACTCGGGAGGCTGAGGCAGGAGAATGGCGTGAACCCGGGAGGCGGAGCTTGCAGTGAGCTGAGATCCGGCCACTGCACTCCAGCCTGGGCCTCAGAGCGAGACTCCGTCTCAAAAAAAAAAAAAAAAGATAAAACCTGGTCCTAACTGTGTTAGTATGAAGGTATAACTAAAAATAGTAATTTGTAAATCATATATTTAAATATTTAAAAGTTTTAATTCAAGGTAAGAAAATGATTACAAAATATGAGCTATCCTCCCTTGATGAATATGCATTTGGAATGAACTGGAAGACCATGTTAGAATTGAAGATTCTTGGAATACTTAGATCTTCACAGGTATACCCAGATACAGGAATATGGCTTCTTAGTTCTTTTGCCAAGATCCGTTTTTCATTACAAGGTGCTTGATGCCTTTTGTACACATGTGTGTACACTTTGGTCCTCATACTCAAGCTTCATCCATAGCTGCCTACTAAGTAATTCCAGAGTTCCAAACTCCCAGAACCTTGGCCTTGTAGTTCCCTTACCCATGTGGAGGGTCAGACCTGAAGAAGGGCAAGAGCAAACTGCTAAAGCGTGCCCTTAGGCCTCATGTTTACACAGCACTGCTGAGAGTACAACACAGAAGTTTAGTCATTTGCTTTATTTAATGGTTGCACTGCTTTAAAGGTTGCATGTGTGTAGATTTTGCAGTCCAAACAGAAAATAGACATTCTGTCCATATATTTACCAATGGATATTTTAGAAGTAAAATGGGTCACGAAGGAAAATATGACTTGTGCTAAGATATGTTACAAATTACATAATTTAAGGAAACTTTTATCATGGCAACAAATACACATCTGTGTATTTGTGCAGTGTAGTTATTACTAGAATGTTAATCACAAAATTCAATATGATTTCCTGTTTTCTGTAAGTGATTTGACATTTGTAGTTTTCACAGAATTAGGGTATTTCTTAAATATGTGTAAGTATATAAACGTCTTATAACGGTTTTTTCTAGTGGTTTAGATATTAATCTGCTGCAAAGATACCCTTTGATATGAAATACAAAAGTCAATTGTATAGAGTGGGAATAGGTAACCTGTAGAATTAAATGGCTCTGCATTAAATTAGGTGTTTGATTCATTTATCTTCAAATCTAAACCAATAATAAAGTAACTAAAGATAATTTTCAACTGCCAGTAATTCTGAAATAGGAAGAATAGTCAACTCCTCCTGGGATTACACCATAGGAGGAAACCACATTCTTCTTTTTTAACTTTGCTGGAATATTCTATGGGATTACACCATGGGGGAAACCACATTCTTCTTTTTTAACTTTGCTGGAATATTCTATCACCCCTGTCCTCTAATCAGACGGAAATATTTGCTCAGATCAATTGTCGATTATTATATTCCCACACCAGACTGAATAGTATGTTACAAGTACACAGGCAAGGACTAAGTGCTCCTTCACTCCTTGTATTTCATCAAACCACATTTCATACCCTTATTTGAAAGCATATTCCTTGTTCTTAACAAGCACGCATTAGGCAAATGGCAATGAAAAATCAACTTTCTATCAGGTCAGCCAAAGACTATCTACACTGTTGTGCTTAGTATGCAGACAAAAGGGCAGGTTCCTCAAGAAAAGGCAGGTTGTAGTTTCACCTGAACAAATATGCAGGGAAATGTATGAAGTGAGATCTTAAAGCGACTTTGTGAACATGAGTTTGGGTCAGATATTAGCTCATTTTGCCTGTAGCGGTTTTGTTGTTGATCAGTGCTTACTGACTACGAGTGACTGTAGCATCTGTTCCAGGCATGCCAAAATCAGTTTGTAAAGGGGTACTATTTGCTGCTATGGTCTTTCCTGTTTTTTAAAAAGCACTTGTATAATTTGTGATAGTATTACAGGGATCACTTTAGAGCAGGAAGTTGGTCTCAATAACATCCTAGCTTCATCTCTGTGGTCATAGGCCTGAATAAGAGAATTTGTTACTAATGAAACTTGCTAATCAGTGCCTCAGCCCACTCATGTGCTGGAAGAGAGAAATTTTTGCATTTGGAAGTTAAAATCCCTACTGACTAGAAATCCTCAGAAAGAAAACTCAGCTGCGATCCACTGGGCTTAGCAGTGCAGTGACATTTATGTGCACACGTTTCCATCATTGAAAGTAAAATAAATTACATGAATTAATTTCAATTACTTTATCAAACACATTTGCCGGATTTAATGACATTTAAATAATTACACATGAGCTATAGAAAGGAACGTGTGTCTGAAATGAGATTCAGTCCTAAGAGAGTAGCAGAATTTTTTCTCTGAAGGGTTTCTGTACCGAGAATGAAGATAAGTGTTCAGTCTTTTTAAATCTTGTTAAGTGCCATTAAATTTCAGAAATAGGCCCAAAATTACAAGTTATAGATTTTTGCATAGGGCCCACCATAAATTGAGTATTAGTAGATCAAGTGACAGTCTCTCCGATTGCAAGTTCTTACTACAGAATTTTTCTTCTTTTATCTAAATGATTCAAGAAACTATATGCATATGGAAACTATACATCAGATTTTTGATGTATGAGGCTAAATTGGACAAGTTTTACCGGCAGTAATGGTGGTGGAGAGCAAGTCTCAGAGTCAGCCCTGAGGAGCTTGGGAGTCTTTTTGATCTCCTTTCCTTCTGTTGAACCCAAGTTAAAATGAACATTCATGGTGTATTGTATTTTGAAGTAGATAAAGTTGGTATGAGGGGTTGTTTGAAGAAAATGGTAATAATGGTAATGTGGAGTCATATGTAATTTCATACCTTTTTGAGCATGAGCAGAGAGATTCTGCATTATTTCTCCCAACTCTAGTAGCTAAGAACCAGGTCCTGCCCATAGTATGGGCCCCAGATCCCAATCTACTGCACACATCTGAAAGGCTGTTTGGTTGACTTCTCTCACTCATTTCCATTAATGATTATTTCCTTTTATTTTTTAATCTAAATCTCAGTTTTTAAAATATCCTCCAAAGGAGGCTCCAGTAGACGTTGAGACCTTAACTTCAAACAAATGAATTTAAAATAGCAGAAGCAAAAATAAAGTAATGATACACAAAGAAGTAGCTTTCAAATAAATACCCAGTTAGAGTACCTAATAAAAGATGAGGAAAGGGAGTTGTGACAATGAGTTCAGGAGACTTTGGAGAGTCATTCACAAGAGAGAGGCTGCGTGGAGTGGTAGAGGGAACATGAGCTTTAAACTCAAGATTGATCAGATTCCAATTTCACTCTTTGACTAATTTTTATGTGAATTAAGCCAATTGCTTGCTTTGGACCTTAATCTGGACCCCAAAATAGAATGAGAATAACATCATCTATCTTTAAGAATTTTTGTGAGATTTGTGAATAATATACACAAAACTACTATTAATAACACACAATATCTTTTATATGAGCACTCAGTAAGTTGTATCTGTTATATGAAAATACTAAGTGAGTGTAAGAGATTGTATCAACGAAAATTGCAGAAGTGGCAAAACTGAAAACAAGAATGAGCATTTACAGTTAACAATTCCAGATAGCTGTTGTATTTGGGAAATGAGGGTAAATGTAGACATGATAAGATTTGGCAGAGAGAAGTTGAAGAGAAGGTGGTGAGAATGTAGGCTTGAAACCCAGACTACTTGGGTTTAAATCCCAGTTTTTTCATCTAAGAGCTGTGTTTTATCAGACCAACTACTTATGTACTCTGTAATTCAGTTTACTCAGCTGTACAACGGGGATAATGACTATCATACCTCCTTCATAGGGTTGTTCTAATAACTGAATTTGGTGATACTTGTAAATCTAGGAGCTAGCACATAGCAAGCCGTAAGTAAACAGATTTCTTTATAATTTTGTTGCCCTGGCCACTATTTGATTCCTTTCCTTTTTGCACTTTCAGACATAGTAAAGAGGAAGGTTACCTTAAAACTATTTTTAAAAAACCGCGTAACTGATTGATTTCTAGCTTGGATGTAAAAAGTCACAAAAACCATTAGTCTTAAATTAATAACCCAAACAAGCCAGATGAGGTATAAAAAATGATAGTTTAAAAACATCATAAAGCTGAACACATAAAGAAACCCAAATGAACAAGACATCAGAGAGTGAGGAACTCTTTACAGGATAGAAGAGATTTATCGCTGTTCTCCTTTCTAGAAGAAGAATTAATCACAGAAAGGATAAGCAGAAACCAGCTGACCTGCTAATGCATGTTTAATAACCATGTGTGGACTCTTGTAATAGATTGGAATTACAAGGGCCGCTGCCATAGAGCAAATTGTCATCCCACCACCAGTTTGAAAATAGCAGTTAAAAATATGTAATAGCATCAAAAACCTCAGAGAAGAAAGAATAAATCTAATAAAAGACATATAACACCTCTACACTGAAAATTATAAAATATTCGGGAGAGAAATTAAAGATCTAAATAAATGGAGAAGTATAGCATGTTCCTAGATAGGAAAATGCAACATTGTTGAAATGTCTAGGCTTCCTAAATTGATAAATAGACTCAATGCAATCTCTATCAAAACGTCAGCAGGCTATTCTGAAGAAATAGACAAGATAGTTCTAAATTATATATGGTAATGAAAAGAAAATAGAATTGCAAAACCTATATTGAAAAAGAACAAAATTGGAGGACTTAGACTACCTGACCTCAAAATTTACCATAAACATATAGTAATCAGGGAACTGTGGTTTGGCATAAGCATAGGCAAATAAATTAATAGAACACAAACAAACAACAAATACTCAGTAAAGTGATTTTCAACTTCAAATACACAGTCAAATGATTTTCAAAGAAGTGCCAAAGCAATTCTTTGGCCAAAGTCTTTTCAACAAATGTTGCTGGAACAACTAGATATCTATATGGAAGAAAATGTAATTTGACTCTTATTCCATATACAAAAATTAATTCAAAATGGATCCCAGACCCAAACATAAAACAAGACTTATAAATCTTCTAGAAGAAAAAGGAAACATATCTTCATGACCTCAGGTTAGGCAAAGATTTATTTGATAGAACACAAAAAACATCAACTATGAAAGACAATAAGTTAATTATTAAAATTAGGCTAAATTTAAAATTCTGCTCATCCAAAGACTCCATTAAAAATTAATAAATAAGTCTCAAACTGAGAAATAAAATTCAAAGAATTTCTGACAACAGACTTGTATACAGAATAGGTAAAAATTTCCTACCAATCAGCTACCAAAAGACAACCCAATTGAAATATGTGCAATAGACTTAGACATTTCACAAAAGAAAATCTATGAATGAACAATAAGTACGTTTAAAAAGTCTTTAACATTACTAGTTATAAGGCTCTGCAAACTAAAGCAACAATGAGATGCTATACTAAACATCCACAGGAGAGGCTGAAATTAAAAGATAAAAAAAAAACTGAAAACATCTAATTTTGGTGAGAATGTGGAGTGAGGAATCTCTCATAGATTGCCAGTAGAGTGTAAAGTGATAAAAATGCTTAAGAAAACTGGCAGTCCCTATGACCTAGCAATACTACTTATAGATATTAACATGACATGTAAAAAAATATAGCAACCAGATTTATAGTAACCAAAACTAGAACAAACCCAAATATCCAACAATGGGAAACTTGATAGATAAATTGTAGTACATTCATACAATTGACCATTATTTAGCAGTTTAAAATGTTGATCTACAGAACAACATGGAGGATAACCAACAGCATTATATTAAGTGATAAAAAGGATAACCAACAACATTGTATTAAGTGATAAAAAGTATATACTGTAGGATTTTATTTGTACGAAATCTGAATACAGGCAAAAATAATCTATGCTGATAGAAATCTCATAGTTCTTGTGGGGATGGGGACAGAAATGGATTGGAACAGAGCACAAGGGATGTTTTTAAATGTACTTTTTGAATGTTGGTTACATGGCTGTGTATAATCGTCAAAGCTCATCAAACTGAACAATTGAAGTTTGTGCATACTATTTTTTTTTTTTTTTTTGAGATGGAGTCTCACTCTGTTGCCCAGACTGGAGTGCAATGGCGTGATGTCGGCTCACTGCAACCTCTGCCTCCCAGATTCTAGTGATTCTCCCGCCTCAGCCTCCAGACTAGCTGGGATTACAGGCACATGGCCCGTGCCTGACTAATTATTATCATTATTATTATTTGTATTTTTAGTAGAGATGGGGTTTTACCACGTTGGCCAGGCTGGTCTCGAACTCCTGACCTGAAGTGATCCACCCACCTTGGCCTCCCAAAGTGCTGGGATTACAGGCATGAGCTACTGTGCCTGCTGTGCATACTACTGAGTGTTAATTATATCTCAATAAATAAAAAGATAAATAAAAACAAGTGAAAACAAGCAGAGAAAAAGGTATCTGATCATTGGTTTAAAAAAAGTCACAGAACACCCAAAACCAGTTTGATCTCCAAATGGTGAAAAGAGAAGTCAAAGAATAACACATAAAGAATGCAAAAATAATCATTTGCTCCATTTACTCGTCAGTAGAATAGAATTATTCCCCAAATACAAAATCCTTTTGTCCTGAAATATGTCACACTGTCAGTGCTCAGCTATCCTGAACGGTGTCTCTGATCCCCAGGGTATTCTAAGGTATTCTAATCTTTAGTGCAGTCGATTTCATATGTTTAAATTGACTAACATTTCTGCTTTGTTGTAAATAAAACAAACTGTGCAACAACCCAACATTTTATGCATCTTAGATTTTGATCAGAAAGCAATTCCATGCAATACAACCGATCAGGTTTTTATTGCTTGACCCTCTATTTTGCCAAATATGTGATAAGGATACATGTGGAGATATTTCAGAGGCAGAAAGTATATACTGGACTTCAGTGAGGTTAGATGAAGGATATTTGAAGCTCTGCATAAGGAAAAGGTTGATGGAAGCAAACTCTACTTAATGGAACATGATAAATTTTCTAAGGCTGTAAATATTCTATAATCACTTGATAAATAATTCTGTGTACTCCTGTATTTTAGAAATGCAGTCTCCTGCTACATTTTAAACAGCTGTAAGTCCACTACCTTCAAAATATGTGCATCCTTAGTTGTCAACCTGTTGTAAGGACATATCATGTTCAAATGCTTTGGAATTATTTTTATTGCTGTGTTGGTATAATTATTCCGAGTGCTGAAGTCAGGAGTGACAACTATTGAGGTGCCACAGTAAGCTTTTTATGCTACTGTCACTCCAGTTTAACCTTTTGCCTGAGGAAAATATATCCTCTCTTTCCTAGATTAGCTGAAAAGCATCTAAATACATAATTTGTAGTGCTGCACTCATTTTATTCAGATCACCTTGGAATTCAAGTTACTTATCACTTTTAGCAAGTTTTCTCCTGCTAGAACTTTTGGGAAAAAAGCACAGAGTTGTGATGGTATTGTTGAATTGAGCTCTTGTATTGATTTAAGATGCCTCCATTAGATATTTTGGAGCTGCCTCCATTCCGAGGGTGAATTCTTGAACTGAGAGAGTGTTCTGCCCTGGGACCATGGCACTGGTCCATAAAGCAGAACAGATGCTACTTTTTTCTTTTAGGATTTTTATTGTTGTTGTGGTTTGTTTACTAAACTGAAAAAATGACTCTCTTTTTCTTTATTTGAGTGTGTGATGCTTAGCCTGTTTGGGTGGATGGGAGATATTAGCGTAAATGACTTTTTTCTAATTTATCCAGCTGATGCTGAGTGACTTACTATAACACCTAAATAGAAAAAAAAAAAAGCATATTATACACACATACACACACATATACATGTACATAAAATATACAGATGCATATATACATATGCATATATATCCTCTTGCCCACATGATCTGTCCAGCTATTATAGAAAAATATAGCTGGTTAATTGACCATGTAAGGATTATTCTTTAGCCATAATTGTCCCATTCACAGAGAATTTTGCAGGACAAATAAGCAGGATAAATCAAAGTGGACTTATGCATAACTTTCACCAAATAATTTTACCTTTAAATATCTACTCTATAGAAATATTTGTACATTGTTAAAGATATATGACATTAAAACATTTTTGTGATATCAAAAATTTGAAACTAAATGTCCATCAATAAATTATGGCACATTATTTCTATCAATATTGTGCAGTTACAAAAATAATGGTATAGATGTCTATGTAGACAGATATCTTCAAAGGTGTTGGTAAAGGGAAAATACAATTCACCGACCATAATCCCATTTATAATAAACAAAAAACCCACAAACAACTATCCTTTATGTATGCCCAAAAGTTTTGGAAAGAAATCTTAAACTGTTATTTGTCTAAGGGAGAGAGAGGGATTAAGAAAGGAATATTGAAGGAGAATAATTTTTTTTCTCTATACTTTCATGTTGAATTTTAAGATTGTATTTATGTGTATTTGTTTATTTAAACATAAGAAAAAATGGGTTATTTCCAAGACTTCTTTTTAAATAATTTTTATCTATCTAAGAAGCAGCAAATCCCAAAATTAGAACAAAATTCACAATAATGAAAATGATATGATAATGTAAAAGATATTGATAGATTGAAAAGATTGCTATTTAAATGTGTAGCTTCACAATCCATATTAAAATATCTTACAACAAATTTTTCATTTTTTTATAAATAGTTAAAAAGTGCAATTTGATTATTTCCTAGTTAGAGTATGAGATCTCTCTACTGCATGCATTTTATAAGTGAATGATTGTTTACGTAGCCACCTGTAGTGAGTGAGTTCAATGGTGACTCTCCAAAACATATATCCAAGTTCTAATCCCCAGAACCTGTGAATGTGATATTATATTTACAAATAAAATATTTGCAGATGGGATTAAAGAGCTTGAGATGAGACCAAGATCTAATGACAAGTGTGCTGGTGAGAGACAGCAGACAAAGATATAGATAAGGCCATATGCAGATGTAAACAAGTATTGAAGTGATGCAACCACCAACCCAATAAGGCCTGGAGCTACCAGAAACTGGAGGAGCAAAGGAATGATTCTCCCCTAGAGTCTTTGTGGCCCTGCTGACACCTGGATTTTGGACTTTTGGCCTCCAGAACTGTGAAAGAATAAAAAATCTATCATTTTAAGCCATCAGGTTTATGGTATTTTGTTACAGCAACCACAATATACCATCCATCTCCTAAATAATATTTGATAGGTTTAACATGCAGAAGACATCTTAGAATTTTAAAACCAAGATCATTTCAAATTTCCTCTTAAATTTTGAGAAAAAGAATATCCACTAAGTAATTACAATATGGACTAACAGAGAAATGAACATCATCCCATGTGTTTTCCCAGAACCACTGAATGCTGGAAGATTTCTTAGAGATCGTCTGGTCTAGTGATCATACACAGAAGAGCCCATGGGTATCAAAACAGAGTTGTGAATGTTGTCATTTGGCTGAGCATAGGACTGAAGTGAGTGGTGAATGGTAGAAAAGTAGTATCTGGTATACCAAACAGCATTGCAAATAAATCAATTAGAAACCCCAGGAAGACAAAAGAAATATATCTTTATTTGGCTACCCATTAAAACTCAGGGGCTTCTACACCAAAATGAAGAAGAGGAGGGATGGAGCAAGATGGCAGAATAGAAGCCTACACCATTCATATTCCCTGCAGAAACACCAAATTTTAACAACTGGATACAGAAAAGCACCATCACAGGTACCAAAACTCAGGTGAGCAATCATAGTACTTGGTTTTAACTTTGTATCATTGAAAGAGGCATAGAGAAGGGTTGGAGAGACAGTTTTGAACCAGTGACATCATCGCTTCCCAATTTCCTGGCGGTGGTTCTGTAGTGCAGAGAGCCTGTGCATTTGGAGGAGGGAGAACACAGTGACTGGGAGGCATACAGCGATCTCATTGCTACTCTGTCATAGCAGAGAGAAAAGCCAGGCTGGACTCAGCCAGTGCCAGCACATGGAGGAAGCATTTGGACCAGACCTAGCCAAAGGGGAATCACTCATCCCATTGGTCAGAACTTCAGCTTCTTGGAAAACCTTGCCACCATGGGCCAAAGTACTCTGGGGTCTTAGGTAACCTTGAAAGGCAGTCCACAAGGACTGCAATTCCTAGGCAAATCCCAGTGCTGGGCTGGGCTCAGAGCCAGAGGACTAGGAGGCACATGACCTAGGGAGACAGAGCTGGGGTGGCTGAAGAAGTGCTTGAGGCAATTCAACTCCAACCCTAGGCAGAGCAGCTTGTGGCAACAAAAGTGTCTTATTTCTTCTACTTAAGGCAAGGAGAGCAAAGAGTAAAGAGGAACTGTCTTGCATCTTGGTTACCAGCTTAGCCACAGTAGGATATGGCACCAGTCAGGGTTACAGTGTCCCCTTTTCAAGCCCTGTTTCCCGTATGACATTTCTAGACACATGTTGAGCCAAAAAGGAACCCATTGCCTTGAAGGAAGGACCCAGTCCTGGTGGATACATTACCTAATGACTAAAGATTCCTTGGTGCCTGAATAACCAGCAGAGATAACCAAGTAGTATGCTGTGGTCTTTGGACTCTGAGACATGCTGACTGTAGACATGACTCAGCACATTCCCAGCTGTGGTGTCTCCAGTAAAAGATATTTCTGTTTGAGAAAAGCAGAGAGAAAAGTAAATGGGACTTTGTCTTTCACCTAAGGTACCAGGTCCACCACAGTGGGGTAGAGCCGTAAGCAAACATGTGGGGTTCCTGATTCCAGAACTAAGCTCTTGGACAGCCTTTCTGGATCTGCCCTGAGGCCAGAGCAGAGCTCACTGCTCTGAAGGCTGAGTTTCAGGACTGGCAGCATTCACCACAAGATGAATGAGGAACATCGGTGGTGACCTGGCAGAACACCATGATGGGCCAGTGGTGGTGGTGCTGCTCATAGGGAGGCTCCTCACCTATGGAAAGGAGAGGAAAGAGTGGGGAGAAATATATATATTGTGGTTTAAGTGCCAGCTTAGCCACAGAAGAATAAAACATAAGGCAAATTTCTAAGGTTCTTGACTCTAATCCCTGACTCTCAAGCGGCATCTCTGGACCTACCTGGGGGAACTCAGCACCCTGAAGGGAAGGACACAAACCTCACTGGCTTCACTTGCTGATTGTAGAGCCCTGGGGCCTTGAGTGAACAAATGTAGTAGCCAGGTAGTTGTTACAACGGGCCTTGGGCAAGACCCAGTGCTGTGCTAACACTAGGATGGTGCTTTTATGACCACACCCCTAGTTCCAGACAGCTCAGCACAGAAAGAGAGAAACTCAGTTTGGGAGAAAGTAAGGGAAAAAACAAGAGTCTCTGCCTGTTTACCCAGAGAATTCTTGCAGATCTTATCCAAGACAACCAAGGTGTTATCTCTGTGAGTCTGCAAAATCCACAGTGATATTGGACTTGGGGCCCAAGTCCCTTCAAATACCTGGAAATACTTCTCGAGAAGGATGGGCACAAACATCACTGATCATTAGAGAAAAGCAAATCAAAACCACAATGAAATACCATCTTACACCAGTCAAATGGCTATTATTAAAAGTCAAAAAACGGATGCTGGTGAGACTGTGGAGAAAAATATATGCTTATATATTGTTGGTGGGAATGTAAATTAGTTCAACCATTATGGAAAACAGTGTGGTGATTCCTCAAAGACCTCAAGATAGAAATAACATTCGACTCAGCAGTCCCATTACTGGGTATATGCCCAAAGGAATATACTATTATGAAGACACATGCATGTGTATGTTCATTGCAATACTATATACAATAGCAAAGGCATGAAATCAACCTAAATGCCCATCGATGATAGACTGGATAAAGAAAGTGGGGTATATATATACCATAGACTACTCTGTAGCCATAAGAAAGAACGAAATCACATTATTTGCAGGGACATGGATGGAGCTGGAGGCCATTATCCTTAGCAAATTAATGCAGGAACAGAAAACCAAATACCTCATGTTCTCACTTATAAGTGGGGGCTAAATGCTGAGACACATAGAGGGGATCAACACACACTAGGACCTATCGGAGGGTGGAGGGTAGGAGGAGGGAGAGGACCAGAAAAATAACTAATGGGTACTAGGCTTAATGCCTGGGTGATAAAATAGTCTGTACAGCCAACCCCCATGATACACATTTACCTATGTAACAAACCTGCATATGTACCCAGTTTTTTAAAACTGGGCAAGAGCTCTGAATAGAAATTTATCAGAAGAACACACGCAAATGACAAACAGGCATATGATAAGGTGTTCCACATTATTAATCATCAGAGAAATGCAAATCAGAACTACAATGAGATCTCATCTCACGCCAGTTAAAATTGCTTTTATTCAAAAGACAGGCAATATTAAATGCTAGTAAGGATGTGGGCAAAAGACAACCCTTTTACCCTGTTGGTGGGAATGTAAATTAGTATAACCACTATGGAGAACAGTTTGGAAGTTCCTCACAAAACTAAAAATAGAGCTACCATATGATCCTGCAATCCCACTCCCAGGTATATACCCAAAAGAAGGGAAATCAGTATATTGAAGAGATATCTGCACTCCCATGTTTGCTATAGCACTGTTTATAATTGCCAAGATTTGGAAGCAACCTGTGTCCATAAACAGATGAAAGGATAAAGAAATGTGGTTTTTATGCACAATGGAGTGCTATTTAGCCATAAACAAATAAGATGCTGTCAATTACAACAACAGGGATGGGACCGAAGGTCATTATGTTAAGTGAAATAAGTCAAGTACAGAAAGACAAACATCACCTGTTTTCACTTATTTGTGAGCTGCAACAATCAAAACAATTGAACATACGGAGATAGAGAATAGAAGGATGTTTACCAGAGACTGGGAAAAGTAGTGGGGACACTGTGGGGAGATGGGGATGGTTAATGAGCATAAAAAATAATTAGAAAAATGAATACCTAGTATTTGATAGCACAGCAGTGTGACTATAATTAAAATAGTTGTATATTTAAAAATAGCTAAACAATTACAATTGGATTTTCTTTGTAACAGAAAGGTTAAAAACTTAAGGATATGGATACTCCATCTCCATAATGGGATTATTACACATTGGATGCCTGTATCAAAATATCTCCTGTACCCCATAAATATATATACCCACCCTGTTCCCACACAAATTAAAACTAAAATTTTTTTAAGTGAAGAAAATGGAAACTGTAAGAAAATTTGCCGTTCCTGCCACAATATCTAAGTAGCAGCTCAACCTGGATAATAGTCCCAGCTCCCTCCCTCCTACTCTAGTGTGGTTCTCTCTCCTAATATCTCTTTATCTCTGCTAATCAGAATGGAAAGAAACTAAAATATATTGGCCAGCATGAGTCAGACACCATGCCAGGCTCCTTCAGATACGTAATCTCATTTAATTTTACCAACAGCTCTGTGAGGTTGGTAAGTTTCCTCCAGATTCAGTAACTTGCCTAAGGTCACTCAGCTAGTAATGAAAGTGCCACTGACTGCAGAGCCTCAAACTGGTTCCAAGACTTAATACTGCTTCCAAAAGAGGGCACAACAACTGTGAGGTTTTGGGGAAAGTACAAATATATTCTCTTTCTATAGAGAGGTCATAGTTGTTAATAGTCATATTAATTTTTAATATGCTTGAATTAGAAAAAAAGATGTTTCTTGAGTGATACAATTACCCTCACTACTTTTTTTCCTGATACTCACATATATAAGTTATTCTCTTACTCTTTCGGCTTTATAAAAATTTCCTTTCCCCTAATAAATCCAAGACAACAGCCTTATTGCTTAAATTTTTATAAAATTATTTTCCAGCTGCCAAAATTATCAAATTACTTTTGGAATGTGATCTATTTCCTCTGTACTTGCTAAATGAAGCAATTCTTTTGTGTATCTGTCTTTTTATTTAAACAGTTGTGCCTTTAGAAATTCTGTCTTTTGGATTTTGCACGTTTTAAGAGCTAACTTTGGCTATGCTAGAAGAAAGTAATTTGTTTTTTCATTGACACATGGGGAAAATGCACTTTTAGATAATATATTTTGAGAAGGAGCCTTTTGCCCGTAGTCATTCTGCCAAATGCCATGCGAACTTTCTAGTTGTTTTCATCATTTAACCAATAAATATTTATTCATGGCCTATTATGTGCTCAGCATGTTACTTGTAGACTATTTTAGATATTTTAAAAGAAATATGAGAAGAAATATATGAATTCAGCATTTAGAAGACTGCAACTTAGCTGTGGAAATAAAACTAACATATGAAGAATCAGAGATGTGGGTGCCTAATAGGGCATCAGGAACTAAAAAATCAAACAGTTTGGTATGAACCAAAGTAGTCAGAGAAGATTTCATTGAGATCGTGGAAACTGAGACTAGAAAATTGGTAAAATGGAGGACATAAATAAGAGCATATTATTTTTGTGTGTGTGGTAGAGAATAGACTTAAGGAAAGGAAATGTAGAAATTTGTGTATTTGCAGGACAATGAGTAGATTAACCTCATTAAGGAAAAATAAGGTAAGAAAGAAATAAGAAATGAAGAAATTAAGGAATTAGGTATGGTAGCCAAATGGTGTGGTTCCAAAACACATTAAGTGTTTCAGAAACTAGTCTAAGGAGTTTAGATTTGAAATCAGATGATAATGAATCTTTTCATGACTAAAAATAAAAAAAGAAAAGGAATTTTTAAAGAAGATGTAGCAGAAAAGCATATGACAGTTTTATTAAAGAAAAGGCAAGGTCAGTCCTAGAGTCCAGGAAATATATCAGCTAAAATAGTGCTGTGATGATCTGGTTGTGAGATAGAGAGGGCTTGGACTAGAGTAGTGGTAGTTGGAATGAAAGGGATAAGGCAAATTCTTCAAAGAGGTATTGAAGGAAGAAACAGTGGGAATTTCTTAGAGATTAGAGAATGGAGATGCCAGTAGGCAGCCAGCAAGAACATATTATGATTGAGTAGGGAAGGAGATGCATATTTATTAATGGCCAGATACTAAATGTCACAGCTGAAGCAGTGAGGATATATGACACCAGTCAAACTATAGGGAAAAAAACAGAGGGGTGAACTTAAAGAACACTCCACAGGTAGAAACATAGTGGAGAAGCTAAGTGGCATCAAAGAGATGGAAGAAGCCCTTAAAGTGCCAAGGATGCCAAAGAATGAGGAAATGTCACTAGGGGGTTGTTCATAGCAGCAAACACTATAAGGTGCTGAATGACAAGTCTGAGGAAAGGCAAAGGTCATACACTTAGCAGAAAGAGATAACTGGTAACCCTTGAGGAAATAGTTTCATGGAGTGGTATGCACTGAAGCAGATGACAAAAAGGATAAGAAGGAATTAGAATCGTTAAAGAGAGGAGGTGAAAGATGTAGATCAAATATTTTAGGAACTTGGCAGCACAACCAGAGAGGAACATTAGTTAGTAAATATAATAGACAGGTGGGAACAAAAGAAAAATGTTATGATAGCTATCCTCCAATATGGCGTCCAATGATCTTAGTCTCCTGGTATTCACTCCCCTCTGTAGTTCCCTTTCACATGGAATAGTGCTGACTTGTGTAAGCAATAGTAAATTGAAAAAATAATGGTGTATGATTTCTGATTCTAGGTCATAAAAGTGTTATAGGTTCTGTCATGCCCTTTCCTAGGTTGCTCATGCTGGGGGAAGCTAGCTGTCATGTCATGCTGACACTCAAGTAACTCTTAAAGAGGAACTTTTCCAACAGCCAGCATCATGGCAGGGAGCTGTCTTATGTGCATATTTTCCAGGTCCAGTCAAGTCTTCCGATACCTGCAGAAATGGCTGACATCCTGACTGCAACCTCTTAAGTGATCCTAAGTCAGAACCACCCAGGTAAGCCACAACTGAGTTCCTTTCCCACAGAAACTGTGAATTAATAAGTGTTTATTGTTTTAAATCACTAAGATATTAAATGATCCTAAGGCAGAACCACCCAGGTAAGCCACAACTGAGTTCCTTACTCACAGAAACTGTGAATTAGTAAGTGTTTATTGTTTTAAGTCACTAAGATCTTGCATAATTTGTTATGTGATATAGACAACTAATACAGATTTCTTTAGATGCTTTCTTTGATATATGCTTATCTTTTTTTTTTTTTTTTTTTTTTTTAGTTTACAAAAACCTGAATTGTTTTAAGGATTATTGAAACACTGGGCGCCCCTCCCCAAGCCTCACTGCTGCCTTGCAGTTCGATCTCAGACTGCTGTGCTAGCAATGAGGGAGGCTCCATGGACGTGGGACCCTCCGAGCCAGGCACAGGATGTAATCTCCTGGTGTGCCGTTTGCTAAGACCATTGTAAAAAAGGCAGTATTATGGTGGAAGTGACCCAATTTTCCAGATGCCATCTGTCACAGGTTCCCTTGGCTAGGAAAGGGAATTCCCTGAC
The DNA here is from genome assembly GCF_047675955.1 of Chlorocebus sabaeus. Taxonomy (NCBI): domain Eukaryota; kingdom Metazoa; phylum Chordata; class Mammalia; order Primates; family Cercopithecidae; genus Chlorocebus; species Chlorocebus sabaeus. Next base: position 63,007,845 of record NC_132924.1, read on the forward strand.
CCCTTGTGCTTCCCAGGTGAGGCAATGCCTCACCCTGCTTCGGCTCAGGCTCGGTGGGCTGCACCCACTGTCCTGCACCCACTGTCCGACAAGCCCCAGTGAGATGAACCCAGTACCTCAGGTGGAAATGCAGAAATCACCCATCTGCTGCGTCTCTCTAAGAGCTATAAATCAAAACCACAATGGGATACCATCTCACACCAGTTAGAATGGCAATCATTAAAAAGTCAGGAAACAACAGATGCTGGAGAGGATGTGGAGAAATAGGAACACTTTTATACTGTTGGTGGAACTGTAAACTAGCTCAACCACTGTGGAAGGCAGTGTGGTCATTCCTCAAGGATCTAGAACTAGAAATACCATTCAACCCAGTCATCCCATTACTGGGTATATACCCAAGGGATTATAAATCATGCTGCTATAAAGACACATGCACACGTATGTTGATTGCGGCACTATTCACAATAGCAAAGACTTGGAATCAACCCAAATGTCCATCAGTGACAGACTGAATTAAGAAAATGTGGCACATATACACCATGGAATACTATGCAGCCATAGAAAAGGATAAGTTCATGTCACACACTGGGGCCTGTTATAGGGTGGGGGGAGGGAGGAGGGATAGCATTAGGAGATATACCTAATGTAAATGACTAGTTAATGGGTACAGCACACCAACATGGCACATGTATACATATGTAACAAACCTGCACGTTGTGCACATGTAGCCTTGAACTTAAACTACAAATAAAGGATTATTGAAATGATTCAAGATGAGAACAATAATAAGATAATTGTAATACTAAATTCTGAGTAGCTGGAAAACTAGGGGAACCAAAATACAGCTGGGGAGAAATATTTTCAAAAAGCAGAGGTGGGCTCTTTTCTGAGAGTAATGGGAAGTCCTAAATGATGTAGATTCCCATTACCTTCTAAGATGAAGACAAGAGTGCCTGAAATAATTCATATAATATCAGATCAATTTACTAAATACTTCACATGTACCTAACCCTATATTTTTATATTGTTACCTAAATAGGCTAGCAGAAGGTCTACTTACTCTTAATAAGACATTTGGTAGAGACAAACAGTGAAAATACTAATTTCATTTCTCACAAGGACCTGGCACCTGGTAGGAAATGCATTAAATGTGCATGTATTAAATGTACATGTAACACTTTATAATAAAATGAGTAGTTTTGCTTTTGGTTATCTACATGATTTTCTACAGGGACTTAAAAAAAACTCATTTATACTTATTATGGTATCAGGGGGCTATCTGCATGAACTCTGTGGTTCCTATTTGTCACTCAGGTCTAATGGATTTTTGGACTTGTGGCTGTGTTCTAAAAGGTTGACTTGGTTGTTATTGTAATAAAAAAGGTTGGATTGCAGTGAATGTGAGATTACATAGATTTGGCATGTAAACTGATTTTGACCATAGATAGGTGTTCAGATTCTGCTATGAGCTCTTTGATATGTATCTCCAGGGAGGGGAATGTTCATTTATTTAATGCATCAATCAATATTGTTAGAACATAATCATTGGTACGTTACTATATTAACACCTCTAAGAGCTATAAAATTTAATTGGAAAAGAGTCTTTCCTCAAGTAGCTTATAGTCAAACATGATTGTTATAGGCAAAGGTGGTCTGGGTGTCAGAGAAAAAATAGCAGAACAAAAAGTGCGTGTATGTCCTGATTGCCTCACATGGTTATTGTGATCTTCTTAGAGTGCTTTTTCGGATGGGATGAAGAAAGTGAAGTATGTTAGCATTCTGACATGAATTTACAAGCAGCATTTTAGCATCTAAAATATTGTTACTAGTGACCAAGACAACCTTAATGTTCTCAGACTGGTAGTTATCTACACTGTTTTGGCTCTTCGTTGTGAAGGAAGTGAGTGCTAGACATCTCCAGTCAGATATCTGGAACTGGATCTCCTGACAGTTTTACCACCCAGGAAATGCCTTTCTGAAGAATCTAGAACCATCTTTTTGAAGTGTTAATATCAAATAAGACAGCACCTCATCTTCCAGTCTCTGTGGTTCTGCATAGGCCTAATTTAGATGGGCACCGATTAGCAAACAGAGGTATCCTAATCACAGAGAAAAACATTTGTGAATTGTGGAATAATAGGAATGACCCAATGTGCTGGACACATCTCATTGATCAACTTTCCCCTTAATGTCCTTCAGTGCTTTTCTACTAGCTCACCTTAAAAACCTTCCTTTTGTTTCAGCAGAGTTGAGTTCAGTCTCTCTCCCCTATTGCAACAGACTGAGTAAAGTCTTCCTTCATGCTTAAATGTAGAAAAAACTGTTTATATTTGAGGTACACAATATGGTAAACATATAGTAAAATTATTACTATAGTCAAGCAAAGTAGCATATTCATCTCCTCACACAGTTGGACTTGTGATATCTCCAAAAATATGGAGATAACCAAAATATATACAATACATATATTTAAAAAAGTTTTTGAGACAGTCTTACTCTGTCATCCATGCTGGAGTGTAGTGACTCAATTATGGCTCACTGCCACCTTGGGCTCCTGGGCTTAAGGAATACTCCCACCTCAACCTCCTGATTAGCTGAGACCACAGGCACATGCCACCATATCTGGCTAATTTTTTTTTTTTTTTTTTTGTAGAGATGGGGTTTTGTCATGTTACCCAGGCTGGTCTTGAGCTCCTGAGCTCAAGCAATCAGCCTGCATCAGCTTCCCAAAGTGCTAGGATTACAGGCATGAGACACAGTGACCGACCTCATTAATATTAACTATAGTCATACTGTACACTAGATCTCTAGATTTATTCATAACTGCAACTTGGTACCCTTTGACCAACATCTTCCCATTTGCCTTGAAGTGATTGTCTCCCCTGCAGGAACACCAAATTGAACAACTATCCACACATGAAAGCACCTTCATAAAAATCAAAGTCAGGTGAGCAATTACAGTAGCTGAGTTTAACATCATATCAAGGAAAGAGGCACTGAAGAAGGTAGGAAAGACAGTCTTGAATTGCCAACACCACTCCTTCCCCAACCCCTAGCCCTGCTGTGTGGTATGGGGGGAGAAAATCTGTGTGCTTGGGGAAGGAAAGAGAAGTGATTATGGGACTTTAAATCGGAACTCAGTGTTGCCCTGTCACAGTAGAAAAGAATAGAGAAAAATTCAGCCAGCACCCACAGAGGAAGCGTTTAGACTAGCCCCAGTCAAAGGGGAATTATTTGTCCCAGCCGTTGGAAGCTGGATTCCAGCTAGCCCCACCACCATGGGCTAAAGTGCTCTGGGATTTTAAATGAACTTGAAAGGCAGTCTAGACCTCAAGGACTGCAATTCCTCGGCAAGTCCTGATGTTGTTCTGGGCTAGGAGCCAGTGAAGTTGGGGTGCATGTGACCCAGTGAGATACCAGCTGGGCTGGCAAAGGGAGTGCTTGCGTCACCCATCCCCCAACCCCAGGCAGCACAGTTCGCAGCTCCAGAAGAGACTCGTTCCACGTGATGAAAAGAGAAGGTAGAGTAAAGAGAACTTTGGTGGCCGGGTGCAGTGGCTCACGCCTGTAATCCCAGTACTCTGGGAGGCCAAGGTAGGTGGATCACCTGAGGTCAGGAGTTCATGACCTGCCTGGCCAACATGGCAAAACCCCATCTCTACTAAAAAATACAGAAAATTTGCTGGGCGTGGTGGTGGGCAGGCACCTCACCAAATGAAATAACTAAGGCACCGGTAACCAATCTTGGAGATAACAGAGATATATGGCATTTCAGACAAATAATTCGAAATAGCTGTTTTAAGGAATCTAAATAAAATTCAAGATAACACAGAGAAGGAATTCAGAATTCTATCAGATAAATTTGTCAAAAAGATTGAAATAAGTTTTAGAAATCTAAGCAGAAATTCTGGTTGAAAAATTCGATTGACAAACTGAAGAATGCATCCGTGTCTCTCAAAAGCAGAATGAAACAAGCAGAAGAAAGAATAAAGAAAGCCCTTTAAGACAGGCTATTTGAAAATACATAGAGAAGATAAAAAAGAATAAAAAGGAACAAAACATGCCTAAAAGATCTAGAAAATAGTCTCAAAAGGGCCAATCTAAGAGGCATTGGCCTTAAATAGAAGGTAGAGAGAGAGAAGTTGGGTTAGAAAGTTTATTCAAAGAGATAACAGAGAACTTCCCAAACCTAGGGTGAGGACTCAATAGTCAAGTACAGGAAGGTTATAGAACACCAATCAGGTTTAACATAAAGAAGATTACCTCAAGACATTTAACAATCAAATCCCAAAGGTCCAGGATGAAGAAAGGATCCTAAAAGCATTAAGAGAAAAAAAATTGAAACATAAAGGAGCTCCAATATGTCCAGTAGCAAACTTCTCAGTCAAAACCTTACAGACCAGGAGAGAGTAGCATGACATATATAAAGTGCTGGAAGAAAAAAAAAAAACAAAAAACTGTTATCCTAGTATAGTATATGCAGTGAAAATATTCTTCAGACATGAATGAAAAAATAAAGACTTTCCCAGATAAACAAAAGCTAAGGGATTTTGTCAACACCAGACCTGTCTTATAGGAAATGCTAAAGAGAGTTCTTCAATCTGTAAGAAGAGGACATTAATGAGCAATGAGAAATCATCTGAAGGTACAAAACTCACTGGTAATATAAGTACACAGACAAATACAGAATACTATGACACTCTAATTGTTGTGTGTAAACTACTCATATCTCGAGTAGGAAGATCAAAAGATAAACCTATCAGGTCAGTGCAAGTGTGCACTTGAATGCTGCTGCATTACCACTGTGAGTGTGGATCCTGCACCACCATACCAACAAAGTACTTTGGCCAGCAACCCTCATCAAAATGTTTTTGCCATCAGATTGGGAACACCTTGGCCCCTACAGCAAGTGAGTGATTAACCTTGAGGTGCCAGAGGACAAAGCCATGGGCATGATACCAGTCCCTCAGGGTTAGAGCACACAGCCCAGGAGAGCTAAGCTAAGCCTTGGCCCACTGAAATCATTCAGAAACAAAGCCAGTCAACTGAATTCAACTTATACTAAATTCAAACCCTCAAGGGCATTGGGGGATATGAAAGCAACACTTACCAGCAACTTCAAAGATGAAAGGAACATCTGCCTACACAGATGAGAATCAATGAAGAACTCTAGCAACTAAAGAGGCCAGAGTGTCTTCTCATCTCCAAGCCACTACTCTAGCTTCCCGCAATGGTTCTTAACCAGGCTGAAATGACAGATGTAGAATCAGAATCTGAATAGGAACAAATACCATCAAGATTCAAGAGAAAGTCAAAACCCAAACCATTGAATCTAAGGAATCCAATAAAACAATACAAGAGCTAAAATATGAAATAGCCATTTTAACAAAGAACCAAACTGATCTGATAGGGCTGAAAAACTCACAATAAGAATGTCATAATACAATCAGAAGTTTTAACAGCAGAATAGACCAAGCTGAAGATAGAATATCAGAGTTCAAAGACCAATTGTGGAAATCAACTCAGTCAGACAAAAATCAATAAAATACAAAACTTCTGGGACATATGGGATTATGCAAAGAGACCAAACTTAAAACCCATTGGCAGTTCTGAAAGGGAGAGAAAGCAAGCCATTTGAAAAACATACTTAAGGATATTGTTCACAAAAATTTCCCCAATCTGACTGGAGAGGTTGACACACAAATTCAGGAAATTTGGAGAACCCCTGTGAGATACTGCATAAGATGACCATCTATAAGGCACATAGTTATCGGATTCTCTAAGGTCAATGTGAAAGAAAAACTATTAAAGGCATCTAGAGAGAAGTGGGTGGTCACCTATAAAAGGAACCCAATGAGGCTAACAGTGGACCTTTCAGCAGAAACCCTGCAAACCAGAGAGATTGACTGCCTATATTCAGCATTATTAAAGAAAAGAAATTCCAGCCAAGAATTTAATATCCAGCCAAACTAAGCTTCATAAGTGAATGAGAAATAAGATTCTTTTCAGAAAAGCAAATGTGCAAATGCTAGGTAATTCATTGCCACCAGACCTGCATTACAAGAGGACCTTAAGAGAGTTCCAACCATGGCAGTGTTGTTACTGGCCACGAGAAAAACACACCTAAGCACATTCAGCATTGACACTATAAAGCAACCACACAATCAAGTCTGCATAATAACCACCTTACAACACAATTACAGGATTGAATTTGCACATATTAATATTAATCTTGAATGTAAATGAGCTGAATGCCCTACTTAAAAGGCACAGAGTGGCAAGTTGGATAAAGAAGCAAGCCCCAATGATATGCTGTCTTCAAGGGACTCTTCTCACATGCAGTGACACCCATAACCTCACAGTAAAGAAATGGAGAAAAATGTACAAAAAAATGGAAAAGTAAAAAGGGAGAGGTTGCTATTTTAATTTCAAATAAAACAGACATGAATACCACAATAATAAAAAAGACAAAGAAAGGCATCACATCATGATAAAAAGCTCAACTCAAGAAGAATTAACTCTCTTAAATATATACATACCCAATGCTGGAGCACCCAGATTCATAAAATAAGTTCTCAGAGACCTGTGAAGAGACTTAAAGAAGCAAAAAATGACAGTGGGAAACTTTAATATCCCACTGTCAGTATTAGACAGTTCATCAAAGCAGATAAGTAACAAAGATATTTGAGATTTAAACTCAACACTTGAACAAATGGCTCTAACAGACATCTACAGAACACTCCTTCAACAACAGAATATACATTCTTTCCATCTGCTCATGGCACATACTCCAAAATAGATCACATGATTGGCAATGGAGCAATTCTCAACAAATTTAAAAAAACAAAATCATACCACCACACTCTCTGATCACAGTGCAATAAAAATAGAAATCAATACTAAGAAGATATCTCAAAACCATACAATTACATGGAAGTTAAACAACTAGCTCCTGCATGACTTTTGGGTAAGCAATGAAATTAAGGCAGAAACTAGGAAATTCTTTGAAACTAATGAAAACAAAGATGATAAAACATATCAGAATCTCTGGGACACAGCTAAAGCAGTGTTATGAAGAAAGTTTTTATCACTAAATGCTCACCTCAAAAAGTTAGATCTCAAATTAGCAAACTGACATAAAACATACAGAAACTGGAGAAACAGAAGCAAGCCAACACCAAAGTTAACAGGAGAAAAAAATAATCAAAATCAGAGCTGAACTGAATGAAATTGAGATGCAAAAACTGTACAAAACATAAGCAAAACAAGTAATTTGTTTTTTGAAAGCATAAATAAGATGGATAGACCACTAGCTAGACTAATAGAGAAAAAAGAGAGAGAAGATACAAAATAACAAAATCAGAAATAACAAACGGGTGATTACCACTGACCTCATAGAAATACAAAAAAGCCATCGTAGACTATTATGCATACCTCTATGCACACATACTAGAAAACCTAGAAGAAACTGATAAATTTCTGGAAATATATAAATTCCCAAAATTGAAGCAAGAAGAAATTCAGACCCTGAGTGGACCAATAATGAGTTCTGAATTTGAATTAGTTATTAAAAGCCTACCAACCAGAAAAAGCCCCGGATGAGATAGATTAGCACTTAATTCTACCAGATGTATAAAGAAGAGCTGATACTAATCCTATAAAAACTTTTCAAAAATAATTGAGGATGAGGGACTCCTTTCTAACTTGTTCAGTGAAGCCAGCATCATTCCCTTACCAAAATGTGGCATAGACACATGAAAAGAGAAAAAAAAATGTCAGGCCAATATCCTTGAGGAAAATAGATGCAAAAATCTTCAAGAAAATATTAGCTAACCAAATCCAGTAGAGTATAAAAGAGCTAATCCACCACAATAAAGTAGGCTTTATCCTTGGGGGTGCAAGGTTGGTTCAACATATGCAAATCAATAAATGTGATTCATCACATAAACAGAACTAAAAACAGAAACCACATGATCATCTCAATTGAGGCAGAAAGCAAAAGCTGGCAGCTTTCCCCTTGAGAATTAGAACAAGAAAAGGGTGTGCACTCTCACTATCCTAGTCAACATGGTACCACAAGTCTTAGCCAGAATCAATTAGGCAAGAGAAAGAAATAAACAGCATCCAAATAGGAAAAGAGGAAGTCACACTCTCCCTGTTTGCAGACAACATGATTCTTTACATAGAAAATCCCATAGTCTGCCCCAAATCTTCTTGATCTAATAAACAACTTCAGCAAAATTTTAGGATATAAAATCAATGTATAAACATGAGTAGCATTTCTATACACAATGTCCAAGCTGAGAGCCAAATCAAGACTGCAATGCCATTCACAATAGCCACACAGAAAAAGTAAAATACCTAGGAATAAAGCTAACCAGGGAGGTGAAATCTCTACAAGGAGAATTACAAAACAATGCTGAAAGAAATCAGAAATGACACAAACAAAGATTGAAAGAGTTCATATAATTAAAATGGCCATACTGCCAAAAGCTATTCTTATCAAACTACCAATGACATGCTTCTTAGAATTAGAAAAAGCTATTCTAAAATTGATATGAAACTAAAAAAGCACGGATAGCCAAAACAATCCTAAGCAAAAAGAACAAAGCTGGAACCATCACACTGCCCAACGTCAAACTATACAAAGCTATATTAACCAAAGCAGCATGGTATTGGTACAAAAACAGACATATTGACCAATGGAACCAGTTAGAAAACCCAGAAATAAAACTAGACACCTACAAATATGTGATCTTCAACAAAGTCTACTAAAATAAGCAATGACAGAAGGATGCTCTATTTAATAAATGGTGCTTGGACAGCAGGCTAGACATATGCAGAAGATTAAAACTGGAACCCTTCCTTTCACCATACACAAAAGTCAACTCAAGATGGATTAAAGATTTAAGTGCAAAACCCAAAACTATAAAAACCCTAGAAGAAAACTTAGAAAGTACCATTCTGGACCTAGGCCTTGGCAAAGATTTTATGATGAAGACTCCAAATGCAATTGCAACAAAAACAAAAATTAACAAATGGGACTTAGTTGAACTAAAGAGATTCTGCACAGCAAAAGAAACTATCAACACAGTAAACAGACGACCTACTAAATGGGATAAAATATTCACAAATAAATACACAGGAATTATCCAAAGAAGTGAAAGATCTCTACAATGAAGACTATGAAACACTGAGGAAGGAAACTCAAGAGTACACACCATAAAATGGAAAGACATTCCATGTACAAGGATTGGAAAAATCAATATTGTTAAAATGTTCATACTACTCAAAGTAATCTACAGATTCAATGCAATCTCTATTAAAATACCAATGACATTCTTTCCAGAAATAGAAAAATCAATCCTAAAACTTATATAAAACCACAAAAGACCCAGAATAGTGAGAGCCATCTTGAGCAAAAAGAACAAAATTGGAGGAATTACATTACTTGATTTCTAATTATACTACAAAGCTATAGTAACCAAAATAGCATGGTACTGGAATAAAAACAGACACCTAGACCAAGGGAAGAGAACAGAGAACCCAGACAGATCCATACGCACCTATGATGAACTCATTTTCAGCAACGGTGCCAAGAACATACATTGGGAAAAAGACAATCTCTTCAATAAATGATCCTGGGAAAACTGGATATTCACATATAGAATAATGAAACTAGACCCCTATTTCTCACCATATTCAAACATCAAATCAAAATGGAGTAGAGACTTAAATCTAACACCTGAAACCATGAAACTATTAAAAAAATACATTGGATAAACTCTCAAGGATGTTGGTCTGGGCAAAAATTTCTTGAGTAATACCTTCCAAGCACAGGCAACCAAACTAAATGGACAAATGGGATCACATCAAGTTAAAAAGCTTCTGCACAGTAAAGGAAATGGCCAACAAAGTGAAGAGACACCATACAGATTGGGTGAAAATATTTGCAAACTATTCATCTGACAAGGGATTAACACCAGTATATATAAGGATCTCAAACAAGTTAATAGAAAAAAGTCTAATATTCTGATTAAAAATGGGCAAAAGATCTGATTAGACATTTCTCAAAAGAGACATACAAATGGTAAACAGTCCCGTTAAAATGTGCTCAACATCACTGATCATCAGAGAAATGCAAATCAAAACTACAATGAGATATTATGTCATCCAAGTGAAAATGACTTTTATCCAAAAGATGGATAACAATGATTGCTGATAAGAATATGGAGGAAAGGAAACCCTTGTACAATGTTGGTGGGAATGTAAATTAAAAATAACCACTATGGAGAACAGTTTGCAGAGTCCTCAAAAAATTAAAATTAGAGCTCCATGTAATCAAGCAATGTCACTGCTAGGTGTATACCCAAAAGAGAGAAATCAGTATATTGAGTTGATATCTGCACTCCTATGTTTATTGCAACACTATTCACAATAGTCATATACAAAATGGAGTACTATTTAGCTATACAAAAGAATGAAATCCTGTCATGTGCAACCACACAGATGGAACTGGAAGACCTTAGATTAAGTGAAATAAGTCAGGCACAGAAAGACAAATTTTGCATGCTCTCCCTTATTTGTGGGACCTAAAAATTAAAGCAATTGACTTCATGGATATGGAGACTAGAATGATGGTTACCAGAGGTTGGCATGAGTACTGGGGGTTGGGGGGAGTGGGAATGGTTAATGGGAACAAACATATAATTAAATAGAATGAATAAGATCTAATATTTGATAGCACAACAAGGTGACTACAGTCAATGATTATTTATAGCACATTTAAAAATAACTAAAGGAGTATAATTGAATTATTTATTTATTTATTTATTTATTGAGACAGAGTTTCACTCTTGTTGCCCAGGCTGGAATGCAATGGCCTGATCTCGGCTCACCACAACCTCTGCCTCCTGGGTTCAAGAGATTCTCCTGCCTCAGCCTCCCAAGTAGCTGGGACTGAAGGCATGCGCCACCATGCCTGGCTAATTTTATATTTTTAGTAGGGATGGAGTTTCTCCATGTTGGTCAGACTGGTCTCAAACTCCCGATCTTAGGTGATCCACCTGCCTTGGCCTCTCAAAGTGCTGGGACTTCAGGCGTGAACCACTCCACCCAGTCAATTGGAATGTTCTTAACACAAATGATAAATGTTTGAGGTGACGGACACCCCATTTCCTCTGATGTGATTATTACTGATTGTATACCTTTATCAAAATATCTCATGTACTCCATAAATGTATACACCTACTATGTACTCATAAAGGCTAAAATTTAAAAAAAATTAAAATTGATAAAATGTGCAAGGTGAACAACACGTACTGATGTAGAAGATGCAGCAAGTTATCCAGAAGATCCAGCTAAGATCATTGATGAAAGTGGTTACACTGAACAATAGATTTTTCCATGGAAGAAAACTAGCCTTATATTGAAAGAAGATACCATCTAGGACTATCATAGAGAAGTCAGTTCAATGCCTGGATTCAAGTCTTAAAGGACTTGCTGTCTTTTGTTAGTGACTAATGCAGCTGCCGACAAAGTCAAAGCTAAATGCTCTTTTATCATTTCTAAAATCCTAGAGACCCATAAGAATAAATAAATCTACCCTGCCTGTGCTCTGGAAATTGACAAGTGTAAATGACAGCACAACTCTTTACAGAATGGTTTACTTGATATTCTAAGCCCACTATTGAGACTTTGCTCAGAAAAAAGATTTCTAGTCACCCAAGAGCTCTAATGGAGATGTACAAGGAGATTAATGTAATTTTCATGCTTGCTAACACAATATCCATTCTGCGGCCCATGGATCAAGGAATCATTTCAACTTTCTAGTCTTATTATTTGAGATATACGTTTCATAAGGCTATAGCTACTACAGAAAGTGATTTTTCTGAGGGATCTGAACAAAGTAAATTGAAAATTTTCTGGAAAGGATTCATTATTCTAGCTGCCATTAAGAACATTCATGATTCTTGGGAGGAGGTCAAAATATCAACATTAGCAGGAGTTTGGAAGAAGTTGATTCCAGCACTCATGGATTATGTGGAAGTGTTCAAGACCTCCATGGAGGAAATAACTGCAGTTGTACTAGAAATAGTAAAAAATTAGAAATGGAAGTGGAGCCTGAAGATGTGACATAACTGCTGCAGTCACGTGATAAAACATGAATGGATGAGGTGTTTGCTTCTGTGGGTGAGCAGTGTTTTTTTTGAGATAGAATCTACTCTTGGTGAAGATGCTGTGAACATTGTTGAAATGATGATGAATGTAGAATATTACATAAACTTAGTTGATAAATGAGCATCAGAATTTGAGAGGATTGGCTCTAGTTTTGAAAGTTCTACAGTGGGTAAAATGCTGTCAAACAGCAGCACAACAGAAATATGTTGTGAAGGAAGAGTCTGTCAATGCGGCCAGATTCATTGTTGTATTATTTTCAGAAATTACCATAGCTACCCCTACCTTCAGTGACCACCACCCTGATCAGTCAGCAGCCATCAGCATTGAGGTCAGACCCTCCACTAGCAAAAAGATTACAACTTGTTGAAGGCTCGGATGAGTGTTAGTATTTTTTATCAATAAAGTATTTTTAATTAAAAAAAGAATGAATACCATTTAATAATTAAGTTAAACAGAGATACTTGGTCCATAGAGAAGAAAATGTAAGCCGATGGAACAAGACCAAAATCATTAATGTTTTGAGTCTCTTTCTCATCCCCACCTTTACCTTTAAAGTTGGTTCTGGCTCTGTCCATGGAATTTCTTTTCCTCTTCCATCCTGAAGGATATTTGAGTGTTTTCAGAGCAGGCTTTGGGAGCTTTTGTGATGTAGAGCCTCAGGGAAAAGAAAGGAGTCATAAAGTCAAAGGATGGGATAAGGCTGGGGAGGAATTTGGGGTGGAGTTTGGATAGAAGAAATAAAAATAGTTTTGCATGTAAAGTGATTGGATAGATTTCATAGAGATATGAAGAAGTATTTTTCTCTATGCGATATTAAAAATGTTATGATCATGACTTTTTATACAGTTTTCCGCTAAGTTTTACATTTTCCTCTGCTTTTTCATTGAGGGGTCAAATGATTTTTTTATCTTTTTATTAAGAAGTTCCAAACCTTTAATAAACTCAATTCAGAAACTGCAATTTAGCTTCTTCCTCCAGGAACACCTCATAGAGACCTCTGAATTCATTTTCCAATATTTTATTCTTAATGAAAGAAGTCTTTTGAATTTATAGAGGTGTAGATTTTTCATCAGATATCATTCTTATGAATGCATAAAATATGAAATTATAAGTATAATAAACTAGTTAATGCAGTATTCTTTTATTGGTCTTAGGGCCTCTGTATATTTCTGAAGATTTTGAGGATCCCAAAGAACTTTTGTTTATGTGGGTCATAGCTGTCATTATTTATTGTATTAAAAATTGCAACTTGAAATAATTTTAAAATATATAATAATTTACTTTAAAAGTATAATACTAAAACCATAATTTATTAACATAACAATTGTTAGGAAAACTTAACTATATTTTCCAAAATAAATGTAGTTCTTAGAGTGGGATTGTTTCACGTTTGTGTAAATTTCTTAAATGTCTGTCTTAAGACAGCTGCATTCTTATGTCTGCTTCTGTATCAATCTGCTTCCATATATTGCTTTGGTAAAAGTATATGGAGCCTCACTCTGTCACCCAGGGTGGAGTGCAATGCCTTGATCTTGGCTCACTGCAATCTCCACCTCCCAGGTTCAAGTGATTCTCCTGCCTCAGCCTCCCATGTAGCTGGAATTACAGGCACCCACTACCATGCCTGGCTAATTTTTGTATTTTTAGTAGAGACAGGGTTTCATCAGGTTGGCCAGGCTGGTCTTGAACTCCTGACCTCAGGTGATCCACCTGCCTTGGCTTCCCAAAGTGCTGGGATTATAGGTGTGAGCCACCGTGCCCAACCCTTTCTGTCTCTTTTATATTCTGGTGGCTGCCAGTATTTCTTGAATCATGACTGTCACTCCAATCTCTGCCTCTGTGGCCACGTTGCCTTCTCCTCTTCTATCTGTCTAACCCGCCTCTGGCTCGCTTTTATGAGGATACTAGTCATTGGATTTAGGTCCTATCCAGATAATCCAGGATACGCCTCTTGTCTCAAAATATGTAACTTAATCACATGTTTTACATGTAATTTACTTGCTTATCCTATAAGGTTAATAATTACAGGTTCTGAGAATTAAGACATGGAAATATCTTTTTCAGGGCCACCATTCAGCTCACTTCAAATATCAATGGCCTTGTCCTATAGTGTTACATTAAGATTTATTAAATTTTATTAGTTTATCTTGTACTCTGAATGGTCTTTTACCATGCATGATTTTATAACATCATGCATTAGTTATTTGGAAAATACTGATATACTGAATTTGGGGAACTTTCAAATATTAACACATTTTATTATGTAGTATCAAAACCTCAGCTGATATCACCACAAAACATATTCTTTAAAGATTGGAAAATTCATGGTGGTAGATGCCAGTTTTCCAAAATTCTAATTTTCACTTGGAAACTTAAATTTTATCATTGTTGACAAATGTAGCCAGTTCTTTACCTTGAAGCAGCAAGCTGACTTTGTTTATGGTTAAGAAATTTTCTAAAAGGTAGCCCAAATTTGAATACTTGTCATTTTCTTATCTGTCACTCTTTCCACTAAAAGTAGCATTCTGTGAAAAAGTAGCTAGTTCAGCTCACCTGTCAAACAACTGCATAAGTGCTTTTCCTAGAAGTGACTATTATACTCCGGTATGCAGCATGGTACTCTATGTATAATTCTCCTTTATCACACAGATTTTAAAACATGGATACTCAAAGGGTTGAGATGTAATATCAATAATTTCTACTACTTCACCTAAGATGTTTTTAAGAGAAATTGGCTTTCCCCCATGATTTTTTAGTACTCTGAGTGTGTGGTGGTGAGAAATATGACCACTGGCACAGTTTGGTACCACTTACTTCATGCAAAGGTGTCAATAATTTTACCTATCATTGTTCTTGAACCATTAAGGCAAATGTCAACATAGTGAAAGATGACAAATAACACATTAAAAATTATGCACAATGGCTAGGCATGGTGGCTCGTGCCTGTAATACCAGCTACTTCAAGCGACTGAGGCAGGAGGATCACTTGAGGCCAGGAGTTCAAGGCTGCAGTGAGCTATGATTGCACTGCTGTATTCCAGCCTGTGTGACAAAGCAAAACCCTGTCTCAAGAATAATAATAATGAAAATCACCTCAACCCTGCAGATCCCTAAAAGGCTTCAGAGACCCCTTGAAAACGTCTGTGTTGAAAGTTTTCCAAATGTCTTTGCATTTGGAGTCTGGCTCTTAGAGTTTTTGATGTTTGTCTTTTTCCATATAGCATCATACTCTATATTATCAATAGTGTTAATGATGCAGCATTTCTTTAAAGGATGCTCTGCTGTAGTCTCGGATTTTGTTTCATGTCTGTGATACTCATACAGTGTGTTTTGACATTGACCTTTCCATGTTTTTTTCTAGAAAGTGTCAAAAGAAGGATTTCAGACAATAAGCAGGAAACTGAGCTTATGCATGTGCAGGCAAAGATTAACATCTATATGATATTGAATTGTGTATGCAAAAATATGGTGTATCTTTTCCTTTTGTTGTAGGTACTTTTGTGCCTTTCAGGAGATTTTTATAGCTTTCTTCATATAGTTTTCAAACACATCTGGGCCTGCATGCAAATATTTATGATCATAACAAGGACTTCTCTTTCAGTATATCCTCTACGTTGGTTTGTGTTGTGTTTATATACCATATTAACTTATAGGAAGCTTTAACATTACATGTTAATATTTTACAAATTAATAAATCTAATGTAATCTCAGTGTAATTATCATTAAGATTCCCCCCTCCCCCACCCAGGGATAAACACAAGAGTTAGCCATTTCATTTGGAAGAACAAGCAAGAATAGCCCTGTATGTCCTGATAGAGTAGTGGCCTATGGGGTGAACTGGCTCTATCTGATATTAAAAACTATAGTGATTGAAATAGCATAGTGTTGGAAAACAAGTAGACATTTAACTAAAGAGAAGAAAGGGAAAATATCTGGAAATAGATTCAAATCCCTGTGCAAATTTACTATATTATGAAGTCAGCATATCAAATTGGTGAAGAAAAGATGAACTTTTCAATATGTGACGTTGGCAAAGGGTACAAAGTTTCAGTTATGCAAAATACATAAGTTCTGGAGATGTACCATACAGCATAGTGCCTATAGCTCACCTTAGTATATTATATATTTAAAATTTGCAAAAGTGTAGACATTATGTTGTGTTCTTACCTCACACACAGAATTATAATAATGACAATAAAGTGGGGTGGGAGAAAACTTAGGGAAGTGATGTGATGGGTATATTTATGACCTTGATGGTGTGATAATTTCATGGTTATATACTTGTTCCCAAACTCTTCAGGTTGTATACATTAAATATGTACAGTTTTTCATGTCAATCATATCGAAATAACCAGTGTTGGGATAAATGGCTAGACATATAGAAAAATAGAAAATTGCATTCATTTTCATACCATGCTTCAAGAAAAAATAAAAATGAATTAGAAATGTAAATTTTAAAAATAAGATGTACAAGTACTAGGAGGAAAGCTGAGTGAGGTCTTTTTTAACCTGGGAGTAGAGAAAACTTTCTTAACTCTGATTAAAACACAAAAGCAGTAAAGAAAAGACTGACCCTTTGGAACACTAAAAATTTGAAGGGCAAAATAACTGTGAACAAAGTCAAAGATAAATGATAAACTAGAAAAAATATTTGCAATTCATTTAGGAAATAAAGGGTTAATATGATACAGGCCTTCTAAAATAGAGAGGAATTATAACTGTAGAGAAAAATGAGCAGTTCAGAAAGAGAAATAAATGACCCTTAAACATATGAAATGTTTCTCAAATTTTTTCCCAAAAAGTAAAATGCAAATTGAAACTACAATGAAATTCCACTTCTATCAGATTGGCAAAAATTTATATTTGACAACATACTCTTTGGTCAGGCCTGTGAGGAAACAGTTGCTCTCATATGTTTCTAGAGGGAATATAAAATGGTAAACTGTTATGAAGAGAAGCTTTACAATTTGTAGTAAAACTATTAATGCTTTTACTTTCTGACCCAGCAATCTCTCTGATTGGAATTTATCTCAAAGATACTCTAGTAAAAACACAAAAAGACATATGCATGGAACTATTCATTGCAGGGATATTTATTTATCCAGAGCCCTTTCATGGATGTTTGAGTTTGGGACTATGTGAAAGATGATTATATCCACACAGTGAAGTTTTATTCAGTTCTAAAAGAATGAGGAAATTCTCTGTGTACTGTTATGGAATAAAATAATAAGGTGGAGAGAATGTATATAATGTATTATTGTTCTCCTATATAATTATATTTGCTTATATATATTTGCCTAAATTTAAAAAATTGATGAATAAATAAGAACATTTTTAAAGAAAAAGAATATATGGAGGGCTCATAAATAGAAACCAAACTATACTAAATATGCCACATTTTGTGCATTTTACTTTGAAACCATGTAAATGTGTTTTTATATAATTTTTGAAAATTAATACAGGAAGCACAAAAGGGCCAGGTGTGGTAGCTCACACTTGTAATCCCAGCACGTTGGGAGGCTGAGGCAGATGGATCATTTGAAGTCAGGAGGTCAAAACCAGCTTGACCAACATGGCGAAACACCATCTTTCCCAAATACAAAAAAAGTTAGCTGGGTGTGCTGGTGCATGCCTGTAATCCCAGCTACTTGGGAGGCTAAGGCAGGAAAATTGCTCAAAACCTGGGAGGCAGAGGTTGCAGTGAGCCAAGATTGCACCACTGCACTCCATTCTGGGCAACAGAATGAAATTCTGTCTCAAAAAATTAAAATTAAAAGAGAAACACAAAAGCAGAAGCTAAAATAAAAAAATGAGCTGATGAATCTGACTTTGGTTCAATATGGTGATATAAACCATATAAAGGAAAGTTATTATAAGTGATCCTAAATTTCAGTAAATTTACCTTAGATCCCTAGTGTGATATACTCTAAGGATAATATGATATACTTAAAATTTTTAAATATTGTTTTCAATAATTGTATTCATTACAATATTGGTGAAGTGTCTATATTATCTGGTGTATATATCTAGGGTTCATTGTCTTGTGCCAGGAAATTTAGGATGCGGACACACACAAGGAGTTTAGGAGCAGAGGTTTAATAGAAGAAATGAGAAAGAAAAACAGCTCTCTCTATTGAGAGACAGGGGTCTTCTGAGTGGAAAAGACTAGGTGGTGGTAGATGTGCCAGAATTTATAGTCCAGCTTGAGGAGGCAGTGTTTGATTTATGTAGGGCTCACAGATTGGTTTGATTCAGTGTGATGTTTACATAGCATGTGGGGAAGGCTGGTCACCCCACCCTAATCTTATTATGCAAGTGAACTTTTCAGTTGATTGGTGCCATCTTGTCTGCTCCTTACTGTACATGTGGCTGACAAAAAGAAGGAAAGTTGGAGCCACCATCTTGAACATAATTGGCACAGCTGCCGGCATCTATGTCTGCAGTTCAATTTTACAGGCTGTGCTTTGTTAGAAAGGAAAATAATTGCTGCTTATCATTAGAAGGAAAACCTTACTGAGGACTTCTATGGCCTCACTATCTGCCTAAGTAATTTCTTCTTAACTCCTGTATCATTCTCCCCTGTGAATATAAGTGGTACATTCTTAATTCCTGTACCACTCCCCTGTGGAGTGGTAACCCTAACTGCTTTTAGGGGGTGTTGGATGATGACCCTTTCTGGTTACTTTCTCCTGAATAGGGGCGTTGTGTGGGAACAGTAGCTAGGGCTCCTCCTGGGGTAAATCTAAGGTCCTTGGAAGAAAGACATGTCCATGTGTGGTTCTGTCTGCAACACCATTTGGAGTTTGATTGTGTCAGCCATTCTGATGGGTTGTAACACTGCTTTGCCCCCCACAGATGTTGCTGAAACATTAATATAAAAGTAATGTTCCTTTTAGGATAAGTGGCATTGGAATTGGGTGGCTAGAGTAACTTTAGTTACTTAGTTAACCTTGGCTAACTAACTTTAAACCTTGGCTAAATTTTTCCCGCAATTATTAATCCCTTCATGACTTCCACAGACCATCTAAGACATGCTTAGATCTTCTGACTTGTCCTAAACATTCCTCTTTTAAACAACCAGCTATTTTCTTTAGGACAAGTATTTACCATACAAGATAGTTTCTTATATAAAATCTCTTTTCTTTATAGCCTTCTTTGCATAGCTAGAGTGTGACATATTACCAAACCCAATAAAAAGTTCTAGCAGACTCAGTGCTAGTAAAACTTTCATGCATCCTTTTTGTTGGTTTTACTATTATCCTTGCTGCAAGGATAATAATTAAGCAAAATATTACAGCAGTGGAAACTCTCTGTACAATATTTCAGCTAGAAGGTGCTACCATGTATAGCTCTATTGGAAATAGTAGAGTGAGTATAGCAATTCCTGCAAGCGTGGCATAGTAGAATTTTTCCATCTAAAATTTGATTTGCCAAGATATAGAATTTCCCTCTGTGGGTCTATGAAGTTCCTTGGTTTTAATATCTCAAGCAAAAAATCTCTGGATTATGGACACCCTACTCACTTTCATTACGTAGCAGAATTTGTGGGTGAATTGCCCAGAACTAGCATATTGATCCAGATTTTGACATTACCCAACCCTTCTTGTTTCTTCAAGCTGCAGGAGACCACCACTTGATTTACAGAAATTAGCAGGGTTAGTCTAAAATGTAGGTAAAAAGCTTAAAAACAATTAATGAGACTAGGCTTTAATGACAAATACATGATAAGCTTTGGTGCGTAATTTCACTTTCCAATCCTCATTTTTGGTAAAAACAAATTATGATAGGACTGTGTTGTTTGTAGAATAAACTTTAGTGTTATACTTGGCCTGATTATTTGCATAACATGCAGCAAGAATGGTTGTTTCTACATAGGCCTTTTGGATTGGCTTTGCTGGAACTCCGTTCCACAAGGAATCTCAGATAAGACTTTTTAAAGCCAAGCCCAGCCATGGGTCTGTATCCTCAAATACCTGTGAGTTGGGTGATCCTCTCCTCTTAAGGTCCCAAGATAAACTTGGAGCTCCTGGACCTGTTAGAAAGTGACATAATTTACTGACCACAAGTCAGGAACCCTGTATGGGGACTGTATAGGCAGGGCTATGAGGTCAGTTCTCCCCATGGGGCTTTTATTGGCTTTGCAAGTTGAGATTCACTCCTTAAAGGGAATCATACCCTTCCAATAAAAGCCTTGATAAAACAACCAGTTGTTTCAATTGTGTCCTGTTGCAAAAGAAAAATGGATTCCTATTGCATTGATGCAAACAACTATATTGCCATAAGTTAAGAGTACTCACAGACAGTTTACAAATTCTAGAGGAACCACACAGAGAGAAAGAAACAAACTCCAAATTTTGTTCACAGGAGTATACCTTACTTAATTGTTAAAGGCTGTAAATAGTTCAAAATACGTTTCATTGACTCTGAAAAACAAAACATGAATCAGCAATATTCCAACCAAAAATCAAAAAGATTTGCTTCAGTTTCCTGAGTTCAGTTCACTTAGTTAACTCTTGGTTGATATTCATGAACATCTTAGCTCTTCATGAGTCCTGTATGTTTTTTCTCTACTCCAATTTTACAATTTTCAATGCTATTAGAAAACTGCATTTGAGAACACCTGTTAAAGTCCTATAGCTTGTTTATAAACCATCTTTTTGAGAAGGAACAAAACAAGACAACAATTGTCTGCAAATGACAAAATATCCAGGGTAGCTACAGTTAAAAACATTACTGACAAAGAAGTTTAGTTATCTCTGTGGTTTACAATAATTTTTACCTTAATTATGATTGATAGCATATAGTTAGACATTAGAATTTTAGAAATCCCATACAATTTGAAACATATATTAGTATTATTCACTAAAATATAACCTAAAGAAGATTGAGCATCATTTTGTCAATCCCACGTAACTCAACATATTCAAATGATCCTGTTTACCTCTTCTCTGGATGTTTCAGGGGCCCTCTGAACCATCCAGAAAGCCAGGCATCAAGAAAGACAGTTTTGAAACTTGAAGTTAGATTTTGGGGAGTCTGTTAAATGTTAGAATGTTAAAACACTTGATGTTATAAAATAGAATTCCAGTTTGCCATAAATTATTTATCTTGCCAAAATGATGACTCAAAAGGCAAAAACCTTTCATTAGCCTTTCCTATTACATTAAAATCCTATTCAAAGCCAAATTTTACCCTTCCATTAGTTTATTAATGTTAACCTCAGTTTGTTTTTAAAAAACTTTATAGATGATTCCATCTAATTTTAATCAATTTGATCATGAGTTTAACTCTTTACAAAGTTTTTATAATCCCTTTTGCCAAAGGGCCAATTAGCATTTTAACACTGCCTTTCTGTGCTTTTATTTCAACACTGAATTTGTGAAAATACTATATATACTATAATTCAATATATACTATGTACAATATATACTGTACACAATCTATACTACATATAATATAATACTATATAATACACTATAAAATACTAAATAATAAACAGATCCCCAAAATTAAGTGTGCCTCTTTATACTAGATTTTGGATCCCCAAAAGGAGGGAGATACTATGGGAGAAGACAGTGCAGTGCTTCTACCATGCATTTCATTGCAAGGCAACTCAAAACCAATCAGCTTATTTTGTAATCACCCCATCCCCCATGGTAATCTCACCCCTCAGTGGGGGATGAGGATGTTTCTGTATCTTTCAGGTGGTCAAGAGCATGATTCTCTGATCCAAATGTGCAGAATTAAATATCCCTCCATAGCTATTATTAGCCATCCCTTAAAGTATATTTCCTTCTTAGTTATTACACAACAAAACTCTCTAATGTGAGGTAATTTCTGATGCCCCAAAACTTAAAAATGTCGGATAACACAATGCAAAACAGAAAAGAGCCTTTGACTTTGAGAGGGAACTATGTGCTCTTAATTACTGGGTTTCATGAGGAAAACAGAGGATTTTTTTCTCCCAAAACGGAATAATCTGTGGTGTTTCCTCTGTTTTCCTCAAGGAGTCCCAGGCTATCAGACTTTAGCTCAGGGCCTCTCATGTGTGCATTAAGAGTGGCAAGACAGAAAAAAAAAAAGGGAATAAGTAATTCAGCCAACTGAGAAGGAAAAAAAAAAAATCTTTTTTTTTTTCCAGAAAAACAAGATCCAAGAAAAAAAATACATACAGGTCTTTTAAATATACCTATAGCTAGAATTTCTACTTTTAATTAAGCTGAGCACTGTTTAAAAAAATCTTTTTAAATCCTTTCAAAGGACATCAACCACGCCAAGCAGTTAAGATTTTCGTCTCTTGAACTTTACAAAGAGTAACCTCACAGGTGAAACAAACAAGCTTTAATTAGGTTATGACTTAACCTTGAGTATACGAGGTATTTTTAGAAGGGTAGTAAGCAGTTTTTGAAACCGTCATTGCAAAATGGTGACTGAGACAGTGAAAAAGATCTGATCCAACTTAATTTCGTTTCCAGCCCCCAAGCTGTCCTTGCCCATACCTGGGTGTAAGCCAAACCTACTTTGGGAGGAGCCTGGTCTGTAGACTATAGCCCAAAACAAAGATGATAACAGCTCCTTCCCAAGATATATTTCCCTCTAGCCTGGGAGTCAGACTAAGAAACTAGCCGCAAGATTAGAAACCATGGCTTAGGTGTCACACAGCTGGAGGCTACAAGATTCTGATCCTCCCTTAACTGCTCTCAAGATCAGTGCTTAAGATTTTTTTTTAAGCCCTGCCCTTGATGTATTAGCTGGCCCTACCCAGATTGATAAACTGGCTTTTCTGAATTTGTGGCCCTCACCCAGGAACTGACTTAGCACAAGAAGACAGCCACCATTGCAAAATGGCGGAGACTAAAAAATGTATTGCCATGTGGTTACAGGACATGTTCCCCAGGACATGAAACAAGATGGAGGCCTGTAGCAAAGTTTTTTATGGACCATTTTGTTGAGCTGGCTTGAACAGCTGGCTTATGGCATCCTGGGCCTGCATCCCAACCTAAGGTACTCTTTCTTTTGACAGAACTATACAGAAAGACAAACAAAGTACACCAGATGGGCTGCAGTGTAATACCAACCTCACAAATCCTCTTTCATTGATTAAAACTTTACAGAGAATATAAACATTGATCCTTATTATTTATTTTACTGACTTGCACAGGGAGAGAGAAGCCCAAAGCCTACTGGTAAAAAAAATACTTTTACCTTTTTGCTACCATGTCAGGCTTCTGGGTTCCCTTTTCCCAAGCTGAACTCTAAGCCAAGCCTATTAAGATTTGGGGAAGTTAACTTTTTCCGATTGGGAGGAATGTTATAAAAGAATAGATAAAGCCATTTTAAATCATGAAAGAAGGAAAAACACCATAGAAAAGTCTAGATTTTCCAATTAGGGTTGTCAAGAAATACTGCTTTCTTTCCTATTGGCAATGTTGTTTCCACTATTTTTCACCTTCCCTATTTTCTCTTTTCCCTTTTTATCTATCACAGGAGACACATTACTTATACCCAAAATTATCTGCTGCCTGCAGAACTGCCTGTTTTTTGGTTGCAGGTAGGTTTTGGCTTAGAAGCAGCATAACATCCCTTCATAAGAGGTCAAACACTTGAGTTAAATTTTGGAAAACTTCTGTATATCTATCGGGGTCATTAGAAAATTGACCTAATTCTCCCTTTATTTCTCTAAGGTCCTGTAATGTAGAGGGAACTTGAGGGGGCCCCAAATAATGAGGATCCTCAGATTTTTGCCTGGAAGTTGCTTCTCTAACTTTGGAGAATATTTCTCTATAGGCCTGTGTGGTATGACTACTAAAAGAGCTAGGTTGATTTTGTAATATCTGCAAAGGTCTAGTAAGAAGGCCATGCCTTTATGCAAAAGAAAATGAACCACTTTTTCTATAAAGTCTCAGGGTGAAAGGAGTCTTTGTGTTTCAGAATGGACTCCAGGAGAGTGTAGGCTGACGATGGTACCTTTCTAGAATGAGAAGTGAGAGAAAGGCATCCCTTTAGACGCCTTCATTTTGGTGTGACCTAGGGTGGAGAGGAAGACAGCAGGGGGTGTCCTTTCTGCTTTTTTTACCTCTTGGTTCCTGGATCCTGGCACTTTGTTGAACGTGCCACCTATGGTTGCAGGTGTGAACCCCAGCCATGGAACCAGAGGAACTAAGAGATTGGGATTAGTCACGCTCACCCATGCAGCTCTAGTCCTCTGCCTGTGATTTCCCTTTGATGTCCTGGACTTGTGTGACCCGCCTGGCTCCCTGAAAAATGGATCTCAAGAGAGACTATGTGACAGTTGCATTTCCCTCCTTAATGGAGCAAGTGCTAGTTTGAGCTCTATATCCTGCTATTGTGGCCTGTGCTAAAGCATTTACCCTTAGAGAATGGTTACAGTTAACTTCTGAACTTAAAATCCCCTTACTAATTAAGTACCATTC
This sequence comes from Chlorocebus sabaeus, assembly GCF_047675955.1. Lineage (NCBI taxonomy): Eukaryota > Metazoa > Chordata > Mammalia > Primates > Cercopithecidae > Chlorocebus > Chlorocebus sabaeus. The sequence continues at coordinate 63,032,459 of NC_132924.1, forward strand.
TAATTAGAGGCAGGATAGATGCCTTAAAAGAATGTAGGGACCAAATGGCCATTTTCCTGCTGATGGGAGAGTATCAAGACTAAATTTTAGCTTTGAAGGATATTTTACTCCTGGTTGTTGAAGGCAGAGTTTTGTCATTCACAGAAGCAGCTGGACTCTAGTAGAGGCTGCAAAAAGGGAGAGTTGGGAAGCTAGAGTGTTTCAGTAAAGGACCGACAATTTGCCTCATGGAGAGGATCCCTATTCCTCTAGGTGCCTCTGTTAACCTTAAACTGCTACGTGCTCTCCAGACCAAGGACAGAGTGACCATGACATGCCATGTGCTCTCCAGACCAAGGGTGAAGAGAGACCTGAAACTGCCATGTGCTCTCCAGACCAAGGGCAGAGAGAGACCTAGAACTGCCATGTGCTCTCTAGACCAAGGGCTGAGAGTAATGCCAACTGTGGAAGGGTTGGGGGAGAGGGGTGTTCTTTTCCTAGAAAATCACAAAGATGCCTTCCTTGAGCTATATCCCTGGTTACTATGACATTCTCTGATCTTGCCAAACAAGATTACCTCCCTGAACTATAAAAATTCCTGCACATTCCATACTCAGAGAGAATAAGAAATATGGTGGTTGCAACTAGGAAATGAGGAAATTGTGATAGGAAAGTTGGAGAGCCTTTGGATAACAGTGGGGGATAGCCCCAGCCAGAAATCCTCAGTTGCCCAGGACTCCACCAGCCCCACATGATGGCTAAGTCCTCCATGAAAGGAAACTGGTTCAAACATGACCAACATGCCCAACAACCCACAGGTGCTGGGGGATTCTCCATGTTCTCCCCAGTAATCCTGTCCACCAAGTTTTGTAAGTCTGGAACCCAAGCTAATCGTTTTAAAATGGTTGAAGAAGGCCCAGTATTTGGTTTGATTTGGTTCTAAAATGGAGACTGAGAGCCCCAAAATGAAAGGACAGAGTTGGAGTCCACTCCTCTACTCACTGTTTCAATGAATGTTGTACCTTGGTATTCTAGTTGAGTTCCCAATATGAAACTGCTGTGTTGTCTTGGGTATATACCTGGGGTTTGTCATCTCATGCCGGGAAAAGTTAGGACACAGACAAACACAAGGAGTTTAGGAGCAGAGGTTTAATAGGCAGAATAAAAGAGAAAGAAAAACAGCTTTCTCTATTGAGAGATGAGGTCTTCTGAGCAGAAAAGACTGGCTGGTGGCGGATGTGCTGGATTTTGTAGTCCAGCTTGTATAGGTGGTGTCTGATTTATGTAGGGCTCACAGATTGATTGGATCAGGTGTGATGTTTATATAGCGTGTGGAGAAGGCTGGTCACCCCACCCGAATCTTATTATGCAAATGAACTTTTCAGTTGATTGGTGCCATCTTGTCTGCTTCTTACTGTACATGTGGCTGACAAAAAGAAGGGAGGATAGAGCCACCATCTTGAACATGATTGGCACAACTGCCGGCATCTATGTCTGCAGCTTGATTTTACAGGCTGCTTTTTGTTAGAAGGGAAAATAATTTGGGGCTGCTTTTCATTAAAAGGAAAACCTTACTGAGGATGTCCATACCCTCACTCTCTGCCTAAGTAATTTCTTTTTAATTCCTGTATCATTAGAATTGTTATTTTATTAGTAGTAGAATAAAAGAAGTAAAATATGTTAATGTCATTAGGAACTGAAAAGTCTCAGTGCAAGATAAAAGAGATAGAGATAATTTAATCTTGAATAGGAATTACTGATATGAACTCATGCTTTATGCTGCATTCCCTTTTAAGAAATGCATACTTCCTTGCTTTGTCTACTGAAAAGGCCTAGAAACTGTCATCAATTCTCTAGGAATGAACCGCCATAGTACCTTGATCATGGTCTCTAAATACTATTCCCTGCCATTTTAGAAACTAATATTTCTTGGAGAAATGGGAACTAAAACCTAGAGCAATTCTAGCTACCTCTGTTGTCATGTCAACTCAGAACTTAACTTTTGAGGCCCTCATTAGTAAAAAATAGAAGGGCTGTGTGTTAAACATCAATATTAAAACTAACTGTAATTAGTTGATATGTAGTAAGTATGCTAAATCCATATCTTTTCTGACAATATCTGTCAGTGCAAAATTCAGCTTATTCATATTTATCATGGGTATTTTTATGCTTAGATTTGCTTTTCCTCTCAAGTTCCTCTTGTGTTTTTGTTTATATCTATTCTGCTTTTCTCTCTTTATATGTGTTCTCCTTCATTACTTTGTTTTCAGACTGATTGATTTATTCACATATTTTTCCTTTCATTATACACCTCCTAACATTTGTTTTGCAATTTGCATATTCTGTTCTTTAAGTGATTACTCTTAAGTTTTTAAATAAAAACTTAAGACTGAACAATATATTATGTAGTAGCACCATGATAAAGTCGAATATTTGTCTTCTGTAATCGCGATAGGTAAGACTCATTACACCCACGTCTCCTAACCTATGTCACATTTTTCATTTCTTTATATCTCTTTTTTCATTCTGGATAAATTATTTCTATTCATTTCTAGCTTTCTAATTTTCATTTCAACTATATCTTTCTGGCTGTTTTAAACATTTGTTGAATTATTTATTTCAAATTTATTTCTAGAATTTCTGTTTTTCAATTTTGTCTGTTTATTTCTGATATTTTCTTGATTTATGCTTATTTTTGCTGTTGCCCATTTTATTTCTTTAAATATTTCATACATAGTTTTTCTGACTACTAGGACTGACAATTTCAAAATCTTTGTCTTGCAGGTATTAATTTATTATTACTCTTTTATTTCTTGTTTTGACTGGATTTGACTCAGAGTGGGTTACTTTCTTATGTCTGTGCAATCTTTGTGAAGTTATTCATAATCTTTCATTTTTGTCTCTGGAAATTTTACTAACTAACCCTATAGAATTTTTGTGCTTTTAAGTGTTTTGGGTTCAGAGCAGATAATTCAGACTCAACTTGTCTTTCAACAGTCAATACCCCAAAACTGTGTTGCCAGAAGATTCAGCCACAGAGCTTCCTTGGCTCATCCTACTGCCACACGTCTAGGTAGCCCACTCTTTCTTAGTTGCCGCATCTTTGACTTTGAAGGACCGGCTCCACTTTCCCCACATTGGCCTCTAGAGTCCAGCTGTTCTTGTTCCCAGCTACCAAAACCTTGGCTTTAGAATTTTAGGACATTAGAACACTTTAGTTCCAATTACTCTTTTATCAGGTATATCATTGTTAGCTAATATTTGTTATCTTCTCTTTTAACTTCATAAACTACACTATAATGTAATAATAATAAATATTTTTTCTAGACATTTTATTTATAACATTTTATTTGCTCATCATTCCTTGTCATGTATGTCTTGACTGAAATAGTGATTAATGTGGGATATGAAAAACACTTAAAAGATTTTAAGTGACTTTGGGTCCTCATGGGGGTTACAACTGCTTTAAACATTAATGGGAATTTCTCTAGCTTATGTTAGTAAGCAAATACAGTAAAATCTTGTGGTGGGCCTTCAGGGGACAGAAAAATTCTGCACTTGATGTAAGATTTTACTTTATGCCAGGGGCTTCTCCCACAGACTTTATTTCAATGAGAAAATCATGGTATGTAGCTTGAGCCAGCAATTCACAGTTTAATAGACAAGAAGATTTATTGAACTAAACAGTAAAAAGGAAAAGCCATTTTATAATGTGTGATGGAATAGTCTAACCAAAAAATTGTTGTCTTCCCTAGTCTATACATAAATCAGTGCCTTATCATTTCTGTGCATTCATGCTTAACATTTTTTACCCTGGAATTATGGACAAAATCTTTGTAATACAGACCTTAGAATACATTTTTTATGTCACATCTAATAAGCATTTAAAAATGTCGTTCTTCTATTTTTTCTCATCTTTATTTTGACTCTCTCTGCTAGAAACGTCCAACCCAGTAACTCACTTTGTGTATCATGAACGGATCCTAAGCAGCCCTGTGCAGGAAGCTCAACCTCGGATTTGACACATCGCTCTGCATGAAGAAAATGGGAAATTCAAAAGAAATACAGCATCCTTAGTATTAACCAGGGCTTGTTTTCTGTTTCAGGAAGTATAGTTTTAGGGGTTATTATTACTAAGGAGAGGTAAAATCTGTTTAAGGCTAATGTGGTTTTGTTATTCCCCAATTTGACATTTAAGGGGTAAATGTTTTTCTGCTATCTATGATTCCGTTCTCCATTTTCTTCTATTTCTTTTGTATTTCTACGGCTGCGCTAACCTCATCTCAGAAATTGCTGCTGATGAGATGTGTATAAGTTTTCCATCTGGGTCATATTATATCCCCATTGTCAGTAAAATTGTTTTGGATTAGCGTCTAGCATTGCAATACAATTGTGAAAAGCAGTGAAAATGAGAGACTGAAAATATCCAGGTCTTGTGTATCTTAGTTCCTTAGGTGTGGAAAAAACCCATGTTTAGGACAACTTGGTATTTTAGAGAGGAAATGATTTTCTTGTTAACAAGTGTATTAGTCTGTTCCCACACTGCTATAAAAAATTAGCTGAGACAAGGTAATTTATAAAGAGGTTTAATTGACTCAGTTCTGTGTGACTAGGGAGGACTCAGGAAACTTATAATCATGGCTGAAGGTGAGGGGAAGCAAGGCATTTCTTAAATGGCAGCAGGAGAGAGAGAGAAAGAGGAAGTGCCACTTTTAAATAATTGGATCTTGTGATAACTCTATCATGAGACAGCACTAGGGAGATGGTGCTGAACCACTGGAAACCACACCCATGATCCAGTCACCTCCAACCAGGCCCTACTTTCAACACATGAGGATTACAATTCCACCTGAGATTTGGGTTGGGGACACAGAGCCAAACCGTGTCAACAAGGCAAGTGAGAAGTAAAGCAATTAATTTTAAAGTTAAAGCAAAGAAGCCATATTTATACCTTGAGTTTGTGTAATACTTCACATTAAAATACTTCACACTATATTTGGCAAAATACAGAATATAAAATGTGCACAAGAGGTATACATACAGTTTGAAGACTAAAATAAATCTCAGTCTTCTTATAGGCTAAGAGAGAGAATATTATTAGCACTATAGAAATCTTTGGGTCACTCTCCTAGCTTTCATTCCACTTATTATTTCCAAAGAGGATACCACCATTCTGAAATTCTAAATTTATGTAAATCATTCCATCTCTTTTTCCCCAAGTTTAGTAAAATATACCTTCTTAAACAATGTAACATTTTGCCTTTAAGAAATCACATAAATTGAATCATATTGTATAGTCTGAGTTGCTTATCTTGTTTATTCTAAAGTTGTTATTTTTACTGTTATGTAGTATTCCATTGTGTTTATGTGTGTGCACATATGAATATATATGTGTGTATATACAATATATATATTGTGTATATATATAGTATAGTGGCAAATATTTGCAGTATTTCCGGGATTTTTTTTTTTAATGATTAACAATACTGTTGTAAATAATAATAACAGATAACAGTATAATACTATGTGCCAGGCACTATTCCAAGCACTTTTAAATATTTAAATATCAACACAAGCCTATGAAATAGGTACTATTGTTATTTTCAACTTACAGTTGAGGATGCAAGAACATAACAATGATAATAAATTAACTAAGATAGAGTTATAAAGTAGCAGAGAGATTTCAGTCTAAGAGCCTGACTACGTTGTTCATGGTTCTTAACCATTGATGCTCTTTTTCTTGATTCTTGCAATGCTTCTGAAACACTTGTGCAAGGGTTTCACTAAGCTTTATGTGTAGACATGAAGCTTCTGAATTGCAGGTTTCACACACACTCCACTTTACCAGGTAATGCTCAACTTTCCCAAAAGGGTGTTTGAATTTATCTTCCCACTAGCAGTGGAAGAGAATTTGCATTAATGTATATCCTTTATCCTTGCCAACACGTGGTATTGCTCTGTTTCTTAAATTTTACAACTTTTGTCATTATATATGGAACTTTCATTGTTATTTAATTTTTTTCTGATTACTAATGAAGCTGAAAATTTTTCATATGTTTACAATAATTTTGTGTTTTCTACTCTGTAAAAAGTGTTTCTGTGTTTTTAGTCTTTTTTATTTTTTGCTATTTAAATGTTTATCTTTTTCTTATTGATTTATAGGGTTTTAAAATATTTTTGGGGTCATATGCATTTGTGGCTAATATGTGTTGCTCATGTCTTCTAGTTTGTGAATTACCTTTTAAACTTTGATGAACAGAAGTTCTTAATTTTACTGTAGTTTAATTTATAATTTCCTTTATGGCATATATTTTTTATATTTAACCCAAAGTCATAAACCTGTTTTTCCTCATGGCATTCTACTAGTTTTATAGATTTCCCTTCCAATCATAAATATTATAACTTTATTTTTTTGTGGCAAGTTAGCAATCCACTTCTATTTTCCTTCTATATGGTAACTAATTGGCCCACAACTAAGTATTGGACTCCATGTTTTCCCCACTCAGCAGAAGCTCCCATTCTATTATCAATTACCAATCTTGTGGGTATAAATGCATGTGCACATGCAATTGTGTTTATGGATTCATGGCATAATTCTCCTTTTACCTATGATTTCTTTATTGCCTTTATAAAATTTAATTTTTTTTTACAATGCTTATCTAATTTTTGTTAAATTTATTTCTAGGTACATTTTTTGTTGCCATAGAAAAATGATATCATTTTGAAAATTGTATTTGCCATTAATGTTGACATATAAAAATGCAATAGTATTTTATATTTTATTTAAAAATATTTATGACTAGGCATGGTGGCTCATGCCTGTATTCCTAGCAGTTTGGGAGACTGAGTTGGTACTATTGCTTGAGTCCAGGAGTCTAAGACCAGCCTGGGCAACATAGTAAGACCTCGTCTCTACTAAGAAAACAAAACAAAACAAAATTAGCCGAGTTAGATGGTGTGCACTTGTGGTCATATTTACTTGGGAGGCTGAGGTGGGAGTATTGCTTGAGTACCTGGAGGTTAAGGCCACAATTCGTGCCACTGCACTCCAGCCTGGACAACAGAACAAGACCTATATATATATATGTGTGTGTGTGTGTGTGTGTGTGTGTGTGTGTGTGTTTTGATCTCCAGCAACATTGTGATTCTCTCTCTTTTTAAACAAGAAATATGCTGATTTTGTAAAATTAACTCAGAAATATTCCAAATTAGTGGGAGTCCAAATCCAAAATCACTACCTATTACTACCTATCTAGCCAAAACTGCACACACCATAATTACATCAATAATATATTGACAGTTGCCCATAGATTACTTTGTTTTAGGTGGACAGTTACATAATCTGAGAGAATGACTTGCTTTCTTCCTTTCCAATTGTGAGAATTTGTAATTTTCTTTTCTTCTCTTATTCCGATGGTCAGAACCTCTAACACAACGTGGAATAAATGTAGCGATAGTTACCATTCTTGTGTCATACCTGATTCTAAAGAAAATTATTTCAAAATGTCACCACAAAGTAAGACATTTACTAAGGATTTTCATAATACTTGTAAGCAGACTAAAGAAGTCTATCATCTATTTCCATTTGAAAATTACTATTAATGAATATTGAATTTTATTGATTAATTTTTTTTACATTTGTTGAGGTCATATCATTTTTCTTTTCAATTTGTAAATGTGGCAAAATGCATTAATTGATTTTATATTATTAAACTAACTCTGCATACTTAAATTTAAGCATAATATTTTTTTTCCTACAGATCAATTAACATAGGGTTGCCAGACTAAAAAATAGGACACTTAGTTGAATTTGAATTTTAGGTAAACAATGAATGAAAAGCATATTTTCATTTCCTAAATCTGGCAAACTTACATGAATATAAGAATCCTTTAAGTTCTATCATTTGCCTTGTAACTGTATGAGACCTATAATTTATTTTGAGTCTGTTCCCACCCACCTACACCCAAGACATTCTTTTTTAATGTTTTAATGTTTAAATATTATTGATAAATCATAGTTGTATAGACATTCTTATTTTATGATTTATTCACATATTTACCAGTATCTTTGTCCATTATTTTTCTTTCATCTCAGATTTCTATCTGAGATTGTTATCTTTCTTTCTGAAGCATAGCTTTAAATATTTGATTCTCATGTTAACTGTCTTGGTCTGAAAATATCCTTATCCACCCTTATTCTTGGTTGATATTTTTGCTGAGTACAAAGTTTTAAGATCATAGTTTTTTCATCTCAGCATCTTGAAAATAATATTCAAGACATCTATTTTTTTCTTTCTGCGGTTGTGAAGTCAACTACCAATATAATTGCCTTTTCTTTATGGGTAATTTGTTTATTCTCCATGGCTTCATTAAAGACTTTTTTTTCCCCGTGTTTCATGGTTTTGTTATGATTTGTCATCTTGCAATTGTAGTTATTTGCACTTCTTAGTATTCAGTGATATTCTTAGAACTGAGAATTAGTGTTTTTTTAAAATCATTCTATGACATTCTCAACTATTATCTCTTTCTATGATCGTCTATTTCCCATTTTTTCTATCTCCCTTTGAAACAACGATTAGATATTGATCAGCCCTTTTCTGTCTATGCCCCTTCACTTCATTTTTTGTCTTCCATCTCTTCGTCTCTCTAGACTATTTTCTGAACAATATCTCTTCCAGTTCATAATTTATCTCTGCTGCTGAATTTAATTCGGTTACTGACTTTTAAAGTTTAGTTAGTACAGTATTTCCTGAGATTTTATTTGATTCCTTTTCAAATCTGAACGTTCGTTTTTATAGTCTCCTAGTTGCTAGTCAAAATATCAAACTTCTTTTTTCTTTCTTTAGACACGTAATATAGAGTTACTTCTTAGTGTGTTTCAAATAATTTCTTTTCTTAATGTTTGTCAGCTTGTTTCTGCTATTATTTCTACAGACTTCTACTTATAATATCTTGTTTTGTATGTGTGTTTTATGATTTTCAGTTCTGAATTGTTTATTCTTGGAACTTTATCTGTGGGAATTATTGAAGGTTGTGTCAAAAGTGATATTTTTCAGAAAAGTTGCATTTACTTCTCCCAATTGCCCATGGCCAGTACTAAACAAAAACAAAATTACTCTAAATTAAATTTATTCTGAGGATTTAAAAATTTTATAGAAAGCATGATTTGCCATTCAACAAAAATAAAAGCAAGAACAAAGCTCCAGTAAACATTTTCCAGATATCTGGAGTGTCTCATCCTAAATTCCCCCTATAAACAGAGTGCTGCCTTTGTCTTCTGTCCCTAACTCCACAAACCTGCCAATTAGAATAGCAAGGTCTCAAATCGTTGGGTGAATGCCAGGTTTATTATTTTTTACCTCTTAGAGTAAGCAGTAATGCTTTAATTTTGTTTGGGGCTTTTGAATTTCTAACTTTCATGCCAGTTCAACAATGCTTTGAAAAATAATGCTGTATTTTAACTGGAGTTTTAATTGATTCAATTGAGACAGTGATTCAGGGCATCTACTCAGCCATACTTATAGAAATGAAAATGTATAACAATTTATTAATTATAATATTAATGACAATTATATAACATTTGTTGTTTATTATGCATAGGCATCAAGCATTATTTAATGTAATTTTACAGCAAACATATAAGATACTATTTTTATTCCAATTTCCTGTAATAACATTGAGGCTCAAGATCACAAAATCTTATGTAGCAGACCTGGAACTCTGACTCATGTTTGACTTTAAAGACAATGATTGTAACCATTGTGGCATATAAACTCTACCACTTCTGTAATGTTTCCCAAAGAACCTAGCAAAGTGGAAATGATGTGCATTGCCTTTGAGTAGAAGAATCTTTCAAACCAAATGATCTTGGAAAAAAGACAAATAGCTTAAATCTACAATCTTTTATATTTGGGATATATGTGCTCCTAAATGATTGCTTATTTGTTAAAACAAAATTTCTTTGTTAGTTTTGTATCTATTAAAAAATTACAATATTATTTTAAAAAACAAGTGCTTCCTTCTAAAGCAATTTCAGGAGTCACACAAAGCGAGGGAGGGGATTCAGAATTAAAACAATTTGCATCTTGCATTGAAGCATCTGATTGTAAAATGCTTAATAGAACTGCTGATTGAGTAGGAAATAATTTCAATGTGTATTTTCATAGTGATTCTTGGTGGAAAGCCTCATATTCTAGACAATTATTTTAAAGAAACAGTGCAATGATTTCATTATCTGTTAATTCTATTAAGTAAAATGATTTTATTTTGGATTGTTACCTTTACCAAATATGAAGATATTAAGTGTTGGGAGGACACTTGCTGGATGATGTGAGATGTTTGTCTTTTTTGTGAGTATACATTATGAAGAATTTAACTGGAAAATGTCATAAACATTGAATTTCTGAATTAGTCCCCCAAAAATTGGAAAAAAATGGTAATTAGCAATCTCTGATGGCAGAGAGGATGTGAATAATTAGTTTTTTTTTCTTGAACTCATTTAATAGAGAAGCAACCAACAGATTATTTAAAATTTGAATTTGAGCTTTTCCCCTTGCTTAAAAAATTCACTTTATAGGCCAGGCACGACGGCTCACGCCTGTAATCCCAGCACTTTGGGAGGCCGAGGTGGGTGGATCACGAGGTCTGGAGATGGAGACCATCCTGGTCAACACAGTGAAACCCCGTCTCTACTAAAAATACAAAAAATTAGCCAGACGTGGTGGCAGGTGCCTGTAGTCCCAGCTACTTGGGAAGCTGAGGCAGGAGAATGGTGTGAATCCTGGAGGCAGAGCTTGCAGTGAGCTGAGCAGCCTGGGCAACACAGCGAGACTCTGTCTCAAAAATTTAAAAAAAAAAATCACTTATATATTAACGTTTTTATTGTCCAAGCAGAATTTTAATTCTAATGCATATGGTATTAACTTTTTTTTCTTTAGATACTTTTTATGTCGAATGAAATGGATGCTTGGATTCTGGTGTGTTTTCTAACCATCAGTATAGGTAATTGAAATAAGAAGAAACTATGCTTGTCCTGGCAGATCTGGATTAACCAATTAGCATTCGATGCTTGTGATAAAAGCATTAGCTACCAAGTTCAGACCTGAAATAGCTTTCTCAAACCATAATGAGACACAGCTAAAGAACTGGTCACCCAGGAATGATGATTTTTCATCACTATTGGCCTGGTTGGAGTCCAAATTGCTTCTCTGGGAGGAATGTTGCCTTTCAGCTGTTCCATCTTCTCTCGTTCATGTGGTTTATGTGCTATCATGTCTTGGCTGGCTGCAGCATCTATCTCTAGGTATCCCCTAAATAAATAATTATGTTTATACCTAAGATTGTCTCTTACTGATGCTTTTAAAATGTTTTATTTCCTATCCCTCAAGCTTCAGCTTTTAACATTTATAAAGAAACCTTTTCACCTACTAGGCTTCAATTGACTTCAATGCTTGCTCATTTAGAAGCTGTATTATTATGTTGCTTTTTTATTGCAGAGCTTTTATCAGTCAAATCATGAGTAAGCTTTAGAGCTGAGTGTGAAATGAGCATTTTAAGGATCCTCACCACAAAAATTTCCCCAATTAATTTTATTAAATGCATATCCTTTTTCCTGAAGTTATGTAATAATTGGTACTATCAAACTTTTCTGAGCAGAAACATGTGATATGCTTAGAGGACTTTTGGAACAGAACACATGGATATAGTTATTTATAAAGAAGTGATTAGAGTAAATAGAGACTGTTGAGATAGAAATGTTTTAGACTTTTCAAATCTTAGGCCTTAAATTTTAGCTTATGTTTTATGCATTGTACCTAAGGTGTGAAATCTGTTTTATAGCATAATTTTGGAGAGAAATGCTGTTCTCTAAAAAGATCATATTCATTGTAGGATTGATTGGGGACATCTTTATTTAGGTGGCTTGAAACTGGTTGCCATGGATTTTTCTCTCATTACTAGCCAGGAAAGTGGAGGTAGGAACAGTTTTCTGGATTGAGTAAAATCTTTTAATGAAAGAGAAATACTTCTCTTGACAGATTGCTCTTTTCCTCTTCAACCTAACAAGAGAATAGTGTTTATTAATTTAAGACAATCAGGGCACAAAACACAACATTGACCTTTGACAGTAAGAACTGTGAACAGTAAACAATATAACGATTTCTTCTTGAGTTGCACAAATAGCCATTGTTTTGGTGTGCATCATTATTTAGCAGAATATTACTTTATCTGTTCTGCTTTCTGTTGGCAAGTAGAAAGGCACATTGCGTATGGTGGAAATAAAGGTGTGTGCCATTTGTTCCATTCTTGGCATTTTACTTCTTTCAGTGATGACAAGTGGAAACTTACCTGACTTTAGCTAGCAGAGTGGATTCTTAATACACACACTGAAAGAAACATTTCACAATAGCTTCATTGAAGGGGCAATATATTTTGGAAGAAATCCCAACATTGTTTAGCTTTTCTTTTTTTTTTTTTTTTTTTTTTTTTTACAGTTGGGGGAAAATAGCTATCACGTATTTTTTCCCTTTTGGGAAGGGTTAAGAAACAAAACACTATTAAAATATGACATGGCATAAACGTGGCTCTACTTTGTCATCACATTATTCCAGACAAACATTTTAGTACATCACACCAATTGTCAACAGAGTCTCGTAAGACTGGACAAGCAGAGACCAGGAATACTGTGTAAGAGTTAGAAACAGAAATAGTAAAAATCCTTCAGAGTGAATGCACTATATTTGTTTCTACCTCTTGTATGAGGAACCTCTGAAAATGAATGGATTTTGCTTGTGTTAGTTTAGATTTTGGAGGAAAACCAAACTACGGACCTGATACATGAGTTGAAAGAAGTTAGGAAGGGGCAAATGATCTGGAAAGAACTGAAAATATGTAGAATTATTTTTGAAAAAAAGCAGCTTGAAAATGATCCTGTGTGACTTTGGCTACTTGCTTGTATTCTCTGGCCCTCAGACTTCATCTGTATAAAGAGCAGTGGTGATCCATGGGGCAGGATATGGTGAGGGGACAATTTCACTAACACGGTCAATAAAGGGATGTGTTACTGTAGGGAATTTAACTGTATTAAAAGCCAGTTTTTTAAAAAAATCACTTTCCACAGACAATTATAAATGATATAAGTGGTAAAATACTCCTTACCATAGGGCAGGCCACTCCCACTGGCGCTCATCTCAGTATGCCAGTCCCTTTTCCCTACCTCACTGCAGTGGTCTTGGTAGCAGAAATGGTGCTGGATATTCATTATTCCACTGCTGAATTTAAAGAAATGGGAGCTAATGCCTTTCTACATTAATAAAAACTACAACACGGCAAAGCAGCAGTAATTATAGGGAATGTGTATTGAACAATTTTGATATGCAAAAAATTTCATTTCTCTTCACCACAATCATAATAGTATTATGACAACTTTTCAATGAGGAAATTGAAATGTTGAAAAATTAAGAAATTTATTGAGGTTGTACAGTCTATTGATGTATGAGCTGAAATTCGTGTCTAGTTCTGTCTGACTTCAAATCCTAGATTGTTAGCCATTATCTACGTACTGTTTCCCACTAACTTTATTTGGTTAATTTTGGAGAATACTTTCTAATGAAACTTTAATTACAATTATGTGCTTTACCTTTTAGCTTCTGTTCCCATTTGTTTTTTCATTTTCCTAAGAAGGGCTTTCATGGTCTCCCTACCACCTCTTGACTCCTTTGGCAAGTCCCTTTAGCTTGCGCACTCAGGGGTGACTTTCTTGACAAAGCCTCTAGGACACTTACAGCAGCTTGGTGAACAAACATATAATCCATCACTTTCTAACCCATCCATTTGGTGGTTAGAGAAAACTAGTGATGAAAATGAGTTGACAAATAAGATGTAACCTAATTTACTCATGTTAATTGTGACAGGTCTGGTGTTTGGTCACCAAGAGAACTTTACTGCTTGATTCCAATGTCCTGCTGTGGCATTCCACTTGAATGGAAAATCAGCATCACATCAAGGAGAATGAAGAGTGTCTTTGCTTTTTTCAGCAATATTAAGAGAAGTAAACAAAAAATGCTAATATCAATGTATTCTTTTTGACTTTTTTTTGGACCACACACACTATGATCTGTGGCTCCTCAAACAATGTAATAGGTGAAATTGCAAGTTTAGGCCATTCTTTTAACATCAGTTTGAACTGTAATGGGTTAGGCAACTATGAACAATTATTAAATAGTGATTTTATAATGAATATTTGATCTTAGTGAATGATCATTTAAAGTTTAATTTTGCATATATTAAAATACTCTACATACTTAAGGAGATTAGATAACTTATTTTGCATTTCCTAAAAGTGGTAAGACTGAATTCCATCCCCCATCACGATAACAGTTATTCAAAATTCGTTTTAGTTTCTTCCAAATATTTAATCATGACTATTTTAGATCTTTATAAATGCAAAAATTCCAAATCTCTATGCTGTCAGTATCATGTGAGCCCAATTATTCACAATGATGGCACAGTGAAAATGTATAACCGGATGAAAAAGGGTAAATAGCAGTTTCTAAAGGGCATAGAAAATTGCATTCTGTATCCAAGGCTATATATTGTGATGCATAAAGCAATCTAGGGAAGGCAAATAACCAGTATAAATTCAGATACATAATTATTTAGTAAGTAATTTTATTAGTATCTATTATATGAAGTGTAACCCTTTATTGTTATTTTATAATACGAAAGATGATTAGACCCAATGCAGTATTTTCTGGATGCTTTTTTTCCTCTATATATACACGTATCAATTATCTTACCTATCTATCCATTCATGTCTAGTACTAGGTTAATATACATTGTGGAAAAAAACTGTTATATACCTTTACTATGGGCTAACGAACACTAAGATGAGAAAAAGAAGTAAATATTTTGTAAAAATGAAATACATATTATTTGTATATGCTATTTGTAGGAAAAAATACCACATATATTTAGTAGGTGAAGGAGAATGACTGCAGGCTGTCACCCTGGAAGCTACACACCCTCATTGATTCCTTATTTCAATTTGAATTTTGGGGATGGGAGACACTATTTCACCCCTTGTTTTTTCATGTACAGGGTCCCTGTAGCATAGTACTACTGCCTCATTTCCTCACCCATCACTCACTTCTCACTGATTGCAGGTTTTGGGGAAAGCCAACCTAGCCCTACTTTCCTACTTTTAGAAGTCACTACCTCCATTTTTGTTCTTTGCTCTTGTGCATTCAGATGAACCCCATGGGATGGGAAAAGCCCACAGCTCTGTGTGTCTCTGTGTGTGTGAGTCTGTCTATCTTGGGGATGGCATGTTGGGAAGCTATTTGATGCAGATTTGATACCACATTCTCTAATCTGCTTTATCAGTCATAAAGCTGTTATTTAAATCTCGATCTATTTCCTTTGCTTTATTTTTAAATCTATTCTGAACCTAAGATGGGAAGAAAAGGGTATTATTTACTGACCTCATAAGATCCCAAAGGTGATGCCGAAGTCTCTGGAGCTTATATTTCTATGGAATGTGAAAAATAAGGCCACCCTGTTGTAAATTCAAATGAAAGTAGTACGAAATTATAGCAAAGTTGACACTGTTGCATTTTAAAGCAAAAATTTATTTAAAAATCTCTAACATATGGAATAATTAAATATCAAAATCTAAATCTAAAATAATTTCCTTTTTGTATTTTTTTTTTTTAACATGGAGTCTTCCTCTGTCACCCAGGCTGGAGTACAGTGGCAGGATCTCAGATCACTGCAACCTTTGCCTCCTGGGTTCAAGTGATTCTCCTGCCTCAGCCTCCCAAGTAGCTGGGACTATGCCACCATGCCTGGTTAATTTTTGTATTTTTAGTAGAGATGGGATTTCACCATGTTGGCCAGGCTGGTCTCAAACTCCTGGCCTCAGGTGGTCTGCCCACCTCAGCCTCCCAAACTGCTGGGATTACAGGCGTGAGCCATCGCACCCACCAAGTTTCTTTTTGTAATCTTGATAAACATTCAATTCTAGTGTACAAATCTTATGATTTTTTACTTCAAAATAAGTGATTTAGGCTTTATGCCTAAATTTTTTTAATGTTGTGGTTAGTTATGTACTTTGATCATTTAAAAAAGTCATCCTTATGAATTAAAGGCCTTTCCCATTGCTTCAACCTTGTTGCGTTTCTCCAATACCAGACTGATACAAGAATTAGTGTATGCTGTTTACATATAGAATATTCCAAACAAAAAGAGAATTACTTGTTTTAATGATTTCAAGGGTTTTAGAGTAATTCAATTTTAGGTCTAGGAATATTCAATCTCTTGAGAAGGACATTTTACAATACACATCTCACATCTTACAATACTTAGCGTAGGAAAACCTTATTAGAGTTCCTCATTACATTTCTTCAGTTTTATGTCATCTATTTTTTAACATTCTATCAACAAATGGAAAATTTCACTTGTCAACGATTTGATAAAGTTGAAGAATGGGGTTGCCTTGCCTTTCAATTTTTTATATATTCAGCATTTCTCCCAGTAAAGAGAATTGTTACGACGCCAGATTTTCCATTAGTTTTACCAAATCACACACGCATTATTGCAAATGAGTTCTGCCACAAGAAACCCACAGTGAAAATATCGGAGGGAGTTAAAGTGCCCTTTATAACACTTGAGCTTGCTCTATTAATCTGAGGACAAAACGAATTGAGCCATTATGTTCCCAAATAGCATCAGGAAATGAATGGACAGTCCTTGCTAAAGTTTCTTTAAATATATATATTTCTGATTGTTAGGTCTAGAAGCAACCAATTGATATTGGTTAATGAAAGTCCCTGAATAGCAGTTTAAATCTTTATTCCCGTTACCTGGAAATAGAGGTAAGAAGTTTCAAAGAGATGCCCTAAGTTATCTTTGGGAATAAACAAATGTCAAATGTTTCCAAAATAATAATATAGATCCTGACCTAAAAAGAATGGGTGATTATGATCATCCAATATAAATTTCCTTTTGTTCATCTCTTTGAATTATTTTAGCACCTATTTTCTTATAGTAATTATTTGACCCTCAGAAATATGACTTTACCACCATCACTGTGTAGCAGAAAGAGCAAAAGCTTTGGAATCAGACATAATCTGGGTATGTCTGGCACTAATGCTATACATAGGACTTGGGCAATTTCCTCTTAACTTCTTGGAATCTCAATTTTCTTAGCTGCTAAATAGAGCAAACAATAAATACATCAGAGAAAAGTTATGAGGATTTAAGAAATTTGAAAAGCCTTTAGTCAAGTCCCTGATATGAAGTTGGTGCTCAACACTTTTAGAAATAATAAAGTCTGATCTTTCCGACTAAGGCATTGTATGTTCCTGGAACAGTAACTGTGCTTCTCTCATTATTGTGGCAATAAATACTTGCTGCTGCTGATGAGGACAAACTCTCTTCATGAAGATTCATTTTCTGGCATAATTAGAGCTCTTACAAGGGTTTTCAGTGACTGAGAATGCATTACGCGTCAGACTTTAGAGAAGAACTGCCTTGTACTCTTTGATTTGGCTCCTTTGGTTCCAGTTGACAAGAGATGAGGTGACCTATCAGAAAAATGACCTGTTTTATGAATTGTGGGTTCCCTCCGTGAAGCCTGGAGACTACCATTCCCATATTCCATGGCCTGTAGGATTCCAGCAATATTCTGCCAATTAGAGGCTTTCATGAAGATTCAAAATAGGAAAGAAGAGACACATCGGGTCAGGCACATGGACATCAGCAGATGGCAGACATGGATTTTGCCTGCAATTTGGAGGCATCTTCCTCAGGAACCCCCGTTTGGTGATGAAGGCAGGTGAAATAACTGGTGGCAGCTTCCTTGTAACCTTGAAACTCTGAATTTCCTGAGAAAGCTCAACATGTCTACAGTGTCATCTGTTTTTCTGATCAAACTTTTATGGATACCTAGTACAATTATCCTTCAGTTTAAACAGTTACTGTAGAAAAATTTTTAGCCACATTTATGGGCAAACAAACGACACCTAAGCCTCTTGTGTATACTCACTTTCATTAGAAAGACAAAGGAAAACTAACAACTTGTTACTTTCAGTTTCAACAGATTATATTGATAGTGGTATCTTGCACATGGGAATAAATCAGTGAAATCTTGAATAAATTGAATTACTAAAAGTCAAATTTAGGTTATCATTTGATTTCAGAAGCCTCTGTTTTCCTGTCAACTAAGTTTTAGTGTAAAGGGAAAGCGGGAAATGGTTATTCTGAGAGACTCATTTTAGTAAACAGGAAGAAAAGCTTTAGGTAGGCCCTTTTTTCTGAGTGATAGATATTTGAGTGCACTTTTGGATTCTGTAAACTGTGAATATTTACTTATTTAAAATACCCTAGAATGTTTCTGGGAAATATAGATACAAAGGATTAAAAATAAAATGAAACAAATTATTTGAATAATTCTGCTTCTCCAGCTGTCAGGTAATACTACAAATTGGTTAATATAGGGGAAATCCATATGGGTTGTGCTTTGGAGTGAGATACCCATATCCAGTAGCTATGCTAGTTCAGGCTGACTTCCTACCATGGTGAGGATACAGAGATGGATTTGTCAAAAATCTCTAATCCAGGAAGCTATAATCTCCTGGTAACTTTAATTGTAGATTCTAGTGTTTTATTTGTGGAAGTGTGTTCAGGATCTATTATTCAATTGTAATGACTGGTTTGATGATATCACAAACTTTTTTTAAAATTCCATCTGATTTATTATAATTGGTCATGTTATGCAAAGAATTTTAAGATCAATCCAAGATTTAACCAAATTTTATGGGGTTGTGGAGTTAACATGTTTTTAAGGTGTGTTGAAAAGTTGGTAAAAATGAGTGGGTGAGAATCTGTGGTTCTACGATACTTATTGTCTTCCAATCATAACATAGCTCTCACAACAGTGTACAGGAGGGTGAGAGCTTATACCTGCATAAAACCATCCTTATTCAAGAGCTCATGCCTGTGGCCAGGCATGGTGACTCACACCTGTAATCCCAGTACTTTGGGAGGCTGAGGTGGGTGGATCACAAGGTCAAGAGATCAAGATCATCCTGGCCAACATGGTGAAATCTTGTTTGTGCTAAAAATAGAAAAATTAGCTGGGTATGGCGGCGCACACCTGTAGTCTTAGAAACTTGGGAGGCTGAGGCAGGAGAATTGCTTGAACCCGGGAGGCAGAGGTTGCAGTGAGTGGAGATCATGCCACTGCACTCCAGCCTGGCAACAGAGTGAGACTCCATCTCAGCGGGAGGGGAGGGGGAAAGAGTTCATGCCTGTTTGTGGGGGGTCAATATAGTGTTCTTCATAACACTTAAAAGTGTGTAACATTTTATAACACTTAATTACGTAACACCTATGAATTCATTATTTTATCTGTTTCTCAAGATATCTGTTTCTTGCCTTGTAAAACTGTCAAGAAAGATATTTTTCTCACCATTTTAAAGCTGCAGAATCTAAAGGTCAAAGCACATAAATGTTTCAGCTAAGAATATTCAAGAAGTTTCAGGTGGAACTTAGGCTAGAATCTGGCTGCACTGACCTCCAGCCCAATGTTGTTTCTAATGTTATTTCAGAAATATTAGTAGGCTTATTTTAATATCAAGTATTAGGAATATCAAGTGAGAGAATTACACAGCTCTGGTAGATAATAATAATAAAAATGGTATTATTGGTAGAAAATAATTGCAAGCACTGTGAAAGATATAGACCTCTATGTTCCAGATTTTTATCTCAAACGTGTTTCATATCTTTTTGTTCAGCCAAGGCTGTTCTATTAGCTGTGCGTTGTTGCCAGAATGAACAACTTCAAAGAAACCATCAGTCGTCTGGCAAGGCTTTTCCCCCAACACTGATTCAGTGAATTGATGCCAAGCTATTTGCACCATCTGTTGGGTATGAGTCATTGGAGGGAGGAAGGCTGGACAGCTGGAGCTGTCAGCTTTGAAATGCCACTTACAGGGGGAAATACCAGAATTCACATTGAGAGGGATAAAAACAAAATACCCTGCTAATCCAAAAAAAGAAGAAAAAGAAAAAAGAAAGAAAGAAAGGTTGGTTAGATGTTATGATATTTCTGCTGAATTTCTTTCTTTTCCAGACACTCAGGACCCTTTTCATCCTGGCCTCTTTCTGAGGGAAGGTTTTGTTGTGCCATAAAAAAAAAAAAAAAAAGATGTGAGCAAAGACTTCCCATGTGGGAGTGCAGTAAGAAATTGAGGGGATATAATAATATATTACAGTGTGTCTTCTTGAACTAAGGGCCTGGAAGCAGAGCATCTAAAACTTTTGTTTGATGCTGCATTAGAGGTAGAGTTATCCATTTATACCTGTATTTATTAACTTATTAATTCATCTACTCATTCACTGAATGATTACTGTACTCCAAGAGCTGGTGGATGAAAGAGAACAATAACTACCTTTATTGATTGCCTACTACATATATGCTTTAACTATGGCATTTTATTGAGTACCAGCAAGAATTCAATGGTATAAGAATTATAATCCCATGTTTTCCATGAGGAAACTGAAGCACAGAGAGTAGCAGTAATTTTCCTAAGGTTACTAGGTAAGTGAAAGACTAAAGATTGGAAACCTGGCATATATTTAAAATCTGTCAGTGCCAACAGTGAGACAGGACAAGTCTCAAAGTTATTTTGGGCTGGTGCTCTTTATTCATATTTCACATTTTTTCCCTACTTGTTTATTTCCACACATCAAATTTACTTTAAATTGTAGAGAGGAGAAAATAATGAGAGCCTTAAAAATGCCAATAAGATTTGTTTTTTAGCTATTGAATGCACTCCTTTTCTCTATTTCCTTTTAATGCACATTCTAACAGGTCCAAAATATTTTTTTTATCCTTTTTGACTGTGGCCTATAAGACCTTCTTATAAATTTATTGTATGGTACAATAATTTGACATTGGTAAATTTATGAACTAACCAAATATAAAAATTGTTTATATATTTGAACAACATTTTCCCCTTTGATTTCCCTTGTTAAATTGGACAAGATATAATGTTAGTTCTTAGGCTGAGTTAAGAACAATTAATTTGCTAATGAGGGTGTAGAGTAGTGGATGATTTCATAAGCTATTGTTACAGTCTGGTACAAATTTTCTGGTAAACAGTTTGGCAATATATCACAAGAGTCTAAAACTGTTTGTAATCTAAGATACAGATTTGGTAACTTCACATTTAAAAAACATTTAAAAAATTATTCAAAGAAATTAGATATTTTTAGTATGAGAAGTCTTATTTCAGAATTATTTATGAAAATAGAAATAAAGCACACATGTTCAACAAGTCAGAAAGATGAGTTAAATTGTTGTCTATTTATATAAAATAATATAAAGGAAAATAAATATTTTCAAGACATTTGAATGTAAATGGAAAATATTTATAGTATGGTTTAATGTAAAAACTAAAAATATATAATGTTAAATATGGAATACTCCTAATACAGCAAACAGTAGTTCTCAAAATGTAGTGTCTAGGCCAGCAGCATTAGCATCACTTGAGACCTCGTTAGAAATTCAAATTCTTGAATCCTACCTCAGACTTACTGCATCAGAAACGCTATGGCTGGGAAGAGGTAACTTATGTGTTAAAGAGTCTTCTAGGTAGTTCTGATGCTTACAAATTTTGAGACCATGGATATAAATTATGAAAAAAATACTAGAAGATAACCATATTATTCACTGTGATAAATTCTTGCGATTATCACAGAAGAATTATTGATTTCAAGTTTTTTCTTTATTTTCAAGGCTCTCTAATTAACAGATATTAATTTCATCATTAGAACAGTATATTTTAATTTAGAAAATTCAGATAATGCAAAAAAGCAGAAATTGCCAGTAATTACACTATGCTGAAAATTCTAAAAATTGAGAATGGAATGTTTCCTTTTTAACTCTCAAATTTCAACCTTCAGAAGTAACCACTATTAATAATGCATACCCTATAATCATATTTTTAAATTAAAATGGAAACTTGCCAAAAATAATGAGCTGGAGGATGCTGGGTTTTATTTAAATAAAAAATAATATATCATGGACATCTTTCCAGGTCAGTAGATTATATCTACTCATTCCTTTTTATTGCATGCTTAATATTCCATAGCGAGGATATGCCATAAGTTATACTACCATTTCATTTTGATGACCATTTAAACTATTTTCAATTTATTGCTTCCATAAAACAATGCTACAGTGAAAATTCTGTCTTCATGGCATTCACAGTAATAGATGAAAATATAATTGATGAAAACTATCAAATATTCTGATAAATGAAATTCATTATTTGTTCAACAGATCTTTATTTAGTCTGTGAAAAGTTACTCCCCTCCTTTTCCTTTCATAGAGTTAACCGTAATCTGCATTGACAAGAAGCTCTGTTTATTGGTGCTCCGTAATAACAAAGAGTCCTGTATTCCAAGAATTAAGTTATATGAATATAAATTGTCCAATTTTATTAATTACATTTACCATATTTATATTAAAATAAAAATTGGTCATGATGGAATAGCAAACTGAAAGACTATACAGCGTTGTTAGCATTATTATATTTGTTAATATAAATGGGTTTGAAATCAATGAATTCAATCATGTAGAAAAATCAAACTCTAGATTAAAACTTCTTATCTAAACTTATTAAACAATTACTTATAAAATGAGGATTTCACTTAAGAGATTTATTTCCTAAGAAATATGGTGATGTTAATGGAAAATATACACTACTCAGATTAGAATATTTTTGTTAACTTACTGAAAATATCTAGTGTACTACATCCTTGTAATCTTATCTCAAGTTTTTTTTTTTTTTTTCTCAGACAGAGTCTCACTCTTGTCACTCAGGCTGGAGTGCAATGGCACGATTTCGGGTCACTGCAACCTCCGCCTCCCGGGTTCAAGCGATTCTCCTCCTTCAGCCTCCTAAGTAGCTAGGATTGTAGGCATGCGCCACCACGCCCGGATAATTTTTTTTGTATTTTAAGTAGAGATGGGGTTTCACTATGTTGACAAGGTTGGTCTCGAACTCCTGACTTCTTGTGATCCTCCTGCCTCGGCCTCCCAAAGTGCTGGGATTACACGTGTAGAGCCACCATGCCCGCCCCTCAACTTTTTAATGACTCTCAAATATATATATATATTTTGAGACGGAGTCTCGCTCCGTCACCCAGGCTGGAGTGCAGTGGTGCGATCTCGGCTCACTGCAAGCTCCGCCTCCCAGGTTAACGCCATTCTCCTGTCTCAGCCTCCCGAGTAGCTGGAACTACAGGCGCCCACTGTGGGCGCCTGTAGTTCCAGCTACTCGGGAGGCTGATATATACACTACTTATAAAACACATGCATATATATTATTTATACATACATACATACATATATTTGGCAAATACCCATTGTTGACTATATAACTTAGTACTGAATCTTAAATAAATTTGAGATACAGACTTGGATATCATGGAACCAGTCAATCATACATAAACCTTTCCTCATAAATAAGCATTTCAAAAAATAAAGAGATTTCCATGTAATTACATGTGGCCCAAACCACCAATGCCTTATTGTTCTTGTTACAAATATTCTCCCTCCAAGTGATCCTTCCAGTATTTTTATGTGCCTGTTCACTTTCACTAGCCATGTCCAAATATGCTGCTTTTAATGAAGAAGAGAAGTGAGGGAAATAGAAGAGTTTAAAAATCTCTAATAATTCTTTATGTTGACAGAATTAAATAGCAATTAACATTCAGTTTTGTTTCTCCCCCTTTCCAACTATAGTTCTCATTACTCAAAAAAAAAAAAAAAAAAAAAGAAAGAAAGAAAGTAAAACCCAACATGAAATGAACCAAGTACATTATACACCCATGTTCATGCTTACAGATGGGTTCAAAACATTGCTTTTCACTTGTTAATTCATTCCAGAGAGGATACCTATCAGATGGGTTTCATCTCTAGTTTCTACTTACTAGGGATATGATTTCTAGCAATATAGTCACAAAAACAAAATTTAATTAGAGCAAAAGCAAATTAATGGTCCAGTGGAGTTCATTATAATGGGTTCTTCCCTGTATTTTTATTTTATCAAGAATAGAAATCAACCTGGTAGAGGTTTCCTTCACTTCCTTCTTGGAGGCCACCTGCCAATTTAATGTATATATTTGAATCATACAAGGGGATACCTTGCAAAGTCAGTAATATCTTTGTGTAGTAATATCTTTGTGTATCAGCATTTCATGACAGACATGGCGTGTTTGTAACTAATTTTGTAAGAAATATATTCATAAATGGAAGAAATACTGGTGTATTTTTTCCATTATAATACTGTATCCCACACTTCAAACTAGGAAGATGCTTTTAAAGAGTCTAACCCATGTGTCTGTCATGAAGACCAGATTTCAGCTTGCATGAGACATTTACATGGATTTGTTTTCCAGGGCAAAGATGATGGGTGAAATAATCATGCTCTTAGAACAGAAAACAAGAACTTTTTTATCAGTTAAATCTATCCTAATAAATATAGCCCTTAGTATATGTCACATTTTTCTATGCAGCTAAATATATATTAATTCATTCAATTCCTATTAAAACCATATGAGATGATACTCTTTTTACTTGCCTTTTATGGATGAGGAGACTGAAGCCCAGAGAGATTAAATAAGTCACCTGAGGTCACACAGCTACCAGATAGAGCTGGGAATCAGATGCCAGCAATCCAAGTTCAGAATGCATGCTTTAAGTCACTACTCCCACTGGAGGCTGGTGAAGAGGCAGGATAGGGAGAGAGGGTACTGGAATGTCTATGTTAGCTGATTCATGTTTTCCTAATGCAAACTGTACCTAGGAAAGTATGAGGGACTAATGTCTATGCTACAGACTAGTATTACAATAGTTTGTAGAGCTAAGCATCTCAAAGTCAGCATACACAAGAATCTTCTGAAGAACTTGTTAAAACAGATTCCTTGGCCTCGTTGCCAGATACTCTATTTCAATAGATTGAGCATAAAGACCTATATTTCTAATGAGTTCCCAGAAGGTGCTAATGCTAGCCCAGGGATCACATTTTGAGCAGCACTGGCATAAGGCACACCAGGACCCAGAGAAGCAGAGACAAATCACATCCTCAATGGGATAAGACGCAGCTTTGATTAACAAACAAAAAGTTGTTCAGTGAATTAAAAGCCAGAATGGCAACTGCTGACAGGATTGCCTTTGTTACTGCAGTGGAGATTAATTTATACAGGCAATCGTTGTAACTTAGCTAGGGCTTCTCAGAAAATGGGGAATTAGGAGATTACAGCTCAGTAACCAGGCAGCCAAGACAGCACCAGTTAAGGGAGGCAGATTTGACATGGGACAATTGAAAAGGATGTTTTGGGACCTTTTAAGGTTTAAAGCAGGCTAAGAATTTGTGTCTTACATTTTCTCAGGAAACGAGAAACTGTCAGTGGTTATGGCTGAAATTTGCCAACTGACAGTTTCAAAGTGCTTAAATGTTAGTCTAGCTGCTCTGTATTTGCTGAATATTAGAGAGTCTTTTCTTTTAATTATATTTAATGTTTCATGGTCAGAGTTCTCTTTTTTCGTTTTTGCTCTTCTTCCTTTCTTTTGTTCCAGAAACATTTACAGGACAACTACCAAGTGCTAAGCTTTGCAAGTAGATAATAGGAATTATGGAGTTTGTGGACAAACAGGAGGAAACAGACACTAAACATTCAGTGAAGCAAGTACTCCATGAATTAATTGCAACAGTGATAAATTCAATGAGGAGGGAATACTTGTTCTGTATGCTGAGGATAGGTGTGTATAGTTGTGGTGGTAAATCTGTGAAAGACTGTACATCATTGCATACAATACTATATCTACTACACATCTACATACTACATCTACTACTACATCTACATCATTGCATACAATACTACATGTGATCCCTGGGCTAGGGATTTTTGGTTGTTTCATTCTTGAACAAGAAAACAAAGGAATGTCTCATATGCCTGAAGATACTTATTCTAATTTTTCTCCATGAAATCATGTAAATGTCTAAACTCCTTGAAGATTACTGTTACTTCTCTGTTAACCACATGACCTACAGGGACATGGCTCTATTCCATTGTCTGTTTCAAGTTGTAAAACTATTACAGGTCAATGACCTAGAGCTATGCAATTAATTTTCTCAGCACTGAGGGCTTCATGCACGATTAGGTGCTTAAATGCTTTTTTATTTTAGGGATAATGTTAGTGACATTTTCCTATGAATTTGATTGGTGGTCTAAATAATGCTTGATTTTCCAAAGATAATACTAATGGTTGTTTTTAATACAGTATTAAGAAGATTTTCTTGAAAGCCAGAGCTTCAAAACCTAGTGAGAAATCCATGGATGACATACATTGTCCTTTTATTATGCCATAGAGCCATATGCTTATGTAACATCAGCTATTTTTGGCTGAATTTTTGGGTGACTGTAAGAGGTGAGGACTAAATGTAGACTGCCACAATAAGTTACAATGGATTTACAAAACATATTAACATTAAACTTTAATAAATATCACAGAGGTAAGTAAAATCATGTATTAAAAATATATAATTATCTGTACAGACATTTTGTATCTTTAATATCACAGAGGTAAGTAAAATCATGTATTAAAAATATATAATTATCTGTACAGACATTTTGAATCTTTCCACTAAAGGTTTTCTTTATAAGTAATAAGAAAGTTGCAACCATTTTTATGATCCCTAGCCCTCTGATGTGATGAAGCAGAAATCAAACTAACTTGCTAAAAGTCTTCCAAAGCTATTTTTTCCCCTAGAATTTTATACATTTACCACAAAATTAGAATATGTGTACAGGCACACCTCAGATATATTGTAAGTTTGGTTCCAGAACACTGCAGTAGAGCAAATATTGCAATAAGGTGAGTCACACAAATTTTTTGGTTTCCCAGTGCATATAACAGTTATATTTACACTATACTGAACATTTAATACTGTATTAAATGTTCAATGGCATTATGTCTAAAAAATGTATATACCTTAATTTAAAAATACTTTATTGCTAAAACTGCTACAATCGCCTGAGGTTTCAACAAGTCATAATCTTTTTGCTGATGGAGGTTCTTATCTCAGTGTTAAAAGCTGCTGACTGATCAGGATGGTGGTTACTAAAGGCTGGGGTGACTGTGGCAATTTCACAAAATGAGACAACAATAAAGTTTGCTGCATTGATTAACTCTTTCTTCCAGGAAAGATTTCTCTGTAGCCTGAAATGCTGTTTGATAGCATTTTTCCCAGAGTTGAACTTCTTTTAAGATTGGAGTTAATCCTCTCAAGTCCTGTTGCTGCTTTATCAACTAAGTTTATGTAATATTCCAGATCTTTTATTGCCATTTTAACAATGTTCAAAACATCTTTACCAGGAGTAGTTTCAATCTAAAAAACACTTTCTTTGCTCATAGAAAGCTATTCCTCATCCATTGAAGTTTTATCATGTGATTGTAGGAATTCAGTCACATCTTCAGCCTCCACTTCTATTTCTAGTTTTCTTGATATTTCCACTACATCTGCAATTACTTCTTCCACTGAAGTCTTGAATCTTTCAAAGTCATCCATGACAGTTCGAACCAATTTCTTCCTAACTCCTGTTCATGTTGGCATTTTGACTTCCTCCCATGAATCCTGAATGATCCTAATTGCATCTAGAATAGTGAATATTTTCTAGAAGGTTTTTAATTTACTTTGCCCAGATCCATCAGAGGGATCACTATTTATGACTTTAGCCTTATAAAGTGGATTTCTTAAATAAAAGACTTGCAAGTCAAAATGACTCCTTTATCCATGGGCTGCAGAATGGTTCTTGTGTTAGCAGGCATAAAAACATTGTAAATCTCTATCAGAGCTCTTGGGTGACTAGGTCCATTCTCAATGAGCAGTACTATTTTGAAAATAATCTCTTTTCTGAGCAGTAGATCTCAACAGCTGACTGAAAATATTTAGTAAAGCGTGTTGTAAACAGATATGCTGTCATCCAGACTTGCTGTTTCATTTATAGAGCATAGGCAGAGTAGATTTAGCATAATTCTTAAGGGTCCAGTGATTTTTGGAATGATAAATGATCACTGGCTTCAACTTAAAGTCACCACTTGCATTTAGCCCCTAACAAGAAGACCTGTACTTTGAAGCTTTGAAGCTAAGCATTGACTTCTCCTCTCTAGCTGTGGAAGTCCTAGATGGCATTTTCTTCTAATAGAAGGCTGTTTCATATACATTGAAAAATCTGTTGTTTAGTGTAGCCACCTTCATCAATGATCTTAGCTAGATCTTCTGCATACCTTGCTACAGCTTCTCCTTGTACTTTTATATTATGAAGTGCAAGCATGTGCTACTTCACTTTGTACTTTTATATTATGAAGATGGCTTCCTTTCTTAAGCCTCATACATCAACCTCTGATAGCTTCACGCTTTTCTTCTGTAGCTTCCTTTCTCAGCCTTCATAAAATATAAGAGAATTAGGGCCTTGCTCTGGATTAGGCTTTGGCTTAAGGGAATGTTGTAGCTGGTTTGATCTTCTATCCAGACCTCTGACATTATTAATGTTTATTCCATATCAGCAGGAAAACTCTTTCACTTTGTTACCATTTCTGTGTTTACTGGAATAGCACATTTAATTTCCGTGAGAAACCTTTCCTTTACATTCACAGCTTGGCTAACTGGTGCAAGAAGCCTAGCTTTTGGACTATGTTGGGTTCATTTGTGCCTTTCTTACTGAGTGTAGTCATTTTTAGCTTTTAATGTCAAATGAGAGGTGTGTGGCTCTTTCTTTTACTTGAATACCTAGAGTTCACTATAGGGCTATTAATTGGCTTAATTTCAGTATTATCGTGTGTCAGGGAATAGGTAAGCCTGAGGAGAGGCCTAGAAATGAAGAAACAGCCAGCCAGTGGAGCAGTCAGAATATATACATTTATCGATTAAGTTCACTATCTTCTGTGAGTGTGCTTTAGGACATTCCAAATCAATTATAATAGTAACATTAAGGCTTACTATTCACAGATCACCATAACAGATATAATAATGAAAATCTTAGATATTGTGAGAATTACCAAAATATGAGAGAGGGACACAAAGTGAGCCCATGCTGTTGGACAAATGATGCCCATAGACTCACCAGATGCAGGCTTGTTGCAAACCTTGAATTTGTTGAAAACACAGTATTTGCAAGGTGCAATGAAAGGAAGTATTCCTCTACCCCAAAGAAATATTTTGTTTACTTTCAAAGAATGAACCTATTTCTAGATACCACCCACTTTCTAGTCTCAGTCATCCTCATGGTATTCTGTCCCTTGAGCTGGGTGGCAGTATAGGTAGTCCCCAGTTAACAATCTTGAGTTTTGTGGTTGGTATCCATTCAGAGCATGCATGGACTCTAGACATGGGAAAGAAAATATCACCTAAAATGTTCAGATTGTTACAGGATCACTTTTCACAATCACTTTGGGAATCAGAAACTCATTTATATATCTTGAGCTTTCTGTGAAATTTGGTGGCATGGTGGTGCTGACTGTGGCAGGTTTTTTTTTTTTTTCTTTTTTTTTCTTTTTTTTTTAGAAAGCATGTAGATCTTCTTCCACATCTAACCTTCTAAGGCTTATTTTTTCACTGGGTTTTAAAATTCTGCCTGCAATTCATATTGCTGACACAAGATGGTAAAGATGTCTTGTTGCGAATCAGAGCCTTCCAAGCAGAAGAGAAAGATAATATATGTTACCTAGGAAAAGAAATATTGATATATAATATGCAGTATACATCCACACACTAAAATAATCATGAAAGGGCACACATTTCTCTAGGAAACTAAGTAGAAGTACTCCTTTAAGCAAGAATTAGATACATGGAAACACTTTGAAAACATTGGAGGTATTCTATAAATTCTAACCTTATTTAACTACTAGTTTTAGATTGTATTTTGTGTTACATATTTAAAATTTCAATGAGATTTCTCTGGGACTTGTAAAACAATGTTGAGTGTTGGCATTAGATTAACTATCTGTTAAGCACTAGCAGCTTGGCATAGGGGGTATCAAACTGCTTAAGCCTGTGGAACCTTAGAAGGGTCTGTATTCCAGGCCTGCTGTTTTGCAACAAAAAAAGCCTATCTTGTCTGGCCATCCAGAAGGTGTGAAAGCTGATCCATTCAGTGTTCCTCTTTTTCCTTCCTGCACTAAATCTTATTTACTTATTCAACTTCTTAGTACACCCATCTCTGAGACTGTTTTCTGTTAAATTTGGGAAGCATTATAGCTACTTCATTTAGGTTCGTGCCTAAAATACACATTTGTTAAGCTTTTTCTCCAGGATGAATCCAGCTCAACTAAATTTAGACATTGTGGATACACATTTTTCTCTTTTGATGACTCTCCTTATACTATCAAAATCCAAAATGAGTTTGTTCCATGCTTGCTGTGCATTTAGCTGATCCTGTTGCCTACCTAGAACCTATTAGATTTAGGTCTTGATATTTCCAGCTCTCTGGCGTTTACATTTTCTCACTCTGGATTCTTTGTTGACAACATTTGTTACCACAGCCCTGAGTTCCCTCATTTGTAAAAATGATAACATTTTCTTACAGAGTTGTCGTAAGAATTAAATGAAATTAACATATAAAAAATTGTTCAGCACAACTTTTGACACACAGCATGAATATTTGGGGATTTTTTCTATAATTAAAAATATATTTTATATCAAAAAGGGCACATCCAGATAACTACTAAAGTCTCTGATGGACTAATGAAGAATCATATTAGTAGATGTATTCAAATTTTAAGGAACTCTGAAATACATAACATCAATTAGAATGAGAAAATATAACAGCTCGAAGAGCAGCCTATTAATGATTTGAACCACATATATGCATGATGTAACATTCATATTGTCAAACTCAAGAATTAAAAGTTTTCCAACACATTTCATTTTGAAGGGAAATTTTCAAATTTTAATAATATAGTAAATAATTAATGCATTTTTCTTATGAAAACTTAAATATTGATAATAAAGTTATGATTCCTGTTTTATTCCTAGCCAGTTTTCCTCACCTTCTCTAGGATAATAATCTGCTTCATATGCATCTATAATTCTGTTGTTTATGTATATATGCAGAATACATAGAAATATGTCATTTTTATATAAAATGTATTGTTATGCCCAGACCGTTTGTTCCCCAAAGAAGACCACCAGAGTCCAGTGTCAAAGCCAAGCGGCAAGGATCTTTATTACAAGTTCGAACCTGGTCCCTCCATTTTACAGCATACAAGAGAGGGCCCCAAACAATGCGAGTGTTTGCTTTTTATAGCCCGAAAGTTACAGGGGAACAAAGAAATTCTTTTGGTTCCCGCGCTTTCAGTAAAACCTTGAACGGCTGTCTCCTTATCGGAGGCTTTCCAGGTGGTGTTTATACTGGGCTCAGGGAGTTTGAGAGATATATGGCGATATGTGGTGGGATGGGAGGATGGAATGTGTTTGTACTAGGCTCAGGGAGTCTTGAGCCCGGGGCTGAGGAATGTGCCCAGCTCCTTTCATTCCCCCCTTCTTTTCAGGTATCTCTAGAGCCAATCTTGGGTCTTATAAGTCTGATTCTGTTTCAGCGTTTACAGGTTGGTATTGGGCTCTGAGGACCATGAGTTGTACGGTGTCAAATCTCTCTCTAACAAATCGTAAAATTCTGTTAACAACACAAGGTCCTACGGTAAGTAGAAATAGTAGACTTAGCAGGGGTCTAAGGAAGGGGGCTAACAGAGAAAACATAGAGGAATTCCACCATTGGTCTGCAGCTGAAGCAAACTGCCATGTTTTTACTTCTGCGCTTAACTTGCGTAACTGTTGGACCCGGTCCTCTACAAGCCCTGATTCATTTATGTAGAAACAACAGTCTTTTTTCAGAAATATACATGTACCACCTTTTTCTGCAGTGAGTAGGTCTAGGGCCCTCTGGTTCTGCAAGGTTACCTAAGCTAGGGACGTGAGTTGCCGCTGAAGGGAGGCAAGGGACTCAGCTGACTCCTCCATAGCAACGGCAAATTGTTGGTATAACTTGTTGCTTTCTATGAGGGTGTGACCTAGGGCTCCCCCTGCCAGTCCGGCCGCCATGAAGGATGCGGTGAGAGAGATTCCCGCAATGAGGGGGAGAAATATGGCTCGTGCAGGTCTCGGTCTAGGGACTGAGTGAATAGCAGTACTAGTCCAGTTACCGGTGTACCCTAGGAACTCGCCAGCAGTTAGTAGAGTCAACCGGGGAACTAATGTGACAGGAAGACACAGTAGGTTGGTAACAGAGGGACTAGGTAGGTTCTTAGATAATGTTCCATTACACCAGAAGAATATGCCCGGCGGAGCCTTTAGGGTGATATTAGGGGGCATTGCAGTGATGCTGCAGAGGCTGATATTGGTTCCTGAGAAACAGTAGGGAAACTTTTCCTGACTGGGGTTTAGGTATAGGGGCACGTCTAGGATAGGAGCATATGAGAGGTTTCAGAGGTTGTTAGCTTGGGCCAAGGTAGAGGATCCCCATGGCAGAGGGACAGCGGTTAGCGGTGGACGCCCTAGAGTGGCACACAGAAAGCAGCCAGACAGGCTGTGAAGTCCTGTAAGGTTAGTAAGTTCTAGTCCTTTTTGTAATAACTTTAACCAGGAGAAAGGACGTAAGTCTTGTGTTAGTCTGTTTTCTTGTCGTTGGATATTCCCGTGGACCAGGGGCAGTACTTGCACTAGGCCTCGCCACAGATAGAGGTGACTGCTAGGCCATGTGGAGGAGGGGGAGTAGTATACAGCCCCATGTTGAGGCGTGGTCCAGTGGGAGTTCCAGGGGTCTCTAACTATCTATGTATATGAAAAGTCTCCATCCCGTCTATGATGGAAGGGCCACTTAGGGTCTAACTATTTTCTCTCTCCCCAATAACGGGGTCTATAGATGTTACAATAGTTATAAGGACAGCCAGCATTTTGGTGCCACCAATAGTGTTTACAATTGTATTTAGTCTGATCAAACTTAAAGCATATTATTGGTGTCTTAGGTTTGGCTATTTGAAAACCAGTAAAATTTAGTAGAATTGGGCTGTTGCACTCTGAGGAGGGGCAATCAGCACTGGCCAATAATTTCCCAGGCTTATGAGGTTGCCCAGGGTGGGTTCGGTTTTCATAAAGCCAGAATCTCTAGACAAAGGGATTAAGAGCTGGTTTTGTGATTTCTCCAGCGGCCACTAGGGCGGCTAACGTTATGGTTAAACTACCTAACTGCATGTTTACAGTGAGCTATGCTGCCGGCGCAGGGTGAGTTTTAAGGGGTTGTTCTTAGCTCTGTCCACAGTCCACGTGTCCGGTGCTTCAGCCGCCGCCGTGATTGGTCCCAGAAGGTCGGAGGTTGGGTCCACCGGCTTGACGTGAGTGTAGTGGATCCACGACGCGATGCCTTCTACCTTCAGGGCAGTGGGTGTGGTTAGGAGTACCTGGAGTGGTCCTTTCCACCTGGGTTCTAGGGTCTCTTGTCGGTGTTGCTTGACCAGGACCCAATCTCCCGGCTGGTACGGATGGGATGTCGGCGGGGGACCAGTCTCATATAGTTCTTTCAGCTTGGGCCAGATTTCTTGATGAATTTTCTGCAAGGCTTGTAGGGAAAATAAGAGTTCAGAAACATTTTCTGTTTCAGACTTGAGCAGATCATCTTTTAGGCTGGGAACTAAGGGTGGGGGTCTGCCATACATAATTTCATAAGGGGTAAGGCCCAGTCTGTAAGGGGTATTACGGGCCCGGAACAGAGCGTAGGGGAGAAGGACCACCCAATTAGCGCCAGTCTCTATAGTTAATTTAGTTAAGGTCTCTTTTAAGGTCCGATTCATCCTCTCTACCTGTCCTGAACTCTGGGGCCTGTAAGCGCAATGTAGTTTCCAATTTGCCCCAAGGATGGAAGCCAAATCCTGACTTACCTTAGCGACGAAGGCCGGCCCATTATCTGACCCTATCTGGATGGGGAAGCCATACCTGGGGAGGATATCTTCCAGGATTTTCTTTGCTACAACCTGAGCAGTTTCCCTTTTGGTGGGGAATGCTTCAGTCCACCCTGAAAAAGTATCTACAAAGACAAGTAAGTCCCGATACCCGTATTTTCCTGGCTTTATCTCAGTAAAATCTACTTCCCAGTAGATATCTGGCCTGGTTCCCCTGAGCCTTGTTCCCGTTGCAGCCTGGGATTGGGGGTAGACGTTGTTAAGCTGGCAGACTTTGCAACTTGTCACAATGTTGCTGGCCATCTCGGCTGTATGTCTGAATTTGAGCTGAGAGCGTCTGATCAGGTCTATCATCCGCCGAGCACCTAGGTGGGTGGTTCGGTGGATGTGTTCTAACACTTGTTGTCCTAATTTTTCTGGTAGGATGGTTTGGTCATTAGTATCTGTCCACCACCCATTCTGGATCTGTTTCAGGGGAAGCTTGTCAATCCACTGGAGATCTTGTTCTGAATATTCAGGGAAATATGGCAAGTCCCGGGGGCCCAGGTCAGGGAGCTGGAGTGCAAGGAGTTGGCTGGGAGCCTTCGCCACCTTTCTTGCAGTTTGGTCTGCCAGAAAGTTGCCTTGAGCAGTTGGAGTAGTTAGTTTCTGATGCCCTGGGCAATGCACAATGGCTAACTTTTCTGGCCTCCATAGGGATGTTAGCAGGGCTAGGATTTCTTGCTTGTTTTTTATCTCTTTTCCTTCAGCCGTCAGCAACCCTCGCTCCCTGTAAATAGCCCCATGTATATGCGCCGTTGCAAAAGCATATCGGCTGTCTGTATATACCGTCAGCTTTTTCCCCGCCCCTAAGGTAAGAGCTTGGGTGAACGCTATCAGTTCGGCCTTCTGGGCCGATGTCCCCGGGGGCAGGGGTTCCACCCAGATTACCTCAGTCTCTGAAGTCACTGCCGCTCCAGCATACCTCTGGCCTTGATGCATGAAGCTGCTCCCATCAGTGAACCAGACGAGGTCGGCGTCAGGAAGTGGGCGGTCCTGCAGGTCTTCTCGAACTCCGTGCACCTGAGCTAGTATCTCGGTGCAGTCGTGGAGTGGGGCGTCCAGGT
The DNA here is from genome assembly GCF_047675955.1 of Chlorocebus sabaeus. Taxonomy (NCBI): domain Eukaryota; kingdom Metazoa; phylum Chordata; class Mammalia; order Primates; family Cercopithecidae; genus Chlorocebus; species Chlorocebus sabaeus. The sequence goes on from NC_132924.1 coordinate 63,067,568, forward strand.
CCGGGTTGGGCAGCAACGAGGCAGGGTTTAAGGTCGTTGGGGGCAGGAAAGTTATCCTGAGAGGATTTAGTAGCAGTCCTTGGTAGTGGGTGAGCCGGGCGTTACTCATCCATCGATTAGGTGGCTGTTTGAGTACACCTTCGATGGCATGTGGAGTAACGACCCGCAATTCTTGCCCCATGACCAGTTTATCAGCATCTTGCACCATCAGAGCCGTGGCTGCAATCATTCAGAGACAAGGGGGCCACCCGGCAGCCACTGGGTCTAACTTCTTTGACAGGTAGGCAACTGGCCTCTGCCAGGGGCCTAAGTTCTGAGTTATTACTGCTTTGGCGACACCCTTATTTTCATCTACATATAAGTGGAAGGGCTTGGTAACATCAGGTAGTCCCAGTGCAGGCGCGGAGAGTAGGGTGGTTTTAATCTGTTGGAAAGCCGACTCGGCTTCATCTGTCCACCTAAATGGCTGCTGCCCCCATGTTGCCTGATATAAGGGTTTAGCCAGTTCTGCGAACCCAAGTATCCATAGTCAGCAAAACCCCGCCGACCCCAGGAATTCCCTTACTTGTCGGGTGGATTGCGGCCTGGGGATCTGCAGAACAGTTTGTTTCCGGGCGTCTGTTAACCAGCGCTGCCCTTCTTTAAGCAGGTACCCTAGATATGTTACCTCTGGCTTACAGATTTGAGCTTTTTTTGCCGAGGCTCGGTAGCCTAGATTTCCCAGAGCTTGTAAGAGACCCTTGGTCCCTTGGATGCAAGCTTCTTGGGTCTCAGCAGCAATTAGGAGGTCATCAACATACTATAGTAAGGTTATTTCAGGGTGTTTGTGTCGGTACTCACCCAGGTCTTCATGGAGGGCCTCATCGAACAGGGTAGGAGAGTTTTTGAATCCTTGCGGCAGTCTGGTCCATGTCAGTTGGCCACTTATGTCCCTATCAGGGTCATTCCACTCGAAGGCGAAGAGCTTCTGGCTCTGAGGTGCTAAGGGCAAACTGAAGAAAGCATCTTTCAAATCTAAAACAGTGTACCATTGATGTTTAGGGTTTAGGGTACTCAGGAGGGTATACGGGTTAGGCACAGTTGGATGTATGTCCACAACCCTCTTATTGACTTCTCTTAAGTCTTGTACAGGTCTGTATTCTCCACTATTAGGTTTTCGTACCGGCAACAATGGAGTATTCCAGGGTGAGTGACAAGGGCGAAGGACCCCTTGGTCAAGGAGCCGGCGGATATGCGGGGCAATTCCTTTCTTGGCCTCTAGGGGCATCGGGTATTGGTGTACCTGCACGGGGTCTGCCCCAGGCTTAAGTTCAACAAACAAGGCAGGACGGTGTTTTGCTAGACCTAAGCCCCCCGTTTCCACCCAAGCTTCTGGATATTGCCGGAGCCAGGTTGTTATGTCCTGGTCAGGGGCCGCTTGCTCCTGGTGGAGCCGGTACTCATCCTCTAGGGTTATAGTCAGGATGGACACGGGCTGATTGTGGGAGTTGGTCACGACAGGCCCCTCAGGGAGGAAATGGATCTGTGCTCCCATTTTGGTTAGCAGGTCTCTCCCCAATAGGGGACAGGGGCTCTCAGGAATGACCAGGAAAGAGTGGGTTACATTCTTGGCTCTGAGGTTTACTGTTCTTTGTGTTGTCCATGGGTATTTCTTAACTCCTGTGGCCCCTTGTACCCACGAGGACTTGGAGGATAATTTCCCATTAGTTTTAACTAAGACTGAGTGCTGTGCTCCCGTATCGACCAAGAACTGGACTGGGGACCCCTCCACTTGCAAAGTTACCCTAGGTTCGGGGAGGGGATCCGAACCCCGTCTTTCCTAGTCTTCATCTTGAGTGACTAGTACGGGTGTAGACCTAGGGGGTCCCTGTCCTTGTTGTTTCTTTTTGGGGAAGTTTCTTACCCAGTGGCCAGCCTCCTTGCAGTAGGCACATTGGTCTTTTCTCAGATTATCATGCCTGGGGGGCCGCCTAGGTTGGGTGTACTCTGGCTGTGGATGCTCTTTCTGTACCGCTGCTGCCAGGACCTTGGTCATTTTTTCAGTGGCCTTAAAATGCCTTTCTTCTGGAGCATCTCTGTTATTGTAAACCCGCTGGGCTATCTGAAGGAGGTCCTGAATCTGCTTTCCTTCCAAGTCTTCTAATTTCTGGAGTTTTCTTTTAATATCTGAGGCTGCCTGATTTACGAAAGACATTACAACAGCTGCCTGACTTCCTGGAGAATCTGGATCTATGGGGGTGTACTGTCTAAAAGCTTCCATTAATCTTTCTAAGTAGGTAGCTGGGCTCTCTGTCTTTCCCTGCAGAATAGAATATACTTTAGTCAAATTAGTGGGCTTGCGAGCAGCTGCCCGGAGACCTGCCATTAGAGTCTGGCAATAAAGGCGTAGCCGTCCCCTACCTTCTGCCGTGTTGTAGTCCCACGCCGGCCTGGTCAGAGGAAAGGTCGCGTTTATGAGGTCGGGGTTGGCAGTCGGTTGACCGTGGTCCCCCAGGACCAGCTTTCTAGCTTCTACCTGTATCCTTTCTCGCTCTTCCGTGGTAAACAAGATTTGGAGGAGCTGCTGACAATCATCCCAAGTGGGCTGGTGGGTGAACATGACACTATCCAGTAAAGCCAGTAAATCTTTGGGGTTGTTGAAAACTGAGCACTCTGAGTCTTCCAGTTATACAGATCACTGGTGGAGAATGGCCAGTACTGGAGCCTGGGGATTCCTGTGTCATCTGGGGGTCCTATTTCCCGAAGGGGTAAAGCCACCGTGGAGTCAGGCGGCTGGGGGGGGCTAGTCCGTGAAGTGCGCCCTCGCATCCACCCCGCTGGCCCTTCAAAGTTACTTTCTCTTTCAGCGGGCCCGGGTGCGTTGGCCGCCTCCCGTCCGCCTGCTCCCTCCCGCGGCTGAGCCTGGGGGGTGGGTCCGGGTGCGTCGGCCGCCTCCCGTCCACCTGCTCCCTCCCGCGGCTGAGCCCGGGGGGTGGGTCCGGGTGCGTCGGGGTACGGAGGGGGTTCTGCGAGCAGTGGGTCCCCGCTGTCAGGTAGAACAGGATTGGGGGGGCAGTTGGTTGCTTGGGTCTTAGTGGTCGGGCAACCAGTGCCTTACAGGGTTCAGAGGCTAATTGGAAAGGGGACAGCCAATGAGGCGGGTTTTCAACAAGGTCCTGCCATATGAGGATATATGGTATTTGATCTAAGTGGCCCGCATGCCCAGGTAGGAAAATCTTGGACTTTATCCTAGTGATGACAGCAAGTCAGAAGGTCCCCTCGGGTGGCCACCCCACATCAAAGGCAGGCCATTCGGAGCGACACAGAGTAATTAACTTTCCTTTCCTGATTTCTATACCAAGATCATGGCGGCCCCTTGCTTTAACTTCTTTAAAATTATTTGTGAGGAGAGATAGAGGAGTGCTCTGGGTATTACCCATCCTGTAATGATTTGTAGTCTCTTCCTGTAAAGGAATGTGGGTAAGAATCCCTGTAAAGGAAATCTGATCTGACTTATTAATGATATCTAGTCGCAGGCGCGGTTTGGAAGCCCGGGAACCGGGGCCGCGAGCACGGCGTGCTGGGAGCCGGAGGCCCGGGAACTGGGCTGCAAGCCCAGAACCAGGGCCGCAAGCGCGCGCTGCCAAGTCGCAAACGCCCCCGGGGCAGCTCAGATCGCCAGCGCATTCTGCCCGGGCAAACGCGCCCGGGGGCAGCTCAGATAGCCAGCGCGTTCTACCCGGGCAAACGCGCCCGGGGCAGCTCAGATCGCCAGCACGTTCTGCCCGGGCAAACGCGCCCGGGGCAGCTCAGATCGCCAGCGCGTTCTGCCCGGGCAAACGCGCCCGGGGCAGCTCAGATCGCCAGCGCATTCTGCCCGGGCAAACGTGCCCGGGGCAGCTCAGATCGCCAGCGCGTTCTGCCCGGGCAAACGCGCCCGGGGCAGCTCAGATTGGAGACAGCTAGATCAGACGAGAGCCGGGGGACGTCTCCCACCGGTCTCTGCTGGCTGTCCTATAGCGCGTCCGCCAGGACTGTGCCAGCTCCAGTTTCAGACCTCGCGAGCCACAGATTCAGATTCAGAACAGACACAGACAGACACAGACAGACACAGACAGACACAGACAGACACAGACAGACAAACGGTGACGAGCCAGCTCACCTATCCGTAGATCGATCCTAGCAGATCCGTTGACCAGGGGTCTGGTGGGCTTGGGGAATCCCGGACGGGCCCCCAGATGTTATGCCCAGACCGTTTGTTCCCCAAAGAAGACCACCAGAGTCCAGTGTCAAAGCCAAGCGGCAAGGATCTTTATTACAAGTTCGAACCTGGTCCCTCCATTTTACAGCATACAAGAGAGGGCCCCAAACAATGCAAGTGTTTGCTTTTTATAGCCCGAAAGTTACAGGGGAACAAAGAAATAATTTTGGTTCCCACGCTTTCAGTAAAACCTTGAACGGCTGTCTCCTTATCAGAGGCTTTCCAGGTGGTGTTTATACTGGGCTCAGGGAGTTTGAGAGATATATGGCAATATGTGGTGGGATGGGAGGATGGAATGTGTTTGTACTAGGCTCAGGGAGTCTTGAGCCCGGGGCTGAGGAATGTGCCCAGCTCCTTTCAGTATGTAGGCCGGGCGCGGTGGCTCAAGCCTGTAATCCCAGCACTTTGGGAGGCCGAGATGGGTGGATCACGAGGTCAGGAGATCGAGACCATCCTGGCTAATATGGTGAAACCCCGTCTCTACTAAAAAAATACAAAAAACTAGCCGGGCGAGGTGGTGGGCGCCTGTAGTCCCAGCTACTCGGGAGGCTGAGGCAGGAGAATGGTGAAAACCCAGGAGGCGGAGCTTGCAGTGAGCTGAGATCTGGCCACTGCACTCCAGCCTGGATGACAGAGCGAGACTCCGTCTCAAAAAAAAAAAAAAAAAAGGTGTGTAAATGATATTACACACACATTTTGTAACTATGTTTTTTCACCCAACAAAATATCTTGATGAACGTTCTGTGTCAGTACATATAGATATCTCTTTTTAACTTTTGCTTAGAATGGATATATTATTGAATTATATTTTCTATGATACCTTAGGGAAAATAAGTGCCCCGCCCTTGGCCTCACATATCACAGGCCCAAATAATAGATTTATTAAGAAAGTAAGGGCATTTATCATTCCAGATCTGGTACTAAGGAATGGCATTGAACAATTATATCTCAAGCATCCATTTTATGATTAACCCAATTCAGGCTCCAGGGAAATGTCTTTCCACAGCTCTTGACCTATGCCCACAAACAAAAGGTAGTTATTCCCTGAGGAAATGACACTGTGGGTGCTGCTGCTGCCATATCAGACATGAACACAGCCTCAGACTTTGGGGAAGATTTTATCCATAGAATCCTTAAAATAAGAGAAAGGACAAATTAATTAGGATGTCCATTTCTTCTTCTGAGAGAGTATATTTCTTTCTTTATTATTTATTTATTTATTTATTTATTTGTTTATTTGTTTATTTATTTTTTTTGAGATGGCGTCTTGCTCTGTCGCCAGGCTGGAGTACAGTGGCGCGATTTCCGCTCACTGTAACCTCTGCCTCCCGGGTTCAAGTGGTTTTCCTGCCTCAGTCTCCCGAGTAGCTGGGACTATAGACACGTGCCACCACGCCTGGCTAATTTTCTGTATTTTAGTAGGGACGGCGTTTCACCATGTTGGCCAGGATGATCTCCATCTCCTGCCCTCGTGATCCACCTGCCTCAGCCTCCCAAAGTGCTGGGATTACAGGTGTGAGCCACCGCACCTGGCCAGAGAGTATATTCAATAGATTTTTTCAAAATAAAACATTGCTTTCAATAGCCTTGAGTGCATATTTTTTTATTTTCTGTTCGTCCTCTTCTAATAAAGGTGCAATAAATTAGCATAGTAATCACAACAGTGCTAGATGGTGCCTGGGAAACATTTTACAATATTAAACAATCTACAATGCTATTATAAAATCCAGCTGTGTCACAGGTGATGTAGCATATTAATTATTTACATTGGTCAATAGCTGGATATTAAACTGTAAGACAGAATAATTTTATTTTTCTAAAAATATTTAATAGGATTTAATTAAGTATTCAGAAACTAAATGTAAATGTTGGTTTTATTTAAATAATTTTGATTTAAAAATTAGTTAAAGTTCTCATTTTATCTTAATTTTAGTATTTAATTGTAAATACTTTATGTAGCTTTTCACATATAGAAATTATATTATTTTTTACATTTATTTTAATTAGTGAGTTTTGGATGAGTCTATAAATATTGACTATAAATATTTGGAAAGAAAATATACTAAACTTTTCTACCCTAGGAATATAATTTTGTTTCATTTTTAATTTTTTCAGTAAAAATAAGTAGGGCCAAGCTAATAATAATATAAATAGAGCACAGAAAGAAAACACAACTGAAAAGAAAAAGGGAGAAAAATTTTCAAAGAGGCAGTGTGATTAATATGTTAAAATCAAGAAATAATAGGGCCAGACTCCGTGGCTCATTCCTGTAATCGTAGTACTTCGGGATGCTTAGGCGGCTAGATCATGAGGTCAGGAGTTCAAAACTGGCCTGGCCAAGATGATAAAACCTCATCTTTACTAAAACTAAAAAAGAAAAAAAAGAAAATATTAGCCAGGCGTGGTGGCAGGCACCTGTAATCCCAGCTGCTGTGGAGGCCGAGGCAGGAGAATCTCTTGAACCTGAGCAGCAGAGGTTGCAGTGAGCCAAGATCGCGCCACTGCACTCCAGCTTGGGCAACAGAGTGAGACTCCATCTCAAAAAAAACTAAAAAAACAAAAAACAAAAACCTAGAAACAATAAAGTGAAAATTTTATGCTCGTAAGCCAGAACCATGTAAAATTTGCTAAAGGACAGTACAGATTTGTTATTCATTGACAGTCAATTACTGATCCAAACATTAAAAATGAGCAAAAAAATTAACCTTGCCAAATGCAAACCTGTAACTTAAGCACATTAGATAAAAACTTTTTGATTTGTATCTATTTTACTAAATGAAGAATTTAGTTACTGATAAAAATCATGAGAAAAAAGAGTTATTTATGTTGAATTCACAAATCCGAATCAATAAATGCAATTTTGCCCAATGGTGAGAAGGCAAATTACCATCATGAAGTTGACTAGTTGGAGAAGAAAAATGAGTCGGTTTTCTCTGATTATTGGAAGATGATCCTAAAAAATGGCTGTCACATCTTTCATACAGCCTAAGAATATTTATAGCAAAATAAAAGTCTGGAACAAATTAATATTTACAATTTTCCATTAGGTGAATATCGCAGGGAATTTATGTTTTGTTTTATATAATATGATTTGCAAATGGCGAAGTAAGCTAGAAGATGGCTTTTTGTTGTCAGCTAAAAGACAAAGTGCTTTTTAATTTGTGTTATGTGTTTCATAATTTATCTTCAAGATAAGTTTTGGTCGTTGAAGTATAGGTGACTGGAAACAATTACTTTCTCAATTAAAAAACATAAAGTGTCACCTGCACACAAAATAGCACATCCGTATTTACAGAATTTAAAAAGTTTTTAATGCTTTTTGTGTCTTTTCTTAAGGTTACAGAAATCTTTGAGAACATAATATCCCTCCAATTTTATTTCTCTTAAACTCAAATGAATTTGAAATTAATATTCATTATTTAGAATATGATCTCATTAAAAATTACTTCCACCAATTTTTATATTCATATTTCCATCTGTGTATATATATAATATATATTATTATAATATATGTATTATATATTTAATATATAAAAAATATTTATATATACATAAGAGAGAGATCTGGAGTACAGTTATTTCTATGTAGCAAAAAAAATAAAGAGTAAATAATTGATTATATTCAACAAAGGCCCAAGAATACTGATATCATTTGTGTGAAGTTTTTAAAAGATTAATATGTGTCCAAGATTTAGCTAAGAATAATGATTCCTGTTGTAGCATTCATAGATGGAAAATGTCTGGATGTAGTTGAAATGTTTTCAAAATATGATGCTAGAATGACTAACCTTGTAAGATGGATAAAAATACAAACATGATTAAACAAATGGTACCTAGATGGAGAAATAAAAATAGATGGGTAATTTTGGGAGAAATCAAGTGAGAGAAAAAATTAAAAATATGGTTTTATAAAGTGCATATTCAGCAAATGAGAACGCACAAAATAAAAATTCTACACAGCAAACTTTTATTATGTATATGATTTAACCACGAAGACCAGAAATAAAGCCAAAATTAATGACTATTTCATTGATTATACATCTGTTGTAGAAAGGGTAAATTTCAACATGAGGAAAAGCAAAAAAACAATTTTGAACACTGAGCATTAGCTTAAAACATGATGACAAGTAAACCTGTAATAATGATGCTAACATGACTGGTATTTAGGCCAGAACATTTATACTTGCAAACATTGTATGACTTATGTGGCAGCATATTATAAATTTATCTCCATGGGTTGTGGCCTCAACTATGCCAGGAGTGATGGTCTTCCTTGGGACAAATCAAAGATCACATCTGATCTGTGTGCCTAAAGATTGAAACTTTTGATGAATCACATATCAGATTTGACATGAAATCACCTGTTGATGCACGATGAGAATGTCAGCTGAACACTGTTAAAGCAATTATGTTTAATTTAGATGAGATGTGATAAAATGCAGTGGAATAGTTATTTGAAACAATAGTAGATCTTCAAATAAATGCAAACCATGGTTTTAGGTGAAAACTAATTTTGAATGTGTAGTGTTCACAGTCATTTGATTACGAACTCTTGCTCATTATTAAAAATGTTAGCAAAAGTATACCAAATCTGTGTCAATATTTTGTCTTTCAAAGATTAGAATTTTTTTAATTTATAGAAAAGTTTAATAGAAAGTTTAGGTGACATATGCAAAAATTAACATTTAGATGAAATATAATAAAAATTATATGACTATAAAGGAGAAGATTTATGAACAAATAAGCCTAAAACTTACTTTTTTCTTCAAAATACACATAGACTCAATAAACTAACTTTTACTGAGATTATTTCTGGTTGTTCTAAATCAAGGTATAATCTCAAAGAGAGATTTAGCCAAATTGTACAGCATACTGATTTTTAATTTGTTTTTCTTTATAATGTTTCAGCATTGAAAAACTGGAAGAACTTAAAAACATTTTTATGAACCTAGATATTGATTTAAGTGTTACAAAAAATTATGACACTTAAATGGAGCAGTGATTTATACAACAAATGAAAGTATTTTATAATACTTTCTACAACATTTATAATTTATTGTATGTAGTCTATTACACTGTTTGAATATGTAAAACTGGATGTAAAAGTTATTATTCATTTTTAATCTACGTAGTATCATTTATCAATTCTATGATAATTCCAGCTTATATATTTTCAGCAGTGAAAAATGACTCCAAATTACAATGAATAAAAACTATGTAAACACTACAGTGGCTTCAGAAGGATATCTAATTTGACATTAATATCAACAGAACAAAAACTGTGTGAAAATCTGAATTATAGCATGGTCTAATAATTTTACTGAAGCAAAAGCAAGAAATATTACTTTTATGGAATAAAAAAGTATGTATAATAATTCATAAATTATTATGTCTTTATGTTATTGATTCAAATATTGCTCACCCATTAAGAGACTATTCAGACCATGGCAATAATAACTAAATTAACCACTTGACATTTGACTAACTTTTAGTGACTCAAAAGATGTAGCATTATGCCTGTTTCCAATTTTATGGCAATGAAGGTATACTTATCCAAATAGGAGAAGAGAACACGTTTCTTAAATGTTATAATCTTGTTATACAACCTTTTCTGAGTCATAACGTATACTTTTTAGACATAACTGAACTGCCCTGATTTTGGTGTCCATCCTGCCCTCACCTGCCCTGCCCAGTGGTACACAGGTCCTGGTTTCCTGATATTTTTGCCTATACTCAGATAATCACATCTTCTGCATGTCTTCCTTGCTAAACATTAGTATCTCTTACTTGTTATATCAAATTAATTAGGAAGTCCCCTTCTACTCTTAGTTGCTTTTACAACATGAGTACCCTGACTCTCCTCAGTTCTGGGAAGTTCTCTTCTTTCTTTTCTTTCTTCATATTCCTCAGTGTTGGAATAGCAAAAGAATGTGTAGGCACTTCTGAATCTGTTCCCCATTTCTCTTTCGTTTTCATATATATATATTTCCTCAATTCTCTGGTGTATGACATCCATGGTGTTGATTTCTTTTCCCAAATTACCAGTTGGTGATACCTGCATGTATGTTTATCTTTACTTGAGATTCATGCTGAGGGGAAGGTGAGAGATGAGTTGAGGCAGTTTTGCTCTAACCTCTCCTCACTGGGATTCAGAGGAGAGGGAAGCCCCGCCACAACTATACAATACACAGATTATAGCTGGTATTGTATGGCTGGCCTTATAAGAAGAAAGGTGTTCTCTTTCTTCTTGGGCATCACCAGCCACCAATGTGTAGTCCTGTCTCTGAACCAAGTCCACACTCAGTGTTCCTACCTGCAGGAGGACAACCCTGTTGGGAGAGATGGAGCTGGGGGATAGAACACAGGATGTTTTCTATCTGACTCTTCCTCCTGCACTGTCCCACTTATTCACTTATCCTTTGGTTTTAGATCCTCCAATCCACTTCTCATATCCAAGGCACTTTGGTTTCCTTATTCAAGCACAATCCTGTGCATGTTTTAGAAATTATTGAGAGTAATTTCCCTAGTCGTCCTCTGGAAAGTCCCCTTCCTTTTTTCTACTATCTATCTTGTATCTAATATCCATCCATCCACTCATATATCTAACTGTCCTTTTCTTTTCTTAGTTATTTTCTAGTTTTTCTAAGGATCTGTGATGTAAGAGAAGAAGGCTGTATGTGCTGGGGGCACTATCTAGGGTAAAATATATTTAATTTTTGTATAATGCTTCCCTGCTTCCAAAGCACATTAAGATCCATTACAGCATTTGCACCTCACAAGATATTTGAAGTAAGAATAAATTACAAGCTCTTGCTCTTCCTCTTTTCTTCCCTTTCTTGAAATAATTTAGTCCAAAAGCTACTTGGCAGGACTAAGGAAGATAGACATTGATTCTGGAGTATGGAGGTGATTTTTGTGGCCCAGAGTGAAGAGTAGAAGACCACATATGGTGCAGATGCATCCACACATGCGAATGGCCTATTGTTGGGTGTTATAACCCAAGCAGGGATGATAAGTTGGGAATTTATATGGGAAGATAACCAAAAGAGGAGTGTCAGATGTGAGAGGGGTGTCATGGACTTCTGCCAGAAGGGGTACCTTACAATGGTGACTAAGCATTGTGAGGAGAGTATCTGTGTCAGGGAAGGGAATGACTGTAGTTGTGGTGATGGGAAATTGGTTGATGGGGGAAGGGAGTGATTGACTGTAGTTGTGGTGATAGGAAATTGGTTTATGGGGGAAGGGAGTGATTGACTGTAGTTGTGGTGATGGGAAATTGGTTATGTGCAGGGGTTGGACCAAATCAGTAAGGATTGAGGAGCCAGGTTTCTAACTATCAAAGGATATTCAAATATGGAAGGGTAAAAAACTAGAATGAACTGTATGGTGTTGGATTGGAATTGAATGTACTGTGTAACCTTATGGATTCTATATAGACATGTCTGTGTATGTGTGTGCGTATAAATTGTATCCCTTTCCTTTGTCCACTGAGAGGACCTGGGAGAAGTGATACCCTCTACCAACAAGTACCCCTAGTGCTCAGCCACTGGATTGTAAACACTGTTCTGCACTAAAATGAAACTGTTTCTTGGAGAAATGGTTGATTCCTGGACTGTTGGAGAAAATGTTCAAAATAAGCCTGGAACATCTTATGCCAGATAGCAAGAAAGTGCACAGAAAATGTTTGGGTCATATCAAATGATCTCTTTTGAGCTCAAGCATCAAAATAAATAGTAGTTGCAGTTGATTATAGCCCATTAATAGATTATAAATCCGTGAGTCTATACTGACATAAATAAAAGATTATATTGAAAGATTGATTAGAAATTGAATATTTAGTTTCATAATAATGTCCCCTGAAATATTTATTAACTCCAAAGTAAAAAAGATTAACTTTTTATTAGAGAAGTCTGAAAGACACCTCCCGATAAAATAATCTGTTACCAATACCACTAATGAGACAAATCAAAATGTGTACAAACTTATAGGATGCAATGAGAACATAGCACCACTTTTGTGATATTCCTGCCAAATATTTGTAACATGAATCTAATTGTGAGAATATGACAGGCGAAGCCAAATTGAGGAACATTTGACAAAATAATTGGACTGCAATGTGCAAAAGTGTCAAGATATGCAAGTCAGAAAAAGACTGAGATCTGCTCCAGATTAAAAGTGAATGAAAACAAATGCATGTATAATTCTGAACTGGATTCTTTATAAAAGACATTACTGGGACAAGTGCTGATCTTTGAACGAGGTCTGAGGATTCAGTGGTGGCAGCATATCTTTGTTAATTGTCTGATACCAATGGTTGTTTTGTAGTTATGTAGGAGAATGTCATTTAAAGAAAAATACAGTAAAATTGTTAAAAAACTTAAGTATTTAAAAATAAATAATATACTTAGTATACTTAATATTCATGATAGCAGATTATTCTCAAATGTCCCAAACATAAAATTTCTTTCTATTTTCTTGCAACTTTTTCATATTTTGAAATTGTTAGAAAATAAAAAATTAATTTCAATGTATTTATATTAAGATATATTTATTGAATATTCCTGTAAGAGCTTACCACATATTAAGCTATTCAATCCTTGCAGCAATCTGGTGAAGTAGGTGCTATTACTATCCCCATTACACAGAATAGAAAACTGAAGCTTAGAGGAATTAAGTAACTTCCTCATATTTGTATGGCTAGGAAGGGATGGAATTGTTCTGAGCGAAGGCATTCACAGGACAAAACCCTCCCTTATAACTACTATGCTTCCCAGCATCCTGGCAATTCAAATTTTTTACAAATAATCATATCAGTCCTCCAAAAACATTTTCTATAATTTGGATCTGGGGGAATTCTCCTTGTCATGTAATATTTATCATAGTTTTTCTTCCATTTGTGAATCCCACAGTTATCTAAATCAGAGGCTCCCAACCCATTTCACCACGAATAAGTAACACATACATTGAGATAGTGACCCCTCAGCCCTGGATGGGTGACCAGTGAGACTTAGGATGGACAACCATAGCTCCATGGGTAGACTCCTATGGCCCCTGAGAATTAGAGCAGTCGTATCTTACTGTTTTCTATGAATGCCATGATCTGATGGAGCAGGGATCCTCAACCCTACAGTAAGGGTCTGTAGCCTAGTAGGAACCAGGCGGCACAGCAGGAGGTGAGTGGCAGGCAAGTAAGTGAAGCTTCATCTGTATTTACAGCTGCTCCCCATTGCTCACATTACTGTCTGAGCTCTGCCCCTTGTCAGATCAGCAATGGTATTAGATTCTCATAGGAGTGTGAACCCTATTGTGAACTGTGCATGTGAGGGATCTAGGTTGTGTGTTCCTTATGAGAATCTAACACCTGATGATCTGTCACTGTCTCCCATCACACCCAGATGAGACTGTCTAGTTACAGGAAAACAAGCTCAGGAGTCTCACTGATTTTACATTATGATGAGTTGTATAATTATTGCATTATATATTACAAGGTAATAATAACAGAAATAAAGTGCACAATAAATTTAATGTGCTTGAATCATCCTAAAATCAACCCCTTCCTGCCCCCATCTGTGGAAGAATTGTCTTCAACAAAACTGGTCCCTGGGGCCAAAAAGGTTGGGGACTGCTGTGATAGAAAGCAGCATAAGGAACATTTTTAGGATAGTATTCCTCTGTCCTTCAGATCTTTGCTATATTAGATGAAGGAAATAAAATCAGCTCTCTGTCAAAATTTAGCTAATTTGTCTATAGACAAGACTCTTTAGAAAACTGACACCAAGAGGAATAGAAAATTAAAGGTAGTATCTATTTGATTTTCATTAGATGTTCTGCTTTTGTCTCAATGTATGTTTAGATGCTAAACATATTACCTTATATTCATTCCTAGAATTGCTGTATGCACACATATATGTACAACACATATACTGTGTCTTTTGTTTAATCAAGTCAAGACACAGTTTTATAGTTGCAGGAGGTTGAATTATGATGCAATTGCTAGTTGACAAGTGGTAATGTGATACTCTGCAGAACTATAAAAAGTGCTGTAAAATACTTTTTCATACGTAGTACTTTTTGTGGGCTGGAATGTATTACTGCTTTGCAGGGACAAAATGATTGCCTTTCCAAAGTATAATTTGGTTGATAATCATAATTTCTATTAAATAAATGTTCAGACGATCCTGCATCCATCACTTTAAATTAATTTAAAAGCTTTCTACAGTTCTACAGTGTTTAATATAGAAACTAATGTTGATGTCTCCCCTGATATGAAAATGAGAAGTCTAATTTTAACTATTTATTCTGTCAGTGTTGTAAAGTGACTAAAAGAGATCTAGTGCTGCTGGTTTATAATGAATGTATTACTCAGGGTTGCTGCTGAGTGGGAAAGTGATAATTTGAGTAAAGAATCTTCTTTCCTCATGACTTAAATATTAATATTTTCCCTTTTCCTCCCTGAATTTTCCAGCAAGTATTGTATCTAAGACAGGCAAGCCAATTTTTAAAAAAGTGATATTAAAATACAGAAGACAAATACACTAGCAATTTGATACAAGCAATGAATAAAATATTTTATTGATGACTACGTGTGATCACTGATTTTCTAACTGGGACTGATAACTAAGACAATAAATAAGGAATCATTTGCTTTCAATTTTTTTGCCAAAAATAAATTTGTCCTACCTCTTCAAGCAAATAAGAGAGGTAGGGGTTAAATTCATACAAGTACAGTCAATATATCTGTTCAAAGGCAACTGCTAACACCTCAACATAATATATTGTAGAGAAATTAGCAAGTAATACAAATAAATGTGTGATAAGAAAGTTATAGATTATACTGTAATTTCTTTTCCAAGTACTTCTCATAAATTATAGTAAGAGAAATGTGCCACTTTGGAGTTTGCTTAGCGTTGGCATATTGCTGATTTTAAATTTTCTTTGCACTGTTTAGGTGGTACTACAAATTCATACCTTGTTGATCAATTGTGCTGATGTTGTCTTTCTATTGGTATACCCGGGGCCTTCTAATTAACTCTGTTATGATTATCTTACTATATTTGACTCAACATTATAGACTATTATGATGTTTTTGAATTCTGAAAGTGGACCAATATCTTTGATACCCTTCTATTTTATATTCCTAAAAATTTGACAGATACGCATTATTTGTCTTTATTGTTTAATACTTCAGTGGGTACAGGGCCATGGGTGGAACACTGACCATGGCAGCAGTTCAGCTGTAATGGTTTCATTCAGCTGGAAGCTGCTGTCCACTTACACAAATGAAACTGCCAAGGGATGAAATGTAGGTGAGGCTGGGTTTATGGCATTGGCTGGCACTCTAAACGCTTTGTGATCAATGTCTGTTTCTGTATACAAAACTTTGAAGACTCCCAAACATCCTTTCCTGCCTAGTATTCTCCTTAACTTTCCTTTAAAACTCTCAGTGTAAGGATATCCTTGTTACAAATCTCTTTTTCTAGAAAGTGGGGTAAATCAACTATCCCTAACTTTCTAATAACAGTTATTGTCAGTGGTCCTATAGTGCTTTATCTACATAAAGTGTCTTAAAGTGAGGGATTTGATGATTTATCTTCATTTAAAACAACTGAGTCAGTATGACAATATGACTTCTCTTGTTGAACAATGGAAAAAATACCTCAAGGTTTAATGTTTTATGATTTTTTCCTCTGTGAAGGCATCTTGTTCAATTAGGAGTACCCGGTTCACTGTGAGTTCTATCATGTGACATTCACTTAAACTTTGGCAATATGTGGTTGATATAGTTTGGCTCTGTGTCCCCAACCAAATCTCATCTTGTAGCTCCCATAATTCCCATGTGTTGTGGGAGAGACCCAGTGGGAGATGACTGAATCATGAGGGTGGGTCTTTCCCATGCCATTTTCATGATAGTGAATGGGTCTCATGAGATGATGGTGTTAAAAATGGGGATTTCTCTGAACAAGCTCTCTTTGCCTGCTGCCATCCATGTAAGATGTGACTTGCTCTTCCTTGCCTTCTGCCTTGATTGTGAGGCTTCCCCAGCCATGTGAAACTGTAAGTACATTTAACCCTTTTTTTTTTTTTTTTTTTTTTTTTTGAAATTGCCCAGTCTCTAGTATGTGTTTATCAGTCACATGAAAATGGACTAATACAGTGATGCTTTAGATGGGGTATGGCACAGAAACCTTAACATTTAAACCTCAAAATGCCAATTTCTTAAAATTGGCCAAGAAGAAATATTGTTGCATGGGACCAAATAGTGTCCAGGCCAGTGGCAGTGAGCTAACGAGTTGGAAGAACTTGGTAAGATATTGGTTAAGTGAACCATATTTCTTATTCTCAGAGATGATGTAAGTTCCCTGACTCTTATCCCTGGGGTAGGTAAATTCGCTTCCTTGGCCTTTTCTAGGTTAAAATGCCTAAAGATGCTACAGGACTCACAGGTATCTGGTGAAATGGTGTTCCTTTATGCAAGTATTAATTCCATGGCCTCATACTAAAAAATGCAGATTCCAAAGAGCTGAGGTGGTACCTGAGAATCTGTTATTAAACAGTCTCCTTCTTGATGGTGCAGCTCAGCCATGTTTGTGAACCACTAATTTTGCGTTCAATCAGGAGAACATTTTTTTCTCAGACGAGTTATATTTGCATATCTTAGAGGTTCACTGTGGATTGAAATGCACTCCAGTGGCCCTTACTCTACACTGGGAACAGTTCTCTTGGTCTTCAGAATCAGTCACCTATCTAGTGCTCAAGTTCTATAAAGGCAACCCCACCTAGTGTTGCATAACCCTTTAGGAATGAGAGTCACATTAGAGTTATGTGAGTCTTCTGCTTGTACATGTTTATCTTTATAGCTCTCAGTTTCTCACAGAAATGGTTGAACAAAGAAGGTACTTAATAATTGTTTGATTGACTTTTATAACATTGATAATAAAGGGGGAGAAGAAACATATTTAGTTTCTGTTCTCTGTGCTTTCACATTATTATTTTTTCACATTATTGTTATTAATATAATTATTCTCATACTCTTTGTAAATGTTTTATGTATTGGGCTTTTGCATAATGCTGCCTTGGGCTTTAATCTTTTCCAAGCAGTTAAGAGTTAGTCAGGTGATTGTTATGGGAAATATGTAAGTCAATATCAAACTAATTTTTTCTTTCTGTTTGAGCTAGGATATAAACACAGATCTCCACAGGTGAAACGATAGTTTCTACTAAGTTAGCTAATCCCTCTTTTCTACTGGTTAATAAATCTTAAACTAATTTCATTCATAACCTTATGGAGATATATGTATCTCCGTATATTTATATGTGGTGGGAGCCTATTGGAATATTTTCATTTATTGGAGTTTGGAAGGAGTAGTAGAGGACACAGGATATAGTTTTAACTTTTCTCAGTAGTGCCATTGCTTGTATATTTTATCTTTTCTGTTTAAAAATTATGTATTCTCATACCATAGACTGCCAGCTCATCTTGAAGAACATCAGATTTGCTTTTTTAAGCACTTAATTGGTGGACATAATAAAATATTGTTTTTTATCTGTAGTCAAAAAAATCTTAATTGTGGATGTAGCATACAGTGTTTTTTTAAAAGTCTTTTTGTATCTTTGATTTAAAGAAACCTATTTCATATAACAAAATGTTAACTCATTTCTAAGTAAAATGTTATATTAGAAAGCATTCTCAAATAAATTAACATCTAAGCTAGTTCAATAAAAGATAATCAGCAAATAGAAGTAACAAATGCAGCAGATGGGTTCTACAGCCGAGAAGTTGATAAAAGAAATTATAAAGCGACATTGCTTCTATCAGGAAAATCCAGTTAACATTTGTGTTGTATCATCCCCATCGTCAAGTAGTACCATGTTATAAATTATTTCTGGGCTAACCAAAAAAAATTTCATAACACTTTGAACAGTGATATATAATTGCCCCACAATTGTAGCAAAAGAGGTTCTGGGCCAGGATGGCATTTATTGCATTCTGAATTAGCTTCATGAGGTTAATGAAGAGCTTCCTTGAAGTGATGGTTTTTTGTTTTCTTTCTACTCTCTAGAGGGGCACATAAAACCATTACTAGGTGCAGCAATTCATCATACTTTTTAAGTGCTAAGAAATAATGTCCTACCATACCCACCTTTCATGTAAGTCTCTGATAAGGCTCCTTTAAATAGTCTCTGAAAATATTATTTGAATATAACATTTGGATATTTCTTATATTTTGTATTTTTAAAATTTTAGATTCAGGGTGCATCTGTGAAGGTTTGTTACAAAGGTAAATTGTATAATGTCGGGGTTTGGGTTTCTATTGAAACCATCACCCAGCATTAATATCCTGGATATTAATCTACAGAAGATGCATAATTTACAAATATATTCTCCCATTCTGTAGGTTTTCTGTTTACTCTGTTGATTATTTCTTTTGCTGTACAAATGATCTTCAATTAAATCTCAATCATCAATTTTTGTTTTTGTTGCATTTGCTTTTGAGGACTTAGTCATAAATTATTTGAGTAGGCCAATGTCCAGAAGAGTTTTTTCCAGTTTTTGTTTCTAAGATTTGTATAGTTTGAGGTCTTACTTTCAGGTCTTTAGTCCATCTTATGTTAATTTCTGTAGATGATTACAAGTAGGGGTCCAGTTTCATTCTTCTGCATTTGGCTTGCAAATTTTCCCAGCACCATTAATTGAACAGGATCTCCTTTCCTTATTATTTATTTTTGTCAACTTTGTCAAAGATCAGTTGGTAGTACGTATGTGGCTTTGTTTCTGGGTTATCTATTCTGTTTAATATACCCATATGTCTATTTTTGTACGAGTATCTTGCTGTTTTCATTACTATTTCCTATTCACATTAATAACATACACTGAGGCATGAAAACAAATTTACTGAAATTCCATTGTGCTACTTTTGCAACCTTTTTTGTAAGTATAAAATTATCTCAAAATAAAGAGTTAATAAATAAATTCTACAATGCCGAGAAAGCAAGAGAGATAGTCTTAAAATACAACTGAGTTTCATTCACTAACTCAAAAAATACCCCTTTGGATTTAGCCAGACTGCTTATCTATAGTATTTATGGTAAATTATATTGGATATGTCCTAAATAAACTTTTGGAGAGTATACAAAAAGCAGAAAATTCAAAACTGATATGTTTGTTTTTGATGTTTTTAATTTGTTTCTTTGACACTTCTTAGAGACATTAAAATACCCTTGTACCACATTAACTCAAAAATGACAAAATTGACTCTAATCATCTTTGCTTCTGTGAATTTGATAGTAATAAGCAAATGGTGTAGTTATTTACACTGCATTGACTTCTAAATTAGAATAGAAGAGATAAAAATACTATTATCCAAGTGGAAAAAATGACCTAGTAGCTAGCATAATGTAGTTTTCTATTACAAATTATAAATTTTGCATCACCATAAAACCCATTTGAAAGGTGCCATTATCTTGGAATCACCTGCCCTGTGCCATCAGAGATGAGGAGAATAGAACCAGCTTAATTACCCTTTTCCCACACAATGGGTTTATAAACAATAGAATGTAGGTCTTTCCATTGCTCCTGCTGCAGGATGCTCTGGCATTTGGCAGTAAAGCCTGTGTGCCGAGGGGGGTGGTAACTTGATGTACTGCATCCACCAGATGTGAAGCTCGCTGTGCTTGACTTTTCAGCCAGATCTGGAAGATTATTCATAGGAAATTGGATTGTAAATGCAGACAGAATTTTTAATATTCCTGCTGTCCACATTTTTCCAATTGTTTAATGGGATGATAAGTAAGCTTGGAATGGAACAGCCCTTACTCATCATCATATAGATAATCTTGGAAATAAGAGTGGAAGAAATCATTTCTGCCCTCAGTGCATCCCTGAGGAGAGGAAGGAGGGTGCAAGCGGATTTGCAAAATGGCTGCCATTGCCCCATGCTGGTAGTATAATTGCTTTGGTTAGTGCTTTTGCATAATTGTCTGTCTGCTGTAATAATGATATCTAAAAATTATGCCTTATTTTCTCAAATTCCGAGTGTATTTTTAACTGTGTCACAATCAGAGAGATGTAATAAAGAAGTATGATTGTGACCACAAGGTTGTCTTCTAACCTTTATTTTCCACTCTGTCAATCATTTTCTGTCCCAATCCAACATTAGTCCTCCATCATAACTTAGCCTCTTAATGGAGTAGTGAGCAAATAATTTCAGATTCAATAAGACTACATATTAATGGTGTAGTCTTTATCCATGTTACTTGCATTTAGTTCTTATAAAGATGTAGCACCATTGATTTCTACTGTCTTTGTCATAGGATGCAGGAAGGTAAGGAATTATAATACTTTTAATACCAAGTTTATTTTATTATAGTTTATTACATTTTACAACTTCTAATTTATCCCAATTATTTTTAAAATTTGTAGCTCTGTTATCTTTGTAATTTTCTCCATCTGTTGAATATATTCAACTGGACTGAACACTGTTACTTTTGAGATTCTTTCTGGAAATTTATTACTCTATTTTTTCTTTTTTGCTGTTCCCCTTTTTCCTCCTCCTCCTCCTCCTCCTCCTCCTCCTCCTTCTTCTTCTTCTTTCTTCTTCTTCTTCTCTCTCTCTCTTTTTTTTTTTTTGACAAACGAAAGGGTTAGAGACATAACTCAAATCCCTTTTTGGTCATGATATAAACATCACCCAAATCAATTTTCTGGCATAGCACTAGAGTGTTAGTTTGTCACACAGTATTCATTTTCCTTTTGTTCCAAGATAATTGAAACCACTGTTCTGAGGTAGGCACATGCCTGTCTGCAATAAAGACTACATTTTCCAGGCTCCTTTACATCAGCATTTGAGCATATAATGTAATTCTTGTCACTGGTGTATAAGCAGAAGTATTGTTTAGTATTTTCTAGGACTTCCCTTAATCAATAGCAAAGCCATGGTCTTTTTTCACTCTGTGTTCTTTCCTTTATATTGTTGTTTGGGAAGATTTAGTAAAATGTGCCTCTTGGAACTGTATAAATGAGGTCCTGAGAAATGGTCCAGCAGAGAACTCAAAGAAGCTTGGTTTCCTCAGGATTTTAGGAAGCAAACTACAACTGTAGATTGTTTACCTCCAGTAGATTCTATGTGGACGGCTGCTGCATGACTTCTGAGCTCTGTATGGTAAAGACAGTGGCCATGGCAAGCCCTGCTCAAGGTTAGCCTGAGCCCAGACCCACCTAACCCTGCCCCAACTTGATGGTATTTCTCTACCCACCCTGGTAGCCAAAGACAAAATATATAAAATCTTGGGAGCTTTATGACCATGCCCATTGCCTGAGGAACCAGAATGCTTATGCTGGCCAACTTAGTGCAAGCTTAGATCCCCTACTACTACTGCATCTGGCGCTGTCTTGAAAGTGCACCTGCTGACTGGAAGCCAACTAACTCAGGCCATTACAGCAACTCATGACAGAATAACCCTGATTCCAAGAAGGATAAAACAATAGTTAATTTCACTGCCTGCAACATCCAGGCTAGCCAGAGTTTCCTAAGCCTATCCATGTGACAACTTCACTACTAGCATAAGCATCATTTGACAGTCAGCACAATAAACATAACTACAACCAAGGACTCTTACAGAGTCTAGTTCACTCCCCTCTTTCCCGCATCAAAGCAGGTGCTGGTATCTATGGCTTGGAGACCAGAAGATGGATCACATGGTAGGACTCTTTGCAGACATTCCCCAGCACCAGCCTGGAGCCTGTGAAAGCCCTACTGGGTTGCTAGATGCAGAAAAGCAGTAACAATCACCATAGTCCAACACTCAGGAAGTCCCATCCTTATGGAAGGAGGGAGATCACATCAAGGGATCACCCCATGGGAAAAAAGAATCTGAATAGCAAGACTTAGGTTCTAGATCTTTCCACTGAAATAGTCTATCCAAATGAGATGGAACCAGAAAAGTAATTCTTGTAATATGACAAAACAAGGTTCTATAACACCTTGAAAATATTATACTAACTCCTCAGCAATGGATCCAAACCAAAAAGAAACCTTTGAATTGCCAGATTAAGAATTTAAAAGGTTGTTTATTAAGCTACTCAAGGAGATACCAGTGAAAAGTGAATCCCAACTTAAAGAATTTTAAAAAAACATAGAATATGCATAAAAATTTTCCAGAGAAATAGATACCATGAAGAAAAAATAATCACAACATCTGGAAAGGAAAGACACACTTAGAGAAATACAAAATGCACTGGAAAGTTTCAACAACAGACAAGAAAAAGTAGAAAGAACTTCAGAACTCAAAGATAAGGCTTTCAAATTAACCAAATCAGACATACACTAAGAAAAAAAATCAGAAAAAAATGAAAATGCCTCCAAGAAAATGGAGTTTATGTTATGGCCAAACCTAAGAATAATTGATTTCTCTGAGGAAAAAGAGAAATCTAAAAGTTTCAAAAACATATTTGAGGGAATAATGGAAGAAAGCTTCCCTGGCCTTGCTAGAGATCTAGACATCCAAATACAAGAAGCCCAAAGAATTCATTACAAAAAGATCCCCACCTAGGTATGTAGTCATCTGGTTATCTAAAGCATGAAGAAGAAATAAAAACTCTGAACAGACCAAAATCAAGTAGCGAGACTTAATCAATAATAAAAAATTTGCCAACAAAAAAAGTCTAGAACCAGATGGACTCACAGCTGAATTCTATCAGACACTACCAGAAAAATTGGTACCAATCTTACTGAAACTATTCCAAAAGGTAGAGAAAGAGGGAATCCTTTCTAAATTATTTCATGAAGCCAGTATCACCCTAATACTAAAACTGGGAAAGGACATAACAACAACAACAAAAAGAAAACTACAGACCAATCCTTGAGGAACATAGATGGAAAAAGCCTGATGCAATACATAGCTAACCGAATCCAAGATAATACACCATGATCAAGTGAGTTTCATACTAGGAATGCAGGGATGTTTTAACATACGCAAGACAATAAAAGTGATACATCACATAAACAGAATTAAAAACAAAAATTATGTGATCATCTTAATAGACTCAGAAAAAGCATTTGACTAAATCCAGCATCCCTTTATGATTAAAACCCTCAACAAAACTGGCATAAAAGGGACATACCTCAAGGTAATAAAAGCCATCTATGACAAACCCACAGCTAACATTAAATGGAACAGGGAAAAGTTGAAAGTATTCCCACTGAAAACTGGAACAAGACAAGGATGCCCACTTTCACCATTCTATTCAACATAGTATTGAAAGGCCTAGCCAGAGCAAAAAGACAAGAGAGAAATAAAGGGCATCTAAATCAGTAAAGAGAAAGTCAAACTGTCACTGTTCACTGATTATAAGACTGTATACCTAGGAAACTCTAAAGACTCATCTAAAAAGCTCCTTGATCTGATGAATGAATTCAGTAAAGTTTCAGGATACCAAATCAATGTACACAAATTAGTAGCACTGCTATACACCACCAACAACAAAGCTAAGAAACAAATCAAGAACTTAATCCCTTTTATAATGACTGCAAAAACAAAACAAAACAAAACCTTAGGAATATACTTAGCTAAGTAGGTGGAATGTCTCTACAAGGAAAACTAAAAAACACTGCTGAAAGAAATTGTCAACAACACAAACAAATGGAAATACATCCCATGCTCATGGATGGACAGAATCAATATTGTGAAAATGATCTTACTGCCAAAAGTCATCTCTAAATTCAATGTGATTCCCATCAAAATACTGTCATCATTCTTCGCAGTACTAGAAAAAACAATCCTAAAATTAATATGGAACCAAAAAAGAGCCCACATAACCAAAGCAAGAATAAGCAAAAAGAACACATCTGGAGGGATCATGTTACCTGATGTCAAACTATACTACAAGTCTATAGTTACCAAAACAGCATGATACTAGTATAAAAATAAGCACGTGGACCAATGGAACAGAATAGAGAACTCAGAAGTAAAGCTAAATACTTACAGCCAACTGATCTTCAACAAAGCAAACAAAAATATAAAGTGGGAAAAGGACACCCTATTCAATAAATGGTGCTGGGATAAGTGGCAAACCACATGTAGAAGAAAGAAACTGGATCATAATTTATCACCTTATACAAAAATCAACTCAAGATGGATCAAAGACTTAAATCTATAACTTGAAACCATAAGAATTCTAGAAGATAACATGGGAAAAAACCCTTCTACACTTTGGCTTAGGCAAAGAGTTTATGACCAAGAACCCAAAAGCAAATTCAATAAAACCAAAGATAAATGGATGAGACTTAGTTAAATGAAAAAGTTTCGGCACAGCAAAAGAAATAATCAGCAGATTAAACAGACAACCTATCAAGTGGGAGAAAATCTTCACAAACTATGACTCTAACAAAGGACTAACATCCAGAATCTACAAGGAACTCAAACAAATCAGCAAGAAATAAACAAGCAATTCCATCAAACAGTGGGCCAAGGACATGAATACACAATTCTCAAGATATGCAAATGGCCAACAGGTATATGAAAAAATGCTGAACGTCACTAATCATCAGAGGAATGCAAATCAAAACCACAATAAAACCTCATCTTACCTTACTTAGAATAGCTATTACTAAAATGTCAAAAAATAACATATGTCAGAGTGAATGTGGTGAAAAGGGAACACTTTTACACAGCTGGTGGGAATGCAAACTAGTACAACCACTGTGGAAAACAGTGTGGAGATTCCTTAAGGAACTAAAAGTAGAACTACAGTTTGATCCAGCAATCCCACTACTGGGTGTCTACCCAGAGGAAATGAAGCCATTATATGAAAGACACTTGCACATGCATGTTTATAGCAGCACAATTTACAATTGCAAAAATATGGAACCAGCCCAAGTGTGTGTGTATGTGTGTACATATATATACACAATGTAAATACATATGTATATATATACAATGTAAGTATATATATACAATGTAACTATATTTACATACATACATACACACCTTGGAATACTACTCAAAAAAGGAATAAAGTAATAAATAACGGCATTTGCAGCAACCTGGATGGAATTGGAGACCATTATTTTAAGTGAAGTAACTTAAGAATGGAAAGCCAAACATCATATATTCTCATATGTAAGTGGAAATTAAGGTATGAAGATGCAAAGGCATAAGAATGATACAATGGACTTTGGGGATTCGAGGGGAAGGTTGCAATAGGGGCGAGGGATAAAAGACTACACAATGGGTACAGTGTACACTGCTCGGGTGATGAGTGCAAAAAATCTCAGAAATCACCACTAAAGAACTTATCTGTGTAACCAAAAAGCACCTGTTCCCCAAAAACTATTGAAGTAAAATAAAATAATTAAACTGGGAACCCCCTAAGAGACCAAAATAGGAGAAATTTTTCCGAAGTGCCAAGGCCCAGTCTAATGCAGTTGTATGTAGTTTGTTCTTTTTGTTGTTGTTTATTTTGTTTTCCTTTTTTTTTTTTTAATATGAGCCTTATGTTTTCAGATATTGAGTTCAAATATCTGTTACTCTTGGTTTGTTTTAAGGGAGGAAGAGAGAGAAAGGAAAGTTTAGTTTTTGAATTTTGCCCATCTTAAAAGCTATAACAGAGAACTTTAACTCTTTGAATATGTCTGCTAGAATCATTAAGTTCTTTGAATCCTACTGCTATGACCTTAAACTGTCTAAATTATCTCCTCTTGTTTGGATTAGTTCAACCGGAAACTAATGTCACTGACTCTAGTATGTCTTCCTGGTCTCTATTGCAACTGTGCAATATTTCCAAAACCCAAACTTGACCATTAATTAATTCATCCATTCAGAAGATATTTATTCAACATCTACAATGTGAAATCATTATTCCAGGCACTTTTTTCTTTCCCTCAAGGAGCTTACATTCTATTAATGATGATAGGTGATGGACAGACAGATATTAATAAAGTAAATAAGTTAATATTTGATCTTACATGTGTTGACTGAATAGTGCATGGACATTAACAATTCTTACATATATATATATATATATATATATATATATATATATATATTTTTTTTTTTTTTTTTTTTTTTTTTTTTTTTTTTGAGACGGAGTCTTGCTCTGTAGCCCGGACTGGACTGCAGTGGCCGGATGTCAGCTCACTGCAAGCTCCGCTTCCCGGGTCCACGCCATTCTCCTGCCTCAGCCTCCCGAGCAGCTGGGACTACAGGCGCCCGCCACCTCGCCCGGCTAGTTTTTTTTTTTTTTTTTGTATTTTTAGTAGAGACGGGGTTTCACCGTGTTAGCCAGGATGGTCTCGATCTCCTGACCTCGTGATCCGCCCGTCTCGGCCTCCCAAAGTGCTGGGATTACAGGCTTGAGCCACCGCGCCCGGCCTCTTACATATATTTAATACATCTTGTGAAATTCTAAACAACATCTTGAAGGTATTTTATTACCTTAAGAAAGGTAAAGTTTATCTGTGATGATAAATACTTGAAAATGATTTAAAAATAAATAATAGTGACAAAATATCCACTACAATTGTGTAGTAGTTTCTGATAATTAAAATGTACAACTTCCATCAAATTAAAATATTGATCAATATAAAAAAGGTCATAAACATATTAGATATTTTTACTTTTTCTAAGATAAAATCACTTTTCAAATCAGTGAGGCAAAGATGAATATTTGTCTAGGTGAAGTTGAAATAAGTGGCTTACTATTTAGGAAGAAGATAATGTTTTTGTTGCATTTAGGTAAAGAAGGACACAGATAAAGAGATACATGCTATAATAAATTAACTGAAAATATGATAGAAATGCATATTACCTTGGTAATATGGAAGATGTTTTTAAAGACAATAAAAATACCAGAAATTATTTTAAAAATTGATGGATTTGACTACTATAAAATTTGAAACTTATGTTCTGATTTAAACTCCAAGATAATTCCCCTTTCTTTTCTCAGGTAATTTTCTATAATTAGCTCAATGAATAAGAATCAAATATATAAAGTGCATCTTCAATGAAACTATGGGAGATCAGAAACCCTGAACAGATGAAAGGTCTATGAAAAATAGTGAGATTATGTAACAATGTGGGATAGTACGTGAAAAAAAGGCCATCACTGAGTATCTTAGATGTACTATATCTTATATACTTATCTTGTGTAAAGGGCACAGCATGATGAACAAACTCCAGGTCCCTTATATGCCATGACCGTAGTGCAGTGATCAAGATGGTGGTGGGGTCATCCTTGGGTCCAGTTTCCTTGCTGAGACAGATGTTTTTGAACTGAGTAAAGAGTAACACCAAAACAATATAATATTTTCTGAATGTAGCATGTTGGCTGTGCAAGGTGAATGAGTGAGATTCTGCATTATAAATAACTCCTACAACAGTTATTTCTTTTGTCTAGAAACAAAGCACGTTAAAGGTCAAATGCACAAACTGTGTCATAAAACACATTTCCTACTAGCCTAGGGCAAAGCTCTGGTATTCCTCTATACAAAGTCTCTACAAATAGCTGATCCAGAAAAAGCTCACCTCTCCTTATTTAAAATTTGTAACCAAAAGGAATCAGCAAAGTGGAACGAAAATATCCTAAAAGAAAAATTAAGAAAGGAGTAGAGAAAAGAAATCCATGACAGATAAAAACATTAAACAGAGAAAATCATTTCCATGGAGCAAAATAAAATTGTTAACTAAATATTTCTAGATGAATTTTAAAAACCCAAACAAGACAACTATTTTCTCTGTAAAAAAACTAGCACAAGGTAGAAGTGTGAGAATGCAGGGAAGAGTAAAACATATGATATACAAGAATGGTGAGCCAATAGACTTTAAGAAAAAATAATAAAAAATTTGAATGTCATAGAAATAAAGACAATATCAGAATAAATACAAGGAAAAATAAATGCATTAAAAACATACTAAGAGGAAACAGAAAGTAGAATGGTGGTTACTAGACCCTAGGAGCTGGAGGGATTTTGGAGATGTTGGTCAAAGGAAACAAAATTTCAATTAGAAAAGTGGAATAAATATTTCAAGAGATCTATTGTACATCATGGTGACTATAGTTAATAACAATATATTATATTAAGAGTTGCTAAGAGGGTAGATTTTTTTTTTAATTTATTT
This sequence comes from Chlorocebus sabaeus, assembly GCF_047675955.1. Lineage (NCBI taxonomy): Eukaryota > Metazoa > Chordata > Mammalia > Primates > Cercopithecidae > Chlorocebus > Chlorocebus sabaeus. Next base: position 63,095,922 of record NC_132924.1, read on the forward strand.
TTTATTATTATACTTTAAGTTGTAGGGTACATGTGCATAACATGCAGGTTTGTTTCATATGTATACTTGTGCCATGTTGGTGTGCTGCACCCATCAACTCGTCATTTACATCAGGTATAACTCCCAATGCAATCCCTCCCCCCTCCCCCCCTCCCCATGATAGGCCCCGGTGTGTGATGTTCCCCTTCCCGAGTCCAAGTGATCTCATTGTTCAGTTCCCACCTATGAGTGAGAACATGCGGTGTTTGGTTTTCTGTTCTTGTGATAGTTTGCTAAGAATGATGGTTTCCAGCTGCATCCATGTCCCTACAAAGGACACAAACTCATCCTTTTTTATGGCTGCATAGTATTCCATGGTGTATATGTGCCACATTTTCTTAATCCAATCTGTCACTGATGGACATTTGGGTTGATTCCAAGTCTTTGCTATTGTGAATAGTGCTGCAATAAACATACGTGTGCATATGTCTTTATAGCAGCATAATTTATAATCCTTTGGGTATATACCCAGTATTAATTCAAGATGGATTAGAGACTTAAATGTTAGACCTAATACCATAAAAATCCTAGAGGAAAACCTAGGTAGTACCATTCAGGACATAGGCATGGGCAAAGACTTCATGTCTAAAACACCAAAAGCAACAGCAGCAAAAGCCAAAATTGACAAATGGGATCTCATTAAACTAAGAGGGTAGATTTTTAAGTGTTCTTACCACAAAAAAATGGTATGTGAGGTAACATATATATTAATTAACTTGGTTTACTTATTCCACAACGTATACATACATCAAAACATGTACACCGTAAATATATACCATTTCTATTTGTCAATAAAAAAGTTAATGTAATTAGGAATCATTTGAGAAAAACATTGTAAGAAAAATGGTACAAACAACAAGCAAAAAAAAAAAAAAAAAAAAAACATAGAACTAAACTTTTCAAAGAGAATTAATGACCAAATGATAGGGTTGTAATACAGGGAAAGGAGATCCAGTATAGTAAGAAGTGAAAACCAAGAGGAGAAAAATAACGGAATAGACAACTATTTAAGCAGTAACTTAAGGAACTTTCTAGAAACAAAATAAATGTGCATCTACAAAATTACAATGTGCATTGCCTTGTAATATAAATGTACATTTACTTAAAAGCAAATACGAAGACATATCATTATAAATTATCTAGACTCAAAACATAGAAAAAACATGAATTTTATGTATTTTCCTTTTTCCACTTTCAAAGTTTCACTTCATGTTACTTTTAAACTGAAAAATGTTTGCGTGACTATAGTAAATCACCACAAATGAGAACAAGGGTTGTCATCATAACATGGATCCAGAGGTAGGCTGTATGCATATTGTAAAGATTGCTCAGTGATTCTACTTTCAAGAAGCAAACGCAGAAGAGTAAATTGTCAGTGACAAGTGTCTTTAAAATGAAAACAAAGTAATCTATTAAGAAAAAATTGGCTTTAGAGAACATTTTTATAGAGTGTGAACATGGCGTATTGGAGATAGAGTCATCAAAGAACATTTGTCAGTAATATTTGCATTGTCAGTAAAATGATAAAAGGCAAAGTATTGTTCTGTAATAGCATTTCTATGAGTAGCTCTCTGATGGTCTTTCTTAATCCAAGGGCAAGCAAGATTTTTTTTTTTTTTTGAAAAGGATTAACTAAATGTTTACCAGAAGATTAACTCTTATAACCAAACTTTTCTTGTGTTTTTGATGGTAATGAGTTTGCAGATTTTCACTGACAACTACCAAATCACCTGGCCTCAGTGTATAAAAAAAAATTGGACTGGCTCCAAGTAGTAGTTCATTTGGACCATGAATTGATTTCTCATGATCTCCTTTCTCTTAAAAAAAAAAAAATGGGGTTAGTAAGAATCTACCTCTTTGATTTAATAGTTTGATGATCTTTAAAATGTTTTGAATTCTTTGGGGAAAAAATAGCATATGAACACAATTTGAGATCATCTTTTCATTTGCCATCATGTTAATTTGGTAGCCTTGGTACAGTTTTTAAACATGCTAAACCCTAAATGGGACCTGTGCATTTTATTTTGTAAGCATTCTATCAGCCTTTGCTCATACCTTATAGTGAAATTTGATTGTCTGGATACACTTCTTTAATGGATTTTGCAGCATTTTCACTTATGCTTCCTAAAAGACATTTTATACATTTTATGGTAGTTTATAATAGTCTTCTAGGGGTAGCTAAGTGCTTTACTTATCATTAAAGGTAAGGTCATAAGGAAAGTCTACTGATTTGAACTGTGGAAAGTCAGCAGCTTTGGAGTCGATAAGTCAAGGCTCTGTTTAAGGGCTCTAAGGAGACTAAATATTTTATTCACAGAGTAATTCAGTGTATATTTGAGGACTTCTTCCAAGAGTGTGCCTATCAGGAAAATGCTGAATATATAGTATTAGTCAGAAGGGAAGCAATTTTAGCCCATGTATCTCTGCCAAACTGAGTTGGCTAGCATTCTGTAAGATAGGCTTTAAGCACACAGAATTTTTTGTATAAAGGCAACAATGTAACTCTTCATCTAAAGGTAAAAGCTAAGCTCTGTGAATTCTCTTATCTTTCAGTACCCACTTTCCCCAAATTATAGGGTGAGGAATGCCTAGCTATAGCAGTGATCTGACAGACTAGCTGTCTGAAATAATTTTAAGTGCTTTGCAGTAGCTGTGACTTCCAGGGCAAATCATACTCACTTTGAAGTTTAAAATATCTCTTTTTCCCTCCCACATGAAACTTTGGTTTGAACATTTGAATACTGTTATCTTTGTTATTAGCTAAACTACTGAAGAATTTGCCTGCAATATCACAAACTGTCTTAAGAAAATAATTAGTCATCTGTCCTCAAGTTTTTGTTGTGCATTTGAAGATAAGTATTCAAAGTCTGTATCTCATAGAGAAGGAAAAATGCCATTAAAAATCTCTCCTAAAATAAGTGTTATGTCCTATAGACCTTCAGGGTTTTTTTTTTTTTTGGATGGAATTTTGCTCTTGTTGCCCAGGCTAGAGTGCAGTGATGCCATCTTGGCTCATTGCAACTGCGGCTTCCTAGTTTCAAGTGATTCTTCTGCCTCGGCCTCCCAAGTAGCTGGGATTACAGACACCCGCCACCATACCCAGTAAGTTTTTTGTTTTTTTAGTAGAGATGGGTTTTACCATGTTGGCCAGGCTGGTCTTGAACACCTGACCTCAGGTGATCCACCCACCTCAGCCTCCCAAAGTGCTGGGATTACAGGCATGAGCCACTGCACCTAGCCAGTAATCAGGTTTTCTCTTTGCATTGAAATCAGAGCTCAGTCTCACCTTTGGCTGCACATTGGAATCACCTGGGAAGCTTTAAAATGTCCTGCCATCTGGATCCCAGATTCACAGTTTCAGAATTCATTGTTATGAGATGTGTCCTGGACATTGGTTGAGTGTTCATAAGTGGAAGCTAAGATGCAGGTTCCAGGTAACCCCTCTGACCTTCATGATAATGCTCTGTCATGCCATACATGACCCCAAGCCTTATGGTCTCAAACGAGATAGAAAACCTAAGACTTGGGGTCATGTATGGCATGACTGAGTAGAAGGGGCTTAGTACTCATATGCACATTTTGTTTTTTAATAGTCTTCTTTAGCCTACACTACAAAATCATACCCTTCCTTATATTCATGACTAAATGGGAAACTTGACACCAGCAAAATCTCTGAAGATTCTTTGTACCAACAAAATTAGGTTGTCATTGTATAAATCAAGGTAATCTGGGGAGACAATTACCTATGGATCTCTTGTGCTTCTACATGCCTTGCAAGCAGAGGCACTGACTGTCTTTTGTTCCAGACTACCTTTTCCAGGATTTTTGTAGAGTGAATAGTCTTGGAAGATAGAGATAGTATCTCCCTCTGGGACAAAGGGTAGGTATGGTTACCACCTATTGTAAATGGTATAGTTTTACTAAGCTCAGGATTTCTTTCCTATAACACAAGCACTCTATATTAAGACATTCAGGTCCTACCTGCATCATTGCTCTAGGACTTGGAGACAAGAGGAAGTAATGAAAATATGCTGATATTCATGCTTCTTACAGTGCATGAGTAATAGAGCCCTTTGTCTCTGGGCCAGGAGTCTTATGTCTTTTTCCATCATCCATAAAAGCAATAGCGGACTTCCTTATTAGCTCCCCAGTAAATAATATCTCAATCTCAGATCTTCCAGTCATTGATAGGTAACAATGGTAAAACATTTTTAAGAAATTAAAGGATTTCTTGGGAGACAATATGGCTGACTAGATGCAGCAAGGAGGAAAATCCGCCACAGAGTAATGGGGCATCCAGAAGACTGGTGCATTCTGAGCACATATTCAGAGGGATGGCATTGAGAGTAGATGGAGGGAGGTTAAATAAGCTAGGATGAATGGAGAGGAAGCTTGGAACTCTGCAAAGGGCTACTACACACCACGGCTAGTCCCTGGTCCCCAACAACTCCTGGGGAAGGGATGAGTTGAGCAGGTGAGGAGCAACTGGCTCTCACCATGGACCTCTGGAATCTTGGTAGCAGGAGACCCCATGACCCTATGGACACTTGAACTGGCTGGGAGAGCTGCTTAGTGAGGTGGTACTGGAGGAAGTCCAGCTGGTACAGAGCCCAGAGGGTTTGGTATAGGAGCATCTTCAGTGGAGCATGGCCAGGGATCCCCATACTCTGAGGATTGCCTTACTTCCTTATGAGATTTCAGTCATAGGGAAACTGTGGTGCTTGGACAGAGTAGAGCAATCCTGCCCATGAATTGGGGCTGGTCTGACCTGAGAGCCCCACCATATGCTAGCTTATCCTGGAGCCCCAGCCTAGCCATGCCTACTTGCAGTGCAGCCTTGGATGCCCAGCTGGGGTGTCTCTTGAGGGCCCTTGTCATAGCTTCTGCAGTAACAGACCACACCTGACCATAAGAGAGTTCCACCAGAGCAGTCCCTGCCCATGCTCACTAGCCCACCTTCCTCCCTCTACCACTGCCTCCCCCATGCCACTTTGCAGGCACACACTTGCCTACAGTCACCCACCACATTGCTTTGCTGGGGCAGGTGCACATGGGTGGATCTTGCCTCCCCCCTTTGCCACTGGCATGTGTGTGCACATGTACACCATCATGCCACTGCTGCTGGCATGAACATATCACCCCTTTGCTGCACCATTGCCAATGCAAAGGTGTGCATAGAAACCAGTAGCCCCAGCCCCCTCCTTGTGCTGCAACTGCTGCAGCATGATTGTGCAGAAGGAAGACACCAGACTCATGTCTTCAAGTGCCCCACCACAGTCTATGAGCATGTAACCTGCCACATTGCCACTGCTGCTGGCATATGTGAATATGCATAGATCCCACTGCCAGCACCCAGTGAATTGCTTTGGCTGCCACCACCTATCGAGTGTTGTAACCAGTGGTCCAGGAACATGTTGACCCCTCCAGCACAGCAGGATTCTAACCTCAAAAGGCCAGAGAACAAAGACAGGGGCCTGTTACCAGCGTCTTAGAATGAGAGTGTGCAGTCCAGGAGTCCTAAGGAGAGCTTTGGCCCCCTAAAAATCTTCCAGAAAAGAAGCAAGTCAACAGAACCCATCTTGTACCACAATCAAACCCACAAGGGCATCAAAGAAGATAAAAGAAAAATAGTCAAAAGAATAATAGTAACTTCAAAGCCCACAAAGATGAGAGAGTCAGCACAAGCACTCTGGAAACTCAAATAGCCAGAGTGTCTTCTTACCTCCAAAAACAGTAATATTTCCCCAGCAATGGTTTTTAACCAGGCTGAAATGGCTGAAATGACAGAAATAGAATTCAGACTATGGATAGGAATGAAGAGCATAAACGTTCAGCAGGAAGTCAAAACTCAATGTGAGGACTCTAAGGAATGCAGTAAAATGTTATGGGAGATAAAAGAAGACATGGCCATTTTAAGAAATAACCAAACTGATCTGATAGTAATGAAATTCTTACTTCAAGAAGTTTAGAATACAATCACAAGTATTAACAGCAAAATCGACCAAGCAGATAAAAGAAACCAAGAACTTGAAGATGGCTCTCCAATATAACAATCACAAGTATTAACAGCAAAATCAACCAAGCAGATAAAAGAAACTTAGAACTTGAAGATGGCTCTCCAAAATAACTCAGTCAGACAAAAATAAATACATAAACAATAAGGAAGAATGAACGAAACCTCTGAGAAATGTGGTCTTATGTAAAGAGACCAAATCTACTACTCATTGGTGTCTGTAAGAGAAGGAGAGGAAACAAGCAACTTGGAAAACATATTTTAGGATATCATCCATGAAAATTTCCCCAACCTCAATACAGATGCAAATGTAATAAATCAGGAAATGTGGAGAACCCCTGCAAAATACTACACAAGAAGACCATTCCAAGACACATAGTTATCAGATTCTCTAAGGTCGGAATGAAGGGAAAATATTAAAGGCAGCTAGAGAGAAGTGCTAAATAACCTGTAAAGGGAACCCCATCAGGGTAACAGTGGACATTTCAGTAGGAACTCTAAAAGCCAGAAAAGATTGGAGGCCTATATTCAACGTTCTTGAATAAAAGGATTTCCAACCAAGAATTTCATACTCAACCAACTAAGCTTTACAGGCAAAGGAGAAATAAGATTATTTTCAGACATGTAAACACTAAGGGAATTCATTACCACTACACGTAACTTTCAAGAGGTCCTGAAGGGAGTGCTTATGGAAAGAAAAAACCAACACTCAGTACAAAAAATCACACTTAATTACAGAGACCAGTGTTGTAATAAAGTAACCACACTAACAAGTCTGCATAACAACAAGGTAACAATACAAAGATAGGATCAAATCCATACATATCAATACTAACCTTGAATGTAAATGTACTAAATGCCCCAATTAAAAAGCACAGAGTGGCAAGTTGAATAAAGAAGCAAGACCCAACTGTATGCTGTCTTCAAGAGACCCATCTCACGTGCAATGATACCCATAGGCTCAAAGTAAAAGCATGAAGAAAAGTCTAGATCCTTGAGGAATCGCCATACTGTTTTCCATAATGGTTGAACTAGTTTACAATCCCACCAACAGTGTAAAAGTGTTCCTATTTCTCCACATCCTCTCCAGCACCTGTTGTGCACACCAACATGGCACAAGTATACATATGTAACAAACCTGCACGTTATGCACATGTACCCTACAACTTAAAGTATAATAATAATAAATAAATTAAAAAAAAAAAAAAGAAAAGTCTACCAAGCAAATGGAAAACAGAAAGAAGCATGAGTTGCTATTCTAATTTCAGACAAAACAGACTTAAACCAAGTAAGATAAAAAACACAAAGAAGTGAGTTATCTAATGGTAGAGGGCTCAATTCAACAAGACTTAACTATTCTATATATATATGCTCCAAACACAGGAGCACCTAGATTCATAAAGCAAATTTTTGTAAACCTACAAAGAGACTTAGATAACCATACAGTAACAGTGAGGGACTTTAACACCCCACTGACAATATTAGACAGATCATCAAGGCAGAAAAATAACAAAGATATTCAGGCCTTTAACTCAACACTTGACTAAGTGGACTTAATAGACATCTACAGAACTCTCCAACCAGAAACAACAGAACATACATTCTTCTCGCCTGCACATGGCACATACTTTAAAACTGACCACACGATTGGCCATAGAACAATTCTTAACAAGTTCAGAAACAACAGCAACAACAACGAAATCATACCATCCACATTATCTTGGACTGCAATGCAAAAAAAAAAAAAAAATATTGAAATCAATACTAAGAAAATCACTTATAACTATACAATTTCATGAAAATTAAACAACCTTCTCCTAAATGACTAGTGGGTAAATAATGAAATTAAAATAGAAATCAATAAATTATTTGAAACTAATGAAAACAAAGATACAACATACCAGGATCTCTGGCACACAGCTAAAGCAGTGTTAACAGGAAAGTTTATGGCATTAAACACCCACATCAAACTGTTAGAAAGATCTCAGATTAAAAATCTAACATCACAGCTAGAGGAACTAGAGAAACAAGAGGCAACCAACCCCAAAGCCAGCAGAAGAAAAGAAACAGACGAAATACAAGCTTAATTGAAGAAGTTAAGGTGCCAAAAAAAAGACAAACAAAAGATCAACAATTCCAGGAGTTTGTTCTTTGAAAGAATTAATAAAATAGATAGACCACTAACTAGACTTAAAGAAGAGAGAATATAGAAATAAAAACAATTGACTATGACAAAGGGGACATAACCACTGACCCCACAGAAATACAAAAAACCCTCAGACTACTGCAAGTACCTCTATGACACAAGTTAGAAAACCTAGAAGAAGTGGATAAATTCATGGAATGATACAATCTCCCAAGATTGAACCAGGAAGATATTTAATTCCTGAACAGACTAATAAGAAGTTCCAAGTTTGAATCAGTAGTAAAAGCCTGCCAACCCAAAAGAGCCTATGACCACACAGATCCACAGCTGAATTCTGTAAGATATGTTAAGAACTGGTAACATTTATATGAAAATTATTCCAAAAAAATTGAGGAGGAGGGATTCCCCTCCAATTTGTTCTAGTGATACCAACACCTGGCAGAGACACATAAAAGGAAAAGTTCAGGCCATTATCTTTGATAGATATGCAAAAATCCTAAAAAAAAATACTAGCAAATTGAATCCAGCAGCACATCAAAAAGCTGATGCACTATGATCAAGTAGGCTTTATCAATGGGATGCAAGGTTGGTTCAACATATGCAAATCAATAAATGTAATTCATTACATAAAGAGACTTAAAAACCATATGATAATCTCAATAGATGCAGAAAAGGCTTTTGATGAAATTCAACATTGCTTCATGTTAAAAACCCTCAAACAAACTTCAAAAAAGTAAGAGCCATCTATGACAATACCACAGGCAGCATCATACTGAATGGCAATAGTGTGAAGCATTCCCCTTGAAAACTAGAGTAAGACCTGGATGTTCTTTCTCACCACTCCTATACAATATAGAACTGTAAATCCTGGCCAGAGCAACTGAACAAGAGAAAGAAATGAAAGGTATCTAAATAAGAAGATAGTAAATCAAACTATCCTTATTTGCAGATGATATGAATCTACACCTAGAAAACCCCATAGTCTGTGCCCCAAAACTCCTTTATCTGATAATCAACTTTGGCAATGTTTTAGGATACAAAATCAATGTACAAAAATCAGTAGCATTTGTATTCAACAACAACATTCAGGCTGACAACCAAATCACTAACACAATCCCATTCACAATAGCCATAGAAAGAATAAAATACCTAGGAATACAGCTAACCAGGGAGGTGAAAGAGCTCTACAATGAGAATTACGAAACACTGCTCAAAGAAGTCAAAGATGTCACAAATGGAAAAACATCCCATGCTCATGGATAGGAGGAATAAGTATTGTTAAATGGCCATCCTATCTAAAGCAATTTATAGATTAAATGCTATTCCTATCAAACTACCAATGACATTCTTTACAGAATTACAAAAAAGAAAAAACAATGGAAAATTCACATGGAACCCACAAGGAGCTTGAATTGTCAAGGCAATTCTAAGCAAAAAGAACAAAGCTGAAGGCATTACATCACTCAGCTTCAAATCATACTGAGGCTACAGTAACCAAAATGCATGGTACTGGTGCAAAAACAGATATATAGACCAATGGAACAGAATAGAGAGCTCAGAAATAATGCTGCACACCTGCAACTGATATGGGAGTGGGGAAGGGAAGTGCTGGATAGAGAAGGATGGGGTCCCTGGTGAGGGCTCTACTCTCAGGACTGTGCCCACAGACCTAAGTGAGAACAGGTACTCCTGTTTTTACAACAAATGTTGCATTTTCCAAGACCACTGTGGACCACCATGCCACCATCCTGTGCCCATAAAAACTCAAGACCGTAGTAGGCACAGACACAAACAGCTGGATGTTGAGAGGAGCAGAACACGCTGACAGACATCAGCAGACACCATCAGACCAGGATGGGTGAAATGATGTGGATGCCAAGGGGAATTCAGCTTGGAGAAGTCGGAGGAGAGTCTGGCTGCTGGGCAATCCAATTCCAGGGGAAGACCACCTTCCTAATCCATCCCCCTCTGGCTCCCCATCTATCTCCATCTCTCTGAAAGCTACCTCCACCACTTAAAACCTTGCACTCATCCTGCAAGCCCATGTGTGCTTCAATTTTTCTGGTACACTAGGGCAAGAACATGGTATACAGAAAGCCATCTGTCCTTATGATAAGGCGTAGGGTCTGATTGAGCTGATTAACATAAGCTGCCTTTAGATGGCAAAGCTGAAAGAGCACACTGTAACACATGCCTACTTGGGCTTCAGGAGTTGTAAACACTCACCCCTAGATACTGCCATGGGGTTGAAGCCCAAAAATGCCCCCTACAACCTCTGCACCTGCTTGTCTGCATGGTTCCCCTAGGAGTTTGAGCAGTGGGGCACCAAAGAAGTGAGCCACACCCCTGTTGAACGCCCTGCAAGGGGGAATAAGAGAACTCTCCTGTTTCACAACCATCTGATCCCTGACAAAGCCGACAAAAATGAGCAATGAGGAAAGGACTCCCTGTTTAATAAATGCTGTTGTAATAACTGGCTAGCCCCATGCAGAATGTTGAATCTGAACCTGTTCTTTACACCAGATTCAAAATCGTCTGAAGATGGATTAAAGACTTAAATACAAAACCTGAAAGTATAAAAAGCCTGGAATATAACTTAGGAAGTACCATGCTGGACATAGGACCTGGCAAAGATTTTGTGATGAAGACAACAAAAGCAATTGCAACCAAATAAAAATTGACAAATGGGAACTAATTTATCTCAATAGCTTCTGTACAGTAAAAGAAACTAACAACAGAGTAAATACACCACTTATAGAATGGGAGAAAATATTGGCAAATTATGCATATGACAAAGGTCTAATATCCAGAATCTATAAGGAACTTTAAGAAATCAAAAAGCAACTCCATTAAAAAGTGGGCAAAGTCATATACACCATGGAATACTATGCAGCTATAAAAAAGAACGAGTTCATGTCCTTTACAGGGACATGGATGAAACTGGAAACCATTATTCTCAGCAATCTAACAAAGGAACAGAAAACCAAACACCACATGTTCTAATTCATAAGTGGGAGTTGAACCATTAGAACACATGGGCACAGGGAGGGGAACATCACACACCCAGGCCCGGGGGTGGGGGCAAGGGGAGGGATAGCATTAGGAGAAATACCTAATGTAGATGACGGGTGCAGTAAACCACCATGGCGCAAACCTGCACATTCTGCACATTCTATATAAAATTTGTAACTTACCAGGAAAACAGAATCTTCAAAATTGATTCCAAATGAGATTGAAGGTTTAAACAGATCAAACCTCTATGGAATAAAATAATAAAGAACTGTCCAAAAAAGCTACAGTCTTCATGGTAGAATGATTTACATTCCTCTGGCTACTTACCCAGCAATGGGATTACTGAGTCAAATGATATTTCAATCTTTAGGTCTTTGAGGAATCACCAAACTGTCTTCTGCAATGGTTGAACCAATTTACACTCCCACCAACAGAGTATGTGTCCCCTTTTCTCAGCATCTGTTATTTTTTGACTTTTTAATATAGCCATTCTGTGGATGTGAGATGGTATTTCATTCTGGTTTTGATTTGCATTTCTCTAATGATCAGTGACATTGAGCTTTTTTTCATATACTTGTTGGTCCCATATATGTTTTCTTTTGAAAAGCGTCTGTTCATGTTCTTTGCCCGCTTTCTAATGGGGTTGTTTTTCTTTTGTAAATTTAAGTTCCTGACAGATTCTGGATATGAGACCTTTGTTATATGCATAGTTTGCAAATATTTTATCCCATTCTGTAGGTTGTCTGTTGCTGTGCAGAAGCTCTTAAGTTTAATTAGATCCCACTTGTCAATTTTTGCTTTTGTGGTGATTGTTTTTGGCATCTTTGTCATGAAATCTTTGCCCATTCCTATGTCCAGGATTGCATTACTTAGATTGACTTCCAGGGCTATTATATTTTGGGGTTTTACTTTTAAGCCTTTAATCCACCTTGAGTTGATTTTTGTATGTGGTGTAAGAAAGGGGTCTAGCTTCAATCTTCTGCATATGGTTATCCAGTTATCCCAGTACCATTTATTGAATAAGGAGTCGTTTCCCCATTGTTTGTTTTTGTCTCCTTTGTTGAAGATCAGATGATCATTGGTGTGAGGCCAAAATTCTGTGCTCTTTATTCTGTTCCATTGATCTATGTGAGTGTTTTTGTAAGAGTGTCATTCTGTTTTAGTTATTCTAGCATTGTAGTATAGTTTGAAGTCAGGTAATATAATACCTCCATCTTTGTTCTTTTTGCTTAGGGTTGACTTGGTTAGTCAAGCTATTTTTGGTTCTATATGAATTTTAAAATAGTTTATTTTCAGTTCTTTGAAGAATGTAGTTGGCAATTTAATAGAACTAGTATTGAATCTATAAATTGCTTTTGGCTATAGGACCTTTTTAATGGTATCGATTCTTCCTATCTGTGAGCATATGATGTTTTTCCATTTGTTTGTGCCATCTCTGATTTCTTTGAGCAGTATTTTGTAATTCTCATTGTAGAAATCTTTCACCTCCCTGGTTAGCTGTATTCCTAGGTATATTATTCTTTTTGTGGCAATTGTGACTAGAATGGCCTACCTGGTTTGGCCCTCGGCTTGTCTGTTGTTGCTTTATAAGAATGGTAGGGATTTTTGTACCTTTATTTTGTATCCTGAAACTTTGCTGGAGTTGTTTATCAGCTGATGGACCTTTTGGGCTGAGAGTATGGGGTATTCTAGATAACTCAATGGTATACTGTCTTCAAGAGTCACATCTCACATGTAATGACCCCCACAAGCTCAAAGTAATGTGATGAAAGAAAATCTACCAAGCAAATGGAGAAAAGAAAAAAGCAGGGTTGCAATCCTGCTTTCAAAGACAAAGAAGGGCACTACATAATAGTAAAGGGTTCAATTCAACAAGAAGACCTAAATATCTTAAATATATATGTACCTAATACAGGGACAGCCAGATTCATAAAGCAAGTTCTTAGACACTTACAAACAGATGTAGACTCCCACACAATAATAGTGGGAGACATAAACACTCTACTGACAGTATTAAACAGATAATCTAGGCAGAAAATTAGCAAACATATTTAGTACTTGAACTCATTAAACCAAATGGATCTCATAGACCTTCACAAAACTCTCCACCCCAAAACAACAGAATATATATTCTTCTCATCACCACATGGCACATACTCTAAAATCGACCACATAATTGGACAGAAAATATTTTTCACCCAATGCTGAAGAACATCAATTACATCAAACACACTCTCAGATCATAGCACAAGAAAAATAGAAGTCAAGGCTAAGAAAATCAGTCAAAACCATGCAATTACATAGAAATTAAACAACATGCTCCTGAATGATTTTTGGGTAAATAATGAAATTAAGGCAGAAATCAAGAAGTTCTTTGAAACTAATGAGAATGAAGACACAACATCCCAGCATCTTTGGGATACAGCTAAGGCAGTGTTAAAGGGAAAATTCATAACACTACATGCCCACATCAAAAAGTTAGAAAGGTCTCTAATTAACAACAAACAACACAACTGAAATAATAGAGAAGAAAGAACAAATCAACCCCAAAGGTAGCAGAAGACAAGAAAAAAACAAAGTCAGAGCTGAACTGAAGGAAACTGAGACACGAAAAATGATTCAAAAGATCAAAAAACCCAGGAGTTTGTTTTTTGAAAGAATTAATAAGATAGGCCACTAGCAAGAATGATAAAAAAGAAAAGAGCCGGGAGCAGTGGCTCACGCCTGTAATCCCAGAACTTTGGGAGGCTGAGGCAGGCGGATTACGAGGTCAGGAGATGGAGACCATCCTGGCTAACATGGTGAAACCCCGTCTCTACTAAAAAATCCAAAAAAAAAAAAAAAAAAAAAAAAAAAAAAAATTAGCCGGGCGTGGTGGCGGGCGCCTGTAGTCCCACCTACTCAGGAGGCGGAGGCAGGAGAATGGCGTGAACCTGGGAGGCAGAGCTTGCAGTGAGCTGGGATCATGCCACCGCACTCCAGCCTGGGTGACAGAGCGAGACTCTTGTCTCAAAAAAAAAAAAAAAAAAAAAAAAAAAAGGAAAGAGAGAGAGACAATTCAAACAAACACAATTAGAAATTATGAACAGGATGTTACCACTGTCTCACAAAAATAAGAATAATCATCAGAAACTACCATAAACACCTCTATTCACACAAACTAGAAAACTCAGAAGAGATAGATAAATTCCTGGACACATACACCTTCCCAAGACTGAAGCAGGAAGAAATTGATTCCCTGAACAGACTAATAATGAGCTCCAAAATTGAATCCATAATAAATAGCCTAATAACAGAGAAGCCCATGACCAAATGGATTCACAGCCAAATTCTATCAGATGTACAAATAAGTGTTGGTACCATGTCTATTGAAACTATTCTCAAAAATTCAGTAGGAGGGACTCCTTCTCAACTCATTCCATGAGGCCAGCATCATCCTGCTACTAAAATCTGGCAGAGACATGACAGTGAAACAAAACCTCAGGCCAATATCCATGATGAGCATTGATAAAAAGTCCTCAGCAAAATATTTGTCAACTGAATCCAGCAGAACAGCAAAAAGCTAATATACCATGATCAAATAGACTTTATCCCAGGGTGCAAGTTTGGTACGCAAATCAAGAAAAGTGATTCCTTACATAAACAGAACTAAAGACAAAAACCATGATTATCTCAAAAGATTCAGAAAAGTCTTTTGATAAAATTCAACATCTTTCATGTTAAAAATTCTTAATATACTGGGTATTGAAGGAACATACCTAAAAATAATATGAGCTGTCTATGACAAACCTACAGACAACATCATACGGAATGGACAAAAGTTAAAAGCATTCAGCTTCTCTCACCACTTCTATTCAGCATAGTATTGGAAGTCCTAGCCAGAGCAACCAGGCAAGAGAAAAAAATAAATGGCATCCAAATAGGAAGGGAGTAAGTAAACTATCCCTGTTTGCAGATGATATGATTATAGATCTAGAAATAGGTCCCAATTCTACTTAAATTATTTGAATTTAAAAAGATATAAAACTTTTAAATTACTTGCTATGAGTGAAGTATGACACTTTTCCTGAACAGACAAAAATTGTCTAAAAAATAAACTGAATACCAACACAATAATTTTCAATAAAATATTAACAAACAAAATCCAAAGCACATTAAAAATAGTAAACTGTAACTAATGGTGAGACACTGAATCCTTTTCCTTTTAGATTTGGAATAAGCAAATATGTCCTTTCCATCCCTCTTATTCAGTATTGCTCTGGAAGTCCTAGTTCATGAAATAAAAGAAAGAAAAGATCACATATCTGATAAACGACATACATATTGTAAAGAAAAAATAAAACTGTCTTTATTAGCAGATGACAGATTGTCTATGTAGAAAATATCAATTACTCTACAAAAAACTCATGATCTTGCTAGTATAATAAGACTATTAGACGACAAGTCATTGCACAAAATTAATTGGCTTTTCTGGTATATCAGTAATGAAAAAGTGGGTTTTGATATTTAAAATTATTACAATTTCAATAGCACCAAAGCAAGCAAACAAAAAACAACCATAGATATAAATCTAACAAAATATATACAAGCTGTTTATGTCAAAACTTGCAAATCATTCATCAAAAAATAATCAGACATTTAAATAAATGAAAAGGTATTCTATGTTTGTATATTGGATGACTCAATATATTGATTCTTTCCTACCTGATTTCTAGATTAAACACAATAACCATCAAAAGCTCAGCATGCTATTTTGTAGAAATCAACAAATTGATTCTAAAGTTTATATAGAAAGGTGAAAGATCTAGAATATAAAACTGAAGAAGAAAAACAATGTTGAAAGACTCACACTACTTGATTTCAAATTTAAACTAAAACTACTACATTTGAGATGATGTTGTATACTGGTAAAAGAGTAGACAAATAGATGAGTGAAAAATTATCGATAGAGAGCCCAGAACTAAACCCACATGAATATAGTCAGTAGGCATGAGGACAATTCAGCTCTGAAAAGATATTCTTTTTAAGAATTGTGCTGAAAATATTGTGCATCTATATACTTAGACACAGACCTTATACAAAAAATAAGCGTAAATGAGTCATAGACTTAAATGTATAGTGGAAAACTATAACATTTTTAGAAGAAAATACAGAAGAAAATCTGTTTGACCTTTGGTTTGCTGATGAATTCATAGGTAAAACACCAAAAGAACAATTCATAAAATAATGATAAGTTGGACTGAATAAAAATTTAAAACTTCTACTCCACAAAATACGCTGTTAAGAGAATTAAAAGAAAGCCACAGACTTGGAGAAAATACTGGCAATCACATATCTGATAAAGAACTTGCATCAAAGAAACTTTAAAAATTCTTAAAACTCAACTGTAAGAAAGAACAGCCCAGTTAAAAAGTGGTCAGAAGACCTGAACAGACATCTCACCCATATGACCAATAATCATATGAAAACATGCTCAGAATCATTTTTCATTAGAAAAATGCAAATTAAAACAACAATGAGACACCATTATACACCTGTTAAGAGTGGCTAAAAGCCAAACAATAGACGATAGTGTTTGCTGGTGAGGATGTGGAACAACTGGTCCTCTCATTCATTCCTGGTGAGAATGCAAAATAATACAGCCACATTGGAAGACAACTGAAGCAGTTTCTTTTAAAGTTAAACATAGTGAATCAGAATATTTTCTTGACCACTTCATGGGACTTGCAACAGGCATGCCTCACTTGGTTAGCTTGTCCCGGTCTTCCACTCACTGGAGGGAACATGAGGGCAAATGAGTGCAGGAAACAGAGCAAGTGCTTTTGGCTGCTGGCAGGAACAAACTCCATTTACTCAGCTCACCATGCTCATCCCCTTGTGGGAGGGAATAAGTAGGTGAATGAGTACAGGCTCTGGCTGGCCACTTTTGGGTGCCAGCAGCAGTGAACTCTGTGTGGTCCCTGTGGCAGCATCCAGGCGGGGGTGCCTGCTACTCCCAAAGCCCCAGAGGGTGTGTTACAATGCTCATTTAGCTCTGCCATTCACGGATGGCTTAAGCATTAAGAGCTCAGTGGGCCTTTGCCTTTTCATGTGATGCAGCTTCTTTCTGCCAGCAAGGGCAAAGGGCCAGTGTGACATTTTGTGTTTGTACTCATTGCTCCTGAGCTCTTGTCCAGCATCCAGGAAAAATAAGGTCACACGAATGAATAGAGCAATGATAAATGCAAGGGATTTTATAGCTGATGATAGTGGCTTTCAGTGGGAAGGGGGAATGAAAATGGGATGAAGTTGGTAGGTAATCTTCCCCTGAAGTCTGGCTGTCTTGAGCCAGATTCTTATTTGAAGTTATGCCAAAAATTTGTGCCTCTGAAGTGAAGCTACTCCTCTCTGATGTCCAGCCATAGTCCTGTCTACCAGCTGAGTCTGGGGTTTTTATAGGCACAGGATGGGGCAGGGCAGGGCAGGGCAGGGCAGGGCCATGGGTGGTTTAGGAAAAGGCAACATTCCAGTGGGAAAACAGGGATAGAAGTTCTTACTTTGGGCCACAGTTTCAGGCTTTTCAGCTGGAGGGTGGAGTTTTGCTGAGCGCCTGCCCTTTCCTGCATAACTTTTCTTTTCTGCCACCTGTCCCTATCAATAGTGTTACCACGCAATTTAGCAATTGTCCACCTATATATTTATTCATTCAATATATTTATTACTTAAAAACTTATATCCATATTCCACATTTTAAAACTGCATGCAAATGCTTATAGCAATTTAATTCATATTAATAATTACCCAAAACTAGAAGCAACCAATATATCCTTCAATAGGGGAAGGGTAAACAATCTGTGATGCATCCACATAATGGAATAGTATTCAGCAATAAAAGTGAATGGCTATCAAGCCATGAAAAGACATGGAGAGACTTTCAGTATATATTGCTAAAAAACATCTGAAAAGATCACATACTGTATGATTTAATTTATATGACATTCTGGGATAGGCACAACTATGAATACACTAAACAGATCAGTGGTGATGATGGTCTTGGGGAAAAGGAGAGAGTTGAATAGATAAAGCACAGAGGATTTTTTATGATGGTGAAACTATTCTGTATGGTACTGTAATGTTGCTTACCTGACATTATGCAGTTGTTAAAATGCATAGAACTGGCCGGGTGCAGTGGCTCATGCCTGTAATCCCAGCACTTTGGGAGGTCAAGGCAGGTGGATCACCTGAGGTCAGGAGTTCGAGACCAGTCTGGCCAACATAGTGAAACCTCATCTCTACTAAAGACCAAAAAAATTAGCCAGGTGTGTTGGTGGGTGCCTGTAATCCCAGCTACTTAGGAGGCTGAGGCAGGAGAATTGCTTGAACCTGGGATGTGGAGGTTGCAGTGGGCCGAGATCATGCTACCTCACTCAGTCTGGGCAACAGAGGGAAACTCTATCTAAAAAATAAATAAATAAAAATGCGAAGAACTTTACAGCACAAAAAATGAATCTTAATATATGCAAGTTAAAATAAATTCATTTAGTATAATAGGAGATCCCAGGATGGAAAGCAAAGTATGATGTGAGAATCTAACTGTATTACAAGGACATGAAACAACCTCATCGAAAGATGTGGAGGAAAAGAGTACTGACAAAAGTAATTTTGGAAATTAGTGAAGTCTGTGAGGCTAAAGGCAAACAGAGCTCTATATAAGCACTGTACTCTAGTTGATAATAGTCATAATCCCACAGAAATATGGGTTAGCACTTCATGTACACAAATTGAAAAATTACATAAATAGATCAAGGGAGCCAGGTTTCTCACTGTTGGTATAGGAGAAAATAGATAAACAAATGCAGAAAACTAGATTTATCTATGTGGTAATGGATTTGAGTTGAAGACATTCATGTGAATTCATCTTTAGCTTAAGACAGATATAGATAGATACTTGTAAAATATTTATAGATATGTAAATGTAAACAGAGTAGTATACATGTATATTTCCTTACTTTCTCATCTGAGAGGACCCAGAAAAAGTGATACTCTCATAGCAGTGAACATGACTAGCATCCAGATCTTGGTTTCTAATATGATTTTCCATAAAAAAAAAAAAAAAGAGCCTAGATTTCTTGAAAAAATGGCTGAATGTACAGGGTGAGTCTGGAGCATCTTGTGGAACCAAAAAGTAAGAAATCCTGCAAAAAACCCCACAATGATGAGGTATGTTATAAGGGACACAGGAACCAAATGAAAGAGCACCCAATGGCCAAAATTGGAACAATTTGAGCAACAAGATATGAAGTGGTATTGGATTAAAATTCAAAGTATAGGATAAAGACATAATGTTTATGTAATTTGCCCTCAAAGAGATGAAGCATAACTCCCTACTCCTTAAGTGTGGGCTTCCCATAGCAACTTCTTTCCAATAAGAATGATAAAGCAGGAAAGTAAACTTACAGTGGAGAAATCTGATAAACATTACTTTAGCCAAGTGACCAAGGTTGACATCAATAATGATAAATCATACTGATAATGTTCCCTTTATATGATGTTATATTTTATGAAATTGGCATATATACCTTTGTGGTCTTCTTTCTTGAAAACCTATAATCTCAGTCTAACCATGAAAAAAAACACCAGATGAATCCCAGTCAAGGGAAAATATGGCTAGTATTCTGCAAAATTGTCAATGTCATGAGAAACAAGGAAAAGTAAGAAACAAATTGCTAACAGCCAATAGGAATTTAAGAGGACATGACAGTTAAACATGTATCTTGATGGGACCTTGGAGAAAAAGTAATTTCCAGATGAAAGTCGGTTAAAATGGTTTCTCATTGCAATATTTAAAGCCTGAAAAGTGATATGAGATCAATGAAGTGTGGCTCGTCATTCTCTACTTTTCTTCCGTTCTGAATGTTACTTGAGGATGCTGAAGAATTTGTATAATTAGTTATGGTAATAGAATCAGAGTCTAAAGTTGATATGTCTAATATGTCTTCATTATGTCTTCTAATGTCCACTGGGGTGCTTTTTCAAATACTCTAAGTAACACTCTGGGATATTTTAAGTTTTAATATAATTCTCGTGTAGGAAAAATATAAATTTTCTTAAAACTCTGCAATACTATTGTTTTCAATTTGAGAATTATTACAGATAATACATTTCTTTATCTCCTCAATTATATAAAATTAATATAAAATTATACTATTAACTAAAATGAATATAAAAGTAATATAAAATTAAACTAATTAAAATTAATATAAAATTATATAAAATTAAACTTCTAATAAATTAAGAAAATTTAATTTCTTAAAAAAACAAAATCATTAAGCAAGATTTTCTGCATTACCTGAGAATATACATGTGCAAACTATTAGATAACATAAGTGTGTGTTTTTTAAAAAAATGAAATGCAATTCATAACAGCCAAGGTAACAAGAGATAGCTGATCTTAACTAGTCTTCAGATTTTAATTATAACCAATTACATGGAAAAGAATAAAATCCTAAATATTTCATTTATTAAAATCTGAAATGAATTACTTTTGCCAGTACGTTTCCTGATCCTTAATATTTCTTAATGTCATTATTACACTGCTCACTGAGAGCTAGAACTGTAGCATTTGAAAATAATTTGACTGACAAAAAACATCAACTGAGTATTGGCAATGGTTGCTTTACATCTTTATATTATGCCAGCATCCAGCATGGAAAGATAGTTGGCCTTTCAGAGAATCCTCTAAGGAGCTTGCTCCCAGGGAAGAGGGAGACAAGCCTATTCTCTGAAAGATGTCCGATGAGTCTGATGACTCATGATGAAAATGTCTATGAAACTTATGTCACCACTGGATTTTTAGTGATAGACATTCCATTAATATGGTATGCCTGTGAAACATAAGTATCCTTGTCAAAAAAATAAGGAGAGCATATAATTATGCTAATTTGACAGGCCTCAGTAAAGATGTTTTGCCTCTCAATTTTTTTTTTTTTTCTTTTCACTTCTTTGGAAGCTACAGGATCTTGAGGTTTAGAAATCACCATATTAAATTAGACTTGATTAGAAAAGGAATACAAACTCCTGCTGAATAAGGTTTTCATGTTCAAATCTTTTCACACATCCATTGTCTAGTTTAACAAAAATATTACCATTTCACCTGAGGTCAGGAGTTTGAGACCAGCCTGGCCAACATGTTGACACCCCGTCTCTACTAAAAATACAAACATTAGCAGTGCGTGGTCGTGGGCGCCTGTAATCCCTGTTTCTAGGAAGACTGAGGCAGGAAAATCGCTTGAACCCAGGAGGCAGAGGTTGCAGTGAGCCGAGATTGTGCCACTGCACTCCAGCCTGGAAGACAGAGTGAAACCCTGCCTCAAAATAAAATAAAATAAAATAAAATAAAAATTGTCATTTCAGTAAAGAAGTATTTTGCTACTTAAATAACTACTAATTACTTGATGGAACTTCATATATAGTACAATCTGACACAAGAAAGAACAAAGACGAATGAAGTTCCATTTTTTATAGCATGGCTTACTTCGAAGTACAGAGAAAATGTAACTTTTGGCTGTTATGTATTTTGCAGGTGCAAAATGTATAATTTGTTTACTATTGAACACACTTAAAAAATGTTTTCCTTCCCCATTGCTGATACCCTTGGCATATTTATATGGCAGTTTAAATTGTGTAGTCTGTAAAGACCACATGCATATCAAATAGTCATTTTAGAAAAGGCTGTTTATAGAGATTTTGTCTGTTGTGATAATCTCACATTAAACTAACAAAAATAGTTACGTTGAATTGCATTTCTTACATTCTTTCAAGCTATTGAAAATAGTTACAATCAGAATCAAGAAGATTTGATTGCTTAAAATACTGCATTTCTTCAATGAATTTTTATTGCATCCACTGTGTACCAGGCAATATTAAAAACTGAGCCAAGCTAAAAGGGCAATGGAATAATTTTACTCTGACATTGAATGTCATTTGTACTGTACTGAAGTGTATTTTTAAAATGTATGTTTTCATTAAGAATGGAAAAAGAAACTTGATGACAAAGTAGAATCAAAATAATCACAGTTAATGTGTATCTACCACACCCTAAAAACCTGGGGTTTATAGAGTTGCTTTGCTCACTTCGGTTGATTTATTTATTTAAATAATCTGGTTTAGTCATGACGCGGCTTGTTGACCTTGAGAAAATCATTCAACTTCCTTGACTTCAATTCCTTATATGTGAAACGAAATATTTGCTAAGGTCCTTTGACCTGGATACTTTCAGGATTTCTTTGGTTTCTTCTCTAGACTGCTGATTTGATATTATTGTCTAACTGAAATCCTAATAATTCAAATAATATTCTTCTGTAGTAATTATTAGCTTTTGCTTCAAAAACAAAATATGTCAAATTTCATGAATTTATGGATACCCACACTGGGATGAAGGACATCACTGAATGTGATGCACAATTTCTTCATCTTCTAGAGAAATATAGTGATTATATTGTCATCTTATTAGAGAGTTGCCATACAGTGACTTCTGAGTAATTTAATTTTTGCCAAATTAATTTTCATATGCATGCTACCACTGGAAATGACATTCTCATTTAAAATGGGATAGAAACTTGTATAATTTACCTAGTCATATGAGAATTTTTAATGTAGAAATTGGGAAAGCTCAGCTTCTGAAACTCTGAGTGGGATAGTTCTAAGTGTTTTCAAACTACAACATTAAGAATGTTTTGACTAGATAATTCTCCTTGGGTTTAACTAATTACGGCAGCTTAAGTATTTTCTTTATTTCAATTTTGCAGCAGACCCAAGACCTGATATTTCTACCAGCCGCCATCAGTGATTTCTAGAGGGTGTTTATAAATAAGTATTTGAATCTTCTGCTCAGTCTCAAAGTACAATCTAGGTCAAAGTATAACCATGATTCAGGAATCCTCCTCCGTCTTTATAGCTAGCCAATTTTCACATGAAAGAACTTTTATTGATCTATAAAACTAGCAAAGGAATGATTTTGAAATTTAATTAAGTATCTTGAATTAAGTGCTCTTGAAGATGAAGTCGAATATCTCTATGCATGTAACTTCCCAGCCAAGAGC
Source organism: Chlorocebus sabaeus (assembly GCF_047675955.1). Lineage (NCBI taxonomy): Eukaryota > Metazoa > Chordata > Mammalia > Primates > Cercopithecidae > Chlorocebus > Chlorocebus sabaeus. The sequence goes on from NC_132924.1 coordinate 63,119,212, forward strand.
AATTTACGAGATTGTAGGATCTGGGTTGTTTTGCCAGCATCGTGATGCACTTGGCTGCCTGGGAAACTGTTAACAGCTTTTTAATGGCTCTACTAGCTGGCCAAATCATATACATTTAAGGTAAATGTAAACACACGCGCACACATTACTTTTTCCTATTAGTCACCTCATAAGATTTTTTTTTCACAGATATTCTGTATATTTAGGTTTCCAAACCCTAGACTACAGTTGAAAATAATTTTGCTTATCTAAAAATACTTTATGCCTCCAGTGTGGGGAGCTGAAGAGCTGAAGAACAGGAGTCAGAGAGATTCTTTCCCCTGTACTACTTTTTCCGCCTTTTATAGAAAAGTTCTATAGATTCAAATGTGGGTGTATGAAAAATTAATTAGGAATAGCTGAATAATTTGGTTGTGGTGACTCATTCACCATAAATATATTGTCAGGTGATTCTGTTAAAAAGAGAGAGTTAAAATGTTTTCATAGTCAAAAATGTAATTAAAGAAACGATCACTATTTTGTTCTTCTAGAAATCCATTTATTTGTCTTTAATATTCAGATTCTCACTGAAATCTGTGATATAATAAGACTTTAGACTTTAAGAAACATGATTCCCCTGACAATAAGAGAATGGTCTCCTGAATTAGTAGGATTCTGAACTGAAAGGCAAAATTGATATTCCTAAGGGCCATGTGTAGGAGAGAAGTCCACTGATGCCTAATGCTTGAAGCAGGGGAGGGTGCTTTCATTTGAAATAGTTGAACCCCGGGTGCCACTGGGGTGCATTGTTTTGCACAGACTATTCTCCTTACCATCATCTTGGGAAAAAACGATCTCTTCCAGAGCTTTTGTGAGGTCCACAAAAGTACATGACAAACTCAAACACTTTGTCACTGGTTGTAATTTGGTCTTCCTGGATCCTAACTGATAGTTTGCTGTTTATGTTAAAGCTTATTTTTATTTCCATAATTTTTTAGATTTTTTGTTTACATTTTATTTTTGATGTGTACAATTCAGTGGCTTTTAGTATATTCACAAAGTTGTACAACCATCACCATTATCTAATTACAGAATATGTTCATTACCCCAAAAGGAAACTCCATATCCATTAGTAGTCATTTCCCATTCCCCTCCCACTCCAGCCTCTAGCAACCATTAATCTTTGTTGCCACTGTAGATTTGACAATTCTGAAGATTCATATAAATGAAATTTACATTTAGTATGATGTTTTCAAGGTTCAACCATATTTTAGTATGGAATCATTACTTCATGCCTATTTATGACCAAATGATATTCCACTCTGCAGATGTATCACATTTTGTGTATCCATTCATTAAGTGATTAACATTTGGTTTTTTCCTACTTTGAGGATATTATGAATAATGCTGTTATGAACATTCATTTACAAGTTTTTTTTAATTTTTATTTATTTTTCTTTTTTTTATTATTATACTTTAAGTTCTAGGGTACATGTGCATAATGTGCAGGTTGGTTACATATGTATACTTGTGCCATCTTGCTGTGCTGCACCAATCAACTCGTCATTTACATCAGGTATAACTCCCAATGCAATTCCTCCCCCCTCCCCCTCCCCATGATAGGCCCTGGTGTGTGATGTCCCCCTTCCCGAGTCCAAGTGATCTCATTGTTCAGTTCCCACCTATGAGTGAGAACATGCGGTGTTTGGTTTTCTGTTCTTGTGATAGTTTGCTAAGAATGATGGCTTCCAGCTGCATCCATGTCCCTACAAAGGACACAAACTCATCCTTTTTTATGGCTGCATAGTATTCCATGGTGTATATGTGCCACATTTTCTTAATCCAGTCTGTCACTGATGGACATTTGGGTTGATTCCAAGTCTTTGCTATTGTGAATAGTGCCGCAATAAACATACGTGTGCATGTGTCTTTATACCAGCATGATTTAGAATCCTTTGGGTATATACCCAGTAATGGGATGGCTGGGCCATATGGTACATCTAGTTCTAGATCCTTGAGGAATCGCCATACTGTTTTCCATAATGGTTGAACTAGTTTACAATCCCACCAACAGTGTAAAAGTGTTCCTATTTCTCCACATCCTCTTCAGCACCTGTTGTTTCCTGACTTTTGAATGATCGCCATTCTAACTGGTGTGAGATGGTATCTCATTGTGGTTTTGATTTGCATTTCTCTGATGGCCAGTGATGATGAGCATTTTTTCATGTGTCTGTTGGCTGTATGAATGTCTTCTTTTGAGAAATGTCTGTTCATATCCTTTGCCCATTTTTTGATGGGGTTGTTTGTTTTTTAGACGTATGCTTTCGGTTCTTTTAAGTATATACCTAAAAGTGGAACTGCTCTCAGTAGGTCATATGGTAATTCTATGTTTAACTTTTCAAGGATTGACAAACTATTTTCCAGAGTGACTGCACCACTTTACATTTACAGCAACAGTATATGAGGGCTTCAATTTCTCTACATTCTCATCAACTCTTATTACTGGTGGTATCTCACTGTGATTTTAATAGCTTTATTGCGGAATAATCAATATACACGAAACTGCACATATTTAATATTATGCAATTGATGAGTTTGGACATATGAACACATTTCTTGAAAGCATCCCAACAATCAAGGTAATAGACATACCCATCACCCCTAAGAGTTTCTCATGGCCCCACCTTTTTGTGGTAAGAACCCTTAATATCTACTTTCATAAAAAAATTTAACATTCACATTACCGTATTATTAGGTATGGGCACTATGTTAGTACACAAATCTCCAGAACTTGCTTATCTTATATAACTAAACTTTACACCTATTAAACAATTCCCCATTTGGCCCTCCCCCCAGCCCATGGCACACTAGTCTACTCTCAGCTTCTGTGAGTTTGGCTATTGCAAATACTCATGTAAGTGGAATCATGCAGTACAGGCATACCTTAGGGATATTTTGAGTTCAGTTTCAGACTACCACAATAAAGTGAATATTGCAGTAAAGCAAGTCACATGAACTTTGGGGATCCCAGTGGATGTAAAAGCTATATTTACACTATACTGTAGTCTATTAAGTGTGCAGTAGCATTATGCCTAAAAATATGTACCTTAATTTAAAATACTTTATTGCTAAAAGATGCTAATGATTCTTTGAGTCTTCTGCAAGTCACAGGATTTTTTTTTGCTGGTACAGGATCTCGCCTCAATATTAATGGCTGCTGACAAATTAGTGTGGTGGCTGCTGAAGGCTGAGGTAGCTATGGCTATTTCTTAAAAAAAAGCAATGAAGTTTGCCACATTGATAGACTCTTCCTTTCTTAACAGATTTCTCTGTAGCATGTGATACTATTTGATAGAATTTAACCCAAAGTAGAACTTCTTTCAAAATTGGAGTCAAACCTTTCAAACCCTGCCACTACTTTATCATCTAAGTTTATATAATATTTTAAATCCTTTGTTGTCAATTCAACAATGTTCACAACATCTTCACCAGAAGTAGATTCCCTCTCAAGAAACCACTTTCTTTGCTCATCCTTAAGAAGCAACTCCTCATCTGTTAGGGTTTTATCATGAGATTGCAGTAATTCAGTCACACCTTCAGACTCCACTTCTATTTTGAGTTCTCTTGCTATTTCCACCACATCTGCTGTGATTTTGTCTACTCAAGTTTTGAACCTATCCAAATTGGAATCAAATTCCTGTTAATGTTGATATTTTGACTTCTCATGAATCATGAATGTTCTTAATGATGATGAATAGTCATGTGTGTTGTCACTGCTCACTGACCAGCTTACCTCTAGAATGGTGAATCCTTTCTAGAAGATTTTTAATTTACCCAATCTGTTAGAGGAATCACTATTTATGGCAGCTATAGACTTCTGAAGTGTATTTCTTAAAAAATACACCTTGAAAGTCAAAATAACTACTTGATCCATCAGAAATGATGTTTTGTTACAAGGGATGAAAGCAACAATAATCTCCTTGTACATTTCCATTAGAGCTCTTGGGTGACCAGGTGCATTGTCAATGGGCAGTAACATTTAGGAAGCATCTTCTTCTGAGAAGTAGGTATCAATAGTGGACTTGAAATACTTAGTAAACCACGCTGCAAACAGATGTGCTATCATCTGGCTTTGTTGTGCCACTTATAGAAAGCAGACAGAGTAGATTTGGCATAATTATTACAGCTCCTAGGATTTTTGGAATGATTATCCTCCACTTAAAGTCACCAACTGCGTTAACCCACTAATAAGAAAGTCAGCCTGCCCTTTGAAGCTTTGAAGTCAGGCTCACTTCTCTCTAACTAGATGACATCTTCTTCCAATATAAGAATTTTGTCTACATTGAAAAATATTTAGTGTAGCCAGTTTCATCAGTTACCTTAGCTAGATCTTCTGGATAACTTGCTGTAACTTCTGCATCATCAATTGCTACTTCATCTTATATTTATATATTACAGAGATAGCTTTTTTTCTTAAACCTTAGGAACCAACCTCTGTTAGCTTCCAGTTTTTCTTCTACAGCTTCCTTACCTCTGTCAGTCTTCAGAGAATTGAAGAGAGTTAGGTTCTTGCTCTGGATTAGGCTTTAGCTTAAGGGAATGTTGTGGCTGGTTTGACTTCTATCCAAACCACTAACATTTTCTACATATCTGTTTTACTTTCTTACCACTTGCATGTTCACTGGAGTACTACTTTTAATTTATTTCAAGGACTTTTTCTTTGGATTCACAGGTTGGTTAGCTGTTTGGTGAAAGAGGCCTAGCTTTCAACCTGTCTCATCTTTGGACATGCCTTTCTTATTACGTTTAATAATTTCTAGCCTCTGTTTTAAAGTGAGAGATGTGTGACTCTTTCCTTCACTTCAGCACTTAGAGGCCATTGCAGGGTTATTAACTAGCCTAATTTCAATATTGTGTCTCAGGGAATAGGAAAGACCAAAAAGAGGGAGAGAGATGGATTAATGGCTGGTTAATGGAGCAGTGAGAACACACACAACATTTATTAAGTTCACCATCTTATTTGGGGACAGCTCATGGTGTCCCCAAACAATTACAATAGTAACATCAAACATCGCTGGTCACAGATTACCATAATAGATATAATAATAATGATGAAAAAGTTTGAAGTTCTGTAAGAATTAGTAAAACATGAAGGAGAGACATGAAGTGGGAACATATTTGGAGAAATGGTGCTAACAGATTTGCTTGAAATAGGGTTGACACAAAACTTCAATTTGTAAAAAAAAAAAAAAAAATGCAATATATGTGAAGTGAAAAAAAGTGAAGCACAAGCAAAATGAGGTATATCTGTATTTGTCCTTTCTGAAAGGCTTACTTCACTTCATATAACGTCCTCTAGGTTCATCAAGTTGTTACATATGACAGGATTTCCTTATTTTATTAAGGTTGAATAATATTCCATTGTATATTTTTATCACATTTTCTTTACGTATCTGTCAATGGATGTTTTACATTGTTTCAATATTTTGGCTATTCTGAATGATGATGTAATACATATGGGTGTGCAGATATCTTTTCAGGATTCTGATCTCAATTATTTTTAATATATATCCAGAAGTGAGATTGCTGGGTTATATGGTATATCTGGTTTTAAGTTTTTGAAAAACTTCTATACAATTTTCCATATTGGCTGCTCTGTTTTACATTACCACCAGCAATGTGCGAGGGTCCAATTTCACAACATCCTCACCAACATTTACTTTTTTCTTAAAAAAAAAAAAAAAAAAACAGTCATACTAACAGGTGTGGGGTAGTATGTCATTATGGCTTTAATTTGCAACTCCCTGATAATTGATTGGCGATGTTGATCACCTTTTCATATACCTGTTGGTCATTTGTATGTCTTATTTGGAGAAATGTCTATCCAAGTTCTTTGTCCGTTTATTAATCAGTTTATTTGTTTTGTACTATTGAGCTATGAGAGTTTTATGTATTTTGGATATTAATCCCTTTTCAGAAATATGGTTTGCAAAATATATTATAAAACCACTGTAATTAAAACAGTATGGTACTGGCATAAAGACAATATGTAGACAAATGGAACAGAATAGATAGTTCAGAAATAGATCCACACATATATAGCCAACTATTCTGCAACAAGTGTCCTAAGAATACCCGATGGGGATAGGATTGTTTCTTCAACAAATGGTTTTGGAAAACCCAAATATCCACCTACAAAAGAGTAAAATTTGATCCTTATCTTACATTATGCAAAAAAAAAAAATTAACTCAAAATAAAGATTTAAATATAAGACCTGAAATTATAAAACGACTAGAAGAAAACATAGGAGAAAATCCTCTTGATATTGTCTTGGCAATCATTTCTTGGGTATATACCAAAAGCACAGGCAATAAAAGCAAAAATAAGCAAGTGGGATTATATCACACTTAAATGCTTTTGCACAGCAAAGAAAACAATACAGTGAAAAAGCAATGGAAGAAAATATTTACAAACCATGTATCCGATAAGTGGTTAATAACTTGTTGTGATTTTTATTTGCATTTCCCTAATGACTAATGATGTTAAGCATCTTTTCAGGTGCTATTGGCCATTTGTATATTTTCTTTGGAAAAACCTCTATTCAAATCCTTTTCAAAAAAAACCTCTATTCAAATCCCATTTTGTTTATTTGTCTTTATTGTTGAGATGTAAGAGTTGTTAATATATCCTGGGTACTAGTTCCTTACCAGATACGTGCATTTCAAATATTTTATTTCTTTATATGGATTGTCTTTTCACTTTCTTGATAGTGACATTTGAACCACAAAATATTTTAATTTTGTTGAAGCACAATTCACTTTTTTTTATTTTATCACTTGTGATTTTGGTGTTATGTCTAAGAAATTGTTGACAAATCAGGGTCATGAAGATTTACCCATTTTCATTTGTGAGTTTTACAGTTTTAGAAGTTGCATGTAAGTCTGCCATCTACTTTGAGTTCATTTTTGTTTATGGTGTGAGGGAGCTTTTTCAATTTTATTCTTTTATATGTCAATATCCATTTGTCCCAGCACCATGTGTTAAAAAGACTCTTCTTTCTCTGTTGAATTGTCTTGACACCCTTGTCAAAAATCAATCATAAATGTAAGGATTTATTTTTGTACTCTCAATTCCATTTCATTCATCTCTATTTCTGTCTTTATGTCAATACCATATTGTTTTGATTGCTGTAGCTTTGTAGCTAGGTTACAAAATTGGGAATGGTGAGTTCTCCAAATTTGTCCTTTTTTTTTTTTAAATTGTTTTCCCTGTTCTGGATTACATATGAATTTTAGAATCAGCTTTTGGCCAGGTGTGGTGACTCATGCCTGTAATCCCAGCACTTTGGGAGGCTGAGGCAGGTGGATCATGAGGTCAAGAAGTCGAGACCCTCCTGGTCAACATGGTGAAACCTTGTCTCTACTAAAAATACAAAAATTAGCTGAGCATAGTGGTGTGCGTCTGTAGTCCCAGCTACTCGGGAGGCTGAGGAAAGAGAATAGCTTGAACCTGGGAGGTGGAGGCTGCAGTGATTTTGATAAAGATTACATTGAATCTGTAGATCAATTTAGGGATTATTGCTATCTTGACAATATTAAGTCTTCTAATTCAACAACACTAATAAATGATTGTTCATTTTTGACAATTTTTTCAATGTTTTATAGTTTTCAATGTCTGAGTCTTACACTTCCTCCATTACTTATTTCTAAGAATTCTGTTCTTTTTGATGCTATTGTGTGATTGCTTATTGATTTCATTTTTAGATTGTTTATTGACAGTGCATCAAAATACAACTGATTTTTGAGAACTGACCTCATGTCCTTCAATGTTATTGAAATTGTACACCAGGAATGGTGGCTCATGCCTGTAATCCCATTACTTTGGGAGGCCAAGGCAGGTGGATTACCTGAGGTCAGGGATTCAAGACCTGCCCGGCCAACATGGTGAAACCCCATCTCTACTAAAAATACAAAATTAGCTGGGTGTGCTGGTGGGCACCTATAATCTCAGCTACCTGGAGGCTGAGGCAGGAGAATTGCTTGAACCTGGGAGGCGGAGGTTGCAGTAAGCCTAAATTGTGCCACTGCACTCCAGCCTGGGCAATAGAGCAAGACTCCATCTCTCTCTCTCTCTCTCTATATATATATATATATACACACATACACACACACACACATACACACACACACATATATATGAAATTGTTTATTCATTCTATTATAATGGGTTTTTGTGGGAATCTAAGGCTTTGAGTGTTATAATAGTTCCATCTCTTAGATTTTCCCTATTCCTCAGCTCCCCTCTTTTTTTTTTTTTTCAAACAAACTCAATCTGTTTTATCTAATTTTGGCTTTTTAGGTATAAGAGTTAGATTGAATAATATGCTATACCTTATACTGTCCTATCCTGATTTAATATCTCATTTTTATAGACAAGAGAAGTAACTATCATTTGCATGCCCATTTTCAGGGACACTGTTGTCAATACTGGGGAGTCCTGGCAATAGGTGGTGGTTTGTGGCCCCAGTTATATAGCCTGCAGTCTGATAGGAGCTTCCAGCCAAAACATTTTAATTAAGTTTTTGAGTCAGTCATGACTAGGGTGGCCATAAAATTTATCATCACACTGAAAATTTTGAGTTAATGAAGGAGGGGATGTGTGTTATGAATTATGATATCAGTACAACAAGCATAAAACCTGAGTATACTGGAGAAACTAGGATGTATCATCACCCTAGTCATAATGATTGGCAACAGATGGATTTTCAAATGCAAATGAGGCAAAATGGAAAAGGCAAACCAAGGAGCAGCAAGTGTGGAACCAGAAGGTGACTATGGGAACAGAGGAATGGAACAAGGGTTAAAAAGGCAAGCTCAGAAGAGACACTCTATATTGATATACTGGTTAAAAGCATGGGTACTGGAGCCAAATTACCTGGGAAAAAAATACCCACTCTGCTACCTATTAGCTGTGTGAGTTTGAGAAAGTTGCTAAAACTTCTCAGTGCCTAGTCTAATAATCTATAAAATAGTCTTACTATTAACCTCATATCATAGAATTGTGATGAGGATCATATGAATGAATATACATGAAGATTTACAACACTTACCATATAGTGTGTGCTATGTAAACATGATACAGTGTTTTAATGTCTGTAGTGATTAATTTTGTGTCTTGTAAAGGAGTATATCCTGAGGACTGAACACAGTCCAGAAGCTCACTGATTGGCAGAAGGTTGGCAAATCCATCTTGTTGACTGTATTATAGCTGAGAGGAAGCTGTAGTGGATTTGCTATGTAATGTTCCTCTTCAACATTGGTCTACACTGGGCCTCAATATTCTTTTTAAAAAAATTTATCAGAAGCATTTTCTCATTTTGTTTTCAAAATACATCCCTGGGGAGGTCTATGAAAGCTTCTCTGATCTTTGAAAGAGACATAAAATTAGTAGGATTCAGCATGGAATTTGTAGCACAAAATCACCAGCTACCCAGAAACCAATTTCATGGAGTGATATGTTAATTGATACTTCTAAACTCTAATTTCAAACTTTTAAATGCTAGCAAACATTAAGAATCTTCTTCCTGTGTCAGCAACAGAAATATTGTGAAATATTTTGGGTGACCACCTACAAGTTAATGTTTCTTTTCCAGGTAGGATAACTCTTTGGTAATATTCTATAAAAGTCAAATCCAGTATTGTTTTTGCTTAGTATGAGCACTTCTTTTTCTTATAGAAAAAAGAACTAAAAGATTTAAGATGAACTATTTGTCTAATTTGTCTTACTATTTTTCAAAGGTATATACATTAAATATCTTTTTTATTTTGTTTACTTTTTAAATTAATGCACAGTATTTTACACATTTATGCAATAGACATGATATTTTGTTACATATGTAGAAAGTGTAATTATCCAGTGAGGTATTTGAAGTATCCATCACATTGAGTATTTGCCATTTGCATGTGTTGGGAACAATTTGAATTCTCTTCTCACTACTTTGAAATATATAATATGTTATTGCTCTACCCTGCTTTTCAATGGCAGAGATTATACCTTTATGTAACAATATGTTAGTACTCATTAACATACTTTTTTCATCTCCCATACCCTCCACTTCCTTTGAATCTATGGTGTAAATAGGGTAGTGCACTTTGGTTTTGATGCTACATGAGTGTAGTAGTGTAGACTCTGTACACTCTCTTTGACTGTAAATAGCATCAGTAGAATCTGAGGTTTCCTCAGTTGCTTAGGGTGCAATTATTAGTGGAGGCTATGGTACAGTTTTGCTGGATACTGAGATGCCAGGTAGACCAGGCTTCAGACCTTAGTGGTGGCGCCAGTGGACTGAGCTTGCCTGTTCGTGGGCCCCAGAATGGCTTAGGTAACACTAGTGTTTGAGAGTCCAGGTGGGCTGATTCTTGGGACTCCAGGTGGCTTACTCAGATCCCAGTATGGCAGGTGTGGGCTGGGAAGTGGGCGGGTTTTTGGGCCCTTGGGCATCCCATGTGGCATGGGCAGTGGCAGTGCCAGTGGCAAGACAACCCTCTGGTTCCTGAGTTGTGCAGGCTGGTGTTGGCAGTGGCTGCAATGGGCTGAGTGGCCGAGTCTCCAGGCCTGCATGTGCTGTGTGCAGGTAGGTCCCAGCTGTGGTGGTAGTGGCTGGGTGGGTAGGCCCATGGGAGGACTGTTCCAGTGCCAGCAATGGTGTACTGATCTGAGTGAGTGTGGCCCCCTAGACTGTGTGCTTTGGCACAGTGGGAAGGGGTGAAGCTGTGCCAGGCAGGCTTGTCCTCAGCTTTCCTGATGATATGTATAGGTACTAGCCATAATAGGCAGGGATGTGGCAATCCTCAGGCCACCAGTGGAATGCTAGAGTGGGGGACACCAGTGGCTGGGCTGTCAGGTGGGGAGCATACATATCACTTATACTTCATTCCTGGGAGCACTCACGCTTCAGCCTGGATGTGGTAGCCTGCAGTTGTATGCACCTCAGCCCTGAAGTCAGCAGCCAGATCTTCTTTTGAGTCTCAATCTCAGCACTGCAGGGCTACAGAACAGTCCTCAGTCTGTTGGGGGTGGGACCCTAAATGGCACCTTTAGCCCTGGTGGCAGCCTTTACCTTGGTCACACTTCCACCATATGTACAGCAGCCCACAGTTGCTTATGCCTAGGTCCTGGGGGCAGCAGCTGTCATTTCTCTTGGCCTTCCACCCCAGCACTGCTGGGTTCCAAGACAGTGCTCAGCATACAGGACAGGGCTCTAGAATTGTGTTTCACTTGCACCTCAGTTCTAAAGACAGTATCCCAGACTTCTGTTGCACCTCTGTCCCTTGTGTGGTAGCCTGTGGTCACTCTTGCTTCAGCCCTTCGGGCCGCAGCCGATGCTTGTCTTACACCTCAGCTACAGCACCACTGGGCTCCAGGACAGTGTGCTATGTGTTAGGGCTGGAGTTCTAAAAGGGCACCTTGCTGTAGCTGCTAAGGTCTCAGGGAATGTGAGAGATCCAGCATGAGCTTCCTCCATCGGGCAGAGCTGTGGTTGTATGATCTCTCTGTAGCTCCCTATATTAGCTTGAGGGCCGAGGAGAGTCAAGGGGCTCTCCCATGAGCAGGATTGCAGGAGTCCATGGTGGGAATGTGGACTGCTGAAGGTCTCTCACACTTTCCCCTTATTAGAGCACCTCTCTTGGCTCCTAGCAGATCCTGGCTGAGCAGGCTACCTCGCTTCCTTCTCCTTTCTTGCTTTAGATAATTGCCTATTGCTTATCTGTTAAATTCCAGTGTTCACTCTTGGGTGGTTTTTCTAAAGTGCGATTATCTACTTGCTGTTTTGGTTTTTCTTTATGGAAGAAGTGAATACAAAATGTCACTGGTCTGCCATCTTGAAGCCTCTCCCTGAGAGTTAAATATTAACTCGTATCAAGAATATTTACTTGTATCTAGAAGCCGTACTTTTGATAGAATTAAAATTTTTTCCCCACAATATTGAGGGTATTAGCTATTAGAAGAACGTCATTGAAAAAATATTTTTAATTTATGCTAAGAAAAAAGCTTACTTTCTTTCCTGTTTATTAATGTATTTAAGGTAACAATCAGAAGTTTGGGTCCTTTATTACTTCTTAGTCATAATGTGCTATGAACCCATTTGTAATTGTTGGGCTTTATGGTGAATCTGGATTCAAGTACTAAGATGGGGTTTTGTCATACTCCAGTTGGTAGTATATCTAAATTTAGAAGACTTGAATACTGACCTAGGAACTAGGTCTGATTTTTTTTATGAGGATTCTTTTTATGATAGGAGGTAACTTTATACAACTGATAAGCTTTTGCATTTAGTTCTTTGCTTTCTAGATGACTACTGCTATGCTTTACCGTATTTTAAAGAGAATTTTCAGCTTGTATTGAATATAAAAATTAGAAGGTGATTGTTCCATTTAAAATGAGTATTTTTTCCCACAAAGGAATTATCTTGATCATTATCAAAGGAATAAGCATTCCTTGCTTCTACATTCAACAAAAATTTGTCTTACAAAATATAGAACTAGCTTAAAGTAGTCTTGCCACTTCCATCTCAGAGAAGAGAGTCTTTGTCCTTTGAAAGACCTCCAGTGTGGTTTTACTGACTGTGCACATTTCAGCTGAGTAGTCATCCTTTGTCAGGGGAGAAAGAATAATTGGATATTTTATCTTATGGGGTTTGATAATAATTCCTCTTGCTCAAGTATGTTGAATTCTGGGAAAAGAGAATTCAAATTAAACAACTTTGGAGTCTTCTGAAACAGAAGGAACAAATATCCTAACTTTTTCCCTAGTACTTATGCCTAGGGACATGAGACAGGGTCCATCCCATGTCCCTGACAAAGGCCCAGGGGCAGAGAGAGTAGCCATGAGTTTCCGGAAATAAAATCCTTTTGAAGAAAAGAATATCTATGTTGGCAATTTAGGATCACGTGGGTTCATTAGGAGACTGATTTCAATCATTATGCTTAAAATTTACAACTTACCTTCTAAAAATATTTGGATCATAGCAATCAATATTTTAAAGTAAATTCTAAATGACCATTGAGCTAGGTATACAGTATCTAAAGTAGCTAACATAGTGCCCAAGTATATGTAAATACTAAAAGTTTTGTCTTTTTATATGAAGTAATAAAGGCAAATTATAAAATCAAGACTATTAGACACTATGAAGAGGTAAACTCCCCTATTGCTGTGTCAAGTTGTATTAGATGGTGTGCAGACAAACTAGGTGATAAAGACTCTCTCCTTAACCTACCTTTAGTCAGACTCCTCTGAACTTTCTTCTTAACTAGGCCTTATAAGGTGTCCATTTTCATCTTTGCATTGCCCAGGTCTAGCAAGAATGTTGCTAAGTCATTTTAGCCATAATTGCCTATCCTCAATATCTGATCAACTTCCTCATTCCCCACACTTAATATCTTATCACCCAGGCCTACCTTCAGCAAGAATCTTGTCAAGTAGGTTTAGCCAAAAAATACCCCTGGCCTGTGATATTTTCTCATAGTAATTTTCTGTCCACTGATCCTCAGCCTGTTCCTTGACTGTAAAGCCCCACTTATCTTTGCTGTGTTTGAAATGGAGCCTAGTTCTTTGCTAAGGTCTCCCTCACCCCATTGCAGTTGCTTCTGAATGCAGCCGTTAACTACTCTCCAGCTCTTGTTTCCTCTGACACAGGTAACCTTGAGAATAACTCAATGCATGTTTGTCAAATATCATTTCATTGTGTCTTTAATCCATAGAATTAAGTATTGTTAGTAAGCCAGTTTGAATCCTGCCGTACCACGTTGTATTTACAGGGCTGTATTTGCTTTTGATAATGGTCATGGACCATGCATTAAGTATTAGGGAAGGAAGAAATGTGAAGTTGAGAAAGAATATAAGATAATTTAGTTCCTTGAATAAACACCGTTTGGAAATTGGTAAATAAACCATTAGTTATTGCTTAAATCAAGTCATGACAAAGCATAGCAGTTTGGATGTGTTTCCTATCCATCTGCTTCCTGATAGCTGGGTTTGACTCAGATCAAAGGCTTGGCTGGCCTAATAGCTGCCTCTGCCTTAGTACAGAACAAAAAATCCAAGGGAGGTCAGTAAGGGTCAGGAATTGTCCTAGCTCAAAACTCTGGGTAAAGAGATGTTCAAGAATCCTTCTTTTTCCATGTCTGATTATAGATCAGGATGTACAATTAAAGAGCAATGAAAATTCTCAGTACGCAATAGTGATTGGCAAGTTAGCAGAGTTCAAAATCCAACTGTAGAATATTCTTGCCAAACGATATTTCCACTGGCTGTCATTATTAGGCCTTGATTCTTGGAGGTGGTCTGGTGGAATCAGAGGAGCAAAGGCCTTGGAGCAGAGACCTGTGGTCCCTCATACCAACTCTGTTGCCCATTAACCAGAATATAATGCCTATAATGTACTCCTCTGTGCTTCAGTTTTCTCATCTGCAGACAGTGTACTATGTGAAAGGTGCCCAGAACAGGGCCCTTTTATACACTCAGCAGATGTAATTGAGCACTTAACTAATGTGCCACACATGAAGCTAGGCACTGTGATACTGTAGTAGAGCTTAGAGTCTGGCTGGAAATAGGAAAAAAAAAGTAAAGGTGCAAATATCACAATCATTCATTTTTAATAGTTATACATTAAAAGAAAAACACAAGGTCTTGAGATAAATGGCAACTATAAAGCCCTATATCAGGTGGGATGATTAGATTAGTCATCCTTTAAGTCGAGACCTAACAGATTAGAAACAGCTTTTCCCCTTTAACCTCTGTCTTTGGTCCCTTAAAAAATTGGTGTCCTTTACCAGGAAAACATAATCTTCAAGGCCTGAGAGCATGTCAAAAAGTGAGGGTGTTAGGGTCAGATTAGGTGTGACACTGAAGGTTATGAAAATGAGTTTGGATTTTTATGAAAATTAGGTGGAGAATGAATTGACACATGGTTAGCATCAAATATATGGTAACTATTATTATTGTTATTAATATTATTATTCCAATCCGACTTTTTTGTGTTCTCAGTCATGTTTTATAGAAGAAAAAGAGGAAAATAAGTACATTGTAGGCAACACACACATACACACACACACACACACACACACAAATGAAATTTCATCAAATAGCAATAGTCCCATTAATGTTTTTGGCAACAATTTAGTTAGCTGTTTTCTTCAATTAAAACTCAAAGTGGTGTGTAACAAAATAATGCCTCCATAGAGGTTATTTAAATTTTATTACACAGTTACCAGCCTTTCATCTACTTCTTTAAGATAAAGGCACCCTTTTAAAATGTTGTTTACATCTACTTAGGGAAATGCAATGGTTATTGAAGTTGAAGTACAATTAGGTCAATCTCTTTATAGATAATACATATAACTAAAAGTCTCCAGGACTAAAGCAAAAAAATACATATATTCATAATGTGACAATTATCAAAATTAGGCCTAAAGATTAAGGTAAGAACATGTGAAACATTCAATGGAATGGTCAGGATATTAGAAAAAGTAGATGTGTGTATATATGTATACACACATGCATACATATACACTTATACATATATACACATATATGTGATATGTATATGTAATATGTATTATATATGTGTTATATGTATATAAGTATGCATATGTGTATGTGTATGTATATGTATGTATGTATGTGTGTATATATGTAAACATTTCCAGAACACAGCCTAAGGAAGTTGCTAACACATCATTTTCCTGTGAAAATTTTTATTGGTTACATATATATATATGTGGCTCTCAACCTTCAATACAGAGGTAGAAGAAATATTATGTTTCAAAAATTTAAGGGTAACTCCATTCCTTTTCTCTATTTCAATCAGTTGATTTTAAATGAAATGTGACAGAAATACTTTTATTTTAAACTCTTTGTGAGTTATCTGTAAAATTGGTTTGTTTTAGTGTGTGTGTTGCAGGGGACAAAGTGGGGAAAGGGAGGGGCAAGAGAGTGTACCAGGAAAGAACTGCAATGTAAATGAGATAACAAGTCTTGTTAAACGTACATGTCCATACACAGCTCCCTAAGTAACAAGACTTTTCAAGCAACCTTCTAGAGGAGAACTGCAGGAATAATGAAAAACTTTGAATAGTTACAAAAAATCCCAGCAAGTAGTTTTGGCTTTCTGAAGGTCTGTGAGTTGCCCACATTGATTTCCGTGTATCAAACAATTAATAAGAAAAAAAAAATAGCAGGACATGGAGGATTAAATAGTCAAGACAACAGGAAACTACATCCAAGGGTCTCGATCAGTGCCCCAGGATTAGAAAATTTCCTAAAGACTTCAACTCAAAAAAGACAATGTTATTTTTCTTTTTAAGATCCATTCAAGGCTGATGTATTATAAAATTTTGCCTTTTCTGTATTGTTTCATTCTCAAGGACCTGACTTTGTGATCAGGGTCATATAATGGAAATTTGCAAAACTTGGCATCATGCTGCTGTGAGAATGTAAAAAAAGAAAAAAAAAAAATGCTTTACTGTAGCAATCTATCAGGAAAATTTATTCATATTTGATTCTTCTGTAGTGGGTAGGGACCTTGGGAATTTAAGTGTGACTCTTTTGTTAATCACTAGTGTCTCCTTGGCTTTGTTTCTTTAGTCCACTCTTAATGGGTTGTTGATGAGGAGTCCCTAGGCAAAATACAGACTGAGCCAGAATATGCTTCTGACATGTAGCACTTTCAAATGAAGGATCACTTTCAACAAAGGTTCCTAAATGGAAAACTGCAGTGATGAAGATGCAGACAGTGACCTTTCTAAAACCCCAATCTGATTATGTTATTTCCCTACTTAAAAGTTATTGGGAGCTCCTCATTGCACTTTGAATGATGTCCAGATTCCTTAATATAGTTTATAAGGCCTTGCATGCCCTATGCTTCTTTTCCAACTCATCTCTTACCATTCAATCCTAGAGCTCTTTCTCTCAGAAACAACAACTGTCCTGCTCTTCTCGTACACATTGGCCTCACCCCTCCAAGCTACTGCATGTTTGTTATCCAGAGTTCTCTTTTCCCTTCTTCATGCCTGGATCAGCCCTACATTTGTCCTGGTTACAGGTCACATGTTTCTTCCTACGTGATGCTTTCCTTGGTTCTCCATGGTGAATAGGCATGTTTCCTATTTGCTTTAAGGCCTGGTGTTTTCCACATCCCAACACTTTTCACACTGCATTGCACATAGCTCTTTATTGCTCTGTGACCTGTTAACTGTAATGGGATGGGGATTCTGTCTCTTTCATTCACTTTGGTATCACTATGTCTAGCACAGATTAGTGCCCTGTAAATGTTGCTTGAATGAGTGAATACATAAATGAAATGATCCATCCTTGTGAAATTCTACCAAGTTTAAAATATATATACTTGTGCTTGCCTTGGTAGCACATATACTAAAACTGGAATGATACAGAGAAGATTAGCATGGCCCCTGAACAAGGATGACATTCAAATTCATGAATATTCCATTTTTAAAATAAATTCTGGAGCTCTATTGTATAGCATGGTAACTATAATTAGCATTAATGTATTAATTATATACTTGAAAATTGGTAACAGAGTAGATATTAAGTGGTCTCACTGCAAAAAATTGATAAGTATGAGATAAAATGAATATATTAATTCACTTATTTTAAGCATTTCACAATGTATACATAAATCAAAATATCACTCTGTATATGTAAATATATACAATCCTCATTTGTCAATTATACCTCTGTAAAGTTGTGGGGGAGGAGAAGGAAAAAACAAATAACAAGGCAAAAATATAAATATATGTAATACACACAAACTTATACTTAAAATATAGGATAATCCATTAATTATTTTCTTTATTTCCTTTTCCTAACATTTTTAACCTCAGCTTATCTATCAACAACTTGCTGTTTGTCATTCAGAGACGTAGTTTAGAATGTCCTAATTTTAATTTGTACAATTTTCCTTCTGAGTATGAATTCTTGTTAGTCAATAGATGTGTCTTTCTTGGCTTTACCAAATTTCTTGAAAGGATGTCATTTGCAAGCTTCATTTTTCTCAGCTGTGTGACTTTTACTGCCTAACATCCATCAAA
Organism: Chlorocebus sabaeus; assembly: GCF_047675955.1. Taxonomy (NCBI): domain Eukaryota; kingdom Metazoa; phylum Chordata; class Mammalia; order Primates; family Cercopithecidae; genus Chlorocebus; species Chlorocebus sabaeus. Next base: position 63,137,299 of record NC_132924.1, read on the forward strand.
AGACTTTCTTAATATTTAACATGAGATTCTCTTCGACAACTCTAAAGACCTGTTCTCAGTCCTGATCCAGCTCCATCTGTGTATTCTGGAACAAACAAGTCCTGTATTTACTTGAAGGACCAAATAATGATAGCACAAACTCCCACTGCCCTGGTTGTCAGAAAATCATCAACTTCAATGTGTTTACAATTATTTCAATGTGTTTACAATTATGGGTGTCCTCAAAGGATTATCTGTCTAGGTATGAATTTGGAAAACCAAGATTTACCACTTTGCCTCCTACCTGCTTTTCTGCTCTTGTTCTGTTTCTTACTCGTCTCACTGAAGACTCGGGGTAGCTTCCTTACTTTCCCTGTTTGCATTGACAAAGCCAATGTTCATTCCAAGGTGCTTATTCCAGATGCTCCCAAACATCCAGTTCTCAGAGTGTGGAAGTTCTGCTGAGTTTCAGCAGAAATAGATGGAACAGGCAAAAACTACCTTTTCTCCAATGTTACACCATTTTTTTTCTTTTCTTTTTGAGACGTAGTCTCACTCTGTTGCCCAGGCTGGAGTGCAGTGGCGCCATCTTGATCTCCACTCACTGCAAGCTCCGCCTCCCAGGTTCAAGCGACTCTCCTGCCTCAGCCTTCCCAGTAGCTGGGATTACAGGTGTGTGCCACCATGTCCGGGTAATTTTTTGTATTTTTAGTAGAGACAGCGTTTCACCACGTTAGCCACGATGGTCTCTATCTCCTGATCTCATGATCTGCCTTCCTAGGCTTCCCAAAGTGTTGAGATTACAGGCGTGAGCCCCCGCGCCTGGCTGTGTTACACCATTTTTATCACTTGGCTTTGTATGCGGAGTTGACAAAATCTCTCTGGAAAGCTCCTCTCAGCTTCCAGGCTTCATTCTTTGCCCAGCATGTCACCTTGCACAGTCCGTCCTAGCAAATACTTTTGCCATCACTCTCAGAAATCACTCTCTTCTAAACATGGAAAAACTATATGTAAACAATTTTATGTAATCCATTGAACCTCTATCCACTATCCCTTCTGCAGTCCCCAATCAACCAAATTTTCTTTTCTTTTTTCTGAGTGAAATAACAAACCCTACTATGCACAGTAATGTGCGTAATCACATGATATATGAAAGGGAAAGGGAGAGGGAGGTATGTTTTGCAGCAACTATCCAGGTTTTTTTGTTTGTTTTTTCATTCACACCTGTTGCAGACTAATAGAGTAATATAGGGATTTTCAAAGTGAACTGCAATTATATTAGCCATGATAAAAATTCAATATATATAGTCAATTGTCATTATTTATGGATTATGTTACCTACTAGTTAAATTAAAAAAATAAATAAAAACTTTTACATTAGGTTCAGGGGTACATGTGAAGGTTTGTTATATAGGTAAATTGCATATCACAGAGGTTTGGTGTACAGATTATTTCACCACCCAGGTAACAAGCATAGTACCTGATTGGTAGTATTTCCATCCTTTCCCTCTTCCCTCCGTCCACCCTCAAGTAGGACCTGGGTCTATTATTCCCTTCTTTGTTTTAATATGTACTCAACGTTTAGTTCCCACTTATTAGTAAGGACATGCAGTATTTGATTTCTGTTCATGTTAGCTCTCTTAGGATAATGGTCTCTAGCCGTATCCATGTTGTTGCAAAGGACATGATCTCATTCCTTTTTTTTTTTTTTTTGAGACAGAGTCTTGCTCTGTTGCCCAGACGTGCAATCTGCGATCTTAGCTCATTGCAAGCTCCACCTCCCAGGTTCACGCCATTCTCCTGCCTCAGCCTCCTGAGTAGCTGGGACTACAGGCACCTACCACCACTCCCAGCTAATTTTTTGTATTTTTTTTTTTTTTTTAGTAGAGATGGGGTTTCACCGTGTTGGCCAGGATGGTCTCGATCTCCTGACCTTGTGATCTGCCCGCCTCGGCCTCTCAAAGTGCTGGGATTACAGGTGTGAGCCACCGTGCCTGGCCTCTCATTCTTTTTTTTTTTTATGGATGCATAGTATTCTATGGTGTCTATATATCACATTTTCTTTATTCAGTGTATCAGTGATAGTATTTAGGTTGATTCCATATTTTTGCTCTTGTGAATAGTGCTGCAATAAACATACATGTGTGTGTCTTTAGGGTAGAATGATTTATATTCCTTTGGCTATATACCCAATAATAGGATTGATGGGTGGAATGGTAATTCTGCTTAGAGTTCTTTCAGAAATCACCAAACTGCTTCCCACAATGGCTGAACTAATTTACATTCCAATCAGCAGTGTATAAGCATTCTCTTTTCTCTGCAACCTAACCAGCGTCTGTTATTTTTGACTTTTTAATGATGGTCATTCTGACTTGTATGAGATGGTTTCTCATTGTGGTTTTGATTTGTGTTTCTCTAATGATTAGTGATATTGAGCATTTTTAATGCTTGTTGGCTACATATATGTCTTCTTTTGAAAAGCATCTGTTCATGCCCTTTGTCCACTTTTTAATGAAGTTGTTTGTCTTTTGCTTGTTGAATTAAGTTCCTTATAGATTCTGGATATTAGAACTTTGTCATATGCATAGTTTACAGGTATTTTCTCCCATTCTGTAAGTTGTGTGTTTACAGTGTTGTTAGTTTCTTTTGCTGTATATAAGTTAGTTCATTAGTTTAATTAGGTCCCATTTGTCAAATTTTGTTTCAATTGTTTTTGGTGCATTTGTCATTAAATCATTGTCAGGTCCTATGTCAGAATGACATTTCCTAGGTTATCTTCTAGGGTTTATATAGTTTTAGGTTTTGTATTTAAGTCTTTAATCCATCTTGAGTTGAGTTTGCATATGGTGTAGGGAAGGGATCCCGTTTCAACCTTCTGCTTATGGCTAGCCATTTATTCCAGCACCATTGATCAAATAGGGAGTCCTTTTCCCCATTGCTCATTTTTTTTTTTTTTTTTTTTTTTTTTTTTTTTTTTTTTTTTTACTTTGTCAAAGACCAGATGGTTGTAGATGTGTAGCTTTATTTCTGGGCTCTCTATTCTGTTTCATTGGTCTATGTGTCAGTTTTTGTACCAAAACCATACTGTTTTGATACTGTAGCATTATAGTATAGTTTGAAGTCAGGTAATGTGATGCCTCCAGCTTTGTTCTTTTTGCTGAGGATTGCTGCCTTGTCTGTTCAAGCTCTTTTTTGGTTCTATATGAATTTTAAAATAGTTTTTTTCCTAATTTTGTGAAGAATGTCACTGGTAGTTTGGTAGGAATAGCATTGAATCTATAAATTGCTTTGGGTGATATGGCCATTTTAAGAATATTAATTCTTCCTATCCATGAGCATGGAATGTTTTTCCTTTTGTTTGTGTCATCTCTGATTTCTTTGAGCAGTGTTTTGTAATTCTCGTTGTAGAGCTATTTCACCTCCCTGGTTAAGTGTATTCCTAGGTATTTTATTCTTTTTGTGGTTATTGTAAATGGGATTGTGTTCCTGATTTGGCTGTCAGCTTGGATGTCATTGGTGTATACAAATGCTATTGATTTTTTACATTGATTTTGTATCGAGGCTTCACTGAATTCATTTATCAGATCTAGGAGCTTTTAGGCAGAGACTGTAGGATTTTCTAGGTATAGAATCATATCTTCTTATTTGTGACCCCACAATCAACACTTGAAGTGCTTTTGTGGTTATTTGCAGACATGTACAGAGTCACAAAAATTTTGAGTTGCCCGATGTGTCCATTCCCAGCTAAAGTCAGACAATGCAATGGTCAGCCTTCTCATTTCAGCTGTCATACTGTCAGCAAGTGTGCTTTATGCAGTGTTTTTGGTGCCATGTTTTTGTATTTTTATGCTTTTTATTGGTTATTGCTGTTTAAAATGGCCCCTGAATGTAAAAGCTGAAGTTCTGTGTGTTGTTCCTAAGTGTAAGTAGGCCGTGATATGCCTTACAGAGAAAATATTTGTTGTTTGTTAGATAAGTTTCTTTCAGATGTGTTGTCATGGATTCAATGAGTTGACCGTGAATTCAGTTGTTCATGAATCAACAATATATAGTAAATAAGGTGTCTTTAAATGAAACACACATAAAACAAGGTTATGTATTGATTCGTTGGTGAAACTGTAAACAGACTTACAGGAACCTAACCCTTCGTTTCCCATAAGAACAATGGTTCAGTATTTGCTAATGTAGTATTCAGACTTTACAAGGCATAACTACCATAAATAATAAGAAGCAGCTATATATATACTTAAAAATATGTTAATATTTGAAATACGACAATAGCTTTCTCTCTCTCTCTCTCTCTTTTTTTTTTTTTTGCCTTGTGTGCTTGGGAGTTTGTGGTAGGTAGTGATATTCGTATTCAGTCAGTGAATATTTGGGGATCTATTGAAACCCATGTGTGCCTGATTGAGTGGACTTACAAATCATTGTATATCACTAACTAAATTAACCCTCACAGGTATGGGCAAATGACTTGAAAATATTCCTATACAGAAAAAAAAGAATGCAATGAAACATAAGTAAACAAAAACGTGAAAAAAGGCAGAGCTCACAAATTCAACTGTAGTATAAGCTATTAGGTAGCTTCTTATTAAGAAATAAATAAGTAGCAATCTCAGGATTTGACATACTTGCCTCCCTCTTAATTAAAATTAGTAATTATTTTATATGAAGTTTAAAATCACTAGAATGTGTGTACAATAGCTCCCACCCTAAATTAATATTTTTCCTTTGTATATTATTAACAAACGATTATGCATGTTAATCACTCACAAATCATTTATAAATATAATGTCGTACACAGTTAAAGACTTTTTACTCATGGGGTGAGAGACCACTGGAATAATAAAGCAGTGAAGTTTTGGAAAAGAAGCCATAAAAGGTCACTTTTTATTCACAGAAACATGATCTATAATTTTAAGTCTTAAGTATCTATTTGAAAATAAAATCTTTGCAATGATTCAAGGTCATTAATTTTTAAAATTCTGGAGAATTCAGCCCTGGTATTGGTGACAGCCCATGGAAACTTTGTTTTTATCTCTTGCATTCATTCCTGATTTGGACTCAGTACTTTAGTCACAAATGCCAGTTATGCTTTGACCATAGTATCTCAGGTCTGTGTGTGTTTTTATAGAGAATACAGAATAAGAAGGAAAAAAACATTTTAAAATTCCTTGGATCAGAGTTTGATACTTTTCAAAATACTGGTAAAAGCCAATTGGTCAAACAATAAAACACATAAAATGATAAGTTGTTACCAACTCTGCACGGCAGTGTAAGTATTTCAAGAAAGTCAATCAACAAAACTCTCCATGTAAGACATTTGCCTGAGAGTGCTAAGAATCGGCTTTTCATGTTTTAACAACTTCAGGAAGCTTGTGGAGAATATGAACTGTGCAGTCCCTTGTGTGTTTCTTTATATTCTACCATATGGGTTTCTAACTTCATGTATAGATTTAACTGTTTATCCTTATGTAAATAGTGGCCTCTGTGAAACTTCTTCTGTAGGACAATTTTAACATATTGAGAGATAACAATTGTCTTATTCTCACTTCTCTAGAAAAATTTTTAAAAAATATAATTCACATCTCAATCTAAACACACTCACACTTGTATACTTACTAAGATAAATGACTAGGTATTTCTGTTCTGGGGTTCCTTGTACCACAGGGAATTTACAACTTATTGTTGCTTTAAGAGCCACCAAGAAGGTAGTTTCTTGGTGAAGAGAGACATCGATCCTAAAGGTAGAGGCTAGCTTCACCCTGTAGGTCAGAAAGATGGAATTTTCAGCCTGGAGCTGAAGACTACAGAGGATGAGATTAATTTTCCTGAGACTAAAGGAGCAGGATTTGGGTTATGAGTGTTCTGATAACCAGGCTCTTTTTAGGGAGCCATGCTGTTAACCCCCTCAGCTCTCCTGCCCTATACATTTTATGTTCTCCTCAGGTTCTAATGCCAAGTGGCTATTTTTCAGCCAATGGAAGGCAACGGCAGGTGAGAGGACTGGAAGAGAGAGAAGAAATGTATTTTTCCTTGCTGTCTTTCTCTTTGGTTCTATGTCTCTGACTGTGGTTCTGTCCTTCTACCAGTCTGACTGGGGCCTTTCCTCCATTATCCAGCTCACTGGGATCCTATTAATATAAAACGATTTCTTATTCGTTTAGGCTCAGGAATGGATGGTATTGCTTTCTTTCTTCTGCTACAAGTTTCTGGGCACTTCAAACTCTTTTGTGGGTTTCTTTAATCTTGGCCACACTTTTGTAAATATCCTTCATTAAAACCTTTTTAATAGAACAATTTGGGTAGGATTCTGCCTTTTTCTGGAACCCTGAGTGGTATAGAGCCTGTAGAGATTGGGCATTAGTATCTTTGGTATGAGGTAGTTTGTCTTGAAAGCTTGACTGCTTCTTTGCTAAAGCTTGGCACACTCCTGAGAATACACAGAGAATGAGCAAGCAGCAGTACCGGAGGCTGGTAGACTTATTTAAGCATATCCAGAGTCCTTGGGAAGCTTTACACTCAGAAAATAGAAAAGCTATAGAAATGACCAAAATCAAAGTTTTCACTTGCCCCTCATTTGTGACATACTTTGTTCCTCAAGTGCCAAGGAGTAAGTGCATGTCTACTCAACTCATAGCTCTGCTGTAAAAGTGGCAATTTGAGGAATATAATTAATTCTTTTCTATGGGTAACTGGAGTTTTCTCGTTAGAGTTTTATTTACATCATTATTTATGACTGCTGAGGGGTTCTGAAAGAGATGTCATCACATTGTGATGTAAGAGACCTGATTGTTAAAATTAGATTGGCCAATTTGTCTGAGGCCCTGCTCATTGATTTGTAAAATAGAGAAAATGATGTCAAACCTGGACCATTGTTTTACTTACAGTTCTCAATAGGTACTTGAAATGTTACTTCCCTTTCTTTTGATTGGCATATATCCCTTTGTGTTCCATGGAGGTCATGTAGATGAACTGTATTCTGTGGCCAGATCCCTTGAGGACTAAGGTTGGACATTGCCCTAAGGAAGAGATAGTTACACTCCATAGACTTCTGAGTTTAAGAATGTATATGCTCTGGTTTAAATGACAGCTCCAACCCCTTCTGAATATGGAAAACTTTGTAGTTTACACCTCTGCTCCTTGTTTTTCTCATTTGTAAGATGGGAATCATAATAGTATCTACTTTATCGGATTATTGCAAGGATTGAAAAAGTTAATGCATGTAAAGATCTTGGTAAAATTGTTACCGGTGGAAGAGATCCAAGTTACCCAGAGTTACTAGTGGCTTATCCATATGAGTCTGTAGCAACTTCAGTTCTTGCCTCCTCAAGAAGAAATAATTCAACTGAGGGACATTCAGCAGAAGAGACTGAGGCAACTTTCAAACAGAGGCAAGTTTCAGAGCAGGAGTAGAAGTGTATTAAAAAAGACTTCAGAACAGGAAAGAAAGAAAAGAGCCCTTATAAGAGGTCCAAGTGGGCGCCCTGAAGATCAAAGAGAGAAAAAAGATAGCAAAAAAGGGCAGAGAAAAAGAGAGTCTTTAACCTTGATCCTAGTCAAGGGCCCGCCTCTTTCTCATGATTGTTCCCTTAGGTTGGGCTTCCCGCATGCGCAGTGCTTTCCTTACCCTTTGGAATTGAGCACGTGTGTGTTTAGGGAGTTATAGGCATGCCCATCAGAGGCTTTTTTTCCCTTTTTCCAGTGGTGCGTGCCCCTGGAACGTCATACTTTGTCATTATGTCCCTTAACACGCATGCTCAAGAAGCAACTTCTTCCCTGGGGCTTGTATTCAATTAACACTTCTAATGTTAACAGGTGTGGACCGTCAGGAGATTCTCTCTCCCTGGCGGCCGAATTATTTTTAGAGGTGCAGTGCGAAAATTGCCAAACCATCGCATTTTTATTGGTTTGGGGAGAGTCCTCTCCTGCCCTGCTCATGCCTAACTAACTACTTTAACAAAATGACTGGCTTAATAGGTGCTTAGTAAGTATTAACCCTGATTATTATTTCACGTTATAGTAAACTGGTTAGTTGAGCATGTGCCATGTCACATTCCATGTCTGTCTTCTCACTTAATACAGGGCTTGACATCTAGTAGATAGACAATAAGTAGATGTGAAATACATATCTTCTTGGGAAATTTCCAGAGGAACTGCCTGAGAACTCTTATATGAGCAAGCAGGTCCGTGAGAGAGCTCCATGAACTCAAACTTACTGTCAGGGACATTGTTGCTTGCTGCTTCCCAGATGTTTGAGGGGAAAGCCATAAGAATGAGAGGGTAGAGAGAAGCAGGATGACGGGTGCTGCATTAAAAAGCCAACAAAATCAGCTCTCTGGAACTTTTCTCCCTCAACGTTGTAGCAGCATATTCAGACCAACATTTGCTTACAGTTTCAAATTACTTTATTTTTATTTATTTATTTAGAGACAGAGTCTCACTCTGTCCCCCAGACTGGAGTGCAGTGGTGTGATCTCAGCTCACTGCACCCTCCACCTCCCGGGTTCAAGCGATTCTCCTGCCTCAGCCTCCTGAGTAGCTGGGATTACAGGCGCCTGCCACCATGCCTGACTTATTTGTATACTTTTAGTAGAGACAGGTTTTTGCCATGTTGGCCACGCTGGTCTTGAATGCTTCTAATAAAAAGATGTAGATAAAGTTTCTTATGTTTAGTGACCTTAGTGTTACCATTTTATAAAGTCTAGGTCAATTGTCTTGATTGTTTTATGAAATCTACTCTTTTATTTGAACTGGATTTTTTACACAGTACTTTCTGAATGGCTAATTTCTATGAATTTCAGGAGGGTAGAACAAGTTTTCAGTGTACGTTTTGTCGTAAGATTTCCAACTCACTGAAGAGATCCATTTTTTGTCTCTGGCTACAGTTTCTTTTCCACCAACACATAATGAACTCATCACATCACAATATGATGGATATTAAATGTGTTATATGGTCATCAAAAATCTGCATATGGTGATTTCTATTTCTAGATCCTTGCTTTGGACTGAATATTGTGTTAGTAGTTTTAAAACTACATTGTAAGTGGAGAAAACTGCTAAAATTTGTCACAATTCCGCTGCATAAATGCTATAAAATTTTCATACATTCTCAATCATAATTTTCATTTTGTTTATGTATCAATGAATTTTTAAAAAATAATTTCAGCTTTTGAAGAAAAATTTTCCAGGTTTCTGGAAATTCTGGAAAATTAGGAGATAGATGAGATTTCTTGCTGGTCCTGGTTGCAAAGGCCCCAGAGAGGATTCTGAAAGGCCTTGTGTCATATGACCAACTCTGAATTTACCTTTGTGACTGGGGGATTATACTATTGACTAGTCAGGGCTGGGTCCCGTGCTCACCCCAAATAAATTCCAAGTGGAAAATAGCTTATTTCCAAAGAGACAGAAAATATGTAACTTTGTATGTGTATTAAACTAGAGAGATATACTACTAAAATGTTCTCTGCTTAGTAATTCTCTAGTAGGATGAATTGACTCTGGAGTAGCTTTGTGAACTAAATTGTAATTTCATTTGTTTGTCTTTTAAAATTAAACAGTTTTATCTCTAAATCATAGTTTAAATGTAAGTTACATAAGATTAAGGTTGATGAGCTCTCTGAAAGTGTCTTTTGCCCTCTGCTTTTTGTGGTAGTAGTCCTTATAACTGCTGTCTCTCCATGGCACTGAAAAACATTAAGAGTTTACTCTGGAGACCCTAATCCTAGACCATGGAGAGAGGAAGGGGAATAAGTGTCCCTGTAGAGCTTGAAGCTAGTAACTATGACTTATTAATCAAGTAAGAATGTATATCTAGTGTTTAAAATGTGCCAGGCTCTTCTCCAAATGTGTTATACATGTTAATTCATTGAATCCTTTCAACCCTATGCCATAAGTACTACTTTTATCTTCATTTTAAGGGGAAAATAAAGCACTGAGAAGTTGAGAAACTTGCCTAAAATCACATGTTTAGCAAGAGACAGAACTGAGACTTAAATACAGGTAGTTTGGCTTCAGAGTTCGTGCTTTTAACCTAGACTCTGATTTCCACAGCACAGTGGGTTATAGCCTCTGAGAAGGTAGCATGTCTTGCAATACCCTTCATTGCCTGCATCACTGAGCAAAGTTGTTTCAAATTCTGGTCTCAGGAAGTCCATGTTTGAGGGAATCCACAAAAGTCTTGGGTTTCATTTTCAGATACAACTGAATTGTCTCAAAAATTATTTTAAAATCGAGATACCTGAAATTGATATATCACAGTTTTATACATTGGAAACTATCAGTGCATTAAGAAGGTCTGACAGGTTACTTTGACATTGCCCAGACCTTGAAATGAAATTTCTCCTGCCCTTTCCATGCATATAATTGAACTTGTGCATGCTGACATGAATTATTAAGCTTATCACTTTGCATTGGTCTTTTAAAAAATTTGGTATGTGTACACTTGAATATGTTAATACACGTTCACAATATTCAATTAAATGTCAGGTAAGGCTCAAGCTTGTTTACATCTGTTACATAGCTATTAGTAATTTATAACCAGTTTCTTTTAGTAAAAAAATCGAGTAAGAATTTCTGTAATACACATAAAACTTACAGATCAAAGGTCACCTCATTCCACTCTGGGATACCCCCAGAGAAACCAATAAAATGGGAACATGAATTGAGAAATGTATTGTTTTCCGATGATGATATAGGCAAGGAGGCTTATATCACATATCACATAGAAAATGGCTTAAAATCCTTTTGCTCTTCAAAATCTCTTTTAATTCCCACCCATCGTATGGGAGGTGTGTTGGGGGAGGAGATGGGATAGAGTATGTGGGAGAAGGGTATCTTGGCTCCTTGGGCTTCAGCATCTTTGCCTCCTGCATTTTTCTAAGGCGTTAGAAATTCTGCTTTTTTATTATAGAGAACAATTTATCCCCCTTATGAAATGATCTTATCCAGCTCCGTGTTCAACAAACAAATAATCTTTTCATTACTAAGGCCAACTCTCGTTAGAAAGCTGAATGGGTTTATGAAAACAAATACTTTTTCAGTTGCATATTTTTCTCTTAATTTGTATCCAGTATTCTTCTTATACCAAAAATGTTTTTGGTCATGATTATGCCTTAAACTTTTAATATGATTAACTCTGTGAAAATGCATAGTTTGTAACACAACTTAAGATAAGTGTAAAACTAAAACAAATCCCTTAAATTAATCCCATTAAAGTACTGCATGCATATTATGAGAACATCATAAAGTGTCACAAAGGATACTTAAATTTTCTCTTGGGTAAGGAAGACCCGGATACTTAAATTTTCTCTTGGGTAAGGAAGACCCTATTTGTATCAACTGTAAAAGACTGACATACAGACTGTGTGGTCTCCAACAGTTCTCTACTTGCCAAGGCACTAGAATCTTACTGAATCAACACACACCAATACGTGCAAAGTCAGACAGTAAACATTTGGTTAGGTAGCAATGAGAATATCAAATCCTTAGTTAATGCTGATTACATTTCTTTATGCCAACTAATATTTCATTATGAAGATACATCTGTATTTACCGAAGAATAAAACAAAACAAATCTAAATTGCTTTTCTTCATAAATATTTGGAGATATCTTGTTCAAATATACATAGCAATAAATAGCTAAATACATAAATAAATACTTCTCAGAAGCACCAATTAAGAAAATCAGTTGAGGTCAGACCAATAAAGTATTTCTTAATATTTGTTTTTAATCTGTTTTTCATAATGATCATAGAAACACAAGTCTCAAATTGTTTTTAATAACAGACTGCTCCAATGAACATTGATTATGCTTTTTATAGTAAGGATGCTTTTTAGGATCCAACTATAGAGCCCCAGGTTTTTTTGAAATTTATAATATTATAAACCCTGGAATAAACTACCTTATTATTAGTTTTATTATTAACATAAGACATAATAATGGAATCTTTTCTCCATGAGTCTTTCAAAATTCCTTGTTTTTAAATTCTATTTGTTTGTTTATTTCTATTCCCTTTTCTCTCTCATGTTTGTTCGTTAACCTCAACTCTGCATGTGTGTATGTATGTGTGTGTATGTATGTGTGTGTATGTATGTGTGTGTATGTATGTGCAAATATGTGCATGCACACATAAAAACTTCATACCTTTTGAATGGAAAATGAGTTCGTCAGTCCCAACTGGGACATTTTAAAAATATTTTTGGGTTCAAGATACTGAGGTAAAAAGTATACAGCAAACTCACTTTAAAAGATAATTCCATAGAAATGTCTGGGGTTGAGAAATGCTTACAAGGATTTTAACCAACATGCAAACAAATGAACTTGTTTGTTACATCCCAGTTGTATTTCAACTCTTACTTCCTTTTTGCTTTTCCCGGGCCTATGACTGCCACTGAACGGGCCTCAGATTGATTATTAGAATAATAAAAATCAGAGACTAGAGAACTTATCCTGATCATCCTCCACTGTTCTGGAACTTATGTTTTATATTTTTTAATTTTACTTTTTAATTATTCTGGCACATAATAGTTTTATATATACATATAGTTATATATAGTTATATGTATATGGTTATATATATTTATATCAGCTGAAAAATCAGCTTTTTTTTTTCTTGCCCAGGTCTCAGAAAAATGTCTTGCAAAAAACAAACTAACCTCACCTCTTCAAATGTTTCCTGCCAACCCCATTGATTTAATGGAGGGCCCTTCTTCCTACCTTCGCAGAGAGTATAACCCACTGTACTGTGGAAATCAGAGTCTAGGTTAAAAGCACAAACTCTGAAGCCAAATTGCCTATATTTAAGTCTCAGTTCTGTCTCTTGCTAAACATGTGATTTTAGGCAAGTTTCTCAACTTCTCAGTGCTTCATTTTCCCCCTCTTAAAATGAGGATAAAAATAGTACTTATGGCAGAGGGTTGAAAGGATATGTATAAATAGTTTTATATATATATGTGTGTGTGTATATATATGTGTGAGTGTGTGTGTGTGTGTGTATATATATATATGGGCTACATGTGGTGTTTTGACACAGGCATATAATGTGTAATGATCAAATAAGGGTAATTGAGGTATTCATCACCTCAAGCCTCAAGCATTTATTATTTCTTCATGTTAGGAACATTCCAATTCAACTCTTTTAGTTCCTTTAAAATAGAAAATAAATTGTTATCAATATAGCCACCCTATTGTGCAATCGAATGCTAGATTTTTTTCACTCTAACTATATTTTTGTACCTATTAAGTATCCCCACATTACCCCTTTCTCCCTACCCTCCTTCCCAGTCCCTGGTAACCATCATTCTACTCTCCACCTCCTTGAGTTCAAATTTTACAAAAAAGCTTATCTCCTACATATGAGTGGGAACATGCAAAATTTGTTTTTCTTTGCCTGGCTTATTTAACATAATATCTTTCAGTTCCATCTATGTAGTTGGAAATGACAGGATTTCATTCTTTTAATGGCTGAATAATATTCCACTGGATATAGATACAACATTTATTTGTCCACCATTCTGCAAAAAACCTATTCCTGGAATTTTAAAATTTTATATGCATAAGTTACTCTTCTCATTCTAATTTAGTCAATATTTTATGTATTTACTTATTCATGTTTTAAATAATTACTCTCCCCCATTTCTGTGCCAGGTAATATGAAGTCCTTTAGATAAATTAATAAAATATAATCCTAACCTCCGAGGAAGTTCAAATCTGATGGGGATACTCACAGTCTGAGTGTGTTTACTGTGACAACCAGTTCAATTACTGTTTGAAAGGACTTTAAAACCACATAATCTTAGTGGGCAGAAAATAATCACAAGAATATATCTGCCTCTGTTTTCATGGTGAAAAATTTTTCAAATAAAAAATAAAAACCCAAACAGCTTAACTCTGACTTGGATTAAAATCTGGGACATCTGTATAGGTCAAACCAGTCAGATAATCACTAATTCCTGATCCCTTTCCTTTTTGCTCCGTATTACACCCGAAGACAGTCTGTAGGCTGATCAGAGACCTTTGTTATAGGTTTGTACTAAAATGCTTGTGCTGCATTGCACTTCAACGTTGGGTCAGAGTGTTCAATAAATTGATTTTTCTGTCCGTTCTATTTCTTATTCTAGAACTCTGCCATAACTGGACACATGTAGTTTTCATTCTGTAGTGGGAAAACCTGTAGCTTGAGTGAAAGCTGCAGGCTTTTGAAGTTTCATGAAATGGTTGTGTTGATTTGTTCTTTGTTCAGTGTAGAGGGTAGGATGCATCTCACTCATCTAATTTAGACACTTAAAAGTCAGATCCCATACCTTTAAAAACCATCTGGGTTGCTTTTTATTCTCCAAACCCAGAGGCCCTCCATGAAATCAATGGGGTTGGCAGGAAACATTTGAAGAAGTGAGGTTAGCTTGTTTTTTGCAAGACATTTTTCTGAGACCTGGGAGAGGGGGGGGGGGGGGGGGGAAGCTGATTTTTCAGCCGATATTTTTACAAGTATAAAGACATTTTGAGACCTTCTGTAGAATGGTTGGGATTTATTAGAAGACGTGTTAAACATGCTTTTGAAAATAATATAAATGCCAGCACATATTTCAATACATTTTTCTTTCTGTTTTAACTGGCCTCTAGAATTAAAAACATAAATGATTTAAGGCATGCTTTCTATGTTCTTTCCTTCTTATATAAGAGAGACCATTTTGGGGCAAATGACATACAGGTTTTTTTCATCTTTCAATTTTAGAAAATGGGGGTATGTTAGAAGCTCACACTGGTAAACTGAAAGCTCAAAACTTCTTGTTTAATGTTGTTATTCTAAAATAGTATTTGAGCCTGGTTATAGTGAAAAGAAACATAGCTTCATAAAGGGTCAATATTTTGGGCATGGTGATACTGTGAATAAGATTCAAGTGCCCTCAATTGAGCCACTAGCTGCTGCTATTTCTCCTATGCCCGTGTAACAGTTTTCCAGCCAATGATGTATAAATATTTTTAGACACTGTACAATCAGGAAAATTCCATTGACCAAAGATAAAGATCTGTCTCTCATTTGTTTACTAAAGACCAAGATGATTCTCATTAATCATTTCTTTAAAATTCTTCAAGTAAACAAGTGATTATTTCATGCATATTATTATTTCCTATTTATGTTGTCAAAATGAATCTCAGGTATATCTACAAAATTTATGTAAATTAGTTAAAGTTTTAAAGCCTCTATTGTATTTCATCATTGTCAGAACATTTACTATGGAGTAATGGAGTTAAAGCTTTATGGTCCCCAATTTGCAAAGGCCCATTTCGGTTCCTAAATCTAGCCTTGCATTTATAAACAAATATGGCTGTTAAGTTTTTATAAATTTCAGTCCCCATGAAACCTGAAGCCACTTATGATTGGTGTAAATAAGTAGTTTTCAAAGTGTGGTCCTTGACAAGCAGCATCAGCATGACCTGGCAACTTAGTAGAAATACAGGTTCTCAAGCACCACCTCCAGATTGCTGAATTAGGTTTGGGGGTCAGGAGGGAATAGCAATCTGAATTTTCACAGGCCCTTCAGGTGATTCAGATGTAGGCTAGGATTCTGCCATAAAGACATGCATGTAAATGTTCATTGCAGCACTGTTCACGATAGAAAAGGCATGGAATCAACCTAAACGCCCATCGATAACGGATTGGATAAAGAAAATGTGGTACATATACATCATGGAATATTGCGCAGCCATAAAAAAGAATGAGATCATGTCTTTTGTGGAAACGGCGATGGAGCTAGAGGCTATCATCCTTGGCAAACTAACACAGGAACAGGAAACCAAATACTGTATGTTCTCACTTATAAATGAGAGCTAAATGATAAGAACTTATGAACACAAAGAAGAAAACAAGAAACTGGGGGGTCTCTGGGGATGGGAGGTGGGAGGAAGGAGATGAACAGAAAAAATAACTATTGGGTACTGAGCTTAATACCTGGGTGATATAATGATATGTACAACAACCCCAACCCCTGACGTGTTTATACATATGTAACAAATCTTCACATGTACCCCCAAACCTAAAATTAAAAACAAATAGATGCAGGCTGGCGGTAGAAAATGGTGGAAAAATAAAAATTGCCTGGATTTCTCAGTGCTTCTGCAAAAAACCCTAGCTACCTGAGACATGGAAATATGTATAAAATAAATAGGGAGTATGTGTGTTCACTTCCTTCAGAAGTATTTTACTTTTCATATACCATAATAATTAGATTGTAGCCATTTGTCTAGTTAACTGCTCTGATCTCAAAAAACTATAATACCTTTTATATCTTTCATGCAGGCTAAATAGTTACAGCTGGGACTGGTCCCTAGGTTAAGCCTCAGGGTGCCTGAGGGACTAAAAAACTATCTTCATGGGTATTTACATTTCAGAAAAAATGAACTTTCAGACCTTGGAGACATTGTCAGATCACAAAACCTGAGACAAATGGGAGTATCTGCCTCCTAGAGGGATTTTATTTACATACCAAAGGGCTGAGGTAAAGACTCAGGCTCATTATGTTTTCTGTTCCTGCATTAATTCACTTACAATAATGGCCTCAAACTCCGTCATTGCTGCGAAGGATATGATCTCATTGCTATTTATGACTGGGTAGTATTCCATGGTGTGTATGTGTTACAGGTAGTTAGTCATGAGCAGAGGGCACCGCACACACCCAACAGGAATGTCAGGTGACCATCAATGTCAGGCGACCAATGATGGTTCCACAATTATCACACTGCCTCTCTAAAAATAATAATAGGCAGCCAGCACCAGGGAGATGCAGTTTCCTGATGGTCCACAGTTGTCACACTAAAGTGATAATTAATTGTGAGCACCAGGGAGAAGCAATTTTGAAAACAGATAAAAACACTTGAAATTGGTAGTCAACTTTCAATAAAAATCTCAGTAATTTGACAAGTGAGCTCGGGCTTGCACATTAAGAGACAAAATGGGGGAGTATGACCTACTGGACGCATTCCACCAGAAAAGGGAAGAAAGCATCACGTGGGTATGTGTACAACTTCCTAAATAGCACTGTGCATGCTCACCTCCCGAGCTCATTGTGGGTGGCTCACTCTTAGGGAAGAAAGAAGGGAAAGGGGCATGAGATGCCAGAAGTGGGCCAGCATATGAAGTCTTACGATCAAGGTTAAATGGGGCACTTGTCCTTCAAGTCACCCACTTGGGTCTCTTCCAAGTGTACTTTCCTTCTCTAAAGCTTTTAAATAAACTTCCACTCCTGCTCTGAAACTTGCCTCAGTCTCTTTTTCTGCGTTATGCCCCTCATTGAATTGTTTCTTCAGAGGAGGCAAGAATTGAGGTTGCTTCAGACCCATCAGTCATTCTGATATTCACCACGTCTAACATTTTGGTGCCATGTGACTTGGATACCTTCTACCCCTAACATATTAGCACATTTTCTTTATCCAGTTCACTGTTGATGGGCATCTATGTTGAGTCCATGTCTTTGTTATTGAAATTCAATGGTCTTTACGTGTTCCTCACCATCCTAAAGAAGCTGATTTGACAGAGCAGTAGAAAGCCTTTTAAAGACTCATAGCACCCACTGGGTGATGTTATTTTTGCAGGGCTGGGGCAAGCTTCTCCAGTAGGCTGTATATGCTGTGAATCAAGATCCAGTGTATGGTACAATTTCTCCCCTAACTAGAATTCACTGAACCAGGAATCAATGGGTGAAAATGAGAGAGGCACTAACTATTATTCCTAGTTACTCACTAGCAAAGTTTTTGCTTTCTGTTCTCATGACTTTGTTATATGCTCTGTTGGCCTAGAAGTTTTGGTTCCATAGGGAGGAATGCTTCCACCAGGTGACAAAATAACTATTGAATTGAATCTGCTCCAGTATGGGTGGGCATCATCCGATCCATCAAAAGTTTGCCAAGAGCCAAAAGACAAAGGAAGGGAAAATTTTCCCTTTTATGACTGACTTTTTGAGTTGGGATATTGGTCTTCTTCTTCTTTGAACTCAGATTTTGAACTCAGAGTTCTTTGAACTCAGAGTTGATATGTCATCAACTCTCCTCATTCTCATGCCTTTGGACTGGGACCGAACTACACCACCAAACTTCCCTGGGTCTCCAGCTTTCAGACAACAAGACTGTAGGGCTCCTCAACCTTCATAATCATGTCAATCAATTTCTCATTTTATCTGTATCAGCATCAAGGTCTATATATCCCATTGTCTTTGTTTCTCTGGATAACTCTCATATACCTCACAATGTATTTACAGAGTTTGTTGCTCTCTCAATTCCCTCTGATGTTTCCCAAAACTTTGCTATAGTCTTAGTGGAACAGAAAAAAAAAAAATGTGACTTAGCCTCTGGTCGGATGCCATATGGTAGGAATTTTTCCCAGGATGGGGAACCCTTAATTTTGAAGTGTCTCACTTCGGTACCTATGCTCTGCTATTTTTGATCTCAGAGCAAGGATAAGCTCTCCGACTCAAGATTTTTAGCTTAATCATATCTACAAAGTCCCTTTTACCATGCAACAGTCACAACTTTTAGGAGCTGTGAAGTAGACATCTTATGCCTATCATAGGGATTATAGAGATATTAGACTCTGTTCTCCAAGTTCTAGGCAAAATCAATAGGACTTTCTAAAAAGTTGTGCTCTTCACTCAAAATCTACTAAACAGAGTGCATTAACTTGACCTTTTAGTCTACCTTTGATGTAAAGTGAAGAGAAAAAGAAGCCTTGAAGTCACTTCTGGCTCTGGTCTCACGACTCCTTGAAAGCCCATATGTTCCAAGAAGGTATGTTCTTCTGTAAAGATGCCTTCTGTGCGAGTGTGTCTGTTTATGTATGCACAGAACATGGGAACCAACATGCATGCCTTCCGTGCATGCATGTCTGTTCCCAGAACAAACAATATTTTCAGGGACAATTTTATCTAAAGTCACAGTCATACAAAAGAGAATATTTGCATGTACAGAGATTACATTAAAGACAACATACCTAAAATCTTAATCTGAAGCATCTACAGTTAGCTACTTCACTTGTTGCAGTTCAAAGGAGTGAGGGTCATGATCAACTCAGTTTACCACTGGAGGCTACATGAATAAACAGCAAACTGTTCTCATGAAAGCAGAATGTTGGCAAGCTGACAAACTGCATCTGCCACCCAGAAGGAATGCTGAGGGTAGTCACAACCCAGGCACAAGTGTTTCTTGTGATTAGGCAAATCTGAAGCCTCTTAGCAATAATGTAAACCTGTGATCAATCAAGCAGCTGACCAATCATTACCTCCTCCTCCCTGCTCTTTCTACCCAATAAACACGAGGTGCTGTAGAGGCTCAGGTGGCTGCCTTTGCTCATTAGAAGCAGGCAGCTCTCTTCTTCCTCCCCGGCCCCCTTTTTAAAAACAGTTTCTTTTGTCTAAAGTTTTCATTTCTGCGTTAGTCCCCCTTCATTCAGTCTTGTAATGATGGTCTCAAGTAGTAACAGTAGTAACTGTCATAATGATGGTCTCAAGTAGTAACTAGGGCAGTCTGCCACATTCACTGGTTTAAATTTTCCTCAAAAAATTGTATAAGGACTTTCTTACCTATGCCTAACCAAAATGCTCAACTAATTAGTCCTTCCCAGAAAAAGGACAACACCAGTCCCCCAGACAGATTCAAACTACCTCAACAATGCAGGAATGATTTAGGAACACACCTCTGTCTCCCATGGCAGTTTTCACACTATTAAAAATCTAAGAACAAGTCCTTCTGCTTATATTGTGAAAACTCTGCCACTGGCAACTTTAAGAGAGGAGTAGGGCTCCTACTGATTAAAGTTTTTAGAGAATATCGCCTTTCTGCATAGTTCACTATAGGATTTCACAGTCACATTCAGAACTGAAGAAATAAAGAGACTTTATAGGATGTATAATTCAATCCTATCACTTTTGTGAATGAAGAAATTAAAGTACAAGAAAAGTTAATCTTCCCAAAGATTTTGTGGGAAGCAACTATGGAATTAGTTCTGGTCCCAGTTTTCTTGGAAAAAAAAAAAAATATATATATATATATAAATAAAACATTTCCAGCTTTATTGAGGCATAAATGACAATGTGATATGTCAGGTGTACAATGTGATGACTTGGTGTGTATACATATATATATAATATATATTATATATATATTATATATATAAATTATTACCACAATCAAGTAAGTTAACACATCTATCACCTCACATGGTTACCCTTTTTTGTGGTAAGAATATTTAAGTTAAACTTTCTTAGCAAATTTCAAGTACCCAATACGGTGTGTTGTTAAGTGTAGTCACCATGCTGTACATTAGATCCCTAGAGCTTATTCATCTCATAACTGAAAGTTAGTGTCCTTTGACAAACATTTCCTCATTTCTTCCCACTGCCTAGCCCATGGAAACCAGCATTCTATTCTCTGTATCTGCATTCAACTTTTTTAGATTCCACATATAAGTCAGACCATACTCTCCATTATGCTTATAATTAATTTTTCAGTATAACATACTGCCTTTATAGATGGGAAATCTCCTGTAAGATCTACCTATTTGATTTTCTCTGGATTGGGATTATCCTGTCAGGTGCTTTGGACTGGTAAGTACAGAGTCAGAAAGAAATAGCAGTGGTTGAGGCTCCCTGCTTCTCTATACCTTTACGACACCTCTAACCACACCTTTTGGTTGCTTATTCTAGACTAATTTCAGGTGTCACTGTCACTTAAACTTTCTAAGCCCCGACTTTTTCTTATTCAAAAACAGGGATAACATTTCTTAGAGTTTTGTGAAGATTCATGAAGGAATGCATCTGAAACTACAGTAGGAGTTCAGTAAGTAGGAATTCTTTAAGCCTTCTGAGAAGAGGTTGTAGAGTCCTGAACACAGAAGCAGATAAGCATGATTTTATAATCGTCATAAATCTTAAAACTGTGTATCTGAAAAACCCATAGAGGCCAAAAAAGGAAGCTTGAATAAGACAGATACTTGATTAAATAAAAATTATAAAAACGTGCTTGAATAAAAATGCAACTGTTTAAGAGACATTTTTATGTCCTAAAACAGACAGCAAGCCTTTTAGATAGCTTTCCGTGTTGTAAAATAATTTTAGTTCTCAATGTGCTGGTAACATAAAATAGAAGTGAAAATACAATAACAAGGACCTGAGATCCCCAAATAGACCAAACATAAAAATAAATTATAAAATAAAAATGTGAAATTTGCATGCAGCCAAAATTTTGTGTGCCACAGCACACCTTGCTACAGTATGAAATATTATGCCTGTTGCTATGGAGTTTAGAAAGTAAGCAATGGCAAGATTTTAAACCAAGTGGCATAAATTTAATATGATTCAAGAACTATACTGTATAAGAAATCAGAGATAAAGGCAGTTAAAGAAGGAGCCACTCATTTTTCTCTATTCTAATTATCCTCGTTTCAGTGGATTAGAAAATGGTAAATGTAGAAGTCAAGTTAGAGATGGTGCTGAGCTCAATCACCTGCCAAGTTAAGTCTGATAAATGGCAAGTGTGTATAATTAATACTGTCATTTTTCCCTAGACCAAAGGGCGACTGCAGTAACTATAGATTGTAATTGTCATCGTTGTCACATAAAATGTGCTATTATTAAGTTCAGGCTGAATTTTATTGCTGGGAATGCTCATAAATTGAGCGGTCAGTCATTTAAATTACCAAGTAGAGAGCTTTGTGGCTTGCTCTAAAACTACTTTCTAAGACAATGTATTTGACTTTGGACCTCCAGAAACTAATTGCATTTTTTTTTGAACAGACGTTAGACAGGCTGTAACCTACATGTGAGGATATTCTGACAGACATGCCCTGTGGGTTTATGAATGTTCCTAAGAATCTGATATTTTTATTTCCAATATTTTTGGTGTAGCAGCAAGAAAGGAATAGGGAGTAGATGTGAAATGACATATGTGTGAGAGAGATCACTCTGAAAGTGCACTTATTGCTTTCTTGCAAGATGCCTACTTTCCAGAAGGTGATGATGATGAAATATTAACAAGTACAAGATGGAAATTATGATGGATTTGTTGTTAGTGTCTCAGAGGATGATTGTGGGACAAAATTTGGAGTAGAATAGCAGGAGAAGGAAAATTAGCTAACAACATCTTAAAAGGATTAATAATGACTAATAGGATATTTGATGATTCCATTTATTATTTGTTTGGTTTATTTATATATTTATAATTACTATACTATAATTAAAAACAATGTGTAATAAATATGTATTTGCCTAAAATGCTATATACTAGATACTCTGATATGAAAAGTGTTGTTGATGAGATTCATGACTTTTTCTTTGGCATGTTTAATTATATTTTCATTTTTTCCATTTTTAACATTAAATAATATAATTTTAGACTAAAAAATGTAGATAAAGGAAAAAATACCCACACCTTCATCATATTGATACCACTACTTTTGCCATTTTAATGCATTTTTCCTACATAAGAATACATTTTTTATAGTTCTAAAAAGTGCTTATGCCATTTGCTATGTATTTTCTATGATTTTCTATGATTGTGTGGTATTCCAGAGAACTTCACAGAGCAACCTAGTTGACTGTTAACTCAAGTCTCAAATCAAACATAACCTTCCTAAATCATTTAATCTATATTAGCCTACCTCCTTGTCCTCAACTTTCTGTCATATTATCCTTCACAAAATAATGACATTCACAGTAATTAGTCCTATAGTAAATAATTTTGCTTATATAATTTCTATCTTTCCCTTTTGAAAACATAAGTTCCATGATAGCAGGGACTTCTCTGTCTTATTTTCTATTGTATTCCTAGCCCTTAAAATGACTTCTGAAAAATATAAGTTTCAGTAAGTATATAATGAATTAAAAATGAAAAATTTACTGTAGCATTCTTCCATTGTTGGGCATAAGTTATTTCACCTTTGTGTGATAATTTATGCATTGAGGGAGATGTTCCATTAATATGACAGTTTTCAAATTTTAGGAATAAAATGTTAGAAAATTTAGAGAATAATTCAAAATGTTAGATAATAAGTCAAAAGTCTGAAAGTCTGAAGATATTTGTATCAGTCAGGGTTCTCCAGAGAAGCACAACCAAGAGGACACACACACAGATACAGAGAGACAAACAGAGAGAGAGAGAGAGAGAGAGAGAGAGAGAGAGAGAGAGAGAGAGAGAACGCTTTATTATGAGGTGTTGGTTCACATGATTTATGGAAGCTGGGAAGTGCCACAATCTGCCGTCTGCCATCTGCTAGCTGGAAACACAGAAAAGTCAGTGTTGTACTTTGAAAGCATGAGAGCCCGAGAATCAATGGTGTAAATTCTGGTCTGAATCTGAGGGCTGGCAAACTAAAAGCACTGGTGGCAGCTGAAGCTCAAGTAGACAGGCAGAAAACTAGGAAACCTTCCCTTCCTCTACCTTTTTGTTCCATTTAGGTCTTCAGTGGACGGGATAGTGCCTAACCACACTGGGGAGGACAATTCTCTTTATTTAGTCTGCCAATTCAATGCTAATCTCCCAGAAACATCCTCATAGACACACCCAGAAATAATATTTAACCAGGTATCTGGGCATCCCATGATTCAAACAGGTTTACACATAAAATTTGCTATCACAGCATTTATGTCATATTGTGTGTGTGAAATATGTATATATACATACATACACACACATTCTCTATATATATACACACACACATATACACACACATTGTCTCTCTCTCTGTATATATATATAATCTTCAACTTGTTTTTTAGAAAGCTTGATCATATGTTCATAGCACTGTGTGTGTATACTTTGTCATAGTTTTATTTATTTTGTGTTTTATAATTTTAGAAAATTTCTGTTAAATGTATAGGCAAAAATGATATACCTGAGTTTACATATTTTACTTTCTTTTGCCTTTAGCAAGTTTGTACTTTTACTTTTGCTATTATTGGTAAGTAGCGTTTTCTCTTTAATGTTTTTGTGTTTCTCTATTTTGTTCTAACACTTTTCTTCTTAACCAATATAACTCTTGAGTACTTTAACTCTCTCAGCTGAGAAGCTTAATTGTATTCAATTTAACCATTATTTAGAAAGGTGACATGCTATGAGTTTAGCTGGTGCAACAAGGAACAAGGTATCATCCATTAACAGCCATGACATGACATACTGAGGGTTTTGTGGTTCCCCCTACTGAGCACCTTTATGTAGGTTTTGTCAGATGCTGTGGTCAGTGTTTCATGTCATGTAATTCTCACAACAAATCTGTGAAGTTGGTAGTTTACCCCATTTCAAGATGTAAAACTGAAGCTCAATGAAATACAGTAACGTTCTACTTCATAGGTAACACCTATGAAACATTGTATTGCAAGGTAAAACCATTACTAAGTGTTAGGTCTGTGATTTAAACTCAAATGTTTCCTCCCACAGTCTGCATGCTCTCTCCTATGCCAGAATATCACCTTTGAGATAAATGTGTAGACGACAAACAAGACAGAGTAACACAAATGTAACTAAGAAAGATGTTAGAAATGAAATGACGTAGAAAAATTGACTGATGACATTAAAATGTACATTTTTCAATGTACTTGAATTAAGTTGCATGTTTAATATAAAACACCAAATATATTAACCCCTTCCTTTTTTAATATGCAAGTGCTAAATTTGTAATTATATGGCTTAAATTTCTGGCTAAAATAGACTATTTTAATCTTACCTAAAATATTGAAGTATGACTTAAAGGTCTACAAAAATATTCTCACATTCTATTGTTTGCACAAATTTAGACTGTATAATATTTACTTTCATTGATGTTTATATGATATTTTAATAGATGATATGAAAACTCTTGTTTCTAAGACATACTGACAATCCAAAGCTTAGCTTCAGAACTCCCAGTGGGATTTACTGAATTGCTCACATTATGTTTCTGTGTATAAATCAGTTTAGAGAATGTTATCACTTCCTATGCTTATACTGGCAGCATGGAATTGTTTGAACATCTCTGGCCTGGGTATTATTAACACTATAACAAGCAAATTAATAATTAAAGAATCACATGGTATAATCTCTGTATTTTAAGACATGGAATCACATACTTGAACAGAAGGTATTATCTAGGGAAAAGAAAAAGTGAGAGAAAAAAAGAACATTTAAAAATAATCACATGCCACCAAAGGAAAAAAAGGTCTCCAGTATTACAGACTATTTTTGTTAGTTGCTCTAGATATATTTGTGTTGATAAAGAAACATAATAGCATTTGTGTTTTATTCACTGTGGGAGAGACAGAAGGGAGACTAACAGGATAGCTGTACTGAAAATCTCCCCATATCATTTAGTCCCCTCACTATATTCCTATGTGTATATGTAGGAGTAGGGAGTACCGCTGGGCAGACACTCACAGAATTAAAAAGATAATGACTGCCTTCCTCATATACACTAGGTATCTCTCTTTTTACAACCTGAATGAATAAATTTTTATTATGATCCACAAGGGTATAAGAAAAACAAATTCTGTAAGTCATCTGTTGGCTACAACTTAGAGAAGAGCATTTCTTTATACTGATCTTGTATTTTGTTGTGTTTCTGAAAAGTGATGCAGTAGTACTTCTGATACACTTTTAACTACCCTTTTTTAACCTCTTCCATTTCTTTTGGTGCTCGAATTTCATCACTTCTCTTTTAAAATTAATTTTTAATTGACAAATAAAATTGTATTTATTTATTATGTACAACACATTTCTTGATTTTAATTTGCTTATGAGGGTGACTTTATTCCTATCAAATGTCAGATAAACTCTGTGAAGGATAGTTTATTTTTACAAAAATATGTCAATATTTTGGAAACAAAGTATGTTGGAATATGAGGCTAGGATGAGCTATCTTAACCAAGCATTGATGTGGGCATCAAAGGATTTGCATTTTAGTATCAGTTATACCACTGTATAGTTCTGTGACTTTTAGATAAATAATTTAATCACTCTGGGTCTCTGTTTCTTTATTTATGAAAGAAATATATTAAATGAGAAAATGTCAAAGTTATCATAGAGCTTTCAATTTCTGTATTCTTTCACTTTCTTTTGAGGGGTATATGTGGAAACTGAAACCAGTGTTCTGTAGGAAACTATCACCTAGATGTTTGCATAACACCTTTAACCTTGTACAGCAGTTTTACCTGTGTTGTCCAAAAGACCATCAGGATGGCTAAATAGTAGAAAAGAGAGCTTTATTTGGCAATAACCGTTTGCAAACTGGGAAGAGACAATCTCCAGCATGTGCTGGAGGGTGGTTTCTCTTCAAGGAGGGAAGGGGCAGTTTGGGTTTTCATGCCTCATGGGGCCTGTGTCATGCAATAGAATCACATACATTCAGTAGATTTTGGGGAAAAGCTATACATATTCATGAGGGCAGTCAAGTGCATGTGCAATGGGTAAACATATATGTAACACACATCCTATGTTCACTTTGGGCCAGGGTTTTAGCACTAAAATGTGCAGTTCGTGGAGAGCCTCAATAAGTTGGCTGAAACTGGCTTAAGATCTTTAGTTGCTTATCAGAAAGGACTATTTGTACGGCCAGTTTTCTGTCCAAGCATCATAGTTGTAGCAATCTGGGTTGTATATCAGAGCTAGGAGGGGTCTGATAGCTCCTATTTGTGGGGAGTTTAGCAAAAGTGTGACTTTTCTTATGGCCTTAGGAATTTGGAAATTTACCACACCAGCTGAGCCCTGAGTGCTCCACCTGTAAGTAACTTTTGTTTCCCTAACTTTCGGATCCGACTTAGTTGATAAGCAGATATCTCAGATCACATCTGCATTAGCCCACTGCATTAATAACACAATTCTGTGAGAAAGTAGGCATTATTATGCATAGAAAAAGATGGATAAACTGTTTGGTAAATTATGTGACCAATCCAAGGTCACATAGCTAATTCCAGTCAGAGCTGGATGCTCTGGTTGCCCTAATAAAGGTTGAACAAGTTGTAATATCTTGGTGTGTCAGAATACCTACTGGCTTCCTACTGAATATACTTCTGCTCAAGGTGAAAAATAATCTCCTCTTACTCTGATTTGCATCCAGAATTTACTAACTAGCACTTATTAACTCCATATGGAGGAAACAGAAAGCAGACAGTGCTGAGAAGGTAGTAAGAGCCAAACAGTGACTTTGTAAGCTGAATCCAGGTGGATCCAGGTGGTTGGTTCATAGTTTGGCTCCAATGTTTATGGAATGTTAGCTTGTGAGAAATTCTCCTTGTCTGACAGCCTCATACTATTCTTTCAGATAAGACATGTTTCTTAATCAATACCAATGACTTTGAAGTATATATTTATGGCTAGCATTCCTGAAGAAACTTACTGAAACTTATTCTATAGATTAAGGCAGAATACTAAGAGATCATCTTCAAATCTGCATAGCTGAAATAGGATATGTTTTTAGAGATTAAAATGTGACAATGAAAATGCCATTGTGTGAGGGATTCCAGATCCTCAACATCCTGGTAAATCAATTCTTGGAAAATGTAACATTTATAAAACAGTAAGTTGTTAATGTATAAATTTCAGTTTTAGTCCGTAGTTTCTGAAAACATGCCAATATACCATTTTGAAGATGTTTTGCTTTCCTGAAACAAAACTAAGTCCTGTGAATAAATCCGGTCATTTGTCAAACCTGGATTATGTCAGAAAAAGACAAGGCTCAAAATAGCGGTTTGGTTTAGCTACTATATGTCAGCTATGCCTTGGTCACAGGGGTTTATTTATATGTATATGGTTCTCTTTTGCCACATGTATAAATAAACCATGGTGACTATACCCTTATGTTTAATACTTTTGTTTTACTTATAACAAACAAAGCTCTATGCAAAATTACAATATTAGCATTAATTATTATGGATTTATGTTTCCTAGAACGGGTCATATAATCTGTTGGAGAGAGATAATCTTATGATTTGTTTGGCCTGTTATTTCAAAAGCAAGAGGAGAATAATAATATCAGTTTTATAACTACTGAGAAACCTGAAATCATTTTGAAATTTAAAGGAATCATGAGCCTCCATGTATAATAATTTCTCAGCTTAGCACAATTGTTTAAATAAAATTAAAAAAAATCCACTGTTTTATTTGAGGCATCTCTGGTTGTAGAAAAAGCAGATTTTTCCTATTTTTTTTTTTTTTTTTAAGTAGGAAGAAACATTGAATTGAAAACCAGGACACCTGAGTTCTAATGCCTGTCCTTGGGCAAATTTCATTCCATCCATGTTGTTGAAACACTTCATCTATAACAAGGAAACCAAAAACCAATAAAGTAAAGCCTATGATATATTTGAAGAACTCAGAAGAAAAATGAAATAGTAATTAGATACCTTCCTACAGGCATGAAAATAAGCACCTTTATTATGCCTACAAGAAATGTAATGATCTGTTTTTGTATTCCCATTATTAACTTTGTAATAATGGTAAGGGATATGAATTTGAGAGAAACAGACACAGTGTTAGGCATGATTCAATACTCCTTCGGATGGGCCAGAGACTAACTCAGATCTTCTGAGTCTTTGTCTAAATATGCACACCAGATCAAAACACTCTGTCTGACTTGATTAGGGAAAAATAATCAAGCCAGCTAGGCGGTTCAGTCAAATCATGAATTAGTCAGTCAAGTAGTTCTTATTGGTGTGAATGGGTGAGCTGATATGTTTATTCATTCAGCCAATAACATTTTTTTGATCATCAATGATATGTCAATCAATATGCTGTGAATGCAAAGATGAAACAAACATAATTTTTGCCCCTAAAGATTCATAGATTATGGTTGATTCAACTATAATTCAAGGTATTGAAATAAATGTCATCTGTATTGTGCTTATTGTAGGCAGATGCTTGGTTAATTGAGCAGGATGAATTGAGGAGCCCTGGCCATGTTTCTAGAGGATAAGACACTTCTGGTCAAAATAAAGTTAATTCAGGAAAAAGTTCTGCAGAGGACATTAGGATTTGGAATATTTAATGGCCTATTTATTGTTTCTATTCTTCCGTCTTGACCCAGATGGCATTCAGTCAGGACTGAATTTAGACAGGATTTCTGAATTTAGATTTCAGGATTTCAGGATTTCTGAATTTAGACAGAATTCAGTCAGGATTTGAATTTAAACCTTGAGTCCTTGCCCAGTGATTTTTAGACTACAGCAGGAATGCTGTGAAAAGGATATTTTTAAATGTTGATTTCAGTGTTTTTCTTGGTAATCCTTCTATTACATTGGACGAAAATGTGAAGAAAAAGACATAGGTATATTTATAATAATTCCCTGCTGAGGTTTTAGTATTCATTATGATTATCAGATAAAATCTGCTCATTTAAGGCTATGTCTAATGAGACAAGCAGAGGCCATGTTTAAATATTCTGTGCTAACAAAATCCAGATATTTCAGCGGTATAAAATCATCCTGGCTTTTGATTTTTGGATGATGCACTGGGAATTTTCAGGGACAGAAGTTTAATCAAAAGACCAATTAATGGGTTGGTAATGGCACTGCTGAAATGACAGCACAATACTCCCAGAGAAGCAGAGATTCAGACTGTTCGTAGAAAAGTGTACCCTCATCTTTTCTCTAAAATAAGAGGAAAATCTGACATTCAACTCAAAAAATGTCTAGTTCTTTTCACTCTTCTCTAATCTTGTCTTCTCACTTTATTTCATTAATTTGATTTTCAGTCACTGATATCCTTTCTTCCACTTGATTGAATCGGCTGTTGAAGCTTGTGTATGCTTCATGAAGTTCTCGAACTGGTTTTCAGCCCCATCATGTCATTTAAGCACTTCTCTACACTGGTTATTCTAGTTAGCCATCCATCTAACCTTTCTTCCACGTTTTTAGTTTGCTTGCCATGGGTTAAAACATGCTCCTTTAGCTCGGAAAAGTTTGTTATTACCAACCTTCTAAAGCCTACTTCTGTCAACTCATCAAACTCATTCTCCACTTTTTTTCCCTTGCTGGTAAGGAGTTGTGTTCCTCTGGAGGAGAAGAGGCATTCTGGTTTTTGGAATTTTCAGCCTTTCTGCTCTGGTTTCTCCCATCTTTGTGGTTTTATCTACCTTTGGTGTTTGATGTCGCTGACCTATGGATGGGGTTTTGGTATGGATGTCCTTTTTGTTGATGTTGATGCTATTCCTTTATGTTTGTTCTTTTTCCTTCTAACAGACAGGCCCCTTAGCTGCAGGTCTGTTGGAGTTTGCTGGAGGTCCACTCCAGACCCTGTTTGCCTGAGTATCACCAGTGGAGGCTGCAGAAAAGCAAATATTGCTGCCTGATCCTTCCTCTAGAAGCTTTGTCCAAGAGGGGCACTCACCTGTATGAGCTGTCTGTCAGTCCCTACTGGGAGGTATCTTCCAGTCAGGCTGCACAGGAGTCAGGGACCCACTTGAGGAGGCAGTCTGTCTATTATTGGAGCTTGAATACCATGTTGGGAGAACCATTGTTCTCTTGAGAGCTGTCAGGCAGGGATGTTTAAGTCTGCAGAAGCTGTCTGCTGCATTTTGTTCAGACATGCCCTACCCCCAGAGGTGGAATCTAGAGAGGCAGTAGGCCTTGCTGAGCTGTAGTGGGCTCCACCCAGTTCGGGCTTCCCTGTGGCTTTGTTTACACTGTGAGCAAAGAACCGCCCACTCAAGCCTCAGCAATGGCGGATGTCCCTCCCCTTGCCAAGCTCCAGCTTCCCATGTTGATCTCAGACTGCTGAGATAACAACGAGCAAGGCTTTGCGGGCATGGGACCCTCCGAGCCAGGCATGGGAGGGAATCTCCTGGTCTGCTAGTGGCAAAGACCATGGGAAAAGTGCAGTATTTGAAGAGAAGTGTACCATTCCTCTAGGTACAGTCACTCATGGCTTCCCTTGGCTAGGCGAGGGAAATCCCCCGACCCCTTGCACTTCCCAGGTGAGGCAGTGCCCCTCCCTGCTTCAGCTCACCCTCAATGGGCTGCATCCACTGTCCAACCAGTCCCAATGAGATGAATCAGTTACCTCAGTTGGAAATGCAGAAATCACCTGTCTTCTGTGTCAATCTCACTGGGAGCTGTAAACTGGAGCTGTTCCTATTCGGCCATCTTGGAAGTGACCTAAAATATATATCTTAAGACAATTTATTGCTCAAAACATATAAAATTTAATTCTAAAAAAATTCAACTACCTAAATTTAAATGAGATTGCTGCAGCTGCAGCTCACTGTCCTCCAGGAGACATGAAAAGGAATGAGGGGTGCAGGGCTGTGGGGACATCAAGACTACCCCAAGGTCTAGTTCTGAAGTTTATTTTTAAAATGTATGTCATATCTGACTTGTTAAATTATTGCTGTATTTTTTTTTCTGCTTCAGAAGTAATTGTAATCTTTTGTGTACTGTTACATTTAAGTGTCTCAATCACATCTGTATTTAATAGTTAACTTAGAATTATCTAAATATTATTTAAATGGACTAACAATAGCCAAATGATGTTCTAGCAACCATATGTCTTGTTAATGTTCTCTCCCTGTCTCTGTCCATTCCCCACTATGGGTTACATAGTACTAAATTAATTAATAAGACTTTTTTGAAAACTTAAATTTTATTGTGTATGTTTGAGGCTTACAACATGATGTTATGTGATACATATAGATGGCAAAATGGTTATAGTAATGAAGCAGACTATCATATCTATTATTTCACAGTTACTTTTTATGGTGACAAAAGCAGCTAAAATCTACTTGATTAACAACAATCCCTAATAATATACAACTTTATTAACTTTAGTCTTTATGTTATACATTGGATTTTTATACTTGTTCATCCTACATATAAGCTTTTTATTTTATTTTGTTGGTTTCACCAGTAAGTGTTGCCAGCAGATCCTGCTTTTATTGCCTTGACTAGAATTTAATAGAAGGATATCTGAAAAAGTGGGGCAAGCTGATCAATATGCCTGAGAGAAGCATATCACCAGTCTGATTAGACAATGCCAGACTTAGTCTCTAAAAGTTCTCTTTTGTGGATTAATTGAAGGGGAGAAAAAGTGATGGACAAGGTTATACAGGTAATTATAATGCATGATCATCTTGATTTTTGGACGTGGATTTGAGCATAACAGGAAAAGGGGCTGATGCAGGTAGGAAGGGAAGAGGGGATTAACAAATTAAAAGTTGAGATAGGATTTTAAGTGGTTTTAAAGGATACAAAACCAAGAAGTGATAAGGGATTCCACTTTAATAATGTCTTTCTAGCACTAAGATACTGAGCAGAAACCTTGGAAATCATCTTGTACTAACCAATTAAATAACTGAATAGCCATTGCATTCAAGGTTTAGTAGACAACTATGAGGTATCAAAAGCTTTGAAATCTGATATTTGAA
This sequence comes from Chlorocebus sabaeus, assembly GCF_047675955.1. Classification (NCBI taxonomy): domain Eukaryota; kingdom Metazoa; phylum Chordata; class Mammalia; order Primates; family Cercopithecidae; genus Chlorocebus; species Chlorocebus sabaeus. The sequence goes on from NC_132924.1 coordinate 63,169,647, forward strand.
GGTAGAGGTTCTGCAAACTATAGTCTTCTGTCCAAATATGGCCAACTACTTGTTTTTGAATGGCCTGGGAGCTAAGAATACTTTTTTTGTATTGTTTAATGATTTAGAAAATCATGGAAATATTAATGATGTGAATATTATATGAAATTCAAATTTTAGTGTCCACAAATTAAGTTTTTTTTTTAGTTTGTTAATATTTGATTAAGCAAAGTGCCTGTGACTAGCTCAGAATTTTGTAATACCTAGCAGGAAATAGTTAATAAATTGCATGATTATAAAAAGAAGGATGATTATAAACTCGTGCCTTTAAGGGGCTAATAACTCCTAAGAAGAGTATATCAATGCATAAATTTCTCACCATAAATGAAGTTTAAGGGGGTACATCACATTGATTTTCTTTTTAATTTTATTTTGTTTATTTATTTATTTTTACATTTTGTCAATGGCTGCTTTCCTGATACAGGATTGAAGTTGAGTACTTAAGACAGACTATGTAACTTGCAAAGCCTAACATATTTACTCTCTAGTCCTTTAAAATAAGTTTCTGAGTCCTGTTCCAAGATAAACCCCAATTCCACTATTGTTTAGTGTGGGATTCCGTAATCTGACAAGCTAAGATTTGTTGAGGACTATCGTGTGTTCGGCATTTTTCTCACTGCTTTCTCACTTCATTTAGCCCTCCTAACACTTGCACAAGATAGCTGCCATTTTTATCCCTACTTTGAAAGAAGAAACTGAAGCACAGAAATGTTGGTAACTTGACCGTAAATCACATAGCTGTTGGGTAATTCATCTGAGATTTAAACGCTGACAGTTCTCCAAAGACTATATTTCACATTTTCTAATTCTCACTTTCTCATCTATAAATTCAGGATAGTAATACCTTTTTCATTAAATTTGCTAAAATGTAGAAAACCCTTGGAACAAAAATAAATACTTTTAAAAGGTTAGTTCTTTCCTTCTATCCTGTATGCTAATTGTTTTTTATAGAGATCTCCTAGATTACTTGCTAATATGCAAAGTTGAGATTCTGGAACTAGAGATTCTGGAAAGGATGCTAAAAATATATTTTATGAAAAGTACCCTCAGGTTATTTCAATGCATGTGGTCAGGGTGGCACTTTGAGAAATGCTGGATCATTGAGGATATGCAAGGGGAAGGAGAGGATTCTGTCCTCCAGAAAGAGAGATCAAACCTGTGTATAAACGCATAACCACTATAATAAATGCACAGTCTGAGATTATGAACAAGTTCTATGGAGATTCAGAACTCAAGAGTGCTTATCATAGGAATTAGAGTTAACATTTTGGGATAAGACAAAGGAAAGGTCACAAAAATACCTATGAAAGAAAAAGCAAGGAGAAGTGGACAAAATATAAGTTGCCCTAAAAAAGTGAATAAACTAATGAAAAGTATGTGGGAGCTGACTTGAGGGGGCATTCACAAGACACTTCTGAAAATTCAGGTTGGCCAAAGAAGAAAATTCAGCTTGGCTCCTGGGTATCTGCGAGTAGCAGAGGAAGGCATCCTGCACAAGAAGCAGCCATGGTTCTTGCTCTCAGGGGATTAACAATTTAGTCTGGGAGCCAGTGATGCAAATAGTGATTACAATAGAGTATCAAAAGATCAGTCACAGGCCAGGTGCTGTGGCTCACACCTGTAATCTTAGTGCTTTGGAAGGCTGAGGTGGGACAATTGTGTGAGCCCATGAATTCAAGACCAGTCTGGGCAACATAGTGAGACTTTGTCTCTACAAAATTTCAAAAAATAACTGGCGTGGTGGTACATGGTTATAGTCCCAGCTATGTGGGAGGCCAAGGTGGGAGGATCACTTGAACTCAGGGGTTTGAGGCTGCAGTGAGCTAAGATGGCATGACTGCACTCCAGCCTGGGCACAAAGAGAGACCTGGACTCGAAAAAAGAAAAAGTGCAGTAACAAAAATATGATCAACATAAAATATTACAAAAGAAGAGGCATCAGCCAATAGGTTGCAAAAGAAGAAGCACCAGCCAACTAGAAAGCAAATATATTTTATTGAGGCATCAACATTTCTGATGGGAAGGCAGATGGAAAATAAAGACCATAAGGTGCAAAATAAAAGGAGTAACAAAGACCACGAATGGAGAAGTTTATTATGATGTTAAAAAACAATGAATGACTTTTCACCAAAATGTGACCTAAAGGTAGAAGGCATAGGCCAAAGTACCTGTGAACAAACAATTTTGATTTTAATAGACATGGTAATTGCAAACTATTATTTAAAACACACACACAGAGACATGCATATTTACTGAGCTCAGTATAGGTAGTTTATAGTTATCATAGGCACTGGTGTTAGGGAACTTGGTGGTGTAGTATGAAAGACCCAAAAAAAGTTCGTTCCTAAGGCATGTAGTTTGAAGTTCTACTGTGATTCTCCATGCAGGATGAGCTCCAGATAAAATATAAAATTTTTAAACAATATAGATGACCAAAAAAATAAAATTAAATGACTTTATGTTCAATTTTTGTGATACAAGTACCATTTATCCTTGGCCTGATTTCCAAAGATTAGCATCTTTCAAAGTGTCTTATTCCATCTTCCGCTCTTCACCTCCTCCTTCAGTCTTTTGAAATATTTCAAATGTACCACTCCCCAGTTTAGTCAAATCTCAACATTTTGACACATGTGCTTCTTTTTAGTATTGACTTTAAGCGACGTCTTAAATATATAGTAAAAGAAAAAGCTCCCTTGATATTCTCCCCAATGTTTCCCTCCTCTCTTTCTTCAGAATTTAGTATTATACTATATGACTTTTTAGTATTTATCACTCCCAAAAGAGTTTTGAAAATTTTCCTGTATGTTAGATAGCTATAAATAATAGATTGTACTAATTACATATATTAAATTTCTGATACTCTTATACATATAATTCTGAATAATATACTTTTATTTAAAACTGTGTTTTTAGGTTTACTTAGTTGTTGTATTATGAAAATCTAACTTGTTAATTCTAACTACTCTCTAATATTCCATATGTGACTATGCCAAGTTATTAATCCATCTTCCTGGCAAAGTACATTTGGTCTGATTTCAATTCTTGCCCATGACAGACCATACTGCAATGAGTATCATTATAGGTGTCACTTTGTAGGATGTGTTTCTCTACGCTGGCTACAGATTGCAATACCTACATTATTGCCTGAGCCTCATCCTCAGAGATTCCTATTCATTTGTTTTTGGGGCAGGGTTTAAGTACTCATATTAAAGATGAAATAAATAGAAAACTCCTTAGGCATTTCAATTTATAATTAAATTGATAATCTATTGTTAAGTCAAGAGTATAGTTGCTGGGTCATAGAATATGCATATTTTAAAATTCGCTGTATTTATTGACATCTTATTTTCTCCTTAACAGTGTATTGTGTATTTCTGCTAAATTATATCCTTACCAGTACCTGGATTTGTCTCACTTTATTTTTGTTTGTTTATTTGTTAATCTAATTAGTTGAAATAGTATAGCAAGTGTTTTTTTTTTTAATATTGTAATACGTGAATTACTAGTGGGATGAGTTTTATTTTATTATACATTTAAATTTCCACTATTCTAAATTTCTAATTTATTAGTTTTGCTTATTTTTCAATTGGTTTTTTAATCTTATTTCTTATTTGTATGAGTTTTTAATATTATCCACATATTATTCCTTTATCAATTATATGTATTTCTGATATTTTCTTCAAGTATATGACTTTTTTTCATTTTGTTTACAGTTAATTTTTTCACACAAATATTTGATTTTGATATGGTCAATTTTATGTATTATTTTCATTATTACTTGTGTTATTACTGAGTTATTTTAGGAATTCTTACCTTTGCTGAGATTATAAAATGTATGTGCTATTATCTCTTCTAAAAGCTTAAAACTTTAGATTTTCACATTTAGATTATTAATCTAAATGGAATTTTTATTTGTGTATGCTACAAGTATATTATAGTGGCTGGATTTTAAATGGACAACAGATAGAAGCAAAATATGAGGCCAGAGTCCCATGTACTACTGCTGTAAATAGTATTGAAGGGGAGGCAGATTCTGAATTAAGTTGTGCTGTTGTACTTGGGAAGGTTTGGCATATGTGTTAGTTTGCTGGAATGCCATAACAAAATAACACAGACTAGGTGATTTAAACAACATAAATGTATTTTCTCACAGATCTGGAGGCTGAAAGTCCAAGATCAAAACATCAGCAAGTTTAGTTTCTTGCCTCTCTCCTTGGCATACAGATAGCTGTCTTTTCACTGTGTCCTCACATAGCCTTTTCTCTTTGCATTAGAGCCCCTGGTGTTTCTTTGTGTGTTGACATTTTCTCTTCTTATTGGGACACGAGTTAGATTGGATTAGTGCTCACCTTAATAGCCTCATTTTAACTTAATCACATCTTTAAATCCCTTATCTCCAAACACAGTCACGTTTTGGCGTACTGAAGATTAGGGCTTCAACCTATAAGTTGGAAGTCTGGGGGACACATTTCAGCCTATACAGGAAATGCTGACGTTGTTATACTTTTTAAGCCAATGTGGCATCTTAGGATCTCTTTTGCAGCAGTCCTGGTAGCTCAGGGCTCTCAAAGAGTGGAAGTGGAGACTGTTAAACCTCTGAATGGCTATGCTTTGAACTGATACAGTGCCACTTCTGCTTTATTTCATTGGTTGATGAAAATTACAGGGTCAGCACACATTCTAGGGGAAGGGAAATAGACATTATTTCTTGAAGGGAGGAATAGTATGCACATACAAGAAAAAAATTCTTGGTGGCCATCATTGAGGATAAACTACCACAGACAGTGAAAAGAAGAGGCCCTGTTTTGGAAGATCCTGAAGAGCAATTTCTCACTGGAGACTTCTTTCACTAAACAGAAGACGACTTGCAGAGAGATCTTATGTTCCTGTGGTGTTTTTAGGTTGGGTTGATTGTTTTCAGACAGAGAACTCACCTCACAGAATCTGCCAGAATTGTCTATAGCAGGAATCAGCAAGTTAGTGCTCATGGGCCAAATCTAGCCTACTGCCTATTTTTGTAAATAAAGTTTTATTGGAACACAGCCACACTCATTTATTCATATATTGTCTATGGATTTCCTGCTACATTGGCAGAGTTTAATAGTTGCAACAGAGATTGTATGACCCACAAAGCCGAAAATATTTACTATCCAGCTTTTTTCAGAGAAAGTTTGCCAACCACTGATCTACAATATTGAGAACATACTCTAAAGTGTTACTATTTTTGCAGGCAGCTAAGGCAACCTAGGGTGATGGATTAGGAGATAGCCTTGGTAATTGCCAAGCCACTAGTGAAGGTTGTGGAGACCATGTGGAATAAGGAACATTATTCAGAAAAGTCAGGGTAAGTGACAGTCTTTCTAGGGTCTCCAGATGCAGCAAATAAAATACAGGGCACTCAGTTACATTTGAATTTCAGATAAGTTTTTTTTAGTATAAGTATTCACTATGTAATCCTTTGGGTATATACCCAGTAATGGGATGGCTGGGTCATATGGTACATCTAGTTCTAGATCCTTGAGGAATCGCCATACTGTTTTCCATAATGGTTGAACTAGTTTACAATCCCACCAACAGTGTAAAAGTGTTCCTATTTCTCCACATCCTCTCCAGCACCTGTTGTTTCCTGACTTTTGAATGATCGCCATTCTAACTGGAGTGAGATGGTATCTCATTGTGGTTTTGATTTGCATTTCTCTGATGGCCAGTGATGATGAGCATTTTTTCATGTGTCTGTTGGCTGTATGAATGTCTTCTTTTGAGAAATGTCTGTTCATATCCTTTGCCCACTTTTTGATGGGGTTGTTTGTTTTTTTCTTGTAAATTTGTTTGAGTTCTTTGTAGGTTCTGGATATTAGCCCTTTGTCAGATGAGTAGATTGCAAAAATTTTCTCCCATTCTGTAGGTTGCCTGCTCACTCTGATGGTAGTTTCTTTTGCTGTGGAGAAGCTCTTTAGTTTGATGAGATCCCATTTGTCAATTTTGGCTTTTGCTGCCGTTGCTTTTGGTGTTTTAGACATGAAGTCTTTGCCCATGCCTATGTCCTGAATGGTACTACCTAGGTTTTCCTCTAGGATTTTTATGGTATTAGGTCTAACATTTAAGTCTCTAATCCATCTTGAATTAATTTTCGATTATGCTGCTATAAGGACACATGCACACGTATGTTTATTGCAGCACTATTCACAATAGCAAAGACTTGGAATCAACCCAAATGTCCATCAGTGACAGATTGGATTAAGAAAATGTGGCACATATACACCATGGAATACTATGCAGCCATAAAAAAGGATGAGTTTGTGTCCTTTGTAGGGACATGGATGCAGCTGGAAACCATCATTCTTAGCAAACTATCACAAGAACAGAAAACCAAACACCGCATGTTCTCACTCGTAGGTGGGAACTGAACAATGAGATCACTTGGACTCAGGAAGGGGAACATCACACACCGGGGCCTATCATGGGGAGGCGGGAGGGGGGAGGGATTGCATTGGGAGTTATACCTGATGTAAATGACGAGTTGATGGGTGCAGCACACCAACATGGCACAAGTATACATATGTAGCAAACCTGCACGTTGTGCACAAGTACCCTACAACTTGAAGTTTAATAATAATAAATAAATTAAAAAAAAAAAAAAAAACAAAGTATTCACTATGTAATATTTGGGACATATTTATGCTAAAAGTAACCGATTCCTGGTTGTTTATATTTTACTAATAGTTAACTGAATGTCCCATATTTTCTCTGGCCATGCTATGTCTAAAGCAGCAGAGAGTAGTGCTTAGGAGTGTGGACTCTGAACAGCGGCTGCGTAACTTCAAATATTGGCTCCATTTCTCCTTGGCTGAGTGACTTTCAGCAATGCATTTAGCTTTCTGTGCCTCAGTTTTCTCGTCTGTAATATGAAAAGAATAATAGTTTTTACCTCAAAGGGATTAAGTGAGGATTATGTGAGTTCACATATACAAAGAATTTAGATAGTGCCTGTCATAAAAACAAGTATTCCGTTTGTGTTTGCTGTTATTAATCCTGCAGCGAAATAAATCAGAATGAGAGAACTTGAATCTTCCTGGATGCAAGTGCTGTGAAGGAATGAAGAAACAGAGGCAGTGAGGCAGGTGTCACATCAGTAACAGTGACATGTCCAGGTCTTTTTAGTTGCTATTGACATAGACTGCAGGCTATTCTTAGAGAGTGCATTTTTGAGTATGCATCTGGTCTGAGATGCAGAGCCGCTTATTCTTAAAGTATCCTGGGATCTCAGAGTGACATTTTCATTTCAAATAATTGAGCAGAAGTAATGTAGTTGTTGCATAACAGGACATTTGTTAGAGTACTTTTTCTTAGTCAATATAGAAAATCTATATATCTTCGGTAGCGTTACTTTCTCTGATTGAAATGATGCCAACTATTTACCGTAATGGATTCTATTCTACAGGAGATTATTTCCTAAATTTCTGAGTGAATTGTGCTCTAGAAAACAAAACGACAGTAAAAATAATTTTCCTGTGCAATAATATATCTCAATTAATGAAATAACATTTATATTTGCAAAAGTCAGCTTACATTTTATACTTATGGCAGATTTTTCATAATGCATTTAAATCTAGGGCATAATGTGGTAATTTAGAAAATGACAGCAACCTGGAAACTAAGGTGAGAGAGATACATCTGCTCCAAATAGTGAAACCTGTTTTCTGTAACCTGATGTGGTTCATGCATCAGTCAGCTATGAGATGTAACAGTAGGTTTTAAACATTTGAGCTTGCCTTGTCAGAATGTAATAAAAATCTGGATCAAAAAGTATTCTCAAATACGGGTGTTTTCCTGTGATTAAAAGCAACTTATATATTCTTGTAAGCCAAGGATTTCATTTAAAATTATTTTAAAATATGTCTTGCTTCCTTATTTACTATTTAATTTTATTCTTTCATCTTTCTAACAATATGTTATTCACTCCCTTCTATATGCACACACAAATAGACCTCATTTTACAATGGAATTTTATATTTGCCATTTCAATATTCTATGGTTAAGTAGTCCTATCTAGTAGCCATGTGCTAGGAACAGAGGCAACAACATTCTCTTGGCCTGGGTGTTTCTTGTGCCAATACAAGGCTTTCATTTGTGCCCTGACAATAACAAATGGACTTACGGAAATGCTGAGTGGTTAGGAAAGAGATGTCATGAATGAATGGTCCTAGAATAATGCGACACAATGTAAATTATAAAATATTTCAGAAATAATGATTATGAGAAAAAATATTCACAGTTATTTCCAGGATTTGTTACAGATTTTAAGTGATGAGGAGTTTGGATGTATGTGCTTTTGAGTCAGCATCAACAAACAATTTGAAAACTAGTTCCTCTCTCCTCTCTCTCTGCCTATCATCTATCTTCATCATCATATATCTATTAAGGGGATAAATGTTACAGGAGGAATATTAAAGCAAATGAATATATATGAAAAAAATGGTAGGGAATGCAAAATCATGCAAAGATATAATATGTTTCTAAGCCAACACAATTTGGTTTGATACATGATCCTCTTATTTTACAATTTTAAAATGCATCTCACAGCTAAAGCCATTCTTTACTCCTCTCCTTGGGGAAATATGCAAAGACATGCACTTCCACATAGGCCTGCCCCATTGGAAGGTTTTTATTTCAATGCTATCAACTTCTATTCTCTCCAATCATTTTCCTTTTCTTCTCAGTATCCATTGTTTCCAGTAATTCACTTGAGTAATCTGAACATCACTGAGAACAACTGTGAGCGATTTTCTGCCTGCTGACTTTGTTGAGAATGGCTTTTTGTGATGGAGGCTATTTCTGACTCTATAGACAATTAATGAATTGATTGAAATTAAATTATTATCTCACACAGTCACATTGATAAGAAAATACAATTTTATTTTTTGTTGTACAGAAGTGCCCTTAAATCATATCTGGTAACCTTGATCACCAGTACTATGGACAATAGCAGTGTTTACCCTTTTCCAGTGCGGAGGAGCAGGGGAGGCAGCAGGATAAGCTCTCATTTCCCTTACTGATAGCCCAACTTCTTCTAGGTCAGTTATACTGTGATGGCCTTATTTTTTCTTTATTTGTCAGTGGCTATTCTATCACATAAGATATTGCACACAATTACTACTATATACTGTATTGCCTTCAATACAATGTATGCATAAGTTCATAGGATAAAAAACAACAAGTTTTTCATACATAGTCACTGATGTGTTTGATTTACTTGGTCAAAGTAAATGAGAAAAAGTACACAACTAGATCAATGTGATTTAAAGGAATCAACTATTTAATAAACTTTATAATATATATATATTTATTAGCACTTTCTCTGACAGGTATTGAGGTATTTATTTATACTAATTCATTTAATCTTTTAACAACTCTTTTATTGTTCCCCTTATTTTACAGAAGATGTTGCTTAGAAAGAGTACATTTACGTAAATTGCCCAAGGCACAAAGCTAAAAAGTAGTAAAGCCAAAATTTGTACTTGGCTTATGATGTTCTTAAGTTTATGCTTATATACATTACACTACACCAACATCTACCTTTTCCCTCTGTAAAATTCTGTTCAACTGCAATAAGATTTTTGCCTCAGTGTGAGATGAAGTTTGTATTACATCTTGCTTCATAACTCCAGCAATGGAAAAACTGTGGGATTTGCATGAGGTGGATGATGCAAGAGGCAATACTAAATGAGCAGAAGAGAACATACTGCCTCTCCTTTACCTTATAAAGTCTCTCCTGAAAGGAACTGGAGAAGAATGCAATTAAACTGTAGTATTCTTTGTGTAGAAAAATAAATAAATATATAAAAAGTATTGGGGAATGAACAGGAGACTCAAGAGACCGCTGAGGTATGTGAAAGAGGGGAAGGAGAATTTTAATTCTTTTTGTTTTTGTTTTTCACGTTATGAATGTGATTCTATTTTTTAACATTTTCTTGAGATTACATTAAAGATTTAAATGATTTCTAAATTACTTTTAGAAACCAGACTGAGGTAACTGAGAAACCAAACTGAGAAACTCTCTAGTTTTGGGATGTAACCAGCTCCAAAGTTTTAAAAGGAATGCCTAATAATGTGTTTTACAAATATTTAAAAATATATTACTACTGCTGCTACTACTGCTAGTTTTAAATATAATCACACAGCTTTTATCTAAAATTTAGTTTAACTCATATGTTAACATTTCTTAATTAGTCTTCATAGAAACTCTGTATTGTTAATATTATTCCATTTCACCAATGCCCTTTTAGTATTTATCTCTTTTATTTATTTATTTTTTAAAATAAATAGAACTTTAAAATAATTATTTTAAATAACGTGTCTTTTAAAAAATAAATTATTTTAAGATAATTATTTGTTGACAAATTATAATTGTATATAATTATGTGGTAAACAGTGATGATATGATATCTGTATAGAGCATGGAATGATTGAATCAAGTTAATTAACATATCCATCACCTTAAATACTTACCATTTATTCCTTCTAACTGTAACCGTGTATCCTTTGACTAAAGTCTCCCCATTCTCTCCACCTCCCTGCCTCTGAGGACCACCATTCTGCTTTTTGCTTCCTTGTTTAATTGTTTTAGATTCCCACTGACTCCCGGCCTACAGGGTTTCTGCTGAGAAATCTGCTAGCTGTATTGGAACACCCTTGCCTATCATATGTTTCTTCTCTCTTGCTGATTTCAGACATTTTGTTTGTCTTTGACTTTTTAACAGATTGAATATTGTGTGTCTTGGTGAACTCCTTTTTGGGTGAATTTGATTGAATATCTCTATACTTCATGTATCTGGATGTTGACACCTTTTCCCAGATTTGGGAAATTTTCAGCTATCATCTCTTTATAAATATACTTTCTGGCTGTTTTTCTTATATAAATGTTTGGTGCCTTGATGGTGTCCCATAATTTCTTCAGATTTTCTTCACTTTTTTTCTACTCTGACTGGATAATTTCAAATATACTGTCTTTCATCTCACTGATTCTTTGTTCTACTTGATTGAGCCTGTTGTCAACACTTTCTATTTAATTTTTTTATGCAGTCATTGTGTTCTTCATGTCTAGGATTTTTATTTGGCTTTAAAATACCATTTATATTTCTTTACCAAACTGATTGTTTTGTTGTGTATTGTTTTGCAAATTTTATTTACTTTTCTATCTGTATTTTTTTGTAGTTCATTGAACTTCCTAAAGAGAACTATTCTGAATTCTTTATTCGGCATTTCATAGGTCTACATTACTTTAGGGTCCATTGTTGGAACTTCATTAGTTTATTCTGGAGGTGTCATAATTCTGATTCTTTGTAATCCATGAGACCTTACATTTGCAACTGCACATTTGAGGAGATAGCCATGTCTTCCATCCTTCACAGGAGTTCTTTTGCAGGGAAATACCTTTACTATGAAGTTGAAACTGTTATTCTCGGTGGGTCAGCTGGTAATAACACTAGGCAGGTAGTACTTGCTGTTAGGTTTGCTAGCTCTCTGGAAGGCTGCCTTTGCTCTGGGGTTGGATGGGGCTGCTGGCTGGGCTCTACTGTTCACTGGACTCACTGACTGGGTGTTGTAATTACCTCTGGGAAGCTGGGGCACAGGGTATATTACCTTGCTGGTCAGTACCATTTGAGTTCTGCAGTTTTGGCAGGGCTGCAAGTTGGGTTGCAAGATTAGATGGAACCGAGACTTGGAATGGCCAAACCCAGCTGCTAGACTTGGTAGAAATGCATGATTGAGGTTTGCCTCCCTGCTTGGGTAGACAGTTGCAATGGGCTTTGAGGCAGGGCCAGGATGCTTTTTGAACATCTGGGTGATGTAACTCTCACCTTTGCATTTGCTGAAAGGCACTGTGATGTGTATCTCACTATCTGGACAGAGCCTTAGGGTGGGGTCTAAGTCTGGGCATGGAGGTTGGCCTTCTAGGAACTCAAGCTAGACTGAACTTTCCACTGTGCTTCTGGGAGTGGCCAACTCAGCACTGCTTATGAGCTATGCTGCTTGTACCTCTGGGCGCCATTGCTGGCAGTAATACAGGAATACCACTACGATGTCCACACTGTTCCCTTTGAAGAATACTTCCTGTCTTTGTTTTTCTTCCTTTCTTTCTGTCATAGCTAGAATATACCATGATCCAGGCTGCCACCTTTTTTCTTTAATACTATCTGGTTCATTCAAGCAATTAACACTTTTTGTGCTAGAGTGGTAGTCCAGAAAGGCAAACACAGTATTTCACAGAAATAACACTATATTGATTCACAAAATTAGCATTGTTAGGAACATCTTTTACACATTTTTCTTTAGCAATTATATAACATGGCAGGATAATATTTTTAAAAGTTTTCTGCAATTATTTCAACCCCTCTGCAAGATAGATGTAATACTATCATGGTGGCTATTGATACTCAAGGAAGTTAAATATCTTGCATAAAACAAAGTCTATTACTACTTTTGGAAATATGAAGTAGCTGTACTTTTTTCTCCTCAAGTACAAGTAAAATGCTCACCATTATATAATGAAATAATCTAAGAAGTCTCTGAAAGGTGACAGGAAGAAGGCAGACCACTCTCAACTTTGGAACTCAAGAACCAGCATGGTGGTGTGTTCCCAGGGATTTTCTGTTGGTCCAGATATCTCAGACTTGGAGTTGAAGATGCAGGCAATTGGTAAATGCCACCACGTGCAGACACAAATGGCCTGAACAAAAATCTGTGCTTTCAAGTCAAAGGACCAAGAAAGGGGTAGACAAGCAAGACGGAACAATTTTAGATAATAACAAGCATCACAGGAAAAAAATAAAACATAATTTCATCCCTGCCCATGTCTGCAAAGGCTGAGTGAGAATCCTAGACTTCAACTGTTACCCTGCTGTAATGAAGTGTTCCCATCTTCCCACCAGACTGGGGTCAGATAGTGCTGAGTAGTGAAACAGACTTTTATCCCATCTGATAATAATGAGGCATCCCACTGTCTCTCCACTGGGGTTGTAGAAGAGAAGGCCCAGTGAAGAGTCAGCTCTTTTACCATCACACAGCAATAATGAGACCAACCCCCACCCAGGTGGTGTCAATGGAAGCCATGTGGGGAGCAATAACAAGACATTGCTATTTTTTCCATCCAGCAAGGAATCACTGGAGGCTTTGTGGGGAGCTGGACTCCTACACTCACCTAGCAGTAATGAAGAGTGTCAACAGAGGTCAAATGGGGGAAACTAGACTTCTACTCTTTTGGGCAGTAATGAGGTAGTGCCTCATCATCCCCTACCATGATTTATATCAAATTCCATCTTCAATTCTTTTTAGCTTTTAAAATTAGGAGTTTCAGTATGATCTATACCATATTCTTTAAGCAATGCTCTCTAAATTGGGGCATGTTCACCCTGGGGGATGTGCAATATGATTCATTGGCATGTATAATTAAAATGTTAAGATTTCTATTAATATTTGGTTATTTCATTCTTTTAAATGTCTAGGGTCTACTGCTCATTTTTAAAGTAAATGATGTATATGCATATATGATAGTATATGTATATCATTAATATGTAAAAACACATAGATTGGGGATGTATGGTTGATTTTTTTAACTGGCTGGATACATTCTGTTAATGTTTGGAGAAAAATGTTTTAAACCCTTAGCATCTAAAATCCTTTCTGCCAATAAAAATCCTTTCAGCCCACAAAATGGGCTGATGTCTTGGGGTTGGGATAAGTATTTAGGAGAGTGAGAAGGGCATGCCTTAAAGGGAGATTTAGAAGGCTGCAGGTGAAAAATATGGTTTCGCCTATGATTACTCTGATTGGACACAAAGACATACTTAATGACAGAGTTCCAACAATAACTTTAATATGTAACTATTTTAAACCTTTAGGCCTAAGGATAAGAGCAATAAAAGCACTAAAGGTGGAATTCATCCAAAGTACCAGGAATTGCCTGCACATGAGAAGAGATGAAAGGGAGCAGGACATCACCAGGGTTTTCTGTATCATCCCATCTGACGTCTTAGAGGATATGATGCAGGTTGTAAAGGTACTTCTAAAACTAAAAGTTGGATTAATTCAACCTATACATTATGTCTCTAAGACCTAAGGAAATCACTCTTGAGTTACATTTAATGAATGATATTAACACATCTAAAGAAAGAATGATTCAGAGAGAAAAGTGGATAGCCTAGGAAATTTCGATTCAGAAGGTGAAGATTTGCCAGATTATTTAGTGAGTACTGCTTCAGTAAGGAAGACCCTAGATTTTGAAAATAAAAGCAAACTTTTTAATTTAACTTTCCAAAATTAAGTGTAACACCATCACTAACACCACCACTACCACCATCACCCCCACCACCACCACCATCACCCCCACTACCACCACCATCACCCCCACCACCTTCTGCCCTGGATCTTCTATTTTACACTTATCAACCTTCTGCTGAAAAAAAAAAAATGGGTTCCCACTATTTTTCTAATGAGAGCTCAAAGTTCTCTATCATTACTCTCTGCCAGACACGTTTGGGTGCTTTCCATGCATTAGTTCATTTAATTCTTAGTATATGCTGAAGTGGAAGCCATTTTTAGTCCCATTGTACAAATGAAGGAGCTTGATCACAGAGAAACTAAGAAATTTGCTTATGACGAAACTGTGAGTAAGTAACAGAGCTGGGAGTCACACTGGGAGAGTAACAATTCCCAGTCTGAGTTCTTAATTACTTTGAAATGGGTATGGATATGAGACAAGGGAAGCAATGCAAGGGAGTATTATTACTTAATCATTAGAATAATGTGATGTCTGCTGTTCTGAGTTAATGAATGCTCAATAAGGTTTTATGGTCTGAGGTACATGGATTGGTCTTGTGCAAAGTAAGTTCGAAGGACTACATCACAGAGACAGATCTGTCTGGGTTACTAAGAGTGTCTGAACTTTAGGCTTGTACTGAAGGTACTTTAAAAAGGACTACTTACAAGACCCTCCTGTATGAAAGCACCATTAGAACAGTCCCGCCAACCATTCAACCTCTATTATGGGACACTTCATTAGAAAATATGATGCAAATATATCCTCTAAATGTGTTTTCTATAGATTATTTATGGTTTTTCAGAGACTTGAATGTACTATCTTTTTCTATGTAAACCCTTTTTTTGTTAATTCTAACTTTTGCTCCAAACAGTATTATCTGCTGCCTCTAATAACTCAAGATTAGATATGAAAATAATCAAGCTGTTAATAGGGTAATACTGTAAAGAATAATTGCAGAGTTTTTGTTTTATTTTATTTGGCCCAACTGTAGGACTAAAACATATTTTAAAAAGTAAAGTTGAATATTTGATAAACTTCTGATTATGCTAGGGCAGTTCTTTTCTTTGGAAACTCACTCCTGAGAGTTGGCTGTGTCAGTTCCTATGGGCAGATCAGCTGGTAGGCTATTTTCTTCTTGGCAATTAAAAAAATAGCTTTCAAATCGTTGCA
Source organism: Chlorocebus sabaeus (assembly GCF_047675955.1). Taxonomy (NCBI): domain Eukaryota; kingdom Metazoa; phylum Chordata; class Mammalia; order Primates; family Cercopithecidae; genus Chlorocebus; species Chlorocebus sabaeus. The sequence continues at coordinate 63,185,176 of NC_132924.1, forward strand.
GTAGTTTTGAAAGTGACTTACTCTTTCTGTGCTCCCTTCTTTCTCCAAAATATGTCTCAGGTGAACCCAAGATCATGGGCTGTGCAATGTTTTCTTATAGCTCTTCAGCTTCCTTCTGGCTGGAATGATTATCTGGAGACTTGGGCTCATCAGCAGGCACATCCATTAAAACAACTAAAGCCGAACAATCAGGCCTAAATCCTCACTAGTCTTCCCCAAAACCTGCAATACCATGTACCCAACTAGCTTTCCAACTGTTTCCCATTTCACATGCTTACCTAAAAAGTTTCCATACTGGGCATAGTTCTCTTCAATTTCTTTCATCAGTGCTTATAGTTTTTATTGTAGATATATTTCACTTCTTCCTTTAAGTTAATTCCTAGGTTTTTAATTTTATGTATGACTATTGTAAATTATATTACTTAATTGTTTCTTTTTCACATTGTTCACTGTTGGTATATAGAAATGCTCCTGATTTTTGCATGTTGATTTTGTATCCTGCAACTTTACTAAATTTGTTTATCAGTTTGAATAGCTTTCCTGTGGAGTCTTCACATTTTTCCAAATATAAGATCAGCCAGCTTTCCTTGGTACTTTCTCTTGCCTACTTATCTTTAATTATTTCTTTCCTCACTACTCTGGTAATTGACCTTTGCCATCCCATACTGGCTTTTTAAGTCAGTCAGACCAAGGAAGATGGTCTTCCAGTTTTGGCAGCTTTCACTAATTGCTTCTGGGCATTGAAATGACTGCTTTTCTGACTTAATCAAATAATTAATTTCCCACTGCCTTCCTTTACCCAACTTAGTAAATGCATCACAATTTAAAAAGAACAGAAGAATGGAAGGAAGGAAGAAGGAAAGAAGGAAGAAAGACACATGAAACAATTGATAATGTATCAATAATTTGGCTGCTTTCCAAATATTTATTTTTCTCTCTTCCCTACAGAATATAGCTAAATCCATTTACTAATGCTTATCAAAGGAAATACAAATAATTAAATAAATATTTATTTAGTTTTCTAGCGTTTATTTTTACTAATGGATAATTGTAAGACCTAATATATCTAATTTTTGTTTTTAGAAATTAAAAAATAATTTGTGGGAACATAGTAGGTGTATATATTTATGTGATAAATGAGAAGTGTTTATATAGGCATGCAATGTGAAATAAGCACATAATGGAGAATGGGGCATCTATATCTTCAAGCATTTATCCTTTGAGTTACAAACAATCCAATTACACTCTATTTTATGATATGCAATTAGTTATTATTGACTATAGTCATCCAGTTGTGCTACTTGATGTGATCCCACTTGTCCATTTGTGCTTTGTTTGCTTGTGTTTGTGGGGTATTGCTCAAGAAAGCTTTGCCCAGACCAATATCCTGGAGATGTTTCCCAATATTTTCTTGTAGTAGATTCATAGTTTGAAGTCTTATATTTAAGTCTTTAATCCATTTTTATTTGATTTTTGTATATGGTGGTAGATAGAGGTCTAGTTTCATTCTTTTGCATATGGAGATCTACCTTTAGCAGCACAATTTATTGAAAAGACTATTGTTTCCCCAGTATGTATTTTTGGCTCCTTTGTCAAAATGAATTCACTGTATGTGTGTGGATTTGTTTCTGGGTTCTCTATTCTGTTCCTTTTGTCTGTGTGTCTGTTTTTATGCCAGTACCATTCTGTTTTGGTTACTATGTCTCTGTAGTATAATTTGAAGTCAGGTGATGTGATTCCTCCAGTTTTGCTCTTTTTGCTTAGAATAGTTTTGGCTATTCTGGGTCTTCTTGGGATTGTTTTTCTATTTCTGTGAAGAATGTCATTGACATTTCGATAGGGATTGCATTGAATCTGTACCTTGCTTTGTGTAATATGAACATTTTAACAATATGGATTCTTTCAGTCCATGAACATAAAATACTTTCTCCATTATTTTTGTTCTCTTCAATTTGTTTCATCAGTGCTTATAGTTTTTATTATAGATATATTTCACTTCTTTATTTAAGTTAATTCCTAGGTTTTTAATTTTATGTATGGCTATTGTAAATTATATTACTTGTTTATTTTTCACATTGTTCACTGTTGGTATATAGAAATGCTCCTGATTTTTGCATGTTGATTTTGTATCCTACAACTTTACTAAATTTGTTTTTCAGTTTGAATAGTTTTCCTGTGGAGTATTTACATTTTTCCAAATATAAGATCATATCATCTGCAAATACGGATAATTTGACTTCTTTCTTTCCAACTCACATGCCCTTTATTTCTTTCTCTTGTCTGATTGCTCTAACTAGGACTTCTAGTACTATGTTGAATAACAGTGGTGATGGTAGGCATCCTTGCAACGTTTCTGATGTAAGAGGAAAGGCCTTCTATTTTTCCACATTTAATATGATACTTGCTGTAGGTCTGTCATATATGGCTTTTGTTATGTTGAGGTATGTTCCTTCCATGGCCAGTTTTTTTAGGATTTTTATCAGGAAGAGATGTTGAATTTTATCAAATGCTTTTTCAGCATCAGTTGAAATGATCATATGATTTTTGTCCTTCATTCTGTTGATATGATATAGCAAATAGATTGATTTACATACGTTGAACTGTCCTTACATCCCTGGGATAAATCACACTTGGTAATGATGAATAATCTTTTTAATGTATATTTGAATTTGGTTTGCTAGTATTTTGTTGAGCATTTTTTCTCATGAGAAATATTGGCCTGTAGTTTTCTTTTTTGATGTACCTTTGTCTGGTGTTTGGTATCAGGGTAATATTGACCTCACAGGATGAGTTTGGAAGTATGCTCTCCTCCTCGGTTTTTCAGAATAGTTTGAGTAGGATTAGTATTAATTTGTCTTTAAATGTTTGGTAGAATTCAGCAACGAATCCATGATGTCCGAGGCTTTTCTTTACTGGGAGACTTTTTATTATGACTTCAATCTCATTACTTGTTAGTGGTCTGTTCAGGTTTTGGATTTCTACCTGGTTCAATCTTGATAGGTTGTATATATCTAGGACTTTGTCCATTTCTTCTAGATTTCCCAATTTATTGGCACATAGTTGCTCATATTAGCCACCAATGATTTTTTGAATTTCTGCAGTATCAGTGGTAATGTCTCACTTTTCAACTCTGATTTTATTTGTGTGGGTCATTTCCCTTTTTTTCTTCATCAGTCTAGCTAAAGATTTGTCAATTTTATCTTTACAAAAAACCAACCTTTTGTTTTGTTGACTTTTGTATTGTCTTCCTCATTTCAAGTTATTTTATTTTTACTCTGATTCTTATTTTTTCTTCTACTAATTTTGAGTTAAGTTTTCTATTGCTTTTCTAATTTTTAAGATATGTCATTAAGTTGTTTAAAATTTTTTCTCTTTTTTGATGCAGACATTTAGAGCCATAAATATCCCTCTTAGTGCTGCTTTCACTCTATTCTATAGGTTTTGGTATGTTGTGTTTCCATTATTATCTGTTTCAAGAATTTTTTCAATTTCCTTCTTGATTTTTTCATTGACCCAATGGTCATTCAGGAACATATTGTTTAATTTTCATGCATTTGTATAGATTCCAAAATTTCTCTTTTTTATGAATTTCTAATTTTATTTTACTGTGGTCAGAAAAGATTCTTGATATTATTTTATTTTTGAATATTTTGAGACTTATTTTATGAACTAACATATGATATATCCTTGAGAGTAATCCATGTGCTGAAGAAATGAATATGTATTCTTAAGTTCTTGGATGAAATGTTCTGTAAATATGTATTAGATCCATTTAGTCTATAGTGCAGATTAAGTCTGATCTTTCTTTTTTGATTTTCTGTCTAAAAGATTTGTCAAATGCTAAAAGTGGAGTGCTGAAGTTTCTAGCTATTATTGTATTGGGGCCTAACTGTTTAGTTCTAATGATATTTCCTTTATATATCTGGGTGCTCTAGTGTTGGATAAATATGTATTTAAAATATTATATCCTCTTACTGAATTGATCCCTTTATTATATAGTGACCTTTTTGTCTCTTCTTATAGTTTTTGTCTTGAAATCTATTTTGTCTCATATAAATATAATGACTCCTGATCTTTTTTGGTTTCCATTGGCAGGGAGTATCTTTTTTCCATCCCTTTATTTTCAGTCTATGTATGTCTAATTTAGAGGTGAAGTTTGCTTCTTGTAGGCAACAGATCAATGGGTCTTGTTTTTCCATCCATTCATCTAGTCTATGTATTTTGATTGAAGAATTTAATTTTCATTCAATGTTACTATTGAATATTATTATTGATGTTATTTTATGAGTAAGAAATTACACCCACCATTTTGTTATTTGTTTTCTGGTTGTTTAACGGTCTTCTCTTTCTTCCTTTTTTCCTTCCTGTCTTCCTCTAGTGAAAGTGATTTTCTCTGGTGATATGATTTAGTTATTACTTTTTATTTTTTGTGTATCCATGGTATGTTTCTCAGTTTGAGGTTACCATAAGGCTTGCAAATACTATCTTACAATCCATTATTTTAACCTGACAACAGCTTCACGCTATTTGCATTAAAAAAAAACTAAAAAACTCTATGCATTAGCTTTGTCCCTCCCTTTTAAACCTTCTGCAGTTTCTATTTATATTTTATTGTACTATGTCTTGAAAAGTTGTTATACTTGTTACTTTTTATTGGTTCATCATTTCATCTTTCTACTTAGGATAAAACTAGTTTATATACCACAGTTACAGTGTTATAATATTCTGTGTTTTTCTGTGTACTTACTATTACCAGTAAATTTTGTACCTTCAGGTGATTATTTATTGCTCATTTATGTTCCTTTCTTTCTGGTTGAAGTACTGTCTTTAGCATTTCTTTTAGGATGAGTCTGGTATTGATAAAATCCCTCAACTTTTTTTTTTTATTTCTCTATGTTTGAAGGATAGTTTTGCTAGATATACTATTCTAGGGCAGACTTTTTTTCCTTCACCACTTTAAATATATCATGCCACTCTCTCCTGGTATGTAAGGTTTCCACTGAAAAATCTGCTGCAAGATGTATTGGAGCTCCATTGTATGCTATTTATTTCTTTTATCTCACTGCTTTTAGACTCCTTTCTTATCCTTGCCCTGTGGGAGTTTGGTTATTAAATGTGTTGAGATTGTCTTCTTTGTATTAAATCTGCTTGGTGTTCTATAACCTTCTTATACTTGGATATTGATATCTTTCTCTAGGTTTAGGAAGTTTTCTGTTATTATCCCTTTGAATAAAACTTCTACTCCTATCTCTTTCTCTACCTTCTCTTTAAGGCCAATAACTCTTAGAGTGGCCCTTTTGAGGCTATTTTCTAGATCTCGTAGACATGCTTCATTGTATTTTATTCTTTTTTGTTTTGTCTCCTCTGATTGTGTCTTTTCAAATAGCCTTAAAGCTCATTCATTCATTCTTCTGCTTGATTCATTCTTCTATTAAAGGACTCTGATGCATTCTTCAGTATGTGCATTGCATTTTTCAGCTCAATAATTTCTGCCTGATTCTTTTATTATTTCAATCATTTTGTTAAATTTATTTGACATAATTCTGAATTCCTTCTCTTGAATTTCTTTGAGTTTTTCAACAAAGCCATTTTGAGTTCTCTGAGAGATCACATGTCTCTATTTCTTCAGGATTGGTTTCTGGGGTCTTATTTAGTTCATTTTCTGAGATAATGTTTTCCTGGGTGGTGTTGATGCTGGTAGATGTTCATCAGTGTCTGGGCATTGAAGAATTAGGTATTTATTGTAGTCTTCACTGGCTGGGCTTGTTTGCAGCCATCCTTCTTGGGAAAGCTTTCTAGATGTTTGAAAGGACTTGAGTGTTGTGATCTTAGCTGTATCTGCTTCAGGAGCACCCCAAACCCAATATCTCTGTGGTTCTTGCAGACTAGTAGAGGTACTGCCTTCATGGTTTTGGGCAAGATCTGGGAGAATTCTCTGTATTACCAGGTACAGACTCTCATTCTCTTTCCTTACTTTCTCCTAAACATACAGAGTCAGTCTCTCTCTCTCTCTCTCTCTCTCTCTCTCTCTCTCTTCTGTTCTGAGTCACCTAAACCTAGGGATGAAGTGACATAAGCACCCCTGTGGCCACTATGACTATGACTGTGCTGGGTCAGATCTTAAGCCAGCACAGTGCTAGGTCTTGCCCAAGGCCTGCTGTAACTACTCCCTGGATACTGCCTACATTCACTGAAGGTTGTGGGGCTCTACAATCACCAGGTGTCAAAACCAGCCAGGCCTGTGCCCTTCCTTTTAGGGCAGTGTGGTTCCCAAAGCCTTGGGTGGGTTCAGAAGTGCCATATGAGAGTCAGGAACTAGATATAAAAAACCTTAGAAGTCCACCCAGTGTTCTGTTGTACTGCAGCTGAGCTGTCACTCAAACCGCAAGATGCAGTCCTTCCCACTCTTGCCTCCCCCTTCCAAAAGCAAAGGAGTTTTTGGAAAAAAGCCTCATCGCATAGCCACTGCCACCCCAGGCCACGAGGAGTACTGCCGGACTACCACCAATGCTCACTTAGGATCCAGGGTCTCTTAAGTAAGCTTCTCATGAATGCTGCTGCCTGGCCTGAGACTTATTCTTCAGGGTATTAGGCGCACCTCTGGCCTAGGGCTGGTTCAGCGATGCCTCTAAGAGTCAAGTCCTGGAATTAGGGAACCCAAGAACCCACTTAGTGCTCTATCCCCTGTGACCATGTTAGTACCTAAAGTGTCAACACAAAGTCCTCTTTACTTTTCTCTCTGCTTTTCTCAAGCAGAAGTAGTTTTGCCCCATAGCTACCACAGCTGTATGCTGAGTCTCACCTTAAGTTAGCTGGTCTCAGAGGCTCACCTATGGCTCTCAATGTAGTATCTGGGTATCACTGCTGTCTATTTGTGACCCAAGGGTTCTTTGGTTAGCAGGTGATGTATGCTGCCAGGACTGGGTCTGTTCCTCCAAGGCAGTGGGTCCCCTTCTGGCCCAAGATGTGTCTAGAAATGTCATCTGAAAACTAGGGCATGGAACGGGAGCCTCATTACTCTGACCACTCCCTATCCTGCTGTGGCTGAGCTGGTATCCTAAATACCGGAAAAAGTCCTCCCCACTCTTCCTCCCTGCCCTCCCCAAGCAAAAAGAAGGGGTCTCTTTTGAAGCTTAAAGCTGTGCAGTCTGGGGTTATGAGCGTGGTGATGCAAGCACTCCCTTGACTGCTACAGCTGGTGTCTAAATATGTCATGTCCCCCAACCTGACCGAAAGTCCACTGTCTCTGGGCCTAGTGTAGCACTAGGACTCACCTAAAATTTTCAGTCTTTATGGCCAAAGATTGCCTTTCAAGTTTACTCAGTGACACAGAATGCTGTAGCCCTTGGTGGTGAGGTTTGTAGGCACTCAAGTTTGGACTCTGTGGCTAGTGCTGTCTTGATTAAATGTTCTTTCCATGGGCAAGGGTCAGCTGAGTTTGATCCAGTTTTCCTTTCTGCTCTAACAGGACAGCACTGAGTTCAATGACTCATAATTGCTGTGTTCTCCCTCCCACAGTGCCCAGAGATGCTCTCAGCATCAAGCCACAGATGTGGAGGAGGCAGGTGGGGAGTCAAAGAGGGGTGGTGTTGGTTATTCAGGCTGTTTTTTTTTTTTTTCCTTAAATATCCTGTTCTTCTTTTGATAATATGAAGGTAAAACCAGGTACTGTGAGTGATAAACTGATTTTTGGTTCTTATGAAGGTGTTATTTTCTGTGTAGATACTTGTTAACTTGGTGTCCTAGCAGTGGAAACAGTCAACAAAAGTTTCTATTCCACCATCTTGCTCCTCTCATTTTAGACTTAATATATTGACTGTAAATGTTTGTCTCTGGAAATATTGACTGTATCCACATCAATACTAAGAAAATAAAATATAATCATAGAGATCAAAACATATTTAATATAGAGATAATGGGGGTTTAAACTGTAATTGAAATAAGTGATACGTCTTAATGTTAGAAGTTTAGACTGACCCTAATTTATGATTTGCTATTTGGTTCTTGCTGTTGGGTCATTATTTCCTATTACTGTGTAGGACTAAAGGTAGAATAGTATGGTTATGCAAAGTCACTATTTCAAGAAGCTTGAGGCAGTTTTACAATAATATAAATGTCATCATTATACTTTTTACCTGAAATTGGATAGAAATAATTTTATTTTCTTTACGTAGAAATGAGGAAATGAAAACAGAAATTTTTGGTGAGTCCACAAAATCTAAATACCAGTATTAGAAATGTTGCTTCTTTAGAATGTATTTCTCACCATTAAAAACTGCCATGACTTGAACATCCAAATGTGGCAAGAAGAAACACTTTTGGTGAGAAAAATTTTATTAAAGATATTTTTGATAGCAAATGCATAGGAGACAAGTTCATAGGAATTGCGTGAATCCAAGGTAAAGTTGCTGAAGGATTGTCTACTTTGAAATTTAAACTCTGAGACTCATTGAACCATAAAATAAGTTTTCAAAGTTTGCTCCCTTCCCTTGTATCCTGTTGACTTTTCAGGGCCTTCTAAAGGTGATGTTCAGCCAAGAGTTATCTCAGAGCAGCAATCTTACCCCCAAAATTATCATCTCCCATTCTTTCCCTTAAATAGAGCACAAATTCTTATTTATTCCAAATGTAGCTACTGAGGGCTACCAGTTCCATGGGAAATTTTCTGATAAATTTATGTTAAGTCTATTTCCTAAATATATATGTTGTTTTATAAGGAATAAATTCTTAACACAAATGATTTGCTGTCTAATGCTGAAATGTCAGACATTTGTAGCAGATTGATAGGAGGAATATTAGGGACATATAACCCAGGTAATAAACATATTTAATCACCTATAAAAGTTGCATTCTTTTTTCTTGCTTTTTAAGTTTTTTGTATACTAATTATACCTCAAAACTGAAAATAAGAACCCCCACAAATTACCTCACTAGGCTTACTATGCATGCTTCCTAAACTTTGACCAGTTGAAATTTTACACTGTGGTTCTAGAAAGTGTAGAAATATTCTGCTAAGGGCTAGGACAAATTATATTAGTAACTCCAAATGAATCATGTTTCTCATTATAGGTTCCTTCTGTAACCACTATGGGTTTGGTCATGTGACTTGATTTGTCTAATGGGTCATCTGCACATATGAACACAAGCAGAGGCTTGTGCTTGTACATCATGGTTTTCTTCTTGAAGCCCAGGATGCCCAAGATAGTCTGCTGGATAGGCTAGGTGAAGGAAAACCAAGGCACCTTGCGAGTGCCAGGCAACTACCAGCCACAAAGCGTGTGGCCCTCTGGGACCAGCCAGGCTCCAGCTGCCCTACCAGCAAACTGCAACTAGATGAGTGAGTCAAGTCACATAACATGGAGCAAAGACAAGCCATCCCAGCTAAGCTCTGCCTAAATTATCAACCCAAATAACTGTAGTAAGATAAGTAATTCTTATTTCAAGCCACTAAGTTTTGGAGTTGTTTCAAAACACTAGATAACCAAGCAGTGTCTGCTAGAAATTGTATTTGTAATTTTCCCAAAACTGGGTGATTTTTTGTCATTATTCACACAATTATGTTGGATAAATGATCGCCTTTGAGACTCAGTTTTCTAGTCAGTACAATAAGAATGATGTAAATATTTTATATTTAATTTAAAAAAAAATTACACAGGTTATTGGGTCTGTGTATTTCAGAGGCAGAGAGAGAAATTTGTGGGGATAAAGTCACAAGAATACCAGCTGGCAGAAATTGAATTACCTTCCTTTGTATAAGTAATATCCAGTCTAGTCTTAAATGCTATAGGATGAGATAAGAGAAAGATAGCTCACATTCCAAAATAAAAGCAAAAATATAAAATTCTCAGAATTGAATGTGACAACAAGTGGACAAAACTGAAAATAGAAAAATGTAAAACTTTATATTAGAGGGCATAAAAGAAGACTGGAATAAGTGGAGAGACAGGTCAGTTTTCTAGAAAGACATGATATTGTTAAGCTGCTGATTATGTTCAAATTCATACATTTAATTTTAGTCAATATTCTATTTTTCCTTTGTTTGAACCTGAAAGGCTGATATTGTAGACCATTTAAAAGAGTAATATATGGACTGGGTGCTGTGGCTCACGCCTGTAATCCCAGCACTTTGGGAGGCTGAGGAGGGCAGATCATGAAGTCAAGAGATTAAGACCATCCTGGCCAACATAGTGAAGCCCCGTCTCTACTAAAAATACAAAAATTAGCTGGGCATGGTGGCGTGTGCCTGTAGTCCCAGCTGCTCAGGAGGCTGAGGCAGGAGAATCGCTTGAACCCAGAAGGCAGAGGTTGCAGAGATCCGAGATCATGCCACTGCACTCCTGCCTGGAGATAAAATGAAACACTGTCTCAAAAAAAATGTATATATATACACACACACATACACACACACACAGTTCTTAGCCACTTTCATGTATATACATATACATATATATACACACACACATATATAGAGAAATACATACACACACACATATATGTGTGTGTATATATATATGTATATGTATATATATGAAAGTGACTAAGAACTGCAGCTAGAAAATAGAACAAAAACACTGTGGAAAATATAAAAATGTTGGAAATTATTGTAATTGAAATAGTATAGTTCTGGCATCCTCTTTCTTAGATAACATTTTTGCTTTCTAGTTCATTTAGAAAATAGAAGTCATTAGAATGAAATTTCCATATGATCTTACCATTAAGCATGTCAACCTGCCTGTATCAGACCAGATTCTTTGTCTCCTCTCCCGTTACTGTTAAGAAACAGTTCATGTTTTTATATAATACTAACCTCTACTTTACAGTGAATCCCATCCCTTTTTGCCCCTTCAAAGACTGCTTTAACAATTCCTTTTTCTCCCTTGTAGCATCAGTTTTTCCTGCTCCACTGGATTACCCATCAGCATACAATCATGCTGTCATTTTGCCTTAAAAAAGAAACAAATAAAAACTTCCTTGACCCTTATTCCCCTCCAGTTTCTACCCTGTTTCTCTTTCCTCTTTACAGCAAAACAAAAAAAGAATTACAGAAATTTTTAAAGAAATACTTTAATTAGGAGTGGTGAGAGAGGACATCCCTGTCTTGTGCCAGTTTTCAAAGGAATACTTCCAGTTTTTGCCCATTCAGTATGATATTGGCTGTGGGTTTGTCATAAATAGCTCTTATTATTTTGAGGTACGTTCCATTAATATCGAATTTATTGAGCGTTTTTAGCATGAAGGGTTGTTGAATTTTGTCAAAAGCCTTTTCTGCATCTATTGAGATAATCATGTGGTTCTTGTCTTTGGTTCTGTTTATATGCTGGATTATGTTTATTGATTTGCAAATGTTGAACCAGCCTTGCATCCCAGGGATGAAGCCCACTTGATCATGGTGGATAAGCTTTTTGATGTGCTGCTGAATCCAGTTTGCCAGTATTTTATTGAGGATTTTTGCATCGATGTTCATCAGGGATATTGGTCTATGGGTAATGACTGTGGCATGACTGTGGGTAAATCATGAAAATTTTTAGTTGTTGTTCTTTTATGAAATATAGATACCATTTGCTCTCTATACCTCACAGAGATTTTGAGAGGATTAAACAAATACAAAGCCACACCAGTATATATGAAATTTGTGAACTGGTGCCCAAATAAAAAGTGATAATGATTATAATAATACATTTTTGAGAATATAATGACTATGACAACTGGATTAATGAATGTATCCTTACTTTTTCCTCAAATGTCATTAAATATGAACAATAATTTCAGATTAATATAAACCATGATATAATCACCACTTCCTAGAATTTACTGCACAAAACGAATGGAGGAAGGGAGAAAAGAGTATAGCACCCCCACTTTAGATAGGCTTGTAAAGATTTATTGGGCCTAGAGAGCAATCTGTAGTCTTGTAAATTGGCATTTGAGGGGGTGTCACAAATAATAATGTGTTACATCTTGCACTGCAATGCACAGGTGTCCAAAGGCTATTACAATTCAAGCATTGCACTAAAATTATATGAATGTAATAGCATGGCCACTATGAGAATGGTACTCAGAAAAGAGCTTTTTTAAAAAATCTATTTAGTACAATCACTGCTACCTTTAGTCCAATAAAGCCAGAGCAACTCAAGAAATTAAATTTTCTGCTCCCAATTCAGCCACTACTTCTTTAAATAATAAGTGCAGGATAAAATAATTGTATGTCAGAAGGGTGTCTGCAAGTTTGCGCTTATTAATTTAAAACATGTATGAGGGATTGTTGAAACCTGCCTGAAGATCTAGAGGATACTGGGCCTCTACAAATTAGGCTGTTTTTAGAATGAGTTAAATGAACCATTTCTGGTATGAATTTTGTATGAAATATTATTTTAGAATACTTTGTTTGGAATATGCTTTAGGTTGCATGCACAGACATGGGGTATTTAATGCGTATTTTTTGGTAGACTGTGTTCTTTATCAGTTTTAGAGTAATGTTTTTATTATGTTCAGCTAATTAATTAGTTAAAATTTCCCACAAACACACGTTCAGTTCCGAATGCAAAGGAAATAATAAAGCTGTGATGTTTTCTATGCTATACTCAATTATTTTAGCATCATAATTCTACCTTGTAAAACAGATATTTTATAAGTTTAAAAATGTTCAGATATTTGAATAGATAATTTCTTTTATGGGCAGAAATTAAGGGACTGACCTAAGATGCATTCAATATGAAAAAAGGGCATCATAATTGTCATTCTCATAAAGCATTTTTGTTTCAATAGCAATTTCAATATCTCCTGGGAATTGTGCTAGGTGTTGGAGCCACAAATTCAGAAAAGATGTAATTAAAAATATAACCTCTTACTTTGTAAGATCTCCAGACTCTATGTCCCTTCGCTACTTTTTCTGAACTTTCTCTTTTCTTCATGCACACTTTTAAAGTCATGCTTAATTTGAATTCTGTTTCAAGGTGACTCTCTTTAATGTGAGGGTAAAATACAAAGGGGATTTTCAGGTGGTCAGTTTTGAATACTCAAGGCATTGTGATGGCTCCAGCCCCTTTAGACATTCAAAGGGACCCCTTGCAATTTTTCTTTTATTTCTAAAAACATTTAAATTTTACTCCAGTTTTATTGAAGTATAATTGACAAATAAAAGTTGTGTGTATTTATACAGCATGACTGTTTGATATACATACACACAGTGAAGTGATTACCACAAGCTGACTATAGTTAATAATCCTGTATATATACTTGAAATTTGCTAATAGAGTAAATCTTAAGCGTCTTCACCTTACAATTACTCTTGAGCTGGAATATGCACTGAGGTTCTCAGCCTGACTCACTGTGTTCTTTTCTGAGCACCGCCTGTTAGTTGGGGTCCTTTGGTCTCTGGTTTCTCCCACATTGCTACAGATATCACACAGGTCCTTTAATCATCACAGTTTGTCTACACCTGCTCATATTTGGGTTTGTGGGGTTATGGCTACACTTCCACCCTTTCCTCTTGTTAATATTGTCTGTGGGCTTTGTTTTTAAAATTCTAGTTGCTTTCTCTCTTTTGGGGGGGATTCAGGAAGATTCAAAAACTCTGCCACCATTGCCATCTTCCTGTAATTCAAAACATGTATTGTTGAACTTGCCTGGACAAGTAGTGAATCTCTGGGGATGAAATGAAGCTAAGATTTATACACATGCCAGAAGTTATAACTAACAGCACAGCTGGTCTGCGCACAGGACTGGAAACTGTGAATCAGGCAGTTGTTTATCAATATCGGAATGTTTTTATTCTTGGAAAGCTTCCTTTCAGGCTGTTCCATCTACACTCACTAGTGCTCCATGAATATGTATATATCCATATAGATTGCAGACAAAAAACTCACATGATAATATTTCAGAAGTGAGAACAAAAAAGGGATGTTATGTTACCACCTGTGTCTAATTAAATATTTGTGGTAATTTAATGTAATTAAAAATTAAACAACCATTTGGCACAGGGTAATATATCATATTTCCTCCATCAGTTATGTACTTCAATATGCTCTCTTGTTGACTGTTTTAACGTAGATTTAATGTTAACAGCTTTTACTATTGTTTGTTCTAGTTTGTTGAATTTTACATTTAATATTCCCTTTGCTTGCATTTCTCTTGCCTGTACTCTTCATTCAATTAATTCCACCTTATTCTCAGATCTTAGCTTGAATGTTATCTTCTCAAAAAGGCCTTTTCTGGTAACTACAATCTCCAACTCTAGCTAAATTCAGGTTATCCTGTTGTTCTTTGTGATAATACTTAGTTAATTTGTGACCTCCAGGAAATATCAATGTTTGAATAAAAGAACAGTGAAGCACAGTCTTCTTATCATTTTGATTTTATTAGCTGTGTAATTTTAAAAAATAAGGTAACTCAACCATTTATAAAGAAGGTATTAAAAGTCACGTAACACAGAGTTTCAACCACTTCTTTGGTGCTGTGCTATATGACTCAACGGATGAATTTGCAGTTAGAAATCATGGTCTATATTTTTTCTTTTAAAGGCTAAGAGCATTTGTCAAGTAACATTTGGTATTATTATTATTATTATTATTATTATTATTATTTTTCCAGTTGCTCTACTACCATGTTAGGAACCACACCCCACAAATAGTTGCAATTAAATAACTTCACTCCATTCTTGGTTTACTTAGGGTTGAGTAACCAAACTAAGTTTGCCCAGTCAGAATTTCCTTGCAGGCATATGGAATCAGAATGAAGTATAGCTGGCCTTTCCAACAGAGGAGCTATAAACCCCAAAGCTATAGTCAGCTTTGTTCTGCCTACCACATGGATGTGTAGTAGGGAAAAGTGGTATTCTATGAGCTAGAATTTTAATGCAGTCTTAAGGTAAGGCAGACGTGAGAGATGGGAAGGTGCTGTTGGGATTTGTTTTCGTGGTTACAGTTTCTTTTTGAGGCCTGACTAAATGTGGATTCTTCGGCTTCTGGATTCTTTGGATTTAGAAGACAATTTTGCATTCTAAAAATATTTTCTCTCTTTTATTACAACCTAATTTAGTGGATTTTTGCAAATTGCAATCTGTGCAGACCTAATAAAATAC
Source organism: Chlorocebus sabaeus (assembly GCF_047675955.1). Lineage (NCBI taxonomy): Eukaryota > Metazoa > Chordata > Mammalia > Primates > Cercopithecidae > Chlorocebus > Chlorocebus sabaeus. Next base: position 63,200,255 of record NC_132924.1, read on the forward strand.
TGATTATTAGCTATTGATGAGCACACTATAAAACCTTTAAGGGTTTTAAACTCATGTAGCTCCCAGTTGAGGAAATAAGCAGTCATTGTGATAAGAGAAAAAGTTTTTTCTCCACACAGCACTTGATTATATTATATAGGATGTGCATACCTATTCAGAATCTGCGGCTCATTCAGCAATTCATATCAGAAACGAACTTGAGATTTATCTAAGCCATTTAACTATGCCTTCAACATCTTCCAGATGTGTCATTAAGAAACAAAATAGCCCAGCTAAGTTTCTCAGTAATGGCTGCAGAGCTCCTTGGAAGCAGTGGCATTGATATAAGTGAGAATATCTGGGGCCCATCTTTAAATAATTAATGCAGTAGTTTAAATTCCTTCTGGCCTATCACAGAAATGGGGGTATCAGAAAAGGTTTGAATGTAAATATTAAATAGTTATCTCTGCATCTGGCTATAGAAACCAGCTGGGGTAAGAGACAAACCTAATTGTTTGCAGCCACAAGGGGCTCCTTTGCTCTTGCTATTATCACAGAAACTCCCTGTGGATGTTTTCTCAAGCCAAGGCCACTGATAGAAAATTTGAGTCTGACTCTGTCATCGATTCTTGCTCCAGTACTTCCAGTTTTTCATACCATGTGTCTAGAACATGCCATATCTCAAATACAGGAAAACTTGTAAAACAACTTGTAGTTCATGAAACAAAGAAATAACTTTCTTTAATGGTCAGCTGTTGGCGGTATCAGATTGAGATATGAAGAGAAAGATTAGCACCATGATAGGTCATTGCTGCTCAGATCAGTCAGAGCAGGCAAACAGTATGGTGCATAATTTTCCCTCCTAACTGCCAAAAAATGGTTGAGGAAAAGGTCCCAAATGATTAAGTTTTTTCAATATAACTTGCACCTGTATCTTTTTCTGACCCAGAGCAGTTCTCAACTTGTCAAGACTGAACCACTACTCTTCATTTGAATTATTTAATAATGTAAGCAATATCTTCTTTTGCTCTTTTTGCATGCATGTGCTATTATGACATTGTTACTAAATGAAAATAAGGAACATACTCAGGTTTATAAGCTGATGAATGGACTAATTGCAAACAGCTAAATACTATTTAAATCAGGGTCTTGAAGAATATGCTATAGCAATCTGCTTCAGAACACTTGGAGTTAAATGACTAACAAATTTCAAACTAACGTGTTCCAACGATTCCTGACTCTTTATGTGTTTGTGTTTTTGTGTATGTATTTATGAGCAGTCAAATATCTTTATTATGTTTCATGTTTTCTATTTTACATCTTCCTTGTTATGTTTAACAATTAAGCACGAAGCCTAGATGGTTAAAACTGAAATTGCTATGAGTTTTCAAGTGCTGCCCCTAACTGCTATTACCACAGCTAAATGACACTATACAAAGGATGATAATCACACATAAAAAGAGTAAATTGGATATTTTAACCAGAATAGTGTAGATTAAAACAGGACTAACAAGCCTCATATAGAAAGCCTTTATTTAAATAAGAAATGTCTCCCTTTTCTGGAAATGAGATTTTCCTTTAAAGGCGTTGTTTGTAACCTTCATTAGCATTCAATGTTTATATAGCATGGCATTCAGCATACTGTTGGAGCGTGGTGGAACTATGTCATAATGAAATGTCATTTTGTCCTAAAAGTCTTGCACATTTAAATCCGTGGAAGTAAGGAAGCTTATGTCATCAAAATGTCCCCTACTCTTGAAAATTAAATATTTTTATTGATTTTTACAAGTAAGCCAAAGTCAGCACTTTATCATAACTTCTTATGGATTTTCCTCTGTCCATGAAAATAGAGAAAATAAAGCTATATTAACTCTTAGTCTGAGTTTTAGATTTTTTTTGACTTCGGTGAAATTTGTATTGTATTGTTAGGTTTCTTGACAGTCAATAATTTTAATCCCTTTTAAATACTTTGTTGCTGTTTTTGTAACTTAAATGTCAGCTGTGAGAGCAAGATGAGAATTATCATGTCACCTGTGGAATTGGAAAACCTTGTTTTTAGGGTTCATTGTTTCAGCTTTAGAGGCAGAGTTCACCAGAATAACCATGGTGTTCAACATACAAAGGGCAATTGCATTCTATAAAATCTATTCCATCAGCTCAACTGCTTTTAAATTATTTGATTCTGAGAAATTAACTCTCCTGAGCTTTTGGCTGTTCTGGAAAACCTATCACTCCAAGGATACAAGGAGAAAATAGAGTAATTCATATAAAATAATTTTATAAATTATCTAAAGCTAATCAAAGGCCACAGGCTATTGTCATTTCCAAACCAGAAACAATTACAAGCTAATTTAACATGAATCTAGTGTTTTTATTTCTTTGACATTGCTAGAGCAGGACCCAGTTCGAGATGTGTTCCTAGACTATCAGATTGAGAAATAAAGAGAAAGATTAGCACCTAATAGGTCATCGCTACTCAGATCAGTCAGAGCAGGCAAACAGTGCGGTACATGATTTCCCCTCCCAACTGCCAAAAAATGATTGAGGAAAAGGTGCCAAATGATTACATTTTTCAATATAATTTGCACCCATAGAATTATGAGCCTTTCGTATAACAAATCCTTTATATTACTATTGGTTTTATAATTAATTGGGTTATTGAAGTTATCACAGAAACAATTTAATTTTTAAAATTTACTGATTATAGATAATGATAAGGAAACAGCATTGCTTGTAAATGCTGTAAGGGGGAAATAAGAAAAAAAGTCATGTATTTCTCCTTTTTTCCTTTAAGACTCCTTGAATTTCATGCAGAAATTCTGGAATTGAAAGAAAACGGTGAATATTATTCAAGTGTATAAAGTTTAATTGTAAAGTTTAATCACAACTACTTACACTTAACACACATATATGACATTTTCATACTTATATTTATACATTAAATATTTTATATAAGATGCATCAAATTAAATGGACTTTATATGTAAAATTTAATAGACAAAATGAAGAGAATATGATGTCACCCTAGAGATGTTATTTGATTGGCAATGCAATTGGCATAAAATATTATTATTTTTGGTTTATAACAATTATTTTTAATATTTCTGTTCCTTAACTTGTTTTCACTTTTGATCGTAACTTCTTTTTGATGACCTTCAAGAGTTTGGTACTATAACAAAATAAAGGCATTAGCTCTTGAATATGAACAAACAGGTGGTAATGAAAATAAAATCCCTAATTTTTATAAAGTTAAGTATGACACATGACACTATGAAATCTTAGATAGAGTTTATTACCTAATAATTCAATTCCAAGTGCCTGTTTTAGCTCATAAACTCTCAGGGCACCATGGGAAAGGAACAACCAGCCATGTGCAGTTTCTCATGGCTCCTCTGTTATAGGTGTGTATGATGCCCCTGTTTGAACCTGCTACCCTCTCTCAAGACTGGCATTCTTTTCCATCTGGTATCATTAGGTCACACCTTAAGGAGTTAAGAAGGCAGGAGCAGTTGTTGGTTTTGGCACAGATTAGGATCAGACATAATCTGGACCTACTTCAGGGAGTATCCTATCCCATGTTTGTGTCTCAAGGGTTTATCTCCAGGTCTTGCCAGATGATGATATTCAAAGAGCTAACAGAAGACTATCTGAAATGTTTTCCTGGCACATTTGAGGTTGAATCAGACTGCTGGTATTTACTTGCAAAACTCTGTTAGTGCCAGCAGCTTCTAGCATCTGGGAAATGGACTATATGGTCTCAGCCTCATAAACTCTGATATTTAAATTTAGTTCAATATAAATTCTGAAAATGATTATTAAACATGTTTAAACTGACAGATACAAGTAGGACTTGCAGACAATGGTAAAAGCAAAAAGCTGTTGTCTCCCAGGAGGAAACAAAGCAGGAACTTCAGCTTTGTAAACATTACTAGAAAATACAAACTCATTAAATCACAGAACTCATAAATTTTTCCACAGAATGTAGACTTCCTTCAATAGAGGATGTGCCTATTATCATAGAAAATGCGAGACATGGAGGAATTTAAATGGAAGAATACATAGATGTTTCTGTGTTTGCATGATATGACAGTCAGTTTCTGACCTTTACTCAAAATTCTGTCAATGAGCCACATCCAACCACTGAAGGAATTTATGTGTGTGTTGCAGAACTATGCTGAAATAACCCTCTCTCTCATTCATATCTAGTAGAGGCAATGCTGTCCTTCAGAGTCCAAAAGAATAAACATTTCTTCAGTTTTTTTCAGCTATAGCCCCACCCAGTTTGGAAGAATTAATTGCCAAACTCTCTATGAAATGTGGAACTACCTGTATATTATATATACTTCTATAGAAAACATAACTTTATAAAATATTTTGAAAATCTGGTACAACATCATTCAAACTTTGAATACTTAATGTTGGCAGAAATTTTCTCTTTTGCACACAGACTTTTAATACTCTTCATAAATATTATATATGTTTTAACAAATGCACACCTAATTGTACATTATTTGATGTTTTTATTTTTAGCTTAACCTAAGAACATACATATTTTCTTGATTGTTATCTTCATTTTATATTATTTTAATGGCTGCATAGTTTTCACTTTTATTAATGTATAAATCATTTCTGCCTCATTTAATCTTACCAATGTATCTATTCCTTGTTATCAATAATGCCACAATGAAAATGTATGCCTGCCTAGGGCTTTTGCCGTATATTAGTTTTCATATAGTAATAGAATGTAAACAAGCCATTTTGACATCCTTGGTATTCTGGCTATCTGTCTATTGCTGTGTTGCAAACCACCCACACTTCATGGCATAAAGTCACAGCAATTTATTATGCTTATGAATTTGATGGCTGGGAATTTAGACAATACACTGTGAATATAGAGTAATATTTGGAGCTTCTGCTGGGAAGATTAGAATAGTTCTGGGCTGTCATCATCTGTAGTCTTCTTCACTCATGTCTGGCAGCTGCCCTGTGATGACTCAAAGGATGGGTTCAGCTAAGACTACCTACCTACTGGAGCGCCTACACACAGCCTTTCTATATGACTTGGGCTTCTCACAGTACGGTATCTGGGTTCTGTGAAGTAGTATCCTGCAAAAGAAAACTGGAATGTAAGGTTCCAAGTATTCAAGCAGACCAAGAAGACCTATAGGGCACTAAATCTTATAGAACTTTGTAGGTGATAGACTTGTTTGGAACTAATGTCAAGAGTCTTGGGGAGTTGCTTCCATTCAGTAGGATCTGAAACTAACAGTACTGCAGTCCATGTAACTTAAGCACCTTTCTAATTAAATGGATCAGTCTTATTGGGCTGATCTTAAAATATACTCAGAAATGAACAGTGAATTTGGCAGCCATAGATATAACTAAGATAAAATAAATTAATATTTCACATCCTGAAATAGCTGCTTCTTTTTTGGATTCTCATAGAGACACTTTTAACTTTATGTTCTGCATCGCATTATATTCAACACTCTTTTATAATAAATACTTGCCATGGCTTAGTTAGATTGCTCTTTTCTTGATCTCTCCTGAAAACAAAAAAGGCATGCATAATATTTTTCTTTCACATAAGATGTGTGAAGTTCCCCTCTGATATTATTTAGCTGTGTCCCCACCCAAATCCCACCTCGAATTGTAACAATCCCCATGTGTCATGGGTGGGGCCAGGTGGAGATAATTGAATCATAGGGGCAGTTTCCTTCATACTACTCTCATGGTAGTTAATAAGTCTTATGAGATCTGATGGTTTTATAAATGGGAGTTCCCCTGCCGAAGCCCTCTTGACTGCCGCCATGTAAGACATGCCTTTGCTTCTCCTTTCCCTTCTGCCATGATTGTGAGACTTCTCCAGCCATGTGGAACTGTGAGTCCAATAAACTTCTTTTCTTTATAAAACTACCCAGCCTTGGGTATGTTTTTATTATCAGCATGAGAACAATACACCCTCCTTTGGCAAATATTTCTTTCCTTGGGATCTTTACTAATTAGCAGCCAAATAAAACACTAAAATAGTGAATGTTTATTGAACCATCGCTGTATTGAGGCTTTATGCTAAACCCAAACATTGAATTTCACCATATTTTGTCAGTCATGGCTTAGCTCTGCTTCTAACACTTGTAAACCTGGTTATTAAGTGGTCCCGCTAGTCCTAATATGAAAATATATTTGGTTCATATATACCAGGATATAGATTTTAGAATATTTGATTCCCCTTAGAGAACTACATATTCTTAAGCCATTTGTATATATCAATAACTTCTTACAATGATTAGATTGTGTCATTTTTTTTGTTAACTTTAAGTTCAAGGTAGATATGCAGGGTTGTTATGTTGGTAAACTTGTGTCATGGGGGTTTGTTTCATGGAGTATTTTGTCACCCAGGTATTAAGCCTAGTACACATCAGTTTTTTTTCATGATCATCTCCCTCCTCACATCCTTTATCCTCTAATAGTCCCCAGTGTGTTGTTCCCCTTCATGTGTCCACGTGTTCTCATCATTTAGCTACCACTTATAATTGAGAACCTGCAGTATTTGGCTTTCTGTTTGTATATTAGTTTAGGATAATGGCCTCCAGCTCCAACTATGTTCCAACAAAGGAGATGATCTCATTATTTTTTTACAGCTGCATCGTATTCCATGGTATATATATACCACATTTTCTATATCCCATCTACCATTGATGGGCATTTAGGTTGATTCCATGTCTTTGCTATTGTGAATAGTGTTACAGTGAACCTACATGTGCATGTAGCTTTATGATAGAACAATTTATATTTCTGCAAGTATATCCCAGTAATGAGGTTGCTGGGTTGAATAGTATTTCTGTTTTCAGGTCTTTGAGGAATAGCTGCACTGTTTTCTACAATGGATGAACTAATTTACACACCCCCAACAGTGTATAAGCATTGTCTTGTCTTTGCAACCTTGCCAATATCTGTTATTTTTTTGATATTTTCATAGTAGTCATTCTGACTGGTGTGAGATGGTATCTAATTGTGGTTTTGATTTGCATTTTTCTAATGATCAGTGCTATTGAGGTTTTTTGATATGTTTGTTGGCCACATGTATGTCTTCTATTGAAAAACATTTGTTCATGTCCTTTGCTTAATTTTTAGTGGAGTTTTTCTCCTGAATTTAAATTCCTTATCATGCTAAATATTAGACCTTTGTTAGATGAATAGTTTGCAAATTGTTTTCTATTCTGTAGGTTGTCCACTTTGTTGATAATTTCTTTTGCCATGTAGAAGCTCTTTTGTTTAATTAGACCCAGCTTGTCGAATTTTTTGCATTTGTTGCAATTGCTTTAGGCATCTTTGTCATGAAATCTTTGCCTGTTTCTGTGTCCAGATGGTATTGACTAGGTTGTCTTCCAGGTTTTTTATAGATTTAGGTTTCACATTTAAGTCTTTCATCCATCTTGAGTTAATTTTTATATATGGTGTAAGGAAGAAGTCCAGTTTTAATCTTCTGCATATGACTAGCCAATTATCCCAGCACCATTTATTGAATAGGGAATTGTTTCCCCATTGCTTATTTTTGTCAGGCTTGTTGAGGATCAGATGGTTGTAGGTGTGTGGTCCTGTTTCTGCTTTAATCTGTTCCATTGGTCTATGTGTTGTTTTTGTACCAGTACCCTGCTGTTTTGGTTTCTGTAGTCCCATAGTATAGTTTAAGTTTTGGTAGTGTGATGCCTCCTGCTTTGTTCTTTTTGCTTAGGATTGCTTTGGCTATTCTTGGTTCCATATGAATTTTAAAATATATTTTTTCCTAGTTCTATGAAGAATGTCATTAGTAGCTTAATAGAAATATCATTGAATCCTTAAATTTCTTTGGGCAGTAGGGGCCATTTTAATGATATTGATTTTTCCTATTCATAAGCATGGCATGTTTTTTCATTTGTTTGTATCATCTCTGATTCTTTTTTGAGCAGTGCTCTGTTGTTCTCCTTGTAGAGATCTTTCACCTCCCTGTTTAACTGTATTCCTAGGTATGTTTTTCTTTGTGTGGCAATTGTGAATGGGATTGCCTTTCTGATTTGGCTCTCAGCTTGTCTCTTGTTGATGTATGAGAATGCTAGTGATTTTTGTATATTGATTCTCCATCCTGAGACTTTGTGGACGTTATTCATCAGTATAAGGAGCTTTTTTGTCAAGACTGTGCGAATTTCTAGATATAGGATGATGTCATCTGCAAACGGGTAGTTTGACTTTCTCTCTTCCTATTTGGATGCGCTTATTTCGTTCTCTTACCTGATTGCTCTGTCCAGGACTTCCAAAACTGTGTTGAATAAGAATGTTGAAAAGGACACTCTTATCTTTGTGCCAGTTTTTAAGGGGACTGCTGCCAGCTTTTGCCCATTAAATATGATGTTGTCTGTGGGTTTGTTGTACATGGCTCTTGTTATTTTGAGGTATATTCCTTCATTACCTAGTTTATGGATAGTTTTTAACATGAAGGGGTGTTGAACTTTATCAACAGCGTTTCTGCATTTATTGAGATCATAATGTGGTTTTTGTCTTTAGTTCTTTACATGCAATGAATCACATTTATTGATTTACATACACTGAACTAACCTTGCCTCCCAGAGATGAAGCCTACCTAATCATGGTGGATAAGTTTTTGATGTGCTCCTGGATTCAGTTTGTTAGTATTTTGCTGAGGATTTTTGCATATATTGGCCTGAAGTTTTCTTGTATTGTTGTGTCTCTGACAGATTTTGGTATCAGCATAATGTTGGCTTCATAGAATACATTGGGGTAGAGCCCCTTCTCAATTTTTCTGAATAGTTCTAGTAGGAATGGGACTAGCTCTTCTTTTTACATCTGGTAGAATTTGGTTGTGAATCAGTCTGGTCCTGGGCTTTTCTTGTTGGTAGGCTATATTACTGATTCAACTTCAAAGCTCAATATTGGTCTGTTCAAACATTCAATTTCTTCGTGGCTCAGCCTTGCAAGGATGTATGTGTCCAGGAATTTATACATTTCTTCTAGATTTTCTAATTTATGTGCTTAGAGATGTTAATAATATTCTAGGCTGCTTATTTGTATTTCTGTGGGGTCAGTGGTAATATCCTCTTTGTCATTTCTAATTGTGTTTATTTGGATCTTCTCTCTTTTCTTCTTTAGTAGTCTAGCTAGCAGTCTATCTATTTTACTAATTTTTTTTCAAAAGAAGTTCCTGAACTTGTTGATTTTTTCATTGGTTTTTCATGTCTCAGTCTCTTTCAGCTCAGCTCCGATTTTGGTTATTTCTCATCTTCTCGTAGCTTTAAAGTTGTTTTGCTCTTGCTTCTCTAGTTCTTTTAGTTGTGATGTTAGGTTCTTAAATTGAGATCTTTCAACTTTTTCATGTGGGCATTTAGTGCTATGCATTTCCCTCTTAACATTGCCTTAGTTGTGTCCCAGATATTCTGATACATTATACTTTTATTCTCATTAGTTTCAAAGAACTTCTTGATTTCTGCCTTAATTTCATTATTTTCCCAAATGTTATTCAGGAGCAGGTTATCCCATTTCCATGTAATTGTATAGTTTTAAGTTATTTTTTAAGTCTTCATTTCTAATTTGATTGTGATGTGGTCTGAGAGAGCAGTTGTTTTCATTTCAGTTCTTTTGCATTTGCTGAGAAGTGTTTTTTTTTTTTTTCCAATTATATGATCTATTTTAGACTAAGTGCTATGTGGTGATGAGAAGAATGTATATTCTGTTATTTTTGAGTGGAGAGTTCTTTAGAGGTCTATCAGGTCCATTTGATCTAGTGTTGAATTCAGGTCCTGAATATCTTTGTTAATTTTGTGCCTCAGTGGTCTATCTAATACTGTCAGTGGGGTGTTGATGTCTCCCACTATTATTGTATGTGAGTCTAAGTCTCTTTGAAGATCTCTAGGAACTTGCTTTATGAAACTATGAATTCATGGGTGCTCCTATGTTGGGTGCATGTGTATTTAGAATGATTAAGTCTTTTTGTGGAATTGCACTCTTTACCATTATATAATGTTCTTCTTTGTCTTTTTAAAATCTTTGTTTGTTTAAAGTATGTTTTATCTGAACTTAGGATGGCAACCCCTGCATTTTTCTGTTTTTTGTTTGTTTGTTGTTTTGTGTGTGTGTGTGTGTGTGTGTGTGTGTGTGTGTGTGTGGTAGATTTTTCTCCTTCCCTTTATTTTGAACCTATGAGTGTCATTGCATGTGATACAGGTCTCTTGAAGATAAAATAGCCATGGGTTTGGTTCTTTATCCAGCTTGCCATTCTATTCCTTTTAATTGGGGCATTTAGCCCATTTACATTCAAGGTTAGTGTTTATATGTGTGTATTTGATGCTGTCATCACGATGTTAGCTGGTTATTATGCAAAATTGGTAATGTGGTTGCTTCATAGTATCACTGGTCTGTACTTAAGAGTGTTGCTGATACTTGTGTATGCTTCACGAAGTTCTCGTGCTGTATTTTTCATCTCCATCAGGTTATTTATGTTCTTTTCTAAACTGGTTATTCTAGTTAGCAATTCCTCTCCCCTTTTCTCCAGGTTCTTAGCTTCATTGCATTGGGTTAGAACATGCTCCTTTAGCTTGGAGGAGTTTGTTATTACTCACCTTCTGAAGCCTACTTCTGTCAACTTGTCAAACTAATTCTCCATCCAGTTTTGCTCCCTTGCTGACGAGGAGCTGTGATCCTTTGGAGGAGAAGAGGCATTCTGGTTTTTGGAATTTTCAGCTGTTTTGTGCTGGGTTTTCCTCATCTTTGTGGATGTATCTACCTTTGGTCTTTGATGTTGGTGACCTCCGGATGGGGTTTCTGTGTGGACATCCTTTTTGTTGATGTTGATGCTATTTCTTTCTGTTTGTTAGTTTTCCTTCTAACAGTCAGGTCTCTCTGCTGCAGGTCTGCTGTAGTTTGCTAGAGGTCCATGCAGGCCCTGTTTGCCTGGGTATCACCAGTGGAGGCTGCAGAACAGCAAATATTGCTGCCTGTTCCTTCCTCTGGAAGCTTCATCCTGTAGGGGCACTCACCAGATGCCAGACAGAGCTCTCTTGTATGAAGTATCTGTTAACCACTGCTGGGAGGTGTCTCCCAGTCAGGAGGCACAGGGGTCAGGGACCCACTTGAGGAGGCAGTCTGTCCCTTAGCAGAGCTTGAGTATTGTGCTGGGAGATTCCCTGCTTTTTTCAGAGCCAGGAGTCAGAAATGTTTTAGTCTGCTGAAGCTTTGCCCACAGCCACCCCTTCCCCCAGATGCTCTGTCCCAGGGAGATGAGAGTTTTATATATAAGCCCCTGCTGAATCAATCAAGCTAAAGGAAGGATATCAGAGATTGAAGATAAACTTAATGAAATAAAGCAGAAGACAAGATTGGAGAAAAAAGAATGAAAAGGAACAAACAAAGCCTCCAAGAAATATGGGACTATGTGAAAAGACCAAACCTACATTTGATTGGTGTACCTGGAAGTGACAGGGAGAATGGAACCAAGTTTGAAAACACTCTTCAGGATATTATCCAGGAGAACTTCCCCATCCTAGCAAGACAGGCCAACATTCAAATTTAGGAAATACAGAGAACATCACAAAGATACTCCTCAAGAAAAGCAACCCCAAGACATATAATCATTGGATTCACCAAGGATGAAATGAAAGAAAAAATGTTAAGGGCAGCCAGAGAGAAAGGTCAGGTTACCCACAAAGGGAAGCCCATTGGACTAACAGTAGATCTCTCTGAAGAAACCCTGCAAGCCAGAAGAGAGTGGGGCCAATATTTAACCTTTTGTTTGTTTGTTTGTTTGTCTGTTTTGTTTTTTCGTTGAGATGGAATCTCTTTCTGTAGCCCAGGCTGGAGTGCAGTGGTGTGACCTTGGTGTGCCGCAACCTCTGCCTCCCTGGTTCAAGCGATTCTTCTACCTCAGCTTCCTGAGTAGCTGGGACTGCAGGCACATACCACCATTCATGGCTAATTTTTGTATTTTTAGTAGATATGGGTTTTCACCATGTTAGCCAGGATGGTCTTGATCTCCTGACCTTGTGATCTGCCTGCCTCAAACTCCTGAAGTGGTGGGATTACAGGCATGAACCACTACGCCCAGCCTCAACATTCCTAAGGGAAAAAATTTCAACCCAGAATTTCATATCCAGCCAAACTAAGCTTCATAAGTGAGGAAGAAATAAAATCCTTTACAGACAAGCAAATACTGAGAGATTTTGTCACCACCAGGCCTGCCATACAAGAGCTCCTGAAAGAAACACTAAATATGGAAAGAAAAACTGGTACCAGCCACTGCAAAAGCATACCAAATTGTAAAGACCTTCGAAACTCTGAAGAAACTGCAACTAATGGGCAAAATTACCAGCTAGCATCATAATGACAGGATCAAATTCACACATAACAATATTAGCCTTAAATGTAAATGGGCTAAATGCTCCCAATTAAAAGACACAGACTGGCAAATTGGATAAAGAGTCAAGACCCATCAGTGTGCTGTATTCAGGAGACCCATCTCATGTACAAAGACACACATAGGCTCAAAATAAAGGGATGGAGGAATATTTACCAAGCAAAAGGAAAGCCAAAAAGCAGGGGTTGCAATCCTAGTCTCTAATAAAACAGAGTTTAAATCAATAAAGATCAAAAGAGACAAAGAAGGTCGTTACATAATGGTAAAGGGATCAATGCAGCAAGAAGAGCTAACTATCCTTTATATATATATGCACTCAATACAGGAGTACCCAGATTCATAAAGCAAGTTCTTAGAGACCTACAAACAGACTTGGACTCCCACACAATAAGAGTGGGAGACTGTAACACCCCACTGTCAATATTAGACAAATCACTAAGACAGAAAATTAACAAGAATTTCAGGACTTGAACTCAGCTCTTGATCAAGTAGACCTAACAGACATCTACAGAACTCCCCACCCCAAATCAACAGAATATACATTCTTCTCAGCACCACATCACACTTATTATAATGTTGATAACATAATTGGAAGGAAAACACTACTCAGCAAATGCAAAAGAACAGAAATCATAAAAAACAGTCTCTCATACCACAGTGCAATGAAATTAGAATTCAGGATTAATAAATTCACTCAAAACTGCACAACTACATGGAAACTGAACAACCTGCTCCTGAATGACTACTGGGTAAATAATGAAATTAAGGCAGAAATAAGTAAGTTCTCTGAAACCAATGAGAACAAAGATACAATGTACCAGAATCTCTGGGACACAGCTTAAGCAGTGTTTAGAGGGATATTTATAGCACTAAATGCACACAGGAGAAAGTGGGAAAGATCTAAAATTGACACTCTAACATCACAATTAAAAGAACTAGAGAAGCAATAACAAACAAATTCAAAAGTTAGCAAAATACAAGACATAACTAACATCAGAAGAGAACTGAAAGAGAGAGAGACACGAAAATCCCTTCAAAAAAATCAATGAATCCAGGAGCTAGTTTTGTGAAAATATGAACAAAATAGGTAGACCACTAGCCAGACTAATAAAGAAGACAGAGAAGAATCAAATAGACACAGTAAAAAATGATAAAGGGGATATCACCCCGATCTCACAGAAATACAAACTACCATCAGAAAATACTATAAACACCTCTATGCAAATAAACTAGAAAATCTAGAAGAAACTGATAAATTCCCGGACACATACACCCTCCCAAGACTAAACCAGGAAGAAGTCGAATCCTTGAAGAGACCAATAACAAGCTCTGAAATTGGGGCAGTAATTAATAGCCTACCAACCAAAAAAAGCCCAGGGCCAGGCAGAGTCACAGTCGAATTCTGCCAGAGGTACAAAGAGGAGCTGGTACCATTCCTTCTGAAACTATTCCAAACAGTAGAAAAAGAGGGGCTCCTCCCTAACTCATTTAATGAGGCCAGCACCATCCTGATACCAAAATCTGGCAGAGACACAACAAAAAAAGAAAATTTCAGGCCAATATCCCTGATGAACATTAATGCAAAAATCCTCAATAAAATACTGGCAAACTGAATTCAGCAGCACATCAAAAAGCTTATCCACCATGACCAAGTCAGCTTCATCCCTGGGATACAAGCCTGTTTCAACACATGCAAATCAATAAATGTAATCCATCACATAAACAGAACCAATGACAAAAAACACATGATTATCTCAATAGATGCAGAAAAGGTTTTCAACAAAATTCAATGGCCCTTCCTGCTAAAAACTCTCAATAAACTAGGCATTGATGGAACATATCTCAAAATAATAAGAGCTATTTATGACAGACCAACAGCCAATATCACACTGAATGGGCAAAAACTGGAAGCATTCCCTTTGAAAACCAGCACAAGACAAGGATGCCCTCTCTCACCACTCTTATTCAACATAGTATTAGAAGTTCTGGCCAGGGCAATCAGGCAAGAGAAAGAAATAAAGGGTATTCAAAGAGGAAGAGAGGACGTCAAATTGTGTCTGTTTGCAGATGACATGATTGTATATTTAGAAAACCCCATCGTCTCAGGCCCAAATCTCCTTAAGCTGATAAGCAACTTCAGCAAATCTCAGTATACAAAATCAATGTGCAAAAATCACAAGCATCCCTATACACCAATAATAGACAAAAAGAGATCCAAATCATGAGTGAACTCCCATTCACAATTACTACAAAGATAATAAAATACCTAGGAATACAACTTACAAGGGATGTGAAGGACCTCTTCAAGGAAAATTGCAAATCACTGCTCAAGGAAACAAAGGAAATAAGAGAGGACACACACAAAAAAATGGAAAAATAGTCTATGCTCATGGATAGGAAGAATGAATATTGTGAAAATGGCCATATTGCCCAAAGTAATTTGTAGATTCAATGCTATCCCCATCAAGCTACCATTGACTTTCTTCATGGAATTGGAAAAAACTACTTTAAATTTTATGCAGAACCAAAAAGAGCCTGTACAGCCAAGATAATCCTAAGCAAAAGGAATAAAGCTGGAGGCATCATGCTACCTGAATTCAAACTATACTACAAGGCTACAGTAACCAAAACAGCATTGTACTGGTACCAAAACAGGCATATAGACCAATGGAACAGAACAGAGGCCTCAGAAATAACACCACACATCTATAATCATCTGATTTTTGACAAACCTGACAAAAACAAGCAATGGGGAAAGGATTCCCTATTTAATAAATGGTGTTGAGAAAACTAGCTAGCCATATGCAGAAAACTGAAACTGGACCCCTTCCTTACATCTTATACAAAAATTAACTCAAGATGGATCAAAGACTTAAATGTAAGACCTAAAACCATAAAAACCCTAAAAGAAAACTTAGGCAATACCTTTCAGGACATAGGCACAGCAAAAAACTCATGACTAAAACACCAAAAGCAATGGCAACAGAAGCCAAAATTGATAAATGGGATCTAATTAAACTAAGGAGCTTCTGCACAGCAATAGAAACTATCATCAGAATGGATAGGCAACCTACAGAATGGGAGAAAATTTTTGCAATCTATCCATCTGACAAAGGGCTAATATCCAGAATCTACAAGGAACTTAAACACAGTTACAAGAAAACAAACAAACAAACGTACGTACCCATCAAAAAGTGGGTGAAGGATATGAACAGATACTTTTCCAAAGAAGACATTGATATGACCAACAAACATATGAAAAAAAGCTCATTATCACGGGTCATTAGAGAAATACAAATCAAAACTATAGTGAGATACCATCTCAAGCCAGTTAGAATGGCAATTATTAAAAAGTTAGGAAACAACAGATACTAGGGAGGATGTGGAGAAATAGGAACACTTTTACACTGTTGGTGGGAGTGTAAATTAGTTCAACCATTGTGGAAGACAGTGTGGTGATTCCTCAAGGATCTGGAACTAGAATTATCATTTGATCCAGCAATCCCATTACTGGATATATACCTAAAGGATTATAAATCATGCTACTATAAAGACTCCATGTACATGTATGTTTATTGCAGCACAATAGCAAAGACGTGGAACCAATTCAAATGCCTATCAGTGATAGATTGGATAAAGAAAATGTGGCATGTATACACCATGGAATACTATGCAGCCATAAGAAAGAATGAGTTCATGTGCTTTACAGGTATATGGATGAAGCTGGAAACCATAATTCTCAAAAAACTAACACAGGAACAGAAATCCAAACACCGCATGTTCTCGCTCAAAAATGGGAGTTGAACAATGAGAACACATGGACACAGGGAGGGGATCATTACACACCAGGGTCTGTCAGGGGTTGGGGGCCTAGGCAAGGGACAGCATTAGGAGAAATACCTAACGTAGATAACGAGTTGTTGGGTGCAGCAAACCACCATGGCACATGTATACCTAAGTAACAAAACTGCATGTTCTGCACATGTGTCCTAGAACTTAAAGTATAATAAAACAAAAACAACAACATTAACAACAACAAGAGTGTTTTTGTAGTGGCTGTTAATCGTCTTTTCTTTCCATATTAGTGCTTTATTTAGACGTGCTTGTAAGGCAGGTCTGGTGGTAACAAATTTCCTCAGCATTTGCTTGGCTTACAAAACTTCATTTTTGAAGTTTAGTTTGGCCTGATATGAAATTCTGGGTTGCAATTTCTTTTCTTTAAGAATGCTGAATATTGGCCCTGAATCTCTTCTAGCTTGTAGGATTTCTGCTAAGTCAGCTGTTAGTTTGATGGGCTTTTCTTTGTAGGTGACTTGATTCTTCTTCCAGCTGCATTTAACATTTTTCTTTCATTTAGACCTCAGAGAATCTGAAAATTATTTCTCTTGTGGATGTTCTTTTTGTGAAGTATATTACTGGGGTTCTCTGCATTTCCTGAATTTGAATGTTGGCCTCTCTAGCTAGGTTGGGGAAGGTCTCATAGATAATATCATGAAATGTTTTCCAAGTTGCTTACACCCTCTTTGTGTTTTTCAAGGACACCGATGAGTCATAGATTTGGTCACTTTATATAATCTCATATTTCTTTGAAGTTTTGTTCATTCATTTTCATTCTTTTTTTGTTATGCTTGTCTGTCTTATTTCAGAAAGCCAGTGTTCCAGCTTTGAGATTCTTTTCTCTGCTTTGTCTGTTCTGCTATTACTACTTGTGATTTCCTTATAAAATTCTTGTAGTGTGTTTTTTCAGCTATATCAGGTAAGTTACAATTTTTTTTCTATACTGGCTATTTTGTCTATAAGTTCCTGTATTGTTTTATTGTGATTCTTAGCTTTCTTGCATTGAGTTTCAGTGTACTCCTTCATCTCAATGGTCTTTATTTCTATTCATATTCTAAATTCTATTTCTGGCACTTTAGCTATCTCAGCCCATTTTTAAACCCTTCCTGGAGAGGTGGTGTGGTTGTTTGGGGAAAAGAAGGCACTCTGGCTTTTGAGTTTTCAGAGTTCTTGTGCTGGTTCTTTCCCAGCTTTGTGGGCTTATGTTTCTTCAGTCTTTGAGGTTTCTATACTTTGAATTTTTTTTCTTTTATCTTATTTGATGACCTTGAGGGTTTGATCGTGGTCTAAGGGAGATTCAGTAGACTGGCCTCATTTCTGGATCTTAGGGGGCCGATGCTCAGTTCCCAGCTCCTGGACTGCATGCTTTAGCAATGGGAAACTTTTATCCAGCCCCAACTTTGTTTTCTGACTCCCCAGGGTTTGGAGTCCACTGCACTGGGAGAACCAAGGTATTCCTGGACTGCTGGTCTCTACATTCTGATGGGTGGTGTTAGCCAAAAAAACAAACATTTATTTCATGATTTGTTCATTTTGTGTTGGCAGATAGATAGATAGAGAGTTTAAAATAATTCAAGCTTACTAGAGAGTTACATTAGACAGAGAAGCCACCACTCTATTTGTAATTTACAAACCAGTGCCAGGGATATAGTGGCAGTGGCCATTTTAAAGACTGGGTCATTAATAAAGTGCTAGTGAGACTGGGTATATGGTTTGGATGTTTGTCCCTTTCAAATCTCATTTTGAAATGTGACCCTCAATATTTGAGGTGGGCCTAATGGGAGATGTTTGGGTCATGGGGGCGGATTTCTCATGAATGGTTTGGTGCCCTCCCCATGGTAATGAGTTGCAGCAAGTTCTTATTGTTAAAAAGAGTTTAGAACCTTCCTAATCTCCTTCTTGCTTTCCTGCTTTTTGTTTTGCCATATGATATGCCTGCTCCTGCTTCACCTTTTGCCATGAGTATAAGCTCCCTGAGGCCTCGCCAGAAGCTGAGCAAATGCCAGTGCTATGCTTGTACCCGCAGAATCATGAGCCAATAAAATATCTTTCTTTACAAATTATCCAATCTCAGGTATTCCTTTATACAAGTGCAAAAACACATTAACATATTGGGAATGCTAATAAAATAATTCTGGGGCAAAGGCAAAAGTTTAGCTCAGCAATTAGGCTCCTTTTGTCTTGCCACAACAGCAAATTTAAAGGACAGGCTTTCAACTCTTATATGATTGGGATTTTATTATGTTTCAACCATTTAAATTTAGTGACCTTTAGGCAAGTCACTTAATTTATCTGTGCCTGTTCCTCATTGATAGAATGAAAACACCAATACAACAATAACTACCTCACAAGACTGTGGTGAGGATTAAATGATATAATCTAGGCTAAGTATGAACATACTATTCATAACATATTAATCACTCAGCAAAAATTCAAAAGCCCTCAAAGTTCTTTTTTTCTTCATAATTGATTCTAGGATGTTATTTGGCTGTGTCTTATTGTTTCCCATGATATTGCTGATTATATAAACCCTAATATTAACATATATTTTGATTCTTGGCCATATTCCAACTCCTGGAATTCATCTGCACTTCTTGTCTTGGCTCTGTTTGTTTTGTTTTGGCTTTGGGCACTCAGCTCTATGGCTATCCAGTTATCACAACTTCATCTCACACAATCATCTGAAGAACAGAGAAAACATAAAAAACATTAACACAAACATAATAAAAACAAACAAGATCAAATTATTCTGCATGAAGATGTTTTAGTAACTTGAAGATCGATGAAATCTGCCTTCTGTATATATAAATAGTATTTTAACAACCCTTATGCCAGCTTCATAAAAGTTTCTGGGTTTTTTCTGCAAAAAATTATTTGCTGTTCAAGAGATGATACTAACTGAATACGTTGCAGTATCTTCGCATTTATGTTGGTATATCTCACCTTTCTTTTTGGCAGAAGAACAACAATGACTTAGCCAGGTAGAGCTTGACAGTATGTAGAACTTTAAATTTAGTACAAATAAATGTTGTAGTTTATGCAGCTATGTAGTCATTGTGTAAACTAAAATCTTTAGACATGAACTCTATTTTAGATAAATATTATATTTTATAAATGAATAAATATGTAATATATACAGTAAACTACCAGATTAAGAAACCTGAATATTAAATAGATGTTCTTTAAGGCAGATGGATTTATAAAGTAATGTAATAATCTTTACAGTGTGTTGTAGCTTACAGTACTTTATAGCTCATAAATCATTCTGGGTTTTCATTGTTTCATGCATATCCAAGGATTATCTGGATTAAGAAATTGTGATTTTTGTCAACTATTAGCTTGCATTTGCTTACTATAAATATTGCATACAGACTCAAATAGTCAAGAATATTGGGCATTGAAACATAGTATGCATTTAAAAATCTGAGAATGAGAAAAATAAGGCAAATTAAATAATACTGTATTTTTATATATTAAATACTTATGCAACAGGGTAGAGGTAATGGAATATATGATATCTACATTTAAAAATAACGAATGGTTACTATAGAGGATCATATTTATATTCTAGAATTTGTCTTATTTATAAATTCAATGTTATTGTAGAATTTCCAGGATAAATCAATATAAGTACTTGCACTTTATGAAATTTATTCCTTCATTGCTTTGCTTAAGTATGCACAGCTAATATATTACTACTAAACATTGTGTTTACTACCAGTCTATTAGCATAATTAATTTGTCTCTGACAGAATCCTGTGATTACCCCAAAGTGACAATTATTATAAGATAAAAATTTCAGACTAAAGTGCTCAGTTATTGGCTAGTGATTTGGGCTGCACTTAGCTGAAGAGTTCTGGTTTTGCCTGGGTGCCTTCATGTATTTATAATCATGTGGGAGCTGGTTGACCTAAGGCTTTAACTCAACTGCTCATTCCTGCAGGCTAGCCCAGTCTTGTTCACATGGAAATTCATTCCAAGAACAGCAAGAACCCAACAACCAAGGTAGAGCATTTTAAAAAATCTGCTTGCATTATATTTGTTTGTTATGTTCTATTAGCCAAAGCAAGTCACATGACCAAGCCTATTAGTCCGTGTGGTAAGACATTAACCTAACGTGAGGACACAGGGTGCCATACGTAAATTTGGATTGAATAATCTACCACAATGAGGTCTTACAAGGTAATTTAAGTAATCTCTCACTTCACAAAGAGATAGCTAAAATGTCAAATATAAATATAATTTCTTTCAACTTGAATTCTATTTGCTTGATGACACAAGAATTTATTTGTTTGGTAACTGCTTCTGTAGCAATAAGCTTTTCCTAGTGACAGATATGTCTCAATATTGTTTGTACAGAGAAAGTTTGAATCTTCTTCCCCTTCTCCATCCCTACCATCCACCATCCATCTTCACTAACCCTTCAAACAATTAAATCATGTCTATTGTAACATAAAATGAACTCCACACAATGAACCAAACTAAACCAAATCAAACCAAATAATATCAGCAACAAATTAAAATTATCAAAACTTTTTCACATAGCAGATAAGTATTTTCAGAGGAAGTTTACATATACCATACGTGCTCAAAATTAAGATTTCTAACATGAAATTAAGATTTCCACAAAAAGTCAGAATTTAGGTATTTTAGGTAAATTCTCATACAGAGTTAGTGCCTTTTGAGCTGCAACAACTTAAGCATTCAATGAGTGATGGTTTGATGAGAAAGTAGAGCTTAAGTACCATGCTAGTCTTTATATAAATAGTATATTTTATTGCCTTCTACCAGCACATTTATTATTTTATAGTTACAAATCAGCTTCTCAGTATCTCCTCGCTTTCTGTCCTCATTTATTGACAAATAATTTTGATTGTTTACTGATCAGAAGATTTATTTGGGAAAATGTGTGAGTCAAATGAAAAATGAGAATTATAATTCAAGGGTATAATAAGATCTCTCAAGAGGATTTTAGACTAAGTAAACTGAATGTGTTTGTAGGCCAATGAAATGGGTCAGGAGAAGAGTGAGGCTTTTTAAGAAAAAAGCTATGCAATTCATTTATAGAATGAGTTTGCAAGGAGCCTAGCTATTATTTTTGGAAAAGAGGACAGACTTGTTTCTCTATGAGAGAAGAAAAGGGTAGAATAAGTATAGGCTGTAGAACAAGGCTATGCAAAAGAACAGATTATGATGCAACAGACATTTATCATTGGAGGGGGAGACATTTTTTCTTTTTCATGCTGTTCAGTAAAATAAGAGGTAGGATCAATTACTTACATTGAAAGTCTAGTTCATTGCAGTTCATCTGACATTATTTGAACATTTCTTATGTGACGAGAATATTCCTAGATACCTATGATCCCAAGAGGAGTAATCAGCAATCTCTATTGAAGGACTTGGCAATCTAAGTGAGAGACTGGTCACATAAATCCAGTCTAATGTTCATAGGTAGGCTTTTGGAGAAAATGTTACCTAAGTTTGGTCTTAAAGGACATACAGACATTAATCATGAGAAGATAGGGAAGGAGATTGCAAACAGAAAGAAAAGTAATTGCCAAACCAGCTAAGGTAGACAGACAAATGTTTACTATTGATAGAACTGTTTCTGAATTGTTTTTAACTTATTACTTCTTTGATGAGCATGAAAAATTTTACACGTCCCTCTTCCTGAAATACTGAATTGCCTTCCACTAATGCTGCCCACTATAGAACCTGATATTTCTTGGTGATGAGAAGACTCTCCCTGAGCAAATTGAACTGGCAGTTGAAAGTATGTGTGGGTCTTTCTATTAGCAATTCTGCAAGAGGCTTATGCTGTGGAAACTACAGGCAGTAGAACATAAATAGAAAGGAAGCATAAACTAGAATTAACAGGACTCCTGGTTTATACCTAGGGAGCCATGGAGGACTGGAAATAGTTCTGAGACAGTAAAGCAAGGTACTTAACATTTTCTACCAGTTAAATTCCTATGTAGCCTCTAATGAAGTACTACTTGATTAAAGGTGTGAACAAGTGGAATAAATGACTCATAAGGCTTCCACGTCACACATATTTAAGATCCCAGTAACTTCAACATTAAAATTAGCAACCTGTTTATGTTGATTTGCCCAGGTAGATATTTTTTTCCTAAAGATATTTTATTTTAAGACAGGGTCTCTGTCTGTCACCTAGGCTGGAGTGTAGTGGCATGGTTATGGCTCTCTGCAGCCTCCACCTCCTGGGGTCAAGCCATCCTTTCACATCAGCCTCCTGAGAGCTGCTACCACACGTGCACAGCACCATATCCGGCTAATTTATTATTATTATTTGTAGAGATGGGCTGGTCACCCAGGCTGGTCCTGAACACCTGGGCCCAAACAATCAACCTGTATTGATCTCCCAAAGTGCTGGGATTATGGTGTGCAAAAGGGAACATAAATTACATTAACAAAAATCAGAGTAACAAAAACAACAGAAAACAAAACAAAACAAAAACACTATCAATCAAAACAAGTCATCTACCTAGGACACTTACTGAATTTATTTAAAGCTTTTAGATATTTGCTGAATGAACATTAGAATGGCTGTCATAAAATATTAGAAATTACTTTCTCAGAGTCCAAGGAGCATGGCTATTTTTTTTTTTTTTTCTTAGAGAATTTATTGTCAGCCCTACCTTTTATTGGTATAGAAAGGTGGACATTAGATCATGGGGTAAAAGAAACTTTGCCTCTTCAAGTTTGCTGCTGCATTTTGATTTTGGACCTCCTACAAACTTAATGGTACTGGTGGCAGCAGGACTCATATTAAAGATTGGCTGAGGCTAGTTTTCATTGCTGGCCTGCTTCAGACCCCTTTTTATTATCTTTGGTTCCCTAGCAACAGATAATGTTCAGTTAAGGCCAGATGATGCCATCAAGGCTCTTCCCTGTGCTATGATTTTGAGTGTTTATTCATTAACCACATTCCTTAGAGTCTATGTAATGGCCTCTATTAGTGTGAAATGGGAAAACTGTGATTTGGTTAATGAAACAGTCACTTATTTTTGAGCCTCTAATACTATAGAGTGAATTTGTTTGAAAAATGTGCTGAGCAAACTTCTTTGATGGCTTGAAGAAACATAATTTGTTGGTGACTTACTATAATTTAAAAAGAAGTAGAAGTGATTTCTCTATAGGTGGCTTCTTTCGAATTGCAGGTTTGAAGGTGGCTTATCACAGCAAGGAACTAATCGTCTGGTCTTAACTAGGCACACTGCTGCAAGATCTTGGAAACATTTCTTCTGATGCTTGTATCACCTTGAGCTTCATTTTAATGATACCTCGTTCTCTTTGGTATTGAGTCTCATTTCAACAGAAAATGTGAGCGAGTTTTACTTTTTTAAAGAACTGAGTTATGTAGACAAAGTTGGAAATTGCTAAAAAGTATTTCTCATATGTTTGAAAAATCCGTTGAGAGAGGTAGATTTGCCTTATTTTTTAACAGCTTTTAATACCTTTTGACATTAACTACTTTTTTAATATCTGTGATATTTGTCATTTTTACTTCAGAAATATAATTACTTATGCAATTGAAGTATTATTATGTAAGTGTCTTAATGGAAATAAATGTCTCCTCAAATTAATGTAATCCAAATTTTAAAGTTAACTTTAGAGTATTTTATATGGTTTTATAACTAATTTCTTTACCTAATCACAATTTAAATTTAGAATGAATAAAATCAGTTTTAATGTTTAGTATTTTGAAAACCAACTGGTTTATATTTCAATCAAAAAATCCCTTTTCTATGTTTATGTTAATGTGACTGTGCAAGACATTTTAGGTCTTGCAAATATGACAAAGACATAATCTTTGTTTTCAAGTAATTTATTATTTTATGAAGCAGGCATGTAAGTAAATTTAAAGCAAGGAATAATGTAACTTTACAGACAGAAACCCATGCAGATATAAATACATGTATTGGATTTGTTCAAGAGACAACAAGGATTTAAACTTGTCTAGGAAAGTGATTCTCCAATTTGCATTGCAGACCAACCAGCAGCATAATTTGAGAACTTTTTTAGAAATGCAAATTCCTGGGTTTTATCTGTAAGCTCAAAGAATCTGGAATGGAGTCTAGCAATCTGTTTGCACAAGCCCTTTATGTGATTCTAATGTACTCTAAAGTTTGAGACCCACTACTTCAGAGCTGAACTATCCAGTATACTAGCCACTAGCTACATATTGCTACACAATTTATATTAAATCAAGATTTCAGTTCCTCAGTTACATTAGCCACATATGCTTAGTATGTCTACTGAGTGCTCAGAAGACATATGGAGCTAGAGCCGCCACATTGGACAGAGTAGATATAAGGATTTCCATCATTAGATATCATTACTTTAGAGCATGGAGACCTCAATGAGATATTATCAAGGACAGAAAGAAAGCTTTAGTTCAGATCATAGAAACTCTTAAATGTAAAAGTAAGGAACTTGAGCCATACCCTAGTATAATAGGGGAGTGATAAATATTTTTTAAGGAAAGAACAATGACAAAGGCTGGACTTTGTTCACACAACATCAGTCTTCCAGCCAGGTACCAGATGATTCCTACTGACTGAGTCTAGAGGGAAGCAAATACCAGTTATACTTGCACTGAGACTGTAATAAAGGGAAGGGAAAGTACAATGTGCATTTATAAAACATTGAAAAAGTAGATGCAATAGGAACTGCTTGCTCTTTGGATAGGAGATGGTCAGAAAACAGAAAACTTGAATAAGACTTTATTTTTTAGTGAATGACTGGGACAAAGTTAATGCCATTACGAGTGACAAATAAGAATAGCAGTAGCTTATCAGATTAAGAAAAAAAAGATGATTAATTTGCCGTAACATTGTATTAAGCCAATAGCTTTTATATTCATCCAGAAATTTTTTCACTATTTTTATAACACAGTTTTAACTTGTTATTTCACTGTCTAATAGTTTCTTAGATAACCACTTTTAATGAAGAAATTAAATACTTTCCCAATAATTATTAAATGTTTATCAAAGATCAAAACAAAAACCAAAGAAATTTTATCTGTCAATGAATCCGGTGGAACTTGTCAAAACAATTATTTCCTTTTTAGCTAGAAAGTAATTTTTCTGAAAAAAGGGTTGCAAAGAAATGAAATAACCCAGGTTTAACTTATTATGTGAACATTCAAGTTTTCCCAAGTACACTCTGAATATTATAGTTCAATTTTGTGGCAAATTGAAATGGTTTTCAATTTTGTGTGAAATCAAATATTCTTTTTTTGAAATATGTGCAGTGCTTAAAGAGTCAAACATTGTTTTAGTCCTTTTTTATGTTACACACTTCACAGCAGTGCATAATTTACACATTAATGTGCTATACTCTTGTGGATTAATTTTATTTCCACTTGAAGATTCAAAGAGTCATATTAGCTAACATCACGTCAGAATGATTTGTGTGTTTTAGGCCAGTTCTTCATAATGACAGCTTAATTGACATGATTTGAGGAAGAGAAAATACCCGTTCTGTTAGGTGTCCAGAATCTTAAGTTGCAGTTCTTAATTCTACTGTTTTTAGGATGTTAGATGAGGAGTAAAATTCTTGGGCTAAAATTTCCTTATTTATATAATAAAAAACTTGAGCTATACTGCCTTGGTTTTTCTGGCTCTCAGTAAGGCAAAATCATGAGAACACAATTGCTTGAGATTATTTATTAGCTAATGTTTATCAAGGAGCATGTCTCCTGGGTGGTAACATGACAGAGGGCAGGCAAATTGCCGACAAGTCAAGGGCAATAAGGTTTGGGACATCGAATGTAGATGCTTATATCAGACTGGATGGTAGCAACTAGAGACTTTTCTTCAGGATTCTGAGATTTAGGGTAATATTGAAAATAAGGGAATTGCATCCTCATGTAAATTAGTCTCTAACTGGGAATTGGTGGTGTGATGGAAAATAAAAGACAATATTGCTTAGATTGAGCTGTTACGAAATAGAGCGGGAGCTGGGCTCTGGAAAATACTGATCGTTATACTTGATCTGCCTCTGGCATGTATTTATACGGTTAGATATATATATTCTGAAATTATACACTGTGGCAGTGAATTTGACACAGTGAGTAAATAACTGATAAGGTAGAAAGAGCCCTGGGTAAGGGATCCCAAGGCCTTGCTTAGATCCTAGCTTTTCTACTAGCTTGTGCCATGGTGTCAGGAAAGTCACTTATGGTGACATCTGCTTCTGTGCCAACTACCCTCTGGGAAAACTTGACACTCCTTGGCCTATCCAAGCAATAGAGAGAGCAATCTAAGTAGTAAGTGGCTAAATTGTTCCAATTTTTAGCCAGTCTGTTTAGTTAACCTTCTTATTAAAATCAGTGGCACTACAGATTAAATTACCTTCTGGTAACCATGCCAACAGGTGGATTTATGCAGGGCTCATAGAGTTGTGAACAATCACGACATTGACGTTGATTATATCCAACCTAGAGGAAGAAACAATAGATATATGTGGCAGTAAGGAGTGACCAATCACTTAGAATCAGTTTAATGGCTTTTATATTATATCTGATTTTTTTCCTTTCATGATCTAGTACTTTGCAGCATGAACACTTAAATTTCTCTCCAGGCCTTTCCAAAGGTGGCTTTTTAATTGCAGGTTCTCAGTCTCCTACTATTACTAACTTCATTTATGTAGAGTGACTTTCTTATTGACACAAGAAGTAATGCCTGTTTTCAGGGAGCCAGAGGATAGAACAAGAGCAGTTAAATGTATGATTAAACCTGCTCAGACTCTACTTATCTTCTTTGCTGCTGTCTCTCTTTTGGTCACAAATTATGCAGTGATAATGCAATTACTCTTTGTCTTCTGTATTTTATTGAACCAGAGATTTCTCCATGATCAGAACATATTTTATTACTTAAAAGGAGAACTGAAAATAGTTTTTCAAAAATTTTAATAAGATTTTCCATAAAATAGTATTATTTTATAATTCTGAAAATTAATTATCATGCTGGTATATTTTCCTTAATACAACCATTAGTTTCGTTTTAACATAATACAATATAATACAAGTCTCTTTTTAATCCTCTCTTCTTCCTGCAGTTTAATATCTCTGTGCTGGGTTTATTTATTTATTTATTTTTCCCCTACAAATAGAGGAATTTGGATTTGGTGATCTCTTAAATCCCTTGAAGCTCTGAGAGTAAGTCTGAGAGTTAAGGATAAAAGAAGGGCTTTCCTTATTTCCCGAGACTGAAGTCATGAAAATATCTACTTTGCTGCTTTCTAAAACATCCTTTAGACTCACTGAAGTGAACAGACCATTTCAATAGTCTGACACTGAATGCTATTTATCTTCCTGTGTTCCTCAAATGGTTGCCTCTCATTCTTCCATGCAGTGATTTTGCAGGCATTTAATCCTTGAAGCAAGTGGCACTTTTCTAATTTTCACTTAGGTCAATCAGTTCGGTGAGTATTGATGAACAAGCATTTGCTATAACCATGTCCCAAGTAATGTCAATCTGTATTGAACATGTGCCATACCTAAGAGATTTCTTAATTAACCTGCTGACACTGCCAATGAGAGTTCAATGTGGTTTCAAGAAAGACTCCTGCAAGCACGTGCCCCTTTACTATTTTTACCATTTGCTCTGATGTTCCAAGAATATCATGTCTTTCATTTTTATTATCAGAATTAAACAATTCATGAAGACCACTTAAATATGTGGTTTCAATTTTTTTAAATGCTGGTAAAATTCAAATGCTTTAAATATAGGAAAATGTAGGTCATGAAATAGGACCAAATGAATTACTTTTATGATTTTGGTTTTACTCTTTTTAAAAATTTTCTTTGTTTTAGAAAGGTCTATTCTGAAGCCATTTACCTGAAAAGTGTCACCTGAGAAGCTTAAGTCCTGAAACCCTCACTCAGGTGTCTCATATTATCATGTCATTATAAATGAGTTATCTTGCTATTTTTGAAAGTATAGGTCAACTGCTACTGTCACTTTCACTCTGGAAAACTTGGTACATACCCATTTCATTTTCTGTCGAATTTGCTTGAGTTTATTGCAAATCAAACATAATAGAAATTGTATTTTTCATTAAAAAAATACTGTGATTACCATCAATCTGTTACCTCAACAGCATTTACAAAAATTAAAGTATAAGTGAAATACAAAAAGTCTATAAAATATACTAATATTAAGTACACAGCTTGAAAATTGTTATATTACTCAGAGTGTTTCCAAACTTTATAAGTTTTTTTGGTACCCCTTCCCAGTCTATATCTTCCTTCACCTGTACAGGTAACCAATATTCTGATTTCTATCATTATCACTAATTTTATAAGAATTCTTTATTCAGCTCCAAAGAGATGCAAGATAGAAACTCTCCCTTTCACTAGCTCACAATATATTGTCGGGGAGACAAGAGCCATGAAGAAATTACCAGAGTACAAAAGCAATTCCTAAGCATCATAGAGTTGCAAAAGTGATAATGCCATCTCAGATTTTATAGTATGTACTATCTACAAATATGTATGCATTAATAATTATAATCGACACTCACAACACTTCTATATGATGAGTGCCATTATCTCTATCATACAATGAGATAACTTAAGGTCATAAAGGTTAACTAATATGTCTGTATTAGTTTTCTACTGCTGTGTAACAATAAATTACTACAAATTTAGCCGCTTATTATGTCATAGTTTCCATGTGTCAGAAACCTGGGCATAGATTAGGAGGGCTCTCTGCTCACCAGACTGAAAATGAGGTGTGCGTGACTAAAATCTTTTCTGAGACTTGAGGTCCTCTTCTAATCTTCATGTTTGCTGGCAGAATCCAGTTCTTTGTGGTTGTAGCACTGAGGTTTCAATTTTCTTGCTGGCTACTGGTTGCCCTCAGTTCCTAAAGATCAACCCCAAGTCCTAGTCAAGTGACTCTCTCACAACAAACGTGACAGTTTACTTCTTCATAGCTGGTGGCAGAATGTCTCTAACAAAAAGTTCTTCAAGAGGCTCTAACAAAAGTTAAAGGTATCATTATTGAATATTTATTATGTTCCATTCTCAAATTTAAAGCTATTGACAATTTTGTGATATAGAGTTCTGTGATATACCTACAGGTATGGAAGCCAAGGCTTGGAGAGGTAAAGTAACTTGCTTACATATCTTTCACATGAAAGAGTCAGCCAAGCTCTTTCTGACTACATAGTCTATGTTCTTACACACTATGTTACATGCCTAAAGGTAATATTTGGACTAGGCTTTGAAGGGTGTGTAGATATCAACACATGCCCTTCATATATAATATCTATATATAGATATTATATATCTATAGGTAGATATATAATAAAAATTATCCTCAACTAACAAAAACAGCAGGAAAAACATAGGCATAGGGTTGGTGAAGAGTCAGATATGTTGTTTGAACTGTAATATTCTTGGTGGTATAGCTGAATTATACCAACCAAATTTTCAGTTTCCCCTGGATAGCATTTTATTTGTTGATACTTTATTTTGATATCAAGGACATATTTACAAACTGAGTAAATGGTCCTCTGGAAGTTTTTGGTGTCTCATGTAAGGAACTTGTCCATTTCTTACACAGAATCTTTTTTCTTGAAGAACTTTGAGAGATATTTCTTTCTAGTTTTCAGATGAAAAAGAGCTGAGAACACTGAACTGAGCTACGATTATCTTCCCTTTGACCTGCTTAGACATCTTAGTGCCAAACTTGTGGTACACCCATAATGTGTCTGACTTAATGATCAATCTGTTTGTTCTATTTTTTATAGGTTTCATCCTCTTTTGATGTATTTTATATCTACAAGGCTGTCTTAAATTCCTTTTAAAACTAGTCAGGATATAAATAAACAAATATATGACTAAAATTTAGGCAGGTGCTTTACAGGAACCACTCCTGAATTTGCAGATATACAGGCAGCTCTGAAATATGATTTCCTGCTGCTTAGCTATCAATTCCCTAAAATGAAGTGAACTGGAACACTAAATCATTAGCTTGACTGTTATACTACTGTCAACAGATCCCAATGGCCAGGCCCAGACATTGCATTATAAAGAGTATGATTAGGACCTACTAATACAGATTCCATTCCTATGTTTCCTTTCTTTAACTTAGGAAGTAATTGAAGGCAAAGGATGTAAAAAGAGAGCTGTGAGAAATTAAGGTCCTTCATAAATTACTTCAGAAGCTGTGTCAGCTCAATTTAGGTAAAAGTATGCTGGTACAGACTCACAGAATGTGGTACATCAGCAGAGTGATGATTGTTACAAATAAAAGCACTGCATCTCTCTCACATTTTCAGATATGTAAACTGTATTAGAAAAATTATGCTGTACAACTCTGTTGGAAATATGATGTAGGAATTTTTTATAATGATAAGCTATTTGAAAGAGTTCATAGCAAGAGCTGCGAAACCTTGATAAGTAAAACTCAGTGAAGAAAGTAAACTGTAAAATCTAAGACCCCATACAAATTTCAGCAAACAAGAAATAAGGCAATGGGAATGGAAGTATTTAAAATATCATGTGGTATAAAAGTATGGAAAAGATGGGAATCACATAGGTATGCAAGTTTGGAAGTAGAGGTAAATGTCTTAGGAAGCTTGAGGACTAAATTACAAGAGAAGTAAATGGTGAAATGATATACAAATCATATACAGAAAGATAAAGCTAAAAAAAAAAAAAAAAAAAGGCCAGCAAGACGCTGTAAAAGGGAGGTGCCAATTATATATGTATCTCATGTACATTATGACTGGTTGAATATTGGTGCAGCAGGAAATTGGGTCAGAATAATAGCAACAAGTTGCCTGTTGTTAATGTTGTTTCTTGTGAAACCAAGGGAAAAATAAGAGATTTATTTTAAATTCATAGAAATTTTAGTTTATTGTATTTATTTTAACTCTTTTGACTTTAGCCCAAACTAAGAGAAAACTCTGTGGATTAAATTAGCATAATGAAGCTAATCAGTTTAGATCTATGGTAATTTCAGTAAATGCCTGTATTAGTTTCTTATGGCACTGTAAAAAATTACCACACATTTAGTGGCTTTAAATAACATAAATTTATTTTCTTATACTTCTGGAGGTCTGAGTTTGACTCCATTTCATTGGTTGATGAACTGTTGGGCCACACTCCCTCTGAAGGCTCTATAGGAGAATTTGTTCCTTGCTTCTTTCAGCTTCTGGGGCTGCCAGCAGTTTTTGGCTCGTGGTTGTGTATAACTCCAGTCCTCAAAGCCAGAATATTTAAATGTCTTCCTTCTTTATCTTCATATCACCTTTTCATTTGTGTATATAAAAGTCTCTGTCTCCCTCTTATAAGGATATATGCAATAGTAGTTAGAACATACCAGGTAAATCAAGGGTAATCTTCTTATCTCAGCATCTTTAATTTAATCATACCTGCAAAGTCCCTTTTTCTAAATAAGGTAACATTTACTTTTCCAGGTACAAGAGAGTGGTAATATTGGGAGCCATTATCTAGCTTACTACAATGCCAAATTTAAACATAAGATGATGTCCTGGCATACAATAAAGACTTTGGGCCAGGCAAGATGGCTCACGCCTGTAATTCCAGCACTTTGGGAGGCTGAGGTGGGTGGATCACCTGAGATCAGGAGTTTGGGAACAGCCTGGCCAACATACTTAAACTGCATCTCTACTAAAAATACAAAAATTAGCCAGGCGTGGTGGCAGGCACTTGTAGTCCCAGCTACTGGGGAGGCTGAGGCAGGAGAATCGCTTGAACCCAGGAGGCAGAGATTGCAGAGAGCCAAGATCCGGCCACTGCACTCCAGCTTGAGGGACAGAGCAAGACTCCACCTCAAAAAAAAAAAAAAAAAAAAAAAAAAAAGGCTGTGATATAAATTTATAAATTTGCAAGTTTGCTCTGTCTTAACCTCTGTAGGCCTCAGTTTATTCATCTTTCATGCTTCACATGGATATCATATTCCTTGTATT
This sequence comes from Chlorocebus sabaeus, assembly GCF_047675955.1. NCBI lineage: Eukaryota > Metazoa > Chordata > Mammalia > Primates > Cercopithecidae > Chlorocebus > Chlorocebus sabaeus. The sequence continues at coordinate 63,232,443 of NC_132924.1, forward strand.
ACCATGCCATGGTAAGAATTAGATAAGCAAGTGTGTAAAAATGTTTTCCAAGTGATAAGGCACTACGTAACTATAAGGCACCATTAATATCTTAATGTTAAACAAATTCTAGAATTATATCATAATAAAACATTGATAATATTTTACTGTAATTAATAATAATGGTAAATACTAGAGTAATATTAGAATAATATGATTTGAGGGAATCTGGACAGACTTATAAGGGCAAAAATATCTCCCCTTTTGTCCTCTGTTTCCTTATTTTTAACGTGTGAATAATAATAGCACCAACATTTAAAGATTGTTTTCAGATCAAATTAAATAGATTAATGCACATAAAATACTTCGAAGGTGTGAGGCACATAGTGGAATTAGTAATAATGGTAATAAAATAACTAATGAACTAAGAGCTCTGAGTAATTGATCTGGAATTTGGGAAAAGGATGTACACAGAAACAGGAAGAAGACTCTGAAAGAGGTGAAATGAGGTTGTCAAATAAATGGTTTGATGGTAAATCTCGAGTTGGAAAATACTGTTTTGGATAAGCCCTGCATTCAGAATGTTTTATTTATTGATTTATTATTATTTAAAATATGCACCATTTGTTTTTAGCATCCAGTATTTGTGTTAGTTAATTGTATAATGACCAAAATAGAACTCTGAGGAGTGCCATAAGCAGAACTCATAGAATACTTCTAGGATTCTATGTAGTTCATAAAATAGGCTGGAAAGATTAGGATGGAGGAAGTATTAGGATTTCTGACCCCCCTATTTGACCAACATCTGACTTTTTATGCAGGGTGAAAATGGAAACATATGGAACAAATATACATACAAAAATATTAAAGGACTATTAAAAGAGTTTTATAAGAAAAGGTGTATGAGAGTCCAAATCTGGTAGAACGGCCAGAAGAGACTTCACAGAGTAAATGATATTTGAGCTGAGTCAAGAAAGATGAACAGAAATATACTTCTTACGCAAAAAAAAAAAAAAAAAAAAAAAAAAAAAATGGAGAAATGGAGAAATACATTTCAGGCTGAGTAGGCCAAATATAGGAGCATGAAAGATCATAGTAGGTCCAGTTCATCACAGTAGGTTCAACTATGATGAACAGTTAAAAATAGAGTTTAGGCCTGGAGCAGTGGCTCATGCCTTTAATCTCAGCACTTTGGGAGGCCAAGGAAGCTGGATCACTTGAGGTCAGGAGTCCGAGACCAGCCTGGCCAACATCGTGAAACCTCCTCTCTACTAAAAATATAAAAATTAGCCAGGTGTGGTGGTGCACAACTGTAGTCCCAGCTACTTGGGAGGCTGTGGCAGGAGAACTGCTTGAGCTCAGGAGGTGGAGGTTGTGGTGAGCCCAGATTGCACCACTGAACTCCAGCCTAGATGACAGAGTGAGACTCAGTCTCAAAAATATAAAATAAAAATAAAAATACAAAAATACAAAAATAGAGTTTAGTGAGCATTTGTTGTATTCTGGGAGATGACTTTGAAAAGATAGAAACCATGTTATCAAGGAGTTTTCTCTTTATGTCGGGTGGCATGTAAGAATTTTATACCAAAAATTGTATGGTATGTTTTCAATTTAGAAAATATAGACTGGAATTTGAATACACAGAACAAGATGATATCCTGAAGCCATAAATATTTTAGAAGTCTCTTTATTTCCCACTAAATGTATTAATGCATTTACTAAGGGTGAAGCCATTCTATAACACCAATAAATAGAGAGGTATTCCATTCATTTACATGACACTTCCGAGCTCATTGTCAATAAATGTTACAGATGAGAGAATACATGCTATGAAAGGGAGCCCCAGCAGAATGGGTAAAGAAATTCCTCAATTTTTCCTATCTCAACTTCTCTAGAATCCCTATAACATCTCCTAATTCAGAGTGAACTGGGAATAAAAGGATGCACTTCAGAGCAGTGGCAGGGATTTGGGGAAATGAATGGCAGGGTTTTAGCTAAGTGCCAGAACCTTCAAAGTAAAGAATCCCAAGGAGGTCATATAGACTCTGCACAGAGGTATCCAGGAGACTGTGAAAACTGCTGAAAATAACTAAGAAGCATTGAAACATTGGCTTTTGACTCACAAAAATAAATTTCTCTGAAATTGCACCTGTTTTTCTTTGCCTAAACCCCTATCTATCTACCATGGCATTCACACTAGATCTTGAAACCTCAAAACATCATAAGAAATAAGTTTGAATTTTTTCATGTTTATATTTTGTTTTTACTTTTTGTGTTACTTTCATATTTTATGCTCTTTTTTTTTGAGATTGACAAAACTGACATGAGAAAACAACTACTGACAGACCCAGAGATTACCAATATTAAATGAGTTACAGTGGATTGGAATTTACCCTGAAGTTTAATAATGTGGTCATTAGAGGACACAAATCAAATAACTTTAAACAAGAAGGCTTACAAATATTCTATTAAATAATGAGAGTAGTATCTAAATAATGTAAAATAAGTTCAGAATATTCCAAATATTAACAAAACCAGAGTTTGGGAAATTAAAACAATGATTACTAAATTTAAAAATACATATAAGAAAAAAATCTAGTCTATAGTGATAGTAGATTAACTATTGTATTAAATTTTATTATTTGTAATATAACTTGGAAACAAGAACCACATGGTATTGGCATAAAAACAAAAGTAGAGACCAATGGACCAGAATAGAGGGCTCAAAAAGTTATTCATTCATTCATAGTCAGTTGATTTCTGACAAAGATGCTGCAAACACACAATGGGGAAAGCACAGTCTCTTCGATAAATGGTGCTGGGAAACCTGTATGTCTACATGAAAAGAATAAAATTAGACTTTGATAACTATATACAAAAATAAACTCAAAATGGATTACAGGCTTAAATGTAATACCTGAAACTGTTAGACTACTATAAGAAAATATAGAGGAAAAACTCCATGACATTGGTTTGGGCAATAATTTTTTGGATTTAAACCTAAAAGCACAGGCAACAAAAGCAAAAATAGACACATGGGATTACATCAATCTAAAAAGCTTCTGCACAGCAAAGGAAACAATCAACAGAATAAAGAGACAATCTATGTAGAGGAGAATAAATTTGCAAACCACACAGGTAATAAGGGGTTAAATTTAAAACATACAAGGAACTCAAACAACTCAATTGTAAGAAAACAACTCAATTAAAAATGGGCAAAGGACTTGAGTAGATATTTCTCTAAAGAAGATATACAAATGGTCAACAGGTATGTGAAAAAAATGCTTACAATCATTAATCATCAGAGAAATGCAAATTAAAATCACAAAGAGATATTACCTCATACCAGTTAGCATAGCTATTACCAAAAAGAGAAAAAGTAAATGTTGGAAAGGATATGAAGAGAAGGAAACTCTTGTACTGTGGGTGGAAATGTAAATCAATACAGCTCTTATGAAAAACAATTTGGAGGTTCCTCAAAAAATTAAAAATAAAGGACTGTATGGTTCAGTAATCCCACTACTAAGTATTTATCTAAAGGAAATGACAACACTATGTTAAAGAGGTAACTGTATTCCCTTGTTTGTTGCAGTATTATTCACAATAGCCGTGCTATGGAATTAACCTGAGTGTCCATTGACAGACAAATGGAAAAAGGAAATGTGGCATATTTCCACAACAGAATACTATTTGGCCTTTTAAAAAAAGGAAAGACAATCTTTCCAGTTACAAGAACATTGATGAATCTGAAGAACATTATATTATGTGAAATAACCCCAACACAGAAAGACAGCATTGTCTTAGTTATGAGTAGAATCTACAACAGTCTAATTAATAGACACAGAGAGCAAAATGGTGGTTACCAGATGCTGGGAAATGGGAGAATCGGGGAGATGTCAGTCAAAGAACACAAAATTTCAGTTAGATGGGAGGAATAAAATCAAGAGATCTATTGTACCTCACAGTGCCTATAGTTAATAACAATAAGTTAAAAATTGCTAAGAGAATAGATTTAGAGGGTTTTCCTGGCCAAAAAAAAGGTATATATGTGAGTTAATTAATATGTTAAATAGCTTGATTTAGCCATTCCAAAGTATATACATATATCATGACATGATGTTGTATACTATAAATATATTTGATTTTACTTGTCAATTTAAAAATAAATTTTAAAAGATGACCTTGAAATATGTTCACAGAATTTAGAATTATAAAAGGTTTGGGATTATAAAAGAAGACTATAAAATTGATTTATGTAAAGCCATAATTTACTTATTTATTGATTTCCAGAAGCAATATTTTTACATATTAACAACACTGAAAGTGAGATGCGCCTAACAATCTATACCATATGACAATTCCTACTGCTTTATTCATTTTACATTTGAATATCTCTTAAATTGAGTTGAATCTCACAGTTGATGACATCATAGATTTTTCTGAAAATGAGAAAGGAGTGTTGGAAGTGTCAGCAATATTCAAAACAGGACAGTGAGGAGAAGCAATGTTAAAAAAAATTATTAAAATTTTTCTATAAAAAAAAAAGCCAGACATTTCAAACTCTCAGACTCTTTGAAGTAGAAAAATATGAAAGACAAAAAGACCCACATTTGGATGTGTTTTGGCAAATTTAAAAATTTTCAGTGATTAAGAGAAATCACATAAGTATCCAAAGAGAAAATAAAACATACACAAAAAAGGTAGGAATCAGATTTTCATCAGAGATTTTATCTCCTCTCCTTTCCATTTGCCAATGCTGGAAGGCATTACAGAGTATGACTTTATAATTGAACCTTGCCAAAATCTTCCCATAGGATCTTTTTCACTATTGCTAAACTTCATTCTCTCCCTTTCCCTACATGACGTGTAATCATATGACTGAAAAGAATACTGGAATGACTGGAATGAGAATTGGTAGATTTTGTTCTGATCCTTGCTTTGTCTCAACCAACTGTTCTTCAGCCCCACCATTTTTGCTAAGAAATTCTAGGAGTTAGATTTGGATTCCGGTTCCTGCTCTGTACCAACCATACTTCCCCAATTTTAAGCAGAGAATTCCAACATTTGGAACATGAGGCTTTTCCTATGTTAACTGATTTAAATTAATTGATATCTAATGATGGTTTCTGGCTGTAGTACCCTTTGATAATGAGTTAGTCCAAAATATGTTTTAGAATCCTTACAGAGTTTCAGAAGTAATTTTGTAGTTTGGAAGCAGGGACCAGATGCCACAGACATGTGGGATTTTGTTTTTATTTTTAACGTTAGTGGCAATTTTATTCAAAAGTCCATCCATGTAGCTTTCTAATTCATTCCAGCCTGGCTAGGAGGAATGGAAGCATGTTTATCATGCTTACCCAGAGTTTTGGTATTACTGGCATAATTTTAACTTGAATATAATTTTTTGAAATAATTACCACCTCCAATTTTAAGACTCATGACTGCTAGACCAATTAATTAGCAATTTTCTGATTGGTAATATTCTAAGTCAATCAACAGAAGAATAAATAATACTTTAAAAGGAAAGCTGAGCAATAAATAATATTTTAAGCAAAGATATTTTTATGTATTACAAGAAGATATTGGAAGTCTGCCTATCATCAAGTTTTGGTACAGGATTCAGTATCGCTTAGGAATTAAGGAATTGCATATCAACCAGTGTCTTTAAAAAGAACAAGTTCCTTTCAATAACTTTCATCTCTCTTGAAAAATAACAGCCTTTAAAAATAGTTCTAATCTATCTTGATATATTACAGAGTGTGATGCCTTTCTTCAAGACAAGTATATTTAACAATGTATCAGTGTCAATCCTAATGACATTTAACAATCAAGTTTGGAATGTAACAATCTTTCCTCAGTGAATAAATGATAGATTAAAGGCTATGATCATTAAATTCACAGATTATTTCAAAGTAGGTAGGGTAAATACTTTAGAAGGTAGGAACTAATTACATAGTGATCATTAATTGAAGAGATGGTCAGGGCCAAGCAGAATGAAGCTCATTAAAGTTGAGTGCACTCCAGACACATGCAATTGAAGAACTTGTAGTTAAGTATGATAAAAATATTTTAGCTTGTGCAGTGTACATGACATATATGCCATTTGGATTAGGAGACAATAATATAAAAGGCAATTCAGTCATTGCAGTGTGCCTCCCTCTGATGCTATGAAAGACGGTGTGGAGAAGAATTCTTTTAGAAACATTGTTTTTGAGTCCTTAAAATGACCTGAGAATTCATTGTTTACAATTCCTTAAGCACTTTTGAGTATAATTTCAAGGAAGACACAAGGTGAGAATATTTCATTTCTAAAACAGACTGAGGATGTGAATTTTCCCTCAAGTGGTTTTGGATTCACAAATGAAAAAACAAGAATTTATAATAGGTAGCCTAATTGTATCAAAAGCCACAACTGGTGCTCAGAGAATTCTTTATGCATCAAATTGTTGGCAACAAAGTCATAATTTTCATTCTGAGTGACATTCATGATACTTTCACCATTTTAATTATAGAGAAAAGTGAAATGTATGATATTATATATGTGTTAGATTTAATAATGTTTTATCAGGTTGTAGAAGAATGTTATTTATTTATACCCCTATATATCCAAATAAGAGTTTTCTTATTAAATATTTGTAATAATATTTATGCATATGAAATGGAATTTTAATGAGAAATCCATAAATAATTTAGACACTAATATAAATTGTTTACTGATTTTCAGTGCTCTTCAAAAAAATAATAAAATACTTACAATTTGTAATATAAAGTATATAATGAGAATGTAATTAAGCAGTCATGAAGTTTACTTACTATTACAATGCTATACAATGTGAAAAAATGAAAGCACGATTCATAAAATCAGGTCCTCCACCAACGGAAATAATTTTCACAGGAGGGGTTTGAAGACAAATACACGAAGTATAGATGCATATTAAAAACAGCAATGCTGCAGAGCTCAGGAAAAGACCTGCTAACCTGATAAAATAATCAAACTCAGTTGGATTAGTAATGGTCTTTTAAAATGAAAATTGCTGATATCCTAATGTTATAGACCATATTTAATTAAGACCAATATAAAACTTAAGTGCAATTATACATAACTTCAAATGATAATAGAAGATCAAGGGCTGTAGGTTTATTTGAGGACAATTTATTCTCAACTTCTTGAAGCCGTTATTAAAGTTGCAATCCTACAGATAATTTTCAGACATCCTCTAACCATAGAGTACAGTGAACCATCCTTTCTTATTTTGAATTTCATACTCTTAAGGTTTTATAGTAAATATGTGTAGGTGATTGTTCTGTTGTACCTCTGCCTTATTCTCAGCTCTGGGGATTTGTGTATGACACATAATAAAGCTCTATTACTATTCAAGGAATGAATTAACTGATTCAACAAGCATTGATCATTATTGTATACAGTAATAGCATTTCGCTTTGAGATTTAACTACATTCAATTTTAGAATGTCACAGCTTTATAAAACTGGCACTCAGGGTTCAGGGATTTCACAGTGTACTGGAAAAGCCAGACATGAAAACAAAATAATAGCAATATGGTGTGATGATTAAAGTTTGTACAAAGTTCTAAGCCAGTGTGGAATGCCCAACTTTTGTCTTGGTAGATTGAAGAAGCCTTCCTAGGGTGGCTATTTTGAGTTGATGTATTTCAAATGTAAAAGAGTTTCAGTTTATGATGAATTTTTGTTTTATTTGAGAACTTAGAGTCCTAAATTAAGCCTAATCATTACCTATTTACCCAAAATTTCATTCATTTATTCATGTTCCAAATATTTTTGACTATATATGTGTAGGTGCTTGAGATATAATGACAAATAAGACTACTGTCCTGGAAGCTAGATACAGGCAGTTTCCACTTTAAAATAGCTCCACCTAAAAATGTTTTGAATTTACAATGGTGTGACACTGATATGCATTCAGTAGAAACTGTACTTCAAGTACTCATACGACCATTCTGTTTTTCACTTTCAGGACAGTATTCAATAAATTACATGAAATAATCAACACTGCATCATAAAATAGCTTTGTGTTAGATGATTTTGCCCAACTGTAACCTAATGTAAGTGTTCTTAGCATGTTTAAGGTAGGCTAACCTAAGCTATGATATTTGGTAGGTTGGGTGTATTAAACATGTTATTATCTTACAGTATTTTCAACCTACAATGAATGTATTGGGAGGTAACCTCATTGTAAGCCAAGGAGAATCTACATAAAGAAATATAATTTCCTTATTTTCTTCTTCTTATTATTATACTTTAAGTTCTAGGGTACATGTGCACAACGTGCAGGTTTGTTACATATGTACACATGTGCCATGTTGGTGTGCTGCACCCATTAACTCGTCATTTACATTAGGTGTATCTCCTAATGCTATCCCTCCCTCCTACCCCCTCCCCACAATAAGACCGGGTGTGTGATGTTCCCCTTCCTGTGTCCAAGTGATCTCATTGTTCAATTCCCACCTATGAGTGAGAACATGCAGTGTTTGGTTTTCTGTTCTTGTGATAGTTTGCTAAGAATGATGGTTTCCAGCTGCATCCATGTCCCTACAAAGGACACAAACTCATCCTTTTTTATGGCTGCATAGTATTCCATGGTGTATATGTGCCACATTTTCTTAATCCAGTCTGTCACTAATGGACATTTGGGTTGATTCCAAGTCTTTGCTATTGTGAATAGTGCTGCAAATCAAAATCACAATGAGATACCATCTCACACCAGTTAGAATGGCAATCATTAAAAAATCGGGAAACAACAGGTGCTGGAGAGGATGTGGAGAAATAGGAACACTTTTACACTGTTGGTGGGACTGTACACTAGTTCAACCATTGTGGAAAACAGTGTGGCTATTCCTCAAGGATCTAGAACTAGAAATACCATTTGACCCAGCCATCCCACTACTGGGGATATACCCAAAGGATTATAAGTCATGTTGCTATAAAGACACATGCACTTTCCTTATTTTCTAAGAAACATCTAAAGCAGAAGGCAGATGCATAAGTTAATATTCTAAGGAACTATGATATATGTCACTATAGACTTATGCACAAATTCCCAAGAGGCAGTTAACTCAGATTAACTGAAAATGAAGTGGCAAAAAACAATTTCAGAAGGGTCCTCAGATGAGAGAACACCTGAATTGGGTTGAGAAAGATGAGTAGGGATCAGGTGGACTATGTAGCTGGATTAGAGGTAGAGGGCACAAGACATGTTCATGAGAAGGAAACTAGTTTTTTAAAAAACATGAGAAAAACCAGGAGAGCTTTCTGTTTTCACAGAGCTGTAATGTGTTAATATATTTGAATAGCAAGTTGAGTGTATATCTTCTTCTTTGATTGCATTTATTCTGAAAGTAGCTAAACAGTGAAGACTTTAAGTAGATCCAATTTTTATGTTAAAAAGGACACTGGAAGAAGAGTGGAGAACATGCTGGAGAGTAAGTAACCTGCAGGAAGTTAGAAGGCATGTGTCATTCTTTGCAAGAAAAGATAAATGTCTAAACAAATGTAATAGCAGTGTGGTTGGAGAAGTGAGTAAATAATTTAGAGCTACTGAAAAGAAAAAGTCAACAGAATTCTTTTTGATTATTTGTTTATATTCTGCTCTGTTTTTTTCAAAAAGTAAGTCAGCTTATAGGGATACATAAAATGCTGTGAAAATATATTCATTAGTTCATAAAATTATGTTACTGTCAAAGGAATTGATGATTAATCAATCAGCAATAGGCCAAGGAAGAGGGAGAAAAAAAAAGATAGCACCTTGTTTTTTTTTCCTGCTTGGAAAATAGACAGATGCAATTATTCTTCACTGAAATAGGAAATAACATGGAAAAATTATGTTACCTGGAGAGAAAGTAAGTTCATCTTTATACACATTGAATTTGAGGTACCTATGAATCATCTAGTTGGGGAAATTCAAATGACAGTTAGATATTTTTGTTTAAAATTCGGGAGAATGTTTGGAAAGTCATTAACAAGTATAGTATCAAATATTTTCCTCAAAAACTGCTACATAAAAACTACCCCAAAGCTCGGTGGTTTGCAACAACAGACACTGATTTCTTGTTCCCAGGTCTGTGGATTTGATGTAGCTCTACTGGACTAGGTTGAACTTGTCATCAGGTTATCGTTGATCTCAGTGATGTTTCATGTGTCATCTTATCCTGTGACTGGACACTTCCCAAGTGTTGTTCTTCTCATGGTGGATGGCTAAGATGCAAGAGGGGTGAGCAAAAGTGCAGGATGTCTCTTGAAGCTTCAGTGTGCACTTAGCAAATTGTCTTTACGCTCATATTCCGTTAACCAAAACAAGTGATATGGCCAAACTTACCATCAAAGGGACTGGGAAATGTACTTTTCCCAGAAGCAACTATGGAATAGATATGGAGAAAAAGGAGGATTCTGACCAAAACAATGCAATCTCCTGTATGTAGTGTTTGGAATAATAGGGTTGGATGGTATCTCTTAGTGAGAGTGGATAAAGTAAAAGAAGGTGATGATAGTATCCTCAGAAACACTACTGTTAAAATAATAGCCCCATGGATGGAAGTAAAGAAATAATGGAATTAAATCAGGAAAGGAGAGAGTCCCTGAAGTTAAAGTAGGGAAACTAATAATGAGTAGGATAAGGAAAACAGTATCCTATCATATACAGAACTCAAATCATGATACAATGTGTCTTTTGCTTGCCAATTTTAAGTCATTAAGACCAGCTTCTGAATAATGTTGGAGGCAAAGACAAATTGTAATACGTTGAGAAGTGGATGGATGTTATAAACTAACCCTTTGAAAAACTTGTCAGTGAAGGAAAAGACATATGGAAGTCTGAAGCTGGTAGACTACCTATGTTTGACAAAGTGATATTTCTCAGAAAAACTCTTATGAAGTCAGACCAGCTTAAAAATATTTCTTACTTGAAAATTATAATAAAACTCCCTACTCTTATGACTATACCTTGAAGTGCATTTAAAATAGTCAGTTATATATAATCAGACTAATTTATTGCTACAATTGTAAAATTTAGTCAACAAAATTATTGTTCCTGTATGTGAAGCATTTTTGGGATGTAGGTGTGCAAATGATTATATAATCTAGTTTCCAAATTTAAAGAAATTCCCAGATGAAGAACTCATGTATTTTGAGTTATTGCTGGCAAAACTTGTGTTTGTCTATCAATTCACCTGAGAAATTATTCAAATATATATATATATATTGAACTTGTCATCAGGTTATAGTTGATCTCAGTGATGTTTCATGTGTCATCTTACCCTGTGACTAGACACTTCCCAAGTGTTGTTCTTCTCATGGTGGATGGCTAAGATGCAACAACAACAGAAAAACCCACTTAAGTTTCCATTACAGATACAAGAAAAAAGGGCCCTTGCACTTTTTCTCTGTCTGACTGTGGCAGCCAAGATTGCATGGGGGAATTCAGGATGTATAAAAACATAGACGGAGAGAAGATATATATATATATATAAAATGTGATTTACTCCAAATACTAGTTTTTCATATTTATTTCAAGGAAGGAAAATTTGATTGAATGAGCCAGTTTTGAGGGCTTTCATTCCTATGAATTTTGAGGATTTTCATTCCTGTGAATTACACATGTGATGTTAACGGCTTTAAAATGTAGAAACATTTACAAAAATTGCTGCTCTATGTGGTGGGAAGAAAAACCATCAAGATAAGCAGGAAAATGCATGAAAAAGGAGAAAGAAGGAAAAATTTTCTATCTCAAATCAGATTTAAAAGGATGAGGCTTGAAAATAATTACATGTGCACATGCTTAAATGTCAAGGCATTTGGGACCATTCCTTATGCTGAAAAGAACAACATGTGATGGCATTTACAAAAAATCACTGAATTTTTAAATCTCTTGCACTCCCACTCAGCATTCTTCAGGAGCATCTAAACAGCCTCATTTTTTTTTCTAAATCTTGATACCCTAGTTTATACCATGTTACCTACAATCTTCCATTCATCAGATTTTTACAGAGTGATAGAGGGAGTTTAAATCTTCTTAAAGTAGCATTAGCTTAGTCTCTACCATTTTTTCTTCTTTGACAATGACCTTTAGACTGTCAGCAAATACATTTTAACATTGAAAGAGCTAATAACTTGTTTTGATTTTTAATGCTATTTTAAAAATAATTTATCTACTAGTTTAGAAAGGAATAAAAGCTCTTATTTAGTTCTCCCCTTCTTGGTATGCCCATTGCATCTTTATATAGATACCTATTTAACACATATTAAACTGCATTTATTTTCATGTTTTTTTCTCCACTCTGGGAAATGATCAGGTTATTGAGCCATAAGCCTCATGTAGTTACATATTTTACTAGATTTTTAATCATTTTAAAATAAATGGAAAAATAATAAATCAATAGATGTAATTATAGTAGTGAAGAAACAATAGTAGGATCAACATAATTTTTCTTTCTTTTTTTCTGTCACAGAAATTTGTGTTAATAGAGAATGTTGGCTTAAAAGTATATGATTATTTTCTCATGCCAGATGAAATGGTAAAAAAAAAAGTTGGTATAGTTTACAGAAACATTAATCTATGAAAGTTTTGTAAGCTAAATGGAATTGGATTTTATTGCATATTAATTATTATATTGTTACAGTATTAGAATTTCAAAGTAAAATTGATACGTGTCCTTTTGTACTTTATTGTAGCTAGGAGAAAGGGCTTCTTAATGCAGTGAATATCAAAGAGGGAAAGGGAAGGTGTCCACAGAAAACATAATTACTATAAATCTTAGAAAAAGGTAGCAGCACGGAGTTGCCCAAAGTTGATAGAGTGGTACCATATAGGTCCAAACCCAAAACTGATTTTTGTTTTATGAAGTAGAAATGGTTGCATGGGCTCTTGGCTAGAACTATCTTTGGCCCATTGAAAATCAAGTTTCTGAGAGTGAAAAGGAAACACACAGTGAGACCGTTTTGATGAGGAAGAGAAGATTCTAAGGAGCCAGAATATATTTGCTGAATATATTTCAGAACTTTGACACTGAAGAAGAAATAAACATTGAAAAAACAAAGCAAAACAACAGCAACAACAACAGAAAAACCCACTTAAGTTTCCATTACAGATACAAGAAAAAAGGGCCCTTGCACTTTTTCTCTGTCTGACTGTGGCAGCCAAGATTGCATGGGGGAATTCAGGATGTATGAAAACATAGACGGAGAGAAGAAGATAATTTTGCACCTCAGAAATAACCTTATAAACAATGAGTAGCCTACTTTATTCTGAAAAAGGAATCTAAAATTTGAATTAAATACAGTCATCGCATAAACCATCTCATAAGGAATTTATGTGAACCACAAATAATCCTTGCTAGCCTGAATTAGTGCCTAATCCTACTTGACATGAATTTTCTGAAATTAACTAGGTGAGGAAGAACTTTATTAACAAGATGAATTATGAGAAAAGGAACCTACTCAGGAGAAAAGGGATAATAGAAACAACAAATGAAGAACATTTATTTTAAAAAAGTTTTCATAAATCAAATAGGAATAGTGACCATTTTTCTATGGATTAGGAAAAAAAATCTCATACTTAGAATAAGAGTTCAAAGGATTTTCAGGAGAAAACTCTTGTGCCAATTAAAGACAAATGAGAGATTATTGGAGAAACAGTGGAAAAAGGACATGGTATAGATGAACATTCAACTTATTCAACTGAAGGGCCAAGCAATTACAGTTTCAGAACAGAAAATGAAAAAAAAAATTATTTTAAAAAGGAAAAACAATAACACCAACACCCTTTGTGAAGAGAACTGGCAAAAAAACCTCTAGATTTTCTATTTAGAGATGATGTTAGTCTGTAGATTGCTTTACCCTTTAAAATTATGGATTACATTATATTAATATAAACTTGATGAAATCAGAACAGGATATGTATATTTAAATGTATAAGGGGAGATACTAGAAGTACTAAAATAGCACAATAAGATTGAAGGGGAGGAAGTGGAAATACATGTGAAAGTAATCACAAAAAAGCTCCTGTGCCAGTGATTTGCCCGGTTGCTTTTATATCTGCTTTTTATGCTTGTCCTGCCCTCCTCTCTATCATAGAAATTGACCCCTTCAAACATTGTTTTCTAGGTCTCTGCCTTTGGCAATATATCCTCTGGCTACTTCCATTACCAAGAACTCAACTTGCCAATACCAGATTCCAAAACTGAGCCCACAATGTGTCTTTGTTCAAAGAGAGGGGAAAGGCAATCAACTACCCTGTGGAAGATTGGTTACTTTGTACTTCTTTCTCCTCTGAGGTGAGGGATTTGCCCTCATGGGGCGAATATACACCCATTCTGTGCAGGTGTTTTACAGGTCTTTTCGTCCTTCAGTGCTGCCATCACTACTTCTACTGGACTTAAAGATACATTAGAAGCTGTCAGTATCCCATATCCTCCTGCTATGTAAATCATTGGTGTTATTACAGGCCTCACATCTAGAAGTATTTGTCTTTTCAAAATTCAGACTATCTTACTGAAACCAGACTTACAGTGTGGGCTAGGACAACATCTTGTGGAGTTGGGTGGTGTCCTACAAGAATTATATAAACTTTGAGATATTGACCAATATAAAGCCACTACCCTGGGCAAAATTCACATATACAGGAATACAGGGGTGCAAGTAGAAATGATCTCCTTTAGAGTTACTTAGTTATCTGTTTGAATAATTTTTGTCTTTTGTCCTGATAACTCTGCTCGTTGCTGCTTTAATAATCTTGATTTTCAAAGGAGAATGCTTACAGTAAGGAACATATCAATGGTTTCATTGAATTTGGACATTGAAAATGCCACCTATGGTATTGGACTATGTTTTGGACCTCAAGAAATTCCGTGGAGTTCGTCTCAGTGCTTACATACTGAATGGTTTGATGATGAACGTCAACAATTGAGTGAAGGCAGGGCAGTTAAGAAGCAGAAACTTCAGGAAGGTGTCACAGAAGAAGGACTCCTATTAATAGTGGAAATTCTTTAAAAAGATAAAAGACATTAAGAATAAGTCTAACAGCAAATTGACAAGCTTCCTATGATAAACTCTTTGAAATATTCTTTAAAAACAAAAAAGATGACTAGAACAAATAAAATGAATACTTTTAAACTCATTATTATAATAAGGAATAATCTCTAGATTAAAATATAAATTTTCAAAATCCCAATGTATCAATAAATGTAACTATACAATCTCTGAAGAACCAGAGAAGCTAATTACAAAGCTTATAATAAGAATAGCCAGAATATTGAGGGGAGTGGTAGGGCATGTAATTAATGTCCACCCAAAACAGTCATTAAAATGTAAAATAGGCTGGGCTCAGTGGTTCACGCCTGTAATCCCAGCACTTTGGGAGGCCAAGGAGGGCAGATCACAAGATCTGGAGATCAAGACCATCCTGGCTAACACAGTGAAACTCCATTTCTATTAAAAATGCAAAAAATTAGCCAGGCGAAGTAGAATGTGCTACTTGGGAGGCTGAGACAAGAGAGTGGTGTGAACCCAACAGGCGGAGCTTATGGTGAGCTGAGATGCTGAGATTGCGCCAGTGCACTCCAGCATGGGTGACAGAGCGAGGCTCCATCTAAAAATAAAAAAAAAAAAGGAAAATAAAGAGTAATGAAAACATGTTAATAGAAAGTAATAATTAACAAAAAAATTTAATGACACAGAAATAAGTTCACATACTTATAGAAATTTAGTAATTGATGGAGATGTTGGATTTTAGTGGCGTGATATAGGTCTATTCAAATTAATTAAATAAGTTTACCAAAAACCTAAAATTAAATCATTGACCAGGCATGGTGACTCACACCTGTAATCCTAGCACTTTGGGTGGCTGAGATGGGTGGATCAATTGAGACCAGGAGTTAGAGACCAGCCTGGGCAACATGGCAAAACTCATCTCTATAAAAAGTACAAAAATACTAGCCAGAGTGGTGGTGCATGCTTGTAGTCCCAGGTAGCTGTGGGGCTGACTATTCACTTGAACTTGGGAGGTCAAGGCTGCGGGGAGCTGAGATTACACCACTGCACTCCAGCCTGAGCAACAGAGGGAGACTCTGTCTCAAAAAAAGAAAAGAAAAATCCTAGAGTTAAATCACACTTAACATTCAAAGACTAAATATATTTCTCTCAAAATCAGGAAAAATACACAGTTGTTACTTCTTTATTCAACTTTTTATTTGTGTCATGGCCAATGCAATATGACATGAAAGGACATAACATATATATATGAGAGTAGAAAGTAAATAATATTTATTTATAGATTACATGAACATTTACACAGTTAACCTGAAGGAATCCACAGGTACCTTTTGAGAACTAAGTTTATTTACAAACTGTTTCTATTTGCTATGAATATACAACTAGAAAATGCAAAATTTAAAATACCAAATGTAATAGCCTCAAAATACATGAAACTCTTAAAGATAAATATAAGAAAGTATATACAAGATCTGTTTGAGGAAATCTACAAAATACAGATGAGATAAAGAATATCTAAATAAATCAATAAACACATCATGCTTATAGATTTGTGATCTCAATGTTGTTAAGATGTCTACTATTCTCAAATTGATTTATAGATTCAGTGTAATTTCATTGGGTCTTTTTTGTGGAAAGTGACAAACTAACTCTGAAATGTATATTTTAAAATATAATAGATTACCAGAACAATTTTGAAAAAGAAAAATAATAGGAGGACTTAAACTATCTGACTTCCAGGTAGCTGACTGGACACATCAGGTACTTGCCTCTTCCACAGAGAAGAACCAAAATAGCAGGTAGAGAACTTAAACAGATCTTCTAAGACAGAATACTGGAATTCAACAGAGAAGTGATAAGAAACAGCTAAATCAAGGGAGGGGAGGGAAGTGAGGCAGCTTGCTGAGGTAGGATCACCTGGGAGCCTAGAGACACTCTCCAGTTTGGAAAAATAATAAGTGAGAGATCCCCAGTAGTACACATTCCCCCTAGGGGCTCCTTTAATCCTAGCCATGGGAGGGTCCTTTGGCCTTTATGGGACCTAAGATCATCACTGGAAACTGCCTGGAGACTGTGAGAAGGTATTGCTTTAGAGAGGGAGCTTATGCTGGATTCTACACACCCTCAGAGTCCTAAGCAGCTACAACAAGGTGCCATTTTGAAAGCCCAGCCCCCACCAGACTGCATCCTGCCTTGGAGATCCCAAAGCCCTTATGTCCTCACATTCCTGGAGCCCCATTACCTTTCCCGACTCAAAACAGTTTTTGATGCAGGCAACTGCTGCCAAAGCTGAGTCCGGAGTTGCTGGCAGTGACATCCTTCCAGAAGGGTGGCCACGATAAAAGTCTATTGCACCCCCAGCATCCACCACTGCTGGTTGTTACTGCTTGTGTTGTCAGAGCCAGGACCAAAGGGCGAGCCACTAGCATCAGCACTGCTCCCACAGCAAAAGGATAATGGGGCATTGTTTTTGTACCCCAAGGGTAAATTTCACTGCTCATAGCTGCCACTGTGCTGGGTTGCAGCCTCTGGGGCTAAAGCATTAGCAAAGTTTGTGTCCCTAGCTGCCTGCCTGTGGAGTCTTCCACTGAAAGCAACTTCGCCTTCTCCAGTAACATGGTCACAGTACAGCCACTGTGGCCCCCGACCTAGCATACCGCCAGAGACCTGGTAATCACCTGGCCCATTAACTACCACAGCCAACCTTGCTTGACATGCACCACCAGGGTCCCTGTGGGCAGGTCTGCCCAATTAAGCTCCACCCTACCGCACTGAAAAACAAAAAGTAAGAAAGAAAGGAACAAACGATACACAACACAACGAGAAATCAATAAATACAATGACAAGAATAAGCCTTCACATATCAATAATAACCTTCAACGTAAATGGATTAAACTTTCCACTTAGAAGATAGAGACTGGCTGAATAGATTTTAAAAATGACCTAATTACAACCTGCATACAAGAAACTCGAGGAATTCAAAGAATTCGTTGAAACAAATAAGAATCAAACACAACATATCAAAACTTACAGGATACAGCAAAATCATTGCAAAAAAGAAGCTTATAACAATGAATGCCTACATTTAGAGAGTAGAAATTTTTAAGAAAACAATTTAATTATGTACCTCAATGAACTAGGAAAGTAAGAACAAACTAAATTCAAAATTAGTAGAAGGACAGAAATAAACATCAGAGCAGAACAAAATGAAATAGAGACTGAAAAAAAAGATACAAAAGATTAACAAAATGAAAAGTGGGTTTTTTTTAAAAGATAAACAAAAATGCTTGCTAGACTAATCAGGCAAAAAGAGAGAAGACCCAAAATAAGTAAAATCAGAAAGGAAAAAGGAAACAATACAACTGACACTACAAAAATACAAAAGATCTTCCAAGACTATTATGAAAAAACTATACAGTAACAAAATAGAAAACCTAGAGGAAATGGATAAATTCCTGGACAAATACAAACTTCCAAGACTGAAAGGAGAAAATAGAAAATATGTACAAACCAATAATGAATACTGAGGTTGAATCAGTAATAAAAACTCCCTCAACAGAGAAAATTTCAGGTCTATTTAGCTTCACTGCCAAATTCAACCAAATTTTCAAAGAACTAATATGAATTATTCTCAAACTATTCCAAAAAATTGAAGAGGAGAGAATTCTCCCTAATTCTATGAGTCCAGCATCACCCTGATCCTAAAACCAAAGGTGCAACTTTAACAACAACAACAACAAAGAGAAAACCCAGAAATCTACAGGCCAGTATCCCTATCAAAAATAGATGCAAAAATTCTCAACAAGATACTAGCAAATCAAGTCCAACATCACATCAAAAAGATAATACACTATGATACAGTGGAATTTATTCCAAAGATGCAACAATGAGTCAACATATACAAATCAATAAATTTGATACATCACATCAAAAGAACAAAGGACAAAAACCATACAATCATCTCAAAATATGCAGAAGAAGCATTTGGTAAAAAATATATTACAAGGTTATATGGGCTAAAACAGAATGATACTGGCATAAAAGCAGACACATAGACTGATGGAACTGAATAGAAAAAACAAAAATAAATCCCTGCACTTACAGCCAAGTGATTTTTGACAAAGTTACCAAGAACATAATCAGGGAAAGAACGAGCTCCTCAAAAAATGGTGCTGGAAGGATAGGATATCTATATGTAGAAGAATGAAACTGGACCCAATCTCTCACTATGTACAAAAATCAACACAAGTTGGCAGAAAGACTTAAATGTGAGACCCAAAATAAAACTACTAGAAGAAAACATAGGGAAAACACTCCAGGACATTGGTCTAGACAATAATTTTATGGCTAAGACCTCAAAAATGCAGACATCATCAACAATAAAATTAGACACATGGGACTATGTTAAACTAAAAGTCCTCTGTGCAGCAAAGGAAGGAATCAACAGAGTGAAGAGAACAATCTGCTGAATGAGATAAAATGTTTGTATACTATTCAGCAGATAAGGGACTAATATATCTAGAATATATAGGAAACTCAATAGCAAAATAATAATAATTCTTCCATTAAAAAGTGAGCAAAGGACATGAAAAGATGTTTTTCAAAAGAAAGCATACAAATGCCCAATAGGTATATATATATAAAAAATGCTCAACATCTCTAACCCTAAAAAAGTTAGGGAAATGCAAATGAAAACCACAATGAAATATCTTCTCAACTCAGTTAAAATGGCTGTTAACAAAAAGACAGAAAATAACAGATGCTGGTGAGAATGTGAAGAAAAGGAATGTTTTGTACAGTCAGTGGAAAGGTAAGTTAGAACAGATGCTGTGGAAAATATTGTGGCGATTTCTCAAGAAACTAAAAATATAACTACTATACGATGCAACAATCACACTATTTGGTATTTATCCAAAGGAAAAAAAATCAGCATGTCAAAAGGGTACCTGGACTCACATGTTTATTGCAGCACTATTCACAATAGCAAAGACATAGTCAACCTAAGTGACTATCAATGGATGGATAATAAAGGAAATATGGTATATATACACAGTGAAATTCAATTCAACCAGATAAAAGAATAAAATTCTGTCATTTGCAGTAACATAAACGGAACTGGAAGTTATGTTAAGTAAAATAAGCCAGGCACAGAGACAAATATCATGTGTTCTCACTCATATGTGGGGGCTAAAATAGTTGATCTCATGATGTAGATAATAGAAAGATATTAGAGGCTGGAAAGTGTGTGGGTGAATGTAAGGGATGGAGAGAGGCTGGTTAATGAGTACAAAATAAATAGTCTGGTGGAAGATAAAAGTTCCAATGTTCAACAGCAGATTAGGTCTTAGCCATAAAATTGTTGCCTAGACCAATGTTCTGGAGTGTTTTCTCCGTATTAACAACAATGTATTATAAATTTCAGAGTAGCTAGAAGTGCAGACTTGAATTGCTTCCAACCCATAGAAATGATATATACTCAAGGTGATGGATACTCCAAATACCCTGATTTGATCATTACACATTCTACACATGTAACAAAATATCACATGTACCTTATAGATATGTAAAGTATTATGTATCAATTTAAAAACTATCTGACTTCAAGCTTATTATAAAGTTACAATAATCTAGATAACTTATTATTGTTGAAGGACAGACATATAGATCCATGAAATTGAATAGTGTCCAGAAGTAGACCCGAATATATATGGTAAGTTTCATTTTAATAAAAATGTGAAGGTAATCCAAAGAAACAAAATAATGTTTTCAAAAAAATGACTCCGAAATAATTAGATACCTCATGGACAAAAGGAAATGTCTTGCAATAGCTCACCATGACATGAACATTGTCTCAAAAGAGATTATGAACCTAAATATAAAATCTAATACTATAGAAATTATAAAATAAAACATATGAAAATAATTTTGAGAATTTGGAGATGTAAAATATCTTTAGATTTGACAGAAATAGCACAGATTATAAAATCAAAATATTGATTAATCAGATGTTATTAACATTGAGAACTTAAATTTGGTCATTAAAAAACTGTTAGGAAAAATAACAAGGCAAACCAGACTGGGTGAAAAATGTGTGTGTCCCTACATGCTTGCATGTACATCTGATGAAAAGCCAGCATTCATAATGTATAAACAGTTCTTAAAGATTAATAAAGTAAAGATAACCCAATAAAAACAAATAGTGAAAGTTTTGAACAAAGTCTTCATAAAACATAGTATATTACTGGCAAAGAAACATTAAATCATACTCAACATCACTATTCATCAGGCATTTTAAATAAAACCATTATAAAATATCACAACACATCAACTTGAACATTTAAAAGACTGAATGTCAGACAAATGGAACTCTCATATATTGCTGACAGAAAAGTAAAGTTTCCAGCTACTTTGAAAATCAGTTTGACGCTGTGTTAGTCCATTCACATTGCTATAAAGAAATACTTGAGGCTGGGTAATTTATAAAGAAAAGAGGCTTATTTTGGCTCACAATTATACAGGCTTTACAATAAGAATGGCACTAGCATCTGCTCGCCTTCTGGTGAGGACCTCAGGAAAATTCCACTCATGGCATAAGGCAAAGGGGAATCAAGGGTGTTCCATGGCAAGAGCCGGGGGAAGAGAGACAGGAGGAGATTCCAGGCTCTTTTAAGGGACCAGGTATCACATGAACTCATACAGTGAGAACTCACTCATTACTGCAAGGATGGCACCAAGCCATTCAAAAAGGGATCAGCCCCATGACCCAAATACCTTCCACTAGGCTCCACTTGCAACATGTCAATATGAGGGGACACACATCCAAACCATATCAGACAATTTCTGATAAGGTTAAATACACACTTAAAATAGAGCTAGCAATCCTCTTCTTAGGTATTTATGCAAAAGGATTGAAAACTATACTCACACAAAGTCTTGCACATACATTTTTTATATTATCAAAATGGGAAACAACCTTAATGTCCATTACCTGATGAATGGATTAAAACATTTATGTACTCATATATAACACTCCACAGGAGTACAAACGAATACACTACAGATATAAGATAGATATGTACTAAAACATGGGGCTAAGTGAAATAAGCCAGAAATAGAAAATAGTACATACTTTGCATTTATTTAAAGTTTTATTTTTATTTTTTTTATAATTTCAAATTTTATTTTAGATTCAAGCAGTACATGTACAGGCTTAATACCTGGGTGTATTATGTGATGCTGAGGTTTGGGATGTGAATGATCCCCTATATAGTGAGGATAGTGCCCAACAGTTAGTTTTTCAAACCTTGCCTCCCTCCCCACTCTAGTATTCCCCACTGTCTATTGTTGCCATCTTTATGTCCATAAATACACCACATTTAGCTCCCACTTATAAGTGACAACCTGTAGTATTTGGCTTTCTGTTCCTGCATTAACTGACTTAGGATAATGTCCTATAGCTGCCTCCATATTGTTCTAAATGGCATAATTTCCTTTTTTGTGGCTGCATAGTATTCCATGGTATATATGTGCCATATTTTCTTTATCCAGTCCACCATTGATGGGCACCTAGACTGATTCCATGTCTTTGCTATTATTGCAGTAGTGAACATACAAATGCATGTGCCTCTTTGTGGAACAATTTACTTTCTTTTGGATGCATATTCAGTAATAAGATTGCTCAGTCAAATGGTAATTCTGTTTTAAGTCATTTGAGAAATCTCCAAACTACTTTCAACAGTGCCTGAACTAATTTCCATCAACATTCACTTTTCTATAAAAGTGAATGTATAAGCATTCACTTTTCTCCACAGCCTCACCAGTGTCTGTTATTGCTTGCTTCAACAGCACATGTACTAATAGTGGCCATTCTGAATGGTGTGAGATGGTACCTCATTATGGTATTTGATTTGCAGTTCTCTGATGATTAGTGATGTTGAGCATTTGCTCATATGTTTGTTGGCTGCTTGCATATCTTCTTTCGAGAACTTTTTGTACATGTTCATGTCCTTTGCCCACATTTTAATGGTGTCATGTGTCTTTTGCTTGTTGAACTGTTGAAAGTACTTTGTAGATTCTGGATATTAAAACTTTGTCAGATGCACATTTTGCAAATATTTCCTCCCATTCTGTAGGTTGTCTGTTCACTTTGTTGATAGTTTCTTTTGCTGTACAGAAGCTCTTTTGTTTAATTAGGTCCCACTTAACAATTTTTTTTTCTTGCAACTGCTTTTGAGAACTTAGTCATAAATTATTTCCCAAAGTCAATGTACAAAATGGTGTTTTCTAGGTTTTTGGTTAGAATTTTTACATTTTGAGATCTTAATTCTTCTTTGGTTAACTTTTGTATTTAGTGAAAGGTAGGGGTCCAATTTCATTCTTCTACATATAGCTAACCAGGTATCCCAGCATCATTTAGTGAATAGGGAGTCCCTTCCTCATTGCTTACTTTTGTCAATTTGTGTCAAAAATCAGATGGTTGTAAGTATAAGGCTCTATTTCTGGGTTCTGTATTCTGTTTTATTGGTCTTTGTGTCTGTTTTTTTCACTGGTACCACACTGTTTTGATTACTAGAGCTTTATGGTATAGTTTGAAGTTGGGTAATGTGATGCATTCAGCTTCGTTCTTTATGTTTAGGATGCTTTGGATATTCAGGCTCTTTTTTTTTTTTTTTTTGGTTCCATATGAATTTTAGAACAGGTTTTTCTCACTTTTTGAAAAATAAAATTGGTTGATTGATAGAAATAGCATTGAATCTGTAGATTGCTTTGGGCAGTATGGCCATTTTAATGATATTAATTATTCTAATCCATGAGTATGAGATGTTTTTCCATTTTTTTTTTTGTCATCTATGATTTCTTTCAGCAGTGTTTTGTTCTTATTGTAGAAATCTTTTACTTCTTTGGTTAGATGTATTCTTAGTATTTTATTTCCTCTGTGGCTATTATAAATAGGATTGCATTCTGATTTGACTCTCAGCTTAAATGTTATTGGTATACAGGAATGCTACCAATTTTTGTATATTGATTTTGTATCCTGAAACTTTACTGAAGTCATTTCTTAGTTCCAGGAGCCTTTTGACAGAGTCTTTAGTGTCTTATAGGTATACAATCAGATTGTCAGCAAGTTAAGATAGTTTGACTTCTTCTTTACCTATTTGAATGCCTTTTCTTTCTCTTGTTTGATTGCTGTGGCAGACCTCCAGTGCTATGTTGAACACAGGTGGTGAGCATCAGCTTCCTTGCCTTCATCCAGTTCTCAAGAGGAATGCTTACAGCTTTTGCTTGTTCAGTATGATGTTGGCTGTGGGTTTTGTATAGATGGCTCCTAATACTTTGAGGTATGTTCCTTCAATGCCTAATTTGTTGAGGGTTTTTATCATGATGGAATGTTGAATTTTATGAGGCTTTTTTCTACATCAATTGAGATAATCACATGGGTTTTGTTTTAAATTCTTTTTATGTAGTAAATCACATTTATTGATTTGCATGTAACCTTGAACCAATCTTGTATCTCAGGAACAAAGCCTATTTGATCATGGTGAATTAACTTTTGAGTTTGCTGCATGATTCAGTTTGCTAGTATTTTGTTGAGAATTTTAGTACCTATCCTCACTGGGAAAGAATATTGGCCTGTAGTTTTCTTTTATCATTGTGTTTTTCCCAGGTTTTGCTTTCAGGGTGATGCTGGCTTTATTAAATGAGTTAGGGAGGAATTCCTTCCCCTTGATTTTTTGAAATAGTTTTCGTAGGATTGGTACAAGTTCATCTTTGTATGTCTGGTAGAATTTGGTTGTGAATCCATCTGGTTCAGGGCTTCTTTTGGTTGATTGATTTTTTATTACTGATTCCATTTTAGAAGTTGATATTGATCTGTTCAGGGTTTCAATTACTTCCTGATTCAAACTTGGGAGATTGGGTGTTTCCAGAAACTTATCTATTTCCTCTAGATATTGTAGTTTGTGTGCATAGAGGTGCTAATTATAATCTCAGGATCTTTTGTATTTTGATGGTATTGGTTGTAATGTTGTTTCTTAATGTGTTTACTTGGATTTTCTCTATTATCTAGCTAATGGTCTATCAATCTTTTTTACCCTTTTGAAAAAGCAACTTTTGCTTTCATTGATTTTTGGTTAGGATTTTTGGGTCTCAATTTCATTCAGTTCTGCTCTGATTTTAGTTATTTCTTTTCTTCTGGTAGTGTTGGGGTATCTTTGTTCTTGTTTTTCTACTTCCTCAATGTGTGATGTTAGATTATTAATTTGATGTCTTTCCAACTTTTCGAACTAGGTGTTTAGCACTATAAGCTCTCCTCTTAACACTGCTTTTCATGCATACCAGAGATTTTGGTATGATGTTTCCCTGTTTTCATTTATTTCTAAGAAATTTTTGATTTCTGCCTTTATTTTATTGTTAACCCAAAAGTCATTCTGGAATAAGTTATTTTATTTCCATGTAATTGTGTTGTTTTGGACAGATATTCTTGCTATTAATTTCTATTTGATTCCACTGTGGTCTGAGTGTATGACTGGTATTATTTGATGATATTATTATTTATTTATTGAGACTTGCTTTATGGCCAAGAATGTGGCCATTCTTGGAGTATGTGATCTATGCTCAGGTGAGAAGAATGTATATTCTGTGATTGATGGGTGGAGTGTTCTGTAGATGTTTATTAGGCCTACTTGGTCAAGTATGATATGATGTCCAGAATTTCTTTGTTATTCTTCTGCTTTGATGATCTGTCTAATGCTGTCAGCTGAGTGTTGGAGTCCTCCACTATTAATATGTGGCTGTCTAAGTCTTTTTGTAGGTTTAGATGTATCGGTTTATGAATATGGGTGCTCATTGGTTGAGGGAATATGTATTTAAGATAGTTAAGTCTTCTTTTGAATTGAACTCTTTATTATTATGTAATGCCCTCGTTTGTCCTTTTTGACTATTGTTAGCTTAAATTCTTATATCTGTTTTATCTGATATAAGAATAGTGACCCCTGTTCTTTTTTGATTTCCATTTGCATGATAGATCTTTCTCCAATCCTTTTCTTTGATCCCGTGGGTGTCATAAACGTTGGATGGTTCTCTTGAAGATAGCAGATGTATTGATCTTGTTTTTAAATCCAAATTGCTACTCTATGCATTCTAAGTGGGGCATTTAAAGCATTTACATTTAAGGTTCATACTGGTATATGATATTTTGTTCCTATTAAGAAGTTCTTAACTTGTTGCTTTGTAATTTCTATTGTGTGGTGCTGTATAGGCTGTGTGGACTATGAACTTAAGTGTGTTTTTGTGATAGTAGGCATTCTTTTTTCATTTCCATGTTTAGAATTCCTATAAGAATCTCTCATAAGGTTGGTCTGATGGTAATGTGCCCCCTTAGCCCTTGCTTCTCTGGAAAAGAGTTTATTTCTCCTTTGTTTATGAAGCTTAGTTTGGCAGGATATAAAATTATTGGTTAGAATATCTTTCTTTTAAGAATGCTAAAAATAGGCCCCTGATTTCTTCTGACTTATGAGGTTTCTGCTGAGAAATCTGCTTTTAGCCTGATGGAGTTCTCTTTTGTTATATATAAAGTTTTGGTGCTACAAAAGAAATAGTACTCAAATATAACATTTTCTTTTTAATTCTCAACAAGGCAAGGTACTTCTATAGAAGGGCACACCCTTACAGATGGAGCAATGGTAAATGCACACATGTACAAGGGAGGGAAAGGGGTTCTTATCCCTGATGCACCTGGGCCCTGCAGCTGTGTTGTTCTCCTATTGGCTGGGGTCAGATGGCACAGGCTAAACTAATTCTGATTGGCAGATTTAAAGAAAGTGATGAGGTGAGTGGTTTGGTGGGAAAAATGGTTATGACAGAGCAGGTAATTGGAATGAGTCAGGGTTTAGTAGGTAATTGGAATGAGTCAGGGTAGAGTAGGTACTCAGAATGAGTCAGGGTGGAACGGGTGATTGAAATGAGTCAGGGTGGAGCAGATAATGGAAAAAGGTTGCTTTATGAGGAAGTTAAGTTTAAAAGTAGATGGTAAAGAATTGAACATACTGACATACTGATTCTTTGAAAATAAATTGATGACTTATATCTAACAACCCTTCCCCTCATATTTCCTCACAGCTTTCTTTTCAAATGTTTTTAACATGTCTTGGCTTAGTAGATGTAGCTTATACAGTCTACATTTTTATTGTCACCTACCAAAATATTGACTTAAATCCAGCAGCTATTTGATTTTGGGTTTTAAATTTGATCTGGTACTCCCCATGGGCCTTCAATTGTGTTTAAATAGACATGAGAGTCGAAAGACCTATAAGGGGCTTTTCGCACTTTATGAAGTCTTTTTTTCCTTCCTCTGGTTGATAAAATGCCAGGGTGAAAGGGATAGCCAGCTGGACTAAAGCACAAGTGCCACTCCAGTTATTCAGCAGAGTGTCCAGTAAAGGTCCACCCCAATACCACCACACATCTGCTAGGGGATGAACAAGGGCTGACTGGTTGATAAGCTCTTGAAAATTCTTAAGTTCACTGCATCCCTTCTGGTCTCCAAGGAACGCTAAGTTTCCTCCCTGTCATGAGAGACACGAAGTGAACTTAGTGTTGGGAGATGGAATCTGGATGACCCTCGGGGGCTGACCCACAGAGTGCTGGACTTTGGGATATAGCAGAGAGAGATCTTGGCACGACTTACTACTCCAGGCTGTAAAACCCTGGAAAAGAGCTACCATGCAGCCCATGCCCGGTTGACTGGAGGACTACCTTAGTGGAAAGGGGACAGTCTGGGCCTCTAGCCTGCCATGTGCACAAGCATAACAATTGCTTTAGTTTAACGTGCAGACAGAATATTTGATCCATTCCAAACAGGCATTTGCTTCTTGGTATCCTGTCTTAGTCGCCAAAGTTTGTTTTAAGTCTTTTAACTTTTATGATAGCTATCTTGGTCTTGTCCTTAGATGGAGGAAGAGCTATTGTTCCATTGTGAGAGGTTTTGGAAGAAGGCTTAGAGGAAGGTGCAGGTGGTGGGAGATCAAAGAAATGCACTTCAAAGAATCTAATAGGGTTTGTCCCTGAAAACTCAGCCCTCATACCACAAAACCAGCTTAAAGAAGGGAGCCGGTTTAGAAAAGGGGAAGAACTTTGAGGGTTTCAGATAATAACCTGTATAGAATTACACTGGTTAGCTGACAGTTAGTGGGGATGGCTGTCCCTCCAGTAAAATGAATGTATGGTTTTAGGAAACTACAAAAACCGATTGGGGCAGTCCATTCTTGCTCTTTAGTGGTCCACAGAACATTGGGCTAACTATGGCCTAAAAGCTCTAGATCAGGGAGCAAGACTCCTGGTTGACACTGGAGTCTTTGTCGAAATCTCCCTGGATTGAATGGTCCCAATTCACTAATGCCCAGTCTGAGGAGAGTCAGGAGGGACAGTGGCGCTTTTCTGAAGTAGAGAGCTGTCTTTGACTTGGCAAGTCCCCACAAAGTATAACAAGGCAAGCGTTAAATGCAATAGTTTAAGACAAAATTGACTTGGTTATGTTAATAACTAGATGGTCAACAATAGAGTGAGGAAAGAAGAAAGAGTAATAGAATAGAAGAAAGAGTGTTAAATTTTTCTTAGCTTTAGTTTGGTAGGGTTTTTCCCCTGGGACCATGGCCCATGACTCTAGAGGGAGCGGGGCTTTCTTGACTTGGGTATGATGAGTTCATCCTCTTTTCACTGTACAAACAACAGTCTAGGTGGCTAGCAGCACAAGGTAGGGTCCTTCGCAGGCTGGCTTGAGTTTTCCTTCTTTCCACCCTTTGATAAGAAGAATCTTCAAGCTGGTTCTGGCTTACTGGAAGTTCTAGGGGTGTTACCTGTGCTAAAAGACTTTTAGTTTTGAGAGAAAGGAAAGAGGAAGATAAACCAAGTATATAATTTCTAAGAAATTGATCTTTTGTTTTAAATGTGGGGACATCAGCAGTGGACTTTATAGTTTTTGGTGCCTTCTTCCTGAGAAATTTCCTTTAGCACCTATTTTCATCAGTTTTTAGACCAAAGAAAGCCAAACACCATTTTATATTTGACAATACTTCCTGTATGATTTTTACACCAGATAAGCTAAATCTCACCTTTATATTAGTGTGTTATTAATGTTAAACTCAGTTTTAATAAAACCTTGTAGACATATTTATTTACTTTTAACATCTGACCATAAGGCAAGAATTTTTTATACACTCTTTTTAACCTTTTATAATTTTTGTTAAAGAACAAGTTAGTGCTTTAAGAAAAACCCATTGTGCTTTTATTTTAATGTTCGGCTCACAGAAAAACTGGATGATACCTTTTTATCTTTAGCCAATATGTTTACACACAGAATTTCCTTACAATTAACATTTTAAAACTTGCTTAAACCTTTAAAACAGAATTTTTTTAACCTTTTAATGTAGATAAAAATCCACATTATTATGCCTCCTTATAATCATTTTACCAAAAATAGATTTTACTTTCCTTATACACTTTGCACATAAACTGTTTCTTCAATAGTTTTACATTCAGGAGGCCTAATTACTTTTAAATTATACAACATTTCTTGCATAAATTCCCTTTCACAACACACTTTTTTTTTTTTCCATGACTTTCACAGACAATTCTTCAACCTGCCTCAACTTTCTGACTTCTTGCAAACATCCCTTTCTTTAAACAACCAGTTAATTTTTTTAGGAAAAGAATTTACCATATGACATTCTTTTTACATAAATTCTCCCTCTTTTTTTTTTCCCAAAGATGATAACCATTCTTTTCCAAAGGAAACTTCCTGCATGTCTGTGGACTAAACTGTGTAAGGCCACAAGATTAGAAGTTAAGATAGTACATGTTACACTGTTAACTTTTAACAAATTTTACTTTTGTTGAAAACCTTGTAAGTTTGGGATTTCAATTATCTTTTGCTATTAATAAGACCTCGTTTAGTCCAAATTAACTTAGAATTGATGTAGATGGTTCCTTCCTGGTTCTGTAAATACTTTAAGGCTTGACTGGGTGCAAATAGCTCAAATGTTTGAGCAGACCAATTATTAGGCAATTTTCCTAACTCTGCTTTTAGAAGAGTTTCCTTATCAATTACTGAATACCCATTGTGTCTTTCTTTTTTTTTTTTTAAGTTCAAATTTGACCTCTTCTTCTTCTTTTTTTTTTTTTAATACTTTAAGTTCTAGGGTACATGTGCACAATGTGCAGGTTTGTTACATATGTATACATGTGCCATGTTGGTGTGCTGCACTCATCAACTCATCAGCACCCATCAACTCGTCATTTACATCAGGTATAACTCCCAATGCCATCCCTCCCACCTCCCCCCTCCCCCCACCCCATAATAGGTCCCGGTGTGTGATGTTCCCCTTCCCAAGTCCAAGTGATCTCATTGTTCAATTCCCACCTATGAGTGAGAACATGCAGTGTTTGGTTTTCTGTTTTTGCAGTAGTTTGCTGAGAATGATTGTTTCCAGCTGCATCCATGTCCCTACAAAGGACACAAACTCATCCTTTTTTATGGTTGCATAGTATTCCATGGTGTATATGTGCCACATTTTCTTAATCCAGTCTGTCACTGATGGACATTTGGGTTGATTCCAAGTCTTTGTTATTGTGAATAGTGCTGCAGTAAACATACGTGTGCATGTGTCTTTATAGCAGCATGATTTATAATCCTTTGGGTATATACTCAGTAATGGGATGGCTGGGTTAAATTTTCAAACTAGAAATATTTCAAACTAGAAATATTTCTAGCTCTAGATCCTTGAGGGATCTCCATACTGTTTTCCACAATGGTTGAACCAGTTTACAATCCCACCAACAGTGTAAAAATGTTCCTATTTCTCCACATCCTCTCCAACACCTGTTGTTACCTGACTTTTTAATGATTGCCGTTCTAACTGGTGTGAGATGGTATCTCATTGTGGTTTTGATTTGCATTTCTCTGATGACCAGTGATGATGAGCATTTTTCCTCAATCACCCAGAAGGAACCGTGTATCATACTGTGCTGAAGGGAGTTCCTCCTAGGTCTGGTCGGACCTTTGTATGGTAATTAAGATTTAGATCCCCTGTTAGGAAACCTGCTGGGTTAAGAGAATTTTCAGTGGTTAATATTAAATCATCTTTTTCTAACATGATAGCCCCATACTTTAAGATTTTTAAGATTTTTAAGTTGGTAAGTTACCTTTTTGCTTCTTTTTTTTTTTTTTTTTTTTTTTTTTTTTTGACTTAGGATAGTTATGAACTGGTGAGGTGTGCTCACAATGAGGTTTCCTCTAAAAGCTATTTTTCTACTTTCTTCTACTAGCAAAACAGTTGCCGCTACAGATTAAATGCATTTGGGCCATCCACGGGTTACTGGGTTAAGGATTTTTGATTAGGAAGTCTACAGGTTGTCAGTTGTCTCAGTGCTTTCAAGCTATGCCCTTGTTTATACTGACAACAAGGTGGTATTGGAGTGTTATAGTGTCACGGAGAAGACTTTCAATTATCAATTATAGGTTTTAAATTTACCCTGGGTTTTAAAGGAATAGGATACATTGTTCTCTCTTTACTACTTCTATCTCTCTCTTTCTCTCTTTCTTTCTCTCTTTGAGTTTCTATCTCTCTCTCTTGCTCTCTCTCTCTCTTTGACTCCCTCTTTGTCTCTCTGTCTCTTCTCTCTCTCTCTCTCTCTCTCTCTCTGGCTCTCTTTTTTCTTTCTCTTTCTGTTTTTCCTCTCTCTCTCTCTCTCTATTTCCTCTCTCTCTCTCTTTCGTCTCTGCTGGTCTTTCCCTGCCTCTACCAGCTGCTTATGCTGCTGTTCTCCCCTCTCCTTCTCCTTTTATCTCAGAGACTAAAAGTTCCTCTGAGGAGAAGACAACATTAGATGGGGGGAAACAAACAGAGGAGCGAGCAGTCCCTGAATTGACTAAAAAGGTGATAAGCTCATGTTTAAGTCCCACCTCCAAATTTATCAAGGGCTTCTGGTGGGACTCAAAATAGAAGAGACAGAGCCCCTCATCCCCTATTCTTCCTCAAAAGAAATGAGAGGAAGGGCTTCTTTATCCTTTCTTAGTCCAGGACATCCTCTCTTGAAGTGGCCTGTTCTTCCACATCTATAGCACCTATCTTGTCCTTCCTCCCTCTTAGTTCTGGGATTCTTTAACCCTGCTCCTCCATACTCTTTAGGGGGCCTGGTAGACAAGGACCTTGGTCCTCCAGATGGAGGCTGGGGTCCTTTTAGAGAAGAGTCTTTAGGTTGGGAGGAAACAGGCAGTGGGATGGTAATTCCTAAGAGTCAGGATTATAAGGAGGAGGGATAATGTGAGTAGAGGGGGAAATTGGAATGGGATCTGAGGTGGCAGTGGCTGTCTGAGGGGAAAGACTGGGGACACTGAGTGAGGGAAGATAGTCTAGGGGAATCCCATGCACTGGAGTCTTT
Organism: Chlorocebus sabaeus; assembly: GCF_047675955.1. NCBI lineage: Eukaryota > Metazoa > Chordata > Mammalia > Primates > Cercopithecidae > Chlorocebus > Chlorocebus sabaeus. The sequence goes on from NC_132924.1 coordinate 63,264,876, forward strand.
AAGCATGAGAGCTGGCTCATCTAACTTTTAATTTTGAGGTGCCAGATTGGGTTCTTCCCTATTTGTTTTTAAGGGAAAAAGGAGTGCAGATCCTTACCTCCAACAAAAGGCATAGCCTTGTTCTTCTTGAGACACTGGACTTTTATCATTAACATATCAGGTTAGAAGCTTTCACATCACATCCTCATTTGACCCAAATTTTGGCCAGAATATTGAGGGTTTGAGGATGGGTCCCTGAGTCCAAATAAAATAGCAATATTTTATCATTTGTTGCTTTTTCTTATGTTTAGTCCTTTCATTATCCTCCCAGTGTTTTATCCTGAGACCTAGGGGCCTATGTAGGGGGGATATCTTTGTTACCATCTTTATCCCCCTTGCTCCTTGTCTTGCTTGGGGTATTTCCCATCTTGATGTTTTTGGGATAAGTTTCAAGATTCAGTTTCCCTTACTGGAAATTTCTCACCTTTTGAGGTGAGGCTCAATTTCCCCCACTGGAAATTTCTTGCCTTTTGGGGTGAGGCTCAATTTTCCCACTGGAAATTTCTTAGCTTTTCTACTACTGGAGGTTCATGTGAGTTTCAATCGCCCCAGTGGGGATGTCTCACCTCTTTTGAACCTCTAAGCCACCCAGCCAAGGAGTACTTCACCACCACCCCCTGCTCTATGGCTTTCTTACCTTGGTCCTGACCACCGAGGAAATACTTTAGCAGCTCCTGCAGCTTCTCCTTCATTGGTGTGCACAGAGTCATCGCAGTAGTATATGAGGATCCTTTAAGCTAGGTTGCTGTGCTGGCCAGTTTATTTATTTATTTATTTATTTATTTATTTATTTATTTCTGTGTTGCTCAGTGCCCGGGTTATTCCTGGCACTGGGTGGGTTCTGATTTCTTACCCCTGAAGCTGCCACAAGGGGTGGGGTATGCACCTCCTCATGAAAGAGAGCCAGAGACCAACCCCAGAGGGGAATGTAATCATGGGCAAGCCCCCAAATTGTTATATATAAAGTTTTGGTGCCACAAAAAAATAGCACTCGAATATAACATTTTCTTTTTAATTCTCAGCAAGGCAAGGTACTTCTATACAAGGGTGCACCCTTACAGATGGAGCAATGGTGAACGCACACTTGGACAAGGGAAGGGAAGGGGTTCTTATCCCTGACACACGTGGCCCCTGCTACTGCATTGTTCCCCTGTTGGCTAGGGTTAGACCACATAGGCTAAGCTAATTCTGATTGGCTAATTTAAAGAGCATGACTGGGTGAGTGGTTTGGCAGGGGAAAATGGTTATGACAGAGCAGGTAATCAGAATGAGTCAGGGTGAAGTAGGTAATTGGAATGAATCAGGGTAGAGCAGGTGATTGAAATGAGTCAGGGTGGAGCCGGTAATTGAAAAAGATTGCTTTATGAGGACGTTAAGTTTAAAAGTAGACGTTAAAGTATTTAACATACTGACCTATTGATTCTTTGAAAAGAAATTTAGAACTCACATCTAACACTTTGTATATAATGTGACCTTTTCCTATAGCTGCCTTTTAGATTTTTTTGTTTAACATTGCCCTTCAGCACCCTGGTGACTGTATGCCCTGGTAGTGTCCATTTTTTATATTATCCCAAGATGTTCTCTGGATTTCTTGTATCTGAATGTCTACCTCTAAAAAAAGTTTAAAAATTTTTGAATTATTACCTCAAATATATTTTCTAGTTTTGCTTTTTCTCCTTCTCTCTCAGGAATGCCAATAACTTACAGGTTTTGTCATCTTACATAATTCCATGTTTCTTGAAGATGGTTCATTTTTCTAAATTTTTTTTTCTTTATTTTCGTTTGACTAGGTAAGCATGAATGACTGGTCAAGTTCTGAAATTCTTTCTTCTGTTTGGTCCAATCAATTGATAAAGGTTTCAGTTGTATTTCTAAATTCCTTAAGTGAGGTTTTCAATTCAATATATTTATTTATTCCTTCATTTCCTGTATTGTTTAGAAGGTTTTTATTGTTGTTGATTTCCACCTTATCTTGGATCTCACTGAGCTTCCTTGCAATCTATGCTTTGAATTCTTTGTCATTTCTCAGTTTCCATTTTGTTTAGGGACCATTTCTATAGAGCTAGTGTGATAGTTTGGTGGTGTCAGTACATTCAGATTTTTCATGTTTGTCAGAATTCTTATGCTGGTTCCTTCTCATCTGGGAATGCTAGCACTTAAAATTTTGTAATTATTTTCATGCAAATAGGATTTTTAATTTTTTCTTTCCTTTTCTATAATATTACTGATTTTTTTCTTTCCTTTCCTCCTTTCCTTAGGGTGTGTTACTTTAGAGAATATTCCGTAGGGTGTTTTGGCTTTGCTTCTACATCCCTACATGCTTCTTTTGACAGGTTTTATATTGAGTTGTGCGGTTTGACCTATAGTCAGTAGATGGCACTTATGGGTAAGAGCTGGCTACAGTCAACATGGCTGGATATATACTTGATCCTTGTTGTCCAAAAGAAGCTCTCTGTTGTCTCAGACAATGGGCTGATACATGGAGTGCAGTGTTCTGAGCTCAATGCCAAGCCCTAGATGGGCGAGAGATGGACGAGGCTACATTGGGAAGCCCTGACCACCAGTCCCCTGATGGCAGGCATGAGCACCAGTGCTGAGGAAGAACCCAGTGGGTGATCAGCAAGTTCCCAGTTGTGTGCCTAGGAATGGAGCTGGGAAACCTCCTTAAACCAAAGTTATCTGAACAAGCTGGGGATGGGGGTGGCCCAAACTCCTGATCAAGGAGAGTGGATACTACAGGTACTTGGAGATCTGCCTGGCCATGGAGTTGATAGAGCCCTGCTGCACCACAGCCTCTGTACTGGAAGGGTGGGGCGGCTCTGGCTGGTAATACAGATGAACTGGTGCTCCCACTGCCTGGAGATCTGCCTGGGCTTTGGTTGGATAGGGCCCTGCTTCCCCACAGGGTCTGCACAGGAATGGTTTGGCAGTGTAGGCTGCTGATTCAGGTGAGCAGATGCTCCGAATGCCTGAAAATTTGACTGGGTTTGGAGTGGAAAGGGAGCCCTGCACAAAGATCTCTTTACAGGACAGGTGGTGTGACTTATGCTGTTGAACAAGGCAAGCAGGAGCTCTGAATGACTGGAGAGCAGTCTGGGTTCAGCAGAGAGCCAAGCTGCTACAGGGCCTCTGCACAGGAAGTGGCTTAGGCTACCAATCTGGGTGAGCAGGTGCTCCAAATGCCTGGAGATGTGCCTGGGTGTGGAGCAGACAGGGCCTTGCTGCACCATGATCTGTGTTGAGGAAGGGTGGTGTGGCTCAGGCTGCCTAACAAAGCGAGCAGTTACTCAAAATGCCTGGAAATATGCCTGGATGTGAAGCAGAGTGCCCTGTCCCTCCCATACCACAATTTTTGGTTAGGAAAGGCAGGGTGGGTCAGGTTGCTGGTCCAGGAGTGTAGGTGCTCTGAATGTCAAGAGATAAGCCTGAGTGTGGAGAACAGAACTTTCGACTGTACCATGGTCTATGCTCAGGAAAGGTGGCACAGCTCAGGCTGCTGAACCAGGCAAGTGGTTGCCCTGAATGCCTGAAGATCTGACTGATTGTGAAGTGAAGAGGGCCCCCTTCGCCAGGATCTCTGCAAAGGAGGGGTGGGGTGCCTCAGGTTACTAGTGCATGTGAGGATATGCTCCAAATTCTTGGAGATCTGCCTGGGCATGAAGCAAAGAAGACCTCATTGCACAAAGATCTATGCCCAAGAAGGGTGGGGTGGCTCAGGCTAGTGATCCAGATAAGTGTGTGTTCTGAATGGCTACCTAGGGGTGGAGTGGAGAGAGCCCCACTGCACCATGATCTCAGGGGAGCAAGCTGGGGCACCCAGCATTTATATACAGATTTATATACAGATTGCCAAACTGGCCCTGGCTTCAATTCTGTTTCCCAGTAGAAACTGTAGCTATAGCAGCACTCCTCCTGCCCTAAGCCTGCAATAGGGGAAAGCACAATTCTAATGCCTAATGTAGAGGTGCTTTTCACAATTCTGGCTGTGGAGACTGCTACCACAATCCAGAACAAGTGCCCCAGTCTTGGCCTGAGACAAAAATACCTGCATGACCACACTGCTTTTTTACCAAAGAATGGTTGACTTTGTGTGCACCCAGATTAAAAATGACATCATGCTCTTGGTCCAAGGTCTGGGAAAATATTTGTAGCTTTTCCCCATGTCTTTTGCTCTCAGTCCTCCAAGCCTCTCCCTATGTTAGCTCCAAGGCTTGGGAGAAACAAAATGCTCACTGTTGGCCTGGGTTGCTCAGATCCCCAGTGGAAAGATAAGTCATGGAGGCAGGCTCTCTGCCTCCCTCATGTACTGTACTCACTTTTATCAGCTGGATACCATCACAGAGGCTGTTTGCCAATGTTTTCCTCCCCAGGATCTGGGTTGTCCTTCAAGATTCCAGTGGATTCCTGTTTTCCTTTTTGAATTAAAGCTCCCAGAGTTGATCTTTTTGTACCATTTTGCTATTTTCAAGTGGCTGAAGCACACTAAAATCCTCTTATCTGCCATCTTGGAGAAAAATTTTAAAAACTTGCTTTATCTCTGAGGACTCTGTTCTGTTCCATTGATCTATATCTCTGTTTTGGTACCAGTACCATGCTGTTTTGGTTACTGTAGCCTTGTAGTATAGTTTGAAGTCAGGTAGCATGATGCCTCCAGCTTTGTTCTTTTGACTTAGGATTGTCTTGGCAATGCGGGCTCTTTTTTGGTTCCATATGAACTTTAAAGCAGTTTTTCCAATTCTGTGAAGAAACTCATTGGTAGCTTGATGGGAATGGCATGGAATCTATAAATAACTTTGGGCAGTATGACCATTTTCATGATATTGATTCTTCCTATCCATGAGCATGGTATGTTCTTCCATTTGTTTGTGTCCTCTTTTATTTCACTGAGCAGTGGTTTGTAGTTCTCCTTGAAGAGGTCCTTTACATCCCTTGTAAGTTGGATTCCTAGGTATTTTATTCTCTTTGAAGCAATTGTGAATGGAAGTTCATTCATGATTTGGCTCTCTGTTTGTCTGTTACTGGTGTATAAGAATGCTTGTGATTTTTGCACATTAATTTTGTATCCTGAGACTTTGCTGAAATTGCTTATCAGCTTAAGGAGATTTTGGGCTGAGACAATGGGGTTTTCTAAATATACAATCATGGCATCTCCAAAGAGGGACAATTTGACTTCTTCTTTTCCTAACTGAATCCCCTTGATTTCTTTCTCTTGCCTGATTGCCCTAGCCAGAACTTCCAACACTATGTTGAATAGGAGTGGTGAGAGAGGGCATCCCTGTCTTGTGCCAGTTTTCAAACGGAATTTTTCCAGTTTTTGCCCATTCAGTATGATATTGGCTGTGGGTACAGCCATCTGATCTTTGACAAACCTGAGAGAAACAAGAAATGGGGAAAGGAGTCCCTATTTAATAAATGGTGCTGGGAAAATTGGCTAGCCATAAGTAGAAAGCTGAAACTGGATCCTTTCCTTACTCCTTATACGAAAATTAATTCAAGATGGATTGGAGACTTAAATATTAGACCTAATACCATAAAAACCCTAGAAGAAAACCTAGGTAGTACCATTCAGGACATAGACATGGGCAAAGACTTCATGTCTAAAACACCAAAAGCAACGGCAGCAAAAGCAAAAATTGACAAATGGGATCTCATTAAACTAAAGAGCTTCTGCACAGCAAAAGAAACTACCATCAGAGTGAACAGGCAACCTACAGAATGGGAGAAAATTTTTGCAATCTACTCATCTGACAAAGGGCTAATATCCAGAACCTGCAAAGAACTCAAACAAATTTACAAGAAAAAAACAAACAACCCCATCAAAAAGTAGGCAAAGGATATGAACAGACATTTCTCAAAAGAAGACATTCATACAGCCAACAGACACATGAAAAAATGCTCATCATCACTGGCCATCAGAGAAATGCAAATCAAAACCACAATGAGATACCATCTCACACCAGTTAGAATGGCGATCATTAAAAAGTCAGGAAACAACAGGTGCTGGAGAGGATGTGGAGAAATAGGAACATTTTTACACTGTTGGTGGGATTGTAAACTAGTTCAACCATTATGGAAAACAGTATGGCGATTCCTCAAGGATCTAGAACTAGATGTACCATATGACCCAACCATCCCATTACTGGGTATATACCCAAAGGATTATAAATCATGCTGCTATAAAGACACATGCACACGTATGTTTATTGCGGCACTACTTACAATAGCAAAGACTTGAAATCAACCCAAATGTCCATCAGTGACAGACTGGATTAAGAAAATGTGGCACATATACACCATGGAATACTATGCAGCTATAAAAAAGGATGAGTTTGTGTCCTTTGTAGGGACATGGATGCAGCTGGAAACCATCATTCTCAGCAAACTATCGCAAGAACAGAAAACCAAACACCGCATGTTCTCACTCATAGGTGGGAACTGAACAATGAGAACACTTGGACTTGGGAAGGGGAACATCACACACCGGGGCCTATCATGAGGAGGGGGGAGCGGGGAGGGATTTCACTGGGAGTTATACCTGATGTAAATGACGAGTTGATGGGTACTGACGAGTTGATGGGTGCAGCACCCCAACATGGCACAAGTATACATATGTAACAAACCTGCACGTTATGCACATGTACCCTAGAACTTAAAGTATAATAATAATTTTAAAAAAAGAAAAAAAAAAGGTTAAAAAAAAAAAAGAACTTGCTTCATCAATTTTTATGCTAACATATAAGCTTAAGAAGCCAGTCCTTCACAAAATAATTTGTTTGCTACATTATTGACAGCATGGAGTTCCAGAATACTGATGTTAGGCAGTGAAGTCTTATAGCCTCCTTTTTCCCCACCATAAGAGTCCTGAGGTAAAGGTTAGGGACAGATCTGTATAAAATTTCAGAACACAAAGCTAATCTATTGCTACAGAAATAAGTATATAAAAATAAAAATAATATAAATAAATACAATTAAAGAAAAACCTAATTTATAGTTATGAAAATTTGATCTGTAATTGCTTGGGAAGGTGAATAGGGAAGAAATGATTTGAAGTGGGAATTGAGTGACAGAAATAATTTTATGCCACATGTTATAAAACCTCAAATTTTGCACTTAAAACTGGTTCATTTTATTATATTTAAATTATGCTTCAATACAGTTGAAAAAATACTTAACAGAGTTAAAAGACAAACCACATTATAGAAAAGTGTTTTCAATATGTGTGTAAGACCAAATGCTCAATTGTTTAAAATATGAAGAGGACTAATTAGAAAATTCAAAAAATTTTATTAACCCATAGAAAAATAGGCAAAGAACAGACATAAAAAGACAACATGTGACAAGATGTTCAATTTACTTGGAAAAATTTAAATTAAAATAATGAGGTGTAATATATTTACCTAAATTCTTAGTAGACATCAAAAATGTTTGACAAAAACTGTCAGAGAGGTTTCAGAACATGCCTTTTTATATATCTTTTGTTGAGTGACATTTGGATAAAATCTATGAAAAGAGTTATCTTTCATTTCGTGCAGGACTGTTACTGACAAACTAACATATGTCTGAGTTGACTTACATACAAGAACATTTCTTGCAGTGTTGTTTGTAATCACATAATTAAGGAAATAACATAATGACTACAATATTTGGCAGGCTAAATAATTATGTTACATCCACAGTAAGCATGGACTAATATAGAGCCCTTATAAAGAACAAAATAGATTTATGTGAATTAATTAGAAGAATTCAGATATAAATGGTTAAGGGACAAAAACAAGGTACAGGCCCTCCTCCCCCAAAGAACTTGCAGACATGCATATATGTGTAAACAGCTGCACATACAAGAGAGTGATTTTTTTTAGATAGAGAAACAAAATAGAGCTTTTTATTTTGACATATTTTGCTCATGTCATGATGACAAAGTGACTTTTCCAAAGTGTTCTGAGACTGGAGGAAAATTCCATCTTTTAGAAGTATTTTTACTTGCAGTCTTAATTAATTTCTGAGGTCAATAACTGATCATATTCACCCTTCAAATGTGCATGCATATCAGAACAGTAAGATATATTGTTACAATATACACTGTAATTATATTGCATTATGTATATTAATATGCTATAATATATATTAATAAACAAATGTTATATTTTTGGCCATCACACAAAACCAGTTTCTCCAGATTTGGTGTGGTTTTTTTCAGTTTGTTTCAAGTCCAGTCTTTGATGTGTGAAATCCCTGCTATTATTTGCAATGCATTTCAATTAATAAGGTCATTTCATGGCCTGCCAGGGTTGTACAATCAGCTGACGTCTCTTGTGTGAACAAAATATTTACCTCTGAGAAGAGCTTTTGATAGTGTCAAGGGAGGAAATGCACTGCTCCAGAATACTTTCCTAATTTTAGATGCTGGCTTTTCTTAATGATTTGCTGGTAATTAAATGTGTGAAATGCTTGAATGACTTTTGGTGCATGCTATTTGAAATCATATGTTTGTACTAAGAACAATTGGGAAATATCATTAGTGAAAAAAGAAAAAATGAATTTGACTGATTTAACACAATACCAGCTACACCTATTTTTATACCTAATTTATTTCTGTGAGTCCAAAGATTAAATCAAAACTTCGTGAGTAAATTACATAGAAAGGGATTTAAAACTGACACAGGTTCCAGGTCCTCATTCTTGCCATGAGGTTTAATTGTGCCAACATATATTTTGCTAAGTATAAGTTAAAATAGAGGATTTTTTTTTTCTATTTCTTGTCACTACATTTATAATGGTAGCTGAATAAAAGTCAAAGGTAAGTTAATTTAGTTAGAGATTTTTTAAAAAGTAGTGATATTTTATTCTGAATTTTATAATAAAAATAATGTCTTATTCTAAAAGCCCAACAAATACTGAATATTTTACTTGAGTTTCATAGTATAGTTTCTTAAGAAGAAGTCTATAGACACAATAAGAAAGAAAAGGAAAGAAAATATAAATTTGGCATTAATGTGTGTGTGTATGGGGTGAGGGCAAACTCTATGAGAGGGACTCAGACAAATTAAGAAGTCAGGGAACAAAACTGTGGAAGCATACTCCAAGAATTAAAGAGAATGAATGAAAAGAGAGTAGATAAATGGAGGTTAGGGAGGCAGAGAGATAATTATTAGATAGAGACTTTAGAGGTTCCAAAGTGTTAGGTAAATTACTCTTGTCAACCATTTCCCTGAGGCTGCCACTTCAGGGTGTCATTACCTCCTACTTCTTATCACTACTCTTACTAAACACTGTGTAAGACTTCATTTGCTCTTTATCTCAAATAGTTCCGTAGGTGAAATGTTTTTCTGTCACCACTAGGAGTGTGACCACATCAATTTCAGCATAATGATGCCTGGATCTGACCTCCAGACTAGAAACTTCTGTACCTACTCTTATTTTGCATGTTTCCTTTTCATTTGTTGAAATTTAGGTTTTTTTTTCTTCTCTTTTGCATTATAAAAGGTTTCATGTATAAAAGGAACAATATGGATCATGATAGAGACATGTTCAATGTTTCATTATCCAGTATGTTTCAAGTGTAATAAAAATAGTTTGACTTTTATAGATTTGATTATCTGTTTTATTTAAAAACCACTTTTTTGGGAAATACATCTGAGTAAGAAAGTTATGCCTATGAAAAAGTGGGTATTATATTATATTTTAAGCTTGTGAAATGCTCTCTACCCTTTCTTATATAAGTACCACATATTAAGTTATAATTAGAAGTAAATGAATCAATTAATATTTAGAGGGATTATAACATTTGGGGGCAAGTGTGAAATGTTTATTTGCATACATACTATCTAAATTTTTCTTAATTAAAAAATACATTTTTAGAAAATTCTTTGTTTGTATTTAGTAGATTTCATAGTTATATTGCAGCGTTGACTCTAGACCAAGTACCCTTCCAGGCTAGTTTACTCCACCTGTCCACTGTTTACTGAAAACCTTAAAGGTATTATTTTCCTTTAAATATCCTCTCTGAAATAAATATCCCTATGAAAACTAGATTAAAAAACTAGTTTTTTAAGGTAGTTAAAGTCCAATATGGCAACTTTTTAGTATAATTTAAAGGTTTTTAATTAAAACTATTTTATATTAAATAATATTATATGTAACAATACGAATTTGTCATTTCTAAAGAACAGAAGGTTCAAAATTGGCATTTTAATATAGTTCGAATGTCTATAAAATTATATTTTAGGCTACATTCAGATATTCTAGAAGAAAATATTTATTCCTAAATAAATACAACTGTAACAAATTACAACGTATTTTTTGCAGAACAATATTTGTATATTTACATTGCTTATTTTATATCCTATTTAACTAATGATATATTAACAACTACTGTACAGTTGAGAATTGATTGATTTTAGAACATTTTTAAAGGATAGCATTTAAAATTTGGAGAAAGGCCAATACATTTTGTTTTGTATTTTAGAATAAGTATTTGATTCTTGGTATTTTTCCTTCCCACTGTTCCTATTTATTTTTTCTTTCTTTTTATTTTTTTAAGATGTTGTATCACTCAGTTGTCTAGGCTGGAGTGCAGTGGTGCAATCTGGGCTCACTGCAATCTGTACCTGCAGGGTTCAAGTGATTATCCTTCCTCCCAAGTAGCTGGGATTACAGGTGGACGCCACCATGCCTGGCTAATTTTTTTTTTTTTTTTTTTTTTTTTAAAGTAGAGATGGGATTTCACCATGTTGGCCAGGCTGGTCTCAAACTCCTTGCCTCAAATGATCTACCCACCTCAGCCTCCCAAAGTTATGGGATTACAAGGTCTGAGCCACCATGACCGGCCCCTATTTCTTAATATAATTTTTGACACATGCAGCAATTTGAACACTTCAAGATCATATAATTAAAACTTGTGAAATGTATGTTCATTTCAGGTTTTTGTTATATACCTTCCCTTACATAATTAGTGCTTGTATAGGTAGGCAAAACCTATTATGTTTGCAAATATAATTCCGAATGAATTATTATTTTATGAAAAACTTTTTATGATTTTTTACAATCCTGCTAATACTCATCTGGGAAACATTAGGATTTCCTATGATGTGATTAAAAGCAAGTCAGTCCAAAACAACTTGTTCATCAAACGTCTTTGTTAAAGTGCTTCTTATATGTTGCTTATAAATTTTGGGTAGATGAATCAAATACTTAACAAGTTGCACCTAAAGACAGAATATTGAACAATCATTACAATCTCTAAAATGTTTTTGTAGTATTGAAAGTGCTAGAGTAGGAAGATGGAAAATTCAATCTCTCATAATTTTTTCTATTCAAAATAGCAGATTAAACTCACAGAAGACAATTACAAAATGAATTTTGGTAATCTATCTGGATGGTCAACTTGAAATAGCAGATTTTCTGCATTCCCACATCCAGTGTATCTGCTGCTTGATGTCATCTGTATGAAAGCAATGCATGACTCAAATGATTGACAGCCAACCATCAGGAGGACATAAGGTGTAGCCGAGCTTCAATAAGAGAAATGAAGAGAACAGATTATTCTCATCTGTTTCCATTCATTTTAGTCACAAACACTGTTTGCGCTTTCATTTGAAATGTTAACTGTGTATGAGTTGTTAGCAATTGCACCTTAAATAAAAACCATCCAATCTTTTTATTCAGTTTGTGCCCATTGTTCACCAACAGATTTCCATAATTAGAATAATAAAGATAAATGATGATAAAAGTGAGATATATTACTTAAGATTAATTTACTTTTTGTCACATTCTAAATCTTCTATGCCAAATACAATCAAATCATGCCTAACTTAAAAAATGTATTAAATTCTCGGGCTATACTGTTGTGACCCAAAATAGCTATTCACACTATGCATCTGATGCTACATGATAGTAAGATATACATACTGTGGATGTGATAGAATTGGTGCTATATGCTTACAGTTTTTCTTTCTCATTCTACCAACAACCACTCTTTCCAGAAATACTCTCACCATGACTTCAGGAAGACAAGAATAGTGAAGAGGGGCAAGGGTTTCTTTTTTTTTTAACATGGACAATGGATAGGATTCTATTATTTATAATGTGCTGTGTATGAGTGCATTGGTGTGTATTTACTATATTTAAAAACTTTAAGCTAAATGATAGCATCATATCTATAATACTATGACCCTGCTTTATTATTATAGTTTCTACCATGTTCTAGAACATCACAAGTAATCTTAGTGCCATCAAGTCCAGACAGCACAAGTAGGTTTCAATTTCTCTGCCAATTTTGATTAATTGATGGTGACTGTTTAGAAGGGTGTGTTAAGAAGGCTCCTGAAAACAAAGCTGACTCTTCAGGATTCTGTGCTGTAGTTGCTTAGAAATGTTTTGTATAAGTGTGAGAGGGGTGGTGCCCTTACTCTTATGTGATATTTCTGATCTAGTACAATTTCAATTCCTACTCCTGGCTGCTCAATTTAACTAATATTATTAAGGCCTTTTGTATAACATGCATTGTAGAGTTTTTTTTTATACCAAGATGAATAAATTAGAATATTTGCTGATGTGGGAAGAAACATATGGATACAGATAACTATGAACAATATTGATAAAGTTTTATTATAATACAATGTGATAAGGATGTTTATATTGATAATTAATGGAGGAAGGATAAGAAGAGACAAAAATCTTAATGTTTTTCTGAACCTCAAGTAAGAATGAATACTAATGTGCATTGAGAACAAAACTATAAAAAACAAGTAAAATGTTATGATTTTCTCTCTCTCTCGGCGTGTGTGTGTGTGTGTATATATATGTCTTATCACTACTCCTATTAAACACTGTGTAAGAGAAGCATATATATGTTAATATAATATATATTAATATAATATATATTAACATATATATATGTTTCTTAGTCTCTTAGCCCCGGAAAACAACAGAAATTCAAGGAGTCTTGAAAACAAGAGATTAATCAATTATTTTAAGAACTTGGAGATGATCTTAGTAGCAGTCACAATTAACATTATCACTGTCTAAAAACACTCTAAAATAATTAGTTGTGCCTGATAAAATTATGCTGCTTTTCCTGGTGACTGAAATAGAGCCATTGTTCTCTAGACTATAGAATTCACAGCTTTCAGAAAGTTGAAACTCAACATGTTGATACAGTACTATATGGTTGTTTATAATATGAAACAAATAACACAATTGTGAATGAAGCAAAAAAGCAAATTGTGAATGAAGAAATTTGTACAAATTCTATTATCACTTGAAAATGCATTTAAGTGCAAAATAGGAAACAACAATAACTCCTTCTGAATCTCTGGCCATAAAACAACTTTTAAGATCAGAAACAATATTTACTGTTGAGGCATGAGAGCAATCTAGTGTCAAATGTACTTCATTTTATTTTCTTTTTTTTTTTTTTTTTTTTTTTTTTTTGAGACGGAGTCTCGCTCTGTCGCCCAGGCTGGAGTGCTGTGGCCGGATCTCAGCTCACTGCAAGCTCCGCCTCCCTGGTTCCCGCCATTCTCCTGCCTCAGCCTCCCGAGTAGCTGGGACTACAGGCGCCCGCCATCTCGCCCGGCTAGTTTTTTGTATTTTTTAGTGGAGACGGGGTTTCACCGTGTTAGCCAGGGTGGTCTCGATCTCCTGACCTCGTGATCCGCCCGTCTCGGCCTCCCAAAGTGCTGGGATTACAGGCTTGAGCCACCGCGCCCGGCCCATTTTATTTTCTTGAATGAAGACTTTGATGTTTGTATGGAATGTGTACACACTAATCTAATCTGCTCAGCTATAATTGCTATTTAAATTGGTACCTATATACCATAATATCTGGCAAGTATTATTGTAACCTGGGATGAAAATGGACTGATTTGTACACTTTTTTTTTTTTTACAAACAAATTGGTAGATTTGCATTCTTCAATTTGTCCACATGTAACTGATTCTCTTCATGTCAACAAAGTACAGCAAAGTATCCATCTCTGCTTGGGAAACTTGTGCTATTAAGTCATTTATATTTTCTTTCATGCATGTATCATTCATTTAGTCAATAATTGAACAAATATTTTTGAACCCTCACATTGTGTGCAAATTTTGCCATGTAGATGGTACAATAATGGGGAAGAAAACTGACATGGCCTCTGTCTTCATTGAACTTCATTTCTGAGGGAGAGACCGAAACACGTGTGCTTATAATTGCAGGTTGTGATACACAGGAAAAGAATATGAGCTGTGAGAGAGTGTAATAATAGCTATCTACTTTAGATTGGTTGGTCACAATAGACCTTTGAGAAAATTGTAATTTAATGTGAGACTTATTGGATAGAAAGAAGCTAGCAAAGCGAAGTGTGTGATGAGAAGTAGAAGTGGATTTAGTTGATGTGGTTTGAATAATGAACAGAGGCATTTGCAGAATTCCTAAAACAACAAAAAAGAGTTTTTATTTTGAGTAACTGAAAGATGGTTAGCAGAGCTGGGAAGCAAGGTAATGGAGTAGAGGAAAGGCAGAAGAAGCTGGAGACAGGTTACACAGAGCTCTGAGAGCCATGTCAGGGGTCAGGTATTTTTGCCATGGAAAATTTGTTGGCATGCACACAAATTGAACTCATTAAAACCTATACTCTTTCATTTGTTCATTCATTCATTCATTTTTAAGTGCCAAAACTTAAGTATCAAGGATCAAGAAATTAATAAGATTGCTCTTTTCATTCTTTATAAAACCATAATCAAGTAGGGATAGGAAGATTTTTAAAAAGATTATGTCATAATAGAAATTACATTACATTATAACATTGATAGTGTAATAATATTTTATTCAGCAAAGTATTTAGGCTGTTAAGGAAGGGATGTGGAAAGTTACGAAAGGCTTTTTACAAAGGTAATGCTTACTTACTCTGGACTTCTGGAAGAGCAGACATTTGCCAGGTAAGTCAGGCATTCTAATCAGTGGCTCCAGCGGCACTGGTATGTTTGTTTCAGGGATGCATCTGTCATGCACAATGCTAGAGGAAGAGATGGGGCTCAAGAAATAGGTTGGAAACAAATTATTAACATGTTTTGATATGAATATTTTAAAGACTAATCTACTGGACCAAAGACTTTCCAAGTAGTATCATGACCTAAAGAAGGGATGGTTTCCAGAATGACTTTTTAATTTTTTTTTTTTTTTTTTTTTTACTTTAAGTTCTGGGATACATGTGCAGAACACACAGGTTTGTTTCATAGACATACACGTGCCATTGTAGTTTACTGCACCCATCAACCCATCACCTACATTAGGTATTTATCCTAATGCTATCCCTCCCCTGTCCCCACCCCTACCAAGAGGCCATGGTGTGTGATGTCCCACACTACCATGTCCATGTGTTCTCAATGTTTGACTCACACTTATGAGTGAGAACATGTGGTGTTTGGTTTTCTGTTCTTGTGTTAGTTTGCTGAGAATGATGGTTTCCAGCTTCATCCATGTCCCTGCAAAGTACATGAACTCATCCTTTTTTATGGTTGCAGGGTATTCCATGGTGTATATGTGCAACATTTTCTTAATCCAGTCTATCACTGATGGACATTTGGGTTGGTTCCAAGTCTTTGTTATTGAGAACAGTGATGCAATAAACATATGTGTGCTTGTGTCTTTATAGTAGAATTATTTACAATCCTTTGAGTATATACCCAATAATGGGATTGCTGGGTCAAATGGTATTTCTAGATCTAGATCCTTGAGGAATCACCACACTGTCTTCCACAATGATTGAACTAATTTACACTCACACCAACAGTGTAAAAGAGCTGCTATTTCTCCACATGCTCCCCAGCATCTGTGGTTTCCTGACTTTTTAATGACCACCATTCTAACTGGTGTGAGATGGTATCTCATTGTGGTTTTGATTTGCATTTCTCTAATGACCGGTGATGATGAGGTTTTTTTCAAATGTTTGTTGGCCACATAAATGTCTTCTTTTGAGAAGTGTCTGTTCATATCCCTCACCCACTTTTTGATGGGATTGTTTTTTTCTTATAAATTTGTTTAAGTTCTTTGTAGATTCTGGATATTAGCCCTTTGGCAGATGGATAGATTGCAAAAATCTCCTCCCATTATTTAGGTTGCCTGTCCACTCTGATGATAGTGTCTTTTGCTTTGCAGAAGCTCTTCAGTTTATTTAGATCCCATTTGTGAATTTTGGCTTTTGTTGCCATTGCTTTTGGTGTTGTAGTCATGAAGTCTTTGCCCCTGCCTATGTCCTGAATGGTATTGCCTAGGTTTTCTTCTAGGGGTTTTATGGTTTTAGATCTTACATTTAAGTCTTTAATTAATCTTGAGTTAATTTTGTATAAGGTGTAAAGAAGGGATCCAACAGATGCAATAAAAAATAATGAAGGGAATATCACCACCAATCCCACAGGAATACAAACTACCATTGGAAAACACTATAGAGACCTTTAAGCAAATAAACTATAAAATCTAGAAGAAATGGATAAATTCCTGAATGCATACACCCTCCCAAGACTAAACCAGGAAGAAGTCAAATCCCTGAATAGACCAATAACAAGTAGTGAAATTGAGGCAGTAATTAATAGCCTACCAACAAAAAAAGTCCAGGACCAGATGGGTTCACAGCTGAATTCTACCAGAGGTACAAAGAGAAGATGGTACCATTCCTTCTGAAACTGTTCCAAACAATAGAAAAAGAGGGAATCCTCCCTAACTCATTTTATGAGGCCAGCATCATCCTGATACCAAAACCTGGCAGAGATACAACACAAAAAGAAAATTTCAGGCCAATAGCCCTGATGAACATCAGTGTGAAAATCCTCAATAAAATACTGGCAAACCAAAATCCAGCAGTACATCAAAAAGCTTACCCACCATGATCGAGTGGGCTTCATCCCTGGGATGCAAGGCTGGTTTAGCATATGCAAATCAATAAACATAATCCATCACATAGACAGAACCAATGACAAAAAACACATGATTATCTCAATAGATGCAGAAAAGACTTTCAACAAAATTCATGCTAAAAACTTCAATAAACTAGGCATTTATGGAATGTATCTCAAAATAGTAAGAGCTATTTATGACAAACCCACAGCCAATATCATACTGAATGGGCAAAAGCTGGAAGCATTCCCTTTGGAAACTGGCACAAGACAAGGATGCCCTCTCTCACCACTCCTATTCAACATAGCATTGGAAGTTCTGGCCATGGCAGGCAGGCAAGAGAAAGAAAAAAGGGTATTGAATTAGGAAGACAGGAAGTCAAATTGTCTCAGTTTGCAGAAGACATGATTGTGTATTTAGAAAACCCCATCGTCTCAGCCCCAAATCTCCTTAAGCTGATAAGCAACTTCAGCAAAGTCTCAGGATATAAAATCAATGTACAAAAATCACAAATATTCCTATACACCTATAACAGACAAACAGAGAGTCAAATCATGAGTGAACTCTCATTTACAATTGCTGCAGAAAGAATAAAATACCTAGGAATACAAGTGACAAGGGATGAGAAGGACCTCTTCAAGGAGAACTACAAGTCACTACTCAAGGAAATAAGAGAGGACAGAAACAAATGGAAAAACAATCCATACTGATGGATAGGAAGAATCAGTATCATGAAAATGGCCATACTGCCCAAAGTAATTTACAGATTCAATGCTATCCCCATCAAACTACCACTGACTTTCTTCACAGGATTGGAAAAAAAAAAATACTTTAAATTTCATATGGAACTAAAAAAGAGTCCATATAGCCAAGACAATCCTATGCAAAAAGAACAAAGCTGGAGGAATCATGCTACCTGATTTCAAACTATACTACAAGGCTACAGTAACAAAAACAGCATGGTACTGGTATAAAAACAGATATATAGAACAATAGAATAGAACAGAAGCCTCAGAAATAACACCACACATCTACAACCATCTGACCTTTGACAAACCTGACAAAAATAAGCACTGGGGAAAGGATTCCCCATTTAATAAATGGTGTTGGGAAAACTGGCTAGCTGTGTGCAGAAGACTTTTTAACTTTTAACTATGACTGCTTTGGTCTCTATTCCAGGCATCATTTAGCTTGTGGCAGTCAGAATACTGTGGGACTTCTTGAATCTTTGGAGATTTTAGAAGCACTTTGACTTTATCCTGAGTTTCACCATCATGAAATCCCTAAACAGTCACAAAACTAAATTCATCCTAGGAGTTCCATATATGCTGATTGGTTCTTATGTCAGTTTCCTATTGCTACTCTATCAAGTTACCAGAAACAGTAGCATTAAACAATAAAAATTATATTCCTTTAGTTCTGATGTTCAGAGGCTGATATCAGGGAGTTGGCAGGGCTGCATTTTTATCTGGAGGCTACATAAAAGCTTTTATCAGCTTTGAGAGGCCACCTGCACATGCTTGCTCATGGCTTCTTCCTTCATCTTCAGAGTTCACCACTCCAACCTCTGGTTCTATAGTCATATCTTCTTTTTCTGATTTTGATCACTTTTGATTACTTTGGCTTACCTGGATAATATAGGATAATCTCTCCATCTCAAAGTCCATAATTTCATCACTTCTGCAACATCCCTTTTGTCATGCAAGGAAGCATATTAACAAATTCCAGGGATTAGGCTCTGGACATCTTTGGGACATTGTTCACCCAGTCCTGCAGATGTCTTTGTCTACTTGTGAATTCTGAACACTTTGGGTTCACAGTATATGATTAAACAATTTTATTTTATTTTCTCAAAAAAAGGGCGTATGGCAGAACCCTTGAAGTACTAAGTAGGAGACAAAAGCAACATGATATTTCTGTACTTTTCAACCTAGTCACATTTCACTAAAGTGACATTGTCCCATTGAAGAGTATAAGAGGGACTTTGAAAGCTCGTGCCATGTGCAGCATCCTGTGGTGCTGAGATCCAAAACAGCTTTCACTCCTGTTTTCCTCAGAAGGGAGCCTGTCACTCTGCAGGAAGTCTCTCTGAAGCAGCCACAGCTTTGGGGCTGCTGAGTGCAGGAACCACACATACACACACACTCCGCCACACCCACCCCTCAAAGAAAAAACCCGCTACTCTTTTCATTTCCTATCAATGAGGAGTTCAAGTTGAAAAGAATATTCTGTTTCCTTGGTTTTTCAAACATCTATTAATAGGTCAGTTCCAAGGCTTTGACCAGGAGTTTATAGTAGATTCATGAGACTCATGATAATGGAATTAGGTTACCAAACTGTCCATCTCGTTTGTGCAATTTTCAGGTGACACAATGGAGGCATAGGGGTCCCATGCATTTTAGGAGGATCTTACCCTTGAAGACACAAGAAATCTTTTAAAAGCATTAAGCCAGTAATCCTTATACTTTAATTGGCAAGAATGTGGGAAAACTATTATCTCATTTCAAAAATGAGGGCAACAGCTGTATGAATTGCCCAATCAACCAGCCTGAAGATTTATTATTTTTTAATGTTCATATAGGTGATCATTTAGTAACATGTCTGTAAACATTTGCAGCCAAAGAGTCCCTGAGCAGGTTTAAGCCTAATTGACAGTAATTGTGGCACGACTTGTGGGAGCAATTTACCTATGCAAAGTAATCAATTGGAATAAATTGAGTTTGCCAAAATTGAGAGATGATGCTGAGTGTGGAAGGAAAGTTAAGGTCCAGAATACAAGTGTTTGAATAAATAGCAAATATGTAGGAACTGTGAAGTGTCCTGGAACATAGACATTTGCCTCTTTTCAATTCCCTGTTTAATAAAGATAGCTCCGGCCTTACTAGTTAATGATTGAGAATAAGCTTTAATTATCTTTAAGGTTTATTGGGAGGTTCGTAAATTGATTTCCAAGCCTATAGTCATCTTGACCCATTGCCTTTTTCTAGTTAGTTTCATTTTATATTTTACTACCAGCTTGTAATAATTTGATTCATTGTCTCTACAAATACAATTCAGTGGACTATTACCTATTACTTTAAAGACACATCCGTTGATTTAAACCTGGTACCTGACAAAACCCATGTCTTCCCAATTAACAATCCAAGAATTTCAGATTTTCAGTTACTGTAGCAAACCAAATGTCCCTCATTCTCAGAATTTAAGCATGTTCCTTTTCATGGAAATAAAAAAAGTCTAATGCTTCATTAGAACAAATATTCCTTTTAGTTTTAACTTTCTGTAATATGTTTGAAATTCAGAATACTTTTTGTCCCCCAAGAAAACAGTAAGTAGTGATGAAGTTGACTGATAAGCTTTTAAAACTCATACTTTGGCTGAGCTGTAAGCCTTCTGAGTTCCTTTGAGGTTTTTGATGAATGAAGAAATGAGGTGTGAAGAGGTTCTGGTGGAAGCAAAAGTGGAGAGGGCTCTGGGGTGTGGAGTGTTTACAAGTCAAGAGGGACTTAGAAATAATTTTTCATCCAACACAACTTTTATTTCTCTAAGTAATAACCTCTGAGAGTTCCACATGTGCTGTAATATGGGTTTTCCTCACCTTTGGTAAATATTTTGTAGGCTACAGGAAATGCTGTTGGGTAATCTTAGTGCATTTTTTTCCTTTTCCTTTTTTAAAAATAAACTATACTTATTATAATGTGATGGGAATTTGTCATTCCATACTTCACTGCAAAAAGTATGTTTTATCACATCCTTTCTGGAGGGCATTTCTTCAAAGTATATAAAAAGCCAAAAATGTACATAATTTTTGAAGCAGCATTTTCTCTTTTAGGTATTTTCTCTGAGGAAATAATCGCAGACACATGCAAATGCTCATGATCGGAGATGTTCTTTTTCGTGTTCTTAATAGTGATGAAAGATTAGAAACAGCATATATATTTACAACATGAATTGATTAAATGTGTTGAAATTTTGTAGATCTAAATAGAACATAATCATACAGTAGGTTAAACAAGCGGAAAATGATACTGTAGGTTAAATGGGGCAAATTTAATATAAAAATAATTTGATAAAAAGTAGCTACATTATATAGATGGATAAATTATTGATAGAAATAGAGATAGACAGATGACAGAGGATAGATAGATAGATAGTTAGATGGACAGATAGATGGATCGTTCAGAGGGAAAGTACTGAAAGAAAGACAAATTTTGAAGGATTTTAGATCTTCTTGAGGAACTTGTCATTTAGTATTAGGAAAGTGCAAAATAATTGTGTTTTTTGTCATTGCTTTTAATGGCAAAAAAGACAGTTACTTTTACATCAACCTAATAGTTTAGCTCATTGTATAGCAGAGAAGTTCACAAGTTTGGTTAGGCCGGAGCTGGTTTGGTTTGCTGCACTCGGCAAGCAGGAGGCAACTCTCCAGAATGCAGGCTGGGAGAAGGCAATCAGCAGTTAGGGGCAGAGGTGTTCAGAGAAGTGGGAACACTTTGGGTTGCAGACGGCTGTACCGTGCTCAACAGAGGCTTAGTGAGAATTCCCCCTGGACATAGGCAGGCTGCATAAGGGACTGCAGTGAGAATAGCTGCTCTGTGGGATCCTTCCAGGCTGCCGGCAGGCTGCCCAGGGACCTCCAGAGAGGATGGCAGAGGAGAAATGCTGATTTGGATGAAAGGCCTTCAGGGCAACAGTTTTCTTGGTCAAGAGAACTATGGAAAGTTTATCTCCAGGCTAAGGTTATAAAGTTGCTGATGTTTCTTACATTCTGGGCCCACAGCTCAATCAGAGCTCTACCATATGTTCTCATACCCATGGTTGCTGACACCCTACTCAGTGCTGCAGCTGGAAAACCAAGGGGAGCCCCTTCCTCCGGGAACTTCCTGCCAGTCCAGCACTCTCAACTGAGACAGCTTAACAACATGCTTCCTTTAAAAGAGAAATACTCAAAGGAATTCCATCTATTATTACAGAACATATATTGAGAGGTAAATTTGGAGGTGAAAGGCAATATATTATTACTAACACACATGTGATAAGACGACATTATGTAAATACATGTAAGGACTAAAGAGAATTTGCAAGAGGCATATTAATTGGAGAAAAGACATACAATTTTATTGAACTTATATATATGAAAGCCTTTAGAATGAAGATCCAACTCCCCAGTGAGGTGCAGGAGCTTATATACCATCTTAAGGTTACAGAAAAAGTGGAGGCTTGAATCCTGGCAAAACAGGTTGTAGGAAGGAGGAAGAAGAGGAATTCTGTTGAGGGGCAAGAAATAATTACTAGGGAGAATTCAATGGGCTTGAAGAACATACAGTGGTCGAGGGCAAAGTCTGTCGGGCCCACAGAATGGACAAAGATTTGTGACAAAAGTCTGTCCAGGTTTGTTGACAGACTTTAGTCTTCCTTCCTGCAATGTAGGTTCAGTTAAGAAAAACTCAGAGGAAGCACTGAAGGTAGTTTTCTTCTTTGGTAGGTCTGGACTTTAGGCAGACAAGGAAGTTTAGAAAATCCTATGCCTGGGGAGAGACAGTGCGGGGTAAGGGGTAGGTCAGAGAAACCCGAGGCTCCTTTTTCAACTCAGCACGTACAAAGCACCATATTTTCAGATAGTTGTTTCTGAGCCCCAACACACACATCCTTATAATATGTAGTGCGTATTTAGAGTATTTCTCTGGAGCAAAGAGGAGGTTTTCTTAAAGTCTTATCTGTAAGTTTTGACTTTCCTAAGCTCAGAATTTTTTCTCCTGTAATATAATTCACTTGTGTTCAGGTGTTACCTGATCCTCTTTGACTCATCCTGTAGGAATTGGGACTCCAGAAACTGACACAGACACTATTGTTGTGAATAATAATGTACATTGTCTTTGACCCCGTAGTATCTCATCCCCTTAGAGCAATGAGAAAGATGTGTCAGGCTCACCTGTTAAGTTTCAAGTAAAGTAAAATGTCAGACTCTTCCTCCTTTGTTCTGGACTCTATTAAAATAAGTAAGGAAATAAGTAAGGAAATAAACAAATAAATATTTTCCTGAATTGGCAAGTGTTATGGAAAAGATAAAATGGAAAAATAGCATAAAATGACCAGGAGTACTGCTTTAGTGAGGTGAGGAAGGAACACTGTTTTGCAGTTCCAACTTAAAGTTAAAATATGAATAATGAGAAGAAAAATGCCCTAGTAAAATTTCAAAGAAAAGAATTATGTAACAGGAGGAAAAAATGCAAAGCCCCTGAGGTGGCTTCCGGCTTGTGCTGTTTGAAGGACAGGCAGGGGCCACTGTGTTGTAGTAGGAGTGAGGGAGATACTGGAGAGAAACAGTAGGAATGAGGGAAATACAGGAGTGAAAAGCATGAAGGAAGCAGCAGGGCCAAGTCCAGGGGAGCTAATGGAGGAATTTAAGTAGAAGAGAGATGGTATGATTAATGTTTTGTGAAGCTCATTCTGAATGTTCTGAGGAAGACAGAATAGATGTATTAATAGAGTAGAGGCAGGGACACCAGCTAGAAGAGGACCAACATAAGCAGGCTTTGGGGACTGTGGCTTGGATCAGCATTATCTTATAACTAGGAAAATAAACAAATAGCACTAAAATGCAGTGAAAAAATTCATTAGCAACAAGGAAACAGAAAATGGATATTTTTTGATATAAGCCCTGACAAGTAAAGGCCAAGGAGAAACAAAAGATTTCATGGTGATTCTTTGCAGCATTGGAAGGTGCTGAACTCCATGCTCAGACATCAGACATACTTCTGTGATTCAGTACGTGTGAAGTCTTACTTTGTTGATCCAGCATGGAAAATAGATATAAAATATATTTGAGAGCCTACCTATTCCTGAAGAATCTCACCTGGGCTTGCTATTTTTACGGCCAGACAATAAGTTGAGGAAACAATTTGACATTTATTGCTGACATTGCAGTTTTTGTTTGAAGATACCTATGGTCTGGCCTTCCTTTTTAAGTACCTCTGTGCCAGAATTATTTCCACCTAGCTGGAAAGCTAGCCTATACCTAAGGGGAGAGGAACAATCATAATTGTCAAATGATTCCTTCAATAACATATCAAAATTTATTTATATCTATGTGTATATAATTATATAATGTATATATGTATATATTCTTGTTAAGAAATACCTAAAGTTTGTCAATTTTGAATGTACTTCTTCAGAGTTAATTTGACTTGAAATTCAAATAAAATTTAATATTTCTTCTGTAAATAGTATATGAAATAAGATCTCATTCTTAAAAATTTTATTTCTGCCTATTGATCTACATGTCCATTTCTATATTTATCTATCTCTTGAGAAATATTTATGATCATACTTATCTGGGTGTTAATAGTGCTCTGTAGATTTTTCTTTTCCTTATAATTTTTCTGCAACTTTAATTCTTATTATAATCACATATGTTTTTAATAAAACATTCATGACTCTCACAAACATTTTAGAAGATGGCTTAGCAACATGAAAAAATATTGGTAAAATACTGAGTAAACCAACAAACAGGCTATAAATTAGTATATATTATATGAGCCAGTGTTATAAAAGATTGTATGGATACTCAAATACACATACACAGGAAAAAAAGGAAATTTGTATGTGAAATACTAGCAGTAGATAATTCTGGATTTTATGAAAAAATGTTTTTGTTTCTTTGTGCTTTTTAACACTTTCTGAATGTTCAAGAACCAACAGGTATTGCATAATAATAAATACCTGTTATTTAAAAGTATGACTTTCTATAGTAATAGATGTGTGAATTTATAACAACCCTCTAAGAAAACTGGCAAAAGTAGACAAAATCAGGTCGAAGGCATTGGAGATGTAATTGTGAATTGAACAGCAGAACTATTCAATTTTTAAGTTCTAAAGAATGTCAGAAATATAGAAAGATTAGAAAAGTAGGTCTTCCATTTTCGGAGCTTCTTATGTTCTGAGGTCATATGTTAAATTGGAAGAGATGGCTGAAAAGCCGATCAGTATTTTTTAGTACCTTAGGGCATGGTGGAAAGGTTATAGTCAGAGCCTGTTAAAGTGGTGCTATAAAACCACTGGCATTTTGAAATGGGAAAAAAAAGATTGAACAAATGAACTAGAAGTCTACCAGCTTTTATAAGGCTTATAGACCAGTTTAGAGTTACATTCGAAGCTCAGAAAAAAACTGTCTCAGAAATTGTATTAAGAGGGTCTTAGATAACTAGTGTCCCCAGGGCATCTGGCAGAAATAAAAGAAAAATATTATCTGGAAGAATATAACAAAATTTCTGTCCCACAAGCAAAGATAGCTAGATGTTGTGGGAAGTCAGGTACCCTGAACAGAGGCATTGGCTGGAGCCACAGCTGAGGAACATAAATTGTGAAGATTTCATTTTAATATGGACATTTATCAGTTCCCCAAATTAATACTTTTATAATTTCTTATGCCTGTCTTTAATCTCTTAATCCTGTTATCTTCGTAAGCTGAGACTGTACATCACCTCATGACCACTATTGTGTTAACTGTACAAATTGATTGTAAAACATGTGTGTTTGAACAATATGAAATCAGTGCACCTTGAAAAAGAACAGAATAACAGCAATTTTCAGGGAACAAGGGAAGACAACCATAAGGTCTGACTGCCTATTGGGTCAGGCAGAATACAGCCATATTTTTCTTCTTGCAAAGAGCCTATAAATGGACGTGGAAATAGGGAAGATATCACTGAATTCTTTTCCTAGCAAGGAATATTAGTAATTAAGACCCTGGGAAAGGAGTGCATTCCTGGGGGAAGGTCTATAAATGGCCGCTCTGGGAATGTCTGTCTTATGCAGTTGAGTTAAGGACTGAAATACGCCCTGGTCTGCTGCAGTACCCTCAGGCTTATTAGGGTGGGGAAGAAACCCCACTCTGGTAAATTTGAGGTCAGACTGGTTCTCTGCTCTCAAACCCTGTTTTCTGTTGTTTAAGATGTTTATGAAGACAATACATGCACAGCTGAACATAGACCCTTATCAGGAATTTTTTATTTTGCCCTTTGCCTTGTGATCTTTATTGGCCTCAGAATCATATGATCTTTGTTCTCCTTTTTGCCCTTTGAAGCATGTGATCTTGTGACCTACTCCCTGTTCTTACACCCCCTCCCCTTTTGAAATCCTCAATAAAAACCTGCTAGTTTTGCAGCTCAGGTGGGCATCACAGTCCTACCAATATGTGATGTTACCCCCAGAGGCCCAGCTGTAAAATTCCTCTCTTTGTACTCTTTATTTCTCAGCTGGCTGACACTTATGGAAAATAGAAAGAACCTATGTTGAAATATTGGGTGCTGGTTCCTCCTATAGCTAGACACATGAGGAGACAAGGCAACCTGAACGTGAACCAGCAGAAGTACCATGTTAAATAGAAAAAATGCCCACAAGAGCTTCAGATATTGAAATTATTGGAAAAAAATTGAAAATAAATATACTTTCTATACTTAAGGAAATTAAGATGAGATTAAAAAAGAGAACTAGCAACAACACACATTTACAAGGCTGTTTTATAGAAGAATCAAGTATAAATTTTGGTGCTGAAACAATATCTAAGATTAATGACTCAACTCAGTGGATAGGTTTAACATGAGATCAGAATATCTAAAGAGATATTTGACAAACTAGAAATAAATCAGAAAAAAACAGAAGGAAACATGAAATAATCCCGGAAGGGAAGATTAGTAGATTAGAGATCTAGATGATATGGTAGAAAGATCTAGAATGTATTTTTATCAGAGTCATGGAAGGACAAATGAAGGCAAATGGGTCACAATAAAATTTATATAATAGCTGAAAACTTGCTACTATTCAAAAATACCCACGACTGGGTAATTAATAACATAAATTGATTTCTCACTGTTCTGGGGACTAGACTGGCAAAGATCAAGGCATTGGCATGTTTTGTGTCTTATGAGGGCTGCTTTTGTCCACCAAGATGGTGCTTTGAAAGATGGTAGGAGGATGGAAGGGGAAGAAAGGTTGAATGCAATGTGAATCCTCTTTAATATCATTATTCCCATTCACCAGAGCGTAGCCCTTCTTACTTACCTCCTAAAAATCCTACCTCTAAATATTATAACATTGGTGGATACGTTTTAACATATGAATTTTGGAGAACATATTTAGACCATAATAAATATTAATAGTTTCAGAGATGTAATAAATATCAAGCAATATACTTAAATAAATTTCTACCTCATAGTAAAACTACAGGAAATCAAACTGAGAGAGAATTTTAAGGTAAATACATATTAAAGATGGATTTGTTTTGAAAGATTAACAAACATCTGACTTCTTATTAGACACAAAGGAATCTGAAAGATGGTGTAATAAACAAAATTAACTACTAAGCCAGTATTCCAGCTATGTAAAGCTAGCAAAGCACCTTTAAAAAATAACACACAAGAATTTTCAGAAGACAGACTAACAATATCTGCCAACAGAAGTGCTGCCCTAATGAAAATACTAAAGAATGTTCTTCATGTAGAAGGAAATGTTGTTACCAGATGAAAAATGGAAAGGCAGAAAAAGAAAATGAAAATCAACATAAAGGTTACTATGTGGTAAATCTAAACAGATTCTGATTATGTATATCTATTGTCTTGATTTCGTAGTTCATCACAAAACAGTATATATAGAGAAATATAGCATATATATTTTGAGGGAAGTAAATGGAAATACAATTACTTAAAACCCTTTGATTATCCAGATAATGTAAAAGTTCCAGGTATAATTAGATTTATTAAGAATCCTTGTTGTAATTGCCAAAAAAACCTACAAAGGAATATTAAGAGTGAATAACTTCCAAACTAACTAAAGGGAAAACTTGATAAAAATCTTTAAACAGATTATAGAACACTAATAAATAAAAAGCACATAGTAAAATAGAAGATTTAAACCCTTAATCATTAAGACTGCATTAACTGTAAATAAATGAAAGACTCAAATTCAAAGACAAAGTTGACTAACTGTGTGCCCCCCTACAACAATACACAACTATAAGGAAATAATTATAATTTCACGTTTAAAAATTAATTGATGTTAGTCAGTACAAAAATCAAGTAAATTTTAAAGATATGAATTAAATAAATTCAGAAAAAGCATTTGATAAAAATTTAACATGTATTCATAACAGAAGCTGTAAGCAAAAAGAAAAGAAATGCAAAAAATAATAGAGGATAATTAAATGTGGTAAAAAGATGTATACATAAGCTCTAGAGTAACTATTATACTTAATAATGAATTGTTGACACCTTTCTCTCTCAGATTTGGAACAAGACAAATATGTCTATTCTCACCATTTCCAAGCAACAATCTATTCGAAGTTGTAACCACTACATGAAAAGAAAAAATATTATTTAAAAGATAACATAATCTTGCTTATATTTATTGTATATATAGAAAAATCAAGAATAATATAAGATAAATTGTTAAGATTACTGTAAAGTTATTATAATAGTTGTTTATAGGGCCAATATACAAAACTCAATTGTCTTTGTACAGTAAGCAAATAATTTAAAATAAAACAAAAATATACCATTTTGGTGGTGTTAAAATATCAAATACATAGGAATAATGCTGATAAAAATTTAATTTCTACAAAGAATATTGTAAAACATGCTTGCTAAAGTTATGGAAGACCTAAATAAATAGAGAAATATACTGAGTTCATGGATTGAAAGATTCAATAACTTACATATGTCTCTGATTTTCAAACTGATCTATAGGTGCAATGAAAAAATCAAAATTCCAACAAATTGTTTTGTGGAAATTGGCAGAATCAATTGTATGCAAGTGTAAACAAATAAGAATAGGCAAGGCAATAATACAGAAGCATAAGATGAGAGAAGTTACTATAGAAAATATGAAGATTTATTATAAATATTCAGTTTTTGGTGTATAATGGTATGACACAAAGATAGAGACAAACAGGCTACTGGAGCAAAGAAGAGAGTCCATAAATAGACCCTACACATCTATGAACACTTAATTCATGATAAAGATTGTTCAGCAGAGCAGGAAGGAAAAGATGGTCTTCCCAGTGTATGGTGATAAGTCAATATAAGAAACAATAATAATTAAAAAGCATGACTTCTGTCTTTCACTCTTCAAAAGAACAACTGAAGGTAAGCCCAAACAAAGCATAAATCTTTTGAAGATAATATGACCTCAGGAGTAGAAAAGATTTTTAATGATACCATTTGGCACCATTAGTCTACCATAATGATACAGAAAAAAAGCACTAATCATAAAATAAAGATTGCCAAAATGGTCTGTATTAAAAATAAAAATGTTGTTCATCAGAATATATCATTAAGAGAGTGAAAAGCTAACATGCAGAACAGAGTAAGGGCTCATACGCTGAATTTATAAAGAGCTCCTAGAAATCAACAAGAAAATGTCAGATGATTCAGGAGAATCATGGACAAAATACTGGAACTGGTATTTCACAAAACAGGATATCCAAATGGTCAACAATCATCTGGAAAATTGTTCACCCTCCTAATCAGGAAATTACAAATGAAAACCTCAACTGTCATCTACAAAAATAGCTATCACTAATCAATCAATGAAACACAAAATTCCATACAATATAAAGAATTGGTGAGAACATAGAGCAAAAGGGGCTGCTGGTGGAAGTACATATTTTTTTCAAAAGTATTGCAAGATACTTTGGATAACTTTAGCAGTATTTAATAAAGTAAACCTATGTATTCTACATGCCCCAGTGTTCTGTTTCTGGATATAGATATATAGGTGTACACAAGAATGTTCATGGTAGCATAATGCATAAAAGCCAAACACTGGAGATAGCATGAATACCCATCAACAATAAAATAGATAAGTAAATGAAATAAATACTATTCAACATTCAGGAAATGGAACACTCAGAAACAAAATAATGGCCTATTGAAACCGAATAACATGGATAACCTTACAATAGTTGACACTGAATAAAGAAAGTCTGACACAGATGAATGTATACTATACAATTGTATTTGTATCAAACGAATAAAGAGAAAAAACTGTACGATAGTGTTTACAGTTGTGCTCAGGTGATAAAACTATAAATAAAAAATAGCTATCAGTAAAGTTACATTTTGAAGAGAGGAGATAATTGATATGTAACTTGTTTTTCAGCCTGGGCTCTGATTACAATAGTATTTGCTTTATAATAATTTGTTAAGCGTTGCAATTGTTTTATTTACATTCCTGAATGTGTCATATTTCGAATAGAACTGTTTTAATAATTATTGTAAAATGCAGCTTTTAGGTGAAAAAATAATTGTGAGGTTGATCTCTTAACCATATGTATATGCTCTTTGTATCTGTCATCTCAATAAACACTTATTTTATACCTAGGTAACAACTAGGGTGCTGTAATAAATGATTTTGAGTCAGAGTCACATAAGACTTGGTTCCTTCCAGAACTTATAGTGGAGTAGGGGAAAATCAACATAGAAGAATGGTCATTGATTTAATATAGTTGTTAGCGATGAGAGAGAATTGTTGTAAAAATTTCTATTTCCACTTATTTAAAATCTGATTTTAAAAGTTGCTTTTCCAACATGGCTATTGGTCATGCATATTTGTGAGTGAGAGGGAGAAGTGGTAAGGCTGCTGGATTTTAAAAATCGATTTTCTTTTACAGTTTCTATCAGATGTTAACTCATACATTTCTAGATTTTATGCCAATTTTTGATTGACATAATGAGTATAATAGATCCATTATAGTGATACCTATATGCAATAGGTAATATATGCAAAAAAATTAACTGTGCATGACCATGATTATTTTTGAACTCAAAAGTGAAGATAAAATTACTGATACACAAAAAGTTTAGCTATTTAAAGAAAATTAAGTAGCTTTTATCTTAGTCTTGCATTTTTCCTCTTAAACATAATAAACGGTATATAAACCATATAGAATATACTATAAGAAAGTTAAAACATAAAGTCATAGAACAATGTAGTAAATCTAAAGTCTGTCCATTTTACCTTTGTGAATTTCAGGACAATATACTGACCCGTGTGCACTCAAAAAATGGGTCCACTCACAGGAATAGGTATTTTCAAAAGGATCTCATTATTAGACAATACTTTTCTCAAGTACTTTCCATTTTGGCACCATTAGTCTACCATAATCTGTTATTCATAAAACGTGATCAAAAAATTATAGTGTAACTTAGAGTTGTTCTGCACACTTAGGGCAGCCTGCAGTGGACAGTGCGGGGTGTTTTTAAGGCAGAAAAGTAAACTTCTCGACAGGCTCTGGCTATGATTTGGTGGTTTGCCCTTGTATGATGCTAAAGTTAATTCATAGATAATTTCTGCTGTTTCCTCCTGTGATTATCTTTTCATTTTTCCAAAGTCTTTGACTTTGGAGTAAGTTACCATTCCCACTATAAACCTACAGATTTTCTGTTATCAGTTATGAAACACAGATTATACATTCTATAAGCAAACAAGACCTTCTCTGTCATTACAACCAAATAGATCTTATTTATTTTTAATTTAATGAAGACAACAAAAGACTTTGTTGAGGACAAATTCCATATGAAATAAACACTATAAATTTACTATTACTGTTCTTAAGCATATCGTATAGCAGATTATAGATAACATAGGTTTATAACCACACTGTGGTCTGAGTGTATTGTTATAACTTTAAGCCTTCTTACTTGATATTGTTAAAGTGGCTATGTTTGTTATTCCTAATTTTGTTCTTGATTTTTTGTTCTGTTATTTGCCTGGTTTTGAGTTCATTTTAAGTTTCAGCATCCTTAAGAAGGGGGATTCCTGCAGGTCTCATGAAAAATGCATTAACTGTGGAGTTAACTTTAACTTACTACTTTCTTACAATCTGCACTTTTGGCAGTTATTTAAAGTTCATTTTTAGGTATTGATTTTCTGCTTAAAAGCTGAATTAAACATTTCTTACAGTTCTTGAGATATTTGCTTTAATTCCTAATTGCAATTGCAGGAATGGATGCCAGATAGGACCTTTAGGGTGCATAAACTTTGGGCTAACTCCATTAAGTGGTGCTTTTCTCTGCTCTGTCCTCTGTAGCTCTAGAGAATGTGCTGTTTAGGTCTCCAGATTTGCAGAACAACATGACATTTCTACTGAAAGAATACTAAAAAACATTTTAATCTACAGCTGTTTCCTATTTTCTGTATCTCATTACACATTTTCACTGCAGCCTTATAAATCTGTGAAGAAGGTATGGTCAGATGAACTAAGACTCATTTAAAACTTTCATAGTCATTGTGTATGGATTGTCCATTTTTGAAAGAGAAAAGCAAAAGAATAAGTTTTATATTTGTTAAAATAAATGTTTGGATAAGAAGAGATGAAGTAAAATCTTATGTTTTACTAAGATTTTCTTACAACGATGATGCTTCCAAATTAGTATCTTACCCACAATTATGTTTTCTTAATATGAATCTGCTCCATCCAAATATCTGGTATCCTTTAATTTATGTACTTCAAAGAAGATTATAAATAAGCAAAAGCTCAAATCACAAGAGTGGCAGAAGGAAGAACAGACCCAGAATACGTTCATGAATACTAAAAAAAAGTTTAAAAACAAGTTTGTAATTTACGGATGCCCTGAGGCAGCAATAACTAATACACTGAAAATTTACCCATTTTATGCATCTATTTTGCTTGTTTTACTACTTTGCTTTTCATAAAAAACACATTTATTTCAGCAACTGTCAGTTCTCTTGGCATTTATGTGATCTCTGAGCTACATGTGAAAATACATATATTTCTGCTTCACAATTTTTATTGAAAAATTATTTCTTTTACAAATTTGTATCTTTTTTTGTTCCAGGCTAGAATTATTTTCATTGTTCTATTTTTCTCTGTTACTTCAGAAAATAAGTCCTATAGTTTATTTAGTTTAACATTTGCTTTAAATCCTTTTTGAATTGCAGCTTGAATGGCATTTTATCATTAACTATAAAGTGGAACAAGTGGAAATTTTCAGAACACAGGTCACACCAAAATTATTGAATGAGAATAACACTGTAAATTACATTTAAATGACACTATGCTCATAAATACTTTATGTGATTCACAGCTGTAACCTAATGAGTTCTCATATTGTTCCTGAGAGTCAGTGGAGTGGTGTGAAAAACTGATTATTTTCAGATATATGGTAGTAGTATAAACTTGAGCAGAGTAAATAGAAGCAGGTGGCTTTTCAGTTCCTACTTCCCAAAAGAATGGGAATGAAGTATCTAAGGCTTGGATTTCACAATATTTTATTGAATAAAATTTGAGATAATAACACAAAGGAATGGTAGTGGGCATCTCCTTTTTCCTGCTTAGCTTTAGTTATGATATCTTCTGGTCGGAGTACATGCATTTTTATTATTGTTTTGAAAAATAAAAATTTCAGATGTGGATATCTGAATCCCCAGTTTCAGAGATGGTGCCTTGATGTACTCCTGGACCTTCAGAACCTTACTTCCTGTTGGAAGCAGTTATTGATTCAACAATTTACAAGTAATCAGTCTATTTACTTTTCTGTGTACTATATCCCTCTCAATCTTCTGTGGCATATTCCCCCACTTAACATCCCTAAAAATTTCCAGTTGGAAGAGTAATCTAAAGTAATGTAGCTGTGAGGCAAGGGCAGGGCTATAACTACTTGTCCCAGGTTACTCCACTTTGCACTTTCCTAGAAGCCAAGACTGAGGATGTTAAGCTTATTTCTTGACTGGGGAGTTGGGTATAGTGGTGGATTGGCAAGAACAACAAAGTCTGTTGTTAACAAAAACAATATTCAGACTGAGCTATAGAAGTAAGAATTGAGTCAACAAGTCCCCTGGAGTGGACTAAATGTAAATTGCTTCAAAGCTACTAAACCTTGTTTTTTTAAAAAAAAATAAATTTTTATTGACAGGAAAATAATACCTAAAAAACCAACTGTGATTGTTTATCTCTTATGGCAATCCCCACAAAGCAATCTCCCTTCCTTAACCAACATCAAAGTCAAAAGATTCGTAAGCCATAGAGCTAGGATTTACCCTGGGTGATTTGTTTTCAGAGATTGTGTTTTTAACTACTCTGCATATTGTGCCATGCAATCCAGGTTGGAAAGCCCTTAACTCATCTACAGGTTGCCCCACACAAAGACGTGTGCTCCAAAATCCTGGATTTGGAATTGAATACAATTGTGGGCATGATATTAGATTGTCTGGCTCTGAGGAGTAACAATTTTTATTAAATGTGAACCATTGCACAGGTTTGAGAAATATGTACTTGTGTGGCCCATAACTTTGTAAAAATGAACTTAATTTCTGAATAGTTTGGATTTATAACAAAAAAGAGAATAATGGAGTCCCATACTCAGTTTTCCCTATTATTAGTATCTGACATCAGTATGGTACATTTGTCCCAATTGATATTTGTATATTATCACAAACCAAAGTCCATACTTTATTCAGAGTTCCTTAGTCTTTACCTAATGTCCTTGTTATGTTACCATATGATGTCATCCAGGAGATCACATTACATTTCATTGTCATGTCTCCTAGGCTGTACTGGCTTTCAACAGTTTATCAGAATTTTTCTGTTTTGGTCACCTTAACAGTTTTGATGAGTATTGGTCAGATATTTTCTAGAGTCACTCTCAATTGAATACATAGATTTGTCTGATGTTTTTCTCATGATTAGCCTTGGGTTATGTGTTTTCGGGAGGAAGATAATGGAGGCTAAGTCTCATTCCCATCATATCACATCAGAGATAGATATTATCACCATAATTTGTGACTGTTGATGTTGACCTTTCTCATCAGGCTGAGGTAGTATTTGTCAGGTTTCTCCACTGTAAACTTACTCTTTTTCCCCTTGTTTTCTTTGGAAGGAATTCACTATGAGCAGCACAAACTTAAGGTATGAAGAGCTATGCTCCACCTCCTTGAGAGTAGAATATCTACATAAATTGTGTAGGAATCTTCTGCAAGGGATATTTAACTATCTCCACTTATTAATTTATTCAATTAATTTTTTATATCAATATGGACTCATAAATGTATATTTCATACTTTGATTTATAATCCAATGTTGCTTTATTTGGTTTCTTGAATTGTTCCAGCTTTGGCAATTGGCTTTAAATTGGTTCCTGGGTTTTTCTTATATACCCGCATTATTGTGGGAGTTTTTTGAAAGCACTTTTTAACTTTCTGATATTACAAAATGTTCCTCATTCAATTTATATGTTCCCTGCTGAAACCTGAGAATCAGTCATCTCTCTGAGACCCAGTTCCTTTTATTGGAGTATCGTGTTAGGAAAAACCAAATGTCTGAGTGATAGGTGAGTTTCTTGCTCTTGAGGTGCCATTGTTTCTATCCTCTCAGCTGATAGAATAAAAAGAATATTTGTGTATACTAACCAATGCATATACACATGTCTACACATAAGCATCTGTATCTATATTAAGATGAACATGATTCCATACTGATGTCTCCTATTCTAATCCATCACCACATGGATCATTCCAGCCTTCTCCTCTTGCTTTTCTGTAAACTTGAGCTTCAAAAATGAGAAATCTGGCTCCCATTATGCATTGTCCATTTGTTTTATTGTTTAATCCCAGTACAAATATGTAGTTGTTTCAGAATTGTTAACTTCTACCTTCATGGGTAACAACTTTATCAACTAAAGTACAGTGTTTACGTACAGTGCTTTTTGCCTTTAGTCTTATAGAAGCCACTCATTTGCAAGGCTACTTAGATCAGCATCCCCCATTCAGTTAGATTGCTTTATATGTTTTTACCATAGTTATATTATTTTGGGGTTAGAGTCTGTATTTCATCCTGGGGTCCTCTGCTTCCTAAATGATTTTTAAAATGTTTTCATATTTAATGTTCATTATTTGTGCTGCAAAGTTTTAATGGTTTTGACAAATATACAGTGTGTCTGCCATTAAATTATCATATAAAATGGTTTAATCACCATAAATAATTCCCTGTTTTACTAATTTAACTCCCCAGATCACCCCACTCCTGGACCTTTGTCAACTACTTACCTGTTTACTGTCTTTATAATTTTGCTTTTCTAAAATACCATGTAAAGGAAATCATACTATGTAACTTATTTAGACTTCCTTATTTCACTTGGCAATATGCAATTAAGAGTTATCCATGTCTTTACATGGCTTGATAGCACATGTTACCATTGAATAGTATTCTATTGTATAAATATACTACATTTTATTTATTCATTTACCTGTTGAAGGTCATCTTGCCTGTTTCTTGATTTGGTGATGATAAATAATCTGCTGTAAACATTCATGGGCATGTTTTTGTGTGGATGTAAGTTTTCTAGTCATTTGTGAAATACCATGCAGTGTGATTGCTGGATCATATGGTAAGCTGGTTTAGTTTCCTAAGACATAGCCAAACTGTCATCCAATGTAGCTGAAACATTTTGTATTTCTACCAGCAATGAATTAGAGTTCCTGTTGCTCTGAATCCTCACCAGCAATTGTTATTGTTAGGTTTTTGGATTTTGGCCATTTGAATAGGTTAAGAAATGCCATCTCATATATTTTTAATTAACATTCTTCTAATGACAAATAATGTTGAATGCCTTTTCACAAGTTTATTTCCCTTTTCTATGTACTCTTTGGTCATATGTCTTTTGCCTATTTTTTTATTGGAATTTTTATTAATTTTGAACTTCTTGTGATTTTTTAATATATATTTTAGATACAAATTAATTATTAACTATGTAGTTTGCAAATATTTTCTCCTAGCCTGTGGCAGTTGTGAGCAATTCTCTTGCCTCACTCTCCCAAGTACCCAAGTAGGTGGGATTGCTGGCATGCACTACCATGCCCAGCTTTTATATATATATATATATATAGTGGAGATGGGGTTTCACCATGTTGACCAGGCTTGTCTGCAACTCCTGGCCTCATGATCCGCTCACTTTGACCTCCCAAAGTGCTGGGATTACAGGCATGAACCACTGCGCCCAGCCCTGGCTTGTCTCTTATAAGTGATTTTTTACAGAGAGGATTTTAAAATTATACAAATTCAACTTACCAAAGCTTGCTTTCACAGATCATGCTTTAGATAATTTTCTAAAAACTCTTCACCAAAGTCACATAGATTTTCTCCCAAAAGTTTGATAGTTTTGAACTTTATATCTATATTTGCATTTTATATTTATATATTTATATAATATATATTTTAATGTTCATTTTTATATAAAGAGATTGAAATTTTGATTTATTTTGAGTTAATTTTGTGTAATATATAAGATCCATTTCTAAGTTCACATTTTGTATACAGGTGCTCAGTTTTTTGGATATCTTGTCCTTTATTTAATTGCCTTTGCCTCTCTGTCAAAATAAGCTGTCAGTATTTGTGCTGGTCTTTACTGGTATCTCTATTCTGTTCCATTGGACTATATATATTTTTCTTAAGTCAGTACCACAGTAGTTTGATTCTTATAGCTTTGGCTGTTTTGTCTTTTATGTTTTAAGATT
This sequence comes from Chlorocebus sabaeus, assembly GCF_047675955.1. Taxonomy (NCBI): domain Eukaryota; kingdom Metazoa; phylum Chordata; class Mammalia; order Primates; family Cercopithecidae; genus Chlorocebus; species Chlorocebus sabaeus. The sequence goes on from NC_132924.1 coordinate 63,302,310, forward strand.
CAGGGGGTACATGTGGATGTTTGTTACATGGATATATTGTATAATGTTGGAGATTGGGTTGCTAGTGTACCCATCACCCAAATAATGAATGTTGTGATTACTACAGCTGTTATAGTAAGTCTGCAAATATTGGATGGTGTAAGGCCTCTAAATTCAATCCTTCTTACGAATTGTGTTTTCTGTTCTAGGTCTTTTGTCTTCCCATACAAACTTTCGGTTCAGGATGTTGATAGCTACAAAATAGCTTGCTAGAATTTTGACCGGGGTTGTACTGAAGAATCTACAGAACAAATAGAGTAGTACTAAAATTCTAACAATGTTGAATATTTCAATACATAAATGTGGGACATGTCATCATTTATTTATATCTGTAATTTCCTTCCTCAGTGTTTTGTAGTCTTCTGCAACATATATTGGACATACTTTGTTAGATGCATGCTAAGTATTCTATTCTATTAGTGCTATTATAATATTGGTTTTTAAATGTGAAATTCCAGTTGTTCATTGCTTGTATTTATGAAAACAATTGATTTCTGCATATTGACCTTCTATCTTCCCTATCTTAAAAAGCGGAGGCTGGGAGAGGTGACTCACGCCTGTAATCCCAGCAGTTTGGGAGGCCGAGGCAGGTGGATCACCTGAGGTCAGGAGTTTGAGACCAGCGTGACCAACATGGTGAAACCACGCCTCTACTAGAAATACAAAAATTAGCTGTGCGTGGTGGGTGCCTGTAATCCTAGCTACTTAAGAGGCTAAGGCAGGAGAATTGCTTGAACCCGGGAGATGGAGGTTTCAGTAAGCTGAGATCGCACCATTGAACTCCAGCCTGGGGAACAGAGCAAGACTCCATCTCAAAAAAAAAAAAAAAGTCAGCTGATTAGCAAAGTTCTATCTGCAATATTTATTTATTTATTTATTTATTTATTTATTTATTTATTTTTAAATAACATAACATTAATAGGTTCAGAATGTGGACATCTTGGGTGGGAACATATTCTGCCTATCACAGTCCAAAATCTGGACCTCAGATTACCTGAATACAACCTACAAAGTACAGTCACCCTATTCAAACCACCCCCAAATCTTAACCCATTGCAGCATCAACTAAAACCCAAAATCTCATCTAAATCTTAGAAGCTCAAAAGTCTCATGTATCATCATCTAAGTAATACAAATTAGGCATGGGTGAGGCTCTGGTTATAATCCATCCTGCAGCACAATTTCTCTTCTTCTGTAAAGTTGTTGAAACACAAGAATTAGGTTATCCGATCAAAAATATAATGGTGAGACAGATATATTTAGTAGCTACAGATATTTCCATTCCAAGAGTAAAACAATTGAAGGAAAACCAGAATCAACTGGTCCAAGCAATTGCAGAATCTAGATGGGCAAACTTCACTTGTTGGCAGTGCCTGGGAATAATCTTGTGAAGCACATGAATTCATCCTTTGGGTTCATCTCTGTCCTATGGGCTTTTGACTCTACCTTCTAAGTCACTCATTCCTTTTCATAAAAAGTAGAATATATTTGTAGTTGAGTAGTCTTATCAGCTTATATCTTGACTATGGAATATTGCAGTTCAACAACTTTCTTTTACTTTTACTTTCTGTGCCTTCTGGACAAAACTGGCAGGGTTTCTACTCATATAACATTCTCAAATACCTTGTGGGTCTCTCCATATATGGCATGGGAATTCACTCCACTAAACAGGAAATTTGTCTACAGATCTTTCTGAGATAATCTCTTCTACTTTTTGGTTCTGCTAATATGGCAAAGGTGGTCAATGCATGAGCCTTTAATTTACTTAAGAGTTTTTGTGTGACTGAACACTATGAACTTCTGATCTTTCTAAGGTATCATCCAAAGGTTATAATGCCACATACTCATATTTTTCTCTAAAAAATACTTGGTACAGTAAATGTCTTAATTTTAGTATCTTTTGTAATGTGTGTAGGCCATTTCCTTTATGTTTATATATATTTCTTCAATTTATTTATTTCTTTTTGAATTTCACTAAAAGCAGCAAGAATAAACCAGTTTATCACTTCAATACTTTGGTTGGAAATCCCCTAGCTAAATTACTAAGTTCCTTTCATTGCTAGAATCTTTGTTCGTTTTTTCTTTATGCTTTCTTTTATGTGCCTAGACTTTCTTTTTTAGCTGAGACTTTTTATTTTACCATTCAAGCATGTTGAAGCATTTGTATTTGTATAATGTCTGCTTTAAAACCTTTTTCTGATAACTCTAACATCTCTGTCAACTTAGAACTGGAATCTGTTTTTTAATTTATCTATCCATCTAGCTATTTTTTATTTATTTTGAAGAGGTGGGGTCTTGCTATGCTTCTCAACCTGGTCTTGAACTCCTTGCCTCAAGTGATCTGTGTGCCTTGGCCTCCCAAATTCCTGGGATTACAGACATAAACCAGTGCATCTACTGATTATCTTTCTAAATTCTGTTTGATATTTTTCTTGTCCTTGAAATGATGATTGATTTTTCATTTAAATATGGACATTTTGGGGTACTTTTTTTATGAGACTCTGGATCTTAGTCAGTCCTTCCATTTAGTTGGCTGTCTATGGCCACTGTTACGGCTAGGGAAAAGGGTAGTTTTCTTATTACTGTTAGGTATATATACAGTGTGTTTTCTCCATTTTACCTTTATTAAAACTTAAGGGGCTTGTTCTCATTACTGCTTGGTGGAAATGAGAGTTTTTGCTCTCCGTGTGGTACTCACTGATAACGCAGAGATAGTAAGTCCTGCCTAATCATTGGCTGGCAGAAATGAGAGTCATGTTTCTTTCCTTGGACCTGATAGAGCAAGGCATTATTTCTAGTGCACATTAACTGGAGATACAGAAAGTGATATTCTGAAATTATGGAGGTTACATGATAATTCTGATGACAAAGTGTAAGTTTGCTCATGAGAGACATGACTGAGTTCAAGTAGAATAACCTGTTGTAGCAAGCGAGGAGGTCAAGGAAATGAAAGACAGAAATTCTGGATGAATGATATAGATGGAGGTTGATATTTTCAAGAATTTTGGGTTCAATTGTGAGGAAGGCTAAAATCTTAAACAAATTAAGGCAAATGATGGTATAGTCTAAAAAAAGAATTTCAGCAGAATCATATTTTTTTAGGAAATGTGGAATAACTCAGTCTCTGAGGTCTGTCAAGAATGAAGAAGAATACCTTTGTTTGAGAGGATTTCAAGAGAAACATTGTTTCTGGGTTACAGCAAGAATTCAGTCAGCACAGAATGTGCAAATGGAGCTTTATAGAAGAAGTGGGAGAAAACTTGATTTTACTAATTTCAGATAATAAGTTACAAGAGGGATGAGTTACTGGGAAATAATAGCAGGTGAGAAATGGTGTTGATGAGTAGATGAACAGAAGGATGTTATGTTTTGCATCTGGGTGATGATGGTCCCTCTGGAAGGCTGTGTCTCAGCCAAGGTTTGGGTAGGATTTACTAACAGCATGTAGAGTTCTAGGAATTTCATAAAAATTCCTCAAATAATTTAAAATCTATTAATAGAAAATGTAGTTAATTTAGTTAAATGTAGTTAATGGTGTGAAAACTGTGATAATTGTTACAAAAACGAGTTACCAGGGACTCAATTGAGAGAGGTTCATTGAAATGCTATTAGGGCTGGGTATGAAAGAATACTAAGACATCAGGTGGAAAGCCATTCTTGACAGGAAGAAGGTCATGAGCAGAGTTGGAAAAGCATTCCCAAAAACGTATGTGGAAATATTGCAAGATATAGTGAAAAGAGAGAAAGCATCACCACATACAATGATGATGGGGTGAAGTAAAGAATAAATACAGTTTAATTGTGCTCATTGCTGTATACGTATTCTGCTATGTTTTGGTTAGGTCTTGGATGACATATAATCTCTGGTTCATTTACAGCCTAGGATAGTTTGATAGAGAGGGCTAAAAGTTACTACTGGTACAATAAAGGAAGTTAGACACATACAACATGTTGAAGGATCTATTTATTCTTATTCAATTTCAGTGCTTCTAGGTAGCTTCCAGTTTTCTAACATTTCTCCAGTGTGGTTATCTACATTGGCATATTCTTTCCTCTTCTTAGCTATATCTGAATTTCCTGTATCTTTAAGGTAAATTCAGTTGGCAATAGGGAAAGCATTCAGTCAAAACATTTACATGAATTTTTAATAACTATCATACATTTAATCCTTTTGGGACAGTTGAATTTTAGAGACAGAATTGCTTAATCAAGAGTAACAAATCTTAAATAGTGCATGATAGTCGGGTAATGTTAACGTTTCTAATCATCATAAATAATCTCACTGACACATTCTTCTAGAAAAGGAAGATACAATATTTATTCCCCTTGTGCTCTTCTAAAGAGTGTTCTCAAAATATTTTTTAAAATCATTTTTAGTTTTTATTTTCTTATATTCACAGTACTTAAGGTTTTGTAGTCTCTCATGCTGAATGCATTTAATGTATAGATTCAACTGTGCCTAGTTTAAAATACAAGCCATGGTCATCTCTTTGTGAAGCTTAAATATGTATCTGTCTTTTATTTCAAATTTCCTCCAGAATCTATTTTGTTACAGTGAATAAGATTTGCATCACTCAGTACTTCTGATATTAGTGGTATCCTTGCTGCATCTTTAATTTTTTCAATTGTTTTATTCTTCTGCCAGAGCTCCACAGAGTAGCAAATAATTTCTTACTATTGTGTAGCTATTTATTCCTCTAGACTATTTGGATGTGTTCAGTTACAGCACTCTGTCAGGTGTCTTCCAACTAAATAATGATTATACTGCTTTTTCCTTCTATTCCTGGCTGCCTTAGTCACTGGCCAGTCACAAGGCTAAGGTAATTTGTGTATTTTTAGAGAGTTCTCTCTTCTTACCCTCTACCTTGATAGCATTGCTTGCATTATGAGAATTGGCTAATTCTCAATGTGTGGGACTTCACTCAACTTTTTAAGAAAGCATTTGTCATTACTTTCAACTTTGACATTCTAGGCAAAATTATCACCTATTATATTTTTTCATAGAAAATGTTTGAGCCTGCTTTCAAGCCTTTTAGCAAGTACTTTGTATAAAAATAGATAAGGAAGAAAATCAAAGGAGAAATCCTTATCATACATATCTTCTTGCATATGGCAAATAAGCAGCCTAGACATTTTGGTCTTCTGTAAGCACATCATGGGAATAAAGTGCCTACTTTAAATTTGGAGATGTTAAAAACAGTTTTTTAAATCACTATGTACATATACCCACCACCAGCATTACTGTATCATTGTGCAAAGTTGTCTGAAACAATTCAATTGATTTATTTTATAGTTTATATCTTTTCTCATTCATTTCTTCATGTTCACAGTAATATTATTAAAAGTCATTACTAGATTCTATTTACTTGACAGTTAGTTACTTTAAAAACATATACTGTATAATACCCCAAATTCCTAGGAACTTGGAATTTTCTTAAGAACCTTAGCAGATTCTTTCTCAAGTTAGCTAACTTATGCTGTCAAGCTCTGATCCAGAGTAAAGCAACTTGGCTAATATTTTAATTCTTGCAACAACTGTTGAGTTTCATGGCTGATGTAGTGTTCTTATGTTTTGTTTTATTTTACTGTTTGAATAATTGCTTACTTGTTCTATTTTACAATTTTATCCCTTTCATTTATACATAGTTGAGAGAAATATTTGCAAAAGGAAAGGGCTCTTTGCTATTTTTCCTGAAAATCCTTTTCTTGGTTATTTAGGTTTCCTAGAAGGAGAACCTGAGATAAGACATAGATGCTAATTTTATTAAATGTTTTTGTGAGTGGGTGAGTGCAATCTTATGGAAACAAAAGTGAGGGCAAAAGGAGAGCAAGGCAGAGAAGGAAAGTGTTGCATTGCAGAGCTGCCACAGCTTTGCAAGAAATCACAGCTGGTTACCATGAAAATATTGTATCTTCAGGGGGGAGAGGAAGAGAAAATAATTTGTTCTGGCTTCTTCCTGTCTCTCATCTATTATTGGTTAAAGTTACCTCCAAAGGGAATTAACATTTTCTTGTGATGTTATCTGGCTCCTCCAAACTGTGATTTTGTTATAGAATCTGGTGCAATGAGACCCATAACATTATAGCACCCACAGCCAGCTAGCAAGCAAATGTTAGCTAGCAGCTTTCTGCCTGCCTGTAGGCTGGGTGTCAAAGGAGTCCTATAAATTTCATTCATCAGAGGCAACAGCAAAGCTCCATTGTGGGAAGTAAGCAGTGTACCTCGTAAGCAGTGAGGCAAAGCACTCTCATCTTATGATCTGAGAGGCATGGGGGACAGGGAGAAGTAGGCTGCATTGGCAGAATGGTCTTACATCATCACTTGTGAAGGCTGAGTCAGAGTTCTATGAGTTTTCTCAAATGAAATAATAAACCAACTTTCTTCTATGTAAGTTCCGAGATTGTCTTCTGTTTTTATGATGATTTAATCTACTTGAAACACTTTTCTGTGGGTTAATTTTCTGTTTTGTATCTTGGAGTAGCTCAAACCATTCCATTATGATGGCACTTTTCATCTCTTTCTCACAGTACCTTGTTGCGGGAAGTCAGGGACCCTGAACGGAGGGACTGGCTGAAGCCGCGGCAGAAGAACATAAATTGTGAAGATTTCCTTTTATTTATCAGTTCCCCAAATTAATACTTTTATAATTTCTTACGCCTGTCTTTACTGCAGTCTCTGAACATAAATTGTGAAGATTTCATGGACATTTATCACTTCCCCAATCAATACTCATAATTTCCTATGCCTGTCTTTATTTTAATCTATTTTTAATAGATTTTACTTTAATCCCTTAATCCTGTCATCTTCATGAGCTGAAGATGTATGTCACCTCAGGACTCTGTGATGATTGCATTAACTGTACAAATTGTTTGTAAAGCATGTGTGTTTGAACGATATGAAATCAGGGCACCCTGAAAAAGAACAGAACAACAGCGATCTTCAGGGAACAAGGGAAGATAACCTTAAGGTCTGACTGCCCATGGGATCAGGCAGAATAGAGTCATATTTTTCTTCTTGCAGAAAGCAAATACTAAAAATATCACTGAATTCTTTTCCCAGCAAGGAATAACCCTGGGGAAGGAATGCATTCCCAGGGATAGGACTATCGACGACTGCTCTGGGAGTATCTGCCTTATGCTGTTGAAGATAAGGGATGAAATACTCCCTGGTCTCCTGCAGTGCCTTCAGGCTTACCAGGATTGGGAAATTCCAGCCTGGTAAATTCTAGTCAGACTGGTTATCTGCTCTCGAACCCTGTTTCCTGTTAAGATGTTTATCAAAACAATGCATGCCCAGTGGGTCATCAGTAATTCTAATTTCATCCTCTGCCTTGTGATCTTTTATTGTCCTCTGAAGCATGTGATCCCTGTGACATATTCCCTATTTGTACACTCCTCCCCTTTTGAAATCCCTAATAAAAACTTGCTGGTTTTGTAGCTCAGGTGGGCATCACAGAACTTGCTGATATGTGATGTCACCCCCGGAGGCCCAGCTGTAAAATTTATCTCTTTGTATTCTTTTTCTTTATTTCTCAGACCAGCTGACACTTAGGGAAAATAGAAAGAACCTACGTTGAAATATTGGGTGCTGGTTGTCCCAATAGTACCTCACATTCAAGTTGTCCTGTCTAAACATTTTATTTGTCTTAATTCTTCAACATACTTTTCTCCTGGCATGAATTAACAACTATCCCTTTACATTGTAGAATCCAAGCAAGTAGTTCCTAAAGTGTCAAACTGATACACGGAAACATTCTCAGTTTGAGCTAACTGATGTTTTTCTTGTAGTTACCACATCAGAAAGTGCACAAATTGAAACAATACTTTAGCCAGAGTAGCTACCAAATATAGAAAAGGCTTGTTATGATTTGAAAATCTGATTAGAATTATAAAATGCATATTTATTATTAAAACACTTTTGCTGTATTCAAGGGCTAAATAGAATACATTTTTATTATAGAAAGCTTAAATAATAGAGGTGAGTATTTCCCTATCCTTTAGATGAAAGCACTTTGCTACTGGAGTAGTACTTTGCTACTCAGAAATTTTAAACAAGTCTCAAACTTTGTTTCAAGGTGAAAGGAAGTTTATATCTAGTTTTACATATAGACTAAGAAATATATTTAATATTGTAAGCACTGGTTGTTTTGGACTTTCAGACCACAAAATGTGCAAATCAAATGATGGTATCATCTTAAGATACTTGTTCCAGGCCGTTAGGTTAGCGTGTTCTTTAACTTACTCTTCCTTGTCACCTGCACATGTTCTTTTCCTTTGGCATGTTCTGATGCTAGGAGTCAAGCCAATATGAGCAAGAATCACAGAGGCACTGAATGTGCCCCTTTCTGAAAATGCTGCTAGACTTTTTCCTCTTACTGAAGAATTCCTTATGTCTTTGAAGAAAGAAGACGGTTCTCTCTGCCTGTTGAGCAAGTTCAATTTAAAATCTTTTGGTGAGAATTTCACAGCATGTAAGCGGAAACTATTCTATGCCTCTATTTTCAGTCTTTTTTTGAATTACAATAATGTACCCAAGAAGCATATAGAAAAAAATAATTTTTGTGGGCTGAAACAGAGCTTTTACCCTTTAAACCCAAAATATAAGTAAAATAATCACTTTGTTCTTAAGAGCTTATTTTCAAATTCGAAAGGCCATACTTCAGGAAATGTTACATTATTCTAGAAGCAGAGAAATAAATGCTTATATAAAATAACAATTTTCTGTAAATATTAGACTCATCCATACTGAAATTCCTCTCATCATTTACCACTTGTTCAACATAAAGTGAATTTTCATTTCCTAAAAATATGTTTATATGATGTTGGGGGAAATTATTGCTTTTATATGTATTAACATTTCCTAATTCCAAATGTATTATATGCTAGTCATTTTTATCAATTATCATACATAGAAAAACAACTGAACAAGAAAATATTTAGTTTCCATGTTTATATTCCCTATAAAGTTTTCATTCACATTTGTGAGGGAAATCTAAACATTTAGATATTGATCAACAAAACTGGGGATTACTATATCCAGATGAGGAATTTATTTAACATATTGTTTTACAAAGCATACCTTTGCAAATGAAAATGATTTATGTTTCTTAGTGTAAAACTAAAACTTGTTGCTTCAAATATTTATAAGAGGAGGGTTGAAAATTAAAATTTTCTAAGTCTGTGTCAAACTAAAAAATTCTTAGGGAAAACTCACCATAAGATAGATAACTACTCTTGGATATTTGGAAGTTGATATGTTATTGAATAAATCAACTTATTTTATACATAATCTATTCTCTGAGTTAAGTTACTTGAAGATTCTGAAATATGTTCATATATACACATTTAATGATGAATTTAGGCAGGGGAGAATCAAGTACTAATATACCTGGCTATGAGACAAATGGCTAAGTAAATATTCACTTCTTTTGTTGCTACAGTCAATAGAACTTTGCTCGTGTTGCAAGGTTCTGTGAGATGAGAATGAAAGTCCCTATCTAGAGCCTCAGTCAATGCTTTGCCATCCTATTACTAAGACTTCATTGTTTTACTTTTAAATATTTCTCTTCATAGGTGGGATAGGTAAAACATAATTATTTTCTATGTAAGTGAGAGGTGACAACTGCTATCAGTCCTTGCTCTGGACACCTCCTCGGCCACAGCATCCACTCTGGCAGTGCACCAGACGTCCTTCAGCCCACAGCTGCACTGTGGGAGCCCCTCTCTGGGCTGGCCGAGGCGGGAGCCAGCTCCCTCTGCTTGCAGGGAGGTGTGGAGGGAGAAGTGTGGGCAGGAACTGAGGCTGTGCAAGGTGCTTGTGGGCCAGCGTGAGTTCTGGGTAGACCTGGGTTTGGTGGGCCCCACACTTGGAGCGGAGGGCCAGCGCCGCCAGCCCTGGGGAGTGAGGGGCTTAGCACCCGGGCCAGCAGCTGCAGAGGGTGCAGCTGGGTACCCCAGCAGTGCAGGTCTGCCAGCACTGTGCTGGAATTCTTGCAGGGCCTCAGCTGCCTCCCCAGGAGGCAGGGCTCGGGACCTGCAGCCCGCCATGCCTGAGCATCTCCCTCCCCCTACCATGGGCTCCTGCACTGCCCCAGCCTACCTGACAAGCGCCACCCCCTGTGCCAGGGCACCCAGTCCCATCAATCACCCAAGGGCTGAGGAATGTGGGCACACAGCTGGGACTGGTGGGCAGCTCCACCTGCAACTCCTGTGCGGGATCCACTAGTTGAAGCCAGCTGGGCTCCTGGGTCTAGTGGGGACTTGGAGAACCTTTATGTCTACCTATAGGATTGTAAATACACCAATCAGCACCCTGTGTCTAGCTCAAGGTTTGTAAATACACCAATCAGTACTCTGTATCTAGCTAACTTAGTGGGGACTTGGAGAACATTTCTGTCTGGCACTCTGTCTAGCCAAAAGATTGTAAATACACCAATCAGCACTCTGTGTCTAACTCAGGGTTTGTAAATACACCAATCATTACTCTGTATCTAGCTAACCTAGTGGGGACTTGGAGAACTTTTCGGTCTAGCACTCTGTGTCTAGCTAAAGGATTGTAAATGCACCAATCAGCACTCTGTCAAAATGGACCAATTAGCTCTCTGTAAAATGGACCAATCAGCTCTCTGTGAAATAGACCAATTGGCTTTCTATAAAATGGACCAATCATGAGGGTGTGGGTGGGGCCAGATAAGGGAATAAAACCAGACTGCCCCAGCCAGCCAGCGGCAACCCGGTTGGGTTTGGGTCTACGCTGTGAGAGGTTGGATGTTTAGCTCTTTGCAGTAAATGTTGCTGCTTTTCACAGTTTGGGTCCTTGCCAGCTTTATGAGCTGTAACACTCACTGAGTAGGTCTGCAGCTTCACTCTTGAAGCCAGCAAGACCCCGAACCCACCAGAAGGAAGAAGCTGAACACATCTGAACATCAGAAGGAGCAAACTCCGGACACACCATCTTTAAGAACTGTAACACTCACCATGAGAGTCCGCGGCTTCATTCTTGAAGTCAGGGAGACTAAGAACCCACCAATTCCGGACACATTTTGGTGACCACAAAGGGACTTTCACCTGTCATCACGTGGTGAGACTTTCACCTATTGCCAAACAGTGGGACATCGACTGTCACCAAGCAGTGAGTACTAACAGACCCCTTTCACTTGCTATACTGTCCTATTTTTCCTTAGAATTCGGGGGCTGAATACCAGGCACCTGTCGGCCAGTTAAAAGCGACTAACGTGGCCGCTGGACTAAAAACATAAGATTCAGGCTTTCTGGGAAAGTGCTAACAACCCCCGACTCTTTGGAGTTGGGAGTGTGGGTTTGCCTACAACCAACTTCCACTTTTCCTGTAACCTAGGGTCGACAGAGAGGAAAGCCGTGCTGCTCACTCTTTGGGTCAATGCCACCTTTATGAGCCCTAACACTCACCGCGAAGGTCTGCAGCTTCACTCCTGAAGCCAGCAAGACCATGAACCCACTGGGAAGAACTAACAACTTCAGACACGCTACCTTTAAGAACTGTAACACTCACCACAAAGGTCTGCAGCTTCACTCTTGTCAGGAAGACCACGAACCCACCAGAAGGAAGAAGCTCCAGACACATCTGAACATCTGAAGGAACAAACTCTGGACACACCACCTTTAAGAACTGTAACACTCATGCAGGGGTCCACAGCTTCATTCTTGAAGTCAAAGAGACCAAGAACACACCAATTCTGGACACATAAGTACTTGCATTGCTATTTGGAATAACAATAGTCGTATTATAAACACAAAAAGCAAAATCATTCGAACTCTTACTAAGACCTTGAAAATAAATAACATTTGTTGCTTTTTGAAGAAAAAAATCCAACAAAATATAATTCATTTTATCAGACAGTATGAAAATATTTTTTAAATGCATTAATTTTTTTAGCAGTTACCCAGAGTTGAGTCAGTAACAATTTCAAATCCCTAGGAAACAGCTTTAGACTCTGAAATGAAATGAGTAAATATTCTCTAGTGGTTAAAATACCCATTACAAGCCTTGTCTGATAAAACCAGCATAAAATAGGTGACACAAGCACATGAACAAAAAGCCAAAAATTTTATTAGAAAGGAGGAGGCCTCATAACTCAGAGCCAAATATCCACTCACAGATACATGTATTTAGAGTAACAAGATCGGTTACTTTGTTTCCCAGCTCTCTGATAATTGGAAACCATAGCAAAAAGCATGCTAACACCACTAGGAGCCAATGTAATGATATAAGGGGAGTGAGAAACCAACCAAATGCTATCAACCGAGGAGCTGAAAAGTGTTTAAGATAACCTGAGAACATGTAATATAAGGATAAATAATCTAAGAAGCCCTAAGTACCTTTAAGACCATCACTGAACTGTAAAAATTTTTTACTGAAAAAAAAGTAAAACATTTTTTAACAGGTTAATCTGTTTAAACATTTTTCTATCAAGAAAGACGCAAATGCTATTTATTCAGAAAATTAACTTTTAAAATACATTATTATGATAACACCTACAGATTTTTCTAGCACTAAATTCTACCCTTTTAATTTAACTCTAATTCTAACTGAGTTTGTGGGAATATAAATAGTTGATACATATTCTCTGAGAAGTGGTCTAATTTCACTATTCAGAAAGTTTACTCATGAGCCTGGGTGTGGTAACAGGTCCCTAAAGCCACAACTAATCAGGAGGCTGAGGATTTCTTGAGGCCATTTAAGACCAGCCTACCCAAAACAGTTCCATCTCAAAAAAAAACTCAAAATTAAAGCTGATTTTTTTTATACAAAAATATTTTAAACGAAATGAAATGTTTTAAATGTTTTTGTTTTAAAGGAAAATGTTTTGTTTCACTCAAACATTTTCAATGTGAGACTCACATTTGTTCTATTTACTTTTAAATATTGGCTATTATTATTTTAAAATTTTATTTTAGGTTCAGAGGTATGAAGCAGGTTTATTATATAAGTAACCTCATGTCACAGGGGTTTGTGGTATAGATTATTTCGTGACCCAGGTACTAAGCCTAGTACTCAATAGTTACTGTTTTTCTGCTCCTCTCCCTCCTCTCATCCTCCATTCTCAATTTTTAGGCCCAATGTCTGTTGTATTCTTCTTTGTGTCCATGTGCTCTTATCATTTAGCTCCCACTTAGAAATGAGAACATGTGGTATTTAGTTTTATGTTCCTGTGTTTGTTTGCTAAGAATAATGGTCTCCGACTTCATCCATGTTCCTGCAAAGGACATGATCTCATTCTTTTTTTATGGCTACATAGTATTTCATGGTGTATATATGCCACGTTTTCCTTATCTAATCTATCATTGAGAGGTATTTAGGTTGATTCCATGTCTTGCCTATTGTAAATAGTGCTCATAAGGAGAAGTGTATGTGCGTGTGTCTTTATAATAGATTTATAGTCATTAGGCCAGGAGTCCCCAAACCCTAGGCCACAAACCAGTACCAGTCCATGGCCTGTTAGAAACCAAGCTGCACAGCAGGAGGTGAATGGTGGACAAGAAGCATTACTATCTGAGCTCTGCCTTCTGTCAGATCAGCAGTGGCATTAGATTCTTATGACCGTGAACCCTATTGTGAACTGAGCATGCAAGGGATCTAGGTTGTCAGCTCCTCCTTATGAGAATCTAATGCTTGATGATCTGAGGTAGAAAAGCGTCATCCCAAAACCATCCACTCCTGCCACCCCCTGCCCTGCCTGTGGAGTAATTGTTTTCCATGAAACAGGTCCCTGGTACCAAAAGTGTTGGGTACTGCTGCCTTAGGGTATATACCCAGTAATGGAATTACTGGGTTGAATAGTAATTCTATTTTCAGTTCTTTCAGGAATAGCCATACTGCTTTCCACAATGGTTGAGCCAATTTACACTCCCACCAACAGTGTATAAGTGTTTCCTTTTCCCCATAACCTCACCAGCATCTGTTATTTTAAAACTTTTTAATAATATCATTCTGGCTGGTGTGACATGGTATCTCATTGTGGTTTTGATTTGCATTTCCCTAATGGTTGGTGATGTTGAGCTGTTTTTATATGCCTGTTGGTCACATGTAAGAGTTCTTTTGAAGAGTATCTGTTCATCACTTTGCCCACTTTTTAATGGAGTTTTTTTTTTTTTTCTTGTAAATTTGTTTACGTTTCTTATAGATGTGGGATATTTAACCTCTGTTAGATGCATAGTTTGCAAAATGTTTTTCCCATTATGTAAGTTTTCTGTTCAGTTTGTTGATAGTTTATTTTGCCATGCAAAAGATCTTCTTTTGTTTAATTTGATCCTATTTGTCAATTTTTGCATTTGTCGCAATTGCTTTTGACATCGTCATGAAATCGTTGCCCGTTCCTATGTCCTGAATGGTATTGCCTAGATTTTCTTCTAGGGTTTTTATAGTTTCAGGTTTTACATTGAAGTCTTTAATCCATCTTGAGTTAATTTTTGTATATGGTGTAATGAAGGAGTGCAGTTTCAATCTTCCACATAGGACTAGGCAGTTATCCAGCACCATTTACTGAACAGGGAGTCCTTTACCTATTGCTTGTTTATGTCAGGTTTGTCAAAGATCAGATAGTTGTAGATGTGTGGCCTTATCTCTGGACTCTGTATTCTGTTCCATTGGTCTATGTGTATGTTTTTGTAACAGTACTATGCTGTTTCGGTAGCCCTGTAGTATAGTTTGAAGTTGGGTAGCATGATGCCTCCTGCTTTGTTCTTTTTACTTAGGATTGCCTTGGATATTCAGGTTCTTTTTTGGTTCTATATAAATTTTAAAGCACTTTTTCTAGTTCTGTGAAGAATGGCATTGGTAGTTTGATAGTAACAGCATTAAATCTGTAAATTACTTTGGTCAGCATGGCCATTTTTAGAATTTCAATTTTTTTTCTATCCATGGGCATGAAATCTTTTTCCATTTGTTTGTGTCATATCTGTTTTTGAGAAGTATTTTGTAATTCTTATTGTGGAGATCCTTTGCCTCGCTGGTTAGGTGTATTCCTAGGTATTTTATACTTTTTGTGGCAATTGTGAATTGGATTGCATTCTTGATTTGGCTCTCAGTCTTCCTGTTGATTTTTGTACATTGGCATTGTATTTTGAACCTTTGCTGAAGTTGTTTATAAGCAGAAGGAGCTTTTTAGCAGACCCTGTGGGATTTTCTAGAGAGAGAATCATATCATCTGCAAAGAGGGAGAGTTTGACTCCTCTCTTCCTATTTGAATGTCCTTTATCTTTCTCTTGACTTATTTCTCTGGCCAGGCCTTCTAATACTCTGTTGAATAGGATTGGTGAGAGACAGCATCCTTGTCTTGTGCCAGTTTCCAAAGGGAATGCTTCCAGATTTTGCCCATTCAGTATGATCTTGGCTGTAGGTTTGTCATAGATGGCTCTTATTATTTTGAATAATGTATGTTCCTTCAATACCTAGTTTGTTGAAATTTTTTAACAGGAAGGGATATTGAATTTTATCAAAAGACTTTTTTACATCTATTAAGATAATCATGTGGGTTTTGTCTTTAGTTCTGATTTTGTGATGAATCACATTTATTGATTTGTGTATGTTGAACCACCTTGCCTCCCAGGGATAAAGTCTATTTGATCATGGTGGATTAGCTCTTTGATATGCTGATGCATTCAGTTTGCTAGTATTCAGTTGAGGATTTTTGCATAAATGTTCATCAAGGATATTGGCTTTATGTTTCCACTTTTTGTTGTGTCTCTGCCAGGTTTGGCTATAAGGATAGTGCTGGCCTCATGGAGTGTGTTGAGGAAGAGTCCCTCCTCCTGAATTTTTGGGAATAGTTTCAATAGGAATAGTTACAGCTCTTCTTTCAACATCTGGTAGAAATTTGCTGTGAATGCATCTTGTCTTGGGCTTTTATTGCCTGGTAAGCTGTTTATTATTGATTCAAATTTGGAGCTCATTAATGGTCTATTCAGGGTTTCAATTTCTTCCTGATTCAGTCTTGGGAGGTGTATGTGTCCAGGAACTTACCCATTTCTTCTAGATTGTCTAGTTTGTGTGTATAGAGGTGTTCATAGTAGTCTGTTATGGTTGGTTGTATTTCTGTGGGGTCAGTGGTAATATATTCTTTGTTGTTTTTAACTGCATTTATTTGGATCTGCTTTCTTCTCTTCTTTATTAAGTGTAGCTAGCAGTCTCTGTTATTAATTTTTTCAACAACACAGCTCTTGGATTCAAGTCATGTTCAGGTCTCCCATTATTGTGTCAAAGTCTACTTCTCTTTGAATGTCTCTAAAAACCTGTTTTATTTGTCTGGGTGCTCCTGTGTTGGGTGCATATATGTTTAGGATAGTTAGCTCTTCTTGTTGAACTGAACCATTTATCATTACGTAATGCCCTTCTTTGTATATTTTGAACCTTGTTTAGAGTCTGTTTTGTCTGAAATTTATTTTACAATTCCTGGTTTTTTTTCTGTTTTTCATTTGCTTAGCAGATTTTCTCCATCCTTTATTTTGAATCTATCATTGTCACTGCATGTGAGATGGGTCTCTTGAAAACAGCATACTATTGAATTTTGCTTCTTTATTCAGCTGGTCACTCTGTGCCTTTTATTTGGAGGCATTTAGCCCATTTACATTCGAGGCTGGTATTGATATGTGTGGATTTGATCCTGTCATCATGTTGTTAGTTGGTTATTTTGCAGGCTTGTTTGTGTGGTTGCTTTATAGTGTCACTGGTTTATGTACTTAAAAATGTTTTTATAGTGTATAGTAATGGCCTTTCATTTCTATATTTACTGTCTCTTTCAGGAGCTCTTGTAAGGCAGATCTGGTGGTAATGATTTCACTCTGCATTTTGTTGACTGAAAAGGATGTTATTTCTCCTTCATTTATGAAGCTTAGTTCAGCTTGACATGAAATTCTTGGCTGGAATTTCATTTCTTTAAGAATGTTGAATATGGGCTTTCAATCTCTTCTGGCTTATAGAATTTCTGCTGAGAAATCTTCTGTTTGTCTGATGGGCTTCCCTTTGTAAGTGACCTGTCCTTTCTCTCTACCTGCCTTTAATATTTTTTCTTTCATTTTGACCTTGGAGAATCTGATGATTATGTCTCATGGTTGATCTTCTTGTAAAGTATTTTGCTGGGGTTTTCAGCATTTCCTGAATTTGACTGTTTTCCTCTCTATCTAGGTTGGGGGAAGTCTCATGAATAATATCCTGAAATATGCTTTCCAAGTGGTTCACACTCTCACCATTTCCTTCAGGGACAACAATGAGTTATGCATTTGGTCTCTTTACATAACCCCATATTCATGAGGGTTTTGTTTCTTTTCTTTTCGTTTTTTAGTCTTTATTGTTGTATGATAGTCTTATTTCAGAAAGCCAGCCTTCAAGCTCTGAGATTCTTTCTTCTGCATCGTCTATTATGCAGTTAATGCTTGTGATTGCATTATGAAATTCTTATACTGTGTTTTTAAACTGCTGTGTCTTTTTATTGTGATTCTTAGCTTCCTTAGATTTGGTTTCAATGTTCTCTTGGATCTCAATGATCTTTGTTTCTATCCATATTCTGAATTCTATTTCTGTCATTTTAGCCATCTCAGACCAGTAAACAACCCTTGCTGGAGAAGATGGATCATGTGGAGAAAAGAAGACTCTGTGTTTTTGAGTTATCAGAGTTATTGTGCTGGTTCTTTCTCATCTTTCTGGGCTGATGTTTCTTCAATATTTGAAGTTGTCCTTTGATGGTTTTTATTTTCTTTTATCCTATTTGATTACCTTGGATATTTGATTGTAATAAAAGGTGGGTTTAGTTGACTGGCTCCATTTGTGGAAAATTTTAGGGAGTGAAGGGCCAGTTCAGGACTTCTGGACTGCATGATTTAACTCTGGGGGACTGGTATTGGTCCTGTGTTTTGTCCTTTGACTTCTCAAGATTAGAAACCTGCTGCACTAGGAGGGCTGAGGTGCCCCAGACTGATGATCACCACAGTCCGATGGATGGTGCCAATCAAAGCACTTCATAGGGTAGTGGCAGTGGGATCTTTCCTTGTTCATAAGTGCCAGCAGCAGCAGCTGCTGCAGCATGGTGGAGTACATGCTCATTGCTGTGTCAGTGAGCTAGCAGGTGCCAGGGTGCTAACTTCCATGTGGGCTTTGTAGCAGTGGCTGTCATTGATAGCACAGCTCAGGGAGGCACGGGGCACCCATCAGGGACTATATGCATGTTCACGCTGGCAGTGTCATTAACATGGAGGTGGGGCACTTGTGGGTCCAAGACTGTGTGAACCCTCTGTGTGCATTCCTGTAGGCAATAGTAGTGGCTGCTCAGGCAGGAGCATCTCACTTTTCTCCTTGCCTGTTTTCACACTGGCAGCAGTTTTGACATAGGTGCAGTGTGCTAACAGGGCAGGGCTGCAGGCTCTGTTCCTACCAACACTCCACTGACAGCGGCAGTGTGGCCAGGGAGAGGGAATACAGGGTATACGCATACTGGCAGCAGCAGCATGGCAGGGTTCACATGCACACACACACACACACACGCTGCTGGTGGAGGGAAGGCAATGTTCACCTGTGTACACATACATTGGCAGAGTGTTGTGAGGTGTGGCCATGGGCTAGTGTGTTCAGGCAAAGTGACATGGTGGAGGCTGCAGTGCGGGGAGAGTGTGGATGGGCTGGTGCATATTCACTGGGGTCTCTCTGCGGGAGCACTCTACCAGTCAGGTGTGGTCTGCCAGCTCCAGAGCTATGATGCAGGCAGCCAGGAGGTACCTCAGGGCTGCACTACAATAGACTTGGCCAGGCTGGGGCCTTGAGAGAGGTCAGCAGAATGAGAAGTGTTCAGGTCAGACCAACCTCCTCTCATGGGCAAGACCACCCTGCAGAGTTCAGGTCTGACAGTTCTCCTAGGGCTAAAGTCTCCTAGGGGAGTGAATTGTGCCTAGGAGGACAGGATGCTCCACTACAGATGCTCCTGCACCAAACTCTTTGCACTCCACTCTGGTTGGAGCTCTGCTTCTACTACTTCTCTTAGCAGTTCTTCCTGCCAATTCAAGTGTCTGTGGTAGTCAAGGGGTGTCCTCGCCTCCTGCTGGGATTCCAGAGGCCCATGGCAAGAACAGGTTGCTGCTTGCCTGTTCACCTTACCCATTCCCCAAGAGTCACTGGGGGCCAAGAACTAGTCCTGGTGCACAGTAGCCCCTTGCAGGGCTTCCAGCTTCCTCTCCCTTCATCTCAGCCCTAGTGCCTTCCCTCTATCTGCTCTCAAGACCATCCCTCTGGAGATCTGCTCTGGAGATCTGCTCTGGAGATCCCTCTGGGAGTGCGCCAGTCTTCCTGATGTCCCAGTCTCTCAGTGGGAGATGATCCTTCTGGTTGTCTCTAGTTGGCCATCTTGCTGCCCCCCCCATTGTTATATGCTCAATAAATATTCATAGCTAATAAATTAATTAAAGTAATTAAGTTTGAATCAATTGAACAATTTCATAGAAAAGAACAGGAGGTTATACAAATGCTTTTAGCAATTACTTAACCTTCAGTAAAATTAATTTTTTTAAGATGTAACTGATGTTCTATTATAATAGATTCCTTAGCCATAATTGGAGCTCTGGGCAATATATTGGGGTATATAGACTGCCAGCATTGGTAGTTACAAGGGGAGCTATTGGAGAGGGAGGTACAAATATAGCCTTTATGTATTTATACTTATTTTTAAATTAAATATTAAAATATTTTATGTTAGTATATGGATTAATAAAAATGCCATTCTTTGGTCCATATATCAGACAATCCTGTGCCTAATGTAGCTCCTAGCTACTATAAAGAAAAAGCGGTCTCTAGTATAAATAAGGGCAGTTTTTCCTGCAATGCGTTATATTTTCCTTTGCCCAGTTACACAAATTTATGGATTATAATAACAGCTAAATTTACACTCACACTATATGTTACACAGTATACATTACTTACACTAATTATGTAAAAACCAGTGAACAACAAAACCTTGATGGAGCCTTCACTTAGTTTTAGAATATCCTCTGTTTTAGCTATATGATGAAGTTAAAAAAAATAAACCTTTTAAATGTAACAGGAAGTTTATTTAAAGTGTCAAAATTATCAACAAGGTTCTTTAGCATCTATAGTTAATGATGAAAATTGCCTATTTATGTACAGCTGTAAGCCAATGACACTCTGAAGTCATCATGAGTAGTGAAATTTTGAAAACCTACATACCAAGAATATATGGCAAACCTCTACTATTTATTTCAGTTGAGATGGCTAAAATTTAGTCAGCACAAAATGTGTACTTTAGATTTTCACTAAATTATTAGCAAACTATTTAAAAGTTTCTTGGTACAAAACTTAAAACATCACTTTTCATTAAAAATATATTTGTTTTTCCAGCTAAGTAAACAATTCTGAAAATACACAGCAAGTACTACGTCACCTAACTAGCTACATAAGTTGCTCAGCACCTAGTGCTGTAAAACAAACAAAAAAATTCTGAAATTTAAAGAAGCAAGCACCTTAAATTTATTTAAAACAATATAGTAAAGCAATATACTCAGTTTAGAAGTGTTGCTGTATCATGGCTGAAAAATACAGCTAGATTTCCAAACTCAGTCTCATATTATTATGTGACACATACTTTGTATTATTAGTGAATTTTATAACAAATTATATTTTTCAGGGGATGCTAACGATGTACTAGAAAAGATATGTTACTGACCATAAATGTTCCCTTTATATAAAATATTTTAAGGTAAAAATTTGCAAATGTAGTAGTCAATATTAGAACTATTTTGTCTGGAATTTTAAAAGAATTCTAGTGTAAGTTTTGAGTTATAGCTATATATCTGAAGTTTATTCCCTATATAATTCAGAGGAACATTTTAAAACAAAAACAAAGGGCAAAAAATACTACATTAATATCATAAATTGTGATTAGTGTTATAGGAATAAGACCTTGAATATTAAAATACTTAAAATGCTATGCAATGATACAGAGAATGCTCTGAAACTCTTGTTACCTTAAAGAGTTACCTGAATATCATAGTGATGATACAAACACAAAGGTAGAGTGAGAAATAAATTGAACATTTTCTTTTCACCAACACCAGGTGTTCTAAATGAATTAACATTCTCTGTGATGTGGTTGTCAGGAATACACTCACTAGTAGAGAGTTATAATTATAAATGCAAAACAAATATTCTTTTTCTTCAAAATATAGTTTACTATTTTAAATAGAACTTTGAGTAGCAAATACATTTATGTGGCTCAAAATGCAAAAATCAAAACTATCATATCATGAACAGTCTACACTCTCTTCTTATTCTTCATTCAATAAATTCCCTGTACACATATATTACTAGCCTTTTTAGTTTCTGATTTATTCTTACCTTTTTATGACTATATAAGGGTATAAGAAAGTGGATTTTTCTCCCCTCATCCTTTTACTTACACAAAATGAAGCATATTATACATACTGTTCTTAATTTATTTCAAATAACATTAGACTTGTAGATTTTTATTAATATACTCAGTCTATCTTCATTCTTTTTCTTAAATAGCTTTTTGATACTGCTTTATACAGATTTAGCATAATTAATTAAAGTTGCCTATGGATGGACATTTATTTGTGGTAGGTAGACTTTGTTATGTTCACCATATCCATTTCCAATTCCTGAGCATTATTATTCTCTGTCCTTGTGAAAAAGACCTGGCCATATGTATAATTTTAACCAATGAACTATGAATGACAGTGCTAAAATTCACTTACAGTAGAAATTTTAAGAGAGAGTAAATGGTTTGTCATATTCTTCCTTACTTCTGTTCCCGTCCTCCTCCTCCTTCATTTTTCTTACTTGTCCTCTTCTCCTCCTCCTTTTTTAATTCACCAGACAATAAAACTAGTACAATTCCAAATGTTTTATTCTTTTTTTGACCCGGAATCTATATAGAACACAATATTTAAGACCCATGCTAGACATCTTGTGTGAATGAGAAATTAACTTTTTTTACTAAAATTTACAGAGTTTGTTTTTGTTTGTTACTATAGCATTATCTAGGCAATCATGACTGTTATAAAAAATCGGACCAGAATTTTTGTTCTACCAAAACTTAGAACCTAACAATATATTATTGGCATCTTGTTTGGGCAATGAGTGGCAAGAGAAGTGTTGTTAACTCTGTAAAGACAGAGGTTTATGTTATGCTTTGAAGAACCAGTATTAAAACCATAACCTGCGACAACTTAGGACATCAATAATGTCCTTTTTGGTTGGTGAAAAGTGTGGTAAAAGAATACTAGTAGTATAAGTTGTCTACTGTTGACTGTACTTGAAAATGAATTACAAGGAGAGATAAGCCCAGGGCAGAATTACTAGTTTTATAGACAGAAGGAAAGGAAGCAAAACAGTCATAAAAGTTAGGATATGAGGTTTGCAAGAGGAAATTGTCTTGATTTATGACAGTAAAAGGTAAAATTAAGAGAAAAATTGTTTGATGTCAGTGTTTGACAAAGACCATATAAAACTTATGGCCCAAATAACAATTTCTATCATATCTGAACAGGTTAAATGGCAGGCAATACATTTGTTTAGTTGGAAAGACGACTTAGTGAAAAAAAGGGCTAAGGATAAGGTTTCCTTCAAAAATCTTGGCGTTCAAGACATCTGCAATTAAGAATATGCAGAGAAGCATGTCTTGAGAAGAATTTGTAAGTGTGGTTATTTGTACATAATGCTGATTGAAATTAAATAGAAAAGAGTTCAATACATCATTTGAGTTATACTACAAAGAGAAACACCTTCCTGAACTAAAAAGGACATTCATTGTTTGATACTTAAAATCACTATTTTGCTTCAGTGCTCTGTGGGCAGTAAATGAGCTGAGAAAACTTCTTATTGATTAAAAAGTCGTATTGTCACATATGACTTGAATTGTAAT
This sequence comes from Chlorocebus sabaeus, assembly GCF_047675955.1. Taxonomy (NCBI): domain Eukaryota; kingdom Metazoa; phylum Chordata; class Mammalia; order Primates; family Cercopithecidae; genus Chlorocebus; species Chlorocebus sabaeus. The sequence continues at coordinate 63,325,268 of NC_132924.1, forward strand.
TGAACCTATTCAGTTGTAGCCTAGGAGAAAAATGAAAAAAGAATTACCACCCAGGTGTTGGACTCAAGGACTGTGGAGAATGATGGACTGGAAATTAGTCTTAGGAAGACAAATCAGAAGCCAATCAAGGAACATTCTCCACTCCCAGTATAGAAGCCCATTTCTGTATATGGCCAGTGTGAATCAGCATTGCTAAATACAAGTAATTGCTGTAAATTTGTCCATCTGAATGGAGTGTTCATAGCAGGTGGGCTGTTCTACTTTATATTTGGTACATCTGGCAGATGGTGTTGGACTTGTTGAACTTCTGAAATGACTGAAACCTAGAACTTTGAGCTTAAAGCAGTAAATGGGTGAGAGGTTTGGATGTTTTCCCTTTGGAGGAAGTGAATACATATGTGAGAGAAAGATGAAACCAAATATTTGGTTATCTGAATGGAAGACTACAGTAGATCTCACAGTTTACCAATATTCAAATCTCTACCTTGAAATAGAATTATGCTATAATTTGTACTCTCATTAGGGCCCAAATTAGCCATATATTTTACTTTGCTAAAGATGTGTAAATATAGTTGATGCAGAATCTTTATTTAATCTTTATATAATGATTTTATGTTCTCTTTTCTCTTCTGTCACTGAAGCCTGCACTATTCCAGGCAGTTTCTTTTTGGTTCTAGTGGCAGTTTAAATTCTGTGAGCAGTACCCTTGTAAAGCCCATTGCTAAACATGCAGCATGAGTAATAAATAAAACTTTACTGTTTTAAAGTACTAAGATTTTGGCGGTGTTTGTCAGTTCACTATAACCTAGACTATCCTGACTGATAGACAGCTATCTCCAAAGTTTTGCTATAACACATAAAGCTGCAATGACTTACACATGCCATTTAAAAATGTTTAAGATAATTTAAGTTTAAATTCTCACTTATCAGAAGTGGAATTCATGAGTCAAAGGATATAAGCAATGTAATTTTGATAGATATGGCTAAACATCCCTCCATAACATTGATATCAATATCAACTTATATTTTTCACTAGAAGTTTATGAGATGCTTATTACCCACAGATTTGTCAAGAAGTATATTATCAACATTTTGGATGGTCAGTCTAGAAAATGAGTATCTTAGAGTTAAAGCTAACAATTTAAAAATGAGCAAAACATATAAATGTTTGTAAGAGAAGCTTGTCCTATGGAGAAGGCATTCTGAAAACATGTTTTTACATGTTTTTATTTTCATGTGATTTTGAAGCCAGTACAGATATGGATCCTCAAAAACTTTCTTATCTTGATAGAATTATACAATGTAGACATTTAGAGATGCACTTTTTCTAATGTAGTTTACAATTTTCCATGTAAAGCATTTCAGTAGGTTTTGAATCAAATTTTTAAAAATAAAAGTGTAACATATTTTAATTGGTGAATCAAATTTTTAAAAATAAAAGTGTAACATATTTTAATTGTTTGTCAAAACTGCTAATTTATGTCAGGAAAGGTACTCATTTATTAATAAATTAAAGTATAAAAGGCAAAACATTATGTAATATTACTAGATACATAAATAGTATTTAATAAAGTTCAGCATTTACTGATGGAAAAAATCTTAAACTAGGAATATAAGGTAATTTGCTTAATTTAATAAATTACACACACAGGCAATTTATAGACATGCTTGATGGTAAACTATTGACAACTTTTCATTTGAGACTATGAGTAAGATGAAGACATCAGCTAATGATATTTTTCTTAAACACTGAGACCTTATTATTTACTATTTAATTTTTTAATTTATTTTTTTCCATTTTCATTTTAGGTTTGGGGGTACATGTGCAAGTTTCTGACATGGGTAAATTGCATGTCACTGAGGCTTGGTGTATGAATGATCCCATCACCAATGTAGTGAGCATAGTACCTGATAGGTAACCTATCAGGTTACAGGGTAGGCCATGCCCACCCTACTCCATCAAGCATTCCCCAGTGTCTGTTGTTCCCATCTTTGAGTCCATGTGTATTCAGTGTTTGGTTTCCACTTAAAAGTGAGAATGTATGTTATTTGATTTTCTGTTCCTGCATTCATTTGCTTAGGATAATGGCATCCAGCTTCTTCCATGTTGCTATGATTTTATCCTTTTTTATGTCTGTGTAGTATTTCATAGTGTATAAGTGCCACATTTTCTTTATTTAGTCCATTGTTGATGGGTATCATGGTTGATTGCATATCTTTGCTCTTGTGAATAGCTCTGTAATGGACGTACAAGTACATGTGTCATTTTGGTAGGACAATTTGTTTTCCTTTGCATATGCCCAGTGGCAGGATTCTGGGTTGAAAGGTAGCTCTGTTTAAAGTTCTTTGAGAATCTCCAAACTGCTTTCCACAATTGCTGAACTAACTTACATTTTCACCAACAGTGTATAAGCATTCCCTTTTCTCCACAACCTGGCCAGGATCTGTTGTTTTTTGACTTTTTAATAACCATTGTTGTGATTGGTGTGAGGTGATATCTCATTGTAGTTTTCATTTGCATTTTTCTAATGATTAATGAGGATGAGCATTTTTCATATATTTGTTGGTCACATGTATATGTTCTTTTGAGAGGTGTCTGTTTGTATCCTTTGCCCATTTAAAAGATTAGGGTTATTTGGATTTTGCTTACTGATTTAAGTTCCTTATAGATTCTGGTTATTAGACTTCTGTTGGATGCATAGTTTCTGAATATTTTCTCCCATTCTGTAGGTTGTCTGTTTATTCTGTTTCTTTTTCTGTGCAGAAGCTCTTGAGTTTAATTAGGTCTTACTTGTCAGTTTTTGCTTTTGTTGCCATTTCTTTTGGTGTCTTTGTAATGAAATCCTTGCTCATGCCTAGGTTGTTTTCCAGGGCTTTTATAGTTCTGGGTTTTACGTTTAAGTCTTTAATTCATGTTGAGTTAATTTTTGTATATGGTATAAGAAAGGGGTCTGGTTTCAGTCTTGTGCTTGTGGCTAGCCAATTATCCTAGCACTAAATATTGAATAGGAAATTCCCCCATTGTGCGTTAATGTCAACTTTGTCAAACATCAAATGGCTGTAGGTGTGTGGCTTTATTTTTAGGTTCTGTATACTGTTCCATTGATCTAAGTGTCTGTTTTTGTACCAGTACCATGCTGTTTTGGTTACTGTAGCCTTGTAGTATAGTTTGAAGTTGACAAATGTGATGCCCCACTTTGTCTTTTTTGCTTAAGTATTATTGCTTTTTGGTATTTGAATGTTTTTTGGATCTATATGAATTTCAGAATAGTTTTTTCTAATTCTGTGAAAAATGACTTTGCTAGTTTGATAGGAATAGCAACAAATCTGTAAATTGCTTTGGGAAGTATGGCTATTTCAACAATGTGGATTCTTCCTATTCATGAGCATAGAATGTTTTCTACTTGTTTGTATTGTCTCTGATTTCTTTGAGCAGTATTTTAAAATTGTCATTGTACAGATTTTTCACTTCCTTGATAAGGTGTATTCTTAGGTATTTTATTATTTTGTGGCTATTGTAAATGGAATTTCATTTACTTGGCTCTCATCTTAGATGTTATTGGTGTAGATAAATAATGCTGATTTTTGAACAATGATTTTGTTTTCCGAAATTTGACTGAAGCTGTTTGTCAGTTCTAGAAGCCCTCTGGTGGAATCTATGGGTTTTTTATGTACAGAATCATATTTTTCTGTGAAGAGAGACAGTTTGACTTCTTCTCTTCCTATTTTGATGACTTTTGTTTATTTCTCTTCCCTGATTGCTCTGGCTAGGACTTCCAATACTATGATGAATAGGAGTAGTAAGAGTGGGCATCCGTATCTTGCTTCAGTTCTCAAGGGGAATGTTTCCAGCTCTTGCCCCTTCAGTAAGATGCTGGCTGTGGGTTTGTCATAGATGGCTCTTATTATTTTGAGTTATCTTCCTTCAATATGTCAATATATCAATATGTAATTTGCTGAGGGTTTTTAATATGAAGGGACACTGAATTTTATCAAAGCCCTTTCTGTGTGTATTGAGATGATCATGTGGTTTCTGTTGCTAATTCTCTTTATGTGATAAATTATATTTCTTGATTTGCATATATTAAACCAACCTTGCATCCCAGGAATAAAGTCACAAAAAAATAAAATACCTAGCAATACAGCTTACTAGAGAGGTGAAAGATCTCCACAATGAGAATTTGAAAATACTGTGGAAAGAAATCAGGTTTTCTGATCATGATGAATTAACTTTTGATGTGCTGTGGGATTTGGTTTGTATTTGGTTTGTATTATTGCATTTTGTTGAGGATTTTTATGTCTATGTTCATCAGAGATATTGGACTGAATTTTTCTTTCTTTCTTTCTTCCTTTCTTTCTTTCTTTCTTTCTTTCTTTCTTTCTTTCTTTCTTTCTTTCTTTCTTTCTTTCTTTTTTTTGTCTCTATCAGGTTTTGGAATCAGAATGATGCTGGCTTTGTAGAAGGAGTTAGGAGGGAGGGAATCCCTCGTTCTTGATATTTTTGAATAATTTCAGTAGGATTTGTATTAGCTCTTCATTTTACATCTGATAGAATTTGGCTTTGAATCCGTTTGGTCCACAGCTTTTTTTTAGTTGATAGGTTTTTATTATGGATTCAATTTAAGAACTCATTATTAGTCTGCTCAAGATTTTAATTTCTTCCTGGTTCAATATTAGGAGACTGTGTGTTTCCACGAATTTGTCCATTTCTTCTAGGTTGTCTAGTTCGTATGCATAGAGGTGTTCATAATAGTTTCTCAGGAATTTTTATATTTCTGTGGGGTTGGTTGTAATGTCACCTTTGTTGTTTCTGATTGTGTTTATTTGAATCTTCTCTTTTTTCCTTTATTAATCCAGCTAGTGATCTATCAATCTTGTTTAATCTTTAGAATGACCAACTTTTTTTGATGCTTTGTATGGATTTTTGCATCTGAATTTTATTCTATTCAACTCTGATTTTGGTTATTTCTATTCTTCTGCTAACTTTGGGTTGGTTTGCTCTTGTTTTTCTAGTTCCTCTAGGTATGCCATTAGATTGTTAATTTGAGATCTATATATGTTCTTGATGTAGACATTTAGTACTAAAAACTTTTCTTTTTTTTTTTTTTTTTTTTTTTGGAAATGGAGTGTCACTCTGTCACCCAGATTGGAGTGTAGTGGCACAATCTCAGCTCACTGCAACCTCTGCCTCTCAGGTATAAGCACTTCTCCTGCCCCAGTCTCCTGAGTAGCTGGGACTACAGGCATATGCCACCACACTCTGGTAATTTTTTTGTATTTTAGTGGTGACGGAGTTTCACTGTGCTGCCCAGGCTGGTGTCAAACTCCTGAGTTTGGGCAATCTGTACCTGCCTTGGCCTCCCAAAGAATTACAGGTGTAAGCCACCATGCCCAGAAGAAAAAAAACTTCTCTTAACATTGCTTTAGCTGTGTCCCAAAGATTCTGGTATATTGTCTTCATTGTCATTAGCTTTAAAGAATTTTTTAATTCTACCTTAATTTTTTGTTTACTCAAAAGTCACTCAGAAGCAGATTTTCTAAATTCCATGCAATTGTTCAGTTTTAATATATCTTCTTGGTATTGATTTCTATTTATATCACAATGCAGTCCAAGAGTATGGTTGTTATAATTTTGATTTTTTTGAATTTGTTGAGACTTGCTTTATGGCGAAGCATGTGGGTCATCTTATATGCCTTCCATAGGTGATAAAAATTTATATTCTGTTGTTCATAGATGAAGTGTTGTGTAAATATTTATTATGCCTAATTGGTCAGGTATCAAGGTTAAACCCAGAACATCTAAGTTCATTTGCTACTGCAGTGATCTGTCTGATGCTGTCAGTGCAGTGTTGAAGTTCTCCAGTGTTATTGTGTGGTTGCCTAAGTCTCTTAATGGGTCTCTAAGAACCAGAGTTGTGAATCTCGGTGCTCCAGTGTTGGGTAGGTATATATTTAGGAGAGTTATGTCTTCTTGTTGGATTGAGCCCTTCATTATTATGTATTGCCCTTATTTGTCATTTTTCAACATTGCTTAAAATCTGTTTGATTATCATATACAAGAATAGATACCCCTGCTCTTTGTTGTTTTCCATTTGCCTGATAGATCTTTATTCATCCCTTTACTTTGAGCCTGTGGGTATCATTAATTGTGAGATGGGTCTTTTGAAGACAGTAGACAGTTGGTTCTTGGTTTTTTATTCAACTTGCCACTTCATGCCTTTTAAGTGGGGTATTTAGCCTCTTCACATTCAGGGTCAATATTGATATGTGAGGATGTGATCCTGTCATCATGCTGTTAGCTGGTTGCTATGTAGACTTGATTGTATAGTTGCTCTATAGTGTCAATGGGGTATGTGCTTAAGTGTGTTTTTTGGTGCAGTTATTGTTCTTTCATTTCCAAGTTTGGCACTGCCTTGAGGAAATCTTTGTCAGGCAGGTCTAATGGTAATAAATTCCCTTAGTATTTGCTTGTCTGAAAAGGATTTCATTTCTCCTTCACTTATGAAATTTAATTTGATGGGATATGCAACTTTTGATTGATATTGACTTTTTAAAAGAATATTGAAAATAGGTCCCCAATCTCTTTTAGCTTGTAAGATTTCTTTCTGAAGGATATGCTGTTAGCCTGATGGGGTTCCTTTAGTTACGGACGTGCTCCTCTCTAGCTGCCCTTTTTTAAAAAAAAAATTTATTTATTATTATTATTATACTTTAAGTTCTAGGGTACATGTGCATAACGTGCAGGTTTCTTACATATGTATACTTGTGCCATGTTGGGGTGCTGCACCCATCAACTCGTCAGCACTCATCAACTCGTCATTTACATCAGGTATAACGCCCAATGCCATCCCTCCCCCCTCCCCCCTCCCCATGATAGGCCCCAGTGTGTGATGTCCCCCTTCCCGAGTCCAAGTGATCTCATTGTTCAGATCCCACCTATGAGTGAAAACATGTGGTGTTTGGTTTTCTGTTCTTGTGATAGTTTGCTAAGAATGATGGTTTCCAGCTGCATCCATGTCCCTACAAAGGACACAAACTCATCCTTTTTTATGGCTGCATAGTATTCCATGGTGTATATGTGCCACATTTTCTTAATCCAGTCTGTCACTGATGGACATTTGGGTTGATTCCAAGTCTTTGCTATTGTGAATAGTGCCGCAATGAACATTCGTGTGCATATGTCTTTATAGCAGCATGATTTATAATCCTTTGGGTATATACCCAGTAATGGGATGGCTGGGTCATATGGTACATCTAGTTCTAGATCCTTGAGGAATCGCCATACTGTTTTCCATAATGGTTGAACTAGTTTACAATCCCACCAACAGTGTAAAAGTGTTCCTATTTCTCCACATCCTCTCCAGCACCTGTTGTTTCCTGACTTTTTAATGATCGCCATTCTAACTGGTATGAGATAGTATCTCATTGTGGTTTTGATTTGCATTTCTCTGATGGCCAGTGATGATGAGCATTTTTTCATGTGTCTGTTGGCTGCATGAATGTCCTCTTTTGAGAATTGTCTGTTCATATCCTTTGCCTACTTTTTGATGGGGCTGTTTGTTTTTTTCTTGTAAATTTGTTTGAGTTCTTTGTAGATTCTGGATATTAGCCCTTTGTCAGATGAGTAGATTGCAAAAATTTTCTCCCATTCTGTAGGTGGCCTGTTCACTCTGGTGGTAGTTTCTTTTGCTGTGCAGAAGCTCTTTAGTTTAATTAGATCCCATTTGTCAATTTTGGTTTTTGCTGCCATTGCTTTTGGTGTTTTAGACATGAAGTCTTTGCCCATGCCTATGTCCTGAATGGTACTACCTAGGTTTTCTTCTAGGATTTTTATGGTATTAGGTCTAACATTTAAGTCTCTAATCCATCTTGAGTTGATTTTCATATAAGGAGTAAGGAAAGGATCCAGTTTCAGCTTTCTATTTATGGCTAGCTAATTTTCCCAGCACCATTTATTAAATAGAGAATCCTTTCCCCATTTCTTATTTCTCTCAAGTTTGTCAAAGATCAGATGGCTGTAGATGTGTGGTATTATTTCTGAGGACTCTGTTCTGTTCCATTGGTCTATATCTCTGTTTTGGTACCAGTACCATGCTGTTTTGGTTACTGTAGCCTTGTAGTATAGTTTGAAGTCAGGTAGCGTGATGCCTCCAGCTTTGTTCTTTTGACTTAAGATTGTCTTGGAGATGCGGGCTCTTTTTTGGTTCCATATGAACTTTAAAGCAGTTTTTTCCAATTCTGTGAAGAAGCTCATTGGTAGCTTGATGGGGATGGCATTGAATCTATAAATAACCTTGGGCAGTATGGCCATTTTCACGATATTGATTCTTCCTATCCATGAGCATGGTATGTTCTTCCATTTGTTTGTGTCCTCTTTTATTTCACTGAGCAGTGGTTTGTAGTTCTCCTTGAAGAGGTCCTTTACATCCCTTGTAAGTTGGATTCCTAGGTATTTTATTCTCTTTGTAGCAATTGTGAATGGAAGTTCATTCCTGATTTGGCTCTCTGTTTGTCTGTTACTGGTGTATAAGAATGCTTGTGATTTTTGCACATTAATTTTGTATCCTGAGACTTTGCTGAAGTTGCTTATCAGCTTAAGGAGCTTTTGGGCTGAGACAATGGGGTTTTCTAAATATACAATCATGTCATCTGCAAAGAGGGACAATTTGACTTCTTCTTTTCCTAACTGAATACCCTTGATTTCTTTCTCTTGCCTGTCTAGCTGCCTTTAAGATTTTTTTCTTTTGAATTGACCTTTGAGAATCTGATGACTATGTGTCTTGGGGATGATCATCTCACATAGTATGTCCCAGGGTTTATCTAATTTTTTTTTGAATTTGACCATAGTTAATAATGTATTGTGTATTTCAAAATTGCTAAAAGTATATATTTTCAACATTCTCACCATACAAAAGTTGGTGAGGTGATGGATATGTTATTTGCTTGATTAAATATCAGTGTAATAGATCTAGATCACTAAAGCTTATTCCTCAAGTGTAACTAAAAGTTTGTACCTCTTAATTAGCATATCTCTTTTCCTTATCCCTTTCTCTCCCCTTTAGCCTCTGGCAACCACCTCTCTACTCTGTTCCTGTGAGACTGACTTTCCTAGATTACACATTGGAGATCTTAACCAGTATTATAAGACATGAAAAAAGAAAATATTTAATACTTAAAGAAAAGGATATAAATCTGCCACAACTTTATAGAGAAAATATTAAAAAGTTATAACCGCTATGTGAATTTTAGAAGGTCCTTGGATACAAGATCAGTACATAGAAATTAATTCTATATCTATGATTCACTGACAGCTAGAAAATGATATGTTTAAATGTGATAAACTGAAATGTTATAGAGAGAATGTTACTATTTACAATTGCATAAAACTAAGCAAAATAGTAGGAAATAAAACTAATAAAATATTTGCCCCATCTCTACAACAAGATTTTTCAATAACGTCGCTACAAAACTATCCCTAGGTGAGAAACACCACTCTATAAAAAATGACACAGCATCAACAAGAAAAATTGAAATAGGACTAACTAAGCCTAGAGATTTATGATACCTATTGGTTGACAGGTTTAACACTATAAAGTTGCCAGTTCTTGACAAATTATTTATAACTTTAATGTAATCTCAATAAAATTTCCACTTATCTTCCTTTGTGGAAATTAATGGGTTGGTTTTTAAATTTATATGATTTGCAAAGGAAGGTAATTCAGAAAATAGAAGAAGAATTTGGTCTGTTATCTTAGTCCTCTGACAAAATGAGGAAAGATCCAATTTCCATTGGCACCCACAGTTTGACAAAATACGTTTACTTTTGTTTCTCTGTTGACAGTCCACATCCTGATTTGTGTGGTGAGAAACTACTTTTTTTCCTGGAGTCTCTTTACTTGCTTAACCATTTGGTCTAGGGAGGGTAGGTAGCTGCATTGAAGCTTCTGTGAGGATTACCTATGATTTTAGTGTCTATTCTTTAAGCAAAGACCTACCTAAACCTATGGACACAAGAACCTCTCATAGTTCTACCTTTGAACAAAATAATTGTTAATTAAACTTAAACTCATATCTCAGTAAAACCTACTAAGTTGTCTCTATTTCTAAGAATCCAAATGGCAATATATAAAACCCACAAAAATCCTGGCCTTTGATCTTTTATTTATATCTGGGTAGCTTTTTCCTATTTTCAGGAATGCCTATCCCATTATTTCTTATTTCATTAAACTTCCAACTTCAATTTAAGATTAATTGGTGGGAAACTCTCTCAGCCTTCTCATTCTGAATTGAGTTTTTCTCCTCTGTGAACTTTAGGATCCTATTTATTTATCATCTTGGCACCTTATATTGTAATCTCTATATTACAGGAATTTTAAACTCAATTCATCTGTTTGGCTAAACTGCAGAAACAAATAGACCTCATTGTCTCAAAAACAATACAACTTCTCAAAAATAATAGAGGTTTATTGATCACTCAAGGAACATTGCTATGTAAGTACATGTCATTCTCATGCATCTTATCCTTGAACTAAGGCATCTCCTACTCCCTATAGGGCTGCATTGTCACTTGCATTCTGTGGCAGAAGGAGAAAGAACAAGGAATATGCATGGGAGGATTTTTTGGCCAGGACTGGAAGTGGCACACATCACTCAGGCTATATTTGCTTAGATAGAACTCAGTCGCATGTCCCAATTAACTACAAAGGAGGTTGGGAATTGTAGGCTAGCTGTGTGGCTGAAATCAAAGCCTCTACCATATGTTCAAACCAATTTAATTGTATTTTCTAACACCTCTTCCTTTACCTGTAGTCCTAATTTCTTTTATTATGTCCTCCTTGACTCATTCTCTAAAACTATAAAATGTAGTCTTCCATAGGCAAATGGAGTCTAAGGAAGATGACTTAGCTCTTTGTTAGTACTCTTGCTACAATATGCAAATGTCCCCTCTCCCCACTGACTGGCTTGTTTTGCTTTTTATTGTTTTTGTTTTAAACCACTGCTTTGGACTAGATCATACATATCTCTTATATAATCTATTCCGAAAGTCAAATAACTCATTTTACTGCCATACAATACTGCTTTATTGAAAACACATTTTGCAATCTTCGTAAGGAGATATCAAAAATCTACAAATATGATATTAACATAATCTTAATTGAATCCCCATTATGAATCTGGTTTATATGGCTCCCCATTTCCTAGGGTTAAAAGCATATTTCAATAGGGTGTTCAATGCCTTTTTTTGGTATGAATCTACTATCTTCCAACAGCTTTGCCTCTTCACTTTACCCCACCAGACTTCAGATACAGAGTGCTATTTCCTGCCCTTTGAATAAAACATGCAATTTTAGGTCTTGGATTCTTTCCTCCCTCTGCCAAAAATATCGTTTTCTTCCTCACCCTCCTCTCATTTTCCTTCTCTGCCTTTTTGAAGTAACTATCCTTTAAGGCATAACTCAAATGTCATATCCTTTGCAAAGCTTCTCTTTCTTAATATCTATAATCCCAATTAATCAATCACTTTTTTCTTTTTGCTGACACAGGAAATGTTTATAGTTTCCTTACAGCATGTATCATTGTGTACTTGCATTGCAGTTATTTGTGCATGTGTCTTTTTCCCTTCATCCAGGATAAACTGAGGTTCTTCATAGTAGTTACAATCTCTTACCTTCTCTGTTTCTCCAGTGGGTGTCTACAAATTACGTATTAGTGGGACTGAATTTTAATAGTCCTGAGACTTTTTTATAAATGTTTGATACAAAGACAAAAACAACGCAGAATGAAAAATATTGCATGATCACTTATATGTGAAGTGTGTGTGTGTGTGTGAAAGAGAGTGTGTATAAGAGAGTTTAAACATACAGAGATAGAAAATGAAACAGTTGTTACCATGGGCTTGGGGTAAGGAGGTAAGGAAATGGTGAGATAAGGGTCAATAGATACAAAATAACATGTAGGGTGAATGAATTTAGAGATATAATGTACAACAAAATGACTAACGTTAATAAAATTGTATTTATTAGGGATTGGGGTTAAATAAGTAGATTGTAGCTGTTCTTGTCACAAAAGAGTAACTATGTGAGCTGACAGATATGCTAATCTGCTTTATTATAGCAACCATTTTACTACCTATATGAATCACATAACATCATGTTATAGATGTGGAATATATGCAACAACAATTATTAAAAAAAAAAAAAAAAAGGCCCATAGAAATAAAACCATTGTGTGTGCCTTCTTGATTTTTAGAGAAGAAGAGGTTGGAAATAGTTTTCAAAAACTAAGAGAATATCCTGTACAGAAATATAATAAATTCAGGAATCACAAAACAAAATTTAATATATGTTAAATGTAACTACCTAAGTAAATCTTTTGAATAGCATTGACTGTTGTAAATGGAGATTGTTTATATATTCAAACAAAGTCATATGACCTAAATCACCAAGGCTTTTACTAAGAAGACACAATACGCATTTTAAAATTCTGTGTAGGTATACTTCAGGGGATGAGTGATCTTCATATAAAGAATATATTTTCTATGGGTATGAAGGAGAAAGAAAAACTACCGGAAAATGTATACATGAATACAAATTTTCCTTTAAAGGGCTTATACAAGAAAGACAGATAAGGCAGTTTATCAGTGACTGACAAGTAATCCATAAGTCACAGGAATTTTGTAGATGACAGAATTAGAGGTCAGGACAACTTTTGTGTAATGTAGAATGCCAACTGTTGCTTTTCCCGACTGTCTTGGGCCCTATACAGAGTCAGATTAGTTAGTCCCTGCCTTAGTCAAGGAGTATATATAAGGAGTTCCAACCTTACCAGCTAGGTATAGGATACATTTTATTGCCAAAGATCTGTTGTCCTGTATCTATGATGTGACCCTTGAACATTCGCTTGGCCCCTGAGAGTCCCGAACTTGCATGACCTTCTGCCCCATACTTGGAGCAGTGGACTGAGGCTCTGCTTCAGCAGCTCTGCCTGGCACTGCAGGTGCGTATTGTAGTTGAAGACTTATCGGGGGAAACCCCACCCCCGATATTTAACGTGGAATCTTTTCTATTTCCCTAAGTGTCGGCTGGTCTGAGAAATAAAGGGAAAGATTACAAAAGACAGAAATTTTAAAGCTGGGTGTCTGGGGGAGACATCACATGTCGGCAGGCTCCATGATGCTCCCTGAGCCGTAAAACCAGCAGTTTTTATTCGTGATTTTCAAAAGGGGAGGGAGTGTACAAATAGGGTGTGGGTCACAGAGATCACAGACTTCACAAGGTAATAAAATATCACAAAGCAAATGGAGGCAGGGCGAGATTACAGGACCACAGGATGGGGCGAAATTAAAATTGCTAATGAAGTTTTGGGCACGCATTGTCATTGATAACATCTTATCAGGAGACAGGGTTTGAAAGCAGACAACCTGTCTGAGCAAAATTTATTAGGTAGGAATTTCCTCATCCTAATAAGCCTGGGCGCACTACGGAAGACTGGGGCTTATTTCTTCCCTTTGGCTTTGACCAAAAAAGATAGTCACCCCCAAGGGGGCCGTTCACAGGCCTACCCTCAGGGGCGCATTCTCTTTCTCAGGGATGTTCCTTGCTGAGAAAAAGAATTCAGCGATATTTCTCCTATTTGCTTTTGAAAGAAGAGAAATATGGCTCTCTTTCACCCAACCCACCAGCAGTCAGAGTTTAAGGTTATCTCTCTTGTTCCCTGAACATTGCTGTTATCCTGTTCTTTTTTCAAGGTGCCCAGATGTCATATTGTTCAAGCACACATGTTCTACAAACAATTTGTGGAGTTAACACAATCATGACAGGGTCCTGAGGTGACGTACATCCTCCTCAACTTACGAAGATGATGGGATTAAGAGATTAAAGTAAAGACAGGCATAGGAAATCACAAGGGTTTTGATTGGGGAAGTAATAAGTGTCCATGAAATCTTCACAATTTATGTTCAGAGATTGCAGTAAAGACAGGCATAAGAAATTACAAAAGTATTAATTTGGGGAACTAAGAAATGTCCATGAAATCTTCACAATTTATATTCTTCTGCCAGGGCTTCAGCCAGTCCCTCCATTCGGGATCCCTGACTTCCTGCATCAAAGCCGTACATAGAACTTTGGCTTTATTGTTTGCAGATGTGATACTCTAACAACGTCTGAAGCTCTGTCGCTTGGGTGCTGAATCCTTTTTTATACTTTCTCTGTACTGGTTAGGATTTTATGGTAAGTTTGTTACCTTAGGCCCAATTTTACCTGTCATTGGCTTCCTACACTCTGTGCTTGTGGTCCAGATGTTAGTTCAGATCTCAAATTCTGACTTGACCAAATCAGAGAAGACTTTGTGAGCTCTGCATGGCTTGATTCTCTCTTCTATCTACTTTCGTAAAGGGCTAATTCTACAAATAGATCTGTTTCCCCAGCTTTCTCTTTTATGTTACTTGCCTGCCTCTTCTCCAGTTGGGAGGATATTGGTGTGTCTGATTCCTTTTTGGCATTAGTTACTATAAGACAATATGGTTTCTGCTTGCAGTAATCACTGACCTATGTGCAAGTTGATAATTAGTCCTTTGATTCCTCTTGGTCAGTGACCCAAATGCTTTAGTTTTTGCATCATTAAACTACCTTTTCTGAGTTTCTATATAATGCATGTAGAGATATTTACTAGCTTTCACTCCTATTTCTGTAGCATTGATGAGCTTGTTTGTTATCCCCTGATACGTATCATGTCTTATTAAGCTTGTAGATGCTTTGTTTTCTCTTCCTCATCCCCTCTTCTCATAGTCAGGGTAAAGGGTAAAGGTATCAAGATACCTGGCATAAAGGAAATATCACAGTAGTTAAGTAGGTAGATTATGAATCTACCTATTTCAAACACTAACTTTTTTTTTTTTTTTTTGGTGGGGTGGGAGGCAAATCATATGTAACCTCTCTAGATCTCTGTTAGATTTCTTATCTGTCAAATGAGGAAAATAATGTATTTAATTTTATTGTAAGAATTTTAAGACAGAAATAAAGTGAAAGGCTTATAATACTTGGCATATATTAAAATGTTTGTGGACATTAACTATGATTATGGTCAGCATTTAAAATGCTTATTAACTAAATAACTGAAACAAAATAAGAAATAATTAGAGTAGAAAAACAATTCAAGGGAAATCTTGGTCTCAGGAATACAAACAAAGAGTTAAGAGTATTTGTTCACATAAAATTCAGGAAGATCTTTTGATATAATGGTACTTGAGAGTTAGAAAGTAGTTATCAGAATAACATTGTTTCTGTTAGCAAGACATAAGAAATACAACTCTAGCCAAATCTAGAAAGTCTCAGTAGTGTAAAATATAGTAATAATTGTTCATTAAATATAATAAATTATACAAGTACATTGTACTCAAGACCAACCTTCTTTCTATAACTTTCTGTGCTGATGAAAATGTACTTGGTCTGCAAGGTCTGGAATGATAGCCACCAGTAATCTGTGAGAATTGAGTATTTGAATTGTGGCCAGCAACAATAAAGATATTTTAATTATAGATTTTAATTAGTTAGCTGTGACTCTATTAGTCCAGAGTCACATTCCTGTACAGAATTGTATCCATGCACCAACCAACAGCTTTGATGTCATCTGGGAGTTTGTTAAAAATGCACAAAAGAACTTTGGGGAGCAAAGAAACCTGAAGACAGAAGAAATTTGAGTTCCTGGATGATCTCACTGAGCAAGGCCACCTACCTACTTTGGATTATATGTTGCTTTCAAGGGAGAAATAAATGTATTTCTTCTGCCTAATTTTCCCCTCCCCTCCCCTTCCCTGCCTTTCCCTCCCCTCTCCTCCCTCCCTCCCTTCCTCCGTTCCTTCCTTCCTTCCTTCCTTCCTTCATATACTACTCTTTTTGTTCTTTTATGTCTTTTTCATTATGGTAGCTTAGCCATGCTCTGTGTGGTAAAGAGCAGAAAGTAGGGAGCAATAAAGAGTTGATGTGCCTCATTTCCCCAACTGGATGACTAACTGATTTAAAAATGGTGTAGAATCTTTTAAAATAAAGTCCAGTTAAAACAACAAAAACATGGTTTTTGAAAGAAGAACCATAACTTGGGTATATTTTGCTATTTTAGAATAGGGTCAATAGATATATGATCAAAGAGATATATTAATTTATATTGTGCTTACATTTTTGTGACAATTGCTGAAAAACTTTTACATTCAAAGACTAAGAATTTTGAATTATACAATTAGGATAATCTTTCACTGATGATCTAGGAATGAATAGTGTCTAAATATCCAACGGCTCATTTTTTTTCTTCACTTCCCCGGTCCTCTATACTTAATGTTCCATTGACAGGTACAGGCTGATTATTTTCAGATGATTTGAAAAGCTTAACTGTGTCCATGACAACTACCATTAACACTGGTAGATTCCATCCTGTTTACAAATGGAATTCCCTAATTTTTATTGTGAACATGAATAACATCCCCCAAATAAGGTGCTCTTCTCTTGGATCTCCACTAGCCATTCTTAAGCCCAGTCTTTCTTTGTTTCTCCCTTTACAATTCTCTTTTTATCATGCCTTTTGGAAATTCTTATCAAGCTCTTCATTTAAGTAATTGATACCCACATTCTGTTAATCTGTGGATATTAGGACAGGTGAAAACTTCTCTTGGATAAAATAATATTCCTGGCCAGGCGCAGGGCTCATGCCTGTAATCCCAGCACTTTGGGATGCCAAGGCAGGTGGATCACAAGGTCAGGAGTTCGAGACCAGCCTGGCCAACACGGTGAAACCCCGTCTCTACTAAAGATGAAAAACATTAACTGGACATGGTGGCATGCCGGTAATGCCAGCTACTTAGGAGGCTGAGGCAGGAGAATCACTTGAACCCAGGAAGCAGAGGTTGCAGTGAGCTGAGATCATGCTATTGCACTCCAGCCTGGGCAACAGGGTGAGAATCCGTGTCTAATAATAATAATAATAATAATAATAATAATAATAATAATATTCCCAGGATGATCTCCTAAGACCCAGTTATTTCATTGCATTCTTAAGCATATTAATATAATAAAAGAGTTTCTTTTTCAAAAGTTTATGATTATTTTACCCAAATTCTGTATTTCCTTAAAATCTCTTTTATAAATGGTTAATACATTAATAGAAGAGTTTTTAAAAATTTGTCGAAATGTGTAGTTAATACATTGCTTCGGTTCTCTCTTGACTTAGCAGCACAGGAAGCTTCTACTTGTCACTGATAATTCAATCTGATTTATCACAAGAGCATATTGTTGATATTTGGATTCTATAAATAGAATTGAAAATGTTAGGGTTATAATACCTATTTGGCTCATATTTCTCTATTTCATTTATTTATTTTATTAAGTCATTTTTTTCTTCTAGGCTGCTTTGTTTTTTGTTTGTTGTTGTTTGTTCCTTTTTTTTTCTTTCTTTCTTTTTTTTTTTTTTTTTTTTTTGAGACAGAGTCTCACTCCATCACTCAGGTTGGAGTACAGTGGTGTAATCTTGGCTCACTGCAACTTCCGCCTCCCAGGTTCCAGTGATTCTCCTGCCTCAGCCTCCTGAGTAGCTGGGATTATAGGTGCCCAACACCACATTTGGCTAATTTTTGTATTTTTAGTAGAAATGCGGTTTCACCATGTTTTCCAGGCTGGTCTTGAACACCTGACCTCCAGTGATCCACCTGCCTCAGCCTCCCAAAGTTCTGGGATTACAGGCATGAGCCACTGCACCCAGTCTGCTGCTTCATTTTTTTTAAGGAAGATAATATATTATTTTTACTTTTCAATCATTTATAAACTTTTCAGATCTCAAGTTGTTAAAGAGAATTTTTAAAAGCTTGTTTTGCTGGTCATGTAATTATTATTTTGTGTAGAAGATAATTATTTTTAAACTATTGAAAGAAAAGCATTAGGTTCCTGAGTATATGAAACAGAAGGAAATGGGAAAAGAAATGATCAGCTCAGGGACATAGATACATTACTGAAAACTATTTCTTGAAAAAACAGTAGCTGTGGAGAAAACAATTAAATTTGCATACTGGGTCCCTTTGCATACTCGGGTAGCATTTATTATGGAATATGATGAAGGAAAACATCAGGTTGATTACTGAGAGTGTATTCATTCTGACCTAAAACAACAGCAACAAAAACATGTGGAAGAAGTAGTTATTATAGTTATTAGGGTTACCAGAGAAGCTAAACAATCTGCAACTACGTATTTTTAATTTTGTTTTATTTTGTTCTGCCTTATGTTTGAAGAGTTTGCATTTGTTTTGAATCTATAGAAAAGGGAGTCACTTTACTTGTGCAGGTGTCCAACACTTAGAATTGCTTCAGAGGAAAAATCAGCTACTTTGCATGATACCTTAAATTGATTATCACTTAATCTTCACAACCATTCTATGAAGTAAATATTATAATCATTAATTTAATGATTAGAAAACTGAGGCTTAGAGAAATTTAGAAAACAGACCAAACTCATAAAATTAACACATTGTGCTGTCAGGACTCAAATTCAAGTCTCCACATATTCATGCCTTTTGTTAATGCTGATGTTGCCATGTAGCTGCCTGTAATATGGTTTAATACTACAAAGTGCTCTCATAGTTAGCTGAGACATCATTTACATAGGTGATACAACTGAGGTTAAGAGAGTTTGTGACTTTCCTAGGCAACACTCAGAGAAGTAGAATTCAAATCTGTCTCAATTTCTTTGGCTTTAGCCTGAATGTTGGCAGAATATAAATAACAAATTCCTTTGGTTTGTGGATCTCTATAATTTCCAAATATTAAATGTTCTATTCTGTTCCTTACTTTCTTTTTTTCTTTAGGTGCCTAGGGGAAAGCAACCATGATGGGCATGGAGTGATTGTGCGAGTTCACAGAAGACAGGATTTCAGAGAGGGTGCAAGAGATGACCAAATATTGACACCGCTTCACCTCTACTCCAAATAATGCTTCTGTGCTACTTTTCAGACATCTTATTCTACACTTACAAGTGCGATACAATGAGATTACAAGAATGTGCTGAAACAGTTAAGTATAGAGATAATTTTTAGGAGTTCCATGTACAAATAGAAAACAATTTTGGTAGTGTTTAGACTGAAGGCAAAGATTGTGGATCCCTACTTGATGGGAAATTAAAAGTAACAACAGTCATGTTGCTATATTGATATCATATTTTTATATCATATATTAACACATTTTTATAACTTCATATCACCTAAATGTTTTGTTTTCTATAAAACCTTTGAAACGTACTTAATTACACACATTAATTTAACTTTGAAATAATAGTGATATTGAGAACACTATCTGAATTTTGATTTTGAACTTTTCAAGCAAGACTATTTTAAAAAGCTCGTATTTAAAACTTCACTAGCTTGTTAATCTAAGAAAAGACCAATTCATTGTAGACTACTAAAGTAGCTACTGCCTTTTCAAAGTCCCAAATCTTTTAAACCTCTTTTTGCCTTCATTTTAGAAACGTGAATAGCAAGACTCAAATCCGGCAGCCTGATTTCTGCAAGGTATTTTTCTCTCCAAAGGAGGTAATGTATTTCTTTTAACAGTCTTTATAATAAGGAAATGTGTGTGGAAAAATATCAAGGGTTAAACAGAGCCCTGCAAATTAGCCATCTGGATACAACAATGTTGTCTTGCCTAATATTTAGTTCACTTGATTCATAGTCTTACAAAGAATCTCATTTTTTAGCCTTTGCAGTATTCCAGTATATTTGACCAATCCTTATGGTTCCTCAAATAGACAGTTCCCTTGAGAGGTTAAGAACTCTGTTGCTAAAAGCTGTGAGAAAGGATGACATTGTATAAACAAACAAATGTTGTGATTTGATGGGTAGGCAGATCATGCACAGCAGAGGCCAAAGAACTTCTACAATTTAAGGAGGAATCATAGCATTCTTCCTCCCATCATTTGCTGGAGGCTTGTCTATCTATTTGTCTGAGGATGTTACTCCAAATCTTTAAAAAAAAAAAAAAAAAAAACATAGGAGGAGAGAGAATAGAGGAAAGGTGAGGAAAAACAGAGAAAGGCAAATAAAAATTGATGCATTCCTATCAGTTTACAAATAATGTTTGAGATGTTTATTCTGATGTTTATGACCTTCACTGTTCTAACTCTATTTAATGTTCTAATTTGTGTTGCAACAATTTCTGTTCATTTGTCCTCTGTTCCAACTGAACGGAACTTGCCACTACTCCCACAGATGTCCTATGCGTTCCTCCCTAGGTGCCTTTGCTCGTGAGTGTACCTTTTTCATATCAATTCCCTCTCCCTAGCAACCAATTCCTATTTTTTTCAGTTGAGTTTATTGAGGCATGATTTATAAATTAGAAAATATATCAAGTGAAAGTTTCAATGAGTTTTGACAAATTATTATTACATTTTAAATATAAAATACATACACAAAAATTTATTCATGATCCTTACAATGAAATCTGCCTTCATTCCCATGCACTTTTACAAACACCCTGAACACAAGGCAAAAACCAATCTGCTTTCTGACATTATAGATTATTTTTGTCCTTTATAGAATTCCACATAAACAGATTCATGTAGTATTATTTACTCTGCTACATGTGGTTTCTGTTCCTTAGTATAATGGTTTTTTCAGATTTATCATGTAGCTGCATTTATCAGTACTTCATTCATATTTATTGGTAAGTAATAAACCATTATATAGATTTTACCAAAAATGTATTTATCAGCCCACATATTGTGAAATATTTGTTTGTTTCCAGTTTCTGATTATATGAATACAGATTCTATGAGCATGCATGTTGAAGTTGTGTGAAAACATACCTTTTGTTTCTCTTTAGTAAATGCATAGATATAGGATTGATAAGTCATATGGTTGGGTTTTTGAGAAACTGAAATAAGCTGTTTCCCCAAGAGGTTGTACCACTTAAAATCCCACCAGAAACTTAAAAGATTGCTATACATATTCACCAACACATGATATTGTATGTCTTTCTGATTTAACTGTTGTAATGGATGCATAATGGCATAACATTGTGGATTTTATACGTATTTTCCTGACGACTAATAGTGCTGAGCTATATTTCAGGATTTTTTTAAAACAATTTATGTATTGTCTCTGTATGAGTCATTTGTGCATTTTTTCAGGTCATTTGTTTTCCCATTTTAAATTTCAGTTTCTTTTTATGGATTTGTAAGAATCATTTCATCTATAAGTAAAAATTTTTTTTTGCTTCATTTTCATCCACAGGCTATATGTGTGTTCTCTAGTATTATTCCACTAACTAGGTCCTTCTATATGTTGAGTAGGTGTGTTGAAAATGTCGAATAGGTGTGTTGAAAGTGCATATTTTTAGTTTTCCTTTGATCCTGGGTGAAAGCATTTAGTCTGTCATCATTAAGTTTAATGTTTAGTTGTTTGCCATGAGTTATTGTTTTGTGCTTGTTGTTTATCATCAATAAGTGTTACATTTTGACCAAGCATATTCTGCATCTGTTGAAATAACTGTATGGTTTTGTTTTTTTTATCTATTAGTATTGTAAATTACACTAATTGTTTTTAATGTGAAACTATACTTGCACTACTGGAATTGTTCATTTGTCAAATATCTTTGAACTGTACACTTGGTCAGGTGGTATTCACATTTTTTTTTGTCTTGGGATTCCATTTGTTAAAATTTTCTTAAGGATTTTTGTTTCTATGTTCCTGAGATATATTGATCTGCACTTTAATTTTAATGTCTTTTCTTCAATTTTTTATCATAGTAATGCTAGCTTCATAAAATTGGTTTGAAAGTACTCTCTTACTTTCTAGTTGTTGCAACAATATGCATTGAATTTATATTATTTCATTTTTTTTTTTTATACAATTAACCATTAGCACAGTGCCTGCTGCCAGGAGGCCATGGAGATGGAACCCTCATGCACGTATGCCATAACAGGACTTATTACACACACACACACACACACACACACAAAAACACCTGCACATATGCCTATGACAGGAACTACGCAAGGAACTCCTCTAAAATCCAGGGTTCCAGGCGGGCCACATGGGTCTAGACTTTTTTTTGTGGGAAGCATGAAACTACAGATTCAGTTAGCTTAAATAACATGAATTATTCAAGGTATCTTCTATTCTAATGTGTTTTGTTAGTTTTGAATTTGTTCGTTGTACTTATGTTGAATTTATTCACAGTACATTGTTTGTAATGGGCTTTTGTTATGGTGTTAATATTAATTGTAGAATCTTTTTTTTCTGAACTGTCTATCTAGGACTTTATCAATTTTTCTGCTCTTTCAAAATAAGCTTTGGGGCACATTCATTTTCCTATTTTTATTTCAGTAGAATCTGTTCTTACTAAAATTATTATTCCATTCCTTCTGCTTATTTTGAGCTTAATTTGCTCTGCTTTTTTTCAAACTGTATTTTAAGATGGAAATTTAAATAATTAATTTTAGGATTTCTTCCCCTTGTAAAGCCATAAATATTCTTCTAGACACTGTTTAAAATTGAATATGTTGCATTTTAATTTCCATTTAGTTCAATATGTTTTCTAATTTTACTTGTAATTTCTCCTTTGACTCATAAGTTATGGGAAACAGTGAGACCAGAACAAGTATTATTTGAAAACCTGAGTAATGGGATAGGAAATCAAGGAAATGTGGTTTGAGTTTGTATATTTATAAGGGCAATAATCGTTCTTTAGGAAACTGCATTAAGAACTCCTGATTAAAATTGTTACTTTTACTCATTATAAATTTTACACATATTTATTTGAGGTTTTCTTTGTGTCAGGATTTTAACTAGATCCTGGGACCACAAGATAAATAAGACAGAGAACCCCTTCTGTCAAGGTGATTTTGGTCTAGGTAGGGAAATGGCAAAATATTCATATAATGCTGTGCAATAGAAATATTTGTATTCTCAAATATTCTAGTAACAATGTTAAGTAAAAAAAGTAGAATGAATTTTAATATATTTGATTTAACTGTATATATATCTAAAATATCATTTCAACATGCAATCAATGTAAAATTATGAATGATATATTTTGCTACTTGGGTACTAAGTCTTCAAATATCCAGGATTCATTTGACAATTATAGCATATCTTAATTTAGACTGGTCACTTTTGAAGTACTCAGTACTCATATATGGCTGATGTGACTGTATTCAACCTCACAGTATTCTTGAAATATACAAAAATTGCCAATTTAGTCCTCTCAGGAATCTTCTGTCTTTATTACATTGGATACACTTCATGTCAGAAAGATTTAAGTAACTGATCCATGATGTTTCAGCAAATAAGTAAAAGAGAGGTGGTGGAAACCAAACGTATTCTGTATTATTTTCATGACCCTTGCTATATGTATAGTATCTAGTTTCCTTGATTCCTGTCTCCTATTAACTCCTGATTTCTCCTAATCATCATTTTAAGTCATATAATCAAAAATGATTTGCTCAAGCATCACTGGGTCCGAAAGTTGAAGCAAAGTGCTCTTACTGATGTGAATATAAGGCTAAGGGCAGGAATGTAATTTCATCTCTCTCTGTCTCTCTCTCTTTGTAAGAGATAGGATCTCAGTATGTTGCCTAGACTGGAGTGCAGAGGCTATTCACAGGCATGGTCATAGTGCACTGCAGCATGGAACTTCTGGCTTCAACCTCCCACCTCAGCTTCTAGAGTAGCTGGGACTACACGTGTGGTTGCCCAGCTACGTGTGTGTGTGTGTGTGTGTGTGTATATACACACATATATGCACATATATATACACACACATATATATGATATATATGTACATACACACACATATATATACATATACATATGATACTATGATGCTTCTCTTTACAATGCTGGTTAGTCAAGTTTATATTCTTTATACTATGTTTTCTTACATCTTAAAAGAAGGGTAAAAGTATATTCAAAGGTGAAGTACTGTTTTTTGGCAGTCCTAATCCTTACTCTATTTCCCTGCTAAGAGTTTTAAAGACTAGTTGGGAGAATTCTACTTGGATAATAAGCAATAATGGGTTATATTTGGTTAAAATGATTAAGGTGGACTTTCCTGTAAATAATTAGATAAAAAAGTTTTCTTTTTATTTATTGACTAAGAAAGTGGGACTGATTGACAGGATTAAGGGTCTTGTACCCAAGCAAAAATATGTCAAAATGTTACTAGTATTGTCTAGGCTTATTTATAAGACACTAAATCTATGTCATATTTTTGAGATTAAATTTCTTGTGTCCAAAGAAGTTTTTGCATATGTATGGATGAGAAATCTGCAAAAACCCATGTTAACAATTAACTGACTTGTTGGAAAAATTTAGACTCATTAATCCACTCACTCACTGAGACATATATACATATTTATTAGGAATGAGTGATTTGAGTGCTGGAATTGCTTTACTGAAGCCATAAGAGTTCTGGTTTCTAACATTATGTCTAATTAGATGTCTAAACTTAGACAAATCTTTTAAACTGTCAGTGCTGTCTTCAGTTAGTATAGTCTGAAAACTTATAAGCCTATGTATGGCCCATGTCCATTGAGCATTCAATAGTGAGACAAGGCTGTGTTTCCTTGCTGTCCAATCAGATATATAGGAAAAAGTATTAGATTCATCACAAGAAGTCTATGAAGAGCTTTGATTCCTAGGTTTCTGCTTATCAGCTCCTAAATCTTGCCATATTTTTAGACAATATCTGATTATTGGCATGTTTTTTAATTTAAACAAGTATTGAAAAATATTTTAAAATAGCTAAAATAGAGCAGTTTGCCACATTCTTAGAAGGAAGGAATTAAATATAATTATCAATACATAATATGTGTTGTATATTATATGTAAATATTTTAACCTCATTGACATATAGTTTTGGTAGAATTCCATCCAACTTCTCAGCATTTTGAAACACCTAGACACTGACTTGTGTCAGGAATGATGATTTCGATGCTGGATTGGAGGCGTTGTTAGCATGCCTCACCCACCCGGAAAGACAAAATTGTGTGTAGAAATTCGTGCTGTGAACTATTTTCCAAGAGGCAATGTAGGAACTTAACAGGAACACACTGAAAGAAACTACAGACCCTTTGAAAGAAGAGGCGGGCTGCAGCCTACACTGTGAGCCAGGCAGAAAACTACAAGTCTCCAGAGTGTGAGGGGAGAGAGACTGCCTCTGTGACACGCACTCCCACTGAGAAACCTGGTAATCCAGACCACAGGGGAATGTCTTAATCCTTCCCAGCACTGGAGCTGATTTAGTGAGTGGTGGGGAGCAGATGAGAAGGAGCGGCATGGGGATGTGCTCTCTGTACACTCCCAGACTCCAGTGGGGATGGAGGAAAGCCATTACTGATCCTGTCTCACAGGGGATGTTGCAGAAGTCCGCCAGTTAACTTGGGTGGTGGTCACGGTTTGAGGGAAGCTCCCAATTAGGATTTGTGATACAATATTGAGTGAAGACAAACTCCCTTGGCCAGAACTGAGAGGTGAGTGGCAAGTGTGCTGTATCCATGGATGCAGGAGCTGGATGCCCCTGCATCATGGGCAGAGGGGAGGGGTGTGCTTTCAAAGCCAGGGTTTCAATCTCAGCAGGGAAGGCTTGTGGCCTGGGGCAGTTTGGAGTTCTCAGTGCAGGCTGCCTAAAATCCAGCAAACTGCTGCTAGTGGAACCCTACAGATGTGAGACCTACCTTGGCAAATACATGGGAGCTGGGTAGGGGTTACTACCACCTGCTACCCACCACTCCCCATGTGGATTCTTCTGTGCAGCAAAGGCAACTCTGCTTCTTTCTGGAAAGTCCCCCAGTGCCCAGGGAACTGTTCTCCAGTCTCCACTGGGGCTGATGCTTGTGCCTGCATGTAAGCAGCAAGAGTGCAGATTTGCCTAAGCCCCCACCTGGCTTTGCTCTTCCACCTGCCCTGGTAGCTTAACAGAAAGGACAGGAACTTTTTGCAGCTACCTGGCCCTGTTCATTGCCTGAGATACCAGGGTACCTTCTTCGGGTAACATAAGGCCTATCCCTTTGCAAGTGTAAAAGTATGCTTGGAAATGACTGAATTTGTCATTGTGAAGAGATCAGCAACTTACAAAAAGTGCAGCACCTTTATTTGGGGTAGGGCAAAGAGAGCTTCTATGGTGGAGTGATGGTGGTAACCCTGGGTTTCTCCCAAGTGGAGTGTGTGGTGATCAAGTATTCACTTTTTCATTGAGCTGAACCAGAGAAGGGAATGCTCCTTAGTTAAAGCTATCCTTAATAATCAAGGCTCCCAGTTAATTATATTTTCCTGTTTCTACTTAATTCCTTGACTCCAAATTTTAAAAAAATATTATTCCTAGTAAATATCTTCTCTGTGTGAAGTATTGTTCTTGGATCTGAGGCTTCAACAGTGGACAAAATAGTATTTTTTTTTTTTTTTTGTCTTATGGAGCTTACATTTAAATAAGGGAGACAGATACTAAAAATTAGGAGAAAATTTAGGTACGTATTTAAGTTAGAAATAAGAAGTACATTTAATAAGAGGCAAAAGGAAAGAGAGTGATGGATAAAGTGTTATTTTAACAAAGGTCATGAGGCAGGAGTCTCTGGTGGGATGACATCTGAGGAGAGACCCGAGTGAACTGAGGAGTGAGAGGCACTGACCTCTGGGGAAGAGAGCTCCAGGGACAGAGAATGAACCTGTATAGATGCTTTTGCTCACACTATTGTCTATGCCCGGAGGGTTTGTCTATTTTCTCTGCCTACCAGTATCTTATTTGTCTTTGAAACTCAAGATTGAATATTATTTCCTCTTTGAACCACTTGTATTTCAAACAATCAATAAGATTTGTTGTCACATTCCAGGCTAATAGAACCTTTTGTTCATATGCTAAAATAACACTTGTTTAATTGCCAAATAATTATTAAAGTATGTGCTTGTGGTTGAGAACACAAAGAATAGGAGTACTTGCCTTCCAGAAGCCAGTGAAATTACATACACTTCCCTCAAGGAACACCCTGAATTTTAATTTTTTGTGCTCCTTATCACTCCTTTATTAGACTGAAAGTAACTTGAGGAGAGAGACTAGGTCTTATTCATATTGATATTACTACATAATTTTAACATGTCCTATGTGTTGCAAAATGGTGTATAGCCTACAAATATTGTGTGTAATATTAATAAAGAGTAATGCCAACATTCTTTCTGTAGTGTCAAGGAGTTGTACATCAGGATATAATTTTAGCTATGAATCTAATTGAAAACTGGTTTTTCCTGCTTAAGGAAATAAGATAACATTCTCTCTTTGTAGCGAAGAAGCAATACTACGCTGAAGAAATTTAATTCTGGCATGGCAGAGATCATGTATAAGACAGTTAGCTCTTAAGGCCTAGTGTGCAGGAAGCATTCTAAAGAGCATGCCGAGGCTATCAAAGCTGCTATGGAAATAAATTGAAAATGCTGTTCTTAAACTCATCTTTAAACAACTGTAAAAGTGAAGACCAAGAATACGAATGTGTTTACAGAAAGGGCCAAATCCAATGCAGATCATTGTAGAACAAGCTTTAAAGAGAAAGACCTGTAGCAAGGCTGCTGCTTTTAACAATGCAGGCTGTGCTGGCTGCACAACACCAGGGAACATCATTACATGCACCACTATGCAAATGGTGCATTCTGGAGGTGTGCGAGGTGATAGCTGCTAAGCTACTAATTCCCTTTCTCCAACAAAACCAAAAGCCTCAGAATCCAGAGTAGAAAGTGACTGGTTCCTTTGTCACCCAGGCCAAATATTTCCTCTGTTTCATTTTTCAGTACAATTTGTAACTGGTATTAGAATATTATTCTTCATTCAAATAGATACATCTTAAAGTACAAAATTCTCTCTTTCCTCAGTGTGCTTAATAAAAATAGCCACATTTTTTACAATTTTACTAAACCTTACATTAAAGATTCCCTATAATAGAATCAATTGCTTCTTGAAGAGAAAGAACCATTTCTTACTATGCAAAAGATGTTGGTGCCAGAGTAGTTAAAAAAAGTTAAAAATAAATTCCTGACAGAATCCCATTTCAACAAAGTTTCTTTCTGTCTTTCGTGCTGCATATTATAGGCATTCAAGAATATTTGGAAGTCACTGGGTTTCATAACAGTTATAGGTGGCTTGTGGCCCCTAAGATCAGCCTGTGTGCTATCTTTGATGATACACTCTAGGCTTGCCATTATCAGGACCTGCTTGCACCTCTTATCTCAGGTTCAACCAAACATGACCCTTTTACCATACTCAAGTCAGACAAGCTGGAAATTGATTCTTGCCTTCATAGAAAATGTCCTAAAATGAAGCACAGTTTTGGATCAGTGCCAGCAGAGTAAATTTTCCTGTTGTTGTTCATGTTTATGTGTTTCTGTGGCCCACTCTCTCAGCCTATTTCTGTTCCTTTCATTGCTGAGTCCTGATTTCTGCTGCCTTTCTTCCTAGACCTTTGAGATTCACTTGTTCCTACAAGCTCTGCCAAGCTACCATGGGCAGCAGTGACTTCTGGTGTCTTAAGCACACGCTCTTAAACTTCAATTCTGATTCACCTTGGGTACTTGATTCTCAACTTAATTGCTACCATCAACCTCCAGAAGTAAGGACAGTCTTACCTCATCTTTTTTTCTTTTTTTTTTTTTTTCTGTTTGTTACATAGGTAGACACATGCCATGGTGGGTTTGTTGCACCTATCAACCTATCATCTACATTAGGTATTTCTCCTAATGCTATCTCTCCCCTAGCCCCACAACCCCGACAGGCCCTGGTGTGTGATATTCCCCTCCCTGTATCCATGTGTCCTCATTGTTCAACTCCCACTTATGAGTGAGAACATGCGGTGTTTGGTTTTCTGTTCCTGTGTTAATTTGCTGAGAATGATGGCTTCCAGCTTCATCCACGTCCCTGAAAAAGACATTAACCCTTCTTTCTTTATGACTCCTTAGTATTTCATGGTGTATATGTGCAACATTTTCGTTATCCAGTCTATCAGTGATAGACATTTGGGTTGGTTCCAAGTCTTTGCTATTGTGAACAGTGCTGCAATAAACATACGTGTGTATGTGTCTTTGTAGTAGAAGGATTTATAATCCTTTGGTATATACCCAGTAATGGGATTGCTGAGTCAAATGGTATTTCTGGTTCTAGATCTATGAGGAATCACCACACTGTATTCCACAATGGTTGAACTAATTTACACTCCCATCAACAGTGTAAAAGCGTTCCTATTTCTCCACATCCTCTCCAGCATCTGTTGTTTCCTGAGTTTTTAATGACCGCCATTCTATCTGGCGTGAGATGGTATCTCATTGTGGTTTTGATTTGCATTTCTCTAACGACCAGTGATGATGAGCTTTTTTTCAAATGTTTGTTGTCCACATAAATGTCTTCTTTTGAGAAGTGTCTGTTTATATCCTTTGCCCTCTTTTTGATGGGGCTGTTTGTTTGTTTGTTTGTTTGTAAATTTGCTTAAGTTCTTTGTAGTTTCTGGATATTAGCCCTTTGTCAGATGGATAGATTGCAAAAATTTTCTCCCATTCTGTAGGTTGCCTGTTAACTCTGATCATAGTTTCTTTTGCTATGCAGAAGATCTTTAGTTTAATTTGAACCCATTTGTCAATTTTGGCTTTTGTTGCCATTGTTTTTAGTGTTTTAGTCATGAAGTTTTTGCCCATGCCTATGTCCTGAATGGTATTGCCTAGGTTTTCTTCTAGGGCTTTTATGGTTTTAGGTCTTAGATTTAAGACTTTGTTCCATCTTGGGTTAATTTTTGTGGAAGGTGTAAAGAAGGGGGTTCAGTTTCAGTTTTCTGCATATGGCTAGCCAGTTTTCCCAACAGCATTTATTAAACAGGGAATCCTTTCCCCATTGCTTGTTTTTGTCAGGGTTGTCAAAGATCAGATGGTTGTAGATGTGTGGTGTTATTTCTGAGGCCTTTGTTCTGTTCCATTGGTCTATGTATCTGTTTTGGTACAAGTATCATGCTATTTTAGTTACTGTAGCCTTGTAGTATAGTTGGAAGTCAGGTAGCGTGATACCTCCAGCTTTGTTCTTTTTGCTTAGGATTGTCTTGGCTATACAGGAGTTTTTTGGTTCCATATGAAATTTGAAGTAGTTTTTTCCTAATTCTGTGAATAAATCAATGGTAGCTTGATGGGGATGGCATTGAATCTATAAATTACTTTGGTCACTGTGGCCATTTTCACTATATTGATTCGTTCAATCCATGAGCATGGAATATTTTTCCATTTGTTTGTGTCCTCTCTTATTTCCTTGAGCAGTGGCTTGCAGTTCTCCTTGAAGAGGTCCTTCACATCCTTTGTAAGTTGTATTCCTAAGTATTTTATTCTCTCTGTAGCAATTGTGAATGGGAGTTCACTCATGATTTGGCTCCTTATTAATGGTGTATAGGAATGCTTGTAATTTTTGCACATTGATTTTGTATCCTGAGACTTTGCTGAAGTTGTTTATCAGCTTAAAGAGATTTGGGGCTGAGACGATGGGGTTTTTATATACAATCATGTCATCTTCAAACAGAGACAATTTGACTATTTGAATACCCTTTATTTCTTCCTCTTTCCTGATTGCCCTGGCCAGAATTTCCAATACTATGTTGGAAATACTATGTTGAATATGAGTGGTGAGAGAGGGCATCCTTGTCTTGTGCTGGTTTTCAAAGGGAATGCTTCTAGTTTTTGCCCTTTCAGTATGATATTGGCTGTGGATTTGTCATAAATAGCTCTTATTATTTTGAGATATGTTCCATCAATGCCTAGTGTATTGAGAGTTTTTAGCATGAAGGGGTGTTGAATTTTATAGAAGGCCTTTTCTGCATCTATTGAGATAATCATGTATTTTTTTTTGTCATTGATTGTGTTTATGTGATGGATTATGTTGATTTATTTGCATATGCTGAACCAGCCTTGCATCCCAGAGATGAAGTCGACTTGATTGTGGTGGATAAGCTTTTTGATGTGCTGCTGATTCAGTTTGCCAGTATTTTCCTAAGCATTTTCATATTAAATTGCATCAGGGATATTGGCCTAAATTTTCTTTTTGTGTTGTGTCTCTGCCAGGTTTTGGTATTGGAATGATGGTAGCCTTATAAAATGAGTTAGGGAGGAGTCCCTCTGTTTTTATTATTTGGAATGGTTTCAGAAGGAAAGGTATTAGTTTCTCTTTGTAGAGAGGATTAGAATTCATCTGTGAATCTGTCTGATCCTGGGCTTCTTTTGGATGGTAGGCTATTAATTACTGCCTCAATTTCAGAACTTGTTATTGGTCTATTCAGGGATTAGACTTCTTCCTGGTTTAGTCTTGGGAGGGTGTATGTGTCCAGGAATTTTTCCATTTCTTCTAGATTTTCTAGTTTGTTTGCATACAGGTGTTTATAGTATTCTATGACAGTATTTTGCACTTCTGTAGGATCACTGATGATATCCCCTTTTTATTTTTTATACTGTCTATTTGATTCTTCTCTCTTTTATTCTTTATTAGTCTGGCTAGCAGTCTATTTTGTTAATCTTTTCAAAAAGCAATTCCTTGATTCATTGAGTTTTTGAATGGTTTATCATGTCTCTATCTCCTTTAGTTCTGCTCTGATCTTAGTTATTTCTTGTGTTCTGCTAGCTTTTGAATTTGTTTGCTCTTGCTTCTCTACCTCTTTTAATTGTGATGTTAGGGTGTCAATTTTAGATCTTTCCCGCTTTCTCCCATGGGCATTTAGTGCTATACATTTCCCTCTAAACACTGTTTTAGCTGTGTCCCAGAGATTCTGGTACATTGTGTCTTTGTTCTCATTGGTTTCAAAGGACTTATTTATTTCTGTCTTAATTTCATTATTTACCCAGTAGTCATTCAGGAGCAGCTTGTTCAGTTTCCACGTAGTTGTGCAGTTTTGAGTGAATTTCTTAATCCTGGGTTTTAATTTGATTGCACTGTGGTCTAAGAGACTGTTATGATTTCCATTCTTCTCCATTTGCTGAGGAGTGTTTTACTTCCCAATATGTGGTCAATTTTAGAATGATTTGGGGTGGCGAGTTCTGTAGATGTCTATTAGGTCTGTTCAGTCTAGAGCTGAGTTCAAGCCCTGAATATCCTTGTTAATTTTTTGTCTTGTTGATCTGTCTATTATTGACAGTGGGGTATTAAAGTCTCTGACTATTATTGTGTGGAAGTCTAAGTCTCTTTGTAGGTCTCTAAGAACTTTCTTTATGAATCTGGGTGCTCCTGTTTTGGGTGCATCTATATTTACAATAGTTAGCTTTTCTTGTTGCATTGATCCCTTTATCATTATGTAATGCCCTTCTTGGTCCTTCTTGATCTTTGTTGGTTTAAAGTCTGTTTTATCTGAGACTAATATCGCACCCTCTGCTTTTTTTGCTTTCTATTTACTTGGTAAATCTTCTTCCATCCCTTTATTTTGAGCCATGTGTGTCTTTGCATGTGAGATGAGTCTCCTGAATACAGCACACCAATGAGTCTTGATTCTATCCAATTTGCCAGTCTGTGTCTTTTAATTGTGGCATTTAGACCATTTACCCATAAGGTTAATATTGTTATGTATAAATCTGATCCTGTTATTATGATGCTAGCTGGTTATTTTGCCCTTTAGTTGATGCCGTTTCTTCATAGTGTTGATGGTCTTTACAATTTGATATGTTTGTGCAGTGGCTGGTACTGGTTTTTCCTTTCCATATTTAGTACTTCCTTCAGGAGCTCTTGAAAGGTAGGCCTAGTGGTGACAAAATCTCAGCATTTGCTTGTCTGTAAAGGATTTTATTTCTCCTTCACTTATGAAGCTTCGTTTGGCTGGATATGAAATTCTGGTTTGAAAATTATTTCTTTACAAATGTTGAATATTGGTCCCCACTGTCTTCTGACTTGTAGGATTTCTGCAGAGAGATCCACTGTTACTCTGATGGGCTTCCCTTTGTGGGTAACCCAACCTTTCTCTCTGGCTGCCTTTAACATTTTTTTCTCTACTTCAACCTTGGTGAATCTGACTATTATGTGTCTTGGGGTTGCTCTACTTGAGGAGTATCTTTGTAATGTTCTGTGTATTTCTTGAATTTGAATGTTGGCCT
This sequence comes from Chlorocebus sabaeus, assembly GCF_047675955.1. Taxonomy (NCBI): domain Eukaryota; kingdom Metazoa; phylum Chordata; class Mammalia; order Primates; family Cercopithecidae; genus Chlorocebus; species Chlorocebus sabaeus. The sequence continues at coordinate 63,358,371 of NC_132924.1, forward strand.
GTCTCGCTAGGTTGGGGAAATTCTCCTGGATAATATTCTGAAGAGTGTTTTCCAACTTGGTTCCATTCTCCCTGTCACTTTCAGGTACACCAATCAAATGTAGGTTTGGTCTTTTTACATAGTCCCGTATTTCTTGGAGGCTTTGTTCATTCCTTTTCATTCTTTTTTCTCTAATCTTCTCTTCATGCTTTATTTCATTAAGTTGATCTTCAATCTCTGATATCCTTTCTTTCGCTTGATTGATTTGGCAATTGATACTTGTGTATGCTTCACAAAGTTCTCCTGCTGTGTTTTTCAGCTCCATGAAGTCATTTATGTTCTTCTCTAAACTGGTTATTCTAGTTAGCAATTCATCTAACCCTTTTTCAAAGTTCTTAGCTTCATTGCATTGGGTTAGAACATGCTCCTTTAGCCTGGAGGAGTTTATTACCCACCTTTTGAAGCATACTTCTGTCAATTTATCAAACTCATTCTCCATTTAGTTTTGTTCCCTTGCTGGCAAGGAGTTGTGATCCTTTGGAGAAGAGGCATCCTGGTTTTTGGAATTTTCTGGCATTTGCACTATTTTTTCCTCATCTTTGTGGATTTATCTACCTTTGGTCTTTGATGTTGGGGAACTTTGAATGGGGTATTTGTATAGACATCCATTTTGTTGATGTTGATGCTATTCCTTTCTGTTTGTTAGCTTTTCTTCTAACAGTTAGGCCGCTCTGCTGCAGGTCTGCTGGAGTTTGCTTGGAGGTCCACTCCAGACTGTCTTTTCCTGGGTATCACCAGTGGAGGCTGCAGAACAGCAAAGATTGCTGCCTGTTCCTTCCTCTGAAAGCTTCATCCCAGAGGAGCATCCACCAGATGCCAGCCAGAGCTCTCCTATATGAGGTGCCTGTTGACCCCTGCTGGGAAGTGTCTCCCAGTCAGGAGGCATAGGGGTCAGAGACTCATTTGAAGAGACAGTCTGTCCCTTGGCAGAGCTCCAGTGTTGTGCTGGGAAATCCACTGCTCTCTTCAGAGCCAGCAGGTGAGAGCATTTAAGTCTGCTGAAACTGTGCCCACAGCTGCCCCTTCCCCTAGGTGCTTTGTCCCAAGGAGATGGCAGTTTTATCTACAAGCCCCTTCCTGGGTCTGCTGCCTATTTTTCAGAGATGCCCTGTCCAGAAAGGAGGAATCCAGAGAGGCAGTCTGGCTACAGCGGCTTTACAGAGCTGCAGTGGGCTCCACCAAGTTCGAACTTTCAGGTGGCTTTGTTTACACCATGATGGGAAACCACCTACCTAAGCCTCAGTAATGGTGGACGCCCCTCCTGTCACCAAGATTGAGCATCCCACATTCACTTCAGACTGTTGTGCTGGCAGCGAGAATTTCAAGCCAGTGGATCTTAGCTTGCTGGGCTCTGTGGGGGTGGAATCAACTGAGCTAGACCATTTGGCTCCCTGGCTTCAGCCCTCTTTCCAGGAGGGTGAATGATTCTGTCTCGTTGGCATTCCAGGTGCCACTTGGGTGTGAAGAAAAACTCCTGCAGCTAGTTTGGTGTCTGCCCAAATGGCTGCCCAGTTTTGTGCTTGAAACCCAGGGCCCTGGTGGCATAGGCACCTGACAAAATCTCCTGGTCTGCATGTTGCGAAGATGGTGGAAAAAACATAATATCTGGACCAGAGTGCACCCTTCTTCATGGCACAGTCCCTCATGCCTTCCCTTGGCTAGGAGAGGAAGTTCCTCAACCCCTTGTGCTTCCTGGGTGAGGCAACACCCCACCCTGCTTTGGCTCATCCTCCGTGGGCTGCACCTACCGTGGCTTGAAACTCGTGGCTTCAAGCCAGGATGACAGAATAAGAACAGCTCCGGTCTGCAGTTCCCAGTGAGATCAATACAGAAGGTGGGTGATTTCTGCATTTCCGACTGACGTACCCAGCTCATCTCACTGGAACTGGTCTTACCTCATCTTTCTGGTCCCTTCCACCTGTACTAGCTTTCCTCGTTCCCCTGAATGCTGAGCACATCAGCTGCTGTCCATCTCCTGGCACTTAGAGGGCAACTTGTGATCTCAGGTTGTCCGTCAGACATCCTGGTGCTATCGGGAGTGTCTCAAAGGTAATTCTGAATGGAGCTACCATGTAGAGAAAAACACTTTGGGTCCTTCGAAAAAAATGGATAACCAGCAGAGTTGTAGAATTTTTGACCTGAGCATGATGATCTAATCAGCTCTCCTCTGAAATCGTAGATGAAAAGACGTGTTTATGATATAGTTTTATTAAGAAAAATTACAATAATAATTTTTACTAAAACAAGACAAAAAAGCAATGTGGAATATTGATTGTAAAGTTTCACAACTGTATGTATATTATACACACAGAAAAGTAAAGTTGCACAACTATATGTATATTTTGATCTCATTTTTAGTGGAAAACTAGACACACTATAAGAGCACGATTATTATGGGCAAACATAATTCTAGGACCTCTATATGTATTATACCATTTAATCTTTATAACTACCTTATTCATTAGATGTGATTACCAACTCAGTTGCCGAAATGAAGGCATTACTGTGAGGAGAAGCTAAGTAACTTTCTCAGATTTGCAGAACTGCTAAGACTAGATTTGAACTCAGAGGGATTTGAACTCAGACAGACTAGCTGCCTAATGGTATGGTATTAACCCTTTGTTACATTGCCATTCTCATACATATACATTCACAGGAAAAGGCCAATAATAGTGTTTCCACTTGGAAACTTGATTGAGAAGTAGGAAAGGTGTGAATGGGATTTTACGTTTCACTAAATATAATTCTATTTTATTTTCATTGATTTTTTCTTCAATTAAATTAAATTAAGAAATGCTATTAAGATAATCAAGGTTTTTTTCTGTGGATCAATTCCTATTCACTGTAATAATTTGTTTTTGATATTCATGAATATATTACAATCTCAAACCTACAGAAAAGTTGCAAGTGTATTGTAAAACCTTTTTATTTGAGGATATGTTGCTGACTTGATGTTTCATAACCTTTGAGTATTTTAGTGTGTATTTTATACAAGCAATATATCTTCTACATAACCACAATAACCATCAATACCAAGAAATAAACATTGGGACATTACTGCCATCTAAACCTCAGACATCATTCAGGTTTCATCAATCACACCAATAGTGACCTTTAGAGAAGAATGATGAAGTTCAGAATCATGCATTGCATTTAAATATTCCTCTTTTGTTTCTTTCCATCTCAGTTTTTCCTTAGCTTTCATGACCTTGAAGTTTTTAAAGATTCCTGTACAGTTATCTTGTAGTATGGCCTTTTACTTGGAGTTGGCTCATGTTCCTCATTAAGTGCGTGGGATGCTGTGATTTTCTCATTGCATTCTATCAACTGGCAAAATATTTCAGTTTATTTCATTTTTGATACTGTTGACTCTGATCACTTCATTAAGGTGATGTCTGCCAGGCTACTGCACTGCAAAGTTGCTAATTTTCTCCTTTTAATTAATCAGTATTTTGTGAGGATGTACTTTGAAACTATATACATATACCATTTCTCATTAAGCTTTCAAATGTTCTATTTATTCATGTATAACAGCATAGACTCATGGTTCTTATTTTAGTTGATGGGTTATCCCACATTAATATTATTATTTATTTTGAAGTTCAAATTGTCCATTTGGTTGGCTCCTATATCCTTTTAACATGCTCCATCTTTCTTTGACAATTCTCTAACTATGGTCCAAAATATTCTGGGTTCATCTTTTTTTGTTTTCTTGCCTTATCCCTGTTTCTGTCTTGGAGAAAGAGCACTAGATGCGTTCATTCCTTAGAGTTGAAAAACATGAATTTTTTTCCTGTAAAAATTTGGGCATCAACTTCTGGATAGAAGTCAAAATTAAAACGATGATCTAAGTAAAGTAGAGTCTATCAAAGATAAGTCTAAACGAGACAGTTTACAGTGAGTTTAGATTTATTCCAAAGTGTTTCTCAAATACTACTTTTGGAAAAGTATTTTACTTCTCTTTTGCCATCACCAAGAATTTTTTCTTTCTGAGGACTTTTGATCTGTAGTTGCAGCTGTTCCAGATCTCAAGACCTCGGGTGACAGTGTTGAGCTAACAACTGTAGACAAATACACAACAAAAGTAAAAATTCCCAAGAGTAAGGGGACGGAGAATGGGCAGATGTAGTCACTGTCTTAGTCTTTGATCCAAACAAAATAACTTCTGTTTCTACTGATAATTTTAAAGATGACTTCAAGGCAGAATTACCCAGGTTGAAAAGTAGTATTTATTGTTTTTTATCGTGACTTGCTACAAAATCAATAAATGTTTTTAGGTAAAAATTATCATATCAAAAAAGTATATTTCAGCTGGAAATAAGAATACAGAAAATAGTCATCGATTGGCTTTCTAAAAACAGGCGAGTCATGAAATGCCAAAAAATGTCTTGGGTGTTAGCTGATGTTAATGCATAATACATCTTCAAGATATTATTATTATTTTATAAGCTATCCTCCTATTAGATATACTCTATCTTAAAATTCTATGGTTTTACTGAGAAATGGTAGATAACATGTTAAGTGTTTTGTAGCTGAAGAAGGTATTCATATATATCATTTCATATTCTCCCTGAGCAACCTGGTGATACAAGTATTATTAGTCTCATATCAGTGTAAATGGAATCTCAGAGAGTTAAAAGATTAGTCCAAGGTACTATGTGGCAGATCAGCAACTTCTAATTCCAAGTTCTCACTTCTCTTTTTCTTACCTCTTCACACCGTTTCTTCTACTTTTTCATTTGACCGTTCACAACTACTTTTTACAAAAATCCCTGGATTTAGTTTACCAGATGTGACACATGAGTCTTCTGAAACTGAACAAAGTAACCTTAAAATATTAATAAAATTACATTAATGGCTTTCTTTTTTGGTAATTAAAGTTTTTTCTTTTTTTCTTAAAACAGGTAGAATCAATAGGCACAGAATTGTCTCATACACAATAAATTATGTTGTATTTCATGGGGCTTTCTAATCATAACAAGTGAAAAATTGTGCTTTGTGGAGCTTTTTACTAGTAAAAGAGAGGTGAAATCTACAAATCAGAGAGAGAAAACTAAAAACTAAAAATAAGAGTCATCATGGCAGACAAGATTCTACAGGCAGAGAGGGCAGGCTGAGATTTGACTAATGGTGAAATTTAGATGTTGATAATTGTTTATTTATTCTAAGTGTTGCTTAGGCTTCTGTTGTGTCAAACACTGTTGCAGCTTTTATAAGGCACTCGTTTGATGAAGAACCAAAGGGCAACTGTAGCGCCATGTTTTGCTTTGGAAATTTTGACTATTTGGGTAGATTATACAAAATGTTTTCATCAACCAATGAGTTAAAATATCACATCTCACCTCTTTGGTCACATTAGGCTCAAGACAGGAGGGGAACGAGACTTCATAGTCTCTGTTTTAATTAAGTGATATCTTCATAGCACTCCGAAATGCTTGGGCAGCTAAACGATAACATTTTCAACATTCACTTTCTCCAAATTGCGTTTTCTATGAAAGCAAGACAAATGAAAGACATATTTTCTTAACCACCATATGCTGCTCAGAGCACCACAGTTTGTGAATTTTTAAGTGAAAATGGAAATTGTTTTTATTTCTCTGATTTTTATTTGCATGTTTCTTGCCCCAAACCTGTGTGTCTTCTGATCAAATGTGACAGATAGAAGTAGCAACCATTTAAGAGTGACATGTTGTGTTACACTCAGCACATCTCTAGTTTAGAGAAATAAAGAACAAAATATGCAAACAGAGGAGGGAAGACTATCATTTATCTTCATTTTCCCCTATAACCAGTTAAAATAAAGGTAAAGCTACATGCTATGACTCCAAATATGATTCAAAAATAAATAAATTAACAGGGTTAGTTTTCTTTTCCTGAACACTCTACCTCAACTTTACTAAACTGCTCTTCTCAACACCCTGTATGAAAAAGAGAAATGAAGAAGCCACACAAAACGGTAGAGAAAGTAGAAATAGTCTCATTTAAAAATCTGATTTGTGTTTTCATCTGTGAATCGGTGAAAAACAAATTGCCTTTGAGTTTAATTTCTTTTTTTTTTTTTTTTTTTTGAGACGGAGTCTCGCTCTGTCACCCAGGCTGGAGTGCAGTGGCGCAATCTGGGCTCACTGCAAGCTCCGCCCCCTGGGTTCACGCCATTCCCCTGCCTCAGCTTCCCGAGTAGCTGGGACTACAGGCACCCACCACCATGCCCGGCTAATTTTTTGTATTTTTAGTAGAGATGGGGTTTCAACGTGTTAGCCAGGATGGTCTTGATCTCCTGACCTCGTTCTCTGCCCGCCTAGGCCTCCCAAGAGTTTAATTTCTTTATGCAGAGATTCAGAGACATCATATGAGTTACTTGGAGTTATATCAAATACTGCTGACCATTTCAGTTTACAGACCCGTTTGATTATATTTGACTCCTAAATCTGTATTCAAATACATCGTTTTCATTTCTATGAGAAAGAAAAGCAGATTAATTATTCCACATTCTTTATTGTATCTAAAATTAGGTTTTGGGGGGGGGAAATATTTTTTTTCCTCATAAATAAATGCATGCAGAAATAAAAACTTCTTCGTTCTTATCTTGGCAGTTTGGAATATAATGCAATTTTGCCTTTTGCATTTTAAAACAGTTTTAATAGTATATCTTACACAGAGTTCCCTTGAAATAAGTTTCTGAGACAAGCATTTGATACAGGTGTGTTTTGGGGAAGGTAATCTCAGAATTATGAGTTGAGAGATGAAGAAAGCAAAATGCAGAAGGGGAAACAAATACAGGGCTATGTAACTGAGTTGGCCATGACTATGAGCAACTAGTACTGTCAAGCAGAAAATTCTGAGAAGTCTTATAAAATCTATGTTAAAACTATCTACTCAGGTGATAAAAGACAAATGCATCTGACCATTTTTCCTGTACCCTGTGGATCAAAGCTGACATTGAAAGTGTTAATTACTCTGGACTTTCTACATGTTTATATATGAGTGCTGATCAGGATGCTACAGGGTTCCATTTACAAGAGTGTCAGAGAAGTTTCACGGCAGAAATCAAGAGGTGCCCACTGTGTTCTGAGGCAAGGATCTGCTTATCACTTTGTACAATACATCTTTTTGACGGGTTCTCCAGAAGCTCCCTCCAGCATCTTATGCATGACGGCTAAGGCTAGTATCATGACATCCTCTTGGTCATATTGCCTTAGTGACAGAGAAACTGTTACCCCAGTCTAGACCTGTGGCCTGAACTTGGAACTATAAAGCGGTATCTTCCAAACACTACTTTAGACTAGTAGGGGTCCATGGCACCCATTAATATAGAGTCTGCAAACATGGCCCATGTCCTAAATCTGGTCTGCTACCTGTTTTATTTTTAAGTAAAACGTTATTGGAACACAGCCATGCTAATTTGTAAGGGAATACTTCCAAAATTCCACTTTTAAGCATCTCCCTGTACTCCTGCCTCCTCCTCCTTTTTCTATTAATTCAGCTGGACAAATTTACTATTTTATTTTCTGCTATCAATTGTTAGTTTCATCTTCCAATTAAAATTCCAGTTCCAGATCTTGTGTTTCATCATTAACATTATTCAATTAGAAAAATCCTTATTTCTTGACATTTTCCCTTCTTATTCACCTGACTGAACTGCAAATCTGTTTAATCTTAACACTTTTTCTATACTACATTTATATCTGAAAAGCTGAATTTTGCTGTAGCAAATTATTCAATCAGGTTATATGAACTACCTTTCAATTTAAACCCACACAGCTGAAATGGGTAATCAACATATTCAGACAATTTTTTATATTTCCCTAATAAGTGAGAATTCCCATTCCCAGGGACAATTGTATTTTTCTTCTCTCTTCCAACCTCTCCAATCCCCTAGCTACTCTCAGATGTTATCTTCACCTTATGTTTGCTTATCAAGATGTAGAGAGGAATTTGATTTAATCTTCCTGTAAACAATCCTGTAACCTACAGAATTTGTAACACACATGCTCTGTTTCTCTTCCTGACACTACAAAGAAGTGTCTGTGGTCCTACTAAAGGCCAGTTCTATACTTGTGACCCAGATTTTCACCCTCTTTCCTTCCTAAATATTTCAGTTTTTCTTGCCTCTTCCTTTTTCTCTCACAACAACAATTTTTCTGCTATACCAAATAATTAAACCAATGTGCTTTGGGTATCTCAAATCTTGCAATAAAAAAAGTACATTTTTGTCTAAAAATTTCCATTGTTTATGCTACATTTTATTCCAGCATTTGCCTTTTTTCTCACCTTTTCACAGAGTAATTTAAAAATAATCTATATTGCCATCTTTGTCCTCATCTTCCATTTTCTTTCAAATTCTCTTTGATCAGGCTTTTGTCCTCTATGCTTTGCTGATGTTGCATTAAATTCCCTAGTGTTCTCCCTGCTTCATTGTTGAATTTTACACGTTGACAACTACCTGATTCCTGACTTATTATCTTGCTTTTTCTGTGATAGTACATTTCTTGATTTTTTTTCTTAACTTTTTGAATGTTTTATTTCTTGGTTGTAAGTTCTATTTTATTATTTCTCTAATATGTCTTTCTATTTCATCTTACCCAGTTGTATTGCTGAAAATACTATAAATTGGGTGATGAGTTCCAAACATATGTCCTCTTGTCTAACTTTTCCCCTGAGTTCCAGATTCATAAACCCAGCTGTCACTTGAATAACTAATAGGCATCTCAAGTTAAACATGTCTAAAATAGAACTTTTTGATTTGTGCCTCTCACCTCATAACATGATTTTCCATCAATCTTTCCTATTTCAGTAAAAAGTACTATTATTCACTCAGTTTCTCAAGACAAAAGAACAAGGACCCTGTCATCATTCTTAATACCTTTCTTTCCCTTACTACCACCCCCTACCCCCGAAACATACACACGCTTAATCCAGTGCTACATCATGCCAGGTCTACCTCTAATATACATACCAAATTTTATTACATTTTTACTTCATGCTTGTGAGTGCCTAATTATTATGTTGAAGCTTATGAGCCCTTGGATGGGTATAATTTTATTGTACATTTTTCAATTGGCTTATGACATTTTATGCCTGTATAGAGAATCTTGAGGTCAGTTTGATTTCTTTTGCTTGTAAGTGATTTGTTTGTTATAGCTGAATGCCTTTAAAATGTTTTTATTTTTGTTTTATTTTATTTTTTTGAGACAGAGTCTCACTCTGTCACCCAGGCTGTAGTGCAGTGGCCTGGTCTTGGCTCACTGAAAACTCTGCCTCCTGGCTTCAAGCGATTCTCCTGCCTCAGCCTCCTGAGTAGCTGGGATTACAGGTACTGCCATCACGCCTGGCTAATTTTTGTATTTTTCGTAGAGACGGGGTTTTACCGTGTTGGTGAGGTTGGTCTCAAACTCCTGACCTCAGGTGATCCACCCACTTTGGCCTCCCAAAGTGCTGGGATTACAGGTATGAGCCACTGCTCCAGGCTGAAAATGTTTATCTTAAAATTTAAATGCTTAATGAAACTATGTCAATGTGTTTATTATTGTAATCAGATATGAAGTCTGGTAATGTCAGTCTATATAATAAAATATATAAATATCAACAGAGCACATATCAACTATATTTTTGGAGGCTAAGTTATTTGTCATCTTTTTTAGAAAGTCATGGATTCACTTTGAGCTATTCAACCCAACTAAATATTAAATAAGGTCAATGTCCTCCAAGGAGAGACAAGGGAAACCCACTCTTCTACCTATGACAGGAAACTGGAGAAAGATTTAGCTGCCATTCACCAGTTAAGGAGAAATCAGCTAAAATTCTAACAAATTCTTAAAGGCCGTGTTTAGAACAGCTGGGGAACCTAAGGAGAAAAAAGGAGTTTTCACTCACTTGCAAGCTTTTCTTCAGCATCCTCAGATTGGGACAAGGCAGAAGATCTAAGAGCCTCATAGAAATGCTGAGGTGCTTGGCAGTTTTGAAAGTGACAGATCAAAAACTTGTGCTCGTTCCTGGATTTACCATTTATACAAAGAAAAATTCTTACCCAACTGGAAGAGGAGGACCAAAACTTTTCACGCTCAGGGCGCAGGCAAAAAATCCATTTGTCCAAGAGAGACATATAAGCAAAATGCATCTGCAGGAGAGGTGTGGGACCAGTTTTTTCCCTGGAAGCTACATTTATAATCCACTGAAATCGACACATAAAGCTCCTGTTCAAGGCCAACCACAGATACAAACTCAGTCTGGATGCCAGTAGGAGAAAGGCCAGAAATGCTAAAAATGTCTAACTTTTGAGATATGGGTTCTTAGGACCTGCCTAAGACAGAAGCTGGACAAAGACAACAGAGAGCATCTATCTTGCCTAAAACAAAAGCCTAGCATTGAAAAGAAACATCAGTCTAACACTGAGGATGTGGAAACTCTTAGCTGTGGCACAGGACTGAAGGAACTGCTGAAAGCTCAGAGTAAGCATAAATGTTGAGAGGATTCTCTAGCATGCCAAACACACACTAAGAACAAAGTAACAGGCAGGCCATCACTGGAGCAATTTGAATCATGATATAAAAAATTAAACTCAAACCAAACTCAACTGGCTACATTAATCCAAACCTTATACTAGGTGTCTAATGATACAAGAGTTGTGCCTGTCAATGAGCAGAAACTCTGTCTTTACCTGCCTCTATTCTTCACTACATAATCGAAAATTATGAAACATGTAAAGCAAGCAAATAAAATGTGATTTATTTTCAAGAAGTGTATAATCACTAAGACCAAAAAAAGGGTGAGCAGTCAAAGACTTTAGAATAACTATGATTAACATGTTAAAGAATGTATTGGAAAAAGAGGACAGCATTTGTTAACAGATAAACAAGGAGTTTTGGCAGAGAGACTAAAACGGTAGGATAAAGTCAAATGAAAATGCTAGAAATAAAAGCTAGAAATGCTTTTAGAAAATGCTGGAAAAATTATCAATAACATTGATAGAGAATTCATGCAGTGGGATTATTAGAAGAATGAACAAAGCTAAAGAATCAGGAAACTTAAATTTATATCAATAAAAATCCTCAAAATGAAACAAAAGAGAAAAAATAATGAAAAGACCAGAGCATCCAAGAGTCATGACGTCAGACTTTTTATCAGAAATTATGCAAGCCAGGCCTAAAGTGCTGAAAGAAGAAACAACCATTCAAATTAAAATTCTATTTTTCCATCAAAAATATCATGAAAAATAAAATGAAGGCAAAATAAAATGAAGACAAAATAAAGGCTATTAGAAAAAAGTTTTTAAAAATTACTAGCAAAATTGAGCTACAAGAAATATTAAAGAAGTTTCTTCAGGCAAAGGATAAAAATTTGGATCTGCATAAATAGAAGAAGGGTGCTTAGTAATGGTAAAATGAGAGTAAATACAAAATGCTTTTTTCTTTCATTACTTATTTTAAAAGACAATCAAGCAAAAAGTACTATATTGTGATGCTTATAACATATAAAATTCAAATGTATTACAAACACAGTATACAGGATAACGTGGAGGAGTTGGAGTATATTGTTGCAAGGTTTTAATACTATGTGTGAAATAATATCATATTGTTTGAAAGCAGACTGTTATATTAAAGTTGTGTGTTTTAAGTGTTAATGAAACTAAAACATTCTAAACAAGTAAAACTAATAAGCTAATAGGGAAAAAATGTGTAATCATAAAAATAATCATTTTTGTGTGTTTCAAAACAAGGAATAAAATAAAAGAGAAAAGATGAGAAAAGCAAGAACATCTAGAAGGATGACAGATTTAAATTCAATCATATTAATAACTATTGAAAAACTATGTAAGTTTATGTTATATGAAACTATGTGAAATATTTTAAATTGCAAATAGAAAAAGTTTGGAATATTAGATTCAAAAATCAGAAATTAGATACTTTTAAAAGAAATATGCTTTTAATATATAAACATAGATATGTTAAAATTATAATGATTAAAAATGCTATATAATACAAACAGTTATCAGAAGAAAGATAGACTTTATTACTATCAAAACAAACTCTGAGCAAACAATATTAGCAGAGATAAATGAAAATTTACAATGATAATGAAAGCAATTCATTAAAAATATATAATAATTGTATGCATGCATGTACATTTCCTTCAAAAATATATGAAGAAACCGACAGACCTGAGAGGAAAATCAGACAAGTTTGCAATTACATGTAGAAACTTCATGACCTCTCTCCTAAAGACAGAAAACCATTAAGAATATATGAGACTTGAACAATATAATCAATCAACTTGACCTACTTGAACAGTCAACCAAACAGAAGAATACACATTCTCTTCAACCACACATGAAACATTCACCAGGAGACTATATTTTCTACCTTAACATAAACTAACAGATATAAAGAATTGAAAACCAAATAAGTAAACTACAGTACATAATGAAAAGATGTTGGAAATATTTCCCAAACACTTAGAAAGTAAAAACACACTTCTCAATAACATTGGGTCAAAGAGAAAGTCATAAGGGAAATTGGTAAATATATTGGATTGAATAAAATTTTAAAATAAATAAAAATGTGTGAAGTGGAGGTATAGGGTTCAAAAAAGAGTTTATACATTATATCTTTATATTAGGAAAATAGGGAAAATCTCAAAGTGAATCTAACCCTGTATCTCAAGGAATTAGTAATTGAACAGAAAAGTAAACCCAAAGGAAGCAGAAGGAAGAAAAAAAAAATTAGAGCAAATATGAATATAACTATTAAAATAATAAAAAATTTGCAAAGAAATGTTAATAAAAGATGTGTACAGAAAACATAAAGCACTATTACAATTTACCAGCGAGAACATGAACACACAATAAGAAAAAATGGAAAAAGATTTGAACAGACACACTAGCGAAGACATAGACAGCTAATAAACATGTAAAATTACTCAATATCATTAGTCATTATGGAAATTAAAATTGAAACTACACTGAGATATCACTTCATATCTAACAGAATGGCTATAAAATGAAAATAAATTCAACAATTCCAACTTCTGGGAATGACAAGGTACAGTGAACGTCCTCATGTGGTATTGGGGGAAATGCAAAACAACATAACCACTTTGGAAAACACTTTTTGCAATATTATAAGAAGTTAAACGCACTCCTATCATATGATTTAGCAATCTTACATCTAGGAATATAATGTTCCTCCAAAAGAAAATTCCTCTAAGAGAAATGAAATCGATTTCCATTCAAAAACTGTTTGTAAACATTTATAGCAGGTTTCATAATTGCCAGAATCTGGAGAGAAACCAATGTCCATCAGCTGTTGAATGGATAATCAAATTGGGGTACAGTTCAATAATGAAATAATATTCAGTAAATGAAAAGAAATCACTACAAATACATGTATGACATGTTAAATAGTTATGACATGTATGACATGACATTAACAAATCTGAATGGCATTACTTTAAATTTAAAAAAAAGTCAAATCCAGAAAGCTATATACTGTAAAATTCTGACATGGTTTGGCTCTGTGTCCCCACTCAAATGTCATCTTGTAGATCCCATAATTGCCACGTTATGGGAGGGACCCTGTGGGAGATAACTGAATCATGAGGTCGGGTCTTTCCCATGCTGTTCTCATGATAGTGGATAAATCTCAGGAGATCTGATGATTTTAAGAACAGGAATCTCCATGAAAAAGCTCTCTTTCTGCCTGCTGTCATCCATGGTTGACATGACTTGCTCCTCCTTGCCTTCCGTCATGATTTTGAGGCCTCCCCAGCATGTGAAACTGTAAGTCCAATAAACTTCTTTCTTTTGTAAATTGCCCAGTCTTGGGTATGTCTTTATTAGCAGCATGAAAAGGGACTAATACAGATTCCATTTATATAACATTCTGGAAATGGTAAAACTATAGCATCTCACCACAGAAACAAAACACAACAAACAAACCAAAAAACCACATGGAGTACTGGATATGTTAATTTCCTTGATTTAGCCATTCCACAGTGTGTGTGTATATGTGTATATACATATATGCATATATATGTACATATATGTATACATACATATATACATATGTATATACGTATATGCATATGTATATATGTATATGTATATATGTATTATATATGTATATGTACACACACACATATACATACAATATCACATCACCATAAATATATGCTATTTTCATTTGTCAATTTAGGAAAACAAATACTTTCAAAGAAACAAAAACTTTCAAGGGATGAGAAATCATATCTGAGGTTGCCAGGAGCTGGAAGTAGGGGAGGGAAATGATTACCAACTGGCATTTGATAACCTTTTGGGAAAATGAAAATATATATCTTCATTATGGTAGTAGTTATGCAAATGTATTTGCATGTCAAAACTCTTAAGGCTGTACACTTATATAGGTGAATTGTACTCCATGTAAAGAAATTACATATATAAAAAAAGCAAGAAAAAATGGGAGAATGTAGGTGGTAGATACAGAGGATTACCGAAAATTTTTTTCCACTTTGTTCTATATTTGAAAGCTTTTATTTAAAATGTTGAAAATTTGGAAAGACAATATTTTTCCAAAACAAAAATCTCTATGTTAAGACTAGGTGTAAAAACTTATTAACAAAGGCAAAAATAAATAAATTTAGCATAAATAAATTGCACAGTGTATTAATCATTTTCCACTCAGAGTCATGTGAGCAATTAATGGACTCTAAATAAAATATATTATAAATACAAACGTGTCAATACAACAATAATATTATAAATATTAATTTATTCGTAAAACTCACATATATTTAACTTAAGAGTTTTATGTAGTATACTTTCCATATATGATCCCTTTTGATTTATGTTAACTAGTAATTTAGGTAAATGACATTACATTATAGATGCAGTAACTAAGACATAGAGCAATTAAGCAACTTGCCTTAGGTGTCTAATCCAGAAACTGTAATTTCAAATCTCATATCACTTGTTCTATATCTTCTTTTACTGAAGGATAATAGATATACAGAAAAATGATTATATTGAAATATAATACATATTTAGAAAAGTGACATATAAAAGTGCATCTCAGTGAATTATTAAACACCTGTGTAACTAGAACTGAGATCAAGGAAGAGAATATCCCCAAAACACCAAAAATAACTTACTTTTAAAAGTGGAGCCAGATTAGAAAATAAATTTTTAAAAACATTTAATTTTGTGGTATTATGCAAAATATATACAGTCTTCTCTTTAAGGGTTCTTTAAATAGTCAACTATTTCACAACATTTCAAATATGGTTTTGTTTATACAATGCTTTTATGCACACAGCTTTGTAGGAATATAGATTTAGGCAGACTAATATAAAAATATTCCCAAGATAACATCAATTGGTAGTCACCATTTATATACTTAGTATTTCTATATAGAAAGATCAATGTATTAATTGCTTTTAGCCATAAGTATATTTAGAATGCATATAACTAATGGGAGTCACATCACTGGTCACAATCACAAACAATTCTTAAGACATTTGCCAAACATGACCAACATGGCCTTAATGTTCCCCTTTGCTTAACTGTAAACTGGTTTCTTTCTGACTTTAGGTCCCTGATCTCCCTTTTTTAGAGTATTTACTTTAGAAAATCTGAAACTGTAAATTCCTTCTCTGCCCCTTTGAGATGCAAATCTTTGCTGGGCTCTTGTGTGTTTTATAAAACAGGAATTTCTTTCTCAAGGGTCTGGGAGCCATTTCTTTCAAATACAATCATTAAGAAAGATAGAGCCTCCATATCTATTTCTGTGAAAGGTTAGAAGCCTAACTTTGATAATACGATTAGCAAACACAGGTGGCCTAATCACATTGACCAACACTGCCTCCCCAAGATCACCTCAATGCTTGAAGGCTGTCCTACCTTTTGTTTCAGAAGGGTTGAGTTCAGTCTGTCTCCTCTATTGCAGTAGTCTTGACTCCTACTGCAATAGTCTATTTCCTAAGTAGAGTTTTCCTTACCTGCTAACTCCCTAATGAAAACTTTTTCTCTGATAAGCACCTATTGTACTCTAGGTAATAAGCCCGGGTCTCACATCCTGGATCTGTTTAGCTAGACACCTAGGCAAATATAAATTAAGGTGATAAGTTTAAGGTCCACATTTACAAATATGCTATTAAAAATAGCTGAGGGAGGAATTTCTCTTTTCCTGAAGTGAGAAAGGCTTTGGGGAAGTTATACAGATTAGAAAACAAAATTGAATCATGAAGAACAAGGAAAAAATACACTAGTATACATCATACGAAGACAATTCTAGGCAAATGAAACTATGAATGGCAATATGTGCAGAGTTCATAATACATTTGGGGAATGTTAAGAAGTCAAGAGTTTTTGTAACATAGTATAAATTTGTTGTTTAATGAAAGAAATGAGAGTTGGAGTGGCTGGGAAGACTGCCTGTTATTAAGTTATGAAAATGATTACAAGTAATTTTAAGTAATTTGGATTCCAGGAATTGGGAAGTCAATAGAAGTACAGTACGTAAAAAAGTGACCAGGCGTGTGTTTTTGAATGTTACTAGGCTAGCAGAGTAGGATTAATTTGCTGGTAAACTGGGTCTCCAGTAGGCAATGTGGAGAAGAAAAAGCACAGATTTATAGAATTTACAGATTTCTCTGGTATAAATACTCCCACTGTGGCTGATTTCAAGTTGCCAATTGTTTAATAACCAGATTTCAGAATTCCTGAATTTTAACAGTTGCATTTTTATGAACCATTACATCTTGTTCTGAAACACCACTGGCAGAAGAGGAAGAGAATAAGGTTTGTCTAGGTGAGGTAGATGAAGTTACAGAGTCATAAAACAACTGTGAATGTGGGTAGGAGGAAACCAAATCAAAACATATTTCAGAAGTAAAGCTGATAGATCATGTCAGAAATACTATTCATATTATAAAGAGGCTTCTCTTTAAGGGTCTTTTAAGTGGTCAGCTAATTACAGTTCAATTAATGTGTGTCAGAGATCAAGTAATGTTCCCATAGTTACCCACCTTTTCAGTGTCAGAGCCTGGATTTGAACACAACCTGCCTAATTCCAGAGTCCCATATATAGGATTAGGTGCTCATCTCAGATTCATCTGGAAAATGAACCTAATGAGGTTGTTCTAATGATAATACATATATCCAAAGCATTTAGAACAGTTTTTGACACCTATAAATGCTTATGAAATTGCACGTATATTATTAATATTGTAATTACCATTATCCTTGTTTTTATCACAATTGTCATTATGTCTGATTGAATAGGTTAGGGGGGTTATGACACAACAAATCATGAGCTCCTAGTACAAAAAGCAATTTTCTATGCTTAAAAAGTTTATGACTGGGGGAAAATAATACATTTAAAATACTGTGGGTTTTGAATTCTATTTCTTAATCTTTTTTCTCCTAGTATAAACTAAGTCTTATAAATGAAACTACGTGGCATGGAATATCAGCTTCCTTTATATCATCACAGCATGGGATAGGCTTGCTAGGTGATGATAAGCTCATCAAACATTCCTCTATGTTAAAAGCTAAGATATTGGCCCTGTAAACATTAAATCTTATTCTTCCTTGTCCTGATAAAATCAGGAGTAGGATTAAATTTTGAATCATGCTAGTAGTGACTTGTAATCCTCAAGCTGCTAAAACCTCTATTTTTCAAGGAATATTTCACAAAGGAGACTGACACTAGTCTCGAGCCCAGCTTTGACCACTGAAGATGATATAACTTGGGCATGTTGCACACCACTGGACTTTGGCATCTGTGTAAAGCGTTAGCTTCTCTTCTAGTGAGATAAAAACTTTTAAATCTATTTACAGAGCAAGAATCTTTTGGGCCACAGCTTTATCGCCTCTGGTGTTTTGGACCTACAGATAAATCACTCATAAGATAGAAAATTTTTGGACTCTAAAATAGGCTGCAAACTATTTAATTTTAAAAATTCAATAACTGCTATCAAACACACATGATGAAGATGAATGTATCTCCTGCAATTTTCTCAGTTGGCACACCAGAGAATACCTGAAAGACAAGGTCACTGGAGCTGGGATTGTGTTCACACTTTTGAATTTAAAGTCCTTGATAAATAAAATATCTTTACTCAAAATTGAAACATATAGTCATGAACAAGTATTAGCACATAATAAAGCAATGTTGCTGACTCTGGGCAATTTGTAGAAATATCCAATGCAAATCAATGCCAAAGGATGCAAGTCACATTAGTTATTGTGGGAAAATAGCTTCATTACATAATTACACTCTTTTTACATTGGTACTTTTAATATTTATTATTATTTGTCACCCAAAGTGTTAGCCTTGGCATACACATTCACACTGTGAAAACAAAAAGCACATAATCGTTACTTTGTTTTGACAAAAAGTATATACACTACAGTCTTTATAATAAAATTGTGTTCTGCATGTGAGCACAAAGGGGTTTGCAATTGAAATGTGATACCTCAAAGGAAAATCTATTTAAATTCTGGCACAGAGGACAGTTGAATTTCTTCTCTCGGCCAACTCTTGTGTGGTAAAGTCAAATACTTTCCCTATCTTTGTGTGAACTTTGATTATGCCTGTTTAAAATAAAAGGGGAATTCACATTATGAGAAATTGTATGAGGTATAATTTTATATTCCCTTTTGAATCTCTTTAACTGCCCCAAATTGAAATTTTAATGCCAAACCAGTGGAAGTAATGGTCTCACACGCACTGTGGTAGAACTCTTTATACCTCCTAGGTATGAATCCTGTGTGCACCACGAGGGAGTGGATTGTGATAGAGATAGATTTGAAAATATAGTGAATTAGTAGAAAATTTGAGATACAAGTCCAACAGATCAGAAAACAATTGCCATTGAAAAGATAGCTTATTACTCAGAGTTTCTAAAAGCAGGAGGTGTGTTACATCATGGGGGATACATCAGAGGTTGGTCATGCAGCAGAGGGATGGGAAGGAGCGTTAAGGGAGAGGACTTTATTATGGCTTTGGTGGGAAAGAATAGGTGAGGCAGCATAAATAGATTTAGGATCGGCTGGTTAAAATAATTTCAGTGGGCTCTAGAACAAAGGAGGTATTTCTAGTTGTCTGGTTCCTTTGCTGTGGGGGTGATTAGAGCAGATGTGAGAGTACAATAAATGAAGTGGTTGAGAGTGAACTCTGGAGTAGCTGGTTTGTATTTGAAAAGTGCCCTCACAGAAGGAGGAAGGGGAGGGATGAGGAGTGAGGTAGGAAGTCAAAGCAAGGTGATTTAGACATACTATTGGGTTGTCCAGAACAAAGAGTGTCTAGCATAGGGCAGATGTTAAATTATCAAGTTTACAAAAGCTACAAATAGTTAATACGAGAGAGATGATTTACTGTAATACAACTAAAGCATTTAACATGTAGTGGGTGCTGTTGGTGGCCCACCTGGACTTCCTTCACAGAGTTGTTGAGCCAGCATTTAATGCTGTGAGGACTGGCTGCTAGGAGCTCACAGCTTTATCATTCTCTGGAGGATTGCCCTAAGCCAGTGGTTCTCAAATTTCAAGATACATCAGAGTCACCTGGAGAGCCTATGCAATCACAAATTGGTTGGCCCCACTTCCAGAGTTTCTGATGTAGTAGGTGTCATGTCTTACAAGTTCTCAGGTGATGCTGACCCTGCTGGTCTTGGGACCACACGTTGGTAACAACTGGCCTAGATTGACAGAAATAACCTTCTCCAGAGATTCTTCAGGGGTTCCACCCTCCTGGGTCAATGACTGTACAAGTCTTGCTTCCTTGCCTTAAATCAGGGCACTCTGTGGAGCTATTCATTCTCCAGAGATCCCTTGGGACCAGGCTGTGGCTAGGCTGCCACTGACTCCTCACCAAGTTGCTTCCTCTATCCAGTACTGCTTGCAACTTCACCAAGTTGCTTCCCCTATCCAAGACTGCTTCCCTACTGCTAATTGGGGTTCCCCTTAGTAAATCACCTGTGCAACATACACCATTCTGTTTCTGATTTTAGAAAACTCAGACTATGTGAAATACTTTTACCAAAAGTATGTTTTTATTACTGAAACTACATCCAAGAATTACTTTACTATTTTAGAGTTTTGTTTAGTTCTCAGTATTCCTACTGATTCTGAAACACAGCAATGGTTTGGAGAGTGGTCAATAGTAAATAAAATGCACCAAATGAAAATTATGTATAGCAAAAAGTATATATATACAATTAAAAATTAAGGCAATGGGCTATTTATTTGGAGAGTTGAATGTGAAAAGGGAGCTTAATTAGTTTTCTTTGTCAAGAATATTTAGTGTCTATTCACTGTTGGTGTTGTTCTTATAAGGCAAGTTAAAAAGAAATTTTCCTGCCTTCCACCACTTTAGATTATAAGGTGTTATCTGAAAACAAATGTACATTTTGTGAGGAGGGGACAAATTCATTCAGTGAGTATCACAGGCAATATGTTGACATCTAAATTAGCTCCCATAGCTGATTTGTTTCAATTAATAAAATGTAATTAAATTATATGCATGAATGAATAAATAAATTAGTATATATTTAATAATATACACTTGTCACACATTGGGCTATTCACTTTCTCATACTTTATTTAATCTTCATGATGAAGGGCTCCAAACAAGTTTCCTGAAAACAAAAGAAATTCTGCACATTTTTAAAGCGAGGGTAAAGAAACTTGGTAAAGAATAATTGCTATTTTCCTCTCAATAATATAATATTGTTAGGCAATTTCCATGAGTTAGCATATTATTGAAAAATGATTAATATCATGCCTGCCACTGATTTTGACAAAACACTGCAGACTGTAGGTCTATCTCTACCTCACACTATTCCAAGCTTTGAAACAGGACTTACCGCAATTTAATTCTGATTCTGGTAGGAAAAAAGACAAGTATTTTTTATTTGCACTTTCTTGTTAGAAACGAGAATATATGATAAATGAAAGAAATGGAAGAAATGATGTGAAAAAGATTTGATTAGAGCTTCTTAAATCACTATTAAAGAAAATTTATTACATAAATTATCACAAACCCAGGAACCTGATTAAAAAGAGATAATTTTGTGTTTTAGTCTCATCTGACTTTTCCATGAGGCAACATGTTGTCATGAAAAGAACAAAATACATGTTATTTCAAATTCTAGTTTTCCCACAAAACATCTGTTTGATTTAAATTAAGTTACAGTTGCTCTGGGTCTCTTAAAATCCTCATCTTTAAGTTGGTGATGATTATGCCTATCTTGATAGTATGGTTGGGAAGACAAATGAAGTAATTTATGTAAATTTATTTACAGCATGGCCAAAATATTGAAGGCTCACAAAAATATTGAGTTTCTCCACTTTTAATTCTATACCCACCTTCTTCTCTTTCTGAACACATATGCTGTGCTCCAGTTAAACTAAGATACTACCACCTCTAAACACATCTGGTATTATTCAGATTATCTGCTTCTTTATACCTCCTACTGTTCATCTTATTTGGTTTTCTCTCTATTTCATCCAGTCTTTATAAACCAGATATCCTTATTCTCTAATGAAGTGAGATTTTTTCCTCCTTTGTCTGTCCAAAGACACAACTCTCATGACATTGAACCTGTTTTGCCATGCATTCTTCTTGTACACACATTATTTCTTGGATATTATCTAGTGTGATGTTTTATTCTGCCTACAGTAGGTGCTTATCATATGCATCCCAGAAGTTATCACAATAAATAACATAATAACAATTTGAGTGGTTATTGTTTTTTCTGCCTCCCACCATATATTATAAGCTCTTGAAAAGTACTATGTGTTTCATCTTTCTATTTCTGAGTCCCACTTCACTGGTATATTTCTATTAGCATATAAGAGTTACGCAATAAATTTTTACAACAATATATGAATTTTCTATTTTACAGGCATATACAAGAAGGCTTCAAAAAGATCATGACAAAATACAAGTAAAAGATAAGCATAAAAATAAACTTTATTTTTCAATATAAACTCCAAAATAAAAGTAAAAGATAAGAATAAAAAATAAACTTTATTTTTCAATATAAACTCCATCAAAGTAATACACTTTTATAAGTGATGATACCAGCCATTTAGTCCATCTCTAAATAACTGAGGATCCTGGGAAGTTAACCATGTCAATGCTGTCTTTTTGACATTATTAACTAAAGAAACACAGATGCCCTTTAAAGATTTCTTAACATTAGGAACCAAAAAGAAGTCAGAAGGAGCCAAATCAGAATGGTGATGTGGTTGCCTAATGATTTCCCATCGGAACTCTCGCAAAATTACCCTAGTTTAATGAGTGGAATTAGTAGAAGCATTGCTGTGGTGGACAAGGACTCTCTGGAAAGACTGTCTCAGATATTTTTCTGCTAAAGCTTTGGCTGACTTTCTCAAAACACCCTCATAGTAAGCAGATGTTACCGTTCTTTGGCCCTTCAGAAAGTCAACAAGAAAATGCCTTGAGCATCACGCAAAATAAGGATTGCTATGACCTTTGTTCCTGACCAGTCTACTTTTGCTGTGACTGGACCATGTCCACCTCTTGGTAGCCATTGCTTTGATTGTGTTTTGTCTTCAGGATCATATTGGTAAAGCCATATTTCATCTCTTGTTACAATTCTTGGAAGAAACACTTCAGGATCTTGATCCTACTTGTTTAAAATTTCCATGGAAAACTTTGCTCTTGTCTACAGTTGATCTGGGTGCAATGGTTTTGGTACACATTCAGTGGAAATTTTGCTCAGTTTTAATTTTTCAGTCACAATTGTGTAAGCTCAAACAATGGAGATGTCTATGATACTGGCTATTGTTTCTGCCATGAGTTGCCAGTCCTATTCAATTTGAGAACCGATAAATATTTTTTTTCTTGCAAATTGATGGGATTAGTTTACCACTGTAGGCTTCATCTTTAACATCATCTCAACCCTTCTTAAAATAAGTTTCTATAAACTACTGATTTATATGGGGCATTTTTCGCATAAACTTTTTGTAAAGAATCGATGAGTTCACCTTTCATCCACTCAGGCTTCACCGCACATTTGATGTTTGTTCTTGCTTCAGTTGTAGTAGATTAACGTTGCTCTTATAGAGGCTCTTTTCAAATTGATGTGTTATTCTTCTTAATGTCTCAAACTATATTCTGTTCAGACATGTTATAATAAGTTAGCAGGAGTTTATTTTGGTCAAAAAATGGAAATCCATACACACTTTTTTCATAATACACATTTTCCACAAATATTTTGAAGATCACTTATATATCCAAGCCTATGGTTTATTCTGCCAATGAAAGAAAGTTTCATATGTTTAATGATTTAATAATTAACATTAGTGATTGTAATCTGAAAAAGGGACATTTGATAACATACTTTCAAGCAATGATGGGAGGGAGAGCAGTTATTATCCTCTATCTTCTCTGTGAGATAGTCATACATGTAGTTTATCAGGCCATAGGTTATTCAATCCCCAAAAGGTAACTTATAAGCTACAGTCAGGTGGAGTTAGAAATACCCATCAAATCATTGAAGTTAGCATTCCCAGACACCTTCATCTTAACTTATAACACTTTTTCCTTTCTCTTGAACTTATTCAACCTCTGTAACTACCTTTGCTGGCTTTTGCTTAGTAGATTTGACTCTACTTCCCTATGCTTCTCACTATGACTTGTCATCCTCATTTGGATCTTTGGATTACTTTTTTCTCCAGAGTGAGATTACTGTGTTTTGACCCATGTTGATACTCAATGCTATGTTGTTTTCCATTCGTCTTTTTTTGTACTTATAATACACTAGCCTGACTAATCAATTCATCTTAGCATTATAGCCAGAAGTAATTTTTTAATGAAAATGACCCTATAAAAATATGGATGTGAAAGATTTATCTTTTCTTTTCCCAGCCACAGCAAGACTCATACTAGGTTACTTGTGTCTTTGTCATCATTTTGCCACTTTATTTATTTATTGCATCTGCAACATTGGAGATGAGGAGTAAACTTTTCAATAGACATCCTAGGGAACAGGAACTGTAAGATTGTATAGAATTTCCCCAGGTCTTCATAGGCAATACATCTAGAAACTAATTCACAAGAAAATTTGAATCTTCATTTGTCATGTAGAAACCATGAAGAAACGCCTGCACAAACATTTTGTAAACATGCAAACTATGGTTATGTTTCATAAATCACCTATAGAGAGGTCACAGGAAATGGCAAGCAAGGTTCCCAAAACTTGAAGCAATCAAAGTTCCCAAAACTTGAAGTAGGAACTCCTCTAATAGTATTAAGTAGAAAATGGGAAACTTGTGGACAGGTAATAGAACTCACCTCGCCAAATTTCTGCCAAATTTCAAATGGAAAGAAAGTGTGACTTTTTAAAGTAATGTGAAGCATATTAAATTTCTCAATACAAATACTGACTCCAAAAGACCACACATTTTATTGCTGGAGAATATGGTAAAAACAAATTGTTCACAAGTGTTAAATGGAGAGTTGAAGCATATAACCCAATATTTTAAGCAAAACAAAATGGATTCACTCAAATAAAATATGTTAGTGGATTATGTTAACATGGCCTAGGCAAAACAAAGAACAAGGCCAAGGTCATAGAAGAAAAGTCTTAAATGGGATGAGAGGGCAGAGAGAAGAAGGAGATGATGCAGTCATACTCAGAGATAAATTACATAACCTTTACATAGAACAAATCCGGGCATACCAGGAAAACATCACCAAAGAAAAGAAAGAAAACATAGTGTCCCTGTTAGACAAACACACACACACACACACGCACACACACACCCCAACTTCAACAAAACAAAGTGACCCATTTCCAATTTTGGGCATTCTATGAGCATGATGCCAAATATTCCAGAAGGTTTTGTTTCCATTGCTCTGCTTAGCTTTGGCTTTGTAGTCAGATTGTCTGGGTTTCATTTGGACTTGTCGTTCTTCTAATAAAAATATATACTCTAATCCCTGAAATGCAAATTGTTTACATGGTCATTGGGGAAACATACCCTGCAGATGTTTTTTTTATTTCATCTAATTAGAGATCACTTTCTCTGTGGCTATAAATATGATGTTTGGATGAAAATAATTCTGTGAGATAAATATTTTTAAGTTGTATTTACATTGTAATTTAAAGTATAATAAAAAAGAAATGTAATTGTATTTTTAAATAAGAATAAAGCTGTCTAGCTCTTTATTGAAATACATTTTAACTTTGTGAATTTATGGGTCTTACAGCAAGGCTTGAATAATACATAAAAATTGGACTTCACAATTTGTTTAAAATTTAAAATCAAGATGCATTTTGCTTTCAACTCAAGCATTAGTAGAGGAGGCAAGAAACATCATTTTCTTAACTCTGAAGTCCAATTCCATGGCTAATCAAGGTTGATTGATTGGAGATGTCAAAAAGAGTGGCAGCTGATATCCTCCAGTCTGCTGACCTTGCGTTTCAGAAGACAGATTAAACCAGGCTGTCTCTTTCTAAATTCAAATAGATTGGGGAAAAAAAAATCTGCCTTGATCCATTATGGGTCTTACACTTAATTGATCTTTGACTCATTCCTGCAGCTGAACAACTTAGTGTCACTGACACGAATACTTGTTTACAAAACGGTAAACGAGGGTAATTGTTCATCCTCAACTTTGAAACAGAGTAACAACTTAATAACCTAATGAAAATAAAACAGTCCTCAATCCAGCAGTATCCTATTTATTTATCTCCATTTAAAAATTATTGGTAGCAGGAATGAGTTGCAAATATTGGTATTCTCCACATCCATATACTTCATGAAATATTTTGCTGATAATTTTTCAATATTTAATTTAGGCAGGAATTTCAGTTTGTCCCAATGAAAAAACAACTCCTGTATATGACAAATGTACAATGACTATACACGGCTTACCACTTTTTGGTAAAATAATGAATTGTTTACTACTTCAAGTTACATAACGATTTTGGATAGCTGTAGCGTTTACATTCATTTCCAAGGCCAATTTTCATGATAAGAGCAATTATTAAATATTTGGAGATACAATTTTGTTGCAAAATTACTATGAATAAGTTATCAATGTTCTCGCATGTGCCATAGTTTTATTTCTAGTAAATTGAAAGTAATCATTAATATTTTATCAAGATATGTTTTAGTTGTGAAATTTATAAGAATAGTTTAAATGTATTTGCTTGATAAATAACAGAGTAGATTTTCATTTGATGGATTTATAATCGGAGCATAACACAGATAGTCCCCAGTTTATAATGGTTTGACTTTGAATTGTTCTATTTTATGATGGTGCAAAAGGCGTATTTATTCAGTAGAAACTGTATTTCAAATTTTGAATTTTGATCTTTCCCCAGGCTAGGGATGTGTGGTACGATATTCTTAAGATGCTAGGCCACAGTTGTGAGCCTTAGCTTCCAGTCAGCTACAGTCATGAGCGTAAACAACTGACACTCCACAGTGTACTGTGTCATGAGATGATTTTGCCCAACTGTAGGCTACGTAGTGTTCTGGGCACATTTATATTAGGTGAGGCTAAGCTATCATGTTTGGTGGGTTAGGTGTATTAAATACATTTTTATTTATAATATTTCAACTTAAAATGGGTTTATTGGAATGTAACCCCACTGTAATTCAAGGAACATCTGTATATTTATCCTCCCTTTATAAAGTATTATATGTGATGGTAAACACACTGATAATATACCACGGGAATTTATCCTTCATCTCAAATATCCTATGTAGGAACTCATTAATTTGTTGCCTACTTATTATTTTCGATTAGGAAAATAAATTTTCTCTTAAGAAATTCTCAAGAATCCTTAAGTATTCAAATACTTAAATATGGTAATGGTAATGGAGAGAGAGAGACAACAAGAGACAGTGAGAAACAGAGAAAGAGAGAAATATCTCTAACCTGTGTTTGTGCTGTGTTGTATAGTCATCTTATTAAATTTCATTGGATCTAAAAGAATTAGATCCAATAAAATTTGGATACAAATTACAAAATGCACTATTATTTTATGTACCAGCATTAAAAAACTCTGCCAATTAAATTGTGACACAATCTGAAGATGCCAGTATTACAAGATGCATACTGATATCAGTTATGTAAATGCGGAAAACAAAGGCCATCTTAGACTAGATGAACTATGGTAACTGGTTATTGGAGGTAACACTATCACACACTCCTCAAAATGATTCATGCAGCCAAAATGAATATGAACAAAAAAACACACTATCCTGATTTTCCTCTTATTTTACTCATGACTTAGTCTCCTTTCATGAATCAACCTCTTCACTTAGCATTTCTAAGTGCTCCAACGTTCAACCCTTAGACTTCACTTCTCTGTCTACTTTCACCCCATAAGTGATTTTACTTAATCTCATAGATTTAAATATCACCTATATGGTAGATGGATGAATCTTCAATTTGCAACTTCATCCTGAACCTCTCTCTGATCTGTATATCCAACTGCCAATGTAATAATTCCACTGCATGTCTACAAGATATTCATAATTCTAGACCTAACATAGAACTCTTAGTTGCTGCCATCCTTTAAGTTCTTCTAAATTCATCACGTAGCACTAGCCATCCAGCTGTTTAGAGAAATTTAAGAGCTTTTCTGGATTGTCTTCTCAAGCTCCACATTCACTTCTCTTAGATCTAACTTCAACATTTGTTCAAAACTGGTAAATTTTTAACCCCCTTGACAATCTCACCCTAGTCCTAAATACCTTCAGTTTGCTCCAACACTGTCATCTTGAGCTCCCAACTGGTTGCTCTACTTTTGTATTTTCTCACATTCTACACAGTGTAGCCAAAGAGGTATGTCTGCAAAGCAAATCTGATCATGCTCTTTTCCTGCTCAGATATTTTCATTAGCTTCCAATCAAAGTTAGAAAAGTATATGAGTATATATATATGTATATATATATATATATATATTTTATGGTTATGAAGTCCTACATTATATCTGACTCATGGTTACCTATTAATACTATTTTGTGCACGCATGCGCGCGCGCACACACACACACACACACACACTCCCTATAACCCCACTAGACTTGGGTCTGCTCATAGAATGTAATTTTATCTTACCATTCCATAGCCATACCACTGACTAGCATATAATTAGATGCCCATTGAATACTGATGATTAACTGAATAAATGAATGAATGGATGGATAAAACAGGAAAATGCTTTGTAAATACCAACTCATTGCCTTATCTCTTTCCACCACTTTTCTGTTATGTTGGATCTGGTAGAATAAGATGTGTAAACGTGTCTGATGTTGGATGTAGAAGAGCTGAAAGTTTATAAAGATGAAAGGCTTTCGGTGTCTGTCCAAGAATACAGATATTTTGGTAAGGAACTGACTTGAGACTATTGGTGTTTTCAGGTCAGCATTGTTAACTGTAATATAATGGTCAGTTAGAGTATAAGCTTTTTAAAGTCCCTGACTAACATTAAAAACAAGGCATTCCTAATATCAAGCACTCTTCAGAGTGTGCTTTCTCCTTGTTTGTCATTCTGACAATTCCGAAGTTAATAATCCGCCACATATCAAGGACTAAGGCAGGGAAGTGTCTACCAGGCGTTCAAGGAGATTGCTGTCCTGACTGCTCAACCTAAGGCTAGGAATTTGGTGTCAAGGCTCTTCATTGCTGCCTGGCTATTAGGCTAGTGAACAGCAGAATAACTGTTGGTACTGAAATTCATCACAGGATGCTCTTTCCAAAACTTACACTGAGGCAGTCAGTGAAATCAGTCTCCGTAGGGCAGAGGGTCATCTGTCATTTTGAAAGAAGCTTGTGTGAGCTCTGAGGCTCTGAAGGGGTTTCTTTAATATGAAATATTTACGTGAGAATGGGGATTCAGTGTGACTTTGGGCCTGTGGAGCACATTATGGCACTATTTTCCCTGAAAGGCAGAATGTTGGGTGGTAAGTAAAGCAGTCCAGGATTCTGAATCTATTCTAGTCATGTGATTTTCTGTCCTCACGATTCCCATTTGATACTGTGTGCTCCTTGTTCACTGCTGTGAGCTTGTCACCCTTAAGGGGATTATTAGCAAATGCACTGTGAATGGAGAGATACCAATTATAAAGGCTTTGTGTGATGAAATGACCATCTCTTCTCCTTTGTAGGAATTATGTCTTATAATAGTTCTGTGTTATTAAGCCAATTTTATATTGAAAACTGTGGTCTATTTTTAAATCCTTTACTTTAGGTGGAGATGAGGATTCTGAAAGTTTGAGGATGTATGTGGAACTAATGACCCTAGCTAGGGATAGCTGAATACCTCAGTTAGTCTCAGGATATGTTAGTCAAGAAAGAGAAAACAATATATTCTAAGAATTTTGTGAGTTATTACAAGGAGACCAAATAATAAATATTAGTGGAAGGATTCGTTTGACAGAAATGAGATGGCTAGTCAGGATCATTCCTCAGAACATTTAGGAAGGTCTAGGCTGAAAATGAACTTAAAGTAATTGTAAAAGGAACTATATCTAACAAACAAACACTTTCTCATTTGAAACTTAGGGATAGTCATGGAATAACGGATGATTCACAAAATTCTTGTGAAAACTTAAAAAACACACATAAAAGTACCCAGTAAATTGTGAATGGTAAAACAACATTCAAAAGTTACCTTTTTGTTACTTTCATTGAGTGTATAAGAACCTTAATTATTGCCATAGCATCCAAAGGTATGCTGAACTTCAACTTGAGAAGAAAATAGTAATTAATTGGACACTTATGTGGATTTAGAGCATCAAGCATAGTCTGTATCTACATCTATCTATCTATCATCTATCTATCTACGTATTGATTGATGATATATCTATTCATCCATTTCTCTATCTTCCTGAAGTATATACAGAGATATTCCCTTTACCTGTTTCTTCTTGAAATATAGTAAGAGGTATGTGGTCAAGAATTGGTATATGATCTAAAGAGAGAATTGCACTGTAGGTAAGCCCACATAATAAGACTTAATAACTCAATATAAGGATGTATTTAGAATAGAGAACACTTATTTAGGTAAATGTCTCTAGGAGACACTGGTAGCCTATAGCAATACTATCCAACTATATTTCTATTAAGGGATACATATAAAAATGACAATCTGTGTATGGCCCACAGGTCTAAAGAATGAGGTTTCTCACAGATAAAGACAACTGGCTAGATGATTAATGGCACATAAACTCTGCCTGGCAGCCTAAAACCTGAGGAGATAAAAATATTGGAACACGCCGCTCAGAGATCTCTAGCTTTAGGTGTGGAAACCATTAGATCCTGGCAATTTCAGTTACTAGCTTAGGGAAGTGACTAAATCTTTCTGAACATTTATTCCCATGTGTGTAAGACTAGGATAATCATCTTTTCCTTTAGGTACCCTATATCATCTATACGAGGTTCAAATAACGTCGTACCTGGAAAGATTATAATAAAGTAAAACACATAAATATTTGATATTAATACCAAAATAATATGGGGTTTTGCTTAATTTTTAAAGTTTGGATGCAACTGAGCAACTTGGAGTAGTAACTGTACTTAAAAATAAACAAGTTGTATAATGGAAAGTAGTAAGATCATATTGGACAGGATGAAAATAAAAGAAAATGAGCATAATTTTATTAATATGTTTGTTGTTGCAATTGCCATCAAATGAGATGAAATTCTGCTTTTAAACACAAAAGAAAAATGTTTTCCCACACTTAAAAACATAAAATTTCTGCTCTTAGCCATATTATCTTTAAATGCCTAGATCTCTGAAAGTCAATCCAGAATGTACTAGGCTGAAATGCTGCATTAGTATCTGTACCCTGTGCCCTTCCGAGGGGACAATTTCTCTCTTCTTCAGCCAAATGTTAAATTAAGGCTTTCTAAAGAAACCACGTTGAAGTGACAATATAGCTCACACATTACATAGTCCTCTGTTAATATTCCCATTCAGTTGTGCTGAGGGCTTTTGGGAATCATAAAGTACATTTTCTGAATAAAGACTTACTATTTAAATTTCTCCCTACCTTTTCTTACAATACCAGCAAAAATAATATAAAAGAAAAAAAATGGGATAAAAATTCTGCTTAAACTTCTCCCAAGCTGATCTGGCTGAAAAATCTAGCAGGGGATGGTCTGATGGTTAAGATTGATGAGC
Source organism: Chlorocebus sabaeus (assembly GCF_047675955.1). Lineage (NCBI taxonomy): Eukaryota > Metazoa > Chordata > Mammalia > Primates > Cercopithecidae > Chlorocebus > Chlorocebus sabaeus. The sequence goes on from NC_132924.1 coordinate 63,389,579, forward strand.
ACTGACTCCCTAGTTGAAGATCAAGTCTGTCTCATTTGTAATTTTCTCAGTACCCTTGGCTAAGGATGAAGGGTCCTAAGGCTGAACACATCTGCTTCCACCCTTGGAGCCAGTGAGAACAACCTCTGCTCTAACTAGGCAGACCCTCTTTGCCAGATGATAAAGGAGAAAAAAAAATGTATATATATCTATCTCGCAATGCCACAGTATTGAGGGTGAAGAGATGTGGCCTGGTATTATTATTTCATTTTTAAGTTCGTGACAACCATACTTTAATAAATAAATCAAAATGCACTGTTGTTCAAATGTCGATGGCTCTTAGGAGATAAGGGAGAACATTTTCACTAATAAAAGCAATGACAATTTAATTGTTATGTATGTTAAATTTTAATTTAAGCTGCTATTTTATCATATGTATCCTTGGTATATTATTTTGAATTTGTAGCAATAAAAAATAAATTAGGCAACATATATGCAAAATAATATATTATTTTCCATTGCTTTTAAGTTCTTTAAATAAGATACAACATACTTTAACTGAAGGCAATTATAATAATACATATATAAATTTGGTTCTCTCAGGGCCCTGAGTAAATGATAAAATTAATTCAATTAAATCTACTCCAAAATTATATATTAGCAAGGAAGAAAACCATGGATTATATAAAACCGACCAGGGGACACTGTAAAGACAAAACATAACACACATGTGGTGTCAAATATTCACAGTCAGGCACTGTTAGGATCTTATTACTTTGTAAGACTCTTGGATCTTCTTTTGCAAGTTACTTTGACATCTTTCTCCCAAGTTACCAGAGCATAATTTGTCACTTATTCTAACAAAATAGAAAAGAGATCAAATTTCAGTCTGATGCATACAACACTGCCTTTCTAAACATTATTGCCTTTATTCTCTGTGTGTACAGGTATGAGTACAAAGAAATACAGGCTGTAGGGGCCTTATTTTGATGGGTGTCAGGCTTAATGAGAAGGGTTATTTGTTAGTTTCCTCAATTCTATGTGATTTAAACATTTTTAAAAACCACATCTGTCTTCAGGATTAATGCATTTGCAAAACACCTATGAAGATGTAATTAGAAAGACATTTCCTATGACCATTCTTAATATTCCTTTATCTTCCTCTCTTTTGAACTTCCGTTTCTTTCTTATTTTTTCCATAAAACATAGTTTTAGATGGATTCTAGAGAAAGTGATTGGTATGACAAGATAAAGAAGAATCTTTGGAAATTCTAAAATGGGAGTAGAATCCAGGAAGGAAGAAAGACCAGGTACCCAGAATCAAAATGTAAGAAACCTGTGTTCTCTAGCCATCCAGAATTTTTGCTTAGGTAAGCATATTCTGGAACACTGATTATGTTTTAGTTTAACAAAAGAGATAGTTCACTCCTGGAAAAATAGCAATCCAAACTTACAGGATCTGCACAGTTACCTGCCTTTGTGAGAAGCTGCATTCTTCAAAGATACAACATAGACAAAGATAAGCAAACCCAAGCTCCCTGAAGAGCCTAATCACATAACTGACTTAGAAGCAACTTTCAAAGCTGCCAGGGAAACTGAAAAGCCTGCCAGTGAGTCAGATCCTGCTGCTAACAAAAGGTCTTTCAAAGGCTGGCATCTGGGTCCTGTGATTGCCATTCAGAAAGGGCTGTCGGGATTTCGTGCTTTATCTCTGGTGATCATGTGCGCAGACCATTACCAGGTTATTTGGACTGTGATGACGGTTGTCTTGATTAATGATGAAAGCCTGTCTTGTGATTTCACTTATAAATAAGATTCTTTTAAGCTGTCCTTTTTATTTATTTACAATTCTGCTTTGACTTCAGCATGTATTTTCTCTATGCTATGAATTGACTAAGCTCTCTCTTTTCCACAAATTGAGAGCTAAAACTAAAAACCTAGCTTTTTACACACTTATGACTGGGAAATTTCATGTACAATGAACTTCATATCCTCTCTTATACAATATGGTTTTGAGAAAGCTCTTTTTTATCAATAATAGATCCTCACATTTGTTTTACTTAAAAATTTATTTAATTTACCTTCATAAAGCAACTAGTATCATGCAGTTACTGGACATATTTATATTTAAAGTCATGAAAAAGACTATTGCCTCTCCCATCCACCCCATCCACCTCCCTAGCACCACCACAACACTCCCAACCATGTTCCACGGTTAACACGGTCTCTCATGAAGAGCTTTATGTCAGTATTGAAAATACTGATGCTGCTTTTTAGAAAAATGTTTCTTCTAATTTATCACAGGTTTGACTAAGGAAGTTACCCATGCCGCACTTCCCCAGTCGACGCTCATTCAGTCACCAATGGAGGCACCTTGTGGGTAACTCAGTCTACTCCATTCTGCATGATTCACTACCGCCTTCACCTTGCTTCACCTCTTCTCTAGTGATTCCCATTATACGGCATCCTTCTCAATCGTACATAGTCAGATAATTGCATACCCTTGGAATCGCTTCACAGCAGGTCCTTTGGTCCTCCTTCAAGTGCATGTGCCGTTAACCATTCAATCGTTACACAGTCTGCCTGCTCCTAGGTCTCAGTTTTGTCATTGGCTATAGAACAGGCTTCTCTCCTAAACATCACTGTGCTGTATTCATCCATTGTGGTTAAGCAATTATGGTCATGATATTAGCCACTTTGTGGTTATTCTCAGAGGCTTCTGTAATAATCTTCATGCAAGTATGCAAAATTCAATATGAAACCATATACGAAATAGAGAAAATGCCACCTGAACACTGACACTTTTCTGAAGTTTTTTTCGTTTTGTGATTGGAAGTATAATTATTGCACACAGACCTATAGAGTAGTAGAGAACAGATTTTGAAGGGATTACTGATTGCTAAGGTATTTTACAAACTACTATCTGAATATAAAGTTATAGCCACGGGAAGTCTAAATATTATAACTGTAGCCACTTATTTATCTTTTAAAAATTGTTTGAAATGATAACTGAAGTTTTGACTCATATTTAAAAGATAATTAGGACTGGAGATGTGGTTGCTGCCACCCTTAATTAATGCCCTTCATTTTCTGACCTCTGTGAGTTGACAACTAATAGACCACATAGACCTGAAGCAAAGCCTACTAGTTGACAAGTGTCATCCCTTTTCACAAAGCATCTAGCCAAACTTTCCATTTTAAGAGGCAACTGATTAGGGAAAAGAACTTACATGTACAACAGTGGAGGAAATTTATATATAATATTTAGATTAACCCAATTTCTAATTCTTAAAATAGAAATAAATGGTTAAGGATAATTCAGCAAATGAAAAAAATTAACAGCAATAAGGAGAAAGACTAACAGAATAGCTAATTCAAAAGCCCAAAAATTACAAAGGTAATTCAGGAATTAGAAGATAATTTAAAAATTATATTTGATATATAAAGACAAATTTATAAAGTAAGAATCAAATGCTATAAACAGACAACATTTAGAGACCAGGAAAAAGCCCTTTGAAATAAAAGAAATACACACACACATAACACATACACCCAAATATAAGTCTGGCTGAATGCAAAATTCAAAAACTGAAAAAAAAAAAGATTTTTTTTTATAGAAAATTAATCCAGGAGGTTGTTTTTGATTTTACAGGCTCATAGGTGGAAGGGAATTGCCTTGTCTTAGATGAGACTTTGGCCTGTGGGTTTTTGCATTAATGCTGAAATGAGTTATGACTTTGGGGGACTGTTAGGAAGCCATATTTTGAAATGTGAGGATGTGAGATTTGAGAGGGGTTGGGGTGGAATGATATGGTTCGGCTGTGTCCCTGCCCAAATCTCGTGTTGAGTCGTAGCTCCAATAATTCCCATGTGTGTGGGAGAGACCTGGTGGAAGGTAATTGAATCATGGGGATTGGTTTTTCCCATGCTCTTCTCGTGATAGTGAATAAGTCTCACAAGATCTGATGGATTTATAGAGGGAAGCTCCCCTGCACTTCTCCTTCTGTACACCATGTAAGACATGACTTTGCTCCTTCTTTGCCTTCTGCCATGATAGTGAGGCCTCCCCAGCCATGTGGAACTATGAGCCAATTAAACCTCTTTTCTTTATAAATAAATTTTAAAAAGAAGAAAATATATTAATAAAAATATTAGAAAAATGGATAAAAATATTTCATAAGAAATATTTGAATTAATTTCTCATTGTTGAAGAAAATAAAAAATCATTAGGTTGTATAGTCCTCCAAGGGCCTATAGAAAAAAAAAATGAGGAAAGGTCCATATATTGATAGTCTTCTAAACTTTCAATGGAAAAAGTTTAAAAAAATTCCAAGACATTGTAAAAAAGTTTTCAGAGAAATATGACCTGTCACTAATAAATGTACAACTATTCAAGTGGCTAGACTTTGATCACTAATGTAGTATGAGTGAGGACAAAGAAGCAACATCTTCTAAGTTTTAATAGAAAATAATTGGATACCAGCATTTCCAACCACTCAGCATTAAAGGTTCACAGCACACAAAAGTCATTTTCAGACAAGAACACAGAAATATTATCTGAGTTATTCTTTCTAAGAAATTTATTTGTGGCTGTACTCCAGCAAACATGATGGGAGGAACTAAGAGGAACACATGCAATAGTACAGTTGTTCTAGGAATGCCAAGAAAAGTATTCAAGAATGATGGCTCTGGAATGGGCCTAGAATGAGAGAGACACAAATAACAACAACAAATAAAAATAATATATAACACTAATTACAGCATCGTTTGTGGAAGTCACTGATCTAAGTACATTAGAAGTCACTGTTCTAAGTATACTCATGTAAACTGAATCCCTCTCATCAGTCCCAAGAGTAGGATTACTATTATTACCATTGTACAATGGGGAAATCAAGACACACGCATAATTCAGATGACTTTCCCAAGTTGTGGCACTGAATTCAAGCCCAGATAATCTGGTTTCTGTGTCTGTAGGCAGTCAGTGGTTCTGAAAAAAAAGAAAGCCTTTAACGAGATTGAAATAAAATCTATTCAACCCGAAAAATTTTGGCGACGTGATTAAGAAGATAAATGCTTCTTCTTTCACAGAAAAAAGATACTTCTGTCACACAGGGGAAAAAAACAGTCATGGTATTTGAATGAAGGAGAATATAATTTGACATATTGTTGGTATGTTCACAGCCTTCAAAGGAAATTGATTATTGGTTTCTGAGTTGACTTGAGAAATTAACAACAGTTTATCTCAATCCTTTCCTATCTCTTCTGGCTTTCAAAAAACCAAGTTAAGCCTTCTTTGCACAAATGATTTAAAATTGAAACAAGTCTTACTTATTTGGGTGTTTTAGACATAAAGCTAAAAATAAAATGTCCCAAATGTCACATTAACTCTTCATCCTTACTCTCAAGGTAAGAGCTTTTCTTGAGGATTTTTATCTCAGCATGAATGTGTTGGGAAATAAAATTAATAGTCATTCCTCCTGGACCGTAGTTAGTCAGATTCTGGCCACTGTTTTGACTGAGTAGCTTGTTCTTGAGTGAGAAGTTGTAAGGGATAGGGATAGGTCTCCTTGAACCAATTTAATGGGGCAAGCTGTGCCTCCAGAGCCAAGCTTCCTACTTCCTTTTCTTAGAGTGCGCTAAGGTGCCTAATTCCTCAACAAACCACAGTCCTCTCCAATGCTGCAGAAACAAGCCAGTTCCTGATTTCCCTTCTTCCAGTACTACCATACCAGAAAGGGAAGACAGGATCAGAAGCATGGATGAGGTGCTTATAGTTTATGTTTTTTTTCTTTCACTCCCAGAACCCAGTCTGAGGAAAGAGCACACCATTTTTCTTAATTGCCTTTTCTGTTTTATGGAGACAAGTGTAGTTGTAGCAAAAGTCAAAACAGTATATCTGGATTTGATTATTTCATGGCAATTTTGTGTAATTTTATATAAAATACATAATATAAATACTAAAAAGAGTACTGAGTCTTGGTTGTAACAGTATTATCATTTTTAAAAATTTATCTGGTTCATGTTGGTGTTTGAATAAAAATAAATAAAATTAAAAAATTAGTCTTGATAATTTTATTTAACTTCATGGTCTTAATCCCTTTGTCTTTAAAATGGTGATAATGCGTGTTCCACCAACTCAAAACATAGTTATGAGGATGACATAATTTGGTTGCAAATGCTTTTTATAATGCTAAGCACTATATAAAAATAAGTTTCAATATTTCATCAGTATATTGGGGTGTAATATTTCTTTTGAAATTTTGATCTTTAGATGTGAGGTCTTCTGATGCCACTAAGATAGACTGGGAGCTATGGGACTTTGGAGGGAAAACAAAGTGTTTTGAAATGGTGTTAATTATCTATATTCTGTACTATTAAAAGTTTGATTTTTGTATAACAATTTAAGTGAAAATGGTTAACTTCCATTGTTACCGGCTTACTTTTACATCTGTAGTCCCCAGTCTGTTTGCAATGGATTTGGTAAATTGAGTGAGTAGAGTTCTGATTCTTTGTTGAGTACTGGAATAATTCCAGGCCCTAAGATAACTTGAGTGCTCTCTTTTTCTATGAAGTATCTTTCTAAATTATTCCGGGGGCAATTTAGAGCACATATTGGATTCAGAAAGTGATCCAGGTTAAGCTGTTCAGTGAACAGTGAAATGCTTTTCCTTGCTTTAAAAGCTTGAAATATCCTAGTTCCTGCATACAGGTAGCAACCTTCTTTACTTAAGCCTGATGGCCAATTTCTCTTGTTATAGTTTCTAGTCTCTAAAGACCCAATAATACTTGTATTGCTTTCATTGAAAATGTTAACCCAGTTCCTCTAAGTATTATCCTAGACACTGCTCTTTTCTCCACATTTTCTATTTTTATTCACTGGAAGGAACAAACACTATCTGTGTTTCAACATACATTCGTATGGCTTTTTGATTATGAGTTGATGAAAGTTTCAGATAGATTCTTTTTTATTCAATATACTACTCTGTCATCAGAACTTAATTTCATTATAGTAGTAGTGAGGGGCAAGTGAACATTTTTCCTTGTATATCTACTATAGAAATGTAATGCAGAATTCAGTAGAAGACTGAATAGAATAGATAAATAAACTTATATATTTAAGAGTAATCAGAATAAGGTTTTCCTATTATAGATTGTCCACATCTATAAATATATTTGCATATAAATGATTTTCGATAAGACTCTATAATTGCACTATATAATTTTCCCAATTAAGTTACATTATTTTTCAATTGTTTCTTATGTTTCAGCATGACTAAGGTGGGGTATGGGTGTGTGTATGTGTATGTAGGCACCCTTTGAAAGTATTATTATTTAGCCTCTGCCGTCAAATACAGGAACAGGACTGTGATATTATTTTCAGCTAAAATAATGTATGTTAGCGTTACATTATTTTCACAAATGGGTAAATGTGTCACATTCAAAAGCCTCCATTATTATACATTCAAGAAAGGAAGCAGTGGTCACAAGGGGAAGTTATTGTGCAGCGTTGTCAGCCATTTATTTTATCAGATGTCTTTAAAATGCCTATCAGTTCCATTTGCTTGTCTGCATGCAGAGCTCATGCATATAGTTGTGCCTCTCTGGTGGTCAATTTTGTTTGAAGGTTATACATTTCCTTTGTCAGTCTACTCTCCTTACCTGTTTCCTATTATCTTTGTGTGACTGATAAGTTCTGTTACATTTTTATCCCTAATACCATTAGAAATAAATGATTTAATTCACATTAATGAATTTCTTATTGGAATACATTAGATAAGCAACTCTCTAAAGGAAAGTGACTTGTACATTTAATTGAATCTGATAAAGAAGTTGAAAAATACCTTTACCAAGTTAATTTCTTTCTCTATTATTAATTCCCTACTTCCTCACAAATGTATCTGTTGCAAGTTAAAACAAAGGACACAAAATCAAAGAGACATTAATACAAGGGTTAAATAATAAGCCAATATCATGTCCTATTCCTAAGTTGCATAGGTATATTATAGAAAAATAGCTCAGAGAGAATACATTATAACATTAACAATAGTTATTTCTGTCCGGGCGCCCAGTACTTTGGGAGGCCGAGGCAGGCGGATCACAAGGTCAGGAGATGGAGACCATCTTGGCTAACACTGTGAAACCCCTTCTCTGCTAAAAATACAAAAAAATTAGCTGGGCACGGTGGCAGGCGCCTATAGTCCCAGCTACTCCGGAGGCTGAGACAGGAGAATGGCAGGAACCCGGGAGGCGGAGCTTGCAGTGAGCCCAGATCGCGCCACCGCACTCCAGCCTGGGCGATGAGCAAGACTCCATCTCAAAACAAAACAAAACAAAACAAAAAAACAAACAAAAAAAATAGTTGTTTCTGTACCATAGTTATGTTGACAATTCTAATTTTATTCTCCATAAATTCTACTTTAAAAACACTCAGCAACAAGTACTGATCAAGATATTTTTAAAAATTAATACTTTCTTAAATTTAAATTTTTAATAAAAAAGTATTTGAAAATAAAAGCTTACATAAATGCTACAAAAACAAACAAACAAAGAAACAAACAAACAAAAAAAACCATGGCTGCATAAAATCTCTGATGTCTCCAACTACATATATCACAGAAATCATAGCATATCTATTTTTAAATTTTGTTTTACTATCATTTCATTTTAAGTTCAGGGGTACAAGTGTAGGTTTGTTACATAGATAAACTGCTGTCATGGTGGTTTGTTGTACAGATTGTTTCATTACCCAGGTATTAAGCCTAGAACCCATCAATTATTTTTCCTGATCCCCTCCCTTCTGCACCCTCCATGCTCAGACAGGCCCCCAGTGTGTGCTGTTTCCCTCCGTGTGTCCATGAGTTCTCATCATTTAGCTCCTATTTATAAGAGAGAACATGCAGTATTTGGTTTTCTGTTCCTTTGTTAGTTTGCTAAGAATAATGTTCTCCAGCTCCATCCATGTCCCTGCTCAGACAATGCAACTACTTTTTTTTTTAACACACGAATAGATGGGTTCCCAAAATGTTAAATTATTTTTCTGTTGTTTTAGTGGTTAAATCTAGGATTTCTAACCTCTCTACAAAATGTTTTAAACAATAAAATCTTCCTCTTTTCAGGAAGACATACTTTTGGAACTACCACTACACCTTAAATAAGGTTAAGAAAAAAATTCATGATTTATATCTTACCTGTAATTTCTTTATTTCTTTTCCTTCTTGATTTTCATGCTCAAATAAAAATATCCATATTTGTCTCCACCATAACAGAGAAAAGAAAGAAATCGCACTGAATGAATTACCAATTCTTCAACTATTCTTATCCACTTACCCCTCTGGTTAAACAGCTTTCCAAGTTGTTTCCAGCTGTGTGAAGTAACTGGCAATAATTAAGTAACACTGGTAATATGGGAGGTAAAACCTATGTTGTTATGAACCTTAGAAAGAAGAGGTTGTTTAACTTTCTCTAATTGCTGGTTGCAGCTTTCTTAAAGCTGGAATTGTTAAGTCCCGTCTTATTTTCATTTTAAGAGAGCTCGTCAGGGTAAAAAGCCAACCCAGAAGCAAGGTAGCACCGAGAGCCAGAGTTAGAGTTAAACTCCTGATAGTATCATTTAACCACCTGAATCAAAATATGTCCGGAACATGTACACTCCTGAGAGTTTCATTTACTGTTCCTACACATTTCACATTTAGAGTTAAGTTCATAAAAGGGATTTTGTTTTGTTTTCATCATTTATTTTTTAAAAAATCTTAATAATACAGGGATTTTATTGTCAGCTTCTGTGTTAGTTTTCTTAGGGTTGCTGAAACAATGTGCCACAAACTGGGTGGCATACAACATAAATTTATTGTCTCACAGTTCTGGAGGCTAGAATTAAACAATCAAGGTGTCAGCAGGATAGGTCCTTTGGAGCGTCGTGAGGAAGAATCTGTTCCCTGCCTCTCACCTAGCTTCTGGAGGTTTCGTGGCAATCTCTGTGTTCCTGGGCTAGTAGAAGCATCACTTCAATCTCTGCCTCTCTCTTCATATGCGTTGTCTCTTTGGGTGAATCTGTCTCCAGATTTTCCCTTTTTATTGGCTTAAAGTCCACCCCAATGGCCTCATTTTAACTTGCTTATCTCTATAAATACCTTGCCTCTGAATAAGGTCACATTTTGAGATACTGGGAGTTAGGACTTCAACGTGTGAATTTTGGAGGGGTGCGATTCAACCTATAATAGCTCCAATCTGAGATCCAACTGAGCTATTGATATTTCTAACCTTCAAAGAAGTACCGTCCAGAGCCTAGAAATGGAATTTCAATATCCAGCTATAAGAGGTATAACCTTCTACTCTGTCACATATTCAAGAGTGACTGATTCTGTTACCCTGAAGGCTCCTCTCTTGTTTTTTTTGTTTATAACTCTTTTTCATTTCCATGTTGGCTCCTCTCTGTTCACTGTCCCTTGCCATGGAAATGTGGTTCTCCTGGCATCATGGGATGCAGGTAGGCATAGTGTCTATGTGAGTTTTGGGCCACATTGCTTGGTGAACTTTAGCCACTTGCCCACCTGAGGCAGCTACTCTGCCTTGGGGCCCACAAACTGTCTTTGTATTGCGTGAGTATGGACTTTCTTAGAAATCAGTCCTGTCTACCAAAAGTACTATTTCCAACTCTAATTCTTCCTCTAATGTCATCACCTTTTGGTAATTAGAGTAAGCCTGATGATCTCTTTCTTCTCTGAACTTTCATCAAGGGTGACTTTGTGTTTCCCATGTGAACCATCCCTCATTCTGGCCCCCCAAGCAAATGAGTCTGCCATTTTGCAGTCAGAGTTAGCAATTGCACTGCTTGCTTGCCACACCAGCAACTTCTCAGTCATCTGTCGGATGGCAAAATAGGTCCACTGGACTTCACTGTCACTCACAATCTGATTAAAGGAACGAATATTTATTTTATTAGTGGAACATACACTTTCCTTCCTTCACTGTTCCGCTTTGAATTTCTCATCTTTCCAAAGCTCATACAAACCAACCTTGTGTACATACAATCAATTAAAACCTTGAGTAAGAGTAATAGTGTAGTTTTGTCAGAGACTGCAAAACACTTTAAAGACACTGCCTTTTAGTCCACAAGAAGTATGCAGGAAGGATATACTATTGTGTGTATGTTTTGAATGGAGAAATAAGCAACTTTTTTTAGTAATTACTATAAACTAGGCACAGCTTCAGGTATTAAATATGCATTGATTTATTTAAACCTTACAAATAGCTTATGAGGTAGGTATTATCTCATTCAGTTAGGATCTTTGCAGGAAAAGAATGGCTCAAAATAAGATAATACAGAGACTATGACAAAGAAACAATGCTGAGGCACCTAGGTCAGCAATTTTGTTAAGCTATTTCACCCTGAGAGCCAAAGGGACTAAGAGAGAAGATATGTGATGAGGCCAGCGTTGGAGCCATGGTGTGGGGTCAGTTGGCAGGTGCTGTAGTCCAGAAAGGTTGAAGATGCTATCAAAGACAAGAAGGAGAAAAGAAAGACAAATTATCTCTCTGAAAAACTGATTCTTGACATTATGCACATCATTTCTACTTACATCCCATTGACTGGAAGTTAGCCTTGGTCCCATGCCTAGATGCGAGAGCTCCTGGGGAATTTAAATTCCATTGTTAATTATCAGTAGTCACGTACCTAAATAAAATATGGGGAAAAATTATATTGGAGGACCAAGGGGAGTTGTTAACATACTACTCATTCACGGAAACTGAAAATAGGGTGTGGTAGAATCTGGCACTAATTAGCTTTATCAATTTGGGAATCTATTAAATCTCTCGCTTTTACAGTTTATTATTTAAAACAAAACAATTTTAATTCATTTACGATGATGCTCGATACAAACTATTTGCTGATTTAATATGCTTTGAGAAAAGTGAGTAGAGTATTGCGATCTAATTTCTATGTACCAAAATGTGCTACTTAAGTGTCTGTCCTTAAGGATTAGAGGCAAATGTCTTTTATAAAAATGCCTTTAGGATTCCTGTCTGCCATGGTATATGAATAATTTAGTTTGATGTGATTTGGATTCAGCATCAATCAATATCTACTGAATGAACATCACAAAACGTATGTTTTGTAACTCTAAATGTGTTGATTAAAGTCTCAGAACTCAGACAATTGCTAACACCATTAGGAGAGCAGTAGTTTTCAAAGTGTGGTCGTCTGACCAGAAGCATAAGCAAATTATTGGGCTGAATTAGATCTTCTGGTGTTGAAATCAGGGAATCTTTTAATAACTTTTTAAGGTGTTTCATAAGCATGTTAAAAATAGAACTACTGGCCTAGATCAAGGACTTGACCTTATAGAACCTCAGTTCCATCCTGTCTCAGAAACAATAACTGTAACTATATTGTAGAGTTATTTGGAGAGTTAAACAGTGTAACACAGGTAAAGCCTTTAATAAAGCCTGGCAAAGAGTAAAGGCACAATAAATATTAGCAGCTTGCTTTTTTTTTTTTTTAAACAATTAGTAGTCTTTGATCTATTATTTTTTATAGGAAATATGCAAATAAAAATATTGGGTAAAATTTTTATGAATAATGATTTAGAATTCAGAAACTATGCCTTCTAAGTATATTCCTGTATAATTTTTTTTAACTCTTACTTTAGGTTTTGGGTACATGTGCAGGTTTGTTATATAGGTCAATTTTTGTCATGAGGTTTTGTTGTACAGATTATTTCCTCACCCAGGTACTAAGCTGATATGCTTTGACTCTTTGTCCCCACTTAAATTTCATCTTGAATTGTAATCCTCAGTGTTGGGGGAGGGACCTGGTGGGAGGTGATTGGATCATGGAAACAGTTTCCCCTTGTTGTTCTTATGAATTGTCATGAGATCTGGTTGTTTGAAAGTATGTAGCACTTCCCCCCCCACACACTTCTCTCTCTCTCTCTCTCTCTCTCTCTCTCTCTCTCTCTCTCTTTCTTCCTTCTACTGTCACATGAAGACTTGCTTGCTTCCCCTAGCCCTTCTGCCATGATTGTAAGATTCCTGAGGGCTACCCAGCCATGCCTCCTGTACATGTACAGCCTGCAGAAGTGTGAGTCAATTAAACCTCTTTTCTCCATAAATTACCCAGTCTCAGGCATGTCTTTATAGCAGTATGACAAGGGACTAACACATAAGCCAAGTACCCAACAGTTATTTTTTCTAATCCTATCCCTCCTCCTACCTTCCACCTTCAAGTAGGTCCCAGTGTCTGTTGTTACTTTGTGTTCATAAATTCTCATCATTTAGTTCCCACTTATAAGTGAAAACATGTACTATTTGGTTTTGTGTTCCTTTGTTAGTTTGCTAAGGATAATGGTCTCCAGCTCCATCCATGTTCCCACAAAATATATGATCTCATTCTTTGTTATGGCTGCACAGTATTGCATGGTGTATACGTACCACATTTTCTTTATCCAATCTGTCATTGATGAGAATTTAGGCTGATTCCATGTTTTTGCTATTGTAAATAGTGCTACGATGAAAATCTGTGTGCATGTGTGTTTATAGTAGAATGATTTATATTCCTCTGAGTATATCCCCAGTAATGGGATTGCTGGGTCCAATGGTAGTTCCTTTTTAGCTCTTTGAGGAGTTCACATATTACTTTACACAATGGTTGAACTAATTTACACTCCCACCAACAGTGTATAAGTGTTCCCTTTTCTCTGCAACCTCAACAGCATCTGTTATTTTTTGACTTTTTAATAATAGCCAATCTGACTAGTGTGAGATGGCATCTCATTGTGCTTTTTATTTGCATTTCTTTAATGATCAGTGATATAGAGCTTTTTTTTCATATGCTTGTTGGTCATGTGTGTATCTTCTTTGGAAAAGTGTCTGTTCATGTCCAGGTCCAAACCTCCAAGGTCTATTCTTATTAAATAAGAAAAGGAAGTATCTGCTTAGGAGACAATAAAATGTAGTTGTTAAAGCCCCAAAAGCCTTGACTCAAACCTCAGCTCAACTCAGATCTGGGAAAGTTGCTAATCCTCTTCCTTTCTCTGTTTCTGCATCTGCATAGTAAGCATAATAAACAAAGTTTCTTCTATCATAGAGCTGTCGTTAGCACAGATTGTTAAGATAGTTGCTTTCACCAAAAAATTTTAATTTAAATGTTATCCTTCACAAAATAAAATTTGAATTTAAATGTTATCTACTATTATTCCCAGGCAATTATGCTTGAAGAAGAGTGTTTGTTGCATTCATTTCAGTACATTATTGCTCAAACAGTGAATTCATTTCTTTCTTCTAATATTTATTTCAGTAATTCTATTTTGTTCTGTCCCTTAAGAAAAACTCTCCCTGCTCCCCAACTTCATAAAAAATTCTTCAAAACATACACTTTTTGTAATTGTTTACTTTCAATTAGCTCCTAAGCACCTCTCCTGGGTGAATTAAAGTTGAGGAACAATAAAATAGAGAGACTTTAAATAATTATAAATAAAAATGTATGTCTAGTTATGTTAAGGGCTCAGAATAATCCTTAAATATTTCCTTAAAGTCTACTTAATTTTTTCCCATGGGTAACATGTCCTTTTCTATAAATATAAGCTTTCTGTGCTGAAGAAAATCAGGGTGTATACCTACATAAAATACTTTTCTGAACCCTAAAGCCAATTTAACATTTCATGTCACTTTTAAAGTTTTTCTCACTTCAAGTGGAGCCACTCATGTTGTCTGGGATGTTTGGTAATTGAGTTTCTCAAGGAATATGTGACACATTGTGATGTACTGTAAAAGGATTTCAGAGTTATCCATTCCCAGACCCTTCATAATCCACTAAAAATACATTTCAGTGTCCCCTGACTGTGCCTCAGGAGGCCCTACCAACCTCATATTTCTTAATCTGATCTTATTTTCTGGTCATCAATTTGATTTCTCAGCAACTGGCAGCACTAGGTCTTCTTTGAATAGCCTCATGTCTATAAATCTTTATCTCTATTTTTTCAATTTTCCTCCCAGTCTATGTTGATCTTAACCCCTAAATTTTTATCACTTGTAGCCTGAATTACAGGTGACCTATTCAATGCTATCGGTCAAGTTTCCACTTAATAAGCCTGGAATGGCCCTTGTCATTTAAAAAAAGAAAAATGAACAGTTCTGAACGAAAAGTGTGGGACAGAAGGAACAGAAATCCACAGAGGGAAGGAGAGGGAGAGAAAAAGAGGACAGACCAAAACAGTGCTGAAAAAGTTGAGGGCCTCACTGCTTGTATATTTTCCCTTCATGTTTAATCTATTCTGCTCCCTGTTTTAAATGAAAGATTGTTCACCATTTCTGGAAAAATAGACAATTAGAATCTCATAATAAGCCACTGTGAATAAATTATATATTTTATATGGTGAATTAACCATTAGGAGAAATAAACTCAACAATTTTACTAGTGGCCTAAGTGTATCATTTTATAATAATAAAAAATGAATCACATAATTTTGTATTTTCTCTGTAATTTTTAAAAATACTTTTGGAAAGAATTTATGTTTAATAGTGCTTCAAAGAAGGTGGGTATTTCCTTTTACAAATCATTTTCTGTCTAGTCCCCAACCCTAATTGAACAGAACAAATGTAAATGTGATGCTGGAGAGCACCTGATCAACATCCATCTTATACAAACTAGGCTTTTCTTTTTAAGCGATCACTTTCTCTCCTCCTGATTCTCTGATGAATATGTCAGTTATGAAGTTCATTGTCCAACATGCATGTATATAGCAGGCATTTCAATGAGTCTATGGCAACGATTAAAAGAATAAACCACAGATTTCACTGTCTAAAATTGGGGTCCAAAAGAAATAGACACATGGCTAAAAGGATGTTCAGGCTGGGCAGAGTGATACTTCGACTTGTTTCTTAAACTGTTTGGTATTGTATAAACCTCCTATATAATTCAGAGTATTCCAATAACTTGAAACAAAATGCTAGATTAAAATAATGACAACAAATACAATTTGGAAAGAAAACAGATTGTTGTCTGTGTGAATCAAATAGAACAAGCAATCGGATCACATATGCATCTAAAGAATTCAATTTGAATTCTTGGTCATTTTAGGTAGGAAGGTTGATTTTGAACAGACTTAATGGAGTGATAAATATAGAAAAGTGATACATAGTATGATGTGCGTGTAAGAGCCCTAGTAATGATCCTATCCTGCCCCACCCCCACCAGTCATTACTAGATTGACTCTTTTGTGCAGTTTGGAAATGAAGTTAGTTTATGATTTCATTTATTGAGCAACTACTGTATAATCTAGGTGTAGTTAAACCCTCTAGATTAATACAAATATATTATAAAATAGCTTTCTAACTTAAGTGCCAATTTGTAGCAGTTGTAGAGGAAAATGACATACATTCGTAAAACAATTAAATAATATGATATCTTTTCCTTTGTTAAATAGTGCAGTGTATAAAATATTAAAAAATACATCAGAGCTTCATGTCATGAAAGAAGTTAGAGCAATATTATTCAAACCATGTTCCAAGATATCTCAGTAAGATAATCTGCAAGAAAAAATGTTCATGGTGAAATATGGATCATGGAAAATGCTGAGTACTATAATGTCATCTGGGAAATTCTGCATGTGCATTCACATAGTAAAGGCTTTGAGAATTGCTCCAGATAGTTAATCTTTTTATATTTGTTACTTAAACTCCTGGTAGCTACCTGCTTTATATGAACTGCAAAGCAATTTTTCAATTCCAAACGAAAGTATCAGTTGCTTTCTGTGATGCCTGGAATAATTAATTAAGACTACATAAGCACAAGATAGGACATATATACATACACATACACACATCAAAGAAAATGCCTATTATTAAGAACTATGAATAAAGAATACACTGCCAATTCAACCACTGTCATGCTTGCTTATCACAGGTATTTTACTTTATACTTACTGAAAGATACATTTTCAGGGAATTGTATCACATATTACTTCTGTGCTGTTATTTTATTTTATGTTTTTTTTTTTGAGATGGAGTCTTGCTCTGTTGCCCAGGCTGGAGTGCAGTGGTGCCATCTCGGCTCACTGCAAGCTCCGCGTCCCGGGTTCACGCCATTCTCCTGCCTCAGCCTCCCGAGTTGCTGGAACTACAGGCGCCGCCACCATGCCTGGCTAGTTTTTTTTTTTTTTTTCAGTAAAGATAGGGTTTCACCATGTTAGCCAGGATGGTCTCGATCTGACCTCGTGATCCGCCCACCTCAGCCTCCCAAAGCTGTGCATTTATAAAACTACAAACTATACATGAAATAAATTGGTTAAGATATTCCTGAATAATTATTTATATTTTGGGTTTGAACATTGATACCCCTTTTCACCAGGTTCACAGGGGGAAAACTGGAGAATGGAAGCTACATGTGAAGGAAGGCTAGGCAGAAAGCTTGAAGGAAATTGAATTTTGATGGTTCCTTGAGACCAATCATGGTTTGCCAACTTATGTACAAGAATAAAATAAACTGATTAGTAATTTAGGCCACCATTTGCCAGGTTGTCTGTTACTTGTAGAAAAATACAATCCTAGTGAATATACTTGCCATTCTATGTTCCATGCCCTTGCAGGAGTGTGACTTGTTCAGTGTTTCTTTCAGCTATCAAATTAAGGCAGTAAGTTAGATTTGAATGTGATGCAGGTATTCAGATACGCAAGGAAACAGTAAGCACAAGCTTTCTAGTGTGACCACCATTTTTCACACATGGATGAATATAGAGTGCAGTTAAATCAAAAGTGAGATGAGACCCTGAATCTTGAGGCCATTTTAGAAGAGTGATATGGTGCATGTAAACTTGACATTCCAAAAGAAACAATTCCATGATAACTTAGGCTCTATCTCTTGATGTCAGAGAGAGACTTAACCATCTGTCATCTCAACAAACCAGAGTGTTCAGAGAGGTAGACTTTGTATGGCCTATTTCTCTGTGCTTCTTAGTCTCCCGTTGACAGCAGCATAGGAGTGAAGGATCTTAGGATTTATTAAAGTTAAAATATGACTGAAGCATCATTGTGGGAGTGTCCATCAGATTAAAGAAGCCTTGAAAAAATAAAGGAAAGTGTAAATTATTTTATTGTGAGTTTAAAATGTTGAAATATTTTATATTCTCCTTCAGATGATTGCAGTCATAAAATAGCCATAATTCCTTAGAAAATTCTTATTTTTTTAGGAAATATCCTTAGAAAATGAAGAGTAACGACATACTACTTCATATTTGCACTTTTCTTTCGTAAAGGAATCTTTGGGTCCCTCATTTTTTAGGTACTACTGGGTTCAGTAACTCACATTCTGTAATGTCATGTGCCTGTTTTTCTTATGGTATTTATCATATTCTAAACTCATCAGGTATATTTCTATACTTGTTTAATGTTTGTTTCTGACAACTAGAATGCTCATTTTATAAGAGCAGAAAATTCATCTAACTTGTTCATCACTGATTTCCCAAAACTTAACGTGTAGTAGGTTGAGAATGTGTTTGTTGAATAAATGAAGGTATGAATTATTAAGGAAAAATAAAAGTCAGGATTATAGTAATTTCAAGACTAAATGTACAGCTTTAAAAGTATTGTGAAATGACTGGAAACATTACCTGATATCCTGTCCTGCCTGGTATTATAAAAACTCATAGAATCGTACTGGCAAAATCAATGAAATTTTCCTGCTGAGTGACCACTGAAATCTTTGAATATGCTTTTTTTTAGATGTTCTAAATGTTTTAATAATATTTTCAATTCTTCTATGTAGTTTCAAGAAAGTTATTAAGTTACCTGGGTTTAGTGAAGAAAAGAATATTGTTACAATGGCCAAATATATCTCAGCTGCAATGCTACATGCACAAAGAAACTTAAAGAACTACAAATGACAGTATAGCAGAAAATACTGGTTAAATGATTTTTTTTTTTCCAAAAATGATCTGAAACCATGGATCTGTCCTTTGTAGAAGAGTCTTCAAATTCATCATACAACTTTTTAATAAAATAGTATTAGTCGTATTTGAAAACCCATGCTTTTCTGACAGGTTCCAAAGTTAACACATCTATTCAAGCTAGAATTGCAAAAATAAATGTAATTTTACAGTCTACATATAGCCCCAGATACAGAAACGTTAACCAAGAAAGAATTGCTCCTTTGTTAGAAAGAAAATTGCAATTATTCATTGAAGTTAGTTAACAGAAAGGTATTTTTGTGTTCCTCTATCTAACTGAGACTTGTGACTTATATATTGATTTCTATGTGGATATTTTAGGGAAGATAATTTCTCCACTCATGCAACTTGGACTTTACATGTCCACATTAGACAATCATTTTGCAAAACAATGAGACTTTTTAAAAATGGGAATCCAAATAATTTAGCAAACTCTAATATCTGATCACTACATACTTTCTGTTATTTTTAAAGTTTCCCAACAACCACAATCATCAGCTGACAATGCTTGGAAAGATTAATATAAATTATTATTCTTTTACGAATTGCTTTTTTTGAACTTCAGTGAGTGTTAGACGTTTATATAGTGATTATAGTAAATATAAACTGTTTTTTCATGAGGTACATTTCATTGGCATCTGCTGTTTAATTATCCAATTTGCTGGATGCTGAATGGCTTAAAAATGTATTACTAACAACGGTTCTACCAATGAACCTGAAACTGTCACCATTAAAATACACCTTTGACATTGAGTTATAGTGTTTCCCTGAGTCATGTGTTAAAATCCCAGCATACAGCTTTGGGAAAGATAACCTTTTAAACTAATGTTCAGAAAATTATGGCCCACAAGCCAAACATAACCCATTGACTATTTTTGTACATAAAGCTTTAATGGAACACAGTCATGCTTATTTACTTACATATTGCTTATGGCTGCTTTAGTGTCACAAGGCAGAATTGAGTAGGTGCAAGAGAAACTGTAAGACCTAAGAGCTGAAAATACTTACTATCTGGCCCCTTACAGGAAAAAAGTTGCTGACCCTATATCCCTGCATTAAACCATTATTGCACACTATTCACAAACTTATCTCTGCTTATTAGATTCACTGTATACAATTTTGAGGAAAACAAACAGAATAGAAAAAGACAATACCTGCTTTCTGTGGCACTGGATGCCACAACTGGGTATCTTGGAGAGGCACATGAGGCACTAGCTGTCTCAAAGGTAAAAGTGAGGAAGAAGAGTTGAAATCAGTAAGAGTGAACCAAAAATTAACTTCAACTACTAAATCATTTTACCAATCACAGCCAAAAACAGAGGGGTAAAATCTGAAAAAAAAAAAAAAAAGTGAATTTTTAAATGAGTTTCGATGTGTCACTATAAATTTCCATGGCTGTTTAATGATTCCCTAGTTAAGCACACACTGTCTTCAAATTCAAAAACAACAGCAACAAAATATCAAACAAATTACATAGTCTGGTTCTCTGCTGAATAAAATAAGATACAAAGAAACCAAAACAATTTTAAAAGATAAATTAAACTACAGTTGTTTTACATTTAAGCCATCGTACATTTTATTAGTGTGCCCATATTTATAAAAATTTTAAGTTAAAGAACAGCTTTACTCCTACAGCATCTTAATAAGCAGTCCAAAGCATTTTAATGAGCTTATCATAAAATTCAACAATATGCAAGAGTAGCATTTTCTGATGTCATTAATATTTCTGGTATCATTTTCATGTGTAAAAACACAAGAAAAGCAAGTTCACATATGGGGTCTCATTGCAAACTCCCAAACTGAAATCCAGATATGTTAGGAATTACGTCTTTATCAGTTAATTTTTTAATTAAGAAGTTTTTTTTTAATCAACTATGTAAAGGGAAAAAACAATTTCTTGTCTACCTCCTAGAAAAAGAAAGAAAACACTAAAACACACACACACACACACACACAACAAACCAATTATGTACGGTTTAAACATCTTTCAGATTATAGGCAAAATTTCTTGGAATTGAGTCAGACATCACACCAGAGGTGTACCACTAGGACAAGTGCAGCTCCATGTGCTATGACCCAGCAGGAAGATGAAATGGCCCCGTGGTTAGCCAACAAAAGCTTCCATACAACATTTGCTTTCAGCTGAGATGGATGATTAATACAAATCAGTTTAACCTTCTACTTTAAACAACTAAAAAGCAGTTAAATATTTAACACAATGACTTTAAGGTAGTAGACAACAAGCATTGCAGAACAGTTATTCCTGAAGGGAAGAGAGGACCAATGAGATAAGCCTGCCTTACCTTGCTGCATTGAATGAATTTCCTTCACATAAAGCTGGCATCCTCAAAGATCTCTCTAGTGTGGCTGAGATAGCCAGGTCATAGGATTACACATATTTTGAGCCTTAGTTGATCCTGCAAAAACAGTCTTGCAAAGAACAAATTCACACTGCAAACAGCAGTATGTGAGAGTGTTTTTCATCTTTTTCATTTTAACAATTTTAGGGTATAATAGGTATGCTACTATGGTTTTGATTTGCATTTCCCTAATGACTAATATCTTCTAGGACCATTTTCAATGTGCATTGATTATTTTGATATCATTTTGGGGTGGGGGGGTAAAAGATCATTTATATTTTTTTATTTGGTTTGACTTTTGTTTCTGATTGACTTGCAAGAATATTTGTGTGTTTTGTTTTTTCTTTGTCCTGCAAATATCTTCTCTCACTCGGAGTTGCCTTTTCACTCTTTTAATGGTGTCTTTTGATTGACAGAAGTTTGTAATTTTAATTACATTTCATTTGTTCCATGTTTATGCTGGATACTTTTTACATTCTTTTCAAGAAATATTTACTCCATAGTGATGGAGTTTTAAATAATCAACTAGACTGAAGTTAATAAGGATATATAAGATTTCAAAAACAAGTAGTAAGTTAATCTGACTCAGTGATATAGAACCCTATACCAAATGAAGAGATAACACATACTTTTTAAAAGCAGATATTTTTTGGGTCTCTTTCATAATAGCTAGGTAAGCACAGTCAATACCGATCAATATGTGCCAATATTGTTTGTATTTTCAAATACTTCTTGTAGTGCTACAAGTTTATTAGATACATATTTAAGCAAGTTATAGCACATAACATCTTCATTAAATGTTTTGCTCATATGCAACATGGATTGTCACCTTTCTCACTGCTAGGCCTCTAATATCACCTCACATCCACCACATTAACATTGACTGATAATCCTGCAGTTACAAAAACACCCAAACTCTCGCTGGGTTAGTGAAAATATATTTCAAGTTACTGCTACATGCCAATACAATTAAGCATTGAGTCACAGTCATTATGGAGACAGGGAATACAGACAATATAAGCTTCATCACAACTGAGAAGATCTAGAAACACTTGTTAAATAGCATTGCTGACTACTGTGTACGTGTAACACTTGGAAAACTTTACCAAGTAATAGATTATGTGACATATCATAAGAAATATTCAAGAAACTGGATCACATAGAATTATATGCCTAGGGGTAGTTTTTTTTTGGGTTGCATCTGTTTGGTGATCTCTGACCTGCCTGTACCTGGATATGTATATCATTCTCTAGGTTTAGAAAGATTTTTGTTATTATTTCTTTGAATAAGCTTTCTAACCCTTGTTCTTTCTCAACTCCCTCTTGAAAGACAATGGCTCAGATTTGTTCTACTGGGATTATTTTCTAGGTCTCAGAGGGATTCTTCATTCCTTTTCATTCTTTTTTTTTTTCTTCTCTGTGTGTTTTCAAATAGTCTGTCTTCAAACTCACTGTTTATTTTTGATCAATTCTGCTGTTGAGACCTTCTGATGAGTTTTTCATTTCAGCTAATGTTTTCCTCATTTCCAAGATTCCGTTTGTTTGTTTGTTTGTTTGTTTTAATTATTTCAACCTCTCTGTTAAATCTGATAAATTGCTTTTGTGCTTTATCTTGGAGTTTTCTGAGTTTCCTCAAAACTGTTATTTTGAATTATTGATCTAAGAGTTCTTATATTGCTGTCTCATTGGGTTGGTCACTGGCTCCTCCTGCCTTTGTCCATTTGGGAGGGTTATAATTCCTTGTATACTGTTGTTTCTAACGGACACCTGTTGATATCTTTGCACTGAAGGATTAGTTATTTTTTCCTGTTTTTCCAGTCTGGGTTAGTTTGGCCTTTCTAGTGTATGTATGTTTAGAATATCTATGCAGTTTGACTATTGATTTCCCTTATTCCTAAGTTGCTGCCTCCTTGTTGGCACTACATGGTGCCCTAATTTCAAGTTTGCCTCAGCTTTTACCAAAGTTTGATGTGCCATTTGTGCTGAATTGGGGTTAGGGGGAGGAACCCAAAGGGGATTCCCTGGCTGTGTAGAGAGGCTGGTTAGGGGTTCATGCTGAGTGCTGCATTACCTCTTTGATTTGTCATCTCCTTTGTGTGAGCTGGAGAGCAGTGCCCATGTTTTGTGCACTGGAACTGCTAACCCCACCTCCACTGTCTATTTCCAGCAACCCTTTAGGGGTTCCTCTCCCTAAAGGCACTCAAGTTGTTTTCAGTGGGTTGAAGGAAAAACAGCTTTTCTGTGTAGGAACCCAAGATGATGGGGAAACCACCTGTCTGCTGCAATATCACATTTCCCAGAGACAGTAACTCCAGGGGAACTTTTCTGTGAAGTGCCTGACAGTTTGTAGGAAGCATGTAACACATGGAAAAGTCCATTTCCTCTACCCTCCCCATGCAGTTTACTTCTCTGTGGCTCAGGGATTATCACAGCCTCAGTTTTGAGTTCTGGAGTACTGGTGGTGATAATTTTGACACTGGACAGGATTTTGTTTTGTTTTGTTTTCTGTGGGGAGGGTGAAACCAGATTGCTTCTACTCCACCATTTTGTTGTTTTGTTGCTGTCATTCTTGGTTTGAGACACAGTCTAGCTCTGTCACTCTGACTGGAGTGCAGTGGTGCGGCCTTAGCTCACTGCAACCTCTGCCTCCCGTGATCAAGTGATTCTCGTCCCTCAGCTTCCCAAGTAGATGGGATTACAGGCATGCACCACCATGGGCAAGCTAACTTTTTTTCTTTCTGTATTTTTAGTAGAGACAGGGTTTTACCATGTTGGCCAGGCTGGTCTCGAACTCCTGGCCTCAAGTGGTCTGCTGGCCTCAGTCTCTCAAAGTGCTGGCATTACAGGTGTGAGCCACCATACCGGACCCAACTCCACCATTTTGGTGACATCAGTCTCTTGAGTCACATAGAAGTAATCAAAGTTTAGAAATTAATAGAAATTGAACACACACTTCCCAATACATTTGGGTTAAAATATAATCAGGTACAATCTTCCAAAAAATTCACAGACCAAATAAGGAGTTATATTGATAATAGAGATTAAAATACATTTTGAACTAATAACAGTGAAAATACAATGTGTCCAAACTTGTTAAATGTGTATAAAGCAATAGTTTCAAAAAACTGGCATGAAATGCTTACATTAGAAAAAAGTAAATATTGAAGATTTTTTGAAGTTTTCCAACTCAAGAAATTAGAAGAAAATAGAGAAGGTAAAGAAGGTAAACAAATAACATTAAAGAGCAAGAGGTAATTAAATAGAAACTTTAAAATAGAGATTAAAAACACCAAAATATTTTATTTTAAAATAACTCAAAATGTTGGCAAAATTGAGCAAGTAACAAGGTTAATTAGTAACTGAATAATTATAATTATAAGTAATTTCATAAGTGTGAAAAGCAAAATTGAAACTTTGTAGAAAAAACAGAGGTGAAGAATATTCATTTGATGTTAGGGGAGAGAAATAATTTTTAAACAAATAACAGGAAGAACAAACCAAATTTTAAAAGATTTACAACTAAGACTACATTAAAATGAAAACTTTTATATGATGTAATGCACAATTAAAGTGAAAAGAAAAGCTGAAAAGCACAATACTAAAAAAGAATTAGTTTCAATAATTTACAGATCCCTTTGGAATCAGTAAGAAAAATAAAAACAACCAAAGGAAAAACTGGGCAAAATTATGAAAATGTGATGCACATAGGAGAAAACTAAATTCCCTAATACTCAAAAAGATGTTAAACCTCAGCAGTAATCATGTAAATGTAATTAAAAACTAAAATGGAATACAATTTCATATTATCTCGAAGGCAAGGTGTACTAGATCCAATAACACCAAGGGAGATTATGGGTAAAGAAGAACCAAGCAATTACATTAAGTATGAATAATGAAGAACCTCCCGTACAAATGCTCAAGCTTACAAATAGAAACAAGATCATTACCAAATTAGTTTGTACTAGAATAAAATCAAAAAGACATATGCATGAAAATGGGTAAATATGCTATGAAATACTCTATGAAAATGGACAAATAAACATGCAACAAACTACTACATAATAATTAAAATAGATTAATTATAACCACTGGAACAAACATGAATAGAACTCAAAAAAATTTATGTAAAAATAAAAAAGAAGAACGTGATACTAATATGTTAAAATATATGCATAAACTCTTTAAACTGTACTCTATATTGTTTATGGATACATACAAATCTGGTAAAACACAAAAGCATGCCTGGGAATGATAGTACCATTTTCAGGGTGGAACTTAAGTTGAAGGCAATCATATGAAGGGTTGGAAAGCTGACCCTAGCATTTCTAAGATTTTATTTTAAAAGAAAAATAGAGATATGAATCAAATATGGCAGTGTTATAATTTATTCACTCTCAGTGGTATTTACTAGATGTTAGTTTTATTATTTTCATATTGTATATATTTTATAGTTAAAAATATTAAATATTAGTTCATGATAAAAATCAGAATTAATGATAAAATACGTGTCAAAAATTTTCATCCTATTATTCAATCTCATTCTTGGCGACTTATATTCTAAAACTATTTATCAGAAAAAAAGAAGCAAAGCATGAAGAGAATATATATGTATTTCTTGGAAGTTCAAATGTAGCAGCATAAATTTTAAGCCACCTATTTGTTCCACAGAAGAGACACAATTAACTAAATTATGATACAGGTATATAAATATAATGGATCATTGTACACTCTGTTTTGTTAAAGCAATGTGAAAATAGAAAATATTTAACACATAATCCTTTTAGCTTGAATTTTACTTTTTTCTATGGATATATGATACTTGTACATGTTTATGGGGGTACATGTGATATTGTGTTACATGTGTATAATGTATAATGATCAAGTCGGGGTACTTAGGATAACAGTCATCTTGAGCATTTATCATTTCTATGTGTTGGGAACATTTAAAATCTCTTCTAGCTATTTTGAAATGTGTAATATGTTGTAATTATAGTTACCCTGTTGTACTATTGAACATTAGAACTTATTCTTTCTATTTAACTGTATGTCTGCATCCATTTTCCTACATTTTTTCATCCCCCCATCACTACACCCCTTCTATCCGCAGGTAAATGTCACTCTACACTTTACCTCCATGAGAACAAACTTTTTTAGTTCTCACCTATGAGTGAGAACAAGCAATATTTGTCTTCTGTGCCTGGAATGTTTCACTAAACACAATGACCTCCAGTTCTATTC
The DNA here is from genome assembly GCF_047675955.1 of Chlorocebus sabaeus. Lineage (NCBI taxonomy): Eukaryota > Metazoa > Chordata > Mammalia > Primates > Cercopithecidae > Chlorocebus > Chlorocebus sabaeus. Next base: position 63,416,097 of record NC_132924.1, read on the forward strand.
CTATTACTGCAAATCACTGGATTTCATTCTTTTTATGGCCAAATAATATTCCATTGTAAATATATGCCACATTTTCTTTATTCATTCACCTGATGATGGACACTTAAGTAGATTCCATATCTTTGCTGTTATGAATAGTGCTGCAAGAAACATGGGAGTGCCTGTAGCTCTTTGATGCACTGACTTCACTTCCTTTGGATAAACACCCAGTAGTGGGATTGTTGGATCATATGGTAGTTTCATTTGTAGTTTTTTGAGAAATCTCTGTACTGTTTTCCATAATAGTTGTGTTAATTTACATTCCCATCAACAGTGCATAAGAGGTCCTTTTTCTCTGTATTGTTGCTGGCATCTGGTTTTTTTTTTTGTTTTTTTTTTTTGTTTTTTTTTTTGTTTTTTTAATTTTTCTGATAATAGCCATTCTAACTGCAGTGAAATGCTATCTCATCGTGGTTTTAATTTGCATTTCCCTGATGATTAGTGATGCTGATCATTTTTTCATGTACTTGTTGGCCATTTGTATGTCTTCTTTTAAGCAATTCTTATTGAAACCCTTTGCCCGCTTTTTAATGGGATTATTTACTTTTTTTGCTGTTGCGTTGTTTGAGTTCCTTGTATATTCTGGATATAGTCCCTTGTTGGATGAATATAATCTTACTAAAAGTATAAAATGTTGTGATTGCAACTATATGAAGCTATAAATCCATGTAGACAAAATGAAAACCATTGTGTTTTAATTCAGAAGTAATCAGTTAAAAATCATTTGACAATTAATACTTGAGAATGTAGGGAAATTATAAAGCAGATACACATGATACAAAAACAGACAAAAATATCAACATTACAGTGGAATATGGGTCTTTGTTCTGAGTGGCACCAATCAAATTTTGGAAATGGATTCTGATGCTTTGCTTCTCTAAATTTTGATTCTAGCAGAAAAAAAAAATGAAGCAAAGTTCTTATCAGCTATTATTTGGTAATTATTTTATGGTTACAAGAAATGTAATGATTACCAGGAAATACCCTGCAACTACAAATGAAGGCAAATGGAATACTCGTTGCAGGGAAATGACAATCCAGTGTTTAGAGATGGAAATGAGGAAGTGTTTGAATTCCAAAGCTGATCTAGTCCCGAGGCGTAATACACACTGAGGTCTGGTGGCAAAATCTGCCATAAAATTTGCTGCCACTCTCTCGCACGGTTTGTTCCACAAGCCATATGGAGGCTTCTTTATTCTAGACTTTCCATTGTAAACATAATTGCCCAATAATATAATAATCTTTACCTTCCTACAGGAAGAACAAGTTATTTGGCTTCCTGCCCACATTCTCATTAGATGCTGAAAATTTGTCAGAGTACTCTCTGGTACAATGATTTCTATTGCTATATTCAGAGTGCCTGAAATGAAAATAAACCTTTTCTTTTAAAAAAAAGACACTCAAAGGATAAAAATTAAGTTTCAAGTGGAGTTAAAATTGATACGTCTCACAGATATTTTTGTTATTTCAAATGTACAAAATATAAAAGCTGAAGAAACATCAATAAAATTAAAGAAACTATGAAATTGATTTGATTCTGTACAATTCCAAGTGGTAGTTTTAAATAAGCCTTCCTGTTTCAAATAAATTGCCTTGAGCAGAGCTCTTTATGAAATAATGTGCCATTTACTAAAACTTGTCTTGGTGTTCTGCTCAGTTAGTGAATACCTTCCATTAAGGTTGGACCAATTACAGAGTACAAATGCTGTTTCAATTTTTTTTTTTATTTCCTGCAGACACAAAGGTGAAATGTCTGAGAAACTCTTTCTTAGGTGGATTGAGTTTTCATTTTGTTCCAAATGAGACTGTATAATTTCTTGGGAGCTCCCAGTTCTTAGAGAAGGGTTCTGAAGCTCATAACGCATTCATCCCTTTTCAGGCTAGAGTTGAACAAGAGATGGATTAGTTATAGGGATTTTTTACATGATATAGCAACTCTTGAACTAGTGGCATGTTGTTAGTAACAAAGAAATTTCCCAGTACAAACTGTTGGTTTTGCTTCAATTTGCAAAATTAATTTATAAGCGTAGTAGGTGGCTCTACCTCTTTGCTTATTACACAGATGACACATTAATTTTTATTGATAGATTTCAGTATTGTTTTATACTAATTGCATTAGATGCTGTTGCTTTTGACGTCTCTTTGGCTACAGTCTTTCTGACCATAATATTTTATAGTATTCTCAGCATATTTTTATGGTGATTTCATGCATCCAGCGAATACCAGATTTCTATTTCCTATTTCAATACCAACTTCACCATCTTGAAATGATCATTTTTTATAAATTACATCTGAGGGGAGACAAATAAAATAATGAATAAAAGAGTCAATACGTTTAACATTCTTTAGTAGAGGTTAACATCTCTACTGAGTTGTAATAATCCCCAAGAGGTTAACATACAAATATAACTAGCACAGCAAGAGTAAAGCTACATTACGTGAACTCTGCTACAGTTGGCTATTTTTCTACTACTGGCCTATTTTTTCACTTATTTGTGTACATACAAACTTAATGTTCTTGTCAGCAATGGATAGTTAGATGCTTAATTATTCAATACATTTCACATTTGAGTTCAAGTTAACTTGACTGCCAACTTCTAAAGATAACTTTGCAAAGGCCCTTGAGAAATATGATTTAAAATGCTGTACTATTCTATAGGTAAAAATGTGATTTCTGTTCCTAGTTAAGTAGAATGATGGCAAAATAATCTATAATATCAGGGATATTCCTGTGTCATACAGGTTTGACTTGAAGAACACTGCATTTTCTAAAGCAAATTTATTTCCTGGTTTGGCTTGATTGGAGTTAACATTCAAATGTGTTGGTTTTCCCTTGGAGAGTGAAACCTGAAGTATGTTCCCTTGGAAAGTGGAATTTGAACTATGTTGGGTGCCAGGGTAAATGAGCCTGGAACTGCTGTATAATGTAGTTCACTGGTCAAAAAATTGACGGCCTGTATTTACTTATAAAAGAAAACAAACTATATGAGTGTGGCTTTCCTAAATCTATTATGTGCAAATAATTTGTATTAATTTCATTATTCTTAATTCATTTTAAAGCACTTTTGAGGTTATCTCACTTGAACTTTTCAATAAATTAGTGAGGCTTTAACATAGATCATTATAAAAACAAATAATTTGAGAAAAATTTTAATATATAAATGGCCATAAAACATCCACTTTTTGTATATAATAATGCCACTTTTTTTCTTCTAAAGAGTTATTTCAAAGATGATACTAGTAATGCTTAGCAAATTTACAGCAGTTTTAACATTTCATGTACTCTGAGTTTTATAATTTACATATATAGTTTGTGCTTAGTCCTACATTTGGTATAAAACTTATTTTAAATAAAAAGTATAATTAATTGATAAGTGACCAATCAATTTGTGAGCCTATACATCTTCAGTTCCCCAACTTCAGAATCAATTGTTATTTTTTTTATTCTCTCTTTAAGGGCTGCCTTCAACTTTTCCTTTTTGAGAAAATAACTTTAAAAAGAATTGAAAAGGTCTTAGAATTTAGATAAGGGCCAGGGCAAAAAAGTATCTAGGACTATGGTAAATAGTGGAATTTCTCCCATGTAATTTATACAAAAATACAAGAGGTTATACACTTGGGTTCTTCTACTTGCCTTTAGACTCTCAGTCTTTTAGGGTAATTCTTTCTTTTTTTATGATTGTCATGTTATATTCTCAGAGTATGTTCTAAACTTTGTTTTCACAGACAATTTACTTTCTCTCTGGTTTAATGATTTCTTTTATTGACATCATCATTGGTATACATCCACCTGGTGGTATTTATTAATAACATTCTGTATCTACATTATTACTTAAGTTTAAGACAGTCTTTATTCTGGGTTTTTCAATCCAGGTGAAATATTATTCTTCATTAAATTACTTCATTTTGTACATTTTAATAGAGACATGGTAGAGACCAACTACCTTGCATCGTTCAGTGCTTTTCATGTTTTGAGACAGGGTCTCATTCTATCACCCAGGTTGGAGTGAAGTGACAAGATCATGGCTCACTGCAGCCTCAACTCCCAGGTTCAAGTGACCTTCCACCTCAACCTTCCAGGTAGCTGCAACTAGAGGCACATGACACCATGCCAGGTGTTTTTTAAAAATTTTTGTAGAGATGAGGTCTCACTGTGTTGCCTAGGCTGGTTTCGAACTCCTACTCTCTAGCAATCCTTCCCTCTTGGCCTTCTAAATTGCTGGGATTACAAGTATGAGACATCGTGCCAGGCTGCCTTCAATTCTTTCAATAGTGATGCTAATTTCTGCAAGTACTCAAAGTATGCAATATTGCTCCTAATTTACTCTCTGTGACCAGTGAATATATAGGGAGACATTTTAGGATCTTTTATTTGACTATTCCTACCATATTCAAGTCAGCTAACCAATACAAGATATGAGAGTCCTTCCAGATGGTGGTATATGTATTCCAATTATGCATTCAAGGACAAGAGGAATAACACCATGGTTTTCCATGGACCTACTGGACCAACTGTCAGAATGACTGGAAAAACTCCATTTGTCACCTGTTATTCATAAACTCCATTCTAGCAATAGAACTGTGAGAGGGATTTTTGTTTGCTGTTGGATTGATTGGTTTTTGTTTGAAGATTTGTTTGGTTCCATTCTATCTTTCTTGGCTCATAACGGTCTCTAGCAATCCTTAAAAACTTCAGTAATCCATTCTTCCCACTTTGCTGTTACCCTGGGAAATGCCTTGTAACTCACTTTGGGGAAAACTGGAGAACTATTTCTTTCATAAATACTTATGGTGGCACAGTAGGGTCCTCCCTCAAGTGTTGTAGCCTTCCTTTCAATCACTGGGTCTTGGTCTCTAAACTGACTTAAGTATTCAAAAGAGTGGGAGCCTGTAATTTTTCACTGGAGGACTGTCAACTTTCTTCTTGCCAGACCCTATTTTGTTACACAAATGGAACGATATCCTTGCCAGATGTCTATCTGTCAAACTCCTAGGAACATCGTGATTGATTAACCATCACCTTATCTCCTGTAGGAAAAAACATTATTGCCTGAAGTAATTATGACTTCCTTGCTTCTCACAGCTATGTGCTGCTCTTCGGGCTGTGCCCTCCTGGAATCCCATCATCCCTATTGATATTAAATACCCGAGTTCCGTGGCAGTCCCTTTACTGCCTCTGGACTGCAGAGGTCAGTCATCACTGAAATTCTCAAAGTTCAGATGCTTTCCTCGTCAAAGCATCCCCTACCACCTTAATTTTTTAAAAAGTATCTTCTGAACCTCCTGGGCCTACAAATAGAAAGAATGATTGTTCTTAGATATTACAGAGTAGATTCATTCTGAATTTACTCAACTACCGAAATCTGAGATTTTCTTCAAAATAATGTCAAAGAATTTATATCATCTCTACATCATTTACTCTAGATAGTGATGCCCAGGATTCAAGAAGTGATTCCAGAAAATTATGTCCAGTTACAGATATTTTTGCCAACATTTCAATCCTAAATCATAGGTAAATACCTTCATGTGATGAATTTTTTTGTGTTTAATTTCCACGTTTTTGTCTCTTGTTCTAACACCTTCAGGATCCATAACCATGCATTTCAATCTGTGTGTGCTAGTTCATATTTTCCAGGTTTCCTCTTTCTTTGATATTTAGATAATTTTTCAGCCTCTTTGGAATGTGCTAAAACCTGATTCTGGTTAGCCTGGAGACAATAGGTGGTGGTGGAGTGTAGGAGAAGAGCAACATTTTATTTGATACCTACTTCAAATGAGGTCTTTGTTTGGTCTACTGGCAAAACGGAGGCTCTGATAAGTGGTAAGGAACAGCCTCTGCCAGCCAGGAGGGGTAATAGGAACTTGGAGATTCCATAATCTTTGGCTCTTCTACTCAAATATTTCCATTCTAATCAATTTTCCTATTATGATCCTGGCATTGACATCAGAGATGCTTCTGATTGCATATCTACTGAGGATCTGACACCGTTATGATATAATCTGGAGTTAAGTTTAAGCACTGTCTGCTATGTGGCTGCAGCATATCAGAATCTCCTTTAAACTGAAGATCTCTGGCTTTCACAGCATCTTTTATGCAGCTGCATCAATCCTATTATTTTATTTTGCAAGACCTATGATGTCATTAAAATAAGCATCTGAAATTACAATCTTCATAAGTATCATTGTCTCCACAGTGATCAAATGATGCACCCATTTGATTTCCCCAAGCCTTGGTCACAACTAACCATAGGCCAATGTTTAATGATTGTGGTACCACTGCATGTCAAGTTACTATCATCTTCACTTTGTTATTGTGATCTCACTTACCAACAGACAGGCGAGTAATCCAGTAATAAAATCTCACTCTGAAGATCTGCATTTGTGGGATACTCTTGGAGAAAACGATCTTGGTCCAGATTTCTTAAAATTTACAGCCTGATTAAACACTGTGAGTGACTTTATTTGGAAATGCAGTACTTGGGCTGCAAGAATAAAGGGAAAAAAGGAAATGAAAAAGTGAGGCAAGACAGAGCAGAAGAGAAAATACAAATTATCCAATGGATACATTATCCAACTGGCCACAGCTTCAAAAATATAACACAGCCAGTTTTGAGGTCATAAGGCTCATTTTTCAGACAGGATGTGTAAGCCCACCCCATCCTGAACAGTTTCGCAGGCAGAGAAAATGAAAGGGATTAAATGTTCATTTCTTTTTGTCTATCTCTGGTTCACTACGGTGTGTTATCTTTCCCAGGCTTCTAGGTTCTGTTACCCAGGCCTTTACTTGGGTAAACCAGATTGCATGAGGTGATTTTCACCTGAGTCAGGAAGAGTTAGAGGAGACGAGAGTCTCTGTGAATCTGACCAAGTTGTGCTTTGTGCATCTCACTGAGGCATGTACAAAAGAGAACACAGCAAAGTCCATCCTTCACCCTGGAAGAGACTGAGAAAGAGATGTTAGGAGAAAAAGTGAAGAAAGTAATCACAAGGTCACTTGGTTGGTCCAAGATTTTGGAGACAGGCAAAACTAGGATATCTTGAGAGGCATATAAACTTGCTTCAGTTCATTATCTATTTTTGAAATCTCCTTACTTTCATTTTTAACCTCTTTTACTGTCTATATTGCTGCAAATCTTTGAATCATTTTTTAATGAAACTGGACATATAACCCAAATTCAAGGTGTCTTGCATTTGTGGGAGTTTTTTTTTGAGTGAATTAACATATGAACTATTCCCAACTTTTTTTTTTTATTCTAAGAACACTTAAAACCTACTCTCTTAGCAATTTTCAAGACAATACATTGATATTAACCATAGCCACCATATTGTACAATAGATTTCATGAACTTATTCCTCTTGCCTTAAATTTAAGGACTTTAAAGGACTTAAATATTGTGTCTTTTGACCAATATGTCCCTAATTCCCCTCCCCAAGATGTCTTGAATTTGGAGAAAATTAATTATGAAGTACATTTAAAACATCTTAGTTGAAGATACCTGATATATAAGATGAAATTTCAAAGCTTAATATCAGAGTGAAAAGTATGAATTTAAGAGTTACAAGTTGTAATGTGGGTATGCAACTGATAGCATAGAAAGAGAAGGGAAAACTGCCAAGGACTGAAAATCTATATTTTACTGAATACAGATGTATGGATTTGACAAAGGGCTTCTCATCCCACTTTCATCACTTTCCCATTAATGAAATCTAAGAGTAAAGAAGAGGCAATTTTTCAAGCTATGTAGACGTGAAGATTAGAAGTGAAACTAACATTCGACTAGCAGTTAAGGAAACACTTTCACAAAAATTATTTAATTCTTACTATGACCCTAAAAGACAAGTATTAGTGTAGTTGGTAATATGTATTTCCTCTAAAAATTTCCATTCCAACTGCCTTGTAGGTGGAGAGGTTGGAAATTTAAAAACTAACTTTCTAGATTTCCTTAATCTGGACCATTGTGTATAAATTAACTTTCATAAATTAGTTATACTGGTGTGAGATTACAAGGTCACGAATGTGACAGAGCCCATTCTCTTAGTGATATGGTTGCTGGCTAGCACAAACGTAGGGATCTGGAAATTTGGGGATAACTATAGTGACTGGTTTGATCCAGGGCCTGATGAGTAATTGGGGGTGGAAATTTTCTGACCTCAGGTTTGTAGCTTTATTGGATATAGCCTAGAAATCAATAGTTAAATCAATTCTTTCAGATGCTACAATTTTGCTTTTCTAATTTTTCTGTACAGTCTCTATTAAATCCCTTCTGCTTGAATATTGACATAATATCTCATATTTAGTTTAACTTTTTCTTATGTTGGGATAATTGTAGACACATGGAATGGTAAGAAACAATACAAAGCAGGCATTTGTACCCTTTAAACAGTCTCCCCCACCATGGTACTATCTTGCAAATTATAGTACAATATCTCAACTGGGATATGAATATTGTAAGAGTCAAGATATAGTACATTTCCATCATCACAAGGATCTCTGATTTTGCTGTTTTACAATTACACCCAATCCCCTTTCACTCTATTTCTTAATCCCTGACAACCACTAATATGTTCCATATTTCTATAATTTTTTCACTTCAGGAAGGTTATTGTATTATTGGCTAGGGCTGCCATAACAAAGTACCACAGACTGGGTGGCTTAAACAAGAGAAATTTATGCCCTCATAGTTCTAGAGGCTAGAAGTCCAAGATCAAGGTGTTGGCAGGGTTGTTTTTTTCCTGAAGCCTTCTCTTTGACTGTTAGATGCCTAGTCTTGCCACTCTGTGTGTGTGTCCTAATCACCTATTATTTTAAAGACACCAGGCATATTAAATTAAGACCCACCTTAATGACCTCTTACTACCTTAATTATCTCTTTAAAGATCTTATATTCAAATATAATCACATTCTGAGGTAGAATTAAGGCTTAAGCATACAAAATTTGCAGAAACATATTCAGCCCATAACAGTTTTTAAATGAAATCATTTAGTATGAAACATTTGGGGATTAACTGTTTTTGACTCACCGTAATCCTCTGGAGATTCATTGAGCGTGTTGTGTGTATCAGTAGTTTGTTCTTTTTGGTGTTAAGCAGTATTTCATGATAAGGATATCCAAGTTTCCTTAACAATTCCCTCTTTGAAGATCATCTGGGTCCTTTCTAGTTTTTAACTATTTTGAATAAAACTAATAAACATTCATGTATATGTTTTTGTATGAATGTAAGTTTTTTTTCCTATGGAAAATTGCTCAAGAATACAATTGCTGGGTTTTATGGTAGTTCTATGTGAGGTTTTTAAAAAAATTTCAAAATGTTTCTTAGAGTAATTGAACCATTTATATTCTTACAAGTAATTTAGGAGTGATCTAGTTTCTCTGTGTCCTAACCAGCGTTTAGTGTTGTCACTTTTTTCTCTTAGGCATTCTGGTAGATGTGTAGTGATATCTACTGTGATTTACATTTGCATTTCCCTAAAGGCTAATGATGTTGAATAGCTTTTCATGTGCTTATTTTCCATTTCTAAATGCCTTTTGGTGAAATGCCTCTGCCTGTGATTACTCATTTTCTAATCAGATTGTTTATTTCTTTGTTGTTCAGTTTGGATAGTTTTTATAAATTCTAGATACTTGTTCTTTGTTAGATACATTGTTTTCAAATACTTTTGCCTAGTCTATAGCTTGTCTTTTCATCCTCTTGGCAGCTTTTTGCAGACCAAAACTTTTCATTTCAATGAATTCCAACATATCAGTTTTTCCTGTAACTATCATACTTTTAGTTTAAAATATAAGAGTTCTTTGCCTAACTCTACATTCTGAAGATGTTCTTCATCCTACTCTTCAAAGAGTCTTATAATTTCGCTTTTTACATTTAAGTTTGTGATCTATTATGTGTTAATTTTTATGTACAGTGTAAGATTTGATTTTTTGGCCTATGGATTTGTGTCCAATTGCTTCACTATTATTGTTGAAAGAGTTATCTTTCCTCACTGAATTGCTTTTGCATCTTTGTAAAAAATCAGTTGGGTATATTTGTGTGGGTCTATTTCTTGGTTCTCTATTCTGTTCTGTTGATCTATATGATTATTCTTCTACCACAGTCACATACTATTGATTACTATACCTATATGTTAAATCTTGAAACCAGAGAAACAGATTCCTTCCATTTCATTCTTCTTTTTCAAAATAATTTTAGCTATTCTATAGATCTTGTCTATACCTACAAAAAACATAGAATTTTGGTAAGAAGTTTGTTATACCTGTATATTAACTCGGCAAAAATTCATGCTTACCATGTTAGCCTTCTAGCCCATAAATATGGTACGTCTTTCCATTTACTTAGATCTTTTTTGATTTTTTTAATAAATGATTTTTAGTTTTCAGGATACAGTTACTATAAATGGTTGTTAAATATACCTGTAAGTCATTTTGATTTTTGGAAGTAATAAAATATATTGTACTTTCAATTTTGGTATCCACATGTTTGTTGCTAGTAGATAGGAACATAATTGATTTTTGAATTTTATCTTGTGTCATGTGACCTTGCTAAACTGATTAATTCTAGAATTTTATTAGATTGAATTTAAATTTTTACATTGACAGTCATGTCATCTGCAAATAAAGAGTTTCATTTTTCCTTTCTGATCTGCATGCCCTTAATTTTTATTTTCTTGCCTTAATCCACTAGCTACAATTTCTAATGTTTATTGAATAAAAATTGTGAGAGCATGTATACTAGCCTTGTTATAGATCTTAGGAGGAAATGTTTCAAACTTTCACCATTGAAGGAGAATGCTAGATGTAGGATTTCTGTAGATGCTGCTTATCAAACAGGATTTTTCTACATCAATTGATATGATTTTTTAAAATTAGCTAATTAATGTGCTGGACTGTATTGATTGTCAAATACTGACCTTGTTTTGCATCCCTGGAATGAACTTCACTTGGCTATGGTGTATAACATTTTTATATTGTTAAATTGTATGTGCTAATAATTATAGTAGTTTGTGTATTTCAAGAAAGGGCCCATTTCATCTGCTTTGTCCCATTTATATGCATAGAGTTTTTCATATCTTCTTGATGCCTGGAGGAATTATAGTGATATTCCTGTTTCATTCATGATATTGGTACTTTGTCCATGTTTCTCTTTTTCTCTCTCTGTCATGATACATATTTGTCAGTTTTATTGATGTTTTGCAAAGAACCAGATCTTTGTTATATTGGTTTTCTCTATTGTTTTTCTGTTTTCTATTTCATTTATTTATGCTCATATCTTTATTATTTCTCCAATTCTACTTGGTTTGGATTTATTTTTCTTTTTCTAGATACTTGAGGTAGGAACTTAGAATATTTCCTTTAATTCATTCATTTAATGCTGTAAATTTTTCACTCAACACTACTTGAGATGTGTTCCACAAATACTGATATATTTTCTTTTATATTCAGTACAATGCATTTTTATATCTGACCTGAAACATAGTCTTTATGAGTTACTTAGCAGTGTATGTTTAGCTAAAATGTTCATTAAATGAATATATTAATCTGCAGCTACTATGCCTTAGATGAAACTATGTACCTGACTATGGAACATCAAATAATTACACAACTAAAGCTGTCATCTTGTGGGTAACAGACCTGCTAATTTGTAAGTTATGAATAGGTGTTCTACGCTCCTTTGACACTTACCTCTTTTGTCCTGATGCTTCTATCTTGCTTCATACCTGTAGTTTCATGGGGGTTTCCCTACAACCTGATTAGATGAAGAAAAATGCTCAGGCCTGGTTTACAGAAATTTAAGCATGATATGATGATACTAACTGGAGTTAATCTATTACTCATTATAGTTCCACTAAAGGGTGATTTTATAAAAATAAGGATAAAGAAAAATCCTTCTAGTGACTATATCTATGAGTGGTGCACTTTAACATCCACTTTATATGAAAAGAGAAACAGTCATACATAAAGATATGGACTTACTTATTCCTGGAAAATAATATCTTGGCTATTTGGTCAGGCATCTGAAGAAAGAAATCTGATATATTAAGGGAAAGTGGGCCAGGATACTAGCATCCCAAGAACAAACTTATTTTACTGAGTGGGGAAATTGACTTTGACCAGGGATACCTACAATTACAACTGCACTATGGGGGATCTTAAGAGTAAACCTGGAACCTAAGTAATTCACTAGACTGTCTTTTGGCATTTCCATGGCCAATGAAAATTGTGAATAGATATTAGCACAACAAGAAATCACAGTTCTCTGAGTTTGAATTTAATATCTAGGTCACTCCAGAAAGCAAGCAAACCAGATGAGAGAAGATGATGGCTTAGGATGAAGGAAATCTTGACTCCATGGTACTAGATCTTGGGGTCAGCTGCTGCACTGCAGACTACAGTTTCAGTTTGTTAAAGTTTGTTAAGATTTTTAAAGCGGTGGAACCTGCATATTCCCTTTTATGGAAGATATGATACCATCCTGTTCTTATATAAGATCCAGATATCATAAAAGGATGCAAACAGAAAGGCACAAGGGATGAACTCAGTTTAACTATCTGCCTCTTTAAGCCTCTGTCTTTATTTTCCCTTCTGACACTATTTACTACTGCAGCTTGTTTGGAGGTAAGAAGTGGAATGTATCAGAGTCCCTCTTGATGTCACCGTAGTGGGCCACTGCAACTCTAGCACTAAAGCCTCACCCAGCGGGACACACACAAGTTCTGTTCCTGTCCAAAGCTTTCTGACCTAGAGGAAGACATCCAGCCTCAGGGATTGACATCCAGCTTTTCCAGCAATTGCCTGGACAGGGAAAGGAAGACAATCCAAGAAAGCAAGAAATTTAACGCCCATGGGGAGAATAAAAGCGAGGGACTGAGGACTTTAAGAATCTGGAAAGTGAATGTCTTTTCCGTCCTCTTCCTGATGGACTATACTGAAGCAACATGATTCTACATGTCTTTTCTAAAAGACGTTTCTTATGACAAACAGTCAGCTGTGTATTTTTTTTTTATTCTTTAAGTTATAGGGTACATGTGCACAACGTGCAGGTTTGTTACATACGTATATATGTGCCATGTTGGTGTGCTGCACCCATCAACTCATCAGCACCCATCAACTCGTCATTTACATCAGGTATAACTCCCAATGCAAACCCTCCCCCTTCACCCCTCCCCACAATAGGACCCGGTGTGTGATGTTCCCCTTCCGGTGTCCAAGTGATCTCATTGTTCAATTCTCACCTATGAGTGAGAACATGCGGTATTTGGTTTTCTGTTCTTGCGATAGTTTGCTGAGAATGATGGTTTCCAGCTGCATCCATGTCCCTACAAAGGACACAAACTCATCCTTTTTTATTGTTGCATAGTATTCCATGGTGTATATGTGCCACATTGTCTTCATCCAGTCTGTCACTGATGGACATTTGGGTTGATTTCAAGTCTTTACTATTGTGAATAGTGCCGCAATGAACATACGTGTGCATGTATCTTTATAGCAGCATGATTTATAATCCTTTGGGTATATACCCAGTAATGGGATGGCTGGGTCAAATGGTATTTCTAGTTCTAGATCCTTGAGGAATCGCCACACTGTTTTCCACAATGGTTGAACTAGTTTACAGTCCCACCAACAGTGTAAAAGTGTTCCTGTTTCTCCACATCCTCTCCAGCACCTGTTGTTTCCTGATTTTTTAATGATTGCCATTGTAACTGGTGTGAGATGTTATCTCATTGTGGTTTTGATTTGCATTTCTCTGATGACCAGTGATGATGAGAATTTTTTCATGTGTCTGTTGGCTGTATGAATGACTTCTTTTGAGAAATGTCTGTTCATATCCTTTGCCCACTTTTTGATGGGGTTGTTTGTTTTTTTCTTGTAAATTCGTTTGAGTTCTTTATAGGTTCTGGATATTAGCCCTTTGTCAGATGAGTAGATTGCAAACATTTTCTCCCATTCTATAGGTTGCCTGTTCACTCTGATGGTAGTTTCTTTTGCTGTGCAGAAGCTCTTTAGTTTAATTAGATCCCATTTGTCAATTTCAGCTTTTGTTGCCGTTGCATTTGGTGTTTTAGACATGAAGTCCTTGCCCATGCCTATGTCCTGAATGGTGTTACCTAGGTTTTCTTCTAGGGATTTTATGGTATTAGGTCTAACATTTAAGTTTCTAATCCATCTTGAATTAATTTTCATATAAGGAGTAAGGAAAGGATCCAGTTTCAGCTTTCTACTTATGGCTAGCCAGTTTTCCCAGCACCATTTATTAAATAGGGAATCCTTTCCTCATTTTTGTTTCTATCAGGTTTGTCAAACATCAGATGGCCGTAGATGTGTGGTATTATTTCTGAGGGCTCTGTTCTATTCCATTGGTCTACATCTCTGTTTTGGTACCAGTACAATGCTATTTTGGTTACTGTAGCCTTGTAGTACAGTTTGAAGTCAGGTAGCATGATGCCTCCAGCTTTGTTCTTTTGACTTAGGATTGTCTTGGCAATGTAGGCTCTTTTTTGGTTCCATATGAACTTTAAAGCAGTGTTTCCAATTCTCTGAAGAAAGTCATTGGTAGCTTAATGGGAATCGCATTGAATCTATAAATTACTTTGGGCAGTATGGTCATTTTCACAATATTGATTCTTCCTATCCATGAGCATGGTATGTTCTTCCATTTGTTTGTGTCTTCTTATTTCACTGAGCAGTGGTTTGTAGTTCTCCCTGAAGAGGTCCTTTACATCCCTTGTAAGTTGGATTCCTAGGTATTTTATTCTCTTGGAAGCTATTGTGAATGGGAGTTCATTCATGATTTGGCTCTCTGTTTGTCTCTTACTGGTGTATAAGAATGCTTGTGATTTTTGCACATTGATTTTGTATCCTGAGACTTTGCTGAAGTTGCTTATCAGCTTAAGGAGATTTGGGGCTGAGATGATGGGATTTTCTAAATACACAATCATGTCATCTACAAACAGGGACGATTTGACTTCTTCTTTTCCTAACTGAATACTCTTTATTTCTTTCTCTTGCCTGATTGCCCTAGCCAGAACTTCCAACACTGTGTTGAATAGGAGTGGTGAGAGAGGGCATCCCTGTCTTGAGCCAGTTTTCAAAGGGAATGCTTCCACTTTTTGCCCTTTCGTATGATATTGGCTGTGGGTTTGTCATAAATAGCTCTTATTATTTTCAGAAATGTTCCATCAATACCGAATTTATTGAGAGTTTTTAGCATGAAGGCTGTTGAATTCTGTCAAAGGCCTTTTCTGCATCTATTGAGATAATCATGTGGTTTTTGTCTTTGGTTCTTAACAAAATTGATAGACCGCTAGCACGACTAATAAAGAGGAAAAGAGAGAAGAATCAAATAGATGCAATAAAAAATGATAAAGGGGATATCACCACCAACTCCACAGAAATACAAACTACTATCAGAGAATACTATAAACACCTCTATGCAAATAAACTAGAAAACCTAGAAGAAATGGATAATTTTCTGGACACTTACACTCTCCCAAGACTAAACCAGGAAGAACTTGCATCCCTGAATAGACCAATAGCAGGTTCTGAAATTGAGGCAATAATTAATAGCCTAGCAACCAAAAAAAGTCCAGGACCAGATGGATTCACAGCCGAATTGTACCAGAGGTACAAGGAGGAGCTGGTACCATTCCTTCTGAAACTGTTCCAATCAATAGAAAAAGAGGGAATCCTCCCTAACTCATTTTATGAGGTGAACATCATCCTGATACCAAAGCCTGGCAGAGACACAACAAAAAAATAGAATTTTAGACCAATATCCCTGATGAACATCGATGTAAAAACCCTCAGTAAAATACTGGCAAGCCGAATCCAGCAGCACATCAAAAAGCTTATCCACCATGATCAAGTGGGCTTCATCCCTGGGATGCAAGGCTCATTCAACATATGCAAATCAATAAACGTAATCCAGCATATAAACAACTGTGTTTTCTTCTAACTCTATGGCCAGGTTTGTATCACACTCCCAAATACCTTCTCGCCTCCCTTCCTTTTCCTTCCTAATTCTTCTGGCCTGTAATGTTACCTCTCGATAAACCCTTTGCATATAAGCTTTTCCTCATGTTCCATTTTCCAAGCTAACACTGGGCAAAAAGTAAAATATGGTAACAAAGTTAGTATGAAGTAAAATAGGAAATGTAAAATAAGGATAGTGAATTTATGAAACAAAATACATATCTTATTTATTTTACATTTAAATATTGGAGGTATACATTCTGGAAGCCAGCATAAAGAAGGAAACACAATTCTTGAATAATTCACAAGTCTAGTAACAAAAAGAACGATCAGAATTAAATTACTCTGCAAATTGACAACAATTTGGACAATTCTAGACTTCTTAAATGACAGAAAATACCATGTCTTAACAAATTTGCCTATATTTATGAGGTCCTAATACTACTAAGTAATCCTGAAATGTTTCCAATTATTGTCATGGAGATTGGAATATAATCCAGGTAATATGCCAGGTGCTTTAGTACATGCTAGGTTCTACCGAAACAAAGCTTGCTATCAAAAATGCATATAAACAAACGTGTGTGTGTGTGTGTGGGGGTGTGTGTGTATAATATAGAATAGCACAGTTTCTAACATAGGTAAACTGGGAATTTAGAGGAGGCACAGATAATAAATTAGTTACTTCTACAAGAGAACAGCAGGAAAAAAAAAAAAGCATGTAAGTATAGTGTATATGGAAACTTAAAGTGTAACTACCATGTGAGGTGTGCAACCATGAAAACTTATGCAAGATTTGAGCAACCCAAAGTTGGACCTTTGGGGTCTAGAATATGATTGAATATGAGTAGTGAGTGATGATGTTTAGCAGGTAAACATAAGGCAGATTGGTAGACTGCACAGAACCATCATAGCAAATAAAATTTTAGCTCTCCTGTTGAAAAATGAGAGTGCTAAGATATAACATTTAATAGGAAAAGGGAGGGTACATGACATAAGACCATTTATACCACGAAAGGGTCTGTGCCTTCCTATTAGAAATCATTGAGGGACCTGAAACAGTAATCTAATGTAGATCTCATTTTAGAAAAATCGTGGTGATACTAACATTAAAGATGTAAATGGTTTTGGAAAAAAGAGGCAAAATGAGAGACGAGAAATCACTTTGTACTTTATTATGACAATCAAGTCAGGAGGCAACAGAAGCTTGAGTTAAGGCATAGCAAGAACTACAAAAAGGAACTGCTAAGAGAGATAGCAGGTAGAAATTATGAAGGGAAGTGTAGCACTACTTGGATGCAAAAGAGAATCCTAATATGATGATGATTATCATCATAAAAAAATTATAGAAACTCACTTTTTCTGGGGGTTGCACTAAGCACTTTTCATGAGTTCATATATTTATGTTTGATTTATGTTTGTTGATTGGCGAGATAGCAGTACCATTCATAGTAATACAGTAAACTTAGGAAAAACAAGTTTATACAACAAACGCACATCTTGTACTTAGAGGCAAAGTCAGACAGCTTCTGTGAATCTGTTTTCATCCACTGGGGATGTTAACTTTCCAAAATCACTGTGGTGTTTAAAAGAGTTAAAATATAGAATGTACCATGACACACAGTGGGTACTCGTCTACCTTTTGATTTGAAAAATACAATTCACAACAGAAAGCCCCCTTTTTTTGTAAAATAAAGGTACTATAATCAAAATATTATAATGTGAGGCTATGCTAATATTGGCCTAAGGTGTTCAAATTTGGGTTCATGATGGCAATTCCAATCATTGCAACTGAATATTTTCAATTTGTTTTTTGCTAAAATTCTATTAAAACAATAATTTAAAAACTTAATCTTACGCATTTTGAATTTGAAGCTATAGCAAAAGTACTGCAACATTCTATCCCAACAGACATGGAAGACATTTATTGCAGGTACTGTGCAGGTTTTTCCCCTTTTCATAAATCGAAGCATAGCTTTGTATTAGAATAAACTGCTATGTAGCTGCTGTGTTTTATTAGACTTGCGATTTTTGCTTAAATCCTTTTTTTCTTTCTTACTTTCCTTCTTTCTTTCTTTTTTTTTTTTTTTTCTTTCCTTATTTCTTTGGTTTAACAACTCATTAGCAGGTCACTCACTGTTGAACCCACTAAACTTTTCATTTAAATTTACCAAACAGTTTGTTATGAAAATATGAGATACTATAAAGCATCCTCACTCAGTGGGTAGCACTGCTTAATTGTGCAAAGCATGGATTTAATCTCCTTGAAAGTACTTCTGCTCTATCTATGATCGGTTGCTATTTTTGCCAGGTAAATTATATTTGTATCATTAACACATGAAGATGTTGAGTGCAGTGCATCCATTTTCTGAATTTATTTCTGAAATTCTCATGACCTTGACTGAGGACAAACAGAGTTTTTACAAATAATACTCTGCCTTCATCTATAAAACTCTGGAGAGTAGAGAAAGTGTCCTGTGGAGTCCTTGGGAATTATAAACTCACCGCTGAAATCTTAGCCATTCCCTTGCTGGCTGTTAGCTTTCATAGATGACCAGACTCTCCTAATATGGCAAGTAGTCACTGGGATTATAATATCCATGTGGAAGTCTGTGCTAGTATTCTAAGCACAAAGTGACTGGTTAGCACACATTGTTATTTTACCTGACTAAATCACACAAGCATTACGTTGCCTTTCTAATAACAACCAGATCACGGAATTTACTGAAAGCAAACTGTGAGTTAGCCACTCCATGTTCCTCCAGGCAGACAGTCCAGAGAAATATGAGTTTTCCAAGGAAAAGCTCATATTGTAAATTGTCAGGTATTAAAAAGAAAAATAAAAGTTTGAAGTCAATTACCCCTGAAAACTTCTGACAAGCAACATTTTGGCTTCATATTGACTAGACAGTGTCAAATGTAAATTACCCTGTTTATATTTTAAAAATACAGACAGCTTGTCTGTTGGATTACCACACGTATGCAGCTAAAATATTTACAGCCATAGAAATTATATTTCTGATCAAAAAACTATTATCTCTCTTGAGCAACCTAATCCCATTTTTTAACCTATTTTGAGGAGGTAATTAGCTACCTCTTTATTCCCAAATTGAAAATAGTTAATCAGATTTTCTTCATCAAATGATTCTCACAAATTTTTTGAATAAAACCCCACAATTCCATATATACTTTAGCTTTTATTTTTATTGAGCCATACTAAACATTTCATCAAAATTTTTGTTTTACCCAAAAATGTCTGACTTATTAAAAATACTTTTTCTGAAGAACTATTCATCTTTCTCTGGATTTATAATAATAGATTGAAAAAGACAGGTAAATAAATGACCTTTTTTGCTTGCCCTACTGTGTAAAAATTGCCTTCTGTAGACACAGCTTAGATAACTACTTGCAGCTGCTGTCTTAGGCAGCCTGAGTTTTTGTTTTAATCAATGAGAATTTGGTTACAATAACAAGAAGCATTGTGCTCCTGACAAGGACAAATTTATGTGTTTGGAAGTGGCATGTCATGGAGCACCGTCTTGTACTCTGTGTCGGGATTCTGTTTTCATAAGTCTACAGGAATAATCCTGCTACACATCAGCAAGAAACATCAGAGATCATACTCACAAGGTACTTTCCAGACCCAAATTGAGTGAGAAGAAAATATTGAAATAAGTAAATGAGCCTGCTTTGTCCTTCAGTGAACAATGGAGTGGAAAAAATCTGGGGAGAGGAGGGAATCAATGTACATTTGTTAATAATGACACCTTATGAAATATTTACTTGTTTTAACTTTTTAGCTTAAGATAATAATAACTCCTAATGAATCTACCCAGCATAGAGATTAGTTTTCCTGGTTATGAGGAAGAGTTTCTGGTTTTGTTAGGAAGTCAATTACATTTTCTATAATGTGTGCATTAAGATAATGGACTCTCATATTGTAGCTCTAAAGTAAGTATATTTTAATTATATTTCATTCAGGTTTATAAAAGTATAATTAAAATATATACTATAGTATACAGAGTCTTAATTCTCAATATATCATTATTGGGTTAAGATACAATAGAAGCTGAGTCAGCAGCAGAGTTTTATTCTGTATGCATCTTTTGGAATGTTTCATAATATTGTAATATCTAAAAATAGGCTACAAGGATACTTAGAAGCAGGAGTAGGAATTTTAGAGGCCAATCAAAATAGTCACATCTATTGGCTAAATGCAGCTAGACTTTTTACATCACATTGGCCAGTGATATTGAGGTATCATTTTCTATTAAACCTGTATAATTTATTTTAAAGATATATTGTTTGCTTTTCAAGCTATACCATTATGTCACCAGTACTCTTATTTTAACAAGTATTCCTATCTTAGGACTCCATATACCTTTGAAATAGCCCCAAACAGGTACTTTTTCAATAGTCCAAGAAAATACCTTTTAAATTTCTTAAATTATAAGGTTCTAATACAAAATCCATTAAGAACTAAGCTGTAAAAACTTACAGGACAATATGAGTCATCTAAATCACGTAGTCATACATAGAGGGACAGAAAAAGCATATTATAGCTTTTTTAGTGGTGGAAGGGAGTAACATATGCTGCTGTTTTACAAAATCCTTGTTTTACAGTAATCTAGAAAGCCACTTCTTCATTCATCAGTAGGCCCTTTCTCTTGGATTCTGTATGAAAATCAATGTTTCTGAAATCCCAACCAATTATTTTACTCTTTGCAAGTTTCTACAGTGTTTTTAATGCCTATAGACCTAGGTTCTTGGTGTTCATAGCAAAGAAAGGGCAGGAGGTGGCAGGCTACAGATAAGACAAAGTTATATACAACTTGTTGGTATTCTATTTATCTATTTATCCATCTGTCTGTGTATCTATGATCAGGTCACTGAGTAAGAGGCAGAAGAAAGTCCTGAACATTATTTGCAGAGATTTTGTGAAGGATTTGGCTGGCTTTTTACATAAAAAATATTTTGTGCTTGAGGTGTTGATATATGATATAAATGTGACAAGAGATTTGTAAACAGATCTGGTGACAATTGTATGAGCTAACATGAAATACCTTGAATTTGAGATAGAGCAAAGGGAATTGTGCCAACATGACTCATTATCATAGCTCATAACCCATGTACTTTTGTAAAAATATAAGCATTTTCAATAAAAATAATGCTTCAAATATTTTGTAGTAATCAAATCCAATTATGTTTATGGAAGTGATTTGTAAATTATAAAGTCATTTATACATTTTGGTTGTTATTAAGCCTATAACACGATAAGGAGGCAGTGGTTTGACAACCTGACTATTTGCCTCACCTAAGGAGCTGTAACAACTTACTGACTTGGGGCCAGCCTCCAAATTTAGATGCAAATGGCTTGGGATGCAGCTGGACATCAGATCTCTAGGTAATTCTAATGTGCACTTAGGATGAGAAACCTATTTTGAGTATGTAATATGTCTAAGTAATTTACCTATATTATATCTAATCCTTTTAATGACTAGGAGTGATTATTAATATCATGTGGGACCTGAAAATCGAGAAGTTAAAAATAATTTTCAAGTTCGTAAATGATTAAATACGAAACCAGGATTTGAGCCCAAGTATATTTGCCTTCATCCATAGCCCTGGCGTTTTGACTGTATCATACAACATATGTGATAATAAAACAGTGTACATAAGAGTACTTATGTTTTCTGGATGAAAATAAATGTCGAAGATTTCTAAAGGCAGGCTTCTGTTATACATTTTAGGATGGTGTGAAATGCTCAATAATTATAGAAAGTTGTTTGTAAAAATCTGTAAAAAGATTATCTTATAATAACAATTGCATGCTTACCTTATGATGATCCACTCCCAGGCACTGCATTTGTGCTATTTCACTTACTTCTCACAGCAACTTTAAGAGACAGATGCTACTATTATTATTTTGCAAAATGAAAATATTTTACAAAAAAATGTTTGGAGGATTACTCAAAGACCTGAAGAATACAGACAATCAATGTTAGAACTTGATTCAAACCCATCAGCTGGAGTCTGACCCTATTCTTTTTTAACCAAGTATTTTGTATTTATGGACATGTCCTCACGAAATAATACTGAATACAAAATAAGCTATATACATAAATATGCTTTCTGCAATTGCTTTCTTAATGGTAAAAAACTGGAAAAAAGCATTTAACAACAGTGCAATAGTCAAGTAAATTATGGTAGATATTTGCAGTGGAATATTATGTACCTATTGTGAACAATGTTTACAACAATTAAAAATACAGACAAATGTTTAATAGGTCACCTCTAGTTCTGCATAGTATGTAGGAAACTATTAAAATAGTGTCTTCTTCCCTTGCAACAAGAAAACTCCAGATAATCGGTGGAATCATAACTTTTTTTGAGCCCATCAGAGAGCTGAGGCTAGTAAACTTCAATCATGTTTAAAGATTCCCAAGATGGACAAACCCCTCTAAGGAGAGACAAGACATGCCATATGTCTGACCTTTGACAAAGCATGGGAGGTGGTGTTGGCTGCTTTCCTAGACACTAAGAAGATACTGACCAAGGTTTTAATGGATTTTGACAGGCCAAATGGGTGCCAATTTGTCAATCTGATGTTCTAGAGCCCCAAAAGAAGGGTAGTTCAAACTCACTTGAAAGCATTTCTTTATGTATGAGTACCACATACTCATTTAGTGCAATGCATGCAATGCATGACACTGGTAAAAGCGTACTAATTTGGGTTTTGCTGCAACTGGATTGATGGGTGACAAGAGAAGGGAATCTATTTAAATGAATTAGGCACACATTTTACCTATCATTAACATTATTGTCTATTATAATATGTGAATGATAATGTTTTTTGATTTTGGCATTGGCTGTTAATATATATTATGCCAACTTCATGTAGCAGAATTAGGGTACCTGCCTTGTCAAAGAAAGAATATTGACTTTTGTTTAAACTATTTTTATTCAAATTTACCTGGAATATAATTTGAAGTTCCATAAATACCTGTAAATATGTACTTACTAGGTTCCCTGATTTCATACTTTGTAATAAATTTTTTCAGTTCACAAGGAAAAAAGTCATACAGTAAGTGAAATGATTGTTTACTATTTTAATTGCAACATGCAAGTTGTGATTTGGCTCCATAACCAGCTAATTATCCATTGAATTAATTCTGGAACTCCTTAGTGAATTTCAAAGAACTGCTGTATCATTTTTCAAATATGTCACTTCTTTAGTGGTGAGTGAAATCATTTTACATAGCATTTAACACTAAGGCCTTTCTTTCAGGAAGGCTAAAATGAGCCCCTCTCACCTTCCCTGGTTTTATTACATGTATATGATACAAAGGAAAGATACATATACAGAAATAGATCCTTGAAAAGGAAAATCTCTCTTTCTCTCTGGTTCTCTCTCTCTCTCTTTCTTTCTCTCTCTCACACACACACAAAGACACACACACACACAAAGACACACACACACACACATGCTCACACACTGTTGTATCAGCATGTGTTTTTTTGAACTAAAGTTTCCTTAACACAGATTTCAAATAATAGTCTATTTCTGCCATCCATATTCAATATTTAGAGATGGTGAGACATAGCAAAATCCGATGACAGTAAGTTTAGTTCTTCACACTCATTGCATCTGGGAGACAGGTTTGAATTAATTTTGACTGGTATGAAATAAATCTTCAGAATAAAATGGAATTGACTGCCTGTGTTTTCACAAAAGTCTTTTTAGGATGAAATTTGACATTTTTCCCTCTCCTGGGGGTGGCAGTTTACTTACTGCTGGTTATTATTGCTGTTTAATGAAACTTAGAGTTTTCAAACAGAGAAACTAATTACTATATTATTTCAAGAGATTTTCATTTTCCCCTCCATTTCCCTCCCCCTCTCCACCCTCCATCCCTTATATGCAATGTGGGAGAATAGAATTACATTCATTTGCATTGAATAGCAGACTCTGGCCGTAAGTTATTTCATAAAGTACAAAGTAATTGAAAAGAGTGTTAAGTTTTCCATTTTTCAGGAACCTAGGACCCCTTTCTAACCTAAAAAACTAGGGTCAAGCTCAGAGAAATACATGAATGACATAGGAGTCTTCCCCTCTAGGTTCTCAGATGACTCTTTAAGTAGCAGAAACTAAATACACCCTATGTTTCTTTGAGCTGACAATTTAAATTCTAAATTCTGGCTACTCATCTTTGAAGAAGCAGGAGGCACCCAGCTAGAGCCCTGCATGTAATTGGACCTAAGTCAGTTTCTGCTGTAATTATGTCCCTGAAGTCAGAAGGTTTAAACCGGAGCAGGGCCATGTTTTTGGCTTCTTTGCTGGATGCTTTTATTTTTGGAATAAAAAATGTTGTCAAATTTCTGGTGTGTGTATATATGTGTGTATATACATACACACACACATATACATACACACACACACATATATAATGTTATATATGCTATATATGACAAACATTTAAAATATAAACATATTTAATATTTAGAACTTAGCTGTTAAACTGTAATAATTGGTAAATTGGAATCAGAGGTAAGAGATGTGATGATAAACATAGAAAAATATAAATTAAACCAATAAAAACAATTCCTATGATTGGAAATAAGCTATTATTGGAAAAAGATGACCACAGGACTTAATTAGTATCTACATAATATAGACTAGAAAACCATGTTGAAAATATATACTTGAAACAGTAGGCTGAAGACTTTTGATGTGAGCTGGAGGGTACTCAAGCCTAGCAATTAATTTTGTTAATATTAGATTACACTGTTAAACATGGGGAACCAATCCCCACCAGTAGGGATGCCACACGCTTGCTTCAATTTATTCTTACAGTCTTAGAGAAGAATTTTGATGAAGCTCCCGAAAAACCTTTTCTCCATATCATTTGGAAAATTCCACAAATGGGAATAAATCATATAATAAAATAAGGGAACGTGTGTCGAGCTGGAGAGATGAAGGGAGGGAGGCAAGACAGGTAATGAGTGGCATTGAGTTTAAGGGAGAGAGGAAGAGAGAGAGAGAGAATGAAGGTGGTGTATTGTCTTAAAATGCTAGCAAGATGGATTGGCGTGTTTTCCTGTTAGTTTTTGTTCTAGTCATTGCCCTTACTTTAACACCCACTGAGTACTCATTAAGACATGTTTTCCTCTCTGTGGAATTCAGATATGGTTCTTTAATTTTAGTTAAAGAAAATCTAAGGATCTAATCTCTTCTAAATAACGGGGACTGAGAGTATTTCAACTCCAATATACATTATGTCACAGTCTATCTCAGTATGCAATATATCAGTGCAATACCCTGAAGGGAAATAGATCTATATCTACCTACCTATATCTAACCATCTATCGATCTATATCTATCTATATCTATCCATCTATCTATCTATCAATCATCTATCTATCTATATATCTATAAACTGGGGGCAGGGCCATGTTTTTGGCTTCATAACCAGCTAATTATCCATTGAATTAATTCTGGAACTCCTTAGTGTGCATATATGTGTATGTATATATGTGTGTGTGTGTGTGTGTGTGCGCGTGTGTTTTCTTTTTTTAAATCAACTTTTAAGTTCCAGGGTACATATGCAGGATGTGCATGTTTATTACATAGGTAAACATGTGCCACAGTTATTTACTACACAGACCATCCCATCACCCAGGTATTAAGCCCCACATCCATTAGCTGTTCTTCCCTGTACCATCCCTCCCCCTACTTCCTCCGACAGGCCCCAGTGTGTGTTGTTCTGCCCCATCTGTTCATGTGTTCTCATTGTTCAGCTCCCACTAGAGTCTTATTTTTATCTTAAAAAAATATATATATATTATCCAAGGGGCCAGGCATGGTGGCTCATACCTGTAATCCCAGCAACTTGGGAGGCTGAGGTGGGCAGACCACTTGAGCTCAGCCTGGGCAACATGTCAAAACCCTATCTCTACAAAAAGAAAAAGAACAGAAAACTTTTCCAAGGGCATTCTGGTTATCTTAAAAATACTGAATCTCTTCTATATCCTATTTCTCCTCAAAAAGAAATATAAGAGAAATCATTGTTGTCATATTCTAAATTAAGCAATGGATATCAATAACCATTTAGCCTGTTTTGACTTATTGCCTATTTATGTTTTTAGCCATGCAATCTAAGCCATATTAAGTCTAAGTCACGTAAAGTCTTTCCATTTCAAACTTAAAATTTATGAGACACTACTCTTGATGTTTCATATTTTTACATGACTAACTTTACATGAATAAGGAAAATGTCTTTTTCAACAACTTGAATTTTATATAGGACTTTGTACTTAATGTGTTTATATTGAACTTTGAGATAAACAAGAAGGATTAAAGTTTTCTGGAAGGAAGAATTTATCAGACACTGAGTCGTAAACACTTTGGACTGATAACTCTAAAGGTCCAACATGAGAGATGAAATAAGGCTTGTGAGCCAAAATTTTTCCTGGAATTTAACCATTTATTAAAGATATAACTATTTACCAAAATATAAAAAAATATTAGTGCGGCAAATGTGTGTATTTAGGTTTTCAAACTAGGCTATATTATCCATCAAAACTCAGACCCGAGGTAATTCTTTTACTTCCTTATTTTCCAGATTTACTCATCAAAAAAAAAATGGTTTTAATAAAAGTTTTGTCATTTGTATAGAGGTACAGGTTTGTGAAACAGTATTTGGAAGCTTTTCAAATTTAATAAATGTGAAAAAGAGAGGGAAGTTGTGATATAAATCTCAACAGAATGGTTTTGAAGAGGCTGAAAAAATAAATACAATACAGGTGAAATTAGTTGTTCTGAAATCTGCTAACAAATGAACAGTACTTGAAGCTTTGACCTTTGAACTGACCCTGTAGCCAAACCATAAGCCATTTTCATATTGTGCCCTCACTCAATCAGTACTATCTCATAAAAAGAAGCATATTATCCTTTTGTAGGTACCTTGGATGTAGGGCTGGCATAAATCAAATTTCCTCTGGTTTCTGATCCTATTTTCAAATCAAATTCTTAGGTGGTAAATATAAAATGACCTCTTTGTCCATTTGAGCTGGGCTGGAGAGAAAAGATTAGGAGAGAAGTGAGGTGCTAAACTTGACATTAGAGCCTGCACAGATTCTAAGCTATACTATCCAGGTGGCATGGCATCGGAGGAGAGCAATGTCGCAGCTAAAACCTCACATACCAGAAGATATTTACTTTTGTGTTATAAAATTTGCAGTTGGAATAATAATAAGGATATGTGATAATTTCCTACCTCTCATTGGCTGAAAGGTTACTTAGGCCATGATAAGCCTTCTACATTTCAGAGAAGGAAAAAACTCTAAACACTGAAAATATCTGATAGCCATTCTGCAAGAGGTGTATTATACAAAGCAATGCATAACATGTTTACATCTATGGTAATACACAAGGTTCCTTTTAATGTAATTGAGATTTTTCAAGAGTGCCAGGCCATGCCATTTACGACAGCCAACATCATCATTGTCCTTGCCTGAATGGATCATTCAAGTCTGCAGAAGTTTTGTGTTTTTTTGTTTGTTTGTTTATAATTGTCTCTTCATACATACCTGTAGGGGATACTGTGGGTTTAACCCAACTCTCC
Source organism: Chlorocebus sabaeus (assembly GCF_047675955.1). Taxonomy (NCBI): domain Eukaryota; kingdom Metazoa; phylum Chordata; class Mammalia; order Primates; family Cercopithecidae; genus Chlorocebus; species Chlorocebus sabaeus. The sequence continues at coordinate 63,443,722 of NC_132924.1, forward strand.
TTTCAAGGAAAGATTTGGTGTCCCAGTTTCTGGGAGTGCTGACAGTAAACAGCTTTCAGATGTCAGCACTTCAGGGAATTGTCTCAGCTTCAGAAAGCCACCTTCCTCAAAGTTATGTCCTTCCTGGGATGGCTCATGTACAATCAGGACAACTCTGGATGGCCATTCTAACTTCAGAACTGCCCAGGCTGACACTGATATTGGGACTGCAGGTAGCTTCACTTCTTACTCTGCTCAGTCCTGCTTTCTTCCCTTCCCTTCCACAAGTGTTAGTGGATGCTCAACTGTGTGCTCAAATGTCTTCAAATATGTTTGCCCCAAAAAACCCAATCTAGAAATGGATAATTTCCTGGACACTTACACTCTCCCAAGACTAAACCAGGAAGAAGTTGAATCCCTGAATAGACCAAGAGCAGGCTCTGAAATTGAGGCAATAATTAATAGCCTAGCAACCAAAAGAAGTCCAGGACCAGAGGGATTCACAGCCGAATTCTACCGGAGGTACAAGGAGGAGTTGGTACCATTCCTTCTGAAATTATTACAATCAATAGAAAAAGAGGGAATCCTCCCTAACTCATTTTACAGCACCAACATCATCCTGATACCAAAGCCTGACAGAGATACAACAAAAAAAGAGAATTTTAGACAATATCCCTGATGAACATCGATGCAAAAATCCTCAATAAAATACTGGCAAACTGAATCCAGCAGCACATCAAAAAACTTATCCACCATGATCAAGTGGGCTTCATCCCTGGGATGCAAGGTTGGTTCAACATATGCAAATCAATAAATGTAATCCAGCATATAAACAGAAGCAAAGACAAAAACCACATGATTATCTCAATAGATGCAGAAAAGGCCTTTGACAAAATTCAACAGCCCTTCATGCTAAAAACTCTCAATAAATTCAGTATTGATGGAATGTTTCTCAAAATAATAAGAGCTATTTATGACAAACCCACAGCCAATATCATACTGAATGGGCAAAAAGTGGAAGCATTACCTTTGAAAACTGACTCAAGACAGGGATGCCCTCTCTCACCACTCCTATTCAACATAGTGTTGGTAGTTCTGGCTAGGGCAATTAGGCAAGAGAAAGAAATCAAGGGCATTCAGTTAGGAAAAGAAGAAGTCAAATTGTCCCTGTTTGCAGATGACATGATTGTGTATTTAGAAAACCCCATCATCTCAGCCCAAAATCTTCTTAAGCTGATAAGCAACTTCAACAAAGTCTCAGGATACAAAATGTGCAAAAATCACAAGCATTCTTATACACCAGTAAGAGACAAACAGAGAGCCAAATAATGAATGAACTCCCATTCACAACTACTTCAAAGAGAATAAAATACCTAGGAATCCAACTTATAAGGGATGTAAAGGACCTCTTCAGGGAGAACTACAAACCACTGCTCAGTGAAATAAAAGAGGACACAAACAAATGAAAGAACATACCATGCTCATGGATAGGAAGAATCAATATCATGAAAATGGCCATACTGCCCAAGGTAATTGGTAGATTCAATGCCATCCCCATTAAGCTACCAAAGACTTTCTTCACAGAATTGGAAAAAATTGCTTTGAAGTTCATATGGAACCAAAAAAGACCCTGCATTGCCAAGACAATCCTAAGCCAAAAGAACAAAGCTGGAGTCATCACGCTACCTGACTTCAAACTATATTACAAGGCTACAGTAACCAAAATAGCATGGTACTGGTACCAAAACAGAGATATAGACCAATGGAACAGAACAGAGCCCTCAGAAATAATACCACACATCTACGGCCATCTGATCTTTGACAAACCTGACAAGAACAAGAAATGGGGAAAGATTCCCTATTTAATAAATGGTGCTGGGAAAACTGGCTAGCCATAAGTAGAAAGCTGAAACTGGATCCTTTCCTTACTCCTTATACGAAAATTAATTCAAGATGGATTAGGGACTTAAATGTTAGACCTAAAACCATAAAAACTCTAGAAGAAAACCTAGGTAATACCATTCAGGACATAGGCATGTGCAAGGTCTTCATGTCTAAAACACCAAAAGCAACCGCAACAGAAGCCATAATTGACAAATGGGATCTAATTAAACTAAAGAGCTTCTGCACAGCAAAAGAAACTACCATCAGAGTGAACAGGCAACCTACAGAATGGGAGAAAATGTTTTCAATTTACTCATCTGACAAACGGCTAATATCCAGAACCTATAAAGAACTCAATCAAATTTACAAGAAAAAAACAACCCCATCAAAAAGTGGGCAAAGGATATGAACAGACACTTCTCAAAAGAAGACATTCATACAGCGAACAGACACATGAAAACATGCTCATCATCACTCGCCATCAGAGAAATGCAAATCAAAACCACAATGAGATAACATCTCACACCAGTTACAATGGCAATCATTAAAAAATCAGGAAACAACAGGTGCTGGAGAGGATGTGGAGAAATAGGAACACTTTTACACTGTTGGTGGCACTGTAAACTAGTTCAACCATTGTGGAAAACAGTGTGGCGATTCCTCAAGGATCTAGAACTAGAAATACCATTTGACCCAGCCATCCCATTACTGGGTATATACTCAAAGGATTATAAGTCATGCTGCTATAAAGACACATGCACACATATGTTTATTGTAGCACTATTCACAATAGCAAAGGCTTGGAATCAACCCAAATGTCCATCAGTGACAGACTGGATTAAGAAAATGTGGCACATATACACCATGGAATACTATGCAGTCATAAAAAAGGATGAGTTCATGTCCTTTGTAGGGACATGGATGCAGCTGGAAACCATCATTTTCAGCAAACTATCGCAAGAACAGAAAACCAAATACCGCATGTTCTCACTCATAGGTGGGAATTGAACAATGAGATCACTTGGACACAGGAAGGGGAGCATCACATACCGGGTTCTATTGTAGGGAGGGAGGAGGGTGGAGGGATAGCATTAGGAGATATACCTGATGTAAACGACGAGTTAATGGGTGCAGCACACCAACATGGCACATGTATACATATGTAACAAACCTGCACATTGTGCACATGTATCCTAGAACTTTAACAACACTAAAGGAAAAAAAAAACCAAAAAACCCAACCTATGACAGCATCTTGCTACAGTTTTTATTTACTTCAAGGCCCTTGGGCAAAGATAAACTTCAACAAGAAAATAGTTACAACTTCTGGATGGGATATCAACCTGAGCATACGTGTCTAAGTACCTCTGCCCAGTGCCTTAAGATGATTCAAATAATGTCCAGTAAGATATAAAACTAAGAGAAAACATGCATCATAGTTAGATTCTAGAGATAAGTGATGAGTACATATTATTAGCTTAACATAGAATAATAGAAATGTAATCATGATCCAGAAATGCAGGGCAGATTCGGTATTACAAAATGAAACACTACTAATATCCAGAGTAATTAATTCAAAGAGAAATATGATATGATATTACAGATGTAGAAAAGCATTAAACATAATTCTACGTTGATTTTTAATTTAAATAATCATAAATGAGATACAGAAACAATGTTTCTTAATTTGATAAAATATATTTACTAGAATCCTAAAGCAAACATCTGACATAATTGTAGAGCTTTGGACTTATTCTCATTAAAGTTAGAAGCAAGTCAATTGTATTAGTTTTCTATTGCTGCATAACAAATTATCACAAACTTAATAGCTTAAAACGGTATATATTTGTTAGCTCATATTTCTATGTCCAAATACATTGGACTGAAGATTTACATCTAAAAAAACTCATTCTTCTTATCCATCAGAAATAACCAAGTTACACTTTAGTAGATGGAAAATATACAATAATTAAAAAATATTAACTAGGAAATAACTAGAACAAAATGTCATTTATGAACAAGTAAATCTGTATGATTTGGAATGTATTATTTTTAATGAGGAGAACATTCAATATTGAAAAGATAGCTACAAAGTATTTACATATTTATGAAAGAAAAATGAAATCTTCAGTTATTCATGGAATGTGAATCAATAATTTTAAAATTTATATAGAGAATTTAAGTTCAAACATCATGAAAGAATGGACCCAAACCAACATAATTCTCTTCTCTTTTGGGAAGAACATAGTATAAAACCATATATTTAAAAAATTAAATGCATTGCTGAGCTAGAAAGAAAAAAATGAAACATTTCAGGTGCCAGTAATAAAGCTTCAGTACAACCAGATGCTGCTGCAACCCAATGGGATGTTCATCCTGGCTGTAACCATTAATGCCTGTAGAAAAGGTCAACATACAACTATAATAATTTTCTACATATATTACAGACAATTAAAATTTTAATTTCAGTATAAACTTACTTTAAATAGCAAAAGAAACCCAAGAGAATATTTTTAACAGTGTATATACAAAGTTTTTATGAGAAAAATTAAACAACTTTTTGAAGGTCATCAAAATGAACTAAAGATGAATGAATATCCTATGGTGAGGAATACTGGTATCATAAATATCTTTTTACAAATTCATGTCATTACAAAACTCAAACTGATGCAATGCTAATAAGCAGAATTACAAGGATTAAGTAGCCAAAACAATTTTTAAGACAAAAAAATCTTAAGAGCACAGAAAAATTTGCTGAACAGAACTTCAAGGCTTGCTGTAGTTTGTGCTAAATAAAATAACATGGTATTGGCACAAAAATAGAGAACGCAATGGAACAGAAAGAATATCTAGAATTATATAGACAAACCTCAAGATGAAAAATATATACATTGTTCAATGAAGGATGTTTGGTCATTTGGATATGCATGTGAAAGATGATAGAACACATTCATCATCATATATGTATAGTAACCAACTAAAAAAAGAAAACACAGCTAAACATTTAGAATGATAATAGCTAACATAGCATGCTGAATGTTGTACTAACTCTTTCATTTTGTTAACAGGTGTAAAACTCAGAACAATTCTGTGAGGAAAGTATTATTATTAATAGTGTCATTTCTATCTTTTGTCATTACAGACAAAGGCACTGAGACACCAAGTTGACTAACTACCTGATTCTTCAAAAGCAATGAGGTGATTTTGAAAGAAGCAGACTGGCTTCAGAACCTGTGTGCTTAATCACTGTATACACAGAACTATCCCCACTAGTGTATCTTCCCAGTAAACCTAGCAAAATACATTGTGACATCATAATAGGAAATGGTTCCTTAGGAAAGGCATTAATACTTGAAACAGTGAGGGAAAATACAGATACATTTCAACAATTTAAACAACTATGTAACAAAAGACTACAAAGTTCAAGTGAATGAGAAATCTCAGACTTTTAAGTATGACCATTTTATCAAGTAAAATGACAAGTTTATGAAGAATTCCCACAATGAAAAAAGGTAAATCTTCCAAAGGAAAAATAAGTAGATAATTTCAAAGGGAGGAAATAAGAGTCCTTGATAGATGTATAAGTATTACAGCACCACACAGGGAATTACAAATCAACCGCTAATGAGATACTCTTTTATACTCATAAAATTATCTAAAAAATGTATAAACTAATAAAACTAAGTATATAGCCAAGGAGATGGGGCAATAAATCATGGCATATTATAGCCAGTTGAAAACAGGACATTGGAGTCTACTCTGGAGAGCAATTCTACATTAGCTAGTAATGCTTAAATATGCATACATGATTATCTAATAATTCTGTTCCTTGGAATAGACCTGTGCTCTCTAAATACGGTAGACAGTAGCCACATGTAGCTATTTAAATTGTTTATTTAAAATTAATAAAATTAAAAATGTAGTTCTTCAATCTCACTAGCCGTATTTCAAGTGCTCGGAAACCACCTGTTCCTAATGGAGACCATATTGAGCAGCACAGATCATAGAACAGTCCCATTATCACAGAAAATTCCTATTAGACTGGTATGGACCCTGAAGAAACTCTAATACATGTGTTTCAGAAAATTCATAAAATGTTGCATATTGTAGCTCCAAGAAAGGAAAGGAAGGAAATTATCTAAATGTGTATCATATATAATTGATAAATTAAAATGTATTTATCATAGAGTATAATATATGTTAAAATGAATTAATTAGATCTATATATGAACATAAATCTTGAAAAGTATTTTTGAAAACATAGAGTGATTTGCACACTGTGATACTATTTAGCGGAATTTTAGAAGTAATATTCGTTTTCATTGTTTTATACCTGTGGTTAAAGTGTGACGTGAATACACAGTAAATTTATGGCAATGAAATCTCTTGGAATAAGAGGACAAAGGGAGGGTGGAGTGAGGACAGGTTTGTGGTTCTTTGATTTTATTTAAAATGCTTTAATCTTACAAAAATTATGGCATAATGAGGATTTTTTTTCTTTAATTTTTGGTGGCGGGACCATGAGTATAAAATTAATTATTCTTTGTATTTGTACAAACTTTTAAAATAATAAACATAAAATTGATTTTATAATTACAAAGAACCACAATATAAATAGGATTTCTGCTTTCTCTTAGGCTGGAGAAATTTTCAAATGAGAATTTTTCCTACCTTAATAATGAGACTAAGCCAACTAAAAAAACCTTGTTTTTTCTTCTAAGGTCATCAGAGAGCAGAGTTTGCAAAGAAAACGAATGAACTAAATACTAAAAATGACTATCTCTACTCTCTAAAAGAATAGACACGGGATGGCTTTCATGCTTGACTGGTTAGCTGACAGAGAATTAAGTTGCAATAGATAACAAGAAAAATGTAGATGATATAATTGTCTGTGTAGACTATCCTAAATAATTTACCAAAAAAATCATAATTACTAGGTGAATTTAGCAGTCTTAAAATACCAAATATAAAACATCTATTGTTTTTCTATATAGTAACAGCGAATAATTGGAAAATGTAATAAAACTACAATATTATGTAAAAGAGTTTCTAAAACCATAACATAATTAGGCATTTAGCTAATGTCTACTTGTCTGCCAAATGTCTGTCTTGTTTTATACGGCAAAGTGGGAAACATTGCTGAGAGAAATTACAGAAGACCTAAATAAATACAGATATATATCACGCTCATGTATGGTAAGACACCACATTATTAAATCTAACTGTCCTCAAACTGGGGTGTAGATTTAGTACAATCCATATCAAAATCCTAGCTTGCTTGTTTTTTTTTTGTAAAAATAGACAAGATGGTCTGTAAAACATACAGAAATGTAAAAAGACTAGAATAGCCAAAAATCTTGAAATGGAGGTACTGAGTTCTAGTACTCACTACATCTGAACTTCATTATTACATTAAAGCCACAGGAATGAAGATTTATAGGCTTATAATTGTTAGGATGAAAAAGAGACAGAGACAAAGGGTGGGAGGCACAGTCCACAGCTACACAGGTTTGTTGGAGGAAGATACTTGCAGAGGGGGACACCAGTGAGTGCCAGAGCCCAAGCCCAGCTTATAGACGAGGGCAGTTATAGGTCCGGATGGGAGTAGGGGAGTGTTGCAAAATGGGACGGGGTGGTGTTACCTGGTAGCTACTGATAAGGGAGAAATTTCCAGTGGTCAAGTCATTAGGCCTGAGACCTGCCCAACAGGATGTTTCTCATGGGTCAGGCCCCAGTGGAATTTTTCACTCCATCCAGGGTATGTAAAATGGTGGGGGTCTACAAGATGGCGAAGCTTGGGATAACATTCCTGTCCTTTACTTTGGTATCAAAGGAAGGGGACATGGCTGCTTCCTTCCAAATAGGTGTATTGTAATCAGGATTCAGGTTTAGAAGTGGTAAGTGTCCAACCTCAGAGTCACTTTCCTGGAGGCACTGACAATGGACTTGGAGGAGGAGGACAGTATCAATATGTTTCTCGGTAGTTGCCTGGATAAGAGAGTTCAGACTTGGGAGATGAAGTGAGATATAATGTTAAGCATGCACTGGCCAATTGTTAGTAACAGAAGGAAAAAGGTTAGGTGCCCAAAGAAAAGGGCAACCCACAGCATCCATTTTAGAAGGGATGACCCTTGCCACTAGGAGTTTGTGGCTTGACGTTGGATTTCTGTGGCCCTATCAAGGAGCCTGCGGGCTGCATCATGAACAACGGCAGATTCATTAACATAAAAATAGCATTCTTCTCAGAGATGTATACATGTGCCCCCTTTCTCAGCAGCTAGTAGGTCTAGGGCTCACCAGTGGATTGCCAATTCCACATGTAGCCTTCAGTCAATTGGTGTCCCCCCAAGGCAGGCACCTTGGCCAGCTCCCTTATCAAACCAATTAGCTCTATACTGTCACCCGTCTGCAAGTAGTCCTTGAGCTGGAGCAGCTGCGCAGGACTGGGTTGAGCAGCATCATCCTGCCCCGCTTTGAGCATTTTCTGGAATTGCTGCTTCGCGAACAATTGCCTCCACAGCACTTCATTGGGTTGTCTATCAATTTTCCCTCTGGCAACCCCAGCCAAAATCAAATCAGTCCACATCTGCATGTGGGTAACCTGCTGGGACCCCTTCTTGTCCCACGAGGTGGCCCCCTGCAAAAAGCATGCCTTTTCCTTGTTTATGGTACATATCCCCAGTCCCACCAATGGCCCTCTGCTTCCCCTAGGGCTGCCATGACAGTAGTCACCTCATGTATGTGGCATCCCACATGGAGTGAGGACAGCAGTCCCTAATTTGCATTCCAAGCTGTGTATCTGGGTCTCCAGGTATTCTGCTTGTACCTGAAAATCTCTTACCTGTGCTGCATCCCACAGGGACTGAGTGTGCACTTCCTGTAGTGTAGTCAAAAATGCCCATCCAACTCTGCTGGCAAAGGCAGGCTCTTTCGCAGTGCTCTGTGCTTCCAGGTGCTTCAGTGCCTTCTCCATACTCACAGGGGACCCATCCACCACCACCCATGTTTTCTTCAGAGCCCATCCTAGCAGCACCATTCTGTATCCTGATAACTATACCAATTGTCAGGTTCCAACTGGAGCTGGGGCCTGAAGGGAGCTGGTGGATGGGTGGCAGGTAGCTGAAAGAACACTAGAGGGACTGTAAGCAGTTGGAACATGGCTTTATTCTGTCTCTCTCCTACAGAGTCAGCAGTGCAGGTATATATCTCACAGACAAAAGAGGCTCAAAGCCAGATATGAGCTCACACAAACAGGTTACATTAAATGGCTACATAAATGTGATTACATAGTGCAGGGGTTTGTGCACCTGCACTCCAAACCTGCTGTGACATGCTGTGCCAGATATCTGCCTCAGTCTACTCCTGACTGAAGCACAGCCATTTTCCTTACACCCTCTTGGATATTGTTCTTATTCTCTCATATTGAAAAGTTACCTTCAAGGGCAGCTCTGGTGAGTGGCTGATAAGGTATGTTAGTGGGGGGAAGTAGTGAAGGAAGTGTGATTTTGTAAAAAAAGGAAATAATGGATTTTGTTCACTAACAGTCACTGTGAGTTGGAATAAGGGCTAGGCAAGAGGAAGCATGAGAGAGAGGAGTTATTGCATTCCCTCCAATGGAGTTCTGAGTATATGTGAATGTCGCTTATACAGAGAGGTGGGGAGGAGATAGAAGAAGTGGGTGCTGAGATGGAAAGGGGCAGAAAAATCACAGTAGATTTTTGAAGGCTGAGGAAGATCCTGTTCAGTGGTTTATTTGGTGCTGAGGAAGAGTTTGTTCAGTGATTTATTTGGTGATTTGATGATCCTGAGATGGGTTGAAAGTGAGGATAAAGTTGTACAGGGATGGAGGTAGACTGCCCACCAGAGTCCCATGGTTGGGGTTGGAGAAAGATCTGCAAAAGCAGAGGAGGACCTGAGCTGTGAGTGATGTCTGGGTGGAAATGAGACTTCCAATGGGTGGTCTGGGGAAATTTGCCTGTATTAGGGATAGACCAGGAGTAAGGAGTCATAGGAGGGTAACAGCCCTGCATTTGTAGTTTTGAAAAGAACAAAATGTCTGTGGTGGGAAAGTGTTTAGATGACTGAAGATATATAAAGTTTCTGAAAATGGAACAGCCTTATATATGAGGTATAGGGTCATGCTAGACCGGGTCCAGTTGCATAAGTCTGTGGGGATGGCAGGAAACTGCTGAGTTTGTGTGGATAGGCATATTCAGCAGCTAGAGGAGAGGGGCGACTGGGCTTGGCTAAGGAGGTAGTGCATTAGGTTGGCAAAGGGTGCCCAACTATCAAAGTTTGGGGGTGGGGACTTAGAGCATCTCAAAAACAAAGAAGACAAAAGGAGAAAAGGAAGATTTGAGTAGGAGTGAAATTTTGGTGCCGGGCGCGGTGGCTCACGCTTGTAATCTCAGCACTTTGGGAGGCCGAGGCAGGTGGATCACCTGAGGTCGGGAGTTCAAGACCAGCCTGACCAACATGGAGAAACCCCGTCTCTACTAAAAATACAAAATTAGCCAGGGTGGTGGCACATGCCTGTAATCCCAGCTACTGGGGAGGCTGAGGCAGGAGAATCGCTTGAACCCGGGAGGCGGAGGTTGCGGTGAGCCGAGATCGCGCCATTGCACTCCAGCCTGGGCAAAAAGAGCGAAACTCTGTCTAAAAAAAAAAAAAAAGGAGTGAAATTTTGGAAGGTGACTTGCAATCATAACTCCTGGATTAGTGTGAGAAATTGAAGTGGACTGTTTAGGGACATGGGAAAGGGGTACCAGGAAAGATCTGAAACAAGGTACAGAATGAAAGATTTAAAATTGGAGATGGAAAGTGTTATGGGCCAGAACCTTTAGGGCTGGCAACCTCTGGAATTCTTGTTAAGTGCAGTGATTTGAGGGAGGAAGAACATCTTTGGGGTAAGGAAATTTTTGGATGTGGGTCTGATGCTCTTTTTAGTTTGGAATGGTGTATCCATTGTGGAAAAGTTGCCAGCTTTGCCACAGTGAGACTAGCTAGGATAACTTGGTGAGGACACATTTACTCAGGTTGGAGAGGGGAGGAGGAGTCTGCAATCCAGACTCAGTCTCCAGGTTGCAGGGACTGGGAGGAGTATTCAGAAGATCAGCCTTCAGGCTTGGGCAAGTAAGCATTAGTGTACTGTTTTATTAGATGTTTAATAAAGTGTAATGCTGGCCAAGTACCCCATATAGACAGGAGGGGAATAGAGAGAGATTCTGGAGGATAAAGGGGTGCCTGTACATGAGTTCAAATGGGCTTAGGCTGAGGGGCTTGCAGGGAATGGCTTGTAAATACATGAGGATCAATGGGAGAAGTGAAGTCCAGGCCATCTTAACCTCTAGGGAGAGTTTGGTCAGTTGTTGCTTTAAGAGGGCATTGGCCAGTGCAACTTTACTTGAAGATTGGAGGTGGTAAGGGATATGGAAGACCCCTTTGATGTTTAGAGCCTCTGCCAGCTGTTGGTTAACCTATGAAGCACATGCTGGCCTATCATCTGGCTGGATGGAAGAGGGGAGTTCAAACTGGGGAATAATGAGTGAAGAGAATAGAAGTGACAGTGTGTGCCTTTTTGGTGGTGGTAGGAGAAGATTTTGTTTATACAGAGGATGTATCTACTATTGTCAGAAGATACTGGACCAGTTTTACAGGGGGCATGTGGGTGAAGTTGATTTGCCAGTCCTGTTATGACAGGTGTACTTGGGCCTGGTGAGTGGGGAAAGGAGGGGCCTCATGGTTCCCTGAGGGGAGGTTTGAGTGCAAATGGACCGGGCCTTAGTAATACCTTTGAGATTGGCAGCCATGATGGGAAAATGTATATAAGTTTTTAAGAGCTGGAGTAGCAGGCAGTAAGTGGCGTAGAAATGGTTGTGTACATATGAAAGAACAGAGGGTTCCTGGGACTTAGGCGGGAGAATTTTGTTATTGAGGTAGAACCATTCTCCTTCCTGAATGGTGCCAGCCTGGGCGAGTGAGGTTTGTTCCTCCTGGGTATATACAGGGTGTATGCTGGGAAAAAATGGATAGTAGTCAGGGATTTTAAGAGCTGCCTGCTAGGCTACCGAATCCACCAAGATGTTCCTCTTAGCAATGGTGTTTGTAGCCTTTTAATGTTCTTTGTAATGGATAATGGCAATCTCTAGTAGTAGTTTAGCTGCCTCCAGCAGCTTACATGTTAACCTGCCATTTACTATGAGGGTTTCTTTGGTGGTCAGAAAACCTCTTTCCTGCCAGATTAGGACATGAGAACATAGGATATAGTATGCATACTTAGAGTCAGTGTACATATTAACCCCCTTTCCTTTTGCTAGGGTGAGGGCCCTGATTAGGGCAACTAGTTCTACTTACTGGGAGGTGGTATGGGATGGGAGGAGGTTGGACTCCAAGAATCCATTTTTTATCAGTGATGGTGTAGTCCACTGCAGGATGTGGTTCCTTAACAGCGCTTCCATTAATAAACCATGTAGGTTCCCAGGTTAGGGGTTTCTGCTATATGCTGGAAAGGTAAAGGAAGGGAATCTAAAAGGTCCAAGTAGGAGTGAGAGAGTTCAGAGTTGGAGGTACTCATAGGAAGGAGGGTGGCCAGGTTGAGAGCTTTGCATCTTTGGAAGGTGACTAAAGGTTGATTATGAGTAAGGCATGTATTTGCTATAGGCAGGATGGCAGTCGGGAAAGGAGGGAGCAATGGCTCATGGGTTCCTGTAGGTTATGAGAAGATGCAACTGTAATGTGTCAGCAGATGCTTAGTTTTTGTGCTTCTGAAGCCAGCAGCATGGCCACATCCAAAATCCTTAAACAGGGTGGCCAACCTTGGAGGACAGAGTCCAGTTGTGTGGAGAGGTAGGTAGTGGCTTGTGGGGCATTGCCATATGTCAGACAGAGTAGCCCAAGAGCAAGGCCTTGGTCGGAATAAACATACAGAGTAAAGTGCTTGTTGGGGTTGAGTAGTCCCAGTGCTGGGGCCATTAAAAGAGTATTTTTCAGTTTTTTTGAAATGGGAGTTAAAGGGAGAAGCTGGGTCCAGAGTTTTTAGGATGAACCCACATGATGCCATGTAGAGCAGCTTGGTCAGTAAACTGAAGATGGGAATTCACAGCTGGAAGTATCCTAGAAGACCCAAGAAGGAGAAGAGGTTTTTCTTTGTATACGGAAGGGACATGTCCCGAATTAGCTTTTTGTCAGAATGGTATGGCCTGAGAATTAGGGGTGTAAACCAAAAATAAAATTCTAAGGCCCCCAACCATCTAAACGGACTTCCTCCTCACTCAGGGCTCTTAAAATTTAACTGGAAAGACTGGTTCAAGCCATGAAGGGAAGTGGGAGTCAGACATGCCTCATTATACCTCTCTGGCATTAACATCAACACAGACTTTAAGTCTGATAAGAAACATTTTACAGCCTGTTCTCTCTGAAGCCTGTTAGCTAAAAGCTTCACCAGCATAATAAAACTGTTCTCCACAACCTCTTATTGCAACACAAACATTTCTTTCTACTGATCCCAGGTCTTTAAACATAACCAATTGTCAACCAGAAAACTTTTAAATTTACCTATAGCCTGGAAGTCCCCTCTTTGAGTTGTCCCACCTTTCTGGACCAAACCAATGTATTTCTTAAATGTACTTGATATCTCATGTCTCCCTAAAATGTATAAAAGCAAGCTGTACCCCAACCACTTTGGGCATATGTCATCAGGACTTCCTGAGACTGTGTCATGGAATGTGTCCTCAACCTTGGCAAAATAAACTTCCTAAATTAATAAAACCTGTCTCAGATTTTCTGGGTCTACATTTGGTAACCACAGAGGGATTCTGAGTGACGATGCCCCTGACCTTTTATGAATCTCCTATTGGTACTGGTACCAGCATGAGCTAACTTTATGGCTCAAACCAATACTACAATTTGCTGAGGTCTGAGAGCAACCCCCCTAGAGAATCCTTGATCTCCAGAAATTTGGTAGCAATCTAAAGATTATTTTATTGTGTAGCTCCTCTTTTTTTTTTTTTTTTTTTGGAGTTTTACTTGCTTCCAACAAGGAAGCCAAGTTTTCTCTCTTCCATGAGGTTGTAAGGCAAATAACCTCTTTATGGAGTTTACACTCACTTCCAACAAGGAAGATGAGTTTTGTTTTGTTTTGTTTTGTTTTCATGCTTCTATGATGGTAAAGAGCAGTCTACAGCCTGAAACCCATCCCTAGGTAAGTAAATGAACCGGGGTTTGTCTTGGCTAACGTTGGCTAACCACCAGTTGGTCTTATTTTCTCCTTATCATTAGAGTGTTCAGTAATCATAAAAATTGTGTGATTATTTGTTTTGCTTAACAGTTTTGTGGGTTTTTTTTTTTTTTTTTTTTTTTTTTTTTTGGTGGTGGTATTTGTTTCTGTTTTTGTTGCTGTTTTGGTCTTTTTCCCATTGGGCTTGAAAACTCTATTCAAGACTTGATTAATATAGATAGATAGATAGATAGATAGATAGATAGATAGATAGATAGATATCTATATCTATATCTACATATACATATATGTAAAAGAAGCCCAATGGTTGTAAGTCAGCTTAATTAAAGCTTACATCCAAGATATGTGTGTGTATATATGTATGTGTCTATGTCTGTATTTAAAAGGCTTTCAGGTTTTTGTTTTTATTTTCCTAGGACCTTGTCTTTTTTTTTTTCAGCAAATTTTATTTTTCTTCTCAGTTAACTCAATTCTGTTTTCTTCATTAATATCTATTGCAACAGAGGCTACTCTGGGGATTTTAAGGAAGAGTGCAGTTTAAACACTTAGAAACGTCTCTGTTAAAAAAAAATAAATAAATAAGTCCACTGTAAAAGTATCATGTGGTGTAACTTCAAAGTAATTTTCCCTTTCTGGAAACCCAGGATTCAATGTGGGCTCTGCCCAGAGCTCAGAGATCCATTTAAAAGATAGGTAGTCCCTATCTAAATAAAATTAGTCTCCTTATACAATCCTGTGATTGATTTCTATAATTTTATGTTTAATTTGGCTAAAAACAATAAAAATCATCTCTAACAACACCAGACTTTTTCCCTCTGTAACTTATGATATAAATTTTGCTACTTGATTTTCACCTGAGTCATTTCCTTTAATATGCAAATTTAAGGTTATTTAGCTGACAACTGCCTAGGGTTGTGAAAATGGTTATCAAGAATTTGAAAGTCTAAGGAAAAAAATGTGGTCTTTATTAATTTATAAAATGTACTTCTATCAGCATGCCTAAATACATCTATGTATTTATGTGTTGTGTACACAGTTTCATTACTAAAAATATATAAAAGATCTTTAATTGTCTTAAAAAATAAAAGTGCTTAACAAAAGACTAATCAAATGCTTTTTCAAGTTCACGTGACTTAACTCTTTAATAAATAAGATGGCTCAAAAATTATTGCTAAAATAATATTAGCAATGTCTTAATAATTGTTAACATTTAGTTAGCATTTTTTTAATCAAATGATTTCCTGTTTATCCCTGCAGAATACTATAAGATTTGCCATAAGGATTATAAAAATATAAAACCCAGCCCAAGGCAGAATGATTTTTGCTTGTGTATGCTTATAAAATATTGTTTGCTTAATGAAAACAGCCAAATCCTGAGATACTGGAATAAATACCCCTACATTTAACCGTAAGTTTTTTTACTTAAGTAAAATACCTGAAATTCACAGCCATAAAAATGTTTAATAGGAAAATAACTTTAAATATTGGCCATCACAGTTTTTATAAATAACCTAGGTAAACTATTAAATAATTGAATCAGGTAAATGTAATTGAATAAATATGTGTAATCAAACTTTTCATGATTTAGGATCTAAGGTTATTCATTGATTGTAGGTATTTGGGTAGTTTCCACTTTAAAACGTTTTTAAAATTTGAAAATGTTCTTATTAAAAGGTAAGTATCTTTGTCCAATTCAAATCTTATTTAAGGGTTATATGTAAAGCAAGGTAAAGGAATCAGGAAATAAAATATAAAGAAAGTTTAAAATATAAAGAGGTATTTTTGGTAAAGAAGGTAAAAGGAAAGTAATTTTATGTAAGAAAGAATGTTATGTGGTGAATTTTTGCCCTAAAATAAAATGACTAGGTTGTTCAAGAAAAAGGTTTATTTAGGCCAAAACAGAAATCCTAAGCATGTTGCAAATGGTCTATATAAGTCATAGTAAGGTTAATAAAAAAGGAAGTTTTAAAGGGGTTATATAATTCAGTTGGCTATGATTAAAAATGAAATTATAATAGTCTTTCTAGAGATGCATTTTTGATATTTAAAAATGCACTAATACTAAACTAATTGGTTAAAACAAGATTTTATTACAAATATCAACTTTTTTTAATGCAAGAAGCTTTAAACTTTTTAAATTCTAAAATCTGCCTCTAATATTCTTCAGACTGATATCTTAAAAGTGCCACTCTCTTTTCAAAAAGCTTTGACCCAGCTCCTGTAACTTTTACTAATTACCTAAAGTAAGGGAGAAAAATCTTTTGAAAACAGGCAAATAAAGTATCTTTTGGACATTCCTTCACTCTGCATGCCTGTTATATCTCTGTTTTTATGTGTCATGTGGAAGTGATATTTCACTGCCAAACTACATGAAAGAACTCTAATAGAATAACTTAAAAAAATGTAAGTGCTCATCAGATAGGTAGAAGCTAGCCCAGGTGCCTTTTAATTCACACAACGTTGGCAATCTTTGGTAAAATTAATTTGGTAAATCTAATGTCAAAACTCTCCAGTAATTTAAAATCATAAAGTCATTTTAAACACTTGTAGTATTTTTTTCACTGTAAATTTGAGTTACTAAAGAATTAAAATAGTAGAAGCATAAAATATGCTTTTGGTAAAATTCTATAAAACACAAGGTGTCGATTTTCAAAAAATGTAAGTTTTTTGGGGGTAAGAAACTATTTAAGAGTTGCTTTATAATAAAGTAAATTATACAAATAAAACTACATGATTTTTTTTTTAAAGCCAGGGAAACAAAAGTTAACTTTGAGCTCTGTAGTTACCAAGAAAATAGTCAATGTGTGGGAAGGATAAAACCAAGTAACTATTTAAAAACCACAGGATATAATGTAAAGTAATTGTTCCATTTTATAGATTGGCATCATTCAGCTTCTTTAAAAAAAACTTTGCTATAGTGGATTGTAAAGTAACCACTTTAAGGAGATAAACCACTTTAAGGTTATGTAAATAACCATTTAATTTTAAATGCAACGGAATTTAAGACCTTGTTTAGATGAATACAGAATCCACAGCTCATTACTGAACAATCACTGATGAGTATATGTGATCCCAATGCACAGGGCGTTATTCCTGAAAACTCAATCACCCTAGTGGGTCAGATAAATGTCACTGTAAGGTCCGTTTTCTCTGAAAAGAGGACTACCCAACTCTCCCTATAAATACCAAGTAAAGCACCCCAGATGAAGTAGTTAATATGCTTCATAGGCAAACCATGTTGGAGTAGCTTTATAACTGGGATACCCTCAGATCAAATATGCCTATTATGCAGATCATGGTAAATGTGGGGGTTAAATGTGGGGGTTAAGCAGGCCCCTTTTTACATAGGTGCCCTCCCACAGGAATCATAGGACTGTTTAAGGAGCCTTATCAAATTTACTGTCCCTCATGGGTCTTATAAATGCAACTCCCTGCTAAGAAACTAAATCCTTTGTTTTTCACCAGAAAAGATAAAATAGTCTGGAGATTTAAAAAACAATCCTGGGACCAGAACATAATAACATACAGGTTAATAGAATTATGAAATTTAAGATGTTTAAATAAGTTTTATGTAAGGTAATTATAATCCCTTTACTTAAAAGTCTTATGGAAATGGATACTATATCTAACTGAGGGATGTTTCCCCAGTCTCATTCTATAAAATGAAGGCATATAAATCTGTTCTTTTAAGAAATGTTAATTGCACATGCTAAATAGGAACTAGTAAATTGCCTAAGCCCACAAAATATAGGGTAAAGCTGGAGTGCTAGTTGAGACAAATCCTCTATTTCATAGTCCTTTATGTGGAGCTTTTACTGGGGCTCATGGCAAAATCTGTGAGTATTTTTCAATGACAAAGACTGAACTAGAGAATTTCTGTTTGGGGCATTTACTGCCTTGCTGTGGAATATTAAATGAAACTACCCCTATGCTAATGGAAATCATGTTTCCCAAAAGAGTGTTCCATAAGAAAATAAAAATGGTTTACATAAAATCTCGCTGCCTAATGAACAGAAAGCCTCTTTCCTAGTTCTAATTATGAGGAGCTACTAAATTCTACAATGCCTAGCAGACAGGTCTCATGAGCTGTTTGGTTTGTAAATGGCTTTTCCAAGGCAAACAAACATCTTGCTTTAAAAGATGCTGCTCTGGTTAAAGAAGAGTCAAAAAAATATTTTTTAAAAAAAGTTATTTGGGTAAACTACGTTTTTGTAAGCAAATTTACCTTTCTCTCTGAGTTCTAAAATTCAGACTGTAATTTTATAACAATATAGTTATCTGCATAAGTTCAATAAGAGTCTTTTGGAACACTTGGAGACATTGATTATTTTACCAAGACTTTAACTAAAATAGTATATTTTTCGGTAAAGTTCAGGCAAGGCCAACTTAAACAAAGCCTATATGGCCAATCAATTCTTGCTGCATTCAATGCAAAATAACCAGGCCAAATATAATAAGCCTGAAACTTATTTTGCACACAAATTGATCTTGCTATAATTTCTCCCTTAAAAAAGAAAAAAAGCCGCTTGAGAAATTCTTTCAAGGGAAAAGCATAACACTTAATACTAAATTTCAGCCCGAACTTTTCTGAGTGCAGATTAAATAATTATTTATTGGCTACAATAATCCTCTAGAGAGTACCAGATTATAATTTTTCTACATATTTTTAATGGGTGATCCAGTGAAATATGTTCCTTTTTCCATTCTTACAAACAAATTACTCTTATAATTGTCAAATTACAAATTTTATTTATGTCTCCTTGTTTTACTTTCAAAGAAATAAATATCATGGAACCATATATATGAATCTCCCTCATTTGACCTCCCTCTGGGCCTGGATCTGTTTCAGTGAGAATGCTCTGCTGTTAAAACCGTAAAGCATCCTTTCTCCAGGCTCAGAGACTATCACAGGAGAGATGGGCGTGTAAGATTTTAAGGGCCAGTTTTGAGGGATGAAA
Organism: Chlorocebus sabaeus; assembly: GCF_047675955.1. Lineage (NCBI taxonomy): Eukaryota > Metazoa > Chordata > Mammalia > Primates > Cercopithecidae > Chlorocebus > Chlorocebus sabaeus. Next base: position 63,462,777 of record NC_132924.1, read on the forward strand.
TTAGGTCAAAGTCAAACCCTCCAAACAAAGAAGGGGTTGAAAAATGCCTAAACCGCTGGTAAGACAAATTTAGCTGCCTTCTACACTATTATGTGTCACCTTCGCATCCACCCCAACCATAAATAATTTTTCTGCTTACTATAGAATTAAAGTAATAAATTTTATATTTTAAAGTAAAATATTTACTTACAGGGTAAAAATACCTTATAACAAAGCCTCCTGGGTGCAATAATCCAGTTATAAGTTATGAAAATAAATCTATCTATCTATATATGGATATTTTCCTTTTTTCAGAACAATGCTTATGTCTGTATATAACTAATTGCTGTATCTGTAACAAAAGCCAAGCTTACAGTGGCTCAAGACATAGAAGTTAGAAATAAGTCAGTGTTATAATTTTGCTTTTTGGTTTTGGTCATTGGCTTTTTACTTAAAATAATACTTGTAAAAGATAATGAATGCCTGTCCACATTCATTCCTATCTGGCCTAGGACAATTAACTGGCTGTAAATCTTTTGACTCTTAAGGCCCTTGGCTATAGGGAGTCCCACTGAAGGACAAGATGGACCGGGGGCATGCAGTCATGCCACCCTGGCAATACTATTAATAAAAATAAAAATTGCTGGCCTTTGAAGTTGCCTCTGGCAAATCTTGTCGGGGGGCGGGGGTGCAGGGAATGTAAACCAAAAATATAATTCTAAGGCTCCCCAACCATCTAAACAGACTTCCTCCTCACTCAGGGCTCTTAAAATTTAACCGGAAAGACTGCTTCAGGCCATGAAGGGAAGTGGGGGTCGGACATGCCTCATTATACCTCTCTGGCATTAACATCAACATAGACTTTAAGTCTGATAAGAAACATTTTACAGCCTGTTCTCTCTGAAGCCTGCTAGCTAAAAGCTTCATCTGCAATTTAAACCTTTGGTCTCCACAACCTCTTATTGCAACCCAAACATTTCTTTCTACTGATCCCAGGTCTTTAGACATACTCAACCAATTGTCAACCAGAAAATGTTAAAAATTTAACTATAGCCTGGAAGCTCCCACTTTGAGTTGTCCCGCCTTTCTGGACCAAACCAATGTATTTCTTAAATGTACTTGATTGATGTCTCATGTATCCCTAAAATGCATAAAAGCAAACTGTACTCCAACCACCTTGGGCACATGTCATCAGGACTTCCTGAGACTCTGTCATTGGTGTGTGTCCTCACCCTTGGCAAAATAAACTTCCTAAATTAACTGAGACCTGTCTCAGATTTTCTGAATCTACAGGGGTTAGGATGAGCCCAAGGTAGGTGACCTGGGTTTAGGCCACCTGAGCCTTTGTATGTGAGACCTAATATCCATGAGTATGTTGAAAGTTTAGAAGCTGAATGGTGTGTTAGATAGATAGGTTAAGGGAGGGGCTACAGAGAAGGGGGTTATTGATGTATTGGAGGAAGTTTTAGGAGAATATTTTATGCATATATGTGACAAATAATTTTTATTCAGAGTACTAACAACTACTATCAAAGAGGTAATATATAGACCAAGAAGCCACTAAATATATGGGAAAAAATAAGTAAATATTTTACAAAAGAAGTTATCCAAATGGTCAATAAGCACACAGAAGAGTGCTCAACATTAATTATCAGAGAAAGGCAAATTAAAACTATACTGAACCACTAAGCACACTTACTAAAATGATTCCAGTTAAAAAGTCTGACATTAGATGTTGGAAAGGATGTGAAACAGCCAGAACTCATACTTTGTTGATGAAAATGTAAAGCAATGCAATTTGGGAAACTCTTAGGCAGTTTCTTAATAGCTTAACTTACATTTTCTCTTATGACCCAATTCTATTCCTAAGGATTCATCTCCCAAAAATAAAAATGTAAGTTTACAAAACAAGAGCCTTATATAGGAATGTTCCCAGCAGCTTCATGCATAATAACCCCCAACTGGAGAAACCACAGCTATCTATCAACCAACAGATACAGTCACACCATGGCATACTACTCACTAATACAAAGGCATGAACTACTAGTATAAATAGCAGCACGAATAAATCTCAAAAATATCAAGCTGTGTAAAATAACCCAGAAAGAAAAGAGTATACACATACTGTATAAATCCCTGCATATGCATTTATGGAATAAGTGGAATTAGTCATAATGGTGGAAATAAATCAGCAGTTGTTTCTGTGAAGTTGGATTATGGGAGGAAGCACATGAGAAGGAACTTCCTGCGATGATGAGAATATTATACAACTAGAGGGGGATAGGGATTGCATGGACTTACACATTTGTTGAAACTTTTTGAAATGCCACTTAAGATCCCTGCATTTTACTATTAGTTAATTCAACCTGCTGAAGCAAAAATGGCTCTGGAGAAAGGTAAAGAGGCAAGGAAGAGTTTATTGAGCACTATTGTCGAAGGGGAGCGAAGCCAGAACTGAGTCCGCACTCAATTCAGCTCAAACTAACAGCAGGATTATTAGTAGCTGAGGTGAAGGAGGATATTTCAGGCCATTTGTGTAAACTTCAGACAGGATGTAGTTTTACAAATTGGCGCAAGTCTCCCTCTAGACAGGAAGTAGTTTTACAAATTGGAGCAAGGCTCGCTCTAGTTAGCTTTCACAGACACTGGAAGATAGGGGCACTATCATTCTTGACAATCACATTTCAAAGGGATAGCTCCCAGTTCTTTGAAAAAGACAGTCCTGGATAAGAGGCTTTTTAAAAAATTTACATCTCAAAGGGCAGAAAAAGGATTTTCCATTGAAAGTTTTCTAAAGTAAATGCTCTAAGGAAAGAGAGGCCAGGGGGTCTAGCTAGAACAGGAAGAAGCCTGTCTAAAACATGGTCCAGCTGAAGACATTAAGTTTGTCTTAGTCATCCTTCAACAAAGAGTCACTTATTTCCTAAAACATAAAATTTTGAAAAAGCACAACAAAAAACAATACAATATTTTAGAAAAAAGTAAATGCTGCATGTATTTGACTGGAAACAATGAACCTGCCATTTAATCTTATGGATACCTGCCATTAAAGTTTATCACAGGTCATGGGCAGAGTGACAATGCTTATTTGAGTACTGTGGGCATGAGCTTTGTCTTTATGAGTACATGACGGGGGTGATCCCAGAAATTTGCTGACTCTTTTGAAGAATAAATTTTGAATATTTACTCAGTGTCTGATCTTGGATATACAGTGAACAGAACAAATGAGTTCGTTGCTGTCACAGAACTAACATTCAAATGGAGAGAAAGATGGACCATAAGTAAATCAAATAAACAAAACATTCAATTAATATTAGAATAAATAAATATGGTATTCTAACATCAGATAGTTATATTCAATTACTGAGAAGAAATAGTGACATACTGGATACTGACAAAGCTGAGAGTCAGTAGGGGGATCCTTCAAGAGAAAATGAAGTTTGACTTGATACCCGATATAGTTTGGCTGTGTCCCCACCCACATTTCACCTTGAATTGTAATAATCCCCACATGTCAAGGATGAGGCCAGGTGGAGATAATTGAATCACAGGGGTGGCTTCTCCACACTGTTCTTGTGGCAGTATATAAATCTCATGAGATCTGATGGTTTTATAATTGGGAGTTTCCCTGCACAAGCTCTCTTGCCTGCTGCCATATAAGAAGTGACTTTGCTTCTCATTCGCCTTCAACCATAATTGTAGAGCCTCCCCAACCATGTGGAATTTTGAGTCAATTAAACTTCTTTCCTTTATAAATTACCCAGCCTTGGATATGTGTTTATTAGCAGTGTAGGAACAGACTAATACAATACCTGAATGAAAAGTATAAATTTAGGCATTTATGCAAGGAAGAAATGCACAAATACTCAGAGAAGACGGAGTCTGGCTTCTGTTGGAATAGAAAGAATACTAGTTTGTTTGAAAGTCAGTGAACAAAGCAAAATGTGAGACAAATTAGATCAGGAAAGTGGCAGTGGCTTAGAACGTATACATGTATGTTCCAAATAGATCCCTTTGGCTGGCCTTTGAGGAATAAGTTTTAACAGGTTCTGAATGAAAACAAGTAGTTCATTTAGGAGACAAATGTAGTAATACAAACAATGATAAGGGAGGTAGAAGAATACAATTCAGTAAACTAACTATATGGGAGAGGGGATGCTGGCAGCATGAAGGTGGTAGAGAAGAAAAGAGTCAAAGCTATATGCTACATTTTTGGTCTGAGAAAGTGTTGATAAAGGTATCATGAACTGAAAATGTGGTGGGGAATCAAGGAAAAGTAGCTCTGGACAGGTAGAATGTATGAAGAATTCTGTTTGAGGCATGTTCAAGTTTGATATCCCCTTTACACATCCCAGTAGGCATGCTGAGTAGGAATTACACATAGTTGGAACTGAGAAGAATGTGATTAAAGGCCACAGTCAACACAATTTAACTTGTTCAATTGACACCTGACAACAAGGAAGTTTTCACGAATGGTTTTGTATCTCTGTATTGTTCCTACCATAAAATGAAATAAAGGATGAGGTATTATCTGTCCTTTTTTTTCCCCATTGTTAACACTATCAAAAGTTAGTTGTGTGTGTGTGTCTGTGTGTGTGTGTGTGTGTATGTTTTGGAGGGATGGAGTCTAAGATTTTAATGAGGATACAAAGGTATTTTTAAGTAGATACATTGCAGTGCAAATGTTCTGAACCTCATTTTTTTTGAGATGAGGGTCTCATCTTGAATTTTAACTCCCACAATTTCCACATGTTGTGAGACGAGCCTGGTGGGAGATGATTGAATTATGGGGTCTGGTCTTTCCTGCGTTGTTCTCTTCACAGTGAATAAGTCTCATGAAATCTGATTTTTTAAAAAGAGGAGTTTCCCTGCTCAAGCTCTCTCGCTTTGCCTGTTGCCATCCACATAAGATGTGAATTGCTCTTCCTTGCCTTCCACCAGGATTGTGAGGCTTCCCCAGCCACGTGGAACTCTGAGTCCAATTAAACCCCTTTCTTTTGTAAATTGCCCACTCTCTGGTATGTCTTTATCAGCAGTGTGAGAACAGACTAATACAGTAACCTTCAAGGATATTTAGATTTCTGAAATTTAAACCATTTGCTCACAAATTATTAATATTTTAAGAATTAAGAAACAACTCAATAGCAAGAAAACAAATAACCTGATTCTGAACCTCATTTAAAGAATGTCTTTACATACAACAAACTTGCTGAAATGTCATATCTACAAACTTACTCAAATGTCATATTCATAATGAAAGGGTCCATTGTACACTCATCCCAAACACCAAGTCATTAGAAACATTTGCTACTTTTTCTTATAAATGTGAGGTGGATGAAAGGGATGGAATTATTCTTATGTTTAGGTTTCATAAACATATAGTCGAAACTCAGAAGTCCATTTCTATGAAGTGTATCTTATTGGAATAAAACCTAAATTACTTTTAACTGTGTTTCCAAGACAGCCTAGACTTTTGCCTCTGCTTTGTGAGGCAATCTTAAACAGGCATGCTGGGAGTCTATCTAAATAACATTATGAAAACTTCTAATAAAAGTCTTAAGGATGACTTTTCTTTTGACTGTGAACAATATTTTATATTGAATAATAGTTGAATAAAATATAAGCCTCTAATATTTTACAATGTAACTAGAATGTATTGGTTCTTTTGCTGGTGTGTTGTTCGTAAACAGCTTCCAGAAATGTATTCCCTGTGCCTGGATACCACGGTTTCTCCTTCTTTTTCTAATGGAAAAGAAAGAAAGAAAGAAAGAAAGAAAGAAAGAAAGAAAGAAAGAAAGAAAGAAAGAAAGAAAGAAAGAAAGAAAGAAAGAAAGAAAGAAAGAAAGAAAGAAAGAGAGAGAAAGGAAGGAAAGAAAGAGAAAGAGAGAGAGAAAGAGAGGAAGGAAGGAAGGAAGGAAGGAAGGAGAAAGGAAGAAGAAAGGAGGAAGGAAGGAAGAGAGAAAAGAAAGAAAAAGAAAGAAAGAAAGAAAGACAGAAAGAAAGAAAGAAAAGAAAGAAAGAAAGAGAGAGAGAAAGAAAGAAGAGAAAAAAAAAAAAAAACAGCAGGGGCTGCAAAATTCTGTATGCCTTATTTTTGTCAAGCTTTAGCCTATTGAGACATTTGAACATTTTCATTAGAGCAAGGATTTTCTTGACACTATAGTCAAATATCGATTCGCATTTCTATTTAAAAGTGCTTATGCCCAGGATTCATAAATGTAGGTACTAGATATGTTATGACACGTGCTTTGTAAGAGACACTCCTAGTTTTCGTCAGATGTTTCCATCTGGTTATGAACTTTTCGATGCTAAATACAGTAAACAAGTTTTAATTATGTGTTATGCTCAATTCATTATACATCTTCCTTTTGAAACATTAAGCAATAAAACAATGTGCTTTCTCAAAGGAACTTTCCATCTGCATTTTGCACTCCACGTTGGGAAGAGTCAATGTAACAGGTAATGTGATGATAATGAAAATGAGAGTTGTTACAGACCTAATAAATTACCCAAATTATTCTCTGCTATTGTTGCATTGCTCCTTTATACATTATCTTTAGAACTCTTTAGACCAAGGAAGATATGAGTGCGTGCAACCAGAGAACAGAAGGAGCCATAAAACTCAGCTTCACTCTCCTGCTTTCTTGTTTTGCACCTTTTCCTATTTTGTTTTTCCCTTTGGTTGTTTCTGTGATTTCTTTCTCTTCTTTCTCCTTTCTTCCCCAAGCAGAAGACTGCGTGTGTTTTTAGGAGGGTCGAGGGGCAATAATTATTGTTCTATTTTTCACCATTATTTGAAGTCCTGGATCATGAGTGGTGGTGATATTACAGCTCTGTTTTTGTTTCTAAAGTGTTTATTATCTTGCTGTAGCCAAAAAATCCACATATGGAAACACAATCTGGAAATAATTTTCAATGGTGAAAAACTTCATCTTTACATTTTGACTGATTTTGAATCAGTCCCCTTAATAATAAATGTGCAGCATGCAGCTCTTTTTCTAATTTTCCCTTTAGAAAATACAGTTTGAAAATTCTGGGTTTTGCTATTGACATACATTACAGAAATAGCTGAGAAGTGATTTTCAGTTTTCTCCCACAATTTCAGTTATTTTGCCTATGAAGTAATCAATGTAAGTCATTTCTTTATTTTGCAAATTTACTAATAATTTGGTTAATAAGTCTTAGGGACTTTACCAGCATAGCTGCCTGAACTATAGCTCTAAGTTTTAGCCTTGTTTCTACATGTTATTGGAAAGGATTTTTTTTTTTTTTTTGGTAAATTTATGTGTTTTCATCTTGTGCAATGTTGGTAGATCTGTTTCCTATGCTTTCCTGGAACATAATGTTATAAACAGTTTTGCTGCAGATAGAAGTGGTAGGAGAAAGTAGTGCTGAGGTAATTTCTCAAATTTTAAAATATAATAATCTTACACACTTAATCTTCAGTTCCCAGCTGTCTCTTATCTTGCCAACCAGCCAACTTTATTGTTCTTGGAGCAGAAAAGCCAGCTTTCATAACAATACACATCCTTATTTTGTCATCTAAGAATTACCTACTTGCCTACATCTGTTGATATTTGAATCCAAACTTTTGAACACAGAGAGCTCCTTCCTCCCTGTCCCAAGTATATATGATTTAAAATTTTTTTAAGATTTTAAGAATAAGATCTTGTTATGTGTAATAAGAAACATATTTAGATTCTCAGCTGAATTTCTTGTTTTCACTGGACTATTTTATATCTCCCTTTGCTAAGTGCCAATATATACTTACTGAAGTAGTAAAGACCTTTAATTTAATGAGTGGTGGTTTGTGAGGCAATGATTAAAATCTGTGAAGGGGCCGGGCATGGTGGCTCACACCTGTAATCCCAGCACTTTGGGAGGCTGAAGTGCGTGGATCACCTGAGGACAGGAGTTCAAGACCACCTTGACCAACATGGAGAAACCCCATCTCTACTAAAAATGCAAAATTAGCTGGGTGTGGTGGTGCATGCCTGTAATCCCAGCTACTCGAGAGGCTGAGGCAGGAGAATCCCTTGAACCCAGGAGGCAGAGGTTGCGGTGAGCTGAGATCGCACCATTGCACTTTAGCCTGGGCAACAAAAGCGAAACTCTATCTCAAAAAAAAAAAAAAAAATCCATGAAGGAACAATTTATGAACTCAGTTTTATGAGGTGAGAGACTGGCAGGACTTTTTATTCTGTTCACAACCCCAATGACCAAAACAAAATCTTGTCCAGCCAGGATAAAGTGAAGAAACTGACAATAACAAGCAGATGGCAATAGAAATGATCTCTAGCTGCCCTCTTTGCTCATTGGCATAAGACACACCCACCAGTCCACCAGTGCCATGACAAATTACAAATGCCATGGCAATGGCCAAAAAGTTACTACCATTTTGCAAAGCAACAACTCAGAAATTACTGCCCCTTTCTTAGAAAGTTTTAAGTAACCTGCTCCTCAATTTGCATTGACCCACCCATTAATTTGCACATAATCGAAAGTGGATTTACAGGAGTATAAGTACAGCTGCCAAGAGCCCATACATTAGCAAATCTGGGTGCACTGCCTATGAGTTAGCCCTGCTCTGCAAAGAGCAGTATCATTCAATAAAAGATTACTGTCTAACACTGCCAGCAGCTTGCCCTTGAATTCTTTCCTGGGTGAAGCCAAGAATTCTTTTGGGCTAAACTCCAATTTTGGGGCTTGCCTGTCCTGAAACAATACATCTGAAACAGAGAGGTAATGGAATTATCTTTCATAAAGGTCTCTGTGCTATACATTCCAAAAGACCAAGAATTTTACAAGTTAGGTAGGGGTGACATCTGAAAAGTTTCATAGCAAATAATTGCTTTATTTCCAACCAATTTCCTCTATATATTATACCTATAATTAACTGTTTTTCAAACAAAATTATATTATTTTTGCTACAAATAATCCATTAAGGGAAATAAAAATTATATTTCATTTTCTATAGTATTTATTAACTAGGCTTAATTGATTTATCAAATAAAATTACATTGTGAAAATGAATATGACATAAAAAATAAATATATATTTATATGCCTGTCATTACACTTTCTTCTGAGTCTGGGGCATAATTACCAGATGAGACTTATATATACAAAAGGGATAGTTTATAAATAATAGTTTCACATTTTTACATATATAAATATTCTACTGTTACAAGTACCTGGAGTGAGCAACTGCGCATTCTCTAAGTTCTCATGCTTGATAGTTTTAAATGTGAAGTTCAGGTGAAAAAACAATTATTGGTTGTGAAGTCAGCCAAAGATCAACTACAGTAGGCCTTTTTACTTATATTCATTTCTTAATTGTATATTGAGAGTATACAAAGTAAAAATGTATAAGCCTATACTGTAATAACTGTTTTTTTCCCCCAGAATATTACTGGTAAGTAGGAAAGACAACTAATTGGATTACATTTTACTACCCTTTCTCTTTCTATCTGGTGGACATAATAATATTATTCAAATTATTAAGAGGCTGGCAGTAAGGGATAAATACTAGCAAAGTAAATAATAGTTCATATATGGAATTACAAAGAGTTTAACCATTGAGTACAAAACCCAGGAGATCCAATTTATACATTATATATAATTTAAATAATTTATATAAAAACTATTTTATGGTTTTTCTGTCTTCAAATTCTGTTCATTCTACTTCCGTAGTATTCATAAGTGTTTCCTTTTAATATCCCTCCACTACAGAGTTTATTCTTTTATTTTTCATGGATGAATTATTCCATTAATTTTTAACCTAGACACCCTTCTCTTATGTTCTTGCCATTTCCATTTTTTTACTACCACCAATATGATCTTCCTAAAAGAGGATTCTGGTTTAGATGATTTCACCACTTAAAAGAAAAAAAAAAGCAAAGAAAGAAAAGACAAGAGAAAACATTTTCATCTTCCCCACTAACTCTTGACTAAAGTCTAAACATCTTAGTAAAGGCATTTAAGAACTCTTCGCAATATCCATCTTATATGTAAACTTTTCATTAAAGACTCTGCAGTCATGATTTGTTACACTTGATTACTAATTTTGTTCCTTATTTAGTATTTGGATTCAATTTGCACTTTACTTTTGTCAAATATCATAGTGCTCTGTATTATCACCACTTCAGTTATTACATATCATACCCCTTAAATAAAAACTATTTAGGGATAGATGCCACTGTAGCTGCTAAATTACATATTGAAGGTGCTAAAAATTTGACTGAATTTTAATTGATTTAAGTGAATATATGTGGGTTTTGTGTTTCTCTGTGTGTGTATATATATATACTATGTGTTTACATATTTATATATACACACGAATGCCAATGGATGAGATGAAAAATTTCATCTTTGTAACTTTACCTCCACTATTCTATATTACTTCCCAGCATTGGATTTCTGAAATGGGTCTTAATGAACTAAAATGAAAGTATCAGTAGGACTGGTTTTCTTTTGTGAGAGAATCCAAATAACTTTTCCTTTTTCAGTTAATAGAGGTTGCCCATATTCCTTGCTTATCGACCACTTTTGTATATCAAAATTGGGCCAAGTCCTTTTTATGCCACAGTCTCTTGCTTCCACTTCCCTATTCCAGTATTAAGGACCCTGTATTTAACTAAATAAGATAATCTCCGTATTTTCAGGTCAACTCATTATTAACTTTAATTCCATCTGCAACATAATCTAATCCCCTTTGCCATGTACGTTCTCAGAGCCTGTGGATTAGGCTGTGGATATCTTTGGGTATGGCATTATTTGGCCAACCACATACATTATCACTTTACCTTAAATTTATATGGTCTAAATATTCCAATTAAAATGTAGAGATTATTATATTGGCTTTTTAAAAAAAAGCAAGACCAAAAGTATTCTGTCTATAGAACAATCCCCTTTTAGCATAAAAATATAGAAAGTTTAAAAATTAAAAATAACACATGCAAATACTAATGAAAAGAGAGCTGGAAGACTATATTAATATCCCACAAAGCATATTTCAAAATGACTTTCACAAGGGATAAAGAGATGGCCAAGCACAGTGACTCATGCCTGTAATCCCAGCACTTTGGGAGTCTGAAGCAGGTGGATCACCTGAGCCCAGGAGTTCAAGACCAGCCTGACCAACATAGTGAAATTCTATCTCTACTGAAAATACAAAAATTAGCTGGGTGTGGTGGCCCATGTCTGTAGTCCCAGCCACTTGGGAGACTGAGGCACGGAATCACTTGAATCTCAGAGGTAGAATTTGCAGTGAGCCAAGATCTTGCCATTGAACTTCAGCCTGAGTGACAGAGAAAAAGCAAGACTCTGTCTAAAAAAAAATGGATAAAGAAAAATTGTAATTTTATAGTGATAAAGGGTCTATCTGAAGAAGACATAAAAATATCAAATATGTATGGAACCAGTCACAAAATGTTAAAGTACTGATAGAACTTTAAAGACTGATAGAACTAAAAGGAAAAATGGACAAACCTACAGATACATATAGTACTCCTTTTTCAGTACTTGGTAAGATAGAAAAAGTAAATAGAAAATCTCTAAGGATATAGAAGCCTTGAACATCAGTATCAACCAAATTGTTCGGATTGATATTTATAAAGAAGTCTATCAAATAAGCAGAAAAGAGAGTCATTCCAAGTGTACATGGAGCAATCAAAGAGATAGGCCATCTTCTGTACCACAAAACAAGCCTGCAAAATGTTACAAATGGAAGTAATACAAAATATGTTATATGAATGTAATGGAATTGAACTATACTTCAAAAAATAGAAGGAAAACTGGAAAATCCTCGAATGTTTGGCAAGATCACAAAATAAGTCACCAGAGAAACTATCCCAAATAAATGAAAACATATGTCCACACAAAGATGTATACCCAACTCTTCCTAACATTCATAGCAGAGAGAAAAAAATTTACTATAAACTAGATTTTATGCATTTTCTCCTATTCTCTGATGCAGAATAATCTTTTCAAGTGCTTTTTTTTTTTTTTTTGCATCTTACAGTGGACCAAAAGATGGTACTATTTCTTTGGAAAATTTTTGTCAACTGGAACTATACAATTTAATTTTTTAAAAATGTGTTTGCTCATGGATTGTGTTTTATTTGCTCTTCTGCTTTTATTTTTGACCTATAGATGTCAGCTTCAAAGATTTGGTGCGCCAGTAGCTTCTGGCTCAAATCACCTATGGCAAATTAAAAGCCATTCTTGTCCTCATCAATAGACTGTTTACGTCTCCTCAGGGTCTTTATCATGTTTGCTAAGAAAGGAAAATGATGTTTCTTTGAGATGACCTGTGAAAACTGAAGGCAATTTGGAGGGCACTTTTAAGTTCCGTGGAGCCACTGGAGAAATGTATACAGGAATGATGACTTAAAATTCCTCAGTGGTAAGTTAGGAACTGAGCTTCCATTCTTCCAGTTTGTTTTTCAGTTGTCCTGTGTTCACTCAAGAGTTATTTTTAAGCTGCTTTAAGCTTTTTATTATTTGGAAAGTTATAATTTCTTTGTTATTTAAATGAGGCTGCATACCATTTAGACTCTAATAGTGGATTTATTTCATTATTTGTTTTTTCTTTTGGGAAACTGTGAATTCTTTTAACCCTCTCATTAGTCTTTCACACATAAACTGGTGAAACTCCATATTAAATGACTGCAGTTTCAATAACTAAGATACAAGAATTTCAAAATCCTTTATAACTTAAAATATACACACTTACATATATATCGCCACTACCAGCACCATCACAAACAAGAATCAAAAACCTTGGGTTTGAAAGCTGATGGAATTGAATTGTTCATTCAATATTTGCTATGTGTTGGTATGAAGAAACACTGTTGTTTTTCTTCCTTTCTCAATGTTTTATAGGTTTCTTTGGAATAACACATTTTAAAACTCTTTTGAAAAAAATTAACAAATTCTTGACAATTTATGAAATAAACTAGAAAAGTGATTTTTTTTTCTTTTTTCTTGGAGACAAAGTCTCGCTCTGTCACCCAATCTAGAGTGCAATGCCAGCATCTCAGCTCACTGCAACCTTCACCTCTCAGGTTGAAGCCATCCTCCCACCTCAGCCTCCCAGGTATCTGAGACTATAGGCATGCACCACCGTGCTTAGATTTTTTTTTTTTTTTTTTTTTTTTTTTGAGACAGAGTCTCACTTTGTCACCCAGGCTGGAGAGCGGTAGTGTATTCACAGCTCACTGTAGCCTCAGCTTCCTGGGTTCAAGCGATCCTTCTGCCTCAGTCTCCAAGTAGCTTAACTATAGGCATGCACCACCACGCCCACCTAATTTTTGTATATTTTGTAGATACAGAGTTTTGCCATGTTGGCCCGGTGGTCTCGAACTCCTGAGCTCAAGCCATCCTCCTGCCTGGGTCTCCCAAAATGCTTGGATTACAGGAGTGAGCCACTGTGCCTAGCCTGATTTTTCTCTTCTGCTGAATTTCTTTATATCTGATTTTGTGTGAATTTCTGAAAAGAAGTATTCAACTAAAGGAATACCCTCTTGCATTATTAAATGTGGCAATGTCTATGTTCTCAGCCTCCCCAGCATCTCTACCCTTTTCTGTACAGGGCTCACAGGGTCACAAGCTGGATGAGACACACACACATACACACACACACACACACACACACACACAAACACACATACAAACATGATATATTTCTTCCGTCTAAGGCTTGAGATCCCTTACTCAGGGAAACTTTAAAAATCCTTGTTGCAATATCCTTATACTACTCCTTATGCTATCTGTAACTCTCAATTCCCTAGTTAGAAATATGACCCCGAACACCAGTATTTCCGTAATGGCAATATAGAGAGGTATAAAAGACTACTGGCAGTCTTTTCCAGACAGCAGAATGTGATTGGTGGACATAAAGTTTCTGAGAGTATTTGGAAAGGTCTAATCTAGAGTGGAAACGAACACTAAAATAGAGTCCCAAGGAACCTGGAAAGAAACTTTGTTATCAAATTTGGTCAAGATGAAGTGCTTAAATACCACACTACGTAAAACATATTCAGGAGTGGAGCCATCTCTGCCGCCTCCTTTCTTTCTCCTCCTCTTCTTCCCTTTCCTCCTCCTCTATTTTATTTTATATTTTTGAGAGGGAGTCTCGCTCTGACTCCCAGGCTGCAGTGCAGTGGCACCATCTCGGCTCACTGCAAGCTCCGCCTCCCGGGTTCACGCCATTCTCTTGCCTCAACCTCCCTAGTAGCTGGGACTACAGGCGCGCACCACCACGCCCGGCTAATTTTTTTGTATTTTCAGTAGAGACGGGGTTTCACCGTGTTAGCTAGGATGGTCTTGATCTCCTGACCTCGTGATCCGCCTGCCTCGGCCTCCCAAGGTGCTGGGATTACAGTCGTGAGCCACTGCGCCCGGCCCCTCCTCCTCTTATTTTTATTTCAGGAAGAAGCATCATGCTATCTGGAGGTATGAGTAGAAATAGAGTAGTAGATCTTTCTCTATTCATTTCAAATGCAAGTTGTAATGATTTTTAATGAAATATATCTCTGTGAGAAAACTTTTACACATTAAGAATAATTATAGTTATCACTTATTGAATATCTATCATTCTGCATTATTTATTTCGATGAACCAAATTACACATTTCGACAATTCTTCCAGTTAAATATTAGTGTGTCCATTTTAAGGTTAAGGAAACCAAGGATTAGAGAGGTTGTATAACTCATTGAAGCTGCGAAGCAAGTGCGAGATTCAAATTCAGGTACTTCTCTCTCTAATGCCATATTTTTCTACTTTAATATTTTACCTACTTTTCCTCAACAAGTAGAAGACAGGGTTATTTATTTTCTGTACTGAAAGTACATATTTTACTAGGGAGTTAGGTGTTAGTATTTTCATTCTGTCAATATGTTGGAATGAGTGTTGACCAATGACACTCAAGAAATCTCTCATCATTCACAGAAGTCCTTGTGCTTTAATATTCGAGGTAAAATTTTAGCATTTTCTTTTACTATGCTTGAATGCAATGGGCTATGTAATCCAGATAAAGGGAAATTAGGATACCAAAGCATTATAGACAAAGCACTTTAAATTTTTGAAAGAATGAGGAACAATTTTACTCGAGAGAATACTCTTTTCTGGTTAGAACAGGTGGTGTGTGAAACTTACTAAAGTGATGAATAATGAGTCCTTTTTTCATCTGTCTGTATTGAAATAGCTATCTTAACTGAGATTAATATTATCCATTTTGTTTGACCAGTTTTATACTTTAAAGTAGAAATAATTGCACTCTTGGTAATATGTTACTATTATGTTTCTGTCTAATTATATTGGGTTATAAGGAAAGACTTACATGAAGAAGAGGGATAAGAAAAGGAAAACAGAGACAAGGATGATGAAAAAGAAAAAGCATCAGCTATAACTGTCTTATTTCATGGGGTTGTATTTTTTCCATGTGGAAGATGCTGACTCCTGGACCACAGTTGGGTTCATTTTATTTGTAAGAAACAATATTACTTCTTATCGAAGGAAGAAATCTGGGCCTGGGCAGTGTGGGGTGAGTGGCCCCCAAGTTGTGAATCACCTGAAGTCCTAACTCCAGATATTCCCTTGGCCTTTCACTGCTTATCTCCTATTCCATCGTACAAGGAGAATACAAGGAGAAGGAAATGAAAGTCTTCCTCAATTAACCCAAATATCTAAAAATGAGTGATTGATCACTGATTATTGTTTCAATTTTGTCTAAGTATGAAGCATAGATTATATATATTTAACAGTGAATTTGATAAAAACAGAATATGAACATTACCTCCAGTTTTAGCCCAAACCTTTAAAGAGCTTAGCATTTGCAATTCCCATTCTTACAATAAGAAATAGTTAAAGAAACTTAAAAATCGATGACTTTTCTTGTACCCATCAGAGAACTGATATTACAGGGCAAACTGTCACCCTCAAATCTAGAAATACAGGCAAATTCAGATTTGCAGAGAACTGCTTACCTGGAACAGAAGCCTCTGGGGCCATAAACTAGTAGGAAAACTTAAGAGGTAATTATGAAAACTTCTGGATCCTGAATGTGGGAAATCCTTAGAGTGGAAAGTCCCAGGGTTCCTATCTTAGGGACTGTTACCTCAAAGAACCTCATCTTGTTCCTGTGATGAAGAAAAGAAAACGGTTTCCTCCTATCTCTGGCAAGAACAGGGAAATACCAATTATTGCAAAATATGCCCAGTGCATTATCTGTAACAAATGTCTACCCACCAGGAGAAAGATTTTACCAGAGCCTTGTCTAAGCTTGGAAATCACGTTCTTTTCATGCTAGCACATTCTAGCAGTCTTGTCTTACATAAATAGCACAGAGATGGGAAAGCTATATCATGAGAAAAATACTTGTGAAGGTCACAGGTCAGAGACACAGGCCCGCTAAAAGAATGAGATTTCACGTGATGAGATTATAATGTGCTTTTCCTACCCCATACCAGACCATTATTAGGTCAGGTCTTCAGTTAATAACAGTGGATTATATCTGAAATTACTACAACAGGCAGAATCTGTCTGAAGAAGACTACTTAGGGAATCCCAAAGTCAAAAAAATAAACACAAATATGAGTACTGCAGGAATACAAAGGACTACGGCATCTAAAACTATAGCAAACATTAAACACAGCCCAACTCCTACCCAGATTAATATAAGTCCTGACATTAAAGGCTGATATACCTCAGTTTTGTTAACTGATACAAGTTGGACTTTAAACAAAAAATTGTAAGACATTTTAAAAGGCCAACAAAAAAGTACTTAAAGCCAAAGTAAGCAGCAGAAACAGTCTCAGGAATGATGCAGATGTTGGAATCATCAGAGGATTTTTAAAAATAATTAAGAAGTTAAGAACTCATAGAAAAAAGTAGTCAACATGCAATAACAGATTGTTAATGTAAGCAGAGACACACAAACTCCAAGAGAGCATTTTGTAACCATTCTGAATGCGCAGGATTCGCTCTCAGTCAATTTTTAATTCAGATGTTGAGACTGAGGATGTGAAACACACTCCAAAAGAGGTTACAAAATTATTACTTACAGAATTCAAGTCTTTGTGGACAATGGGATGCAGGCCTCCCAAGTAGGTCCACAATGGTTTATGAGAGAAAGAAAAGGAGACTGCCTTTGAGTTTTGCTTGTGGTTAGAAAGTGAGATTGAGGTGAGAGTTCCTGTGTGCAAGCAGAAGGTTTTGTGGTTTGGATTTCCTGTAAGCACCAAAGCAGAAAGCACCCAGGCTTTCTTATTAGCTTGCTCAGATGTGGAACCAAAGACATACAGAGGAGGAAGTCTTAGAAGCTATTAGAAATCAAACAATAAAAAAAGAATGGAGTCAGAATTCTTAATACAAAAAGTTCAAAATAAATTTTAAAAATCAAAAACATTACAGTGAATTAAGAATGACTTTGGGCTGGGAGCAGTAGCGTAGGCCTATAATCCCAGCACTTTGGGAGGCTGAGGCAGGTGGATCACTTGAGGTCAGGAGTTTGAGACCAGCCTGATCAACACGGTGAAACCCTGTCTTTACTGAAAAAAAAAAAATGCAAAATTAGCCAGGCGTGGTGGCACGCACCGGTAATCCCAGCTACTTGGGAGGCTGAGGCAGGAGAATCGCTTGAACCCAGGAGGCGGAGGTTGCAGTGAGCCGAGATCACACCATTGCACTCCAGCCTGAGCAACAAGAGTGAAACTCCTTCTAAATAAAAAAAAAAATAAAAAAATAAAAAAAATAAAAAAAAGACTTTTCTGAGTTAATCAGTCCACTGTACACAACCAAGAGATGAAACTGTGAGCTTGAAGATATATCAATAGAAACTTCTGAATGCAAAAAGGAGAATAAAACTGAACACCCAAGAACTGTTGGAATAACTACAAATGGCAAATGTAAATGTAATTGGAATGCCAGGGGGAGAAGAAAGAGAGGCAAAAACAGACAAAATAGTTGAAGTACTAATGGTCAAGAGCATTCAAAATTAATGACATACACAAAGCCATAGATTAAAGAAGCTCAGGGAAAACCAAGCAGGATAAATTCCAAAAATATTATACCTAAGGATAACATGTCTAACTTCAGAAAACTAAGATAATAAGAAAATCTTGAAAGAAATTAGACAGGGAAAATAATCACTGTACCTAGAAAAGAACAAGGAGTTACAGTGAGAATCACAGTATGGTGATTCCATACAAGCAGGAAGAGAGAATAATGAATATTAAAAACAAACAAACAAACAAAAAGACTCCCAAACAGAAATTCTGTATCTGGCAAAATTAACCTTCTTCAACAGTGAAGAAGAAATAAAGACTTTCAGACAAACAAAAACTGAGAAAATACACCATCAAAAGACTTGTTGGCAAAAAATGTTAAAAGAGGTTCTTCAGGGAAAAGGAAAATTATATCCATCAGGAACTTGGATCTCCATTACAAAGAAAAGAATATCAGAGAAGGAATAAATAATGAATAAATAAAATCGTTTATTTTTCTTAATCTAAAAGATAACCTTTTTTAAAGTAACGGTAACAATGTGTTGGGTGATTATAATATACAAATCAGTGAATGAGTAACAGAAATATCATCAGCAATGGGAGGAATTAGAATTTTCTGTCATGTATACATATGTCATTTATATGTCATATTTATGTATACATATGTATATATAACCATACATATGTAAGAGATGTATAAATATGTATATATAAACATACATATGTAAGACATATATGTATACATACAGATGTATATATGAACATACATATATAAGACATATTCAAACATGCATACATATATGTATTCATATGTCTGTATGACATGTGACATATGGCTATATGACAGAAAATATTCTACACATATATGTGTATATGTGTATATGTATAGATAATTTGTATATGTATACATATTTGTATATGTATATGTAGACTATTAGAATTTTATATAGGTATACACATATATACATATATAAATAAACATGGGCATTACACATTAAGTTGTATAGTGAGATTTGAAAATACACTTTACTGGTTAAAAAATGTATATGAAAATTCTAGAACAATCAATGTAACATTTAAAAAGAAGTATAATTGACATGCTAATAGAGAAGATAAAGTGGAATTATATAAAATGCTGAATTAAAGCTAGAGAAAGCAGAAAAATGGGGGAGGGGAAAGAACAACTGCCAAAAAAGAGAAAACAGCTACATATATGGAGAATATTGAGCCAACTATATCAAGAATCACTTTAAATGTCAATGATCTAAATACACCAGTTTTAAATAAAGATTTTCAGTATGGATTTAAAGAAAAAGAGACACAAAAGTATGTTGTCTACAAGAAACACTCTTTAATATAAGGATTCCAATAGCTTAAAAGTAAACTGAGGAAGAAATTTATATCATAACACTAATCAAAAGTTTCTGAAGTAGCTATATGAATTTCAAACAAAGCAGATTTCAAACAAGAAAATCATCAGCAATAATATAGATATGATATATGTTAAAGGGGTGAATTATCCAGGACAATATAGTAGTCCCAAATATGTAGCAACCTAATAACAGAGCAGCAAAATATATAAGGCAAAAACTTCAAAGATAATTAGTCATGTCTCCTGTTAGAGTTGGGAAGTCAATACTCTTCTTTCAATAGATGATAGATCCAGGAGATAGAAAATCATTGAGAATATAGATGAATTGAACAGCCCCATCAATTAATTTAATCTAATTGACAATTTTAGAATATTCCATGTAACAATAGCAAAATACACATAGTTCTGAAGCTGATATTAATAATTTACCAGGATATACCATGTTCTGGACCATAAAACAGGTATTTAAACTGAAAAAGAATAGAAATAATAGAAAGCATCTCAAATTACAATAGAGTTAAACTAGAAATAAAAAATAGTAACACTCTAAATGTTTACAAGTTTAACATCATATATCCAAGTAACCTATAAGTCAAAAAAGTAGATTCAACAAAATTTAGAAATATTTTGAACTGAGTAAAATACAAATACAACTTATCAAAATGTATGGGATATAGTTAAAGCAGGGGCATGAGAGAAATTTTTAATACTAAATGCATATATAAGTAAATATCTAAATCAGTAATATTTTAATCTATATTTCACATAGAAAGCTATAGAAAGAAGGTCAATTTAAGTCCAAAACAAAGAGAAGAAATAAAAGTTAGAGCAGAAATCCATACCATTTTAAACAGTAAAACACTAGGGACAATCAAGTTAACCAAAGGTTGCCTCTATGAAAATCTTTTTTAC
This sequence comes from Chlorocebus sabaeus, assembly GCF_047675955.1. Classification (NCBI taxonomy): domain Eukaryota; kingdom Metazoa; phylum Chordata; class Mammalia; order Primates; family Cercopithecidae; genus Chlorocebus; species Chlorocebus sabaeus. The sequence continues at coordinate 63,483,047 of NC_132924.1, forward strand.
AAATCAATAAATGTCTAGCTAAGGTAACCTAGAAAAAAGATAGAAGGCACAAATGACCAATATTAGAAATATAGAGAGGTCATAACTACTGACTTATTGATATTAAAAGGATAGTAACAAATACCATGAACAACCTTATGTCCACAATTTTTATTTTAATTTTTATTCATTTTTTCATTTTTTTAAATTTTCTATTTTTAATTTTTATGGATACATAAAAGTTGTACTTATTTATAGGGTACATGTGATCTTTTGATACACATATAATGTATATTATATGTGTATCATATAATATGCAATAATTAAACCAGGGTAATTGGAATATCTATCACCTCAAGCATATATCACTTCTTTGTGTTAGAAACTTTCCAATTCTACTCTTTTAGTTATTTTGAAATATACAATATGCTATTGTTAACTATAGTTGTCCTACTATGCTATCAAACATTAGATTTACTTCCTTCTACCTAACTGTATCTTTGTGCCCATCAACCTTCCCCTCTATATTCCCCACGCCCTACTACCCATGCCAGCCTCTGGTAACCATCATTCTACTCTCTATCTCCATGAGTTCTTTTTTTTTTTTTTTTTTTTTTGCTCTCACATATGAATGAGAACATGTAATATTTGTCTTTCTGTACTTGGCTTATTTCAGTTAACACAATGTCCTCCAGTTCCATCCATGTGCCAGCAAATTACAGGATTTCATTATTTTTATGTCTGAGTAGTATTACATTGTCTAAATGTACCACTTTTTCTTTCTCCATTCCCACTGATGGACACTTAGGTTGATTTCATATCTTGAATTCTCATAATTTTTATATTAGATGAAATGGACTTATTCTTTGGAAGATACAAACCACCAAGGTTTATAGAAAGAGAATGAGAAAACATAAATTGGCTTGTATCTACTTAGAAAAATGAATCAATAATTAATAACTTTCCAAAAGAAAAATCACCATATTATCTCACCTTTGTGCCCTTTATGGTGATTTGTCTTTTAGGAAGTTGTTAATTATTGATTCAGTTTTTAAAGTATGGTATGTTTACACCATGGAAAACTATACAGCCATTAAAAAAGAACAGGAACATGTCCTTTTCAGGGACATGGATGGAGCTGGAGGCCATTATCCTTAGCAAAGTAACATAGTAACAGAAAACCAAGTACCACAGGTTCTCACCTATAAGTGGGAGCTAAATGATGAGAACAAATGGACATATAGAGTACAGAGAACAACACACACTGGGGCTTTTGGTGGGAGGTGGAAGGTGGGAGGAGGGGGAGGATCAGGAAAAATAACTAATGGTAATAGGCTTAATACCTGGGTGATGAAATAATCTGTACAACAAACTGTCATGACACAACTTTACCTATGTAACAAACCTGCACTTGTACCCCTGAACTTAAAATAACAGTTAACACCGTACTCATATGGCTTTGCTGGTTAATTCTACCAAATGCTTAAATAAGAAATGCTACCAATTCTTCACAATTTCTTCCAGTAAATAGAAGCAAAGGGAACACTTTCTAACTCCTTGTATAAGGGCAACATTATCCTAATAAAAGCTAATAAAGACATTATAAGAAAGGAAAATTATAGAACAGTATCTCTTATAAAGGTAGGTAAAAAATATGATCAGCAAATCACATCCAAAAATATACAAAAATAATTTTACTCCACAACTAAATGGGGTTTATTCCCGGTTCAATACTGAAAAAAAAAATCAATGCAGTCTTCCATATCAACAGGCTTAATGGTGAGAAAATATTCACTTTTCACCTAAGATCAGTAATAAGGCAAGGATACCTTTCTTATTACTCCTACACAATGTCACAATGGAAGTCTTATCTACTGAAGTAAGACAAGAAAAAAGAAGTAAAAGACATAAAATTTAGAAATGAAAATATAAAATTATCTTTGTTGGAATTGACATAATTGTCTATGTAAAACACTCAGAAGCATCAACAAAAGCTTCTGAAACTAATGAGGGCATGTGGTAAATTGACCTAGTGAAAGGTCAACATATAAAATTCAATTGATTGCCTATACACCAGCAGCAAAAATTAGAATTTGAAACTAAAAAGAAAATTTAAATTGCACAAAAACTTTGAAATCACATCGTATAAAATTAAAATGTGTATAGGAACTATATGCAGAAAGCTATAAAACACTGACAAAATAAATCAAAGAAACCTAAGTATTTGAGATATATTTCATGTTTGTAGATAGGTGGAATATAAAATGATGTGGCCACTTTGGGAAACCATCTGGCAGTTCTTCAAATGGTTTGACATAGAGTTACCATATGACCCAGTTATATATTCTACTCCTAGTTATATATCCATGAGAAATAAAAATGTATGTCCTCACAAATACTTGTACATGAATGTCCATAGCAACATTATTTATAACAGGCAAAAAGTGGATATAATCCAAATAATCATCAACTAATTAATAAAATATGGTTAGCCCTAAAATGAAATATTATTTAGAGATAAAAATAAATGAGTTCTCAAGTTATGAAAATACATGGATGCATGTTAAGTACATGTTGCTAAGTGAAAGAGCTCGTCTGAAAAAGCTACATACTAGATGGTACCAATTATATGGCATAGAGAAGGCAAAACTAGAGAAATTATACCCAATCAGTTGTAGCCAGACTTAAGATGGTTGAAAAGATAGAAAACTAAATTTTATAGAAAGTGAATTTATTCTGTGTTATGTTCTTATGGCAAATATATGAAACTATGAATTTATAAAAACCCATAGAATTTAAAATGCAAAGAGTGAGCTTTAATATATGACAATTAAAAAACAACAACGACATTGTTTTCAGGTGGTATGGGGAATCCCAGGATGAGATGTAAAATGTGATAAAATAATATGCCTAGTACAAAAGTATAATGCAGCCTTACTTAAGGGGATTGGAAGAAAACGTAGCAACCTAAGTAATTTTGTAAATGAGTAAAGGCTGTGAAACTTAAGGCACAAGTAACTGTACACAGACATTATAATTTTGTTGATAAAGTTGTCCCTTTGGGGGTTTGGGTTAATGATTTTTATATTGTTCCTATGCACCTGGAATTGAGGAGAGTAAATGGATGGTAGATACTGTGAGTCAGATTTCTGTCAGCCATACTGACAGAAATAAATAATTGATTAATAGAAGAATAGATTATTAATATATAAATAGATACATAGGGGAAAAGGACAGAAGAAATCTATGTAGGTATTATTCTGCCTTAAGGAGGTGGAACATGACTCCTCTCCTCTCAAGCGTGAGTTGTGCATAGTGACTTCCTTTCAAACAGCACCACATGGAAAGGGGAGGAAAGATGAATGATCTTACAGTGGAGAAGCCTAAAGAACATTATGGCACATCAGTGATTAAGGTCAACATTAACAGTTGGAAATCATCTTGATAGTATCTATCTTAGATATGATATGATGATGATGGCACTTTATGTCTGTGATATTCTTCCCCAAACCCATAACTCCAGTCTAATCATGAGAAAAAACATCAGAAAAATTGCAATAGAGGGGCATCATTCAAAATATCTGATGAGTATTCAAAATCGTCAAGGTTATCAAAACCAAAAAAAAAAAAAAAAAGTCTGAAAAACTGTCACAGTCAAGATGAACATAAAGAGACATGGCAACCATGTTTAATAGGGTATCCTGGATAAAATCCTGGAACAGAAAAAGGACATTGGGTAAAAACTAAGGCTATCTAAATAGAGTATGGGCTTTAGTTAATACTTATGTATCAATGTAAGCTAATTTTCCTTCATTCCATCTTTCAGTTAACTAATTTTAACAAATGCAGCATAATATTGTAAGATATTAATAATAGGGAAAGCTGGGTGTGGGTATATGAGAAATACTATATTACATCTATCATAAAAATATATCAGAACAACTCATATTCCAGTTTTATTTTATGTTATACTGAATAAATGATCCTAAACTACAACCATGTATGAAGAAAATAATTAACTATTATATACTATTAAAATATTAATAAATTATGTTATTTTCTGAATTAAAATTTAAATACTGACTTTAAATTTTTTTTATATGGGGAAAGATTGTTTATATTCAGATAATATAATTTTTACTTTCTTTGATTATTTAAAATAATATATTTTCTTTCTTTGTACTAATACATAATTTCTGTGTGAAATAGTAAAAATACTTGTTTCTTGTTCTTTATTTTGCAATAAATGAGGTTGTAAACAAGGCCAGCTTCATGATTGCATGTCCTTTGCAGTTGCACAAGTCCCTGGACTTAGAAGGCCTTGCACTTGGTGTAATGCTCTGCTATCATTGTCTCAGCTGATCCTGGTTAAAAATGACTAAAATACTTATGACTATCCTTGAAAGTATAAGAGTCCAGGGCCAAAAACCTGCAATGAAAACAAAAAAGACCTATATTCACTTTATTGCATGTCATTATTCATGTTTCTAAAGATATCCAGTCTTTAACCTGTAATCACTTGTTCTACCTCTAAAATTGTAAGTTCAGATAATTTTTGCAAAAGGACAAGAAAAGCACATAATACTCTGTAAAAATGAGAGCTTTCCTCACACCCCTTCACCCCTGCCTTTGAAGGACAACAACAAGGACTACCACTTTACAAGCTCTTCTGTAGCCAAATTTTCCTAGGTTGCACAAATTGGCAATCTAACAGCTAATTTTCCCATATCCCACAGAAACATTATTTCAGAGATTTTTATCATCAGCATAGACTATGTCATATGAGTTCTCCATTACAAATTGCTAGTTTGGCTTCATTTAGAATGAAGTGTCAAATATCTCAAATCATTAAAAGTCAAACATATTATCTGATGTAAAGATAAAATTTACCAATCCAGAAAAATGTACTATTAGATCTTCAATACTTTATGTTTTCACCCTTCCAGTTCCCTTCTACCAGTTTCCTCTTCCAGGCTTTCTTTGCTTTCTTCCTAATTACAGCCTTATTACTGCTACAGACCATGGAGCCTGATAAATAGCATTAATTGAAAACAATTATTGTTACAAATGAGAACTTGCTGAATAGACCCATAAAGTTTCTGTCCTCTTCAAAGTCTGCCCAGATAAGCCTGGAAGTGTGGGGAGTTAATGCCTATGTGGCAGACGTTGCTCAAAGAGACAGAGGACACAAGGAATATTCAATAGTTGAATTGCTTGAACTTTCCTCTGACATGTCCTCTCAACCTCGCCACTACCCCCTCATATATGCAAAACAGACTGTTTTGAGAAGTGGAGGTTCTAGACTGTATTGAATCCCTCCCCCACAAATTCATATTATGAAGCTCTAACCTCCAATGTGACTGTATTTGGAGACAAGGACTTTAAGGAGGTAACGAAGGCTAAACGAGGTCACAAAGATGGGGCCTCAATCCCATATGATTGGTGTCCTTATAGAAAGAAAAAGACACTAGGGATGCATACACTCAGAGGAGAGGCCATGTGGGAACACAGTGAGAAGGTGGCCATCTGCAAGCCAAGGAGAGAGCCTCGGGAGAAATCAAACCTCCTGACATCTTGATCTTGGACATCCAGCCTTCAGAGCTGTGACAAAATAAACTTCTGTTGTTGAAGCCATCTAGTCAGTAGTATTTTCTTTTGGCAGCCTAAGCAGACTACTACATGGGGGTTTCATGCTGTGTCTCTGGATATGTTCCCTGCGAACATATCAGCTGTTCATATCTGAACCCACAAGCTGTTTTTCTGGTGATGCTGTCAGCTCCCTTAGACATCTTTTGCATTTACTCTTCCTCCTTCTGTTTCACTTCCCTCTTTTGTCTTGCTCTTTTCCTCAGGCTCTGTGTTTGAGGAAATCCTAGACGAGTTCTAGACAGCACACATCCTTCAGGAGGTATTTTGGGTTTGAATTCCCTGCCTGTTTGAAGGCAAAAGCAGTCACAAAGCTCATGGTAAGTGTGAGAGGATAATAATTTTTGGTATTGAGAGATATCATAATTGCTCACGCCTCGAGTTGGGGTTAACTGGAATGGAATATAGGTAAGTAAGGTGCTGGAATACAAGCAGCTGCTGCATTGGTCATGGGGACAATAATAACTGAGCTTTTAGTACCATTGGAAACTTTGAGAAAGTTAAAAATGAGAGGCTAATGATAGCTGTTTTCTATGAAAACGAAAGAGTCTTTATGGGAGCTTTCAAAGAGTTGTTTATATATTGTTCCTCTGGTAGACTGTGCTGAAGAACAAGTCTCAGATCTGAACATAGAATGGGAAAGTTGTAGAGGAGATGAAATGTGTCCTCTTAGTAAGTCTCAAACGTCAAACTACAGCCTTGATAGAGAAAGAGTGAGACCCTAAAACCTGGGGTAGTTATGCTTAGATAAATAAGCCTATGAATATCAACTTACTAAATTTTCTTTAATCTTCTTGGTCAGTAGAGGCAGCCCTAAAACAACTTGTCATAGGAGAACAGCTTGCCCTTTTCTAGGGATTGTCTACTGACTTGACCTAAGCCAGAGTATAAAAATATAATGTTTGAGTTCTTTGTAGGTTCTGGATATTAGCCCTTTATCAGATGAGTAGATTGCAAAAATTTTCTCCCATTCTGTAGGTTGCCTGTTCACTCTGATGGTAGTTTCTTTTGCTGTGCAGAAGCTTTTTAGTTTAATTAGATCCCATTTGTCAATTTTGGCTTTTGCTGCCGTTGCTTTTGGTGTTTTAGACATGAAGTCTTTGCCCATGCCTATGTCCTGAATGGTACTACCTAGGTTTTCCTCTAGGGTTTTTATGGTATTAGGTCTAACATTTAAGTCTCTAATCCATCTTGAATTAATTTTCGTATAAGGAGTAAGGAAAGGATCCAGTTTCAGCTTTCTACTTATGGCTAGCCAATTTTCCCAGCACCATTTATTAAATAGGGAATCCTTTCCCCATTTCTTGTTTCTCTCAGGTTTGTCAAAGATCAGATGGCTGTAGATGTGTGGTATTATTTCTGAGGACTCTGTTCTGTTCCATTGGTCTATATCTCTGTTTTGGTACCAGTACCATGCTGTTTTGGTTACTGTAGCCTTGTAGTATAGTTTGAAGTCAGGTAGCGTGATGCCTCCCTGGGTATATACCCAAAGGATTATAAATCATGCTGCTATAAAGACACATGCACATGTATGTTTATTGTGGCACTATTCACAATAGCAAAGACTTGGAATCAACCCAAATGTCCATCAGTGACAGACTGGATTAAGAAAATGTGGCACATATACACTATGGAATACTATGCAGCACAAAAAAAGGATGAGTTTGTGTCCTTTGTAGGGACATGGATGCGGCTGGAGACCATCATTCTTAGCAAATTATCACAAGAACAGAAAACCAAACACTGCATGTTCTCACTCATAGGTGGGAACTGAACAATGAGATCACTTGGACTCGGGAAGGAGGACATCACACACCGGGGCCTATCATGGGGAGGGGGGAGGGGGGAGGGATTGCATTGGGAGTTATACCTGATGTAAATGACGAGTTTATGGGTGCTGATGAGTTGATGGATGCAGCACACCAACATGGCACAAGTATACATATGTAACAAACCTGCACGTTATGCACATGTACCCTAGAACTTAAAGTATAATAATAATAATAAATAAATAAATAAATTTTTAAAAAAAGATAATGTTTGTTCTCAAAATAATCTGTCCTCAATATCCCTCAATGGCCCCAGGACCCAATGAGGGGCCAATGATTAAATCTCCTCACAACCCAAAAAGAGAAGAATAGACTTTGCTTTGGGAAGAAAAACTTAAACAGCAAAGAAATGAAAGGTCTGATTAGTATATGGCAGCAGTAACCAGGGAAACACATGAGGAAATGGTTCTAACTGAAGGTTATAAAGCAGGAATGTAAGGCTGGATAAGTTTGTTATTACACAATGGAGGTATAGTGGAGTATGTTCTTATCCTAGGGTATTCACTGATGTGTCTTTTGGTTCTTCTATGACCATTGATAATTGTGAGTGAAATATTTCAACAGCCACAGCCCAACAAAGGCAAGACAAGGAAGGCCTCAAATACATTAAGAATCAAAGATGTGTCATCTCCTGACCTGCTTAAGGGCTAAGAGGGAGTGAGGGGAATCTAGGGAATTTGAGTGAAGAAGAATGATGAGAAATATCAATTCTGTACCACCTGCAATAGTTTGAACATGGCTTGGTTTCTAGTCTTTTTTATGTTTTTTAGGAAATTGCAACTAATTATCACCGTGAAGAATTTGATTTGCACCTCCTCTTCTAGTCAAGAATTGAATGCAAAGTGTTCTTATGTGAGATCTGAAGATCACTAAAGAGTGAGAGTGAAAATGAGCTTCTGCCTTCTGAATCTACCTGACTTCACCTGACCCTCAGGACTTGGGAGACTGCTTTTCTTCCTGGCCAGAGCGTCATTAGGAATGACTCATGAAATTACTTCAACCATAAAACTTAGGTCATTGCAACTGCTGTAATCACCACCACCATCCAAACGGGCCAAGTATCCCCCAACCAGCATACACACACATTTACACATATACTTGGAGGAGTCCACAGAACCAAACACTGACTGGACTGGACCACTGGAGCCCTCATTTCTTCCAAAACTGCCTAGAGACCCAGGGAATACAACTTGCAGGTATAGGACAGTTAACCAATGAGCTTGTCTTTTACTAGTAGGAAAAATGGACAAAAAAAGAACCAGTAATCACTAGCCTTCCTTCCCTACTTACTTTAGTATCCAATAGATCAATGCAAGCACAGGGACTTTTACAGTTTCTCTGGAAACAACTCATAATTTAAGCTATCAACTGCACTGCCTCTTGAAGCTGTGGCCTGAATGGTAGCAAACCGATTGGCATTTTCTCTCCTTCCATTATAGTCTCTCTGTTATCATTGACTTTTACTTCCAGGGATTGTTTTCTCATCTTCCCCTCTAAACCTTCAGATTAAAAGTTTTTGCCTCAGATGCTGTTTCCTTCTTTCCTTCCCTCCCTCCCTCCCTCCCCTCCCCACTCCCTCTCTCCCCTTTTCCCCTCCCTCTCCTCCTCCCTCCCTCCTTCCCTCCCCCTCCCTCCCTCCTTCCTTTCTTCCTGCTTGCTTTTGACAGCAGTGTCCAAAATTTATTCTACCAGAGATTTATTTATATTTTTGCAAACATGCAAACACTTCGCATTTACAGATCAGTTTCAACAGAAATGTATCTTGACAAAGTATGGAAAAATTAATTTGAGGGTTCAATTTCATATTTTCTATTTAAAATAAAGTTTATGTGAAGAAAGGAGCCACTGACTGAAACATTCTGGTCAAAACCTGTTGATAGACCTCTCTACTTTCTCTTCAGAATAAATAGCATCTATAGTGGATATTATTACTTGTAGAAAGAATAAACATATTTTAGAGTGAAAAAAAGATTCAGCTCACACAAAGAATGGGGAAAATATTGAGTTAAATAAAAAAAATTCTTTTTACAAGTGAAAGGAAAATGTTTTTTCTTCTGCCATCAATAAAACCACTATGGTGTTATATACGTTGTTTTACTGTGTGTTTTATTTGCCTGATGTTATCTTTCTTGTTCATCTGGTATTAACCCCATACTAATTGCCTTCTATAGCAGGGGTCCCCAACCTTTAGGCTGCAGACTGATAATGGTCTGTGGCTTGTTAGAAACCGGGCCACACAGCAGGAGATGAGGGGTGGGCAAGGGAGCATTACTGCCTGAGCTCCACCTCCTGTCAGATCAGCTATGGCATTAGATTCTCACAGAAGCATGAACCCTATTGTGAACTGCACATGCCTGGGATCTCGGTTGTGCACTCCTTATGAGCCAAAAAGTTTGGGAACCATGGACTGCTGCTCTGTATGATAGGAATTACAGCATACTGAAGCATCTCCCTGTAATTACAGAATAAACTGACTTATGTCATTTGCCACATTTATTTTTGTCTTTGATTTCTAATTTTTATTTTGAAACAAAAACATATGACAAAAAGCTCAACATCACTGGTCTGTAGAGAAATGCAAATCCAAACCCCAATGAGGTACCATCTAACACCAGTCAGAATGGCTGTTATATAAAAGTCAAAAAATAACAGATGCTGGAAAAGTTGTGGAGAAAAAAAGACCACTTACTCACTGTTAGTAGGAGTGTAAATTAATTCAGTCATTGTGGAAGACAGTGTCATGATTCCTCGAAGACCTAAAGATAGAAATACCATTTGACCCAGCAATCCTATTACTGGGTATATACCCAAAGGAATGTAAATCATAGTATCATAAAGTCACATGCACATGTACATTTACTGCATCACTATTCATGATAGCAAAGACATGGAATCAAACTAAATGATAGACTGGATAAAGAAAATAAAGACTGGATAAAGAAAATGTCCATACACACCATGGAATAATATGCAGCCATAAAAAAGAGCGAGATCGTGTCCTTCGCAGGCCATTACCCTTAGCAAACTAACAGGAACAGAAAACCAAATACTGCATATTCTCACTTATAAGTGAGAACTAAATCATGAGAACACATGGCCACATAGACGGGAACAACGCATACTGGGTCCTTTCCGAGGGTGGAGGGTGGGAGGAGTGAGAGGATCAGGAAACATAACTAATGGATACTAGGCTTAATACCTGGGTGATGAAATAATTTGTACAACAAAGTCCTATGACACAAATTTACCTATGTAACCCACACTTGTAACCCTGAACTTAAAATAAAATTAAAACAAAAAGAAAACTGGAATTGGAAAGAAAAGCAACAACAACAACAGCAACAACAAAAGCTTAGTGGTTTAAAAACGTGCTGACACAGTTCTTCACAATTCCAAAATAAATGATATTTCTTTAAAAATAGAAGTAATACTCTAGTGCTTTTAAAACGAATCCATTTAAAATCTGCTTAAACCCATTTCTTACTGCATTTTAAGCATTTTTGTGTGTGTGTGAAAAGAAATTAGTGAACACAATTCAGAATAATGACAGCCATATGAGATACAATTCACAATAACAATCAGATGTAGTTTTCTAGGGTCCAGGACAACACATTCACATCTTCCAATCTTGGACTGGCCAATATTCAATCAACGTCAAGCTGTCATTGGAAATATGTGATGCAGTTAGAACAACACAAATTCATTCATAATACCATTTTATTTATTTCTCAGTAGTCATCAGTTCTTGGCTTTAGTTACTGTATTTTAAGTTTTATTATATTAATGTATTTTCATTCTGTTTTCTGATAAGGTATATACCCTGATATAGTTGTCTATATAATTATAGACACAGAGTTGTATCATGCCTATATATTTATTGATATAGGATATATATGTTCTCTTACATGCACATTTTTCTTAATGATTTTTTTCAAAAAGTTTAAATTTTTTTTCTCTCATTAGAGTATAAGCGAGATATTAATCCATGTCAGTTTAATTTCAAGGAGGCTGGTTTTTAAGATAAAGATGAATTGGAGAATTATTAATTTTTTATAAAACTATAGAACTTGCAAAAGGCAAGATATTATTGTTTTCTGTGTATACACAGATGATCAAAGACTAATGAAAGACTTGTGAAATTTCATAGCTGAAAAGGACTTTAGATACCATTCTAATATAGATCATTTTATTTTATAGAAAAGATATTGAGGGTTAGAAATGTGAGTAGGAGTCAGGTTTAGATCCAGGGTTGCCAGTTCATTTTTCCTACTTATTGTTGTGTTCAAGCTCATATCCATACATTTTTATTGTCAAAAATTAAAAATCAGATGGGAAAGAGCAAGAGGCTTATTTCACAGAAATTGGGAAATTTGATTTGTTCTTGGTGGACAGCACGATTAGAGTAAGTTGAAGTAAATGACGTTTCTTTTGTGTCAGCATTTATTAGAAACATTTAAATAAAACGTGAGTTCAAGGGGAAAGATGGAACGGAGGAATTTTTGGAAGTGTGGAGGACTAAACAGTGCTTCTGACTGACACTCAAAATAGGCCTCACATCTATTCGGCACTAATGATTATTTGGTAACTGAGTAAAAACACTTTCAACCATTAGGTAACATCAGTATGTATCCGTTTATCAGGCAAGATTATTGCTCAATGCTAAAGCCAAGAAACTCTAGATTTTCGAAGTGTTTGGACTGTGTAAGGAACTTTTGAACAATACAATTTAAGCTATTTGTTCAAGTACCTTCTCTGATTTTTTTCCACAGCATTAGTTTCCAGAAGTAAGTTAAAGAGCAAGTGATAAGGTCAAAGCTGAGCAAAAAGCTTTGCAAGGTGTTTCATATGATTTTCATGAGCACAACCATGTAATTCCCTTGAGTGGGTGCTTTGCAAATTTCGGACACTTCTCTTAACTTTTTAAAGTTCCTTAATCAAACTGTGGCCATCTCTGTCTGGCATGGGCAAATTCATTTTCTCCTGGCCGTGAAGCTGAGGAAGCTTCTAACATTTTATCCTAATTTAAAACCCGTGCAGTATACACTGTGACTATTGCCCAGTTTGAGAGCTGGCTAAATGCAGAGTGGATAGTGACACACATGCTGAAAAATGTAGGCCAAGGAATAATCTTAACAATTGGCTCCTCACTGATTCCTCAGGGTCCAGAGCATACTCTTCCTGTGAGCTAAGCTATCCAAGCAGAACTTGTTATGAAATCTATCCATCCTACAAAATGGATGAATTGAAGTGATTACTTGAATTTGTTTAGAAAACACATTAAAACCGTTGCTTTGTGCTAGCTGGGTCAACAAAGCCACATAATACTGCCCTGGTTGTTCCTCTCTTTTCACCTGAGACTGTTCTCAATTTCCTCCCCAGCAAGAGAACTCTAATATGGCATCAATCCTTGAAATGACAGTTATTTATTCACTTTTTGGTACTAACCCTTTAGGAGAAAAGACTTTGTCTAGTCAGGCCATTTGCAGCTCTACAAAAATTTTTCTGTTGATGATAAAGTAACATTGTCTTCAATAAATGTCTAATGTCAGTACAATTTCAAACGACAGACTACTGACTCTAGTTTCACATAGAGCATTAGACAGTATCCATTGTTATCTAAGTCGTGGCAAAACTAATTTTGTTCCTCTCATTTATTTAAACGACCATGGTATCAAGCTGACCAAATGCATGCTTGTCTTTCAATTTTCACACAGAGCTACTGTTGTTAGTTACTGCATACTCAATAAACTGGCGCGGAGGGTGACTCTGCTTTTAAAAACCAGACTCACAGGATAGCCTGAAATCAAACATTATATGTTATTTTTTCCCAGAATGCCAGCACCCTGGGTGGGAAAATGTTTAAGTCACTGTATAAATTCAGAAGCTATAATTATTTCCTGATCAAGAGCAGAAAATGGGAACTGGATGTAGTATCTGTGTTCTTTTTGTTAGAGAGTAAATATTCACCAAATTTAAACCCCAAGAACATTTGTCAGCCTAGCAACTATCCTCAATTCCTGGGCACAAAGCCATAGGGAGGTTGATTGATCAAAAATAGGACCCACAATACTGATTGCTGAGAGATCTCGAAATAGAGATATGAAATGATAAAATCCTACTGTGTTCTGAGAAGGCTGATGAAAAATTCGCTGGCCTGAAACCTTATAAACACTGCATATTTTAGCATCACTATCCTTTGAATGCTTCAGAGGGAGCCTCTTTTCTGAACTGAATGCCTTTGAAAGAATTCCTTTAACTGAGAGCAGTTAAACCTACCAGGATTTTTAATGCCCAGAATAGCTACTGAAATGTCTGGCACTGGTAGGGAATTGGGGGATCAAATAACTTACATATTTCTTATAGAAAAGAAAATAAATAACACTTTAAATTTAAGTGGAATTTATTTGAACAGATAATACATTTAGACCTATATGTAAAGCAAAGTCTTAATCATTTCATGCAGAAGCATTAGCAATAAATGTCTTGACGAAAGACCATATCCTTTCCTTAGACCTTATAGTTTGATGTTCTTGCTGTTCGTGGTTTAGTTAGATATAAAAGAGCTAATAATATGGTAATGTGATATCCTGATCCCGCATTCCTAAAAATGAGGAGAATCCAGTATCATTTGAACATTTACATTAGTTTTAATATTTTCGAAAGAGAGGCAGGGATATCTAAATGTGGTTGATATGTAGGTTTGTGAGAAAAAAAAGATGTTCATATTGATTTTTAATAATAATTATCAATACTAAAATAATCATACTGAAGTAAATAATATATCTAATATATAAGTTGCCTCTTATATGCTATATCTAATATATAAGTTGCCTCTTATATGCTATAAGATAGGGATTATTATTTCCATTTTACAAACAAAGTTGAAGAAAGTGAGTCTGTGGCCCAAGGCCACATTGGTAGTTAAGTAGAGGAGGCGGAATTTGAACCAGTACATGTAAAGATTCCAGTACACTGAAAATCCTGCATTGCAAAATAAGCTCACTGATTTATTCTTCATTAGCAAAATGTAACATGAATCAGCCATTCCTGGTGGATACTCATATACACAAGCCCCTAGGTTCAACACCAATACCTCCCTACTGTTCTTTTGCTGAGGAATTGTTTGCATTCTGAGCTTTTTTTGTCTATTAAAGAAGTACATAACCTTGCACTAGTAATGTTCTCCATTTGCAGCCTATTAACTGTGAAAAAAATCTACTAATCACACTCTTTCACTGAAGATTCTTTTCATTTGTCCTCTCTCACATATTTCCTACTGCACAGAAATATTCAATACGTTTGTTTTTTGGCATTAAATTTTAATTTTTTACATTTCTGATTGTGACCTCTTTTCTACACACATCATTGTGTAACCCTTCGGATTCCTATTTTTTGTACCTTTATTTATCAGTTTCTAGTTGGCTGTGGTTCTAGATGGCCAACACATCTCCAAACATGTATTTCCTAGTTTGTCCTGGAGTGGTGTGACTTTGATGTTAGCTTCTGAACTTTTCCAGTCACTGGTATTTTCCAAAAATCTATGATGTTTACATAAATATCCTACCAGCTATCTCAAAAGCCAATTATCTTGAGTTTATTTCCATCCTACTTTCAGGTAAAGGAGGCAGGTTGTTTTATCCTTGTCGGCTTTTATATCTCCAGGTGCTTTGGAGAGATAGGAAGCACTAAAGAAGGTGAGATGCTAAATTCAACAAACTCAAAACCTGTGAATTTATCAAGAGACATGAAGCTTTCAAGATGTGATACAGATACTCTCAGAGAGGTTTCTTGGTAAACCAGTCTTTTATTTTTGTTGTTGTTGTTAGTTAGTATAGATGTTATTCCAAGCACCTTTTTTCTCCTTTCCCTTTTGGCTCTTGAGCTATACTGTGAAACAAACTGGATATCAAAAGATAAAAAATTAAATGTAAAAAAGAAAGAAAATTAACATATATTAGTTGCATGACTTATGGGAAGCATCTTAATTTGTGCCTTAGAAATGTTGCATTATCGGGTGGATCACCTAAGGTCAGGAGTTCGAGACCAGCCTGGCCAAAATGGTGAAACTCTATCTACACAAAAATACAAAAATTAGCTGGGCATGATGGCGGGTGCCTGTAATCCCAGCTACTCGGGAGGCTGAGGCAGGAGAATTGCTTGAACGTGGGAGGCGGAGGTTGCAGTGAGCCGAGATCGTGTCATTGCACTCCAGCCTGAGAGACAGAGAGAGACTCCATCTCAAAATAAATAAATAAATAAATAAATAAAATAAAAATAAATAAAACTACCTTGTTTAATTTAATATATATGACAACTTTGTGTGGTAAGTTTTATTTTTTCTAATTTTGCAAATAGGAAACTGGAGTAAAAAATATTTAAGTAACTTTCTCCATGATCACATGGGCAATAAGTGGCAGAACAAAATTTGAATCCAGGACTGAGTGACTTGAAGGTCTGTACTCTTTCACAGACCACACTTATTTTAAATAGGCGAGTGCATCTTTGTAAATGTCTAATTTAAATTTTTATTCCAGTCAGCCAAAGAAAAGAATGAAATCATGTCTTGTGTAGTAAGACAGATGGAACTGGAGGCCAGTTTCTCAAGTAAAATAACTCAGAAAGTCACATACTTCATGCTGTTACTTACAAATGGGAGTTAATAATGGGTACACATGGACACACAGAGTGGAATAAGAGACATTGGAGACTACAAAAGGTGGGAAGGGGGGATGTAAGGGAGGGTTGAAAAATCACCTGTTGGGTACAAAGTTCACTATTTAGGTGATGAGTACATGAAAAGCCCAGACTTCACTACTACACAATGGATATATGTAACAAATCTGCACTTCTGTTCACTAAATGTATAAAACTAAAAAAGAGGAAATGCTTATCTAAAAAAGTTGGATTCATGTTTCTGAATGTATGTTGCTTAACAATACAGTTCTTAAACTTTTTAACTTCATTTACCTAGTTGCAAAAGATAGCATACAAATAAGAAGTTGGGAAACTTAATCTAAATTGAACACAAACTTAAACTATCCTTAGGGACTCCCATAATAACTTTTAAATTCCTGCAAAATCAGCATTCTACTATGTATCTCTTTATTTTAATATAAAAACTATTTTTAAATTATATTAATAAAAAGCCACAAAACTAAATGTTCTAACTTGTCACTTTGATTAATGAGCATTATATTATTAGGTTGATTCTAAGGATTTTGTAAAACAGGCTGAATACTCACCATATCTATCTATCTATCTATCTATCTATCTATCTATCTATCTATCTATCTAGCAAGCAATCAATCACCTATCTATGCTGTGGTCTACAATGATCTACATAATTCTGACCCCAGGCTATCCCTCAGACCTAATTTTATCTAAATTTATCTGGACTTAGTCCAGCCACATTAACTTTCTTGCTGTTCTTCAAATATTCTAAGCAAAGTCCCACCTCAGCAACTTTGCATTTACCATGTTCTTTGCCAGATAGCTAACTCCCTATCTCCAAGACTAACTCCTTTTTTTCTGTCACATCTCACTTAGTCTTAAATGCTATCTTCTGTGGGAGGTCTGCCCTTGCCTTTTAAAATGGTATCCCCTCATTCACTATCCATCCTCTTTTTGAAAAAATGTCTGGTACTGATCAGTTTAAGAATTCATCAGTTTGCCCTCCTAGAATGCCAGCCAATGAGTTCAGAAACTTTTTTTCACTTTTTATATGATTCAGGGTTGTTAATTGCAGAAATACATAGTTATCACAGAAAGTAATAAATTTATTAAAAGCTGAAACTTTGCTTATGGACTCTCCAAAGGGCAAGATCATTAGACTTGGAGGCTAAGCCACCAGGAGCCTCCCCGTAGGGATGTTCTAATAAAGACCCCACCACTGTTGCCAGGGGAGTTAGATAACCACAGTTCATACACTGACCACTTGCTGCTTCGGGAACTCCAACTTCTCGGCTACTGGCAATGACTTGACAGCTAAAACATTTAGAAAAATGTCCCTTTCAGTGTTTTCTTCCTCTAGTTGTTCCTTCTGGACAGAAGTCTTGAGTGAGTGCCTCTGTTTAGCAAATTGTAAGTGACACACATGAGACCTAGATGAAGAGCATCTAGAAGAGCAAGTTGCAGACTTCTAATCTGAGAAGAGCAGCTCTGACCTAGGAAATCCATCTCCTAAATATAAGGAAGCTCTTCAGCACATGCTGCATAGTCAAAAAATGAAGGCAAATGTCCATGTCACCACTGCATTTTCAGCACCTGAAGCAGTGCCAGACACACTTTAAGCATTCTGTAATAGTTGCTAACTGAATGAATGAATATATCATATTCATGTTTCAGGTAATGTATTTTCTTCACTTTGTTGTCACAATATTTTGAGGGCTGAATTTACACAAATTTCTGGTTTCATACAGCAACAGCATTTTCCAGTATTTTGGAGCTCCAAAGTACCACCAAGAATGGAAAAGCAATATTTTCCAGATTTCTGTTGCTAAATGCTTATTTAGGTGCACTCTTTTGGTGAGTTCAGATGAACTACTTCTTATGATAGCTGAAGTGTTCCTTCATCTGCCAGTTGGATTCTTTCACCAGCTCAGGGAAACCTGAGTCAAAGGTCTTTTCAGTGTAGAAAAATGACTAGATTCCTGCAGTTTATTTTACATCAATATTCTGAGCAGGTCAACAGTTTCTTTTATAAATTCTTTGCTGACACATATGTTTTGATATTCATAATTTTCAGACATTGCAATGTTAATAGAGTACGTATACCATAAATTATATAAATTCTCAGCAGGGTCTAGGGAAGCGCCCTGTACTCAAACCAATAACTATCTCTGTAAGGAAACATATAACAATATATCATACTAAGTTTGATAAAGTAAGATAAAAATTACAAATAGCCACACATCTATTAATATCAGGTCTTGTTTCTAAATAAGTTATAAATCTGTTTTGGTTTTCAGAAGTTTTTGAACTCTGGAATTAATAATGAGATTATAAACCTATAATCTTATCAAACATCAATGAATGAAGACACTTGTTCATTGTTGCTGTGATCAAATTTCCTTATTAAACTTTATATTTATTTTTAAGGCTCTAATTTTGACATGGACATTACACATATTCACTTTGTTTTGCCTTTTGATTGAGAATGTTCAGCCCAGAAAATAAAAAATAAATCAATAAATTTGTATTTATTTTCTATACCGACTTACTTTTTTTTTTTTTTTTTTAAGAGAGTTTTGTTCTGTCCTGGCCTGGAGTGCAGTGGTGTGCACTGCAACCTCCACCTCCTGGGTTCAAGTGATTCTCCTGCCTCAGCCTCCTGAGTAGTTGGAATTACAGGTGTGAGCCACTAAGCCTGGCAAATTTTTGTGTTATTAGTAGAGAAAGCATTTCACCATGTTGGCCAGGCTGGTCTCAAACTCCTGACGTCAAGTGATCCACCCTCCTCGGCCTCCCAGAGTGCTGGGATTACAGGCGTGAGCCACCACACCCAGCCTATACTCACGTTCCTCTTCATAAATGTAAAACTCATGTCTTACTAAAGCTTCTAACTACATTCCACAATTTCCAGAATATTTCTCTTTTGCTTTACTAGCTCCTTATGAATGCCTAATTTACAACATCAGCACTTACACTTCTTCATATCTACTCAGATTCTTACATTGCTATAATCTATTATTTTAAGATATTTGAATTTTTGTTTTTCCAATAGTTACAAAAGTATACAGTTGACACATAATTTAAAGAGATTATTTTAAAAATAGCATTCCCCAAATAAAGTAATTTTTAAAGTGGAAGGATAAGCAGTAAACCATTCTTGTACCTGATCATTGCCCATCCAGCCAGAATCTACTCAAACAACAGTGATAATGTCCTGGACATATATTCACTAGGATAATATTATTTGACAAGAATTTCACATCACACATAGTTATCAATGAAAATTTTCTTTAAAATACATATGAATATCCAATTTTAACAGATAGAGATCGGAAACATCCCTGGACCTCATTACTCAAATCTTACTTTTTATTTACATCAAGTTTTGATAAAATGTGTTGAACAATATTCTCTCCTATTTTCTGATCTCTGTATAGTTCTGTATTCACATGATACCAACTTAATTACAATGGTAGACTTTGCATCTAATATTTTTAAACTATCAATAGTGAAACAGACATTATAATTTTTCCTACACTAAGTCCTAGCTTTCACACTGGGAAAAGCTAATTTAAATTAGGCTCCCAAGATAATGCTGATGGCTAAATGAGATTTCTAGCTTTACTTACACTTTTACTAATATTCATGCTTTATAATTAAAAATTAATAGCTTTTTCATAGATTTCAGAAATTTTGTAAGTGTTATTTTTAGAAGGAGATGGATTCATAGCGTTAAAAAAAGTTTTGCCAAAATTCTCAAATCACTATTCTTCAGGAATAATGCACTATTTGACAATAGTTATTGAAAAGTAGAGGGAAAGACATTAAGGGGAATTTTTCCTCAATTCTACTAACATGCTCTACAATGTTCATGAATTCAGATTATTCCAACTGCCTTAGTCTATTTAGCGTTTCTATAAAGGAATAACTGAGGTTGAGTAATTTATAAAGATAAGGAATTTACTAGGCCTACAGCTTTGCGGGCTGTACAAGAAGCATGGCACCAGCATCTGCTTCTGGTAAAGGCCGCAGGCTGCTTCCACTTGTGGTAGCAGGCAAGAGAGAGCTGGCATGTGCAGAGCTAAGTGATGAGAGAGGATGTAAGGAGCAGGGGGAGGTGGCAGATTCTTTTTCACAATCAACTTTCTTGGGAACTAATAAAAAGATAGCTCATTACTGCAAGGATGGCATCAAGCCATTCATGAGAGAATGGCTGTCCCCGTGACCCAAAACACCTCCCATTAGGTCCCACAAACTCCATGGTATCGCACTTACACAGGCCAAAATATCCTATCTCTAATACCATCCATTGTCCTGAACAAAAATATGTAAAAAGCATAGAAAGATACAAAACACACCAAAGGTTTTTGATGTCTTGATTAAAGGAGGCACCTCAACACTATTAATTCGAATTGTCCCTTTGTACCCGAGAAGTTTTTGCACTTCACTGCTGAGCAACACTGGAAACCTGAAGAGTGCTGAAACGCTCTGGCAGGCTGGACAAATGTGCCTTTCTTTTGTAAAGCGAGAGAAGAGTAATTTTGAAAAGAGAAAGGGGAATAGAAAATAAACAAGAGAGCTAGACTGTAGCTCTATCTTTAAGGAAGGAGTAAAAATGAAAATTAGAATCTGATGACTTATTATCTTAATATTTATGGCTGTGTTGTCCTTTGAAAACTTTTAGTGTAATCCATAGTATGTGTCCCCTATTTTAAGACTATCCTTCTTCTAACTCCATCTCTTCTCCCACCACACCGGAGTCTACTCTTAAGTGCCCTAATTTGAGAACCCTGGATTTATAGTTTTGGTATTCATGAAGTTTATTTTTGGACTATCTAGAAGGGTTTGTTAGATGTATGTCATTCATACACATGGGGTCACATTCTTCTTAAAATTTAAAATAAAATGAAATGAATCAAGACTCCAAATTGTGGGTTTATAAAACCCTGGTTCCTTCTTGGTCTCCCACTCCTATGTAGCTATTCTCTTGCCTGTCTTCAAAGGCAAATCAAATCCTGCAAGACTCCCTCTTCCCTTCTCAGACTGCTGCTGGCAACCTACCATGTTGTTGAAGCTTTTTTTCCCCCATGATACTACCAGGTTGTCCCAAGAAGCTAAAAATTCCCCAACATTAATCATTGTAACTCAACTATCTCTTTATCCTTCATTCTGGCTATGAGGATGGACATCTGTCACATGTGACATTCAAAAAGACCCTCTATAAATTTTCCTAAAGAAAAAGAGTTGTCTTTTGAAATGGAGTTCTTAAATAAACATATTCTCTAAACCTGATGCTCAAAAGTAGTCTTCACATTTTTTTCCTTTATGTCTCGAGTCGTCATGTTTTGTTTTATTAACTGAAATGATGCAGATCCTATTTTCCAGAGCATCTTCCTTTCTTGCTATATTTTAAATAATATAAATATCTTTTTATATGGATTATTTTTATAAATATTCTAAAAATTTAACCATACAAAAGCCCATATCAAAGGGCTTTATTTTTTCTCCTTGATGGATATTTTGATGTTCAGAACATTTAGTTTTATTTTCCATGGAAATTGTACACTGGCTAGTGAGTTTAATTGCATATCCTTTGGTCTCGAAGATTTTTTTCCCCCATTTTAAACAATTAAAAACTAAAATGATAGTTTAGTTACTTTTGTATACATTTAAAGACCCATTACAGGAAGTAAATATTGGAATATAATAATTATTTTAATTAGCTATAGAATGTAGAGGGTCTAAATCCAACTGTAATTAAAGTCTGGACATTTAATATGTTAATTATCATCTAATAGTGTTGCTTATTAACATGTTATTTTAAATACTTTTCTGGTTGCTCTCCTGGGATGCACTTTTCTAAAATAGTGTATTTCAACACTCCCTGCTTATTAGAGCAACTTAGGGGATAATTTTTTGAGCCCAACCCTCAGCGATTCTGAATTAGTTGGTGTTAGATAGGTCCTAGTGTTTGTTTTCTCATTTTTTGTTGTTTTGTTTTGTATCTAACATGCCATACAGTTGAAAAAAACTGTTGCAAAGTGAGATTAATGTTTCCATTTTACTTTCCAATGGGGTAACATCTAAATTCTTTACTTAATACTAGTGTAATAGTCCATTTTCCTGCTGCTGATAAAGATACCCAAGACTGGGCAATTTACAAAAGAGAGATGTTTAATTGAACTACAGATCCACATGGCTGGGGAAGCCTCACAATCGTGGCACGAAGGCAAGGAGAAGCAAGTCACATCTTATGTGGATGGCGGCAGGCAAAGAGAGAGCTTGTGCAAGGAAACTCCCATTTTAAAGCCATCAGATCTCATGAGACTCATTCACTATCAGCAGAACAGTGCGGGAAAGACGTGCCCCCATAATTCAATCACCTCCCACCAGGCCTTCTGACAACACGTGGAAATTGTGGAGATTACAATTCAAGATGAGATTTGAGTGTGGACACAGCCAAATGCTATCAGCTAGTTTCTAGGATAATAACAATCTCATCCTTCCTCATCCCGTCTTTAGTTCATGTTTCAATATGTGCACTTATCTGAATCTTACATAAAAATTGCTAAGTGGAAAATTTCAACTTGCTTCAAGGAAATATTAGATGCAGGCACATACTGATAAATTCCAAACTATGGAATATATAATATATATTGCCTCTGAATAATATCGAAGCATGGCATTTCTGTCTCTTTTAACAAAGAACAAATATTAGAAAGAAGAGAAAAAAAAAAAAATCCAGCGCCACTCTTACCCTAACATGATGTCGCTGAGAAGAAAGTTATATGTATGATTTTAAAAAAAATTGGTTAGTCATCTAAAATAGTGTTTTCTACTCATAAACAGTGAAGTAGAATTATAGCTCTGCCCAAATTTTTCGCAACGCCATGTCTTGTCATTTCATCTCTTACCAAACTCTAAATGTTAAATACCTTCCTTTTATTTCCAGAGGGGATTTTAACTCTAAGGTTTAAATCCATCCTAGTACTGAAAAGACATTGGATTGAACTTTTTGGGAGATAATCCCCTGTGTGAACCCTAACACCAAAAACCATGTGCCTTCTGTCAGCAATTTGTAAAGGAAGACTTCGAACTAAAATGCCATACAAGTTGCTGCAGGCTGTGAGGACATGATGGATGCATAGCCTTATCTCAGCTGGGTTTTCTCTGCCTATTGAAGGCAGATTATTGTTTCTAAAAGTATTGTGCATGGCAAGGACAGTTTGGAGGGGATAACAGTGAAATTATTGCGGAATTGGGCAATAGTATTAAAACTAGTCTATAGCAATATTTTTGTGATATATTTTCTTAAATATGAGCTAGAAATTATTATATCTAAATTTAAATGATGTTCTATCACACACATCTGGGAATTTGCATCTGTTATACAACTCTTTCGAGAATCATAGCTATTCATATAAGTTGTTCTAGTTAATTAATTTTAACTTCTGTAGAATTACTTATTCATTGATACAATGCGCATAAACTGATAGATGTGTATACATGGGAGTTTGTGATAGTATTTTTTTCTACGTTTGTGGATGTCTTATTTTTACATAATAAAGAGCTAAAAATAAAATGCAGTATATGCAATGTCCCAATAGATTATTTAAAAAAAAAGCATATCCTTTTGAAAATTAGAAATAATGAACAATTCCTGAAACCACACTAACCAAAATTGAATCAGGAGAAACAAAAAAACTAAATAGACCTAAAATTATTAAGAAAATTGAAACAGCAATTGATAATTCTTCTGTAGGGGAAAATTTCAGACTGAGATGTTTTTTAGAGTGAGTTCAATATATAGTAACATAATGTAATAAGTATGTCAAAATATACATAAGCTATTCCAGGAAAAAAAACCACAAAAACCCCTTCTAATTTATTTTATGGGATATTTTTATCTTTAACACTAAACCAAAGCCAAATGAGAAAAAGACTAATAAAGATTGTTTTTATGATACATATGTAATATATATGTAAGAATATATACAAAAATTATTTAAAAATTAACAAGCAATATACAAAAGTATACTACAATATTGTGACTTAAGTCTTATTCTAGCATTGTAATGCTGTCTACAGAACATAAAAATGTAATTCACAATAACAGTCAAAATAACACATTAATAAAGTTTTAAAATATTCTTTTAAATAAATAATTCAAATAAAAAATTTTAATCTGAAAAAGAATACCCCCAGAAAACCTCCTACAACAAATATAACTTCAGTGGTGATTTTGTAAATGCTATTTTAAAAATAAGGATAAAGATAAAACTGACTTATGGTTTTCATTCAACAAATTATTAGAGGTTATTCACCATCATTTAAGACAAAAGAATACACGAGAAGAGACAAAGTACATCTACTTTTGAAATAGAAAATAAAACTGTCATTTTTCAGTCTGTATTTTAAAAAGCTAATTTAACCTCTATATAAAAATTTAGGCCCCAGCATTTTGGGAGGCAGAGGCAGGCAGATCATCTGAGTTTGGGAGTTTGAGACCAGCCTGACCAACATGGAGAAACCCTGTCTCTACTAAAAACACAAAATTAGTTGGGCGTGGTGGCGCATGCCTGTAATTCCAGCTAATTGGGAGGCAGGAGAACCATTTGAACCTGGGAGTTGGAGGTTGCTGTCAGCAGAGATTGCACCATTTCACTCCAGCCTGAGCAAAAAGAGTGAAACTCCATCTCAAAAAAAAAAAAAAAAAAAAAAGTAATTAATTAAAAGTTATCATTTACAACAGCAACAAGTACAAAATGAACTTAAGAAACACACTAGCTAGCAAAATGTATGCAAGAATCATATATACAAAATTATAAATATTCTTAAAGGCAATTAAATAAGACCTACACAACTAAAGAGATAAACAATATTTGTAGAAAAGAAGTCTCAATGTAAAAACTTTTCAGTTTCTTCCAAATTGGTATGTTGATTTAACAACCCCCTAAATAGGGTATTTTTTATAGCTGTGAAAGTAAATTTGACCCAGTTCCAAGATACTCTCAGTGAAGACGACCAGGTGAATAGATTGAGATATAAAATATTGACAGATTGTAAAATAATAATTAAGACATTTTATATAGGAATGGCAAAACACATATAGACTATAAATTTAATGAGTTAACATATGTTAGCATTTATTGTATTCTAATTTTGTTTGAAGGTTTAGTGATACAGCAGCAATAGAGCAAATAAAACTGTTCTTATGGAGATGTGGTACAGCTGAGGGAAAATAAATCAATGAAATGAATAATTAAAACATATAATACATCTGTAGTGATAATTGCTACAGAGAAAAATTACCCAAGAAAGGTACATAGAAAGTTTATCTGTGATTGTGTGAAGGGTAGTGTGTAATTATAGGAAAATAAAGTCCTCATTGGGAAGGTGGCAGTGGAGTCAAAAGCTAATAGAAATGATAAATGCAAGAGACTCTGATGTATTAACAATGGGCATCAGTGGGGAAATGACTGAATATTTAATAAATGGTTCTGAGACAATTTGTTAACACTATAAAAGGTGACATTTGATTTTGATTTTATATAACACTTTTAAAAATCCGACTGAATCAAAGACTTAAATATGAATGACAAAACTCCAAAGTGTAAGGAAACAAATACAGAATATATATTTGAATATTAGAATAGAGCAAGATTTAGAAAATTAGAGCTACAAAATATCAGACTCTAAAACAAATCATTCACGATTTTGACTACATTAAAATGATTTGAAAATACTATAAACCACAAACTTGGAGAACATATTTTAAAATGTTTTTTATTGAAGGAGAATTAGTATTCAAAATACATAAAAATAACATACAAATTAATAAGAAATCAACATTAATAAGAAGCAATTTAATAAGAAAAGGACCTTGTTTTTGCCCACTAAAATGTTGTGAACCGAGAAGGGATGCAGACCGAAGCGTGCTTTACAAGAACATGCTGGCTGGTTGCTTTTTTGAGCACTGACTCCAGGAGAGTCAGAATGGCATCAGTTCAATTTCTTGGGAAATGTCTAACACTGGATATGCCAAGCAGAGTTAGGACAACGAAAAATGTCCCATTAGCCTTTGCTTTGAGAACGCCTTTTAAAAGAGACCTATCTTATTGAAAGAGGAAGACCAATCTGTGGGAATCACTTATTTCAGGTGCTATAACCAACAATAATGTCCTTCACTTGTTTCAAAAAGGTCCAGAGACTGCAGGTGAGACCCAGAATAGCAATGGATGTAATTAGGAAATAAACGGCACATATTCTAGAAAAGTATATGTTCAATTGGTTGTTGTGCTATCATATTATGCAAAAACCTTAACAACATAGGGCATGAACCCACAGTGAAGAGGACAGTATGTGTTCAGGACACCCATTTTGTTCCTACTAATGGGCGTACTGTAGGAGATAAAATAGTTACAATCAAGGATAAATGTGGTAATGTGATTCAACAGAGGCTATTTTACTGTGCTTAATGTATGCATTTGTTTCCTGATTTGTATACTAGCAAACCACATCAGAATGGAGTGCAGTAACATTTTCTCTTTAAAAACAAAACCTTTTGAATAAACGTGAAATCAGCATTTAGGTGAGAAACTACACTGTGAGGCTGATATTTTGCCCAGTCACTACTGCTGAATAGTGATGTTATAAGGCTTATTTTAAAAATAGCTCTGAGAAGCTTTCTATACAGCCTAATCTTGACAAATCACTGATGATTATGTTTCCCTGAAATTCCCTGATTGCTGTCTGAGCTTCCTTTCTTCAGCCATAGCCCATGCAACTTCTGCTATAGTTTAAGGCTCTATTCATTTCCATTGTCTTTATGATATTGTGTATTTACGTGAGTATGTGTGTGTGTGTTTGTGTGTGTGAGAGAGAAAGAGAAACTGTCATCTATTATACATGCTTTCTTTGTAAACACACAGTTTCTTTCTATTTAAAACATAATTCTTACTGGTTGAGACTTTATCTTCCTGCTTATTTTTTAAATAATAAGTATCCATATTTCCCCTTATAAGATTAGAATATCTCTCAATTTCTTTTCCATGAAAAGATATGAACTCAATCCCTATATAGTCCAAACAAAGGCAAAGGAAGCAGTGATGATACAAGTCAGGAAGGGAATTTTCTGTGAAGGATGAACTAAAAATGAGAATGAGAACCCTGTCTTACATCATGAAAGTGTTGTATATCTTGTTTTGGGTAGTGACCACATGACTGTATATGATTGTAAAACTCATTGGGATAAACAGTTAATACCTGAACATTCTGATGAAGGTAAATTCTACTTTAATAAACAATAAATGTTAGTTATTTCCCCCGATCATCCGTCTGCCTCTCAATCCCTGTCTATTTAGCTCACATAATCAGTTCTTCAGTGTCTCTGCTATTTTAAACACATCACTGGTCTCTATCTCCTTCAAATACACACTTAATAAGTGGCAGGTACAAAAAATAATAAGTGGAAAATTTAAAAGTTATTATCAGGTGCCATAGTTCTGCTAAAAAATCAAAGGTTAATATTGAATCTTCAAAAAAAATTTCTTAAAATGAATGCCATTGCATATGGAAATAAAAATCAGCAGAGGATAAATCATTTTGTATCAATTGCACGGGAATGTCTGAAGAATCACTTTTCTATCTACAAAAGGCTAAATTAACATTGCCAATCTCCATTAGAAATGCCTAATTTTGTTCGTGGCGAATGAGAGAGGAGGTCCTCAAGAAATTTCCTCAAATTCTATTTGTATCTATAGATCTGTTTTTTTTTTTCTGTGTACATATCTATATAAAAGATTTATAAATAATAATAGACACTTCAGAGTTTAAAAAAATATTAGGAATTAAATGTTATGGTATAAACATAGCAATGAGTGGCTGAGATAGACCAGAAGTCAAGGACCTTGGAGAAGAGGAGGATGAGGAACTGGAAGACCAAGTTGTTGAAAATATTTTCTAAAAATGTGGAAAAGATTTGGAGAAAAGGATACAAGTATCTTTGATGTTGGAGGGTTTGGGTTCTAAAGAGGTGGTTATTCTTTGGATCTCATGACACTTACAATTTTTCCAGATGAATAAATAAAACTATTCATAGCAATGTACGTCTGCTAGGAACAGCTAAATGTAACAAATCATCACATTATAATGAGTGACAGCTAAAGTCACCAAGGAATGAATTGTCAAAGTTTTGTAGGAAATTGTGCCAAAGTGGGTAGTCAGTGTGAGAGTTATAGAATGATGGAGACAAAATGAGATGAAAAGAAACGAGAAGCAAGATAGACATCTATCTTTGGACTCAGTGAGACAGAATATGTGAAAGATAAAACAGCATCCATGTGAAAATTTATTTTTTCTGTGGTTAGTGCCTCAGAAGAAAATCAGGTTACAGTTTTAAAAAGTTACAGTGAAAATCATTCAGAAAAAAAAAAATGTTAGAGAAACATAGCATTATGCCGATTATATCCTCTGAGCACTAAGGGCACAGTAGAAGCATTAGAAATTTCAGGAGAGGTATGGAATAAAAGCAGATAAGGTAATACTGGAGCCTTATTGGGATGATAATCTGGAAGGGAATGATATGGGAATTTGGGACGTTTTGTGGTGCCACGATATTTGTCAAAAAAAATTGTGGCGATAAGACTGAGTTTGGGAGAACGTTTGATACGGACAATGTTCTAAGAGGCAGGATATAAATAGATGATCAAGCGATCACAAAGATCAAATTATCAAATCAGACTCACATGAATAAGGTAAGGTACTAGTCAGAATTCTGATTTGCTACATAATTCAAGGATACATTCTATCAAGACACACAAGCAAAGCAAAGGGAGGTTTGAGACATCAAGGACAGCCTCCCAAATCTTTGTCATATTAGGCCTATACTGTGGGCCAAAATAATATATTTAGTGTCTTTTCAACTATGTGAGCTAACTCATGGAGTACGGAGTGTTTAAGTTAAAAGACATATTCATTTTATACTTAGATAGCTACACAGCTTATATGACATTGTATTAGTCCATTTTCATGCTGCTGACAAAAACGTACCCGAGACTGGCCAATTTACAAAAGAAAGAAGTTTATTGGAGTTATAGTTCCACATGGCTTTAAGGCCTCACAATCATGGTGAAAGGCAAGGAGAGCAAGTCACATCTTACATGGATGGCAGCAGGCAAAGAGACAGCTTGTACAGAGAAACTCCCAATTTAAAAATCAGCAGATCTTGTGAGACTCATTCACTATCACAAGAACAGTATGACAAACACCTGCACTCATGATTCAGTCATCTCCACTGGGTCCCTCCCACAACACATGGGGATTATGGGAGCTACAAGATGAGATTTGGGTGGGGACATAGAGTCAAACGAAATAATTCTGCCCAGCCTCTCCCAAATCTCATATCCTCACATTTCAAAACCAACTGTGTCTTCCCAACAGTCCCCCAAAGTATCAACTCATTTCAGCATTAATTCAAAAGTCCGCAGTCCAAAATCTCATTAGAGATAAGGTAATTCCCTTCCACCTATGAGCCTATAAAATAAAAAGCAAGTTAGTTACTTCCTAGATACAATGAGAGTACAGGCATTGGGTAAATACAGCCAGTCCAAGTGGGAGAAATTGGCCAAAACAAAGGGGCTACAAGCCCTGTGCAAGTCCATAACCCAGTGGGGCCGTCAAATCTTAAAGGTCCAAAATGATCTCCTTTGACGCCAGGTCTCATATCCAGGTCATGCTGATGCAAGAAGTGGGTTCCCATGGTCTTGAGCAGCTCTACCACTGTGACTTTGAAGGGTACAGCCTCCCTCCCAGCTAACTTCATGGGCTGGCATTGAGTGTCTGCAGCTTTTCCAGGCGCATGGTGTAAGCCATCAGTAGATCTACCATTCTGGGATCTGGAGAATGGTGGCCCTCTTCTCACAGCTTCACTAGGCAGTGCCCAATTAAGGACTCTGTGGTAGCTCCCACTTCACATTTCCCTTCTGCACCATGAGGAGCCTGCTTCTACAGCAAACTGCTGCCTAGGCATCCAGGTGTTTCCATACATCCTCTGAAATCTCGGCAGAGGTTCCACAGCCTGGACTTTATTGCCCATTTTGCTATCCACATTTTGGGCAAAACCATTCAACAATCTCTAGGGCGTTCCAATCTGTCCCACATTTTCTTATCTTCTTCTGAGACCTCCAAACTGTTCCAACCTCTGCTTGTTACTCAGTTCCAAAGTCGTTTCTATATTTTCAGGTATCTTATCAAAAGCACTCCACTTCCAGTACCAATGTACTGTATTAGTTCGTTTTCTCAATGCTGATAAAGACAAACCTGAGACTGGCCAATTTACAAAAGAAGGAGGCTTATTGGATTTACAGTTTCACATGGCTTGGGAGGCCTCAAAATTATAACAGAAGGCAAGAGGAGCAAGTTACATCTTACATGGATGGCAGCAGGAAAGACAGAGCTTGTACAGAGAAACTCCTGTTTTTAAAACCATCAGATCTCATGAGACCCATTCATTATCACCAGAACAGCACAGGAAAGATCCGACCCCATGATTCAATCATCTCCCACTGGGTCCCTCCCACAACACATGGGGATTATGGGAGCTACAAGATGAGATTTGGGTGGGGATACAGAGCCAAACTGTATCAGACGTTTTCCATGAAGTCATGCCTCCTGAATCCACAGGCTCTGTATTTGTTTACTATAAGTAATCTTAATCCAGGATTCTCTTAATAAAACCATTCCATAGATAAGGACTCTTCTCTTAGCAAACACAAATAATCTATATGTCAGGAAATCCAATTATCATCAAATTTATAAGGAAATTAGACTGAGTTTTCTACTTTTTTTTCTTTCCCAGAGAAATGAGAAAACAATTAATCATAGGCAGCAGCTTTAATGCTTTCCTCTACTTTCATTTTCTGGACACTTTTTAAAATTTCAACTTTCATGCCTGGTTATTATTTTGCAAACAAAGATCAATTACAAACAAATATGTGAGATTTTGTCTAATAATCACAATATAATTTCCAAATAATATCAACCCAAAATCATCATTTGGCAACTTCTGATTTTGAGATGCAAAGAATATAATATACTACCTGCCTATAATCAAGTTATCAATGAAATGATGATTTGCATTATAGTCTTTAGGAGGATAATCTAATTTTGCATCAACTCAATTTTAAGCTTTTTTATTTTTATTTTTTTTACAACCCCCTCCCACCATGTAGTGCTTTTGATAGTTTATTAAAAATAGCATTTAATGACAAGTGGTCACTGACTTATGAATTATGGAAGTACTAATAAAATTTTGAAGAATGACAGTGTTGTATTTTGTTGAATATACAGAATTGATGGAAGAAAGTTTTTCTACTAAATCAGTACTTTCAATATTTTACAAAATTGTTAAATGTGGTTGAAATATTGGAAAAATATCTAATTTTTGAGAATGCTTTTATATTCTGGTTATGGATTCTCTCTTTGATTGAATATATATGTGTGTGTGTGTGTGTGTGTGTGTATACGTATGCAAGTATGCTAGATTATAGCAAGTCCTATTAAAACTTGTATTTACCTTATCTTAGTTATTGTATTACCATAGGCATAGCTCAATAAGAAAAGACAATAAAACAAAGGTATTCAGTTATTTTAGTGATTTATACATTACAATATGATAAATACACACTTGAGTTGTACTTAATAGCATAAAAACATATCTTTACTCTGAAATATTAATTTTTTACACACGCATGCACTCATCAAAATATTTTCCTTAAAAAATATATTTTTATATATAACATTACCATAATTCTACTTTAAAAACAATGTCTTCATTTAAATTTCTTACATAAAAAGAATATCCACATAACATCAAGATATGACATAAAAATGTAGAACATCAAAGAATGAGTGAAGGGGTATAGAAATATTTTGAAGACTCCAAGTACGAAAAATCTGAGTTTTCATTTTGATTTTGACACTGGACAGTTGTTTTGTGACAATCAATTCCTACATCTTTTTGAGTCTTGGGGTTTTGTTGCTGTTGTTCTGCTTTATTTTGTTTTGCATTTTTATCTCTCGGTTGAGAGACTTGAACAAATTTGATATGATTGCCTCAAACACGAATATTCTATATTTTGTTAACCTGGGAAATACATCAGCTGATGCAAATGCACAAGTGGGGTTAGGAATATTGTAGTTACATAGCTACTGTCCTGTGGGGCCTTCGGACCAGTGCCTGAAATGGCCTTTTGTATTCTTAGTAATTTAGGTTTGTATTCTTTGGGTTAAAATAAAATAAAATGAGTGATTTCTGGATTCTCTTTTTGACTGAATGTGTATATGTGTGTATATATGTTTACAGATGTGCTATGTTATAGCACGTACAACTCAAGTTTGTATTTATCTTATTGTAGTGTACACATCACTAAAATAAATAGCATCATTTGTCTTATTGAACTATTCCTATGGTGATACAGTAGCTAAGATAAGGTAAATACAAGTTTTAAAAGCAACAAAATAAAATTAAGTGCTTTTACAATACAAATGTACCTGAGATTACTATGAGTTGTATGAGTCTCTTAGCTTTCTTCTTTAGAAAGATATTAACAGGAGAAGGGTAAAGAGACCCTAGAGTTTCTGGACACTTAAAGAACACATATGAAAAAGAGATGACTGTTAATCAGAGAGATGGAAAATAACTTTTTTCCCATTGGACACATTTCAGTAGGATTTCAGAGGGTGCTGATATTTAGTAAGACTTATCTATTGTCTGTGGCTGTAGGGCTGCTGCCCTTGACCCTCAATGACCCACAATTCAAACTGAGAAATTCTCTAGTTATTTGTAAGTAGCAATTTCACCTTAGAAGAAATATCTGACCTATGGATATTTAGAATTCCTTCCAACAATTAGGTGATTGTAATTCCTTTTGTTCAAACAAAATCCCATATGTGTCATCTACTCCAAGCCCAGATAATTGCTTATTCTCTCATTATACTCTAAAATGAAAACTACATTCAGCAGATAATACATTAGTGATATGATATCCTATACCCTGAAGAACTCCCTCAATGCGGAAGATTTCTGTTATCTTATGCAGAGCATGCTGCACCAGCGGAAATTTAACTTGCTCAGCCCTACTAATGATAGAATGTTAATGGGAGAAAAATGTTAAGTTTCTCATTGTCTTTGCATTCTGGCTAAAGGGTTGATGTACACTGCAGAGAGCTAATCAAATGAAAATAGAACAATAAAAGCAATATAAATTTTTGCAAAGTCCTATTGAGGTTTTTTGGTATTTACTTAGAATTCATAACAATGTAATTTAGAATAAAGCATATTTTTAAAATTGCTTTTCTGGAAACTTTTAGGAACTCATTTTCAGCCAGTTGAACTCTCTAGGCAAATGTTTCTTTGCAAGATAAGAGATCGTATAGAGGCCTGCAGTGTTCTAAAGATTATATATTTATGACATTGCCCAGAATGTTATATGTACTTCAAAAGTATTTTTGAGATAACCTTGTAAGATAGCTGAATATAGGAAGCCCTCTCATGACATCCTGCTGAAATACTTCCTGGGATGAGGAACTCATTACCTTGCAGCATATCCATTTTGTTTTTAGACGGAATTTAGCATTTTGAATTATAATTAGAATCATGGTTTTGTTTTGTTTTGTTTTGTTTTGTTTTGTTTTGTTTTGTTTTTTTGAAACGGAGTCTTGCTCTGTGCCCCAGGCTGGAGTGCAGTGGCGCGATCTCGGCTTGCTGCACGCTCTGCCCCCCCCCCCATTCCGGGTTCACACCATTCTCCTGCCTCAGCCTCCCGAGTAGCTGCGACTACAGGCGCCCGCCACCACACCCAGCTAATTTTCTTGTATTTTTTAGTAGAGACGGGGTTTCACCGTGTTAGCCAGGATGGTCTCGATCTCCTGACCTTGTGCTTCGCCCGCCTCGGCCTCCCAAAGTGCTGGGATTACAGGCTTGAATCACCGCGTCCGGCCTAGAATCATGTTTTTAACATAAAAACTAAGTTGTTTTTTAATTAATTTATTTTTTCTCATTTAAGTCCCAGTTTTTCCATGGTAATTATGGATTTTTTATACTACTTGACTCCATTGATTTTTTTTTTCCTCTTCTTGGATAAAGATCTCCATTTCTTTAATAAACAGGCTTTTCCGAACTTCACATTTTTTACTTGCCTTCCTCTGGACATAGGTATGTTGGCCAACAACTCTAGAAAACGTAGCCTCTAGAAATATAGGCTCTAGAAAATGTTTCAGAAGTGTTCAGCATTGTGTAGAGTGCAATAAAGTGTATCAAGTCAATTTGTTAGAAGACGTGTATTGATGGTTCTTATAAGATTACTGTGGAATGTTTACCAGGCTATTTCTGCTCCTCATTTCAACCTCTCATGCTTTTCTTTGATTTGCATTCCCGCTCCTCTCCAAGGACCTCTAAGAATGAACAGTCATTGAGATGGTGTATCTGATTTTCATGAGCAAGTGACACTCACTGGAACCCAGTGCTTAACTGCTATACTCCTATTGCAGTTAGTGCTTCAGACCCTACTTTTCTGCAGGAAGAACAAGGTGCTAACCCCAGAGAAAACTACCATAACTAAACTGGATACTTCTTTTCACCTGCTTTTTGAAGCTTCACCCCTGGGCTGTAGTGAAAAGATGTGTAGCCTGGGAATCTGAAACCTAGGGTGTTTGTTTGATGGTAACTGTACCTTCAGAAGCATAATGCTTTTTATACCATTTCAGCTCTTACTGGTTTCAGATAATCTTGTTTCTCCTTGTCACTCAAGCCTAGAGGTATGAAAACTTTTTACTGTTCCTAGTCTTGTACCTTGTCGGTCCTTTAACACCTTCCTGTACCTCTCTTCAGCAACTTACTTGTTTCCAGGCAGATCCTGATAGCCTCTATAAGCCACAGTTTTATCATGTATAAAATGGGATAACAATAATACTTACTTTATAGGATTGCCCCGAGGATTAGTAAAATCATAACATAAACTTTTGGCATAGAACCTGGCAAATGTGTAATAAATGTAAAATATTAGTATTATTATTATGGATCATTTATAGAGGAAATGATGTAATATTTTAGCAATGAAAAACTTTGTTGGATAATCTGCATGGTTCTTTTAGCACAACAATGTGTTTTATACCTCACCTCTGATTCTTGCCCAACAAAATATTTAACTCAACTCTCAATATCAAGGCCAAATACAATACTTAGTGATGAATGTTTGTTAATGCTAAAATTATAAATTTTGAGGAAAAAATATCATTTTATATTTTTAGAAAATTTAATATGAATAATTAGCCAGATTTATACTATTATTTCTTGGAAAAGCAGGTGTGTGAAGTCAGTAGATTTCTAAGCAGAAACCTTTCATGCCAGAAAGAAGTGTGATGGTATATTCAAAACACTAAAAGAGAAAGCCTCCAACCAAGAATATTATACCTGACAAAATTGTTCTTAAAAAATAATATAGGAGATATAAAAAATTTACCATAAAACAAAAGCTAAAGATGTTCATCAATACTAGACTTGTCCTATAAGGAATGTTAAAGGAAGTTATTTTCTGGTAATTTTCACAATATTGATTCTACCCCTCTATATTTGTGGCATCTGTGATTTCTTTCAGCAATGTTTCATAGGTTGCTTGTACAGATTTTTTACCTCCTTGGTTAAGTATGATTCTAAGTTCATTTATTTGTTTTTGCAGCCATTGTAAAACGGATAGATTTCTTGATTTGATACTCAGCTTGGCCATTGTTGGTATAAAGCAGTGCTACTTATGTGTGTATGTTGATTCTGTACCCTGAGACTTTACTGAATTTGTTTATCAGACCTAGGAGCTTTTCGGATAAATCTTTATAGAGTTTTCTAGGTATACAATGATATCACTGGTGAACAGAGACAGTTTCATTTCCTTTTTTCCAATGTGGATGCCCTTTATTTCTCTCTCTTGTCTGAATGCTCTGGCCAGGACTTCCAGTACTATGTTGAATAGAAGTGGTGAAAGTGGGCATCCTTGTCTTATTCCAGTTCTCAGGGGAAATGCTTTCAACTTTTCCCCATTTGGTATTATGTTGACTGTGGGTTTGTCATAGGTGGCTTTTATTACTTTGAAGACTGTCCCTTCTATTCCTACTTTGTTGAGGGTCTTTGTCATAAAAGGATGCTGGACTTTATCAAGTTATTTTTCTGCTTCTATTGAGATGTTTATGATTTTTGTTTATAATTGTTTATAATTTTGTTTATGTGGTATGTCACATAAACACAACTATTGACTTGTATGTGTTAAAACATCCCTGCATTCCTGGTATGAAACCCACTTAATAATGATGTATTATCCTTTTGCTATGCTGTTAGATTCAGTTAGCTAGTATTTTGTTGAGGATTTTTGCATTTATGTTCACCAGGGATATTGACAGCCTGCATAGCTAAAGCAATTCTAAGCAAAAAGAACAAATTTGAAGTCATCAAATTACCTGACTTCATACTACAAGGCTATAGTTACCAAAACAGCATGGTACTCAATAGAAATAGGCATGAAGGCCAATGGAACAGAACAGAGAATCAATAATTAAAAAAAAAATCCAAATACTTACAGCCCACTGATCTTTAACAAAGCCTACAAAAACATAAGTTGGGGAAAGGATATCCTATTCAACAAATGGGGCTGGGGAAACAGGCAAGCCACATATAGAAGAATGAAACTGGATTCTCATCTCTTCCCTTATACAAAAATCAACTAAAGCTGGATCAAAGACTCAAATCCAAGACACAAAGCCATAAATATTCTAAACGATAACATCAGAAAAAAACTCTTCTAGACATTGGCTTAGGCAAAGAATTCATGACCAATAACCCAAAAGCAAATGCAATAAAAACAAAAATAAATAAATGGGAACTAATTAAACTGGAGAGCTTCAGCGCAGCAAAAGAAATAATCAGCAGGGTAAACAGAAAACCTACAGAGTGGGAGAAAATATTCACAAACTGCATCTAACAAAGAACTAATATCCAGAATCCATAGGAAGTCAAACAGATCAGCAAGAAAAAAAACCAAATAATCCCATCAAAGAGTGGGCAAAGGACATGAACAGACAATTCTCTAAAGAGGATATACAATTGCCAAAAAACACATGAAAAAATGCCCAATATCACTAATTATCAGGGAAATGCAAATTAAAACCACAATGAGATACTTTACTCCTGCAAAAATGGCTGTAATTAAAAAGTTAAAAAATAATAGATGTTGGTGTGGATGTGGTGAAAAGGGAACACTTTTACACTGCTGGTGGGAATATAAACCACAACAACCACTATGGAAAACAGTATGGAGGTACCTTCTATAACTAACAGTAGAACTACCATTCAATCCAGCAATCCCACTGCTGGGTATCTTTCCTGTGATAAAAAAAATCATTATATGAAAAAGAAGCATGCACACACACGTTTATAGCAAAACGATTCACAGTCGGAAAAATATGGAACCAACCTAAGTGCCCATCAACTAACGAGTGGAATAAAATGTGAGATATATATATATATATATATATATGTTTATATATGTGTTTGTGTGTATATATATATGTGTGTGTGTATATATATACACACACACCCCATGGAGTACTACTTAACCATAGAAAGGAACAAAATAATGTTTTTTGCAGCAACCTGGATGGAGCCGGAGGACATTATTCTAAATGAAGTAACTGAGGAATGGAAAACCAAATATCATATGTTCTCACTTGTAAGAGGAAGCTAATCTATGAGGATACAAAGCCATAAGAATGATATAATGGACTTTGGTGACTTGGAGGGGAAGGGTGGGAGAGGGGTGAGGAATAAAAGACTATACATTGGGTACAGTGTACAATGCTCAGGTGATAGGTTGCACCAAAATCCCAGAAATTGCCACCAAAGAACTTATCTATGTAACCAAAAACCACCTGTACCCTAAAAACTATGGAAATGAAAAATTAAATTAAATTTAAAGAATTAAGCTTGTCAGTGGTAGGGAAAGTAATCTGAAATCAACAAATTTTCCACATAAACTATGGGAACAGAGGAAAGGAAAATAGATGTAAATCAAAAATTGAAGCAGCATCTCCCTGATGTGGTTTATCTGGCATAAAAATGAATTAAAATGACAGATAATGTTAACATTTAACTGCATTATTACTCTATTGCCCTGAGCTGCTCTATGTTGTTTTTAAGTAACGTGTACTTTTGGGAAGGTATTGTATCACAAAAACTCATTCCATGGACACATTGGCCATGAGGTTGTTGCAAGTATTTTAGGGAACACAGAGCATTTAGAGGAAGCCTGAGCCCTGAAGTATAAAGAATACAACTGGCTGGGCATGGTGGCTCAGGCCTGTAATCCCACGACTTTGGGAGTCTGAGGTGGGTGGATCATCTGACGTCAGGAGTTCGAGACCAGCCTGGCCAACATAGTGAAACCCTGTCTCTACTAAGAATACAAAAATTAGCCAGGTTTGGTGGCAAATGTTTGTAATCCCAGCTATTTGGGAGGCTAAGGCAGGAGACTTTCCTGAACCCCGAAGGCAGAGGTTGCAGTAGGCCAAGATCGCACCACTGCACTCCAGTCTAGGTGACAGAGCAAAACTCCGTCTCAATATACACATACATACATATACATATACACACACACACACACACATATACACATACATATATAATATGTATATATAATGTATAATATAATAAATAGTATTTATTATCATTAAATATATAATATATACATATATAATATATATATTTAATGATAATAAATACATACATATATACATACGTGTGTGTGTATGTGTGTGTGTGTATATATATATAAAAGAAAAAAGAATACAACGATCTTGAGAGTTCAAAGTACTCTGCTGCCAGGTCTATAAAGTGTTTCTACAAGATTCTTAAAAGGGATTGACATTTTGCTTAGCATGTGGTCTCTCTATGGTTCAAACTTTGGGAGAGAACATTTTATATATGAGAAGAATATCAAAATATCCCTTTCTTTGAGATAGTCCAATATATGATAATACTGAACTGTTCAGATACTTTAAGGTATACATACTTCTGTAGAAAGCTAACTTCAGAGTTTATCTCAAAAGCAAACTTCTGTATATCTTCAGGTTAAATTCTATTACTTTTGAGCAAAGGTTATTATGGAACTTATGGAGCAAGAGGGAAGTAAAGTATAATCACTAGAAAAAGTTGCCAAGTAAGAGTCAGTTTCTGAGCATGGACATCTATAACTTTTTAGGTCATACCATTAAAAGTACGAGCAAAGAAAATAACTCTCCCCTCTGTCAAGTAAATGCCAATTTTTAATTTGCAATATGTGATTATGATTTGAGGATAGTCAATGAAAAAAGACACACTAAAATGTTACACTTTTTTTTTTCATGTAAAAGAGATGAATTGTGACAGTGATAATAAATATTAGAATTTCTATGAAAAGAGCATGTGATAGACCCAGAATTTATGGCTAGGAAGCTGTACTCTGGCATACTCTGTCATTCAGTAAATTAATGCCATTATATTATTATAAGAGTGTGTATTGTCTGGAAATTGACAGCAATAAATGATTGTTTGATTTTGAAAAAGGTAAATTTGATCAAGCATCAAATTCTATGCTTATCAAATTTAATTATTTGAAATTACAATGTTTATTTCAGTTCAACAGACATTTACAAGGAGATTAATATATTCCAGGCATTGTGTAGATATTTTAAGCTTAAAATATTTTTGTTACAAAAGTGATATAGTAAATTCATCTTACCACATAGTGAACTCATGCTCAGATCTCCCTCACCTGCATGTAACCTGAAAAAGCACAGATAAACATTAAGCTAAGTGACACACAGGCAAGCTCCTGAAGAAGAAGAGGAATTCACAGTGGACTGAAGCTGTAAGGCATGCCTGACAAGTGATATTGCATGGGTAAGCCAAGTGCTTGCCATAGACAAGGCCATTTCAATAGGCTGCACAGTCCCACAGGGGAACACTGAGTAGTCCAGCCACTGCAGGTCACTCCACTATAGCCACAGAAGAAACAGATGCAGCTTCCATAAGACAGGCCAGATAGAGTTCATAGAAATTGAGAGAAAAAGCATCTGAGAAAGACCAATATGATAGAACCATAACAATAAGGAAATCTTACATAGAAAAGAAGTAGTTACTAATAAAACAGAAAAGCACTTTAAATTGATTATACGAAGCAATGAAAGGAATCAGCAGTGTTAAATAAAAACAAGATGCCATGAAACAAAAACTGAGGACAATAAAATAAAACAAATTAGAGATATAATAAATTAAGAATTTAATTGTTGAATGGAAAACAAAACAACTAGATGAAGAGCAGATTATATAGAATTAAAAAAATAAATTAGAGACCTAAAAGGTCAAACTAAGAAATATTTCCTGAATCAAGGGAAAACAAAATTAGAAATAATTTTTTGAAAGAGAAGAACATTATGGAGAAAAGTATAAGTAGTTATTTGAAAAGAATAACAACTTAGAAAATTTGCAATTTAATCAAAGAGAGAAATAAAAAGACACCAGGAGTGATTAAAAAGAAAAAGGTAATTAAATATTAGTTGAAAAAAGAACAAAAATTATAGAAGTGCAATACCAGTATATTTGTGCCAGTTACATTGAAAACCTAGATAAAGTGGACAAACTTCTAGGGATTTAATGCTAAAAATCATCAAAAACATTTAAAATATCATTCAAAGTTATATATTACTCAACATTCACACACACACACACAAATTATCAAAAGTTCAAATATCTTTGTAAACATTTTCAAGATGAGGGTAACTATTGTCCTATATGAATGTTAGAGCAAAAAATTAGATAGATGACTAACCAATTGATTTTACAGGGTATTTTTTTTTTTAAACCAAAGCCATGAGACCAAAAGAGACAAAAATTGAGCAAAAAAAAGTACGATTTTTTTTCAACTCTAAGAAAATAAACAAATTCAAGAAATAAAGTAATAAAATTCAACAAGATTACTAGATACATGATCAACAATAAAATTCCATTATTCTTCTATAGAAGAGCAACAACCAATTAAAACTTACAGTACAAAATTGTTACATGTCATAATAACAACAGAAACTAATGAGTTTAGGAATATCATGACAAAAAGTGGTACAAGGTTTTTCTGAAGACAATCTACAAAGATTTATAAAAACACAGAAAAACTTTGAACTCTACACCTATGCTATTGTGAGGATGAAAGATTCAGCTCTATATAGATACCGATTTCTTTTACGTCACACTATATGTCCACATTTCCAACATAATTTCTTTTTTTTTTTTTTTTTTTTTTTGGAGACAGAGTCTCCCTCTGTCACCCACGCTGGAGTGCAGTGGCTCGATCTCGGCTCACTGCAACCTCCGCCTCCCATGTTCAAGCAATTCTCCCGTCTCAGCTTCCCAGGTGGCTGGGATCACAAGCCTGTGTCAGTACACCTGGCTAATTTTTTGTATTTTTAGTAGAGGCAGGGTTTCACCATGTTGGCCAACCTAGTCTTGAACTCCTGACCTCAGGTGATCCGCCAGCCTCAGCCTCCGAAAGTGTTGAGATTACAGGCATGAGCCACCACTCCCGGCTATCCTAACATAATTTCTGTGATACTTCACAAGCTAATTGTAAACCTAATTGGAAGAATAATTATGTAAATACAATCAAGGCAATTATTTTAAAGCATGAGTTTGGGTTGACGTAAAATGGCACATCATATAAAAATGAAGTATAAAAATGAAGATATGAAACTTTATAGCCATAGAGTGTTAGAGAATAACTATAAGAATAAACTGCTGCCAAGATTGCTTTTGCTATCAAATATGGAGTGTATATTTCATGAATATTCATAAACAATCACTCATAGGTATATTTGTAATCTATATTCATATTAATATCTATGGCATCTCTATCATATACTCTGACAACTTGCCTTGTTTCACTTATTAAAAAATACTGCCCTCTCTGTTTTTCTGTACCCAGAGTTCTATTTCATTCTTTTTGATGACAGTGTAATATTTAATCTCATTATACAACTTTATAATAAATGATTTCATTACTTATGTTCAATTATGTTATTTCAGTGAAAGACCTTGTTCACAACCTTTCCATTCACATTAGGATATGAACGAGAAAATTCCCTGGAGTGGAACTTCTGGGTCAAAGTATATGCACATTAAAGTTATGACAGAGAGCATTACATTTTCTTTACAGAAGGTTATTTACAATCCTACTAGCAATATTTATAATGGTATCTATTTATCATCTGTCTTTTTTTTTTGTCTTCTGGCTATTCAATTATGATAAGAAAACTCTGTATTTTAATGTTAGGGTCACCTATATGTTTTGTTTAAAATATCTGCAATTTAATTCAAGAAGTGTATTAGGCATATGCCCTTTATTAAGCAGCAAAGTAGTTCCTACAAAAGGTTGTTAAATAGTGTCTACTTTTTCCACTTCTATGAAACTCTATCACACTTATGTGCTAAAGAGTCTTATAATTTTGGGTTATACCATAAACCTGACTTGTTTTCTAGTACCAAACATTTATATTGTCAAGTTTCATTTCATATATTTTAATAACAGATAGGGCTATAATAGCCTCTTTATTCCCACATTCATTACCAGATTTCTTTCAAAATACATTTTACGTGGATGTGTGTGTGTGTGTGTGTGTGTGACTGATTTTTTTTAAATTTTATTATTATTATTTTTTTTTACCTGAATTTTCGCTTTTGTCACCAGGCTGGAGTACAGTGGCAGATCTCAGCTCACTGCAGCCTCTGCCTCCCAGGTTCAAGCGATTCTCCTGTCTTAGCTTCCCAAGTAGCTGGGATTACAGGCGCCTGCCACCAAGCCTGGCTAAATTTTTGGATTTTCAGTAGAGACGGGGTTTCGCCGTGTTGGCCAGACTGGTCTCAACCTCAGGTCATCCACCCGCCTCGGTCTCCCAAAGTGCTGGGATTACAGGCGTGAGCCACCGCGCCCAGCCGTGACTGTTTTATAAATAATTGACATAATCATATTGCTCTTTCTGCGTAAAAAAAGCATGCCTCTCAATTTCCTCAAGATGTCTTTAGTGCACTTCAGTAGAGTTTTAAATTTTTCCTGCTATGGGCATTGAA
This sequence comes from Chlorocebus sabaeus, assembly GCF_047675955.1. Lineage (NCBI taxonomy): Eukaryota > Metazoa > Chordata > Mammalia > Primates > Cercopithecidae > Chlorocebus > Chlorocebus sabaeus. The sequence goes on from NC_132924.1 coordinate 63,526,367, forward strand.
ATTTTTGTTCACTTTATCCTGAGGTATATGTTTAGCAATGCAAATGTCATAACTATGCATAATATTTTCTAAATTATTAAACTTTTCAGAAAGGAAACCTATGGATTTAAACATTAATTGTATAACCAGTTACATAACTGGATTCTCATTTAGTTTCTAATGGCTATTTGATGGTCTTGGATTCAATGTGTATAAAATCATATTTCTGACAAATAAAACTATGTTTAAATCTTATTTTCCAATATTTGTGCCTTTCATTTAATTCTATGTTGAAATTTATTTGGCCAGTACTTCTATAAAAATGTTAAATATTGTAAAGAAAGTAGGTACTTTTTTCTTATTGCTGAATTGATGGAAATATTCCAGTGTTTGACTATTAAAAAATAATGCTGGCTTTAGGAATAAATGTATAAACACAAACATACACACTAGTAAAGGAAGTATACACTGTTTATATTTCATGTGTTTGTTAATGAAGGAGGAGTGTTGAATTTATCCAAAAGAACAAACTGTTTAAAAGTACCAGGCAGAAACTATTGAATTATCTTTCAAAAACAGAAAGAGAGTGAGTTTGGCTGGAAGGCAGGACAAGTACAAGGCTAGTAAAAACTGAAAAAAGGAAGTCATACGCAAAATCTTTTAAAGGTTTATTAACTAGGGTTATGATTTTACCTGTTTTCAAGCATTTGGAGGGTTTCAAATACAAGAGTGATATAACCACTTAATATACAAAAAAAAAAAAAAAAAATTACTCTGCTTGCCATGAGAAAATGATAATGGTGGTGATGGGTTTATGTAAGAACAAAAGCAAGGAGACTGCTGACTGGTGACTCCAATAATGCAGGCAACATATGAATGGATTGGACTAGGTAGTAATAGTGGAGATGGATACATTGAATAGACTGGGTCATATTTTAATGGGAGAGCTTACTGAACTTGATGATGCAATCAATGTAGAAGGTGAGAAAAGTCAGTCAAGAAAACTTGGAATTTTGGCTAACACAATTGAGTGGATTTTGGTGCCTTTTACTGAGATGAGTAAAATGGTCGAAGTAACGGCTTTGAGATTTATGAATTTGAGATTTCTCATTTCCATCTTAATAAGACTAAGATGCCAAATAGACTGTCCCAGAACATGACAAGTAGAAGGTTGATATAGTTGTCTAGGCTATGAGAGGGTGATCAGAATGGGAAATAAGACTTTGGAAGATAATTGTTCATAAACAGAATTTCAAGCCATAAGATTGGGTAAAGCTGCCTAGAAATGCACATAAAAAAGAAAAAGAAATTCAGGGAAGATTCTTGAAACAGTAAAATTGTACAGGTTGATAAGAGGGAATAGGAAAGGAAACTGAAATGTAGCCAGTGATGGTAAGTAGGAGAATTATGACTGAAAAGAAATACATTTTCAAGAAAGAAAATTGAGAACTCGATTTCACTTCAGAACAGATAAACTTGTCCTGAACCATCACTTTTGCTGAGGAAACCGGGAAAGGCATACAAAAACAAAAGCAAACAAGGCATTGGAGAGCTCTTGAGACACTAGATCTAATGAGTTAAAGTTACGGAAAGAAAAAGCTGCAGAGAGGTAAGCTAGCATTCTGTGTGTTACCTTACCCTTCAGGGAATTTGTTGATTTTGGAATGGGTCATGAGTCAGAGGGACAAGGCTAAGAGAGAAAAAAGCCAGCAGAGCATGTGAACATCTCTTGAAACTGGTGAGATGAAAATTGGAGTTTGGAATTCCCAGTTTGCTGGAAGTTTGAGGGTGAATAGATTGGTGAGTAGAGATGAACAACAAATTGAACACTATTCTTGTATATCCCCCATCAGGACATTTAAAACATTCTGAAAATTTGCAGAAGAGGTGACTAACATGCTAAAAGCAGAAAGATATTGAAAAACAGAATACAGATTTTGGCAAGCTCACAGTGTTAAAATTTAAAATAATCTTGTCAATTTTTGCAAAAAAGCAAGCAGAGATATTGATAGGCATTGCATTGAATCTACAGATCAATTTGAGGAGTATTACCATCTTCTATTAAGACTTCTTGGCCGGGCATAGTGGCTCACGCCTGTAATCCAAATACTTTGGGAGGCTGAGGCGGGTGGATCACCTGAGGTCAGGAGTTCGAGAACAGCTTGGCCAACTTAGTGAAACCTTATTTCTACTAAAAATACAAAAATTAGCTGTGCGCGGTCATGGGTACCTGTAATCCCAGCTACTTGGGAGGCTGAGGCAGAACAATTGCATGAACCCAGGAGATGAAGGTTGCAGTGAGCTGCTGAGATCATGCCATTGTACTCTAGCCTGGACAACAAGAGTAAAAATTTGTCTCAAAAAATAAAAATAAAAGAGAAACGTATCTTTCTTATCTATAAGCATGGGATGTTTTTCCTTTTTTGATCTTATTAAGTTTTTTAAATAATGTAAAATTTTGGCATACAATTCTTTCACTTATGTTGATTTTATTTCTAAGTTTTTATTTTAGTTTTATTATAAATGAGGGTGTTTCTTTAATTTTGTTCTCAGATTTTTCACTGCTAGCATGTAGAAATACAATTGATTTTGGTCATCTTGTGTCATATAATCTTACTATCCTCCTTTATTAGGGGTAGTAGTAGTAGTGTGTGTGTGTGTGTGTATGTGTGTGTGTGTGTGATTTCTTAGAAGTTTCTTTATACCAAACGATGCCATCTGTCAATAAAAACAGTGCTATGGTTTGAATGTCCCCTCCAAGATTAATGATGAAATTTCATTGCCATTGAGATATTGACAGGTGGGTCCTTTAAGAAGGGATTAGATCATGAGGGCAGCCTTGATGAATGAATTAATGTCATTACTGTTATCAGGGAGGGGGTTAGTTATTACAAAAGTGAGTTCATAAGAAAAAGGATGAGTTTGGCCCTCTTTCTCTTTCTGTCTCATGCATTCAGTAGCTCTTCCAACTTCTGTCATGGGTATGACACAGCAATACGGCCCTCACTGGATGACAGATGCTGGTTCCGTGCCTCTGGACTTCCCAGCCTCCAAAATTGTGAGTCAGATACATTTCTTTTCTTTATAAATTTCTCAAACTCTCATGTTGTAGCAACACAAAGCAAACTAAGACAGATTGTTTTACTTCTTCTTTTCCAATGTGTATGCTTTTTATTTATTTTCTTGCTTAATATCTCTGGCTACAGTCACTTAGTGCAGTGCTGAATAGAAGCAGCCAGTATGGACATCCTTGTTTTGTTCTTGATTTTACAATAATATATACAATTTTCCCCATTAAGTATAATAATATTTGTGGGTTTTTTTTCATATGCCCTTTATCTGCTTCAGGAAGTTTCTTTCTATTCTTAAGTTGTTGAGTATTATCATCATGAAAGTATATCAGATTTTGTGAATACTTCTCCTATATCTACTATGATGATAATGTAATTTTTTGTCCTTTATTTTATTATCATGGTACATCACTTTCACTGATTTTCAGATATTAAACCAGTCTTATCTCACTTGGTCATGGTGTATAATTTCTTTTTGTATATTTCTGGGGTCAAGTTGTTATATTTTATTGATAATTTTTGCATCTATGTTCATAAGTCGTATTGGGCTATAGTTTTCCTTTCTAGTGGTACTTTTGCCTGACTTGAGAATCAGGTTAACACTAGCCTTATAGAATAAAGAGAAAGTTTTCCCTCTCTCCTGTTTTTTTGGAAGAGTTTGTGAAGTATAGGTATTAATTTTTTAAGTATTTGTAGATTATAGTAAAGCCTGAATTGTTGGGGGGGTGGGTGTATGTGTGTGTGTGAAGTTTTTAAATCCCAAGAGAACTATTGTACAGCAAGAATACTACAATTAATGATAGTACATTATATTCTTGAAAAATCTAAAAAGAATGTTGTGTGCAATTATCATAAAAATGATTACTATGTGAGGTAATATACTTGTTAATTAGCTAGGTTTAACCACTCCACAGTTATATATACTTTAAAAAAAACAGTTGTAAATAATTTAAAAACAATGTTATTTGCCAATTTAAAAATAAATAAATTTTAAAATAAATTACTAATTTACTATAATTACTAGTTATAGGTCTTTTCAGATTTTGTATTTCTTCTTGTATCAGTTTTGGTAGTTTGTGTCCTCCTAGGAATTTAACTATTTTATCTAAGTTATCAAATTTGTTGACTTACAGTATTATCTTATAATCCTTTTTGCTTCTTTAAATTAGGTCATGGTGTTGAAGATGTATAAATTTTGTTGAGACCCTGACAAGGAAGAGGATCCCACATACACTCCAGTTTTCAGTTGGAATTCTTAGTGAGTAAACAAGAGAATACTCAGGCTTACACAAATGCCAACTCACATTCAAGACAATTCAGTATGGTTGGATGTTAAAAATATTTGTCAGCATCCAAAGAGAAGATAGGATAAAGATAAATTTCACTTTATTAAAAATTTCTCTGGAAAGATAAATCATGCAAAGCATCTACACTTTTTAAGAGTTTTAAGAAATTGAAAAAAAATTACTAAGTCTAAGAAATATATCTGAAAGAAAAGCAGACAATAATAACAAACATATAAATAGCCCAGTTTTTGGTACTAATTTGTCTGGGATTTTAAAGTGAATATGATAAGATATTCAAGAAAATATGTGACATTTGAATAGTTTTACCACAGAGATAGAATCTATTTTAAAATTCCAATTCCAATTCTAGAACAGAAAAATCAAACAATGGATATTAAGATATCAACAACTTAATGTAAGTGTTTACCATGGCAAGACAAGAGTGTTAGAATTAATGAACTAGAAGACAGACCAGCAGAAAACATTCAGGCTGTAGCTTAAAGAATAAAACTATGGAAAATACTGATAAGAATAGAAATTCATATATATATATATGTGTGTATATATATATACACACACACACACACACACATATATAAAACATTCCAAAAGAGAAGAAAAGAGCAGAATAAGGAGAAGCAAGATTTTATGTAGTATTGACCAATCATTTTCAAAAATAATTAAAAGACATTGAGGCACATATTCAAGAAGTCTTATGAAATCCAAGCAGAATAAATTCAAAGTAAAAGATCTAGGCACACTACAGGAAAACAGCTAAAGCAGAAAACAGATAAAATCTTAGAAGTATTCAGAAGAAAACACACATACGCACACACACACAACATATCCCCCACTAACCACAAAGGAAAGATCGATAAGTTGGTTTACATTAAAACAAAAGTATTCATTAAAAGACAGCATTAAGGGAATGAAAATGGGAACCACTGAGTAGGAGAAAATAATTACAATTCATTTATTTCATAAAGGATTCACGTGCAGAATATGTAATTCCTGAAGTCTATAAGAAAAATTGAAACAGTCATATGATTAAAAGTGAACAAAAACTTGATAGGGACTTTAAAACAGAGGACGCTTAAGTGAACAGTAACAGTTTTTAAAAAGTACAAAACATAATTTGTCATCAGGAATTGCAAATTTAAACTACAATAAAATGACTGCATCAATCAATCAGTCAGTGACTAAAAACAGCCACTGATGTAGAAGATGTAGATCAAGCAGAACTCTCATACACTACCTGTGAATACTGTAAATTGACATAGCCGGTCTGAAAAACTGTTTGGCAGTATCTAATAAAGATTAACATATGCATATCATGTGACCTGACTTTCTACTCCTAGGCATATACCCAGTAGAAATGCACACATATTTGTACCAAAAGACAAGTACAAAAATGTGCACAGAAGATTCTTCTCACTAGCCACAAACTGTAAAGAGACCAAATAACCATCAACCAAAGAATATGCAAATTGTATTATACTCATATAAGGGAATACTATACAGTTCTATAAAATAATAAACCATTTCTACATGGGGGCCATGGGCAAATCTCATGAACCCAAACTTGAGGGAATTAATTGAAATACAACAGAGTTGTGTTATTTCATTTATATAAAGTTAAACATCATGCAAAATTTCAGCAGGAATTAGTGATTATGAGAGAGAGGTCCAGGATTAGGTTTCTGTGGTTCTGAAAATATTTTATATCTCAATATCTTGATCTATGTGATAATTATGTGGGTATGTTCAATTTGTAAAAATGTACGTTGCTCTGTATATATTTACAACATGGAGTTTTCTGCAGGTTTATATTTTATACTTTATTAAATGTTTTAATAACAGTTACAGAAGTTTCAACTATGTATTGCAAATATTGCTACTAGTCAAGCAACATAGCAACATTTAAATAGTGATTTACATTAGCATCAATTTTTGATATCATTGGGCCATTTGAAAGAAGTAGTGAGAATGGATACACTTTTGGAATAAACTGAGGACAGATGTGATTCTGAAATTAGGTAAAGCAATGTAACTGGATATGAAGGAAGTCAACTATAAATGGAATAGAAGCATCCACAGAGTGCATGGAATTATCAACTAAAGACAGTTAACTAAGGCTCAAGATATGGGGAAGGCATCCTTAAGGAGATGATGTATAACTTTAGCCTTGAAGATTAAGTAAGATTTAGGAAACAGAGGAAGTAAGAAGGTAGGATAGGCAAGGTGGGCATTTTGGGTTGCATGAGTAGAGGCAAGCAATTGTCTCTACTATAAACAGCTGGTATTGATACATTATTAAAAGTGAGAATTAAGTAAGCCACAAGCAATAGAGAATGTTAAAAGTAAGGTTTAGAAGGTTGGTCTTGTTCAGTTGATTGTTAAGAGCTACTAACTATTTATTAGTAGTGGAGAGTCACCATCAGATCTGCCTTTTAAATATACTCTGCAGAATTGAAGGGGAAGTCAGATAAAAATAAGATGTGGGGACCCACTATTACATTTTTTCCTTAAGTTTTACTGCAAGTAATATAGAGAAGTCATAAGAGATAAAAACAGCATCCAACTCTTGAATTAAAAAAAAAAAAGATGATCTTGCTGAGTGACTATGTGACTATTTTTTTTTTTTTTTCTGACATTTGCCAGAGGTTGCAGTTTTCACGGATATATCTAGTTTTCTATTTGTCCAGTGGCATGTATTTGCAAATTGTATGTGACCATCAGCATCTAACACATCAGGTACTGAATAATTATATTGTTGATTTGTTGTGGTTGCTGCACAGAATTGACAGTATGGCATGGATCCATGTAATTGTTATTTTTTTTTTCCTTTCCTCTGTGTGAAATTAATTGGACTATGTGGAAATTCAATTCTCAACTTGGTCTGAGAGAACCCTTTTTATCGTCTCTGCAGGAATCTCATTTTAAGCTTTTTAAACATACTTTCATGACCTTGATGTGATTATCATTATCCTAATCATTATTATTATCCCTTATTAAGTTTTTGGTATACAAGGGCATACCATCTCAAGACACAAAGTTTTTAAATAGCCTTTAGTATTTATTAACTGTAATAATTGCAGTAAATTCTGAATTATGAGGCTCTTCATATTGTCTGGGTTAAAATGCTTAGGTGCTTTGGTTAGTAGTTGTCTTCATTTATACAGAGATGTGCTGATAACCTTAAGCCACCAAAAAGCAACAACGAATAATACTAATAGCTAAGTTGAGAAATATGTATAATCTATCATGCTTAACAGGTCTTAAAGAATACATTTTCTTCAGCTTAAAACAGGTTTATAGTTTAAACAGCTAATATATTGTACAAATAAAAAAATAAAGCAATATCAGCAAGATCATACAGAAATTACATGTATATATAGATATACACACATATTTAAAATATCTTCTTTTTAGTCTTTCTGACCCAGGATCTCTCTTTTCAGTTCCAGACTGCATGTTGCCACAGACAGAATTTCTCTGAGGCCCAATTCTGGACCTGTGTTCTCCCATAACTGAAAAATTTCCAGTAGACCCATTTTGCCCACCAGAAATGCCTTGGCATTACAAGCCCTTTACTTGTATCAGTAAGGTGGTCACACAGTTACTCTCGGCCAAGAACTACTCTAGGGGCTGCAGATCTAGCAGTGAAAAAAAAAGGAGGTGAATGGAAAGAGTGTATATGTTATGGCATAGAAAGACAGCAACCATTAAGAAAAAAATACTGTTAGTCCTATGAAGCCTATAGGATAGGCTAATGTTTTATAATGACATAGGAAGTAATTTAAATAGATAGTCAAGGAAGTATCTCTGAGCAGAGAACATTTGAGTAGTATTTGAAACTGTAAAAAAAATCAGTCATGCAATAATGTAGATAAATATCATTTCAAAAAGAAGAAACAACAAAGACACTGATATGAGATGACTTTACTACATTTAAAAAAAAAAAAAAAGATTGTTCTCACCCATTCTCACCCAAACCTAGCTGTTCAGACATCAAGTCTTCTTTCATAGAATACCCCAACTTCCAACTGAAAGATATTTCTCACCCTTCTCTAAATGTGTGTGTGTGTGTGTGTGTGTGTTTCCTCTAAGGAGTTTGCTCATGAGCATCTTCCATTATGGTACAATAATGCCTGTCTCCCGCACTGGGAAGTTCTCTCTGTTTTTATAATTCAATGGAACCTGATATCAATCAGAAAAAAACATACAGTGCCTCTAGCAAGTGTTTGGACTGAATTCTGTGTCAGGATCCTCAGATTAGTGAGCTTGAATGAAAGTCCCTCCCACTCCAAAAGAAAATAGTGTAGCACTGAAGAAGTAATGAGAATGTGGACTCTTCCATGGTTCTTCCAATGTTAAGATTGTGCCCATGGCTCACTTGAGAGAGTCCACTAAGCAGAACAAGCAGGTGAAGGTTTGTCAAACCTGCATTCTGGAAGTAGGGGATGCAGCAGAGCAGAGCTAATCAGTGAGTATGATCGAAGTAAAAAATCTTCTCATTGCTATGATTTTCCAGAGCCTATGAATGGTAAGGATTGCATTTAAGGAAAGGTGGTATATCAAGATCCTTAATAGTCACATGCTGTTTATAATGTGTTGCTTCTTGTGTCTTTAAGTACATGTAACCTATTTCTGTCACTTTATTTTGGAATAAATAAAATAAGGTAATGTTAGATTGTAATTTTTCCCAGATGTGCTTGGAGGTCTTAACTGAAGAGAGTTCACCCAAAGTGTGACTCATGGCTCCATGGTAAGGGCAGTAAATGATCACAAGAGGTGGAGTGTTTCCTTTTCCTAAGCATGTGCCATTTTCTTACACCATTCATTTTTTTTATCTGATAAATAATGAGGGCTCCCTATGTGCTAAATCCTTTAGTATTTTCCAGAGATACAATGGTGAGCAAAACTGCTGTCTTTGTTTTATATGACAAAGATATTTAAGAATGTGATTTCATGTCTCATTAGAATTCTCTTTATTACCTGTTCATTCATTCATTTGGCAAAAAACAAAACAAAACAAAACAAAAAAACATAAATAGTTTGAGAAGGTCTGAATAATGAAAAAGGAAGAGCCAGAGTGAATGTAAACCTGCATTCAGATGCTGTGAAAAAAATCCTAGGGAGAGTTGCACTCTTGAAGAGTTGCAGATTGCTGGCTAACAGAGAAGCTGAGCTAATCTTTGACAACGCAATAAAATTTTGGGTCAGAAACAAGGACAGCTCTCCTGAACTATATTTTAGCTCAGGAAGGCCACAGAAGAAGAGAAATCTAATCACACATAAATACCCTAGAACCCTAGATTCTTAGGCGCTTTATTGACACTCCTATTGGATGTACATCTTAACACTCAGAGAAAATTTACTTAGGAAAAATGATTTTGTAATCAAAGAATGACACATTTGGGTAATTTGTTTAGTGTGCAGAAAGATAACTTCCAACAATGTTATGGAGCTTTGTGCTTTATTTCTAGGTTTCTGTCTTCATGAGTTAGTGTAATTCCACTGTCATTTTAAGTAGAGAAATATCCAAAAAACAAAACAAAACAAAACAAAAAACTACACAGCACTTGACCTGAAAAGCTAAGTCTCTTTATGACTAATCAGTTTATGATATTACCCTTTGTCAATACAATTGAGATACTTCATATGGCATGTATATTTCAATACTGTTTTCTATTAACTACCTCAGCTTGAGAATGCAGAGTATGTGTTGTTACAAATTATAATTTCTTGATCTTTATGTATAGAGATCTAAGTATAAGAAATCCTCATGGAAAACAATTCATATGGTTAGGGGACGGGTTGAACACTTGCTGAAGGCAAGAAGTAGAGGGAAGTGGGGGATAGTTGTGAGAAGGCTTGACTGCAGTTGCTGCAAGCCTGACCCTGGATGAGGGAAGGATTCGTCTGGGGATCGGTGAGTCTGGGGATGCCACAGGAGCTGTTGCATCTTTTATATGAGGACATTTCCTGTTTTTAGTGGCATCCCTGATTATTTGGGGCTCCTGAATGTTTCAGAGGGGTGTGATTCCTAGGGCTGCCCCCATTGCGATTCTGTCATTTCTCATTACATGTAAAGACAAAACATCAGCTCTTATTTTATGGTCTTCTAAGTCATATCATCCTGCGGTAAGCAGTTGTGGTTTTGATGGCAGAAGTTTCTCTTTCTTTGAAAAATGTTATTGGTATTTTAACTGGAATCAGGTAGTTGAGATATTGGCCTCCAACATTGCCTCATTTTCTGGGAGTACTTACTTCACTTGCACTTCAACATGTAACCCAAATGCTAACATGTGCTCCTGTTCTGCAACTAGTGGAGTTTGCATTTATTTCCAAATTTACTACAAGATTATCCAAATTCTTGCATAATTTATACATAGTTACCTGCTTTGCTGAAGTCTCTGATGGAAAATTTCAGATGCCTTACCACTCATAGACTTGCTATAGATAAGATAGTAATACTGATATCTTATGTTTGAATAGGATTTTATGATCTGCAAAGCTTTTCTGTATTATTTTTCATCAGATACATCAAAATCCAGAGAGAAGAAGATATTAGTGTACTCATTTTGCAGATAAGAAGCTAAAGCTCAGAAATGTTGTGTTCACAGTAACATAAATACTTAAAATTACTCAAAATGACTCTGAATTCTCACTATTTTCATGTGCTATACCTTCATCCTAATGTGGGCAGACCACATCAGATCCCTAATTACAATATAACAAGCTGTATACTTCTCCATTTGGAGATCAAAAGGAGGACATCTATGCCTACACCCCTCAAATACCCAGTTGCAACATGTCATGAGGAGTCCAGGATTTCACGGGTCCCCCTACTCCAACCGTACCCGACCCAGGCAGAAGGCCGAGGTGTGGCCAGCACACTGTTATCAGATTAGTCACAGGTAAATGCTGACACCTGGACCAGGAATTCTGCATTGTTGCCTCCAGCAAGCAGTTTAAATGCAAGTTTGGCAAGTCTTTTAAAATTCATTTTTAAAAATTAAATACTTATGGATCACCTACAAAGTCCCGGGAACTATGCTAGGTGCTACCGAGCTGTAAACAAGAGGATGTGGCCTCCATCCTGGAGGGGCCTACAGTTTAGGAAATGAGGCCAACATGTTAGCTTTGAAAATGGGTGCTAGCTTGGCATTACTCCAGTGAGGACAACAAGACAGTCAGAGGCACAAAGACAGCAAAAGTAAGAGCAAAGATTAATGAGAGTAATAAGCAGTTGAAATTTCATGCCATTGTATCTACAAATTTGCTGCTACAAGTATTGCTGCTGTGGCTAGATGCTGTTGAATTCCCAAAGCCTGTGTACTCTCTCTTCTTAAAGTTTAAAATGTGAGATTTTATTTTCATATTAAGAAATAAAGCTTAAGGAGGCCAATATGGCATACATTTCAGATTCCCAAGAAACCTGATATAACCTAACTTTAATTTCAGAGCTGAGGTTTTTTTTATGATAAAATTAGACTACCTAGAAAACAAATTCAGAATTGACTGAGTTCAAACAGGTAAAGTTCACAGCAACCTCCTCCTGATTGATGTTAAAGAAATGCCAATGGTTCAGGAAGAAGAAATAAAACTGAAAATGGAAATGCATTATTAGGTTTTTTAACAAGAGCCTGGTGGGACTTGCCACATTTAATTTTAAGTGACAAGTACTGAAGGACAGTTTTTCACCTAGAACCTTCTTCCTGACAGGCTCCATAGGGCAAAAGCAAAGATGCACGGGTCTCCTGCAGAGCAGTGCTTCATCAGCCTCATCTCCAGATCTCCACTTGCTCTTGACCCCATACTTCTCAGCATCTTTTTGGGCTTTGGGCCATGAAGGAATTTCAGTGCCTGGGTATTGAGTAGGGGAAGTATTCCCTTAGACACTAGGCAGAAGCATTGCAAGACAATATTTGAGCCAGAAGAGTACATTCCTTTGGAGCTCAGATACTTGCCTGTGGGTATCTTTAACTTAGAAAATTTTCCAAAAAGTCAGACCTATTGATTCTAAGACTCAGCGAGCTTAGAACTTTCCCCTATGAATGAAGAATTCAAAGCAAATTGGTGGAAAACACATCTCAAAATAGAAGTGTCATGATTTCTATTTCTTTGTATTTCAACTTTGTAATGTAGCAGTAATGTGGGAGTCAGGGGCAAAGGCGTCCAGGGTATCAGAGCTACTTCTCTAGGGCATCAAGGACTATAATAGGGCTTTATCATTGTTACTTTTTGGTTCATACAATGCAGTGTTTTTTATCACATTAAATTTTCAAAGTAAGAACCCACATCGATCATCTCTCTCTCTCTCTCTCTCATCATCTATCCATCTATTTGTCTATCTCTATGTTGATATGTCTTACATCAAGTTGGTGTAAGGAATGTATTCATTTCATTATGAAGAATATAATAGAAACTTCTGGCTGAACATGGAATCAGACAAACTTTGTCAAAAGATTCTGATTTTTTTTTTTTTTTTTGAAACGAAGTCTCACTCTGTCACCCAGGCTGGAGTGCAGTGGCACAAATCTTGGCTTACTGCAAACTTCACCTCCTGGGTGCAAGAAATCCTCCTTGCAATTCTTTCTCAGCCTCCTGAGCAGCTGGGATTACAGCATGAGCCACCACACCAGGCTAATTTTTGTATTTTTAGTAGAGATGGGGTTTCGCCATGTTGGCCAGGCTGGTCTTGAAGTCCTGACCTCAGGTGATCCGCCCCCTCATCCTCCCAAAGTGCTAGGATTACAGTCTCACTGTGCCCAGCCTCTCTCTGAAATTGTAAGTGTACTGAAATCTATAGGATTAAACAGGAGGAGCCAGCCTAAGACATACAGAAGAAAATAAGACCTCAGAGGTAAGCTTCACCATAAGGGAGGAAGAGTCTGGACTTGCGCTCAACATTCTATACCAGCCATGTGTTAGGCCAGAGGTAGTTTGGGCTCTACCTTGCAAGTACCCAGTGATGTCATCCTAGACGACATCTTGAGAAAACAGCTCTATGTGTGTGTGTGCGCACATGCATACTTGTGTACACCGGTACGTGTGTGGATGAAAGCTGTGATAGTTGGGGTTCAGGTAATTTTTGCTGTAGGATGTTCCTGCCTGAGTTTGACACTAGAGTTACTCACAGAGTCCTGGAAGAGTCCGCAGAGATGCACATCATCACCGTGGAGGCAGTAAGAGGGCACCGGGATTGCAGTGAAGCTATGCTATGCATGGGGCTTTGTGTTAACCTATAATGGTTTAATCAGTAACCCAGGATTCCAATTTGGTTATGGTGGCCCTGGAAGTAATCAAGAACAACAGACTAGGAGGTCACTGTTGCATCAACTGGCTTTGAAGAATATCTTTGAAATCCCCATCTCTCAGCAGATAGTTTTCAGTACAAAGGAGGAATGAAACTGATCTTTGTAAAGAACCTTGGGGAACCATGGGAGAATTTGCAAAGAGCAACTGCAGAGGGGAAAGAGTGTACCTCCCATTGACCTGGGAAATACTGTCATCTGATCATGTTGTGAATTTGTGCTGTGTTACAGATTGATATCTGAGGCTATGGCAGTTCCTCTATGCTATGGACTGAATGTTTGTGTGCCCCCACCCCCACATTCACATATTGAAGCCCTAATCACACATATGATAGTATTTGGAGAGGGGCCTTTGGGAGATGATTAGGGTTAAATGATGTCATGAGAGTGGGGCCCTCATGTAGCGTCTGTAAAAGAGAGACACCAGATAGTTTGTTCTCTCTCTATCTTTCTGTGGGGGTGTACAAAGAGGTCATTTGAGCAGTGAGATAGCAGTGCCTGCCTACAAGCCAAGAGAAGAGATCTCAGAATAAAACCTACTTTTCTGGAACTTTGATCTTGGAGTTCTCGGCCTCTAGAATGGTAAGAAATAAATTTCTGTTGTTTAAGCTACCTGGTGTATAGTATTTTGTTATAGCAGCGTGAACTGACTAAAACACTCTAGAAAAAAAAAAGGCAAATCTTTACCTTATTTAGGCAAATGGAATTAATAAAACTAACTGCAAAGCACTCTAAACTTAGCTCTGAGTTTCTCTCTTTGTTTCTCTAGACAGTGGCTGACTACCAACTGTCCTTTTCATAAATTATTATAACTTGTTACAAAATTATACCAAATTTGAATGTTTTGAAATGTTCATGAGAAAAGTTTAGTCTATGTATATTTGGAAGCATGGTAAATTGATTATTGTCACTGATTTATAATGTGTAATACCCTTTGCTGTAAATTTGTTTTGAAAATGACTTTATTATCATCACTGATTATCATTTTAAATAATTATTTACACTGTAAACACTAATGAGTAAAAATATAAAACTAAATGGTATTTTTATAGGTTTGGAGAAACTTTGGAATATATAAATGCTGATTTGTTTTTACAATCAGATCACAAGCAGCATCAGTGAATAAAACACAATATTAATGGGACCATTGCTTACACCCTGTTTTAACATTCTGCTCTGCTTTTCTGAGTCTATAATATTTCATGTAATTAGTCAATCATTTATCAGTCTTGGCAAAGATTAATAATAACTGGAGACTCTGCTTACTCTGGGAATTATTATTTATGTTCTGTATCTCTTAATAGCTAATTCTAAACAAAAAAAAAATTAAACGTTGCTGTTTTCTTTGGAATTTATTGTGATACATTCAACAGCGTAAGGGATGATCTGGGTATCATATGAGATAGATTAAAAGGCAGAGGGAGGGAACAAAGGGTAAATGCTAAACTGACACCTCAGTAGAGGGGGTAATGGAATTCTAGCATTGCAGAAAGGAGATAGTGTAGAAGAGACTCAAGCATCAGGTGGTTTCGTCGCCATTAAGTATTCTCTGTCTCTCTTTGAAGGGAGCATAATTGAAAGATGGGCCCAGCTGATGTGCTAGGAAATCCAGGGATATGTTTGATGAGAGGCCATGCCTCCCACCAGGTGCTCATAGCCAATGATTAAATACAACAGGGATTCTAGGCGAGGCCTTATTTTAGGAAATGTAAGATTCCAATAATGAATGGCTTTGGCTCAAGTGCTCCCCATTAGCTTTGCTGAAACAGTCTCAGAGTTGCACAACTTCTCCTACACAACTTTCCTTGCTTTTATCTATCTTTCACGGGAATTATACCTACATCTTTGACAATTCTCCTGATCCCTTCTAACTCCCTCCTGGTGATTTTTCCTGACAGATGTTTTCTCTAAGAAATCGTTTATACATCTAATTACCAATCTGGCATCTGCTTCTCAGGTGACAAGCACAGGTGGAAAGACAGAAATCAAGAAAATAATTTTTAATAATAAGATTTTATGATCCTTGCAGATATTAATAATTTGGATAGTAAGTTGCCCAATTAGAGATTTTCTGCAAAATAATAAAGGCGAAATCTCCAGGATATATCAGGATGCTGTTTTATATATTCATAGCAGTGTGCAGTATGAAGAAGCATGTGTGTTTAGGGCCTGGTTACTCAGGGCAGTTCAGGAAAGTAGGAGTTCTGTTCTTACCTTACGCTAAAGTCCATAGACTAAGCCAAAAGACAGGAAACAAATGAGTGAGTGAGTCTATCTAAGGTGGCAGTGAGGGGCATGGCCTTTTCCTTTTTGAAAAATCCAAACTACAGGTTTTTCCTTCCCATTTTTATTATCTTGGCTTATATTGCTTTTAATTGAAAGAAATGCTTTAAAATATGCTTTTAAATTGGTATGGTGCTTAATCAATCCATTAGCCAATACGACTACACCTCTATGTGTACCAAACACTTTTACAAAATGCTAACTACAACCTCCTAAGGTAGAAACTATGCTTATTACTGTCATTTAGATGAGGAAATGGAAGTTAACAAAGGTCTAGTAGTTTCCCAAGTATCCATAGCTGGTAAAAGATGGAGCTGGAATCTGAAATTAGACAGTATCAGTCTAAAGGTTTTGTTCTTTACTTAATAGGACTGCCTGTTAGGAGGCATACTTTCTAAGATATAAATGTGGAGGTCAAAAAAAATTAGAATTTTCAACTATCACCTCTTAATTTATTTTAGTCATATTGTGTATAAATCATCTGAGACACTCATTATTATTTATAGCTTCCTGTAGCACCTGTAGTCTCGTTGGTCCCTAGAGATACTGAAGGGACACTTTTGTGAGGACAAATGTCTACCTGGCTAGGTCACTCAGTCTTAAAATCAGTAAGGATTTGACCTGAATATATATCTTTTAACTTGAATATCAGCTATTAGCATAGTATGCTAACTTACGTGACCTTCAGCAGGTTTTTATTTTGTCCAAAGTCATTCTTTTAAAAATAATACCCAAATGAACCAGAATGAAGAGAAAGCAAAATTACATGTTTGTGAAAGTACTGGACTAAAAAGCCAGAAACAACATCAAAATAGTCTCTCCACTAATCTAAAACTTGCTTTAGTTCAAACTATTTTTTTTTTTAAAAAAAGAATCTCTATTTTTCTCCTACCTTTATGCCTGGTTGAAAACGAGCCTATATGAAAAACAAAACAAAACGAAATAAAAACCATAATCTGTGTGTGTGTGTTCACAGAATTCTAAATAAAAAAGTAAAATATATGCATAAAAACATGATAGAAACATTTTCGCATTAACTAAAATGTACCCAGACACTTAAAATGTACATACTTTCTTTGGGGGGAAATTTTAATATGAAAGTTCATTGCTTCTATTTCTTAATGGAAGTTAACAAATGTCAAGTAGTTTTCCAAGCATCCAAAAGCTCTAAATAATAATGAGTGTCTTAGATGATTTATACATTTTTGCCTTGATTTTTATTGTATTTTATACGCCTATTAATTTTTGTTTTATTGATCAAACTGTGGGAATGTCTACGTTTCATCAAAACAATGCACCACTTTCCTAGAAATCAGAGATGAAACCTAATTCTTACTGTTTCTCCCTCCTCTCTTGGTCTTCATTTTTACTCCACACTTGTAGTATTGGTTCCCAGGCATAACAGTTCTGAAATGATGATTCAGGGCAACATTCTGACTAGAGTATGCCTTCCCCCAGGATAGGTCACATACTGCAAAGGGTACAGTGTAGTTGTGATATTCTAAGTGATCATTTCAGTGATTTTTTTTTCTTTCCTTATTTCAAGAACAATAAAGTTTCTGTTGACAGGGAATTCAGGTGACGATATATGCTCATTTGTTAGGAACATAAAGCAAAAGAAAGCACTATAACCATAAGCAGTTTATCAATTATAAATATGTAATTTCTTAGGTCAATTGAACATCACCAAGCACCTAAAGGTAAGGACTTTTATAAAGCCTGTGCTTGTCTGTTTTGTAGACTTTTGAAGCAAATCTGCAAGATGAGGAATTATACAATGAAATAGGCTATCTCTCATTGAACTGGCAGGTGCGATATGGAAAATTCAGTAATGAGTGCAGTGTTTAAGAAACTGCTCTGCAACAGGACAGCGCTAGGTATTTATTATTTTACAATTTTCTAAAGTAATATTTTGAAACCAAAAGACAAGAAATGTCAGAAGAAAGAGGTGTGAGGGTCAGATGCTGAATAACTGACCTGCTATAAAATAGAGGCTTGGATCATGCTCTTAGACAGCACAACATTCCCTTAGAAAACCCTGGGATTCTGAAATTACACACTTGCATTTTGTCAGGACCAGCAAACATCATTTCCCCACCCTTTTTTATCACATGATATGGGCCAAGAGAAGGAGAAACAAAAGCAAGTGTTAAGGCTTGGGATAAGAAGCAGAAAAGATAAGAAAAAGGGCAAGCACAATCTTAAACATTTTGTTTTTCATTCACTCAGAAGAAGAAACAAGTATTTAAATTTGCCAGAATCAGAACTACAGTTTTGCTCTCCTTCATAAAATATGAGGCACCCTGTGCATATGACAGAGCATTTATGAATGAATCTAGGCTTGCTCTAGACAGAGCAATGAGAAATGGACATGATGGAACTTTTGCATTTACCCACTTTTCTTTGTGACCTGTGTCGTCAGGTTTCTGCCCACTCCCACCAGTGAAAAACTCTTTCTGTGAACAACAGTCAGTAGGAAAGTGTCTGATGAACTCATTCTTTCCAAGAAATTAATGACTGATAACATTTATCCCTGATATAATTTGCATTGTAATGGGGGGAAAAAGCCCAAAATGTCTATAGTGAATATGTATAATGAAAATTCAATGGTGAAATTTTAGGCATGAGACAGCTGTGAAAAAGAGAGACTTTTAGTTGTGATAGGCAAGTAGGGTATTTCACTGAAGGAAAGGGTGTTAATAAAATAATCAGCATTAAGCTGTTACGGACTACTTCCTGCAAGGACTTGATAGGGCTGCAAAGCATATGAAACATTAAGAACGAAATATTAAACTAGTAGTATTACATTTTCTCCTCTTCTTCCACAGACATGCTGTATTTCCCAGCCTCCTTTGCAGTTAGATGTGTCCATCTGACTGAGATCTAGTCAATGGAATGTGAGCTGAAATTACTTCTAGGCTTAAACCATATTAAATGTTTTATATTTTTTTCCCATTCCTCTCCTGCATGTCCTCTTACTCCCCACTTCCTTCCCCACCTCTGTTCAGTTGAATTAAAGATGACACTCAAGAAAGCAGTGGGAGGCAGAATTTGAAGAGTAAGAACTCCTGTCAGCCCGCTGGCTTCAAGAGCCTTGTGGATTTATTTACTCATTGAGTACTTCTATTACAAACACATTTTCATAAATTTTATTTTAAAATAGTCACTTACTGAGTTTGCACTATTATAATTTCTGGAATCTATTGGCTATGACAGATAGCTGAACATTCAGTACAATGAGTCAGTTAGCTTAGATTATATAGAAATCTAGAAGTAAACTTTCCATTCTTTTGGCAGCAAAAGATCAACCAAAACATTTTTAAGTGATTATACATGTAATAGTTCTTTCTAGAAAATGAGATTTTAGCCTTTGGTTAGAATAAGTGGGAAAGGCTATATATTACATTGCTAGGAGGAACACAGACCTTTTAAGCTTTTTTTTTTTTTTTTTAATATGTCAGAACTACCACTTAATAGATGTTTCCTTAAAACAGACAATTGGGAAAATAGCTATATAGAAACATTTTATAGAATGGTTTTAATGGTTAAATAAAAAGTACTAAGTAAAAAATGACCAATGCTTATTATATGGACATTATATTCATCAGTCATGAGAAAACCTGAACTTTTAATGATAATTATAATATCTAACACTTACACAGTGTTTATTATATATGGTTACTATTCTAAGCATTATTTAATTCTCATAACTCTATGAGATATTGCAATTTTTAACACCAACTACTGAGAGTTGTGATAAGCTTCAAAGGTTAAAGACACAATCCTTCACAAGATTACCTTCACTTCAGACACCAGCTGAAAGTTCAAGGGTCCATAGGCCATCTTCACTTCTGACCAACTGGCAACAAATCTGGGGATTCCTACTACCTCTTCAGGCTCAATTCACAACAAACAACTCACAGAACCCATGAAAGTACTATACAATTGATGATAATGTTAGTACAGCAAAAAGGATACAAATCAGAACCAGCTAAAAGAAGAGGTACATAGAACAACCTCTAAGTGGATTCAAAATGCAAAGCTTCCATTTTTCTCTTCCTGGAGTCATGACACAGAGTGTTAACAACCAAGGAAGCACACCAGAATGTTGTATGCATGGTTTATATCAGGGCTTCATTACATAGGCACAATTGATTAAATCCTTGCCCATGTCACTCAACCTCCATTTCTCCTCTCCCCTCCCTGGAGGTTGGGTTGATATCACCTGGCTCAAAGCCACAGCCTGCTAACCACATGATTTGTCTTTCTGGCATGGCCAGCTTCCATCCTGAGTCATCTCATTACTTTAAACTATCTAGGAGCAGATCATGAGTCACCTCATAAGGATAAACTATCAAGGCTAACCACAAATATCAAAGGTACATGTATCACTCAGGGAAGTCCTAGAATTTAGAGACTACATTCTAGGAACTCAGGATATAGGCCAGCCAAATTTCTTATTCCAAGGGTTTAGAGGCTACATTCCAGTCAAATTCCTTATTACACAGATTGTGCTATCATTATATATATCTTTAAATAAAGAAACTGAGGCTATGAGAGGTTAAGTGGTTTGCCGCAGGTCACACATCTAGAAGATGAAAGAGGCATTGAAACTGAGTAGTTCAGTTCTAAGGTCCATTATCTAAGTTACTACTAACACTCTTTACTTTTGCCATCAACCTAAATCTGGATGGCACAGTATTATAGTGAAGAAGTAAATTTCTTTATTCAATACCAGCTTACATTGGCAAATTCATTTGTATTCCTGGGACACACTTTAGAAAATTCATTATTTTTAAAATGAAAACACAATATTAGATTCAGTCATTCATTCAATATATCAAACAGAGTGTCTACAAGATTGTAGCTGCTGTTCTTGGCCCCAAATGATCTCTAAAGTCTCTCCTAATTGTAAGATTCTATGATTCTCTACTATATGCGAACAGCATTTTTATCATTATTGATATCTTTGAAAGAACTAGTTAGCATTTATTGTTAGTATAATTTTTTCTTTCTAAAGGAAATATGTGTAATACAATGATAAGAGACAAGATCCTACAGGAAGATATTTGATTCCTAGACAGGCAATTAGACATTCAGATGGGGTATAAAGTGTAGGTATGCAAGTTTAGGAATAAAACTGTGAAGTATAATGATTAAGGCTTATTTGTAGTCCATTAAAGAACAAGAGCTACAAACTCCCACACAAACAATCTTATTTTATGGTGATTCCCAAAGATATTGACAGATAATTCAAAAAGTAGAAACTATAACTATTTTTTAAATTTATAAAGGAAAAAAGAACATACGAAAGTCTTTTTTAATCTTCAATTGCTGTTTAATTATGGTATAATTATAGTATAGATAGAATAATAATAGTGATGATGATGAGGATAATAATAATAATAGACAGGAGAGGGAAGAGTTGAATGAATTACAGCACATTACTGTCATGGTTTTTGATATATTTATATTTTTGACCTTGATAAAACTCATTGGAAAGCAATTTGGTAATATCTACAAAACATTAATATGTGTGCTTTGATCTCCATTTCCAAGAACCAACCATATATCAGTAATGATAAGAAGAAAAAAAATACTACATCTGTAAAAATGTTCATTGAAGCATTCTATATATTTGAAAAAAGCTGGGGGAAAGTCTAAACAACAATAACATGGGGAATGGTTATGTAAATTACGGTATATTCACTCTATGCACTTTTCTTCCTAATTCAAAATGCTAATCAAGAAACAATGTAGCAAGAAGGAAAATGTTATAATGGTAAGTTAAAAAAAAAAGTAGGATGCAAAATCACAAGTACACTATTGTTCTAGAGCTTGACAATCCTGGCATAGCCAATTAATGTTTAACAATCTTGTGGTAGTAGATGAGACAAATAGATTGTGACCATTTCTCTTTAATCTGTTAGTAAACTATGATTGCTATGTTTTTCCTGTGATATATCTGTACGTCTTGACTGAGGAAACATGAATAACATTGAAAACTTTTGGATAAGCTCACTCCTCTATGAAAATATTTAAGCTCTTATCTCTCTGGAATCTTCATTAATGACATGCCCCTCAAATTGGCACATGAACTCATTTTCTCTTAATAGAACACTATCATATATCAAGTCTCAAGTTGACAAAGTAACTCTGTGGTCACAAACACTTTCAATTTATAAGAATTTGTCTCCTTGTCACAGCTGGTTACTAAATTCTAGTGCAACTACTACCTATGCAACCTTAGTAGGCAGAATAAAATTCGCACTGGTCAGGGTTCAGGATGCATTTGCTTCTTCATATTTGCCACAATGATTGTGAAAACTCAATTCCAATAGGATTGGCATGTGAGAAAAATTGATGAGGGCAGAATATCTAAGGAGCAGAAGGAGAACAGGTGTGCCCAAGAGGGTCAGTGTAATGCTTCAAGGACATGCCAGAAATCAGCCTGAAGCACTGAAACATCTATATAAGGGGTGACAACCAACCCCATGCTGCCGTCAAGAATAGGACAGCTCAATTTGAAATAAGAAACCAAGGCCAGGCAGTGCTGCAATTCAGAGTCTGGTTTTCCAAGGAGAAACACTGGATATCATCCTCAAAGATACATTTTTCTGTGTAAAAACAATCCAAAAAGCTTCATTTATTAGATAGCCTCATTAACTGCTAATTAATTTATTTATCATTTGAAAGGTAACTAGAAATCAAGAAGTAACATTTCTCATGTAGTTTCCATTTTCATATGGGATGATTTTACAGTTTTCATTCTGCTCCTAGACAGAAAAAAAAAATTGTGCTATTGTTTAAGTCAGTGGGTGGGGGGAGGGGAGAAATAACTAGGATAACAGAAAACAAAAAGCCCAGTAAATAATTATTGATTGTGTGACTGAAGAAAATGGCTTCACATCAAAGAGACATGAAACAGTCACACTTTAATAAATACAGCCACTAGTTAGACAATGGCAGCAAACCCTGGGGAGCCTATCCTCTTGATGAAAAGGAATATCCCTGTAAATTTTGCCAAAAGCTAAAGGTTTTCCTTACACCTAACTGCTTTCCTAAAACAGAGAACTCAGAAGACTACTACACCTGTCATTCTCTTAAATCAAGTTTATTTTTTCCTTTTTTGAACATGCATTAATTACTGATGACTACAATATTTCATTCATATCTTTGTAAATATGCCATCGTCTCTCCTACAAGCCTCAGTTGCATTTTAAATTATTCAACAGCAACACATTTTGAAGCAGTGCAATTACAGAATTCCAGGCTCAAAGTCAAAATAGGCTTAACATGGCCAACATTAGGGTAAATTTTATAAATATTCTCTACAGGCCATTCAAAATAGATGAATTTCTTTAAACTCACCATTCTTCTTTAGTGGAGCAACCAAATAAACATTCATCATTGCCCAGATAGCCATCACTATCTTATACCATTTCATGTAGAAGAATAAGCATAGATTTCATAATAAAACATTTTGGTACACAAAAAAAAAAAAAAAAAAAATATATAGGCTCTTCCATGATGTGTAGACTGCCATTAACTTCTTCAGCACTTACTATTTTTGATCACATATTTTGCTTATTTATTTTGTTCTTTTTCTTCCCCCTCCACTAAAATGGAAGGTAAGAGTAGAACTTTTAGATAGTTTATGTACTGCTATGTTTGTGCCTTGCATGTAGTAGCTACCTAATGTACATTAGTTAAATGGTTAAGGGATTCACTCTCCATAGAAAATCCAACTTGTCCTACCAATTGTAAATAGCAGTGGGAACATTACATATGGAGTAGATACATGTACCCAGACAATATTGATTATACTGCCTCTGACTATCGGGATTGAAGACAATCCCTCAACTGAAAGAGGTTATATGATACGTATTTGTGCTAATCAATGCAATAATTAAAATACATATTAATATTTTATGTATGCATGTACATTTTGCATCTTCAAGGAAATAATACATTATGTCCTAAGGATATTCTAAAAGTTAAAATAACAACTAAACAACACTTCAACAAATATTTTATCAATTTCAACAAGCTTTTTTTTTTTTTTTTTTTTTTACTTCTACTCTTTGGATGAAATTATAGGCTTTGATTCCCAAATTATAATCTGTTTAATAAATTGCATCAAACTTTGCACACTGACACTCGGTAAAAATCATTGCATCAAGTCAACCAATAAGCTGAAAGTCTTCTTCAATTCATTCATTTATTATTTTACTCCACAAATATTTACAGGGTGTCTTCTATGTTTCCAGTATAATTCTAGGAAATTGAAATATAGCATTGAACAAAAGAGGAAAAAAATTCTCCTCTCACAAATTCCCTCCTCACAAAATGTTTATTTCTAAGATGGACTTCAGAAATATATAATGCAAATGCAACTATAAATATTAGTGTGCATAATATAGTATACACTAATAGTAGATTATTAATTTTTTATAAAATAATTCAAGGTTAATTGTATAACCTTCTATATTTAAGTAGGTATCTTCTAGATTCAGTGGTTAAGTATGACCTCCCTGAGGAGTAGATATTTGAAAAACACTTGAGTGAAAGAGAAAAGGAATCATCAGAATACCTAGGAAAGAGCATTCTAATCAGAGAAAATGGCAAATGCAAAGGCTTTGTATGGCAGATGCTTGATTTGTTTGAGAAGCTGCAAAATCGGAGTGAGCAAGAAAGAATGAAGAAGATAAAGTTATAGAGATTGTCAGAAGCCAGATGAAACTGACTCCTAAAGGTTATTGAAAGAACATTGATTTTTGTTCTAAAAATAGCTGGAAACTATTTGAGATTTCTATATTTAGGATAGCACTCTGTCTCCTCTCTATAGATTAGTCTGCAAGTACATGAAATGCAGAAATGCCAGTTAGGAGTTTACTTCTGTATTCAGGTAAGAGAAGGTGACGGAATGTACTATGATGGTAGCAACAGAGATGAGAAGAGGTCTGTTTGGGGATATATTGTGAAGGTAGAACTCATAGAACATGATGGTTAATTGGTGATAAGAAAGGGAGATATGAGAAAGTAATCAAAGAGGATGCTCAATAATTTAGCTTGAGAAACTGGGGGACTGATAGAGCTCTTTATTGAGATACAGAGTACTGGGGAAGATGTGGATTTGTGGAAGCAAACCAAGACTTCCTTTTAGGACATTAACCTTCTGATGACTAACAGACATTCTATGCAAGTTTTGACTAAGCTGTTGAATACAGTGTAGAGTTCAAGGGAAAATCATACCTGAAGATATAAAGTTGAGAATTATCAGTGTGTAAATGGTTCTTAAATGCTTGATGCTGAATAAAATCATATAATGTGTACAACAGAAGTAAGAAAATTTCTAAGAGTAAAATCCTGGGTCACTCCATTTTGAGAGTCTGGTAGCATAAAGAAGCTCTGGAAGAAAAAAGGTCTGCAAAAAAGGAATCAGTCAGACTTGAGCAAAATCAAAGTACACAAAATACTAGCGTCAAATGAATAAATTGCTTCAAATTAGGAAGACTGATAAATTTTCTTGAGAATAAATAGTATATGATGGGGTCTGAAATGAACCTTTCTCATAAAAGTCCTGGTTGATTGCAATGATAAATGTATTCATTTCATGTTCTAAGTACTTTAAATGCAATGTATATGAACCCATTTCCTGAAACTGAACTATGCCAAACGTTCTGTTTAGCATATGAAGGCTTCAGTTCTGCAAACATTATTGACTTTGGATTGGAACAATGGAAGTTGATTGTCACTATGAAATTTGTATAATCCTAAAATTATTTGTATATCTATATTGATATTATAATTAGGCAAACTAAAAGAAATTTTAGCTTTACCTCAATGATATATGCTCCTTGTGCTAAATTGAGAATTGGTAGTCATCGTTATCACATACAGATAAGGACAAATGTCCAGAAGAAAAAATATTCAAGTTAACTAGATTCATCACATTTTCACGGATCATTTAATTTTATCTTTATTTTAGTCAACATTGAAAAATCTTTAATATGGTTTGGTTCTCTGTCCCCACCCAAATCTCATGTCAAATTGTAATACCTAGTGTTGGCTGAGGGACTTGGTAAGAGGTCATTGGATTATGGGGGCAGATTTCCCCCCTTTCTGTTCTCATGATAGTGAGTGGGTTCTCATGAGATCTGGTTGTTTAAAAGTGAGTAGCAGTTCTTTGCACACTGTCTCCCCTGCTACCATGTAAAGATGATCTTGCTTCCCCTTCACCCTTCTGCTACAATTATAAGTTTCCTGAGGCCTCTCGAGCCATGCCTGCTGTACAGCCTGTGGAACTGTGAGTCTATTAAACCTCTTTTATTTATAAATTACCTAGTATCAGGTAGTTTTTTAACAGCATGTGAGAAAGAACTAATACAAAAATTTTGTACCAGAGAAGTGGGGCATTGCTATAAAATACCAAAAATATGGAAGTGACTTTGGAATTGGGTAGTGGGCAGAGGTTGGAACAGTTTGGAGGGCTCAGAAAAAGACAGGAATATGAGGGAAAGTTTGGAATTTTCTAGAGACTTGTTGAGTGGTTTGACCAAAATGCAGATAGTCTGGAATGAGGTCTGGAATAAGGAGGTCTTAGATGGAGATTGTGAACTTATTGAGAACTGGAGTAAAGGTCACTTTGAGAGTAACAATTTAGGGTATCTGGCAGAAGAAATTTCTAAGCAACAAAATGTTCAAGATGTGGCCTGGCTGCTTCTAAAATTCTATGCTTATTTGCATAAGCAGAGAAATGACCTGAAATTGAAACTTACGTTTGAAACAGAAACAGAGCATAAATGTTTGGAAAATTTGCAGCCTGACCATGCAGTAAAAAAGAAAACTCATATACTGGGGAGAAATACTAGGCTGCATAAAATTGCATGAGTGAAGAAGAGCCTAATGTTAATAGTCAAGACAATGGGAAAAATGCCTCCAGGGCATTTCAGAGACCTTTGTGGCAGCCCCTGGAGACTTAGAAGGGAAAAAGTGGTTTCAAGGGGCAGGCCCAGGGCACCATTGCTCTGTGTAGCCTCAGGACATGGAACCTGGCATTCCAACCATTCCAGCTTCAGCTATGGCTAAAAGGGGTCAAGGTGCAGATTGGGCCATTGCTTCAGAGTGTGCAAGTCCCAAGCCTTGGTGACATCCACATGGCATTGGGGCTGCAGGTAGCTAGAAGGCAAATGTTGAGGTTTGGGATCCTCCACCTAGGTTTCAAAAGATGTATGGAAATGCCTGGATGTCCATGCAGAATTTTGCTGCAGGGATCGAGCCCTCATGGAGAACCACTACTAGGGCAGTGTGAAGGGGAAATGTGGGATTGGAGTTCCCACACAGAGTCACCATTAGGGTACTGCCTTATTAAGCTGTGAGAAGAGGGCCACCATCGTCCAGATCCCAGAAACGTAGATCCAACTACAGCTTGCACTGTGTACCTGGAAAAGCTGCAGGCACTCAATGCCAGCCTGTGAAAGCAACCACAGGGGCAGAGCTACCCACAGTCTCAGGAACCCACTCCTCATGTCAGTGTAGCCTGAATGTAAGACAAGGAGTCAAGGAAGATTATTTCAAAGCTTTAAGATTTAATGACTGCCCTGCTGAGTTTTGGATTTGAGTGGGGCCTGTAACCCCTTTGTATTGGCCAATTTCTCCCTTTTGGAATGAGGTTACTTACCCAATGCCTATACTTCCATTGTATAGTGGAAGTAACTAACTTGTTTTTGATTTTTCAGGCTCATAGGTGGGAGGGACTTGCCTTGTCTCTGATGAGACTTTCGACTGACTTTTGAGTTAATGCTGAAATGAGTTAAGACTTTGCAGGACTGTTGGGAAGGCAAGATTGTATTCTAAAATGTGAGAAATGTATGAGATTTGGAAGGGGCCAGGACAGAATGATATGGTTTGGATCTGTGATCTCACCCAAATCTCATGTGAGGTTGTAATTCCCAGTGTTGGGTGAGGGACCTGGTGAAAGGTGATTGAATCATGGGGGATGGATTTCCCCCTTGCTGTTCTCATCATGGTGTGTTATCATGAGTTCTGGTTAATTAAAAGTGTGTAGTACTTCCCATTTTGCTCTCTCTCCTTCCACCATGTGGCAGACATGCTTGCTTCCCCTTCACCCTTCCACCATGATTGTAATTTTCCTGAGGTTTCCCAAGCCATGCTTCCTGTACAGCCTGTGGAACTGTATATATCTGTAAGCATCTTTTCTTTGTAAATGACCTGGTCTCAGGTAGTTCTTTATAGCAGTGTGAAACAGAATAATACAATTTCCCAAAAAAATACTGGGGGAGTTAGGGGTTTAAAGAACAGAGAGTTACATCCCAGTTATTTCGTAATTGTCTATTTTTAGAATATATTTTCTTTACTCTCTTTAAGTCTTGGAAATATGGAAGAAATATTTTTGACCACAAACTATGAATAAAATATAACAAAAGACAAAAGCATCTGTTAAAATGTCCTGATAATGAATGAAGCAATTCCATGAAGAGATATCAGAGTTTGCTTCCTCTTCTGAACATGTCATGCTATATCCCAAATAACTGAAATCCTGTGTCTTTGAAATATCTCTCTGATAAACAATATAAAGAAAATGTTT
The DNA here is from genome assembly GCF_047675955.1 of Chlorocebus sabaeus. Lineage (NCBI taxonomy): Eukaryota > Metazoa > Chordata > Mammalia > Primates > Cercopithecidae > Chlorocebus > Chlorocebus sabaeus. Next base: position 63,554,919 of record NC_132924.1, read on the forward strand.
AACTTGTAAGGTGTTTGACTGATGATTCTTTTTTTTTTTTTTTTTTTTTTTTTTTTGAGACGGAGTCTCGCTCTGTCGCCCAGGCTGGAGTGCAGTGGCGCTATCTCGGCTCACTGCAAGCTCCGCCTCCCGGGTTCACACCATTCTCCTGCCTCAGCCTCCTGAGTAGCTGGGACTACAGGCGCCCGCCACCGCGCCTGGCTAATTTTTTTTGTATTTTTAGTAGAGACGGGGTTTCACCATGGTCTCGATCTCCTGACCTTGTGATCCGCCCACCTCAGCCTCCCAAAGTGCTGGGATTACCGGCGTGAGCCACCGCGCCCGGCCTGACTGATGATTCTTTATAAAGAATAGTATTCTCTTGAGTGTGCCAGTCTGCTGAGTGGTTTTCATTTATTTATTTATTGCTAAGCACCTTCAGAAAGTTCTGCTAGACTTTCTCCCTAGAATTCAAACTATTAATAAATTGACATTTGGGAAATGACTCAAATCTACCAGTAAATGTAGTAAAAGAAAACAACTTCAAGAGTATGTGATGGGTTGGGCACAGTGGCTCACACCTGTAATCCCAGCACTGTTGGATGAAGAGCTCAGAGGGTAATTTAGGCCAGGAGTTTGCAGCCAGCCTGAGCAACACAGTGAGACCCCTGTCTCAACAAAAAATTTTAAAAAATTAGCCAGAGTGTGATGGCATGTGCCTGTAGGCCCAGTTACTCTGCAGAATGAGGCAAGAGGATTGCTTGAGCCCAGGAATTTGAGGCTGCAGTGAACTATGATGGTGCCACTGCACTCCAGCTTAGGTGATAGAGTGAGGTCCTGTCTCTTAAAAAAACAAACAAACAAAAAAGAGTATGTGACAGTCATTTTCTATTGGTACAAAATTTTTTTATGATGGACCAAGAAAATGACACAGAGAGTGAACAAAGGCAGAAGGCTCACACGTTATGAAGAGTAGGCTCTGAGTATAGAGACCATAGATTACCATTTGCTCCTGTGTCTCAGTGTAGTTATTAATACCATCTACTTTCATTTTCAGGAGAAACTTAATTTCCTCCTCAGGGGAATCCAGGAATATAGCTAGTGGGGAGGACATATACAGTATTTGGCTCATATTAGGTACTCAATAAATGGTGACAATTTGATTAAGAAAGGAGAGTTTCTATCATGACTCCACCAACAATGTAGGTAGGCACATGTGTGCATGTAGTTGTGTGTGGATGTGTACATATTGTGTGAAAAGATACTTTTTTATTACAAAGCAGAATTCTGATAAATGATCTAGCATAAAAGTAGGAATCTAGGCTGGAAGTGTAGGGAGGCAGGTAACTGGCATCTGAAACATTTATCTACTGAAAACTCAAATTCTACCACTAGTTTAGGGTGCATTGCAAAGTTCTGCTCCATTAAAATGCACAGGTAGTGACAGCTCATTCAATTAAAACACAAAAGTAAGAAGATTTAGCATTTGGTTAAAGCTTATTTGAAGGGTATAGGGAAGGATAAGGATAGATATAATTCAAGAACAAGAGAGTATCTAGTGCTTATTTCTAACAACGCCTGTTCTGATATTTTGCACAAATATCAGAGTAGCATCCAGCAGATGAGGGTTTATTAAACATGGGGTGCAATGATTAAGAAAGTAAAGATAAGTGTGAGTTGTATGAAATGTCATTTTTCCCACGACATTGGTCATGCTTGATTAAAGAGATTTCCTAGTGAGTTGAGTCCTATTGAGACTAACAGCTTATTGGGGTTTCTTTTAATTGAAGTATCTCTAGAGTTCACATGAAAGTTATAATAAATGTGTAGAATGCTACCATATTATATTGTACTACCAGTTAGAGAACACATTCCTGAGACTATTTATGAAGCTTTGTTAGAACATTGCAAAGCATTAGTTCACATTTTTAAAAGCAAATAAAAAGAAACAGATTTTATAGTATTTATATATATGATAGGTTTCAACCAAGAATACATCTATAGAATTTTTAAAGTTATATTTATTTTCAGTTTGAGGAAACAGCTTAGTTTAATAACACTAAAATTTTAAGAAATAGTCTAAGAAATCCCAGCCTTTAAATATATAATATAAATACATACAGTAATAAATAAAATGATAAATGCATTTTAATTCAGCAGTGTAAAATACAGAATATTTCCACACCATCTTGCATTTGATTTTGTTCTTATATTTTGGTATGCTTTTTGTTAGAAATACATGACTAACACTCCTATATCATTAAGCTTTTTATTGAAAAAAATATTATTGCATTGAACTACAGTCCAAGTAATTTATTGAATAACCTAAAAAAAGCTGCTTTGCATGTACAATAGTGCAATTTACTTAGCCACAGTATAGTTTAAAAAGACAATTTATACAGAAAATGCAACACAAAATTATTGGTTTACGTGTCATATTGCCAGAGGATCACCAAGTTTAATTACAAATTAAGTACTTTAAATAGAATTGAGTAAGATGGGAATTTGTTTTAAACAGCTACACAACTAATTTACATTGTCAACTATTTTATCTCACATATGGAAGGAACTAACAATTTTGCTTGGGGATAAGAAACTTCTTGAAGTTATTGTTTCAATATGTGAATATGTTTTTGAAAACACTATTTTCAACAAAGATCAAGATCTACAATTAAAGACTAAAGAGTATATTTAAAACACACACAGATTCACACTCACATGTGCACTCATACATATTTTAAGTTTTCCAATTTGCCTGATTTTAATGTTTCTCACAAGATATTCTTACTCTTGCTAATTAAGAAAAATGGGGGGTTGCAAAAAGAGGAAGTGACTTTGAGAAAAAATTTAAAAAGTGGATTGGGAGCTCTCCCTCCTATTTATAGCTCCACAGAATGAAAATGACCCTTTGGCTTATCTTTCTAATATTGGCTTATTCTAAACCTAACCCATTCAGCTGCTGCTTCCATTTTAATATAGCTTAATCCAAAAATACAACAATCACCTTCAATGTCTACCTAATAGAAGTGGATAATATTTTTGCTGGAATGAAATGATAACCTTGGAAAATCCTCTAGACCCAGGCTTATTGGCAGGAGAACTTGTATTTTAGTAGGAAATTCTCATCTTAGTGAAGTGGTTTCAGTCTGAAACACAAAGGGCAACTATCTGTTTTCCTGACTATTATTGTGTGGAACTAGTCACTCACATGCTTTTTAATAATGTTTCTATTTGCCAATGAGAGCACATTTTCCTTCAGAATTTCATCTAATTTAAAGAATCAAAACTAAACCTTTCATGAGCTTTGCTGGGCCAGAGATGAGCACTAGGTTCATTTTGCCCCTAACTATCTTATCTGCATACATTGATGTGTAAGATTTGAATCCTTTAAATTGTGTTTTTACAAAACTGGATCTGATATTTACATCTTTTTTTTTCAGAACGTTAATTATGTTTCTGAAAACTCAGAAACTCTGAAAATGTGGAGAACTTTTTAGGGATGATTAAGAAATGTGCTACTGATTTGAGATGAGCAGCAGTATTATTTCACCACTAAGGAGTTAACTATCCACATATCCTGGGGTGGAGGGGGGGATCTGGACGTTTCATTCATACACATGTAGAATACTTGAATACCAAGCGGTATCCTAAAGGGTAGAGCCATCTCCATATCTCCAATTATTGTTTCAAATCATTTGAAGTACATTTCAAATGATTTGAAATGCTTAAAAGTATGGTGGTAAAATTCAGAAAGCTGTGCTGCTGCCAGCATTTGGAGCTATGTAAGTAATAACTTCATGCATTAAGGAGATAGTCAGATTCAGCAATAGAATCCTGAGTAATTGTACTGGTTAAGTGTTTCATTTAACAGAAACATTTTACAGAATTAGTTTCTTTAGGTATATTTCCATTTAGAGATAACAGAGAGATTCCATTAAGTCCTGGCAGAAACTAAAGAAAAGGAGTCACTGTTTAAATCCATTTTTGGGAAGTGAAACAAATTTCAAGGGATTTTGTAAAGTGTCTACCTAAGCAAAAACTTTGGGAATTGGAGACTTTCTAAATCATTCTCTATATTCTAATCACTTCCAATATTTATAACGTCTTAAAGATAAACCTTAAGTTTACCTTTGCATTTTTATAGGCCCATTGTATTTTTTTCTTGCTGAATTTGGCAGGGAATTATTAAGAAGATGAACTTCCCCACATTTTCAGTTCTTCATACAAAGTATTTATTTTGTTTACCTCGAATCCAATGATACTATCTGATGCTAGACTGGTTCCTAATCTGTAAGAAAGACATATAGATAGATAAATGTGTGTTTGTGCATGCATGTCTGTAAAGATTTCACAGTCTTTCTTAAGCATTTAGAGTTTAAGACAGATTTTTTACAAAACTGCCTCCATGAGCCACTTGTGAAACAGTAATCCCATGGAGAGAATTAACCTGTAAATGTCAGGCAATAGTCATAAAATAAATTTAATGCTAAAAGTCACCTGTCAAATAATTATGTAAATGGAGGGAAACACTGCTAAAAATAAAATCCATCACAGTGACAATTTTTTTTATAATTGAACTATTTTAGGGTTCAATATATATTTTCAATTCTGTTTATTTTTTTTTCCCAGAGTGTGTTTATCTTAAGGTAAAATGGAAAATAAAACAGTGTTTCAGCCTATAGTTACTGATTTGGAAGGAAGTAAGCTGCATAATTGCATATTTCCTCATGTGATGCCACAACTTTTCCAATTTCTCACCTTGGAGTACAAATTATCTTTTATTTAAAGGGAGACGGTTGCTTTCCACATAGTCCAAATTAGTTTGTCCAGTGAACACTTCATCACTGTTAATACAAGATGGAATAGTCACTTCCATGCCATCCATTCATATCAATCTGTCTTTGTTAGTCAAAATTAAGTGCTCAGTAGAGGTGCTCAGGTCTAACCTTATGAGAGTTTAAATTGTCACCAAGGCAATTATAAAAATCAAACAGGCGGTCAGTGTCTTTTATAATAGGACTTCTAGTGAGTTCCCATGATTACTCTATCTTGGCTCTGCATCAGCTTTGTAATTTGCTTTAGGAAATAATTATCCACATTACTAAAAAAAAAAAAAAAAAAAAAGCCTGCTAGACCATTTGTCATCCATTTTATAAGAAATATTTCATTTGTCTCACTTCTTTTTGGATTTACTCAATGTTCATCAATGGTCTTTTATAATCATTTTTATGGAATTCCATGCAAGTATAGCTCCTTGCTATTTGATGGTTTCTCTTCATTTCTCCATTCATTTTAAATAAATTAGATTTTGTCACTGTTATATACCAGTCAGAACGCTCTTCTCACAAGTTTCTGGTGGTATCTTGGAAACTGTAGTTTTTCTTTCTGTTAAAACTTCAAATTTACTTTATCTCCTTTTATTATTTTTCTTCCCTCCACCCTTTCTTTCTCTTTCTCTCTCACCTGTCTCTCCTGAATCAATGATGTCCTTTCTTACTGTTTACCAGGTATTTAGTATTTAACCTTTCTACTTCATTTTCCTTATCTGTAATGAGGAATGATAATACTGATTTCAAAATACAGTTGTGAAAATTAAAGAAGATAATGCAAACAAGTGGTTAGGGTACCTCTACCTGAATCACAACAGGCCTTAAGTAAATATAGCTATCTTCCTTTTGAAGCCAAGGCTGAAGAAGGCATCCTCTAATCTTCTAGTGGCAGAGGAGTTTGCATCTTCGTATAGACAGCATTATATAAATGATTACCTCTATTTCTGTTAAGTTTGATTTTCTCTGAAACTCATGCTTAAGAACATAAAATAATAAACCTAACTGTAGGATTATGCACCAATATAGATGTATGAAATACAAATTTTGGGGGCCAAAAACCATTTTGAATGAATGTTTGAAATTATTTGCAAAATTACATGGATGGTGATTTTATTCCGCATCATTCATGTTTCATAAATATCTAGTACAAGTGAAGAAAGCACACCAGATATTTAATAAGATATCCTCCATAAACATGTAAAAACACTGACATTTTCAAACCTTTACCTCTATCCTTATACATGTATTGGTGGAATATAGTAAAATTTTTGAGTAGAAGAATAATAAACATTTTAGTTCCTGTAATATTTGACAGATTGACCAATATATTTAAAAGATTATTCTGAGCACAATTTATTTTTGAGTTTGCATCATCAAATACTAATGATAGCTTGTATATGTTTTTTATACAAAAGTTAAACATTCTTAGTTTTAGATTTTGCTGATTCTTACACTTACAAAATTACCTTGACATGGATTTGTGTGAAATGAAGATAGTTTATTTTTCACAGAAACTCAAAAGTATAATCTATAAAGATTGTTTTTCATTAAAGTGTAATTTTCAACCTAAATTAATCAGAAAATGTCTTGTTCTTATTTCCTATGAAAATACAGTATCAGACTACATTAATTTAAAACTTAGTCAATAGTTAACGATAGAAATTACTTTAAATAATTACTTCATTTCACTGACCTTTTATTATCTAACAAATAAGCCAAATCAACACTCATTCATTCGCGCAACAAATACTTAGAACACAGGGCGCCACATTTCATCTGATTTTTCTTTTTAATTTTAATGCTCTGCTTGAATGTTTTCTGTTGCATTTTATAACATGTGAGAACCCATCCAAAACAAATCTTTAACCCTTTCCCTCTTCCCTCTACACTTTCATAAAATTATTTAAATTTGCCTATTATTTTGGCAAGCTAAAAAATTATTAAAATGCTCTTTGTTTTAATATTAGCAATTCAGTTCATATTTATATATTGGTCACATTTTGAATTGACAGCAATATTTTAAATCTTACAATTGATAGACTTCTTTAAATATATTATTGTATAGGTAGTGACAATTAAAAAAATTATCCACAAGAGGGACTTTAACACTTATTAGTTCAAATGTGTGGACACATTTAAGGCCTCTTTCACTTCATTTAACTGTTGCATCTGGCTAGAGCAAGAATGATGGCAAAAATCTTGACCTTGGAATACTGGTTGGATTAAAGGATTCAAGTGGATGATAGAAGTTGTGGCTGGATTTAAGTGAGGGCCAAACAATGTAGGAATAAATGCTGTAGCAGGCAGGGGCTGAAGTGTTATGTGAGATGGGTGGAAGGGGGTAGCAGCTACTAAATGCAGGGGATGACCTGCTAAGAAAGTGGGGTGTGCAGGTATAATGGTTGGAGTCAGAGTCGAAAATGAAATAGGAGTGAAATGTGCCTGTGAAAGAGGATGTAGATGAGCAATAGGGAGGTGACTGTTATGAGAACTCAAGGAAGCAGAAACAGCAAAATGCTGCAGGAACGTGTGGTGGATGGTAGTGATAGAAGTGTGCTGGTGAACTGGGACTGTCTGTACGGTTGAAGCCGGAGAGAAGGCAGTAGGCCCTGCAGCAGGCAAAACTCGAAGATGCTTTGACAGGAGTTGCTTCTGCATATGCTGCTGGGCTTGTAGCTGCAGGATCTTATATTTATCTATTTCGTCAGGAGAAAATGTTATGGGTTGTTGAATTAAAGGGGGAGAGAGAGATTTATGACACACGTCTAATTCGTCTTTGACTTTGTCAGGCTTCTGCATAGTTCTGTCATAGTAAGAGTTTATATTTCCCTCTACATGATTTATATGCATGCTTGCATCCTGTAAGTCTAGATTTATTTGGTCTTCTTTGGTCTCTGTTGAATCAGTAACACCAGTATATCTATTAGATGGAAAAGCACCAGGGAATTCATTTGGTACTGGGTCACAGCTTTGAATAAAAGGTTGGATTTCACTAATTAAAGGTTTTGATTGTTCTTTTGTTGTTGGATTCATTTTTATGTTTAGTGACTGAGACTCTGTTACTAGGTGAATTATACCTTTAGAAAGATGGTTATCACAATCAGTGTCTGCTAAAATTGTAAAATTATTTGTCTGTGAGCTTTTGCTTTTGTCTTTCTCCGTAGTCCTTGGAATTGCACTGTCTTGATCATTTCTGCTCTCACTTGCATACTGTATTTTTTCAGACAAAGGCAATGCTTGTCTGTTACAGCCTGATGGTACAAGTTGAACGGTGCATGGGACTTGCGAAGGAGCCTCTAATTCATTTTTACAACTGTTTGAAGAGACCTCAACATTACTTGATTGTTCCTGACATTTCTTGGCTTGTACTCTTTCTAAAAGGCTTTTTGCCGTCAGAGGGCTCCTCTCTCCTTCTGTAATGTTCGATTCTGTAGTTTCTGAAGGGCCACTGGAACAGTTCTTTAGAAGGCAGCTGATGTTCCCGGAGTTATACTTCATGGGCCTGACTTTTCCCAGATCACAAATGTGAGGGCTGCCCAAAGACTCTTGATTTCTCTTGCCTTTATTCAAGTAATAAATTTTCTCCCTTGAGTAAGAGTCCAATCTATCGTGCTGAGTTCCCTGGCAATTAGGTGGTTTTTTACTGCTTCCAGTACAGGAAATCTGTGAGTTAGAATCACAACAGATGATTCTTGTAGATTTTAGCCCTGAAAATTGTTGTTGATTTTTGCCCAGTTTTTGTCTTTCTCTACAGTGACAATATCTACGTTTTGAGTACTTTTCATTTTTAAATGATTCCCACAATTTGCAGTTCCTCTCTTTCTGTGGTTCAGACTGCATTTGACTGCTCTTTGCTATTTCATCAGACAAGTAGAGGCAGTTGTGCTTCAGACATTTACGTTTGTGCCTTTCAACTGAGTGGTGTTCTCTTTTATAGAAGCAGAGAAAATTACCTCTGCTATTACCATTGAATCTATGACTTGAACAAGTACTTCTCAAGCTAGACATGCTGCTAGGGGATGTGTCCGAAGAGCAAGAATATCTACTCAGAGATGACTTTGGAGAGCATCTCTTGTATCTTCGGTTTCCACATCCAGAAACCTTGTTGGTCATGCTGATGTGGTTACTCTTTAAAATTACACTGAAGTCTTTCCCATGGTCACTGTTACCCCCTACTGTACAACAACTGGACTTGCAGTTGAATTGTCTTTCATCTTCAAATTCCAAATGAGGATTGCAGGGAATCAATTTATTCTTTTTAGTCCTAGAGATGTAGGAAGGACAAGATAGGTCCTCATCTGTATCATTTAGAACTACCTTTCTGCTGCCTTGCCAATGGGACCTTGAAGCTTCCTTAAGTTCGTTCTCACTATTATTCTTTCCAGCATAATCCTTTAGAGATGTATTGAGGTAAAGAGGCACTTCAGGATTTTTCATTTCCAAATCATTTGCACTAAAAGCATATTCACTCTTATTTGGCTCAGAATCACTGTAGTCCAAATTATATTTCCTCTGGAATTTTTCCCAATCCGGATTAGCTATCATCATCTTTGGTTTCAGATATTGATTATCTTCTTGGATCAATTTTTGTTGGTCTTCAATTACACCTGAGACTTGGCTCTCTCTTTTAGTCTTCACTTCCAAGGACTTCTTACACAATTCTGTTTTTAAGTCCTCTGGATTGTGGTCTTCCTTTGTGTTCCGAGAAAGCTTAAAATCAAAATATAGTGGGTTGCAGCCATAAGAGATACAGGGTTCTGTTTTTGTAAAGAGCAGAAGTTCCGTAGGCCATTGAAGAGTGGTGTGGCCATCCTTGCTTTGAACATGGAGAAAAGGTAGTGGTTTAGACGCCACATTATGGGTACATGCTTCTCTTACAAGTCTTTGAACATTTTTGCTAACTCTTTCTGTTTTATCTAAAGATTTTTCTCTGTTCTCTATTCTGGAATTTGGATTCAGATGCACTGTATTCTTTTGTTCACTTGGCTCTGCTGATGAAAACTCATCCAGGCATTCAAATATCCTGGCATCACTATGGTTGTAAATGTTTGGTCGGCTGAAGGAAGCATTTGCTTGGCATGGGTGATTCACACAGTTTTCTAAAGTGTTCTTCAATGTATTTCTAGTTTCTTTTTCTCTGCTGGAAGGAGTAAAATCTACATCTGAAAGATGAATGTTAGATTTAGAGAATGAAGCATGAATGCCAATTGAATCTTCTAGTGTCTCATCAATAGAGTTATTGTCTTGCAAAAGTTTAGAGTTTATGGAGATGGTATTGTGTAAAACACTTTCCAGATGGCTTGGTGAGATGTTTACCTCTTTTTCCTTGGTAAGGTGTGTATCTTTATTTGCAAACCTGTAGCACTTGCATTTATCTGCAATTTGTTTTGTTTTATAAATGGGTGACTTGTTACAATCGTGAGTTTCTTCTGTGTTCTCACTGAAAACTGATGCTGAAGATTCTAATTTTAGGTGCACTTTTTTGGAAAAAGAAAATGATACTCCTGTTCTGTGATTTGCATTGCTGAGATCTGAAGATGTTTGAGGTACCCGATTTCCAAACAAACAACGCCTGTCTGATTGTAATTGGTGTCGATTTGGCACGGTGGACCGCTGTTTATCGGAAATGATTCTGGGGAGATTTTTTCCTTTAAGGAGAAGAGCACTCTTCATGCATGATACCTTTCTGCCATTCTTAACAGGGAAAATTCCTTGCTGGAGTTGCTTTTCTATGGCTACCTTGGGGGCTTTGTATGCTGGTCCATTTCCAGAAACACTGTAAATACAATAATATTTAAATGATTAAGATACTAACTTTGGAATCATATTTACATATGAACATTTCATAGTGTTTCTAAGATGACTTATTTTACAATTTATGAGCTACATCTTCTAAAATACAACCTTTTGTTGTGCTTACATAGCTTAGCATAAATTTTACAGTGGCTATTTCTAAAATGAATTGTTTACATGTAGTATTTTGCAATTATCAAAAAGCAATAGCAAGTGAATATCTTATGCTAGTGCTTCTAAAGCATTTACATCACAATATATGTCCTACAGAATCTATCAATCTTAGGAATACAGATTTAACATTATTTCACTAATAGTTTTCCGATCAGTGCATTCACATTAAATAAGAAATTAAATAGAATTAAAAGTCACTTTAAAAATATAAAAATATTTTTTAAATTTGCTTTTATGTATTAGTTCTAACATTTTATAATGTTTAGTTCCTCGGTTTTAAAATTCCCTCATATTCACTTACCTTTGAAACACAGTGATAAGTTCTTTCTTTATGACTTGTCAGTAATTTGACTAATTATAATAAATGCATAATAAAATAAGAGATATGTACAATCTATCTAAATGTCTTCAATGATTTTGAAATCTTTTCCTTTGCTTCTTACTCACCAAAATATTTTTTCTACCATTTCTGTATTATATGTTTTATGTTTTGAAGGTCCTAAAAGGTTATTTGTTCTACTAAGCTTCATTAGCAATTCATACAGAAGACTGAAAATATCAACATATATGAGATAAAATTCTTTAGATTAAAATTATATGCCCTTTAACAGTCTATCTATATAACCTCTACTATAAAAAGGCTTCACTGGAAAGAAGACAACACAAATCACATCATTTTTATTATTGTTTGCTTTGAACTGGCATTATTTTCCTTTTTCTTGTTCCATATGCTTGGATGTGTTTGTTTGCTTATTTCTAATTTTGATTTTTATTTTACTTTCATCTAGTCATTTGTTGCTTGAATATAAAATTCTAAGCCAACTGATATCTCTTCCATATGTTGCTCAAATTCTAATGTAGAGTAGTGCTTTCTGAGTCCTTGTCTAACAAATTCCTGTTGGTTTCTTTTACCCATTCTTTGGCAAATCAGCATAGAATTCAAGAGTCACAAAGTACAAATTTCATGTACTTTGCTTCATTGTCTCTAGATGTATAATATTACAGACATACTGAATTAACCTCCCTTTATTTATCTTTGAGATGAATCTGCTTGTGTGCCTGTATGCTTTTCCCTTTGTATAAAGTGTAAAAATATACATACATATAATTTATTAGATTTGTTACATAAAGAGTATATATATTAATATGTATATATATGTATGTATAAAATTTTAACAGAACATAGTTACAGGTTGATTAATTTGGGTGAATTTTTACTAGTAGTTCTTGGGCACTTTGAATTTAACTTTCTTCAGTTCAGATACATTTTTTTTCCTCGATTTATCTGATTATTGCTTCCTTTGGAATTTATGTTTTAAAATCATTGGTTCTCCTGAATATATCCTTTAGGTATTGATATTTATCTCAGTACTTGACTCTGTCTTAAGTCTTTTTCTATAGTTCAGGGAGAATTTCTTTGATTTAATTTCTATTTTACTGACTCAATTTTTTTACAATATTCAATCTGTTTATAAATTATGACCATAAGGATTTTAACTTGCAAACAATAATTTTAGCCACTATTTAGTTTTTAATGATTTTAGAATGTCTCCTTTTCATGAATGTCATTTTAGAATGTCTCCTCTTCATGAATGGTTGTAATTTTAGAATTACAGAGTTCCTTTAAATCTTGTAAAAAACTAAATTTAGAAGTTTTTAAAAGCTGTATTCTCTTCCTTACAGTAACTCTTTCATAATGGAAATTTCTTATTCATCACATTAATCTCCTTTTTTTGAGTCATCTTTTTATGTTCATTAGGCATATTTAATAAAATGAATAGTGAGGAGCATTCTAAGATGGCATATAAGTTACTGAATGTTTCTTTCAAGCACAAAAGTAAATAAGGAGTGTAGAGACTTTATTACATTATTGGTCTTTGAAAGTGCCTCCAGCCTGTAGATAGAAGGAAGTGATCCAGAAACAGCTGCAGCATTCAACTTTGCCTTGGTACCAAAGAGATTATTTCCCATATTTGTAGCCACCATTTGGATTAAGTAGGAACTATACTTCTGGATTAAGTTAACCTTCTCCAGAAGCTTCAATCAATCTGACATTATCACCTGTATGAAACTCATACAGGTTGAAATTATTCCACAAGTCTAGTGTATGGATACTATTGTTTTTCCTTTCCCAATTCCATTATTATGCAGTGATTTTAGTATCTATTATATCATGTTATATGTATTATATATATCCTTTTCTTAATAATAATTTTGCTGATCATCCTGACACTATTTTATTCATTTTCTTGCTTTACGCTAATCTAAATGTTCTTTTCTGTACTGCTATTTTATTTTACCATTTAGCTCTCTAATGTGCAAGCTTCTTCCTTTTACATTACTTTAAATATTTTAAAATTTCTTTGCTCTTATTGTTTTTGTAATATACTGTTCTCTAGCTTCTTGTTCTTCATTCTAGTTCTCATTTTGCAATTTAAATTGCATTTATAATTATAGATTTTTCACAAGTTTTAACATTTTGTCCTTATTGTTAATCTTTGATACTTCTTACTTTTATTCTTTAAACTTTTTATCTTGTTGCTTTATAAACTTTAATTTGCTTTTTCTTAAATCAAAGTTATTCTTATTATTTTGGAAAACCCTGTTTTTATCTTTGTGGGGTTTTAAATTCTACTATTTTAATACAAGTCTATGTATTATAACATTATTATAGCTTTAACTTTTTCTAGGTTTATTCAGATATAACTGGAAAATAAAAATTTTATATATTCAAGGTACACAATGTGATCATTTGATGTAGGCATACAAATTAATTTGTACATCTATCATACACGTAGTTACCATTTTGTGTGAGATAAGGACACCAGATTCACTCTCTTGGCAAATTTCAAGTAAACAATATAGTATTATTAGCGAAGGTAATCATGCTCTACATTAGATCCTCAAAACTTATTCATCTTACATCTGAAAGTTTATAAACTTTGAACAATACCTTCAAATTTCTCCCACCAGCCATCCCCTGGAAACCACATTTGCATTCTCAATGAAGCTTCAATTTTTATAGTTTTCTCCACATTTAATGTTTCCCTCACTTCTTTGGAACTTTCTTTAGTTTTTAAAATATTTTCTTACTTATATTAAAATAATGGTTAATAAAATGTCTGTGGAATTTGGCTTTTAATTCTTATTGATTGATTATCCATTCAAATTGTTCTCCAAAAATTCTAATACTCTGCAGCTTAACGAATGCACAATTTTATTCTCTCCTGTTCAAAAAGCATCCTTTCCAAACAGAAAAACATATCAAAACAACATGATTTTTTAAAATGGTGTCATTTTTTGATGTTCCATTTTCCAGCTCTTATATGAAAAACTTCATAAATATAAGAGCTAGATAATGTGGAACATTAAGAAATGACACCATTTAAAGAATTCACAGTCTCAGAATCAGTGGCCCTAAAATTTTTCAATTTTGGAAAAATTTTAATATTAAGATGTACTTAAACTTATATATATAAGAAGTTCACATACAGAGAGTGACTATCCCCTCATCCCCATATAATAACTGATATTGCTGAGGAAACAGGTTGGCTGGAACTAGTTAAGAGACGGTCAAATTTGATGACCCTTTATAAGATCTATTACTATTTTTCTTGCCATCATTTTACGCACTACCAGTAAATTCACCTCTCTTCTCCCAAAGGGTCACGGAAGAATTTTGTTACCTGGATCATACTATTCAGAAACCCTCATTATGAGGAAAAAGGACAAAGAAAGATTGTCTGGGAGAAGAGTAATGCCAATGATTTTTTCTTTTTCTTTTATTTTTAACTTTCACTTGTCAATTCACCTACCAAAATAAAGTATTTGTTAAGTGACTTTCCTTCAGCCATGAGGCTATTTAAGCAGAGAGAGCAATTGGCTAGGAGGCAGGTGATGGGTAGTAGAAGATAAAAAAATATTTTCCTAGTTTCATGCTCTGTATCTAGAAAGCTGAACACTTGCCTTTTCGCTAGCAATATGAGCACATTGTGACCCAGAGAGCTTGCCTATTTTATCAAATCACCAAAAGGAGTGGTTAGGTTTGTGATTGTTTAGTGAATAAGGCTTACAGAGGGACAGCTGAAACTTAATAGAGTGGACCTTTTTATTTGGAAGAAACTTAATGGGTAGCTCTGGCAAACTTAGAACTTCTAAACAAACCATCATCATCATCACCATCATTATCATCATCACCATCACCATTACCACCGCCATCAGCAAGCCACCTCTGATTTTTTGTTATTTACGCCAGAGGAAAATATAGAATGGGTGAGTAGAAATGTAGAAGTGTGACAACTTTCATAATAACAAACAACCAAAATTATATTTATTAAGACTATTTAGATTTGCTGTTGTGGCCTTAAGGGACCTATCTAAAGATGTCTATTTATGGTCGAAATTGTACCATTTGTTACGATCTGATTTACTGTGTCTCATCATTAATCACTCCAGGAATTGACTCTTTCCCTAGATTGTTTCCTGCATGCTGCCCTAACAACAATAGAACTTTTCCTTCTAAGTCCTATTTTGGCAAGGACTGTCTGAGTTCTCAATGACAATATGTTTGAACAACATACTGTAAGTCCCTCATTGTGTTGACTGTAGAAAGCTCAGTAGCAAATGTATATGTTGCTTCTAGCATTGTATAAGACCCCAGACCATGTATTTTTATATTAACCTTACTTCTGACTACGTGTTGTATCTTTATTTTGTCTTCATACTAAATTTCTCATTTATTTTTAATATGATTTTTATGTATTTTCATAAATTAGATTATTTTAAGAGTTACAAATACATAAATACATGCAAGTTGAATATTAATTGTATTTTTACTCATAATTGGTCCTACAAAAATAAGTGTTTCCTTAAAATTACCTTTTAAGTCTAATATTTTGTGGTAACTAATTGAGCTACTCACTCCTGTTTATTACATATTACTTTCCATTTAAGCAACAGGGGTTTAAATTCTGGCACAGAGGCATAAATTTCACAATTCACTGGGTTGCTGTCAAACACATTAATTAGCTACATTAGTGTTTTACATTATGATTCATAGGCACACAAATCACAATCTGCAAATTTAATTGCATTCCAGGTAACAACTTTGAAACATCCAGTGGTTCCAAGCTTTTGTAAAACTGCTATTTTTCAGCTACAAACATGTATCAGTATAAAGCTTGTTATATTATAATTATCAATTTAAATGGCACTGTGTGGTAAACTTAACTGCATTAATTACATCTTGTTTGTCAGCCAGACAATGATCGTGTTATTTATACTCGACTCAGGTATGTATAGGGAAATGTTCAGAAGACGTATTTTCCACCCCCTAAGATGTATTGTTAATTATGGTTTTTAAAAGTATTATTATAAAATTTAGAACATATATTAAGAAGTGATATTAATCCATTTATTCAACTGGATAGAATAAATGCTAATGTATTTGAATTATTCTGGGATAATTTCATTATAGGGTACATTAAATTAACAATATTAGGAAAGAAAAATATCAAAGGCCAAAAGTAATTAATTTATGTATGTTTAACTATATTTGCCTTTCAGACATATCTGTTAGTTAGTTATTATTTGTTTACATTGTTACAGAAGATTTGCCTTTAAAATTTCCCAATAGATTTTGAAGAGAGTTTTGAACCATTCCAGACACCTTTAATTCTTACCATTCAGATTGCTGCCTTAACTCAGCCAGTTGATGGAGTCGTTTAAGTGCTTTTTCTTGTTTCTTCTCATCTTTCCATGACTTAGAAGCTACATTCCGAGCAAATTCCCTTTGCTTTAATTCTTTCAGTCTCTGTGGAAAAAGAAGAAAAACCAAAAAGGTACTATAAATAAATAATATATTCTTTTCCATCCACAAGGCTCCATATTATTCTTTATCCTAAGTGCGGAGGTGACTTTCTGGACAGAAAGAGTAAAAGTATCTTCTCCATTGTTGCTATTCTCTGCTCCAAGACACATTTAGCAGATAAATGTAGTTGTCAACCAGGTTATTTTTCCAAGCTTGTCACAGTCACTGCAAGAATGTGCTGCAAAGCTGGGCCCCAGGCCTTGCTGGTATCACTCTGGCTATGCAACTATAATAATCTGTGTGCCTATAAAAACACAAATGGGAAAAATATGCAATATATGAATGAGTATGAAGGGAGGCAGGTTATGAGATGCATGTTCCTCCACCCACCTGCCCCTCACTTGTAAAATTGATTCTATTAAATACACTGGGTGGGATGAGCTTGTTTCAGGAAAGAGCATCTGTTACTGTGAAAGATTTAGTTCAAAGCTCTAAATGTGATTTTGAATTCTTTTTTTTTGGATGGAGATATTTATCAAATACATATTTCTATATTGTATCCAGGAAGACAGAAAGAAAATGAGTCAGGGATACTCAGAATAGAGGCATGGCCCTGCTTAACTTAAATTCACCCACCACTTATTTTAATTAATATTTTCTCTAAAACAATTGACTTAGATGCAAGTAAGACCTCTTCTTTAGAATCCGCCAGTAAGCACAGCTAACGATATTGAATGAACTGAGAAACAGCCAAAATCAAATGAACCTCTTGAAGTTTAGGGCTTAATCCTGAATTGGAAGTGTATTTAAAGATTATCCTCTTAACTTATACCAAGTGATTTTAAACAGTCTAAAATATGTATCTGTTGAAATTATTTTCATTTCCCATATTAAGTATAGAGAAAACTACATAGTTATCATGTGAGGTAATAATACTGTAGCTGACTGTTACTCAGAGCAAGTGCCAAAACCTTTCATTAGCTTCATTCTTTAAAGGAAATATGCTCATGGTAGACAGTGGTCAGATAACTACATCTAAGCTAAGGATTTGAAGAAGAAGGCAGATCGGTCTTTCAAAGAGAGTATTCTGAGCACAAAGAACAAGAACCTCACAGAATTAGAAATAGCTACAGGGAGAACAGTGGACTCAACCTGAATTCAATTTTTGACAAATACTTCAAATCCTTCTAAAAATAGAAAATTTCAAGAAATATAATTATGCTCTATATGTTAGCAGAAAAAAGAAAAGGTCAATAGTTCTCTGGAAATTATAAAGAACAGATGATCTGAGCATTAAAGAGTGGATACCGTTGATCAGAAGACAGGAAGAAAGGCTTATGAAATCTTTATTGCTACGTACCCTGCTACTCACTTCCTCAGACCCTATGTACTTGAAAGCCTAGTTCTTAGAGTGAGCCCTTGTCTTACAAGCAAAGACCTTTTGGAAATTGTCCTACATGATTTAAGAACACACATAAACTATAGTTCAACTGTGTCAGAGAGAGAAAATTGCTATTTGGAAAAAAAAGAGAGAGGGTTTTTTAATACTCTGTTAGTACTGAATATAAATACTCCATATTATATTTATTTAATATTAGGTATTACCAGCACACAAAACTTGTATAATGCAGAGGAGGAAATTGATTCATTTACTCACAGCAATTGACACTTGACTCATTTTTGGAATCATGTTTGAAAATTTGGGGTACTTCTGTTTCTTTTATTAGCCTTCTAGATTCCAGAACTATACTTTTATTTTTGAGTTATAGAAATGATTGAGAATTCTGTATTGCTTATCTAACAATAAATATTATTAATTGCTACTATGTTAATCCTTATTCTTACTATGAAATGGAAAAATATACAAATCAACAAATCAATTTTTTCCCTTAAAGGAAGACAGACAAGTGGTTACACTTCTATAAGATAGAGTGGAGTTTCTTAACAAGGGTGCATACAATGTGCTTTGGAAATATACAGGAATAGTAGAAGATTAATTGTGTTTAGGAAGTTTGCAAAGTTAAAATGTTTTTAAGGAACACAGAAAACTGGAAGAAGAGATTTTGTTTAAAGACATCTAGTCACAAATTTGGTTTAGTCAGTTCTGAGTGCTCAAGTTTAAGCAGAGAAAAAAACACCAGATATCTGCCTCAAGTTTTCAGTGTACTGAACAATGCATCTGTGTGAGGAAACTGTTCCAGTTTAGGGGAAAAAAAATCATCTGAAAAAATGTAAGAAAAACAGTGTCTAGCATTCATATAAGGCCAGGAATAGTGGTTGTTTTCACTAACAAAACTGGAAAAAAAATAATAGGATGTTGAATAGATAATTCAGAAAAGTCATGCTTCAGTAGAGAATAATTAGTCATAGATTGAGCACTACTTTGGAGTTGCTTAAAAAAATCATAAAAGCAAGAAATAAAAGTATAAAACTGACTCCAAGTAACTTAACTGAATCATAGTACTAAACACTAGGATATGTATTGCAATACAAAAAAAAATGAGAAAAATTAATATCTTGCATCCAAACAAATATTATCAGGATATAATAGCAGTTGAAACTGGTCTGTAAGTTAAAGAAAAATATACTATAAACTCTACAGCAGCCATTAAAATGATAAAGTGTTTTAGCTAGGAGGACAACAAAGGAGATAAAAGAACATCATTAAATGGACTTAGTGCAAGAAAATGCAAAAAAAAAAAAAAAAAAAAAAAAAAAAAAAGGTAGACCGGACAATTATAAAATAAATAGCAAGATAATAAATCAAATCTAAACATAATAATAATATTAAATGTAAATGGTCTAAATACAATAATACTCTAAATACAGTTAGAGTATTATTTGGATAAAAATGTGAGTTCATCTCTGTTGACCACACAAACAAGCTTTTTTAAAAATGAGGACAAATGAGTTAAAAGAAAAGAATGTAAGAACATATATTATGTCAACACGAGGCAAAAGAAAGCTAGGGGGGCCATATCACTGTAAGACAGATTAAATCTCAGAGCAAAGATATTTTACCAGGAATAAGGAAGGTTTCTTCACAATGATAACAGAGCATTAAAATACACAAAGCAAAAATGGATACCTACCTCATGGAGGAAATAAATGGACAATTATTAAAGAATGTATCAATGCCTTGCTATTAAACATCAACAAAATACTAATTGCAAATCCAATACTTATGGAAAACGTTACACCAAAGTGATTGTATCTCTTATAAAAGACCCTTCCAAAAGTGTATTTGTCTGATGAAAAGAGGACTATCAATCACTGGACAAATGGGGAGGATTTCTAAGAATCCAGAGGCCAAAATTTGCCAGCCTCATGTTTTGGCTTAGCCCAAATTTCTATTTTTCTCCGCTTGTTCTGACAAGAACTCATTTATTTCAGCCATGGCACATACAATGATTGTCAGTAACCTTCCTCCATTTAAAGAGAACGTAATCCATTTGGGAAGAAAAATGTTCTTTGAGGGTGTGTAATTAATCAGCTCTTACTGAGAACAGACAGCACATGGCATACATATTTCAGAAAAAAAATGCTACTTTACACGTTTACAAATAATAATGGGAAAACAAATACGGTATTGTGCAAAGTAGGTGGTAAAGAGTGAATCCGCTTCATTACCGTACAGTCTAGGTAATAAAGAGGTAGCATAGGTAAGATTAGAACAATACCTTGCATTCTTATCCTTTAATGATATAGGTAGATGGCCATAAAGAAAACTAAGCAACACAATTATGATACAAGTGTGTTGTATTATTAAATACATTTTTGCATCTATTTAAAAGGATCACATTATTAATTTCCGTTTATGTAGTGAATAACTTCTATTTGTTTTATTGTGTTAAACTTCACATTCATAGGATGAATATTGCTTGTTTTTTATATTAACATTTTGAAATATTGATGGATTTGAGTTGCTAACTCAAATTCATTATGAACTTTGCATCTATGTTCATGTGTGATATTGGCCTGTATTATCTTTCAAAGTCCTTGTGTCATTCCAGTGTGGTTTTAGTCAATTCAGATTGCTATAACAGAATACCATAGACTGGGTGGCTTAGCTAACAAACATTGAATTCTAACAGTTCTGAAAGCTGGGAAGTTCAAGATCAAGGTGCCTACAGACAGATCCAGTGTCTAGTTATGAAATTCTTCCTGGTTTGTAGATGGCCATCTTCTTGTTATATCCTCACATGGCCTAGGCCAGAGAGAAGAGGCAAGCTCTCTTGTCTTATTTGTAAGGGCACTAATCCCACTCACGAAGGCTGCACCCTCATGTCCAGTCACCTCCCAAAGAGTCTACTTACTTCCTAATGCTATTATATTGGGGGTTGAGGGAACATAAACTTAAGTCTATAAGTACCATGGTAACAATGGCCTCATAAAATGAGTTGGAAAATGTTTTATCCTCTATTTTCTAAAAGACTGTGCATAAAATTAATATTACATATTCCTTAAATACTAGAGTCACCACTGAAGCCACGTTTTCCTGGAGTATTTTTTTCTGGTTGTTGTTGGAACTTGTTAAATCATGAATTCACTTTATGCAAGATATATAAGACAAAACAGAATTTTTATTCTTTTTTGAGTGAGTTTTGGTAATTTGTTTCTTTCAAGATTGTTTTACATTTTATTTAAATTAGCTTTTTTATTGTCAAAACATTGTTCCAAATATTTTCTTTTTATTCTTTTGATATTTGAAACATCTAATGCAATGTTACCTCATTTAAACCTGATATTGGCAATTTGTGTATTCTATATCATTCACCAGTCTTCCTAGTGATTATTGATTTTATTAATATTTTAAAGGAACCAGATATTATTTAGTAGTATGCTTTCAATAACATGTAAATATTCATACATTTTCTAGATATCTTATTGTTACCAATTTCTAATTTAATACTATTTTGGTCAGAGAATATATTCTGCATGATGTCAGGTCTTAGTTACATAAATGTTTTTAAGATAGTTGTAGAAATGTTTATAATGACTCAGCCTATGGTCTATCTTGACAAATATACCATGTGCACTTGAAAGCAGAAAATATTTATTATATTTGCTGTATTTCAAATTCTATAAATATCATTATGTCAAGTGGTGAACCGTTTTATCATGTATTACCTTATGGAAATTTTTGCCTACTTGTTTTATCAATTACTAGTGAAAAATAAAATTCTGCACTTATATCTTGTGATTGGTCCATAGTTCCCTTTGTTTCTGTCAGTCTTTACTATGTGTTTTTGGAAACTTTCTTGTCAGATGCATACATATTCAAGGATTTAGAATTGCTATATCTTGTTATACAGTTAACTTTTTAAAACTATGAAATATCCAACTTGTCATTTCAAAATACTCTTTCCTTTGAAATTCACTTTGTCTAATATTATTACTGTCGTATCTCTTTTCTTAGCATTGACATGGTATATCATTTTTTATTCATTTAATTTAAAATAGATTGTGTCTTTAAAGTGTATTTATTTTAAAAGCCATTTATTTGGATCTTGTGTTTTTATTCATTCAGGACTTTTTTCCTTTTAATTGAGCCATTTACTTTATTTACAGTTAATGTAATAATTTCAATATTTGTATTTGTGTATACCATCTGTATACTTAAAATACCATCTGTATATTTGGTGAATCAGCTCTTTTCTCTCTTTCCTATATGCTTTTGAGTGAATCAAACATTTGTGGAATTATATTTTATCTTTTCTATTGATTAGTTATGTCTACCTATGTTACTTTCATAGTTGCACTAGACATTAAAATATGCATCATAAAATTATTACAGTTTATGTTAAAATTCTATAATATGATCCACTTAAAATGATATTAATGTGTATTTTCAACTAATACTCTTCAATATGTCATGTTTTGGTGTCATATACTTCATTTCAGTATAATGGTAAACTATTTCTTATTATTTTACTTGATGCATTCAAAAATCATATGTTAATAATACTTTTAAAGGAACCTTTATATTTCCTAACATATTTACTCTGTCTTGTTTTATTTATACATTTCTGTATGACTTCTTCATCTTACCTACTTTTAAGGAAACATATTTTTTGGATATGTATTTCTAGTTTCTTTTTTAATTGAAGTACTTTAAAAAGATCATTTAGTTGCATGCTTTTTCTGAAATGTCTGCTATCTTCTTATTATTGTTCTCTTGTATGTAAAGTTTCTTTTTTATCCCCTTGGTTGGATTAAATATTTTCTCTTTATTTTTCATAAGTTGACTATGATGTACCTTGGCATGTTTTTCATTGTATCTGTCCTTTTAGGGATACTCTGAGCTTCTGGAATCTGTAGTTTTGTATCTTTTATTAATTTTAGCAAATCCTCAAATAGTATCTTTTCAGATTTTTTCTACCTCATGCTCTCTTATCCTCCTTGCACTCCAATAGTGTATATGCTAAATGAGTTTATATTGTGCTAAATATCACAAATGCTCCATTACAGTTTTTTTGCCACTGATTTTTTTTTTGTGCGTTTTTATTTAATTAAGTTATAAGCATGGATTCAAGTTCATTGATTATTTCCTCTTCTATATCCAATCAGCAATAAGACTATCAGAAAATTTTTTAATCTTTGATACCATGTTTTTAGTTTCTAGCATTTTTTATTCTTTTTTATTGTACTACTTTAAAACTTTTTCATTTTTAATGTATATCATTACTTTTTCCACTAAATCCTTTAACATATTATTATTTGTTAAAGTTTCTGATAATTCCAACATCTAGGCCATTGGTTTTTATTTATTCATTCATTTATTTATACTTTAAGTTCTGGGGTACATGTGCAGAATGTGTAGTTTTGTTACACAGATATACACATGCTATGGTAGTTTGCTGCACGCATCAACCCATCACCTACATTAGGTATTTCCCTAATGCTGTCCCTCCCCTAGACCCCCACCCCATTTCTGAATCTAGTTGTATTGAATATTATACCTCTTGATGATGAGTAATATTTTCTTGACTTATATGTGCCAAATAATTTTTAATCAAATTCTGAACATTGTTTGTAGATGAACAGTATAGATCACTGCATAAAATATTTATACCCAGAAACAGACATGCTTCTTTTTCTGTGAGCCCTCAAGTACGAGTGTTGGGCAAACCCAATCTCTACTTGAGCTGCATTTGGTCTTTGTTGCTTTATTTAAATTCAGTCTCCACAGCCTTCAAGTACATTATTTGCATATAGACACTATCTTATCATTAGTCCTGTACCCTAATACTTCGGCTGGCCCCGTGTGCCTGCACCACAGAAGGACTTTCTATCAGTATTCTTCTTCTATCTCAGAAGTACATTGCTAATACGTAGTACTTGCTAAAAGGCCTAGAGTGTGTGTTTGTGAGAAGTTTTGTTTCAATGAGCATGTTTTCACGCTTAAACAGGCTCTGTGCACCTGTGACGTGGGCACAGGAGTAGAGCTCTATCTTTCTCAGTGCTCTTGTCTACCAGTGGCAGACAGCTGCCTCTTGCTACTCTGTGAAGTTCCCTGTGTGGGAGGGGTTTTCAGTTTCCCATAGGTTTTTGGATAAGGGATTTTGAGTTTGTGGTTTTATAATGCCAATATTAATCATAAAACATTTATTATTGATAGTGAATAGTGTGACTATAACAGTATTTATGGTAAAGGAGAAGTTGTGTAACCCAAAATTCCCTTAATTTTTTACATTAATTAATTACTTATGTATTTTTGAGATGGAGTCTTGCTCTATCACCCAGGCTGGAATGCAGTGGCACCATCTCAGCTCACTAAAACCTCTGCCTCCGGGTTCAAGCAATTCTCCTGCCTCAGTCTCCCAGGTAGCTGGGATTACAGGTGCTCGCCACCATACCCAGTTAATTTTTGTATTTTCAGTAGACACAGGGTTTCACCATGTTGGCTACGCTGATCTCAAACTCCTGACCTCAGGTGATCTGCTCACCTTGACCTCTCAAAGTGCTGGGATTATAGGTGTGAGCCATCGCGCTTGGTCAAAATTGCCTTTATATTGACAAAACTGCCTTGTTTAACTTGTAATCATAAATACTATTCCATTAAAAAGGTACATCTTTTCTCCTTTTTGTCTTTTTGCTTGTGTGATCACTATTAGAAGTTAAAATGAGATAGCTCTTACATCATCAAAGGAAAAAAGCAAAAGAGAGAAAATCAACATGCCACAGTCCAGACAATTCCACATAGCACTGTTGCCCCAAGATTGTTTGCCTCCTCCTCTTTCCTTCCTATTAGCTCCCGCCACTCAAACTCCAAATTTCTTAGAATGTAGGTTCACCAAATGACAGAGCTTAGTTACAAGAGAAATAATTTATAATCAGTAGAAGTTAAGTTAAAAATACAAAACTGTGGAGAGAGCTGTCCTTCTCTTTTAATCACCATAAATGAGGTTTACTACTATTGAAGAGTGTTCTTTGACGACTGATCCCTGATCTAGGTCTTGGCTTTTTACATTGTTTCTGATTAAGATGTGATATAATTCTGTTGAATCTGCTACATAATACTTTTTGATGCTCTTCTCTTCAAATAGGTTATTTTCTTATTAGGAAAAAAATTTGTTGCATCCCTTGAATTAATGTTGAAGAAGTTTTGCATGCTCTAAAAGTTCATTTTATCTTTCCTTCACAATCTTGCTCTGGCTATACTGGTTGGCCAGAGCAGAGCAGCTGAGAGTTTCATGGGTGTACTGGTGATAATACGGGAGAATTGTGGCATATGGATCAGTACAGACTGGATGATACTTATGTACTTGAACTTTCCTGCCACCTCTTCAGCAGCTTTCTAATTATGTTGAGTGGTGACCTTGCAGAACTCTAAGTTCCTTTCCTCTAGTCTAGCCAGCTGCTCCTTTCAAAATGCGTCTTGTTTCTTTATCACTCCATCTGTCTTTTCCAGCTTCTTAGCCAGGTGCTTTGTCTTAGAATGTTCCTCCTTACTTGATATCCTCTCACATAGAATAGCTCTAGTTAACTGCTCATTGGGAGTAACCCTCATTTAGTCCAGTTCTTTGCTTCACATTTAGTCATATTGGGTGCAGGCTCATATACATTTACACCCCAGAGGAAATCACTCTCAACTTTTGTGCTCTTTTCCCAGAAGCATACACTTCTTCCTAGTCATTGCAGACTTTACACCATGAGCATGTTTTCCACCCCTCCACTTAGTAACAGATGACTTCTGCCTCACGGTCAATGTATAATCCAGATTATAGGCAGGAGATAACATTTGTCTTCTTCTCTGTACAAGTTCTGGAATGTAAATAGAATTCTTGTCCCTCCCATAGTGGCTACTGACCTCCTACCTCACTCTCAGGCAGAATCTAAATCACAAGAAGACTTCTTTTGGCTTTTTTGTTTCAGCCTTAGTCTTAGTCCCTGTGTACCCATGCCCTGGAGTTGGGCTTTCTCAATAGTCCTGACCTCTCTCCATTGTAGGTAAAATTTCTCTGTACTTGCTGCTAGGCTGAAAGTAAAGGGAGTGTTTGCTGGCCCCTCTTTAAGTGACAAAAGATCTTTGCCTTTAAACTCATGCAGAATCCAGAATATGGGAGGGTTTTCCTTGTTTTTCCTTTTTCAAACTTAGGCAAACTTCTCCTGTCAGCAGTACAAAGGGTCTTTTTCATGCCTCTGTGCTTCTCAGAATCTTCATGAGCTCTCTTTTAAGTAAAGACCACATAAAAGAGTGGGCTGTGTGGATGAATGCAGACTTGCTTGTGGAAGGATTTCTTCTCAACTAGTCCATGATGGGCCGTTCATTTCATTAGCTTACATTGCAACCTCAGCTTTCTGATGGTTTTTATAAAATTTAGGTTTTGTGGAACACCTAGTGTGTTCTTGTTGTGATGGGAGGTGATCTTTTGTTGTGATTTTCCATAACCTAAGTGGAAGACTCAGCTTACATATCTTAATTTTCCTTCCTTTTTCTGTGCTTGTGGCTTTTCCCTTCATTTTTGCAATCTCCCAAAAAAGTGTGCACTGGCTTGTGGTCCAAGGGTTGGGGACCCCAGGTATATATTATGATAAAAGGAACCCTTTTACATTGGTCCACAAAATTTATAGGTTGACATTTTCTGATTAGATTCTGTCAACACTATGACTTAAATGCCAGGATGATGAAGGTTAGAGATAGCAGTACATTTAGGGAAATTGAAAAGAGGAAAATTCTACTAGAATTTTATTAGGGTTTAAGTATGCTGCCTCATAATGTTAGGAAGAAGACAGTTTCATTTTTATATTTCCCTTCAACATGTTAATCTTGCTAACCCACATCCAGAACCACCTTTGTTACACAGAGATCCACTGATTAAGAACATCTTAATGGGCATGAAGACCAACAGAATTAATATTAAGTCACATGCTTAGTTTTGTTTGGAAAATATTTTAATATTTTTGGTGATACCTACACACATACACACACACACACACACAAACACACACACCCAATTGTACAGAGGTATTTCTTATTTTTGGTTCCACATAATTCCTACAATGCAGATAATAAATACAAGTTAGCCAGTTCTACTAGGAATTTTAGTGTTTTCACAAGACAAAGAAATTATCATTATATAGCACATATTTTTATCAATGATGATCAGGCCCCAGTTAATTTCCCAAATTGATAAAATTCTGCTATAGCAGGATCAATTGGTAAGTCTTCTGACTTTAGATAACTTGACATGATCATCTGTGTATGTGTGTTTGTGTGTGTGTGTATTTAGAGCCATGTGTCTATTCAGACACTTTTTTAGCAGTGACTCATTTAAAAGAATGATGAGACTGTTTTCACTATCAAGATGACAAAACCCCATCAGAGCTAAATTTTCTGTTAAAATCAATAAAATCAATGTATATAATATAAAAATCAATAATATATAATAAGCACAAAACTAAAACAATGCTATATTTAATTATTATCTTCTCTTCTTGGATGTACCAATATTTTAAAAAGAAAAGCTTACTAACTTCAGATTCCTAAACTGCTTAGCATCTATAATCAAATACAGAGGTATAATTCATACATAATCATTTATAAACTTTTTCAAAAATTACTAGAACAATAATCACTTGCTTACCTTGATATGGTTTGGATCTGTGTCAACCCAAATCTCATGTTGAACTATAATCCCCAGTGGTGGAGCTGGGGCCTGGTGTGAAGTGATTGCATTTTGGGGGCAGTTCCTCATGAATGGCTTAGAACCATCAACTTGGTGCCATCCTCATGATAGTGAGTGAGTTCTCATGAGACATGATTGTATAAAAGTATGTAGCACCTCCACCCATCTCCTTGCTTTCCGCTCTCACCATGTGACATGCCTGCTCCCCATTCACCTTCTACAATGATTGTAAGTTTCCTGAGGCTGCCCCAGAAGCCAAGCTGATGCCAGCATCAGTAGGAACTTGGTGAACAGGTTAGAGCAGTTAAGAGCTTGAAGTTTTCTGGAAGTGGAAGTGAGGAAGACAGAGAGCAGCAACTAACAATAGGGAGAATAAAACAAAGTATTTCCAGAGTTATTTGGACAGGAGACAAGACAGTATAAGTATTAAGAAAACCATCCCAAATCAGGTAGATCCGAGTTTATATTTTGTTTCTGTCACTTACTAACTTTGAGACTCTTGCAAAGTTACTCAATTTTCTCTAGATTTAGTTACATATTTGTAACTTAGCAAACTATCAGTATCTACCTTGTGGAATTATTGGGATTACTATTTAAGTGTGGAAAGGTAAATGGTTTAGCATAGCACCTGATATATAGCAAATGCTCAGTATGTATGAACTATAATCATGTTAAAATATAAGGAATGGTCAGATTTTATGGAACTTTGTGAAGCAGGATGTGCGAAGAATGCTCGATTCAACCAGCAGTGGGTTTCCATTGAGAGTATTTAATTCATGTTCTTATTGAAAGCAGACTGTTTGAGTGGCTTTCATCTGGACAGTATGACTGGTAGGTGTAGTTTTCTTTTGCAAAGGAGAAGTCAAAAAAAGGAAGCATGTTGGGCATACTTCTACCTTGTCACACTTTAGATTTGAGCCTAAGAATTTAAGGTTGTCAATTGTCTATCATCAATTTTATATAAGAAATGGTCTTTCTTGTCTTAAATAATTTATGTTTTTAATCCAAACATCTATAATTTCCATAAATTGAAGATTACATGTCACTATTTTTTTTTTTAATTTATTTATTATTATTAAACTTCAAGTTGTAGGGTACATGTGCACAACGTGCAGGTTTGCTACATATGTATACTTGTGCCATGTTGGTGTGCTGCACCCATCAACTCGTCATTTACATCAGGTATAACTCCCAATGCAATCCCTCCACCCTCCCCCCTCCCCATGATAGGCCCCGGTGTGTGATGTTCCCCTTCCCGAGTCCAAGTGATCTCATTGTTCAGTTCCCACCTACGAGTGAGAACATGCGGTGTTTGGTTTTCTGTTCTTGTGATAGTTTACTAAGAATGATGGTTTCCAGCTGCATCCATGTCCCTACAAAGGACACAAATTCATCCTTTTTTATGGCTGCATAGTATTCCATGGTGTATATGTGCCACATTTTCTTAATCCAATCTGTCACTGATGGACATTTGGGTTGATTCCAAGTCTTTGCTATTGTGAATAGTGCTGCAATAAACATACGTGTGCATGTGTCCTTATAGCAGCATAATTTATAATCCTTTGGGTATATACCCAGTAATGGGATGGCTGGGTCATATGGTACATCTAGTTCTAGATCCTTGAGGAATCGCCATACTGTTTTCCATAATGGTTGAACTAGTTTACAATCCCACCAACAGTGTAAAAGTGTTCCTATTTCTCCACATGTCACTATTGAGTAAAATTATAAACTATGAATTAAAATGTGATTTGTTGTCAGGATTTTCTTTGATAAATTTTATTTGAATTGTGCTGTTGGGTATTAATACCATACAAAATTGATATTAATCAGAGAAGAGGGAAAAACTGGATTTCTTATGTTTCCTAGAGGGAAGTAGGGAAAAACAGGTATGTAAAGTAAAAGACATGTCTAAACATCTAATTCACGTCCCTGGATATTTTAAAGGGACTTAAAGAGAAATGACAAAGCAGATAGGTTTCATAGTTCCAGAGAGTAGTTACCTTCCATAACCTCTACCCAGATGAAAAACAATGCAATAAAGGACAGTTGCAGAGGTCAAGGAAAAGAAAGGGAAGGTGGTCTTCACATAGCCTCTCCACTTTTCACAATGCATTTGATTTTCTCTCAGCAAGAGGTAAACTAAAACTTATAGAAACATATTTGTAAAAATACATTTATGAAGTATTTGCAATTTAATTTTCTTCTTGAGTTCATGTTAAAAGCACAAACTAAACAATCTTTATTTCCCTACCTGCCAGCAAGAATGCTTTGCATGTGTATTGCAAGCAGATTTCAGCTGTGAATATATAAGTGAAGAATCAAATTGATCAGGCCAGTAAGTCTCTATGTGTTAGGAATAGTAATATTCTCAATATCATTGCTTACCAGTCCAAACATGCATGTAAACATCTGCATATCCCAGTAACCACATTCTTTCAACTTCACTGAAGGAGAACGTGCATGTGAAGTGAATTCACTCAAGTGTGTCTACTTTTTTCTCTTTTAAATAGAATAACTCCTTCCATCTCTGCACTTTTCATCTATAGATCCCAGGATAATTTCCATGTGTTAATGTTTTTCTTTACTTCAGAGTAAAACCCCAAGGCAAAAGGTCAAAATTATTAACCTAATTTTAAAGATGAAGAAACAAACACATAGAAGTTTAAGTGACTTGATCCACACCAAATGAGAGACCAGAAAAAGGACTGGGACTTGAAAACAATATCTAATCTTCCTAAGAGTATGGAAAAATAAGCAGAGTTTATGCAGAATCCTGGATATTTATAACAGTGTCATTTTGTGTATTTAAAAGTCTAGCCTGTTCCAAAATACTGCTCATTGTTTGAAAATGTTTTTATCAAATGATTTGGAAGACATTTACAGATCACTGACAATAATCTAGAACAGAGTAAGTTGTAATTTGAATAATCCTACAATCAAAATAAAAGAATTAAATTCTATTAAAAAGTCTACTATTTCCCAGATGAATTTTCATGATTAAAATGGGACTTTCTTTATTTTCTGCTTCTTTTAATATAATCTTTTTTTTTTTTTCCTTTTCTTTTCTTGATAAGGTGTTGCTATGTTACCCAGGATGGCCTCAGGCAATCCTCCTTCTTCAGCCTTCCTAGTAGCTAGGACTACAGGCATGCATCACAGCACTTAGCTACATTCCATTATTTTTTATGTGTTCTGGTTGCAATACAAACACATAGTGAAATGGGCTAAAATATTTTTAAAAGATCTCCCATGTTAGACGTTACAGTTTGGGCTACTAACCGGGAAGAGTTTCCTGACATTGCTGGAATAAATGCATCCAAGCATACTTTCTCTGATGTGACCCTAGCTTTAAGGACCAATTGTGCCAGAAGCAAGCTAAAACAATGAGTGAGAAGAAATTACTCTGGGTGTGAACACCGTAATCCTCTTCCTTGGAAGTGTTGAGTTAAATTGGTTATAATAATTCCTGGAGGATTCTTTTGGCATGTGCTAGAATACGAATTGCTGAATGCTATGTTTAATTGCTGATGGTCAGCCATTTCTGCTTGGACAATCAGGACATAAAGATTTCTTGTCAGAGTTTAACTGGCTGAGCCCAGTGTTCTGGAGAGATACAGCCAGGCCTACAGATACTGCTGTTGGTTTACATGTTAGTTTGAGGATATTTCTAGATTTTAGGACAAGCTGAAAACGTGGTGTGTGAAAGAGAAAAAGTTATTTATAACTCAGGGTGGACTAGGGTCACCTCCCTGGCTGAGGGAGTGGCATATGGTAAAGTGTTGAAGGTATGTGCCCCAGGCAAGCCACACCATTTCTTTTCAAGGCCAAGGATCATCTGAGAAATTCTCAAATGGCGAATGGGTAGCTCTAGTGTCCCACTACATCTGAGACATTACCCGGATCCTCTCATATTTTAGCTATTATGGCCAAGATCCAAGTCAGCTATGGTACAAAGCATGACCTTTTATCTGGTTTTAATTACAAGGTTTATTTAATTTCTACCCATGGCATACCCAAAGTTAAACTTCGTAGTGCCGTTATAACCCATATTATGTCAGACATGAATATAACCAATACTATATCAACATAAATATCTCTATTGATTACTGTTCTAAAATGCATTCCTAAGAAGTGCCTTGGTGATGAGTAAGAGGATAACTGCTTTTCCAACTGAGTTAGTAGTAGTAGTCACAGGACTTTTAATTGCCATGTTTATAGCATGATAAGAACATACATGTGATAGTGCAATAATATTAATTCCCATGAAGTATTTACAGAGAGTATGTTCAGGTTTGGAAATATCCAGCATTTCTGTAATGAACAAATAAGAATTCAGTAATGAAAGATTATGTCTTGAGTAAATATTTGATTAGACTAATATTTACTAATCAGGCTTCAGAAGAAATAATTTGGCATTCCATCACAGTCTATACCATGGAGAATAAATTCAATGTGAGAAAGAAAGGAAAGATTCTAGAACAGAAAAATTCAGACACTTTCTCATGCAACAGCATTTCAAACTTATCACCATTTCTTTGAGATGAAGTGGAGTGTGTTTGAATATTACGTATATTCTCTAGAGTCTAGTATATAATCCACCTTATAAATTCCTGACAGTTAATATTTGAAAAGTATTAGTCATTTTAACAAAGTATTCAAATACATTTCTCAGATCTCTGACTATCAGATATACTTCCAAGCATTAGAATGTAGAGTTAAGAGAATCAGTAAGGATATTTTTCTGTGTGAGATTCATTTGTACCTCTATTGCTTCAAGTCATGTGTGGACAAGACCAAGGTCTTAAGGGAATCTTTATTTATTTATTTGTAAAGATCAGGAGGATTAATCATGCTTCTTGTAGGAAAGAAACGCATTTGTACTAGGCCCCAAAAATTAAAAAAAAAATCTTAAGAGAATCCTTTGGCAAACCTCTGCCCTCCCAGATTGTGTGGTTCCTGACATGAAGCCATCTTTATCTGGCAGGCTGTTATCTGCTCTGCCGCAATCTTTCCCTGCTGTGCAACTCCTTCATGGTCACATCCTCCCTGCTCAGTTCATAAAAAGAACTTGACCTACTGCACTCTGACCTAGCTATCTAGCTGTTTTCTTAAAAGCAATGTCTTGTATTTCAGTACCTTGTACAACCTAACATTATATTGATTTTTAAGAGCTTTTTCAATTTCTACTTCATCCTCCCACTCTTTTATACTCTAGTTTAGGGTCAGCGATGCCTGCTGCTGAGAATATTGCAGACAGAAGTATTTAGTTTGAACATACCTGCAAAGTAAGAGCACCTTTGCACAAGGAAAAGGTTTTTGAAATTTCCTTAATTTCCTACCTAAATGTTCTGAAATAGAACTCTCTTTGAAAAAATTACTATTAAAATAGAAGCAGGAAGAGAAACATGAAATTAGACTCTGCTGTAAAATTGAATTTTGTATCATGTTACTCTTACATAAAATAAAGACAGTATTTTAAATCTAAAGATAGTATTGAGTTGACCTCTACGTATCAGAATCTTGGCTTCAGTAGCTTAATTAAATCAGGTTTCTTTTACTCCTAACCAAGAATCTATATTCAATCACACCATGATACTTACACCTCCTCAAGGGAGTCCACAGCTCAGTCTCCCCCCAGTTATCAGTTTCCTCCAACTTAAACATGTGGCTTTATCCTCAAGGTCACAATATGCCTGAGAAATGTCAAGCATCAGAAGTGCATTCCATGAAGGCAAAAAGAAGGGCTCAGAGCAAAAGCTGACTCTTTTATTTTTTCTGCCTTAAAAACAACAGCTTTTGAAAGTCAACCTGAGTAGACTTCCACTCTTACACCATTTGTTAGAAGAACTTCACATGCTATTGACATTTAAGTAAGAAATGTGATACATCCAGGTTTCTAGCTAGCTACATGGCCATCCCTCAAAATAAATCTGGGTTTTCTCCGTGAGGAGAGAGAGTGGAATGGACATTGATTAAGTGACCAACAGCGTCTGCCCTACTAAAATTATTAAATGTTGCCAAAAGGAAGGGTTACAGTTAGTCAGTTAGTGTTCAACCAAGCGTTCTGCTTCTTTTTTTTTGAGATGGGGTCTCACTCTGTCGCCCAGGCTGGAGTGCAGTGGCACGATCTCGGTTCACTGCAAACTCTCCCTCCAGGGTTCAAGAGATTCTTCTGCCTCAGCCTCCAGAGCAGCTGGGACTACAGGTGTGCGCCACCACACCTGACTAATTTTTGTATTTTTAGTAGAAACGGGGTTTCACCATATTGGCCATGCTGGTCTCCACTCCTGACCTTGTGATCCTCCCAAAGTGCTGGGATTATGGGAATGAGTCACCACGCTCGGCCTCTGCATATTCCCTCTTTCAAATCTAAAACTCCTCTCCACATACTTTAAGTCATTGAGCTGCGAAATAAAATATAGAGAAGTTTCTAGATCATTTTACTCCACATCTTTAATTACAAATTATAGTTCTCACTATGCAACCATAAAAATAAATGAAATCATGTCCTTTGCGGCAACACGGATGCAGCTGGAGGCCCTCATCCTAAGTGAATTAACACAGAAACGAAAGCCAAATGCCACATGTTCTGTTCTCACTTATAAGCAGGAGCTAAACATTGGGTACGCATGGACACAGAGCTGGAACAATAGACACTGGGGATTTCAAAAGGGGGAAGGAAGGGAGAGGGGCAAGGGTTAAATAACTACCTATCAAGTACTATGTTCACTGCTAGGATGATGGGATCATTAGAAGCCCAAACCTCAGCATCAGGTAATATATTCATGTAGCAAACCTGCACATGTACCCCCTGATACTAAAAGTTAAATAAATAATAAAATTACTAATTCTCTCAAAAAAGTTTTGAGATTAGTTTCTTCTTAGGCATGTTGTGTTACAGGTATGAGTCAGCAAACTAAGACCCATGGGCCAAATCTGACCTTCAGCCTGCTTTTGTAAATAAATACAAAAACAGTCACTTCTACTGTTTTACCTAAGGCTGCTTTCAGACTGTATTGGCAGAGTTGATTCCTTGCCACAGGAACTGTATGAGCTGCAAAACCAAAAATATTTACTATCTGAGCCTTTCCAAGATGTTTGCCAACACTGGGTCGAGAAACACCCCTGTTCTTGTTAGTTCAGGATGAGGGAGGTGGTTAGTTCCACATTTGTATACCTCATGGGATAATTTTCCTGAGAGTGATATCCATGTGAATGGAAAAGTAGAAAAGCAGATGGTGGTGAAAGAAAGAGGTAATTATATTTGGAGAAAAATATCAGTATTATTTAACTGACAGTGATATATTTGAGTCTCTAGAATGCAGAAATACCAGTGCATATAGGGAATAACTTAGAATTCCTGTTAGGATGTTGACTTAGCCTTTATATTCCCAACTTCCTTCAGGAGTCTAACTGAATCAAATTTGACTTTGTTATCAAAACAAGCCCTGAATATTCTGACTGAATAGGATCTCACAAAACTATTATATGCACAACTAATTTTCAGAACTCAAAAGAATGAATCATCTCTTATTTCATGCATTTCAGCATTTCACTAGTATTGCTCACAGAAAACAGCATGAGGCAGTTGAGAGATTCATGGTCTTTTCTAATGCCTTGCTTATTTTTGCATGAAGGTACTACAGAGCAAAGAAATAAGGAAAATATAGTTTTGTCAAGAATGTTCAAATACTCCAAGAGTAAGGAGCATTTTATCTGAAAAATACTCAAAAGACTCACTTTTTTTCTTGCAAGTGAAACTGATCAGAAGTCTTTTAAAAATATTTTCATTGTGTTTTTGTTTTTCAAAAGTATAACTCTATTTATTAAGCACATTTGGAAAACTCATGTCATATGTCTCATTACTAATAGCAAGAACCTTGGAATCTAAGGTTTTAGTTGAGTATATACTGGAGGAAAAAATGTGATTAGGCAATGCTCTGCAAGCATCTTTTCCTTTAAATGAACTCTTGAGTTATCTATGTTCCTAAATTAACTGGGTTGTATCTTTAGAGTGTAATTTCTTTTTAAATTTCTCATTTTCTGAACTATAAAAACAAATGTTTCTATAAGTTTATATTAGTTATTTTCTCAATAATTAGTGCCTCATGTAAAGGCAAATAACTTGACTGGAAATGTATTGTTTTTAAAATTAAAATTATTTGAATAAAACTTTATCCACATATATAGCTATTATTGCTCAAAAATAAGATTTTATATACTGTTTCTTTTAGTCAATGCAAAAACCTCTTGAAAAGATACTCTAAATGAATGAATTGCTTAGAATAAAATATATAATTTAAGTGGCAATATATTTCATAAATACATGGAAAGTGCTGCATGGTTCTAATATTGGCCATTCTCAGATTTTCCAGTAAAGTATGACATTTAAACAGAATATAAACATGTGTGCATTTATGCAAATTTTGAATGTTTATACAAAACTTGGATAGTGTTTAATTGACTTAATAATTTCATGAATGCAATTAACCACTTTAAAATATTATTTTAAAAGGATATTTTGGATTATGTCTATACTTTTTCTAATACTCTATGCACGGTTCCTTGTGTGCTTTATATCTTCAAATATTTATTATGTAAAACTTTTAGTTTGAAATGCAGAAGCACTAAGAAAGTTTCCTTAGCTTATTTTGACTTTTAAAAATAAAATAATGTTACTCATAAAGAAATTTAATGTAAACACTAGCGACTTCATGTTTTTCTTTCATTAAACCAAGTCATTATGTTTTTATGCAACCTAGTAGCCTTCAGTGTATGAAGAAACAAGCACATTCATTTACTCCTGGGAGTGTAAATGGATGCATGCAGTCCTTTTAGAGAGTAATTTGGCAACAGCAATTACATTTCTATATGTATCATGATCCTGATTCTTCAATTCCACGTCTAAAATGCATCTCACATATCATTACACGTCTGAACATTGGCTGTTCCTTGTAATAGTGATGGGACGAAGTTTAGTGGGGAAATGTCTGTATAATTCCTAAATCTGTGTTCTAAACTGCTACTGAAGTTGCCTGTGATTGCTTCTTTTGGGGAATGATATATAAGTTATAACCATTTCTATAAACTGTATTTTCTTCATTCATTTTTATGTGTCTCTTCCCTACCCTCGGTCCTAAAATTAGCTTAAATTAAAAAAGAAAGTCAACTACATCACTTTTGCTATTTTTGTTGCCTTCAGACATATTTGATTGTAGAGCAGAAATCATCAAACTCAGTGCTAAAATATCAGTGGCCCCCAAAATTTTCCTTTTCAAGGCCAGACTCACATAATTTCACAGCTTTCAATACTTCCAGAAAAAATAAAATAAAAGACATGATCAGTTGAGATGAAAATGTTTTAAGCAACTAAAATTTAAAATTCAATATTATGTGTCAAAGCAAAAATAATGATTGCAGGTGTTGAGTTTTAATAAGAGCAGAGTGAGATAAAGGCACAGTAATGCGTGGAATCCTTGACTTTGTGAAAACATCATGGGCCTCTTTCTATTTCCTTCTTTATGAAATATTTGACCTACTTTCACATTCAAATCTCAGAAAACTATTATGAAGTCACAACGATAATGGGATAAGATATTTTGTTAATATGATTATGTAATCTGTAATTCAAGTAAAAATCATCTTCTTTGACCTCTGAATTGTTTGCTGATTGGATACAAATTATGCTTGGAGATGAAATTTGTTTGGATAAGTCAGCTATCTGGTGCTACTTAATGGTGCTCTTTATATATACTTATTTTGTTTAGTCTATTTTAAAACAAAATCCCTAAGTTGTATTAACTACACTAA
Organism: Chlorocebus sabaeus; assembly: GCF_047675955.1. Taxonomy (NCBI): domain Eukaryota; kingdom Metazoa; phylum Chordata; class Mammalia; order Primates; family Cercopithecidae; genus Chlorocebus; species Chlorocebus sabaeus. Next base: position 63,592,448 of record NC_132924.1, read on the forward strand.
TTCAAAATTGGGACAATTATTACATCTATTAAAAATGATAATTTCAGAAAGCCATATACATTTTAATTTTCGTAAACAAAGCAATCTAACCTTTAGTAACTTTACACAATATCAGAATAAAAATGGCTACTGTGGAAAAACTACACATCTTTTTTCCATTCAATATAGATAGATGTAAAACTATGGATGAATAAATGTCATTGGATCTGCAAATTAATATGTGTATCAAAAAATATCCTCTTTCAAAAATTAATACCAGAAGTATAAGAAAAAAAAGAATTTACAAAATAATCTGCTGAAGATTGAGATTTTATCATCACAGGTTTTTATTTCCCTTGTGCATGTATAACATTTATGTTTATCACATTTATCATAATGATAAAAAATTGGAAACCATCCAGAATATTTCAACTATAGGAAATCCGTTATTCAAATTATAATGCAGTCGTTTAATAAAAGACATGCTGCAAACAACAACAACAACAAACTATGTTGAGGAAGAACACCGAATTACCTTGGAAATGGGCATCATGACAGAGATACTACTTACTCAAAATTACACCAGCGCCTTTTCGACTTCGTTAACACAATTTTTCTTTCAAACTATATGATGTAGTAATTTCTTGATCTCAGAAGTGCATGTGACCCTGATCTTGTCATGGTTATAATAAAATCCCACAATTTTGTCAAAAGAAAATCATTAATAGACTCTGTTTCCATGTTTAAATCAAGTTGACTGGTGGTCACTGTGTTCCTCCTTAACGTGTAACAAAATATTTCATAATAATAATGATATAAGAGCAAACATACAAAGCTAGGATGACTTCAAAGCGCCATGTACAAGGCATATTAAAAAGGCAAGTTCTTTATTCATATTAATCCCTTTAATTTTCACAAGAAAACTATGACATAAATGCTGTTATAAGTGGAGACACAGACACTTAGAGGCTAAACAGGCAGCCAGCCCATTCAGAGAGTGGCTCTAACCAGCTACGCTATGCTGTCTCTAATGCAAGTCTATCTTACATACCGAAGGAGAGAAAAATCTTTCTAGGTGAAAATATTTTATTCTTGTTTCAATTTCTAATTTTGTACTTCTTCTCAGAACTTTTTTTTTCTATTTTATAAACAGGAAAATGAGACCCAGGTAAGATTAAGACCATGTCTTTTGTCAAATGCTACTCTACAAATCAGTAGCCAGTGGGGACTTGGACTTAGATGAGAGGTCTGTGCTTTTAAAAGAAATCTATTAGCTGCTAAGTCTCTGGGGCTGACACTACATTGCCATGACATAGCTGAGTGCTTGAATTTGGCAGGTTCTCCTAAAATACAATCATTGTAATCTATTAAGAGATAAGTTTGAAGACAAACACTTTAACGACACTGAACTTCAATTCTGCTTTAGCTTTTTTAGCTAACAAAAATTTTCTTATGTCTAGACAGATAGACACACACACACACAGAGCCACACATCCTTTGCACTTCTATTTTACCATAGATACGATCCTTGTAATGTCAAAGACAAAATTGCACCAGATAAATTAAACAAGCAAGGAAAGCTTCATTCAAGACTATTGCAATAAAGGAGAGAGACTATTGAAATAGGGGAGAGGAATTGAACTCAACCCCATTGAACTCAGGCAAGTAATTTTTAAAGGCAGGAGTGAACTAATGGAAAAATACTGGAGGGTGTTTTGGGAGATGTCCATCAGTGAGATTAGGCCACCTGTGTTTGCCAACTGTCGCTTATTAAAGTTAGGTTCCTATGGTCCTACAGAGACTGGGACACAGTGATCCTATGTCCTTCCATGATTATATTTCAAAGGGGTGACTCCCAGGTCTTTGGGAAAGACATTTATGGATTATAAAATGTTTACATTTCAAAGAGGCAGATAAAGAATTTATAATTAAAAATTTTCATTAAAAAGTGCTCTAAAAAGGGAGGTCAAGTCAAGGTCCTATAGTCAGGAATAAACCTGTCTAAAGTTCACTTAAGCTGAGGGCAAATTAAGTCTGTCTTGGTTAGTAGAGCCTCGGAAAATATATGTGTACCAGCAGAAATAATTGAAAATGTTTCTTATCTCTGTTAGCAAAGATCCCTGTTAAAATATTGGAGTTTTCCCTTTCAATATTTATGCATCATTAATTTATAAATATAATTTTTGTCATAGATGAGGTTTTATAGTCTTTTTCATCTAATTCTTACTGAAGACAGGAAAAAAGTAAAATCAGACGAAAATCTGTCTGTGATGACTACTGTAATGAAATACCACCAATAGCCCACATGAATTGTAAGATTTTTATATGTCAGATATAATGCCAAACCTTTTGCTTAAATAGCTTGATTTATTTTTTCCCAAACTCTGTGAGTACTACTTGCATCTACATTCTGATGTTTAAGATAAGAAAATTGAGGCTAAGAGATGTCGGATAACTTGCTCAGAATTATAGAAGTAGCAATTAGTTTTACAGAATTTATTTGAGGTCCAAGCTGCCTGACTCCTGAGCCCTAGCTGGTAACCTCTGCAATCTATTGTATCTGATTAATTTTGTATGTGCCTTTTAACACATCATTACTCTCCCTTGGAATCATGACATTGTCATCTTTGCAGGACCAAGAACTTTAAATTATATTTCAAAATAGTTATATTTTCTATACTACATAAATTGAAGTTTCAAAAAATACAACTATGAAAGTTTTGAAATATCCATTTGACATTTAGAATGTGAAATTTAGAATGTCTTCATGCTAGCAATATACAAATATCTGCCTTCTCCTTGGTTAATAAGTGAAATGTCTGGAATACAACACAGCTTCAAAGAAGCTATTATTTACTAGAATAATATCTCAATCCAGAAACATCTTTACTTTTTCCAAATGCATGAGACACACTCATAAGTAAAGCCAACTTTGGTACTTACTATACTTTGGTTTACTGTAGTAATTCCCAGCCCAGGATCTCAGAGGAAATCTCAAGGATTTTTATAAAACACTACCAATGTTTTCAAAGAAATTAATTTAAATTAATTTTTAAATCAGCCCGATTTTGTGCCTGAATTGTATTGTGTTAAATCTTAGACTATGAGCAATGGTAAAACCAATTTATTGCTGTCAGGTTGTTACTGCTGCTCTGTGTTAGGCACTGACCTAGATGAATATGAAAAAGATATTCATGCAGCTATAGTGCTTGAAGGGAATGGAGATAGGCACGGGGCCTCACGTGGCCTCTTACAAAGATGGTTTAGTGTTAGTAGCAAATCTACTAAGACTGAAGATAATTTCATGGAAGACTATAGGCTATTTTACCAGAAGACCTAGCAGGAAGTGTAGCTAGATTGCAAAATAGACTGACAACAGGAACAAGGAAGCTATGAATTGAAATTATTTTATCTGTCAATAGAGGACTGCATGGTCTTCCATCTCTCCTTCTCTGTGATCAACTATATCATTCTTCCGTCTCTCTCTCTCTAGCATAACTTCCTCTATTTTAGAATGCATTATATCTGAACACGGCCATTCTCAAGCTCTAGCTTAACATTGCCCAAGAGGTTTCTGGGCTCTGATTTCTAAGTAATGGAGGAAAAGAATGTACCTGGAACAACTAACACCAAAGGTCCATCCATGTCCCCGATAGCTGTGACAGGGTTGGAGAGAGCTGAGGCTTAACTCTGATATAGAGTTCAGCGATATGAGGCTTAACTCTCATACAGGTGTAAGCAATGTGAAAGGAGGGCATAAATCAGTTATCTAAGAATTGGATATGGGCCAAAAAATATATATAGAGACAGCAAATTATTATATATTTGGTACACACACAATCTTATTGCACAGCAGAATGTGGTAAGAATGATGTAACAGATGTAGACAATTGGTTATGCTAATGAACATATAAGACCTTGTGCTTATGTATATATGTCTCATAATATATATAACAACAATGGGAATATATAACATCACATTCAAGTCGATAGTTCAAGCTGATGCCAGGAGTTTTTCATATAAAGTCATAGCATTTAAAGTGAACCTTAATAAAGATATTGATACCTGTCATTTGTTCAGTGCTTAATTTATGTTAAGCAATGTTATAAAATGTGTTGCAAGCAAGGTCTTATTTAATTTTTAGTGCAACATCGTAAAGTAGATACTCTTATCTTCCCCATCTCAGAGAAAGGGAAACGGGTCCTTAGGCTAAGAACTTGGTGGGGTCACACAGCTATTAAGTGACAGAGGCAGAATTCTCACCTATGTTTCTTTAACTGCAAAGCTAATTCTCTTAACTACTATGCATTACTCTCATTCCAAGTCCTGAGGGTGGCAGAATTTTGTTTTAGAGAGGATATTAATATATCCTGTGAAAGACTGCAAGAGTAAAGATAAAATAATGATAAAATTCTAGAGGATTCAAGGAACACTAAATAACTATTTTTAGCTGAAACATTGTGTTCATGAGGAAAAGAAAAGAGAAATCAAGCCTGAAAGACAAATCTAGTCCTGAATGTAGTGGGCTATAAAAACTATATTAAGCAGAAAAGAAAATTAATTGAAATAGTTCTTGAGGAAATTGTGATGGTGGTGCATAGGGTTCGCAGGGGTGAGTTTGGAAGAGAAAGTAATGAGTCACAAGGATCAGCGAGAAAGCTATTGCATTGTCCTGTCAAGATCAACTACTGCAGGCCACTTTATTTAGTTGACATAAATAATAAGCATCTTTCAGCCATCCATGAATAAACTTGTTTATCAAGGAGATCAGCTAAACTCTAAACAACAAGATGAAAAGCTGTCAAAATAAGTGTGTGGTAAGTTTAAGGTATCTATCAGAATTTTTTGTTGATGCATTGTTACTGTTGCAGAAAAAAAAAAAAAAAGAGAGAGAATAACAACAAACAAAACAAAACAAAACAAAAAACACTTGTAGAAAAATTCCAGTCTCTGAAATTCTCTACATAAATGTAAGAGAATTTTTATCAACTCCCTATTCCTCAGCAAGTTCTGTTTAGCTCATCCCCTAAGTTATATATTAGTAGCTTTTATCCCCTTCCAATGCTTATACCTACCCATGCCATCATTATTTTCCTCCTAGATGCCACATACAGTAACTTTCTAGCAGATCTCTCAGCTTCCAGTTTCACCCTCCTCCACTTCTATCCACTGTTTACAATACAAACAGAGCAATCACTTTTTTCAGATTAAACCTTTGGCCTGATTAAAGCTTATTTGTGGCTTAGAAATGATCTTAGACTAAAATCCAAGGTCTTTGGAATAGTCTGTGATATCACACATGATTTAGACACTTGGTATATACTTCTCCAGTTTCATCTTCTGTCATTCTCTCTTCTCTCTCTCTCCATTCCAATGTTCTCCAGCTATGCTGAATTTTTTCTATGACTCAAATAAGCCATAATCTTTCCCAGTTCAGGACTTCCGCCCTTTCTAGACTACTCTCATTTCTCCTTACATGGCTGTTTTCTCATCTTCAGAATCCAATATCATGCTGTCAGAGGCTTTCCTTCATCACTAATTAAAAATAGTTCTAACTTTTTCCTCTAGTCAGTAGTACATCACAGCAAGAGTAGTCATTAAGTGAAGTATAAAAGCTGCTGTAGAGTGTTCCAGGTTAAAATAAAACGGCATATACAAAGATTCACACAGAAGAGAAGGACACTTATAAGGCTAGTAAATAATTATAATTAGAGTATGGGTGCAAAACAGGGGAAGGTAAGAGATGAGACAGAAGAAGTAAGTTGAATTCTGAAAGGCTTTTAAGCCAACATAAAGAGGTTAGGCTTTATTTTGAGCTGTATAGTGGTATGAGAAGGAAGACAATGGGACGTCTCATGCAGCAGAGTAACATGGCCATAATTGTACTTCACAAAGATGAAAGATAGTAGCGTAGATAAAGTGGGCAAGACTGGAGGGAAAGAAATAATGAAGCAGGAGATGGTGATGTGCTGATCTAAAATGAGAGGCAACGTGGAGCTAGCTGGGGAATACTTAGGCAGCAGAATGAATTGTTGCGAAATTATCTATCAATTAGGGATCTATTTGCACTTTTGACACTTCTATTACCAAGACAAACCATTTATTTCAGTAAGATGTTTTCCTTTGGTTAAGGCAATTAGTGGTTTAATTAAACAAGTAGTTCTGTTTTTATAGAATAACAAGGTCCTAATATATGTATGTTAAATACTGTAAATAAACTGATATATTTTAAGAGCTAAATGGGAGAAAGCAGTTAACCCTCAGTCTCTTAGGACAAATAAAACAAAATATTATTTCAAAACTGGGAATTTTACAGCAGTGAGTCAGGACAGAGGTGTTTAATCCACAATGAAAACTAGATATTCCCTAAGTGAGTAAATTGCTGAAAAGCACTCTGAATAAGCCAGCTGAGTTTTTTTGCTGTTGTTTTGGATATTTTTTTTTTTGAACTTGTATTTGAAGATTTGAAACTGTGATACCTCACTTCAGAAATGCCTTTAGTTGGCATATATGAATAAAACTTAAATAGTAATCAGAAATCAGAATCCTAGAGAGGAGAAAAAAGCAAGTATTTTCATTATAAACATCAATAGAGTTTCAACTGTCAAGCAAATAAAAAATAAGAACCTTTATTTTAAATTGCAATCTAGTGACATATGTTTTTATGTGGAAAATAACATGTTACAGATAACTGATATTTGGGCTGTGTGACCCGATAATAGGACATAACGTAGAATTCCTAGAGTAATACATGAATAGTTGGTCAAATAGACCATCTTCCTTAAATATCAATTCTCTTAGTTAAGTTTGTGATTAAAAACTGAAAAGCAGACAATTTGCTCATAAAATCTTGGACAAGATTTAAAATGCTAGCAATCCATATAACTGGTAGTTCTTAAGCTTTGGAAAACAAAGAGGTGAAAAGAAGGACAGAATATTTATTATGAAAGTCAAGAAGTCTGACTGGAAATCTTAATAAGATATAGGTGTGGTATCTAAGAAAATGGGCCCTAAAGTTCTCCATGTCAAGTCCAAAATTCACTTAATTAGTCACTCTGAAATTATCCCAACCCTGAGACAAATCCATTTTCTAATTTTTTTTTCACATCGATTCATTTTGCCTATTCTTTAGAACTAGCAATTCTCACATATAGCTGGTGGGGATGTAATATGGACCAACCACTTTGAAAACAGTTTTGCCAGGTTTTTGTAAAACTGAATATATGTTTACCTTATGATATGGTGACTCCGTTTCTATTTACTCAATATATATATACGAAAATACATATGCACCAAATATAATAAAATTTGTACCAAAAGTTTCAAAGAAGCTTTTCTGTAACAGTCTAAACAGCTGTCAACACAGGAATAAATAATTTTTGCTATATACAGATAATTAAGAATTGCTTTGTAATACAAGGTGTGAACAACAGATACATGCAAAAACATAGATGTATTATTACATAGTCATTAGGCTGAGCTAAAAAAGCCAAACATAAAATAGCATGTACTATGTGATCCCACTTTTGAGGACAGCAGAGATGTCCTGTATATTAATAGTAGTGCTGATTATAGAAATAGAGGGAATATTACACACCAGGGCCTGTCGGGGGGTGGTGGCTAGGGGAGGGATAGCATTAGGAGAAATACCTAACGTAGATGACGGGTTGATGGGTGCGGCAAACCACCATGGCACGTGTATACCTATGTAGTAAACCCACACGTTCTGCACATGTACCCCAGAATTTAAAGTGTGTGTGTGTCTATATGTATCATAAATATATATATATGTATTTATAAATATATATATGTGAGATAGAGGCCTTTGTCAAAACTCTCTAAATATTTGTAGTTCATTGTTATGGAAATTCTACCTGAAAAAAAAAAAAAAACTGCACACATATGGGCATAGGTTAACAGTGTCGTACATTAGAGGAACTAAAAAAACTAAGTAAATATAATGCCTGATCCTATATTAGATCCTAGACCCAGGAAATAATACATCTAAAGAATATTACTGATACAACTTATGAAATTTGAATATGGGGTTTAAAAATAGTGCTATCTAAATGTCCTGACTCTGGAATTGTTCTGTGTTTATGTAAAATAATGTGCTTACTCTTCAAAAGTGCACTTGAAGTATTTAGGTTTAAAGGCGAATGAGGTCTCCAATATCCTCTCAAATGGTTAGAAAAAAAATTACATCCATATCTTCACAGAGAGAGAATAATACAGAATATAGATAAAATATAAATAACTGGTGAATCTAGGGATAGATGAGAGTTCTTTTTACTAGTCCTGTAAATCGGAAACTACATCAAAAGGAAAAGTACCCTATCCCCAAATAAAGTGAAAAATGCTCAGTTGAAAATGTCAAAGTTCTGCAGCATATTTAATTTGGGCCTAAACCCTTTCAGAAAATATATTACAATTTACCTATCATAGATAGAGCAACACTGGCTCCTGTGGACTTCGGGTGATAGAAGGCAGCATAATCTTATATTTTTCTCCAGAACTGATGTATGACTAAAATGAACACTTCATTTTTGGAGAATAGCTTTTAAGGATGATGCTCATTACTTAGCATAGTTAATGGTAAGCAATTCTTATCTATTTAGACAGCAAGACCAGTTGTCTCTGGCAATAACTTTCAGACCCAAAAGAGAAAACATTTCATCGACATACAAAAAAAAAACCCAAAAACACATATTTTTAATTTTGCTACTCTAGGACAGCATGTGTCCAATTAATTGGACTTAGTAGGAAGCCATTAAAAAGGAGCTGAAGAATGAGAATTAAAACATACTTTTAGTATATGCTACTTGAAATTGTGACCTGGTCAGGCAGAACACATCTACCTATACTGATTAAGATAGTTGTATATGATTTAGAATTCATGAAAACATCTATGTTAGGCTTATATTTCTTGACTCTTAGTTCAATTTTGTATACATAATTATTGGTTAATGCAAAGCAATAAAAACTACAAGTAGTCGTATTTGACTCAATTGATTTCTTAACAAAATGAGTATAAAAGAAGTCAATATTAAAATAGTTGAGATGAAAACCGTGCTCTTCTCATTTAAGGAATTGGGCTCAGAGACTCAGGCCAGCAGCTCATTAAGGATAAGGCTATCACAAAGTATTACTGAATTACCTATCAAGTTCTCTGTTTCACAGTTTAGGGAGAGGAAAGGTGGCTCTTTTAAAAAAATTAGTAGGCTACATGCTGAGACTCTTCACTAAAGAACTTACATGAATAGTTAATTGGAGTGTATAATTTGTCAATGACTGGGGTCCACTACACGCAACAATTCAAAAGTTTCTTCTGGTTTAGGACACTGAGATCTCCTATGTATTTTCCTGTTGTAGGAAAATGAGCTCTGAAAGGAATTATTAATGAGCCTTGTAGAAAGACCTGCAATTTATAAGAAAAAGATAGTCATCTTATTGTATAGAGCCAGGGAAAATGTGGCTCTCAAAAATAGAAAGAGTTCGGTCCTCCCAAAGACTGTCTAACGAGACATAACTTAAATAAGGATATCCATCATATATCCTAGTTTTTAGACCTAATAGCCAAGCAGAAAGCTTCATAACACCAAAAATTATATGAAAAGAAGGAGGACAAAAATTTTATTTTAGCATTATATATCTATAAATCTAGATAAATTAAGGATCATCATATCAACAGGTAGAGATTTTTTTCCTGCATAATCGAATTTTGCAATATTAACTGATTTATTTAACAAGGAAGCTTAGTGTTCTAAAAGAGCTCATTTTATTAATTAATTTATTTATTTATTTTTGTTTCAGTAACTTTTAGGTACAAGTGGTTTTGGTTACATGGATGAATTATATAGTGATGAATTCTGACACTTTAGTGTACCCATCACCCAAGTAGTGTACATTTTACCTAATGTGTAGTCTTTTTTATCCCTTCCCTCTCTCACCCTACCCCTTCTGAGTCTCTAGAGTACATTATACCACTCTGTGTCACTTTGAGTAATGAAAGCTTAGCTCCCACTTACAAGTGAGAATGTAGTTTGTGGTTTTCCACTCCTGTGTTACTTCACTTAGAATAATGTCCTCCAGCTCCATCCAAATGGCTGCAAAATACATTGTTTTGTTCCTTTTAATGGCTCAACAGTATTCCAAAGTGTATATATACCACATTTTCTTTATCTACTCATTAGTTAATGAACACTGAGGTTGACTTCACATTAAAAGAGCCTATTTTAATCTAAATAAGTCAAATATATTTTTAGGACCCTGAGATCGATTCAAATTTGCAGACTGTGTACATAATCTGTATTTTTCAATATGTGCCAAATCAAATAAAATGAGAACAAAGTACAATTTATAAAATATAAATTATTGACAACTGTGAAAAACAAACAAAAAAGAGTACCATTAACAGACTGATTATTTTGACTGTTTCAGGAATAAGAGACACTGATGGAAACAAAAAGAGATTTGGAGAAAAACCAGTCAGCATAAAATAGGAGTACAAAGCATTTGCAAGAAAAGATGGTCTTCATGCCGAGAAAAATTCCCAGGGAATATGCAAAGTCAGAGTCAAAAAGAAAGCTTTGAGGCAATCTGAAGAGTGAGTCAATGCAGAATTCCATTTTGAGCAACTGTACTACATAGCATCTTGTATTGAGCAGTGGGCAGCAGTGATGTTTTCTCCTACATCAAATATATGGTGCATGCACTGAGACCAGAGAGATGTAAAAATGGGCCCAGATAATTACTCACTCTCAGAAGAAGCAAGAAGCCCTCAACTTCAAAATAAATAAATAAATAAATAAAAACTATCAGAATCCCCAGATAATAATGCATTCAGGGTGCTCATATAATTACTAGAGGCAGGAAAGGTATATTGAACTACCATCCAAAGAACAGGCGGCAGGAATTCTCAAATACAAAATTTATATACTGGCAAGAACTGGCATGTAGTTGAGGAAAACTAGTATCATGAAAATCCTCACACAAAGAACATGAGGAAACAGAGTAAGTAAACGCATATTGTAATTAATGTCCTTAGATATATAAAAGTGAATCCCCATTAACTGGAAAAAACAAAATAAGCATTGAAAATTGTGTGTAAGGAAAAATTAGATAGAACTGAACGTCAGAATGAATGGAGCTAAAGATCAAAACTAGGAATTCTCCTAGAACTTAAAAAATTAGTATATACATTAATATATATGAAAAATAATATAAAGAATTAAGACATGAAACTAAGGCACTAAAATTTTAATATCAGTGAATTAAGAGTGATAAAAGGAAATAAGAGAGACAGGAAAATAATTATCAAAGAATTAACAGGAGAAAATTGATCAGAACAGAAGGGAAGCATTAAGAAGACCCAGCAAGTGTAGAGAAGTATTTTTCTTAAAATAAAAGTGACAAGAGAGAAAAGCAATTAGACATATTTTAAGTGAGATTTCAGAACATAGGTGAGAACAATTCTAAAATCTCTGAAAAAAAAAACACTGAACAAATAAATCCAACTGATCTCTTATCGAGCAAGAATTAGTGTCATTATACTTCTCACTATCGAAACTGGTTACTGGACTACAATGAAGCAGTATCATTCTGAGGGAAAATCATTTTGAATCTCAAATTTTTTACTTGGTTAAATTAGCATTTACATGTGAGGGTAAAATATAACTATTTACACAGACATTTGGCATTACAAAGTTTAAAATAAACTTATGGTTTCTACTTCAAATGCAGAAATCTGGTAAGGTCATTCTGCCCACCAACCATGAGAAAAGGCTAGAAAATCTACTGAATCGTAACTACTTTACTTGAATCCATCAAAGAGTTGCAGTGTCTAACCAATTAGACCAAAATCTAAGGAAAGAGAAGAGCCTCCCAAGAAGAGAAAGAAGTGAGTCTTAACTCACTTAAGGCAGACTACCAAATGATGACAGAGTTGCCATAGAAATGGGTAGGACAATTTCAGCTAAAAGAATGTTGCTACAAACTTTAAAAAACAAACAAACAAACAAAAACAGAAAACAATTTTAATTAAAATTAACTAATAGTGTGCAAATTTTAAAAAATGGAAATAATACTGTGTGTGATCTCAAAATAAGAAATGGAGATTGGAAAATGCAATTGAGTTTCTCATTTCTGCCTTTTTTTTTTTTTTTTTTTTTTGAAACATTGTCTTGCTCTGTCACCTAGGCTGTAGTTCGGTGGCCCAATCTCAGCTCACTGTAAGCTCCTCCTCCTGGGTTCACGCCATTCTCCTCGCCCGGCTAATTTTTTTTTGTATTTTTAATAGAGACGAGTTTTCACCGTATAGCCAGGATGGTCTCTATCTCCTTACCTGGTGATCCACTTGCCTAGGCCTCCCAAAGTGCTGGGATTACAGTCGTGAGCCACCAGAACCGGCCCATTTCTGCATTCTTACTGATAGAGGATATAAATACCTAGTAATTCCAGACATTGAAAGAAAACAGTTTATTCATTTATTTTAAAATTTACTTTTATTTAATTGGGACAAATAACAATTGTATAATTTTTGGAATATAATGTCATATTTTGATACATGTATATATGGTGGAATTATCAAATCAATCTAATGAACATATCCATCACCTCTAACACTCGTCTTCTTTGTGGTGAGAACATTTGACCATACTTACTAATAGCATATTATACATTTCAAAAAAGCTAAAAGAAAAGGGTATAATTAAACATGTTGGTTAAATACTGTAGGTAACTGTAGAATGAATAGAAAAAATGATACATGACTTTCAAATCATTAAAAAGATACACTTAAAAATTCAAAAAAAAGTTCAGAAGATAAAAAATGACCTCCAGAAAAATGTAGTAAATGTAAAGCATGAAACAATAGAGTAGAAATAACTACAGATTTATATAATCACAGGACTCATATTTTTAATTATAACTATGAAATATCCTTCCATTTATTTAAGTCTCTAAATTTTTCTCACTGTTTTATAGTTTTAAGTGTGGGGTTCTACATACCTTTGGTTAAATTTGCTTCTAAATGTAGGTTTTTTGATGCTATTTCAGATGTTACAAAAAAAAAATTCAGTTGTTTATTACTAATATATAAAAATACAATTAATTTTTAATATATTGACCTTTCATCCAATTATTTCATTACATTAAGATAATTTTAACAATTTGTAGAATGTAAATAACATTTACATTCAATGTTATTATTGGTAAGTAAGGATCTGCTATTGCCATTTTGTTATTTGTTTTCTGGTTGTTTTGTGTTCTCTTCATTCTTTACTTCTTTTTTGGTCTATTTTAAGTGAAGGTGATTTTTTCTCATGGTATGATTTAATATCTTGCTTTCTATTTTTTGTGTATTTGTTATATGTTTTTAGATTTGAAGTTACCATGAGGTTTGCAAATACTATATTATAAAATATTACTTTAAGCTGATAATTTAGCACTGCTTAAACAAACAAATGAACAAGCAAAGAGAAAACTAATAAAAATTCTGCACCTTAACTTTGTCCCCTGCTTTGTAATATTTTTTGTTTCTGTTTATATCTTATTCTACTGTCAATGTCTTGAAAAGTTGTTGTAGCTATTATTTTTGATTGGTTCAACTTTTTGTCTTTCTACTTAAGATGAGAGTAGTTTACACACCACAGTTGCAGTGTTATAATAGTGTTTTTCTGTGTACTTACTATTATCATTGAGTTTTATACCTTCACATGATTTCTTATTGCTCATTAACATCCATTTCTTTCAGATTGAAAAAAATTCCTTTATCATTTCTTGTAGGACAGACAGGTATGGTGTTGATAATATCCCTCAGCTTTTGTTTGTCTGGGAAAGTCCTTATTTCTCTTTCATTTTTGAAGAATTTTTTAACTAGGATTTTTTTACTCTTCTAGGATGAAAGTATTTTGGTTTTTTTCCAGCACTTTAAATATGTTATGCCTGTCTTTCTCGGCATGTAAGCTTTCCCTAACAAGTCTTCTGCCAATCATATTAGAACTCCATTGTATGTTACTTGTTTCTTTTCTCTTGCTGCTTTTGGGATCCTTTCCTTATCCTTGACCTTTGGGAGTTTGATTATTAAATGCCTCAAGATAGTCTTCTTTGGGTAAAACTTGTTTGGTATTGTATAACTTCCTTGTACTTGGATATTAGTATCTTTCTCTAGATTTAGGAAATTCTCTATTATTGCCCATTTGAATAAACTTTCTACCCTAATCCCTCTCTCTCTCTTTCCTCTTTAAGTCCAAGGACTTTTAGACTTGCCCCTCTGAGGCTATTTTCTAGATTTTGTGGGTGTGCTTCATCTTTTTTATTCTTTTTTCTTTTGTGTCCTCTGTGTATTTTTAAATAACCTGTCTTCAAACTCACTCTTTCTTCTGTTTGATCAATTCTGATATTAAAAGACTGATCTATTCTTCAGTATGTTAGTTGCAATTTTCAACTCAAGAATCTCTGCTTAATTATTTTTAATTATTTCAATCTCTTTGTTAAATTATCCTTATAGAATTCTGAATTCCTTCTCTGTGTTATAATGAATGTCTGACTTTCCTAAAAACAACTATTTTTAAATTCTCTGTCTGAAATGTCACATATCTCTGTTTTATTATGATTGGTTTCTGGTATCATATTTAATTTGTTTAGTGAGGTCACATTTTCCTAGATGGTGTTAGCACTTGTAGATATTTGTCAGTGTCTGGGCATTGAAGAGTTGGGTACTTATTGTATTCTTCACAGTCTGGACTTCTTCATACCTGACCTTTTTGGAAAGATTTTCCAGGTATTTGACAGGACTTGGGTGTTGTGACCTAAGCTGTATCTGTATTAGGTGGGATTCCAAGCCCAGTAACATTGTGGTTCTTGCAGACCTATAGAGGTACTGCCACAGTAGTCTTGGATAAAATCTAGAAAAATTCTCTGGATTACCAGTTAGAAACCCCTGATTTCTTCCATTATGTTCTCCCAAACAAATGGAGTCTCTCTGTGGTGAGCCACTTGTAGCTGGGTTGGAGTGACTGTAGTACCCCTGTGGCCCTGGGGCTGTACTAACTAGGTCATACTTGAAGCTAGCGCAGCACTGGGTCTTACCCAAGGCTCACTGTAACTACTACCCAACTATGGCCTATGTTCATTCAAGGCTCTCAGAAGTGATGCCATCCAGGAGCCAGGGACTGGTCAGAAACTTTAGAAAATTACCTGATGTTCTGTTGTACCATGGCTGAGCTGGCACTCAAACCACAAGACACAGTCCTTCCCCCTCTTACCTCTCCTTTCTATAGGCAAAGGAGTCTCTACTACCAAAGGTGTAATGACTACCACCACTACAAACCCACGGGGAGTACTGCCAGGCTACTGATGATGTTCAGTTAAGGCCAAAGGGCTCTTATAGTCAGCTTGTGGTGAATGCTGCCAGCCCTGGGACCCACCTTTCAGTGAAGTGGGCTCTTCTCTGGCTCTCGGAAGGCCCAGAAAATGCCATCAAAGAGTCAAAGCTTGTAATTGGGGACCCCAAGAGCCCACTTCGTGCTATACTTCCTTGTGGCTGGGATGGTACCTAAGGTGCAAGACAGTGTTCCCTTTGCTTTTCCCTCTGCTTTTCTCAAGCAGAAGTTCTCTTTCACTGTAGTCATCAGAGCTTGGAATGTGCTGGGTCTCACCTGAAGCGAGCACATCTCAGAGTCTCAACAAAGGTCTATGATACTAACTGGGTATTGCTGCTGGTTATTCCGTGCCCATGTGCTCTTTAGTTAGAAAGTGATGGATCCTCCTGAAACTGGTTCCTCTCTTTCAAGGCAGCAGATTTCCTTCTGGCCTAGGGGATGTCTAGAAATGTCATCATCTGGGAGTTAGGGACTGGAAGGGGGGCCTCACAATCCTGACTGATGTCCAGTCCTACTGTGGCTGAGTTGGTATCCAAGATACAAGATGAAATTCTCTCTACTCTTCTCTCTCCCTTCCTCAAGTGGAAGGAAGAAATCTTTCTTGGAGCCACAAGCTGTGTTTCCTGGGATTGGGAAAGGGGTTGTGCAAGTAATTTCTTAGCCACCTGTCTGGTATCTTAGTAGGTCACATGTCCCCCAAGTCCACTGGCTCTGAGCTCGGCTCAGCACTAGACCTTGCCTAAAAGTTGTAGTCCTTGTGGCCTAGACTGCCTTTTAAGTTTATTTAGTGACCCAGAGCACTTTAGCCCATGGTGACAAGGCTTGCAGCAACTCAAGTTCCCACCACTGAGACGAGTGATTCCCCTTCGGGTAAAGCTGGTCTAAATACTCCCTCTGTGAATAGGCACCAGCTGAGTTCAGTTGGGTTTTGCCTTCTGCTGTGACAGGGCAGCACTGAGTTTAATGCAATGTCTCTCTCTCTCAAGTACACAGATTCTCTCTGCACCACATGGCTGCTGCTAGGAGTGGGGAAGGGGTGGCATTAGAAATTTAAGACTTTTTCTATCCTCTTCAGTACCTTTTCTATCCTCTTCAGTACCTCTTTTCTATCCTCTTCAGTATCTTTTTCAGGGATATGAATTTAAAACCAGATACTGTGAGTGCTCACCTGATTTTTATTCTTAGGAAAGTTTCTTTGTGTGTGTGTGTGTGTAGACAGTTGTTAAAATTCATGTTCCTATGGGGCAGATGATCAACGGAAACTTCTATTTGGCCCTCTTGCTCCACTTCTCCTGCATTTATGTTTAATGTAATGATAATTGCAGTTGAGTTTATGGCTACTACTTTGCTAATATTTAAAATTTCTACTACCTGTTTTGTTTCTTCATTCTTTGTTTCTTACATTGCTGAAGATTAACCAAATCATTTTATCATTACATTTTACTTCCTCTATTTTCTTTTAATTTGTATCTTATTTCATTATTCTTTTGGTAATCACACTAGAGAGTAAAGTATTTTAACAATTAACTTATTATGGTTTACCATATGTTAGCATTTTTATCACTTCTAAAAGCAATACAAGAAACTTTTAATAACACTTGCTTTTCCATAATGAAACTGTATTTCTTCTCATTGACCTATTATTATCATACTTTACAGATGCAAAAATATATTTTATTGTTCATTCTTCAAAAGTCAATAATCTTTTATATTTACCAACATATTTATCCTTTCCGATGTTCTTTACTTTTTTCTACATGTTGATGAATCTACATGCCATAATTAACCTTTATTGTGAATCATTCCCTTTAGTATTTTTATGCACATGTGGGCTGGTGAAAATCCCTTCACTTTTATTTTTTTGTTTTCTTGAAATGTAAATATTTTTACAATATTTTTGAAGGATTCATCTGAGTGTCAAATTATAGTTGACAATTATTTGTTCTTTCAACATTTTAAAAATGTGTTTCCATTGTTTTATGTTTACTGCTAGAAAGTAAGCCAAAAGCTTTATTGTTGATTATTGCATCTTTAAAAGTAATCTGTCTTATCAAGTTTTCTCTTTTTCTTAGATCTTGTCAGCTCTGTTTGGTGCTTAGTTGTAGTTTTTGTTGTATTTATTGTTTTGATGGTTTACTTAGTTGCTTGAATCCATGAGATAATATATTTCATCAGATTTGAAAAATTATCAGCTACTATTTCTTCAGATTTTAATTCTGTCCCTTTCTCTCTCTTCTTTCCTTCTGGAACTCCAGTTATAGATCTGTTAGATCTTCTGACAGTGTCCTACCCACATTTTCATGTTCTTATCAATTATTTCTATTCTTTTCTCTTTGTGCATCACAATAAACATTTTCTGTTTAAATATAGTATTCTTACCTTCTGCTATGTAAATTACTACACTTTAATACATAGATTTTATTCATATTTCTCTTTGTTCAACTCATTAAACATAATTATTTTGAAGCCCTTACCTATTAACTGTAATATCTGGATCATCTTTGGTTGTGTTCTTTACATATCTAGTAATTTTGATGGTATGCTGAACATTATAATGATATATTGTACAGGCTCTGGATGTTTATCTTTTGCTGCAAAGTGGTATGTGTTTTGTTTTTCTGAAAATCTGTTAAATTATATGAAAGACTTTGATGCTGTTGAGACTTAGTTTTAGGCTTTGTTAGGGACAACTTATTTTAGCATTGTTCTTACTCCTAGATACTTGATCCTATTTCAATATTTTTTTTCTGAGTTTGCCCATAAATGCCTAGTGTTCACTGAGGTTTCTCCCTTTGGCTGGATCCACATGTTAGTGTCTCCTCAGCATTGTGTAACTTTTACTCATTTCTCAGCCTCCTAGTCTGACTGTTTTATCTACTATGGAGTCTCACTACATTTGTGAGCAGCTCAAAAGTTAGCCAAGGCCTGAGGGAAATATCTATCCTATCCAGTCTTCTAGAGTTTTCTTTAGGTACCCCCAACAAATAGTTTATCCTCTAACCATTAGTTTATTTAATAGTCCAGAAATTTACTATTTGTCTCTGACACCTAGCAAGATGGTTGCTGCTAGATTTAGCTTGACTTTTTGGCACCACAACCCTCAAAAAATGACTTCGGGGAGAAAATCTGAGAAAATTTGAGATTCATATTACTTACCTCCTTTCTCACCAAGACAATAGCCTTGAGTTATCTAATGTCTGAAAACACACATACATGTGTATGTGCACATGTGTGTATACATATGTATATATACAGTTGGCCATGGAACAATGCAGGGGTTAGCGGTACCAACTCCATGTGCACTAAAAAATCTGAGTATAACTTTTGATTCCCCAAAAACATAACTATTGATAGCCTACTCTTTACCAGAAGCCTTACAAATAATATAAACATTCATTAACACATATTTTGTTTGTCATATATAGTATGTATCATATTCTTAAAGCTGGAAAAATAAATTGTTATTAAGAAAATTATAAGAAAAATATGATATATTTACTATTCACCAAGCGGAAGTGGATCATCATAAAAATCTTCATACTCATTGTATCCATATTGAATAGACTGAGAAGGAGGAAAAGGAGGGGTTGGCACTGCTGTCTCAGGGTGGCAGAGGCAAAAGAAGTGGAGAAGGTGGAAGGGGAGGCAGAAGAGACCAGAACACCCAGTGTAAATTTATGGAAATACATGCATTTTTGTCTATATTTTGCTTTTTCATTTGCTTTAAGAAATGTTTTTATTTAGTATCAATATTCCCTCCATTTTCTTTAGTTTCAATGCTCATATGATAGAAGGGTCCATGTCACAAAATTGGTCTTAAATAATCAGAACCCTTCAGACAGAGTGTCTAATGTCATTTTTTTTTTCTGGCACTGCTTCTTCTATGTCTTCTTCCTCGTTGTCCAGCATTGGCTTGGAAACATTCATCTTCAGCCAGTTGTCTGTCTTCTGTTAACTCCTCTCGTAGGTATCTGTTAGCTATTGAATTTCCCCAGAATCGATATCTTGAAAACCCTCACCGACCCCCTATTTTGCCATATCCACAGTCTATTTTGTCATTTTCTTGACTGGCTCTGTCGTAAATCCTATGAAGTCATGCACAACATTTGGGCAGTTTTCTCCAGGAGTAATTAATTGTTTCAGGCTTGCTGGCTTTCATGACTTTTGCTATAACAATGATGGCATCTTCAGAGGTATAATTCTTTCAGACTTTCATGTTGTTCTCTCTTTCAGGGTTATGTTTCATACTATTGGCAGTCAGGTTTTCTTCTTCTTCTTCTTTTTCTTTTGAGACAGAGTCGCACTTTGTACTTTCCATAGAGGATTGTGTGTGATGAGCCTTAAAGTCCTAGTGATAAAGTACTAAAGTCCTGAGTTAGAGGCTACATAAGAGACATTGTGCTTGAGGACAAGCAGACCACCTCAAGACCTTAGTTGCTGAATTCATGGGATGCTGGGAAGCCTGGAGCATTTTTCAACATCAAAAGAACTTTAGAAATGTAGTCTCTTACTGGAAACACCTTCCTGACTTCAGGGAGAAAACACTGATTGAACCAATCCAGAAAAAGTGTTTATAAAGTGGAAGTGGATCATCATAAAAGTCTTCATCCTCACTGTGTCCATATTGAGTAGGCTGAGGAGAAGGAGGAAGAGGAGGGGTTGGTATTGCTGTCTCAGGGTAACAGAGGCAAACGAGGTGGAGGCTTTGTCCAGGCTTTCTTGTTGTACAAACAAAAACTGGCAGCTGGTGTCTATCTTTTCTTTCAAGACTTGAGGGTTAAAAGCATTGTAGATAAGTGAAGTCCTGATCACAAACCCAGCTGCATTTGCACAGAAATGTAAACTTATTCCTTCTAATCTTAAATTCCGGTGCTCATTTCTCTTTCTTACTAATAAGTATCATTTGTGGCTTTTCTTTTTCTATAATAGGGCACTTTTGACTGAATTAAAAATCTGTTCAGGCAGATATCCCTTCTCTTCAAAGATTTTATTTTCTTCTTTTATTTTTTGTGACGGGGTCTTGCTCTGTTGCCCAAGCTTGAGTGCAGTCAGTCACATGATCACAGCTCACTGCAGCCTCAACCTCCAGGACTCAAGCTATCCTCCTGCCTCAGCCTTCCAAATAGTTGGGACTACAGGACTGCACCATCATGCCTGGCTATTTTTTTTTAATTTAAATTTTAATTTTTTTATATTGTAGAGACAGAGTCTCACTATGTTACTCAGACTAACCTTGCTCTCCTGGGTTCAAGCAGTCCTCCTGCTTCCACCTCTAAAATTGCTGAGATTACAGGTATGAGCTGCCACCCCCTTCCCTCCAGTGATTTTCATAATGGCCCCCTCAGAACTCATCTGCTGCCACTAGGTTGCCAGAAGCTGTTTGTCTTGATATCTTGACTTTTTTTTTTAACCAAAAATGTTTCTAAAATTATCACACCATCCTTTGTTAGCATTAAATTAGCTAGCTTTAGATCCTTCACGTTAGTTTTGCTTGAAGTTGTCGTATAATAACTTCATTTTTTCTCCCAATCCTGTTAGAGTTTATAGATGTGTCTTTCTTATAGCAATCCTGCCCCCATATAAAAGTTGCACTTTCCAGAGGAGATAAAAATGGTAGTTCACGAAAACTGCAAGGTTTTTCCAGGGATAGCTGCAGTGATGGCTTTGTGAGTTTCCTTTTCTTTCTTTCTGTTTTTACAGCGGTCTTTATGCTGTATTCATTTATCTTGAAATAGTGGGCAACCACGCTGCAGACCTCAATCTACGGTACATGTCAAACAATTCAAATTTTTCCTATAATGTCATGACTTTTCCTTTGCAGAGCACTTCTAGCATCACTAGTGCTACCTCATATGGGTCCCATGGAGTTATTCAAGGTACAACACTGAACACAATAAAAAATATGTGAGAACCGAGAGGTATCATTTTTCACTGCAAGATGCAATTGGAGAGACGAACTTCCCACGTGAAGACGATCGGCATCACAAGGCATTTCTAAGGGGATACTCACAATATTTGTGCTCACTGCAATAGCAACAGGAAGTTGCTATAAAATTATTACAGCAATCTAGCATGTACTACAGTTACTTTTATTCAGTTATGATTTAATACTGCATCTTTGTGTTTGTTTACATTTACCTCAACTATGAATGGGGCTATGTATGCTCTGTGTGTGAACATTTTGATAAATTTTAACATTTTATAATAGATTTGTGTATATTTTATGGCAGTAAATGATAAAATAAACTAGTATCTCCTCGTATTTTATGCATTTATGACATATCTAAGTTTTTCTTAACCTTTTTGATATTTCTAAGTTACATAGTATGTCTGAGACTTAAAGATTTTTAAACTGTCAAAAGTCTCCAAAAAATGTTTTAATATATTTACTGAAAGAAATCTACATCTATGTGGCCCCATGGAATGCTAATTTATGCTATTTAGGGTCAACTGTATATGTATGTGTATATAGGATAATTTGTATAAATTCATAATATTAGGGGATTTTTAGTTAATAAAATTAAAAATATAAAAAAATAAAAACAATTAGAATTTCTGGTCTAGATGATATTATAAGCCGAGCTCATGACATAACACTCTGATTTAAACACATGGTGAAGCCAAGTACAATATGAATACAAATAACAACAAAAAGTGACATAGCAGTGATCAAATCAAATAAATAGCCCTGCAGATTATACAGACAGGTTCTTGCTGTGCCACCCAGGCTGAAGTGCAGTGGCTCAATTATAGTCCATAGGCTATAAATACATCAGAAACACAAAGCAAGGTACAGTGTTAATGGGCTCTAATACACATACACATATAGTTTATAGTTTTTTACTGCAAGCGTATGTGTGTTACCAAGTATTATGTGATAATTGGAACCACTTGATGCTGAACTGCTTTTTACAAAACTTTCATCTCTTTTTTTTCTAATGCTTCTCAATACCACATTTTAATTTATTAATACTTCCTTCGGTAGTGTCAATTTTAGAGATTCTTCTTGGATACTTAAATTTTCTTTTTATATAAAATTATTTAATTTTGTATGACAACATTTTTATTACTTTCAGAACCTTCTGTTGTTCATTTATCACATTTTTAAAGTATCCTGAACATATTTCAAATTTTTATCTTTTCAGAGTATGAATTCATTATGGAGACAATAAATTTTATTTAATTTCATGTTCTGATTGGTTTTGTAACTATATATCTTATTGTACTAATTTCCTATGGCTGATATAACATATCACTACAAACTTGGCAGCTTAAAACAACAGAAATTTATTCTTTCACAATTCTGGCAGCCAGGAGTATAAAATTAGTTTCACTAGGCTGAAATCAAGGTATTGGCAGGATCATGCTTCCTTCAGAGGGTTTAGGGGAGAATCTGAGTTTTGCCTCTTAGAGCTTCTGGTGGCTGCTGGCATTCCCTGGCTTGTGACTGCATCACTCCAGTGTCTGCCTCCATGATCACACCAGAAAAGAGGCTCTTCTGTGTATCATCAAATATCCCTCTGCCTCTTATTATAAGGACATATTTTACTTTATTTACAACCCCCCCGAATCCAGGTTAATGGTGTCATCTCAAGACACATATTTTGATCACACTAGCAAAGACCATTTTTCCAAATAAGAGAGTGTATACAAATTGCAGAGATTAGGACCTCCTGTTTGAGAGGAGAGGTGGTATTATTCAGCCCATCACATTTATTATTTGATTTCTTCCTTGTTTTGGCTTTTTATTTTGAGCTTCACATTGAGTGGAAAGTCTTTATTTTGCTGTTGTTGTTTTGTTATTTTTGTCAACTTTTTAAAAATAAGTTTTTAAATTACTTGTCCTTGGGGTCTCCGTCCAAATCATGTCTTAGGTAGTAATTAGCCTCTCTGTGTTATGATGATATTAGCAATATCACAGGCACATGTGCCATTTCATAGTCATGAATTAGGTAGCCTCCATAAGCAGGGAACTTGTTAAAAGCAGTAACCAGAGTTTGTGCTTTGCCACTGTTTGTTACATTGTTTTAGGCTCTCTTCTTTCCACTGTGGGAAAGCCTACCCCAGGGCCACACGTTAAGCAGAGACGTCTGGACTCTGTCTGAGTGGATTATATTTATTATCCTTTACTTTACAATTCTGGAAGTACTTTTGCTTGCTCTTGGATCCATAGTCCATTAACACTATACCTTACTTTGGGTTTCTTATCTGTTTATAGTGTATAGACTATGATCCAACCGCTACGCTTCAGTCTGGGAAATACAGAAAAACCTTGTCTATAAAGTCTACAGATATTTATTTCATTTTGATCCTCACTATGGCATTTTTTGTTGTTATCTATATTCACATTACACTTGACTTTGCCATATGCTTCAAGCAGAGAGTTTTGTAGTAATCTAGGCTTATAAACATCATTTAGAGCAGAAATTTTAGTTGTTTTTATTATTTTGCATTTTTAATTGTATTATCTAAAAAACTCCTAATATTATACATTTTTACAAATCATCCTAAATTATTCTACTTGAAATAAATTCATATTAATATCAAACATATAATTTCTTAGGTGTTCCACTGTAATATAGCACTAGTTAGGAACCTTTAAATGTTTTCATATCATTTGAGAAAATGCTGATGAAAATGCAGTTCTTCAAAATTTGTAAGACTCTCTCATAAAATAATTAATAGAGAGCTATTGATTTTTCTCCCCTGGGAGCCAAATAAAACATTATTCATTAATATTTTAAACCTTACTTTGATAATAAATTTATAACCATACCAACTTATCATCTATAGCAATCGTAATTATATACAGGTCTTGAAGAAGTATCCCTTAAAGAAACGCATTCTACAATATAAATTCATGAACAATAGGATATATGATACAACTAGCTTTTCAGAATACAATTATGCTGTTAAATTTTCAACATCAGTCATGAAGTGAGAGAATTGTGCAGATGGTCATGATATTTTTGAAATTTACTACAAAACACTGATGGTTGAACAAAGATTAGACATCATGTTACAGACATTAAAATATAAACATCTTAAAAAAAACTTCTTTAGATGTTTTTGATGGTAGATCTTAGCATCAGAAATGACTAATAAGCTAAATATACTCACAAATGTTTGTTTATTGATGCATTACCTGTGCATTTGAGGAATTTATCTTCTGTGTGTATGTAAAATTTTATATCTATATATAACATTTTATATTTATGTGCTTATATATTTTATATTTTTATATATTATATATTCATATATAATGAATATTTATATACATAATAAACTGAAAAAGTCTATTAAATTTGACAACAGACCAAAATTGCTTCAAATCATTCGAGTGTACATTTCTGTGTGCTAATGTTAGCAAATTCCAGATGTACACCTATAGCCCAAAAGACACAAACATATACACTAAAATACAGACATCATATTTTTCAGAAGGAGGGAAAAAACAACTTATGAACACTTCTTGGTGATGTACAGTATACTGCCTACATTGTTTAGTAGATTAAAATGATAAAAAGACTCCAGAATACCCCTAGAGTCATACTAAGTACAAATATATGATTACGTTTAAAATGATAGAGTTGACAAATATTTTAATGCTAGGAAGTTAACTTTAATGTTATTTAAAATATAGTCAAATATCCAGTTAAAGAGGTATTGTGATTATCAAATGTACTTTCAAAGAAAGTAAAACTCAATTATACTTACTGAATTTTTTATGATTTTATTTTGATTGTCACAGACATAGTTAAATGTTCCCTTTGAAACACACATAAAATAGCATTTTAAAATATATTTTCAATTTATCTCAGAAGTCCACTGTATTCCCCCAAATAAACACATATTATATTGTAAATTTGAAATTATTTGTGTTTGCATTTTAGTGAACCCCTTATAAAAACACAATATAGTCTCTGAGACTTTGTAATCTGAACCAGTGTAACACTCAACCTATATATACTACATGTGTGTATATCCAAGGGGTCTTTTAACTATATAACTGTACATGGAGTAATTTTTATTTAATTTTATTTTAAGTTCCAGGGTACATGTACAGGATGTGCAGGTTTGTTCCATAGGCAACCATGTGCCATGGTGGTTTGCTCCACCTATCAATCCATCACCTAAGTATTAAGACCAGCATGCATTACCTATTTTTCCTGATCCTCTCCCTCCCCTCACACCCTTGCCACAGGATACAGCACGTGTTATTCTCTCCCTGTGTTCATGTGTTCTCATTGTTCATCTCCCACTTATGCATGAAAACATATGGGGTTTGGTTTTCGGTTCCTGTGTTAGTTTGCTAAGGATAATGGCTTCCAGATCCATTCGTGTCTCTGCAGATAATATGCTCTCATTCTTTTTCATGGCTGCATTAGTACTCCATGGTGTATATGTACCACATTTTCTTTAGTCTATCACTGATGGGCATTTGGATTGATTCCATGTCTTTGCAAATCCAAGAGGTTTTGCACTTTATAATGCCTAGTAGGTGCAGGTAAAATTTCTAGGTGATGGGGATATATTCACGAATGGGACAAAGAATAAACTTTATCTTCATATAGCTCAGTTTCTTCTAGGGAGAAAATAAAAAGTTCATAAGTAAAATAGCATAACACAATAAAATATATTTAAAATAGTAGGAAATGAGAAACGTGAAATGGCAAAGAGATAGATTGCAAATATAATAGGTACAAAAGACTATATTAAGAAAGATGGAATTGGATCAGAGATCTGAAATAGAGAGGGGAATAAACTGTGTAGATATCTGTGGCCAGAATGTTCAAGCCAAAGAGAACTACAAGTGCAAGAGCCTGGAGGACAGAGTAGCTAGAAGGTTGATGTGTCTAGACAGCACTGGATTCAAAGAAAGCAGCAGGAAACACCACATCATTATCCATTTTGACTTCTACTTTGAGTGAGATGGAAAAGAACTGGAGGGTTTTGACCCAATCATAAGAATAAGTTGACTACTCTTTTGGGAATAGACTAAAAGTGGGACATACAAGGGCAGAAGCAGGTAGATTGGTTATAAAGCTATTATAGTATTTCTGGGTGTTAACCAGTTGACTGGAAATTGCTAAATTTTTAAAGTAGAGAAACATGTTTTCCTGATTTGATGTGTAATGAGAAAGAAAAAGAGAAGCTGGAGTTTTTGGCCAGAGAAGCTGGAAGGCTGAACTTTCCATTTCCTTGGAATGGAAAGACTTGAAGAAAAACAGGTTTTTGAGAATAAAGATCAAGAGTAAGGTATAGGCCGGGCGCGGGTGGCTCAAGCCTGTAATCCCAGCACTTTGGGAGGCCGAGGTGGGCGGATCACGAGGTCAGGATATCGAGACCATCCTGGCTAACACGGTGAAACCCCGTCTCTACTAAAAGTACAAAAAATTAGCCGGGCGTGGTGACGGGCGCCTGTAGTCCCAGCTACTGGGAGGCTGAGGCAGGAGAATGGTGTGAACCCAGGAGGCGGAGCTTGCAGTGAGCCAAGACCGCGCCACTGCACTCCAGCCCGGGTAACACAGCAAGACTCCATCTCAAAAAAAAAAAAAAAAAAAAAAAAAGAGTAAGGTGTAGATAATTTTCAGATGCCTATTAGACATCCAAATGTAGATGTAACTCTGTTCACTTACATAAAAGTCTGGAATCAGGAGACAAATTCATTTCAGAGCTACACATTTGAGAGTTTTCTACTCTCTGTCTCACTGAGACCAGAAGATATTACTAAGGATAAATAATGATAGAAGTGAGAGGACACCATGGCTTGAGCCCAAGAACACTTCCAATATTTGGAGGATGGGAGATGTGAAGGAATCCACAGTGAGATTGAAAAAGAGTGGCTAGCAACAATGGAGGAAAGTCAGGGTACAGTGACGTACTGGAAGGGAAACCTGAATAAGTAAATGAGAAGGGAAGAACTGCAAATGGAAGAGTTGATATAAGACTCTAGATGGATATCCAAACTTTTTCATAATAACTAGAGTGCAGTTAGAAGAGATAAGTACAAAAGTAAGCAGGACAGTTACATAGTGTTAGGAGTCTGAGGAACATCTCTTCTAAGGATCATTATGTATATTTTCTTGCTTAAATAGGAAAAATGTCACCAATTAAGAATGAAGCAGGGAGATAGTGTTGGAGGTTTTGGTAGAGATGAGAGGTTTTGGAATAGTCATCAGTCACAGGGGAAGAGTGCATCAAAAATGGATTTTTAGACCGGGTGTGGTGGCTCACACCTGTAATCCCAGCACTTTGGGAGACCAAGACGGGCAGATCACAAGGTCAGGAGATTGAGACTATCCTGGCTAACACGGTGAAACCCCGTCTCTACTAAAAATACAAAAAATTAGCCAGGCCTGGTAGCAGGTGCCTGTACTTCCAGCTACTCGGGAGGCTGAGGCCAGAGAATGGACTGAACCCAGGAGGCAGAGCTGGCAATAAGCCGAGATCACGGCACTGCACTCCAGCCTGGGTGACAGAGCCAGACTCCCTCTCAAAAAAAAAAAAAAAAAAAAAAAAAAAAGAATGGATTTTTAGTGTGTCTACTTTTCACGGCCAAGACGCAAATTTGAAAGACAGTTATCTGAGACAGAAAAAGCAGAATGTAGCTACTGACTTGAGAAAAAGAAAAAATATCTTATTGAGATTAATGTTTAACATTATTGATGCAGAAAAATAATGTTCCAAACATGTAAAGTCATTTTGAGAGGTGGCAACGTGCCAGCAGCCCTCACTCCATGCCTTCTCGGCCTCAGCCTCGGCGTCCACTCCGGCAGCACTTGAAGAGCCCTTCAGCCCACCATGGCGCTGTGGGAGCCCCTCTCTGGGCTGGCCAAGACCGGAGCCGCCTCCCTCTGCTTGCTGGCGCTCCCCGGGCCAGCGTGAGTTCCGGGGGGCATTGGCGTGGGCACAGGCTCGGCAGGCCCCACACTCAGAGCAGCCAGCCTGCGCTGCCAGCCCAGGGCAGTGAGGGGCTTAGCACCCGGGCCAGCAGCTGCGGAGGTTGCGGGGGTCTCCCGCTGTGCTGGAATTCTCACTGGGCCTCAGCTGCCTCCCCGAGGGCAGGGCTCAGGACCCGCAGTCCACCATGCCCAAGCACCCCCCACTCTGCCATGGGCTCTGATGTGGTCCAAGCCTCCCTGACTGGCACCACCCCCTGCTCTGTGAGGCCTGGTCCTATCCACCGCCCAAGGGCTGAGGGGTACAGGCCACGCTGGGGACTGGTGGGCAGCTCTGCCTGGAGCCCCCTTATGAGATCCACCTAGTGAGGCCAGCTGGGCTCCTGAGTCTGGTGGGGACTTAGGGAACTTTTATGTGGAGCTAGGGGATGGTAAATGCACCAATCAGCACTCTGTGTCTAGCTCAGGGTTTGTAAATACACCAATCAGCACTCTGTGTCTAGCTCAAGGTTTGTAAATACACCAATTGGTATGCTGTATCTAGCTAAACCTAGTGGGAACTTGGAGAACTTTTCTGTCTAGCGCTCTGCGTCTAGCTAAAGGATTGTAAATGCACCAATCAGCACCCTGTCAAAACGGACCAATGAGCTCTCTGTAAAATGGACCAATCAGCAGGATGTGGGTGGGGCCATATAAGTGAATAAAAGCAGGCTGCCCCAGGCAAGCCAGGTCACCTTCCAGACTGTGGAAGTCTTGTTGTTCTGCTCTTTGCAATAAATCTTGCTGCTGCTCACTCTTTGGGTCCACACTGCCTTTATGAGCTGTAACACTCACCATGAAGGTCTGCAGCTTCACTCCTGAAGCCAGCCAGATCACGAACCCACTGGGAGGAAGGAATGAACTCCAGACACAGGTATCTTTAAGAACTGTAACACTCAACACAAGGGTACGTGGCGTCATTCTTGAAGTAAGTGAGACCAAGAACCCACCAATTCCGTACACAATTTTTTTATTATTTAGAGAAATGTCAAAGCCTTGTTTTGGTTATTAGAAATGCTGATGGCCTAGGAAATGAGAATTAAACTGAGGTTTGGGAGCAAATTTAAATCTGCCGCTCAGAACATCTGCCATGCAGTGGCACATCAATAAAACATTAAGTATTTGAGCTCTTAATATGTGCTAGACATCAAGGTGATATTTATAAAACAAGATTCATAAATAGAAAATAGTATTCCAGAAATAATGATTTGAGTCCCGTTTGTTTCTTCAATTATATTATACTTTGCAAATGGAAAATATTAAACCGAGCATGTTGTTTGTGAGCTTCTAGCAGTAAATATTTGTAAGTTGGCGACAACTGAATAAAATTCTAATATTTAATTAGAACTTGACCACTTTAAATAATTTTAACTTGAAAATTAATTGTAACAAAATAAAACATTTAACCAACAACTTCACCTAGCCATTTGGTCTACCTTTCATCTATAACCTTTGAGACGTCATTAGAAATCCTGACAAGACCATTTTTTTTGAAAGAAAGCAAGCTTATTGTCTTCCTTTCATTTAGCTCGGCATGGTTTTCATTTTGATGATCCTATTGTCTAATGTTGCCACTTCGTAGTGAGTAGCATGAGGTCACTGCTTTAGTCTGTCTTTTGAAGTTAATGTTTTCTTTGAGGATCTGGTTTTAGTAAAATATCCTCAAAACTACTTTTGAAGGGTTGTGCATTGTTATGATGACATAGTGCTTAGGTTTGCTATAAAAATCGATTACATGTTTTTATAATTATCTATATGTGAGAAGTAGTCTTTTAATCAGTTAAAGCATTTTTTAAGATTACGAAAAACAACTGTTTATTTTTAAAACTGCAGCTACGTAGCATTTGAAAATCAATGTAATAGTATTTGTTTTTCCCTGCGTTACAAACACTGTCAGAAAACATGAGGGCAGTATAAAGGCAACATTTGTCCCAAAGCTGGGGAACAGGTAAACAGAGCTGGAGTTGGCCTTTCCAGTGTTCTAAGACAGTTAATTAAATGCTTGTTTTGTTTTCTTGATCTGATGGTGGGTGGTGTATACATTGTTTCTTTTAAGAAAACCTTCCACCTATACATCTATAAGAGGGAAAAAGATGAAGATTAAAGCATTTTTTCCCTTCTCCAACTCTCTGATACTTGCTGTGCTACAAATAAAGCTCAAAAGATCGTTTTTAAAAGTGACAGGAACATAAAGGGGTAGCTGCAAAACTTAGTTCTTTTGTGAAATGTACTCAAAGTCATATTTTGGGAATGTATCTGTTGTTTAGAACCCTGCATTTAACTTCAATTACCTTTGTTTTGTTTTGATTTTTCAAGAACAGCCTTCTAATGATTTTCCCACAGTATTTCTGGCTCCTGTTCTGTGTTTTATGGAACAATTTCACCACATCGGGCTAATGAAGACATACATTTTAATTAATCAATTTTCACAAAACCTTCTTGATTTTGCCTGTGAAGTACTCATGGCATAAATTATGTTTCCAGTTTAGAAAATGTAAAGCTAAAATAAATTAAGTGTGATCAAATTTATTCATACATGCAACACATATTTATTGACCATTTGCTATGTGCTAGGTGCTTTCTTGGCCCTATGGCTTAGAAGACTGAGATCAAATTCAATAAAAAAGGGTGCTCCTAGTGGAAAGAACTGTATGAGTGCAGATGCAGAAGCGTTAAGGAAATGATATGTTGGGAGAAAGGCAAATTTCTGAATGTGGTTGAAATATGGAATGTGGATTTGCAAGTCTATTGATAAAAAATGAGAATAATTTAAAATTTGATGCTATGAATTTTGAACCTTATGTTGTAAGCTAAAAAGACACAATGAAAGTTTTTAAAAAATCCTTAACTTCCTAAAAGACAAATTTTTTCGTGTAGAAAAATAAATCAAATAGCATTGTGCCTTGCTTCCTGGAATAGGAAAGAATGAAGACTGCAGACACATTAAAAAGCTGTAGGAATAGTTTAAGGAAGATCTCATCATGACATGTTTGCAATGTTGCTGGAAAGCAGAGTAGACTCTGAAGAAGTCTAACAGAAGTGGGATTTGTTGAGATGCTGAATGTACAGATGAGAAAGAGAAAAGCCAATACTGACTGACTTCCCTAGATACTTTAATTAAGAATTTGATAAAATCATTGAATATAATAAAAACATAGGAAGAGGAGGAATCTGGAAGTGATTATTAAAAATTGGATTTGTGATATATTGTAATTTGTGTGTGTCTTTGATAGGGAGTTGGAAATACCAGCTTGAATAATGCCAAAGACAATGTAATCAAGTACTGTGAAGAAAGAAAAGTAGTCATTACTTTTAGTAAAAATGATGTTTTTAATAAACATAGGAGAAAGATACTCATTCGACTTTTGGTCCAAAAGGTTCATCACAGCAACACGTATAGGAAGAGCAAAGTGAAATGTGGGCAGCCTTTAGGTTACCAAAGAGAGATTATTTCCAGAAAAGATATAATTATATAAAGAATAATATATTGAAGACAGTGAACTTCATTATCCTAAAGTGCAATCTGTATTTCCAGCTACTTATCACCAGGCATACACAAACCCCACAACATGTCATAAATCAGATTTTTAATAATCACTCCAAAATCTCTTCCTCTTTCTATGTTTCTATCCTACCCAATATACTTTCTATTTAGAAGACACCTATTGCTTGCCTATTCAGCATTTCTTCTTATTTAAATGAAAAAGCAAAAACATCCTTCTGTTGGAAAATGACTCCTTCCTTGCTACTGATTTGAGCAGTAGTTCAATAACTTAAGAACCATTAACTGACTGTGGACAACCAGAAGTCCTGTCTTCTGAAATGCCTGGCTTGTAGGATAAGGTCTGAAGATATCTATGGTCAGTCCAGGTCTCATGTATATCTAGACTGTATTTGGTGGAAGTAAGTTTGATCAACACATAGAGGGAATTAGAGTGAAGAGATGAAAGAAAAAAATGTTACCATCTGAGCCCATGGATGCAGTCATATTTAAAACTACCTATTTCTTTGGTCTTTTCAAATTTGTGAACCAATACATTTTCACACTTACAAATTTGATTTGTCACTTGCAACCACCAGAATCCTGATAACATAGGCTGATATCAAATAGCTACTGTAAAAGGTGTAGAATATACAAAACAGAAATTACAATGGATAGAGCAAGTTCACAAAGGAGAGAGGGAATCCAGTCCTAGCAGGTGAGAAATATGGCCTTGGAAAGAAGAAAGAAGCATTTCATATTCTGAGGGAATAGGATAAAAAGGTGAAACATAGAATCAATATCAACAAATGAAAAGGAAGGAATATAAGGACATAAAATGTGGTTTAAATCAAGGTCTGCAGAATGATAAAATAACCAGTTGTCCAAATCACTCCAAGCAGTCAGCTCCTCAACTCTCAGGGAAGTCCTTTTTCTAATAAATAATGTTTCCAATTTAGTAGCACAGAATTATTTAAATTGATTCACAAAATATTGGTACAACTTAGTGTATGCAGTTTTAGTTTAACTTCTTTCCATTGCCAACACACCCAAAGACACACACACACACACACACACACACACACACACACACACACACACACACACAAGTATTACTAAGCTTTTGGAGCCATTTTCTCACTTTTTTGATTTCCTGAAAAGGAGAAATAATTATTTTTATGGTATACCTGATAAAAACTTTACTTCTTACAATGCCAATATTTTTGGAACCAAATAAAGAAACAGAGAGAGAAAGCATATGTGAATAAAATGACCAATGAAGTACGAAGTCTGATTTCACAGAGTGAAATAGAGCATACCTTGATGTTAAATGGAAGATCAATGTTAGGATAACATATGTGAGAAGGTGATTCATGCAAGAGGAACTTTGGAATTACTTGAACTGTACTTGACACTTTGGTTTTTATATGAAAAACTGTATCTTAGAGGAAATCATATTATAGTTTATTAAATGTATATCCTTAAAACTGTAAATAATTATTGATAGGTGAGCCTCCTATTGTTCCTACCTAGATATATTTATTTATCGTCAATGCTGCTACTTGGAAATTTGAGTCCATATTACTTATAATATATATTACTGTCAGGCAGTACAGTCACTCAAAACTTTGAAATATAAATATGACCTTTATCATGAAGAACAGTTCTTTGTTCATAGCTGGCTGATGATGAGAAAAGAGAAAAAATAAGTAAACCTTGGTGCTAGACTGGTAATATCAGAAATAGCAACAGCAGGGGTGTTAGGGCAGCTATTCTGGTGGCTTGTTAAAGTCAAACAGGCAAGCTGCTCAGAAGAAGGATGGAAATGGCCCTGTTCTGGAGGTCAGTGAAAGTCCTGAATGATATCTTAAAAGTCTATTTGCAAACCTCAAATTCTCTGATAAATTATGGGAAGAAAAAAAAATCTAAGCCTAGGCAATAGTAGAATACTTTCATTAATTGTACTCATGGTTGTAGAGAATACTATCACTTCTTCAATTAGCTGAGGATGTCTGCCATGAAGTCGAGTGACCAGAGGTCTCTCCCTAAAAGAACTGCAATATGGAAACTTACTATCAAGCCCTAGTGAAAATTAATGTGGCTGCACCCACTCCAGGAATGATTTCTATCCCTGCCTGGGACTATTGCCAGGGGTCAAGAAACACACAGATGGTGGGTGACACTGCAGGCAGAAGATATATTACTGCTGTTACTACCATTCTTAATTAAAATAGAAAAACTGGATTTTCACAATATGTCTCTATTTTTTTTGAATAATTATTATTGTTTAAAACTGCATCATTTTATTTTCAGATTACCCTGTAAGGGAAGTGTTTAAAAATAAATTTAAATGGAATTTTTAAAATTCCACAATGCCAGAAAGAATGGGATTTTACTATCCTTTTGTATTACCGTAAATAAAAATTATTTAACTTGGCACAAATAGCCTTAACTAATTTGAGTCCAATCTAAATTTCTCTCATTAACTATACACTTCCCTCTTTGCAGATTAAATTATGGAGTTCTCATTAGTATCCCCTCAGTTCCACTTGACTCCTCTCTGACTTTGTTCTTCCTGCCTAAAGCATCCTTTTTGTGCTTATCTGTTTATTTACTAAAATATCCCAAATCAAGTATGCGCATGCGCACGCGCGCACAGACACACACACACACACACACACACACACTCTGACGTAACCTGTGACCTTCATAATCTAAGATTATGATAATACATTCAGAGCTAGATGCTTCACTTTTCTTTACCCTTGCCATTTCATCTATCTATCAACTGTGGAAGTCTTTCCTTTCACTCTAGAGGTGATCACACTATCTTTCTCAACTTTGTATTCTTGGCAGCCCCTACAAATCAATGGCACATGGTGATTGAGATAAAAACTATTTATCATTCTAGATCCAATTTTACATGGCATACAGCAGAATAAAATGATTGCTTAAATCAAGTACAAAAATATAAATGAGAGAACGCAAAAACGACTTCTCGATAATAACAATATTCTGTTTTCAGTTGTTTGAATGAAGAATCTGTTGAGTAAACAAGGTAATACAGAGTAACAAGTGTGAAGTCAGGATGAGAAGATGTCAAAAATAAAGATTAAAGTGTCCTTGGGACATCCTAATGGAGATGTGCAGGTGGCATTTGGATGTTCAATACTGAAGCCCAAAATGAGTTCTAAATTATGAGAATATATTTGAGACTCTCCAGTGTATCAAATAAAGATAAAATCATGAGTATGAATGCGCTCACCTTGAGATCATGCAATGTAGAAAGAAGTGAGGGACAAAGGCAGAACCTTGGATTATACTCCTGACATTTAAAAGACACTGGGGAGAGGAAGAAACCTATGTATGAGATTAGGAAGAAACAACCAATCAGACGATACAGAAGAAGAGGGTAAACAGAGATTGAAGGGTGGTGTGCAATGATGGGAGTCAAATATCAAAGTGAGGGCAGTTGAAATAAGCATAGAAAATATGTGCAGGCTTTGGCAATTTGAAGGACCTTAGGTACTGTTAGCTTTCAGTGGCATGTTAGGCTCAAGAGAAAGACTACATTAGTTTGAGATATGTGATACTGACAGGACGGTATGTGCTGGCTACTCTCCCTCAATGATTGGCTGTAAAATGAAGACAGAATGCAGAGCAGAAGTTGAAGGGTGATTTGTTAAACCTGCAGGAAATTTTTTATTTCAAAGAGGCTTGGCTATGTTTATATGTAAAAGGAAAATGTCTACTAGATTACAAAGAGGTTTGCCGGTAAAGCAGAGGCAGAAGTGGCAGAGGGTTCCTAACACAAACTTAACTTTGAACAGTAAGTGGGATGTGGAAGATAGATATAGATGTGGATAGAAACATGTTTGTAAGTGACAAAGAGGAAATTAAGGAAGTTTTCCTGTACTGTCTTAATATTTTCTGTGAAATGAGAGACAATACTTTCTGCTAAAATTGGGTATTAATAGAAGAAGATACCTTTATCAATTTCCTAGGACTTCATTTAAAAATTACCACAAACTTGGTTAATTGAAACAAGAGAAATTTATTATTTCACAGCCCAGCAACCAGAAGTCCAAAATCGAAATGTCAGCAGGGCTACACATCCTCTAAAAGCTTAAAGTTCAATCCTTCCCTGCCTCTTCTAGCTCCAGTGGTTAATGGAGTTCCTTGGCTTGTGGCCACATAACTCCCATCTCTGCCTCTATCTTTACATGATCTTCTGTTCCTTCTCCCTGTGTGTTTCCCGTAAGGACATTTATCACTAACTTTAGGGTCCACCCAGATAATTGAGGATGACCTGATTTCCAGTTTCTTAACTTAATGACACCTGCATAAGTCACCTTTAAAAAAAAAAAAAAAGGTCACATTTACAGGTTCATGCGGTTAGAACATATCTTTTTGAAGGTCACTATTGAATTCTATTTCAACACAGCAGATTTGAATACATTATGCAATTTTCTCCTCCTGCATCAAATTCATAGACATTATTTTGTCACACATAAAAATAAAAACATAGCTCCACTAAAAACAAAAAGTCACTCTAGATGCACTACAGACTCTGGAGAATCCCGAGAAACAAAAAGCAGGGGGAAAAAAAAAGCCATATGAAAGCACAACTTTAAAATAAAGCATTAACATTAATTGGTCTATGCTAGTAGGGCATGCAACTGGTGAATAAGAGGCTAAGAAGCAATGAGCAGAGTTATTAGTATGGTCTCACAGCTGGAGCAGTCAGGTAAGTTAACCTTGGCAAACAACAATGGAAAAGTCCCCAGGTAGGAATACTAGCTGAAGGAGATCAGGAAGATGGAGGCATAATGTGTCCTGAATGGGTCACAACATTTGGTTGCAATTGCCCATACTCAGAAAAACAGCTTCCAAGGGATGTCACTTTCTCACAGTCACAAACAAATCTAAGCCACATTTCAGCTCATAGCCATCTCCCTGAATGAAGAGAGGAGATAATCATACAGGACAGCTTAGCTACAGATTGCACAAGAAAGCAGCAAATATCAGAACCATGATAGAGACACTTACAGGTGTTGAAAGAGTTAGCAAAAAGTGTGTTTAATAACATGTCCAAAATATGTCCAAATATCTGGAGAGAGATTAGGAAGATATTATACCCATATAAGACTAAGCAATTGTACAATAAGAAATTATTAGAGATTTTTGAAATATAAAAATATAATGATTGAAACTGAAACAAAAATCTAAGCAAACCCTAATTATATAGACTAAAAAAGAAAGGTGGACACAGTTGTTGGGCATACAAATATTCTGGAGCACCAACCCTAGTAGCTCATAATGCAATTCCAAATGTTATACAGATAGAAAGTATGAAAGAGGAATGGAAAAAAAGATAAAAAGATTTACACCTCTATAGAAAAGTAATCATTATAATAAGAGCACACACTTACATAATACTTAAAATATATGGAGCACTATCTAAGGACTTTACATATATTCATTTACTTACTCATCACAGCAAGCCTTTGAGGAAGAGAAAGTAATTAACTTACCCATGGTCACATAGCTAATAATTAGAGAAGCCAGGAATTAGACCTGAACAATCAGGCTCAAGAGGGCATGCTCTTAACCATTAGGCTGAACTGCCAGAGCATGAAAATAATGAGCATGGGCCGGAGGCATAACTGAATAAATGATAGTAGAGAAACTCCCATGACTGAAGAAAGACATGAAACTTCCCTGAGAGAAAAAACTATCAAAAAATAAAACTTTGAGTTCCAGGCCAATCAATGAAGTTGAAAAAGGGGGAAATATGAGTGTTTTGGACTTTCACAAGGCATTTTCATTTCTTTAAAAGATTTTCTGAAACTCTCTCTTTAAAATTAGAGTTCATTAAGGTAGAGTATGTGAGTTCTAGAGTTGTATTTTCCAAAAAT
Source organism: Chlorocebus sabaeus (assembly GCF_047675955.1). NCBI lineage: Eukaryota > Metazoa > Chordata > Mammalia > Primates > Cercopithecidae > Chlorocebus > Chlorocebus sabaeus. Next base: position 63,630,151 of record NC_132924.1, read on the forward strand.
ATTTCTATTAATCAACATTCAAACATAAATACAAGCATTATAGTAAACCCAGAAAGTGAGAGCAATTCTGATGAAAAGGGTGATTCAAATGACTAAGCTATAGAATAACACACCTCATGGAAAATAAAGTCAGGCACTACATAAGAATGTTTCACACATTCTTGATGCACACTGGATGTTGATGCACACTGGATGGACAACAGTGGTCCCATAATACTGTATTTTACTATACCTTTTCTATGTTTAGATATGTTTAGATAAACAACATTTAGATACATTTAGATACACAAATACTTACCATTGTGTTACAACTGCCTGCAATATTCAGTGCAGTAACATGTTGTATAGGTTTTTAGCCTAGGGATAATAGGCTATACCATATGGATTAGGTGTGTAGTAGGCTATCCCATCACGTTTTTTTACGTGCAGTTTTTGGTGTTCCCACAATGATGAAATTGCCTAACAACGCATTTCTCAGAGCATATGCATATCTTTAAAATGACGCATGACTGTATATGTACCATTGACCCTTGAACAACACGGATTTGGCTACACTTACACACAGCATTTTTTCAATAACTATATAAGAAAAATTTGGGGAGACTTTGGACAATTTAAAAAACTTGAAGACAAAGATATATAAAATATAGGTCAAAATATATCAAAAATAAAGAAAAATATATGTCATATTCCATAATATGTACTAGTTTGCTTTATCATTTACCACTAAAAATATCACAAATCTATTATGAAAAGTTAAAATGTATCAAAACTTATACATACCAATGGATTATTCATGGCTCTATTGCAGTTCAGAGAAATGCAAACAAATGTACAGATACAATATTAAATCATAACTGCATGAAATTAACTATAGTACTCTATTGCTGTAATAATTTTATACTCAACTGCTGCTGCTATTGCCTTTAGCTGAAGTGTTTTATCTGCTTAAAATGCCCTTGTAACAGTAATCATTTCAAGTGAGCAGTTCCTCTCTACAGTAAATTGCATATAGCAGTAAAAGGTAAACTATCATGGTTTTCTCATATTTTTATTGTACTTAGTGCAAATGCCATAAACCTTGAATAACAATATTGGACCCATATGAAGTGCCACTAGTGATGCTGGAAGTGTTCCCAAGAAGCAGAGAAAACTCATGACATTGCAAGAAAAAGTTGAATTGCTTGATACGATACATCTGCAGTTGCCTACTTTTTCAAGATAAATGAATCCAACATAAGAACCATGGTAAAGAAAGAATAAGAAATTCATGAAGTTATCATTGCAGTTATACCAGCAGACACAAAATCTTACTCTTTTTGTGAAATACTTGTTTTACCATTTACTGAAAGTACAGCTTTTATGCAGCTTCAGGATTGGCATACAAAAAGCATGTCTATAAATTCTAATGTGATTTGAGAAAAAATGAAGTCATTATCTGAAAACTTAAAAGGAAGGTGAAGGATATAAAGCAAAGGATGGTTTGATGATTATAGAGATAGCTTTAGTCTTTAAAAACTGTCAGGACAGCAGAGGAAACAACATCTGCAGACCAAGCAGCAGCAAAATTCCCAGACCCTATTAAGAAAATCATTGAGGGGAAAGTATATCTACCTAAATAGGTTTTTAATAAAGAAAAAAGTACTTTATTCAAAAGAAAAAAGTGCCACAAAGGACATTTATTAGTAAGGAAGAGAAGTGAGCATTAGTATTTAAGATAAAAAGGGCTAGGCTAACTTTACTGTTTCCTGCAAATGCACTTGGTTTATTATTAGGACTGCCCTTATCTATAAAGCTGCTAACCCCAGAATCATGAAAGAAAAAAAATAAGCAGCAGCTGCTAGTCTTCGTTGTAGCACAAGAAAGCCTGGACAATGAGAATTCTGGATTGATTTCACTGATACTTTGTCCATGAAGACACAAGTATCTTTCCAGTAAGGGGCTGCCTTTCTTTTTTCCTTCTCCCTTCCCTTCTCCCTTCCCTTCTCCCTTCCCTTCCCCCTTCCCTTCCCCCTTCCCTTCCCCCTTCCCTTCCCCCTTCCCTTCCCCCTTCCCTTCCCTTCGCTTCCCTCTTTTATTTTATTTTGACAGAGTTTCGCTCTGTCGCCCAGGTGAGAGTCCAGTGGTATGATCTCAGCTCACTACAACCTCCACCTCCTGGGATGCATTCAAGCAATTCTCCCGCCTCTGGCTTCCGAGTAGCTGGGATTAGAGGCACCTGCCACCATGCCTGGCTAATGTTTGTATTTTTAGTAGAGACAATGTTTCACCATGTTGACCAGGCTGGTCTTGAACTCCTGACTTCAGGTGATCCGCTTGCCTCGACCTCCCAAAGTGCTGGGATCCAATACAGGACTGCCTTTCTAAAATTCTTTTGATATTGGACACTGACCCTAGCACCCAGAACTTCATGAGCTCAACATTGAAGGCAATGACTTAGTCTGCTTGCTAAATCAGGGGGTCATTAGGACGCTTAAGGCTCATTACACATGGCATTCTATGGAAAGGATTGTCAATGCAATGGAAGAGAACCCTGATAGAGAATACATCATGAAAGTCTGGAAGGATTATACCATTGAAGATGCCATCATTGTTATAGAAAAAACTGTGAAAGTCATCAAGTCTGGAACAGTAAATTACTGCTGGAGAAAACTGTACACAGGTATTGTGAGTGACATCACAGGATTTACAACAGTCAATCAAGGAAATCATGAAAGATATAGTGGATGTGGCAAAAAAACAAAAACAAAACAAAATCAACCACAACAACAAAACAGTTGGGGTGCAAGGTTACAAGATATGGATCTTAGAAAAAGTAGAGCTAATAGACACCACACTAAAGAAATTAACAAAAGATAATGATGGAAATTAACCACAGCTAGATGATGAGGAAGAAAACATAAAATAAGCAGTGCCAGAAAACAAAACTGACATTAGACAATCTGGTAGAAGGGTTCTGATTATTCAAGACTACTTTTGACTTATCTTATGACATGAACCCTTCTATGATACGGGCAAATTGTGGAGAAAGGATTGATAACTGTAGAAACATTCTTTTTTAGAAATGAAAAAGCAAAAAAAAAAAAATCAGACAGAAATTACGATGTATTTTTGTAAACTTACAGTGAGTATGTTTGCCTCTCCTGTCTCCTCTTCCACCTCCTTCACTATTTCCACCTCTGGCACCCTGAGACAGAAAGATGAACCTCTCCTATTTCCTTCTCAGCCTACTCAATGTGAAGATGAGGAAGATGAAAACCTTTATGATGATCCAATTTTACTTAATAGTATATTAAGTAAATATTTATCAGTATATTTTTCTTTCCTATGATTTTAATAACAATATTGTCTCTCTAGCTTTATTATAAGAATACAGTACATAATACATATACAAAATACATGTTAACTGTTTATGTTATTGGTAAGGCTTGTGGTCAACAGCAGACTTTTAATGGCTAAGTTTTTGGGGAGTTAAAAGTTATACACAGATGTCTGACTGGGAGATGGGCTGGTTTCCCTAACCCCCATTTGTTCAAGGGCCAATTGTATATCTATCTATTGCTACCATCTTCACCTGTTTTTGATTCTACAATTACAGAGCATTGCAGCTTATGGAATAACCATTTACTCAACTTATATGGCTTTTCCTAAATTATTTTGTTATAATTCAACTATGTAACCAAAATTAAGCTGCCATACTATTGTTACACATAGTCACACTGACACAGCTAAATTTTCATTATGCATTAGACTAGCAGAGCAGGATTCTGAGCAATTAAGGGGGTGAAAAATATATACAGTTGCTCCTGGTATCTTCAGAGGATTAGTTCCAGGATCCCTGTGGTTACCAAAATCTGCAGATGCTCAATTTCCTTACATAAAATGGTGTAGTATTTTCAGATAGCCTATACACATCCTCTAGTATATTTTAAATCATCTCCAGATATTTATAATACCTAACAAAATGTAAAGTTTATATAAATAGTTATACTATATTTTATTTATATTATTTTTATTGTTGTATTGTTATTTTTATTGTATTTTTTTCCAAATATTTTCAGTCTTCAGTTTGTTGAATCCACAGATGTGGCACCCATGAATATGAAGGGCCAATCATATTTTGATGACATGTTATATAAGGTTGGCAAATTTGGATGGGGTGACTTTATGAGATATCAATATCTGTATAAAGCACCTGAAAACATGTAAAACTTCTCACTGGAAAAAAAAAAAACAGTGATTACAGGAACAGAAAACCAAATGTCACATGTTCTCACATATAAGTGGGAGCTAAACATAGAGTACATAGGAACACAAGAAGGGAATAACAGAAACCAGAGCCAACTTGATGGTGGAGAGTTGGAGGAAGGTGAGAATAAAACAACTACCTATTAGGTACTATGCTCATTACTTGAGTAATGAAATAATCTGCAAACCAAAGCCCCACAACATGCAATTTACCTCTGTAACAAACCTGCACATGTATCCCTTAACCTAAAATAAAAATTTTAAAAATATATACAATTATAAATATATGCCAATTATTCATTTAAAAGAGTGATTAAATACAAAGAGCAGTGACTCCTTTTATATGTAAAGGACATTACTATTAGCATAATTTCATGTGAACATTTATGTAATACAACATGATTTGGGCATTGGATGGACAATGCATGAAATTAGGACTCAGATATTAAAAAAGCATATTTTAAAAAATTCATGGAAGGATAATCTCTAATTTCCTTCAGAAATTGACTCCAGTATTTAGTCACTACAAAACTGAGGGACATTTCTCCTTCTACTGGAGATACTCCATCCTATAGCTCAGTATAATAAGTGTGTTTTTAATTAAACTCAATACAGATGATGAGAAGCAAACATCGCAAAATTTGATCTTTAATGAGCCATTTTACAGGGTAGTAACACACTAGGAGCAGCAGCAACTTGTCAAACTCAATCACCTGACTCACAATGGCATTTTAAGTTTCATATATATGTTCTCTTTTTTAAAAAAGTTTTAATTCTTATATCTATCATAAATGAAACATATTAAACATATGCAGTTTAGAGAATAATTGTAAACACACCTGAATAATCACCACCAGATGTTAGGAAAGTCACCAGCTGCTAGTGCCATAAAGGCCTCTGTTGTAGCCAGCTGCACCGTCCTCCTCCACAGGATATTATAATTCTGAAGAGTATGGAAATCACTCACTTAACTTTCATTATTAATTTTCCACCTTCGAGCAAGCCTACATGTGGTGTTTCACATGTTTTGGATATTTATGCAAATGAAATAATATCCTATGCATCCTTGTGGTGGCTTGTTTGCTGAGTATTATGTTTTTAAGCTTCATCTATTTGGATGTGTTAGTGATAGAATGTTTATTTTAAGTGCTTTATAGTATTTCAATGTATAACTAATCCACTTTTGGTTTTTTTTTGACAAAGTCTTGCTCTGTTGCCCAGGCTGGAGTACAGTGGTCCAAACACAACTCACTGCAGCCTCAATCTTCTGGGCTGAAGCAATCCTTCCATCTCAGCCTCCCATGTAGCTGGGACCACAAGCACATACCAGCATGCCCAACTTGTGTGTGTGTGTGTGTGTGTGTGTGTGTACACACACACACACACACACACACATATATATATATATATATATATATATAGCACCTTGCTGTTTTTCCCAGGCTGGTCTTGAATTCCTGGACTTAAGCAATCTTTTCACCTCAGCCTTCCAAAGTGGTGGGATTATAGGCTTGAGCCACTGTGCCCAGCAGCCAGACCCTTTTAATGACTTATTTGAATTGTTTCCAATTTTTTACTATTATAAACAGTTTTGATAAGAATGTAAATATGTAAACGTCTCTTGGTACAAATGTGAAAAAGTTACTATAGTCTATGTTCACGGTTTATGTATTTGCTTGGTCATAAAGTAGACCCATGCTAAATCATTTTCAGAAAAATAAAGTGTTTTTTTAATCATTAAACTCATCCCAGCATATTAGTATTGAACAAATACTAATGTGGTTTTAATAATTTTTGCAATCAGGTCTTTATGTTTTCGAATTGGGCTGTAGTTTTAATTTGAAGTTTGCTAATTACTATTAAGCTTAAGTATTAAAAAATTATGAGCAATTTATATTACCCCTCTACAAAATGCCTATTTTTATCTTTTACTAATTTTTATGAATCACTTTTTACCGATTTATAGTCTGAATACTAATTCTCTGACAGTGGTAAATACTAGAAACTTTTTTTTTTTTTTTTTACAGATTATTACTTATATTTCCCTTTCTGTAAAATTTTTGTTTTTTTTTTTTGTATCATTGAAATTATCTTTTTTTAGGCTATCTGCTTTTTATGATTTTATTAAAAATTATTTCCTCCACCACAATTATGAAGATATTTTCCTATACCCTTGCAGATAAATCTTTAATCCACATGATATTTATTTGTGTAAAGTATGATGTAGAAGTCCAATTTTATTTTATTGTTCAAATAGTAGATGGTCATGTTTTCCAGTATTATTAATGAAATGGGCTTTTTCCACACTAACCAGCAACACCCACTGGGCTGTAAATCTAGTTTGTATCCATGAATGGAGTAGGTTCGAGGCTTGCTGTTTTGTCCCTTTTTTTCACTTGTCTAGCTCTTTCTCACCACTACTCTGTTTTAATCACTATAATATGGTTTTGCTGTGTGTGCCCACCTAAATCTCACCTCAAATTGTAATCCCTATAATCCCCACGTGTCAAGGGCAGGACCAGGGAAGGTGACTGGATCGTGGGGGCAGTTTCTCCCATGCTATTCTCATGATAGCTAATTAGTCTTATGAAATCTGAGGGTTTTATAAGTGTCTGACATTTCCTCTTCTTGCACTCACTCTGTCCTGCCATCCCTGTGAAGAAGGTGCCTGCTTCTCCTCTTTCTTCCTCCATGATTGTAAGTTTCCTGAGGCCGCCCAACAATGCGTAACTGTGAGTCAATTAAATCTCTCTCCTTTATAAAGTAGCCAGTCTCAGTTATTTCTTCATAGTAGTGTAAGAACAGACTGATACACTGTAACACTTCAAATGAAAATTCCTCTCTTTATTTTTCTTCTTTAACAGTCCCGGTTGTGCATGGTGACTCATTCCTGTAATCCCAGCACTTTGGGAGGCCAAGGCAGGTGGATCACCTGAGGTCAGGAGTTCCAGACCAGCCTGGCCAACATGGTGAAACCCTGTCTCTACTAAAAATACAAAAATTAGTTGGACATGGTGGCATGCAATCCCAGCTATTTGGGAGGCTGAGGCAGAATTGCTTGAACCTGGGAGGCGGGGACTGCAGTGAGCCGAGATTGTACCACCACACTCCAGTCTGGGCAACAGAGTGAAATTCTGACTCAACAAATAAATAAATAAATAAACAAAAATGAAAAAAATAGTGTCTTGGCTGTTTTCAGACCTCCGTATGGAGTACATTTTCCACATTCCACAGGAAATCCTTTTGGGATTTTCATTTGAAGGAGTATTTTAAATTATGGGACTATCTATGCATTTGTATTACTGAAATTTTCTAAGAATATGTTGTGGGATTTTTTAAAATTTAGGTGTTAATATCCTTCAATAAAATTGTGTATAATCTTCTTTCTAAAGGATTTACTCATCTTACAGTAGTTTAATTATTATTAAAATAAAAAATATTTCATATTTTTGATGTTATTGTAATTTTCTTGTAATACAATTATATTCTGTAAGTGATTTTTTTACTGTTATCTAGAAATGCAGTTTTCTTCCGAATATTAATATTTATCCAGTAACATGACTAAATTATTAATTCTAATAATCAGTAAGTTTATGTTTTGTAGATATAGTGACACTATTGTTTCTTCCTTTCTGATTATTAAACATTTTAATCCTATCTCAGTGCATTAGCTAGGACCGTCAATTCAGTGTTAAATAGAAATTGTGATAGCAGAAGCTTTCCACTGACTTGTTCCTTGTTCACAATTTTAAAAGGAGGTTTCAGCATGTGCCATTAATAACATATTCATTCTTTTTTAGTAAAAATAATTTACTATGTAGGGGAGTTCCCTTCTTTTTAGTTTCTTCAGGGTTTTCATTCTCCATGGATATTGAATGTTAATTTTTCCCCTCCATCTAAAGTAGGAATAATGAGGTGAACCACATTCATCCATTTTCTAGTATAAATGGGGTTTGCATTCTTTGGAGAAATCCAGCTTATATTATACCTATATATTTTTATTTTTTTAATTGATGGATTCAGATGCAAGTAATGTATTTACTATTTTTGTATCTGTTAATGACTAGGTGGGCCTGTAATATACATTTTTTTTTATGTTTTATAATCTTTTTTTGTTGTCCTTCTTTTTTAAATGGTCTGGAGAATTTTGTGTAATATTAGAATTACCTGAAAATCTTACCTTGAAACCACCTGGAACTGGTGTTTACATAATGAGAGGATTTTAAAAGAAATTTCAGTTATTTTGATTCTGATTGAACCATTAAGGTTTGCTATTTCTTCTGGAATCAGTTTCAGTGAAATCAATTTTTATGAGAATGTATTCATGTATACATTTACATAAAGTTTTTCCTAATATTCTTTATTAGCTGCATAACATCAATAGCATCTCTACTTATACCTATATTGTCTTTCATATTTATGTACTTTTGGCTGATGCCTTTTTTTATTAATTTAACAAGACATGTTTTTAGTTTATACAAATTGCCTTCTTTTGACTCTGTTGATCCTCTCTGTTTCAATTATTATTAGTTTTTACATTTTACTTTTTTATGCTTAAATTACTGTCGTTTATAAAAATATTCAAATTTGAAGTTGAATACTTAGCTTATAACTTTTAGCATTATTTCTGTTCTAAAACAAGCTCTTAAAACTAGAATACCTATGAGTATTACCTTAGCTATATCCCAGAAGTTTTGAAAAGCAGCATTTTCATATTTATTTAATTATAGAGATTTTTTCTGTTCTTATGTTAAATTTTTATTTTTAATAATTTCAACTTTCATCTTAGATACAGTGGGTATATGTGCAGGTTTGTTACCTGGGAATATCTGACACCTGAGGTTTGAGATTTATAGATCCAGTCACCCAGTAACTGAGCATAGTATCCAGTAGTTTTTGAAACCTTGCCCGCCTCCTTCCCCAGTGTTTCCAGTGTCTGTGGTTGCCACTTTTACCTCCATGTGTAACTAGTATTTAGCTCCCAATTGTAAGTGAGAACACGAGGCTTCTGTGTTAATTCGTTTAGGATAATGGTCTCTAGCTGCATTCATGTTGCTGCAAAGAACAAGATTTCATTCTTTTTTATGGCTGCATAGTATTCTATGGTGTATATGTACCACATTATCTTTCCAATCCACCATTGATGGACACCTAGATTGATTTCATGTCTTCTCTATTGTGAATAGTGCTGTGGATGAACAAATGGGTGCAAGTGCCTATTTGGTAGAATGATTTCTTTTCTTTGGGACATAACACCCGCTAATGGAATTGCTGGGTCAAATAGTAGTCCTGTTTTAGGTTCTAGGGAAATCGCCAAACTTCTGTCCACAGTAGCTGAACTAATTTATGTTCCCTCCAACACTGTATATGCATTCCCTTTTTTCCACAGCCTCTCAAGCATCTATTTGTTTTGTTTTTTGTTTGTTTGTTTTTTACTTTTTAATAACTATTCTGACTGATGTGAGATGGTATCACATTGTGGTTTTGATTTTCATTTCTGTGATAATTTGTGAAGAACATTTTTTCATACGTTTGCTGGCTGCTTATAAATCTTATTTTGGGAATTGTCTGTTCATGTCTTTTGCACACTTTTTAAGGGGATTATTGGTTTATGCTGTTTTAAATATTTAAGTTTCTTATAGATTCTTGATACTAGACCTTTGGTGGATGCACAGTTTGAGAGTACTTTCTCTCATTAGGTATATTGTCTGTGTATTCTATTGATATGTTTTTGCTGTGCAGAAGCTCTTGAGCTAAATAGATCCCATTTGTCAAATGTTGTTTTCGTTGCAATTGATTTTAGGACTTTGTCATAGATTATTTCTGAAGGCCGGCATCCAGAATGCCATTTCTTAGGTTCTCTTTTAGGATTTTTATAATTTGAAGTCTTACATTTAAATCTTTAATACATCTTGACTTAATTTTTGTATGGTAAAAGGTAGGTGTCCAGTTTCATTCCTCTACATTTGCTGGCCACGTATCCCACCACCATTTATTGACTAGAGACTCCTTTCCCCATTGCTTGTTTTTGTTGACTTTGTCAAAGATCAGATGGACATAGCTGTGCAGTTTCATTTCTGGGTTCTCCATTGTGTTCCATTGGTCTGTTTTTGTACCAATACCATACTGTTTTGGCTACTGTAGCCTAATTGTATGGTTTGAAGACTATTTGGGCTTTTTATGGTTCCATATGAATTTTAGAATAGTTTTTTCTATCTCTGTGAAAAATAACATTCGTAGCTTGACAGAAATAGCATTGAATCTTTACATTGCTTTGGGCAGTTATTTTCTATTTGTTTGTATTACCTATTATTTCTTTCAGCAGTATTTTGTAGATGTCTTGTGTCTTTCACTTCCTTGGTTAGATGTATTCCTAGTTGTTTTTTATTTGTTTTTTGTTTTGTGAATATGGCAAATGAAATTGTGTTTTTGATTTGGGTCTCACCTTGAATTTATGTACATTCATTTTGTATCCTAAAACTTTGCTAATGTCATTTATGTGTTTCCAAGAACATTTTTGTAGTCTGTAGAGTTTTGTAAGTATAGAATCACATTATCAGCAAAAAGGGATGGTTTTACTTCTTTACCTCTTTGGATGCCTTTTATTTCTTTCTCTTTAGGACTTCTAGTACTATGTTGAATAAGAGTGGTGACAGTGGACATTCTTGCCTTGTTCCAGTTCTCAAGGGGGAATGCCTCTAGTTTTTGCCCATTCACTATGATGTTGGTGATAGCTCTTATTATTTTGAGGTACACTCTTTCGATGCCTAGTTTCTTGAATGTTTTTAACATGAAGAGATGTTAGATTTTATCAAAACCTTTTTCTCACATCTATTGAGATGAGCATTTTTTTTTTTTTTTTTTGGTTTTTCATTCTGTTTATGTGGTGAATCACATTTATTGATTTGCATACATTGAACCAGTTGTGAATCTTAGGAATGAAGCCTATTTGATCATGCTGAATTAACATTTTGATGTGCTGCCGGATTCACTTTGCTATTATTTTGTTGAAAATTTTTGTGTCTGTGTTCTTCAGGGATATTGGTCTGTAGTTTTCTTATCTTGTTGTGTCTTTGCCAAGTTTTGGTATCAGGGGGATGCTGGTTTTGTAGGATGAGTTGGGGAGGAGTCCCTCCTCCTTGATTTTCTGGAATAGTTTCAGTAAAATTAGTACCAGCTCTTATTTGTATGTCTGGTAGAATTCTGCTGCGAATCCATCTGGTCCAGGGCTTTTTTTAGTTGGTAGATTTTTTATTTTTATTTCTGATTCCATTTCAGAACATGATATTCATGTGTTAAGGGTTTCAATTTCTTCCTAATTCAATCTAGAGAGATTGTATGTCCAGGAATTTATTCATTTTCTCTAGATTTCCTAATTTGTGTGTATGGAGGTGTTCATAACAATATCTGAGGGTCTTTGGTATCTGTGGAATCAGCTGTAACATCACCTTTGTCATTTCTGATTGTGCTTATTTGGATCTTCTTTTTTTTTTTTTTTTTTTTTTTTTTTGAGACAAAATCTTGCTCTGTCGCCCAGGCTGGAGAGCAGTAGCGTGATCTCGGCTCACTACAACCTCCCCTCCTGGGTTCAAGCAGTTCTCTCCCTCAGCTTCCTGAGTAGCTGGGATTACAGGCGCCTGACACCACACCTGGCTAATTTTTTTGTATTTTTAGTAGAGATGGGGTTTAACCATCTTGGACAGGCTGATCTCGAACTCCTCACCTTGTGATTCACAAGCCTCAGCCTCCCAAAGTGCTGGGATTACTGATGTGAACCACCACACCTACCTTTGTTAGTCTAGCTAGCAGTCTATCAATCCTACTTATTCTTCAGAGATCCAACTTTTGGTTTCATAAACTATTTGGGTAGATTTTGGGGCCTCAATTTCATTTACTTCTGGTGTGATTTTAGTTATTTTTTTTTTCTCCAGCTACCTTAGTAGTTTGTTCTTGTTTTTTATTTCCTCTAGGTGTGATGTTTGATTGTTAATTTGAGGTATTTCTAACTCTTTGTGGTAGGCATTTAGCACTGTAAACTTTCCACTTAATGCTGCTTTTGCTGCATCCCAGAGATTTTAGTATACTGTATCTGTGTTTTCATTTATTTCAGATAATGTTTTTATTTCTGCCTTAGTTTTGTTATTTACCCAAAAGTCATTCAGTAGAAAGGTGTTTAATTTCCATGGAATTTTGTAGTTTTGAGAGATCTTCCTGGTATTGATTTCTGTTTTTATTCCCCTTTGGTTCAAGAGTATGTGTGGTATGAATCTGATTTTTTGAAAAATTTGTTGAGCCTGCTATATGGCTGAACATGTGGTCAACCTTGGTGTATGTTCTGTGTGTGGGTGAGAATAATGTATATTCTGTGGTTGATGGGTAGAGGGTTTTTTTGTACATATATATTAGGTCCAACTGGCCAATTGTTAAATTTAAACTAAGAATTTCTTTGTTAGTTCTCTGCCTAATGCTGTCAGTGGAGTGTTCAAGTCCTCCACTATTATTGTGTGGCTGTCTATATCTTTTCATAGGTCTAGAAGTACTTGTTTTATGAATCTGGGTGTTCCAATGTTAGGTGCGTATATATTTAGGATAGTTAACTCTTCTCATTGTATCAAACACTTTATTATTATGCAATGCCCTTCTTTGTGTGTGTGTGTGTTTTTTTTTTTACTGTTATTGGTTTAAAATCTGATTTATTTCATATAAGGATAGCTACCCTGCCTTTTTTTGTGTGTTCTGTTTTTATGATACTTCTTTTTCCAGTCCTTTACTTGGACAGTATAGGTGTTGCTACGGTGAGGTGGGTGTCTTGAAGACAGCAGATACATGGATCTTGTAGTGTGCTTTTTTTTTTTTCTAATTCAGCCTACCACTCTATGACTTTTAAGTGGGGCATTTAGCCTACATTCAAGATTAATATTGATATATGAGGTTTTGATCCTGCCGTGAGTTTTTAGCTGGTTGCTTTGTAGTTTCAATTGTGTGTTTGCTTTATAGGGGCTGTGGGCTATGTACTTAAGTGTATTTTGTGGTAGCAGGTATTATACTTTTGTTTCCCTATTTAGAACTCCCTTATGTATTACTTGTAAGAATAATCTAGTGATTATAAATTGCCTTACTTCTTGATTTTCTGAAAAAAAAATTATTTCTCCTTTGCTTGAGAGTTTAGTTTGGGAGAATATGAAATTCTTGGCTGGAATTTCATTCATTCTTTCTTTCTTTCTTTTTTCTTTTTTCTTTTTTTTTTTTTTTAAGAATGCTGAAAATAGGCCTCCAAACTCTCCTGGTTTGTAAGGTTTCTGCTGAGAACTCCCACTGTTAGCCTGATTGTGTTCCATTTGTACATGATCTGAACTTTTTCTCTAGCTACCTTTAAGATTTTTTCTTTAGCTTTCACCATGAACAGACTGGTGACTATATGCCTTGGTGTTGTTTGTTTTGTATAGTATCTCACGGATGTTCTCGAGAGATTTCTTGTATCTTGCTGTCTACTCTGTAGCAAGATTAGGAAAAATTCTCTTTAAGTATTCCCTTATATATGTTTTCTAGGTCACTTATCTTTTCTCTATCTCTTTCAGAAATGCCAGGAATTCATAGATTTGGTCACTTTACATCATCCCATATTTCTTAAAGACTTTGTTCATTGTTTTTAAAACTTTTTTTAAATTTATTTTTGTTTAACTGGCTTACTCCAAAAGACCAATCTGCAAGCTCTAAAATTCTTACTTTGTCTTGGTTCAGTCTGTTGATAAAGCTTTCTATTGTATTTTGAAATTCCTTTAAGTGAGTTTTTCAATTCCAGAAGATCTGATTAATTTCTCTTTAATAAGCTTATCTCTTCTTTCCTTTCCTGAATTGCATTTGAAATTCCTTTGTGTTACTTTTCAGCCTTGTCTTGGATCTTGTTGAGCTTCCTTGTAATTCACACTTTGAATTCTTTGTGTCATTTCTGAGTTTTCATTTTGGTTAGGGATGTGGCTGAAGATCTATTGTGATCCTTTGGTGTTGCTACATTCTGATATTTCATGGTGCCATAAATTTTGCACTGGTTCTTTGTCATCTGGAGACTAGCACTTCTAATTTTGGTAATTATAGTAGTGTGGGTAGAATATTTTTCTTTATTTCTCTGTAATATTATTTTTTTTTTATTTCCCTTTCCCTTTACCCATCCCTAGTTATGTGATTGTAGAGAATGTTGGGTAGGGTGTTTTGATTTTACTTCTATAGCCTTATGCGCTTCTGTCAGCAGTTGAATATTGAGCTGTGTGGTTGGATCTACCAGCCAATAGATGGTGCTTATAGTTAAGAGCTGGCTGTGACTAACAGCTCGGTATACACCTGATCCTTGTTTAATGGCAGAAGGTCTCTGTTGCCTCAGGCAATGTCCTGATTTGTGGAGTGCACAGTGGCCTGAACACCCTACTCATCCCTGGAGGGGTGGGGGTCCTGATGAGCAAGGCTAGACCGGGCAGGTCCACTTACTGTTCTCCTGATGTCAGGCATAAACACCAGTGTCAAAGGAGAATCCACTGGGCAGTCACCAAATGCCCAGAGGTGTGCCTAGGTGTGTGGAACTTGGAAATCTCCTCAGCCCTGAGTTCTCTGCATAGGTATGAGGGAAGCCTAAACTCCTAATCCAGGAAAGTGGGTACTCCAGATGTCTGGAGATATGTCTGGGCATGTAGTGAAGAGGAGCCCCCTGCACCAAGATGATCTCACAGGAGTGGTGGGGTAACTCAGGCTGCTGAAAAAGGCAATCAGGTGGTCTGAATTCCTGGAGATTTGTCTGGACATGAAGCAGAGATGGCATCCATGCATACAGATCTCTGCACAGGAAGGGAGGGGCAGCTCAGGTTGCCAATCTGGTCAAGTATATGCTTTTAATGTCTGGAGATATGCCTAAGTATGGAGTAGAGAGGGTACTATTTCACCACAATCTATGCCCAGGAAGGATGGGACAGTTCAGGCTGCTTATCCAAGTGAGTGGTTGCTCAGAATGTCTGGAGATCTGCCTGGGTGGGCAGCAGAGAGGACCCTACTGCATCATGATCTATTCCCAGGAAGAATGAAATGGCTCAGGCTGCTGAATCAAGTGAGCAGGGCTCGAATGCCTGGAGATCTCACTGGGCATGAAACACAGAGGAGCTCCCTATACCAGGATCTCTACCTAGGAAAGGTGGGGCAGGTCAGGCTGCTAATCCAGATGAGTAGCTGCTTCAAATACCTGGAAATCTGAGAGGGCCCTGCTGCACCATGATCTCCGGGAAGCGGCTGGGGCACTGAATAATGACAGGTCCAGGTTGACAAATTGCCCGTGGCTGCAAGTCTCATTGTCCAGGAGAAACTGCAGCTGTCATATATCTCCTCTTGTCCCACACTAGGGAGCACAATTCCAGCATCTACTGCTGAGACACTTTCTATTGTTCTGGTTGTGGAGGTTCCTACCCTGGTCCACAGCAGATACTTCTATCTCTGCCCCAAGACTAAAATGCCCATGTGGCCCCATTGCCAAGTCACCACAGAATGGCTAACTGTGTGCACCCAGATTATAATGACATCCTTCTCTCAGTCTCAGGTCTGGGAAAATGTCTGCAGCTTTTCCCACTGTTTTTTCCTCACAACACCTCCAAGCCTCTCCCCAAGTTAGCTCCATGGCTTGAGAGGAACAAAGGTCTCTCCCTCTCCCTGGGTTGCTTGGATCCTCAGTGGAAGGTTGAGTCACAGAAGGAGGCTGTCTGCCTTTCTCGCGTGCTAGGGTTTCACTCACTTTTATCAGCTGGATGCTGTCACAGGGGCTTTTTGCTCATGTTCTCCTTTCCAGGATTTAGGGTGTCCTTCATTATTCTGGTGGATTCCCATTTTCTTTCTTTAATCAATCCTTACAGAGTGAATCTTTATGCACTGTTGCTATTTCAAAGCAGCTGAAGCATGCTGAAAACCTCTAATTCACCATCTTGGAAAAATAAAATATCTTAATTTCCATCATTATTTTTGATATTTTCTTTGATTCATGAAATTTTAGATGTAATTTTTACAATTTTCAACTATGTAAAATTTCCTATGTAAAACTTACTGGTTTCTAATTTAATTTCATTGTGTTCAAATACTGGC
This sequence comes from Chlorocebus sabaeus, assembly GCF_047675955.1. Lineage (NCBI taxonomy): Eukaryota > Metazoa > Chordata > Mammalia > Primates > Cercopithecidae > Chlorocebus > Chlorocebus sabaeus. The sequence goes on from NC_132924.1 coordinate 63,646,510, forward strand.
CACTTGAAACTCTTCTGCTATTTAAACAGTTATAATTTTTAATTTTATTATTTTCCCTTAGCTATTTAAGAGTGGTATGTCTATTATCCCTTTTTCGTATTTTTCCAACAAAAGTCTCTGTGAGAAATTCTGTGAAATTTCTTCAAGTCTATTTTTTAGGCCACAGCTAATTATTCATTGAGGTTTCTTTCGAATTTTAATTTATATTTTTTAATCCTAGAAGTTTATTTGTATTTTCTAAATATTTCTGAGATTCTATTTACTTGCTTGTATTTTCAAGCTTTTCATTTATTAAAATCTCCTAGTCATAGTTCTGTTTATAATTTGGGGTGTAGTATTTTCAGTATGTTAACATCTTTGTGGGTATGATTTTGATATTTGTATTAATCTCACTTATTCATGGCACCTTATTCTTGCTGCACTTTTTGAATTTTGTCCATGAGATTTTTATTTTTCTCAGAACTTTACCGTATTATGTGATGTCATAGTTTAATTTGCCATTCCTCTAGGAAACATTTGACTCTTGCCAGTGTAAGTTGCCTGACACAGTTTTAAAATAAGTAAATTTAAGATTCTTCATATCATAAAGATTGTGAATTATACTAAAACTCTGCTGAGAACTTAATTCTCAGATTGATTGTTTTTTCACATTCCCTTAGCACCGTGGCTGATGGACAAAGTTCTTTGTAATGTTTTGGTCCACACTTTGTCATACCTTGGTTTTGCACCATCTCCTTCGAAGCTGAGGATGTAAACCTTATGTCCTGGGTTTATCTTCTTAGACTCTACATCTTGTGCATTCCCCAGTATTTATCTTTTGTCTCCAGGTGACATGAAGCTGTTTTTAAAAAGGTGAAGTCTTCTAGGATAATACAAAATTCTTTAAGTGATGACCATCTTCAATCTACTTTTCACTCAGAGTTATAGCTTTGTTCTTATTTTAGATTTTGCACACCTTTTATTTTTGTGCAATTTCAGCAATGGATTTTTATTCAGCATTATCATTAGAGGGTTATCTAGCAAAACATATCTGAAAAGGAAGTGTTTCTACAATTTTTCAAATATACTAATATTTTAAAACATACATAGTGTAATTTTAAAGTATACAATGTTTGCAAAGCATGAGGCAAAGTGCTTCACATGCAGTAAGTTTTGAAGCATTTCATCTGTATATAATCATCATAATTCAGAATGGTTCACATTGAATTCTTTGTCGTAAGCTGTATAGCAAATTCTGAGAGCTAACAAACGTTACTCCGGATTTCCCAACTGTTGAATACCACAATTTTACAATGTTGAAAACAGCATTATAAATGTGCAGACTTGGTGCTACATTTACATTATCTACATAATTAAAACAGTTTCGTTAAATAATATTGTCAGTTCTGATTTTTCTTCTCTAAACCACATTACACGAAAATGAAAACGAAGGAATTTTAAAGGGGTAATAAAAGAGAAGCTGTAATCTTTTTTCCTCTCATGTTATTATATAATGGATGTGTTAAAGCTAGTTAGAATGCAAACACTTTCCAATTTACATCTTACATATTTGGAAGTATAAAAGCTGCTCTGACATTTTATACTGAATAAATTTGCTTTTGAAGCATTGATCCTTGGTTTACATTTATAGTGTTTATTTACCACATGAACTTTTGACTGCTAAGTAAATACATATTCTATGTTCAATAGTGATAAGAAATTGAAGTTAATAAAACAAAGCAAAATATGACTTTCCCCCTTCTTTATCTTAACACAATGGATAAGATTGCTTTCCAAACTTCACTGGAAAATATCTCAGAAATAGTCCTTTGTTTATGTTTCCTTAAATGCCAAATAATCATATTACTAGGTTAATCATTTTTTAAAAAAATGTATACTACATTATTTCCTACTAGGTAGGGTTGCCAGATACAGGAGGCCCAGTCACATATGAATTTCAGATGAATAATGATTATTTTTGAGTATAAGTATATCCCATGCAATATTTTGAACATTCAATATTAAAAGCTCTTTGGTACTTCTCCTCAATTCAAATATAGCTGAGAATGCTGCATTCTGGTTTGCTAAAAATAGCAACCCTACCAATATGCCAACATACTATAATTTTATAATATATACACCTGGAGAGAAGCCCCATTATTTCTTTCGATTTTCTCTAAAGTGCTAGCAAATTATATCCCCGTGCTTTCTTAACTCTTTAGCTTGCCCCAAATGACTAATTTTCTTATTTGTAACTGCCTGATTTCATTTATGTTTTAGTTGCATGTTTATGTTTACCCATAAAGGCCATTTTTTTTGCAATATCAAGAGTAATGGTATGACTTCTTTTTAATTAATTAACAATTTTATAGAAGACCAGGTACTTATATAAGAAGATTAATGTTAAGTAGGGAAAATACTATCAGATTGTATTGTGTAAAATCTTCCAGTGCCAGCAGATAGGATTCTCAGGCATTCTTGTCAGCATCCATTAAAAAGAAAACAAGAATCTACTCCTATGTAACATTGTGATAGCCAAGTCTTCCAGTATATATGAAGATTTTATTTTTGGAATACTATTGTCATAATCTTAATAGCAAATATGTATGTAATTATATATATATATGCATATATATGACAGATTTTACCTATGATCTTTATTATTGCTACATAAGTGCCACAAAGATCAAGGATAATGGAAACTTTCCATATCATCTAAGAAATACAAGGAAGTAGAGCAGAAATACCCTTTACAAACATGGGTAATTTGAATTTCATAATCTTTATCTTTTCTCAACATTCAGTTCATACCTAAATATCAAAATCATATCAAAGCTTGCTTCTCAACATCTTCCAAGCAATTTATTTAAACATAGAAAGGTTTGTGAAGAAAGATAACATATCTTTCAAATTATTTCGTTTGTATAAAAATAGTTTGTCTTTTGGTTTCCACTTTTTGTCTGTTGCTTTCACTTGAGAACAAAATAAGGGTTTTTGTTTTTGTTCTGAGATGGAGCCTGGCTCTGTCACCCAGGCTGGAGTGCAGTGGCATGATCCCGGCTCACTGCAACCACTGCCTTCCGAGTTCAAGCAATTCTCTTCCTCAGCCTCCTGGGCTGCTGAAAAGGTAGTATAACATTTCAGTGGCTGCCTAGAAAGCCTTAGACGTATGTTAGCCAATCATGTGGCATCCCTGAGTGCCTGATTCAAAGCTACAGAATATTCTTGTTTGTTTTTTAAATTTTAATTCAGGGGCACATGTGCAGGGTTGTTATATAGCTGAATTCCTTTCATGACGGTTTGTTGTACAGATTATTTCATCACCCAGTGTAATGGTTGATACTGAGTATCAACTTGATTGGATTGAGGGATACAAAGTATTAATCCTGAGTGTGTCTGTGTGGGTGTTGCCCATAAGAGATCAACATTTGAGTCAGTGGGCTGGGGAAAGCAGATCCACCCTTAATTTGGTGGGCAAAATCTAATCAGCTTCTATCGAATATGAAGCAGGCAGAAAAATGTGAAAAGATGAGACATGCCTAGCCTCCCAGCCTACATCTTTCTCTCATGCTGGATGCTTTCTGCCCTCAAACATCGGACTCCAAACTCTTCAATTTCGGGACTTGGATTGGCTCTCCTTGCACCTCAGCTTGCAGATAGCCTGTTGCGGGACCTTGTGCTCATATAAGTTAACACTTAATAAACTCACTGGATGTATTAGTGTTCTCTTAGAGGGACAGAACTAATATATATACACATATAATATATATGTATAATTATACATTATATTATATATGTATGTGTATATATATTAGTTCTGTCCCTCTAAGAGAAGATATACATATATATATCTCCTATTAGTTCTCATTAGTTCTTCCAAAAATAAAAATTTTCATATATATTAGAAGAGTTGTCTGGCACAGCGTTATATGGGAGAAGATTCTTGTTTTCTTTTTAATGGATGTTGAGAAGACATATATATGTATACATATATATGTATATATACACATATATGTGTGTATATGCAAACATATATATGTGTATATATGTGTATATGTGTGTATGTGTATACATATATATGTGTATATGTGTGTATATGTGTGTATGTGTATATATATATGTGTATATGTGTGTGTGTATACACACACACACACACACACCCCCTATTAGTTCTGTCCCTCTAAGAGAACCATGACTAATACATCCAGGTATTAAGCCTAGTACACATTAGTTATTTTTCCTTATCCTCTCCCTCCTCCCACCCTGCATCCACTGAAAGGTTACAGTGGGTGTTGTTTCCCTCTGTGTCTATTTGTTCTCATTATTTAGCTCCCACTTATAAGTGAGAACATGGTATTTGATTTTCTGTTCCTGTGTTAGTTTGCTAAGAATAATGGCCTCCAGCTTCATCCATGTCCCTGCAAAGGAGATAATCTCATTCTTTTTTATAGCTGCATAGCATTCCATGGTGTATCTGTACAACACTTTCATTATCCAGTGTACTAGTGATGGGCATTTAGGTTAATTCCATTAGCTATCAATTTAAGTTAGTTTTTCTCATCTGGGACTTACAGGGACCAAAACTATCTGCAGTACTGTTAAGTGCATACTGAGTACATGTTGAAAGAAGTATTTATCAAATGAACAGCTGACTGGGTCACGGTTCTCAAACCAGCATAAAAGTAGAGATCAAGACCTGAGAGACAGATTGACATAGTGGATCTCACTGGCATATCAGATATTCTAGCTCCTTCTAGTCTGAAAGATATGATGCTGGCATCTGAATCTTATGGGGCTTTGTCAGTGAGAGCTGTATATGCAAGAACCTGAAAGCCCAAGGAGCAGGGTAAGCCTACTTTTTGTGTCTGAGTGAAAACCTCAGTGCTTAGGATAACTCTGATACCTGAATTAACCCCAATCTTAGTGGTTCACTGTAATGCAAAACAGTATTATAACAACATTTCTTCTAGTACCACTCCCCATCTAATATATACACAGATTTCAGCTATTAATGTTTTTGTTTCTACTCTTTGAGGATAACTAAAACATCAGTACACAAACAAAATGGAACAATATTCTCTGCCAGGCAGGATTATCATTCATTCTGTTTTCACTGTGAATGTCTGATTATGTGTTTCTATAATTTCTTTTATAATGAAATACAAAGGATTATTTTACAATAATCTGACCATCACTAACAACTATAAAATTAACTGTCCCTAGGATTTTTTTTTTCCAATTTAAAGGGGGTTGAATTGCTCATTTACATGTTGATTGTCATTCACTTTAAAAAGTGGCAAATGTAATTTCTCTGAAATCCATTTAATGACAAACTTATTTTATCTAACCATTAAATGTAAAGGGATCATTGCTTTGTTAAGATATTTTTTAGATACTAGTGCCTCAAGTAAACTCATTCTAAACATACTGTTTTACAATACTAAAACTACTAATTTATTCACTTTCCTTGTCATTAATAAGAAAACACTTTCCCTAGTGTGGCAGGTATAACATTTCTTAGTAAAGCCCAAGGGTGTTCGTAAATGTGTGTGTTTAAAATAAAGAACTATGTAAACTGACATTTAAGACTAGAATTTGTTGCCATAAGACAAAAGCAATCACCGGCTTGTGTTCAGTGGCATTTAATAATTTAAGTTTTTCTCCTACAGCACTGCTATACTATATAGTCATTTAATTGGTAAGTAAAACACATTATTCAACCTTTTATCAAACAAATATGCTTTGTATTCCAACATTTAGAAGACCAATACATTATAAATTTGGTGATAAATTATGACAAATATAACAAAATTAAATAAATGTAATTTTATATAATATGTGCTTTGGAAAGAGTATGCATTTTGATATCTAGTTTCTTTCCTTTTCTTAAGCAGAAATTGAGTCAAATCCAAATACTGTATTATTTTAAGTTATCTTTATTTTTTTCAGTGTATAACATGACCTTAAGGCTTCTTTGTATCTAAAGTAGAAAATATTCACAGATCAGCCATTAGCAAGTTAAATGTTGTCCACGCATTGGAAACAGAAGAATATGGTTTAATTACATGATAACATAAAAGTAGGGGTGGTAAATGAGACATAGGCAGTCAGCAGTGTCTATTTGAGGCAGTGGAATAATACTTATTCCATAACTATGTATTAGGTTGGTGAAAAATTACAATTTTTGCAATCAAAAGTAATTTTAAAATATAAGGGAAAAAAGCAAGGTAAAAAAGCAAAATCAATTGAGATGCACCAACTTATTCAATTAAAATTTAGATTCAATTAAAGCCACTTTAAGGCCTAACAATAGCTTCTTTCTTTCCAACAATATTGATAAATGTAATCCATTCATCTAACAGTTGAGTGTCAGTATGTGTAAACATTGTTCCAGGTGTTGAGTTGCAATAATAAGTAACCCAGTCTCACCAATTAAGGATCTTGCTAATGAGATAAGCAAGTTAACAGCTCAGTAGATTGTGCACTTTGATTGAAATAAATGTTAAAACTATGGCAACTTTTAGAGTAAAGGTAACTAAAAAGCTTTGGAGGGTGAGGTCAAGCTTTGTAGAAGACCTGTAAATGAAGTTTTGCAGGATGAGTAGGAAAAGCCTGGAGAAGAGAAGTTGGTGGAAAGTGTGAAAGATCATAGCATATTGTTCCTTTAGGGGAAAAAAAGAAAAAGAGAAAGATAGACTCTTCCAATAACCATTCACTGAACATTACTCTGTAGTGTTTGTAGTGATTAAAATAGGACTGCAAGAAAAAAGACTATTCTCACTGCATGAAAATGTGTGACTAGTGATGGAGTTGCGGGCATAAAAGACAGAAAAATGTGTGAACTCTTCATATGCAACCCTCAGATTTTATCACATTGTTGACCACTGACATGGCTCTGTCCATGTAGTAAAAAAATAGCTCATTCTATTGAGATATAGAGGGAGCAAAATTATATTTGGGAGAAAGTACTCAGAGGTTAAAGATAGCATTTCTTTTAACTATGTGAAATAGTATTAGAGTACCTATTATGAATCAGGTTCTGCACATTTATTTAATTCTGCCAAAACTGAAGTGTTTTCACTACTTTATAAATCAGAGAACTATAACTTCAAGAAAATTAGTGAGACAGACTCTGAAATAAAGATTTGAGGGAAAATAGTGTATTTCAGAGGGCCAGGAAACACTGGCAGAGAGTAGGGATAGTGGTTCAGAGAAGGAAAAAAGCGCCAATGAAGGGTGTGTTATGAAATCAGCTACCTCAGGTGAGTACTTGAAGCTTCATCTCATGGAAAAGTACTGGAAATTGGGATAAAACCTATGCTTCAGAATTCTCCCATTTATAAAGGGCATGGAATGTTTATATTCAGTAGGGTTATTTGTTAGGGATTTAGGGGAGTAAAGTTGTGTTAAGTCCAGCCTCATGTATCTTCTACATAAGAGCAGAATGGCCTTCAGTGATTTTAGGAAGTAAAACAACAGTTAAAAACAAAAATGCCTCAGACACAGAGACAGAGATGTAGGTACTGACAGCTGGGAGAAAGTTAGAGGACACTTGAAAGGCTTGAGTAATATGGACAGGGCAGTGCCAGCATCTGCTACAGACACTGTAGAGTTTGGAATAGCAATTAAAAGCTAAACAAAGAATAAAGCATGGCTAGAAATGGACTAAAGTGGGGTGAGCTTATTCTGTCTTTTAAACAATAAACCAAGCATACTTTGGAATAATGAAGGCCTATCTTCTGAAAACCAGTGGGTAAAGCAATTATAAAATAGAATGAAATAGGAAAATTTTAAGTACTCAGCAAGAAATTATTCTCTGCTCCCCACGGGTTGAGACTATGGTCTAGTATTTATACTCAGTGTAGAGAGCCAAGGAAGATGAATATAAAAATGGAAAAAAATGCAAGGTAAAAAAGAAAAATCAATTGAGATTCACTAAACATAAAATGAAGAATATAAGCAGAAAATATAGGAACGATGTCAATTATAAATCAAACAAGAGGTCAAGTAAGGAGAGAATTCAGTTCTAAATCATAAATAGTAGAGGTTATTTAGGGAGAGGTAAGATACATTGCCAACTATGTAATGATTTTTCACTTAAAATATATAAGAATTATGTTAGCAGCACAAAACACTCATTTTACAAAAAAAGAAGAAAAAAATCTATTAAATTCCATATATATAAAGAAAAATGACATAATATACAAAGTCCACATTGTTAAAATTGAGTAAAATTATAGGCAAAACTTCTATTCTTCATTCAGTGTATTTGTAGATATAAATAAACTAATCTACATATAGGAGCCCTCATAGATAAATGGGTCTATAGATGAGACCAAACACAGAATCAGTCATTCAAAAACAGTTGATTTATCCAAATATTTTTAAGTAGCTTAATTATATATTCAATTGATAAATTCTTTTCATGTTCAGAAGCACAGTAAACTGGCCAGTGATACACATTTAAGGTATTCTAAATAGCTGGATTTAGAAAAGTTGAAGGGCTGTGCTGTTCTGAGGACATATGAAAGGCTGAAAACCCCTGAGAAAAAGCTGAAGAAAAAACAAGAATAAAGATTTAAGAGCGTCATGTTCTTGAACTCTGGAGTACCAGGCCCTCTCTCAAGGCATATTGCCAATTCAAAGAGAGGGAGAAGAGTTCAGAAATGATGTGGTTGCCATCTCATTTCCTGATTTGCAGTTATGCATATGTGTCTGGCCTCTGCTGATCCACACACCTGTCCCATTCAATTTGAGCATCCTCAGATTTGATAGAGTCTGTCCTGTACAAACCAGTCCCCTATCATGCCTACAGCTTCAACTAAATTTTTGTACCCACCCTTATCAGCTTCCAGGCCTCTAAGGCTCCCTGAACTAGCATTACATTTAGACCCAAGTGAACCCAAATGACAATAGCTATTTTTAAAAACATAAAACTGCTCATTGTAGAAAAGTGATTAGATTTATGGTGTGTGGCACCAGAAGACAAAATCATAGATATTAAAAGTAGACATTGCAATAAGGTAGACTTGAAGCTCAATGGAAAAGATATTTTCCAACAACTGAAGCTTTAGTAATTGAAGATCCCCCTCGATAGTCTGGAAAGTCAGGTCTGCCACCTTGACCTAGCCTCAGTAACAACCAGGGCATCTTCAGTTCCCCAACAGCCCTAACTCCACTGGGTCCGATTTCTAACCTTTGATCAACATCACTAGTTCCTTTATGTGTGCTTCTGGCCTTCTGAGAACCACTGGAAAATGGCAGATATTGTATTAACTACTCAACACAAATCTAAACCAGCATGATACGTACAAGCTTTATTTGCCCCTTGGCAATGTTTTTGTTCAGTTTATAGAGATTCTCTAGTTGAGTGGTTTTGGGGATTTTTTAACTGCACCCCACAGAAAATATCCTTTTTATTTCATGACCCAGGATACACATACATATAAATTTAACTGCAACAAAATTTCACAAAATAAACTTGCTCTTACAAAATACAGTGAGATGTAATATTGTTTCTTTCAGTCTATTTTATTTTTGAACATTACTAGTTGCAACTCACTAAAATGATTCAATGACCCCATAATGAGTCATGACCTACTCATAGATCACAACCCTTAGTTTAGAAAACTACTAGTTTCGTGAATTTAGCGATGATGTTCATCAGATGATTCATAAAATCAACATCAGACATCAGTTTTCTCATTTTCCTCTCTCCATTTCGAAATATACATTCATATAAACATTCCCTCATTAAAGCCCTTGTTCTCAGAGTTCTGCCCCCTCCTCCTTTCTATGTCTGCTTTACTTATTCTTTGATCTAATTTCACTTTGCCTACTGAAAACCTCTTGCTCTATTATCCTCCCTCTCCTCACCTGCATTCATTCGTACATCTTGAATCTTTTTTCCCCTACTTGATTCTTCTCATCTGCAGATCTCTAGAACTTGTGAGGGGGCAATTATTTTCTTAACTTGTCATTTGTCAATTAACAGTTTCTTCTTTGTGAAACTTGGTCAATGACTTTTAAACTCTTTATTCTTTAAGTACTTTTGTGTTTATTATCTCTCTGTCTGGATTGTAAGTATCTTGAATAAAGCAATTGTATATGACAGATCTTTGGTGTGTAATTTTCCCATAGCATATAGAGAAGTGCTGGCAGCAATCATCTTGCACCGAATAGTTGGAATAGTTACAAAACTTCATGACAGGCAGTTCCTATGGTCCAGTTTCTCTGGAGCACACCCAGCTGTGAACCTAAGATTCACAGTTCTGACTCAGGTTTGGAAGCCATTGACTACCCCACTACAGCTTCTCTGAATTGTACTTATTCCTGCACCCTCTGCCTAGTGCTAACATACTATACAAATGAATTTGTTTAGAAAATCATGATGAGAAAAATAAAGTTATATTTGTACAGGAACTTATGAAGTACTTTAACATGCCTCATCTGAACTCATCATCATCATCATCATCACATCAACATTTTCAAGTGGATGGGACAGATCTATGAGCCTCAGATCACACCTAAGGAACTGAAGGGATTCAGTAAGGATGAACGATGTAACAGAAACCAGAAAACTAAAAAGTGATTGGACTAGGGCTCAAATATAACTCTTCTAACTGAAAACATGGCCTTTTCACTGTACCAGGCTATTTCCACAGTAATGAATCAATCGTGTTCTAATCAGCTAACTATATATATGTATTTTGAAAATTACAAGGCCTAAATAAACATCAAGCTGTAAATGTTATTGTTATTCATGTTTACATTGTACCTTATATTTTTAGAACTTCTAAGTTTCTTCACAATTTTGTTTCTTCTGGGTGAGATAGGTGTTATTATCATAATTTTCACATGAATATTAAAACTAAGAAACAATGTGACATTCTCAAATTCTAAGTGTTTATTAGTGGTGGAGTCATAACTTTAGACTTTGGGTTGCTATTCTGCCCACTTTTCCATACTACCTTCATGTAATTAGGAATGTATTAATCTTTCCTAATGTTTCACATGTAAAATCTGAAAAATAAATTTAAATTTTAAAATTATATTAATTAGAAAACAATCGTCTAGCCCTAAAAACGAGACTTCCAGATTCCAAAACTACTGGTCAGAATATTTTTATGGAAAAGCAAAAAGAATACAGTGAGACGAGCCATGTTCATTTCCTTATATAAAAGCACCATCTCTGAAATCTAAGAAAATGATTTCATACAACTTAAATTATGTATGCTTATCTACAATTTATTCTCTCAAACAGAAGTTTAAATCTCACTAAAACTTGAATTATGTATGCTAATCTACACTTTGTTCTCTTAAACATAAATATAATTTTAAATCTCACTATAGTTTGGGATTCTGAAATCTTTGTATTTTATCATGAATTTAATATGACTAATGTGAATTTCTAATTATACTAAATGACCAGGTGAATGTCACATGTGCATTAGATAAATTGGAAAGTTCTAATTTTAATTACCTTGAGAATTAATTCTTTTCTCTATACATGTATGAATGGAACTTTGCTGTCCATTAATGATTTGCACGTTGATCTTATTTTCTCTTTTTTTAATCGCCATGGGGAATTTTATAATTCTCATAACAGTTGATTCAATATATTAGATTTACATGTATATTTGTCTTACATGCTCTCCTCATCTCACCTCACCACTCTAGGAATCATTACACATGCTCAAGAGTCTACTGGTTTCCAAATGAAATCTGGATATCTGGTTACTGTGCATATGGAAGCTTCCTGGAGACTAGAGGCATATCTTACTTTGGTTTTCTCCACAAATCACTTTAGGCAGATCTTTGCAAATGGTAGGAGCTAAATAAATGTTGACTAAATTTAATCAAATATGGAGGCCAAGTAAGGATAAAAATTTACCTGCTGAGGTCATTCACAAATATTTTTACACCTACTTAGCATTATAACTTGATGTGTATTTGAGAAGCTACAAAAATTTGGGAATCAACTTTGAAAATAGATATATGGTTCCTCCCACAAAAAATACATAAAGAATATGGTCTTGATGGGTGGTTTTGATGTAAAATTAGTTTAACATTTTCTTTTTATCTTTTTATTTTAATGTTAATAGACTTTATTTTTTGATACACATTTATTTACTACCTATTTCTAAATATTTATTCTGAGTACAAAGGCATTGTGGGAAGCATTTAAATAAGACTATTTTATTTCAGTTTAGTCAATTGTTACATTCCTCAGAAAAAAACAGTTTGGGCCCAAATTAATATGGTCATCAGGTTTTGCCTGCAGAAAGCAAATATATTTCATCCTCAAACTGTTTTTTAAAAAAACTATCCTAAAGAATAAGTGATCATCACTGTTTTTATTATAGCCAATTAAGTTCCTTTTTTCAAATGTATATCTGGATCCAGAATGTTTTTGCAAAGGGCCGCTTTTATACTGCTCAAATTTAACACATATTAGTTGTTCAAAATTGAATCTCAAATGTATTTCAGTTTCCTTAATTATGTTTGAAACATATGGAATTATTTAAAGTGGAGGGTAACTCAGACTTTTGATGTGGATTTAGTCCATGTGTACCACCATTACTTTGTGGGAAAGTCTCTTTTCGTTTACTTCCATTTAGCTTTTGACTTTATGGAGAAGACTTGATAATAATCTAGTGTGTGAAAGTGCAATATACTCCTGCCTCTGTTAATAGCTAAAAGTTTTATAAGGTTCTTTAAGATTCAGATCATTTTATATTTCTCTGGACAAAATAAACAGAAATTTCTAGTTGAGTGAAGAAAGGTTTGATTATATTTTTACTTTTTGTTTTGTCATTTTATGATATTGGATAAAGTGGAAAACGGATGCTGTCATAGAGAATAAAAAGATAAGGATACAATTACATGCAGATTAAAAAATTAAAATTAAAAAATATATTTTTTTCCTATAGAAGTATTCATTGGATTAAGTACTGCATTGAGAGAGTTTATGACAGTATAGTAGTCCAAATTCTCCAGAGAGACAGAACCAATGTGAGAGAGGGTTAGGGAAATGAGCTCACAGAGTCAGGGAAATTTCATGAGAGGCCATATGCAAGGTAGAGAACCAGAGAGGCCAGTGGCATGGATCAGTCCAAGTCTGAAAGCTTTAGAACCAGGAAAGACAACAATGCATCGCCCAGTCTGAGGCTGAACACCCGAGAGACCCTAGGAGGCTGCAAATTCAAGTCACATAGTTCAAGAGCCAAAGAACCTGGAGTCTGATGTCCAAGGAAAGGAGGAGAAAGATGTTTCCTTATGGAATGGGGAGGGAGAGATGGGAGTGGGGAGAGAGGAGGAAACAGAAAGAGAAAGAGACAGAAACCCCTCGCTTTCATCTGCTTGTTTCTATTGGTCCTGCATGACACAACCATTTCCTCTGGAAACGCCCTCACAGACACACCCAAAAACAATGCTTCACCAGCCATCTCAGCATCCCTCTAGCCAGTCATACTGACACTTAATATTAACCATCACAGGTGGTATTTAATTTCATGGAAATCTTATATAGTAGGTATCATTTACTATTCAAAGAGGTTAAGTAGATTACATCTAGAGTTAGAATCTAGTTTGATATTAAGAGTGGGTAAAGACTCTGGGTATGGAGGAGTAGTCAATTTAATACACTTCCTCCCATTTGGCTAACTATTATGAAAGAAAAAGGAGTTGACCACAATAAAAAAAGAAAAGGGAATATCACAGAAGTATAATTCAAAAGAAACAGATCATTTAACAAATATACACTTCAACAATTAAATGCCATATATTTAATATTTCTATTTTTAAAAAAGCTCATTATATTAGCTAGGCTTATCTTGGACTATAAGTCAAAAAATTGAGTTAAAACTCCTAATGATTACTTACATGGCTTTTTGGCTAAGTTGAAGAATTAGCTCCCTTTTGCAAACAGGTATGACATTATGTCTAAAATTAATAGATTCACACTCCATTGAGGAAAATGCTGAGGCTTTTACTCTACGCACTGGAGTAGATACAAAACTACTACTTAAAAAACTGGCTGGGAGTGGTGGCCACACCTGTAATCCCAGCACTTTGGGAGGCAGAGGCAGCCGGGTCACTGGAAGTCAGCCCGGCCAACATGGGGAAACTCTGTCTCTACTAAAAATACAAAATTAGCTGTCATGGTGGCATAATCCCAGCTACTCAGGAGGCTGAGGCAGGAGAATCACTTGAACCCAGGAGGCAGAGGTTTCAGTGAGCCAAGATCGCGCCATTGCACTCCAGCCTGGGCAACAAGAGTGAAACCCCATCTCAAAGAAAAAAAACTTGGCTCTGTTTTTCAGTGTTCCTCTAGCCTACCCCTCAAACTGAAGCCCACCCCCACACTGAGGTAGGCTTATTTGGCCTCCATTTATTTCATAATATGACCAAACCATGTAAGTACACCTTTAAAATGCAAACAAAATGGCTATAATCAATACTTCTCAAGAAAATATCAAATTCATGATTGTAAAATATCAAAAGAGGATGTCATAAAAAATATACTATGTATTTTTCTGTTCAGAGTTACTTTCTGAGTAAGTCAGACAACCACATGTCTGTGTGCTCTGGCACAATTTTATTGGTTCCCGCAGAATTACTTTAAGAAACCCATTATTATATTAACAGTTACTCTAAGGGTTCAGGATTGTTTAAAAGCAAATAAACCTTTAAAAAGAATAAATTATACACAAAATAAAGATAAAGCATATTATACATTTCAGAAGAGAAATCAGAAATCAACTTCAAGTAGATTTTTAAAAAGTAGAAAATAAATGAAAACAAAGGTTTTGTTTGTAAAGATTACTAATGTCCATAAACCTTTAGCTAGATTTACTGAGAAAAATAGAGAAGACACATGTCACCAAAAGCAAATAATGTAGGGGATATTAGATAGTGTATATTAAAAGTATTATGAGAAAATATTGTATATAATTTTATGCCAACAACTTTGACAACATACATTAACTGGACAATACCTACAAGGCAAGAAGAAATAGAAAGGTCTCAATAAATTTTCATTAAGTAAAGAAATGAGTAACTAAAAGTGGCTTCACTGGTGAATTCTATTAAACATTTAAAGAATGAATAAGAACTCTACAGAAATTTAGGAATTGGGAGAGCAAGAAACATTTCCCGCTCATTTCTAATTCTAGTATTCAGATACCAGACCCCCCCCACACACACACATCTCAAGAAAGTGAACTATATTTCTCTCATGAACATAAACACAAATATCCTTAACAAATCGTCATCAATTTTAAATCCTATAAATTATAGAAAGATATTATACACTATGAGTGAGATTTACTCCAGAAATGCAAAGGTGAATTAATATCCAAAAAATCAATTAATATCTTATACCACATTAACACGATGAAGAGCAAGCACCACATATTCATCTCAGTAGATGCAAAAAATTAAAAAAAAAGGCATCTGGCAAAACAAAATCCCATTTATAATTTCAAAATAAATAAAACACCCTCTCAATAAACTAGGAGTAAAAAAATGCTTTCATTCTCATAAAGGATAGCTATTAAAAAACCTGTAACTAACATCGTACTCAATGCTAAAAGAATTATCTCTACCTAAGTTTCAGAACACAAAAATGACCATTTCTGCAACTTTTATTCAACAACACGTTGGAATTCTGTGCAAGAAATAACAACATAAATGCAGGCATATAGCTCAAAAAGAAAGAAGACTGGCTTTATTTGCAGATGACATGTTCTTATATACATAAAATCCTAAAAGTCAAACAAAAAAGATGCTAGAATTTACAACCAAGTTGAACAAAATTACAGGATTAATATAAAATAGTAATATTAATATAAAAACCCTATTGGATATTCACGTATTGGCAACAATCAGAAAGTCAAGTTAAAATTCCCTTTCAAACAGCATAAAAAGTCACTAAAATATGTAGCAATATATTTAACAAGAAAAAATGTGTAAAATAAAAGCTACACAAGATTTCTGCAATAAATTAAAGACAATTTAAGTAAATAGACATATATGTATAAATTGAGAGACTCAATATGATTAAGGATTAAAATTACATCAAATTAATCTAAATTTAGTGCAATTTCTATCAAAATCCAATAGGTTTGCTTTAGAAATTGCAAACAGAATCCAAAAGTTATATCAAAATTCAAATGACTTAGAATCGCTAAGACAATTGTTAAAAACAAGAGCAAATTTGGAGAACCCATACTATCAAATTCCAAAACTTGCTATAAAGTTACAGCAAATAAGATAGAGTGGTACTAGCATAAGCATAAACATATAAGTCAAAGTAATGAAATAGAGAATCTAGAAATAAACTTATACATTTATGAATAATAGTCTTCAAACAGTGCTTCCAAAGTAAATCCATGAGAAACAAATAGCATTTCCCTCAAATTATGTTGGAACAACTGGGTATCTAAATGAAAAAAATTGAACTTGGACTCTTGCCTCACGCCATGCACAAAAATTAATACTCAAAATTAGATCATAGACCTACATTTAGAAAACTAAAATTATACAATATTCAGAGAAATATAAAAACATTTTGCAATCTTGGGAGAAAATATTTATACATCTTGTATCTCATAAACGATTTGCATTCAAAATATATGAAGAACTTTAAAAATTCTTAAACAATAAGGCAAGCAACCATGTTAGAAAAATTAGCACAATTTGTGAATAGAAACTTCACCAAAGAAGATGTGTAAATATCAAATAAGCAAATGAAAATATGTTCCATATTATTAGTTTTTGGAGGAATCAGAATAAATAAATCACAGTGAGATACCACTACATACAAACTATAATGATTGAATAATGTACAATTAGGAAAAGTCCTGTAGCTTCTTCTAGAAAATCAGATGAATGTGGATGTCCAGGTGTTTCAGCACCATTTGTTCAACAGAATATCTTCTCCATTGAATTACCTTTACTTCTTTGTCAAAGAGTAGGAGTTGACTATATTAGTGCACGTCTATTTCTGGGATTTCTACTCTGCTCTGTTGATCTATTTATCTATTCTCTTGACAATACTATACTCTCTTATTTACTGTAGTTTTATAGTACATTTTGAAACTGGATCGTGTTAGCTCACCACCTTTGGTTTTCTCCTTTAATATTCAGATTATCTATTTCTTCTTGTATGAGTTTTGATAGATTGTGTCTTTCAAGAAATTGATATTTCATCAAAGTTATCATATTTGGGGGCATAGAGTCACTTATACTATTTATTATCCTAACTCTCTCTCTCTGTCTCTCTCTCTCTCCATCCCCCATGTCTATCTCTCTCCTTAGTTAACCTGATTAAACATACATCAACTATATCTTTTTAAGAGAGCCAGCTTTTAGTTTCATTGATTTTCTCAGTTCTTATTTTTAGTGTTATTGATTTCTGCTCTAATTTTTAATCTCTTCTGTTTACTTTGAATTTAATTGCTATTCTTTTTGCAGTTTTTTTGGTAAGAGCTTAGATTATCAATTTTTGATATTTCTTCTTTTTTCAATATGACATTCAACACTATAATTTTTTTCTAAACACTCTTTGCCACACTCCACAAATTTTACTAAGATATATTTTCATTTTCATTTGACTTGAAATATTTTTACTTTTTTGATAGTTATTTAATCCATGTGTTTTTAATATCCAAGGATTTTGAGAGTTTCCAACTATTTATTACAGGTGTCTAATTACATTGTGATTTGAGAGCATATTTTGTATGACTTTTTATTTAAACATTTTAAAGTGTATTTTTAAATCATAATTTAGCCTTCTTGGTGAATGGTTTATGTGAGTTGGAGAAGAATGTGTACTCTTATGCTGTTCTATGAAGTATCCTTTAGTATCAGTTAGATCCAATTGATCGATGGGACTGTTCAGTTCAACTATGTTCTTACTGATTTTATGCCTGCTAGATTTGTCAGTTACTGACAAAGAGGTATTGGTATCGCCAAGTAAAACAGTGGATTCATCTGTTTCTCTTTGTATTTCTATCAGGTTTTGCATCACATTATTTTGATGCTCTGTTGTTAGGTGAATACAAACACATGAAAGATTGTTATGTCTTCTTAGAGATATAATTCCTTTATCATTATGTAATGTTCCTCTTTATCTCTGAAAATTTTGCTTCTTCTCAACTCAGCTCTGCCTGAAATTAATGTTGCTCTTTCAGCTAGTATTCATGTTGTATGCTTCTCTATTACTTTTCTTTTAATCTGTCTTTATATTTGAAGTAGATTTCTTGTAGACATCTCAGAGTTGAGTCTTTTTTGTGAACTATGACACTCTTTGTCTTTTAATTGTGTATTCAGATTTTGAAAGGAAACAGATATAGATTGTAGAGGAAGATATTATCAAAGAAATAATATTAAAATACCACTTTTCTAAAACAAATGACATTTTCTCCCTACTGAGACATCTCATGGAATGCCCTGCACAGTAACTGGAAAGCCATCCAAAGGCAAGTCATTCTAGAATGTTAATGTGTTAGGGGTATTTGGAACACTAAATGGCCCTACTTCCCAAACTTGACATTTGGCATCCCCTCTGTGTGGAACACTCTCTCTCAGAGACATGGCTCTATGGGTTGCTCCCTCATGTCCTTTAGGCCCTTGTTCATAATTGCTATTTATAAGGTCTTTACTAAAACCCCTAATTAAAATGCTATTTACCCCACAGCATTCTCTGTACACTTCACTCCTTTATTTTTCTCCATAGCATATAGAACATATGATATATATTTTTCTTATTTTATATGTTCACTTTCTTTTTCACATATTCTCTATGATGTTAGCTCCATGAGGATGGAGATATTGTCTGGTTCACTCCATACTGAATCTCCAGCATTTGGAATGGTGCTGGGCATACAGAAAGCACTAGACCAATTTTTGTTGTGGGAAGAAATGATGAAAAGTTTAAAAGTTTC
Source organism: Chlorocebus sabaeus (assembly GCF_047675955.1). Lineage (NCBI taxonomy): Eukaryota > Metazoa > Chordata > Mammalia > Primates > Cercopithecidae > Chlorocebus > Chlorocebus sabaeus. The sequence continues at coordinate 63,665,439 of NC_132924.1, forward strand.
CTGAAAGAAACAATTAGGATACAAGATGGCATATAGCTTCTCAACAATAAAACTGAAAACTGCAACTCAGTTTGAAAATAAATCAACTGTGAGTGTAGATTAAACACATTTACTTTTACTGAAAGAAACGGATACCCAAATTTTATATCCTATGTATCCTTTGTTAGGAAGCCGTAGAGGATAGGTTCCACCAAAATAAGGAAATAAAGAAAACATAGAAAGCCATGGGATCATAGAAACAAGAAGTATATTCCAGGATAGAAGCAAAAGCATTTACAAAATGATGGTGAAAATAAGTCCTAGAATAATAGCTATGCAACTGACCTGATGGACAAATTGTCAGGATTGGAGCAGAAAGATAGAGGCCTTTACTATATATATGTAAGGGAAGAGGGAGAAAGGACTGATTGATTATCTAACTTACGTGATGATTTTAGTGAAACTTTGTTCTTATATATGGCATATAATTCAGGAAAGAATGAGTAAGAGGCAGTGATGCAATATTGATGAAATACCCCTAACACATTAACATTCTAGAATGACTTGCCTTTGGATGGCTTTCCAGTTAGTAAAGCAATTTCTAACTCCAGGAAAAAATACTTGCACAAGAAAGAAGATAGACTCATAAAGTCATCATAGTATGTTATGAAGCTCAGTTGGAAAAATATTTACAAGTCACAATAATGTAAATTCTGAGTATTTATTTAACACACAATAAAATATAGATCTCTATGGATTTGTGAGATAAAACATTAAGTGAAAATATATGAAGACAGAATACTATGTATAGCATAACCACATTTTATATTGTTACATCAAAGTTTGATTGGATAGTAAACATTTAGAGACTTACCTGAAAAGATGTGAACCAAATTATTACTAAATAATTTTAAATATTTTTCTACACTTCTATATTTCTTGATTTTTAATATAAATAATTATCCAATAACTTTTAATTAAATTTTACATAAAAATAGACCCAAAACATAAGTTTAATTCTAGCACATTACTCCAGTTTAAGTCCACCATAATTTAGTCACTCTCTCTTCATTGTATATTTAGATTGTTTCTAGTATTTTTCTAGTTTAAATACCCTCGTACATAAATATTTGAAATTCATCTGATTATTTTCCTAGGATACTAGCCAAATGGAACTGTAAATAGGAAAAATTGACATATAAGCCTTTTCATAATAATCAAAAGTGGAACGCTGAAGGATTAAGACAATTTACACTCTCATAAGCAATGTTTTCTCACACCTTGTCAACACTGGGTGGTATGATTCTTCTTTTAATGCTTGACAAATTTACCTTTTAAGATCTCCTCAAATTTGTATTAGTTGATTACTAGTTATGCAAAACATGTGTTCACATTTTGTAATCCATTGAAAAATTTAGAATCTATCCCTTTCTCTTCCCTTCATTATCATTGTTATAAAGACTCCTATTGTCTTTCTTGAACTCTTGAATGCCTATCTGATCACAGAGCCAAGCTCTCCTTCTTATGTACCAACATAAACTGCTCTTAGGATTATTTTTCTAAATCACAAATCTAGTCATATCATTTGCTTGCTTAAAAGTCCTTGAAGATTAGCAATTTTCCACAAAGTCAAGTCTGAACATATTAGGGTGGCGCACCTTTGTCAACATTAATATGGGATCAAATATTTTCTTAAATTATAAAAATGTGCTTTCATGACACCTTTTGTTCAATAATCACAAATAACTTGAGATTAGCCACCCCATATGTTTACCACAGTATTTACTCTGTTCACTTAAGTAATGAGTAGTCAATGATAGGTCAATATATTGACATAGGACAGAGTGAAATGGTCTACTCTAAAAACTAAGTTATTCAGCTACTTATTCATTAAAAAAAAATCGATTGAATGTTACTATGTGCCAGAAGTTTCTCTAAGTTCTAGAGACACAGTGGCTAATAGAACCATCCATGCCCTTCCCTTTATGAGGTTAATAGCTGGGAGTGGAGTATGATGACAAAATTAAAAAGTATTTTTTTTCTTTTTAAAGAGTGATAAGCAGTTTCCTGCTGGATTATCAACTCTTTAGAAAAAACAAATAAAACACAGAAAACCCTGACTTGTAGTGTTTGTAGTTATCTCATTGTGGCTGATTTCAATCTACCAGTGGGAACAACCGGCTCACAAAGTTCTCAAATATTGAACAGCTGGCTCTGAAGAGTCATTACAACGTACACCCCCACTGATAGTAGCAACAAGATATTAGAACTGGAAAACTGGTAACTGAATACTTAAGGTAAAAGAAAAGTGTCCTACTGAAGAGGTGACATTTAAGCTGAGACACAAATGAAGAGAATGAGAACATTGAAGGTCAGATAGAAGAATTTTCCAGACAGAAAAGTCAGCTATAGCCAGTGCCCTAAGGTAGAAGGAAATCACTTGATATATTTGGAAGTCAGAAGGAGCCAGAATGCAGAATTTTTAGTTTATTTTCAGTTAGGAGAAACTTGAGATCAAGAAGCCTCTTAGGTAAGATACAGATAGTAATTTGGGAGAGTTAAATATGAGCAGGAAGCTAAGATCACCTTTGGTTCTTTTGTCTCATACTTCTCTGCTAATAAAGGTTGAAACTACTGGGTGATTCCAGGATACACACACACACACGCACACACACACGCACACATGCACACACGCGCACACACACACACTTTACCAGAAATCTTGGTTTACAGAATGCAAAACGGAGCAGGAGATAGTATTATTTTATGCTACTGAAATATTCATTCAAAAAATACTGAAAGTATTCATTCCAGGCACTCCAGTCTTTATTTCTTCAATCTTGCTGACCCCACCAATCATCTACACTTTGACATTTTGTTACCACTTTTAGAGGACTAATAACTTACACATACTATATATCATCTGGGCAGTATTTGGGGAAAATATGAATCAAATTGCAGAAACAGAAAAGGTAATTAGATTAAATTCTTTTATCAATTTTGGGGTCTTTTCCTCTTAAAGTCAAGATGAAAATGGTAGCTCTGTTTTGATATGTTATCCAGAGTAAGTAGAGATGCAGTGAATCCGAAACAGTATTTTAAACAATGAATCCATTGGAGTTCAAATCCAGGGCTTGACGAGTGAACAGCTCCTTCTGTGTAAAAATAAATCCTATTGTGAAGCAAATAGAGATTAGAAGGATTAAGTGTCACATGTGGAGGGTTTCAAAGTGGATTCGTTTTTATTATTAAAGATATTTTTATGGGTTAATTGTACAGGGATCTGGCTCATTTGTTTTTTCAAAATTGAGATGAGTCAGAAAGTCCCTGGGGCTGGAGAGACTGCTGCTGCATGTGAGGATGTGTATTATTCATTCCAGTAATACATTTGCAGCTAACAATCTTGAGAAAGAGATTATGACTTGTAGGTAGTCTCAAAAGGAATTAGTTGTTATTGACATGTTACCTATATTAATAGTTACAATTCTGTCTTTATCTAAGTGATTATAATTTGTATACACATTCGAATTGCATTAGGAATAATACTCAACATTCACACCGAATTTTAAGTTCAAGGCAATAGCTAAGATATTGAGTTGTTTCAAAAAATGTGAGCTATATATAGAATGACTTGTCAAAGCTAGAAATTCGTTATTTTTCCTCATTGAAGAAATTTTAAAAATCAGGTTTGTTATTGATGAGCTGTCTTTCTCTACAAATAATACCTAAGAAAATATCTTAAATTTTTTTTTGAGACAGGTCTCACTCTGGATTGCCCATACTGGAGTGCCATGAGGCAAAAATAAATAAATAAATAAAATAAATAAATAAATAAATAAATAATCTTACTTTTTATTCAAATTATAGAAAAATATTTTTAAAGCTCCAATGGAATTTATTTAAATATATGTATCACATACTCTTTTACTTTATTTCTTGAAGTTGTGTGTTGACTTATTCATCTAGAATTACAATATAACCATGAAAAATATCATCTTTGTGATAAAATAAATACATGATGCTGACAGAAGACAATAACAAATGCTTCAGAAGTTACTTATTAAGTGGTGGGATCCTGAGTAATTATACATGAATGAAGGAAAAGCAGAGAAGAGTATTCAAAAATTATTTCATTATCAGATCTAAGATGTTCTATTGATGAGGAATAGAATGGATTTCATGAGAGTTTGGATTTACTTCTAAGTGTACCAAAAAAAGCATATTTTTGGAAGTTCAACAGAAAAAGCCAGTTAGTTCATCTGTACCTACATGGAAAATAAAATTATGGCAACTGTTCACATTACTCAGGCCAAAAAATAGCCAAATTTCCACCACCACCATTATAATCATCATCACAATCAAGAAGAGCTCTTAAAGAAGAACCAAATGGACAAATTTAGCTTTGAACTTTGAAAAAAAATATATACTTTTGCATGATTTACTTCAGTGCATAATTCCTTTTCCTTTATATAAAATTCAGTTTTATTTAAAAGAAAAATGTTGGCCGGGCGCAGTGGCTCAAGCCTGTAATCCCAGCACTTTGGGAGGCCGAGATGGGCGGATCACGAGGTCAGGAGATCGAGACCATCCTGGCTAACACGGTGAAACCCCGTCTCTATTGGAAAATACAGAAAACTAGCCGGGCGAGGTGGCGGGCGCCTGTAGTCCCAGCTACTTGGGAGGCTGAGGCAGGAGAATGGCGTAAACCCAGGAGGCAGAGCTTGCAGTGAGCTGAGATCCGGCCACTGCACTTCAGCCTGGGCGGCAGATAGAAACTCTGTCTCAAAAAGAAAAAAAAGAAAAAGAAAAAGAAAAGGAAAGAAAAGAAAAATGTTAAACTCAGCTTCATCCAAAATTGTGGTAATTTTCAAAATATTTTGGGCTAAAATAAATTTTTAAATGGAAGTATTTCAACATTATCCAAGAAAGCAATCTAACAAAGTTTATAGCAAATTTAATTATTCCAATGTTTTTTAAAGTGGGAAGCATGTACAAAAATTCTCCATAATATTAATAGATTTCAAGCAAAAGGTATTTTTAAAATGCTGTGTTAAATTAGTTTACCATGAAATCTCAGCGATTTTAGTATCCCATATAAGTTGTCAATCTCTGCATTAAATATGCAGAAGTATGTGCTGAAAAAGAGACACAAGACAAGAGGGCACTTCAGGAAGAGGGAAGATAATGATCCAAGATGAGCATGTGGGAAAGCATAAGACATGTTTAAAGAAACTCTAAGGAAATTCTGGATTTGCAGAAGATAAATCTGGAAATGGAGGCAAGAGCCAGATTGTGGATTCGAATAGCATGATAAGTAGTTCAGACCCTTTCAAAAATCAGTCATCAAGCACTAAATATTTCCTAGGAAAAGAGTGATCATATAAATGGGGTTGTATGAAAAGATTTATCTGGCCATAAGTGGATGGGTTTGTGTGGAGCAGGAAAAATACTGGAGGTGGGGGGTCCAGTTTGAAGACCTCAGCAATGATTTAGAAGTGAGATTAATTATGATGGTAGAAATGAGAATGAAAAATGAGGACAAGATGCACTGCAAAAAGAGAATGAGGTAAATAGGATGCAGTTTCAAAGATTTCTAAAGTGATCCCCAAGAGAGTGATGATGGCCTTAAGCAGCCATAGTGAATCATTTGTTCCTTCATAGATTACACTTTTTAACTGCCCCCATGCCTTGATAATAGGTTTTCTACCATATAGGACCTATTATTCTTGAGTACACAGTTAGCTTCTATTCAGTCTTTAAGAAATCCAGCTCATTTATCTTCTCTTCTTTCCGGAATCAGTTTTTTTGTGCTCTCTTTTAAGTGTCCTAGGTGTAAATTTTTTACAACACTTAAATTAATGTATCACAAGATCTATTGACTTGTCTTCTCTTCAATTAGATTACCAGCTCCCTGAAGGTGGAGACCAAATGTGTCGATTTTTCACAATGAACACAGTAGCACACAGTTCAAACCGAATCATTGTTTGATGAAGGAGAATAACCAGGAAAGTTAGAATGACAGAAAGTCAATAAACAAACAAATGAAACAAGCAAATAGATGAAAGACGGAAATGTGCATGTAGAATAGAATAGAATAGAATAGAATAGAATAGAATAGAATAGAAAGAATAGGATAGAATAGAATGATTGAGGAAGGTTGTTTATCAACATGTTAGATAGCTAATAGAAATAAGATTGAAGAAAGTGATAAAAAACGGAAATTGATTAGGCAGGATTCCAGAGTACAAGAGTTGCTGTGGCTTGCAGACCTGGTATGGGAGATTCACCCCACGTAGTTCAATACTTCCTACAGTTCTCAAAAGATGCCTCATGCTCTTCAATTTTCTTACCTTAGCTTCTTATATTTCCACTGACAAGAATGCCATCTCATCTTGATCGTCTATTTTAACATCTACTTATACATGTGTAAGACACAAATCAAATCCCACTATTGCATGAGACCTTTCCTGGTCTTTTATTTCTCTGAATCCCCGAATAATTTTTTCTTAATATTCAGCCTGAAGACCACCTGCATAAAATCCCACAGGGAGTGGTGCTTATAAGAAGTATCTCTTTACAGACATAATCTATCTAATTCAGTTAGAAGGGGTAAAATAATTTGAATCATCATTTTACAAATACAAATAAAGATATTTGAGCAAATGACCATTACAAAATCATTAATGAGAAAAAAGCCAGTGGAAACTTAATGACAAATGGATCAATAATCTGATAGTACCTCAACTCACTCATCAAACTTAAGGTTATAAAAAGAGAGACAGGCCGGGCGCGGTGGCTCAAGCCTGTAATCCTAGCACTTTGGGAGGCCGAGACGGGCAGATTACGAGGTCAGGAGATCAAGACCATCCTGGCTAACACGGTGAAACCCCGTCTCTACTAAAAAATACAAAAAACTAGCTGGGCGAGGTGGCGGACGCCTATAGTCCCAGCTACCTGGGAGGCTGAGGCAGGAGAATGGTGTAAACCTGGGAGCCAGAGCTTGCAGTGAGCTGAGATCCAGCCACTGCACTCCCGCCTGGGCGACAGAGAGAGACTCTGTCTCTGAAAAAAAAAAGAGAGCCAACCAGACATTATATGCCTCCTTATGGAAGGACACAAAATACCCTCTAATATATTCTTGCCACGAAAAAATATGTCTGAATTTGGTCAAATCCCTATCCATAAAAAACAGTCAAAAGGAAACCAAGGAAAATGTTGAAAGATAACAGTGGGTAGAATTTTGCATAATCCCAAATGTGGGAAAGGAACTGCAAAATGTACAATTTTAAAAGGGACAGAAAAACCTGTAGATTAAAATATATCAAAAGAGACTTCAAGACATGTCAACCAAAAGTGTGGATATTTAGGGATACTAATTTCAATGAATTCAAATTTACAAATCATTTATGAGACCATTAAGGTAACAAGAGCACTAACTGGCATTTAAAAATTTACTGTTGATTTTTAGGTTAGATAATAATCAAAACATCCATTTTAAAGCATCACCATATATCTTGAAATACTTTTAGATAAAATGATATATCATCTGGCACTTGCTTCAAAATAATGTAACAGTGGCGGAGGTATGGTGAGTGGTATAAATCAAGCAAGACTGATTATCATTGAAGTTGGGTGATAGCCATTAGTTCACATTTATATATGTTTTAAGTTTTTCATTTTTAATTCATTTTAAAATATAGATTGCTAGACCCTATCTCAGAATTATTGAACTAGAATATCTGAGGAAGATTCTGGGAATCTGAACAATTAACATATTCTGAAGTCATTGTTACACACACTAGGATTTGGGAATTACAATCCTAAAACAGTTTATCTCATTATCTAGCCCTTGTCAGAGAAATGAAGCCAACTATATACATATATCTTATTTTTAAGGATAAAGGCTGTGTCTTTGCCAGGCTTGCATTTCCCAAGGATATATATACACACACATATATGTGTATATATACACATACACATATATACATACATATATATGTGTATATATGCACATACATATATATTTAGTATACACTCAATAAAATGCTAGTGATGTCTGACAAAATATTTATTTTTGTTTAATCTGAGTAAATATTTAAGATAGAGTATACAAGACTTACCCACACATTCCCACATGCCAGGTACATTTAGCATCAGGAATGTGTACCTTATTACAGCTGTTAGCAATAATCTTTGGCCACATGAAATTTTTTTTCTCAGTTGGTGGTATTTAACATTCCTAAATTGCCAGTATCGCCATACCTCAATCAGCAAGGATAACATCTAACCAGAGGAGAAAAATAGCCTCTTTTTTCACATTTGGAGAGTAGGTAATATAAGCAGCCACATGTAGTATATCAACACTAATAATATAGATGCCCATATGATCTTTCAAGTAAATAAACTGAAATGTTTTCACCTGTGATTACCCCTAGGCTTTTCCCTTTTGGATTTTTTGTTTGCTTGTTTTCAGTGTTCCTTTTATTAAATAACAACTTTGACTTTCTTAAGAGAGTATGCTTAGGAAAATGTAATCTTTTATTGAGAATTGCTTTCCCAAAGACCTAATATTTCCTATAACTTAGAGTCCTTGAAAGATGTAGACTATAATCAATTCTGTAATAGATTCTGTCCTAGCACTAGTCCAGGATTCTAAACCTATCACTAACTAGTTAAGTAACTTTGAATAAGACATTATTACTTTTCCCGGGTCCTGGTTTCCCTATATACAGTTGACCCTTGAACAACATATAGGTTTGAATTGAATGGGTCCACTTATATGTGGATTTTCTTCGACCTCTGCCACCCCTGAGACAGCAAGACCAACTCCTTCTCCTTCTCTTCCTCCCAACCTACTCATAATGAAGACAATGAAGATGAAGACCTTTATGATGATCCACTTCCAGTTAATGAATAGTAACTATATTTTCCCTTCCTTACCTTATTTTCTTAATAACATTTTCTCTTCTCTGGCTTACTTTATTGTAAGAATACAATATATAATATATATAACATATATAAAACATGCATTAATGGATTGTTTATGGTACAGTAAAACTTCTTCTTGGTCAACAGTAGGCTGTTAGTAAAGTTCTGAGAGAATCAAAAGTTATATGCGGATTTTTAACTGCAAAAGTTACATGCGGATTTTTGACTGACATTCCTAACCACTGTGTTATTTAAGGGTTAACTGAATATAATTCTAAAATAAATATGTCAGTCTATTCTTAGATTATCTCTAAGTTTACCTCTAGTAGTATAGTACTTCTAGGAAAAAATGACTTTGGATAACATTTAAACACAAAACACAACCTTTCCAGGGGAAAAAAGGACATAAAATGTTCTCACCTCATAGTCTTATATGACAGTAAATAAGGTCAAATTCATACGGTTCTGTTCTGAAGGTACAAATACAGGAATATGAAGGACTTTTCCCATTTTGGCTTACCTGCTTATGAGCATGATCATAAGAATTAATATGATTGTCAAACTCCTGGTGTTTGTGATACTGCTTGTCACATAATTCACAGTAAAAGTTTGCCTTTACATCTTCCAGGCCCTTTGCTGTGGACTTCTCCTTTTCTGCAAAATCCTTTAAGAAAAAATACAAAAATGTTGGTTAGACTTCTCTCTAATAGCATAACCAGATCTCATATTAATCAAGGTGGTATTTAACTTAAAGAAATATGATGGAGCACATTATTTTCTGTGAATTCATGACACTGTGAAAGTAACTTTTAGTTTCGCATCATCCCTAACTTATCAACTGACATATCATGAGTTCTAAAGTAGCCCTGGCCTGAAGCCTGGTTGTTACTCATCCTTCTTGCCACCCGTTGCTAGGTTGTGATTGTGCCTATTACCAAGCACATCACTGGCCATTCTTCTTTATATCCTTCACTGGCTTCTGTTTTTCTGATATTATCCCTTAAATTTTAGTGTTTTATGCAATTCTATCTTCAGCCAAATGATGTATCCATTTCATATGCTCTTCCACGGGTGTCCCCATTCACACTATAGATAGAGCTTGATGTATCCACAATGTTCAACACTGCCTAAGCCTCCTCCGCAAGCATCAGTTCCTGCTACACATTACCAATGGATTTATGTCCATGTTCTTCAAAATATTCTCCTTAAAATTTTTAGTATGCTTCATTTAAAACAGTTTTGGATACATAATTCTCCTGCTTAAAATCCTCTTTAATTCTGTCTTTGATTATAGAATAATAGTGGCCAATGTTTACTGAGTATAAACTATGCACAAGGTATATGAATTATCTCATCATTCCTCAGAACAATTCTGAGTTAGGTTCTATTTTCATCTGCATTATAGATGCATCAACCAGTGCTTAGAGAGATTACACACTCATGGTCTCCAAGTTAACAAGTGGAGAAGGAATTTGAATTCAAACAACCTATGCCTGGCTCCTTTGTTAGTAAACAGCTGTGATTTGCTATATTCCTTTAATGCCAACCTTTTTAATATACTAGAAAAACTTCTTACCTTGCCTGTATCATATTTTGTCAAACCCTGCTTCTATATTTTCCTCTTTAATTCTATTACCAGATATGTCACACAGCATTAAATTATCTGTTTTCATGTCTATTTTTTCCACCAATTTTTTGAGGGAAGAAGCTATTTTATTCATTTTTGTTATACAATGCTAAACAACATGTTGTCTAGCCCGGAATATGTGCTACTTAATATGCATTATGTAAGTTAATGGATAATAATGGTTTATATATTTGTGCCTCATATCATTCTACAACTTTTGCTCTATTATCCCAATACCAAATAAAAGAGTGACTGGAACTTTGAGAATACCAAGTAAATATGTATATACACAGAACGAACAAACTAAAGAATGGATTTTATCCTTGTTTCTCCAAAACAACTATCCTTGATAGAAAGAAATCAGGTCATAAGTGTACATCATAGGCAAATAGCTGACCAGAAAAGAAAGTAAGCAGAAATAATTGTAGGCATATTTTCAGAGTAGGGTGAAGTAATGGGACAATTAATTTAGACATGTGGGTAACATCATGATTTAAGCCCAAATATAAGAGGGCAAAACACATGGCAAAAAGAAAGAAGGGCATGATACCATTAACTAACAGCACAACTAGACCAAGTATATGGATTGCTTATCTAAGAGAGTTAAAGTAAGAATTCGGTTACATTCTAGAATAATGGCTGATATAAAAAACTAGTGGACAGGCTGTAGCCAGTAATGAGAATGGAGACTCTGATTTCAAGGTCAAAATCCAGTTGCTGAAAGAACTAGGATAATTGCCAGCTGAGACAGTCACTATTGAGAAGTGAGAAAGGAGTACAGCATTGAAGTGGTGCTAAATCCCTTGATTTAGTAGACTTAGAATCAAAGGAAACCATTATTTCTGCACTCTTTCTCACTAAGTTATTTTTCTTTTTTTGAGGTGGAGTTTCACTCTGTCACACAGGCTGGAGTGCAATGGCGTGATCTTGGTTCACCTCAACCTCCTTCTCCTGGAGTTCAAGAGATTCTCCTGTCTCAGCCCCTCCAGCAGCTGGGATTACAGGCGTGTGCCACCGCGCCTAGCTACTTTCTTTGTATTTTTAGTAGAAATGGGGTTTCACCATGCTAGCCAGGCTGGTCTCGAACTCCTTACCTCAGGTGATCCACCTGCTGCAGCCTCCCAAAGTGCTGGGATTACAGGTGTGAGCCACTGTACCCGGCCAGCCGGCCTTCCTTCCTTCCTTCCTTCCTCCGTTCCTCCCTTCCTCTTTCTTTCCTTTCTTTCTTTCCTTTCTTTTTCGTGTCCTTTCTTAGTATAATCACAAGGACTGGATTGACACTAGGGATTAATGTGGTTTAATCATAGTTCTTCTTTTTTTGCTCTGTTGCCCAGGCTGGAGTGCAGTGGCATGATCTCAGCTCACTGCAAGCTCTGCCTCCTGGGTTCATGCTATTCTCCTGCCTCAGCCTCCCAAGTAGCTGGGACTACAGGGGTCCACCACCAGACCCAGCTCATTTTTTGCATTTTTAGTAGAGATGGGGTTTCACCATGTTAGCCAGGATGGTCTCGATCTCCTGACCTCGTGATCCGCCCGCCTATACCTCCCAAAGTGCTGGGATTACAGGCGTGAGCCACTGCTCCCGGCCTGATCATAGTTCTTCTTACTTCTTTATGACAACAGCCTTAGAAGACTGACCATGTTCTATACAATGGTCAACACTGCCTTAGTGCTCAAAAATACCTTAGCCTCATGAACTGGGGTAGGGGAACAACTGAAAATTCAGGAGAGATTTGAGGCTAAAAATGTATTTTTATATTCTTTCAGATTATGTAGAAGATTTTATGACAATAGTTCAATGGTCAAGAGTGAATGTTTACCTTCATCTAAACATTCTATATTTCTAAAATGTTCTTTAAGTATCATATTGATGATTTTTAATTCAAAATTTTATAATTTTAAGACAGCTTCACCAAAATTTAAGTTTTATACCATCTTTTTCTGAACACTTCTATTTTACAAGGTCGTTAGACTAAACTACACATCACATTTCTTGCTTCATTATTCTTGCCAGGAAATTATGCAGATATCCTTATCTTTCTTACCTCTAAGGTGCTAATGACAATCTCTGGGGCATATTCTGGCCTCCTTATTAAGAGAGAAAGAGTAAACCAGTGGAGTATAAATACTACCATAAAACATACAGACATAGACTGAATTATAAGGGTAGAAATCTCTATTATTTTTTAAAGAGGCAACTGATATTTAGTAATTTCATGTTTTGTATAAAGTCCAATGGCTAGGTAATGGTAAAGGGGGGCATGCTTTTCACTGTCTCATGCTGCCTCATCCATCCAACCATCTATCCACACATGTAACCATCCATTCATTCAACTGTTTATTAAGTATTCATACATTCAATGATCTCTTATTTAGCAACTTCTAAATGTCAATTTCTTACTGGGTCTTATACTCATTAATTTACAGTTTAATGGGAAAGAATTACTTTCCCATTAGAGGTAAAAACTGTGAGTTGCGATAGAGTGATAATCACAAGTTGCTATAGAGGGTTACCTAGATCAGACTACTTAAGAATAATTAGAAGTTAATGTCTCTCTCACATAGCATTATATACACATTATTAGCACACATTATTTCTTGGCTCTTTGTTGAATGACAGGATGCTTTTACTGAAAAAAAAAAAAAAAAAGGCCTGAAGTTAAATAAGATGACTTACTCTTTGAATAATTATACAATCTTTAAATATATTTAGAGATGGAGTGTAAGTATGAAAGAGTAAAAAATGATGACCTATTCTCAGTATCAATAAAGTTTTAAAATAAAGAATTATGGATACAAAATTTGATATATAATTCATTCATTCATTTGCCAGTTATTTAAATTTCCCTTCTTACAGTTTGCCTAGAGGAAGAGGTTTTGAAAGCTTATCTGACAGAAAAAAAATGTATAACATAAAAGAAACCTTCTTGTTAATCACTCTCAATGATTCATTAAAGGTTGAAAATAAATTACAAATTGAATATGACAATTATCTTAACAAGAGTCATTTTTAAAACATTCAGTAATGCCAAGGGGAATTTTTTGTTGTTGTTCACTATGAATTCTGTAATAATTACTTTTTATACTTAATGTTTTGGGTGCAAGGAGAGAATATGTACTTTTTCACACCAAAAAGTGTACGTTAATGCATAAAACAGGTATGTTTTTAAAGTGCCAAGTATTCTTACTAGAGTAATGCATTTAGAAGTATGAATGCTTGCTATCAAATTGTTATTATTATTGTAATTATTATGACACATTAACTCCTCATGAACTACACTGTAAACTAGAAATGTGCCACACACTTGACACTTGTTCACTCACTTAATCTTCATAATAACTCTATGAAGTATATTCTATTATTATCTCATTTAAAGATATGGAAAATAAGGCACAAACATGTTTAGAAATGCATTCACTGTATTAAAGCTCAGATCTGCCTGACTTCAGAGGCATGATTCAACATACTCAAGGCTGTTCCAATTACTTAGCATTTATCCAGATGCCACATAAGTCCAGGCTGTCTCTGCTAACTCATTTGTGGGTTCAGGATGATATGGAGCAGTTAACTCCCAGGAAGAGTGAGATAACTAATTGTAATTTTAAAAATGTGTAATGCTCTTGAAGCTGAGAGACGGGTACTAGGAAAATGCAAGGTAGTAGTCTTGTATCATTGGTTGTAAATATGTACTCTGACCATAAAAAAGAAAGGGAAGAAATCAATTGCTGTTCTTCATAGCTCCTTGTGGGTAATACCAGCACAGAGCTGTGAGAATTGAATTTGTAGTCTTTGCATGAAAGCCCACATTTGACCTTTCACTGTTATGCGTAAGAGATTGCTTTAAGAATTCTAATATTCTCTAATTCGTTCTATTAGCCCCAAATGAAATCCTGCTTCAAAGACAGTGAATTTCCCCTCCTCCAATCAAGTGGCTGCTGCTGAGTCAGCACTCTTTTGGCACCCATCATCTTCCTGCATCTCTGTAACAGCTTGGATAACAGAAAACTTGCTTAGAGGTTTCATTCACTTATTTATTCTATTTTTATAATAGGAAAAAAAATCTTAGTCTTTGAAACCTGACTAGCTTGAATGTCAGCCTCTATCTTACAGAAGTTCAAACTCTAAAGGTTTCAGTTATCTCAGAATAAATTAAGGGGGATAATAATAAGCAGCTTACAAGATTATTGTGAAGAAAAAATCTTTTTATGGAAGTACTAAGTACACCACATGGCAAATATAGGTGACGGGGCTCAGAATATGCCACCCCAAAATATGACTGTAGGAAACCTAAGTATGCCACTCTAGTACACCTCCTTAGCATAAGGATAATTTTGAACTAGTTATTTTGAGAAGTTATAGACACAGGAGAAGCTTTGAAAAGTTACCTATCCTTTTCTAAGATAAATTTACACCTATAAAAGAAAGCTTTACTTGTAAAGGTGTCTCCTAAGACACCTAAGACAACCTAAAAGAAGGCTAGCTCTAAATTACTAGAGACTTAATAAATGGAAAAGGCATGGACTTAAATCTGCATAACAAACCTTTTCCTGTTTTGTAGTAGCACTTTTCATGGGTCTTAACCTGACCTTTCACCTCGTACTTCTTTGTTTCAGAGAACGATGATATTCAAGTCTGAAGTCTAAGACAATTCTTTGAAATTTAGTCTAGAAATTTATTTATTTCTCCGGGTTATCTCCCATGTGCACAGGAGGTATACATGTTATCAAACTTCTGTTTCTTATCTTGTTAATTTGTGTTTTGTTACAGGGAGTCACAGCAAAATGCTTGAGAAGAAGAAAATTATTTTTCATCCCCTATATAGGTAATCAATGTTTGGATGTTCTGGGGTCTGTTTCTGTGTGTGTGTGTATCACTGAATGCATGTGACAGTATAAAATTATTTTCAACAAAATACCATTTCCCCCTGAGTCTACAAAGCAAATTCCTGATGGAAATTTGGGCAGGTAAGAGGAATTTTTTATCATCTTTAGCCCACTGTCTCATACAAAAGCTAGCAAATTTACAATGAGAATAAAATACCTAGGAATATAGCTAATGAGGGAAGTGAAGGACCTCTTCAAGGAGGACTACAAACCACTGGTCAGGTAAATCAGAGAGGACACAAACAAATGGAAAAACATTCCATGCTCATGGATAGGAAAAATCAATATCATGAAAATGGCCATACTGCTCAAAGTAATTTACAAATTCAGTGCTGTTCCCATTAAATTACCATTGACATCCTTCACAAAATTAGAAGAAACTATTGTAAACTTCATATAGATTCAAAAAAGAGCTTGCATAGCAATGACAATCCTAAGCTAAAAGAACAAAGTTGGAGTCATCATGCCACTGGACTTCAAAGTATACTACAAGGCTACAGTAACCAAAACAGTATGGTACTGGTACAAAAACAGGCACATAGACCAATGGAACAGATTAATCAGAAATAAGACCACAAATATACAACTATCTGATCTTTGATGAACCTGACAAAAACAAGTAATTGGGAAAGGATTGGGAGAACTGGCCAGTCATATGCAGAAAATTGAGACTGGAACCCTTCCTTTCATTTTATACAAAAATTAACTCAAGATGGATTAAAGATTTAAATATAAACCCCAAAACAACAAAAACCCTAGAAGAAAATCTAGGGAATAGCATTCAAGACACAGGCAGAGACAAAGATTTATTGATGAAATTGCCAAAAACAATTGCAAGAAAAGCAAAAATTGACAAATGGGATCTAATTAAAAAGCTTCTGCACAGGAAAAACAACAACAACAACAACAACAACAACAAAAACACTATTATCAGAGTGAACAGGCAGCCTAAAGAGTGGGAGAAAATTTTTGCAATCTATCCATCTGACAAAAGTCTAATATCCAGAATCTACAAATAACTTAAACAAATTTATAAGAAAAAAGCAAACAACCCTATTAAAAAGTGGGCAAAGGGCATGAACAGACACTTCTGAAAAGAAGACATTCATGCGGCCAATAAACATATAAATGAAAGCTCAACATCACTGATCATTAGAGAAATGCAAGTCAAAACTGCAATGAGATATCATCTCTTACCAGTCAGAATGGAGATGCTTAAAAAGTCAAGAAACAACAGTTGCTGGCAACGTTGCAGAGAAATAGGAATGCTTTTACACTGTTGGTGAGAATGTAAATTAGCAACCATTGTAGAAAACAGTGTAGTAATTTGTCAGAGATCTAGAACTAGAAATACCATTTGACCCAGCAATCCCATTACTGGGTATACACCCAAAGGAATATAAGTCATTCTGTTACGCAAAATACATGCATACATATGTTCATTGCAGCACTGTTCACAATCGCAAAGACATGGAATCAACTCAAATGCCCATCAGTGATAGACTGGATAAAGATATGTATACACCATGGAATACTATGCAGCCATAAAAAGGAATGAGATCATGTCCTCTGTAGGGATGTGGATGGAGCTGGAAGCCATTATCCTCAGCAAACTAATGTAGGAACAGAAAACCAAATGTCACATGTTCTTATAAGTGGGAGCTGAATGATGAGAACACATGGACACAGGGAGGAGAGCAACACAAACTGGGGCTTGTCTGGTGGTGGAGTTGAGAGAAGGAGTGCATTAGGATAAATAGACGATGTATGCTGGGCTTAATACCTAGGTGATGGGTTGATAGGTGCAGCAAACCACCATGGCACACGTTTACCTATGTAACAAACCTGCACATGTACCCAAGAATGTAAAATAAAAATAAAGCTAGAAAATTTAATTTTCTTTGCATAATTAGAGTTTTCAGGAGTTTTTAATCTCTTTTTTTTTACTTTCATGTATTTAAGAATTCCAAACATAGTCAAGAGAACATAATATGTAACCTGGATGCGAGATGGGAGCTCAAAGGATATCATTTTGAAGCTTTAAGATTTGACTGCCCCATTGGATTTTGGACTTGCATGGGGCCTAAACCCCCTTTGTTTTCTCCAATTTCTCCCACTTGGAGCGGATGTGTTTAACCATTGCCTGCACCCCCTTTGTATCTAGGAAGTAACTATGTTGCTTTTGATTTTATAGGATTATACGTGAAAGAGACTTGCCTTTTCTCAGATGAGACTTTGGACTTGAACTTTTGGGTTAATGCTGGAATGAGTTAAGACTTTGAGGGGCAGTAGAAGGCATGATTGGTTTTGAAATGTGAGGACATGAGATTTGGGAGGAACCAGGGGTAGAATGATATAGTTTGGCTATGTGTCCCCACCCAAATCTTACCTTGAATTATAATAATCCCCACATATCATCGGAGGGACCTGGTGGGAGGTGATTGAATCATGGAGGGTGGGTTTTTCCTGTGCTGTTCTCGTGATAGTGAATATGTCTTATGAGATCAGATGGTTTTATAAATGGGAGTTCTCCTGCACATGCCCTCTTGCCTGCTGCCATGTAAGACATGACCTTGCTCCTCATCCCCCTTTCATCATGATTCTGAGGCCTCCCCAGCCGTGTAGACTTGTGAGTCAATTAGGCCTATTTCCTTTATAAACTATTCAGCCTTGGGTATGTCTTTGCTAGCAGTGTAAGAACAGACTAATACACTAACTCACCACATGATACAAAATAATAATAAGAGAAACTATTTAGGATTGAGCAGAGTGTATAGGAACTATGTGTACTTGCTTTTTCTAATTAACAGACTTTATTTTTAGAACAATGTTCTAAAAATAAAAGTATTCAACAAAGTCACATTTTAATTGTCCTACCTTCATTGAACTCAGAAAACAATGCATGGTATAAGAATAATCAAATCCATGCCACATGATGCCTACAGCTGCACTGCAGGCATGCAGAATAACCCAAACATGAGAGTTACTTTGCATGAAGAGATTTTGAGACTCTCAGTTCCCCTCCATCATGTCCTATGAGACCAACCCTTTGCAACCCTCCAAAAAAAGCCTGTTGAGTGATCATGTTTACAATCATTAGGTCCACTGGAAATTCAAGGGTAAAATTTTTATGATTGGAAGAAAGTTTTTGGAATGTGTCTATTGTGTGGGTGTGTGAAACATGATGATAAGAAAATAGGTTTTCTTCCTCCAGACTGACAATGCTGTTCCATTTATAAAGGTAGTAATTACCACCTCATCAATTCAGCCCACAGGTAGGTATAACTGTAATGAATATAGACATATTGCTTTCATCTAAATTGAATACATTTAAACGAATATATCTATTGTGCATTAGACAGGAGGTACTTTCATTTAGCCATTACTCCTGATGTAACTATTTATTGTAAAAATGCAATTAATAGCGTCTGACATTTCATTTTCTAATATAAGAAAAATCAATGAAAAATGTCAGACAACTAAGTTTTCTGGAAAGTTACTAGTGACACCTGCTCAGTTACAAACCATTTTTCTTTTAATTTAAAATTTGTGAGAGCCATCTATGAAAGAAATGACCATTAAGCAATGCTGACCTAGCCATTGCTTCACCTTTCCTTGGGAATTGATTGCAAATATGTTCCCTTCAAATAGATTCAGTGAATTTCAAGTAAGTTTTCCTTCTCTGAACTTCTTATATTGTTCAGGTATTAATCTCTGCTGTGTTTATGTTCTACATGTGCTAAACAGAGGCCTGCAAACTCCTGAGATGATGTATTAAAATAGTATAAAGCCAATGGCTTTGCTTTTAAGAAAAAGCAAGTCAGATGAATTACAAAACACCAAGGACATTCTCTCTATTCTCGTGAACGTCTGCTATCATGTCTAATAATAAGCCTGCTGCTTGGTTTATTTGTTCTGTACCAGAGATGTCTAAAAAGTGATTGTGCTCACAAAGGCACACCATTATATCAAACTGGCTGCTCCAGGCTTCTATCTGTTGAAATTCTAGTGGGTAATTTAATTTCAAACTTAGAGAATACTAGAAATTGTGAAAGAAGTATGTTCACAGAAGCTCTGTGTCTTAAATCTTAAATACTCACTTTAAGCTGAGAAAATGTGTCAAAGTAAGAAAAAAGAAACATTAAAAAATGCTAGTTCACTTTGAGAGAAAGACATTCACAAGGGTCAAAAGAGTTGCTATAAACTACTTATGCTTGTCTATTAAATAATCATCGCATATAACTGTAAAACTTGGATAAGTGACTTGAGAAAACCTCAAAAAGAAGGTCTGTACATCAGCTCATGCACATACACCTGCTTTTATGAGAACTAACTAAAAATGTCTGTGAGCTGGAGTCAGATAGCCTAGTTAGCTGGAAATTGGGGCCAATGTTTATGTGTATCATAATGGCAGTGCTGATGATATAGCCCACCCAGGCTGTGGCAAAGAGCCTACAGTTGTCCAAGAGTGTCACAGCTGCTTCAGCAGTTGGAGAATCCATACTTACTGTTGTATGTCAACTCACTGGTGTCAACTCAGCAAGCCATACTGAGCTGGGCTCCAATCTATTCTGTATGTGCATTTGTGTGAGTATGTACATGTGTGTGTATGTGTGTGTGTGTGCTGTGTAGAAAACTAGTCTAAAAAGAGATGTATGGTAGCTGCAATAGAAGTTGTGGGCCTATTGTAAAAAAGTAAAATAGAAAAGTTAAAATAATCACACAGGTAATTGGAAGCAATCTCAACAATCTTTTAAGAAAATTAATCCAGGAAAAGTTCTTTGGCTTGTCAAAGGTTTATGCAGGATGATAAACAGCGGATCTGGAATGAGAATTCAAGTCCTGACTCCTGTCTTTGAGATCAATGGCAGAGCAATTAATTCAGGAGGCTCTATTTCCTCATATGGAAAATGAGGTTGGTCTAAGGAATAGAATTTTTGTGTCTCTAAAAATCAAGACATATACATGGATCTCTGGAATCTTTAAAATATAGATGTATAAATTTTTCTTTCTCAAACCATGTAATCAAAATCAGCGTCTATTTAACAACATATTTAGAAATAACATTCATATTCTTGGGATGCCATAGAGAAAAGTTTTCTGTTTCAAGCCATCTCCTAGAGAGGAAGACAGAATCATCCCCAGTAAAGACCTCCTCTTTCCTTTATCCCCCTACGCTTTAAAAAATGCATTTAGAGTTTTGCTAGTCCATAGATCACTAGTTGTAGCTAAAATAAATTCAGCACTGAACTTAGCCAGTTCTAAAAACTGGTTTTAGAAAGGAGGAAGCTACTTCTTTCCATGACACAGGAGAGATAACTAACATGAAAGGAAAACATCAAATCAAAAGATAAAGAATTCACACCTAAAATTATTTTTTAAATTGTCTTCACATTTCTATGGTGCTCTTGAAAGAGCTTGGTGTAGGGTAGGGATTTGGTTATGTTATGAATGTTTGGATGAGTTACTGTGCTATTTTACTGTGCATGATAGTAATACACAATCCCTGTTTTCAAGAAACTCACAGACCACCTGCAAGGATAGGATTAATTCATAAGATACAAAGGACAACATAAACGGGTACAAAATCATATGTTAGGTATTTAAAGTACTGTGTATATTTAGAGAAAGGAAATAGACATGCTGCTCTGCAACACAGGTACATACCTAAGCAGAATAAGCCTCATTAAGTTATAATTTTATAATGGGTCTAAATTAATAGGCTTGAATTTGACTCTTAGATATAAAAGAAATGAATGACATTTGATGAGCTTTTCAATTCTGGGGCTTAAGAAGGTGACCAAAGTATTCCTGAGAAATAATAAATCTACATTTGGTCATGAGAATGATACAGATTTTACTCCAGGTATTAATAAAGAGGAAGTCATACAAACTTTAGAGAGTATATTATTACTATCCCCCATTTTCTCTTCTGTTACAGCCGGTCACTATTTCTGACCAGTAGCTTAGGTAGTAATTATGATCCTTTTCATATTATTCCACTATGTGCTCCTTTTGATTATTTTCCTAGCACTTCTTTCTTCGACTTTCTGCTTCTTGTTTCAGAGCCTTTACACAAAGTCTGAACTTACATTGTGTGCTTTTTAAAAAAAAAATTGTATAGATGTAGGGGTACAAGTACAGTGATGTTACTTGGATTTATTGTGTAGTGGTGAAGTCTCGGCTTTTGGTGGACCAATCGCCCAAGTAGGGTACAATATATCCAATAGGTAGTATTTCATCCCTCACTCTCCTCCCAGTGGAGACAGTTTTGGAGTCTCCAGTGTCTGTTATTCCATTTTGTATGTCCTGAGTTCACTTTGAATTTGTCAAAGCACAAGTAAGTGATTTTACAAATTGATTTCTATAGAATGTTTTGCTTCTGTCCATTATGCTATAAGAAATTCTGATTCTGGAATTTGTCAGCTTACATGCTCTGTTACTACTCTAAGTTGGAATCTGTGTCCTCATTAGTGGTTATATTAAAAAGCAAATCTCTATTCTGTGAAACTGCAGTGATGGCAGGGAACATTTACACTCTTTTTAGTAGAATCTCTTCTGTGATATAAAATGAAAAAAAAAACTTTCATTGATAAGAAACAACTATAACTTAAAAATCTAAATAAATACCATGAAGCTTTCCAGAAGAGTGTCAGCAAAAGCTCAGGTAAGAGTCGGCCTCTTCATTAGTGCATGCCTGAATATCACTATGGTTTCACACTGGAATGCCCATATAGGGAGGAATGCCAAGTGACAGAAAAAAGGGGAAGTAAAACATATGTGAGAAGTGTGATGAAAACATGGAGATAGAAAACAGATGGCTCAGGTGGGCAAAAGAATCCAGATTTCCCTTGTGAAAGGGTAGAAAAGAAAATGAATGGAGGAAAGAATCACGGTTGTGGTGCTGTAAAGTAGAATTTAAAAATAATATGTTGGGGGAGACAGAAGAAAGAAACCATAAATGGTTTCCTTAGTCCTAGATAATACTTTAGCCAAAGGCTATTTGTGCGGGAGTAGGGAACATATCTCTTCTAAGATTGTTCATGATTTGAAATTTATTGGTAGAAACTTGAGAGTATAGGAAAGTCAACAATATTTACATCTATGGGAATCAATATTTTGTTGTATCAATCTTGACCTTGACATTCTCCGGGTCTGATCAAAATCATCAGTGCTCCTTGGTAAGAAGCTCGTTGTCATGAAATATTTTTCAGGAGTCTAAGTATTTGTAGTAAATTTAAGAGGAGATTTATGATCTCAGTTGGAGATTTTGCAAACCAGGACAGGAATCCTAAGGTTAGAAATATATTCACCAACTATGTATTAAACTCTTACTGTGTTAGGGGCTACAGGAATTGTATATGATTTGGAAGGTATTGCCCCTATACTAAAAGAATGTATAGTTAGCTCATAGAGATAAAACTTGAGAAAAGAAGGAAGCATGTTACATCTACTTAGGAGTAAAGAGCATTTGGGTTGTACAGAGATTGGGACAAAAATCTTTCAATCCTAACTCAACCACATGCAAACTCAGTGATATATATCAGTGCATCATTTAACCTCTGTAAAATGAGGATAACAATATCACTCTCACAGAATGGCTGTAATGATTAAATAAGTTCAGACATGAAAATCACAAAACACAGTTCTGAGCACCACACGAAGGTGAACAAATACATTTTAAAATATATATACATATATGTCTATTATAGATGTACTTATACCTATGCGTATATATAACATATACACATATTTTATAATATACATATATACCTATATATTATACACGTACAGATATATAATATACTAAATATATAATATATACATGTATTATATATATTCTCACATATACATATACACATATATGAATGTTTATATGTATGTGTATGTGTGTATATGTATATAAAATTCATAAATTCTGCATAAGTGACCAAAATAGAAAGATGCCAGTGAGAATAATGTCTAGGAAGATCTGAGTTTTGAAACTAGTTATTAAAAATGAAAGGGGCAGTACATCCTTGTGGTTAGGAGTATCGTTCTGGAGTCAGCCTGAGTTTAAATCAGATCTTCTGTTTCTCAGGGTGTGGGACACTCAGCAATTTGATCTTTTTTTGTCATCTGTTAATCAAATGTGTAAGTGTAACCTATCAGGCCATATATTGATTATAGAAACAATTCAAATAAATACTATAGTAAAAGCCTTATATTTCTACTGTGCTGTTGTTTATATTTTCTAAGTTTTGTTTTGGGTTATTTTGTCTTTTTCAGATTTCAACAGCAATATAAAAACATGACATTGATTTGGATGTGCTGTACTATGATAGTTAAAAAAAATTGGCAGGTTAGAGTAGAAGAGTCTGGTTTGGGAATGGAGTCTTGCAGGAGTTTTGAGGATTGCCCTGAAGAATGCTGACTCCAGAGGGAAAGGGAAAGCCTGGCCTCCCATAGCTGGCACCCAAACAACATAAGTAAATAAAGAATGGGCCCACAAAGCCTAATAAAAAGGATTTCTTCCCACAGGGAAGACATGTAGTTATCTGTACCCAACTGAGTGATATACTATGTGGATAACAAGTTTTTCTTCCAATGGGACCAGTCTTTGTTTTGCAAACTAAGAGGGGGAAGAAAAAATCCTGTGCAAGCAGAAGCCTTAGCTAGACACTTAATCATGGCCTTCTGGGGACACCAGTGCCCTTTATTGCTGACTTTTTTTTATTTCTAAACTCCCTATGGCTCTATATTCTGGATAAGTTACTTGTTAGAAATAATGTTCTTTCCATTAAACATACATTTTCCTTACTGAAAACGGGCTCTGCTTTCTACTACAGATAGTGAGCTAGCTTCCTGACCTGACCTTTTGCTACTATGTCTTTTGGATTTCTGCCTTTGGCTGGAGTACAGATGGACTAGGTTTTTTGTTTTTGTTTTTGTTTTTTGGGTTTTTTTTTTTGGCTTGTTTGTGTTTTTGATAGAAAGCTTTATATATTTTCTGTTATATTCTTATTACTTTTTTAAAAAGCAGTTATTTAGAATTTTATCAATTTATAACAGAGAAATCTACCCCAAAGATTAATAATAAATAATGTTTAATCACTCTGAAATGACATGTGTTAACTTTTATTGCATTTACAGTGAAAATATTCCTTGCATAATGACAGATAACCTCAAGGTCACATTATTTTTTTATTTCGCATAAAACACACTAGCTTATAGTATTTTTCACTAATTGCAATGTGATCTAATTAATTATGTAACGCTTTCATTAGAAGAAAACATGTAGTCTTAAAAATGCTATTAACATTGTAACGATATAAATACTCAGAGTGAGCACGAACATGCAAGGTGATCAGAAATTACCTTGGGCTTTATGCATTTACTACAAATAGTAAAATTAAAGGTATCAATTTTTAACATTTCTAACTAAAAAGAATGTCTAGATTCACACCAGTTATTTTGTCTATTTAACAATTAAAAGTTTAAAAAATCACATATGTCTCTATATGTGTGTGAGAGTAGCATTTCCATAAACGATCCCCATTTTAACCGACATGCCTTAAATCATCTCATTAGTCGATCAAGCTAGTATTGCAATAAAAATACTTATTTGCAAAGGTTTAGTAATCTGTTTGTTAATCATATTGTTCATTTAGTGAATATTTTCATGAAAACTTGGACATTCTAAGGTCAGTGTTCTACTCATCAATCTTTAATGGCCAGATCTGTATGTGGAAACATACTAATAAGATGTCATTATTTAAATAACTTTTAGTAATGTCTAAGCATCCAATTTTCTAATCAATTGAACAGTAATGTATTCACATAGAAATCAGATATTTCTTCAGTATTCAAAACTCAAGTGTACAAAAATGTCAACTATCTTCAACTAAAGATATTTTTAACTCTATATAATGAAACTAAATCTAAATCCACTAACCTGTGTGTAAACTATTGTAACAAGAAAAGGAAAAAACAAGAATCTAAGGGTGCTGTTAAGACAAAAATATAAATCCTAATGAGTAACCAAGTGACATAGATTGAATCAAGATCTAAGAATCCTGGCTTTCTCATAATTAAAATTTCAGAAACACTTCTCTCTTTATTTTCATGCAGCAGTTACAAAAAAGTAGATAATATGAAAACTCTTATATAAAAAATATTGTCATCAAATAGCCAATGGAAGAAAAGAGGAAGAAAAATGAAAGGATTTTTATGCAGACTACATTATTTAGTGGAAGACAATTTGCAAAAGGAAGCCATCAACAAATGGAGAGCTGGTAGTGTGACTTTTATTTTCACATATTTTGCATCTGCGTTTTGTTTCCTTCCTGTCAGATTTTTGTGGCAACCCGTATTGTCCCTGGAAAAACTTTTAAAACTGCTACAGTCAGGCACTGAGGTCTTTTTGTTCTGTTCTGTTTTGTTTTGTTTTAGGTGTTAGTAGTTGAAAGATATAAAGATAAATTTTTTTTCTTCAGCTTTTATTTGAAGTTCAGGGCTACCTGTGCAGGATGTGCAGGATTGTTACATAGGTAAATATGTGCCACAGTGGTTTGCTGCACAAATCATCCCATCGATGGCCTAGGTATTAAGATTGCTGGGTCAAATAGTATTTCTGCCACTAGGTCTTCGAGGAATCACCACACTGTCTCCCGTAATAGTAGAACTAATTTACACTCCCACCAACAGTGTAAAAGCATTCTTATTTTCCTCAAACTTTCCAGTGTCTATTGTTTTTGACTTTTTACTAGTAGCCATTCTGATTGGCATGAGATGCTCTCTCATTGTGGATTTGATTTGCATTTCTCTAATGATCGGTGATGTTGAGCTTTTTTCATATGTTTGTTGATCATATGTATGTCTTCTTTTGAGAAATACCTGTTCATGTCCTTTGCCCACTTTTTAATAGGGTTTTTTTTTTTTTTTTTCCTGTTATTTTGATTAAGTTCCTTGTAGATGCTGGATATTACCCTTTTTTGGATGGATAGATTGCAAAAATGTTCTCCCATTCTATAGGTTATCTGTTCACTCTGATGATAGTTTCTTTTGCTATACAGAAGCTCTTTAGTTTAATTAGATCCCATTTGTCAATTTTTGATTTTGTTGCAATTGCTTTTGGCATCTCTCTCATGAAATCTTTGCCTGTGCCTATGTCAGATGGTATTGCCTAGATTTTCTCCTAGGGTTTTTATAGTTTTGGGTTTTACATTTAAGTCTTTAATCCATCTTAATTTTTGTATAAGGTGTAAGGAGGGGGTCCAGGTACAATTTTCTGCATATGGCTAGCCAGCTCCCCCAGCACCATTTATCAAATAGCAGTCTTTTCCTTATTGCTTGTCTCTGTCAGGTTTGTCAAAGATCCGATGGTTGTAGGTGTATGGTCTTATTTCCAAATTCTCTATTCTGTTCCATTGGTCTACATGTTGTCAAAAATCAGATGGTTGTAGGTGTGTGGTCTTATTTCTGAATTTTCTATTCAGTTTCATTGGTCTATGGGTCTGTTTTAGTACCAGTATCATGCTCTTTTGGTTACTGTAGTCTTGAAGTATAGTTTGAAGTCAGGTAGTGTGGTGCCTCCAGCTTTGTTCTTTATGCTTAGGATTGTATTGGCTATTCAGGCTCTTTCTTTGGTTCCATATGAATTCTGAGATAGTTTTTTATAATTCAGTGAAGAATGTCCATGACAGTTTAATTGGAATAGCATGAAATCTATAAATTACTTTGGGCAGTATGGCCATTTTCACGATGTTGATTCTTCTTGTCCATGAGCATGGAATATTTTTCCATTTGCTTGTGTCCTCTCTGATTCCTTTGAGCAGTGGTTTATAGTTCTCTTTGAAGAGGTCCTTCACTTCTCTTGTAAACTATTTTTCTAGTTATTTTCTTTTTTAAAGCAATTGTGAATGGAATTCACAATTATTTCATAATTTGGCTCTCTGCTTGCCTACTGTAGGTGTACAGAAATGCTAGAAATTTTTGCATATTGATTTTACATCCTAAGATTTGCTGAAGTTTCTTATCAGCTTAAGAAGCTTTGAGGCTGAGATGATGGGGTTTTCTAGATATAGGATCATGTCATTTGCAAACAAAGATAGTTTGACTTCCTCTCTTCCTGTGTGGATGCCCTTTATTTCTTTCTCTTGCCTGGTTTCCCTGTCCAGGACTTCCAATACTATGCTGAATAGGAGTGGTGAAAGAGGGCATCTCTGTCTTGTGCCAGTTTTCAAGGTGAATGTTCCTAGCTTTTGCCCATTCAGTATTATATTGGCTGTGGGTTCGTCATATATGGCTCTTATTATTTTGAGGCATATTCCTTCAATACCTAGTTTATTGAGTTTTTAACATGAAGGGATGTTGAATTTTTTGAAGACCACTTCTGTGTCTGTTGAGATAATCATGTGGTTAGTTTGTGGTTTTGTTTATGTGATTAATCATGTTTATTGATTTATGAATGTTGAACTAACCTTGTATCCTGGGATAAAGCCTATTTGATCATGGTGGATAGGCTCTTTGATGTGCTGCTGGATTTGGTTTGCTAGTATTTTGTTGAGGATGTTTGCATTGATGTTCATCATGGACACTGGCTTGAAGTTTTCTTTTTTTGTTGTGTCCCTGCTAGGTATGGTGCCAGAATGATCATGGCCTCATAGAATGAATTGGGCAGGAGTCCTTCCTTCCCATTTTTCTGGAATAGTTTCAGTATAAATGGTAATGGTAATGTACATCTGGTAGTTTCAAAAACAATAAGTCCCTGCAGGTTACTTTGCATTTCATAAGACTTTATATAAACAGAATCATAGAATATGTACTATTTTTGTCTGACTTCACTTAGCATTTTTTTTTTTTTTAGTTTAATCCATTTTGTTATATCAGTTCTTCATTTCCATTGTTGGATGGCATTCTATCGTATGGATATACTACCATTTTTTATCCACTCCCCTGTGGATGAGTAATTAGCTTGTTTTCAGTGGTACTCTCAACTCAGGGAGGGGTGGAAGGGAAAGAAGGGGTATGGGGTAAAGCGGGTGAAAAGAGAGAAGAAAGGAATTTTTAAAAGGCATTAGATAACTCTCGAGGATGATACATTAAACTATCTTGATTTTAGTGATGCGCAGATGTATACATATGTCACAACTGGTTAAACTGTGCACTTTAAATATGTGTAGTGTGTTATATCTCCACAAACTGTTAACAGTTAATGATGAGTCTATTTTTCATCCTGCTAATAAGTACACTGAATCTCCCATTTTTAGAAAAGTTCTAGACAGATATTATCTTATACATAACAGGATCAATGTTTTCTTAGAGTTTATAATTATTTCTTATTTCATTCTAAAAATTAAAATTACATGCATAGTTTTTGTAAATTATATCTTTCTGTGAGCAAAGTATAATTTAACATGTAAAATATTCTTACAGGATGAACTGCTAAAACATCCAGTTTAGATTTCTCTCTCTGCCACCTGACTATCACACTTTGACATTTCTGCTTTCTACATAATGTCCTCAGGCAATTAATTTTCTCCTTTTTCATACAGGCTGTTTGTCCTGGTGGTATATTTTATTTTTACTTTATGGGAGTGGTAAAGAATGTTTAATTTCATGATTCAAATACCACTGAATGTCATTCAAATACTTTTTTAAAATATAGATTTCATGATTCATTACATAGATTAAAATATTGCTAAAGTTATAACAACTGCTTCAGTGGATAAAACAGTGAATCGATACCCTCTAGTCATAACCTTAAGAGTTGATGAGTTATTCAGAATTTAGTTGATAGCAAACGCAATAATTTGTGTGCTATTTCTTACACTCTATCAGGGTTTATGAGGCCTTAAAAGCATTCAGATGGCAATTTTGTGTTATTAGAGATAATTTCTTGTACCTTATGGCCACTTGTCAGTGGCTGCTGAGCTAATCAACAATCATATTAAAATTAATCACTTGTTTGCATATTTCATAGATTCATAATACTGGAAATTAAACATATTGACAAATATTTATTTTATAATGTAAAAATTTATGTTTCTTAAATATATGTGATAATTTTGTCTTTTATGTGAATACTTTGCATAGCTAATTTTTAATTTATGTTGTTCTTGAAGACTTGTTTCTATTTAGGTTGGCTACTTTTTTAGATTCCGTGTTTAGCAAACATTTATATTTCATAAATCAAATGGATAACTTTAAAAATTCATCCGTATGAAGAAAATGCAACACAGGCATAACTCGGAGATATCATAGGTTCAGTTGCAGATCACTGGAAATAAAGCAAACACTGCAATGGAGCAAGTTGCATTAATTTGTTGGTTTCCTGTGCATACAAAAGTTATATTTATGGTATCCTATAGTCTATTATGTGTGAAATAGCATTAGGTCCATAAAGCAAGGTACCAGGCATAATTTTAAAATACTTTATTGCTAAAAAATGCTAACAATCATCTGAGCCTTCAGTGAGTAAAAATCTTTTTCCTGAGGGAGGGTCTTCTTGCCTTGATGTTGATTTCTGCTGACTGATCAGGGTGGTGGTTGCCAAAGATTGGGGTATCTGTGGCAGTTTCTTAAAAGTAGATAACAATACAGTTGACCACTTTGATTTACTCTTCCTTTCATGAAAAGCTCCTCTGGAGCATGCAGTGCTGTTTGGTAGCAGTTTGCCTACAGTAGAACTTCTTTCAAATTTGGAGTGAATCCTCTCAAAACCTGCAGCTGCTTTATCAACTAAGTTTATGTAATATTCTAAATTCTTTGTTGTCATTTGAACAATGTTCACAGCATCTTCACCAGAAGTAGATTCATCTCAGGCATCTCAAGAAACCACTTTCTTTGCTCATCCAAAAGAAGCAACTCCTCATCTGTTAAAATTTTATTAAGAAATTATAATAATTCAGTAATGTCTTCAGGTCTCTCTCTCTCTTTTTTTTTTTTTTTTTTTTTTTTTTTTTTAGATGGAGTTTTTGCTCTTATTGCCCAGGCTGGAGTGAAATGGCACAATCTCGGCTCACTGCAGCCTCTGCTTCCTGGGTTCAAGTGATTCTCCTGCCTCAGCCTACTGAGCAGCTGGGAGTACAGGCATGTGCCACTATGCCCAGCTAATTTTTGTATTTTTAGTAGAGACAGGGTTTCATCATATTGACCAGGCTGGTCTGGAACTCCTGACCTCAGGTGATCCTCCCACCTCAGCCTTCCAAAGTGCTGGGATTACAGGCATGAGCCACTGTGCCCGGCTGTTTTCTTGCTATTAAAACCATATCTGCAGTGATTTCCTCCACTGAAGTCTTGAACCCCTCCAAGTTACTTATGAGGGCTAGAAATAACTTATTTAAACTTCTCTGTTAATATTGATATTTCAACCTCTTTCTATGAAACATGAATGTTCTTAATGGTATCTAGAATAATTAATTCTTTGGAGAAGGTGTTCAATTTACCTTTCCCAGATCCATCAAAGAAATCACTATCTATGGCATTATAAATTTATGAAAGGTATTTTATTAAATAACAGGACTTGATAGTTGAAATTACTGCTTGATTCATAGGCTACAGAGTGGATGCTGTGTTAGCAGGCACAAAAACAATAATTTTAAGAAAAAAAATTATCTGAGGAATTCCAACCACTTAATTATCAGTCCCAGAGAGAAATGGGAATGAGGCAGCAGTCAACAATCTGCTTCCCCGCTTGAAGCTGCTTGCAATATGCACTCTAAATTAACCTAAGAATGCCACATGCTGGACACTGTAGCCCATACACTCTAGTTCACAATGTATAGATAATCACTAATCATTGTCATTTCTGTAAACCGATTAGGATTCCTAAAAAATAACTTTGTAGCAGCCCGCTCCTTGTCTTTTTTGCCTCTAAAAACCTGCGTGTAACAAAAGCCAAATGGGGCTCATACCACAAGTTTCCTTGGGTTGAGGCTTCCGAGCAGCTGCCTCATCTTGGTTCAAGTAAATTACCTAAAATTATATTTTGTGCCTTGGCTTCTTCCTTTAGGTCAGTAGTCTCCTTATACATCTTCATCAGAGCTCTTGGGTGAATAGGTGCGTTGTCAATGGGCAGAAACACTTTTACATTAATCTTTTTTATTTCTGAGTAATAGGACTCAACAGTGGGCTTAAAGTATTCAGTAAGGCATGATGTAAAATGTTGTGCTGTCTTCCATGCTTTGTTGTTGCATTTATAGTTCACAGACAGAACAGATTTAGCATAATTATCAACAGTCTAGGATTTTCTGAATGGTGAGTGAATGCTGGCTTCAACTTAAAGTCACCAGCTACATTATTCCCTGTTAGGAATTCTTCTCATTAGCTATGAAAGTTGCACATAGTATCTTCTTCCAGTAGAAGCCTCTTTTATCTGCCACCGAAAACCTTTTACTTATCAATAATCTTAGCTAGATCTTCTGGATCACTTGCTGCAGTTTCTATATCATCACCTTATAACTTTAATGTTACAGAGATGGCTCCCTTCCTTAAACCTCATGAACTACCCGCTCCTAGCTTCAATCTTTTCTTCTACAGCTTCCTCACCTCCCCCAGCCTTCACAGAATTGAAGAGAGTGAAGGCCTTGCTCTGGGTTAGGCTTTCGCTTAAGGGAATGTGACTGGTTTGATCTCTTTAGTCCACTCAAACTTTCTCCATATTAGCAATAAGGCTGTTTTGCTTTCTCATCATTCATGCATTCACAGGAGTAGCACTGTTAATTTTCTTTAAAAACTTTTCCTTTGCATTCAGAACTTTGCTAACTGTTTGACTCAAGTGGGCAAGCTTTCAGCTTATCTCAGCTTTTGACATGCCTTCCTCACTAAACTTAATAGTTTCTAGCTTTTGGTTTAGAGTGAGAGAAGTCTGACTTTCCTATTACTTAAACACTTAGAGGTCATTACAGGATTAACAATTGACCTAATTTCAATATTATTGTGTCTCAGGGAATAGGGAGGGCCAAGGAGAAGGACAGAGATGGGGGAACTGCTGGTCAGTGAAGCAGTCAGAATATATACAACATTTATTGGTTAAGTTCACAGTTCTATATGAACATGGTTCTTGGTGCCTCCAAGCAATTAAAATATAAACATCAAAGATCACTGATCACGGCTCACCATAACAAATAGAATAATAATGAAAGAGTTTGAAATATTGTGAGAATTACCAAAGTGTGACACAGAGACAAGAAGTGAGCACAGGCTGTCGGGAGAATGGCACATGTAGACTTGTTTGATGCAGCATTGCCACAAACCTTCAATTTGAAAAAAAAAAAAAAAGAAAAGAAAAGAGAAAAAGAAATGCAATATTTGAGAAATACAATAAAATGAAACACAATCAAATGACTTTCCCAACCCACACAAGCAAATGCAGTGTAAGTCCTGTTTTCAAGTAGGAGATCAAGGAGACTTCTGGTCTATATCTGGCCTTACTACCAGCTAGAAGTGTATGATTTCCTTCATTCCCAATTTTCTTACCTCTAAAAGAGGGGTTTGGTTAATTGACAAGTTTCTTTTGAACTCTAACAGTGTCATTAATTTTTGTTACTTTGGAACAGGATCCTTACATGTCAAAGTTACAGTTTGAGGAGAAAAAGAACTCAGTTAATATTTTTGACAATAAAATATGAAAGTGACACAAGAATTCGAGGGAAAGGAATCTGAATATTCAGGCTCACTAGTTTCCACAACGATTTACTCAGCAGAAAAATGAATACTCACTTGCTTCTCCAAACTTTTGCCACTGCAGACAAAGCCCAAGGCACAAGAAGAGATTACAGTAAATTTTATGTCTCACATTAAAATCTTCCAAATATCTTCAATCTAATAATTTGTGCCAAAAGACATCTGATTTACAATTATAATTTCAATGTGTGAAAAGCACTTGTTTAGACTGTTTGATTTTATTTTGGTTTTCTGATGGTTTGTTTGTTTGGAGCTCCCTTAGTTTCTACTCATTCAAGGTAAGTGACTAAAATGTAATGATTTTACTGATGTACTTTCCCATTTGCAATCGACTGATGAGAAAGAATATGATCCATCAAAATTTGTACAAAAGAAAATATATTCTCTTTCATTTAAACGAGTTTCTATGTCAGAAACAAACAAACAAAAAAAAGATTTGGCAACTGAAAAAGTCAATTCCAGCCACTACAGGCTAAAGTTAATTCCCTGCCAACTGTTTTGCTTTCAAATGTAGAGCCCCACATAGCAACATTCCAAGTCTAGTGTTAAAGATTAAGCCAATCTCTAAAAAAGAAAAGGACTCTGATATTTGTGCTTTTGCAAATAAAATGCTGAGAGTAACTTTGGAATTACATTCTAAGACAGTCATCAAGGTTAATAGAATATATCAGATATTAATGGAAAGATTTAGATTAGAAAGGCAGGGGCTAGAAAAGTGGTTTGCCTGTGGAGGTCCCTGTGTTGATTGTTTCCTCGGGGAGATTACATTGCAAAGGGCTCTTATTATTTTCAAAGTAAGCAGAAGAAAAATGATTTTCTCAGTTCCCCAAAAATGTATTTATAAGCACAACACAACTACTAAATCATATTACTCCAGGCTCATGTAGGTGAACAAGTATTTTGTTTTCTTTTTCTAAACATCTTTTTTTTAAATCAAGAACAGATTACTATTGCAGAAAGAGTGAAAGTTATTTATTTCAAAACCAGGTGGCTGAAAGAGGGTTTAGCAGCAACTATTCCTCAGACATGAACAAAGTTCTTTGCCCTTTCATATACAAAAGAAGATTGGGAAAAAAAGTAACATTTAAAAGCAATGCAAATACATGGAAAAATAAAATCTGAAAGTATTCAAACTTAAGGGTTTAGTTTTGGTTACATGCATTTGGCCACATGACAGAAATTGCTTTATTTCTTTGTTTTCACCTTTTTTCTGCTAGTATGGGGCTAATTCTTATAAAATAGTATCATATAAATCTTACTATATCAAACAAGCAAAGACTTTCCCTATACAAAATAAAAAAGCTGTTCTATCTTCTTATTCACCCAAAGTCTAACTTTTAGGTAGGACAGAGTAAACATGCTTTTAAAAATGCATCCATTTTATTTTATTTTTTTAGATAGAATAGGAATTAGTCCTTTAGCTATACTGTGTATAACATTTCTAAGATAGTCTCATTTGTGGTAGGGATAATTTGTTTTATAAATACTTTTATTTTTTTATGCATAAATGGTGTTCTTATAATTTCTATTTACAAAATTATTTTATCACTATTTAAATTGGTAATATGTGCATATTCTTTCTGATTGTTAACTTTTCATATTTCTCTTTCCAAGAGTTAACTTTTCACTATATAAGTATCAACTTCAAATGGTCAGTTTTTCCTGCCAATATCTGTGTGCAGCCACAATAGATTTTAATCTAAGACCATATAGTCTACATGACTTCCACAGTTTTGAATGCACTAAGTCTTGTATAAGCACTAACTTTTTTAAATTGTGTCTTTTTTTTTTTTTTTTTTTTCCTTGAGACAGGGTCTCAGTCTGTTGCTGGAGTGGAGTCAGTAGTCTCAGGCTGGAGTGCAGTGGTGTGATCTCGGCTCACTGCAACCTCCGTCTCCAGGATTCAAGCAATTTTCGTGCTTCAGCTTCCCAAGTAGCTGGGATTACAGGCGTGAGCCACCATGTCTGGCTAATTTGTGTAATTTTAATAAGACAGGTTTTCACCATGTTGGCCAGGCTGTTCTCGAACTCCCAACCTCAGGTGATCCACTTGCCTCGAATTCCCAAAGTGCGGGATTACAGGCACAACCCACCATGCCTGACCAGATCCTCTCTTTTCAATATGTCCTTTTAGTAACTTATTTTGAGACTCGAAGAGGAACTTTCTCTCACCTTTACTATTTATTGGACTAACTATTTTATAAATGAGTAACTCTAAGGTACACAGAAAAGGTGCAGAATTACCATGGCACAGGAATGTTCTCTCTGTTCCCACTGTTTTATAGGAACAGTGAAACTGTATGGTCATTCCATGCTTTTCCTGCTTCTCTGGAAGAATGTTTACTTCAACAAATATTTTGTTTCTTCTATGTGTAAGACTTGTGTGTTAGGTACTATATCCAAACTACACTTTTCCTTCAAAGTCCAAATCAAGTTTATAGTTTCAGCCATATGTTTATTGGACTCTGTCCCAAACTCTCTTTCACTTTCTGAAACTGATCTGTTCACATATATAGTAAGCCATAATTACATTTGTGTACCATTTTCTAATTTCTTTCTTTAAATATGCTTTATTTTGCTCATTATTTTGTAAAATTGAGAAGACGCTGCTACTTCTTTTGTATCCCTACCACAAATGAGACTCAGAGTACATAATTCAATAATGGATACTTATCATTGATCAATACTTTTCAGCCTAAGTCGTTAGCTAAGTCACTGTTGACTTAAGACCTGTCTAAGCCCAGTCACTGTTGAATCCACATAAATACATTGAAAGTTTCTCCCAGATTTTCTGGAATAGTCAAATATCCTGTCTAGTTGCCCATAGGAAAATACGCATTTTTGTCAAAATGTACATTTCAATTAGGTTTGGCAAATATGTTAATTATAATATGGACATTAAATTGGTATCTAAGTTCATACATAACTTGTGAGTTGTCCCAAATATGGTTCTCTAGAGTAACTTGAGTCACTTTCGAAACATGATAAAGGGTTGATAGAACAACTTGCATAAAGATAACACAAACTCATAGCAACAACAGAAATCAACGATCAAATCCATTTCTGTAGTAAAGGGAGAGAATTATGAATATTCCTTAAATACCAGAGAAACATATACACTAAATTATTATTACTAAATAGAAAGCATGAAATTACATGAACACCAAACTGATAAAGAACAAGAGAAAGAACTGACATTTAAAGTTAACTTACACTATCATAAATACTATAGACTACATTGTTAACTATTTTTTCTTCTCCAAGAGAAGGCTGAGGGGAAATAAGCTGTGATCCTACACAAGCCATTTATTCTTTTTCTGACTGTTGCATAATCCATAAAATGACTCTAGAACCTGTATTCCATAAGTTGCTGGACTTGGTTTGCAGATTTCTGAATTATTCATCAGATGAAAATCTAGAAATGTATTTAAATTAGATCAGATCAGAGGATATTGCTTTGATTAAAATATGTGTGTGTCAGATTGCAGTCCTACCACTCCATAAGTTTGTCCAAAGAACTCCACATGTCTGCACACTGTCAATGCTCAAGTTGGCCATTTCTAAGGGCTCCTTACATCACAAACTAAATGATTCCATCATTCTATTCTGATTTATTTGGAGCCTGCCTCCATATGTCTAATCTTAGACCAGACCAGCCTTTGCATGTTGGAAAGCCAAGAAGCTGTTAGCCTGTTTATTGGTGTTTGCTTGGTTTCACAGTGACATCAGCTTATAAAAAGGCCAACTCTATAAAAGACTGAAATTAAGGACCCACAAAAAGAATTTCCAGCGCTTGTCATTTCTGCTGGATTCTGAATGACTCATGCCTCCCAACAAGATCCTGAATTTGGAAGCTGTATATTCAAATGCCAGAAGGATTTAGATGTGAATGTGCAGACAGATGCATAAATAAAATGACTGTCACTGACTTCTTATTTTTCTTCATAAAATAAGTGCTGTGATTCTGGCTAATCTTGTCACAGCCATTGTGCCATAAAAGAAGGTATTATTTGAAAATTAAAATCAATCAACTTCTTATACACATCTAAGAATTGCTCTACCTGAACTTGTGGATGTACTTAGGAATGCAGTATTTGAAACTAAGGGGAAAAATGTTTAGGTACATTGGAAAGAAATCTATAGCATTTCTCCCTTAGAGAAAGAAGAAATAATTTTTAAAAGAAAATGATTTTTGCAGACTTTTTAATACCAGTATTTATCCTTATTTTTCTCCTGCAGAGATGAACAGACCAAATTGGATTACTTTTTGGGGGTTTTTAGGATTTTTTTTTTTTTTTTTTTTTTTTTTTACCCTCTAGTTTATTTTATATATAATTACCATAAAACAAATATCATTTAGGTCACTTATGTAATGAACAACATACAAATGTTTAATTTCTCCAGGATCTGGCTTCAGTACACTTTTCAGTCTGTTCCTCAGGGTGCTCCTATATGTAGCTTATGCTACTGTCAAGGTTTATGACTCATTATTACTATTAATACCCATTATTTTTTTTTCTCCTCTGCACCTTGTTCTAACTCTTCTTCCAGGAATGCTATTCTCATATTGCCACATGTTTATATCTTAGTCAACATGAAAGGCTCAACTTGTTAGCCTTCTCTGGTCACTTTTGCCAAAACTAATTTTTACCAGACATGAACCCCCATTGTATTTTATTCTTTACATATAACCTATATCAATTTCTTAATTTCTTCCTTGCATTTATGCCTTGTCTTTAGTATAAATTTATTGAAAACATAGATAATGCATTCATTTCAGTATCTTGCTAGAATTTAACAAATTTTCTGGTGCAGAGTAGACATGCAATTTCAAAAATATTTTTGAAAAAATATCTTCCCCTAAGATATGGGCAAAGTAACTCTAGATGTAGCCAAAGTATGATCCTGTGCAGAAGCAGATGATTGGTGCTCAAATCAGAGTGTGTGAATCAGCAATGAAAATATTCCATTCAATTCTAATAATTTTCAGAGAATAATTTTCCATAACCATTGCACAACTCTATACTATGTACTGTTATAGTAATGGGGAGAAGAAACTCAGCTCTCTTTTTGAGTTCTCTGGAGTAATGGGCAAGTTTATTTTGTACAAAGTCATCAAGAAAAAGTGAACTTAATTTTTTTTCTTTTATGTAATTTCAAAATTGTGCTTCTGATAATTAATTATAAAACACATTCCCTCAAGAGTGATGGTCAACAGCAAGAGGGTAATATTAATAGGGTTTTTATTATTATTGGCTTATCAAGGACAGTAGCTACAACTGTGTTAGTCTTCCCTTACCATGTTTTGATATATATTGAACCAAATTTTTCTACTGTCACATATAATTTTATGAACAGTAAAATATGTGGTATTAGCAGAATTTGGATTGCTGAAAAAGTCAAATTTAAATTAGCTTAGTCTTTGGAATAAGTGCTTTAACATATCTCTAAGTGTCTTTTACATGGTATCTCAATTTTAGATGCATAAATTCTATCCATAATACTATGCTTCTTAAAAACAGAATGAATAAAAGTTAGTGATTTAGTATCTATGATTAGGTAGCACACCTCTTTGTAATAGCGCCTTAAAGAAAGGGTAATTTCCTATTTGATACTGTTTATGTTAAATGACATCTGCTCAATGTTAATTTGTTACAGTTCCCATTTCAATTAATAATCAATTCAGAAAGATTACAGGTTGAAATATTAAAGTATTCTATTGGTCTGGATCATAGAGAATAAACTGGCATATAAAAGATCTCTTAGGATGTTGCTCTTAGCACATACATTTTTTAAAGCGCATATTTTATTAAAACATAAGTTACACACAATAAGGGAACAAATCATAAGGTTAATGAATTTTCATGAAGTAAACACATCCTTATAGCCAGCAACCTGATCAATAAATAGAACTTTAGAGGAGTAGGCATAGGCATAACAAGATAGCTAAATAGAATCCATCAGTGATTTTTAACCCCTACAGGAATAGCAAATTGAGCAACTATCCTCACAAAAAAATAGCTTCATAAGACCCGAAAACCAGGCGAGCAATCACAGTACCTGGTTTAAACATCATATCAAGGAAAGAGCCACTGAAGAAAGACAGTCTTGAATTGTGGAGACCAACCTTTCCCCATCCCGCAGAAGTGTCTGCATAGCATGAAGAGAGAATCTGTGTGCTTGGGGAAGGGAGACTTTAGGGATCCTGGGACATTGCATTGGAACTCAGTGCTGCTCTAGTACAGCAGAAAGCAACACAAGGCATAATTTGGCCTGCACTCATGGTGGGAGAATTTAGACCAGCCGTAGCCAGAGAGGAATTGTCCATCCCAGAAGTCAGAACTTAAGTTATGGATAGCCCCGTCAACATGGGCTAAAGTGCGCTGGGGTCCTATGCAAATTTGAAAGACAGTCTAAGCCACAAGGAATGCAATTCCTAGGCAAGTCCTGGTGCCATGCTCGGCTTGGAGTTAGTGGACTTGGTGTACACACAACCTAGTGAGACACCAGCTTGGGGCAGCCAAGGGAGTGCTTATGTTACCCGTTCCCCAACCCTAGATAATGCAGCTCACAGTTTAGGAAGACACTCTTTCCTTCCACTTGAGGAAAGGATAGGGGAGAATAAGGAGGACATTACCTTTCAACTTGGATACCAGCTCAGCCACAGTAGAGTAGTGTACCAGGCAGAGTTTTAAGGCCCCCGTTTCAGACCAATATCCACAAAGGGAGCATTTAGGCCAGAACTAGCCAGAGTGGAGCTCCCCATCTGAATTGTCAGAACCTAAGTTCCAGTAAGCCTCATCACCACAGGATAAAGCACTCTGGTGTCCTAAATAAACACAAAAGGCATTCGAGACCACAAGGAATGCAATCCTGGGCAAGTCTTGGTGCTGTCCTGGGTTCACAGGGCACATGACCTAGTGAGAACCAGCCAGGGCAGCCAGGAAAGTGCTTGCACCACCCTTCCCCCGACCCCAGGCAGTGCAGCTAACATTTCCAGGAGAGACTATCTTCTTCCACTTGAGCAGAGGAAGGGGGAGAGTAAAGAAGTCTTTGTCATACAACTTGGATAACAGCTTAGCCACAGTAAAATAAAGGACCAAGCAGAGTCCTGAAGCCCCCATTCTAGGCCTTAGCTCTTGGACAACATTTCTAGACACACTTTGAGCCAGAAGGGAGCCCACTGCCTTGAAAGAAAGGACCCAGTTCTTTCTTGGGTCTTGAATATGCATCAGCAGGATTCAGGCATTACCCACCATTGGCCTGGGGTGGGCGTGAACATGGGGCAAGACTTACTTTACTTGATGAAAGGAAAGAGAAGAGTAAAAAGGACTTAGTCTTACAACTTGCGTATAAGCTCAGCCACAGTAAACTAAAGCACTAAGTAGATTCCTAATGTTCCTGACTTAGGCCCTAGCCACCAGACAGTATTTCAAGACCAACCCTGGGCCAGAAAGGAACCTGTTGCCCTGCTGGGAAAGACACAACGCTGGCTGGCTTTACCATCTGCTGACTAAAGAGCCCTCGGACCTTTAATAAATTTCAGTGGTCGCTAAGCAATAGTCAGCACAGGCTTTGGGTGAGACTCAGTACTGTGCTAATGTCAAGTCTGACCCAGCATGGTCTCAGTGTGGTGGACACAGGGATTCCTGTTTTACTCCTCCCCAAACTCCAGGCAGGACAGCATGGAGAAAGAAACTCAGTTAGTTTAGAGGAAAGTAAGGGAAGAGAACAAGAGACTCTGAAAGATAATCTGGGTAATTCTCCAGGATAGTAGCCAAGATGACCAGGGAAGTATCTCTACAAGTCAGTAAGAGTCACAGTGTTACTGGGCTTAGGCACCCTCTAATGCAGATACGGCTGCAGGGACCAAACTTAGATCACAACACTCAATTCCCTTTGAATACTTGGAAAGTCTTCTAAAGAAAGATGTGTACAACAAGCCCAGACTGTGATGACGACAACAAATACCCAAGTCGTCAATGCCCACCCATTGATGAACACCCATAAGCATCAAGATCATCCAGAAAATCACGACCTCACAAAACAAACCAAGTAAGGCACCAGTGACTGATCCTGGAGTGTCAGAAATATGTGACCTTTCAGACAGAGAAGTTAAAATAGCTGTTTTAAGAAAGTTAAACAAAATTCAAGATACCACCGATTAGGAATTAATTATATGAGATAAATTTAACAAAACGATTTAAATATTTTAAAAAATCAACCAAATTCTGAAGCTGAAAAATGTAATTGCTATACCGAAGAATGCATCAGAGTCTCTCAATAGCAGATTTTTTTTTTAACAGAAGAAAGCAGTAGTGATCTTAAAGACTGTCTGAAAATGTATACACAGTCAGAAGAGACAAACAAAGAATATAAAATAATTCAACATGCCTACGAGATGTAGGAAGTAGCCTCAAAAGGGCAAATCTAAGTTATTGACCTTAAAGCGTAAGTAGAGAGATTGGACTAGAAAGTTTATTCAAAGGGATAATAACAGAGAACTTCTCAAACCTAGAGAAAGATATCAGTATCCAAGTACAAGAAGGT
The DNA here is from genome assembly GCF_047675955.1 of Chlorocebus sabaeus. NCBI lineage: Eukaryota > Metazoa > Chordata > Mammalia > Primates > Cercopithecidae > Chlorocebus > Chlorocebus sabaeus. Next base: position 63,707,074 of record NC_132924.1, read on the forward strand.
TATAAAAATACCATGCAGATTTAACCCAAATAAAACTATCTCAAAACATTTAGTAATTAAGCTCCCAAAGGCAAAGGATAAAGAAAGAATTCTAAAAATGACAAGAGAAAAGAAACAAATACATACAAAGAAACTCCAAAATATCTGGCAGCAAACTTATCAATAGAAACCTTACAGATTTAGGAGAGAATCGCATGACATATTTTAAATGCTGACGGAAAAAATATTCTCTTTTAGAATCCATTGTTCCAGAAAAATATCCTTCAGACATGAAGGAGAGATAAAGACTTTCCCAGACAAACAAAAGGTGAAGGATTTTATAAACAGGAAACCTGTTTTGCAGGAAATGCTAAAGAGAGCTATTCAATATGAAAGAAACAGATGTTAATAAGCAATACGAAATTCTCTAAATGAAAAAGCTCACTGGGAATAGCAAGCACAAAGAAAAATACAAATATCATAACACTGTAATTGTTGTATCTAAACTTCTCATATAATGAGTAGGAAGACTTAAAGATGAAATGATTAAAAATGATAACTGACAACTTTTCAAGATATAAACAGTATAATAAGATGCAGAAAGAAACAAAAGTCAAAAAGTGGAAAGATGAATTTAAAGTGTAGAGTTTTTATTAGTTTTCACTTTGAATGTTTTATTGTTTGTTTTTGCAATCAGTGTTGCCATCAGTTTAAAATCATGGGTTATAAGAAGTAATTTGCAAGCTTCATGGTCCTCTCAAATTTTAAAAACTACAACAGATACACAGAAAATACAAATCAAGAAATTAAAATATAGCACCATAAAAATAACTTTCATAAGAAGGAAGGCAGGGAGGAAGGAAGAAAGGAAGGAAAGAAACCACAAAACCACCAGAAAAAAATTAAAAATGGAAGGAGTAAATCCTTGCTTATCAATAATAACCTCAACTGTAAATGGATGAAGCTATCCAATCAAAAGACATAGAGGATGTAAATGGATGAAATGCAACCCCAACATTCTGCTGCCTACAAGAAATATACTTCTCCTATAAAGACACACAAAGACTAAAAATGAAAGAATAGAAAAAGATATTTCATGCAAATAGAAGCCAAAAAGCAGGAGCAAATATACTTACAGCAAATAAAATAAATTTCAAGACAACAAACAAAAAAGGAGACAAAAACGTCATTAAATGTTGATAAAGAGGTCAATTCATCAAGAGGATATGGTACTTATAAATATAAAGCAAATATTACTAGGGCTAAAGAGAGAGACCTCAACACAATAATAACTGGATAATTCAACACCCCATTTTCATCATAGAACAGATCACCTAGACAGATAATCAACAAAAAACCTAAGACTTATTCTGCAGTATTGACCAAATGCACCTAATAGATGTCTATATAACATGTCGTTCAATGGCTGCAGAATACACATTCTCCTCAACACATGTATCATTCTTAAGGATATAACTTGTTTGGCCACAAAACAAGCATTAAAACATTCACAGAAATTGAAATCGCATCAAGTATCTACTCTAACCACAAGGGAGTAAAACTACAAATCACTAACAAGAGGAACTTCAGAAACTATACAAATGCATGATAAGTAAACAATATGCTTCTAAAAGACCAGTGAGCCAATGAAGAAATTAAGAAGAAATTTTTAAAAATGTCTTAAATGAAAATGAAAACACAACACACCAATACCTATGAGATACAGCTAAAGTAGTACTAAGAGGAAAGTTTATGTTATAGCTATAAGTGCTTATGTCAAAAAAGAAGATAAACTTCAAATAAACAACCTAATGATGCATCTTACAGAACTAAAAAAGCAAAAGCAAACTATTCCCAAAATTAGTAGAGAAAACATAAATCAGAGCAGAAATAAATTTGAGCAAAAAAATACAAAATATCAATGAAGTGAAAAGTTTCTTTTTGAAAAGATAAACAAAATAAGCAAAAGCTTAGCCAGACTAACAAAAAAGAGAGAAGACTCAAGTAAATAAAATCAGAGAGGAAAAAGGAGATATTACAACTAATGCCACAGAAATTCAAAGGATCATTACAAAATACTACGAGCAATTATATGCCAGTTAATTTGAAAACCTAGAAGAAATGGCAAAATTATACATATATACAACCTACCAAGATTGAATCATGAACAAATTCAAAACCTGAGAAGATTAATAACAAATAATGACATCGAGGCTGTAATAAAAAGTCTCCCACCAATAAAACCTTGGGATCAGATAACTTCACAGCTGAATTACACCAATTGTTTAGAGAACTAATACCAATCCTACTCTAACTATTCCAAAAAATAGAGAGAAATTAAATACTTCCAAACTCATTCAATGAGGCCAGTATTATGCTAATACCAAAACCAGGCAAAGAAACATGAAAAGAAAAAAAAGAAAGAAGGAAGGATGGATGGAAGGAAGGAAAGAAGGAAGGAAGGGAGGGAGGGAGGGAGGGAGGGAGGGAAAGAAAGAAAGAAAGAGAAAGAAAGAAAGAGAGAGAAAGAAAAGAAAAGAGAACCACAGGCCAATATTTCTGATAAACACTGATGCAAAAATCCTCAATAAAATGTTTTTAAAAAACAAATGGCGTAAACCCGGGAGGCGGAGCTTGCAGTGAGCTGAGATCCGGCCACTGCAGTCCAGCCCGGGATACAGAGCAAGACTCCGTCTCAAAAAAAAAAAAAAAAAAAACCAAATTCAACAACACATTAAAAAGATCATTCATCATAACCAAGCGAGATTTATCCCAATGATGCAAAGATGGTTTAACATATGCAAGTCAGTCAATGTGCTACATCCAATCAACAAAATGAAAAACACAATCATATGATCATTTCAATTGATACTGACAAGACATTTCATAAAATTCAACCTCCTTTCATGATGAAAAACAAATCCCTCAAAAAACTGGGTATGGAATGAACATACCTCCACACAATAAAAGCTGTATATGACAGACCCACAGCTGGTATCATGAATTGGGAAAAACTGAAAGCCTTTCTTCTAAGATCTGGAGCACAACAAGGAGGCTGACTTTCAGCACTGTTATTCGACATCATACTGGTAGTCCTAGCAGTTAGAATGAGAAAGAAATCAAGAGCCTCCAAACTTGATAGGAAGTCAAATTATCCTTGTTTTCAGATGACATGATCTTTTTTTTTTTTTTTTTGAGGCGGAGTCTCGCTCTGTCGCCCAGGCTGGAGTGCAGTGGCCAGATCTCAGCTCACTGCAAGCTCCGCCTCCTGGGTTCACGCCATTCTCCTGCCTCAAGACTCCCGAGTAGCTGGGACTACAGGCGCCCGCCACCTCGCCCGGCTAGATTTTTGTATTTTTTAGTAGAGACTGGGTTTCACCAGGTTAGCCAGGATGGTCTTGATCTCCTGACCTCGTGATCCACCCGTCTCGGCCTCCCAAAGTGCTGGGATTACAGGCTTGAGCCACCGCGCCCGGCCGACATGATCTTATATTTGTAAAAAATCTAAATACTCCACCAGAACCTATTAGAACTGATCAACAAATTCATTAAAGATGCTGGATACAAAGTCATTACAGAAAAATTGGTAGCATTTAAATGTGAACAATATGAAAAAGAAATCAAGATCCAATTTACAAAAGCTATAAATAAAATAAAATACCTAGGAATACATTTAACCAAATAAGTGAAAGATCGCTACAATAAAAATTACAAAATATTGATGAAAGATATTGAAAAGGACACAGAAAGTGAAAAGATATTCTATGCTCATGGATTGGAAGAGTTAATATTGTTAAAATGTGCATACTACCAAAAGCCATCTACACATTGAATGCATCCCTACCAAAATAACAATAAACCTCTTTGAAGAAATAAAAACAGTAATCCTAAAATGTATATGGAACCACAGAGCTAGAATAGCCAAAAGCTATCCTGAGCAAAAAGAACAAAATTGGAAGAATCACATTACTAGCTTCAAATTATCTTACTGAGATATAGTAACCAAAAGAGCATGGTACTGACATAATAACAGACATACAGACCAATGAAATGGAATGGAGCACCCAGAAAAAAAATATCCGTACATCTACAATGGACTCATTTTCGACAAATTTGTCAAGAACATACATTAGGGAAAGGACAGACTTCAATAAATGGTGCTGAGAAAATTGGATATCCATATGCAGAAGAATAAAACTAGGCCCCTATTGCTCATAATATGCAAAAATCAAAACAAAATGAATTAAAGACTTAAATTAAGACCTTCAACAATAAAAATATGAAAAGAAAACTTTGGGGAAACTCAGAAGGTCATTGGTCTGGGCAAAGATTTATTGAGTCATACCCCACATGCACAGGCAACCAAAGCAAACATGGATAAATAAGATCACATCAACTTAAAAAGCTTCTGCATGGCAAAGGGAAACAATCAACGAAGTGAAGAAACAATGCACAAAATGAGGGAAAATATCTGCAAACTATCCATCTGACAAGCATTTAACAACTAAAATATCTAAGGAGCTCAAACAACTCAAAAAGAAAAATAATAATTCAATTTAAAAATTGACAAACTATCTAAATAGACTTTTCTCAAAAGTAGACATAAACATGGCATACAGCTATATAAAAAGGCACTCAACATCCTTGAACATCATAGAAATGCAAATCAAAACTAAAATGAGTTATAATGTCACCCTAGTTATGTGGTTTTTATACAAAAGACAGGCAATAACAAATGTTGGCAAGGATATGGAAAAGGGAACTTTCATACCCTGTTGGTGGGTATGTAAATTAGTACAACTACTACAGAGAGTACTATGGAGGTTCTTCAAAAAAGCAAAAATACAACTACCATAAGATTCAGCAATGTAACTTTTAAGTGTATACCCAAAAGAAAGTAAATGAGTATACTGAAGAGATATCTACACTCTTCACAGTAGGTAAAATATGGAATTAACTTGTGTGTCCATCAACAGAGGGATAAGGAAAACGTGGTATATGCACAATGGAGTACTATTCAGTCATAAAAAGGAAAGGGATGAGATCCTGTTATTTGCAACAACATAGATGGAACTGTAGAATACATTAAGTGAAATAAATAAGACACATAAAAACAAATTTTGCATGTTCTCACTCATTTGTGGGAGCTAAAAATTAAAACAGTTGAACTCAGGGAGATGGAGAGTAGAAGGATGGTCACCAGAGGGTGAGAAGGGTAGTGGGTGGTGTTATGGGAGGAAGTGGGGATTGTTAGTGGGCAGAAAAGTATATAGTTAGATAGAATAAATAAGACCTAGTACTTGATAGTACAAAAAGTTGTATACAGTCAACATTGATCTCTTATGCATTTTAAAAGAACTAAAACAGTATAATCGGAGTGTCTGAAACACAAAGAAATGACAAATGCTTGAGGTGATGGATCCTCACTTACCCTGATGTAATTACTACACATTGAATGCCTGTAACAAAATATCTCACCTACCCCATAAATATATATACCTACTAAGTACCTGTAAAAATTAAAAATATAAATAAAAATATCATTTGAACATTAAAAAAAGAGAAATAGAACATTATTACAGTTCTGTAATATCCATCACGCTGTGTCACAGTCCCTTTGCATCGTAAGAATCACTACTCTAACTTTTCATCCCACTATAGGCCAATTTTGCTCGCGTGGATTAGATATGTAGCTAGATGATGGATGGATGGATGGATGGATGGATGGATGGATGGATGGATGGATGGATAAATGGATGGATGATAGATAGATAGATAACAGGCGGACTTATCAGCATATGTGTCTAGTTTCTTTTGCTCACATTTGTGGTTTTTCTGAGCCATTCATATTACTGCCTGCGATGATATTTTGTTCATTTCACTCTGATACAGTATTCTATTTCAGAAATATAGCACTATTTGTTTATCTATTTCATTCTTGAAGCACATTCAGGTTAATTCTAGTTTGAAACTAAATTGAACAAAGCTGCAGCAAATATTCTTTGTTTTCTAAAGTGGGATTGCTGAGTCACAAGGTATGCATAGGATCAGCTTTATTAAATATTTGATGTATAGATTTAGCATAGTTTCATACTTATGTGATATTCTAAAATTTAAAATAATGTAACTTATTTTAATTAGTCAAATATTAAAATTCAGGTAAATAAAAAAATGCTACCTCTATAATAATTAATAAATACAGGGAAGAGAGGAAATTACTGTGGAATGATGTGGGGTGGATTATAAAGTAAAATCTCATAATGTTGAATCTAGCTTTATAAGGAGAACCAGACACATGCTTCACACAGTCAGGGATTAACTTTTTGAGTCAAAGAGATATTACCATTAATTTTAGGTCCTTTGTTAAATAATGTGAAACAGAAAGGTTCAAAGGATTCATACCCCAGGAGGGCTCATGCAGCAGCCTCAATTTTTTTTTTTTTTTTTTTTTTTTTTTTTTTTTTTTTTTTTTTTTTTTTTTTTGTAATCACTGCCCTGAATTATCATCTCTTGAAGCCCTGGTTTTCTATGGTACCACTAGACATACTCCTTACCTTCTGTTGAATGCATTTTCACCAAGTACTGTGATAAAATTAGCTCTACTTATTAAAGCTTATTCCTTTTGAGGGCAGCTGAGAATGAAATATACACTACTAGTGCATCAAAATGTTTACTTAAATTTTTATTCTAGTCAAAGACCAATTTCAAAGCTAAGATCATGTTTTGTTACTTCAAAATGAGATGGAGAAAAGGAAGATTCAAATGATTTAAATTTCAAATTATAAGTGAGATACAATTCCCTGAGTTTTGCTTAACCATAATAAATTCTGGTTATTTATAAATACCTATATTTCAATTTTCAAGTTCTACAAGGGTATATTAAGAACATTAAATTTGTTACATTGCTATAAAACATGACACAAAGAAATTTTTAGTTTACTGTATTCAGGAAGGAGAAAAGGTGGCTGTAAAGTTAGTAAAACACTTGACAAGGCAAAAGAAAAGAATTTCATAGGAGGGAAATCAACAAGGAGTATGGTAGGTGACCTCCTATGTATAGATTGACTTCACTGACATAGCCACAATCACTCTCAACATGATTTTTGCTTAATTGAAGTGCATACCTGGGATATCTTGCTAAACATTTTGAAAGGTAGATTATACTAACTGCTATCATTTTCTCACTTCCCATTTACTCTTTTACTACTGCAAACTGGTGCCCTCTTCCATCTTTTGCTGGAACTATTCTCTTGAATGTTGTCAAAAAGTCATATTTTATAAATCAAATGACATATTCTAAATCCTCATCCAGATATTCTAGAATGTTCTCTCTTCAATTGGTCTCTGAGTGTCATAGTTACTAACTCACAACCTGTCATGCTTCCTTTCTTTGTCTGATTTTATTATATAGTGCCAAGAACTCAAAGTGCCCTTTCAGCTATAGGGTTTGATGAGACCATGACATCTTTTGCCAATCACCCCTTACTTTAGGTCAATTATACAACAAATCCATTTCTCTAAGTGTCAGGGACTGTCTTTCAAATAGATCCTTCTGTGATTTCAAAATCCTATTGTTTGGCATCTCAGAGTTCCCCCAAGTCTAAAATAACTCAATGATTAGTTAGAGAAAGCAACCATCTTTCAGGATTAAGATCTCAGATTTCAAAATAAGATGACCCAGGCTCAGATCGCGTTTGCCGACACTAGCTATTGGAATTTGAACAAATTAATCCCCCAAAGCCCTAATCTTTTAATCTATAATAATATGGAGCTGCCCACACATGGGGATCACACCTGTAATCCCAGCACTTTGGGAGGCCAAGGTGCGTGGATCACTTGAGGTCAGGAGTTCGAGACCAGCCTGGCCAACATGATGAAACCCAGTTTCTACTAAAAGTACAAAAGTTAGCCAGGTGTGGTGGCATGAGCCTGTAGTCCCAGCTACTCTGGAGGCTGAGGCAGAAGAAATGCTTGAACCCGGGAGGTGGAGTTTGCAGTGAGCTAAGATAGCGCCACTGCACTCCAGCCTGGGCAACAGAGCAATACTCTGTCTCAAAATAATAATAATAAGAAGAAGGAGCTATTATTTGTGCCTACTTCACTGAGTTACTACAAGGAACAAATAAAGTAATAGATGTAAATGCCCTAATGACTTGCATACTTTGAACCCCAAATAATTTATTACTGCTGTTGTTGCATTTTTAAACAGAAATTCACACCATAACCACATGTTATAAATTGACCAGAAACCACAGTTCAGTTCAGGCTAGAGGCAGACCAACCTTACAGGTCATTCATATAAACACTTTTCTTCCTGGTGCATTTTATTCCATAGTATTAATCCTACCAAGAATAAGCCCAGGATTTGATCATGCCAGATTTTTCTGGGTAAATAATGCAAGACCAGGAGATGTTTGTTTTTGGGCTGAGAGGTGAAAGATGAGGAAAAAAATGGTTGGTTTTTGAATGGGCAAAGTATTGTTGAAGCAGAGGAAACCCATCTGTGAACTGTGAAGGCAGAAGAACAGAGGTAACTTGGGAAAGCGCACTGGCAGAGTGCTGCTGGTGGCACCTGTAGGGGAGAAAGCGTTGAAGCAGAGCTGAGTGTTCTCTTTTCCTTCAAACAGTATAATGGGGATCATGTGACTTTTTCTTTACAAACCTACCACTACAGCAAGGACCTCAGGGAAAACCAAATAAACAAGCACATAAAAAGCAACAAGAAAACAAGAAAAAATTCAGCCTCAGTAAGAGGCTGTGTTACAAAGCTTGATTCTGCTGGAGACTCACGAGTCCTTCTACTGAAGGAGGTAGACTGTCCAACACTTCTCCCTACAATTCCCTCAACTTCAATATTCCCAGCTCACTCCAGATAAAAACTAAAAGAAAGAAACCTCTACTTTTCACATTTCATGGTCTTAATAACAATGATTTACCTATGCTCAGGGAGTTCTAGAAGTAGTTTGTCATCTGTGTTCACTATTGCAAAGGACAAGGCCGTAGTTTCTGCATCTACAGAGGCAATGGATTGACACTTTCATCGGTTCGGTAAATCCATTCGGGCCATGACATAAAACTTAAAGTATCACGGTGGCCTAAATGAGATAAAATGTCCATTTTTCCCTGTTTTGAAATGAAGAGTAAAATTTTGTATTTCTGGTCATACCTATTTCAACTTGAAATGTGTTTTCATACAAAATTTAATAAAGAAAATAAAGTGTTTCGTGACTTCATTTTAAAATCAGTAAATGCATGCCTTCTAAATGCATGCCTTCTAAACTATTCCACAGATCATCTCTCTCTGGGTTCTAAGTGTCCAAACAGAATGTTAAAGTATATTTGAAGTGTATTAAAAGTTGGTTACTTATTTTATCCAAGGCCTTTGGAATTTTTCAGTAAAAACTCTCTTAACTTATCCCTAAAGAACTGACTTGCAGGCTTACCAATAGCTTCTTATTTCTCTGTAAACCACAGTATCTAGAGCTTGGATAAGGTGAAGGGTATACCATCCTTGGGCACTTGAGAACTTGACTTCCCACCATCCAAGCCTGTATGCTTATAAGAATATATATTTCTTCCCCAACCTGTTTGTGGCAGTTATACTTGTTACTTCTAATTATATAATTTAATTGAATATTTCATTTATTGATAAAATATTTTTGAAATGAAAGAGCTATTTCTATGAAAACTAGGTTCAATGCTCTGGAAAGGCTCAGGAATAGATATTATTGAATTATGTATGAGAACAATGACCTTAGAATATTGAGGAAATAGTATAAATCTAGAAAGATTTTACATTCATATTGACAGACAGGACTAGCTGGATTTCCTAGGCCAATAAGAATTCCTAAGCCTAGCTGGGGAAGGTGACCACACCTACCTTTAAACACAGGACTTGTAACTCAGCTCACACCCGACCAATCAGGTAGTAAAAAGGGCTCACTGAAATACAAATTAGGCTAAAAGCAGGAGGTAAAGAAATAGTCAAATCATATATTGCCTAAGAGCACAGGTGGAGGGACAATGATTGGGATATAAATCCCAGGCATTTGAGCTGGGAGTGGCAAACCCTCTTGGGGGAAAAACCTTTTGGGTCCCCTATGAGAGTTCTTTTTTCACTCTATTAAATCTTGCAACTGCACACTCTTCTGGTACGTGTTTGTTCCGGCTCGAGCTGAGCTTTTGCTCACTGTCCACCACTGCTGTTCGCCACCATCACAGACCCGCCATTGACTTTCACCGCTCTGGATCTGGCAGGGTGTCGGCTGCACTCCTGATTTAGCCAGGCTCCCATTGCTGCTCCCAATCAGGCTAAAGGCTCGCCATTGTTCCTGCAAGGCTAAATGCCCGGGTTCATCCTCATTGAGCTGAACACTAGTCACTGGGTTCCACGGTTCTCTTCTGTGACCCGTGGCTTCTAATAGAGCTATAACACTCACTGCATGGCCCAAGGTTCCATTCCTTGGAATCTGTGAGGCCAGGAACCCCAGGTCAGAGAACAAAAGGCTTGCTGCCATCTTGAGAGCAGCCCACCCCCATCTTGGGAATTCTAAGAACAAAGACCCGCCTGTAAAAATATAGCTTCACAAGTATCAATTAAGTTCTCACTGTACTTTGAAGAACCCAAATTAGTAGTTGTTTTTGATGAATAAGGATATGTTTTATGCAAGAAAAGATAATGTGCAGCTCCACTTTGAGCATGAGCAGGCCCGTGCAAAAAAAAAAAAAAAAAAAAAAAAAATTCAGCTCTACTACAAGGGATTTAGGGATAGTCTAAGTTAAAATGACAAGCTCTGTGTGTATCATCTCACAATTTACAGCTTTAAGGGGTTACTTTTTATTAATCAACTGACCACAAGTTCCAATAGCATTTCCTAGAAAGGTTTTCTCTGCCCACGAGGACTTTTGAGGCACAGAGCAAGGAATATAAAATTTGCTCCTAAACACCTAAAATAAATAAAAATTAAGTATATTAATACAACTACAGCTGAATCATTTTACTTTTTCCCTCCTTCAGTTTAGCTCACAGATATGCTAAAATAATGCAGTGGAACAATTTGTATATATATCTATATATCTGCATATATTTATATACACATACACACACACTACACACATATATGCACAAACACACTAAAAGGACTTCATGTAGCTTTAAGTTATTTTAGTACCATTGATTTGTGTTTTCTTAACAGGAGTTACTACTGCAAAAGCTTATGATAATCAGTTTATAAATACTATAAAGGCTACAAAGAGAAAAATAGAAGAAAAATGCCCATTCTGAGAAAGAGTACTGGGATAGTTATTTTCTTTCCTCTGTGGATAAGGCTTTCTTTGCTAACAAGACAGTTAGTGTCCCTAATCATTTCACTGAATAGAAGCAAGCTTAAATAAACATTATTGGTACTCAAAGTCAAGTACAATGTACTATTTCTGTTTAAATAGACATTGTATGATATTGTTAAATCTTCATCTCTATGCTTTAATGATTATTTTGCTTTACTGTTATTGCTACAGAAGATCTTATTTTGTGGTTTCTTTAGTTTGTATTTAAGATACAATAAAAGATGAGGTTACTTATATAATAAGGAACTTTATGACAAGTTATATAACTTAGCAATCACCATTTGAACCTCTCATTGTTCTGTTTGAGATTCTAGCTTAGTTCAATAATAACTACCATAATTTGCAGTTTCACCTGAGCTGGAAAACGCAGAGTTCAAACTCTAAGGCATTTTTACTGCAATATTTTTCTTTTATTCTCCTCATAAAAGTCATTCTTTAATTCTATAAACTCTTTTCCCAATTGTTCACAATCCTTTAAAGGCATTATAGAAAGTACACCCTGCTTATACTCCAACTTCATTTTTGAAGAATTGGTTACTTTGTTCAAAATACAGTTGACTCTTGAACAACACAAGTTTGAACTGAGAGAGTTCCCTTATACATGGATTATTATTTATTTATTTATTTATTTATTTATTTATTTATTTTTAAGACAGTGTCTTGTTATTGTCGACCCAGGGTGGAATGCAATGGCACAATCTCGGCTCACTGCAACCTCCACCTCCTGGGTTCCAGCAATTCTCCTGCCTCAGCCTCCCAAGTAGCTAAGATTACAGGCACCTGCCACCACACCTGGCTAATTTATTTATTTTCTTTAAATTTTTAGTAGAGACGGGGTTTCACCATGTTGGCCAGGCTGGTCTCAAACTCCTGACCTCAGGTGATCCACCAGCCTCGGCCTCCCATACATGAATTATTTTCTAGAAATATACTGGAAAGTTTTTTGGAGATTTGTGGCAATTCAAAAAAACTAGCAGACAAATCACATAGTCTAAGAATATATAAAAAAAGGAAAAAGGTATGTCGTAAATGCATAAAATATATGCAAAAATTAGGCTATTTTATCATTTAAGATATACACAAATCTATTATAAAAAGTTAAAATTCATGAAAACTCATTCACACCAATACTGACCCTACATGGTACCATTCACAGCCCAGAGAAATATAACCAAATGTAAGGATGCAGTATTAAATCATAACTGGACAAAAAAGAACTGTGGTACATATATACTGCTGTAATAATTTCATAGCCCTCTCCCACTACTATTATGGTGGGCTCAAATATTACAAGAATCTGCTAATCATCTCCACTTGGGAAGTTCATCTCTCCAATAAATTGTGTCTAGAAGTAAAAAGTGACCTCTCCAGTTTTCACATACTTTTCGTCATGTTTAACGCAATACCGTAAACCTTAAATAACGCTGTGGGACTTACATAAAGCACCAATAGTGATGCTGGAAGTACTCTAAAAAATCAGAGAAAAGTCATGATATTACAAGAAAAAGTTGAATTGCTTGATATGTACCATGGATTGAAGTCTGCAGCTGTGGTTGCCTACTATTACAGACAGACAATTCATCTTGCAAACGGACGACACAAACTTAAGATGTTGATAAATATACTAGAGTACCATAAATTTATTTTCCTTATAATTTTCTTACTAACATTTTTTCTAGCTCACTTTATTGTAAGAATACAGTATTTGATACACATAACATATAAAATATGTGTTAATTGATTGTTAGTGGTAAAACTTCCTGTCAACAGCAGGTTATTAATAGTTACGTTTTAAAATTATACATGGATTTTCGATGGTGCAGGGATTTGGTGCCTCTAACTCCCACATTGTTCAAAGGTCATGTGTACAATTTGGTGATTAAGTTCTATATTTTCTTGAAGCAGAGGAATTCACTTTATGTTGGAATCCCAATGCACAAAAATGAATATTCAATAAAATAATTGCACACTAAGCAGTCTAACTTGAAGACATTGCATTCGTGGATGCCAGGGGATAGGATACCAATCTAGAAAGTCTTTTTCACAATTGTGGAAACTATGATGACATTCTGAAATCATTTTTTAACAGAAAAGAGCCGCCAGTAATATAAAACTTATATACAAAAAAATGTCATTTTCAAGGTATATATTAAAATGTGTTGTAACAACTTTCCCAAAACACATTCTGATAACAAACACGTGGTATGATATACAATAGGTCAGCAATGAGATACAGTGATTCTGTTTAGAAACTTTCATTTCTTTACTGAAAGTGTCTAACAGCATAACTGTATGCTTAGTTTGTTTTACTTCCTGGTTCCTAAGAAAAGTTGAACCAAGTTGAAATTTCCTTTTAATTCTGGTTCCGGGAGTCTAAACTAGATATAGTACTTCATAATCACATTCTTTAAACCAAATCTTCTGTTTGAAGTGCAAGAGTTCTTTACAGACTGTATATATAAAGACATTTAATTTTATGTACAGTGTGTTTATTAATTTTAGCATGACACGGGTTAGCACATATGTCTTCCCTTAAGTTACATGATAAAACTCCTGTCTTAAGGGATTCTGCCTTCCAAAAAATTAAAATATATACATTTTTTGACAAATGTGCCAAAAAAGCTTTCTCATTTGTTCTTGGTTCCTCCCATTCTGCTTTGCAATTTTCTTATGTTTTTCTTTTTTGTGAAATACAATTTTATCATTTTATTCTTCAATTCAATTTAACCTGCTTGCATGTATCACCTTCTGAAGTCATTCTTTGTGTACCCTCTATCTTTTGTATAAACCCCAGACATTTCACCATCTGTGTAGTCCATGTCTCATTAGCAGAACACTTGAAATTCAGAGATAGCTGAGTGGTAAATGTAATACCCCAATTATGCTTAAAATTTCATACTGTAAGAATGGCAGAAAAGCACTCCAAAGTCAAACTGATCTCTGTTTTTAGACATCTAGTTGTAGCATGAAGCAGCATAATCAGTTTAGAACACCAGTTTTGAATATGATAGACCAAGATTTGAATCCCGAAAGTTCTACCCAACAGCCTTGTGACAATGGGTAAGTTATTAACTCTTAATGCATCACATTTTCCTCATATTTTGAAGTAACACAGAAATACGTGCCTCATATGGCTGTTCTGAGGATTAAATAACACATATGTTATGTGACATATGTAAAATATATGGTATAGAGCAAGACAAATAAAAAACATCGAATACATTTGTGCTATTATTATTCTTAATCTCATTATTTAGCCTAGAGACAATGGTACTGATATCTAATAGTTTATAGATATTATTTTAATGCTTCAGACAGCAATACAATGTTATATTGTGCATCTAATACATCAGAATTATATGATTACAACATGAAAGAGAAGAAATTTTAGAAAATTCTTAATAAAAGTGGTAAAGATAAAGCTAAGTTTGATATACAGTAAACACATGGGAACATATTTTCAGTATTGTTTAAAGACATGGTGGAGAGTGTTACCAGTAAGTAACATCATCATCAAGAGTAACAAAACCACAGATTGTATACCTATTGTGTCTCTATGCCAACCACCAAAATAAGAGCTTCATGTAAACTCCTGAGTTCTTCTCCCTGTAAGCTGACCATTCTGTCTATGGCAACAGACACAGAGGTGTCTAGCATTTTGATTGCTTTACAAAATACCAATCAACCTAAGTTTATTTACCCACTTCCCCCCCAGTTTTCCATGATAGCTTCTTTCAAAGTAAAAAGAAACTGGGCACTTGTGAGAACACATGGGTCCTGATGTATAACTACACTTGGCTCAGTTTAGTGTTTTTCAAATTACTGTCCTGGAAACACAGTGTCACGTGATGGTAATAGTCAAGAAAGGGGTATTTTTAATCAGGTTTTTTTTACTATAGTAATTCTAGGAGTAATTTGCATGCTAATGAGGTTATTGTATAGTAGAATATGTAGTGTTATCAAAGCTCATTTTATAACAAAATGAGTATTTTGGGTGGTACATTTTAAAGCTCTTGAAGAATGCTTAAAAAAGCATTATTTGAGAGAGAGTAATTTAGGTGTAGAATAAAAAAATCCTTTCAAACTAACGAAATGTAAAAATGGTCATTCCCTTGCATAAAAATATCAGCTAATATTTGCCAACCTATCTAGTGGGAAGGAATGGAGGGACAAGAGGAAGAAGAAAGAAACAAAGGAAATATAATATGAATAAGGGAAGGAAATAAGAAGAAAGAAAGAGAAGAAGAAAATATATCTAATTGATTTAAAGGATTATGCCTGCATTTAGAATTATCATCTCTTTTCAATTGAAGATCTATGCAGAAAATGTTTATGAAACAGTTACAGGTTCAACACACTGCTCTACTATCCACTTCAACTTTAGTCACTGAAAATTCATAAATTATTAAAAATATTTTTTTGCTAAAAATGACCAACACTGTTTCCGTTATAACTGCTTTTGACTAGACTTATTACTGATAACCCACAAGTGATAGAAATCAAACAGATAAGCAAAGAAAAAAAGATAACACTAAATGAAATGGAAACATTAGAGTTAACTCTCTTTCCTATTTTTCATAAAACACATAATAAGCCATTGCATTTGGCTGATCCTTTAATAATTTCTCTGTCCTGAAGGCAAAAAATTGATAAATTAAGCCCTTTACTTCTCACCCCTGCCAAAAAGTCAAAAGAAAAAAGGAATAACAGAAACAAGATTTCACAATTCAAAAAGTGACATTCAACAAATGAAGCTTGTAAGTTAAAAAATACTGAGCTCCCATCTGTGACTTTAACTATGAAAGTTCAACCCAACAAATGCTTTTGCTGGTAGCTGTGGTTTCACTTTAGGAACAAAATTAAAGGTAGTAGTAAATGAAAAGTATTAGGATATTTTTCCCAAACAATTGGGAATTTTATTTCAGATCTACCTTACATTGCACTGAATCAACAAATGAACTGTATTTTTCTAGATTCTATTTTTAAGTCAAAAGCTATTTAGGAATTTGACTTTGGTTAGACAGATAAAATGCATTTGGAAAAACTACAGAGTAAGATGGCATCTTCATAGTCATTTTCAATCCCAATATTTGAAGTTTTGCATTTGTTTATGAGATGAAATCATGAGAAATCTTCAGAATTCATTGGGGAATTGGATGTTTTAAAAAAAGTAAAAGAAAGTGGGCTAGGGGATGTGTATCTATACTTGTTACAAAATGGTTACCAGTTGTAGCAAATTATATTCACATTCAATAAGACTTCCTCCCCGCCCCCGAATAGGAATGTTGTCCACATGCTACGGACTGAAATACACAGATACTAATTTGAAACTAGAGAATGAAGAACATTATTAGCTTTTTAAAGATTACATAGCATATGACAAATCCTAAATATGTTCCTCTTATTCATCACATTATCCATTCATTATCCGTGTAGATCATTATCAATATGCTGTTTATGATAAATTATATATAATAAATGTGCATAAAGTTTACTATCTCATATTGCTACAGAAATTACCCTTAAAAATCACTATGATATTGCATTTTCTAGATCAGAAAAAGTATTACAAATAACAAACATATGAGTGAATGTTTTGATAATATCTCTCCAAACTGGAATATATAATGTCAACTTTGAACCAGATATTATGATATTTTACCAATTATCCATAAAAAGCAAAAAATTATTTACAAAAACTTTCCTATTAAGGCCAGGTGTGGTGGTTCATGCCTTGTAATTCCAGAACTTTGGAAGGCTAAAGTGGGAGGATTGCCTGAGCCCAGGTCTTTGAGACCAGTCTGGGCAACATAGTGAAACTCCATATCTGTAAAAGAATATATATAAAATGAAACCAACAGAACATTACCTAGGTGACATGATCTCAATAGTCTACAGTATATATTCCACTTTCACCACTTCCAAGTTAAATGGTAGTAAAATCAGGAATGGTTTATATTATATAAGCCATTGTTTCATGTGGATTAGTTTATTCCAGTGGGGAAGTGGTTTTTGATATAAAACTGTAGACTATTGAGATCATGTCACCTAGGTAATGTTCTGTTGGCTTCATTTTCAAAGCTTAGCACCAACTCTACTATATATAGGTTCAAGAAGAGTGTAAACAGGACTTCTTCTAGATATATCCTCCTGGATTTTAAAGACTGCTTTACTTCAGAAATCATAATATGCTACTAATCAGAGCAAGCTTGCCCGATGTGCTTTCATAGGCTGTGGAGGTTTCTCTGAACAGTTGTAGGAGTCAGCAATCAGTTCTCAGATAGAGGTCTCTAGCCCTTCTTCTCTTGGTGAAGAGAATCCTAACCACAAGGCAATCTCTCTAGGAAAGGTGATTGGAGTCCCACACAAGGATATGGTGTCCTGGGAAAATGTTCAGCTCCAAGGGGCACAAGAGACTGGCAGGATCTGGAAATTGCAGTGTTTGGACACAGCACAAAATATTTGAATCCTAGTTTTAATTCTGCTTATTAGCTATGTGAATTTCAGCTTGTCAATTTCACTTCTTCCGCTTCTATTTAGTCAACTAGTAAATGGGAATAATGATGCAGAATATTGACAAAGACTAGATGATACGATGTTCTTAGCATGAAGAGGGGATTTAGTTCAGAAGCCAGATTAGTAGTTATAGATATAATGACTATTTTAGGAGACATTATATAAAAAAGCTAATAACAACCACAAAAATCCCAAATGATTATTATTTTAAACCTGTGATAAATGTCTTTGTTTTTCCTTATCAGTGTCTTACAGCTTTGGTCTGCTCATTCACATGAGATATGGTATAGCTTTCTTGAAATATTAGGTGTACTCTATTTTATGATCCTGTGTTATTTAGTGATGACTAATCAGTTTAAATGTTAATTTCTTTTAGTGACATTGGTGCTAAAGAACTAAATTAATCTTTTCATGGCTGGAACAATGTATTTAGTTAGGGTTACTTAGACAACTTGGAAGTATACATAAGGTTTTGAAACCACCACAGAACATCATTTTTAAGCATTCCCCAAGGTGTCATCACATACAGTTACTCATCACCACATCCCTGAGCATGTCAAATTTTGTTAGTGTGACACGATGGAATGTGACAGGAAAGACACTATTGAGCCTGATTTACTGCACACAGGCATGCATGTAGAATGTAAACAAAAATATCATGTGAAGCATGGTCTCAAAGTACAGTTGCCAAAATGATAGGTTTTCTTAGCCAAATTAAAATGGAATAATTAATTATCAATTAATAAGTTCCTCTGAAATATGTTTAACAATGGAATATTCTAAATGATATGGCTGATCATGGAATTACTATTGTTCAAATGTATCAAGATTGAGAGAGTGATGAGTAGATATAAATGCTACAACATGATTCCATCATACAAATGTTCTTATATCATCGCTCAGCTACAGATGTCTTTAACCACATATTAGTATGAGTGGACTTTTCTTTCCTTTGGGAGCTCAGAAAGTGTTCCAGCGGCCATGTACAAAGGATAGGTGTTTAAAGACTTTCCCAAATATTTTATATTCCCTAAATTGGTCTTCATTCTTTAACCTTCCCTAGACTAAAGCAGGATTGTAGACCACAGATGCAGAGTTATTCTACCCTTGATGTTTTCCTCTTGAATGATAATTGAGTAAGAGCTGTATATCTTATTTCAAGTTGGTGAGCAAAATTCTGTGCCTATAGTTACAGATTTAATGTGTTAAATATTGGAAGAAAGTGTTTATTGTTGGACTATCATCAGATGTTAACTCACGAAGTTAGTGAAAATGACTAAAGATTTGTTGTAATAGGAACCTCCATATGATACATGCCCACCCCGTTCCATGCTTTACCTTCACCATCTCTTTTAATTTAATTATCCCTACTCTCTTCTCTGTAGCATTTAATGTAATCACCATTTTACATGTGAAGTAACTGGGGCTCAGTCTGATTAGGTAATGTGTCCAAGATCATAGTATTAAAAAAAGTAAAGCCAAGTATGAATCCAGTTCTATTTCTAAAGCCCCTGCTCAATTCACTTTTACAGGGTCTGTCGGACACTACAGAGGTCTGTTAGCCAAGGGATCTCCAAATACCCTTGTCAAGTTTCAGTAGACACTAGCCCAACCTACCTCCAGATTTTGGTTGGAGAGTAGGGAAGAATGAGCTTGTAGATTTGAATGAAAAACTAAATAACTAATGAGTTCATCTTTTATTTTACAACTACTCATTAACATACATTTTTGTAAAAAGAATCATCCAGGAGATTGGGAATAGAGAGATGGCCTAGTAAATTCATACCTCTCAAGGTACTGGCAAACTTCTAGGACCTCATCTTCAGAATAATAACTCATAAATTTATAGCAGAATCTAGGCATGTGAAATTCTATTGTTTAAAATTCCTCAAGTTTTTCTGGGCATTACCAAGTTTGGGGACAATCTCTGTATTATATGATATGAGAAATATTTTCTCAAACTATTGATGAGGTTCACAATAGAGAGAGGTTCAATTTTTGTTAGGATCTTAATAAATGTGTCACAGAGATGGAACATTTTAACTGTCTTAAAATGACTATCAATGTGACAGGTAGAGAAAGGTATAAGTAAAGTCGCGAAAGGGAATTTTTAATAGAAAGATTGTGCAAAGCGTATGTTTATTGCAGCACTATTCACAATAGCAAAGACTTGGAATCAACCCAAATGTCCATCAGTGACAGATTGGATTAAGAAAATGTGGCACATATACACCATGGAATACTATGCAGCCATAAAAAAGGATGAGTTTGTGTCCTTTGTAGGGACATGGATGCAGCTGGAAACCATCATTCTTAGTAAACTATCACAAGAACAGAAAACCAAACACCGCATGTTCTCACTCGTAGGTGGGAACTGAACAATGAGATCACTTGGACTCGGGAAGGGGAACATCACACACCGGGGCCTATCATGGGGAGGGGGGAGGGGGGAGGGATTGCATTGGGAGTTATACCTGATGTAAATGACGAGTTGATGGGTGCAGCACACCAACATGGCACAAGTATACATATGTAGCAAACCTGCACGTTGTGCACATGTACCCTACAACTTGAAGTTTAATAATAATAAATAAATTTAAAAAAAAAAAAAAAAAAAAAGAAAGATTGTGCAAAGACATGGAGGATGAAAAGTTGGGCTGGAAAAGAGAAGCAAGAAGTGCAAGAGATGCCCTTAGGAAAATAGTTTGAGGTCATACACTAACTTACATATGTTAATGAGTGTAAATTATAATTCATCAAGAAAAAGTAGGTATTTAAGCAAGATGAAGATGATTTGTATTATATTCTATTAAGTTGGTGGCAGTTAAAAGAAAAACTAACGTAGGTAAAGGTGAAGCATATACATCAGTTAGAAAACAAGAGCAATAATAAAAGTCAGAGAAGGTAAGAGCAGGGATTGACATAATGGTCCTGAGACTGGAAAAGAGAAAATGATCTGAGAGGTATTTCAGAGATGAAGCTAGCAGGATGTGGTGAGGGAATGGGTGTGGAGGGCTAAGGGAGGAAGAGGACTAAAGAGCATTCTGAGAATTTTAGCAGGGAAGATTATTCGGAGGGCAGTGCCATTAATTTAAAGAGAATGCAGTCTGATGATTTGCATTAAGAAGATAAGAAAGTCAGTGACAAACCTTTTTCATTGAAGAACTTCAGAATATTTAGAAGATGTTTGAACCAGGGTCTGGAGCTGAAGAGAGTCTGAGGCCAGAGCCAAGAAAGTGATTCAAACCAGAATCGTGTTATGAGATTGTTGAGATGCATCCTTTTGTTAAGTCCCAGTTTAAGGTTAGGGTTAAGTTGGTTTCATTGCCATGAGAAAAACAGCACTTATGAGGCTTCTGGAAATTAACATACATATTCCAAAACACTAGAAGAATAGGCTATTAATTTACAATAATTGTATTTTATACTGTGAGTCATTAAATCAAGTATATTTGAGCAAGAAATTATTCGCTCAACTTACACTATTAACTTTCAGTATATTTTCCACTTTAGTTTCAATTACTTATTTTCAGACTTTTTTGAAAGCAATTTTTCAAATCAAAACTGCTTTCCTGACAGTTGTAGTACATTCTAGTACAGGTCACAGTCACACACCTGACCTGTCTTTTACCTTCTCTAAATAAGTGTACACAAACCAAGGAAAAGATGGAAAAACATTTGATCCAGACGCTAGAGAAAGATTTGGATGTGTTTGCCTCCCATGGAGTTAATTTATGAGTTTGTTTTCAAAGTGAGGGATACCTGGGCAGTTGATTGAAGTACATCACAGTTCAGTCTAAAAACCCTTGATGTTCATCTACACATTGTTTATTGCACATCACCTTGTAACTCGTTCATGTTGAAGAGTCAATGTCAATTTAATGGTGGATTTAGGATTAAACTTTTGTGATCCTAATATGATTATAGGGCTATGCTTATTTCACTATACACTGCCTTTCAAATACTGCTTTTGTACTTAAAGATATTTCTCTGTAATAACTCTATAATAAAATTCACTTTTGGACTGGCTTTCCAAAACTCAGAGAAAGATGATTGCTCAAGATAATTAGTCCACTGTGTTTAATGAATCCCTTTAAAATTGCAGTCACTAGACTGGAAACCTGATCACTTTTATAAAATCAAAGAATATGTTCATCAAAAGACTTTATCACTTTGATGAAAAAAATTAATGTGCCGTTATATTGGTAGATGACAATATATTCACCAAAGATGTGTCCTAGTACATGTTTTGCAACTTATAAAAAGAAAAATGACAGCTTACAACAATCAAAAGCTTTCTCTCTAATTGTGGATGAAAAGTGATAGTGGAGGAAGTTGAATCACTAATTAGTTTAGGAGACCTTGACATTTTCTTTTGTTAAATAGGATGTGTTAATTAATTTGTATTTCAGATAACATGATTTTGACTTAAAGTGACTTTACAGAATAAGAGAAATATTGAACCTAACTATGTCTAACCTAAATGTATCCCATATTCACAGGAAGCTACCCTAGGCATTTGTTTTAAGCAAACCGCATTTTACTGGTGTCTTAAATATAAACAGTATCACCAATAGAGAGCCTGTACCAAAAAAGGTTTTCTTACTATTTCTCCTGCATCTGTGCCAGTCTCGGGTAAATGAGGGTGATTTCAAGTGGCAGGTGTGTTGGAAAGGAAGAGATAAGCAAAAAGGGTAGACCCCACAACTCCTTCTTCCTTTTCTCTCCTCTCTTACTGGTTACCAAGTTCCGATAACCAGCAATTCTTAATGCAGCAATTAAATATTCAGTAATTGCCAACTTTGGAAAAGAAATGTAGGAAACACCTTGATAGGTGTTGGTCTTTGTATATCCAGGCACCAGCATTCACAATTCTGTCATTATCTTCCAAACATACAGACACTTCAAAATAAAATTTGTTTTTTAATTTTTATATTAGAGAAATGGTGCAAAAGCAACCATTTAATTAGAGAAACTAATAAAAATAACAAAAATTGCTCCATAGATAGTCAGTTTCTGCAAATATACAGATAGAAAAAATAAAGTTCCTGCTTTTCTGAGCACCTGCTATGTTCCTGGCATTTTCACATACTGATCTCATTTTATACTCCCAGCAATTTTCAGAGTTCTGTGTTATTCCCATTTTGTAGTTGTAAAGTGAATTATTAGGACTGCAATATTGATGCACACAAATGTTACAATGGAAGTAATACTGAAATAAAGCTGAGTAAATTCCTTCTGAGAAGGAAGTGGTTGGCCCGGTGCAGTGGCTCAGGCCTGTAATCCCAGCACTGTGGGAGGCCAAGGCGGGCGGTTCAACTGAGGTTGGGAGTTTGAGATCAGCGGGACCAACATGGAGAAACCCCATCTCTACTAAAAATACAGAAAAAATTGCTGGACATGATGGCTCATGGCTGTAATCCCAGCTACTTGAGAGCCTGAGGCAGGAGAATCACTTGAACCCAGGAGGTGGAGGTTGTGGTGAGCCGAGATTGTGCCATTGCACTCCAGCTTGGGCAACAAGAGTGAAACTCTGTCTCAAAAAGAAAGAGAGAGAGAAAGAAAGAAAGAAAGGGGAGAAAGAGAAGAAAGAAAGAAAGGGAGGGAAGGAGGGACAAAGGAAGAAAGGAAAGGAAAGGAAAGGAAAGGAAGGAAGGAAGGAAGGAAGGAAGGAAGGAAGGAAGGAAGGAAGGAAGGAAGGAAGGAAGGAAGAAAAGAAGGAAAGAAGGAAGGAAGGAAGGAGTGGTCAAGGAATTTTTTAGAAAAGGCAATATTTAAACAAAGTGCTGGGAAGAAAAAAAGCAAATGTTCCTATTGAGAGGAAGGCAGTCTAGAGAAAGATAATAGAATTGGCAATGATGTAAAGACACAACAATACAACAGAGTTTGTTACCTTCTGAAAACTGATAAGAATTCAGGGTGCTTGAAGTTCAAACCGCAAGGCGGGACAGAGTGAAAGGAAGGCACAGAGCCAGACAATGAAGGGCCCCCATTTGCCATGATACATACCTGATTCAGGAGAAAATGGACCAAAACAATGAAAGAGAACAAAATTACCAGTTTTGTATTTTAGAAGCCTTACTGACAGCAGAGTACAGGACAGATCTGAGGATATAAGACTTGAAGCTGGGCAACCAGGTAGGAGTCCATTACAATTATCCAGGTGAGAGATGGTGAGATATTGAGCAAAGAGAACAGCATGGGTTTTTAGGTGAAAGGTGAGATATTATGGATGAGAAATCATATCATTTACAAAATTAGAGGCTGTTCGAAGGTGGAACATTCAGCAAAGGGAAAAAAACTGGGCTAACTCCTTTTTTCTTGTTGGATGATCAAATGGGTCTGTTGGATTTATCCAGTGTGAAGTAACATGCAGCAGCTAGTCAGTGATATCAAACCAAAAACTGAGTAGCTATTGACAGTTATAAACCCCAGGAGAGAAATCTGAAATAATTTATCAACAAATAGGTAGTTTTTGAAAGCATAAGGGTAGAGCAGGTGACTCTAGAAGAAACATACAATAATAGGATATATGGATTTTAAAAATAGAATATTTTTTAATTTTTAATTTTTTTGTGTATATAGTTGGTATATATATTTATGGGGCATATTACATTTTTCATATAGGCATGTAATATGTAATAATCACATCATGGGAAATGGGTATCCATCCTCTCAAGCATTTATCCTTTGTGTTACAAAAAATCCAGTTATAGTATTGTAGTTATTTTTTAAATGTATATTTATTATTGGCTATATTTACTCTGACGTGCTATCAGTAGTAGGTCTTATTTATTCTCTCCTACTATTTGTTTGGTACCCATTAACCATCCCTAATTCCCTCCCAGGCCCTCATTACTCTTCCTAGCCTCTGGTCACCATCCTTTTACTCATCATGTCCATGAGGTCAATTGCTTTGATTTTTAGATCCTACAAATAAGTGAGAATATGTGATGTTTTTCTTTCTGTGGGTGGCTTATTTCACTTAACATAATGATCTCCAGTTCCATCCATGTTGTTGCAAATGACAGGATCTCATTGTTTTTTATGGCTGAATAGTACTCCATTGTGTGTAAGTACCACATTTTCTTTATCCATTCATCTGTTTATAGAGACAGGTTGCCTCCAAATGTTGGCTGTTGTAAACAGTGCTGCAACAAACATGGGAATACAGATATCTCTCTGATATACTGATACCCAGCAGAGGGATTGCTGGATCATATATAGCTCTCATTTTAGTATTTTGAGGAAAATCCAAACTGTCCTCTATAGTGGTTGTACTAATTCAAATTCTCACCAGTGGTGTATAAGTGTTCTCTTTTCTATGCATCTTTACTAGCATTTGTTATTGCCTGTGTTTTGGATATAAGTCATTTTAACTGGTGATAAGATATCTCACTGTAGTTTTAACTTGCATTTTTATTACAATCAATGATGTTAAGCACATTTTCATATGCCTGTTTGCCATTTGTATGTGTTCTTTTGAGAATATCCATTTAAATCTTCTGCCCATTTTTTGACTGGATTATTAGACTTTTTCCTATGGATTTGTTTGTGTGCCTTATATATTCTAAAGAGAATAATTTTTAAAAGGTGATGGGGAAGGCTGCAGCATATAAGCAAAGAAGCATCTGAGTAAATGGTCAAAATGGAAGAAAATGAGAGAAGATGTCTCAGCATCTATGAAGAACCTTTCACAGATAATGGAATAGGCTACTGTCTCAAGTGCTTGGAGAAATGAAATAATTTCAGTCAAAAGCTGAAAGGTGTATATACTTAATTCTTGCATTGATATAATTGAGGACTTTTAGTAGAACGGTCTCAGAAGAGAGATAACAAGTAGAAGCAAGCAAAGAACTAAAAAGCAAAATCTGATGTGAGAAAGTGATTCTACTCTTCTGTGAAACTGGTCCTAGGTCTGAATCTGGTTTTCATCATGACCACTTGTCTTATGATAGCTAGAAATGTTAAACTTTTCTTTGCTAGTATTGCTAGTAGTGAAAAATCTTATTATATCTCTAGAGACCAATAATCCAGCTTCAGAAATTCTTTTTTGATCTTGGGTAAGGTACAAAAGTAAACGTCTATTCAGAAAAAGAAAATAGAGCAAAAATTATCATCACCATCATCATCATCATTAGTAGTAGTAGTGTTAAAATAAAGTACTGGCATCAGAAAAAGAAGCAGATTCACCAGTCTTCGAGGATCTACAACTAGAAATACCATTCAACCCAGCCATCCCATTACTGGGCATATACCCAAAGGATTATAAATCATGCTGCTATAAAGACACATGCACACGTATGTTTATTGCGGCACTATTCACAATAGCAAAGACTTGGAACCAACCCAAATGTCTATCAATGATAGACTGGATTAAGAAAATTTGGCACATATACACCCTGGAATACTATGCAGCCATAAAAAAGGATGAGTTCATGTCCTCTGTAGGGACATGGATGAAGGTGGAAACCTTCATTCTCAGCAAAGAGAGAATTTTTTCTCAAATCGCAAAGACAGAAAACCAAACACCACATGTTCTCATTCATAGGTGGGAATTGAACAATGAGAACACTTGGACACAGGAAGGGGAACATCACACACCGGGGCCTGTCATGGGGTGAGAGGAGGGGAGAGGGATAGCATTAGGAGATATACCTAATGTAAATGACTAGTTAATGGGTGCAGCACACCAACATGGCACATGGATACATATGTAACAAACCTGCATGTTGTGAACATGTACCCTAGAACTTAAAGTATAACAATAATAAAAAAATAAAAAAATAAAAAAGAAAGGAGCAGAGAGAGAGGAAGATCTGAGAGCTAACTCAGAATCAACATCTTGCTATGGTAATTGATAACTTCTCCCTCTTTCCTTTTGGTGACCTCTGTTGGTTTCAAATCTGGAACTCAAGTCATTTTTCCTCATGATTCTTTTTTTACTCCTCCTCAGTGCCTCATTCTGCTAGAACTATGAGCCAGGTCATCTGGTCAGAGTTTTCCTTAGGTTTCAAACAAACAAATGATAAATGAACTCTTAGATCACACATTACTTTCGTGCTGATGGTGAAAAATAAAATATAGTATTTGCTTTTGAGTCTTAGTTTATAATAATAGTAAAGCAATTTATAATCTTTATTTACAAAGATTTATGACATTTTAAGTTTAATTTTTTTTTTCATACGCCTGTAGATGATACCCAAAATGTTTAAAGACTAAGGTGGTAGGGGCAAAGGCCAATCAGAACAGATGGCCATGGATCTCAAGCAGACCGTAGCCTTCAGCCCCTAAGGGTGCTTGTCATTGGAACATCAGCCCAGCATACACACACAAAGATATCAATTTGCAGTGAAAATAATTTAGGTTTAATTGTGGAAACAGAAAATATTGAGGCAAATTGACTCAATATTGATGTTAAAGGCAAGAAAACAGGTAACTATATATTTTTTTATAAAAGAATTACAGCTTTCTTTGCTGATAAAACTATGTATTATTATGACATAAATTTATGCACTAGAAAAGACTAAATAAAATTTTGAATCACCTAAAACTGAAACATAAAGGTCATAAAAATGTGTAAACATTATTTAGACACCTCTTTCTGCATATGTACAGATAGAATGAATAATGAATTGAAAAATGGGATACATTCATACACATTTTTTAATAAAAATATTTTAATTTTAATTGAATTTAATAGAAAAAAAAACTGAAGCTGAAAAATTTTCTAAACTTCAGACAACTGTTTTCTGAAAAAGACCTATTAGTTCCTAAAATATCTCTCCAAAGTAAGAAGAAAATTTTTGCAAAGCAAATTGGTAGTTTCAGGGAAACTAAATCATACTTGTACCCCATAAATGCATACAAATACAAAAAGAAGAAAAAACTATGCCGTAGTCTGAAACATTACTTGACTATTTGCTATGAAATATTTTTTAAAATTAGCTATCTTATCTCACTTAAAATAGATGGAAAAAATTCTAAACAAAATACAGTAAGCCAAATCCATGTAAATAGTACTGCATAACGTCCCAGTTGGGTTAATCCCAGGAACACCGGGGTAGTTTAACATTGATAGTTCTTCTAGTTCCATTCATATGTTGACAGATTAAAAAAAGAGAGAGGCGGGGCAAGGTGGCTCATGCCTGTAATCCCAGGACTTTGGGAGGCCGAGGCGAGCGGATCACAAGGTTGGGAGATCGAGACCATCCTGGCTAAAACAGTGAAACCCCGTCTCTACTAAAAATACAAAAAATTAGCCGGGCGTGGTGGTGGGCGCCTGTAGTCCCAGCTTCTTGGGAGGCTGAGGCAGGAGAATGGCGTGAACCTGGGAGGCGGAGCTTGCAGTGTGTGGAGATAGCGCCACTGCACTCCAGCCTGGGCGACAGACAGAGCGAGATACCGTCTCACAAAAAAAAAAAAAAAAAAAAAAAAAAAGAGAGAGAGAGAGAGAGAGAGAGAAGGCAGGAACAAAAGATAATAAAAATTGATTGATGCCAAAAAAGCCCAACATTCAATAACATTCCACACGCATACAAGACCAGAACAGGGAAACCAACAAACAAGCCCACTTAGGC
This sequence comes from Chlorocebus sabaeus, assembly GCF_047675955.1. NCBI lineage: Eukaryota > Metazoa > Chordata > Mammalia > Primates > Cercopithecidae > Chlorocebus > Chlorocebus sabaeus. The sequence continues at coordinate 63,735,495 of NC_132924.1, forward strand.
ATCTTATGTGACCCTTAGACAGTAGTTCCTGCCTAGGAGGTAGATCATAGCCTATGAGTGTGAGTGTATCCCCTCTTCCCCCAACCTCATACCATTGCCATGTTAAAGAGCCTAACAAAAGGTTCTTTAAATTTGGCCTATGGGGCTGTGCCACTCACTTTCAGGAAAATTACTTTTTTTCAGGAGATCTGAAGAAGTTTACTTAGATGCTTATTCTTGACCACATTTTGTTTTATATTCCTGAATATGTAGCAGTTTTACATTTCATAGTAAATTCATTTACCATTCTGTAGCAAGAAACACATTATGAATGATGACATTTAATGGCAATCATCATGGACAACAACCATGATCTCTCAATGAAACAAATTATTTTCTGTGAGTTCAATTCTATGTTGATGATTAAGTCGTGAAGTGATTACAGGTGTTTTCGATGTTTACCACTATTATTTCTAGATTGTATAATATGTCTCAAAATCATATGGGGATAGGCGGATGATGATGTTAATGCTATATTAGATTATTTTTAAGTGAATAAATAATAAATGGCATCATGAAGTTTATAATAAAATAAAAGCAATACAACTCCTTTTCAGACTTTACTAATAATGATAAATGTCCAATGGTCATTAAATACCACATTTTGTTTCCCTAAATTGCTAGAAGAGCATCAATTGTAGTATTCCAAATTTCAGATTCAGTGATGGCCAGATATATTTAATTGATTATGCTGCCTTTAAATTAAATTACTTTGAAAAATAGAGCAAAATAATTTTATTTTATAATCTAACCATTTGATTTCCAGATCTCTTACATCTAAACTTTCTTTCCTTTCTAAAGCACCTACTACATCATATGCAATAGCCACTATACTATTAATAGTTCTGATGTACAAAGTCAACTTTATTTTTAATAATATTTCCTTTGCTCTTTAGACTAATTACACGTTAAGCACGGGAGTCCAGTTCTTTTAAGCACAGTTTAAGTGCTTAAAACGTGCACTAATTACTGAAGTAGAAACTCACCAAATGATAATTAAAGGCCTCACAATATTTGTCTACCATGCGAAGAGCCTACCACGCTCTCTGGGAAGGACTGGCCTCTTAAAAAACCTCAGCCAAGCTCTTTGTCCTTCCTTCCCCTCCAGCGCCTCTCACTCTTCATTTTGACTTTTTTCAACATTTCTTATTTTGTCCGCTTATTTTGTCATTTCTCAACTGCATCTCTTCTACTTAGTAATGACCAAAAATGGAAATATAATTTTAAAATGAAAAGGATATTAGAGGGACATATATCCTCTCTATAAATCCTACATCTTTTAAATACACTTAAAACTTTCACACTTTCCAGATAAAATGGAATGCAGAGAGGGTTAAATGATCTACGTAAGTGCAGAAATTTAATTAATGCAAAAATGTGTCTGGAGGCCAGGATGACAAATTCCCAGCCCCATGTTTTTTCTAACAAGACAATGCTTTTCTCTCTAAGTGCACTCATTAGAATCTGAAAGACAAATAGTGTGTGTGCATATACATTTGTAGCTTCCTGGGCCTCAACAGAGCCTCAGGTTTTCTAGTGGAGCAACAATACACATTATAGTAGCTTCCCCTTACCCTAGGGGCATATATTCCAAGATCCCTAGTAAATAGCTAAAATCTCAGATGGTACCAAACTCTATATCTACTAGGTTTTTTCAATCTAGTAACCTAGATGGTTCCAAACTGACTCCGGGGCAGATAGCAAATACAACTGAATAGGCCAGATAACAGAATGATTCATGATTGAATGGGATCGAGTGGGACAGTGCAAGATTTCATCACACTCCTGAAAATGGTGTGGAATTTAAAACATGAACTGTTTATTTCTGATATATTCTGCTTAATATTTTTGGATCAAGGTTGACTGCAAGCAACTGAAACCATGGATAACGGGGGGCAGACTACCGCATTCAAAATTAACAATGATCATGGCACAGATATGGACCAATGAGGGTGGAATCAAGTCTGGTCCTAAAGGAGACCAGTAGTTGAGTTCAACTGTCCACAGTGAATATGTGAAAGAAGTACCTCCTGGGCAAATATCAGTAATGACTTCATGTAATTTTAGGAATGCCTGCACAAGCCTCTTGCTCCTGCCAATCTGGTATGCCAAAATGGGGATCACCACTTGCTTCATTTTGTCAGGAATGTGGGAAATTTTGGAAGGGTGAAATCTCACAGATTAAGTACTTACAATGAAAACAGAATTAAGAATTCTTTTTTACTGTATGTTAAGTAATGAAACTCTTATCTCAAGTTTTAGATAATGACTATTCTAACATTAAGATTTAAAAAGTGACTTGGTATTTTTGCAATAGAACAGTTGATGAAATATAACTGCCTGTGCATATTAATTCACTATATATCAATTAATTACTTTCAAAGAAGTAAAATAACTTTATTAGTATTATTAATTTATAACCAATTTTATATACACTATAAGGCTAGCAAACATAGGGTAACTATAATTAAGGGAATGACAGATTTGTGAGTTTCTTTATATAAGGTTTAAAAAACTGAAATTCTTGACCAAGGCTTTGTACCTTTATGTGGATTGGATTCTACTTACAAAGGCAAGACAAATAAGTTCATGAGTGGCAGCTCAAATTCTGTTATCTTGTGCTTGTTTTCCTAGGAAGCCCTTGAGAAACTGATTTAAAATACTGAATGGGAATTCAGTGAATAGACACTAAAAATTTACAATGGACAAATAAGATGTGACCCATCCCAGAGAACAAAATGAAAGGTTCATGCCATGGGGTCAGTGGAGACGATTTCAATTTCAGCTTGGTGGTAACCTTCTGATACCTTCTTCTATTGAGTGACAAGATAAGGAGCCAAAAGCAAAAAATCAGCCTAAGTCTGCAGGGCAGCAACTCAGAGTTCCCAAAGAAGCTCTGGGAGTAACTCTGAAAGAGACTCATAATTCTCATAGGCAGCTTTTGACCTGATTGTTTATGGCTAGCTTCTTTAAGCCAACAACAGAAAGAAAAGAAATACAAATTGAGACTTTTTTTAGAACAAGGATATTCATCAGAGAATGGAAAAGATTGAATGAATTCACATAAGGGACTATTCAGCAGATGTAGTCAGTAGAACATAATTTATTAGATTTTCTAGGTATTGTCTCTCTGACATGATGGTTTATGGAATGGGATTTTTAAAAATTCTATTCACAAACCTCTTAAGAGACTACATTTCAATAGCAGAAGTTTTCCTGGGTAAATCTGGGATATTTTGTCTTTAGAGATAATATTGATTTAATTTTCAAATTAGTTTTATTTTATTCAACTGACTACTTATATTAATATTTTTAAATACGTAACATTATTTTAGAATAACTTCAAGTAATACAAGCGACATTTTTCTGTGTTTCAAGCAGAGATAGTTTAACGTAAAATGCAAATAGAATGACATTGAATTTTCCAAGAGAATGAATACCTTGCCTATTTCTCTTTCCTTCCCTGCTCAGATACTCTTATTTGCTATCTGTATGCTACAAGTATCTGGAAGCCACAGTTATACCAAATACACTGCAAACACTTTCACTAGTAACTAATATGATTAAATAATAATCACTAATAATAGCTAATAATTTTGGAAGAGTACTATGTGTGAGGTGGTCTACTAAGTATTTTATAAGAAGTAACTTAACCATATATAACAATCCTAAGATATAGATATTATATACCTTGTGCAGATGAGAACATTTAAATTTAGAAAGTTTAATAGATTTGTCCCAGATTACAGGTATAAAAAATAGCAGAGCTGGCATATTGATCTATATCAAAATGACTCCTAAGCATAGCCTGTATGTAGGTGGTCCCTAACCTTTTTGGCACCAGGGATTGGTTTCATGAAAGACAATTTTTCCACAGACAGGGCATGGGATGATTTCGGGATGATTCAAATGCATTAAATGTCTTGTGCACTTTATTTCTACTATATATTTCATTGTAATATATAATGAAATGATTATACAACTCAGCATATTGTAGAATCAGTGGAAGCCCTGAGCTTGTTTTCCTGCAACTAGATGGTCCCATCAGGGGGAGATGGGAGACAGTGACAGATCATCAGACATTAGATTCTCATACGGAAAGCACAACCTAGGTTCCTTGCATGCACAGTTCACAATAGGGTTTGTTCTCCTATAAGAATCTAATGCTGCCGCTGATCTGACAGGTGGCAGAGCTCAGGTGGTAATGTGAGTCATGCAGAGTAGCTGTAAATAATGATGAAGATTTGCTCGCTCATGGCTCACCTCCTGCTGTATGGCCCGGTTCCTAACAGGCCACAGACTGGTAGCAGCCAAGGGCATGGGGAACACTGCTCTATGCTCTACATTTTTTCTTGCTCTGTGTATGTAAAATATGTAATAATTGCTAGTTTCTACATTCAGTAAATTAAAACAATGATATAATTCCACATGAAAACAATTTTGACACTTTGATCTGTAATATGAGATCACTTTTTATATTATGCTAATACTTGCTACTAGGAAAGTAAACACAATTTTAAGATGAGGAAAGAAATCTTTACCATCCTTTTAATTGCCAACAAAGCCAATAGGGACCTGGTCATTGCTCTCCAATATCTGCATTAGACATTCAGGTGAAAATTGTTCAACATTTTGAAACATACTCACAGTGTACTTGTAATATGACAGATACTTTTATGGACGGCTCATAGAATCACTTTGCGGTCATGTACTTTTTAAACATTAAATGTATATTAATGTTAATATATTAAACATTTAAAAAATGTGTGTATATATATATTTTGATAATTCTATTTTTTTGATACACAGCCTCACTCTGGGGTTTTTTGTTTGTTTTTTGAGACAGGGTCTCACTACACCAGACTACAGTACAGTGGCACAATCTTGGCTCCCTGCAACCTCCACTTCCCAGGCTTAAGTGATCATTCCCACCTTGACCTCCTGAGTAGCTGGAATGAACAGGTGCACACAATCACGCCCAGTTAATTTTTAATATTTTTGTGGATGCAGGGTTTTGCCATGTTGCCCAGGCTGGTCTTGAACTTCTGAGCTCAAGCAACCTACCCCGTCCCAGCCTCCCAAAGTACTGGGATTACAGGCATGAATCAACACACTTGGCCACATATCTTATTTATTTTTAATATCTTAATTTAATTTCCATAAAGTTCATTTTATCCTAATTCAACTGAGCCATATAATACAGTTCTATCTCATTTACAGTTATTCTGAATATTTTGATTTCCTTAGTTTTAGGAAAGCTGAAAGAACTTCTGAAATATTTCAAGGTTGATCATTTTGAGAGTTTTCTATTTATCTGAAAGATTTTAGGAAGAAAAATTGACTATTAATATCTGAATGACTTTATCTTATTTCCATAAGTCTATGCGACCTCTAACAGGGAAGCTACCTCCAGCTTGTCGATTATATCCATTGTTGATTTCCAATTTATTTCATTTAGATGGCTTATCATTTCAATGTATTCACTCTTGCAAATTCCTGATTGTCAATTTCTACAGCTATGTTCATTATCCCCACATTTAGATTAACGTCACATCCTAATAGGCTTATAAGTAATTCTGTAGTTTTATGGGTACACTACTACATCCTACAAAATGGGCTTAAGCCATAAGATCTTTTTTATGTCTCATTATTTATAAATGTTCATTGATTTTTTTCATCTTTACAATATATTTAAATCTACAAAAAAGTGGATCCCATCAATCTCTGACCACGTACTGTTGTTTGCAGATGTTTCATAGTAATAATGTTTTTAGGGGATAATGGAATAATGCTTTCCTGTTGGAGGATAATGAGTTTCAACATCATTTGGAAGCTCAATGATCTCTTTATTTGGAGACTGATTCAAAGCATGCTGAAGATCTCAGTTCATTTTGGTATCATGCCAGAAAGTTTTTGAGATTAGCTAATGCAGCATAGAATTGAGAAAATAAATAGAAAACCTCTCCAACTCTTGTGTCTTTAAAAGTTAAGAAACAGTTTTTTTTTTTTTTTTTAATTCCTTATCCTAAGCTTTATATAACTAACCAAAAATGAAAAAAGAGGATTTATCCTCTGGATTAGTACACTGATCCGGAATCAATTATAATGAATGTCTCTGAACTATTTAAGGAGGGAAAAGCATCATCCCTGCTCACTAACATGGAGCATAAGGTCTGGTCCACAGTGGGAAATAAGTATAGTTTGTGGAATTAATCAATGAATGTATTAAATTAATTATAAGTTGTTACTTCATGTAAGGTTACACTTAGTTTAGGTAGTACAAGCCATTTATTAAATAAAAATATGATGGTTGTAAATAACTGAATAATACCTGAATTAGAAAACCAAAGAATTGTTTGAGTCTGCTCTTGCCTAGCACAGTACTGGACACCTGGTAGATATTAAGTAAATTTTAAATGTATGAATGCATTAGGTCATTAAAGCAATCAAAACCTCATGTTTAAAATATCTCTATTTTAAGATAGTGTCTTCATTTGTGGAAAAGCCCCTTACTGTTTATATTATTGTCTTATCAAGAAATAGCTATAGTTCTACTCCTGAATCTTTAAATGTACCCATCTGTTATCTATGAATAACGGCTCCTTCTCTGCCTTTCAGTCGTCAGTTAATTGGCAATATTTTCTGAACTATTAAATACATAAGTATGTGTAATTTGGTTTGTTAAAATTATATTGGCATTTTAGATTTCCGAGTCTTATTTTTTGTAGTTTATATCATTTATTTTAGTTTTTTTAATTAAATGAAATTTTATTTGAGACAGAGTCTCCCTCTGTCACCTAGGCTGGAGTGCAATGACAGAAACATGGCTCACTGCAACCTCCACTTCCCAAGCTGAAGCAATCCTCCCACCTCAACCTCTCAAGTAGCTGGGACTACAGGAATACACCATCACACCTAGATAATTTTTATATTGTCTATAGAGATGGGGTTTCTCCATTTGGCCCAAGCTGGACTATAACTCCTGAGCTCCAACTCCTGGCCTTCTAACATGCTGGGATTACAGGCATGAGCCACTGCACCCAGCCTAAATTTTATTTTTAATTGACAAATAATAATTGTATATATTCATAGGATACAATGTGACATATTTATATATGTTTATAATGTTGGATGATTTAATTAAGCTAATTAACAAATTCATTAACTTATATACTTAATTTTTAGTGAAAACATTTAAAATCTATTATTTTAGCAATTTCGAAATCTACATTATCACTTTTTCTAGTCACCATGCTGCATAATAGATCACTAAATCTTACTTCCCCTGTCTGACTGAAACTTTATACCTTTTGATCAACATCTCCCTTTTCCCTGTCCATCACCCTTCCCCGCTTCTGATAACAATTTTCTAGTCTGCATTCCTATGACTTCTACTTTTTCTAATTCTCTATATAGCTGAGATCACTCAGTATTTGTCTTTCTATGCCTGGCTAATAGTCTTCTTAAAAAATGTTACTTCCAGTTGTGATTTCTTTTTTGAAAGAGCAGAATGAGATCAAATTCCATGCTAGATAATATTGACTTTCACCTACTCATTACTTTAAAATAAAATAATGCATATTAGTCCAGATCTTAAAGCTTACCACTATTTGTATGACTTTTTTCTGAAAAATAGAAATGACATGTATATGTTATAGGATCCACTGAAAATAAAGAAAAATATAAAGAGGGGATTAAGTTTATGTGACATATCTAAATCAAATTGAAATTGTTTTGTTTCTTTAAATGAATTCAAATGTATGTTCTCTGCTTTTGGAGAATTGTGGAGGTTTCATAAATACTGCATTATAAGATTTTACACAAATATCTACATTTTTTCATTCAGTAGTAGTAATTATGACTAGACACTTTTTAGAAAAGGAGATAGGTGTAATAAGATGTAGCTAATATTATTGGATAAAATATAGCTACTTGGTTTGACTTTTATACTAGCATTAATTTAAGCCTATTGCCACCAGCCCCAGTTAGAATAATGGGAAGAGAATGTGATACAAGGGGTCTTCAAAAAGTTCATGGAAAATGCATATTAGAAAAAACTATGCATACTTTAAACATTTTTATACCTAAATAAACTCATACTTACTTGTTATAGTATATCCGAACAGAATATAGTTTGAGACACTAAAAAGAATAAGACATCAACTTGAAGAGAGTTCCTGTCAGAACAAATTGAATTCTGCTAAAATTAAAGCAAGAACAAACATCGAATTTATGGTGAAGACTAGTGGAATAATGTGAAATCATTTATGTCTTTAAAAAGCTTTTGGGGAAAATGTTCTAAAGAAATAAGCACTTTACAAATGGGTAACTCATTTTAGAAAGGATAAGATGATGTTGAAGATGAATCCCACAGTGGCAGATCATCCACAACTATTTCTTTAAAAATATAATTTTGTTAGTGTTAGGTAGTTAGATAGATATTAGAAGCTGGGAGTGGGTAAGGAAAGAGAACAGAAAAGTTATCACCAAGACAGCCCATGGCTCACCTAAGTTCAGCCCCAGAACTTCCCTAACTCTATCCATCCTAAAGGATGGAGATTGTGATAAAATCTGTGGCCAACATATCCTGGAGAAGGAGAAACTAGGGCACAGGTGGAAATCCCCCAACCTAGATCTGTATCCTCAAGTTCGTCCCAAGCTCATTTTACCATCATTATAATAAAATTTACATGTGGCTTTACCATCCCCCACCCTCCAAGTTGGCTTTTCTTAACAAATTATATGTAAAAATATGCACACTTTAATTTTAGCTATATGTCCATAAACTGCCAATCAAATGACTTCATCTTATCACTCACACATAGCCCAAACCTCAACTCCTCCCCACAAAACCTCCATGAAAGTCCTCCAAGTTTTGTAAAGAGGGGCTGATTTCACTTCACAGAAATCAGTCTGCTCTCCCTCTGAGAGTATATTACAGTGCTGCAATAAACTCTGCTTTGAACTTGCATTTTGGTGTTAGTTTGCAATTCTTTGTTCACTATCACAAGAACTGAGATTGCTGGTTCAATGCTCCTGTTCTGTTGATGTTCTCAGTTGAAGAATACATCTCAACTCAGAATTCCTGGTAACATCAGTATTCTAACTGAAGAGGACTAATAATTAATAGCAGAAAAAAATAGCCAACATCATAGACATCTCAACACAATTCTGACTGAAAAATTAAAGGTGAACTAAATTTCCATTGAATGGGTGCCAGAATCATTGTGCCCAGGCAAGCTACAGGCAACAGTAGAGCTTTTAATGGAAATTTTAAACAAATGGGATCAACATCCTGAGAATTTACTCCAAGAATCACAACAGGAGATGAAACATAGTTTTACTGGTACAATCCTGAAGACAAAGCACAATCAAAGCAATGGATACAAAGCACTCCAGTTGAAGCAAAAACACATCTGCCAAGACCAAAGGTCATGGCAATGGTATTTGGAATGTTCAAGGCATTTTGATTGTTGACTTTCTAGATGGTCAAAGAACAATAACATCTGCTTATTGTAAGTGTGCTTTGAGAAATTTAGCCAAATCTTTAGCAAAAACAAACAACAACAAAAGAAAACCAAAAACCAAAAACCAAAAGAAACAATCAACAACAAAAAACAAACAAACAAAAAAGAAACCCTGAGGAAACCTTCATCAGAGAATCCTTACAATGCTCCGTCTCAGTCCTATCATCCAATAAGGGCAATTTTGCAAGAGTTTTGATGGGAAATCATTAGACATACAGTTTACAGTCCTGATTTGGCACCTTCTGGCTACTGCTTTGTTTCTTAATCTTAAAAAAATCTTTAACGAGCACTCGTTTTTCTTCCATCAATAATGTAAAAAAGATATCGTTGATGTGGTTACATTCTCAGGACCCTCAGTTCTTTAGGGATAGAATAAATGTCTGGTATCATTGTTTATAAAAGTATCTTGAATTTGATGAAGCTTATGTTGAGAAATGAAGTTTATTATTATTATTATTATTATTATTATTATTAGTTTTTATCTTTCCATTCCATTATTTCAGGAGCTTTTGGAAGTCCCCTCCTAGATATTGCTGTGGTCAAAATTTCTAGAAAAAAAATACTTGCAAATTTCCCATATATTGTTTTGGCACTTAAAATTCTTTACTTAAAAAGAGAAAAACAGACGATAAGTGTTATGTGGAAAAATTGGAACTCTTGGGCATTGCTGGTAGGAATATAAAGTGGTAAAGCTATGGCAAAAGACAATATGATGATTCCTCAAAAAAATTAAACATAGAATTACCATGTAATCCAGCAATACCACTTCTAGGCATATTCCCCAAATAATTCAAAGTAAGGACTTGAACAGATGCTTGAGCACTAATGTTTATAACAGCATTATATACAATAACCAAAAGGTGAGCATTACCCAAATATCCATTGATGAATAAAACAATAAAAAATGGAGTACACACACACATATATGAACATGCATACCACATTTTATTGTGCTTCACTTTACTATACTTCACAGAAGCTGTCTTTTTTAACAAATGCAAGGTCTGTGGCAATCCTGTGTTAACCAAGAGTATTAGCCCAATTACTCCAAAAGCATATGCTCACTTCTCTCTATGTCACATTTTGGTAACTCTTGTAATATTTAAGTGTTTTAATTATTATTATATTTGTTATGGTGATCTTTAATCAGTGATCTTTGATGTCACTATTGTAATTGTTTTGGGATGACATGAACCATACTCATATAAGATGGCAAACTTAATCCATAAGTCATGTGTGTTCTCACTGCTCCACCGACAGGCTGTTTCCTCATCTCCCCTCCTCTCCTTTGGACCTCCTATTCCTGGGGATATAACAATATTGAAATTAGGCCAATTAATAATCCTACAATGTCCTCTAAGGGTTCAAATGAAAAGCAGAGTTGCACTTCTCTCATTTGTAATCAAAAGCTAGAAATGATTAAGCTTATTGAAGAAGGCATATTGAAAGCTGACATAGGTTGAATGCTGGGTCTCTTTATCAAACACTTAGCCAAGGTGTTAGTGTAAAAAAAAAAAAATTATTGAAGAAAATTAAAAGTTCTCCTACAATGAACACGTGAATGACAAAAAAGCATAAAAAGCCTATTGCTGATAACAAGAAAGTTTTACATTGAAGATCAATCAGCCACAACATTCCCTTAAACAAAAGCCCAATCTAGAGCAAGGCCATGACTCGCTTCTATTCTATGAAGACTGAGAGAGAGAAGGAATCTGCAGAGGAAAAGTCAGCAGCTAGCAGAGGTTGGTTCATTAGAAACCATCTACATAACACAAAATTGCAAGGTGAAGTAGAAAGTGATAATGTAGAAGCACAGCAAGTAATCCAGGAGATCTAGTTAAGATCACTGATAGACTACATTAAACAACACATTTTCAATGTAGCATAAGGAACCTTCTATTGCCTTTTATTGGATAAAGATAAAAAGCCCTAGGACTTTCATAGTTAAGAGAGTAAAAGTCAAAATCTGGCTCTAAAGCTTTCAGTGACAGGCTGCCTCTCTTGTTAGAGGCTGAAGCACTTGGTAACCTTAAGTTGAAGCCAATGCACATTTCCCATTCTGAAAATCCTAGAGCCACGAAGAATTATGGTAAATCTGCTTTGCCTGTGCTCTGTGTATGGAAGAACAAATCCTGGAAGACAGCACAACTTTTTATAGCATGGTTTAATAAATTTTAAGTCCAGGATATTTTTTGTACTCAGAAAAAGAGATTTATTTCATACTATTTCTGCTCATTGGCAGCATATTTGGTTATCCTGGTTCTCTGGTAGATCTCTACAAGATTAATGCCATTTGATGCCCACTAACACAAACATTCATTCTGCAGCTCATGGATCAAAAAGTAATTTGAACTTTCAAGTCTTATTATTGAAGTAATACATTTTATAAGGTTAGAGTTGCTACAGATAGCCATTCTTCTGATGGATTTGAGCAAGGTAAATTGAATACCTGCCAGAAAAGATTCACCATTCTAGATGCTATCAAGAACGTGTGTGATTCATAAGAGAAGACCAAAATATCTACATTAATAGGAGTTTAGAATAAATTGATTCTAACCATCATGGATGACTTTGAGCAGTTCAAGCTTTCAGTAGAGGAAGTAACTGCAGATGTGGTGGACATAGCAAGAAAATTAGAACTAGAAGTGGAGCCTGAAGATATGACTGAATTGCTGCAATCACATGATAAAATTTGAATGGATGAGGAGTGTTTTTTTTATGGATGAGCAAAGAAAGTTGTTTTTTGTTTTTTGTTTTTTTGTTTTTTTTTTTTGTTTTTCTGACATATTATCTATTCCTGGTGAAGATGCTGTGAACATTGATGAAATGACAGCAGAGGATTTGGAATATTACCTCAATTTAGTTAATAAGGCAGTGGCAGGGTTTGAAAGGGTTCATTTCATTTTAAAGGTGTTCTGCTGTGGATGAAATGTTATCAAACAGCACTTCAGTTCCATGTGGCTGGGGAAGCCTCACAATCATGGTGGAAGATAAAGAACAGTAAGTTTTGTCTTACGTGAATGGCAGCAGGCAAAAAAAGAGAGCTTGTGCAGAGAAACTCTGCCTTATAAAGCCATCAGATCTCACGAGACTTATTCACTATCATAAGAACAGCATGGGAAAGACCTCCCCACACCATGATTCAATTACCTCCCAACAGGTACCTCCCACAACATGTGGGAATTCGAGATGAGATTTGGGTGGGGGCACAGCCAAACCATATCATTCCATCTCTAGCCCCTCCCAAATCTCAGGTGCTCACATTTCAAAACAAATCATGCCTTCCCAACAGTCCCCCAAAGATTTAACTCATTTCAGCATTAACTCAAAAGTCTACAGTACAAAATCTCATCTGAGAGACATGGCAAGTCCCTTCTGCTTATGAACCTGTAAATAAAAGGCAAGTAACTTACTTCCTAGATACAACAGCCACATCGTAAAGCTGCAAAAATGATATCCTTTGACTCTGTATCTCACATCCAGGTCATGCTGAGGCAAGAGGTCACATGGTGCAAGCTGTTGGTGAATCTACCATTCTGAGATCTGGAGGACAATAGCCCTCTTCTCACACCTCCACTACGCAGTGCCTCAGTAGAGACTCTGTGTGGGGGCTCTCATCCCACATTTCCCTTCTGCACTGCCCTAGCAGAGATTCTTCATGAAAGCCCTGCCCCTACAGTACACTTCTGCCTGGATGTCCGGGTATTTCCATACATCCTCTGAAATCTAAGCAGAAGTTCCGGAACCTCAAATTTTGACTTCTGTGTACCTGAAGGCTTGACACCACATAGAAGCTGCCAAGGCTGGAGATTGCACCCTCTGAAGCCATGGCCTGAGCTGTACCTTGGCCCCTTTTAGTCATGGCTGGGGTAGCCTGGACACAGGGCACCAAGTCCCTAGAATGAATACAGCATGGGGACTCATGGTCTGACCCATAAAACCATGTTTTTCTACTAGGTCTCCAGGTGTGTGATGAGGGTGGCTGCCCGGTCTGAAGACCTCTGACATGCCCCAGAGACATTTGCCCATTGCCTTGGTGATTAACGTTAGGTTCCTAATTATTTATGCACATTTCTGCAGCCAGTTTAAATTTCTCCCCAGAAAATGGGATTTTCTTTTCTCTCACATTGTCAGGCTCCAAATTTTCCACGCTTTTATGCTCTGTTACTCTTTTAAAACTTTTAAAACTGAATGCCTTTAACAGCACCCAAATCACCTCTTGAATGCTTTGTTCCTTAAAAATTTCTTCCATCAGATACCCTAAATCATCTCTCTAAATTTCAAAGTTCCACAGATCTTTAGGGCAGGGGCAAAATGCTGCCAGTCTCTTTGCTAAAACATAACAAGAGTGACCTTTAACTCCAGTTCTCAACAAGTTCCTCATCTCCATCTGAGACCACCTCAGTCTGGACCTTATTGTTCATATAACTATTAGAATTTTTGCCAAAGCCATTCCACAAGTCTCCAGGAAGTTCCAAAATTTCCCACATTTTTCTATCTTTTTCTGAGCCCTCCAAACTGTTCCAGCCCCCACCTATTACCCAGTTCCATAGTCTCTTCCATATTTTCATGTATCTTTTCAACAACACCCCATTCTACTGGTACCAATTTATTGTATTAGTCTGTTTTCATGCTGCAGATAAAGACATACCTGAGACTGGGTAATTTACAAAAGAAAGAGGTTTAATTGGACTTATAGTTTCATGTGCCTGGGGAAGCCTCATAATCACGGTAGAAGGAAAGGAAGAGCAAGTCACTTCTTACATGCATGGTAGCAGGCAAAAAAAAAAAAAAAGAGAGAGAGCTTTTGCAGGGAAACTCGGCCTTATAAAGCTATCATGTCTCATGAGACTTATTCACTATCAAGAGAACAGCACAGGAAAGCCCTCCCCCAATGATTCAATTACCTCCCACCCAGTGCCTCCTACAGCTTATGGGAATTCAAGATGAGATATTGGTGGGGACACAGCCAAATCATCACATACACACACACACACACACACACACACACACACACACACACAAATATATTATTCAGCCTTAAAAAGAAAAAAATTCTGATAGATCCTACAACAAAAATTCAAAAACCCTTGAAAACATTATTCTAAGTGAAATAAGCCAGATACAAAATGATTGTATGATTTGTAGAATTCCACTGAAGTGAAGCACCTACAATCATCAAATTACACAGAAAAAGTAGAACAGTGCTTATTAAAAGCTGGGGGAAAGGTGGCAGGGGGATTATTGTATTATGAATCCAGAGTTTCAGTTTAGAAAGATGGAAACTTTCTTGAGATAGATAGTAGTGATGAATGCACAAAAATATGAATGAACTTACTGCCATTGAATTGTACATTCAACAATTAAAGTAACAAATGTTATATTATATATATTTTATCACAGTAAATAAATTGAGACCCCCCCAAAACACACACACACACACAAAGAAATAGCATTCTTGTCTGAATATAGTGAATATGGTAAGTATTCTTTTAAATTGAATTAACTAGGCTGCACACAACACAAACAGGCAAGAGCTCTTCAACTAAAAGAGATACTAATGTCTGAGCTTGTTTTCAATAGGAAGCAAAGAAGAATATTTAAAATATTTGAAGTTACACTAAAAATCTTATAAATTCTAATAATCAACATTTTATCTACAGCTATATCATTATTTTTCAGGACATGAAGTTAGTTAGCAAGCTAAAAATAAATTCAAAGTTTATAAATTTAGAAATATTTTTGAAGGTTGAAAAATTCAAAAACACAAATTTTTGCTATTTCTCAGTTTTCTACTTTATCTGATCTATCAATAAAGAATATTAAGCCAAAAGAGAGCTTTATATTCTTTTAATCAGTCTCAAATGTGTTTAGAAATATAACAATATCTTATCTTCTCTCTTATAGAACATTCCTCTAAGCTAGTGAGAGGCCTATTCGTATTTCCTGTTATATAGAAATAGGTGGAATGATGCCAAAAGTAGATAAGAGATATGTAATACATTTTTATAACAAAAATATATTGAAAATCAAGTCTGACCATGAAAGCAAAATGAAAATTAGATAATAAAAAGCTTTCACCTTAATATCATCCTTGTGTATCAGATAGGGCACATGCTTTATGGGAAGAACAAGAAAGATATAAGAGTGTCTACACATCTAATGGCTTGTGTAGTTAAAATAATTTACAACCTAACAAAGACCTTTGTAATATGATACGAAATACCTACATAAGCTAAAACAAATGTTACTCAATTATAATGTTTTAAAGTAAAAAATTTGATAAATCACATGAAACCTTGATACAAACAGAAGAAAATCTGACTATCAGTAGATGTGAAGGAGGAGTCATGGAGCAGACTAAGTGGGTGATCATGCAGAGAAGACCGTTGCACAGATACTTCAAGCAACATTTGGGCTGTATGCAAGATCAGCAAATAATTAAGCAATTTCTTGGCTTCTATTAGGCTTTACGCTGTACAGAAATATGCAAATTAAAGCAGGCATAAGAGAATGCCCAACTTTCTCAGGTTTTACAAATCAGGAAAAGTACCTTGGTGATTAACATCTGTAGATTTCTATTGTAAGTCAGTCATGGAAAAGAAATGGTGATGAATGCTTGAGCTTGGTCTTGATTCACTTTGAAACAGTTCATTAAGTACCAAATACAACCAATATTTTCTAATCACTTTGTAGCTGAAAACTAGTGCCTATGTAGAACGATTTAACAAAACACTAATGCAGAATTTACAGTTCAGATACCTCTTTTTCCACCACTGAAATATTTATTGAAAGAAATAAGGTCAAGGTAATAAAACTGACTAAAAATAACAGGGGCATTACCTATCCTAATTATTAGCCAGAAATCAGCATTCATAAAGTAGTACATAGTAGCTCAAAAACATTTTCTCTTTGAAAGACAGTTAAGAAGAAAACAGGATGTTAGGTTATACATAAATTTGAGAGCAATAAAATATGGGTTATTGCATCTGGGAATAAAGATTAGTTAAGTTGTTCTACATAGAATTTACCCAAAAGGATCAACCAAGAAGACAAGCACTAGAATCCTCCAGAACTATGCTGCAACTTAAGTAATTTCTGAATCTATTCAACTGAGTCAAGGAAGGAAATTGGGGAAGCAGGAATGCTGTGGGAAAGGTGGGCAGAGAAGCAGCATCATCAAACCCTCCAGTTATGCATGAAGAGGTAGGTGCTTTAGGGAGTCACATGCCTAAAAGAGTTAGTAGACTCCATTACAATTTTTAGAAACTCTAAGGAAGTGACCTACCATTCTTCATTCATCGTTTCTGGGTGAAGAGATTATGCTCTGGTGGGGATGTTGACATGTTATTGATTACGGTTGGCCTCACTGAGATAGTGGAAAGCAGAAAAAAGCAGTTCCATTTCCACTGTTTTACACATTTACCTAGAAACCTCAAGTCTCCTAAATTTTTTCTTAAAAATTTCGTCTTACTTACAAACAACTTTCACCTAACAATGTGGTTGGTTACTCAGCAGATAAAGTCAGAAAAATACATTCTGTTCCTGGCTGTATTTATTAAGTTCAAACAAGTCTACGAAATGTTGCCAAAACATGTATTGAAACAGATTAACAGGGTATTTTTTGTTTGCTTATTTGTTTTTGTTGGGGACATTGTTCTTTTTTTTGTTTTTCTTAAATTGAGTGACTAATCTTACCAGACAATCAGCCATTCACTGAAACAATCCTCTCTGTGAAAAAGAATAATCCACTTTCATCCACTGAAAAGCCGTATAAATTCTCTATGACTTAGATCCTTAAACAAAAATTGGAGAAAATGCTTCCTGCATATTTCTCAGAGGTACTCAAAATAGTAATGAGATAGTGTCTTTAGAGCACTTGGAGTTCCCCAAGGAGAGACACAATGAGATACAATATAAACTGAAATTATCACTCCATTATGATTTATCTTTTCTATATATAAACAGTTTACTGTTAGCAGTATTTTCCTTGTAGAAACCTTTTATATTACGGAAGTGCATTAGCCATGACATTTTTTGCCTACTATTTGCTCGTAAAGGGTCTAAGGCTACAAAGCATAGAATTCTCAACTGTATTAGGAGCAATCATTGTCTTCCAGGACAACTTTGCTATTTCTTAAGTGATTTATGTATGGAAGGCAGCTCAGAGAATGTGAACATGAGCTCCCACCGGGCAAGTGAAATACAATACAAGGTAACAGAAAAGCTAATTACCAGTCTCATGAAGGCAATGGTAGATGAACTCAGCCAGCATTGTGAAAAGTATACGGGCTAACACCAGACTCCCTTAGCCCTGGCCTTATGTGAAAGGAACCTAGGTCTCTCTTGCAGTGTTGGTCTTCCAGATGCAACCATATCATTAGTCAGGTGGGCTCCAGAAACAAGAGTCATACTTAACCGAAGTCTCATCTTCAGGACCCAGAATAAAATAGTGTAAATTTTATTTGAAAATTAGTGTGAAAAATAGGGTGAAAAATTTGTGGTGAACAAATCTAGCGTCCTGGTTCTGCCTTTGCAGGTCTCAGCACTGCCAATAGACAAGAAGCTCATTTACCTCCCTTCCTAGAGTATTCCAACAGCCTCCAGCTGCCACCTGGCTTGTTTTCCAGAATATGAACTCTTTTCTGCTTCAATCCCATCCAGTAAATTTCGGTCTGAGATACACACCCCCTGCCTAAATCTCGGGTCCCTGGGAGATTTAGGTTAAGGTATTATAACTCAGCAGATAAAAACACTGGTGCATAGGCCAACAGATCTGAATAACTCTTTGGCTGTATTTTACCAGCAGTGGAATCCTTAAGAAAATTGCTTCTTGAAGTCTCAGCCCCTTCCTCTCTAAAGTGAGAGAAATGATGTTTCCCTCTCCAGACTGCGGTTGGGAATAATGAAGAAAATGTACACAAAGTATTGAGCTTAGGGTCTATTGCTCAGTCTGTAACAAGTGACATTTGCTATTGTTACATAATTTGGCTTCATTCTAGCCATGACAATCACATCTTCTACCATTGCAGAACAATAATGACAATATTGTTGAATGCTTTCTAGGTACTGAGTCCTAGCATAAGTTCATTACATGTATCAACTCATTAATTCTCAAAATGCTCACATAAAAATGGATATGATAGTTTATCTCCACTTTACTGACAATGGAAGTGTGGTACAGAATGATGACATAATACCTAAGGTCACAGCAGTAAGTAGTGGAGCTAGGACTCTCAAGTAAATCTGGCTCATGACTCTGTTTGTAGCCACTGTGCTATGCTGCTTCTCTAGTCCAATTTCTTTGTAATTTTTCTCCATTGGACCTGTGGGCTTTTCTTTCTTTTTTTGAAATTTCCTCACTTCCAATCTCCGGTTTTCTATAACTTACTCACTTTTCAAGGCACACTTCAAGATAGCGTCTTTTTTTGTTGTTGTTGTTGTTGTTGTTTTGGTTTTGTTTTGCTTTTTCAGAAAATTCGTCTGCAGTATTCCAGTTCTCATTATTTTTTCTGAACACCTGTAGACTTGTGTTCCATAATGTAGCACTTATTCATTGCATCAAACTGTGTGTGCATGTGTTCTCATTCCTGTTATTTTCTTTTCCCTAGGGGCCTTTCAGCACATTGAAAGCTAGGACTTCCTTATGCCTCCCATGAAGAGAGCAGTATTGGGTTTATTTCAATAAACTCTCAGTGAATAAGTGGAGATTCTTATATACATGTAATAATCACATATGTAATATCACCTTTCCTTTATGCAGTTTATATATGCTATTTCATTTGAATTTGCATTTAATTATTCATGTACAAAATTATCCAATTCGGTTTTAATGGGGTCTTAGCCTCAGATTCATGTTATCAGACTTGAATGGGAAACAGGTTGAGTACGTCTCCAGAACCCTCAAACTCAGACAAATCCTAAGTCTTCCTCAGGAAAATGAGGAGCTATGACAGGTAAAAACAATTTTTCTAATGTCTGGCCATAATATAGAATATTTAGTTATGTCTGTTTTTATTAAAGACATTTTGAGAACACAATTTCCTAAGGAGACAATTTTCTTAAGAGTCACGCATAAGTAGTTCTTACTATCAAGCAATTTCCTCTGACATTTTCCTTAAAATGTCCCATATTTTCCCCTTCATCAAATGAGTCCATGTTGCAACTTTTGGTATTGTACATTTCCTTCACCTATCTTCTATTTAGCCTTCAAATGTGGCTAGCCAGTTATGGGGTCTACCTGCCTTTCAACCAACATTGGCCCATGTTAGGCATAACTGGGTCTTTTCTTATTTAGTTTTAACAGTGCTGATGAATTGCCTATGAAGGCTGGCAATATTTTATTACTTCTCACTAATATCTTCTAAAATCAAAATAAGTTAATGTTTATATCACTTTGGCAGACTTTCTAGTTTTAAAATAAATTGTGCTAAATATAAATCCATGTTTACTTGGAGACTTCCCACAGTGTTGAAGATATTTTGATTATCTTTTAAATTAGAACAAAGCAGACTTTGATATTGGGCTTTCAAAAAACCTAATTCTCTATAAAAATGCTGCATAAAGTCAATTTGATTTTTATGTTCCCACAAATCAAAGATCTCAGATACATTAACTTCCCTTTATAAGGAGGGCAGACAAGATTCTGAAGAAGGGGAACTTAGGAAATGTGCTCCCCTGCTTCTATACAGAAAATAGAAATGAGTCAGATTAGAAGTAGATGATGTAACTTCTTCAAAAGTATAAGCTATATCCCAGTTTTACACAAAAGCTAATAAAAGAATTTCATCAACTTTGGTTGTTCAGTTCCTAAAATACAGGAAGATTGGGATAAGACTGCTTAGATGATTGTTTCTTTAGTAACAAGACATCCCCTAGATGCTTTGTAGGGATGATCTTCTCTATCTTGGTATAAAAATCACCTCATGTTTCTTAGTTATTCCTGTCATTCTGAAAAAGTATATTGTCATTTTGCTTTCTGGTTAAAATGAAAAGAAGGAATCAAATACATTCTTATTAAAAATGTTCAATGTATTCTTTAAACGTTCCCGTCTCCTCAGCATGGGCCAGTCCCAGTCTCGTAATGCTGTATTTGGAGATGTGTCTTCTCTCATAGTCATTTCACCCCCTTTATTCTTCATGATGCTATTTCTAACCCTCAGAGGTCAGAACAAGGAGAAATAGAAGATTCACAAAGTTGAGCAAAGTTTCATGGAGCTGGCTTGGTTGGCAGTTGCCTTATAGGCAGATGTGACAGATGCCCCATCTCTAGTTCCTTTTTGGGGTTCGTCTGGGGTTTCTAAGGAACATTTCCTCTAGGTCATCTTCCTTATTACCATTCCCTTACTATGGTCAATGTTTCCTTCAGAAAGCTGCTTTCTTCCACGTTGACTTCCTACTCCTTTCCTGGGTAACCTCTGTTTCAGCCATTCTCCAGGAGCAAGTCCCTTTTAGGAGGGCAAGTGGGCCACAGTCAGCTTCCAAACATAACTCTCTCATACAGCCTCTAGGATAAAGCGACCCGCAGCCACCTTTCAATTGGGATGCAGATCCTCCCTCTTCACTCTATGGTCAGGAAAACCACTCCAGTAGTCTTTTGTGTTTCAACTTCTCTTGGTGAAGACTGACACTAATCTCTGTATAACCCCCCAGCTGTTGGGAATATATATTCAGTTTCCAAGAGGTTCACTTTAAACTTCTTCCTTATTTAAGATGAAGGAGAAGTCTACACAGAATTTTACCATGAGAAATTAAAGGGAATATAATTATTCTCTGAATAATGAATTCCTCACTATTAGCCTTAAGAATCTTCTTACTCACCCAAATATATATTTTTGTCTTCATGGGCTAATGCCACCGGCACTAATTTTACAATCTCCCAGGATATAAAGCATGGATTGGTAGCTAAGAGCACATGCTCTGCAGCCCAGTGGCCTGTGTTTAAATCACAGCTTTCCCAGCAAACTGTTTAATGACCATGAGGAAGTTATTGAAACTCTCTGCCTAATATTCTAATCCATAATGGAAATAATAGTATTCTACCTCATCAAATCATTTGAGGGGTTAATACATTTAGAGGTCTTAGCAGAGTGCCTTGCATGTAATGAGCACTGAAAATGTTAGCTATTACTCATATAAGACTCTGACAACTGCTGTATTGTTCTCAATCTTGGAAGCCTTAGTCTAACTAGAAGGAGAGGAGCCCATTTTAATATCCTGTTATGTTAGGTTGTGCACATTTACTTGGGAAGTGCACATTTATTTTCATTTCTTGCTGGCTTCCCAAATGTTTTGTTGTACTTTGTGGTTTAAAGAAATGTAAATCAATGAGATTTCCTAAAACTGAGCATTAATTTTAATTGTGGACTTAATAGAAGCCATGCTGACAAGGGAAATATGATGATATATTATTCTCATCTAACAAAACAATAATATCACTTTATTGAATTACTTAAATGTTTTAATGTATTGAATATATAAGGTGGATCTCTTTCCATAATGATCCATGCATAGAGGAGGGAGCACTGAAGGTAAAAAAAAAAAGTTCTCAAATGATATCCTGAATTTATCTCAAGATTAATACTCAAGAATTATTCAACTTAGGGGTTATCAAACTTTAGCAGGTGTAAGAAATACCTAATTAGGGCAGAGCAAGATGGCCGAATAGGAACGGCTCCAGTCTCCAACTCCCAGCGCCAGAGACACAGAAGACAGGTGATTTCTGCATTTTCAACTGAGTACTGGGTTTATCTCACTAGGGAGTGCCTGACAATCAGTGCTGGTCAGCTGCTGCAGCCAGACCAGCCAGAGCTGAAGCAGGGCAAGGCATGGCCTCACCTGGGAAGCACAAGGGGGAAGGGAATCCCTTTTCCTAGCCAGGGGAACTGAGACACACAACACCTGGAAAATCGGGTAACTCCCACCCCAATACTGCGCTCTGCCAAGGATCTTAGCAAACGGGCACACCAGGAGACTATATCCCACACCTGGCCAGGAGGGTCCTACGCCCACGGAGCCTCCCTCATTGCTAGCACAGCAGTCTGCGATCTCACGGCAAGGCAGCAGCGAGGCTGGGGGAGGGGCACCCGCCATTGCTGAGGCTTAAGTAGATAAACAAAGTGGCTGGGAAGCTCGAACTGGGTGGAGCTCACAGCAGCTCAAGGAGTCCTGCCTGTCTCTGTAGACTCCACCTCTGGGGACAGGGCACAGCTAAACAACAACAACAACAACAAAAAGCAGCTGAAACCTCTGCAGACGCAAACGACTCTGACAGCTTTGAAGTGAGCAGTGGATCTCCCAACATGGAGGTTGAGATTTCAGAATGGACAGACTACCTACTCAAGTGGGTCCCTGACCCCTGAGTAGCCTAACTGGGAGACATCCCCCACTAGGGGCAGTCTGACACCCCACACCACACACGGTGGAGTACACCCCTGAAAGGAAGCTTCCATAGCAAGAATCAGACAGGTACACTCGCTGTTCAGCAATATTCTATCTTTTACAGCCTCTGCTGCTGATACTCAGGCAAACAGGGTCTGGAGTGGACCTCAAGCAATCTCCAACAGACCTACAGCTGAGGGTCCTGATGGTTAGAAGGAAAACTAACAAACAGGAAGGACACCCACACCAAAACTCCATCAGTACATCACCATCATCAAAGACCAGAGGCAGATAAAATCACAAAGATGAGGAAAAAGCAGGGCAGAAAAGCTGGAAATTCAAAAAATAAGAGTGCATCGCCCCCTGCAAAGAAACACAGCTCATCGCCAGCAACGGATCAAAGCTGGATGGAGAATGACTTTGATGAGATGAGAGAAGAAGGCTCCAGTCCATCAAACTTCTCAGAGCTAAAGGAGGAATTACGTACCCAGCACAAAGAAACTAAAAATCTTGAAAAAAAAGTGGAAGAATTGATAACTAGAATAATTAATGCAGAGAAGGCCATAAACGAATGGACAGAGATGAAAACCATGACACGAGAAATACGTGACAAATGCACAAGCTTCAGTAACCGACTCAATCAACTGGAAGAAACAGCATCAGCGATTGATGATCAAGTGAATGAAATGAAGTGAGAAGAGAAACCTAAAGAAAAAAGAAGAAAAAGAAATGAACAAAGCCTGCAAGAAGTATGGGATTATGTAAAAAGACAAAATCTATGTCTGATTGAGGTACTTGAAAGTGAGGGAAAAAATGGAACCAAGTTGGAAAACACTCTTCAGGATATCATCCAGGAGAACTTCCCCAACCTAGTAGTGCAGGCCAACATTCAAATTCAGGAAATACAGAGAACACCACAAAGATACTCCTCGAGAAGAGCAACTCTAAGACACATAATTGCCAGATTCACCAAAGTTGAAATGAAGGAAAAAATCTTAAGGGCAGCCAGAGAGAAAGGTCGGGTTACCCACAAAGGGAAGCCCATCAGACTAACAGCAGATCTCTTGGCAGAAACTCTACAAGCCAGAAGAGAGTGGGGGCCAATATTCAACATTCTTAAAGAAAAGAATTTTCAACCCAGAATTTCATATCCAGCCAAACTAAGTTTCATAAGTGAAGGAGAAATAAAATCCTTTACAGATAAGCATATGCTTAGACATTTTGTCACCACCAGGCCTGCCTTACAAGAGACCCTGAAGGAAGCACTAAACATGGAAAGGAATAACCGGTACCAGCCATTGCAAAAACATGCCAAAATGTAAAGACCATCGAGGCTAGGAAGAAATTGCATCAACTAACGAGCAAAATAACCAGTTAATATCATAATGGCAGGATCAAGTTCACACATAACAATCTTAACCTTAAATGTAAATGGACTAAATACTCCAATTAAAAGACACAGACTGGCAAACTAGATAAAGAGTCAAGACCCATCAGTTTGCTGTATTCAGGAGACCCATCTCACAGGCAGAGACATACATAGACTCAAAATAAAGGGATGGAGGAAGGTCTACCAAGCAAATGGAGAACAAAAAAAGCAGGGGTTGCAATACTAGTCTCTGATAAAACAGACTTTAAACCATCAAAGATCAAAAGAGACAAAGAAGGCCATTACATAATGGTAAAGGGATCAATTCAACAGGAAGAGCTAATTATCCTAAATATATATGCACCCAATACAGGAGCACCCAGATTCATAAAGCAAGTCCTTAAAGACTTACAAAGAGACTTAGACTCCCATACAATAATCATGGCAGACTTCAACACTCCACTGTCAACATTAGACAGATCAACGAGACAGAAAGTTAACAAGGATATCCAGGAATTGAACTCAGCTCTCTAGCAAGCAGACCTAATAGACATCTACAGAACTCTCCACCACAAATCAACAGAATATACATTCTACTCAGCACCACATCACACTTATTCCAAAGTTGACCATGTAATTGGAAGTAAAGCACTCCTCAGCAAATGTACAAGAAAAGAAATTATAACAAACTGTCTCTCAGACCACAGTGCAATCAAACTAGAACTCAGGACTAAGAAACTCAGTCAAAACCGCTCAACTATATGGAAACTGAATAACTGCTCTTAAATGACTACTGGGTACATAATGAAATGAAGGCAGAAATAAAGATGTTCTTTGAAACTAACGAGAACAAAGATACAACATACCAGAATCTCCGGGACACATTTAAAGCAGTGTGTAGAGGGAAATTTATAGCACTAAATGCACACAAGAGAAGGCTAGAAAGATCTAAAATTGACACTCTACTATCACAATTAAAAGAACTAGAGATGCAAGAGCAAACACATTCAAAAGCTAGCAGAAGGCAAGAAATAACTAAGATCAGAGCAGAACTGAAGGAGATAGAGATACAAAAAACTCTACAAAAAATCAATGAATCCAGGAGTTGGTTTTTTGAAAAGATCAACAAAATTGATAGACTGCTAGCAAGAGTAATAAACAAGAAAAGAGAGAAGAATCAAATAGACACAATAAAAAATGATAAAGGGGTTATCACCACTGACCCCACAGAAATACAAACTACCATCAGAGAATACTATAAACACCTCTACGCAAATAAACTAGAAAACCTAGAAGAAATGGATAATTTCCTGGACACTTACACTCTCCCAAGACTAAACCAGGAAGAAGCTGAATTCCTGAATAGACCAATAGCAGGCTCTGAAATTGAGGCAATAATTAATAGCCTACCAACGAAAAAAAGTCCAGGACCAGATGGATTCACAGCTGAATTCTACCAGAGGTACAAGGAGGAGCTGGTACCATTCCTCCTGAAGCTATTCCAATCAATAGAAAAAGAGGGAATCCTCCCTAACTCATTTTATAAGGCCAACATCATCCTAATACCAAAGCCTGGCAGAGACACAACAAAAAAAAGAGAATTTTAGACCAATATCCCTGATGAACATCGATGCAAAAATCCTCAATAAAATACTGGCAAACTGGATCCAGCAGCACATCAAAAAGCTTATCCACCATGATCAAGTAGGCTTCATCCCTGGGATGCAAGGCTGGTTCAACATACGTGAGTCAATAAATGTAATCCAGCATATAAACAGAACGAAAGACAAAAACCACATGATTATCTCAATAGATGCAGAAAAGGCCTTTGACAAAATTCAACAGCCCTTCATGCTAAAAATACTCAATAAATTCGGTATTGATGGAACATATCTCAAAATAATAAGAGCTATTTATGACAAACCAACAGGCAATATCATATTGAATGGGCAAAAACTGGAAAAATTCCCTTTGAAAACTGGCACAAGACAGGGATGCCCTCTCTCTCCACTCCTATTCAACATAGTGTTGGAAGTTCTGGCTAGGGCAATCAGGCAAGAGAAAGAAATCAAGGGGATTCAGTTAGGAAAAGAAAAAGTCAAATTGTTTCTGTTTGCAGATGACATGATTGTATATTTAGAAAACCCCATTGTCTCAGCCCAAAATCTCCTTAAGCTGATAAACAACTTCAGCAAAGTCTCAGGATACAAAATTAATGTGCAAAAATCACAAGCATTCTTATACACCAGTAACAGACAAACAGAGAGCCAAATCATGAATGAACTTCCATTCACAATTGCTTCAAAGAGAATAAAATACCTAGGAATCCAACTTACTAGGGATATAAAGGACGTCTTTAGGGAGAACTACAAACCACTGCTCAGTGAAATAAAAGAGGACACAAACAAATGGAAGAACATACCATGCTCATAGATAGGAAGAATCAATATCATGAAAATGGCCATACTGCCCAAGGTAATTTATAGATTCAATGCCATCCCCATCAAGCTACCAATGAGTTTCTTCACAGAATGGGAAAAAAACTGCTTTAAAGTTCATATGGAACCGAGAAAGAGCCTGCATTGCCAAGACAATCCTAAGTCAAAAGAACAAAGCTGGAGGCATCACGCTATCTGACTACAAACTATACTACAAGGCTACAGTAACCAAAACAGCATGGTACTGGTACCAAAACAGAGATATAGACCAATGGAACAGAACAGAGTCCTCAGAAATAATACCACACATCTACAGCCATCTGATCTTTGACAAACCTGAGAAAAACAAGAAATGGGGAAAGGATTCCCTATTTAATAAATAGTGCTGGGAAAATTGGCTAGCCATAAGTAGAAAGCTGAAACTGGATCCTTTCCTTACTCCGTATATGAAAATTAATTCAAGATGGATTAGAGACTTAAATGTTAGACCTAATACCATAAAAACCCTAGAAGAAAACCTAGGTAACACCATTCAGGACATAGGCATGGGCAAGGACTTCATGTCTAAAACACCAAAAGTAACGGCAACAAAAAATTGACAAATGGGATCTAATTAAACTAAAGAGCTTCTGCACAGCAAAAGAAACTGCCATCAGAGTGAACAGGCAACCTACAGAATGGGAGAAAATTTTTGCAATCTACTCATTTGACAAAGGGCTAATATCCAGAACCTACAAAGAACTCAAACAAATTTACAAGAAAAAAACAACCCCATTGAAAAGTGGGCAAAGGATATAAACAGACATTTCTCAAAAGAAGACATTCATACAGCCAACAGACACATGAAAAAATGCTCATCATCACTGGCCATCAGAGAAATGTAAATCAAAACCACAATGAGATACTATCTCACACCAGTTAGAATGGCAATCATTAAAAAGTCAGGAAACAACAGGTGCTGGAGAGGATGTGGAGAAATAGGAACACTTTTACACTGTTGGTGGGATTGTAAACTAGTTCAACCATTATGGAAAACAGTATGGCGATTCCTCAAGGATCTAGAACTAGATGTACCATATGACCCAGCCATCCCATTACTGGGCATATACCCAAAGGATTATCAATCATGCTGCTATAAAGACACATGCACATGTATGTTTATTGTGGCACTATTCACAATAGCAAAGACTTGGAATCAACCCAAATGTCCACCAGTGACAGACTGGATTAAGGAAATGTGGCACATATACACCATGGAATACTATGCAGCCATAAAAAAGGATGAGTTCATGTCCTTTGCAGGGACATGGATGAAGCTGGAAACCATCATTCTCAGCAAACTATCGCAAGAACAGAAAACCAAACACCGCATGTTCTCACTCATAGGTGGGAACTGAACAATGAGATCACTTGGACTCGGGAAGGGGAACATCACACACCGGGGCCTATCACGGGGAGGGGTGAGGGGGGAGGGATTGCATTGGGAGTTATACCTGATGTAAATGACGAGTTGATGGGTGCTGACGAGTTGATGAGTGCAGCACGCCAAATGACACAGGTATACATATGTAACAAACCTGCACGTTATCCACATATACCCTAGAACTTAAAGTATAATAAAAAAAAAGTAATAATAAAAAAATAAATAAAAAATAAAAAAATAAAAAAAGATAAACTATGAAATTCATAGATCAACCACATGTTTTATTCATATTACTTAGCATACTTCAGATGAAGTTTCAAAATTCTACATTTTTTATGTCTTGTTAAAAAACCATACTATCTTGAATAATAATGAAATAAAATAAATTGAATTAAAAAAAAAAAGAAAGAAATACCTAATTATTAAATACAGGCTCTAGGCCTATCCCTGGAAATAACAGGGATACAGAGGAAATAGGAATCTATTGTGGAGCAGTCACCACAATGAATTCTGCTGTAAGGAGGGCTAAGACCACACTCTCAGAAACACTCAACCAAATGTGAACGCAACTGCTTTCACCCTGGCATGAGGCACTTAGCCACAGACAGGATACAACTAGGGTCTCATTTTACGTGTATCAGGGTCTCTTTTACAGAGCTGGTTCTTACTCCCTTAGGGATTCCTGTCATTTTCAGAATAAAAAGAGTATTTAATTTTTAATCAAATGCAATAGTAGTGATTTAGTTACACAGAGAAGTAAAAAAAGAAACAGAGAAATGAGAAAATATGTTAAACTAGTTATGTGTTAATATCCGTGAGAAAAATATGAGTAAATTAACATGAAAAAGAGAACAAATAGAAATTAACATATTTCACACACAGCAAAAGAATGGCTGATAAACATAAAAAGATGTTCAACCTCATTATTAATAAAATAAATGCAGACTGAGCTAATAAGGTTTCACATTTTATGCATCTGACTGGGAAAGGAAAAAACATGCTTGTTAATACTTTCATGGTGATAAAAGGATGGGCTAAAGGCCATTCTCGTATACTTTTCAACTTCATGTATTTATTTTAAATTGACACATAAAATTGTATATAACTTATTGTGTACAATATTATGTTTTAAAGTATACATTGTGAAATGGTTAAATCTAGCTTTCACTGGCGAGAAATTGCTAGGATTTCTTAATGAAGATCTAGCAATATGTATACAATTTTATATGTGTCCAATTTTAATATTGCTTAACAACTACATGTCTCGGACTTTAACCCAAATAAATAATTGTCTAAAGTACAAAGATGTTAGTTTAACAATGTTCACCAATTAGGTTTTATACTAAAACAAATCAAAACATTCAAATGCCCAACAACAGGAATTTATTAAAAATTTCACTATTAGAATAGACTTGTATATACATAATAAATTCTATGCTGCATAATTATGATGTTCACAAAAATACCTACAAAAGTACTTCAGTGCCAAACAAGTTATAAAATATTATGCATAGTATTATTTGATTTTTCTAAAGTAAAACTGATCAAAAATGGTAGAAAAAAATCCTGAGGTTTTTAAATCAAAATAATAATTATATATACTTGCAGATAAAAATGGATTTTAAATAATGTTTCACTTTTTTATTGTCTGAATTTATCATCAGAAAGTATTAGGTTGGTGCAAAAGTAATTGCTGTTTTGCCATTACTTAATGGCAAACCTAATACCATCATGTTTATTTTGAAAAATATAAAATATATGAATTATATTTAAGACAGATTTATATGTGAATTGTGTGAACCTCAAAATATTTTATTCAGTAACATGACACTATGGCCTTCCTATGGGACTAAAAAGAACTATATGTTATCTGCGCTTACATTTTTCTTTTCTTAACTACTTCCTTAGAGATCCAGCTGTGGTAGAAACATCTAGGAATTTATATAAAAATCAAAATTGAGTGCAAAGACATACTCTGACCTGTACTTTTGAAAGTACTATATAACTTTTGCAAGAAAAAAACATTCTGATCATTGAGGCACTTTCAGTATCTTTTCTTTACTGCTTCAGAGATTTTTCACTTAAGATAACTCTACCTTGAACAACACAATAACGTTAAAAAAAAAAACTGTTTTGGGATTTGTCCTCTTCCAATGTTATAAGAAGAAAAATAGTTGAAAAACAGACCAAAAACAAACAAAAAGTACTCATTTCAATTCTTTTTGTATTCATATATTCTTAAAGAGCTGATTTCTGAATTTTTAGAAATATCTCGAACATCCGTATCAATATTTATTTTTCTCCTCTAGTGTTTTCCCAAAATGAATTATGTTTTAAAGTAAACATATTCTTTGACACAATCTCTATTTGAGCCAGCGGATGTTTTGTCTTTGGCTAATTTATAAGCTGTTCTGTTTTCCAGAAATGATCAAGTACAGTTGGGAGTCATGATCATTATCATTATTAAAGTTCTTTGTCTTTGTAGGCTGCTTTGCAATTTACAAAAGATTTTCACATACACTGCATTATTTTCATTTTTGTTTTCTGACATCTCTGTGAGGTAGACAGAGCAGGTATCATTTCCCTGTGAGAAATCTGAGTTGCAAAAGGTAAATCTATCTGTGTGAGATATATTTATCATGTTACTATCTCAGTACACTAATGATGCTTTTATGGCCTACAAATCTTCATGTGGATCACATAGTGTATGATTTAAAGAAGAAAAATAGCTTAGCTTCAGAAAAGGTTGATAAATAAAGAATCTCCTTACTCTGAATCTGCAGAAAGATGTGAATTAGTGGAGTCTCATGTGTTATGGGGGCCACACACACACACAAAAATACTGTAATGCAAAAATCTGCAGAAAGCAGAAGAAAATTTTCCAATAATGAGATGTAAAATTCTAGTACTTCTTTTTCAATAATTAATGATATTCTCCTGATGGATATTCTAAGTTTTTGACATGAAGAATTTCCAAAGTATATTATTTGTAAGACAGTAGAGATTATTAATAAAGCAGAAACTCAACAATCTCTGTAGGAATTACTTTGTCTATCAACTGGAGACTGATTTTAACCCAAAATATTGTTAGCTTCACTTCCCAGTAGTCTCAAGACTGTGTAATTCAATATTTCTCAAAGTATATCCCATGGCCATGGTTTACTCAGCTATCAAGAAGTTCCCCCTAAAGAGAGATTTGAGAAATACCTTTCTTCAAAAAATATATTGGGAAAAGCCAGTATATGGCACTGTTATCTTTGATATTCATAAGGAAAATTATTGTATTATAGACAAATACGTTAAAAAACCTGAAATGTCAAATTATTCAATTCCCTCCAAGAAATTCATTTTCTTAAAAACAAAATCTATTAACATTTCATGAAACCAGAATACTAATATGTTAGTCAAGTCATTTTTGGCCAGAAACTCAAACCAGTTGAATTGCCATGGACAATCTGAAGATATTGATTTATAATACATCACTGATGCATCTGTGATATATCTGATCATTAGAGGGAATCTTGGCACATGCAGAGTAATGTGCTTGCCATCATAATATAACTTCTTGAGTGCTCCACAGTTTTGAGCATGTAGCTGACATGCATTGAAATATATATCCAGCATAAAATGCATTTTATGTAATCATAAATACTATGTATTATTCATTTTTAATTATTTTAGATTATTGGAGTTTCAACATGGCCCTCTAAAATTTGCAGTTAGTTGCAGTCACTTGAACTAACAAAGCACAGACAGGCCACTGTTGTTGTTTACTCATTCTGTTCTGTACCAAACACACTACGATACTGAAGGAAAAAGTAGCACCCATTACACTGGAAATAATAAAATCTTACTTTTTAAGCATTCAAAGAACAATTTACTCAATTTTTAAATTTTATTTTTTAAGCCAAGAAAATTTAAACTGAAACCCATGGCCTGGTTTCTTCCTTTTTTAATGGAATGCTTATGAATGGACAATAGTAATCAATTATGGCTAAGACTGTTAGAATTTTTTTAATGAAAGCAAAAATTGGTAGAAATTGGTTTCTTTGAGATATAAGATTAAGAAAAATAATAAAAATAAGAAGTTTGAAAGCTAGTCCAGGTATAAATTATTTTGATCATTTTACATATATCTAACACATATAGATATATAGTATATACATATTCATATCAATATCTACATGATAGAGTATATTCGTGAAACCATTTCAGAAAATGGACTACTTCTGTTCACAATAATTCTACTAATATATCCTTAAGTTTCAAAAACTTTTTTATCTATTCTCCTTGGTGCTACTTACAGCTGTGACAGCCATCTCATCATCAAAATCAGGCTGTCAGACACCCCCTTAAGCCTAAGAGATTAAGAAAAAAAGCCAAGAAGTTTCCTGGAATCTGTCATAGTGACACACCAAAATTAAATACAGCTGGATAAAACTTAAAAAAAAAAAAAAAAAAAAAGTCTCCAAAGTCCTTTTCTTCAGGAGAGTGGCAGTCAATCACAATGCTAAACATTGGTATGGGAGCAATAAAAACATAACACTATCCAGCCAGTCCTGATATTTCCTGATGGTCAAAAAGAGAATGGACTCTTGAATGAGAACAAGTCCTTCTGAGCTGAGACTACTCCCAATATTTTCATCAAGGTCTTTAAAGTCATTAAGAACTGAAAAAAAATTCTGTTAGTCACCAACAAGATCCTTTACTGCATTTGGTCATAAATAAAACCACAAGTCTCTTTTGACCTTTACCTACAACCCTTCAATTCTTTCCAAATTTACCTGCAGACAACATTGTAAAAATCATAATCACCTATTTTTGAGACAGGGTGATAGTGCTTCTCTATTTTCTCTTCATCTAAGTTTTGACAAATTGCTTCTTCTGACTAAGCCTCAATGTTCTCAGTTATAAATGAAGGGAAACTGATTTCACAGGGTTGTTATGTGGATAAATATTACATACCTGAAGTGCTCAACACATTTACTGTCTTAGAGTAATTAATGTTATTTCAAGTCCACCCCTTGCCCCAGCAAAGCACTAGGAAAACAGCCTTTGTTTCTGCAGTTGTACATATGCTTTCACTCATGGATCATCAGTATGCTTTTTCCTAAACTTTTCTCCCTTGTATCCCCATCACCATTATTAACTCTTCCGTGTAGGATAGCGTAAATGCAAAGCTAGGCTGGGCATTATTATTTATTATTTCTGGAGCAGCCTAGATGACTGGCTTTGAATCTTTTTCAAGATAAGAACAGTGGGATTTATGATGTGCTGTTTAAAGTCCAGAACTCCCTAGCTATCTGTAGTACAAGTTTGTTTACCGATGCTTTGCATCCAGCATAACCTGTTACACAGTCCAGCCTGACCAGAAGTCAGAGGGAAATGACATATCCTCCTGGTAATTTCCACTCTGAGCTCACCTGGAGCCAAGAGTTACAGCGCAGTTCACGGTGATTCCTTCTGGAGGCAAAGTCTATCCATGTGTGACTAAGGACCTGGGAGGAGTTTGCACTTGGTTGTGTTTCAGACTTCCCATGCTTGCCTGTACACTCCTTCTCTTGCCACATCGTATATTTGGGTTAAAATGAAAGTCTAATATAAATATATTCCATGGAGTCTTATAAATCTTTACAAATATTCCAAATTTCCAGGCTACTTGGATACAATTCCAACTCAACCAATTACTATCTGTATCATCTTTGGCAACTTACTCATCCTCTCTGCCTCAGTTTCCTCACCTATAAAATGGTAATAACATCAATACTTATCTCATACACTGTTAAGTAAATTATATGATAAAATATATGAGAAGCATTTAGTGCTGGAAAATTATGAGTGCTAAATGAACAATAACTATCATTATCATCATAATTATTTTAAATATTTGTGTCTTGTTCCTAACAAATAAATGTTCCTCTTAAGGGCAGGTGAAATGTCTTAGTCATCTTGCTATCCTCAGTGTCTAGCACAATGCTTTGCATAAAGCAAACTCTTTATTATGCTTTTTACATGAAATGAATAGAGCCATGGACAATTTCAAGATATTGATTTAAAGTGCATCATTGATGCATCTGTAATACATCTGAGCATTGGAGGAGGTGCATCTTCACACATGCAGAATAATTTGCTTGCCATCATAGTATATCTTCTTGAGGACTCCATAGTCTTGAGGATAGCAGACATGCATGCTCTTTATTTTAATTGATTGTCCTCTTGCCCCCTACTTGAGATCACAACTAGGTTATTCAAAATAATATCAAAATTCCCTCTACAAATATTTGCTTAGTGATCTCTACATTAAAAAAAAAAAACAAAAAAAAAAAACTGAACTTGGTCCTGGGGCTCAGAATTACTTATGTATTCTAGGAGTTTACATTTTCCTGCCCATAAGAGACGATAAAATCCACCTTTCAAGTATACTGTGACAAGTTTTACAGACACCACGGGATCATGGTGTCAGGGTTCAGTCCACAGGGTTAGGTCAGGGATAAGGTACTGTAGAGACTGGGATGACAATAGCCAGGACAGATTTGGTAGAAGGCAAATTATAAGGGAACTGGGAATGACTGGGAGGCAAACAGAACCATAAAATTCAATTTAAGAGAACTAGGATATGAAATTGGTTCAAAGTTGACTAGAGAGAGAAAACAAAGCCATGGCAAAATAATGTGAATTTGTACGAAGGTAAGATACAGCTTGCTTCAATTCATGGTGAATTGGCAGTAAAGAGAGAAAAGATGGAGAATTATTGATGGCGTGTGTCCTTTGAGGAGGTAGAACAACTTGGCATCAAATCTACACCAATAATGTTCTGCATAAGGTCTGATTAGGTGGCAAGGCACCACTTGTCTACAAGAATGTGAAAGCCATAGAAGCATGGGTCACTGGAACAATGGCAACCTCAGGACAAGGTGGTGGGAATGGACGGCCCTCAATGAAAGGAATAAAGGTTGCATTGTCTGTAGAGAAATGTTATATAATAATACCTACTAAAAGTCAGTTTGATTTTTATCTTCTTCCACTGGTAATTCTCAACAATGTTAGTAATAAAGTATTTCTAATCAAGAAAATCTTTGATGATATAAATTCTAAATCAATGCATCCCAACAAACTTTCTGCAGTAATGGGAATGTTCTATATCTATGAGGTCCTATACAGTAGTTACTAGCCACATGAGCTATGTAGCATGTGAAACATGGCTAATGTGACTGAAGGATTCAAATTTTATTTTCTTTAAGTAAGTTTTAATATTCTCGATTTTCTTTAAGTATTGACAAATTTAAGTTTAATATAAGTAGCTACATGTGGCCAATGGCTGTCATATCAGACAGGACAGTTCTAAAAAACTGCTGTGGTTACTATTGTATTTTAACTATATAAATAAATAGTTTAATATATATATTACTTTACACATACTTTAACATATAACATAATTCATGTTTACATATACATTATAAATATATAGGCTCATACATTTTAAATTAGCATATTTTTATTAATCTTCTAATAAACACTGTATAGTACATGGAAGTTAATTCAAATAACTATTACTTATACAGCTGCTATCCAACACTCACAGACCCAGCTACACAAAAATTGTCTTTAGAGTAAGTTCATAATATTTTGTAACCATCATAGTTTTTGCTGTGCATTTTGTGTCTCTCTGGTACCACCTGGTTCTGCATTTAAATAATAAATTAAAAATAAACACTAATAACACAGCAATTATCAAAATAAAGGAAGGGTTTGATTTACTTTAATTCTATACCTCTGTGTAAATCTTTAGATTCTTTATTAATTAAAAGTATAGAAATTTTCAGAAACTAAAACTAGAAACAGAAATTTCAATATTTTCATCCATTACTATAATACTTAGTTTTTGAAAAAAAAATCTATTGTAAGTCCAATACATTAATGGAATTTAAAAGTATTAACATGTTATTTTCTTTTTTTATACGTTATCATTTATTTTAGGTATTTTTCTGGCAGATTATACATAAAAGTTCAATAATTTTTTAACTGTTTGTATTACTTTTATGGCCATTATCATTATTTTGTTCCATGGCTATTAATGAAAATAATTTTGTATTATAGAGAAAAAATGTTAAAAATGAGCTTTCAAATATGCTAGGCATTTCACCATGTCAGAGACATCTTAATAACTCACAGTCTTTACAGAATATGTTTATTCCCAGGTAAAATTGTAGGAAATACATTAGTCTTATACATAGTTCCAACCCAATAGAAAGTCAAAGAGGGTTTCATGACTCCTAAACAAAGAAGCAAATAGTTGATCTAGGCAGACAGCAATGAGCTCTCTACCAATGTGCCATAAAGCCTTGAGGAGCAGAAAGCCTGCTGGTGTGGGGTGTGATACAGGCAGGGAATCACTTGGTCTACCTCTCAGGCAGTTCCTTCACCTCTCTGGATTTCACTGATCATCCTTACAAAATGGAAATAGGAGCACATTTTATGATGACTAAGTCATTTAATATATGCAAAATGTCTTGGACAGTAGGTGTCACAGAAAAGGTGGCTATATTTTTGTTGGATAAAGCAATGTAGCTTCTCAACTATCTGTCTCAGCATGTTGGTCATTAACATATTTGAACATCTACCTCTACTGAAAAGCCCACTTTTAAATAATAATCATTACTGTTACTATTATTTTCTTTTGCAAACTATTTGAAGTGTAATTAAAAAGGAGTATATTCTGCCACACAAACAAAATGGAAATTAAAAACAATAAAGCTAAAAACCAATTCATTGGATGTAAAGTGCTGATGACTAACAGTAGATTTTTAGATTTTTAATATTTTAAAAATCTTAGGTAAGTGTGTTTTCTGTTTTGTTTATTTGTTTTGTTTTTCTTTGTCTGTGTTTTAGACGGAGTTCTTGCTCTGTTGTCCAGGCTGTAGTGCAGTGGCGCGATCTCAGCTCACTGCAACCTCTGCCTCCTACGTTCAAGCAAGCAATTCTCCTGCCTCGGCCTTCTGAGTAGCTGGGATTACAGGTGAGTGTGTAAACTTCATTTTAAATAGATAAAGGTGCACCTGACAGTATCATATTACAATGGCTGATTTTCTGTTTGTGAGATCTCTTCTGTGCTTTGTAAAGAGCATTAACTGAATTTTTCTAGTAACTTTATGTCTACTCCACTAAAAAAAGTTTAGATAAAAAAAGGTGCTACACAAGTCAAAGGAACTCAACTCACTTGGAAATAAACCTTGCTAGCCATATGAGCATGCTAGATAAACAAACAAACACTATAGAAACTCATTTAAAACATGTATGTTTAAAATTATGTATTTTTAATTGATTTTTATGTCTTAGTAACTTTCCATGCCAGGATTATCAAAGAAGGCTAGTTGGTTCTGCCTGAGTTACTAGCTTGCTTGACTGAAGTAACTGGGCACAGCCAGGTGCTGTTTTATGTTCCTCATTCTAATTTTGAATTCTCTTCATTTGAATTCCCCAGACCAGACACATGCTTTTGACTTATAGAAGGAAACAGTGAATTTAGTACAGAAAAGACATACAAAAGCATATCAGAGTCAGAAGTAAGAGTCCTTTGGGTGAGTAATTTTATAATTATTGATTTACTTTGACTATGAGGAAGAACGGAGCAAAGCAAAGCAAATTAATATTTCAATATCTCACACTTCATAGGGTTATTTTTTGCTGGAAAGGTAGTTTAGTGAAGAAAGTCTTCTTGAATTTTCTAAACTGACCAAATAGAGATAAGAGGGAATAACATTTTTATCTTGAAGCTGATATTTCCCTTCCCTTGGCTTCAAATTTTAATTTAATTTTTAAAAAATAATGACGGCTGTAACTGACCTTTTGAAATGTTCTGTTGTAACTTTTCTGTCATAAAACCTAAGCCAGGCATCAATAATTTTCAGTGTCCCTAGATAAGCCTGCCATGCAGCAAGGGCAGAAAACCACCATTAATGATACTAAAGATGACAGTGGCCATTTGAGATCAGGTAGGTCAAGGGGCTAGCCCAGTGCTTAAAACATAATAAGCACTCAAAATGTTATACCCCTTTAGTCTTTCATTAAACTCAGTCTGATGATGATGAATTAACTGATACAATTGTCTCGTAAGATAAAAAAAGTGTATATGAAAAAAATCTGACTTTGACCTAGAGATGACTGGAAATGCACAATAGAATTCTCTACAGTTGAACTTTCTTCAATGTCAGATTTCTCATCATCATCACCATCATCATCGCCATTATCACTGACCTCATCTTATCTCTGTCGTCCTCTTCCAGGAGGAAACTCTAAAGTAATGAATGGAGAACGTTGGTCAGAAGACTGAAGGGACAAATTTTGCAGTTCTTAATGAGAATTTGAAGTTTTACAACTCTCCCACGAAAAAAGTTAACCTTGCTCACATTTCAGATAACAACTGAAATAATTAAAAAGTAACAAATAGCTTGTTAGTGTGCTTTGGAATGAAATTTTCAAGGTAAGGCCAAAGGAACTTAATTTAATAACATTAAAAGTATGAGAGCCGGGGGCACTTCACATTACGGCCATTTTTTTTTCTTGTGAAAAACTCATTATACCACATTGTAAAACTCAGAACAGAACATTTTGTTTTTATTTAATCTACACTGGGCACCATTTTACTGTCTGTTGAATGACATTTTCCCTGTAGTTTCTGAAAGAAGATGGATTTTGAAAGAGGTGTAGGTATTCAACTTTTAATTTCTTATGTGTAAATAGAGGGTCTCGGAACTGTGGAGATTATCTCACGAATTGATAAAGTGGCTATATTACTTAAGGTAGTGCTGCATGGAGACAGAAAAGACATAGGCAGACCTGGTACCAAATTCTGACTTAGTACTCCAAGGAGGAGATATTTAACTACTCTGAGACTTAGTTACTTTAGGTTTAAAATGGGAATATGAATAATTATGTCATAAAACAATTGTAAGATTATGAGTTTGGCATGAGTTGGTATTCAAAAAGTTTGA
This sequence comes from Chlorocebus sabaeus, assembly GCF_047675955.1. Classification (NCBI taxonomy): domain Eukaryota; kingdom Metazoa; phylum Chordata; class Mammalia; order Primates; family Cercopithecidae; genus Chlorocebus; species Chlorocebus sabaeus. The sequence continues at coordinate 63,774,662 of NC_132924.1, forward strand.
TCTTCAAAAAAAGTCAGAGTTAGTTTTCAGTTTGCATGTGAAAGAAGGTTCATCCAGTTTCCTTCTGGTCTAAGATTAGTTGTTCCTTGATTGTACTTTGCTGCTTTCAAATGTAGAAACCTTCTTACAGACACAAAATAATTCATACTATTGTATATCAGGTCTATAGAACTTTCAAAAGTCCGCTGACAAATGATACATTTTCCATCATTTTTTAACAGTAGTTGACAAAAAGACAAAGTATTCATGATCAGTCTTAAGAAAAGTTACCAAACTCAAACTGTAGAAACTCTTCTGGAATAGTTCTAAAGATTCAAAGTATGATTTTACATTTCTTTGCCAACTATGAAATAAAACAACACAATTGCAAGCCTTCAAAACTTATTTTTCAATAGTTACATAGGTAATGAGTATGATAATTTGAATAAAATTTTCTCACTGCCAAAAATAGCGTAAGTATAATACAATTACAATTTAGTCAACATAGCATCAACATTATGGCTAAAAAGCCATCACAATTTAAACCCATTCGGATGTCTCCCCATTGAGCAAATTGCTTGAAGTCATCCAACTGGGTATCATACTGGGTAATGGCTGTCTTTTGATTAGTGATTGGATATAGTCTTTCAAAAGAACAACCAGAGAGTTAATCAATTACAGTAAGTAAGCATAATAGCACAGAATGCAGGCTTTTAAAAGAATAATAGAAACTTAGAAGGAAAATTTTCTTATTGGGTAATACTGAATTTGAAAGAGACGTATGAGAATTATATTGGCCTAACTTAACCCAGTTGCTACTATAGTTTTCTCTATAAATGATGCATCGTACCTATATTAGATTCCTATGACTGCTGTAACAGTTTACCAAAACTTGGTGACTTCAAACAACAAAAATTTATTCTGTCATATGTCTGGAGGCCAAAAGTCTAAAACAGTATCACTTGGACAAAATCGAATTATCAACAGGACAATACTCCTTTTGGAAGCTCCAGTGGAGAATTTGTCACTTGCCTCTTCTAGCTTGTGATGGCTGCTAGAATTCCTCGGTTTATCATCTGGCACATCATCCAATTTTCAAAGTTAGTATCTTTAAACCTCTCTCAGTCCCATCTTCTCCTGTTGCCTTCTCTGTGTAGTCAAAACTGCCTCTTCCTCCCTCTTATAAATATACATGTGATTGCATTTAAGGTCACTCAGATAATCAGGATAACAACTCTGTCTCAAAATTCTTAATCATATCTGCAATATCTTTGCCATATAAGGTAACATTTACATGCTCTGGACAAGAGACTCTATATCTCTGGTGCCATTATTCAACTTACTATATAGCACTCTAGTGGAATCTAGGTAATTTAAAATTCTTGTAAAAAAGTATCTCCCGATAATTATGCCAAAATGTAGTTGCTAGAAGAAGGACAGATAAGGAAATATGCTGGTAAATAAAATAGAAATAAAGATTATGGGTGTATATCATTAACCTTTATGAAAATGGAGTATCTACACTACAAACCAGACTAATTGGTGAGAAAGGCTTTATAATTTTATAACTACAGCTTAATATTTGAACCTTTAAAATGGATTTTAGGTCCAATTGATTTCATTATATTTCAAAGCTATGCAAGAAGTAGTTGTAGGTTATTTACTTTCTCACAGGGTTCAGGAAGACTCAAAACATCCTGTCTGAGGTTCTAAGGGACAAATATAGAAATGGAGACCCACTCTTTCAAAGTCTTTTTATTTGGAGCAGGAAATGCAGAATACTATTATAATTGAACAACCTTGTATTTTGTGTTTTTAAGGAGTAATATGTGTTTTAATAGCCATACCTGTCATAAGTCATAAACAATTTGAACCATAGATATCACAAATGCCTTATTCAAGAATCACAGTCTTTACTTTCTGTCTCAATTTAAAATATAAAAACTGTGGCTTGGCACAGTGGCTCATGTCTGTAATCCCAGGACTCAGGGAGGCCTCGGTGGGCGGATTGCCTGAGTCCAGGAGTTCAAGACCAGCTTGGGGAACAGGGTGAAACACTGTTTTTGCTATTAAAAAAAAAAAAAAAAAATTACCCGGGTGTAGTGGCACACACCTGTAGTCCCAGATACTCAGGAGGCTGAGGTGGGAGAATCACCTGAGCCCGGGAGGTCAAAGCTGCAGTAAGCCAAGATCATGCCACTGCTCCAGTCTGGGCAACTAGAGTGAGACTCTTGTCAAAAATAAATAAATAAATAAATAAATAAATAAAAAATCCCCATTGACCTTTAAATACATGATTAATTAATGCTCACTAATAATGTTGACTTGACTTTAATGAGGCAAAATCTTGATTCTCCCTTCAGAAATTGAACATGTTTACAATAGGCTAAACACTACACAGAACTACCATTTCATACTAAAATTCATTGCACAACCTTTTAAGCTTTATTATTATTTAAATATACACAATTTCTTAATCATCTATAAGAGCAGTTTTCAAGGTGAAGTATACATGCAGAATTTCATAAGACTTTCCAAGAGGTACAGGATTGTGATATTTTTATAGAAATCAATGTTTACATCCTCAATTTCCATCCATTATCTTTCCTAAATGTATGTGCCTAAAAATACAGCTGGGCTCAATATGTCTTACTCTTCTCTACTGTATGACCCTGTCTCCTACTGTATACAATACTGGTCTAATCTCATCTATGTGTTATCTTAATAGGATGCATCTCTCTGGGGTGGGAAATCCTTCAGGACACCAAACAATGATCCAGTTCAAAATACAGTCTGTGTGAATCCTCCTGAGTATATGCTTGTTGTAGATGCTTTCCTTATTTTCCTGTTAAGGGTAAAGCTGTCATTAAAAATTAGGTCTTCTGCCTCATGTTTGGAATGTCTTGAATTCAAATATACTGTTGAGTGGATGACAGAGGTAATGGTTATTTTCATTTAAAACCCTCTTTCATTCAGGAATCTTGGCCAAGAATGCTCCTAGTGGAGAGTTCATTTCGCCAGTCATAAAATTGCTTGTCCTTGGTTCCCTCTTCTATCCCTCTATGCTCTATTATGCATTTTAAGGGAGTTAGGGCCCTGTTAACTATATTTTCCACATTCCTTGGCCCACTGACTTGTAGTTAAGTTTCTTCCATTAGAGGCAGTCACAGGAAAAAGGAAAGCAGGAAGATAGAGGAAAAAAAAAATACTTGGTTATGGTCTCTGTAAACATGTAAAGCTAAATGTTTAATAGTTTTTTTTTGTTTGTTTTTTGCAGTTCTAGCAGCTACAACACAGAACACTTATCTTAGCCTAACCACCAGTGCTCAGATCCTCTTGAAGTTCCAACACCTTCATGAATTTATCTTTCCTGGTTTCAGCACTGGCTCAACCCTCCATGATTCTAAGCATTGGTGACCCCATAGCCTACTATTCTTCCCTCAGCCTTAAGAATGACTATGCAGTTAAAATCTTGAATGTTTCTTTTTCCTCTATTCTGGTTTTTTTCAGGCCTTTTCACATCTGTGTAATCAATTACCTGCATTAAATTCTCTATGAGTGAATCCTGACTGACAAAGAGCAATGCAAAAAGAGCATCAAGAAGAAAGATTGAAACTAGCGGCACCAGGTATCATTCAAGGAGCAAATTCATATCTAAACTTAATGTCTTATTCATGCATCTATGTGAGATTTGTACAAAGTATATTGGGAGATTCAAATGTGTTGCAATGTCTGACATCTCTGCATTGTCATTATTCTCAGTAATGACAAAGAGCCGGTGAATTGCGTCATTGAACCATGGCTCAATTTCATTTGCATATTTTGCATGCTTTTAGGGAGAAGGAGTTGAAAATTTCCACACTTTATATCCAATATGTCAAAGCTAAATTTTGAAGTAAAACATATTGGAAGTAAGTTAAATATTTTCTTGAACATTTATTCAAGGTTGAGAGAGATTTTGATTAAAATTTATTAGTTAATCTACTTTTAATTAACTTTTACTAGTGTCCAATAATCAAATGATTAGTATCCAAACGATGACTAGATACTAATAATTTATATTCTTTATTTTTTTGGCTATGGTTTAAACATCAAGCTTGTTCGCTTGTTCTCATTCTTCAACCACTTCTGCTTACTTATTATTAATTGCTTGAGAGAAAAGTGTCTTGTCCAGTTTAAGCTTAATTCTTGCCCCCATCCCTGAAAGGAAATTATTTTTCATTACTTTGGGAAAATGTGTTCCCTGTTTTTTTTTTTTTGTTTTATTTGTTTTTTTTTTTTTTTTTTTTTTTTTTTTTTGGCTGGAGTGCAGTGGCACAATCTCGGCTGACTGCAACCTCCGCCTCCTTGGTTCAAGTAATTCCCGTGCCTCAGCCTCCTAAGTAGCTGGGATTACAGACACGCCACCATGTCCAGCTAATTTTTGTATTTTTAGTAGAGATGAGGTTTCGCTATGTTGGCCAGGATGGTCTCAATCTCCTGACCTCGTGATCCGCCCGCCTCGGCCTCCCAAAGTGCTGGGATTACAGGTGTGAGCCACAGCGCCTGGCTTGCTTTTTACCTTTCAATTTTGAACTAGTTATTTGCCCTCAATATATAAATAAACTCCAATTTGTCCCAGGTAAATAATGAGACTGATGGCAATGATGGTAATGATGAAAATGAGGGTGAGATGATTATAAAAGACCCTCCCTAGTCCTTTTATCATCCTCCTTTAATTATATTGCTTCCTCTCTCAAGTTAAGCATTTGTTTTATAAGAGCTATTCATAGTCATGACTCCATTATTTCATGTCCATGAAATTTGGTTTGCCCTTGCACTTTCACTCTTTATGCTATTTTTTTTCTTCTTTTATGACTTTGATTTTAGGCTCAGGGGTACGTGTGCAGGTTTATTACACGGGTAAATTGCATATCATTGAGGCTCGTTGTATGATGATCCCATCACCCAGATACAGTGAGCCAACTATCTTCATGCTATTTTAATTTGGCATACTGACAAGTTCCTTTTGGAATCATTTTCTCATGTAGCTTCCAAAACAACCTCACCTGCTGTGGATTGTTTTATTTCATTTCACCTCTGACATTTTCACTATAGTTCCTTCCAGGGCAACTTTTTCTATATAAAAATGTTAAATTTTTTTTTTTCCCAACAAATTGTCACATATTCTCTCCTACATCTATTTTCTCCATAGGCAATCAATTATATGTATGTTGAAAATTTTTAAATCTTTATGTCCAGGCCAGGCCCCTGTATTCCATATCTGATTATTCAATTGCACGGTGATTGTATCTATATGATTGCCCTGTGGCAATTCAAATTTTAAATATCTAATATATAATTTATCATCATCACTTCAAAATCTGTACCTCCCTTTATATCCAACTGAGGGTCAAGACCCACCTAGTTGTCCTAATTTGAGATGTAGAAGTAATCACTAATTCCTCTGTCTTCACTCTTCACTTAAAATAAGCACTATGCAGCCTCAATATTATGAAGATGTCAGTTCTTTCCAACTTCATCTATAGATTTAACACAATTCCAATCAAAATCCCAGCAAGTTACTCTGTGTTTATCGACAAACTGATTCTAGAGCTTGTATGAAAAGGTGAAAATCCCAAAATAGCAAACACAAAATTACATAAAAAGAAGAAAGTTGGAAGACTGATAAAACCCACTTTCAAGACTTACTATAAAGGTACAGTAATCAAGACAATGTGGTAATGGCAAAAGAACAGACGGATCAATTGAACAAAATAGAGAGCCCAGAAATAGACTCAAATAAATAGGGTCAACTTATTTTTGACAAAGGAGCAAAGGCTATTCAATGGAGAAAAGACAACCTTTTCAACAAATGGTACAGGAATAATTAGACATCCACATGTAAGAAAATGAACCTAGCCACTGACCTTTATGCCTTTCAGAAAAATTATCTCAAAATAAATCATACACCTAAATGTAATATCTAAGACTATGAAAATTTTATAAGATAGCTTAGGAGAAAATCTATGTGATCTTCAGTTTGGCAAAGAGTTTTTGTGTAGTCTGTGTATTGTAAAATATACATGACATAAAAGTTGCCATTTTAACCTTTTTTTTTTTTTTTTTTTTTGAGATAGAGTCTCACTCTGTCACCTAGACTAGAGCACAGTGGTGTGATCTCAGCTCACTGAAACCTGGGCCTCCCAGGTTCAAGTGATTCTCCTGCCTCAGCCTCCTGAATAGCTGGGACTACGGGCACACCCCACACCACCCTGCCTAATTTCCCAATTTTTGGTAGACATAGAGTTTCACCATGTTGGCCAGACTGGTGTCAAACTCCTGACTTCAAGTGATCTGCCCACCTTGACCTCCCAAAGTGCACCTAGCCCTATCTTAATTATTTTAAGAATACAGTTTGGTAGCATTAAATATATTCACATTTTTGTGTTGGCAATCAGTTTTTAGATGCAACACTAAAAGCACAATCCATGAAAGAAAAAATTAATAGGTTGGTTTTTATTAAAATGAAAAACTTCTACTCTGAGAAAGAAACTTAAAATTATGGAAAGATAAGCTACAGACTGAGAGAAAACATTTGCAAAACACATATGTGATAAGACTTTTATCTAAGCTATACAAACAATTCTTAAAATGCAACAATAAAAATACAACTAAAAAGTATGAAAAACTCTCAACAGACAACTCACTGAAGAAGACATTCATGTGGCAAATAAGCATATGAAAAGATACTCAATGTTATCTGTCATTACAGAGTTACAAATTAAAACAACAAGGCAATACCACACACCTACTAGAATGACTAGAATCCAGAACATTGACACCAAATGCTGGAGAGGTTGTGGAGCTACAAGAACTCTCAGTCGTTGCTGGTGGGAATGCAAATTGGTACCAGTCACTTTGGAAGACAGTTTGACAGTTTCTTACAAAGTGAAATAAAACCCTTAGCAAATGATTCAGCATTCATTCTTTGGTGTTTATCCAGGTGAATTTAAAAATACTTTTATACAAAAACCATTTTTTTGTATAAAAGTATTTTAATACTTTTTTTCCATACAAAAACCTTGACACAAATGTTTATAGCAGCTTTATTCATAATTGTCAAAACTTGGAAGCAACCAAGATACCCTTCAATGGTTGGAGATAAACTGTGGTGTATCCAGCCAATAGAATATTATTTAAAAATGACAAGAAATGAGCTACCAAGCCACAAAAAGACTTGGAGGAAACTTAGAATCATATTACTAAGTGAAAGAAGGCCATCTGTAAAGGCTGTATATTATATTGATTCCCACTATATGACAACCTTGAAAAAGAAAATCTATAGAAACAGTAAAAAGATCAGTGGTTGCCTGAGATTTGGGGTGGTGGTGATGGGAAGAGAGGAGAGATGAATGAAAAAATCGTAGTAGATATTTAGGGCAGGAAAACTATTCTGCACAGTACTGTGACTGTAATGGTGCACATATTATATTGTGTATTTTTCTGACTCTAAATCCCATAAAATTGAATAACACAGAGAGTAAAACATAATGTAAACCATTGACTGTAGTTAATAATGTATCAATTTTGGGTCATTAATTGTAACAAATGTACCACATTAATCCAATATGTTAATAATAGGAGAAACTCGGCCAGCATTTAAGAAAGCATATAGAACCCTCTACACTTTCTGTTCAATTTTTCTGTAAACGTAAAATTACTACGAAATATAAAGTATATTTATTTTTAAAGTCTTTGAGCTGTCACTTATATCTGTCTCCTTAACTCTGTTCATGCTGACATTCTCTTTGTCCAGAACCACATTATTCCTTTCCTACATTGCTGTGATAGCCATCTACCTAGTTAACTTGCCTTTGGTTCATTCAACTCAAACCCACATACCACATTGCTTCCAAAATGATGTTTTTAAATTGCAAATTTTACCATGGTACTTTGTGAGGACCTCCCATCAGCTCACTAGCTAACCTAGCTGGTTTTTCATGAATTTGCATTATTGAACTCCTGTAATTAATCTTCTGAATATACTATATTGCATGGCAGTTTTGTGCTATTTTATTTGCTTGGTACACCCCCTGGTGACTCACCTTTACCTATCACCCCACCTACCATTGAAAATTTTCTGAAACATTATCCTCTCCTGTCTGCACTCTCATTGTTTTCCTAAATTCTATTTTGGAATCACTGGTTTTCTCATGTGCTGCCACACCAAACTGGTGGCCTCTTCAAAGGCAAATGCTGTGTATTTTTGTCTTTTTTTTCCCCTTCAACTGCATATCCACCTTCATATTACTGGGATCGAGAACAGAGTTTGGTCCAAATAGTTATATAATGCACTAATTTCAACATATAAATAAGTTAAAGATGTATCAGGTGAGATGAATTATGCACTGTTAAGACACGTAAATTCACTGTAGGAGTAGAGTGACAAAATAAAATATTTCATCTGTCAGAAAAAAGCAAAACAAAAATTCAACTAAAAGCTAACAAAATAGAAGCTCAGAGGTGCTACTGATTTTTGAAAAAGAGAGCAGAATGATTTAAGCTATGCTTAAAGAAGATTAATTAGGCATTTTATTAAAGATGGAATGAAAGAACAATGTGATGAAGACTAATTTCCAGACTTCAGCAGTAAAGCAAAAATGTGGCAATGAGAGTCTGTGAAAGAGATGTTACCATGAAAATGAAATCAAAATGTGGAAAACTGATGAATTTCAATTATTCCTGGTAACTAGGTGCAAAGGGCTGTGTTATGGCCCAAATCTGCCTAGAAGATCAACAGCCAGCACTGGGACAATTGACAGTTTGCAGAAACCTTTGCAGAGAAAGCCATTCTCATTGGAATGACAGAGTAAATTTAAAATAAATTAACATCATGATACAAAATTTAATGTAAAGTTTGAACATTTTGGCTATTCTCATAACTCTTCAAGAGAACAAGTAGTTCTTTACTATCTCATGGTATTTTCATTATTATCTCAATATGCTGGTATAACAAATAGACAGTAAAATACATTGCAAGTGTTATGTTTCCATTTAAAATAGGTTGGTAAATTAAACATAACCATGTTGTCAAATCATTTGCCATGATCCAAGTATTTTCCTGGTAATCACACCTAATATGTGATTTATTCTAGGTCTATTAGATTTTAAAAATTTTTCTCCTTTATTGATGTTCTCTTACTAATTTTACCCAAACATGCTTTACTTCATGCCTATTAATAGATTATAACTATTAGTTACACTTTTTCCCCTCCAATACTAATGACACAGCTCTGCATGAAAGCCTGCACTTATTAAACACATCCGCAGTTTAAATGTAACAGAAATTCAGGAACTAATTTTCTTTTCTTCCTCTGGTGTTTTCAAGCAATGTATTTCTCCTTTTTAGCCTGAATTTTATATGGGTTAACCTTTCTAACTCTTGCCCTTTCGCTTACCACTTTTTTTGTGGGCACTCTTCTTGATCTTCAGTCATTTCTTCTCTACTTTTCTCACTTATTTCTTCTTTATTCCCTTGCAATTTGTCTTCTGCCAGGCCTTCTACAGAAATGTCTCTCTAAAAGGTCACCATTGACCTAGATCTTGCCACATCCAATAGGATCAATTTCCTTTGCCTTTTGTCGCGTCAGAGAGACATTAAAAGTGTCTGTCGCATTGCTACTGTATTTCCAAATAAGATCACCTTTCCAGAGATGACCTGTAAGACTGCTTAAAGAGAGTGAAATCATTCTAGAATAATCAAACTTTTCTAAAAGTGAGGCCCTTTTGAACTAAGATCTGAAAACTATTCTATAATATTAAAAGTAAGATACTTTTCCTTCCCTCCTCACGTATGTAGATGGCCAGTCATGATCGGTCTTTCATTAGAAGCCAGTGACTCCACAACTTCTTCCTCTCTCTGTAGCTGAGAATACCCAGAAGCAGCCGGCGTCAAGCCTGTGTTCTTCCCTCTGTGTACTTTCTGCCTGAGATAAAAGCCACCTATCATCACTCTCTAGCAGGTGGAAGAAAAGGAAACAAACAAACCAAAAACAGCTAATCATATAACTTCATAACTAATGTCCACAAATAGGTAAAAGGAGGAAGATCATCAAACTGTTCTAATCTTAAGTTGTGTCTGCCTACATTTCCTGTTTTTCATACAGTAAAACTGCACTCTATTACCAATGGGTTCAGGTGTTTCATGATTGCCTTCTCTTCCCTCTGTGGTTCAGCCCCTCTTTGACTTCCTGGCTGTGACAGTCTTAGGAGATTGAGACATTTCCTTCTCTAGCTTCAGGCTTGTGGCCCACAGTACAACTTTTTAATGCTCATCTCTTCATTGCAGTCTGGTGACCTTCTGGGAAGGACCCACTATTTCTCTCATCTCAATTCCCCAGCCCGCATAGAGCCCAAAGGAAATTCAGAGATTACCTCCCATGCCACTTAGTAATAGTGGAGAAGTTTTGGAAATTGTCTCTGGCTCTCTAAGCTTGTCCTTTTTGTACGGATTATGTCTGAGACATAGGATACAACTCCATTGTTCTATAAACACTTTCAAGGAAATTATAATTCTTTTCAAGCCACCCAGATTCATCAGGTAAAGGAACAGAATGCACATACTTAAACTGCTTCTCTCCAGTTCAAGGGTCAAATTTCTTGTTTGACAGGAAGAGAAATGCTGATTTTTCCTGTTCACTTGTATCCCCTAATGAGTTTATAATTTCTGCCTTTTAAACTTAGAATACTAAAAAGATGTGAAGTTATTATTCTCAGCTACGGATAATTCCTAAGGCACTAAGAGTACCTCTATAGATTTGCTAAGAAAGGAGGGGTGGTGGCTGAAATAGAAAAGCTGGAAAATACTCATCAATTTATATTTTACAGTCCACTCCATCATAGATATCTCAAACATATGGAAACTATTACTAATGTATCTAGCAGCAGTGACTACATAAATTCATGTAAAAGGATCACTAGATTTATAATTCATCAGTATATTCTCAAATCACACACATTAAAATAACTATCATCATGCATATCAAAAAGTTATTCTAAATATCAAAAGAATTATAAACTACTCTACTACTATAATCCAAAACTTTATTAATAAATTATAAATAAAAAGTGGTTTACTTATTAACTAATATGTAAAACTACCAGAGTAATTTCCAACTGGGATATGTTCTTGAAGAATTCATTCATTTTCTTCACTTCATTTTCCCTTTAATAACTGTATCTTTAACAACTGTAATTACATCTCCATATATGTTCATTATCTAAGTTCCAGTACTGTATTTACAACTTCTGTTAAATATTTCTGAGTCACATAGCTGTCAAATCCTTACAGCTCCAAAACCAAATTCATCATCTTGCTCCCTACAACAACCTGCTGTCCTCAGTTTATTCAATGATATAATCTATCTCCTTCTTGAAAACATGGGATATTCTCTATTCTCCCACTCCAGTTCTTCCTCCATATTAGTTTGGTCTTGTTTTCATATTCTAAAACATATCACTTACCCATCTCTTTACTCACAGATTTCTCTAACCATCCTCCCAGCCCAGTCTGTTTTAAACCTTAGTCCTACATTGCTACAGGATTTTTCTATGTTATCTTCCTACCTTCTAGTTCCTTTTGGTGGAATTAAGGGGCTTTCTTAAAGAATGGCTTTTTCTAATTGTATTTCTCTTCATTAGATTTTAATCGTATTATCAAATCTTCATTCAGAAGTGTAATAGATCAATACGGATCCATTTTTCTCATCTAACTCTCCAATTTCTCTCTACACAAGCCATCAATTTCGGGCTAGTTTCCAAAAGCATTCATTACTGTATCATCCAGTATAAAACACAGAGGATCTAGCACATAATACTAAAAGTCATTACTAATTCTGTAGTATAAACACTGGTGCCCAATCTTTTAAAGTATAAAAAAACTCCTTTAAATATGTAAAGTTTCACAGACAAGCTCAGGATAATGGCTATGCCTTTAGCACCTGTTGACTGGGAAAACAAAAACATATAACAGTAAGTGATATATCATAAATATTTGAAATTTTCTTTGAATTCATACATCTTACAAGTTTTTCTTGAGTATCCATAGAGGCTGGGCTCCACACTACACACTAGGTATAAAACAGGGAATAGTACTGACACCATTTCTGCCATTTGGAACTTACATTTTATTTGTAAATGCTTTTAAATAAATGTATGGATCTTCCAGAGAGCTGAACACATGGGTGTTCCTAGAGGGTTGTACTCAGGGAAGCATCGAAGCTCCATGACTCTTCTCGCAGACCACGCCCTATGCATCTCTTCATCTGTATCTTTTGTAATATCCTTTATAATGAAACAACAAATATAAGTGTTTCTCTGAGTTCTGTGAACCGCTACATCAAATTAATTGAACCTAATGAAGGGGTCATGGGAACCCCAACATGATGCTGGTTGATTAGAAGTTTCAGAGGCCTGGCTGGGCTTGCTACTGTTATCTGGGAATGTTGGAAGTATCCTTAGGGACCTGTGAGATCAGAAACTATTTCCGGGTTAGATAGTGACAAAACTGAATTGGGGAACACCTAAAACGTGTCTGCTGCTTGCTGTGTGAGACAAAAGCCCTGTACCTTTGGTTACATAAGTCTTCTGTGTTGATGATGGTTGTAGTTGTGTGAGAGTGGAGGAAAACACAGGTTGAGATAGTTTTCCCCTACCCAGTTGGTGTTAGTGAAGTTGGATTTGCTGGACTGACCCAGGCTCAAAGAAACATATGGGCTAGGAAAAGAATGCATATAAGGGTAGGGAATAAAAAACTTCAAACTCCTGGGTGGCCATGTGGTCATCCATGGTATGAAACGGCAACTGTGCTTTAGTTCGGTTACTAAAGGTAAAAGCTACCCAAGGAATTTAGAGATAAATCTGACTCCCAAGGAGTCCATTCATTGGATGCATAAGGAAATGCAAACTAATAAAAAAGTGAAATGTTTAATTCCTTGGTTATTGTTATCTATAACAGTTACAATGAAATTAAAAGAGAGTGCTGGGTCAAGCCTTGAGCGTGGATCATGCTCAGATATGAGTCTTTCCAAGCTAGCCTCAGAGAAACCCCCCCAAGGGCAGAATTAAACAGAGACAACAGAAACTACCTCTGAGACCTGTGGCTACCAAGAAGGCAGTAAATGTAGGGGAAGGGCAAAATCAAGTAACCATTGAAATCAGAAGGTATAGTTTAAGGGAAGTGTTCCATTCTTTAGATTGATATCATCAGCTTCCTGAGAAACCTTTACTAAAATGGATTGTGAGTAACTGATTTGGCAGCAGTGTCTTTGGTTTTTAACGCTGCAGAGTAGAAGAACATGTTTGCGTTGATGCAGGACACACAGCTCACTACTGAACAATCACAGATGGGTATTTGATTCCTGCAGAATCAAATAACAGTTCCAGAAGCATTGTCAAATTTGCGGCCTCAGATTTCCCTCATAGATCTTACAAATATTAAGGCTAATTAAAACAAAAAGATTGAAGGGTAGAGGGGAGAGTCAAAGGACTCATCCCAGGAAGGTGGAAAAAATTTAAAGGTTATTTAAAAATAAGTTAAATAAAGAAAACATTGAGAGAGGTGAAACTAAGAGGGAAAAAAAGGAGAGAGTCATGGGACTTGTCCCAGCAGAAAAATAAGGCAACATGACAACTGACACCAAAGAAATATGAAACATCATATGAACACCTCTATTCACACAAACTAGAAAACTTAGGGGAAATTGATACATTCCCGGAAACATACAAACTCCCAAGATTGAACCAGGTGGAAATATTAATAGAAACCCTGAACAAACCAATAATGAAAAAGAACATTGAATCAGTAGTAAAAAATATCTCCCAACAAAAAAAGTCCAGGACCAGATAGATTCACAGCTGAATTTTACTAGGTGTATGAAGAAGAGCTGGTGCTAATCTTACTCAAACTATTTCTGAGAAATTGAAGAGGAGAGAGATCCCTTCCTAACTCATTCTGTGAATCCAGTATAGCCCTAATAGTAAAATCAGGCAAGGACACAACAATAATAACAATGAAAGGCAACTACAGGCCAATAACCCTGATGAACATAGATGTAAAAATCTTCCACAAAATACTAGCAAACTGAGTCCAACAGTACATCAAAAAAGACAATTCACCATGATAAAGAGGTCTTTATTCTGGGGATTCAAGGATGGTTCAGCATATGCGAATCAATAAACATGGTCCACTATATAAACAATACTGAGAACAAAAACTATATGATTATCTCAATTAGATGCAGAAAAAGCATTCAATAAAACTAAACTTCCCTTCATGATTAAAACTTTCAACAAACTAGGTGTACATAAAACATACCTCAAAATAATAACAGCTATATATTTCAAACCCATAACCAACATCATACTGAATGAGGAGTAGTTGAAAGCATTTCCTCTAAGAATTAGAACAAGACAATTATGTTCACTGTCATTACTCCTATTTAACATAATAATGGGAGTCCTAGCCAGAACAATCAAGCAGGAGAAAGAAATAAAAGGAATCCAAATTGAAAAGAGGAAGTCAAGGTTCTCTATTCACTAATAACATAATCATATACCTAGAAAATCCTAAAGACTTCTTTAGAAGACTTGCAGACCTCAAGATACAAAAAGTCTCAAGATACAAAATCAACATAAAAAAATCAGTAGAACTTCTGTACACCAATAGCATTCAAGGTGAAAACCAAATCAAGAACTTGATCCCCTTTACAATAGACACACACACACACACACACACACACACACACACACACAAATACCTAGAAATACATTTAACCAAGGAAATGGAATATCTCTACAAGAAGAACTACAAATCACGGATGAAATAAATTATGAACGACACAAATAAATGGAAAAATACCCAATGTTCATTGATTGGAAGAATCAATATCATTAAAATAACCACATTACCCAAAGCAACCTCTAGATTCAATATAATTTCTGACAAATTACCAATTTTTTCTCAGAATTTGAAAAAAACAATTTTCAAGCTCATTGCAGAAAAAAAAAAAAGAACCAGGAAAAAAAAAATTAAGCCTGAATAACCAAAGTATTTCTAAGTTAAAAGAACAAATCTGGACACATTGCATTGCCTGATTTCAAATTATACTACAAGGTTATAATAACCAAACACCACAGTATTCGTACAAAATAGACACATAGATCAATGGAAGATAATAGAGAACCCAGAAATAAAGCCACTATCTATAACCAACTGATCTTTGATAATGTCAACAAAAATAAACAACTGGGAAAGGATACCCTATTCAATAAATGGTTCTGTGAAAACTGGCTAGCCATATGCAGAAGAATGAAGCTGCACACCTATCTCTTACCCACCATATACAAAAATTAATTCAAGATGGATTAAATACCTAAATGTAGGACCTGAAACTATAAAAAATTTTAGAAGAAAACCTAGGAAAATATTGTCTAGATATTGGCCTAAGCAAATAATTTATGATAAAGACTCCAAAAGCAAATCCAACTAAACCAAAAATAGACAAATTAAACCTAATTAAACTAAAAAGCTTCTGCACAGCAAATGAAATAACCAGCACAATAAACAGACAACCTACAGAATGGGAGAAGCTGTTTACAAATTATGCCTCTGACAAATGACTAATATGCACAGTCTACAAGGAACCCAAAACAACTAAAGATGCAAACAAACAACCCCATTCAAAACTGAGCAAAGGACATGAACAGACATTTCTCAAAAGAAGAAATACAAGCGACCAACAAACACATGAAAAACTGTTCAACATTACTAATCAGAGAAATCCAACAACTATATTGAGATATCATCTTATACCACCCATAATGGATTTTATTAAAATGTAAAAAAAAAAAACAGAAAAACAAACATTGGCACAGCTGTGAGGAAAAAGGAATGCTCACACACTGTTGGTGGGAATGCAATTTAATTCAACCTCTATGGAAAAAACAGTTTGGAAGTATCTCAAAGAACTGACAATAGAACTATTATTCTATCCAGCCATCCTTCTACTGAGTATCTACCCAAAGGAAAGGAAATCATGTAAAACTGACACCTGCATTCATATGTTTATCACAGCACCATTTACAATAGCAAAGTCATGGAACCAACCTGTGTCCCCAATGGTTGACTGGATTTAAAAAATGTGATGTATATATACCATGGAATACTATGCAGCTATAAAAAAGAAAGAGATCATGTCTTTTGCAGTAACATGAATGGAGCTGGAGGCCATTATCCTAAGTGAACTAACACAGAAGCAGAAAATAAAATATCGCATGTTCTCACGTATAAGTGGGAGCTAAACAAAGGGTACACATGTAGATAAAGAAGGAAGGAATAGACTCTGGAAACTCTAAAAGGAGGGAAAAAGGAAGGGGGATGAGGATTAAAAAATTACCTATTGTGTATAATATCCAACACTTAAAAATGTGTACACTAAAAGCCCAATCCCTACCATTAGCATGTAATATCCATGTATAAACAAGCACTTGTATCCCTGAATCTAAAACAAATAAATGAATACATAAATAAATTTGTAATATCATATATAAATTAAGTGTGAAAAGAAAGGTAGTTTTTACATTACCTTTACATCAGTTACTTATAATCAATTATTTCTGATTTTACATAATACAATTAGTAAAATTTTGTGTGCTTTTTAGGTTGTGAGAAATTGAAGTTTTCACACCTTTTATAAATATGAGTTAGACTTCTTTACAGTCTTAAAAGTGAAAAATAATTAAGATATTTTATTATCATAAGTAGATCCAATTTTATATTTTAAACAGGAGTAGCTGTTTATGTTCATCATTAAAACTACACTGTATATCAGATAATATTACTTTGAGAGTTTTATAAAAATAGCAATATTGTCATAAATGAACATATCTGATAAGTATACAAAATATTCATTTCTGACACTTCTGTTTGAATGCCAACCTTGCCAAATTGGTGATATGCACACCGTGAAAATAGCTCTAACCTAAACATGCCTGCTAGAGGAACTGTTTTATATGATGAATACAGATGATGGAGTTTTGCCATAGTGCCCATGAGTAAATGAAATGCTCTTGAATCAGACTGTGTACACTAAAACTGCTACATTAAGTGATTTCTTTCAAAATTGCATTGCTTTTTGTATTACGTTAATGAATTTCAGTTTGATGAAAATAGAATGTATTATTTCTTTTTTGTGGGTGGTTTGATATGAATCACATTTGGTTTTCCAATGGAACAGAGGTTAAATGTATACATACCTGTGTACGTATACCTACACACAGACACACACACACATAACCTTGAAACTTCCTTTATAATATAGTTTCCTTTAAAATTTTTAACATTTTTGAGTACATAGTAGGTATATGTATTTATGGAGCATGTGAGATATTTTGATACAGACATACAATGGAATGTTCCATTAATGAGTTTAAGTTTGAAGAAAAATGATTAAAATAGAACATATTCATGTCTCTTTATGGGTGACAACACGAACCACATTTATATTGTGAATGTGTTTGCCATTTGTGTGTGTTCTTTTGAAAAATAGTCTGTTTAGGTCTTTTACCCATTTTTAATCAGATTATTATATTTTTTCATATTGAGTTGTTTGAACTCCTTATATATTATTGTAATCAATCTCTTGTCAGAGAGATAGTTTGCAAATATTTTCTCCCATTCTATAGGTTGTGTCTTCACTTTGTTGATTGTTTCCTTTGCTGCACAGAAGACTTTTAACTTGATTTTATCCAATTTGTTCATTTTTGCTTTGGCTGCCTGTGCTTTTGGGGTAGTACTCAAGAAATCTTTGCCCAGATCAATGTCCTGGAGAGGTTCTCCAATGATTTACTGTAGTAGTTTCATAGTTGGATGGCTTCGATTTAAGTCTTCAATACATTTTGATTTTTATAAACAGTAAGTGATACGGGTCTAGTTTCATTCTTCTGCATAAGGATATCCAGTTTTCCCAGCACCATTTACTGAAGAGACTCTTTTCCCCAATGTCTGTTCTTGGCACTTTTGTAGAAAATGAGTTCACTGTATACGTATGAATTTATTTCTGGGTTCTCTATTCTGTTCCATTGGTCTACAAAATATGGTTTCTTGTCATTTTTCCCAAGGGAAAAACTGTCAATAAAATACATGTGTTTGAAACACTCATTTAATTAATCTGAGGTTTCTGAAACACACATTATTAACCTCTACCTAGGTTCTAGCCTTAGAGATTTACCTCTTCTTTCAGAAGAGCTATAGGACCCAATACCTAAAAAATTGAAGCCTCTCAAGATCAAGGAGGGTACCAGTCTGGGTATCAACATGAGGTCACTCTTGCAGTTACTTCAGTCCAGTCCTCCCTGTCACCCAGTATTGTCCTGAGCTGTTTCTGCATTACATCTCTAAGCCTGATCTTTGTCTTTATGACTTGCCTAATACTCCTAAAACTAAAGTTTTAGTTTTGCCTAATACTTCTAAAACTAAAGTTATTCTTACAAGTCTACCTGGATGAGATGATGGCTTACCTCAAAACCCCAACCCAACCCTTACTGAGAAATTTCCCCTATGTAGAGCTCTAAAAACCCCCAAATTATGGACATGACTTTTGAAATTTTGATCACAATGCCTATCAGTTGCAACATTTCCATTATGGTGGTTTGATATCCATGAAGTCCACCATCTACCTGAACGGCGAACTCCTCTTGTTTGTCACATCAGAATATTATATACCTTTCACTGAACTGGGCCTTTTCCCAGTCCCTAGAGGTGCATCTGTTTCTTAGTGGCTGCTGCTTCCCAGTGAGCAGGTGGATTTTAAGCCATGTACCCAAACTGTGAAACATGTGGATTTCTATTTTAACATTTTTGGGAAAATAATTTTTGCTCTACATTATTTTTCTTCCCTTTTTATTATATATTTGTATATAGCTGTCCTTAGATCATCCTTTCAAAGAAAGAGCTGTAGGTTTCAAGTTATGATACAGTAGTGAGTTGGAAGTTCCACAGGTTTTAGCTCTTGTAATCTCACCTTCTGGAGGTGTCCTCAAGGATGAAATCATCACAGCCAAAATTAGCCTAAATTTTTCTTAAACATATCATTCCCATGCCACCTTTAAGGTGTGTGTGTGTGTGTATGTGCGCGCGTGTGTATGTGTATATATATATAAAATATATATTCAAATAGGTACATATATAATATAAATATTCAAATGTGTATAATTGTACTGCACTGTTGAATTACACTTTTCATTCAAGATTTTGTTTCAGTTTGCTTGTTAAAACAACACAAGTTACTTTTCAGTAAGAAATTTTCATCTTACGACCAGGTATAAAATTTAGTGAAGTTTAGGCAGGTACTTGAGCTTATAAACAAATAAATGCATATTAAATTATTTATTTTGGCAGTTTATGGTTCAGAGTCATTAATTCATCTCCTTCATCCCCATTTAAAAAGCAATATGGAATGACAAGTTTTAGATAAGAGGCAAGTGTCATGTAGGAGGAACATGGAGTTTAAAGTTAGAACAAAATTTGAATCCAAAGTTATTTAAGAACTTTATAACCTTAGCATTGTTTTTTGTTTGTTTCTTTGTTTTTAGCTAGTCCTCATCTCAGTTTCTTCATTAATAAAAGTTGTTATGGGCCAGGCGCAATGGCTCACGCCTGTAATCCCGCCACTTTGGGAGGCTGAGGCGGGAGGATCACAAGGTCAGGAGTTCGAGATCAGCCTGACCAACATGGTGAAACCCTGTCTCTACTAAAAATACAAAAATTAACTGGGTGTGGTGGCACGCACCTGCAATTCCAGATACTCGGGAGACTGAGGCAGGAGAATTGCTTGAACCTGGGAGGTAGAGGTTGCAGTGAGCCAAGATCATACCACTGCACTCCAGCCTGGGCAACAGAGCAAGCCTCTGTCTCAAAAAAAAAAAAAAAAAAAAAAAAAAAAAAAAATTCTTATGATGCTTTTTGCCTTGCACTGAATTTGTAAGGATAACATGTAAGGATAATAACATTAAGAACATGGATTCTGAAGCAGAAACTGCCAGGGCTTGAATCCAGGCTCTTTTTCTTATTGTGTAGAGTCTTATACAACTTACTTAACTTCCTAGTCTCTCCACCTATAAAATAAAATTTTAATTGTTCCTACCTTAAATAAATTTTATAAATTATATGTAAAGTGCTTAGGTCTGTATCCAAGCTAGTGCACTATAAAAATTTGCTAAAATTATTATGTTATTATATAGCTTCTGAATATGTATTTTACCTGCTAAGTAAATGATGGCTAAGCCATATGATATAGTAAGCAGAACCTTATCAAAGTAGATAATTGTACTAAGACAAGCAGCTTACAGAAAAAAGTGGGTGATGCATTTGTAGTAAAATGAAATGAATTTCTGGAAAGAAGATTCATTATAAAATAAATCAGAGTTTGCATCTTTGTGGGCTTTCCAACTGAAGAAATGCTGTCACAAATTTAAGCAAATGAGAATATTTCTACAGTAACATAATCAGAGTCCTGTATTATAATTTTTTAATGTTTTGATAGGTATCCTATCACTTTTGATATTATATTTCTATTAATTTCTTGTTAGGTTTTATTTGAGTTGATAGTTTTTGTGATTTTTCCATAATAACTTTCAAACCATATAATGATCGAACTGCTGATTCATTATTCTATTTAACAGATAGTCTCCAGCTTGGTTCTTCACTCTTAAATTATTTAATATTTGCCTTCATTTAAAATGATTTGGTGCCTGTTGGCACTCTTACTCAAAACTTCTCCTTGAATCAGTTTTCATTACCTTCCATTATTTTCTCTGATTTCAATTCCAGCTTAATTCGCAGACTCAAAAATTTTATTTCAATGCCTTCATCCAACACATTTATGTATATTACAAACACGCACACTGCAGAAATTGATCTGTGAGCCACGTACAAGTAAATTCAGGATTCCGGTGAAATGAGCCAGCAAGAAAGAGTCCCAGAAACATAGTTCATTCTGAAGTAATCACAACAGTTCTCAAAGCACTTAAAAGTTAAGTGAGGGACAAGGATTGCAGAAATCGAGAGGAGGTGTGGTCTGTCCAGAGATGCAGCTGCACGTATCCTATTAATTTTAGCTGGGGGTTCAACATGAACCTGAATACAGGATTTAGCCCAAATCAATCTGTGAGGATTTCAGAAAGTTAGCCCTGCAACTGAAAATGACTTTCTGGATAAGCAGAGATTAAAGATCAGAAATAATAGGAATGAAACCTAGGGAGGGAATAATTCAACATTACAGGTGTGAGGATGATCTAAGGACAATGTCTACAGGGAAGGTCTATAGCTCACTGAAGTGCCAGTTTCATTGCATAATTTTAACCTTATTTTATTTTGTATAGACCTAGTTCCCTTAAAAGGGCCTGTCATTTGGCCACTTACAATAAAAATAAATAAACTTAGAAAAAACAACACATAATGAAAATTACTTTGATGAGGAGTGCAATAGAAAGCCTATGTTCAAAAATATCAATGAGCTAGACAATCTAATGATTTTAAAAACAAAGAAAAGATTATGACATCTGTTTTTGAAATTCCATGAATATCACTTTGAACTGGATTACCGTAAAATCAGGAACTGGGAAAAACATCCATCCAACTAATAACGTGGACAGCAATGACGGCAAATATATGGTCTCTCACACTACAATAAACAGATCACTTTTGAGTCAAAAGCAACCACTAACAACAACTAAACAAGGGTCTAAGCAAGGCCAGCAAAGAGGAGCATTTGATAAGAATCGTCAGTCACATCTGTCCCGGATCAACTCTTCCACCTGGTTCCCCTCCAGTCCTTGGGCAACTGTTTCCTTCATGATTATTATCTACCTATTTAACTTTCTCTCAGCTCATTCTTCCCTAGTGAAACTGAATTTCCACACTTACATTCTGATCCTACTTGTATTGTCAGAGCTGCCATGCATCATCGTAGTGTTCAGTTTTGAAAGTTACTTGCCTGGTCAAACCATAGATTGATCCATCTCTAATCTGCGGAGGTACTGATTTTTCTTTTCTTTCCTTTTTTTTTTTTTTTTTTTGAGACGGAGTCTCACTCTGTCGCCCAGTCTGGAGTGCAGTGGTGCAATCTTGGCTCACTGCAAGCTCTGCCTCCCAGGTTCATACCATTCTCCTGCCTCAGTCTCCCGAGCAGCTGGGACTAACAGGCGCCCACTATCATGCCTGTTTTTTTTTTTTTCTTTTTTTTTTTTACCTTTTTTAAATTTTTAGTAGAGACAGGTTTCACAGTGTTAGCCAGGATGGTCTCAATCTCCTGACCTCGTGATCCGCTGGCCTTGGCCTCCCAAAGGACTGGGATTACAGGAGTGAGTTGATTTTCAAACTCAGTTCTGTAGAGATGCACTGTTGATTAGTTCAATAGAGAAGTTCTAGGGGAGTGGCAAAGGTTTGACTAAAAATATTTTTGTATCTATCTTTAAAGAGTTTAAAAACTTAACAGGAAACAAATGTAAATGCAAATGTTTTATATCAAATTTTGACTTGTTGGGATTCTCATGTGTTAATTTTTGCAATTATCTGATAACTCAGTTTTATGCTAAACTAGTAACAGAGTTTTTCCACTGTTCCCATTGCATATATGTACACCTTCACAAATGTATTATTAAAAATACTGATGATTTACATTGACCTGTGTTATATTTTAGACTTATGCATGACTATATAATCACTAATCTAAATGCTGGACAAGGTTCAGATGTCTCTTTTCAACGCATGCTCTCATTTTGTTATAATTGTCCCTTGCACAGTTACACAAAATAGAACATTGTCTTAGTTCGTGTGCTACAACTGATTACCACAGACTGGGTAATTCATAAAAAATAATTTTTTATTTCTCACAGTTCTAGAGGCTGGGAAGTCTAAGGTCAAATCACTGGCAGGTTGTGTGTCTGGCCAGGGCTGTTCTCTGCTTCCAAGATGGCATTTTGTGACTGCCTCCTCCAGGAGGGAGAAATGCTGTGTCCTCACATGGTGGAATGGGCAGAAAGGGCAAGCCTCTTCATCAAACCCCTTTATAAGGGCATTTAATCTCATTAATGAGGGTGGAAGGTTCAGGATTCTCCCACCTCCCAAAAGCCACACTTCCTAGTACTATTTCATTGGGGATGAAGTTTCAACATGAATTTTGGAGGCAACAAAAACATTCAAACCATAGCAAAAACACTGTATCATGAGAACAGCACATTATGAGCGTTTTTATGCTCATATTATTGGGGGTAATATTTATATTTTAACTTTTGTACTTATTGAAAATAAATGAAGGTCATCATAGATATTGCTAGGGACTCAACTTTGAAACAAATATTATTTTCTGCTGTTCCCCTTCAAAGTTTCTCAATCAGTTTTAATTGAATCAATTACTGACATGGTAAGGCAACTATTCTTTTTAGGTCTATTTCCATATGTAATGACTTTTTATTATTATTATTATTACACTTTAAGTTCTAGGGTACATATGCATAACGTGCAGGTTTGTTACATATGTATACTTGTGCCATGTTGCTCTGCTGCACCCATCAACTCATCAGCACCTATCAACTCGTCATTTACATCAGGTATAACTCCCAATGCAGTCCCTCCCCCCTCCCCCCTCCCCATGATAGGCCCCGGTGTGTGATGTTCCCCTTCCCGAGTCCAAGTGATCTCATTGTTCAGTTCCCACCTATGAGTGAGAACATGCGGTGTTTGGTTTTCTGTTCTTGTGATAGTTTGCTAAGAATGATGATTTCCAGCTGCATCCTTGTCCCTACAAAGGACACAAACTCATCCTTTTTTATGGCTGCATAGTATTCCATGGTGTATATGTGCCACATTTTCTTAATCCAGTCTGTCACTGATGGACATTTGGGTTGATTGCAAGTCTTTGCTATTGTGAATAGTGCCGCAATAAACATACGTGTGCATGTGTCTTTATAGTAGCATGATTTATAATCCTTTGGGTATATACCCAGTAATGGGATGGCTGGGTCATATGGTACATCTAGTTCTAGATCCTTGAGGAATCGCCATACTGTTTTCCATAATGGTTGAACTAGTTTACAATCC
The DNA here is from genome assembly GCF_047675955.1 of Chlorocebus sabaeus. Classification (NCBI taxonomy): domain Eukaryota; kingdom Metazoa; phylum Chordata; class Mammalia; order Primates; family Cercopithecidae; genus Chlorocebus; species Chlorocebus sabaeus. The sequence goes on from NC_132924.1 coordinate 63,798,780, forward strand.
CACCAACAGTGTAAAAGTGTTCCTATTTCTCCACATCCTCTTCAGCACCTGTTGTTTCCTGACTTTTTAATGATTACCATTCTAACTGGTGTGAGATGGTATCTCATTGTGGTTTTGATTTGCATTTCTCTGATGGCCAGTGATGATGAGCATTTTTTCATGTGTCTGTTGGCTGTATGAATATCTTCTTTTGAGAAATGTCTGTTCATTTCCTTTGCCCACTTTTTGATGGGGTTGTTTGTTTTTTTCTTGTAAATTTGTGGAAGTTCTGGCTAGGGCAATCAGGCAAGAGAAAGAAATCAAGGGGATTCAGTTAGGAAAAGAAGAAGTCAAATTGTCCCTGTTTGCAGATGACATGATTGTATATTTAGAAAACCCCATTGTCTCAGCCCAAAATCTCCTTAAGCTGATAAGCAACTTCAGCAAAGTCTCAGGATACAAAATTAATGTGCAAAAATCACAAGCATTCTTATACACCAGTAACAGACAAACAGAGAGCCAAATCATGAATGAACTTCCATTCACAATCGCTTCAAAGAGAATAAAATACCTAGGAATCCAACTTACAAGGGATGTAAAGGACCTCTTCAAGGAGAACTACAAACCACTGCTCAGTGAAATCAAAGAGGACACAAACAAATGGAAGAACATACCATGCTCATGGATAGGAAGAATCAATATCGTGAAAATGGCCATACTGACCAAGGTAATTGATAGATTCAATGCCATCCCCATCAAGCTACCAATGAGTTTCTTCACAGAATTGGAAAAAAACTGCTTTAAAGTTCATATGGAACCAAAAAAGACCCCGCATCTCCAAGACAATCCTAAGTCAAAAGAACAAAGCTGGAGACATCACGCTACCTGACTTCAAACTATACTACAAGGCTACAGTAACCAAAACAGCATGGTACTGGTACCAAAACAGAGATATAGACCAATGGAACAGAACAGAGTCCTCAGAAATAATACCACACATCTACAGCCATCTGATCTTTGACAAACCTGAGAGAAACAAGAAATGGGGAAAGGATTCCCTATTTAATAAATGGTGCTGGGAAAATTGGCTAGCCATAAGTAGAAAGCTGAAACTGGATCCTTTCCTTACTCCTTATACGAAAATTAATTCAAGATGGATTAGAGACTTAAATGTTAGACCTAATACCGTAAAAATCCTAGAGTAAAACCTAGGTAGTACCATTCAGGACATAGGCATGGGCAAAGACTTCATGTCTAAAACACCAAAAGCAACAGCAGCAAAAGCCAAAATTGACAAATGGGATCTCATTAAACTAAAGAGCTTCTGCACAGCAAAAGAAACTACCATCAGAGTGAACAGGCAACCTACAGAATGGGAGAAAATTTTTGCAATCTACTCATCTGACAAAGGGCTAATATCCAGAACCTACAAAGAACTCAAACAAATGTAATGACTTTTTAATGTGAATAGGTTTATCAATATTTGCATAAGCAAAATAAATAATTTAACTGAAAATTAATCATCATTTTTGTTTTGAAAAAGTCTGCAAACTGAAAAAAAAAATGTGTGAGTTACTCTTTGATTTTCATCAGAAATACATTGTAGCAAACGAGAAAAGTTTCCATCAATCAGGGTAGGAAAACTACTGCATCTCAGTGACTAATGTACTAAAATTCCAGGATTTTTTTTTTAAATAAGTGAATGTACCCATATCTTCTCTAAGATTTGTCTTGTGGACAGCAGTGGAGGCAATTTCATATGACTCGAAGAGGAAACAGCAGAGAATTCAATGTTTAGTAGGCATAAGAAAGGTGGACTTTCTCAGCATTTAGAAAACTTTAAAAAGGCAACTGGAGAGAGTTCCTGATATGGCACATTTTAAAGAAAGTAAATGTATGTGTGTGTGTGTGTGTACACACACACACACATACACAGAGGTTAAATAAACGTTTGAAAAAAAAGTCACAGTACTGATTCAGAAGAAGGGAGTGTGGGAGACAATGATTTATACAGGCATCCTGGCATTGGTTCAACAAAGTAAAATCTTTGTTACTTGAGATTTTTAGAACTTTTAGACTGAACATGTGACCTAAATGGCCTAGAATGATATCTGCAATTCAATAGCTTGCAATACATATTAGCCCTATCTTCATTTTTCTGTCCTCCCAAATGTTTGACAATACTACAAAGTGCTTGTAAGGTCTTTGACTAAAATCTGTTTATTTGTATATGGAATTATTGCCTAAAGATGTTTAACTAGCTAACCGTAGGTCACCTATCCTGGTGGGCTTCTGAGACCTGTGAGCTCAGAGTAAGTTGCCAACCAGTAGTGGAGGAAGCTATCCCACAACAAATTGAGTGGTTTCACAAAGTTCTAACTCACTTTCAAGCAAATTGAGGCCATTGGCTTGAATGCCTGAGCTAAAATATGTTTCAACATCTGAACTAGTAAATAACCGACCTTGGATAATTGGACCTTTCTACACCTGCTGAAGGGGGTCCTCTCCAGGAGACCTGCAAAACAATTTGGCAGTTCCTTCAGACACATGGACTTCAGTGCATAAAAGTTTGCAGATTGAATTCCCTCTCCTATTCCCAAGAAGGAACATTTTCTTGGCCAAAGACAGAGTCAAGTTTACCAATGTTAGTCTTTAAGATAAGTAAGTGGAAGATGATTAGAGCCAGTTTTCTCAGAGTTAGAGTGGCAGGATACAAATAAGTGAAAGGAGGTAGCTGTAACAATCTATGAAGTAATGGATTAGAAGTGGAAATAACAATATGAACTCATTTTTAGTTTCATATAAATACAAACGGTTACATATATAAAGATTTATGAATATATGTATATGTATGATTTAGTATATACATAAATATTCCCTTGCTTTTTCAGGAAAAAGGGCCTAGAAGCAATGATACCTCAGTAACAGTGAGTACAACTAGCACCCAGATCTTGGTTTCTAATACCACCCTCCAATAAAAGGAACCAGGACTCTTTAGAAATATATAAGATGAGCTGTACCATCTTGTGCTGTGAGCAAGTAAAGAACTGTTCAAAAATAATCAAAAATCACAATAATGGGAATATGTCAAAGGAGCTGAGGAGACAATTGCAAAAGCTTCCAAAAGCCAAAGTTGGTACAGTTTGAGCAAAAAAATAAATCAATGCACTTTGAGAGGCTGAGGCGGGTGGATCACAAGGTCAGGATTTCGAGACCATCCTGGCCAATATGGTGAAACCCTGTCTCTACTAAAAATACAAAAATTAGCTGGGCATGGTGGCACGTGCCTGTAGTCCCAGTTGCTCAGGAGGCTGAGGTAGGAGAATCACTTGAACTCGGGAGGCGGAGGTTGCAGTGAGCCGAGATCACGTCACTGCACTCCAGCCTGGGCAACAGAGTGAGATTCAGTCTCAAAAAAAAAAAAAAAAAAAAGGAAAAGAAAAGAAATTAATGTTAGAGTAAAATCCAAAGTATAACATAAGTGTCCATGATGCTATCATCTGAACGTGTGTTCCCCCAAAATTCATATGTTGAAATGTTAAGCCTAAAGTGATGGTATTAGAAGGGAGTGACTTTGGGAGGTGATTAGTAATAAGGTAGAGCCCTCATATGGGATTACTGCCCGTAGAAAGACCCCAGAGAAATCCTTTGTTTATTTCACCATGTGAGGACACAGCTAAAAGGCACCATCTAATAACCAGGAAGAGGGCCCTCATCAGACACCAAATGTTTTGGCCCCTTGATTTTACATTTCTCAGCCTCCAGAACAATGGGAAATAAATGTCTGTTGTTTACATGGCACTCAATCTATGGTGTTTTGTTATAACAACCTACACAAATTAAGACACATGAGATATATTTATTAACAGATGCAAATAAATGATTGAATAAATAAATGTAAAGAATAAACTCCTGTGCCTAATTCCCCTTAACTTATATAGTTATTGCCTTCTCAAGGAGGTAAAACAAGACTCTGAATAGGCACATGTTGATGGAGACAAAGAGAGAAGAAAATTTCTGAAACTCATGGTATCACTCATTCACCGAAACCCCAGGAGGGAAGCCCTCCGTAGGAAGTGCCATAGAAAGGCATTGAATCCTTGTAGGTGGTTGCAGTGAGAGGGAGAATGAGCCACACAAGGGAAAGTGGAAAGATAAAAGTATGTTTTATTTGTGCTCTTTGTGGGATGTATTGTCTATCCTTGAAAAACTTAAAATCCTCAGGAATCAAATGCTTGTTTATTTGCTTTTGATTATGACCAAGACCACCATATCATGCTTTCATTCCCTTTTGCACATACTTTTAGCTTTACTGAGGTTAGTTATCTACTTTCTACTTTTACTGAGAAAACTTGTTTAAATTCCAGTATTCATTCAAAGCTCTGAAAATACTCAACCCAAGAAATTGAGGCAAATGTGATAGAAAAATATTGTAAAATAATAAACTTTTTGCCACCTGTTACTACATATTTGTTTCTGTTGCTGACTTGGCTAGGTCTCACCATGTTTGAAAGGAAATTGCTTTTCTCTCCTTAAAATGATGTGTGATTTACATCTAATTTACATCTAAGTGACTTAATTTGAAAGACTTCACTTTTTTTTTTCCTAACTGGCTTTATTATCCTGAGATAATTAGCATCTCTAAACTCGTGAATTTTTAGATATGCTGTGGTTTGCTAAAGTCAATCTTTCATATTATTCAATGATAAAATCGATCATTAAATTTGATAATAAAAAATGAAGAAGAAAACAGGAAAGATAAATTTAGATGAAGCAATATGTAAGGACAGCTCGTCCACATACTCAATACTTATGTCCAAACTTTCCTCGAAATGTGTTATTTGTTGCCTGATTCTGATCACCTCTTTATTTTTAATTACATGTGCAATTTTCAGCATTTTTGCATTTGATATAGTCTGTATCAGTCTTTCTTAATAGCTTTTTAATATTTTCATTTCCTTTATACTCTCTGTGAGTATATGTATATTTTTACTTGCATACATGTGCCTATAAGCAGCCTACCAAAACAAATTAAAAATCCTTAAAGACCAGAATAGTATTTTTGTATTTTTTGAAGGGAATTGTTTTTTCAATAAAGTAGACAATTACTAATGCTGAATTTCCTACTTTTTCATCTTTATAGTCTAATAATCATCATGAGGCTATTGAATACCTAGAAGTAGTCAACGAACTAAAACTATACCTATACACAATATTTTGGGTTACATTTATTTTATCAAATACATGTTGATTGTTCTCCTTTGTGCCAAACATTATATTATTTATTTAGGAGATAAAGAGGAACTAACTAATCATGTCCTGAAAATACATCCCAAGTCTCTCTTATTCTCCCCTGATACATTTCATTTCTTCTTATATTTTTTTCTAGCATTTAAAAATATTTTCATATTTACTTAGGCCACAAAAAAATCACTGAACATCTACTGCATTCCAGGAACCTTCTATGAGGTAAAGATGTAGCCATAAACAAAACAGACAAAAATGGTATCCCAGTGAAGTTTTTATTCCCTTTGTATTTAAATATTGAGGATGTGATGAGAAATATTCAGTACATACAACATAAATGTTATCTATTATTAATTAATGCTGATGGGAAGAGAAAGCCCAATTGCAATTAGATGTTGGAAACTAAGAATATCCTTTGTGCTTATTTTCCTATTGTGTTTCACAGTTGTAATGGCCAGATCTATTTATTTTACTGTCTCTAAATGTAACAACTACTTTTAAAATTTGAGAAAAAAATCTTAGGCTATTTGTTTCTCTTTAAACAATCCAAATCCATAGCTCTTTGGGTTCTTCACCTTATATTTCAGTTAGCACAGCCTACAATCCATTCTAAGTCAATGCTGTGTAGCTGAGAATTATTGAGTATAATTTTCCATAAGAAACGATATGTTGAAAGTCTTTCAAAAGTAAAGTTAGCAGAAAATACAACACCTGTATTTTAAATATGTACTTGCCACCTGCACATTTTCAGGTAGTATCAAATTAAAATAACTTTGACTTAAAAATAAATTTAATTTCATTTTAATTATATTTGAATATTTCTATTTTAATATATTTAGATGGTTTTTTTGATGTTGTTTCTAGTTTTGTGATTGGTAAGTGTGTTTGGGTATATGTGTACATTTGTATTAGTATGTATGCATGCAAAAAATAAAAAAGGTTTTCCCTGCCTCTTATGAAGCATTTTAAAGTGGTTGAGTTAAATTGCCACTCATCTGCACTTTACAGAGGAGGCTATTAAGAAATTGTTAAGACATTATTTGCTGCCAAAGATATATGTGTGTGTGTGTGTGTGTGTGTGTGTGTGTGTGTGTATAAACATTATATACTTACACTGTGATTCTATAATACCTATTCAGAGAAATGGGAAAAACTTTTTTCCCAAAACATAGCTATCTGTATCTGAGCACAGCACATTTTTAGGTAACAAATACAACATAATGAAATATTATGTCTTGTTACATCAAGAGACTGGTAATTTTAACACTGAAGAATTCCTTGTTCAAGAATTAGCAATGAGCTGAGAAACAGAGTTAACCATATAAAAATCAATAAAAAGTAGTTATTAAGGAAAATTTTTGAAGGCAACCACATGTAATCTTCATAGAAATTAAACTACATTCAAGCTAGTATTCTATACTTTAGCTTTCCTTATACTTGCTAGAAAAAAAAAAAAAAAAAAAAGGAAAAAAGGCTTATATGATAACACTTTACCCAGGAGCACATGGAGAGAAATGAGAGCAAAGGGGAATGTGGCAAGGGAGGTGGAATAGCAAATATAAATAAGGAGAGCCTTGCTGGGCTGGCCATGGCTCTGTAGCAAGATGACTGTTCAGTCTCACCAGACATCTTTAGAGAGGCTTTATGTAGCTACTACAGCTTTGAAAAGTCTAGCTAGGGGAAGAAGAAGGAAGAAAACATCAACCACCTCCCATTTCACATTGTTCAATGTTTGCCTCCACAAGGTGTTAACTCCCAGCATGTCCATATTGTGCAGAGGTGGTCTGAGGCAACGAGGAGGCCCAGAGGTAGGGGACATGGAGCATGACAGGGTGTTTGTTCCCAAACAAGAGCAACATTAGAGGCAGTAGCTGTAACTCTTATGTAGGATGCAGGAGCAGTACAAGTTAGTACCAGGGATATTCCGGCTAGAGAGCAAGGCAAGGCAAGTGCAAGGATCTAGGATGATGAATAAACTGAATCCAGTCCTTATTACATGAGGCCTTTACTCATAGATCTGACTCACAATACATTGCTTTGCTCTTTTTGAAAATTAATTATAAATAATTTTCAAAAGTGAGCAAAAGCATGTCACAAATAAGCAATAGCTTGTGATAGATTTCAAGTGGCTACCACATTCCAGACTTTTTAAGGGTTCGAGATCTCATTCTCAGCTCCTATATCCACCTTGCCTTTGTTTTCTAGGTTTTCATAAATGGGAATTTATTTACCTGTCATTTCGCTTTTGGTGTTTATGAGGGTCTGTTCTTGCTTCTAGATATTTCCACCTTTCAGTTAGGCCTTATTTCTCATGGTTTAACAGTAATAATCATGAAACTATAAACTTAATAGAGAATCAGAACAGAACACTGAGAGGAACAATTATTGAGTCAGCCAGACTGGATTGGATTTGTGGTACTTCCTCTTAGAAACTGCGTGATCCTGGGCAAATTAATTTTCTTGTCTGTAAAATCAAATATGATCTCTTGAAGGGTTATGGTGGAAATGAAATAAATTAATATATATATTTATATACATATATATATACTTATATATATAAGCACATAATCACTACTATGATTTTGTTGAGAGATCTTTATTTCCAGAGATTTTCTAATTGAACATGGATATTTCCTCCATAACCTCTTGTAATTTAGCTTTGGTCAAGAAGAGAGGACTCTGCCCAGTACACAGTACATATATTTCTTATGGTAGGAAAGTAGAAGAAAGCAATGAAATATTTGGGAAAAGAAAGAAAGTAGAAAGTAGAATTACCAGTTTTATGTGTCACATAGAAGACAAACATAAATAAAATACTTGAGAGTCAATGTCTTCTACCAATGGGTTCCATATTTTAACAAAATTTTAGTTTAATGTGTAAAGTTCAACAGACACTAACATATAGAATCAAATATATGATTTTCTGGTGAATCTATGAATGAAAATAATTTAAATAGATATCAAAACTAGTTAAATTTGCAAAGCACTTGCATATTTGAATAACTGTAATATTTACTTAGTATATATTGATGTTGTATTTGTTTATGTGTTATTCATGTTAATATTTATGTATTCCTCTTCTACATAATTACTTAAATGATTTGAGGTCACTTCTGGGACTCTAAAGCATTATAATATCTCATAAGCACATTTAGTACTTAACATTTGGACCCTTTTCTTATAATCAGAAAATATAGGATAATTGAGGTTAGAGTCACACAACCATTTTGGTCAGCTACAATTTAAACAAGGGCAAATCAAGAATTGAAAATGATCACTGTTTGTCTTACTTATTTTCATACTTATGCTTTAAAACTCTTAGTTACATTACCAAAAATGAAATCCATTTAAGCTTCCAAACATACACCAATTTTGACTTGCCACTTCACTGGTACATCTTAAAAACGAATGACTGCACTGAGTCCTCTGAAAATTGTTCTTCCTTTCATTCTTTTTTAAATCTATGCTGTGAATACTAAAAAGAACAATTAGGCAGGGATTCAATTGTATACAATGACAAATTTTTATTTTAACTGTTTTGTCAAATTACTTACATACAAGCTTCTAGGAAGAATTAGCTTGTTATAAAAACCATGTACTAGATCTTGCTTTAGCAAACTTTGAAAAAGCATTCCATAAAATTTTGCATCCTGTAATTCCACCATCTGCTGCATGGTTCAGCATCATATAACCTTTGCCAGATATGATTGCTAAATGACTCAACTGTATTTGAAACCAAGGTAGGACAATTTATCCCAGTTTATTAAACATTAAAAAGGCCAGATATTCTATCTTATCTCTTTCCCACAAATGTTTGCATTTTTTAATTTTCAACAGTTGTTATTACATCAATAAATTATTTCCACTAACCAGACACTTTGACTGCATAATTCAGTTATTACAGTATACCTTATAAAGAGCTGTTTGGTAAATGCACTAGCTATAGAGGAGAGAGATATGATTAGAGATATGCATTTGTATGTAAATCATCATTTTCATATGTAGGGGAACATATGCAAGACCTAAGAATGCTCTATTATAGAATAAATGATGACTTAACATTATATTTCTGCCTCAGAAATGCATAATAAACCATTTTTACAAATTTGCTCTTCTGTTATCCCTAGATCCTAAAAGGTTTACAAATATTTTTGTCAGTACTTGAATCATCTCTTAGAAAACTGCAGTGAAAGCCTATTGCTTGTAAATTAAATAAATAAATAAATAAAATCACAGCAGGTAAGCAGAATAGAAAATGATAACAGACTCTTTCCTAACTACCTCACCAAGTATCTCATATTTAGTCAATAGATTAAGTCATGGAAGATTAAAGCAGAAACTTGCTCAGGGCATGTAGAAAATGCAAAGTACTTGGTTTGCAAAAATGTGAAGTGTAATAAAGAAAAAATGGTTGGAAAAGCAATCATGTTTTAAAAATTCTGGAAGAATCTAAGTATCACTCTATTATATTTTTGAGGGATTGCCATAGTTGGAAGATAGCCCATTAAATCTTATCAGAATAACCAACCAACAGGAGGGCAATCCAAATGATAAAGCCATTCTAATGAAATGCAACAAAGATGAAAAAGAATTAAAAGTGACAAGTAAAATCCATTAGAGAACAGCCTTTAACTACTGTAATCAGAAGACAATTACTTACCTTGTCAATTAACAGCTGTGTGCCTCCTTCGCACATAGACAAAAAATCCTGCAAAGTGTCACAGATACACTTGTAAAGCATCTGGAATGAGGTCATTTGAGTGGCATATAGAGTGTTCATGCATCCAAGTGAAATATCCAAACATCATTGAATTTACCAACCTCACAATTAACCATGGTTCCATGGATTAACACTCACTCTTGCAGAGTGAACATAGCAGATTTGGGGAGCAAGTAAAAGCCAAAAAGTAATTGTACTTCAATTCATCAACTCCAACAGCATTTTTCAACTACTGAAACAGGCTTACTTATGTAGGAAAAAGAGTTCTGCCCCAAACCATTCAGAAACTTTAACCAGGGATCCGAGAGAAACAACAAATTAGATTTCTTATTTGGAGTTCTATAAAACTAGGAAGGCAATCATTTCTTTTGACAATCTGTAATAAACCTTGAAGTGTGCAGATGAAAGGAAAGAAAGTAGAAATTCTCAAACATAGAAAACATGTCAATTTATGAATGTTCACCAACAAAGGCAGCTTCGATTTTTCAAAAGAGCTTTGATTTTGACGAGCATATTCTAAACTTACAGAATGAATGCTGAACAGGGTTACTTGATTTGGAAAGATTAACCTAAAGAAAGTTCAAGGAAAATGAAATTGTGTACAGAAAGAATCTGTCCCCTTGAAATAAAAAGAGCTTCAGGGCAATTTTTCAAAATCCATATTTGTCTTTTTCTTTCAGTAATATTTTTGTATAAATGATTATTTATAGAAATTGTCATGCTGCAGTTTTTCACCGTAGTATTTTTACTTATTATAAATCAGTAATCAATAACATTTTATTGAAGAAGTAAAAATCCAGTCTGAATAGAATAAAAATTTGAAAAATAGAAATCATATAAATAGTAATTATTTTAGAGAAATCATTTGTTTTAAAGAAGATGGTTTTATATCTATGTAGGTAGTTAAATATATGTGTGTGTGTATAACTGTTGTTATCTAAACATTTGAAGACATTAATAGACATTAAGAAATCAGTTTCTACAATGTGTCCTGCGTACCTGACCTTGTTGATACAAAAATCTAAGTCAGATCTGGAAGTATTAATATAATTGTTTAGAGTTCTAATACTAATGGAATAAGTTGATTTGCTGGTGTCATTGAAACTAATTTTCCATGCTTACCACTGTAAACACTTGCCACAGTGGGAAATATTATTAGCAGCCAATACCTGAAAAACCTGGTATAACCTGGTATCCAATGTGCCTGGGGTGAGAGCTATGATCTGTAGACTTCTGCTTAAACCTATAGCACGGTTTATACTGTATCATTTAACCTCTCTTTCAGTATCTTGACTTCACTATGGTTGGTCCTCCTAGGATTCGAGCTTTCTCTTGAAATTCAATCAGCTTGCTGATTCTAAGATTCTAATGATTCTAAGATTCTGCTTCCCACTCCCACTCCCTGAGACTGGCAACAGATTCTCACTGGCTGTGCAAATCTCCTGGAACCATACTCCTCACATAACTCAGGGCATTGCTACAGTTGAGAAAATCCATCTGCTGTGCTCTGCCTATAGATCAGGCTTCTTTGTGTGTCCACCCAGATTTTGATCACAGTGATTTAGATAGCTTAACAGCTCAGCAAGACTTGCCAGACCTACATCCTGTCTAGATATCTTTGTCCTATTCCATCTCTCCCTGGCTTCTGCCATTTCTTCGACTGTTCTGATGAGGGTTTGTAAATGAACCCAATGAAGAAACAATAATGTGGCTAAAATCACAGTGTTATGTTGACTCCAGGCCTCAGGCATCATTAAATGGGTCCTACTCATATCTGAAGTACATTTGGAGCCATTCGGTCATATATTCCAATCCTTTAGGATGCAACACAAAGACAAATAGAAGAAATAAGCTATTTTTCAGGTATAAACTTAATCCATAGGTTATAGCTTTTAATTTCTGAAAACAAAAATATCTTCAAAGTTTAACTGTCTCAAAATGTTTCACTTTTATTATTATACTTAAGTTATAGGAAATTTGGTTTTTATATTGGTTTCAGTTCTTTCCAAAATGTAATAGTTTTGGTACACTTGGAATATTGCTTGAGTATGAGTAAGTATTACTCAGACATATACAGTTAGGTACATCTTCAAATACATGTGTTTCTGAATATATATTAGAAGATTATTAGGAATGTACAATAATAATCAATGCCATTTATTCTTGTCTTAGTCATTTATTTATGTTCCTGCTGAGACACTAACATTATAGACATTCCCCCAAATGATGAGAAACCCAGAACCAAGAGAGTGCATTTGGAGAAAAAAAAAGGCAGTCAAGGAACAGAAATTATTAACAGATATGATTATAAACACGTATTATTTCTTATAGAGCTCATGATGTTTTAGAAAGTTCAAATAATTGCACATAGTCATTCCGAAAATCCTTGTAATATTATACTGTGTGTGTATGTGTGTGTAAAGATAGATTCCATAACAGTAAACTACATTTTCAGTTTCTAGGTTAATTAGCAGAATTTCATATTTTGTGGCAGTCAATCATAGTTTCCTCTTTAAAGTCTTCTTTGCTGTAAAGGGGATCTTTATTTCAAGAGGCACTTACAAAAGGCATTTACAAAATTTCAAAGGGCATTTCCAAAAATCAAATGCCCTTGGAAATCCTTTTCTCAAAATAATATTACATGAACAAAACACAGATTATTAAAATACTTTTTCTGTTAATAGTAAATATCAATCTTCAAAGTGCCTATAATATGTAATTATCTATATATCAAACATTAAAAGAATTTTCAACTACAAGTAATATAGTAGAAAAACAAAAATTATCTTTAGGTCATTCATTTCCTTTGCATCCCAGAAGAATTACCATTTTACACTTATTTAGATCACTATACATGTAGTAATCCCACACTGGGTATTCCCTGGGTACCATGCAATTGAGAGTTACACATGAGTTGGTGATTTATTTTGTGTTTAGCTACTTAGATCAGTCATAAAAGTTAGTTTAATAAGAAGGAGAATAATGGTAAGATTTTGAAATCAGGAATAAGTCCACTTCTACCTCATCTGCAACCTGGTGATAGATGGCATTTCAAAAGAAAAAGAGTTATTAGTTTTATTATTTTTACTATATGTGAGTCATGCAACAAACTGTGTAATATAATTTTCTACTCCTTAGTGTAATTTGTATTAAAGGTATTTTGTTTTGCTTTGAATTTTGCTTTGAATTTTGTTTTGCTTGAATTTTGAATTTTGCTTTGAATTCGAATCCAAAATTCAAATTTGATTGGAAAATAGAGAACATTACTATAATAGGTGCTTGTGGGAAAAAGTAATAATAAAAAACACTAATATATCAGATAAGAAATGCTTATAACCAAGTTTGCCTACTTTATAATTTTGATTTCTAAAAAGCCTAACCAGGAAATATATGTGGATAAAAATTATCTATTTTGCATTTGAACATCTATTTATATTCAAATTTTAATATAATTTAGGGTGACTGTTCAGCTGTCATTTGGCATTTGTTCCCTTTCATTAGTTTAATATTATAAGCTGGTATTTATCAATAATCTATAGGAAGCTTTTATCAATGTTCTTCACACAAAGTTGGGTAATATTTTGGTAGATAAGTGTTGTATAATTCTTAAACTATTGATATAACTTCAGTTGTAAAATTTATAAGCAGAAAAATAAACTGACATTTACTTCATATCCTATCAAAAATAACTATTAGAATGGGTGAATTTCCAGGAAACCTGGATAATTTAGGTAAATTTATGAAATTGAAAGGAAGTGAAGATGTTCCCTTGGATTTGAAGAAAGGAATAGTTTCAGAGAAGAAACTAAAGTATAGAAAGTTGAAACTAAGGTCATTTGCTTTTCATAGGTCATTGACAACATGATCTATAACACCCAAATACAACAAGATGAACAATTTGGTCAATAGACATGGAAAGGATAAAGAATGAGAGTAGTTAGATTTTAAAATAGTGAAGGGGTGTAAGAAAAGTCCAGTTTCCAAAGATGTCTATGTTAGAGATCATGTGAATCCCCAGCTATATCTCAGAATGGTCTTCATTTAATCTGCTTAAATTTTGATGACCTGTTTTTATCTCTTCCTCACTTTCTTCCATAAGTGATTGAGTTATATATACCATGTATTGTGCTTATTCTTAGTTCATAATGGGGATCTAAACCAGCCTTAGGGGAACTTATAGACCTAGAATGGATCGGAAGTAAGCAATATTGATCAAATAACAAAATAAATGTAAAGCTGTTACTCTAAAAAAGGCAAGTGCATCAAGTTATGAGAACACACAGTTGGAGGTGCGGGGTAGTATATCTAATTGGAGGGGTCCAAAGGTATTTCTGAAGAACACCTGACCCTGTTCAGTGCCTGCCCTGCCTAATATCTAATTAGACTCAGTTCTCCCTTCAATTCTAATTATTATTTTCTATATTCCTGGCACTGAATAAGTTTCAAATTTCTAGCCCTGAGCTGACTAGTGTCCCTGAAGAAGGCTGATTTTTTTTTTCTTTTTTTTTTTTTTTTTTTTTTTTTTTTTTTTTTTTTTTTTATCTCAATCATACGGAGCAACCTTGGGTCTATTAGATACAGGATAGTAAAGCCCAATTCATCTCTGTTGTTCCAACATCCCTCGGTTAACTCTTCTTTATCTCTGAAAGCCTAGCTTTGTAATAGTAACTGTAGATTCTCCTTATCAAATTGTATATATCAAGCAAAAATATTCAGAATGCATCAAACTTTTCACATTTCAGTGTGGAGAAAATTATCTATTCATTATCTGTTGATAGATTTCTGTAGATGGATTTTAGCACATATTTAGGATATAGACTTTTTTCCCTAAAAATGTAGGGATGTGTGGGAAATTCGTTATTATGACAAAAAAGCATCAAAATACTCTGCTTTAACTTGCTACAAAATGCACTTAAAATTTTTAGGAATAAGGCAGCTCGTCATGGGAGATGTCACCTCCTGTTCTTTGGGATTTCTAGATTGAGCATGCTGAGACAGAAATGAATAGTTCACTGTGTTCACTAGTGAAAGGGACTCTTCCTCAAGACGTGCAACCAAATGGAAAATGACTGGATGAGACGCCTTCCATCGATAAAAGGCTCAATTATGAAGAGTCACTTGAATCTTTATGGATCATAACCTTTACCAATCAAAATCATATAAATACAGAAGAAGAAATGTTTCTTGAACATAAAGAGCTAATTAGAGGTTCTCCTACACTCAGAAAGGAAGTATTACTTCCTAAAAGGTATGTTATAAAATGGCATGTTCTGTCTTTGGCACAGTCCAAAGATAACTAGTGCAAATAGCCCAAATAATAACTACCATTTATTTAATTTTTATAATATGTTTTCTACACAATCCACAAAGCAAATGAGCAAATGATATACTATTTTGTTTCAGGTGAAGAGACTGAAGCTACATGATTTTTCTCATTCTCTCAAAAACACAATAGTCTTCTTGCAAATCTAATTAACTTCAACAGGATTTGAATGAGATTTCTTCAAAATAGACCCAATGTTTGATTACCTGTCACCACCACCACTGCCCTGGTCCAAGCCACCATCTTTATCCTTGACTATTGCAATGCCTTTTAATCAGATTCCTTACTTTAGGACTATCCTACCTTCACTCTATTTTCATTCTGGTAGGTTGTGTAATTCTAAAAAAATAAAAATAAAAATGTAAGTTATCCTGTCACGCCAATACTCAAAGCCTTCATGGTTTCTCATAACAGCCAAGGCGCTCCATAAGCTAGTTCCCTGATGACTCTCTATTTTCATCTTTTTATCTCCTAATACTCTTCACAGTGTAATGGTCACACAGGCCTCTTGCTGCTCCCTGGATATACCAGTATTGATCTCATCTCAGAGTTGTTGGACATCTATTTCCTTTATTTGGAAAGCTTTTCCCCTGGATATCTGCAAGTCATGTTTACAAAAAACTCACCTCTGAGAAGGACCTTTCTTGCACACACTATCTAAAATATTAGTCCTCCTATATTAGTTCTTGTCTCCTATGTTGTTTTTGTTTTTTGACTTACACTTATTATCTAAATTTCATATATTTTTCACCCTTTTTAATGCCTGTCTGCCCCAACTGGAATGTGAGCCTCATAAAGGCAGATATTTATCAGTTTTATTCACTGAAGTATCTATATCACCCATAAGAGAATTTTGGAGAGAGTAAATGTTTAACATGTGTTCAGTAAATAAGTCAAGTTCCCAGATATTGAAAAATTTACCAAAGTGCTATATGGCTAAGAGTGAAGGACTCTGTATTCAAATCAGGCCTTTATTTAATGGTATTCTACTTATTAATTGGTGACACATGCCAAACTGTCTTATGTTTTACTTTTTACCTGCTAAACATAGAACTGCAAAGGGAATGTCAAAATAGAAAACATTTAGCCTAGAGGCTGTCCCTGGGTAGAAAAAAATATGACCAGGTAATATTTAATGCTTCAACTGCAGTTAGAATATCTAATAGCCATGTTCTAGAACTACTGCAAGAACCTCATTTTATCTTATCTCTCATTCACAAATGGTGATTCTATATTTTGTGGTCTCTATGAAATTTATTTTTTGCTAAATGGATACATATAATTTGACAAATCATTGGGAATTTGATATACTTAAAAGTAAAAGTGGCAGGTACATTTTGAGCCATTCAAAGCTGAAAGAGTTATGGATTTTAAAAATTAGAAGTATAAAAGCATGGGAGAAGAGTGACAAGAACTACAACTACTATATCAGAATTGCCATAATAAACAATTGGCCCCATACTCCATCTCCTTTAACCTCCTGAATGAATAAAGTGGGCCTTGCCATATCTTATAATATCATGGTCTGAATCCAGTGAAATTTTTTGAAAGTTTAAAATATTGTAAGGAGTCAATGGTGGAAGAAAGAAGAAGGGAGTATAGAAAGACCAATGACATTTCTCAGACTCCCTAATTCCTTCTTCTTAATTTGTCATTTTACTCCTTTTCAGAGGAGAAAATAATACTGGACATACTTTTGGAGGGAACTGAAAAATTTTAGTTAGAAAGAAAACATGTAAGAGAGGTAACAAACTGAAAAAAAAATCGTGTTAGACAAATTGCAATATTGTGGGTTTTTTAAAATATATATTGCCCTAACACCTCATTTTATCATTTTATTTATCTGATTGCAAAATATTTAGGTAATATTGCAGGGAAAGGAAAACCCTCCCCCTGGTAAAAGAATGGTAGGAAAACAAATACAACACATTTTCCTAGCCCAAATGAAGAAGAATTTTATTTTCTCAGCAATATATTAATTTCAAAGACTCTTGCATACTGGTCTTTAGAGGCTGCATCAAATTAGAAGCATGACCAACAATTTTCAAAATTGTTAATTGAGCATTTCTAGTAAGCACATGCTACACTAAAGGGAGATCAAGCTTAGGATTTGTTTTTTCTAGCGCAGAATGTACTGATTAAACTTGATTTCCCACAGTGCTCAAGTCATTGATGCAATAATATATTGTAAAGTACTGAGCAAGTCTGAAAAAGTTAGTCTTTACACTGAGATTCACCTTAATAATGCAAAATATTTAGACATGAAGGAATTCCAAATCGAGCTCACTATCCCATTACTAAGTTCATAAACATTTAATGTTAATTGATAAAATTATGTCTTCTTAACTCTCAATAGCCACAGAACATTTTAGAGTAATGCCTTTAGAGTATTGCTCTTATTAACCTTATGTATATATTACAGAAATATTTTAATACAAAGTGGTTCTAAGAAAACTTTCAACTAGTTAACCTGAATAAGAGTGAGTACAATAATTCAATTAGAGGTCATATGATTAAAACCCCTGTGGTTTTTTTGGAAATATTTTTAAGGCGAATAGTACTTTAGGTATTTATATTTATATTGACATATTTAAGTAGTTTTAATTGTTTATTCATCTAATTTCACTTGAATCCCACTGATTAGCTTAAGAAAGAGAGAAACTTGGAGAAGCTAATATAGTATTTTTTATTCAAAAATATAAAGTTAGGAAGAAGTAACATTTTAAATGTAATTGTAAAGACAGAATTTTTTTTAAGTATCTTCAAATCATATTTTCAAATTTAGTACTTTAAAAAAGTTATCTTTTGAACTTGAGCAGAACATAAAGTGTTACAGCACCAGGCACCACAAAGTTTATCTTCCTGTTTCTTTCAATTATTTCAGAAATCTTACTAAAGAATAAACCATCTCATTAAATTATCTTTCTCTAAACAATACCTAATCAAAACACAGGTTGCTCTAATTAAGATTGCAATTAAGGTTGTTAAAAAATGTGTAATTTTTGTAAGTGATTTTATGTCTTATAGCTATCAGAAACGTCTACATTTGAAAAAAGTCAACCTTCTTTCTTCACTTTCCTCATTTATTAACATATCATGACCCATTATTCAGCCAATCACCCTTCTGCCAAAATCTAGAATTCCTTACCTCTATGCTCTTACTCTTTCCCTCCACTTCTGAACTCCAGCTCTAGATGACCCCAAGAACCTGCTTTTCCTGTACCTTCCTTGTAGCAGTTAAGTTTATTGAAGAGCATTACACAACAGGATTGATTACTGACCATGATGACAGGGAAAGCAACATCAAGGGAACATTCCACATTGGCTGTGTAGATAGCTTTTCATCATCACATCACCATTTTAGATATCCTCCATTCTCCCTCAACTTCAGTCTCCACATATATGCTCTGACTCTGCAGATTATGTCACCTAATATTGAAGCCATTAGACAGGGCCATTCCCATTGGCATATGACACCATATACTTGCTATGTAGGTCACCCCTGTGTTCTTCTCCCCATTGCCCTGAGGCTTATTCTTCCAGCAGTGCTTTAATTGTCAATCCCTCCTATTCCCAGGGACCCTCTCAGCATCCTTCTATCTCCTATATGTCCACCCACTAATACTGAATTTTATCCACCGTTTCAGTTTGCATGTATGCTTAATTAAGCCTTTACTATTTTTTAACAATAGTTCTGGTATAACATCACTCTACTAGCTACAATATTTTATTTTATATAAAAATTTATCTTAATCTGTGAATAAAAATTTCTGTAAATGTCACAGTCATATTATCAGAGTTATTTGGATCTAACTGGTTGTATTACTTGACAATATTTTTCTTATGTACATAAGACAGGTTCTTTATAACTGACTGTATTAGTCTGTTTTCATGCTGCTGATAAAGGCATACCTGAGACTGAGAAGAAAAAGAGGTTTAATGGACTTACACTTCCACATGGCTGGGGAGGACTCAGAATCATGGCAGAAGGCAAGGAGGAGCAAGTCATGTCTTACATGGATGGAGTTAGGCAAAGAGAGAGCTTGTGTAGGGAAACTACCCTTTTTAAAAACATCAGATCTCATGAGACTCATTCACTCTCATGAGAACAGCACAGGAAAGATCTGCCTGCATAATTCAATCGCCTCACAGGAGGACTGTGGAAGTTACAATTCAAGATGAGATTTGGGTAGGGACACAGCCAAACCATATAATTCCACCCCTGGCCCCTCCCAAATCCCATGTCTTCACATTTCGAAACCAATCAGGCCTTTGCAACAGTTTCCCAAAGTCTTAACTCATTTCAGCATTAACTCAAAAGTCCACAATCCAACATCTCATCAGAGACAAGGTAAGGCCCCTCCACCTAGGAGCCTGTAAAATCAAAAGCAAGTTAGTTGCTTCCTAGATACAATGGGGATACAGGCACTGAGTAAATACAGGTGTTCCAAATGGAAGAAATTGGCCAAAACAAAAGGGCTACAGGTCCCATGCAAATCTTAAGTCTAGCAGGGCAGTCAATCTTAAAGCTACAAAATGATCTCCTTTGACATCAGGTCATGCTGATCCAAGAGGTGGATTCCCATAGTCTTGGACAGCTTTGCCCCTGTGGCTCTTAAGGGTACAGCCTCCCTCCTGGCTGCGTTCACAGACTGGTGTTGAGTATCTGTGGCTTTTCCAGGTACATGGTGCAAACCGTCAGTGTTATCTACCATTCTGGGGTCTGGAGGATTGTGGCCTTCTTCTCACACTCCACTAGACAGTGCCCCAGTAGGGACTCTGGGTGAGGGCTTTGATTCCACATTTCCCTTCCACACTGCCCTAGCAGAGGTTCTCTATGAGAGCTCCACCCCTGCAGCAAACTTCTGTCTGGTCATCCAGGCATTTCCACACATCCTCTGAAATCTAGGTGGAGGCTCCTGAAGCTCAATTCTTGACTTCTGTGTACCTGCAGGCTGAACACCACATGGAAGCTGCCAAGGCTTGAGGCCTGCACCCTATGAAGCCACAGCCTGAGCTGTACCTGGGCCCCTTTAAGTCATGGCTGGAGTGGCTTGCATGAAGGGCACCAAGTCCCTAGATGGCACACAGCACAGGGACCCAGGGCCTAGACTACAAAACCATTTTTTCCTCCTAGTTCTCTGGGTCTGTGATGGGAGGGGCTGCTGTAAAGACATCTGACATGCCCTGGAGACATTTTCCTCATTGTCTTGGGGATTAACATTTGGCTCCTCATTACTTATGCAAATTTCTGGAATTAGCTTGAATTTGTCCTTAGAAAATGGTATTTTCTTCTCTATTGCATTGTCAGGCTGCAAATTTTCTGAACTTTTAGGCTCTGCTTCCTTTATAAAACTGAATGCCTTTAACAGTACCCAAGTCACCTATTGAATGCTTTGCTGCTTAGAAATATTTTCTGCCAGATATCCTAAATTATCTTTCCCAAGTTCAAAGTTCACAAATATCTAGGGCAATGACAAAATGCTGCCAGTCTCTTTGCAAAAATGTAAGAAGAGTCACCTTTGCTTCAGTTCCCAAAAAGTTCCTCATCTCCATCTGAGACCACCTCAGCCTGGAAGTTATTGTTCATATCACTATCATCATTTTGATCGTTGAATGTCAAAGCCATTCAACAAGTCTCTGGGAAGTTTCAAACTTTTCCACATTTTCCTGTCTTCTTCTGTGCCCTCCAAACTGTCCCAACTTCTGCCTGTTACACAGTCCCAAAGTCACTTCCATATGTTCAGGTATCTTTTCAGCAGCATCCCACTCTACTGGCATCAATTTTACTGTATTAGTCCATTTTTGTGCTGCTGATAAAGACATACCAGAGACTGGGAAGAAAAAGAGGTTTAATGGACTTATAGTTCCACATGGCATGGGAGGCCTCACAATTATGGTGGAAGGCAAGGAGGAGCAATTCACATATTACGTGGATGAAGGCAGGCAAAGAGAGAGTTTGTGCAAGGAAACTCTTCTTTTTAAGAGCATCAGATCTCATGAGACTCATTCACTATCACAAGAACAGCACAGGAAAGACCTGCCCCTTAATTCAATCACCTCCCACTGGGTTCCTCTCATGACACATGGGAATTGTGGGAGCTACAATTCAAGATTAGATTTGGGTGGAGGCACAGCCAAACTATATTACTTATTTTTTCATTTGCCTGAAATATGTATTTATTTTCTCCTAGAAAGAGATGGAAGAATATTTTAATCCAACTCCTTTGACTTTACAAGAAATTCAACTCAAGTTGGCATAAAACAATTAGAATTTATTGGCTCACAGAAATGAACACTCTAGGAGGTAGTTTTTGCTTCAGGAATGGCTGTATCCAGACACTTAACAAATATCATTAATACTCTACCTTCCCCATTTCTCATCTTTACTTCCCTCAATATTCCTCCCACCCCACCCTCTATAAATTGGTACTTCCCTTGTGGTGGGCTTTGGCAGTCCTACAAATTGAAAAATTCTTTTAATACTATGACAAGCTCTGGGCTGATGCTAAATGCCTGCCTTGTATTATGTGATCATCTCAAAATCAGAGGAACTTCTGAGATTGATATCATTTTGAATATTACCTGAACCCCTGTTAACAAAGTTAAAAATTTAGAATAAAAAGAGGATTTTCTAATTACAATTAAATGACCCGAAATTAAACACAGATCAAAAGTATTTGAAGATCTACACAGATTATTTCACAGATGAGTTCTACATAATTTCTAAGAAAAAGTAATTCTGATGCTACAAATATCACATTTGATTATGAATCTAGTGACACCAATACCACAAAATTGAAGGTGGTATAAAACAAAATAATAGATGAATTTTACTTATGAATATAGAAAAAGTTCTTAAAAATAAGAATATATCAACATATCAAATGCAAAATTTCAAGAATGATCTGATATAGGAAATCTAGCAAAATAAATAGGATGATCAGATAATTATATATTCAATATAGATAATTATATATGTCAATATATTCAGAAAACCTGCCAGATAAAAATAAGCAGCCTTTTCTAATAAAAACTTTAAGTAGAATAAAAATAGAATAATTTCTTTCCACTGAAAATCTATCAGAGTGAGCATATTTTGTTCACTCAATGCACTTGAAAACCCTTCCCATGGTAGGACATGACTCACTTTCTAAATTAAATACAAGGTGAAAATTTATTTTCCAGTCTGTATTAATAAAAGGCTATTGTGGAGAATATAAGAAACAATTCCTACCAATTAATTAGAAACTCAATTGAATGGGTTCTTGGGTTGCTTATGCTGACTTCTAGTGCTCAATAAATTTATTTCAGGTAATGATAACTAATCTTTTAAAAATTTCCACGACATATTTTGACAGAAATTATTAGAAATATTTCTGAAATTTATTATTTTATCAGTTGTTAATAATGGGTCAATAGTCTTTATTTCAAACTAGATTCTCCATAATCTCTGATTGAGGGCTGGTAACTATGTCCTAATTGAATAGGCTCTTTGATACCCTGGCTTGAACTCATTTCAGAAACCTAATAGTTTATTGCCCAGGTGCATTTCTGAGCTCTGTTTCCTCTTTATGATATATAGTTTCAGAGAAGATAAAATAAAAAGAGCTCGCATTTGCAATTCCCAAGCAGTAGCCTTATTTCTTCATTGTGTTTCTTTAATTATCTAAATAGAGGTGAAATAAGAAAAGGGCAAAAATAACCTTTATAATTCTTCTTAAACAACATATTATTTTGTGTTGCCTTCCTGGTTATATTTACATAGTCTCATGTCACTCTCCTGAATTTCATCCTTTATTTGGAGGCCCCTTATTTATTTTGTATATAATATTTATTCATACTGTTATTTTTATATAACTTATTCATCTACTCCAAAAGAGAGTACATGATCTGGTCCCTCTGAGGCAGTAGCCCTAAATTTCAGGTAAAGCTCAGATTGGGTGAGATAGTGCAAGTCCATACTATATCAGATATCCAAATGTTTAAGAGTTATTCAAAGAATAGTTGAAATGTAGTTCAGAGTTCATTCTTTAATTTAAAAGGCATTTGTTGAGTAGTTATGCAATCTTATGGCAAGTAGAAACCACAAAAGGAAAATAAGGCATAGTAATTTCAAATAGTCTTGATTCCTAAAGTTTAAAGTGGCAGTGAGTCAAATCATTCTAACTATGAGAAAGAAATGTTACCAAGGCCTCAGAGAAAACTGGAATTGGGACTGTGAAAGACATGTGTTCTCCTTCTCTCATTTGTGTGGGCTTTTCTCCTTTGCCAAGTGATCTCATTCTCCCTATTGCAGATTGAATTATTCCAAAGGTAAGATCATGGAAACCATTTCTCTAAAGCCTCACATCTGTACCCACAGAAAAGAGCTAAAAGTCAGACCCTTTCTTTCAAGGTCAAAACTCTGAAGAATGGCCTCTGTCAGCCTAGCTTAGGTCAGCTTCTCTTTCCCATTTTCATCACCTGCAGCAAGGATTATGGTCTTTGACTCAGCTTGAGATAAGTCACCACTCTGAAAAATTGGCCAGAACAAGAAGGAGTTGTAAGAAAACTCATAGAAGTAACAGTAAGGATCTCACAATGAGGGTAGGAAAAGTAAGTATTTCTTAGTAGGATGCCATGCTACGTTTTTGGAAGACAAATTAAATGTGTGTGGGGGGGGGGGGGGAGCGGGTGTGTGTGTACATGTGTGTGCACAATATCTACTATATACTTGAAAAATCTCTACTTAAAAAAATTTCAAATATTTCTGCTCATAGAGAAGCATATTTCCTTTTGTTAAAATTGGCATTTTAAATTGGGATAATAGCAAAATTGAACTAAATTTGAGAACGAGAACATTGTATTGAATGAGTCAGAAAACAGGCTATAAGTTAGTGATGGAATTGGCCATTTACTGATTATTCCTGGATTTTTTGTTCTGTGGGCATTACTGCTTTCTGATATCACAGTTTCATTTATATTCTTTTATAACTATGCCTTTGAGTGAGTGCCGTTACCTCTCAATCACGTGAACTGACCCTGTAAAGACTTTCTTAATTAATTAAAAACACATTTTCTATACTTGAGTGAAATTTTTTAAAAATAAAAATAAACAAAAGCACGTTTAAGTCAGACACATACATTTTCAAATTAATATTTTTGTCAAAGCATTATTTAGGTACTGAAATTTCCTGATTGAGTTGGTCTTCACAATACAAACAGACAACCCTTGAATTGAATGGGTTCCACATGTATGGGTTGAAGCAACCTCAGATCAAAAACATTCAGAAAAAGGACAGCTGTGTCTATATTGAACATATACATAGTTTTTCTTGTCAATACTCCCTAAACAACACAGTATAACAAATATGTACATAGTATTAGTATGATAAGTAATTTAGGGATGATTTAAATTATACAAGAGGGTGTGCATAGGTTATATGCAAATATTACACCATTTTATATGAGAGACTTGAGCATCTATGAATTTTGGTATTCACAGGGGTCCTGTAACCAATCCCCCACTCCTCTATGGATACTGGGGGATGACTATATTTTGAAATCTTGATAACTAGGAATGGAGAAATAAAATTATAAGATAGTACATAGTTTTTCTCTTTCTCTACAAATGAAGACTTGAATGCCCATCAAGGGGCAGCGAGCTCCTTGAGTTCAAGAAAAAACGTCAATGGTCTACTGACCTTATAAAAGTTGCCACTGAGCCTGAGGTTAAATCTTACTAAATTCTTACTGTAGGCCAGGCACAGTGGTTTGAATTGTGACATGCTGCATCTCATTTTGTCTTTACAACAAACCAAGGACATAGATTCTATTATTACCATCAATTTACAGATGAAGAAACCATACCTCAGAGAACTTAACTTGCTCTCAGCTCACACAGCTAAGAAGTAACTGAGATGGTATCAGCAGACAGCAGCCTGATTCTAACATTCACCTCATCTTGCATAAACCCTCCAGTGTTATTACATCATTATGGGAGCCAGACCTGAAGCTGTTATCATGACCTGGGGGCATCTCAAGGTCTAGCCTGGACCCCCACTGTCACACCGCAGCTCATTCTGAGTGTGCTCCTTCACCTGGATCAATTTTCTGTTTCTCAGACTTGCTAAGCTTATTCTCAAGCTAGCGCTTTTTGCATTTGCTATTCTCTCAAAAACAAGAAATAATAATCTTGATATTTGGGACCATAGTACTTGAAATAATTTCTATTTGCCATCTACTCCTGCAAGTAAGGTTACCTTCTAATGTGCCTTGCCACTTTACTTCATAACACAGAACAGAGTCTAGAAAATCTTGTCTACTGATTTGTTTGCTGTTAATTGTCTGGATGTTTGAAAACACACTTTGGCAGTAGGTAACAAGAAACATATTAAATAAAACCTTTACACCCCTTAGACACAATAATTTTGCTTTTCCCTAGGGAAATAAACTCAATAATAAGGTACCACTTATCAAGCACTAAGTTTGTAGCAGGCATCTTGCTTTCATTCATATCTCATTTAACCTCACTCTAACTCTGCCAGCAGGTATTATTATCTTAATTTCAGATGATGATACTGAAACATTTTAAAAAGAAATAATCTTCCAAGGTCATTCAAATATTAAGTGGCTTAAAATTGAGTTTATTCAATTCTATAATCTAGGCTTTTAAGTACAGTGCTAAATACTGGGGAAAAATTCTACTGAAAAGATATATAGCAGACTATTTCCAAAAGTGTAAATATAGACCATAGTATATACAGTTCCAAACACAACACAATCACAGAATGGAACATTGTACAGTCATTAAGATAATGTTCATAAAATATCATAGAATAACATTCAAAATGCTTATTGTATGTCATACTTTTAAAAGTACAAAAATTTATATGTGATATAATTCCAAAACTGAAATAAACAGATTCTGCATTTAAAAAATTTAAAGAAATGAATCAAATAGTGATTGTATTTGGATGACTGAACTATGCATGATATTTCTTTTTTCTGGTTAAAAATTCCCTAATTATCCTTAATAAGCTCATTTAGTTCTGTAATGATGTGATTTTAATTTCACATACATAGTCTCATTTGAGACATTTAGACTTTAATGGTACATAAGTTTTCCCTCTGTGGGGAGGGACTTGCCCTTTAACACTTTGTGCTCCATCAAACTCCATTTAACTGAAGCTCTCTAGGTAAAGGTGCATAACAGATTTCTCTTGTCATCTTGGCCACAGTAATTATGGCAGGCAGGCCTTACAAGTTTTCTTCTTTCATAAAGCACAGTCACATTACGAATAAGTAAGTCAGTCCTGGAGAATCATCCTCTTTTGTCTCTTACCTATGGGGTACTGGGGTCACAACTGATTTTATTGACATAAAAGAGTACCTGCTCATGCTTTTTGTTGTCCAATCACAAGCCATGCTCAGTGATTCCTAGTCACCATTCCTGAGCACAGTACTGATATTTCAGAGGCACTGGCCCCTTCCCCTGGGGCACAAACTCATCTCAGTTCTAGCCTTGAAGACTGTTTCTAAACAGGCTTAGGGAGACCCATCTGTAGTCTTCTAAGTGTCTCTAGTGTCTGGTCCCTCACAGTCCAAATTTCCTAGTCTAGTCTAACAAAACATTGGCTCTTTTCTCAAGGACATATTCTGATAACTTTTGAATTAATCTATTCATATAGTGCTTAACAGAGTCTCATTCACTATGTAGATTTATAAAGGGCAAATTAAAAATTTTAAAACATTCCAGGTAGCCCTATTACACACCAGTACTATAGCATCTCCCGTTTATAATGTTACCTCTTGCTCTTCCAGTAGTTTGCTCTCTATTCCCAATATAGAATGCAGCCAATGCCTTGCATAAGAGAGCATTTTGAAAAATGTCAGGGTAGCTTTTTTCAACATCATGTGTTTCTTTTTAGTAATACATTAAACATTGTGATCACATTTACTCTCCTTACA
The DNA here is from genome assembly GCF_047675955.1 of Chlorocebus sabaeus. NCBI lineage: Eukaryota > Metazoa > Chordata > Mammalia > Primates > Cercopithecidae > Chlorocebus > Chlorocebus sabaeus. The sequence goes on from NC_132924.1 coordinate 63,826,001, forward strand.
GAAAAATCAGTGAATAAAAATATTTATAAATAGGTAATAACTTAATGCAGATGTTTGGTTTTAAGAGATGTTGTTTCTATTTCATAAAACATTCATATAATAAAACATCTTAAGAATATACTAAAAATGTTATCAGGCTTCAGTAATATATAAAATATTCTAGACATATGTACCCTTATTTTGGAAGGTAACAAAATGGGAATATATTGCTACAACTTTAAGAGGAAAAAGCTCACGGTATTTTTCTTATTTATCCAATTCCGTCTTAAAAACTTCTCAACACTAATTATAAAGACCACATGAACTCGCATAAATAAAAGCATCTAGTATGCTCTCTGGTTGAAAATAGTTGATATTTAACTCTTAACTACTAACAGTTGAGTGCACTGTCATCCACACTGGTTTAAGCATTTTTCATGGATTATCTTGTTTAAACTTTTAAAAAATCTTTTAACATAAACACTCTCTAAAAAAAGATAGCATAGTTTGGGTGTGGTGGCGGGCACCTGTAGTCCCAGCTACTCGGGAGACTGGGGCAGGAGAATGGCACGAACCCAGGAGGCGGAGCTTGCCGTGAGCCGAGATTGTGCCATTGCACTCTAATCTGGGTGACAGAGCGAGACTCTGTCTCAAAAAAAAAAATACCATAGTTTGGACATGTGCCTAAAGTCACACAGATAGAATATGATGAGGCCTGACTTTGAATTCAGGTTGTTTGATTTCACAGCCCCTGTGGCTAACTCCTGGTATTGACCTACTTCCCTTTGTAAAATTTTACCAGCTAAAATACACATGCAGCTAATAAGGTAATGAGTATGAATCCCAAGAGAACGGAAGTCTTCCAACTTTCAGTGTTCCAGGAAGAGACAACTTTGGCCAATAACACTAGGAGTGTTGCCACGGGTGTTTGCTGTGTCAGCTGGACTAGGCTAGGCTTATGAAAGGGAAGACAGCAACCATTTGGTAGCATGCATACACCTTCTGCCAGTTACTCAATCAGACACAAATTGAGATGCTGCCAAGAAATTTGTACATACATAATGAAAGTCTCTGTGTATCTGCCACTAAATGAAGGAGATTATCCTGGATGGGCTTAACTTAACCAAGTAAGCCCTACGAAGGCCCGGGCTCCTGCTGATGATAAAGATTCCAATCAACAACTTGGTCTATAATTGCTTCCCCTTTCCTGGATCTTCCCGTCGTAACTACCTGCCCTGTTCATTTCAGACTTGCTTAATCAGCAGCTGCACACAATTACATAAGCCAAGTCCTTATAATACATGTTTATTTATAGGTAGGTAGGTTGGAAGATAGATAGATTGATTGGTAGCTTATCAGCTTCTCTGATTGAACCCTGACTGATACAAGTGTAACCGGTGTTGGATCCCAATTTTGTGAGATGTGAAGCTTATACAGTTTGGTATACAAAAAATAGTTAGATATCTAGGTATTAAATATTTAGGATGATAAAATAACCATAAAATATATATATACACACACACACATAAAATATATATATATATGATATATATATACACCACAAACATCACATAAACTAGAATAAGAATACTCAGGAGGCTGAGGCAGGAGAATTGTTTGAACCCAGGAGGCGGAGGTTGCAGTGAGCTGAGATCATGCCATTGCACTCCAGCCTAGGCAACAAGAGCGAAACTCCATCTCAAAAAATCAAAACAAAACAAAACAAAACAAACAAGCAAAAGAATGTAATGTTCTTAATACGAACTGCCTGACATAGCTTAAAAACAACTTTTTCTCTACAATTTTTGGCTGCATACTCATTAATTGTTACCCCAGATGACAAATATTTGGTAATATCATTTTATATAAAGATAATTTTTTTAAAGAAAGTCCAGTCTGTCTTCTAGCATGTTTGATTAAAACTGGTTTTTAATTAAGGATAATTTTCGCCAGCCATCAATGAAAAACAAATTCTTCACTTACATTTTTAACCTGCTAATGGTTCTCATCATTTTCTACAGACTTGTTTTCAGGCTCCCAGGTATTTTGAGCACTGATTCCCCTCTACTGCCTATATACTTAAGAGTTCCAGGCACCATAGGACATGATTTTATTGCAGTTTGATCGTTGGTCCAGGACCTTTGGGGAACAATGTTGAATGAGTTAGCATAACAGGCAGTAGGACTACTCCTGGGAAGTCATTCCCACACCAGCTAGCCAGGAACACCTTAAAAATACACGCTATAACTGTGATCAGTATGTCCCATGAAACCAAACCAAATGTGTTCTCAAACCAAATTCCCCTTAGAACCCTGAATGCTAGAAACTATCCAACGCTACCAAACCTTAGGTAAAGTGTGACATCAGAAGTTATTAGAGATGGCCATTTTAACTGAGTGTGCATGCAATATTTTCCACAAATTGTACTTAAACATATGATTGTGTTGTGGTGGGCAGAATAATGGCTCCCCAAGATGTCTACTTTCTAATCCTCAAAATTTACCAGTCACTATCTACAACAGAAGACTGTAGATGTGATTAAATTAAGCATTTTGAAATGGAAAGATTATCCTGGGTTATCAGGAGATGGACATAATGAAGGGGTAAGTGTCTTTATAAAAGGAGGCAGGAGATCAGAAGGACAAAAGAGGATCTGAAGATAGAAGCAAAAGGTTGAGATGATGTGAAGAAGGAGCACAACCCAGGGAATGCAGGCAGCCAGCCTCTAGAAGCTGGAAAAAGCAAGGAAGCAAAAACCCCTCCCCAATCCCCCCAGAAGCCTTTAGAAGAAACATAGGCTTTTAACACTTTGGTTTTAGACTTCTGACCTCCAGATCTATAAGGGAATAAATTGGTGTTTTAACCCACTGTGTTTGTAGGAATTTGTTACAGCAGTAAGAAAAGACTAATTAATAAACGTGTATAAATTACTTGGCCCCTTTCAGTGTTTTAAGGGGGTCCCATACTGGTGAGGGGTCCTGAAGCCTAAGCTTTATTGCATCACCAGAACGCAAAAAGAAAAACAAACACATATGATGCATCCCTGTAGAAATCCTATGGGCTGAGAGAAAGAGTGAGGATTACTTTGGCCCAGCTGGTAACATGGGACTCCAATCAATACATTTGCTCCACTATGTGTAAGAAGAAAGCTCAATGCTGGCACCAGCAGGCTGCCTTCAGGGCTGAGAAGAAAGGCAGCCAGTGGCAATGCCACTGAATGATTTACTTCTAGCCCACAGTGCAGGCCTCATTCATCCAAACACATGCTCTGCACTTTACTTGCTTACATGACCTAGAGGGCAGCTGCTCTGGCAAGCTCCTATCAGAGGGTTCTTTCTCTTGACAGGCGGCTCATGGAAGTATTTCTTCTGACCACAAACAGTACCTTCCCTGAGAGAAATTCTAGTCATTTTTTTCCTCCACACTGTTTCCAGTGATATTTTAGTGGCTTTTGTGGCCTGGCACCCCAGGCAATTTTTCTTCTAGCCTTCTCCTTAATTCTGTTCTGGAGACAATCATGAAAATCTGTGCCCAGCCTGATTCTTGCCTTTCTGGATGACTCTTAAGTGAAGCTAGTGTGATGCAGAGAACAGGTAATCAGCATGAGTGTCCACCAGACAACTGAATTCTGCTTCTGGTACTTATGATGTGACCACTTTTCACTGAAGTTAAGAATATTTACCACCAACATTCAGGGAGGATGAGAGATAATTACAAAGGAGCCTCCAGTTTGCTATAGGCACCTGTTGGGTGGAGAACAGGAATTCTGTCAAACGTCTTAATGTGCGCATGACATGCCCCACCAGAAAGGAACCTTAGGGGTTAGAAATCTTAAAAAGGGGGAAAGGATCAGGATTTTTGTTTCATGATTATATGACCGGACTTTTATAAAGGAACAATCAATCCATCAACCAAGAAATAAACAGCAAGATGTGAGCTCTAATCAAAACCACATTTAAACTTTACTTAGTTCTCAACATTTCAGTTATGTGAGCTAATTATTACATAAGCCAATTTGAGTTGTTCTTAGGTTATTGCTCCTGAAACCTTAAGCGACTATGGTAGACATGGGTTATACCAGGCAGCTTCCTTGTCAAGGAAGAACTTGTTGCCCCAGCTTCAGGGAGGGCTGTGAGTGGATAGTCAGCTGTCCGCCCTCAAGGGATTGTTTGCAGGAAAGAGAACACCCTCACTCAAAGTTATATTCTTCTGGAGCAGACAATATCCAGTGGCTGGCTGAGGCACTCTTACAAAAGCCGTCATTTGGACCCAAGGTAGGACAACTCTGGATCACCATTAAAGGTCCAGAGCTCCACTGGGTCTGCCAATGCTGCAGTGCAGCTTGACCTCTCCCTCTGTCCAATACTGCTTCAGCTCCTCTAATAAATATTCTGAACACTAAACTTTGTCTCAGAGTCTGCTTCCTTGAGAACCCAACCTGTTGCACTGACACAACCACCTCTAAACTACCCAATCCATCTTAGTTGATAGTTTATTGAGAGTAACACACAATACTACTAATTTGAAAATATATTTTTTTCTGAGGGCACTTTGTCTGATTTCTCTACTGGCTGTAACCAACACCAAGGACAGTCCTAGGTATTCACCCATTCATTCAACCAATCGCGATTCAGTGTATTCTACTTGCCTGGGTACTTAGTACACATTTATTGAATGAATGAACAAATGAATGCATGATTGAATGAAATATTGGGGTCTTCCTCTACTGATGCAGACAATTTTAGTTAAATAATTTGAAAGTAAACAAAATATTTTCAACATTGTGATGATTTTCCTCTTTCTTCACATGAAGCTATTCTACATTCTCATTTCCTATAGATCATAAAACACAGGGGGTTCTATATTTGCTTCCCCCAGTTTCTCATCTTGATTACTACCAGTTTTTCTCTCTAGTAATTAACTGAATGGCATGAAGCTTCTTCCTATGAGTTCTGCATAGCATGATACCTAACAGGTATCTGTTGATTGGTGATTTGTTCTACTGACACCTCAGTCTGATTTACATTTGACCTAGGTTCCTAGGTTCCTATTTTCTTTTGCTTCCAATATGTATTCTAAAGATGAATATTTTTGAAACCATAGACTATGAGCCAATTGACTAAATAATTTATTCTCATAAATAAATAGCTATATGTTTCCAAGTCTGGCACAGCATCAGACAAGCAGTAGGTCCTCAAAATGCCCCAAATTTAACCACTTTTGTGATGATAAAGAAAAAAAAAAGTAGCTTAGTTTGACCAGTAATTTTGTGTTATTTCTTTCTAGCTGGGAGGTACAGTTCTACTATAGTTGAACAATTAATAACGATTGCTAATACTTACACTGTACTTACTTTCATGTCTGACATTGTACTAAGTACTGTAAATAGATTATCCTACATCTTACAATAATCATGAAATAAAATATTACTATTATGTCAAATTTTCAGGTGTATCTTAGAAGGTTAAAGTACCTATCCTAAGGTCAAAAGCTAGTAAGGGCAAAGTAAAATTTCAGAACAACTCTACCTTTAATCCGCTATTAAGCTTCTATTCATATTTCTTCTGATAATGTAAATTTATTATTTCATAAGTGAATCCTTACAATACCAGAAGGTAGGAAAAAAGCATAAAAATATAACTAAGTATTTAGGAATTACAAGTCACTTTGAGTTGATTAGACTCACTTTGATGAACCTCGAAAATAAAAACTTGAGCTGATTGTGTCCACTCAATAGGAAATAATGGGCAGGAGATGATGTGTTAGTCATCAGCAGTCAATTCCCTGACTTACCTCAGACTACTCCCTTTGCTAATTGAAAAGATATTAACTGAACACCTACTGTGTAGCAGGCTCTATTTTAAGTACCAGGAAACAAAAATAATATGGTATAGTCTTGCCTTCAAAGAGCTAATAGTCAAAATAAGAAAAAATATCAATATATAAACAAAAATAACAAAATAATATGACAAAAGCCATTTTGGAGACTGACTGCCAAGAAAACGCAGAGAGGAGTGCTAACTCCTTTTGAGGTGGAGGCTGGGTAGAAGTCAGGCCAATACTGCTTAGGGCAAGAGTTTTGGGAGTGGTAAAAATGGGGTTTGAGGGGAGGTAACAAGGTCCAGCTGGAGATGGGAGCAAAAGCAAGAGGCTGTGGAAGAAGTAATTACAGGGGTGACTATGAGTGCCTTGTACTCCATGTCTAGAAGTTCATATGTTCTGTAAAGAATGGAGATACACGGAATGATTTCTAAGTATGTGAGTGGCAGGATTGTATATTTCTGTTTACTATTTAAGAAAAACATCCCATTGACAGAGTAAAGGACAGCTGAGAAGGGCCTTCTTTCTGGAAGTAGTGGTCATCAGGAAGATACCATGCTGATGCCTCCTGGATATGGTATTGAGTCTGCCTCAAGCACTAGCAGCTGGGAAGACAAGGGCGATGTTATTGATGAGTATATGAAGAATAACCGGACCCCCTAGGAATTGGGAGTGATGAATGTTTGAAGGAAACCAAGATAACTGACTTGGGAAAGGGTATACATATAGTATACAGAAGAGGAGGAGATTGGGAGAGAGGTAGAGAGTAAGAAGACACATTTGAGAACATACTGAGTTTAATTGTTTGTGAGACATCCTGATGACAGAGATGTGCAATAGACAGTAAAATATGATATTAATAATGATAAATGTGATCATTTATATGGTGCTATTACCAGGCTCTGATATAAGCATTTTATATAGACTCTCTTAATTTTTATACAACTTTATGAAATAAAACTGAGTGAAGCACAAAGAGGTGAGTAACTCACACAAAGTTACACAGCTGGGTTATGACATGGTTAGAACTATGTTACTTCAAAATCCCTGCTCTTATCCACAATAGTGCTGCCTCTAGGAAATATATGTGGGTCCCAGGAGAGGGCATGGACTGTTTTGAATATATACATTTCAGAGTTATAAAGTGCATAGGTGGTAGATGAAATTTTGAACATAAGCTTAAATTCACACTTTCTAATGTGTCCTTTCCCTGATACAAATACACCACAAACACACACACACACACACACACACACACATTTTCATGGGGTTTGGGCCAGAGTCACAAATGATATAATTCCAAACACCATAATTCCAAATGCTAAAATCCCAAAAGATCAAAATTTCATAAATATAATTCTGGAAAAAAAAATTAAATTATTTGAAAGACACATATTTACATTTTTAAAGGGAGATATTTGAGAATCATATGCAAACACAACAGAACACTTTATAGGCTACATTAACCATAAAATAGGCAATAATAACATACATATTTTGCAAGCATAACCACTCTGGTATACTAACAACAGTTACAATGGTATAATAGTTATGAGCAGACAAACCACAGTGATAAAGAAAAAAGTAAAATAGTGAAATGTATAAATACATATCACTATGGTTGGTAATTGTGTGCACCCAGCTTTACAACTGTGGTCATCTGAAATATCAGGACAGACAACCAAAATCTTGATGACATTGACCAAAAACTGCATTGTGTCACCACTCCATATGTAGTTGCCAATAAAGCCAGGATATCGAGAAATGTTGTCTTTCACAAATGACGATGTACAAAAAGGACCTTTTCCTCTATTAAGTTTCAGTGTTTTTTATGTACATGCACAATGCTTACATACGAAGTCAATATTGTGTTAACGCAATTTTGTGGAGTCAATTTTGCAAAAATGTATAAGATAAATTAAAACTCTAAAAACCTTTGCACAATATATAGCTCAGTACTGGAAATGATGCAAAGATGAAATACATAGGACATCAAATTGGCACTATGTGTGGAGGAGTAGAATTAATGTATGATTAAACAATCTGGCAAGGGAGATTTCTTGTATTTTTCACCTGCATTTTGTCCTCTCCTGTTCTCTTTGAACGACTGCATATAGATCGGGAGAGTGGTTGTGATCTACAAATTTTGTAAGTATATGCTGTCCACTTGAAAGTCTGGTTATTGCTCTGCCATTGCAATTAAGTGATTTTCTGCTTTCACAGCACCAATAATAATTCACTTTTAAGCTTTTATCTTTCACCATTAATTAGACTCCTTCACTTATCACAGCCTTTTTGCAAGAGAACAATTTCACAGATCTCTTCCATTACATTGTAAGGAATACAGTAAGAAGAAATGATATTCAGATTTCCCAATACCAAATCTGAATTAGGGCTCTTCAGAGAGACAGAACCAATATGATACATATGTAGATATATGATAGTGGACTTGGTAGCAGAACTGACATTTGCAATTATGGTGGCTGAGAAGTCCCATAACAGGCTATCTGCAAGCTGGAGACCCTGGGATGCTGATAGTATCAGTCCAAGTCCCAAGGCCTCAGAACCAGGGAAGCCAATGGTGTAACTCTCAGTCAGAGGGCGCTGAAAGCCTGAGGACCCAGGTTACCCCTGGTGTAAGTCCTGGAGTCCAAAGGCTGGTGAGTCAGTCCAGAGCTCTAATTTCCAAGGCAGCAGAAGAAAGTCTCAAAGAGAGACCAATTCACCTTCTGTTTTCATTTTCTCCAGGCCCCAGCCAATTAGATGGTGCTCTCCAACATTGGGAGCATGTCCCATCTAGTTCGCTCAGCCTCACACACTAATCTCCTCTGGAAACACCCTCACAGACACACCCAAAATAATGCTTTACCGGGTTTTTAAGTATTCCTTAATCCTCTCAAGTTGACATCCAAAATTAAGTCCCACAAGTTTAGTACTTGTCAACTTGGTACCCATATATATGTCTTTAAACTATATTTTATTTCCAAATAAAAACAATAACAAAGTGATATGGCCTAGATATGTGCCCCTTCTAAATCTCATGTTGAAATGTGATCCTTGGTGAGATGGGGCCTAGTGGGAGGTACTAGATCATGGTGAATCCTCATGAATGGCTTATTGCAGTCTCCTTGGTGATGAAAGAGTTCTTGCTCTGGTTGTTTAAAAGTCTAAGATCTGGTTGTTTAAGAGTCTAAGATCTCCTCCTTTTCTCTTTCTGGCTTCCACTCTTGCCATGTGACACACCTACTATCCTTTTGCCTTCCACCATGATTGTAAGCTTCCTGAGGCCTTCACCAGAAGTGGAAGCCCATGCCACGCTTCCTTTACAGCCTGCACAATGTGAGCCAATTAAATCTCTTTTCTTCATATATCACCCAGCCTCAGGTATTTCTTTATTGCAATGAAACGACAGACTAATGCACAAAGTAATGATTTCACCTAATGTGATAAAACTAACATGAAGCAACTATCCTGCATACAACTGAAAATGCAATAATCCCAGAATAAACCCCAGAATTCGGGTTTCAGAATTGCAATATTTATATTTAGGATTTTGTTTTTTGGGATTATGATAGACATCAGGTTTCATGACTACAGTATCAATACACTAGAATGAGGCAAATTAATTTGACCAAAAGAGAATTATTTAGCCTGAAAGGAACCATTCCAGCTGGGCATGATGGCTCACACCTGTAATCCTAGCACTTTGGGAGGCCAAACTTGGAAGATCACTTGAGCTCAGGAGTTAGAGACCAGCCTGGGCAACATGGCGAAAGCCTGTCTCCACAAAAAATACAAAGATTAGCTGGATGTGGTGGCCCAGGCCTGCAGTCCTAGCTACTCTGGAGGCTGAGGTGGGAGGATCACCTGAGCCTGGGAGGTCAAGGTTGCAATGAGCTGAAATTGTACCACTGCACTCCAGATGGACAAGAGTGAAACCCTATCTAAAAACAAACAAACAAACAAAATCCTTCACTGCCACATTTCTGAGGGGTAAGTTTGACTTCTCCCAGTGGGAAGTGTCATCCTGTCTTTTTCCCTTCATGTACTACCAGAACCCCCATTCCTTATTTTGCATCATCAGGGTAAGCCTGGTAAAAGTTAAAACCTTAAGAAATGCTTGTTTCTAAATAAAAACAGAATGTTTATTTAGTAGGAATGTTATGCTACAGAGTACATAGTACATTATAGTTTAAATAATAATCAAAGGTGTGGAAAATAAAATCCATTGTTAATCTTTTTATAGTGATAATATCAATATAAAATTATGTTATACCATATAATATATTTCTCAAGCTTGTGCTAAATTTTCTGTTTTATGATCTTTAAACAATTAAGAAGCCATAAAGGTAGAAACCTGATGACAGTAATTATAAGGATGTAACTGAAATCATTAACTTTGACCATACCTAAGCAGTTTCAAAATATTCTCATATTTCAACACATTGTTTTATTTGCAGATCTTTAATATAAATGTAGCTTTTCTAATAAATATAGGGAAAACATCTTACTAACAGTCAATAAGGGCAAGTAAGCATCCAGAGGAGTGTAATCAAAGTTGATGAAACAGGCTGCTATGTTAAAGTTGTTTTGTATTATTAAACCACTGGCCTGAGAATTGGCCTCCCCCAAGCGACTCTGGAACATTTCTCTTTTTCTGAGACAGAATATTGATAAATGCCTCAGTTGTTCTCTTCACTTGCACACTTAATCTGTGTCATTTTCTAGATTAGTTTTTGTAATAATGTACTTCTCTGTCCACGCCTGCAATTCATAATGTTTGAAATTAGGATCCCTTGACCAAGCTCCTCAAAGGCAGATAATCAACTTCTTGATCTGGGGAGGAAATCAAGGAGGTTTAGACCAAAAATTTAATAGCACAGAATAAGAAATCACATCACATCACTTGCTTCTACTCTAACCCCACTCCACAGTGGCCTGCTTCCTTCATTGGCCCTTTGTCACTGGACTTCTTTCTGCCTCTACTCAGCCTCACCTCTCTTCATTCCTCACATCCCCTCTGAATACCCTAGTATTACACTGGACATCGATAAAGTCAGAAACAATGTAAATTCCACTTACACTTCTCTGTGCCCAACAGTGCACTTGGGATGTTATAGTTTTAATTAATTAATTAATTAATTTTTAAAAATAAATGAAAAGGGTTTTTCCTTTCTTTCTTAGTCCATCAAGGAACTGCAGCCCTCACTCCAAGCTCCAGTCATTGGATGGTCTGAGCAAACTGTTTTTGGCCTCCCTGACTCTTTAGTCTTGAAACCGTCCCCTCCCTAGGGTTGATAAGAATTGCATGCCACTTTCTGGACAGAAATATAGTTATAATTAAGCATTAATCTGGCTGCACTTTGACCCATTTTCTTGCTGCTGAAAGTCACGTTAGCATTGGTTACTGACCATTTGCATCCCTGTTGTTCCTACACACAGGATTTCTGACACTAGGGTCATAAGACTGTTTAAGAATTGATTTTCATCCCCATTGTTCCTATAGACAGGATCTCTGACTTTACAATCGTAAGGCTTTTGTTTAAGAATCTATCACTTAGGCCGGGCGCAGTGGCTCAAGCCTGTAATCCCAGCACTTTGGGAGGCCGAGACGGGCGGATCACGAGGTCAGGAGATCGAAACCATCCTTGCTAACCCGGTGAAACCCCGTCTCTACTAAAAAATACAAAAAAACTAGCCAGGCGAGGTGGCAGGCGCCTGTAGTCCCAGCTGCTCAGGAGGCTGAGGCAGGAGAATGGCGTGAACCCGGGAGGCGGAGCTTGCAGTGAGCTGAGATCGCGCCACTGCACTCCAGCCTGGGCGACAGAGCGAGACTCCGTCTCAAAAAAAAAAAAAAAAAAAAAAAAAGAATCTATCACTTAAGATGTTTTTCAGACTCCAAATTCCAGCAACAAGTTTGAGGACACCCTCAGGGAAATGGGACCAGCATAAAAATACAGCTTCTTCCTCTCCCTGTGCCATGACTTCTCCCTGCACTCTTTGACCAATCAATGATCTTCATGCTTTGGCCCACTCCAAAACCTTTAAAACCCTAATCCCAAATTCCCCCGGAAGATAGATTTGAGGTTTCTTCCCATCTCTTCATTCAGTGACACTATGACTAAACCTCTTGCTCTGTTGCAACCCACAGTCTTAGTGTATTGACTTGCTGTGTGCATCAGTCAATGAACCTATTCCCATTGCAGTGTTTCCTCCATTCCTATCTGCTTAGAGGTGTGGTGATTTCAGGAATTAGGCAAAACTGGTAAGATCCAACCTTGTTGTGACAGGTTATTAACCTTCAATCCCATTTATTTTCTGGAAAAGTATTATGTTGACTATTTGAAATTTGGTTGGTATTATGCTTTTCCTATGAAGTTTAGTCCTATTTCAGTGTCATATCAAAAATACTGAAAGAATAAGACATCTGGGACTGGAGGCAGGAGGGATTTTCTTTGCTGTATTCAATTTTAACAGGTTTTCCCCTGACCTTACATCTCCTTTCCTTGTTACATCATAAGCTGTAAGAAGATACCTACTGTCTATTTTCCTTAAACCCAGTTTTCAACTTGGTTCATTTTACTTCTAAACATACATAGCACCTCTCTACTTTTCTCCATATTTAATGTTATCAGTAATGATACTTCCCTCAGAGCTGAGCAACCAGGGTATATGCCCCCGGGCTTCCAGCTTTATTGGGCCAGTTTTGCCCACCTCTACATTTATCCTATGCTACAGGACAAGGAATCTTTGAGACCAAGTGTTTACATCCTTGAAAGTTCACAATCCCATTTATCCATCCCTTTTGTTGGAACTCAAAAAGCAATATCCCAAAGACTGGCACTCTGATATGCTGAGAGGCTTTTGAAGATGCCCCAGAATCAATGCTCCTCTAACTTTTGTCTTGTGTCCCCACTTCCAATTACAGGGAGAGAGTCTCTGTGGAATTTCCTTATCTGACCAAGAAAGCTTCTTTCCAAAAGAAATGCAATTGTCTTAAATCCTCACCCTAGTGATCTTATAAAATAACCAGAAAAACTCAACCACCTGAGAAGAGACTTGGAGTTATCACCACACCCAGACAGAGTTTTCATCTATTCTTCTAAGAACAGCACCAATAAATTACTTGAGGGAATGAATCTGCATAATTATACATTTGTTCCCGTGCAGCTCTACCCCTCACCTTTTTCTGATTATTTTTTGCAGCAAACCTCCAGAGCTCTAAGGGGAAGGTTTCCCTGGCCACTTTCCAAATGCAAAGGACCATGGAATTTCCTGCCTAAATGGCTACAATTTTCACTCACATGTGTGAGACTTTTCACTGGACAAAGGAAGGGGGTGGGCAGTCTTTCTCCTACTTTTTATCTGCTTAGAGGTGAAGTTGATAGCAGGAATTAGACAAAACTGGTAAGATCCAACCTTGTTGTGACGTGTTATTAACCTTCCATCCCATTTATTTCCCTCCATTTTTCTTCTTGTAGTAGGCCCACAAATATTACTGATGGACCTAATCACCCCAACCCCAGTGCTCATTCTTTTAACCTGTATCTAACCCTTTCTCCACATAGCATCCAAACTACAAATCAGATCTGAGTGTTATGCTATTATAACAGCCCGTTGGCTTCTCATTGAACTTACAGAGGTCTTCAAGGTTTAGAAGACCTGGACTTTCACTTTCTACCATTCTTGTCTTCACTTTCCAAGTTCCAGTCATATGATCCTCCTCTGTACTCAGTCTTTCCTCAAAAGGATTCTTCCCTCGGCTACAGATTTCCCCATAACTGAACTTTCTTGGTCGAGTCATCCCTCAAAATTTACCTTTTCAAGTAGGTCTTCCATGGCCAGTCAATCTACGTCAACACTTAACATCACCGAAACTCCATCTCTCTTTAATTCGTTACCCTGTTTATAATAGTAATTGTTACTATCTTAAATTTTGGCATTTGAATGTTTGCTTTATTTTAGTTGTCTTTCTTCCTGTGGTAGAAGATAATCACTACATGGTAGCAAAGTTCTTGGCCATTGTATTTACTGATAAGTATCAATGCCTTGAACAGGTCTTCAAGTAGACATTCAAAACATAGTTTTAAAGAAAGGGAGAAGAAAAGGAAGAAAATGAAGATGAGAGGGAGGAAGGAGAAAAAGTATCAGGTCCAGCAGGGTTGGTCTGTATTTACAGGGACTTAGAGATCCACATTTTGGAAATCACCTTACTACCTCCCCTTCCTCCTCTCCAAAAATAAAAGAATAAATGAATATGACTGCTCTAGCTGTAAATATGTCCATTGAAAGATTGGGACATCTGGAAAAAAAGAGTTCCTTTTTCCTAATGCTTTATGCCAGATAACAAACACGAAAAAAATCTTACTCAGTGCTTGACCATCCTTTACTACTTCTTGTTCATCTTTACTGCCTTACTAAGCCACAATCATTTCCTTAGAAGTGGTATGGTCTGAGCATCTCTCTGAAATGCTAATCTTTAAAAGAAAATTTATGGTGCCATCATTAATGTATGAAATAATGCAACAAATATTTATCCAATAGGCTATCCCAGGCACTGTTCTGATGTCTGTTTTTTTTCCTCTCCAGAAAGTGTTTTATTCTTATATAGTAAGAATATATAAGATTTCAAATAATATATAAACATATATTAACAATAATATATATTTATATTATATATAATAAACATAAATGAACATATAAGAATAAATTATTTATTCTTGTATAATAGGCATATATAAGGCAGCAATTAATTTCCTAAAACACAGGGCAAATGCCAGGGAAGAGAAGAACACAGCAGGAGAGAACCAGGCTAACTACTTATTAAAGCCTCTACCTATAAAATGAGTTATATCTCCCAGGAGATCAGGCTTAGAATTCTGCATGAAATTTGGTGAACAATTTTAAGACAAATAACCACATTTTAAGTGGCAGCATAGCTATAGTTGTGAAAATGTAATCGTGCAGGTTAAAAAGACATTAAGGCTATTTAGGAATACTGAAATTGAATACTGAGTGACAACACTTCAACATAGACAGAACCTATTACCTATATTCTCCCCATCTATGACAAGACAGGACCAACATTCAACATCCAATTATATCAGAGCTTCAATTTCTGCCTTCAATTTTCATATTACTCTCTTCAGTACAAAAAGATCAGTTCAGATAAGAAGCTTTAAGATTTGTTCTGAGTGCATAAGAGTGTACAATCAATTATATTCAACCGGAGAGAGAGAGAGAGAAAGAGAGCAAGAAATGCATGGAAGAAAAGTGATTGAAGGAAAAAACGAAGGAAGGAAGAAAAGAGAAGAGGAAGGAAATGAAAAGTGATAATCTGAAACAGTAAAAACTATGACTATAGCCAAAAATAATAAAAAAGTTATGATAGTGAAAAATAAATAGTAACATTTATGCAAAACTCTTCCTTGATCCCTACTGCAAAGTTCAGCTGCAAATTAGTTTACTTTTAATGTTAATATTATTCTCAATATTGACTTGAAGTTCAAAATGAATAGCTCAGGAAAAAATTCACACGAATCTACTTTATTATTCAGTGTAAATTGCCATTATGTATGATTTTCTGGATACCGGAGTCAAATGCAGAAATGAAAGCACCTGAGGTAAAAAGAAAGTGACAAGAAACACCACTGAATACAGCAACAAGACTCAAGTGTCTGTCAAATTAGAAATTATGACTAGGTGCTATAAATACAACAAGGAGGTAAAAGCAATAAAAGTGTAGTTTTGACTAAAATAATGTCACTTATTCATTCATTTGACAGACTAGCCTTCTGACAGCTTGATTATAGAAATCACAACCAGAACGTCTTTCACAAAATTCTGTAAGAAACATTCTATTTAATTTTATAAAAACAATGTACCATAAAACTATTATAATTATACTCAATTAAATTGTATGTATCAAGAGAAGTTTGTAATTCTTTTGGACTATGATTTAATGTTAAATAAGAAATCAATGACTTTGATAAGCGCAGTTGATCTTAATTAAGCTGGAGGAACATAGACAAGTCTTACACTAACAAGGTAACAGAAAAATGTGAAAGCCCAAATAACTCTTTCAAACTTGGATGACCAAAGGGTAATTAGCTTTCATACACTCTTAAACTGCAGTGCGAAGAAGTGAGTGTGGAAAATATCAGTTTTCTTAGAAAATCTGAATATCATTATTCCACATGCATGAAAAAGAATGAACTGGGCTAAATGTGAGTATGTTTTGTCGAGGCAATGCCTGGATAGGAAAGCCATAGTAAGATGGGTTGCTTGTGTATGAGGTTTGAGTTCTGTGCTTCCTGTCATTAACCAAGGACACAAAATCAGAAACTATACACAATTCAGTGTTTTTGTACCCATGAGGTTGCTTGTTTGGTGAAAATGACCCCAAAATAAGTAAAATAATAAATGCTTCTTTGATGTGTATTTTTAAATTGTAATGTTCAATGTAGGAATTTTAACTTAGCTTCAAAATCTATAATAATGAAAATTATTTATTATTTTAATTACTTATTGTTTTACAGTTATTTCAAATATGCAATTTAGCACCAGCAATCACTGAGCATAGTTTTAGTTATCCTGTAATTTACTAGCTATTTAGAAACATAGGAACGATAGAGAAAAATTATAAAACTGAATGTAAACAATTAAAAAAAATTAGCTGGGCATGGTGGCACACAGCTGTAGCCCCAGCTACTCAGGAGGCTGATGTGGCAGGATTGCTTGATCCCAGGAGCTAGAGGCTGCAGTGAGTCATAATCACTCCACTGCATTCCAGACTTGGTGACAGAGCGAGACCTTATCTCGATACAATACAATACAATACAATACAATACAATACAATACAATACAATACAATACAATACAATACAATACAATACAAGTTAATACCTGAAAAATAAAAGAGTTAGGAGAGAGATCTTTAACTGAAAGAAAATGCATAATCCATAAAAAAAAATAGACATATTTAACAACATAAAAAACCTTTAAGTTGGTAAAATGAAAGATATCTCAAAGTCCAAAGACAAACAAAATCACAGGGGGAAAGAACTAATGTATATATATTAATAGCTAACACTTCTTCCTCAAAACAGCCCAGTGAGGGAGGTCTTGGTATTCTTTCCATTTTATAAATGAAGAAACTGAAAACAGGGAAGACAGGATACCTCCCTAAAGACAGACTGGTAAGAGATGTGGAAGACAGGATTTGAAGGCAGGTAGTCTGGCACCAGTCTGTATTTGTAACCATGAATGTTTACTGAAAATTGTTAATATATTTGATAAAGGAAACTCATAAATTTATGAGATGAAATAAAACCCAAAAATTAAAAGATTAAAGGGAAAATGAGCAATTAATTGAAACATAATTAACAAAATAAAATTCAAACTAGAATCTTAGTATATGAAAAGATGTTCAATCTCACTAGTGGGCATGAAGGCCACATTTTTATTCTTATCAGATTGGCATATATTAAAATTGATATTTGCTGGACTCAGAAGCATGAATAGTAAAATAGTAAACTTCAGGCTTCTGAATCCAATAAAAATGAACAGGAACAATAAAATCCAGCACTTGATAGTATGTGGAGAAATTCATCCTCATATCCTTTTAATAATTCTGTATTAATGGTTGAAATTCTACATTTAAATCAGTTGGTAATAGTATCAAATTATTTTGGTCATTGAAAGTAAATAGTTCCTAAAAATTTACTTGTGAGAATATCAACTGATACAATTATTTGAAAAACAATTTGGTAATATCTATTTAAAAATGTATAGTACTAACTCTTCTAGAATTTTTTTTTCACTGAAGTAACTGTATACATGCACACACACCTACACACAGGTAAATATCTTTAGTGCAGCATTTCTTGTAGAAGAGATAAAATACAAAAATAATCTGAGGGTTTATAGATAAATGAATAGTTGAAAACATTGATACATCTATATTATGGAATATTGT
This sequence comes from Chlorocebus sabaeus, assembly GCF_047675955.1. NCBI lineage: Eukaryota > Metazoa > Chordata > Mammalia > Primates > Cercopithecidae > Chlorocebus > Chlorocebus sabaeus. The sequence continues at coordinate 63,843,777 of NC_132924.1, forward strand.
CTGGTCGTTAAGAATGAGTAGGATCTGTATCTATTGTCCAGGAGTGATATCCATAATATATTTTATGTTAAAAAAAAGTCATAAAATGAAGTTTATTTTGTGCCTCCACCTTGATAAAACCTCAACAAAATGATAATGAGTTATATCCATTTGTATATGTATTTATGAACTTGGAAAATGACATGAAATAATATATGTATATAAAAAGTTGTTACGACAGAAAGGTAATTATTAAGAGGGACTGAGGTGGGAATTATTAGCTTTTTCTCTGTTCATCTTTATCATTTCACTTGTTATAACGAGCAGGTTTTGATATATGAAAACAAACTGTTTTTAAAACGCAGAAAGAGGAAGAAAATTTCCTAGCTATATCCTTGGAAGGTCTTTTAATAAATAAGACCTGGGTAGATGACGATATTTAATGCACTTTTAGAAGATGAGAATTGTATTCTCTATTAAAATTTAAACCATCTGAAGGAAGAATAAGGTATCACAAATGAGTCCTGATGGACAGGTGAATTAACAAAGTGACTGATCATCAGGGACATGAATCCAAGGATCATGCACTATGATACAAGGAATTAGTTGTAAAACCACTAACCATACAGCAAGCATTGGAATTTTGCCAATTCCCCATTTGAATTATATTTTTGATTGAAAACGGTACAACTTTATTACAGGAGGAATCATTTTAGACCACATGAATATTGATTTATTTTAAGACTCTGATCCCATGCTTTCTTAGGTGGCAATAACCTATAATCCCTTCATCTGAGAGCAGAAAGGAAATTACAGGAAGTTCGTGATGCTGCATTAATGGATAAAATTTTATATTGAAGTCACTTGGTAATAATATTAAAATCTTTTGTCATTGCCTTTAACATTTTTTTAAAACTTTATCTTCCGAAATATGATTTTAAATAGAAAGCATTCGTACTTTGGACCTAGAACAGCCACGTTGTGGTAAACTTCTCATAACTGGAAAAAAATTATTTTTTTTTCCATCTACTATAGACTAGTGGGAAATTTTTTATTTTTGTTTTGAGACAGAGTTTTACTCTGCTGTCCAGTCTGGAGTGCAGTGGCATGATCTCAGTTCACTGCAACCTCCACCTCCTGGGTTCAAGCAATTCTCCTGCCTCAACCTCTTGAGTAGCTGGGACTCCAGGCACATACCACCATGCATGGCTAATTTTTTTATTTTTAGTAGAGATGAAGTTTCGCCATGTTGGCCAGGCTGGTCTCGAACTTCTGACTTCAGATTATACACCCGCCTTGGCCTCCCAAAGTGCTGAGATTACAAGCCTGAGCCACTGTGCCTGGCCAGACTGTAGGAAATTATTAACTGTTCAAAGGAAGTTATACCCAGAGCAGTGTAGTTTCTGCAGTATTTTTTTTTTAATTTCTGTCACTTGAAACTTTATAGTAAAGAACAAATATATTCATCAGGGACTTTTCCAGTACTAGCTGAGTACTAAAGTTGTGGAAGTAAACCAGATGTGCTAATAAATGTTTAACAATAAGATTTTTGGGGAATAGAGAGGCAGAGGCATTTTCCAATTTGTGTGGTATAAGTATTCACACTATGACCAATTTCAAGCTACCAAGTATTCAAAAACCAGTTAGCAAGTTTTCTAAAATTTTAAGAGCCAGCTCTTGCAAACCCATGCAGGCCAACTCCAACACATTAGAGAAGCGAACCATAAGATCATCCCCACATCTCAATTGTGAATCGTGCTAATAAGAAACAAAGTGAAAATCTCCCTTTGGTGGAGCATTGGGCTGAGAAGATTCCATTCTTATCAGTCAGTGTCTCCCACATGGCCTGTCAATGAACTTGTACTAAAAAAGCTGATTCAACATTTTCATTGTACATATAGTAAGTCAAGGAATCTCAGCATGAAAGTAGATAATTATTAAGTGTTTACATAATATGATTGTTAATGATAGACAATAGCGACTTGGTACAATATAAAGCAAATGCGCTTGGGAGAACTGACTACAAATACTCTTGGCTATTTACAAGAAACTAAAATTGTGTTTCTACCTTGTCAGCAAATATTTTATAAGAAGTATGCCCCTGAAACAGAAGCAAAGGGCAAGATAATTTGTCATACAAATTCCATCTTTAAGACCCTACTTTGCCTTCTCTAAAAGCATCCTTTTTCTATCTTAAACTTGACCTTGATTTATTTCATAAAATTCATTTGAAGAGAAAAACCATTAGCCAATCCAAGTAAGGAAATAATTAAGAGCAGTACTTGAGGAATGACAAGACCTGTACTAAAACCAATTAATTGAAATGAGTTTTTTAAATCAAACAGTCTCTATAATCTTTCCATAATTTATTCTGTGTTTCAAGACCATCTTTCAAAATAGTAGCAGGGGTATTTCTAATAAAATTACCTAATTAAGGTAACTGAATTAATGGCTTATTTTTATTATTTTTAATGATAATATATTATCATTCATTGCAACATTCATAATATTGAGAAATAAAAATAAAATTCTAAGCATCCCAAGCAATGGAACAGACCATCTCTTGGCCAACAAAGAGACGATGCGGCTACAAAGAGACCATGAAAGCTGAATTACCTGTCATGACTAGATAGGAGGTTACAGACCCCTCATTATATCCCCTCCCAGGTGACTAACAGCTCTTAGGCTTTCTTCCCTGAAGGTTAAACAGAAATCAGTCCTTTTAAAAAGACTTCATTCCTTAGTTACTTCACTTAGAATAATAATCTCTTATCTTATTCAGGTTGCTGCAAATGCCATTAATTCATTTCTTTTTATGGCTGAGTAGTATTCCATTGTGTGTGTATATATACACACACACACACACATACACACATACACACATACACACAGACACATCATATGTTCTCACTAATAAGTGGGAGCTAAGCTATGAGGAAGCAAAGGCATAAGAATGACACAATGGACTTTGGGAACTCAGGGGGAAAGGATGAGAAGGGGGTAAGGGATGAAAGACTACAAATAGTGTGTGCAGTGTATACTTCTCAGGTGATGGGTGCATCAAAATCACCACTAAAGAACTTACTCATGTAAGCAAACACCACCTGTTCCCAAATAACCTATGGAAATTTAAAAAAAGAAGAGAAAAATAAAACAAGCCAAAAGGCTCTATATCCAAAGGGGGGGGGAAAAAAAAAAGACTTCACCACTGAGATCAACCAATCGCCTGATGCTGCCCCTCCTTTTTTTTGCCTAAGAGACCACTGATGACTGAGGGGTTCTAGACAGTCTAGAGAGAATGCACAGTGAGGGTTTTCATGCCTTCTGCTTCACTTTTCAACATCAGAGAGTGCCCTGAGTTCATGCTGTTGTCACCATTTTTTGAACATGGGTCCTGTGGAGAGGCATGAAGCTCAATTGCGCATATACTGTGCCTGTTTCTCCATTTGTGAACAATTACGACTCCTCCCATAGCTTATTGAATATTTATACTTGGCTACCTCATTCAGCATAAATTACTATCTTATTCTTTCCACCCTTGAAGTATCTGTTTCTGACTTCTGGCTGGAGGCTATGCTTCCCAGCCAGTCAGAATGACAACCCTGAAGGCTGCAATATTTTATGAGTAATAAAGCATTCCTTTCAAATTTCACCTTCAGCTGATAATATGTAACAAATGCCAATCATTATTTTTGGTATTTTAATATATATTATCCCTAATTTATATGGACAATCAACTAGGCAATTGTAAGTTTCCCTATAATCTGGTGAAAGAAATTTGAATTTGGATAAATTAATTAACATTCAAAATCACACAACTAGTAAATATTACTGCACCACTTCCTTAACTTTACAAAGTCCAACGCAGAGAATACTAAAATGAAGTTGTTTGCTGTTAATACAAAATCACCCATAGACGTTAATGCTTGTCTGCAGAAAAGAGTGATATGGTAAAGTGACATAATCTGTAACTTGCAGACAAACATGGGAATTTAATGCAATTTTAAAATGCTCAAAGGATAAATTCAGCTATTTATAAAAATTATCTACCCTAAAGAAGAGCCAAAAAATAGATTATTGCAAGCAAACGTCAAAATTTTAGTTATTTAAGTTATGCAGGTAAAGTTATAGAAAACTATTAAAATAAATGAGGAATGATTACAAGAAATAGATAATAATTGATCATAATAGCTGGACTGCACCAGTGATATAACTGATTATATTCTATTTATGGGTATACTTGCATCAGAATCACTCTCTATGGAGTCTAAAAAAAAAAAAAAGGGTAAGTAATAGGGGTATGTCCAACAATGTTTAGGGGACCAGAAACTATAGAGTAACTATCTCAAACTTTCCAGTTCCTTTTCTGGAATTGGATAAAAAGGAAAATCAAAATCAAAATTTTCCAGATCAGAAACATATCTTCTAAATCACTGACAATAACAATAACATTATGTTTTTAACAAACCTGAATGTTTTAAGGAGGTATAATTAGTTAGATAATTAACCATAATAATGTCCAACTAGCTAGACAGCATCTCAGACAACGAGAGAAGAGAGGCCTTTATTTAGTCCATCAAAACCCTATTGTTCAGACTTTAAGTTACAAACTTTTTGTTTATAATTTCTTTTATTTGTGACATTTTGAAATACAGAAAGAATAAACTTATCAAGAGACACAAATGGTCCCATGTCTTTGATCTTCTATTTCTCTTGTAATAAATATAGCAGCATTCTATTTTACACAGCTTTTTTCAGAGGTGTATTACTCTCTTTTCATGCTGCTATAAAGAACTGCCTGAGACTGGGTAATTTATAAAGGAAAGGGGATTAATTTACCCACAGTTCTGCATGGCTGGGGAGGCCTCAGGAAACTTACAATTATGGTGGAAGAGGAACAAAACATCCTTCTTCACATGATGGCAGGAAGGAGAAGGGCCAAGCAAAGAGGAAAAAGCCCCTTGTAAAATCAAATCTCATGAGAACTCACTCACTTATCATGGGAATAGCATGGGGATAACACTCTCCATGATTCAATTACCTCCTATGGGGTCCTTCCCATGAAATCTGGGGATTATGAGAACTACAATTCAAGATGAGATTTGGGTGGGGACACAGAGCCAAACTATATCATTCCACCCCTGGTTCCTCCAAAATCTCATGTCCTCACCTTTCAGAACATAATTGTGACCTTTCTAACAGTCCCACAATGTCTTAGCTAATTCCAGCATTAACCCAAAAGTCCAAGTCCAAAGTCTCATCTGAGACAAGGCAAGTCCCTTCCACCTAAGAGCCTATAAAATCAAAAGCAAATGAGTTACTTCCTAGATACAATGGGGGTACAGGGATTGGGTAAATACACCAGTTCCAAATGAGACAAATTGGCCAAAACAAAGGTGCTACAGGCTCAACGCAAGTCTGAAATCCAATAGGGCAATCATTAAATCTTAAAGTTCCAAAATGATCTCCTTTGACTCCATGTGTCACATCCAAGTCATGCTGATGCAAGAGGTGGGCTCCCACCACCTTCAGCAGCTCCACCCCTGTGACTTTGCAGGACATGGCCCACTTCCAGGCTGCATTCACAACTGACATTGAGTGTCTGTGGCTTTTCCAGGTACATGGTGCAAGCTGTCGATGGATCTACCATTCTGGGGTCTGGAGAATGGTGGTCCTCTTCTCACAGCTCCATTAAGCAGTGCCCAGTGGGGACCCTGTGTGGGATCTAACCCCACATTTCCCCTCCACACTGCCCTAGTAAAGGTTCTCTATGAGGGTTCCGTCCCTGCAGTAGACTTCTGCCTGGACATCCAGGCATTTCCACACATCCTCTGAAATCTAGGTGGAGGTTCCCAAACATCAATTCTTGTATTCTGTGCACCCACAGGTACCCAACACCTCCTGGAAGCTGCCAAGGCTTTGGGCTTGCACCCTCTGAAGCAATGGCCTGAGATGTACCTTTGTCCTTTTAGCCATGGCTGGAGCTGAATCAGCTAGGACACAGGACACCATGTCCCAAGGCTGCAGAGAGCAGGGGGCCCCTAGGTCCAGCACAGGAAACCATTTTTCCCTCATAGGTCACCCAGCCTGTGATAGACGGGGCTACTGTGAAGGTCTCTGACATGCCCTGGAAATATTTTCCCCATTGTCTTACTGATTAACATTTGGCAACTCGTTACTTATGCAAATTTCTGTAGCCTGCTTGAATTTCTCTCCAGAAAATGGGGTTTTCTTTTCCATCGCATTGTCAGGCTGTAAATTTTCCAAACTTTTATTGTCTGCTGCTGCTTGAACATTTCACCACTTAGAAATTTCTTCTGCCAGATGCCCTAAGTCATCTAACTGAAGTTCAAAGTTCCTCAGATCTCTAGGGAAGGAGCAAAATGCCTCTTTGCGTAGCAAAAGTCATTTTTACTCCAGTTTCCAAAAAGTTTCTCATCTCCATCTGAGACTACCTCAGCCTGGACTTCATTGTCCATATCACTATCAACATTTTGGTCAAAGTGATTCAGCAAGTCTCTAGGAAGTCCCAAACTTTCCCACATTTTCTTATCTTCTTCTGAGCTCCCCCCCCCAAACAGTTCCAACCTCTGCCTGTTACCCAGTTCCAAAGTTGCTTCTACATCTTTGGGTATCTTTACAGCAGCACCCCACTTTCTGTGATACCAATTTACTGTATTAGTCCATTCTCATGCTGCTTTAAGAAGAGTCCAAGACTGGGTAATTTATAAAGGAAAGAGGATTAATTGACTCACTGTTCCACTGGGCTGGGAAGGTCTCAGGAAACTTACAATCATGGCAAAAGGGGAAGCAAACACATCCTTCTTCACATGATGACAGGAAGAAGTGTCCAGCGAAGAGGGAAAAGCCCTTTATAAAACCATCAGATCTCATGAGAACTCACTATGAGGAAAACAGTAGCATGGGGGTAACCACCTCTATGGTTCAACTACCTTCCACTGGGTCCCTCCCAGGACATGTGGGGATTATGGGAACTACAATTCAAGATGTGATTTGGGTAGGGACATAAAGCCAATCCATATCCAGGGAGAAGGATTATAAATATGAATCCGTTTCTCCATTCAGAAATATGTCTGAATTGACTGGTAGAATCAACTTCTTTCATGTTCAAAGGTAAGGCTCAGTTCTTGGATATCATATCATCCATTCCAGCCATAAGAGACTTTCTTAGTAACCAGTTGGCATCACTAGATGATATAATTTGTTGTTCATTAGTGGATATCTAATATGACTATATATGTATATGGATATATATCCTTATATATATATCCATATCCATATAGATATAGGTAGATATATATATATTTAAGTTTTAAGTTCTGGGATACATGTGCAGGTTGTGTAGGTTTGTAACATTGGTAAAATATCCCATAGTGGTTTGCACACCTATTAACTCATCACCTAGGTATTAAGCTCAGCATACATCAGCTATTTATCTTCATGTTCTCCCTTTTCCACTCCCCAATGAACAGGCCCCAGTGTGTGTTCTCCTCTCTGTGTCCATGTGTTCTTATTGTTCAGCTCCCACTTATAAGTAAGAAGGTTCGGTGTCTGGTTTTCTCTTCCTGCATTAGTTTGCTGAGGATAATGGCTTCCATCTCCATCCATGTCCCTGCAAAGAACATGATCTCATTCCTTTTTTAAGGTTTCATAGTATTTCATGGTGTATATGTACTACATTTTATTTATCCATTCTATCACTGATGGGCATTTGGATTGATTCCATGTCTTTGCTATTGTGAATAGTGCTTCAGTGAACATACGCGTGCATGTTTCTTTATAATAGAATGACTTATATTCCTTTGGGTATATAACCAGTAATGGGATTGCTGGGTCAAATGATATTTCTGGCTCTAGGTCTTTGAGGAATTCCTACACTGTCTTCCACAATGGTTGAACTAATTTACATTCTCATCAACAGTGTAAAAAGCATTCCTATTTCTTCACACTCTCACCAGCAGCTATTGTTTCTTGACATTTTAATAATCAGAATCCTGACTGGCATGAGATTGTGTCTCAGTGGTTTTGAATTGTATTAATGGCAATATTGATAAGCAGTGGTCAATTTGCTGATAAAGTTTATATTAAATATTTGCTGTGAAAATTGCTCTTTCGATTTGATAGTCGTAGAGAATACATTTTTTTTTTTCCCGTTGAAAACGGTCTTAAAAATGTAACACAATATGTTGGGAAGAGTTATTATTCAAAAATATTTTTATTTGTTTTGAATTAGTATATTTTTAGTGAATTTTGGATCCAAATATAGTAATTCTTATTTATACTAATTTCTATAAAAAGATAATGTTCTTTATTAAAAACAAATTTAAGGAATTCTGTTAAAGTGACATTAAAGGAAGTTATTCCAAACTAACTAGAAAAACTCTTCTTTTTCACTTTAGACCTCTTTACCCTATTTCTGGTTTGATATCTCTTATTGGATGTTGCAAAGGTAAAATATACCTCCCAACTACACCTTACCCCCAATCTAATTTTCTTTCAAGATTCTCTATCTCAGTGAATAAAACCATCATCCATCTGTTTGTACAGATCACTACTTTCTTCTTGCTCATTCCTTCTTTAGTAAAAGTTCTGCCCATTTTAACTCGTAATTATATCAAATCTATCCACTCCTTCCATACCACCATCTTCTGTTGCTCTTACTACAGTAGCCAACTATCTGGTATTCTAGCAATTACCCTGCACTGTCACTCATACACATGCTTGATTCCATTCTGCTATCTTTTCAAAACATAAATATGATGATGCCATCTCTGTGCTTTTTCATAGTTTCCCATTACTCTTAAGACAATTATAAACTTTTAAAATGGCATCCAACAATCTACATAATACCGCTCCTAAAACCTTCTTCAGTTTCACACCCACCTCTTTTCAATGTATTTTACATGCCATTCTTCTCACTAGACTCTTTTGAGGCAACTGTATTTGTCATTTACCTCCTAGTAAACTTAATGTAATTGATGACACTCTAGAGAAGTCTCCTACATTTTCACTAGAAGCCAAATCCTTCTGTTTTAAAATTTCCTAGTGTCAAATCCTTCACCTTCTGAGCATGAACAGGACTTTAATTTTATATTTACTTACGTGAATATTTGATTTATGTCTGGGTCTCACAATAGACTGGAAGCTCAAGCTGTAAGAGACTTTGTTTTCTCATCATTATTTTCCCAGTACCTTGCAAAGTGCTAGTACAAAGCAGTCTCTCACCAAATATTTGTAGAATTATTTCTTTATTATATCCACAGTTGTATAACATGAATACTAGTAGATGGATATTTGCAAATTATGACTATTTTTCTATTGAAACTTTAATTAAGTAGGCTTTAAGTATATGTATATATCATACATACTTATCTCATAAAGGTTGCTCAGGTAAATTAATTATTTTTCAGAAACCACATAACCATGTCTTTAATTGAGGCAAAATGATGCTTAGACAAAAGTTCTAAGGAGCCAATCTTTAATAAACAAGTCATAGATTTGATAACAATGAGCTGTAACTATAACTTTTGATTTTTAATGAAAAAATGAGAAACAAATTACAACAGTCGAGATCTTTTAAGAGGCAAAGCAAAATTATTTTATAAAATTATTCATATTTTTCAAACCAGCACCAGAATTCCATCTCAGAAAAAAAAATAATGAAAAACCTGTTTACATTTATCACATAGTATAGAATAAATTGCAACATGTTGGCATCCCAATCAGACCTCAATCTTAATCATGCTCAGTCCCTTGAAATGAAAGGAACTGGAATTCAGGATTAAGACTTCTTAGACAAACTGTTTCATATTTACCCCCCTAATGTAAGTCAATACAAAAAAGTGTTTTTATTGCCAAATTTACTCATTTCTCTTTTTTTTTTTTTTGAGATGGAGTCTTGCTCTGTCGCCCAGACTGGAGTATAGTTGCACAAGCTCGGCTCACTGCAACCCTCACCTCCCGGGTACAAGCGATTCTCCTAACTCAGCCTCCCAAGTAGCTGGGATTACAGGTGCGCACCACCATGCCTGGCTAATTTTTGTACTTTTAGTAGAGTCAGGTCTTCACCATGTTAGCCAGGCTGGTCTCAATCTCCTGACCTCATGATCTACCTGACTCAGCTTCCCAAAGTGCTGGGAATACAGGTGTGAGCCATCATGCCTGGCCCAGATTTACTCATTTCTATTTAGAGTGATTTGAAATATTTTATTGATGTGTTTTCTTACAACAGATTTTTTTTTTCAGATCTCACATTCTTTCACATATTTCTCATCACAAATACAGAAACTTTTCTCTCTATACCAATGATTGCCTCAATTTCTTTCTTTCTGTTGCTATAATTATTAATGACCCTTTTTTCTGTTACTTCCATACTGCTCATGACACTTGGCTTCTGTGTCTCATACTTGTGCTGTTTTGTATCTTTTGAGTGACTTCATTTTTACCTGATTTTATTTCCTAAATTTTGAATTAAACATTCAATTACATTTCTAATTTACAAGCAAGCACTGCACTCTACATTGTCTACTCTGAGGGAACATACAAACATTAAGATAAACAAGAAAAGTCACTGTTCTTGAACTGTTCACAGCATAATTTCAGAAATAGATCCACCCATTGATATTAATATTATACGCCAGTCTAAAATACATGTCCTAATAAAGATGTAAATAGAATACTGTAGAAATGAATAGGTGGAAGTTGTGTTTATACCTACAACTCCCAAATTATGTGTTGAGGTGCTCCAAGATGCCACAGTAAACTCTCAGGTTATTCTGTTGTAGTTGAAATATTTGGAATGATACAGTAACATATGTTGGACAGCACATGTGAACTACCACTATTAAGTTGCATGGATCTAACAACTTAAGGTTAACATTGAATTATTTCTATGGCCTAGAGGAGCCGTGGGAAGGTTCCCTAATATCAACACCCAACAATAACATTACCAGAAATTAGAATCTTAAAACAATATCTCTCATGAATATAGATTTTTAAATCCTCAACATGTTAGCAAATCAAATCTGACAATGTATAAAAAGAATCATACACCACAATAAGGTAGGATATATCCCAGGTATGTAATCCTAGTTCAGCATTTGAAAATCAATTAATGGAATCCATCATATCAACAGAATAAATAAAAACCACATGACTATCTATAGATATAGAAAAGTGTTTAACAGAATCCAATACCTATTTATGATAATATCTCTTAGAAAACTACAATGTATTAGTTCATTTTCATGCTGATGATAAAGACATACCTGAAACTGGGAACAAAAAGGTTTAATTGGACTTACAGTTCCACATGGCTAGGGAGGCCTCAGAATCATGGCAGGAGGCAAAAGGCACTTCTTACATGGCGGCAGCAAGAGAAAAATGAAGAAGAGGCAAAAGTGGAAAACCCTGATAAACCCATCAGATCTCATGAGACTTATTCACTATCACAAGAATAGCACAAGAAGGCTGGCCTCCATGATTCAATTACCTCCCTCTGGGTCCCTTCTGCAATTGGGAATTCTGGGGGATACAATTCAAGGTGAGATTTTGAATGGGGCACAGCCAAATTATATCATACAAATAAAGAAAAACTTATTCAACTTGATAAAGAACATCTATAAACATCTACAGCTAATATCATATTTAATGGCAAGAAACATGAAACTTTTCCAGTAAGATCAGGAACAGGTAAGGATGTCCCTTCTTACCACTGCTTTTCAACAGTTTACTGGAAGTCTTAAGTACAAAAGAAAGAAAGGAAAGGAAGGGGAGGGAAGGGAGAAAGAGAAAGAGAAAGAGAGAGAAAGAAAGAAAATAAAGTGGAAGGAGAAAGAGAAAGAGAGAAAGAAAGGAAAAGAAAAGAAAGAAAAAGAAAAGAAAAGGTATACAGATTTGGGATGAATAAAAAGTTTCTTTGTTCAAAGATGACATGATCATCTCGGTAGAAAATCTGAAAGATTGACAAAAATATGCCAAGAACTAATAAGTGATTTTAGTAAGGTTGCATGAGTGAAGGTTAATATACAAAAGTCAGTTGCTTTCCTATATGCCAGCAATAGACAACTGTAATTCGAAATTTAAATGACAGCCATTTACATAAACACACACACAATATGAAATTCTTAGTGTATTAGGCTGTTGTTATATAGCTATTAAGAATATCTGAGAATAGGTAATTTAGAAAGAAAAGATGTTTAATTGGCTCACTGTGCTGTACAGGAAGCACAGCAGCATCTGCTTCTGGAGAGGCATCAGGAGGCTTAATATCATGGCAGAAGGTGAAGCAGGTGCAAATAAGCATCTCACATGGCAGGAGCAGAAGCAACAGAGAGAGCTTGGGGGCAAAGTGCCACACCCTTTTAAACAACCAGATCTTATATGAACTCAGAGCCAGAGCTCACTTATCACTAAGGGGATGGCCCAAGCCTTTCATGAGGGATCTGACCCCATGATACAACCACCTCCCACCAGGCCCCACCTCCAGCACTTAGGATTATATTTCAACAAGATTTGGGTAGGGACAAATACCCAAACTATACCACTTAGGTGTAAATCTAACAAAATACATAAGGTATATATGAGGAAAAATAGAAAAATTTGGTTAAAGATATCAAAGGAGAACCAAATAAATCAAGAGATATTCCATGTTCATGGACAGTAAGACTCAACATTGTGAAGACATCAGTTCTTCCCAACTTAATCTGGAGAGTCAATGTGATCTCAAAATTCCGGTAAGTTATAGTGTAGATATCATCCAATTGATTCTAAACTTTACAGAGAGAGCAAAAGACCCAGAATAGTAAATTCAATATTGAAGAACAAAGTTGGAGGACTGTACTACCTGACTTCAAACTTACTATAAAGCTACAGTAACCAAGGTGGTGGACATTAGTGAAAGAATAGACAAATAGATCAATTGAACAGAATAGAGAGCTCAGAAATAAACCTACATAAATATAGCCAGTTGATTGATTAGGAATGGCAACATAATGGAGCAAAAATAGTCATTTTAACAAATGGTGCTGGAACAACTGGATATCCACATACAAAATCTTAATCTAGTCCACTGACTATACACCTTTCACCAAAATCAACTCAGAATGAATAGACTTAAATATAAAATGGAAATCTAAAGAAAATCCTAGAAGATCCCATTGGAAAACCTTAAATGACTTTTGTATGGTGATGACTTTTAGATATAACACCAAAGTCATGATCTATGAAATAAGTAATTGATAACCCAGACTACACTCAAATTAAAAACTTCTGCTCTACATAATACAATGTCAAGAGAATGAGAAGACAAGCCACACACTGGGAGAAAATATTTGCAAAAGAAACATGTTTTAAGAATTGTTACTCAAAATAAATACAAAGAACTCTTAAAACCTAATAATAAGAAAACTAGCAAACTGATTTTTAAAAGAAGACAGCAGACTTTGACATCTCATTTAAGAAGTTATAAAAATATCAAGTAAGCATATGAAAAGATGTTTAACACCATATATCATTATGGGATTACAAATTAAAACAACGATGAGATACAACTGCACGCCAATTAAAATGGTCAAAATCTAGAACACAGACAAAACCAAATGCCAGTAAGGACGTAGACCAACAGGAACTCTCATTTATTGCCAACTGGAATGCAAAATGGTATAGCCACTTTAGAATACAGTGTGACCATTTCTTACAAAAGCAAACCAACTCTCACCATAGTATCCAGCATTCATACTTCTTGGTATTTACACAAATGAATGAAAATTTATGTCCATATAAAAACCTAAACACAAAAGTTTATAGCAGCTTTATTCATACCAACCAAAAACTTGGAATCCAGCAAGATTTCTTACAGTGAGTAAATACATAAACAAACTGGTACATCCAGACAATGGAATATCATTCAGTGCTAAAAAGAATATTATTAAGTGTTGAAAAGACATGGAGGAATCTTAAATGCATTTTACCAAATGAACGAAGCCAGTCTGAAATGGCGATCTACTGTATGATTCCAACTATATGACGGTCTGAAAAAGGCAAATCTATGAAGATAGGAAGATCAGCAGTTGCCAAGGGTTAGTGAGGAGACTGTGATGAATAGGCAGAACACAGAGGATTTTTAGAGCAGTGAAACTATTCTGTATACTACAGTGGTTGATACCAGCATATATTTGTCTAAATCCACAGAATGTACAAACCATGAGTGAACCCTAATGTAAGCTATAAACTTTCAGTTTTAGCTCAAAGTTTGGTCATCAATGTATGGTCATCAATCGAAACAAATGTACCACTATGGTGGGAGACATTGATACTGGGGGAGGTTGTGTCTGTGGCAGGGAGAGGGGGTATGTATGAACTCTAAATATTTTGCTCAATTTTGCTGTGAACCGAAAATAGCTCTAAAACAGATTTTATTAGTTTATAATAAAGCTACTGACGAGTGTAGGACCTGTGAACCAAAGAACTTTGGGAACCAATAGTTTACGCCATTTATTTCTTCCAGATCTTTATGAGAGATTTTAATTTTATTTAGTCCCTAGCCCCAAAATTTGTTAGTGGTTTTAAATTTTATTTGTAGGTCTTCTTTTTAAAATATATTTGGTTATATTTTCATACAAAATGAAGTAATGATGTTTTGTAAATAGCACCTCAATGACAGTTGGCTTATTATGGGAAGGAAGACTCCTGCTCTGGTGAAATACTTCAGAGCTTGTATCATTTGCTGCTAGACAAATTATCCATATTACTCAAATAGAATTTCCACTTCTGATCTTCATTCTTCTGAGCAGAAATCGATTAATTAAAAATCCATCGAAGTGCATACTGAGACATTGTTCCTAATATTTTGTCTAATGGGTTGATGAAATGTGATGACCGCCGACACAATAACACCCTCCAAAGTGAGCAGAACTAAAATTTCAGAATGTTTTGGAACTTTCACGAACTAACATACTGCTGTATAATCTGTTTTAAAAATATGATCAACCTATTACTATATTTTTAATATGATTCCTTAAGTTTATAACCCAAGTCATAAAATAGTTTTATCAAGACACTCATTTTAAGCTATGAAAAGTATTCTCTTTTCATCATTGATTTTCATATTTAGTAAATAAATATTTATTCATAGCAAACATCTCATTATCATTTGCAGCATACATTGTTCGTATCTGTTCGCAGGCTTTGTGAATCTTTTCAGGCAGAGAAATTTATGTTTTATTATGTATCCACCTGGACACTATCAAATTCACTAAATATTTAACAGGTTCAAAGGTTTTCTTTTTTTTCTAGACTGAGTTTTCACTGACACTTTTTTTGCATACCAAGAAGGTGTACAATACTTTAGAAATACGTAACTTTTTCCTTCCAAATATAATCATTAACTTTCTCTCATGTATTTTTAATGAAATATTAATTCCAATGTTTCCCTATAAATTATGCAGTGTTAAGGTTTTCATAGTAGTCTCTAGATGTTGTAAATCAAAATCACCTGAAAATCTTAAGAACATAGATCCTGGAATCTTGAAACTAACTTATTTGACCCTTATATAGGGGTAGGTTTGAGAAACCTGCATTTGTTGCAAGATTCAGTATAAAAATCCAGGCTTCCTAATTGCCAGTTAACTTCTTAGTCAATTAATGTGTTAAACCAGGTAATATCTAAAGTAGCCTCTGAAATACAATGTTGGATAAGATACTTATTTTGTCAGAATACAGGAATTTCAGAAGCAAATAAGTAAGTGATCATTAATGGGATAATTGATACAACACTGCCATGTAAAAAGAGTTACAAAATACACAAAGTAGAGCTCAAATAACTCTTAATGAAATGTACATGAGAACAGTTTAAAGTAATTTAAATAATCGATATTTCACCAAGCAGCAAAAGAGAGAAGGTCACTCCAGATGTGTAAAGATCTGGAAGCAAGGAGAGTATCATGCTCCAAATTGGAGAAGGGATTGCAGGGAGTCAGAAATAAAGGAAGGAGAACCAGAAAAGACAACAAAACCAGAAAGGACAAGATAAATTCAAGATCTGAATTTGGTTGGATATGTGAGAAGATAAAAATGAGAAAGACCTTCAGGATGTTCTAACTGAACAACTGGTTATAGAATGATACCACTATCTGACGTAGAAAAACGAAAAATAAGACACTATGTATGTGGAGAATTTGGAAGAGGTTGAGACAATGTGATTTTTCTAAATCTGAGGCACCTGTGAGAATATCCTGGCATATACAGGATACATCCTTTTCCTTTCAATAGCTTCACTGAGATAAAATCCACATCTTATACAATTCTTAAAATGAACAAATTGTTCTTAGTATGTTCACAAAGTTATAAAACCATAATCATAATAAATTTTAGAGTATTTCCATCACATAAAAAAGAAGCTCCATAACTATGAGTAGACATTCCCCATGGCTCTCCCCACAAATCTATGCTCTTCCCCTGCAACCACTCTCATGGCACCAACCAATCACTTATCTACTTTCTGTCTCTATATTATTAAATATTCCTCCTATTTAATTGTAATTATATATTCTTCTCCTCATCTCTTTATATCCCACCAATCTTACTCCAGCCCCTGGTAAATATCATTCTACTCTCTCCTTCTATAAGATGAACTATTTTAAATTCCACATATGAGTGAGATCATGCAGTATCTGTCTTTCTGTGTCTCGCTTATTTCGCTTGTGATAATATCATAATCCATGTTGTTACAAATAGTAGGATTTCATTTTCTATGGCTAAATAGTATTCTATTGTGTATATATACCTCACATTCTTCAGAATGTACTCTTCTGATGTTTTCTTTTCTATTAACTTACTTTAGCTCCTGATATCTCTTAACATATATTCACTGACGCTGGTCTTATTAAAGGAGGTCGTGACCCAGTTTGGAGGGAGGCTGATACTCTGAATTTTAACAACAATCTTTACTGTTCTTAAGTGTTTTGTGTTCAGTGAAAACCTTGCCTTTAGTCAGTTCAGTTCAGCAGACAATCATAATTGTTTTTAACTACAAACCACATAGTGCTTTTAAATATAAACTACAGTACATTTGTTAAAATGTGTTCCCATAAAGATTTATGGATTCAAAGTGTGCATTTGCAAAAGTTAATAGAGAAGTCCTTTGAATAGCTTTCAGTGGGCATCTTATCAACCATGACATTTTATGGCTGATGTTATATTATGTTTGGCAATGACATTGTTCCAGGAACTTTCGTAACTAAATTTACTCTATAACCTAGTCAGAAAATATTCCATTTTGTTATAACTCACAAAAATTACATGTTTGTAGTTAAAAGTAGAAATTAGTTTTATTTTGCAAAATTTGAGACAATGAAGGTTAATTATGTGCTGCAATATAAAAAACTATTGTGTTTAATTGTAAAAAATGCACATTGAATTAATTTCTGCTTCAGGTTGCAAATATTTGTGATTAAGTGATGTGACTGGGTCATGAATATCTTCAAACTGATCCTCATCTTAGGGCAAGAAATTCCATTTTTCCTTGTTTATCCTATTAGTATGCCACAAAGGACCCCAGCATTAATCAGTGGAAATGTCAGGCAACCACGAGTTGATTTAGAAGTCATTTTTTTTTAAGGAGCATCTCAAGTTTCTGCTTTCAGCATTGTGACTTTGATTTATTGTACAGCTGTCCTTGATTTCCATATTTGTTTTACACATACAATTCCTGCCCAAAAAAGTCAATAAAAATGCATATTTTATGAAATGGTATGTAGAAATGACTATGAGATTGTATTTTAAAACAGAATAGCTTATTTAAATTGTCCTGAGTACATAATATATGCATTATTTCATTACCTGTAGTCCAGATTTTAAAAACCTGCTCCTATCTCATATCCATAATATAACTACAGGATACTCAGATCTATGAAAAAAATGTTTTGAACTATTTTTGCCTAGGAAACAAGAGAGTATTAAACTCATTCAGAAACTCTAGATTTCAAAGTTGTGACTGATTCACTGGTAGAATCTTGGATAAGATGAAGAATTCAATGGATAAAACACATTCGTATCCAATCCTTCAGAGCAGGGCTAGCTCTGCATTAGTCCCAAATTATGATAGCTGAAATTAGGGCTTATTTTACAGTGAAAGCTTTTTACCCTAAGATCTATTCAGAGAGGTTACAACTTAACTATATAAGAAAAAAAGTTTAGATATCATTAGAAATTCAAACATTTAAATTTGGCTCAGTATCAGTAGTGAAAAAAAAATCTCAGATATGGTAAATATTTTAGGGCAAATCATTTTCAGTGTCTGAACTAATACTAAGTGTGTGTTCTACATATTATTCAAGTGAGATAACTTGAACCACTTTTCATATTCTCTTGGAAAAACCCTCATGAAACACCTCAAACTGGTTTCTTTCATCTCCCAAAGTTAGAAGACTTCAAATAGAAGTTTCAGAAATATTGTAACATTTCTGAATGCATTTTGAAACACTGTTACATTATTATCCCTCATATTGTTATTAGATGAAGTTTATCGACATTGAATAATTTGTTCAAAGTGCACAGCCAAGTAAATATTAAAGCTGAGACTCATGTCCATCTCCTTCTCTGTCTGGTTCCAGAGCTAGAATCTATTCTTTACCAATATGTGCTACTATTTATAGTTAAGCTGAAATACAAAAAGTATAGCACATTTCTCAGCCTTCACTGATCTAACACTTTGGCTCCTCTGGTAGAAATAGTTTATTTTAAAAATGACTTTGAATCCTTACTTTAAGTCATACATGATGATACTGGTGATGTCTGTAAGATGGTAGAATAAGACTTCACAGTGCTGATTCCCTTACAGAAACATTAATTTGAACAACTATATATGGATAAAATTACCTTCACAAAAGCTAAGAAATTTAGCTGAGAAATTATAGCAAGTGGTGGGGCACAGATATAAGAAAATACACATTGCAAAAAGTAGCAAGGACAGTTCACATTACTCATGAAACTCTTCCCACAAGCCTGGACAGTACAGTGTGAAAAGAGTTATCTTCTGCTTGAGGAAAGAAAAGGGAAGTGAATACCTGATGTTACCACAAACTTCAACACCAGCCCCATCCTAGTGAACCCCAGTGCCCCAGTGTTAGGCAAGGCCCCATGGTCCCAGAATCTAGGCTTAGATTGGTGCCAGGCCAGTCCTTAAAGCCAAGGCTCCAGACTCACTCATGTGAGCACAGGTTCCAAGGACACTCCCGTGCCAGGTCAGCCCTCATGGCCCCAGACTCCAGGCTGGCACTTGCAGACTTATCGGGAGAACCCGCTCCCGATATTTAATGTGGGTTCTTTTCTGTTTCCTAGGTGTCTCGGCTGGTTTGAGAAATAAAGGGAAAAAGCACGAGAGAGAAATTTAAAGCTGGGTGTCCGGGGGAGACATCACAGGTCGGCAGGATCTGTGATGTTCTCCAAGCCTAAAACGAGCAAGTTTTTATTAGCGATTTTCAAAAGGGGAGGGAGTGCACGAATAGGGTGTGGGTCACAGAGATCACATACTTCACAAGGTAATAAAATATCACAAAGCAAATGGAGGCAGGGCGAGATCACAGGACTGAGATCACAGGACCACCAGATGGGGCGAAATTAAAATTGCTAATGAAGTTTTGGGCACGCATTGTCATTGATAACATCTTATCAGGAAACAGGGTTTGAGAGCGGGGGCTTATTTCATCTCTTAGGCTTCCACTATAAAAGGTGGCAGGCCTTAAAGGGGCCATCTATAAGCCTACCTTCAGGGCACATTCTCTTTCTCAGGGATGTTCCTTGCTGAGAAAAAGAATTCAGAGATATTTCTCCTATTTGCTTTTGAAAAAGGAGAAATATAGCTCTGTTCCATCTGGCTCACTGGCGGCCAGTTCAAAGTTACCTCTCTTGTTCCCTAAACATCGCTGTTATCCTGTTCTTTTTTAAGATGCCCAGATTTCATATTGTTCAAACACACATGCTCTGCAAACAATTTGTGCAGCTGACACAATCATCACCGGGTCCTGAGGTTACATTCATCCTCCTCAGTTTATAAAGAAGATGACGGGATTAAGAGATTAAAGTCAAGACAGGCATAGGAAATCACAAGGATATTGATGGGGGAAGTGATAAGTGTCCATGAAATCTTCAAAATTTATGTTCAGAGATTGCAGTAAATACAGGCACAAGAAATTATAAAAGTTTTAATTTGGGAAACTAATAAATGTCCATGAAATCTTCACAATTTATGTTCTTCTGCCACGGCTTCAACCGGTCCCTCCGTTTGGGGTCCCTGACTTCCCGCAACACAGACTAAGGCCCCAGGCCAACTCCCACACACTCAAGTTTAAGACCTGTCCCAGCATCAGGCTGGCCACTGTGGATCCAGGAATAGAACTACCCTTGTGGTTCCCTGGCATCAGGCCTGCCCACAAAGATACAGGTAACAGGCCTACCAGGGCAGACCCAGACTCCAGGCCCACTCTAGTAAACTGCAGTATCAGGCTGACTTCTACAGACTCAGGACCAGGTCTGTTTCCTTGGATCCAGTTTCCAAGTACATCACAGAGTCAGGCCAAGCCCTTCCCAATCAGGCTTAAAACCTGAACTAGTGTGAGGTTAGTCCTCATGGACCCATGCTTCAGGCCAGTTCCTATAGACAAAGGTTCCAGGCCAGCCACCAAGGACTAAGGCTCCTCTAGACCCAGGGTTCAGGCCTACCCCAGGAGATCTTCACAAGACTGGCCCCACAGACCCAGAGTCCAGACACACCTTTATGGTCCCAACAACCAGACCTGCCCCAACTGACCTCAGCACAGGATGGTTCCCACAAACTCAGGACATCACCACAGACCCAGATAACAGTTTCACTTTGGCATCAGGCCAGCTTCCATAGACTCAGGCTCTAGGCCCTGTCCCAACACCAGGCTGGTACACACAGACCCCATCAGATAAGCTGCACATAATAACTGGAAAGGCTGACCGATGAAGGACATTCCCTGGTGAAGCCAGTTTATAAAGACTAGAAGAGGTATCTACTTCTTTAAAACCACAGACACCAATGCAAGTCCACAGGATTACAAATAATCAAAGAAACACAATACCATCAAAGGAATAAAAGAAATCACTATTAACTGGCCCTAAAGAAATGAAGATCTACAAACTGTCTGGCAAATAATTCAAAATTGTCTTAAAGAAGCTCAGTGAGGCCGGGCGCGGTGGCTCAAGCCTGTAATCCCGGCACTTTGGGAGGCCGAGACGGGCGGATCACAAGGTCAGGAGATCAAGACCATCCTGGCTATCACGGTGAAATCCCGTCTCTACTGAAAATACAAAAAATTAGCCGGGCGCGGTGGTGGGCGCCTGTAGTCCCAGCTACTCGGGAGGCTGAGGCAGGAGAATGGCGTGAACCCGGGAGGCGGAGCTTGCAGTGAGCTGAGATCCGGCCACTGCACTCCAGCCTGGGCGGCAGAGCGAGACTCCTTCTCAAAAAAAAAAAAAAAAGAAGCTCAGTGAGCTACAAGAGAACATAGACATACTACTAACCAAAAATAAGAAAACAATATATTAATCAAATGAGTTTTAAGAAAGGGATAGAATTCACAGAAAAGAACCAAACAAAAATTCGGGAGCTGAAAAACACAATAATTAAACTGAAAAATCCAACAGATAGCTCAGTCAAGTGGAAGCAAGACTCAATCAAGTACAAGTAAGAACTAGTGATTTCAAAGACAGGTCATTTGAAATTATCCAAAAGAATAAAAATAAATAAAGGATAAAAAGAGTAAATAAACAAAGGATAAAAAAGAGTAAAGAAAGTCTATGGGATTTATGAGATAAAAATAAATAAGAGATTTATGAGATAAAAAAGAAATAAAGGATAAAAAGGAGTAAAGTAAGCCTGTGGGATTTATGAGATATCATTAAATGAATCAATGCATGCATTATAGAACTCCTAGAATGAGCAGAGGAAAAGTATAAAAGTATATTTAAATAAATAATAACAGAAAAATCTCCAAATCCGGAGAGGAAAATGAATTTCCAGATCCATGATGATCAAAAACCCTGAAATGGATTAAACATAAACAGATCATCACCAAGACACATGGTAACAAAATTCTCAAAAGTCAAAGATAAAGAGAATTTTGAAAGCAGCATGAGAAAAGCAACTTATCACATATGAAAGAAACTCTATTAGAACTATCAGTGAATTTCTCAACAGTACCCATGCACTCCAGGGGAGTATGAGATGATAAATTCAGTATGCTACAATAAAAAAACTGGCAACCAAAAAAACTATACCCAGAAAAGCTGGAGGATATAGGATAAGAATGCTCTTTCCTTCTATTGCAATGCTGTACTGAAAATTCTAGATAGATCCTACAACAAAAAAAGACACTTAAATTGAAGAGAAAAAAATAAAATTTTTCTGTTTTTAGATGATTATAGAGAACATCTTAAAATTTCTGCCCAAAAAACCCTGTGAAAATAAATAAATTCAATTTGCAGAAGACAAAATCAACATATATGAATTAGTAGCATCTAATAGTAAACTAAAAAATTATGAAAACAATTTCACTTATAATAGCATAAAACAAAATGCTTAGAAATATATTTAATCAAGGAGGTGAAAGATCTGTACACTAAAAACTAAAACACAATAAGAGAAATTTAAAGAACACAAAATAATGGAAAGATAACCCATGTTAATTGATTAGAAGAATTAATACTGTAAAACGTTTATACTACACAAAGCAATCTACAGATACAATAAAATCCCTATTAAAATGGAAATGGCATTTTTCACAGAACCAGTAAGAAAATTCTTAAAAGTAGTATAAAACCACAAAAGACAGCAAACATCCAAACAAATCTTAAGAAAAAAGAGCACAGCTATAGATGTCATAGTACCTTATTTTAAAATACACTACAAAGGTACTGTAATCAAAATGTCATGATATTGGCAATTAAAAAAAAAATAGAAAATTGCCATACTGGCCAGTGAAACAGAATAAAGAGCTTAAAAATAAGTCATCACTTTTATGGTCAATTGGTCTTCAGTAAAAATGCCATAAATACAAGGTGGAGATTGGACAGTCTCATTAATAAATGGTACTGGGAAAACTGGATATCCACTTGCAGAAGAATTAAATTGTACCTTTGTATCACATTGCATGCAAAAATCAACTGAAAAAGGATTAAAAACTTAACAGGAAGACTTAAAACTTTAAATATTCTAGAAGATAACATAGGGGAAATGCTTCTTGACATTGGTCTGATTATTTGAATATAACCCCAAAGCAAAGACAATAAAAGCAAAACTAGATGAAATGGATTATATCAAACTAAATAACTTCCACACAGCAAAGGCAACAAATCAGTAGAGTGAAGAGACACCCTACAGAATGAGCAAAAATATTTGCAAACCATATATCTGATAAGGAGTTAATAACCAAAATACATATGGAACTCAAACAATCCAATAGCAAGAAAACAAATAACCCAATTAAAAACTGAGCAAAGGACCTGAATAAATGTTTCTCGAAAGAATACATACAGAACTGTAAAAACCCATTCTGCAGGTTTCCTGTTCACCCTGATGGTAGTTTCCTTTGCTGTGCAGAAGCTGTTTAGTTTAATTAGATCCCATTTGTCAATTCTGGCTTTTGTTGCCATTGCTTTAGTGTTTTAGTCATGAAGTCCTTGTCCATGCCTATGGCCTGAATGGTATTGCCTAGGTTTTCTTCTAGGGTTTTTATGGTTTTAGGGCTAACATTTAAGTCTTTAAACCATCTTAACTTAATTTTTGTATAAGGTGTAAGGAAGGGATCCAGTTTCAGCTTTCTACATATGGCTAGCCAGTTTTCCTAGGACCATTTATTAAATAGGGAATCCTTTCCTCCATTTCTTCTTTTTGTCGGGTTTGTCAAAGATTAGATGGTTGAAGATGTGTGGTATTATTTCTGAGGGTTCTATTCTGTTCCACTGGTCTATAGCTCTGTTTTTACAATCTACCCATCTGACAAAGGGCTAATATCCAGAATCTACAAAGAACTTAAACAAATTTTCAAGAAAAAATCAAACAAACCCATCAAAAAGTGGGCAAAGGATATGAACAGACACTTCTCAAAAGAAGATATTTATGCAGCCAACAGACACATGAAAAATTGCTCATCACCACTTGCCATCAGAGAAATGCAAATCAAAACCACAATGAGATACCATCTCACACCAGTTAGAATGGCGATCATTAAAAAGTCAGGAAACAACAGGTGGTGGAGAGGATGTGGAGAAATAGGAATGCTTTTACACTGTTGGTGGGACTGCAAACTAGTTCAACCATTGTGGAAGACAGTGTGGTGATTCCTCAAGGATCTAGAACTAGAAATAACATTTGACCCAGCCATCCCATTGCTGAGCATATACCCAAAGGATTCTAAATCATGCTGCTATAAAGACACATGCACACGTATGTTTATTGTGGCACTATTCACAATAGCAAAGACTTGGAATCAACCCAAATGTCCATCAATGATAGACTTGATTAAGAAAATGTGGCACATATACACCATGGAACACTATGCAGCCATAAAAAAGGATGAGTTCATGTCCTTTGTAGGGACATGGATGCAGCTGGAAACCATCATTCTGAGCAAACTATCACAAGGATAGAAAACCAAACACTACATGTTCTCACTCACAGGTGGGAACTGAACAATGAGAACACTTGGACACAGGGTGGGGAACATCATACACCGGGGCCTGTTGTAGGGTGGGGAAAGGGGAGAGGGATAGCGTTAGGAGATATACCTAATATAAATGATGAGTTAACGGGTGCAGCACACCAACATGGCACATGTATACATATGTAACAAACCTGCACATTGTGCACACGTACCCTAGAATTTAAGGTATAATAGAAAAAATAATTTTAAAAAGGAATACATACAGATGGCCAATAGATATGTAAAAAGATGCTTAACATCACTAATCATTAAGGAAATATGCATTAAAACTACAATGAGATATCACCTCACACAAGTTTTGATGTTTTTTATCAAAAGGACAAAAAATGTTGGCAAGGATGTGGAGAGAAGGGAACTCTCGTACACTGTTGGTAGAAATGTAAATTAGTATACACATTATGGAAAAGAGTATGGAGGTTTCTCACAAATTAAAACAATCCAGCAATCCCACTTCTGAGCATACATCTAAAATAAGCAAGTAAAATCAGTGTATCAAGGGGATACCTGCATCCCAGTGTTTAGTGCACCATTATTGACACTAGACAAGATATGGAATCAATGCAAGTGCATATCAGTGGATGAATGGATAAAGAAAATATGGCATGCGTGTGTGTGTACAGAATTTAATATTATTCAGCTTTGCAAAGGAAATTTCAGCCATTTGAGACAACATGAATGAACCTATAAGACATTATGCTAAGGGAAATAAGCCAGGCACAGTAAGACAATGTTGCATAATCTTATTCATGTGTGGTATCTAAACAAGTTGAACTTATAAAAGTTCATTTGCCATTTAGAATGGCAGATGCCAGGGGCTAGGGTATAGGGGGAGTGGGAAGAGTTGGTCAAAGGGTAGAAAGTTCCAGTTTGGTAGGATGAACAAGTTCTGGCGATCTAATATATAGCATGGTGACTATACTTAATAACGTATTATATACCTGAAATTTACAAAAAGAGTAGAACTTAAGTGTTCTTATCACACTCCAAAAATTGGTAACTATGTGAGGCAATGGATACATTAATTAGCTTCATTGTAGTAATCATTTCAAAATGTATGCATATGTCCATGCATTATGTTGTGCACTATAAACACATCCGATTTTTATTTGTCAATTATAGGTCAATAAGGCTGAGTAAAAATAAGTATATATGTATATAACTAATACTATAGATTAGATGCATCCTCAAATTTTAGGTTATGTTTAAATAATTGGTACATGTGTTAAATTGATTTGGTTTGATTACAACAAATACCACAATCAACAGCTTTTTCTAGTGTGATGATATATACTGGTAAAACACAACTAAAAGCAATAATTATGCTATTTAGTGGACATTCTTAAGCATGTTGGTGATCTGTACATTCTAAATGATTACTATATTTGATTTTCTATTGGTATTTTAAGGAACCAACTCATTCTGGCAGGTCAACCTGAATACATTTCTACTGAAATGCGAGCATTGTTCATAGGACTCACAGGAATTATTTTTTTTCTTTTTGGTTAGAATGATTTACTGGTAACATCTGCCCTTAAATTTTCTTTAGGTTAAAATTGTCTCATTCATGTATTGTGGCAAGTAATTAAAAAGATTTAAAGTTCATTTTGCCGGAAAACGTCAGCTATACCCAGAGGCATTTTGGAGACTCACTGATGTGAAATAGTAGATTAAACATCAGAGCAAGAACCAATTTTGATTTCCACATCTTCACAACAAAACGGCAATTCTGGCTCTTCATTGTCTGACAATTTAAGCATACAGATCTTACCACTGTCACCAAATAATATTGTTCCTTTATTAAAAAGAATTCAGCTTGGAAGGGAGTCCAAACAAACGCTGGCTACTTCAGACTCCTAGTGATTGGAAGGGACAGTATAATGTGTCCAACATCCAAGTTCCCCAAGTTTTACTACTGTATTAAATCAGATTACCAGGAAATGAGGTGTCCACACCATATTGTTTCAGCACTTTGTCATGAAAACTCTTTTCTAAGTTATACATTAAGACTAAGGTCTCAGTTTCTGTATAGAGTTGATAAAAGAAACAGTTTTGTAAAATACATTCACTTGTCTTTTTTAAAAACCACACTTAAATAAAAATCATATTAACCAATTTATCTTCCATTTTATTCTTATCATAAATGCTTTATTTAAATTTAGTTGCTGGGGTAGGAGAAGCAGGAAGAAGGAATCTCCTCATATAAATTACCATACTTTTATTTATCATAATACTAATATTAATAACATTATTAACTGCTAATATTTATTAATATTAAGCATTTTGTCTGTGCACATCAGTGTTCAGGGTCTTATGTGTAATAATACCTGAAATTATTACAATATCCTCATGATTAAGGTAATATTCTTTCCTCTTTTTATGGATAAGGTTTAGCCAAGGATAAAGTCAATAATTTGCAAATAACTAATAAGTGGATAATTCAGAATTTTCCCTCAGGCAGCTTAAGAACTATACATCCCTATACATGACCCATTTTGGTTTTGTTTCAAGGGAATTAAGAGTTAATACTGAATATTCAATTGCAGTGAGCATCGCAGGTAACACATACTGTGTTTTGTTCTATTGCTTTTACTTGGATATATATAAAATATATTAAATATTTATATATTATATATAATATATATTTATATTATATAACATATATTTATGTATATTTTATATATATGTGGAATGACTGCAAATATTCCAGTGTATTATTTTTCCCATACCCTGGAGGTCCAATGTACTAACAAAAATATGACATTTGAATGTTTTCACTGTTCTTAAATCAGTATATTCATAGATTTTGGAATCTGCCAACCCGTTTTTTGGCTCATTACATTTTTGAAATAGGATCATGCCATCTAAGCCATGTCTGAAAATCTAATTGATTGTTAATTGATCAATAAGTTACTCCATGATAAGAAACACTGATCAAAAGTTTGTCACTCTGTCACTTAAAGTCTTCACTGGAACATAAACTTTGCTTCCAGGCTTTAATTCTGAAGATTTATGTCTTACTCATTTTTTTCCATCATGCATGAAACATATACACATACTTTCCTCACTATCATCAGAATAAAAAGCCAACGCAGGTGATTTTTTTTAAGTACACCATTTTCTTATTCTAATAACACAATTGGATCCTGTGACAAAATATCAGAATTACATCCTGGGGAGGCTTTTGAACTATAATAAAATGAAATTAAACTCTTTTCATTGCTGGTGACAGAAGCTACCAAAAGAGGTTTTTAATGAATTGCCTGTGATTTTCCTACATACATAACATCCCCTATGAAGCAATAATTATAACAGTAATCATGTTTGTTCTTTCTTTTCGGCAGGTGGGTCTTTTCCAAATACTGTCTAATAAAAAATGTGATATATAGTTTAGAACACTTATTGAAAACTTTGGGTAAAATCCTGTCTTCTAAAATACTCCTTTCACCATCATATTTCTCCAAAATGCTCATTCACATGTAATTTCTTCCCCCAAAATGTAACTGTCTATGGTGATACGTGAATGTGCAATGTACAGTTGTAGAAATTCATATTGCAGTTTTCTCAATAGAACACTTAGAGTATAACAGACTATTATCTCAATGGTGATCATTAAAAATTCAGGAAACAACAGATGCTGGAGAGGCTGTAGAGAAATAGGAATGCTTTTACACTTTTGGTGGGAGTGTCAATTAGTTCAACCATTGTGGAAGACAGTGTGGCATTTCCTCAAGGATCTACAACCAAAAATACCATTTGACCCAGCGATCCCATTACTGGGTATATACCCAAAGGATTATAAATCATTCCACTATAAAGATAAATGCACACGTATGTTTACTACAGCACTGTTCACAATAGCAAAGACTTGGAACCAACCCAAATGACCATCAATGAAAGATTGGATAAAGAAAATGTGGCATATATACACCATGAAATACTATGCAACCATCAAAATGGATGAGTTCATGTCCTTTGCAGGGATAAGGATGAAGCTGGAAGCCATCATTCTCACCAAACTAACACAGAAACAGAAAACCAAACACCGCATGTTCTCACTCATAAGTCAGAGTTGAACAATGAGAACATATGGACAGAGGGAGGGGAATACCACACACCGGGGCCTGTCGGAGGGGGGAGGGGGCTAGGGGAGGGATAGGAGAAATTGCAAGTTGATAGGTGCAGCAAACCACCATGGCACATGTATACCTATGTAACAAGCCTGCACGTTCTGTACATGTATTCCAGAACTTAAAAGTATAACAAAAATAAATAAATAAATGTAAAACTACAAAAAAAAGTTTTCTGTCTAATTATATGGCAGTAACTTTGTTTCATTAACCTGTAATCTCCACCGTCCAGGACCTTATATATGCAGTAATCAATAAATGCTTATTGAGTGAATTAAACATCAAACAACTTTGAAATTATTCAGTTGGGATTCAATAACAAATAAATACAATAGATACAACTACAGCAAATGAATATGTAGGAAGAGATCAATTAGACCTAAAAAATTAACACATCATTATGTTTTCTTTGTGTTTAAAAAAGAACAATGAAACTTGTATTGTAAATGTTGATGCTACACTAATAATGTTACGAAAAATGATGTAATAAATGATAATTAGTTCTTTAATCAGATAATGATTAATCTTCTAAATAACATAACTGAAAAAAATGAAGATACAAAGCAGAAAGACAGACCTTTCACCTATTTATTAAAAAATTTTCAATATTTTCTTCTTTAAATTCTTAAATTTAACCCTAGTTAGTTTTTGGAACAATATTTCCTTTCATATTTATTTAATTATGACATATTTATTTAATTATGTCATTCATCAGGAAAGGCATTCTTTTCCTTTGTTGAAAATACACTTACACACTTTTTTTTTTTTTTAACAAATTCATGTTTTAAGTTTCACATTAAATGTGAAAGAAAATATATATATTTTTTATTAGCATAGAGGGTTCTGCTTGTACCCAGAGGGAATTTAAGTTAGTACATTCGTTATGGAAAACTGTGTGTAGGTTCCACAAAATACTAAAAATAGAATTACTATATGATCCAGCACTCTCACTTTTGAGTATTTATCCAAAAGATTTTAAACCAGTTTGTCAAGAGATGACTGCACTCCTATGTTTGTTGCAGCACTATTTACAATAACCAAGTTATGAAATCAACCTAAGTGTACATCAACAGATGAATGGCTAACCAATATGAAATATGTACACATTACTGAATACTATTCAGACTTTATAAAGAAATTCCTTCATTTGTGGCAAGGTGAGTTGGAGAACATTATGCTCAGTGAAATAAGTCAGGTACAGAAGGACAAATACCACATGATCTCATTTACATGTGGAACCTAAAACAATAGAACTCAAAGTAGCAGAGGGTAGAATGGTAGTTACCAGAGGTTGGGGAGTAGGAGTGGAAGTGGTTGGGTGGTGATGGAAAGATGATGGTCAAAGGATACAAAGCCTCAGTTAGACAGGAGGGATACGCTTTTTTTTCCCTTTAAGATTTATTGCACAAGAATTGACCATAGTCATAAATAATTTATTGTATATTTAAAAATAACCAGGAGAATAAATTTCAAATGTTTTTATCACAAAATATGATAAATATTTGAGGTAATGAATATGCTAATTAGAATCATTTAATTATTCCACATTATATTCATAAATTGTTAACATCACCTTGTATGCCATAAATATATGCAACCATATTTGTGTATTTATAATTAAAAAAATTTTTAAAATAAAGTAAAAGTTTCTTCATTCCCAGGTAGGTTGTGTTTGGAAACCTAACAATTTCCTATGTGCATACCTCCTACTCCCTGATGTCTCTCTTATTTTCAAACTGACTTTCATCCTCAAGGCTGATCAACTTGTGAAGCATCTGTGCCTTCACCAATGATGTGGGTATTTACATTGCTCTTAAACTCTAGCTTTATTTATATTTTCATGTTTCTCAATGTGACAGACTTTTAAATGTAAACACCCTTATTGAAGTAAAGATAATCTCATAATTTTGAAAATATTCTGAAATGAAGAAAAGAAAGCAGCTAAACCTGTACTATCTCACATAAAATTAAAGACTCATTAATCTTATATCTCATTTATTAGTTTCTGACACGTAACATTTACTTTAAAATGTAGTTGAATCTTTTCCAGAAACATTTAAATATATATTGAGTCTGAATTTTTCCCCCTTAACTCATTCTCTCCCCCACCCCATATCCTATGCCCCCAACACAAGAATGTATTATAAAGAATTTTGGGGGCATACATTTTCCACACCTAAAGCCACAAAAATTTGAAACCATTTCTGGTCTACTTTCAAATGCTCCTATCACTGTGACATAAAACTTGAGGGGAAAAAAACCAACTTTCTGATAATGTTGTAAAAGATTAATTGTATCATATTTAGTATCTTAGGATTTATTTCAACTCAAAATAAAATAGCTGTGTGATCTTGAGCTGATATATCATTTATTCACCAAAAAGGAAAGCTTGCAAATAAATGAGATCACACAGTATTTGCCTCCACGCCACTGAACAGGTTGTATCAAGAAAAAACAAACCTATTGCACAAATATTAAAAGCATTTGCCAATATGAAATAAAATCTAGCTACTCTAAACAATTCCATTTGCTTTATGAATCTCAGCCTCAGAACGGCATTGGTTTTTGAAAAGGTTGCCTATTACCTAAAGATGTAAATTCACCTTCAACAGCCTTTCTTATGGAGTAACTCACTAGTCTCTGGAATTGTACATTTGCATGAAATGATATAAATTAATTTGCAAAATAAGGCCATGCTACTATTTTAAGAGACTGTCTTAGTATAGACAAAGTCATAATACATGTTTGTAAAAAAGGGACTTGGGTATTAGTTATTCAAATCTTTCAATGTAAATTTGGGGAAAAAAAAAAAAACCCAGAAGCCTAAAGAAAATATTTGCCTTTTCCACATCCTGTAAATTTTAATGGCAGAAGAAGGAAAAAAAAATAGGATGTATATTTTTGCTTCGATTTACACTACTCCATTGAAAAAGTTTTTCATTATCTATATTATATCACTTAGAAATTAAGTTCAACACAATTTTATTTGTCTTCTACCCTGTGACAAGCTTTTTGGAGACTGAGAGAAAAATGTTGCCTGTTCTTAAATAGCTCGGGGTTTATTGAAGAAGGCAGTTGTACAAACAAATGATTATAAGAGTGTGCGAAGACTGCCATAATGAAATATTGTGCATGGTGACACACGGGCCATGTACAAAGGCTAACTGAGTCTGTGTGGGTATAGTCAGGGAAAGTTTTACAGGGAGGAAATGTCTGAGCAGGGTTTTTCCCCCCAATTTCTGATATATATATACACACACACACACACATATCAGATATAGATATATACACACACATATATATATACACATATATATATATACACACATACACACACAAATACACACATATATTATTATTATACTTTAAGTTCTAGGGTACATATGCACAACCTGCAGGTTTGTTACATAAGTATACATGTGCCATGTTGGTTTGCTGCACCCATCAACTCATCATTTACATTAGGTATTTCTTCTTATACTATCCCTCCCCCAACCTCCCAGTCCCCAAAAGGCCATAGTGTGTGATGCAGGGTTTTTAAGGGCAAACCAGCATTTGCTAAGTGATGAAGGCCAAAGGAAGGGCATTCCAAGAAAAGATCACAACATTTACAAAGGAACATCAGCGAGAAACTGAATAATACTTTTAGCAGCTACCACTATAGCTGGAGCATAATATTGGAGGGAGAAACCACACTTTAATAAAACTGGAGAGG
The DNA here is from genome assembly GCF_047675955.1 of Chlorocebus sabaeus. NCBI lineage: Eukaryota > Metazoa > Chordata > Mammalia > Primates > Cercopithecidae > Chlorocebus > Chlorocebus sabaeus. The sequence continues at coordinate 63,876,362 of NC_132924.1, forward strand.
GAGTCAAGGTCAGATCACAAATGACCCTTTATTATGTGCTAGGTGAACCCATAAGACAAAAGGGAGGAATTGAATAGAAATTATGTGGCTGATTTGGGTTTCAGAATATTTCTCACATATTGTGGAAAATAACTTAGGAAAAAGACAAGGGAAATGGAAAACACTGTTTTCTAAAATTTACTTGAGAGATGAGTCTGGACCAAAAAAAGTTAAGATATTTGACAGATTAGAATCATAAAACTCAAGATCAATGAGTGAGGGAGAAGCAGGTAACACACAGCAACAGAATGGAAAGTCATGAGGCTAACAGAAGTATTGATAAATCTAAATGTTTTCATCTTTTCTTTGTCATGATCAAGCATACATACTATTTAATAAATCAATATACTCTCTGACCTAGCAACATTATTTAGTATGGGAAGAAATTACTCACTATACTCAATCCCCTCTCTTCAACACCAATAGTCATGAATCCAAGGACATTTATTCTCCCCGGTCCTTGAAAACATGCTAAATAAAATTGAATATACAAATTTAAACTGCCTATGTACTGATGAGGTTTCAGATGAAACTAAACTATTTTGTCTGAGCTTCCTATTGGCCAGTGGCTTTTCAGACAGGCTGATCCTGCAATATGGCATCAGTCTGGGAGCCAGGACTTTCTTCAGCTCCTATGCTTTTTTCTGATATGATCACAGTGACTCATCTCATCAGAAGACTGTGTTGACTTCCTTCTGCACCTCCTTCACCCAAAGAATTTAATTAACTCTTTTATAACACAGTCATGACTAATGCTTGCAGCTGGTAACTTAAGCACAACCCTGATATATTTAGTTGTTTTCTTCCCAAAATAAGATTCTTTATATATCAGATTTTTACATCAAAATAGAGTCTTTTCTTTCTGTACTGAATTGCTGTTCTCATTAAGTAGACAAACATCAGAATATTACTAACATAGTACCACCTGAAATTCCTAAGCAGCAGCCCCCATTCCAGCTTCTAACACTCAATTACATTACTGGAAGGATAATCTAATTAAAATGAAAGTTACATTTTAGGAAGCAGAAACTTCACTGTTACTGAGGTGTTTTGTTTCATTATGTTAAGTCTGGTAATCAAAAGGTCAATCTGATGACCATGACAACGACAATAATGACCCCACTGATGAAGTTGGTGATGGTGATGAGAGTAATAACCAAACATCTACATCTTTAGTGTAAAATGTATGCAATCATCATTACTCTATGAGTTGAGTACAATTATACTGATTTTACAGATGAACAAATTGAGGCTTAATGAAATTAACTAGCTTGCTTAAGACTTCTCAACTAGAAACTTAGTGTGATTCCAAAGCCTGTGTGTATGTTTTCCTTTAATCCCATATTACATCTCAGGATATTCTTCTTCTGTTAATATTAGCTTTTCCAGGTCAGGCATGGTAGCTCACACCTGTAATCCCAGCACTTTGGGAGGCTGAGGTGGGTGGATCATTTGAGGTTAGGAGTTCGAAACCAGCCTGGTCAACATGGTGAAACGCTGTTTCTAGTAAAAGCATAAAAATTAGCCAGGTGTGGTGACGCATGTCTGTAATTCCAGCTACTTGAGAGGCTGAAGCAGGAGAATTGCTTGAGCCTGGGAGGCAGAGGTTACAGTGAGCGGAGATCATATCATTGTACTCCATCTTCAGTGACAGAGCAAGACTCTGCCTCAATACAAACAAAACAACAAACAAATATTAGCTTTTCCAAAAAACATTCAGTTATTATTCATTGTAATTCATTTGTTCAATAAGCACTTATGTGTGCTGGTTCTATGCAAAGCTCATACTAAGCTCTTGAAAATAAAAGGACAACTTTGCTAAGTAATTTGCAGGCTAGTAGGAGATCAATTCCTGTAAATAAGTAATGGACATAGAATTAAATATAATAATAACAATTGTTTGATAATAATAATTATCATGATTAATTTTAATTGAGTACTTAAATTGTCCCAGATACTACTTCAGGTTTTTTATATGTGTGAACTCATTTAATCCACAAAACAACCCTACGAAATAGGCATTGTTATTATTCATGTTTGACAAGGAAGCTGAATACAGAACATAAGCAGTTGACTAAAATCACTGTAAAAGGATCAGCACAAACAAAGCATAATTTTAATCATTTCAACAAACATTTATGGCACGCCTACTGTATGGCATGCCCTGCTTGATGATTAGAGAACTCACAGAGAATGAGGTACATGAGTTGATTCTTAACGGATTAAGTTTCTCTACATGAATGAACAGATGAAGTAGAAAATGGCATTCAAAAACCATAAAATGGCACTACAAATGCACAACCAACACAGTATATAATTGTCCACAGTAAGTAAGTGAACTATATCTTCATAGTTTCCAAACTCAACTGGCTTTTGAAGTTGCCCAGCAATCTTGTTTACCTTCCTAGAGCTTTCTCCTCAATGCCATTTTAATGTCTTCTATCATCATGAAAACTCCAAATGCACAACTTTCTTGCTCACTCTTTTCATATGACTGCTTTCTATTTCACAAGCTAATCAAGTTGCTGTTTGTAATTACCTCAAGTTCCCGCCAATATTGGATGAAGATTATTGTATAAAATGCTCACTTCAGGGTATTCCTTACTACTTACATTATGTTATATATTGACATTTAAAAAATATATCACTATCATAGCAAACCATTCTATAATTATGTACCACTCAAATGTTTCAAAGGTAACATGCTAGATAAACATGATGAGGTCAGGAATCATGGGTTGAGTAAATATGTAAAGAAAGCACTTTACTAGACAAGCAAGAACAAACAAATTCCAGGGGTAAAACGTTGAAGGATTCACAAACTGACATTCCAGTACAGACTTCTTTGTCTGCAAAAAAGGCAAACAAGGAGATGACCCAACTGCCTAATTTTACCCACTAGGAAAAGCAGAACACTGAGGGCATAAGCACTTGCACCAAGTAATATAAGGGCTCTCGGGCTGGAGAGTCATCTGACCAGTTCAGGGATGATACCAAAATTTGCATCTTCCCTGAACTGATCTCTAGATTTTAGGGCCTTGCCATTCAAAAAGTATTGTATTGTCTGAGAATAGCTTCTTTCATGACATTCTTCGTTTTCACATTGAAGGCTCACATATAACAGCGCAGACTCACTTTGGAGAGGTCCTCTCTTCCTACAGATAATGAAAGAGAGAGAGAGAGAAAGAGAGAAAGAGAGAGAGAGAGAGAAAATGAATGAGAATATTATTCTCTACTTTGGTCACTGAACTCTCATAAAAGGGTCTATAGATTTACTGAATAGATGTTGAAAGTATAAAATGTAATTAGTCTCATGTATGGTGGAAAGAAGGGCTGAGAAATCTAAGGTTATTGTTTTTCTCTTATAAATGCTAAACTAACAATCTCAACTGTATCTTTATTTTTTATTTGTTTTATTACAATGGAAGAAATCCTTTTATTTTAAGGTTAGTCCATCTACCATTGTGCAGAATCCTTTTCCTATTCAACATCCTCAGACAGCTAGCTTTAAGGACTCTTTTTTTTATTCCCTGTATCTTCCAGAGAAGATTCCCTCTCTCTCTCTCTCTATTTCTCTCTCTCTCTCCCTCTCTCTCTCTCTCTCTCTGACTCTTTTTCTGCAGCATTTAAACATGTTCAACTTTATCATTATCTTGCATGTAAAAAATTATTTGCTTTTTATACAATCAAAAGCATACTTTTCAGTCAGTGTTTTACTTTCTTTGATCTATTATTCTAAACTCTCTCTCTCACAGGTTTTTTAAAATTACTTTCTTCTTGCCTCACCTTTATTTCATTTGTCAACTCTTTTTTTTCTTATTGATGTTCCAAATACTGATATTTCTCAGGAATTTTATTCTAAGGCCAACTTTTCTTCTTACTCTAAATTATCCTTGGATATTGTTATCCACTTTCTTAGAATATCTTTATGTTAAAGATTTCTAAATATAAATCAGTGGTTCAGACTTATTTTACTAAGAGCCAGACCACCATATTCATCTCTTCACCAAAAGCTCCATTTGGATGTCCAACCAAATCTTAAAATCATCGTGTCTAAATCTGAACTTCTATCTTTCATTATAGACTTCTCATTTCTCCTGGGTTTGCTCTACTACTGTGTAATACCATCAGGAAACTCTTGCTAAGCCACAAACCAGGACAATATCCTCTCTATCTCATTCTCCTTTTTTTCCCACGATCATTTCAGTCTTTAGATTCTATCACTTGTGCCTCTGAAATGTTTACCAAATTTATCCTTTTCTCACCACACCCAGGGTTATATCCAGGTCAAGTCACCATTATCTCATAACCAAATTTGTGGAACAGTTTCCATTTTGTCTTCCTGCATCTAATGTGGCCTTTCTTCAATTTATTCTCTACAAGGAAATCAAATAAACCTGATAAAAATACAAATGTAATCATATTATACCACTTCACTGTGCTCTTCCCCCTCTGTGTACCCCTGTGCTTTAGCAAAACAAAGTGTCCCAGCTCCTTGTATATTCCATGCTGTTTCTGATACAAACATAATTACAAATATGTAAGCTATTCTCCCCTACAAGGGCAAACCTGTTCCATTCTCTTGACCTATCTAATTATTGAACATTACTCCTAAGCACATCATATCACTTGTTATGGTATATTACTATTGCCAATTTTGTTATATTCATGCCTAGAACGTTGTAGCTTCCTGAGGACATATTTCACTTATCTGCTGTTACATTACCAATGCTTAGCACAGCACTTGGCACATTACAGGGATTTAATGCATATTTGTTGAATGAATGGATCATGCATAAAGCTGATGTAATTAGAAGTAAACCATGTGATAAGGAGAAGGAAGTTGTGGTTTCACGGCCAAGGGGTAGACAGGGACCAGTTAATTAATAAATTTGCTAAGGAGTTTGAAACATCTCTTGCAGATTATAGGAAACTTTCGCAGTGAATTTATAATTAAGTCAGTGAATAATATAATGAATGAGCTTTGCCTTTTAAAATATCATACTTTCAGTAGAGTAAAAAATAGTTTGGACACTAGTTAATGACTACCATGATCCAAGAGCAAGAGGGCAAGAAACTGAATCAATGTGGAAACAAAAGGATTTAAATAGTGTGATGGATTCAAACAATACATGAGACATAATAACTGAATTTAGGGAACATTTTGATCTGAAGATGGAAGAAGAGAAGTCAAATTATTTATGGACTGTCAGCACTTTGTACTAACAATATGCCAATAGCTAAGAGTAGTATATAGAATGGACAATGTCAGATAACATGTAATACATCTGTTTTTTAAAAACAAGATTTTCTGGGAAGTTTATAATATCAGGAAGTTTGTTTTAAATAACAGTGACGAACATGCATAATTGCTTTTGAAGGATTATAAAATAAGGAAATTTCATTTTTTATAATAATATAATTTTTGGAGACATTGCCTTAATTACTTGGTAGACTCCAATCTCTTAAGATAGATAATAGCTTCATAAAAAATTAATAAGCTAATGACTCAAACTGTAATATGTTTAAGTTTGCATTTAGATTTTAACTAATTACAAACAACAAAACCTATGTCATTCAATAATTACAGTATTCACCCACTTAAATTCCACGTAAGAGCAAAAAGTCTGTCTGTTGCCATAATTGAGTTAATTTAAAACATCTCTGACTCTGAGTTCTGCTAATTCAAACTCAGTTTATGAGTACTTGAGAATCAATAAAATGCTTAAGACTAATCATTATATCACAAATTTAAATGTACAGTAAGCTTTGAAAAGAAAATTGGAAAGACTTTAGAAGAGGAGTGGAGTGGTACAAGTAAGTAAATCACACACTGGTCATGTGGGTTGTATCTACAGGTATGGGTGCATCTATAGGTATGGGTATAACTAGTCACTTAAAGCTTTCATCTGTCCCCATTCACTACTGGACAGAAATGGGGAACATTTTTGTTTGTTTTTTTTCATTTCTTATATTCTGAGATAATTGTGATTGAGGTAGGACAGTAGTATCAGAGATTACTCTCCATAAATTTTAACATGTGAGAATCTTCAATACCATTTTTTATAACCAGAAGAATGGGGAGTTGATGGCTCCATAGATTATGCAGGCCCATGGAATGTGATAACCAGGACTTCTAGACAACCTAAAGGATTGGACACTTAATTTCACATAATTTTTTTTTTTTTTTTTTTTTTTTTTAAGAATGATACTCTTCTCTGAGAGGACTTTGGAAACATTTGTAAAAAAAAAAAAAAAAAAAAAAAAAAAAAAGTAATATATTTCTCAGCAACTCTTAGTAAAGAGGTAGTTACAAAGCCTCCTAATGGATATACCACTAATGAACAGCCAAAAGTATACTAATATAATGATTGTCCAGACTTTGGAGTAGACAGAACGTTAGAAAAAGTCTCATTTTACCCCAGTGCCAATATGCCAAATATTATCATCTCCATGTGTCATGACATATAAAAGGAAGGGAAACACTAAGTTTGTGAGCTAAAATTATCAAGTGAGTAGGGAGAAGCTAAAGCCCCATAATAAGTTGACATGAGTTAAGCAATGAAATACACTTCTCTGTACCCTAAGTATTATTCTGAAAAATTAATAGCTATCCAATATTGCAAAGGAAAGTACAGAGTGGCCTCTATCAGAAGTAGAAGCCATGGATGCTTTTTCTTAATCACAAATAAGTGGTTATTCATAGTCTATGTTATATCTCATCTAGTCAGTGGGATATTATTAGACATGAGAGCTCTGCAAAATCACAGCTGTTTGACAGAGAGGTCCTCACTGTTTTAATGTAAAATATGAAGCATTAAGAAATATAGTCATGGAGTGTAGGATAACATATGTGGTGGTCAAAGTGCAGCTCTAGACACCTTCCACTTGGCAGGGTGCCGCCCACAATTTAGCAAACTAGGAATTCTCTGTCAGCTTGGTTTCATTGTAATTTATTATCAGTTTAAAACTTCCTATTCTGTGGGAAAACTGTGACATGAAAAATGAGGCAAGAGTGATGTTGTGCTGTAGCCAAAAACTCCCAGGCACAGGAGCTCAGGTCTGAAAGCAAGGAGCAGCTAAATAGGAATCAAGAACAGAGATGAAAGATAGTTAATGAAAAAGCATTGTACAGAACATATGCCTCTGCATGGATTTTCTGTGTTTCTCATGCAAATCTATATAAATGCTGAACCTTATGGTTAGGAACAAATGAATTTTTTCCTTATCTAGTGATATGGAGAGACTTTAAGACTTTCACAAGTCTACATACCCGATAAAAATATAAACTCTAGTAAAATGCTCAAATATTCTGGAATGGTTATTAGAGAGGAATTAATCAATTTAAGGACCAAAATACCATCTCCATAGTTTAGACAAACTTCATGTATCATCTTATTTTATTTCTGTACCACCAACAGAGCAAAGTATTTGTGGTATTTTCCACATAAGTAGGAGAATGTTCATCTGTGTCAAGTCATATGGGCCATCATATTCAGTAAATGAATTCATCTGTTGTCTCACCATGTTTTTACACTAGGAACTTAAATACATGTCTTTAGTTTCTTCAGTGGAGTGTTTGAACTAACAGCAAATTGAGTTCACTGGTGAAAAAGTCAGCACTATAGAGGAGAACTCATATGATACAGCTAACTGTTGGAAATTGCATTTATAAAATGAATATCTAAGGTGGCCACCACCCATCTATTCAAATATTAGAAATAGGATGGTAGAAGTAGAATATCACTAATAAATGAAGAAACAAATATTCCTATCAAATTCCTATACTACCTCATTTTGTTATATATGTTGGTATTTATGGATTTTGAAATCAGAAGTATGGGTCAGGCTAACTTTTCTAAATGTATTTAATGACAAAATTCTGTGAGAGTAATTTTTATGTGCATGTATATTTATCCATCTAGTTAATTTTTTATCCTAATGTGTAAGATTTTTCTTACGGATGAATATGGGTTAAGATGGATTACTTAAAATACTCGAGTTCCCATTTAATTTTCCCTTCTAGTTTCATTTCCTATCTAACCATTCCTTTCTTCTACTTATCTTTATGCCTTGCTTCACTCACATGTGATAGCTCATGTTCTCTTTCATCATGAGCAGAAGGTAGATGTCAACACAAGTTAAGTATTTCTGTGATATCTCGCTCTTATTTAAGAATTAGGAAAGTAACACGTAAGCCTCCTTTCATAGAATATCACTCCTGATGAAGAAACCTTCTTTCTAGGGAGTTAAAGAAAACACTCTCCCACAAACCTATGTGCCCTTTAGTAATCCTTCAGAGCAAAAGTACACTGAAATATGTAAATCGCATTTTCATAAACAATTTGAAATTTTAAGAAAAATATATAGTAATTGAAAGCAAAATGAAACAACAACAAAAACTAAGACATATCCAGATAATAAAAAAAAATCAGAATCATCTCCACCTTCATCAAGGTCCAATTGTTTGTTTACAGATTTTGCTAGGATTTCATAAAAACCATATAAAACATACCTATTTAAAAGTTCGTCATGTAAAGTCAGCAAGACGGCTGACTAGAGGCACATGACACTCATCCTCCCCACAAAAAAAGAAACAAAGCAAAGAACAACCAGGATTTAACTGGAGTATTGAAGAGAGAGAACTAGAAGGCGGCAGGGGAGATGAGAGGCCCCTGCTGTGCTCAGAAGTCCAGGAGGGCACTGTAGAGAGATTAATGAATCACCCTGCCTCTGCTATCCTGTCTCCCATGATTAGATCAACCTGAAGTCAAGAGAGACTTGCCCTTGTGGAAAAAAAGTAAGTGGAGAAACTCCACCAACTCCCACTGTCACCACAAACACTTGTAGTCCTTACAACAGGAGAATCCCACAGTCCTTGAAAGTCCGGAGCCCAGTTTAGCGAGCTGCCAGGAATTCACACAGCAGCATTACTACTGATTAGGAGAACAAGGTGTGCACTCCCCATTCCCTACTGACCCTTTGTGTCCCAAGCCACTGCAGCATGGTACAATCTTAAGACTGGAGCTACTTCTAGAGAGCAGTATGCTCTGGGAGCCAATAGCCACTTTACCTCCCCAGCACTGGGGCTCTATCTTCGTCCCAGGAAGCCCACATGGGTGGTGGCTGCATTGTCGTAACTCTGGCTGCTCGAAACCTAAGTCCAAGATTGACTGACTCTTGTCCTACACAGCAGGGAAACCAGTACCCACTGCAACTGCACCCAGGGCCTGAGAAACAACCTGACAGCCTACCTCCAGCAAACATGCCACCAGACTGGCCTAGCAGTGATGTACCTGTGCCCAAAATGTGACAAACAGTCTGGCATGCCCATCATCAGCAGACGCACTATCATGTTGGCTGAGTGGCCTTGTGCCCATATCTAGGGCTTGAGAAACAGCCCAGTAGACACACCCTTGGGACAACCAAGCAACAGTGGCTCTAGCCAGAGTAACCGCCCACAGCCCCAACCATAGTGAATCACACCCTCAATTGGCTGATGCATCAAGCTCATGTTTGTCCCCTTGGCCAGAGACATAGTCCTGTGAGTTCACCTCCAGCAAAGCCACAGCATTGCCACCATGTACTCAGCCCAGTCCACCGAGACATTTGAAAATATCACTAAAGTGGATTACTGCTGAAGAAAACACACAAAGACTGCACTACTGCATCTACCTAGAACCAAAGCCCATGCACTTCATTCCATTGATATTCTAAGGCCGTCTATAGAAATAAGTCTTTCTCTACGAACCCAACTCCATAAAACTGGAAAAGATGACTATTCTACCAAATGTGTAGATATCAACGTAGGAATGCATCAAATATGAAAAAGCAGGGAAACATTACATATCCAAAAGAACACAATAATTTTCTAGTAACAGACAATAATCATCAGGATATAGATGAAATGCCAGAAAAAATATCAAAATAATAATCTTAAGGAAAGTCAGTGTGATATAATATAGATAATTAAATGAAGGCAGGGAAACAATTCATGTTTTGAATGAGAAATTAAGCCAAGAAATAGATATCATAAAAATAACCCAAAACACTTATAGCTAAAGAATTCAATGAGTAAAAATAAAATATGCAACATAAAATAATAAAAAACAAAGAAAGCCTACAGGATTTATGGGACACCATTAACCAAACAAATACTCACATAATGGGAATTCCAAAACAAGAAAAGAAGTGAAAAGGTATAGAAAACTTATTAAATGAAACAATAGCTGAAGAATTCCAAAGTCTTGGGAAAGATGTATATCCATATCCAGAAAGCTCAAGGATTACCAAATAGATTTAACCTAAACAGACCCTCTCTGAGGCAGATTATAGTCTAATTGTCAGAAGTCAAAGATAAAGAAATAATTCTAAAAACAGGAAGATAAAAGCATCAAGTCACATATAAGAAAATCCCCATTATATTAACAGATTTCTCAGCAGAAATCTTACAGGTCAGGAGAGAATGGAATGATACATTCAAAATACTAAAACAAACAGACAAACAAAAAAATTGAAAGTGAAGAATACTACACCCAGGAAAGCTAAACTTTAGAAATGAAGAGTAAATTAATTATTTTCCTGACAAGGAAAAACTAAACGAATTTATCATCACTAGATTGGCCTTACAAGAAATGCTTAAGGGAGTCCTACATCTGGAAGCAAAAAGACAATAAATATCATCATGAAAACACATTAAATTATGAAACTCACTAATATTGCCTATGCACAAAAAAGAAAGAGAAAGGTTCTATCTTTATTACAGCAAGCCCACATGGGTGGCTGCATTGTCACAACTTACAACTACTAAAAACCATCAAACTTCAAAAATAAACAGAGAGAAAATATGAAGTGAAATAATAAGAAAAGAATAAAAAATAGTATGTGTTCACATATCGATAATATCCTTGGATATAAATTGATTATATTTCCACAATTAAAAATAACCACTGGCTGAATAAACATATAAGACACAATTATATGCTGTCTACATGAAACTCAACTCACCTGTATAGAAACCTATAAAGTGAAGTTATGGAAAAATATGTTTCACACAAATAGAAACCAAACAAGCGCAAATGTAGCTATACTAATATCAGATAAAACAGTCTAAGTCAAAAACTGTAAAAAGAAACAAAAAAGACATTGTATAATAAATAAGGAATCAATTCAGTAAGAGGATGTAACAATTATCTGTGTATCTAACATTGGAGGGTCCAGATTTATAAGGCAAATACTATTGGATCTAAAGAGATAGTTGTGCCACGATACAGTAATAGTTAGGAACTTCAACTCACCCACAACTCTCAGAATTGGATAGCTCATCTAGACAGAAAATCCACAAAGAAACATCAAAGTTACAGTGCACCATAGACCAGATGGACTTAATAGATATTTACAAAACATTTCAACTAACAGCTGCAGAAAACATTATTTTTATCAGTGTATGGAACATTATTCACTTTCGACCACAGAAACACAGATTAAAGGAACAGAATAAAGAACCCAGGAATTAATTCACATAGCTACAGCCAACTAACTTTTGACAAAGGTGTCAAGTATATCCACTGAGGAAAATACACCCTGTTAAGTGGTTCTGGGAAAACTTGGTATCTATATGTAGAAGAATGAAAGCAGATCTCCATTTCTTACTGTATTAAAAAGTCAACTCAAAATGGGTTAAAGATTTAAATGTAAGTCCTCATACTGTAAGATTACTAGGGGAAAACATAGAGGAAATGCTTCAAAACGTTGGTCTGGGAAAAGGTTTTATGAATAAGGTTTCAGAAGCACAGGTGATGAAAACAAAAACAAGTGTGATTATATCAAGTAACAAAGCTTCTGCACAGCAAAGGAAACAATTAACAGAGTGGAAAGCCAACCTATGAAATGGGAGAAAATGTTTACAAACTATTCCTCTGATGAACATTAACATCTAGGATATACAAGGATATCAAACATCTCAACAGCAAATAAACAATTTGATTTGAAAATTGGCAAATTATCTGAACATTTTCCAAAGACATACAAATGGTCAAGAAATATATATTTTAAAAGTTCAATCGCTAATCATCAGAGAAACGTAAATCAAAATCACAATGAGATATCATCTGACCACAGTTAGAATGGCTATTATCAAAAAGAAAAAAATAAATGTTTGTGAGGGTGCAGAGAGTAGGAAACTTTTATACACTATCAGTGGGAATGTAAACTATTATAGCCACTCTAAAGAACAGTATAGAGGATCCTAAAAAACTACAAATAGAACTACCATATGAAACAACAATTCCACTACTAAGTATTTATCCAAAGGAAGGCAATGAAAATATCAAAGACATATCTGCACCCCCATATTTATTGCAGCAGTATTCATAAAGCCAAGATACAGAGTCAACTCAAGTGCTTAACTCTTAAAAAGGAATTAAACCTGTCATTCACAGTGACATAAATGACCCTGAGATCATTAAATAAAATAACCTGGTAACAGAAAGTTAAACAGTGTATGTTCTCGTTCATATGTAGAACCTAAACGAGTTGATCGTACAGAAGTAAAGAGTAGAACACAGATTACTAAAGGCTGGGAAGGGTAGGAGAAAGGAGGGGAAAGGGAGAGATTTGTCAAAGGACACAAAATTACAGCTAGATAGGAGAAATACATTCTAATGTTCTAGAATGTAGACTAGAGTTATCAATTATATGTAATTTCAAATAGCTAAAGAGAGACTATTGAATGTTCCCAATACAAAGAAATGATAAATGTTTGAGATGCTATGAATATTAATTGACCGGTTTTAATCACTATAAATTGCATCTATCAAAACATCACTATGTGCCCCATAAATATTCACAATTATTATGTGTTAATTAAAAAAATAAAAATAAAGAATCTCAGATATTCCAACTTAAGTGCAGAAAGGAAGGTATGTTCTACATAAATGGATTCTCATTGTATATAGGATGTTACCTTTCCACCATTATGTCAAAAGTAGAGATCATGCTGGTAGATTCAATATCTCATTTTTAAGTAAAGCATATTCATTAACTAGATTTTTCATGGTATTAGCTTTCTAATTCTCATATGTTTCTTCTCTCTTAATTGCTCTCAGGAACGTGACTTATTTAAAATTACCTTTCTCTGATAAAATCTTACCACTTTCAGTACAAAATATTGAAATAACTTGATATGGTTTGCCTCTGTGTCCCCACCCAAATCTCACCTTGAATTGTAATAATTCCCATGTGTTAAGGGCAGGACCACGTGAAGGTAATTGGATCATGGGGGCGGTTTCCCCCATGCTGTCATCATGATAATGGGTGAGTCTCATGAGATCTGATGGTTTTATAAGTGTCTGGCATTTCCCCTGCTTGCATTCATTCTCTCTCCTGCCACCCTGTGAAGAGGTGCCTTCTGCCATGATTAAGTCTCCTGAGGGCTACCCAGCCATGTGAAACTGTGAGTCAATTAAACCTCTTTTCTTTATAAATTACCCAGTCTTGGCTATTTATTCATAGCAGCATGAGAACAGATTAATACAGAAAGTTGGTACTGGGCGTAGTGGGGCATTGGCTGTAAAAATACCCAAAAATGTGGAAGTGACTTCAGAACTGGGTAACAGGCAGAGGTTTGAACAGTTTAGATGGCTCAGAATAAGACAAGAAAATATGGGAAAGTTTGGAACTTCCTAGAGACTTGTTGAATGGCTTTGACCAAAATGCTGATAGTGATATGGACAATGAAGTCCAGGCTGAGGTGGTCTCGAGAAGAAGATGAGGAACTTCTCGGGAAGTGGAGCAAAGGTCACCCTTGTTACGCTTTAGTAAAAAGATTGATGCCATCTTGCCCCTGTACTAGAGATCTGTGGAACTTTGAACTTGAGTGAGATGGCTTGGAATGCTTAAAGGAAAGCAGAGCAAAAAAGTTCAGAAAATTTGTAGCCTAATGATGCAATAGAAAAGAAAAATCCATTTTCTGAGGAGAAATTCAAGCAGTCTGCAGAAATTTGCATGACTGACAAGGAGCCAAATGTTGATAACCAAGACAATGCGGAAAATGTCTCCATGACATGGCAGAAGTCTTCATGGCAGCCCCTCCCATCACAGACCCTGAGGATTAGGAGGAAAAAATGGTTTTGTGGCCAGGGCCCAGGGCCTTGCAGCTTTATGCAGTCTTAGGACTTGGTGTCCTGTGTCCCAGCCATGGCTGAAAGGGCCAAGGTACAGCTCAGGCCATTGTTTCAGAGAGTGCAAGCCCCAAACTTTGGTGGCTTATACATGGAATTGGAAGTGTGAGTGCACAGCAGTTAAGAATTGAGGTTTGGGAGCCACCGCCTAGCTTTCAGAGGATGTATGGAAATGCTTGGAAATTCAGTCAGAAGTTTGCTACAGGGGTAGAGCCCTCATGAAGAACCTCTTCTAGGGCCGTGCAGGGGAAAATTTGGGATTTGATACCCCCCGGTGTCCTCACTAGAGCACTACTTAGTGGAGCTGTGTGAAGAGGGCCACCACAATCCAGATCCCAAAACAACAGATCCACCAACAGCTTGCACTGTGCACCTGGCAAAGCCACAGACACTCAACGTCAGCTCATAAAAGCTCTGAGGGGCACTGCACTCTCAAAGCCATAGGGACAGGGCTCCCCAAGGCCATGGGACCCCACCTATTGCATCCGTGTGACCTGGATGAGAGACATGAAGTCAAAGGAGAACATTTTGGAACTTTAAGGTTTAATGACTGCCTGATTGGGTTGTAGACTTGCATGAATCCTGTAGCTCCTTTATTTTAGCCAACTTCTCCCATTTGGAACAGGTGTATTTGCCCAATGCCTGTATCTCTGTTGTATCTAGGAAGCAACTAACTTGCTTTTGATTTTACAGGCTCATAGGTGGAAGAGACTTCCCTTGTCTCAGATAAGACATTTAACTTGGACTTTTGGGTTAATGCTGGAATGAGTTAAGACTTTGGGGGACTGTTTGTAGGGCATGATTGTGTTTTGAAATGTGAGGACATGAGATATGGAAGGTGCCAGGGGCAGAATGATATGGTTTGGCTCTGTGTCCCTACCCAAACCGCATCTTGAATTGTAATAATTCCCATGTGTCAAGGGCAGGACCAGGTGGAGGTAATCTAGGTAAAAATATCCAACATGAGAGAAACCTGAACATGTTCAAAAGTAAAAAGGAAAATGTCATTGGAAAAGAAAAATGAAAATTACTTAAGACAGAGGGGCTAAACATGGGCTACATTCAAGGAGATGGGAGTGGATAGAGTGTAAGCATCTACTTGAAAGTGAAAGGAAAGCCTTTCCTCTTTGGTAGGATTCTATGAGCAATGCTATGAGTGAAAGATGGGAATAAAGGCGGGATATCATGCCAGCTGGTCTCAATATTTCTTCTTAAGTAGGGGTAAGGTATTCTCATAAGGGTGAGAATGTGGAGAGTGGGAGATATTGGAAGCTAATGAGAGAGAATCAGGTCTGCCACCAGCTGCATGAACTGTGCTGGAATCAGTGAGTGGTTGAGAGGCAGGTTTGGGGGAATGTTATGAGCATCGGGAAAGACTTGGTAAGAAATGTGTGGCAATAATATGCGTTTGTTAGATAGATATAGCTCTTTGTCTTTCTCAGAACTGATCTGAGACTTAGTAGCATGGGCAGATGTAGTATCTGTGGAGAGAGCAAGGCTCAACTGTGAAATTCTCAGTGAATGGCGAGCATACTGGGGATAGTCTGTTTCTTTTGGGTGCTCATAGATTAACTATATGATTCAGAGTAGGACTTCAAGAACCTGTTTGGTTTTTTGTGTAATTAAAAAATATATAGAAACTGTGATTTATTCTTTTTTTAACTTTAGAGACTCGTTGTCTGATGCAATATATTTGGATGTGTCAAAAAAAATGTCTAAGATTTGGAAATCAGCAAATGAAATTGCTGGGCATCATTTCAACAAGGTGTTAGAAGCTGTCTGATGGAATATCTGGGGATTATCTTATCCAGTAGGTATGAATAACTTTAACTGATTTTCTATTAACTAGGCTGATGTAAAAGAAGTTAACTTGCACAAAACTGATTGTCATGCAAATAATTATTGTTCATAGAAATGCAAATAAATTACATGATAAATTGAGATATAATTGGTTTTCCTTCTCTAGAAAAGTGACATTTTATTACTCTATAGGTTATTAACTAATTTTGCGTATATTACCAAACTTATTTCCACTTACTGGCAGCCTATATTCTTTAAATTTTTCCTTTGAGCTGGTCCTAAGATTTTACTGAATTTCTTATTAATTAATAAGTTAAATAAAAGATTTGACATACATTCATCCTACAGTTTCACGAGTCATGATTTTGCCTTTTGTTCCATGCTGTCAACATAAGACAGTGAATATTTGCTTCTATACAGCTGCTATTCATAAGTACTTCAAAGCTTTTTACCAATATATATGTAAATATATAATCATATATATAATTATAATATATAAATATATAATCATATATAATTATAATATATAAATATATAATCATATATAATTATAATAAATATATAATTATAATATATAAATATATATTATATATATATATTAAAATCATGGATAGCTTTAGATAACATGTTCAAAGTATGACTTCCTTTGAAGTGTTTCCTGAACCTGGAAAACCCAATCCTATACTCACTCTAACTTTTTGAGCTGGATTAAATAGAGACATAAACTAGTGTAACAAGAAGATATACTTTGTAAACATTTTGTAAAATGCCTCTTACATTTTGTAAAATGTAATTAAGAGATGGAGTCTCATTTAGCATAGGTAGTAAGACATGCCTCCTCATTCTTTATAAAATCTAATTTTAAAACATCATTCCTCATCCATTATATGCAACTTCTTTTGGCCAAAGTGCCAAGCTTTCAACTGCAGTGGAGGCTGAGAATGAATTAAAGGAAACTTAGGCATTGAAATCAGAAAGAGGGACCAGGTAAGACAGCTGCTGCATACAGTGCTGAAGGTCATGCCCCAGCCCAGAAGCACGCAGTTGGAGGATGAGAGAGGTAGACACGCACTTCATATGCTGGTCAAGCCACCTGCCCGGTGCAGTATTGACCCTGTCATGAAGAAGGAACACCTTTTGTCAGTCCACAAAGAAGTGCTCAATGTCCTGTGGTGATATTGTTAGCACCCTAAGAAAATAATAATGTGATCAGTTAAGAAAAAAAAAAAATTAATCTGCATTTGCGGAGGAGCTCAGGTGAGTTGAACAGTTTGGAGAAGCCTCTCCTGAAAATATGCCTCCTTGTGAAGTCTCTGTTAACAGTGTTTGCTGGTGAGAGAACTATTTATTAGAACTATGTCTTACCTCTTAAGTGAATATTTACCAACATCGAAAGTAGCTTTAAAAACTTTAATACGGCCATGGCATCTAACCACATCAATTGCGCTATACTTTATTAATATGATACATATAGTAACTATTATTTTAATTTTTGTTATATTTTTCAAAGTTTTACTCCATACAAGATTGAAAATCAGACAAACTTTTAAAACATAATCATTCTTCACAAGGCACGATACAAATGAGGTTTCAAGGCTGGTTTTTATAATGTCGCTGCATATTCTTCTGAATGCGTTTACAATTGTGAACAGATAAAACATGAGGTGTTTTAAAAATGAATTGATAAATTCTCCCATCTATGATAAGAGGCATGATATTGTTATTACCTTCCAAATACAAAGAATTAAGCAGAGGAAAAATATTGGTCTAAAAGATTTTTTTTAATGGAGGAAGAGAATTGAGATCTCTCTGGATTATAATCTGAGAGATTAGAAAAAGATTTTGTAGTGAAAATAAAAGCCATTATTTTACCTAGAAAAAAAAAATGTCCTTGCTTTGAGACCTTTTTAAATGTAAAGGTTTTGTTACCAAACTCCAGCACAGTCAGCTATACTGTTGCATGATATATAGGTTCTTATAAAAATTGTCTGTTTTCAAAAATCTAATCCCAAAAACCATTATTTTTGTGATTGAAAATAATTAACTGGAAATTGTTCATAGACATCCACCTTTTCCATCCAGCAAACAGAGTATCTAGTCCCATTTGCTCCTTTCTTCTGTAAATTAAAAACTAATTATGTCTTGTAGAGGACTGCCAGTTATGTTTACATAATAATCTGAGGTAGAAAAGGAGAAAAATTGCTCAGAGCTGGTGAAAGAATAAGTCTCTGAGGAGTGTGGAAGGTCTGCAATGTAATGAAAGAGGTGAGAAGGAAGGAGAATATTATTAGTATTGGGTTTGGAAACACTTCCACTTCTTGAGATGTGCAAGTAGACTGAGCTATTTGCTATAAATTTTTATTATCAGATTTTGTCATAACTCTGCTATCAGAGTCAATAAGTGGATCTAGGATTTGTAAGAGTAGTTTTCATGTAATGAAGGGAACATTCTACATGTGCAATAACTGAAAAATTTTACCTCAATATGAAATTTCAATAATGAAGAATTTTATTATCTTGAGTAATTTATGTTCCCTGAGAATAAATAATTGGCGCATCAAAATTATCAGCTATAACTTATATGTATTTCCATCTACATACATAGTAGTATTGAAAATGTTCTATAACCTTTGACTTTGACCTTGTGATTCTGCTTGCCAAAGACTTCATAACTATAGAAGGAAGAACAACAACAAAAAATCTGTGATGTTCTCTGTGACATACATTGCTGTGTAGCCTAAAAAGCCTCCAAGGCCTCTGACACTCAGGGCTTTGTACCCCATCAGTGGGAGTCTCTGTAAAGAAAACAATGCTCCCTACAAAATAAATAAAAATTTTTATATTCACTTTGAAATCTACAATCTCTCACAGAAGAAATGTTAAGCTTTGGAAGAATTTTGTGATGAGTTTTTATGAGTTTTATACTACTTTAGAATGCAGTCAAGCCAAAAGGATTAGTAAGAAAAGATGAAGCCAAGGATAGATACTGTTAAGAATGAAATGAAGGCCACTCAGAATGATACTTCAATAATCCAAGTATGAGTGGTGAAGGCCTAAACAATAATAGTGTTTGTGTGAATGAAACAGAAGAGGAACTTTTCAGAAATCTGATACACAAAATACAGCCAGGAATTAATGATTACACAGAGAAGGCTAGAAAAAAATGTCCAGAAATGCAAATATTATAGTCAGAAAAATGAAGATTGTGGGCCCACTGATACACATTTTTGTTTAAATCAGAAATCTCTTTTCATGAACTTCCTTGTTGATAATCCATACCTAAGTATCTAAAAGACGGACCCTGTAAAATTATGCAAAATTTTTTTTAATAGAGATGACTTATAATTTTGGTTCCAAGTTTTAAAAGAGCAAATAATAGAACCACTAAAAATATTCACCACTGCATAAAGAAGCAAAAATGGACGGAACAATAGTAGTAGTCATGGTTACCTGCATGCCATCACTACACTATGATTATACAATTCATTCCTATGAATAACACAATTATAGCCTAACATAATACAACATAATCTTTCAACCAGGATACAAAAAACCCCTAGAAACTATTTAAATCAACAATACCCACAGCTTCATAAAATAAAGTCACATTCCCTGTGTAAGTAATTCAACTGTTCTATATGCATCCTCTTAATTTTATGATCATACTTTATATGAATAATAACTAAATTATTCATGAGATTCCAAAGTTTATAAAGTATTTTCTGAAAAGATATAGCCAAAGTCAGATGGGAAACAAAAGAAACCACCCCTTCTTAAATAGGTCTGTCTTATAATAGTAGCTGTTTTAATTACGATGGCTAAGTATTATTTATAGATTGTTTAATTTTCATTAATTTGCTTTTTTCAATACATTTAAAAATCTCTAACCAGATATTACCAATGCCAAGTCCACCAATCCTTGCCCACCATAAAAATAAAATCTGACCTTTTTTTTTTTTTTTTTGCTTATTCAGTATCACATTTTCACATTATACTGCAAAACTTCTCTCTTCTTGTTACATACTTTTTAAAATTTAAATAAAAAATTATGCATGACAGTTTGTTTTAAGAATGCCTACACAAAACTACTCTTCCTGAAACTATGGCACTCACAAATAGGGTTAGATTTTACCACTTTTAAACATAATTGACATAAAGTAAGTAGTACCACAAAGGCATGGGTTTTCACCTGTATGATTGATGTTGTGGCTATGAAAAGAGAACACTATTTATAAGTCGAATAATTGAATTTAATCTGTGGGTCAGAGGTAGTCTAATGTAAGAGGCAGTATGAGGCACTCAGAAGAGCACTTGGCTTTGAATCTGAACATTTTGATTTCATTCTGATTCTGGCATCCATTTAGTAATAATTTCCAGCAAGTCACTTAACTTCTTTGAGCTTTAGTTTCTTCATCAATAAATTGAAAGAATTGATGCTAAATGACTCATTCTCATACTAAAATATTATGATTGAAAGTAATTCTATATTCTGGTTACATAGCTCTTCAGTTTCTAGGAACTGCAAGTAAAGGTTTGCCAATATCTCCTCTCTGTTGATGTGCCTCAGCATTTACAAACATTGGGCAAGTTCCAGATCATACATTACCCCACTGTGCATTCTGAACTTAGCAAAATAAAGGATACTCTTCCACAATATTTACACAACGTCCAGCAAAACAACTAAAGGTATTATTCTGACTTTTCACAGTCAAGGGTCTAGGCTAAAACTGCAGTGCCTTAGTCCCACATTGCACTATGGCACTTTCTCCTCTGGAGAACTATGTTACGTTGCTGCCTCCTAAAGAAGCTGATGAGCCTCTGAATAAATCACACAAAACCACACATGTACTATTATAGTCTCAGAAAACGTTCCCAGATATGAAATAATTACTATCACTCTGAAAATGAAACTGAAAGGGATCTAGTGGTACATTAGCTTACTGTAACCCTTGTCTCTGAAAATTGGTAAGGATTTTGAAAAAAAAAAAAAAGTATATAGCAGTGTGAAAACAAATGTAATTGGTAATCTTGTGCAATAACTGTGCCTTTAATCACCATTGAAGGCTCCTTCAGAATTATACTGAATTCACATTCAAGAATTGAGTTTACTTCTGTATCAGAATAGAATCAAACTGTACTGACATAGAAAGTAATTTGAACAGTTGATTCGTAACAGTTGTTGAATTCATTAATCCTCTAACTTTTTGTAATATTTTTCCCATTAACATATTTGGTTCACTTTCTTTCTTCTCATCCATTCATTTATTATTTAAACAGCCAGCTTGAAGATACTATTTAACGTGAAATAAGAAGGCTATAGATGATTTAAGTCCCTAAACACCATATGAGGGCTTTTAAATCTGTGAAATTTGTCAATTAGAGGTAAATAATATGATACTAGATAAAATGATTACATTTCACCCCCTTCTCTAGTAGTTATAAAAAAGGATGCTACCTTTCATAACATAACTTTTGTCATTTAGAGTGTATTTCCACGAAAATTGCTATCTATTTAATTGGCTTGTTATAAATAAATGAGACAATACACACTACATGTAAAGGGCTTAAAACAGGACCTAAACATAGTCAACATTCAATAATAAGAAAAGCAAGAAAAATGCAAACATGTTATTGTGGGAAAATATTTGAGGTTTAAAGGATTAGGTTTTGTATGTGAATTTCTCAAAAATTTTTAACTATTTTTCAATGTGATATCAATAAATCTACATTTTTTTTCTAGCTTAACTAAATTAAGCACTAAACGCAAACATTAGAGCCCTATCTATAAATTGTACTCACAAATCTTTCATCCAATAGTTACTTAAAAGTTATTTAGGTAGGGGGACACCAAGATGGCCGAACAGGAACAGCTCCAGCCTCCAGCTACCAGCATGAGTGACACAGAAGATGGCTGATTTCTGCATTTCCAACCGAGGTACCGGGTTCATCTCACTGGGTCGTGTCAGACACTCGGTGCAGGACAGTGGCTGCAGTCCATCGAGCAAGAGCCAGAGCAGGGCAAGGCATTGCCTCACCCAGAAGTGCAAGGGGGAAGGGAATTCCTTTTCCTAGCCAAGGGAAAACATGACACACAACACCTGGAAAATTGGGTCACTTCTACCCTAATACTGCCAAGGGTCTTAGCAAATGGCACACTAGGAGATTATATCTCGCACCTGGCTCAGAGGGTCCCAAGCCCACGAAGCCTCCCTCATTACTAGCACAGCAGTCTGAGATCAAACTGCAAGGCTGCAGTGAGGCTAGGGGAGGGCCGCCCAACACTGCTGAGGCTTAAGTAGGTAAACAAAGCAGTCAGGAAGTTGAACTGGGTGGAGCCCACCACAGCTCAAGGAGGCCTGCCCGCCTCTGTAGACTCCACCTCTGGGGACAGGGCATAGCTAAACAAAAAGCAGCAGAAACCTCTGCAGATGTAAATGTCCCTGTCTGACAGCTTTGAAGAGAGTAGTGATTCTCCCAGCACGGAGGTTGAGATCTGAGAATAGACAGACTGCCTGCTCAAGTGGGTCCCTGACCCCCGAGTAGCCTAACTGGGAGAGCCTAACTGGGAGTAGCCTAACTGGAGTGAACCTCAAGCAAACTCCAACAGACCTGCAGCTAAGGGTCCTGACTGTTAGAAGGAAAACTAACAAACAGAAAGGAATCTACACCAAAACATCACCTGTATGTTACCATCGTCAAAGACTAAAGGTAGATAAAACCAAAAATATGGGGAAAAAGCAGTGCAGAGAAGCTCAAAATTAAAAAAATCAGAGTGCCTCTCCCCCTCCAAAGGAATGCAGCTCCTCGTCAGC
Source organism: Chlorocebus sabaeus (assembly GCF_047675955.1). NCBI lineage: Eukaryota > Metazoa > Chordata > Mammalia > Primates > Cercopithecidae > Chlorocebus > Chlorocebus sabaeus. Next base: position 63,899,193 of record NC_132924.1, read on the forward strand.
AACGGGAAAAAGCTGGACAGAGAATGACTTTGATGAGTTGAGAGAAGAAGGCTTCAGTCAAACTTCTCAGAGCTAAAGGAGGAACTACAAACCCAGTGCAAAGAAACTAAAAACCTTGAAAAAAGATTTGACAAATGCATAACTAGAATAACCAATGCAGAGAAGTCCATAAACAACCTAATAGAGATGAAAACCATGACACGAGAACTATGTGACAAATGCACAAGCATCAGTAACTGACTCAATCAACTGGAAGAAAAGGTATCAGAGATTGCAGATAAAATGAATGAAATGAAGCAAGAAGAGAAGTTTAGAGAAAAAAAGAGTAAAAAGAAATGAACACAGCCTCCAAGAAATATGGGATTATGTGAAAAGACCAAATCTACATCTGATTGGTGTACCTGAAAGTGATGGGGAGAAAGGAATCAAGTTGGTAAACACTCTGCAGGATATTATCCAGGAGAACTTCCCCAACCTAGCAAGACAGGCCAACATTCAAATTCAGGAAATACAGAGAATGCCACAGAGATACTCCTTGAGAAGAGCAACTCCAAGACACATAATTGTCAGATTCACCAAAGGTGAAATGAAGGAAAAAATGTTAAGGGCAGCCAGAAAGAAAGGTCGGGTTACACACAAAGGGAAGCCCATCAGACTAACAGCAGATCTCTCAGATGAAACTCTATAAGCCAGAAGAGAGTGGGGGCCAATATTCAACATTCTTAAAGAAAAGAATTTTTAACCCAGAATTTCATATCCAGCCAAACTAAGTTTCATAAGTGAAGGATAAATAAAATCCTTTACAGACAGGCAAATGCCGAGAGATCCTGTCACCACCAGGCCTGCCTTACAAGAGCTCCTGAAGGAAGTACTAAATATGGAAAGGAACAACCAGTACCAGCCATTGCAAAAGCATGCCAAAATGTAAAGACCATCAATGCTAGGAAGAAACTGCATCAACTAACGAGCAAAATAACCAGCTAACATCATAATGATGGGATCAAGTTCACACATAACAATATTAACCTTAAATGTAAATGGGTTAAATGCTCCAACTAAAAGACACAGACTGGCAAATTGGATAGAGTCAAGACCCATCACTTTGCTGTATTCAGGAGACCCATCTCACATGCAGAGACAAACATAGGATCAAAATAAAGGGATGGAGGAAGATCTACCAAGCAAATGGAAAGCAAAACAAGGCAGGGGTTGCAATCCTAGTCTCTGACAAAACAGACTTTAAACCAACAAAGATCAAAAGAGACAAAGAAGACCATTACATAATGGTAAAGGGATCTTTCAACAAGAAGAGCTAACTATCCTAAATATATATGCGCCCAAAACAGGAGCACCCAGATTCACAAAGCAAGTCCTTAGAGACTTACAAAGAGACTTAGACTCCCACACAATAATAATGGGAGACTTTAATACCCCAGTGTCAACATTGGACAGATCAACGAGACAGAAAGTTAACAAGGATATCCAGGAATTGAACTCAGCTCTGCAGCAAGCAGACCTAATAGACATCTGCAGAACTCTCCACCACAAATCAACAGAATATACATTCCTCTCAGCACCACATCACACTTATTCCAAAATTGACTACATAGTTAGAAGTAAAGCACTCCTCACCAAATGTAAAAAGAACAGAAATTATAACAAACTGTCTCTCAGACCACAGTGCAATGAAACTAGAACACAGGACTAAGAAACTCAATCAAAACCGCTCAACTACATGGAATCTGAACAACCTGCTCATGAATGACTACTGGGTACATTATGAAATGAAGGCAGAAATAAAGATGTTCTTTGAAACCAATGAGAACAAAGATACAACATACCAGAATCTCTGGGACACATTTAAAGCAGTGTGTAGAGGGAAATTTATAGCACTAAATGTCCACAAGAGAAAGCAGAAAAGATCTAAAATTGACACCCTAACATTGCAATTAAAAGAACTAGAGAAGCAAGAGAAAACACATTCAAGAGCTAGCAGAAGGCAAGAAATAACTAAGATCAGAGCAGAACTGAAGGAGATAGAGATACAAAAAACCCTCCCAAAAGTCATTGAATCCAGGAGCTGGTTTTTTGAAAAGATCAACAAAATTGATAGACCACTAGTAAGACTAATAAAGAAGAAAAGAGAGAAGAATCAAATAGATGCAATAAAAAATAATAAAGGGGATATCACCACCGACCCCACAGAAATACAAACTACCATCAGAGATTACTGTAAACACCTCTATGCAAATAAACTAGAAAACCTAGAAGAAATGGATACATTCCTGGACACATACACTTTCCCAAGACTAAACCAGAAAGAAGTTGAATCCCTGAATAGACCAATAGCAGGCTCTGAAATTGAGGCAATAATGAATAGCCTACCAATCAAAAAAGTCCAGGACCAGATGGATTCACAGCTGAATTCTACCAGAGGTACAAGGAGGAGATGGTACCATTCCTTCTGAAGTTATTCCAATCAATAGAAAAAGAGGGAATCCTCCCTAACTTATTTTATGAGGCCAACATCATCCTGATACCAAAGCCTGGCAGAGACACAACAACCAAAAAAAAGAATTTTAGACCAATATCCCTGATGAACATCAATGCAAAAATCCTCAATAAAATATTGACAAACTGAATCCAGCAGCACATCAAAAAGCTTACCCACCATGATCAAGTGGGCTTCATCCCTGGGATGCAAGGCTGGTTCAACCTATGCATATCAATAAACATAATACAGCATATAAACAGAAACAAAGACAAAAACCACATGATTATCTCAATAGATGCAGTAAAGGCCTTTGACAAAATTCAACAACCCTTCATGCTAAAAACTCTCAATAAATTCGGTATTGATGGAACGTACCTCAAAATAATAAGAGCTATTTATGACAAACCCACAGCCAATATCATACTGAATGGGCAAAAACTGGAAGCATTCCCTTTAAAAACTGGCACAAGACAGGGATGCCCTCTCTCACCACTCCTATTCAACATAATGTTGGAAGTTCTGGTCAGGGCAATCAAGCAATAGAAAGAAAGAAAGGGTATTCAGTTAGGAAATGAAGAAGTCAAATTGTCCCTGTTTGTAGATGACATGATTGTATATTTAGAAAACCCCATCATCTCAGCCCAAAACCTCCTCAAGCTGATAAGCAACTTCAGCAAAGTCTCAGGATACAAAGTCAATGTGCAAAAATCACAAGCATCCTTATACACCAGTAACAGACAAACAGAGAGCCAAATCATGAAGGAACTCCCATTCCCAATTGCTTCAAAGAGAATAAAATACCTAGGAATCCAACTTACAAGGGATGTGAAGGACATCTTCAAGGAGAACTACAAACCACTTCTCAATGAAATAAAAGAGGACACAAACAAAAGGAAGAACATTCCATGCTCATGGATAGGAAGAATCAATACTGTGAAAATGGTCATACTGCCCAAGGTAATTTATAGATTCAATGCCATCTCCATTAAGCTAGCAATGACTTTCTTCACAGAATTGGAAAAAATAACTTTAAAGTTCATATGGAACCAAAAAAGGGCCCACAACGTCAAGACAATCCTAAGTCAAAAGAACAAAGCTGGAGGCATCATGCTACCTGACTTCATACTATATTACAAGGCTACAATAAGCAAAACAGCATAATACTGGTACTAAAACAGAGATATAGACCAATGGAACAGAACAGAGCCCTCAGAAATAATACTATCATCACATCTACAACCATCTGATCTTTGACAAACCTGACAAAAACAAGAAACAGGGAAAGGATTTCCTATTTAATAAATGGTGCTGGGAAAATTGGCTAGCCATAAGTAGAAAGCTGAAACTGGATCCTCTCCTCACTCCTTATACAAAAATTAATTCAAGATGGATTAGAGACTTAAATGTTAGACCTAATACCATAAAAACCCCAGAAGAAAACCTAGGTAATACCATTCAGGACATAGGCATGGGCAAGGACTTCATGTCTAAAACACCAAAATCAATGGCAACAAAAGCCAAAATTGACAAATGGGATCTAATTAAACTAAAGAGCTTTGCACAGCAAAAGAAACTACCATCAGAGTGAACAGGCAATCTACAGAATGGGAGAAAAATTTTTCAATCTACTCATCTGACAAAGGGCTAATTTCCAGAACCTACAAAGAACTCAAACAAATTTACAAGAAAAAAATCCGCCGGGTGCAGTGGCTCACGCCTGTAATCCCAGCACTTTGGGAGGCCGAGGTGGGCGGATCACAAGGTCAGGAGATCGAGACCACGGTGAAACCCCGTCTCTACTAAAAATACAAAAAATTAGCCGGGCGCGGTAGTGGGCGCCTGTAGTCCCAGCTACTCAGGAGGCTGAGGCAGGAGAATGGGGTGAACCCGGGAGGCGAAGCTTGCAGTGAGCCAAGGTCGCGCCACTGCACTCCAGCCTGGGGGACACAGCGAGACTCCATCTCCAAAAAAAAAAAAAAAAATCAACCCCATCAAAAAGTGGGCAAAGGATATGAACAGACACTTCTCAAAGGAAGACATTTATGCAGCCAACAGACACATGAAAAAATGCTTATCATCACTAGCCATCAGAGAAATGCAAATCAAAACCACAATGTGACACCATCTCACACCAGTTAGAATGGCAGTCATTACAAAGTCAGGAAACAACAGGTGCTGGAGAGGATGTGGAGAAATAGGAATACTTTTACACTGTTGGTGGGACTGTAAACTACTTCAACCATTGTGGAAGACAGTGTGACAATTCCTCAAGGATCTAGAACTGGAAATACCATTTGACCCAGCCATTCCATTACTGGACATATACCCAAAGGATTATAGATCATGCTGTTATAAAGACACATGCACACGTATGTTTATTGTGGCACTATTCACAATAGCAAAGACTTGGAACCAACCCAAGTGTCCATCAATGACAGACTGGATTGAGAAAATGTGGCACATATACACCATGGAATACTATGCAGCCATAAAAAAGGATGAGTTCATGTCCTTTCTAGGGACATGGATGCAGCTGGAAACCATCATTCTCAGCAAACTATCACCAAGAACAGAAAACCAAACACCACATGTTCTCACTCATAGGTGGGAATTGTACAATGAGATCACTTGGAGACAGGAGGGGGAACATCACCCACCAGGGCCTGTTGTGGGGTCGGGGTAGTGGGGAGGGATAGCATTAGGAGATATACCTAATGTAAATGATGAGTTAATGGGTGCACCATACCAACATGGCACATGTATACATATGTAACAAACCTGCACGTTGTGCACATGTATCCTAGAACACAAAGTATAAAAATAAGTTCTTTAAATGTAAATATATTATTGTATTTGTACTTTTTTTTATTAGTTTAACAGTGTTTTAGTTTTTAATCTCAAAGTTAAAAGTATGTTATAATATTACTCACACATTTTATATATCTAAATATTATAATACATTACAAAAAAGTGGTTTTGATTAAATGAGTTGGGCATTTATGGTTCATTGTTTCAACATCTAAGGGTCATTTGCTTTTTATGTTTTAAAATATTTATTTTTTAATTAAAAAATTTTTAATTGACAAAATTGTTTGTATTCTGTATAACATGATGCTTTTAATGATATATTCATTGTGATAAGAAAAGGACAATAATAATACAAAATGTACTTTCAAAATGCCCAAAAAACCCTACAAATTTATTACATTACAAATATCTTCATCATGTACATGACAGGCATTCAATTCTCAATACTATAAGATTATCTGACATAACAGTGTATGAATATTTTTATTTAAATGAAAGTAACTATTTAGCCTAATCATCATGCAGTTTTCTAATGGTGAGTCTTGCTTTGAATTATCAAAACCTCATCTTCATGTTTTCTAACATAACTTGGTTGCAGAAGACCTCTGTGTCAATTTAGCCTTGGGCTTAGATCTTGTATTTTTATTGGTTGTTTTCAAAAGACTGCTGCTGGCTACCAAGCTATGTGACACAGGCTGACAGATATCTACACCTTGAACTCTCTGCCAATGCAAAATTTAATAGTATGATTGTGAAACTTGCTAATGTTCATACTAGAGAAGTTTTTTATTGTGTGTTTCTGTATTTTTTCCCAAGACTAATAAAATGTTTCGTTTCGCTCTAAAAAAAAAAAAAAAAAGAAAAAAGAAAAGAAAAAAAGAGTATCTTTTTTTTTTGAAAAAAGATGAAATGACTAAATATACTAACGTATGTGTTACTTCACAGTTATTTTTTCAGTAAGAATAAATATAGCTAATTAGCATGTGCATTATCTCCCATGGTTCCTTTCGTGGTGAGAACACTTTACATCCACTTTCTCGGCATTTTCTAGAATATAATATATTGTTAACTATAGTCACCATGTTGTACAATAGAGTTCTTAAACTTACTCCTGCTATCTGAAATTGTGTATCCTTTGACCAACATCACTCCAACCCCATCCCCACACCTGAATAATATATATATGTTATGTATTATGTTATATATAACTATATATTGTATATTATATTATATGATTATATAAAACTTGGACCTATATTTTGGATCACTATATATATTATATTATGTTATATATTATATTATATATGAATATATACTATGGCATATAATATATATCATATATGATATCATATATATATAAATATCATATATATGATGCCATTAAAAAGAATGAAATCCTGCCATTTGCAACAACATGAGTGAAATGTGAAGGCACTGTCCTAAGTGAAATAAGTCATACAAATAAAGACAAATACTGCATGATCTCAGTTAAATGTGGAATCTAAACACGTTATACTGATTGAAACAGACAGTAGAATGGTAGCTATCAGAGGCAGAGGGTAGGATAAAAAGGGAGATGGTCAAAGAGTATAAACTTTCAGTTGGAAGATAAATATGTTCAAGGGATCTAATATACAGCACAGTGAGGCAAAACATGTAAACTAATTTGATTAATTCACAAAATATATGTAGATCAAATCATCACTTTGTATGCCTTATAATTATTTGGTTTTATTTGACAACTACACCAAAATTTGGAAAACAGTTAAAATGAATAAATAGGTAAATACTTGCCCTACTGAAATAACCAAATTACTAGCACATTTCCTTTCACAATTCATTGCTTAATGATTTATTATTGCTGCAGATTATATGTGAATCAGTCATAATTATAAATTATTATCTTGCTTAAAGATAAATGGTACATCTTTCCTCAAATGAGACACCAATGGTACATGTTTCCTCAAATGAGACACCCTGATTTTTGTATTACATTCAGAAAAAATTATCTACTTTGTTTGTTTGTGCCATGCAGTATATTAAAATATTTTGTAGGATAGAACCATATCCCTATGCTTCTTTGATTCCTTATGAGACAACTGGATTGTATCACATAGTGTATGTCATGCCAAGAGTCAGCTAGAACTTTTTATCCTTTCTTGGTAAATAACATATTTATAATTTTTACTCAAGGAAATGATGAGAATATTGAATAAACAAAGGATCTCTCACTTATGCATTGAGTAAAAATTATCTTTTACTGTTACACATCACTAGGACATGAAATAAAGAATCTAGTTGTTAACAATTTTCAAAGGGACTGGGCTAGGTTGAATATTAATACGTGGCTAAAGAAAATATCTGGAAATAAATGTTTTATTTAGTAAGTGACTTGTAAAATACACACAGCCAAACTTTACTTCTGCTTATCCCTTTGTATTTTTTTGAATTGAATATTGAAAATTAAATAAACTTCTTTTAAAATGAAAAAATATTTTTACATACTGGCTCATTAATACTCTGTTCTCCATAAAATGTTATTTTAAATTTCAAATTGTTATTTATTTTTTATTTAAGAAAAAATTTAACTATATGAGGCATTAGGCAACAAAAATGCTGATTACAATTAATTTTTGTGTTCTGAACAAAAGATAGAATTCCTCATTGGCGGAAAAATAACAGAGTAGACTACAAAGTGTTTCATGAAAAGTTCCCTTTAAATATGAATTTGCCCTTGTACATACTTCTCTCTTTCAATAGTCCAGTGTATAAGTCCAGTTGAAAGAAATCAATTTAAATCTGTAAGAATTATATTATTCCTCTCAAGTTTTAACATCCTCACTAACTATACTAGTCTAGACTAAAACCAAAACAGCAATTTTATATAGTATTGACATGACATTTTAATACCAATATTATAAAATGTACTTTTTTTAGAACTTTGAGTTAAATTCTGCTGTATATATAAATATTTTCAGTAAGAAGTAGTCTAGTATGAGTCTCTGAAAATAATTTGACAGTCTCTAAAACATTACCTTTCAGCTCTGTTGCAAAACTGATCAGAATCTCGTGATTTCCTCATTTTACTCTAATAATGTTTTCAGCTCTTCCGCAGTAGGTTGAAGAAACTAAGAACATAAGAGCTAGTGAAGTAAATTTATGACTAAAATGCTAATAGGAAATGATTGTTTCAGAAGAAGAAAATATCTCACAAATTTTCACATTTTTCCCTTAATGGCCAAACACACTTAACAAAATCTTAGCAATCTTATTGTGAAAACTTTTTGCCCTATTTTACTGAGAAATATTTGCAGCTGGCAGTTAATGCAGGCTCATTTAGGAGGCCAAAGTACTTTGTGCATTAAGACTCTGCTCTGCACCCCTGCTTTTGGCCCAATTATCCCAGTGATCAGGTAAATTTGGAGATAGTATCATCTCCTCTGTTCTTGAACATCACTTAAGGATGATTTCTCACTTCCCTGCTCTCCCAATCCATAGAATCTTCTTTCATTTGCACATTTCCATCCACTGTCTTTCTGCTTTCTTCCAATGTCATTTATGCACATTCAGGACTGTCACCTGCATGCATGCTTTCGTTCTGTTTGACAAACCCCACTTCCCCACTTTATTCTAAACCCTCTCAGTTTAAGATATCTTCCCTTAAAGTGATGAGGGTTGTGGATAGGAAGTGAGTAGAGGCTAGCCAGGATTATATGGATGGGGAACATAATAAAAATAATACATGCTCAAAGAAGGAGGACCAGAGGAAAATGTAGTTCTAAAGAAAGACAGGCGACAGCAGGAAAGTGAGAAAGAAGAACATGAGTATACAAAGCAGGATAGAAACATAAGGTAACAGGCAGTGACTTCACACGGAGGGCATAGTGTTCTGTGCCAGATGAGGCCAAGGATGACAAAGGGGCAGACAGCCCTTTCTGGACGTGGTAGGCTAATAGGAGTGCTAAGATCTGTACGGGAACAACTGTCATACAAGGCAAAACATAAGAGAATCTCAAAACAGTAAAAAAGTTACTAGCATTCTGAAAAGGGATAGATCATAAGTATTTGAGAGGATTTCAATCAACTTAATGGCAAAATGGCATTTCAACTGGGTTCTGAAAGATGGGCCAAATTTTGAATGGCGCAATAGGAGAGGAAGGTGCCTTAGCAAAGAAAACTTCTGAATGAATAAATGACTGGATAAGCCAATCTGCGAACAATAGAAACAACTCAAAGCAAAAATTAATACCACAGATTAGTACCACAGATATACCCTATCACTTTTTCTGGGTAGATGATTCCTTCAGGTTTCCAGGTGGATGCCCCTGCCACAAAAATGACACTCCTGATGGCAATACAGATGTTGATGGCATACAAACGTTTTACTCAAGGAATCTAGAAATATATGCCACATGTAAACACTTCAATGTATCATTACAATTAGAAACAGAGCTTTAGTTAATATCCAATAGTGATTAAAATTTTTCAACTTCTGTAATAAGAATTCTGTTGTTCTATGGTAAAACAAAAAAGACAGTAGTTTAAATTAAACTCCATGTCTTCAGAAGAAATAGTTACAAATTTATATGAAGCCCTAAGTGAGGATAAGCTAAAAAAAATAAGACTTGTTAAGTTAGAATACTTTTGAAATTCAACCACATCCCTTATTGTCTAGATGTAATGATAACTACAAAATGAGGTGACCACTTTAAATAAATAAGTGACAACAAACTCTAAAAAAAAGATGTTAACTTAATGACTGATTAGATAATTCTCAAGGTGTCTCCCAAATCTGGAACTAGTGCTGGGTGAAACCACCACTTTATTAATAGTTTGGAACATTGGCCCTAATTCACACTTTTACCATTCCAAGTATGTATCAGTTAAACATATTGCCTTAAAAGCATTATGCAAATATTTCTAAGAAGTAATTCAATTTTTGCATGCTACAGCATGTCCAATTTACACACACATACACATACTCTCATACACACCATGCACACATACCTTTTACCATGTCCATCTGATGGAAGGAAATTCCAGATATGGACATCTTCCAACCAGAATGTCCTGTTACATAGGGCTTCACTCCTGGCTCAATTTCAACCATCTTTGTACTTTATACCTCACTAGGTCAAGTTTGTTCAGATTCCTTCTGAGGCTACTTTGCTGCTTTTAGTCAAGTACTTCTGATTCAGTGTTTTCTAAGTTATTCTCTTTTACAAATGTTTTAATTCATGTATAAGACAAAGCTCTATATAGCTTTAAAGTAAATAGCATGTGATAATCATTCTTTAGTACAGAGTTTAAACACTTGCCAATTTAAATTGTTCTGTTTAAACTGTATTATTTCAGAACCTTGCATTCAGAGTTATCATCCAAAACCACAAAGATTCAAGATTTAAGTACACATAGTAAAGACAAAGTTAACAGCTGAAAACCTCCTGAGAAAGATAGACAACCATAAATCTGTTCAATAAGATGTGTCAGAGGGATACTCCAACAGCACTGAATATAAGGAAGAATTGCAATCAAGAGCCAGCAAACAAGAACATAAGAGAAGAACAATGGAGTAGACTTGTAGAAATTAATGCAACGTTCTTCCAAAAGGATGAAACATTTAACTTTGTATGGTACAAGTTATTTTAGGCAGAAATATATAACATAGGGTGACTATTTCTATGCAGAAAATAGAGAAAGGAAGTGCAAGGTATTGTCTTTTAAAATGTCTACAATCTACAGTTAGAGAAATTTTCCTTTATCTCCTATTTTTAATATTATATTAGTATGGGACATTCATAACAAAATTAATGAATCAATATTGATATAGAAATTATCTACTAAAGTTCATACTTCGATCAGCTTTCCTTAGATTTAATTTAATTTCTGTTTTTGTTCCAGGATCCCATCTACAATGCCACACTATGTTTAGCTGTCATGGTTTCTTAGATCCTCTAAGGTCTGACAATTTCTCAGACTTTGCTTGTTCTTGATGAGTTTCACAGCTTTGAATATTGGTCAGGTATTTTGCAGAATGTCCTTCAATTCAGAATTGTCTCATGTTTTTCTCATGATTAAGCTAGGGTTATAAAGTTTGGGGAGGAGGACAACAAAGATAAAAATTCTCATCACAAATAACAAAGGCATACATTATAGATGTAATTTATCACTACTAATGCTCAACTTTCTCACTTTGATCGGGTGGTGTTTTTCAGGTTTCTCTACCGTGAAGTTACTCTTTCTCATATTTCCATATAGCACTCTTTCGAAGGAAGTCATGAAGCACATCTCCCACGTAGAGAGTGAGGAGTTATGGTCTATAACATAAGTCATAAAACCATACTCTAGCTAGGAATTGGTACCTTCAGTCCAACTGGAGGTGGGAATGCTTGGGATTTAGGGAAAGGATGGCCTTGGGGAAGAAATGTACAATGGCTGCCTTATTTGTACAAAAGCAATCTTGAGTCAGATGCATATTTTTCATGAAAGTGAAATAATACTATGCATCATTTTTGTTAGAATTTCTACACCTAAGGGATTCCTAGAGATGTCCTTGAAATATAATTTGATAAAATTAAAATCTTGTCAATTTGTAAGTATATCTATTATATGCTCTGCAAATAACATATATATTGTTTATGACAAGTTTCAGAGCTACTTACAAGTTTTTGGTTTTCTGATATAGATTCAACTTTCTACCCACTTACTCTCATCCTTGACCTATCTATTTTTCCATTTGCAAATCAAAGAGCCTTCCTCCTACAACACCTCTATCCCTCTTTCATCCAGTCTGCTCCTGCTTACCAGTGATGTGCACAGGGAGAACAGAGACATGGCAATAGATAGGCAGGTGATATGCAAGGACCTCTGAATATCTGAAGCTCTTAAAGGAGTAGTCATCCCTTATCCATTGTTTCTCCAGGAATTAAAAAAGAGCCAATGACATAACAACAAAATGAAACAATCTAGCCCAGACCATCTGATGTTTCTGATGTGTGTTGATGCAACTCCAGTTCCGGAAGCTGGTATATACTCTGGAATTAATTTTTATGGTTGATTTCTACTCTATGCAAAATGAACCCAGGGGAAATTCATGAAGAGGATAAGTTATTTTTATAAACTTCTCAGACATGACCCAATTCAATTAGTGAATAAGATAAAAATAAATAAATGTGATTAAAACAAGGCAAACACCAATATTGAGAAACTGTAGCATGAAATCTATGATGAACCAACAAAGTAGGGAAAAACTCTAAGCAGAATCATTATTCCTAAAAGATGGTGTTAAAGATAGGATAGCTTTTATGAAAGACTACTGAAGTGTAAACTTGAGTTGGATATAACCTGAATAAATATAATAGTATTATCTTTGTTGAAGCAACTAGTGACTTAAGTAGCCAAAGGCTACAATGAGAAAGTTAAAAATCACCAACCTAAATTTTCTCTAAGAATTCATCAGTTTTTGGCATTTGTTTTCTGGAATCAAATTGATTGTATCATGAAATAGTTGAAAAACACTGTCACTTGCGTGTTTCAAAGTGTCAAAGGTACATAAATAAATGCATATCCATCATCTTTGCATATTTAATGAGTACAAAAGAGCTTTTGCACAAATAAATGGGAAAACTATTTTATAAAAACATTGCCACTCAATTTTACATAAACACCCTGTGCCATATCATAGTTCAATGATTTCTAGAACTGAAAGCATGGCAGGAGGCAGTTGAATAAAAAAATTAACGTAGAAGAGTTAGCATAGGATGAAAGAATTAAATCACTCAGATATAAAGACATTAACTCAAGCACAGAGAAAATTAAGTGTAAGATAATATTTATGATAAAATTTATATAAGATGAAGAATCAATGAGGCAAAACTGATTTTATGAAGAGATTGTAATAACAGAAAAATACTTGTTACAATATTAAGTGAATACATCAGCCTATACGTATATGATCAAAACTGAAAAACCTGCTTCAAAAGTTTAGATTAAACACATCTAACATTATAGTGACAGTAAAAGATTTTGGGAGAGAGTCTGTATAATCAGTTGTTTCTTTCAAATTTTCTATTTTTTTTTTTTTCCTATTGTTCAGAACATACACAGATCAGTTTTATAATAAGAATAAATCAAATAAATATTTTTAATAAATATAGCAGAACCTTAATCTAATAATATCATTGCTTTTCTCAAAATCCTCTAGTGAGATCTTATATTTATGTCTATACAATACATAGATGTTTTGGCATGTATATGAATTTTCACATATTTTAAATAAACAAATGCTTAATTCTGGTTGCTTTGTTTGTTACCATTGCTTGGGAAGTTGGATAGTAAGCTTTGTAGAAAGTAATTGGAAGAGGAGAATTCTAGCATTTGTTTGGTGCAGATAAGAACTATTCCTCTTGGGTCATTGACTTTTTCTGTTTGTTAAATTATGCAAGCCAAGTAGTGAATAAACAAAGTACTTAATTCACTAGTTCTAAATTTACTTTTTTATTTCTCATAACTTTTTTGTCATCAAACATCAATGTAGTCTTATACTCACTTTGAAAAACATTAATCTGCTTCTCAAGGATTTGGTAAAATATCAACACAATCTGGCTCAAATTTTCTAGACTTCAACATTCTCAGAAGGTGGTCCAAGTGATCCTTGGAATAATGAATAAACAAATTACCCAAAATATAGCGCTATTTCTTTCCTACCTTCTTCCTAATGGATATAACAATATTTCAAAGAAAGAAAATCAATATATTTTCTATATTTTAAAAGCATTAGAATTATATGCCAGATTTCATAATGGATAAAGCATATATATAAATAATACCAAAAAAGTAAATATTTAAAAGCTCGTATTTTATAAGTAGTTTAGGCATTTTCTTATGTTGTGCTGCTTTCTTCTTTTAATAAAATATGTGATCTTTATAATATCACTCATAATTAAATAAAAATAAAAAATTCTTATTTTTAAAATAAAAGGTAAAAAAGTATAAATACAATTATATCACTAGAATAATCTCCTCACAAGTAACTGTGAACTCTGAGAAGGACTATTTTGATTATTATAAACAAAAGAGTTATAGACGTCCCAAGAGTTAGATTTCTGATTTAAAATAAGAAATTATTTTAGGCAGAATTCTAAAAGTGGTCCACCAAGATTCTGCATGCTAATATCTGGGACTGTGAATATAATGAGATACCATACCTTGATTTTATCACTTTATGTGACAAAAAGATTTTGTAGATGTACTTAAAGTTACTAATCAGCTGACTCTGAGTTAATGAAAAGGCAAATTATCCCATTGAGTGTAATCTAATCACATCAGCCATTTAAAAGTTATTTTCTCTTACATGAGCTTGAAAGTAGATTTTTTTTAAACCAGAGCCTCTAGGTAAGGCCAGCCCAGATGATATCTTATGACATCCTGAGCAGAAAACCCAGTTGAACCCACACTGATTTTTGGTCTATAGAACTATGAGATAATAACTGGGTGTTCTTGTATGCCACTAAATTTGTGACACAGTGATTTGTTAAGCAACCATAATCATGTAATCCAGATGGGTAACTTATTTCAACCTGCATGGAAATTTAAACAAGCACATGACCCTCTCTTTAGTCTAAGGTAGAAAGAAAGAAAGAAAGGTAGGAGAAATTGACAACTAATGTAAAGAGAAAAAGGAGAGTTAATATTTAATACTGGTATGCAAAATAGGACTTTAAAGCAACATAATCTGCCTTAAACCACACTTTTGGAAGAGGGAGAGATTGAGGGTTTTCTAAGATTCTTTAGCACCATTTAAGCCATCAATGGCTAATTCTCACATTAAACTTTTTCTCATCACTGTCATCCTCAGGTTTAATCTGTGACTGGACTCAGAATAAAGAAGGAGCTGATATGGAAGAAGTAAAAGAATAGCCAAGGGTTTATGATACCTGAGAATTGTGGAAGAGTACAGCAAAGGAGGGAAATAAATACAGAGAAAAAGAAACACCAATATTGTAATTTTTTGCATCATTTTAGAAAATTATCTCAAGGGATTCTGTGTGTTCAGCTCTATGTTTCAGGCCAGTGAATGAAAGACCTCATGGTAGTGGCCATATCATATGTAAGCCTCATAATGTGAAATGTTGAGGTAAAAGGCTCTGGCATGTAGCTTCATTGACCCACTTTGTTTTTTGTCTTGGGTTTGCACAGTAAAGAATTGAAGGGCAAGCTAGTGGCAGGGTAGAAGAAAACAGCTTTATTGAAGTGCCAGTGTTACTGCTCCGTGACTGCTCCTGCGGAGGAGGGCTACCCCATAGGCAGGGAGTAGCCCCTTGAGCCGTTCTTGATTCTCATATTGTAGGTTGGATTCCTTGATTCTATGAGAAACTGGTTGAAGAACACGGCTCAGAAGTTCAGCAGAGAAGCTGCTGGGGCAGAGCCAGGTACCTAAGCAGCAGGCTCATGGGAAGCATCCCCTCCAGAGCGTCACAGAGTCAAGCCCAGCGGGGCAGATACATCATCTGCTGAATCTGCTCCAGGAACCTCCCAGAGGATCTCTGAAGTCAGCAGCAGTGGTTGTGTACTACATAGGAACCACATCCAGAGGGGCTATGTTCACATTGTAGGCTTCTACCTTCATAATCACAATTTTCTGACAGAGGGAAATCAAGATCTTGAGGCAGAAATACTTTTTCAAACATACGTAAAGGCATCATGAGGACCAGCAGTGGCACTGGCTTCCGGGCTCTGACTAAAATCATGAGGAAAACCAAATCAGTGTTAAATAGCTTTAAAAAATTGTTTCCTCTGCACCTAAGAGTAGTAGAATGACTACATTTTCAACTCCAGTGTTTTTAAGCAGATTTTTTACTTTACCCAGTATAGTATTTCTTAATTTTCATATTCCTGGAAGATCAATGACTGGTGATACTGATGCAAAATAACTTTGTGATTTTCTGTATCTTTAATATTATTTGGGCTTGATCATTCCTACCTATGACCAAAGAACAATAGGTTAAAAAGGAAACAACACTAAAACAGCCAAAATATATTTATCACAGCCATTGCTTAGTTTAGGCAGTGGTATAATAGGGCTCAAAAATTAAGGACTGATACACCTAAAAAAACAATATGGATATTTGGATGGATATCGAAATGAGTACAAACACAGATATGTTATAAAACTCATACAGTAAAAGTGTTAATGGCAAAATATAGATAATAAGGAGTGCTCACTTTTACTAGAAAATTCTTCACCTTTACTCTATGCTTCAAAATATTTATATGAAACTGTTGAAAAAAATTAAGATAAAATATCTTTAGCAGTAATATCTGGGATACAATATGGTATAGTGGTGAAACTGTTTTGAACATTACATCAGAGGAACCTGATCTTCAGAAATTTATTTGATCTGAACCTCCATTTTTTTTCTCTGTAAAAATAATAATGCTTAACCCAAAGGGTTGGTGGAGGATTAAATGAGATAATATGCAAACGAGTTTAATAGTGATGGATATCTATTTATCTGTATATCCAGAGAGACAGAAAACATGTGTGTGTATCTGTGCAAGTGTTTCTAAAACTAAATTTGGAAAAGGACACAATCCACTTATTTTAAAAAATACCCAAAGACCTAATTAATAATAATTGTGTAACTAAAATTAAATCTCATGCTTCCCATGATATGCCCAATAAGTACATATATTTCTACAGTAGATATTCTTATAAGCATCAAGTTTTTATTACATTGAAAAATATTTTTATACATTTGTTACATGAATATCATCCTAATATTTTTAAATTACTAACAAGGTGGACAACTAAATAATATTAGTTATCATTGGCTAGAACCACAATAGATGATTTACATTCTTTTCATTTTTCTGAGTTTTCCAAATATGCTATTATAAACTTTGCTATCTTCATAATAAAAAATGATGGAAAGGATAAATAATAGGTAGGTAGATACATAAATAAATAGAAAGATGATATAACGCTTCCTCAGAGGGAAGATTAGGCAAGAGGAAAAAATGAGAAATAATTAGGAAAGGTCAATTTTAGGTTTCCTAGTGATTCATTTGGGCTTCTGATGAAAATATCCATGATGCCAGGTCATTAATTAGTAGATTTTTACAATGGTTCATGACAGTGCTACTTTGGTGTTTTTTCATAAAAGAGCAAAATTATAAGCTATCTCTGAATGTCATTAGGTATCATTGGGAAAATGGCCAATGGAAGCATCTGACTATGGTGACAGTCATATTCTAAAATCATCTGGGGAGAAGAGGAGTTGCATTACTTATCAATCTTTTGTAGAAACTCTAAGCCTCAGCATTCTGGGGCCCTCGGTTAGAGTGACCAGAAGTGCACCTCAGGCTATTCCTTGATAGAAACAGGAGTTTAGCTTTAGAAGAATGGTATAGTTGTTTTGTCTCTTTTGGACAGGCACTATGATGCAAAGATGCCAACATGGCTCAGTGTTTTGTTATCTTATAGGAATAAAGACTGAGGAATAGTCTCACCTAGTATGAACAAAACAAAATCTCCTTTGAAATTACTGATTGAAATGGTTGCCAACCCTGGAGATGATTTAAAACTCTGAGAATAATCTCAGCACTTTGCAAAGCCAAAGTGGGTGGATCACGAAGTCAGGAGATCAAGACCATCCTGGCCAACATGGTGAAACCCCGTCTCTACTACAAATACAAAGCTGGGCATGGTGGTGTGCGCCTGTAATCCCAGCTACTCAGGAGGCTGAGGCAGGAGAATCCCTTGAACCCAGGAGGTGTAGGTTGCAGTGAGCCAGGATCACAACACTGCACTCCAGCATGGTGACAGAGCAAGACTCCGTCTCAAATAATAATAAATAAAACCCTGGGAAATTTTAATTGAATCAGAATATCTGAGGGTGTGACTTCGGCATCAGTATTTTGCAAATCTTCCCCTGGATATTTTAAGATACATTTAAGATTGGAACTCACTGATTTAAAGGGAGGTCTAGTCATGTTTACATAGATAGCAAGTTATATAAATCCTTCTTGCATGAATTGGTTTTAAAATGTTCTTCTCTCGCTTCTCCAAGTTTCCTTTAGTCTTACTCATATGTTAACCTTCCTTCTTCCTATAGAGATACCCTTCTTCATTTTATGTCATTCCCCTCTTCTGCAGTTTTCAAAATCACATTTGCAGAGCGGTTTAATCAACCAGTCTCTAAACCTCACATTCTTCTGTTGTTGTTTTTCAAGAGTACTGGAAGTGGTAATGAAATAATTCTTTGTATTAGACATAATCCCTCTCAAAAGAGCAGTTTAGGACCATCTATGCTCCTTGTCTTATCTATGCTCCTTTTGTTTTTCTATGAAGCATTTGCTATAGTTGCTATTAACAACTGTTGATGCTGTATACATGCCAGTGAATGCATAATGCCCTTTGTCTTTTTCACAATGATGTATCAACTGATCAAGTGTCATCATAGGCAAAAGACAGCAGCACATCTCTCTCTTGCTGACAAACAAGTCAGATGATAACGCTGAGAAATCAAGTCTCCACATTTTCAAAAGAGAAAATAAAATTCTGATCTTCCCTTAGTGACATTTTATTTTTACTACATACTTCATTTATTTGTATCCGAATCCACACTTTCATGATACAGAGAGCTCCTTTACGCTTTTATTTTTCTTGGTGGTAAAATGTGCTTTACTGTTTTCTTACTCATTAGGCTACAAACAAATTTTGTTTAATAAACTAACAAGAACACGGATGGTACTGGAGGACATTATGTTAAATGAAATAAGCCAGGCATACAAGGACAAATATTGCATGTTCTCATTCTTAAATGGGAGCTAAAAAAGTGATTTTATAGATATAAAAAGTAAAATAACGGATACTAGAGGCTGGGAAGAAAAGGGTAGAGGAGGGGATTAACAAGGTTTGGTTAACAGGTACAAAAATACAGTTACAAGGAATAAGATCCAGCATTCAGTAGCACAATAAGGCAACTATTGTTAAGAATAATTTATTGTCTATTTCAAAGTAGCTAGAAGAGAAGATTTGGAATGTTCCCAACCCAAATAAATGATAAATGTTTCAGGTGATGGATATCCCAATTACCCAGGCTTATTTGTTACACATTGTATGCTTGTATCAAAATATAAAATGTATCTCAAATATGTGTATAATTATCTATGCCTAAAAATTAAAAACTAAAAAATAGAATGCCTATTTAACTAGCGTTTTTTGTTTTTTGGGTTTTTTTAAAAGTGTTTTTATCTTGCCCTGCCTATACTTCAAAGAAATTACAAAAGAAATTAAAGTACTTTAAGTTCTGGGGGAAAAGAAATATGTTCTCATAAAAAAATTTAAATATGAAAAGAGAGACTAACGATTCTTTACAAAGAAAGACTAAGGATTCCTTACAAAGCCAGACTTCAATGTTTATTATGTTCCTATGAGGGAGGATCCAGAAATGTGTTAGGTTTTTAACCCATGCTGAGACAAATGGACATAGTTATTTTCCTTCTGGTACTCGGAGCCCAGTTCAGGAGAGAAATCTTGGTCTTAACAATTTTCCTCACAATGGTGTAATAATATAAATTCTGTACAAATCAAACTCTACAGTATTCACTCAGAAATAGCTGAGGTCATGTGGATGTTGTGGTCAGGGTATGCTTGATTGTTTGATGAAGAGAGCTTAATAAGGAAGACAATTTCATGCAATTGTAATAATCAAGTAGTTGAGGGACAAGTAAGTAGCCATCCTTATGGGAAAGGTACAAAAAAAGTCAGACTATATTACATAGAGCTATTTGATAGAGAATTTTCAATAATAGGCTCCAAAGAAATAAATGACTCAAGTTATCTCAAATAATCACTGTTATTTCAAACACTGATTTACTTGGAAATGAGGTGCTGTTAAAACAAAACAAAACAAACCTTTATTTGGCGAGTAGTTTAGCTTTGTTCAACTTTGTTCAGCTCTGAGCCCACTCTTCTTTTGTAGGATGGAAGAGCCCTGGGATGGGGTCCCAAGGTCCAGGACTAGTTTTGGGGATAGGAAAGAAGATACACAAAGATCTAGAAATAGACCATGATGAGGAGAAACGCAGATTTAGATCTCTGGTGAATCAAAGATGAATGCTAGAGAATCTATATCAAGTAAAAGCTAAACTACGCACCAGGCCAAACAAAGGACAGCATTGCACGAGGTCAGGAACAGAGAGCAAAGCCTACTACAAGAGAAGGCAAGGTGAAAGAGTGCTGAAATCTGTCAATGCACTAGGATCCCTGCAGTTTATTTTCACCAGATCCAAGTGTATTAGGTAGAGTGGACGGTTTTTAATTTTTAGTTTTTAATTTTTAGACATAAAAACTGTATTAACTTCTGTGTTGGCAGGAGCATGAAGCACATTAGGAGGACATTCAGTTTTGCTTCTCTGGATAAAAAACTAAACGGCAAAAGCAGGGAAATACACAAGGTATTTTTTTATACTGTGGGATAGGAAATAAATTTCATAATTGTTCAAAGTAAGATGAGTCACAAATCATCAGTCATCACTAGCTCCATCTTGCTTTGAAGAGGTTGGAAGTATGAGAATAAATACAGTGAGGTATGAGAGGAAGTAAATTATGTTGGAAAACAATTATTGGGATAGAACTAGAGAAAAGCAGAAGAAATTTAGATAATTAGGCAGTCTGTCTTGGCTCTGTTGCTTTGAATATTATATTAATGTAGTTGGTGGCCATCAAAACCTCTATGTTTGCCAGAATTTGCAGATCTCCTGCTAGCATTTTATAAATGGAGGGTCTATCCAGGGAAATAATTAGTTGTAAATTATGTTTCCAGTTTTGTGCAAATATTTGAGGCATGTGATGAACCATTTTGAAAGACTATGAGAGTTTATTAGTTCCTATTAGAAGAAAGTATGTGCTTTCAATAATGATATTATCTACATCTGAATTTACTTCTGCTTCCATTCAGTTAATCTTGGCAAGTATATAATGACTTTACCAATGAGGAAGGATCAACAGGTGACCCATGGTGGTTATAGACCACTTTTCTCCTTTCAAAGAGTCTATGGTTATTCTGCCTATTAAAATCTTCCAGTATCTCTGACCCTTGCCCTATATACAAAGTATGTTGGTTCACATCTTTCCATTAAAGGAGAAGCTAATGTTTTAGAGCTTAAATTTTTGTGGCTTTTTCCTTTTTCTATAATGGCAGTCTTACTAAGCCAAAGATAAAAGGGTAAGTAGCTGAAATAGGTGAGCTGACTATGAAAGCACTCCTGCTGTGTGTAGTGAACAGAGGCCACACAAAGGAGAGAGAATCATGAGACTCCCCCATGGCCCTTCACATCCTTTACACTCTGACCTTGCATCTCAAACAAGCAGTTCTCTCCTAATAATCCACAGACAACTAACAAGTACAGTCCATGGAAAAATGAATGTGATAGGGTAGTGCCTTGAATTTTAAAGTAAAAATAAATTTGTTTTCAAAATTTGATTTTTATTCTGAGTTTATATCTTTTCTATACTTTAGTTTTAGAATTTCCTTTATAAAATGACAAAGATAATGGAATTTTTTTTTTTTTTTTTTTTTTTGGTTAAACAAACACAAATGTTTACTGGTCTCTTATGTTAATTTAAAAATCCAGTTTTCAATAGTTTTTTGGAAATTCATTCATCCAGTAATTCATATAGTTATTAAAAACTACTGTAGACTATAGGGTTTCTAAAATAGATACACTCAGACTTTCTAAAGAATAAGAAAATTTTACTATCATAAGACTTTAGATATTCCTCTTAAACAATCAAATTAAAACTATGAATGAAGGTAAAGAGTTTCTGTGAGTTATTTATTTATTTTTTTATTTGTTTCTTTTTAACTCACCCACTTCTAGTGTCAAGGGTTTCTCTGATTTAAAACTATTTTAGTGTAAGGTAAGTTCAAGGCAGACCATTTATCGCATGCCTACGTGTCTCTGGAGATTAAAAATATATACGAATTTTGTCCTCAAGATCACCATCAAATCAGGGATATTGACATACAATGGACAACTGCAATATGGTTTTCTAAGTGATTTAATTAGAAGTTTAAAAAGAAACAATCTAATATCTTAGTAAAGATACTGCCTACCTTGTTATAGAAAGTGTCAGAGAGAAAATATATTTGGCTTGAGTCAATTTGCTCTGGAGAGCTAACTTGGAATGTAGAAGTCAAGAAGTTTTGCATTGATATTCTCTATTGTGCTGCATTATTACTTATGTCTGGACCACTCATAAAGTCAGAGAAAAAAGGGCTACTGAGAAGTCTGGCACAAACAAAGGGGAAAGAGTCAAAGTTAGCATTCAGTTACACAGAGTGAATATACTTCTATTAAATAATTATATAAATATAATAATATAACACAGCTAGTACTGCCCCAGGTCTGAGAACAGTCTGAGTTGGCAACAGTCTAAGTAAACAACAAACAAAGAAACAAAAACATGCAAAAACACAATTATTTGATTACACCACCCTTAAAGATGATAACATTTGCAATCTAGGTAGGTTTCCCCATTAAGAACTGATTGTCTTGTTAAACACTAAGCTGCTGCTAGATATGTCTACTTTTATACCTCCCACAAAGGTGCACTTATACAAACTTAGGCAGACAGTTTTCAAAAAATTCACAAAATTAAGCATCCACATATCTCTGTGCTAGAGTGAAGGCTGCAATGGTTAACTGGAAAAGCACGGACTTGGAAGTCAGACAAATCTATATTTGCATCTTACTCGCTAGTTAGAGAAAGTTAGGTAAGTTATTTTCATTTAAGTTTCTCCTTTGGAAAAATGCAGATAATAATGTCTTCTTTATGGGATTTGATGAGGATTACTCAAGATATTTACATGTAACCTGGAATGTTAAAACTGGAATTTTCACTGAGGTGCCAAGGTTTGTCAGATATAGCCTATTCAAGTAAGACACAAGAGCAAATAATAAATTTTCAAGGTAAATGACCAAGAATCAGCGTTAGAAACACTTCAGGGACCCTGAGCCAAATGGAGATCAAGATTAACAGTGCCAATCAATAGAAATACAATGTGAACCATATATGTAACTTTATATTTTCCAGTAGTCACACTACAAATAAAAATTAAAAAGTAAAACTAATTTTAATATGTTTTATTTAACTCAACAATATTAAGATGCTAGCCTTTCAGCATATAATCAATAAAATACCATAAATGTGATATGTTGCCTTGTCATACTGTCTTTCTGAAATCTGATGTATATTTTATACTTATAGTACACCTCAATGCAAGGCACATTTCAAATAATTACAACATGTGACTAGTGGCTGCCATATTGGACAGTGTAGTATCTACACTTGGTGATTTCAAAGAGTGATTCCCAAATTAGCAGCATCAGCACGACTAGAAGTGCAAATTACCAGCCTCCATCCTAGATATACTGAATTGAAAACTCTGAAGACGGGGCCTAACATTATGTGTTTTAAAAAGCTGTCCAGATGATTATGATGTCCACTAAAATTTGGGAACCACTAGTCTATAACAGCATACTTCTCAAATTTTAATGGGCACAAATATCATTTGAGGATCTTGTTAAATGTAGAACCTGATTCAACAGGTCTCATGCTAGACCTGAGAGTCTTCATTGCTGGCAAGCTTCCAGGAATGTGAGGCTTTTGGTGTAGACCACAGTTGTAGTGCTGAGGGTCTGAGCAATGCTGCTCAATCCCAATGGCATTCCCAAGGTTGAAAATCACAGGCTTAGAATATGAGAGTGGAGTGAGAGAATTTTATGAGTAGTTTTGGAGTGAGAGCTGCTAGTCCCATATCCCCTCCCATAGCAAGATAGAATGTTATTTCTTCCACCTAAAGCTTAGTAAGAAGGACTTGATGGATATCACTAGAAGCTCTTGAGCTGTTTCTCTTGGAGTTTGGAGGACGTGGTGATCTGGAGTCAGATTCCCTCCCATGACATCTAGGTAGCAGGAGTGATGAAGGCGAGTCACTCTGGCAGAGGAGCCAAGGTGGGTTGTGCTGTTTCTGGGAATACATTCTGTCACAATGCGGGTGATATGGGTTGAATACTGTTCCCTAAATTCATAAATTGAAGTCCTAATCCTCAGTACCTCAGAATGAGAATTGTATTCGAACGTAGAGCCTTTAGAGGGGTGTAACTAAGGTAAAATAAGATCTCATGGGTGGGCTCTAATCTAATATGACTTGTGTCCTTATAAAAAGGAAAGATTAGGACACAGACAATACAGACCTGGGGACAACTATGTGAGGGCACAGTCAGAAGGCAGCCATCTGCATGCCAAAGAGAGAGGCCTCAATAAAAATAAAACTTCCAATGCCCTAATCACGGATTTCTAGTTTCAAGAAGCATTGAGAAAATAAATTTCTGTTGTTTAAGCCATTCAGTTTATGGTAGTTTGTTATGGCAGACTGAGAAAACAAATACAGTGAAAAATATTACAACTAAAGATGCCCGTGGGTCTCTTGTGGTCCAAAGGTGAACTGTGCAAGAAAGAAACTCAACCTTGGGCTATAAAGTGCTGACCAAGAGAACATCATTAAAGATGCAAGGCAACTTTACAGCCAGAGCCTGCATTCAATAGAGCATAGAAGACTGCTGGCTGCTATGGGTGGGCAGCCATGGAAAACACCAGCCTCGTATGGGAGTTGCAGCTGAAGGCCTCGCAAGGGAGCCCCCAAGTCCCAGATAGTACGCATGAGAGAAAGAATCAGTTTGAAAGAAGGCAGAGCACGACAGCCAAATATAACCATCTAGTGATCATCCTCCCCAGAATAAAAAACAAATTGAATAACTATCCACACAAGAAAGCACTTTGGGAGGCCGAGACGGGCGGATCACAAGGTCAGGAGATCGAGACCATCCTGGCTAACATGGTGAAACCCCGTCTCTACTAAAAAAATACAAAAACCTAGCCGGGCGAGGTGGCGGGCGTCTGTAGTCCCAGCTATGGGAGGCTGAGGCAGGAGAATGGCGTGAACCCGGAAGGCGGAGCTTGCAGTGAGCTGAGATCTGGCCACTGCACTCCAGTCTGGGCGACAAAGCGAGACTCTGTCTCAACAACAAAAAAAAAAGAAAGCTCCTTTATAAGAATCAAAAATGAAGTCAGCAGAGTACTTTTTAACATAATATCAAGGAAAGAGGCACTAAAGAGGGTATGAAAGACAGTCTTGCATTGTCTACACCATCTCCCCCCGATCCCCCAGAAGCAGCCTCTTGGCCCAGAGAGAGAATCTGTATATGTTTGGGGGAGGAGAGCACAGTGATCTTGGGACTTTGCATTAGAATTCAGTGCTGCCCAATCACAAGGAAAGCAACAGAGGGCAGAATTCAGGTGGTTTCCATGGAGGAAGCATTTAGACCAGCCTAGCCAGAGAGGAATCATCCACCCTAGCACTCAGGACCAAAATTTGGCTAGTCCCACCACTGTGGGCTAAAGTTCTCTGGCATTCTACTTTCAATATAGTCTAGGCCACTAGGTCTGCAGTCCTGGTGCTATGCTGGGTTCAGAGCCAGTGGACTCGGGGTGCATGCAACCCAGTGAGACATCAGCTAGGGCAGTCAAGGGAGTGCTGTGTTACCCTTTCCTCAACCCCAGGCAGTGTAGCTCACAGCTCAGGAAGAGACTCCCTCCTTCCACCTGAGGAGAGAAGAGGGGAGAGAAAGAAGACTTTGTCTTGGAACTTAGATAACAGCTCAACCACAGTAGAATAGGACATCAGGTAGAGTCCTAAGGCCCCCATTTTGGAGCCTAGCTCCCAGACATTTCTGGGCACACCATGGGCCAGAATGGAACATACTGCCTTGAAGGGAAGTACTCACTCCTGGCAGGATTTATCATCTTCTGACCAAGAGCCCCTGGGCCTTGAATAAGCATCAGTTGTAGGCAGGCAGTATGTGCTTGTGAACCTTGGGTAAGTCCCAGTGCCATGCTGGCTTCAGGTGTGACACAGCACATTCCTACTGTGGTGGCTATGAGAAGAGACTCTGTTTGAGGACAGGAGAGAGAAGAGTGAAAAGGACTTTGTCTTAGAGTTTGGGTGTCAGCTCAGTTGCAGAACAGAGTGCCAAGTAGATTCCTAAGTTTCCACACTCCAGGCCTTGGATTCCAGATGGCATTTACAAACCTGCCTTGGGCTTGGGGGAAGCTCACGGCTCTGAAGGGAAGGGCAATAGGCTGGCTGGAATAAACACCTGTCAACTGTGGAGCACTTGGGCCTTGAATGAACATCAGCAGTATCCAGGCAGTGGTCACTGTGGGCTTTAGGTGAAACCCAGGACTGAACTGTCTTCAGGTCTGACCTAGCACAGTCCCAATGGTGATGGCCATGGGGGTGCTTGTGTCACCCCTTCCCCAGCTTCATGCAGGTCAGCAAGAAGAGACAGACTCCGTTTGAATGAAAGTAAGCGAAGGAAACAAAAGTCTCTGCCTGGAAATCCAGGGAACTCTTCCTGATCTTATCCAAGACAACAAAGATGGTTAACTCTAAGAGTCTGCAAGAGTCACAACATGATTGGTCTTGGAATACCTCCTATTGCAGATATGACTGCAGTGACCAAAGATTTAGATCACAACAACCAATTCCCTTTCAATATTTGGAAAACCTTCCTAAGAAGAACAGGTATGAACCCGCTCAGACTGTGAAGACTGCGATGAACATCTAAATCTTCAATGCCCAGACACCAACAATCCACAAGTATCAAGAGCATCCAGGAACACATGAACTCAAAAAACAAACTAAATAAGGCACCAGTGACCAACCCATGACCAACAGAGATATGTGGCCTTTCAGACAGAGAATTCAAAATAGCTTTCCTGAAGAAGCTCAACAAAATTCAAGAAAATGCAGAGAAGGAATTCAAATGCTACCGGATAAATGTAACAAAGAGATTAAAATAATCTAAAAGAATCAAGCAGAAATTCTGAAGTTGAAAAATGCAACTTACATACCAAAGAATGCATAGGAATTTCTTAACAACACAAGTGATTAAGCAGATGAAAAAATTAGCGAGCTTAAAGACAGGGTATTTAAAAATACACAGTAAAAGGAGAAAGAAGAAAGAAAAAGAATAGAAAAGAATGAAGCACATCTAAAAGATCTATAAAATGCCCTCAAAAGGGCAAATTTAAGAGTTATTAACCTTAAAGAGGATGTAGAGAGAGAGATTGGGATAGAAAATTTTTATTCAAAACGATATTAACAGAGATCTTTCCAAACATAGAAAAACATATCAATATTCAAGTACAAGAAGGTTATAGAACACCAAGCGGATACAACTAAAGAATACTATCTGAAGATACTTAATAATCAAACTCTCAAAGTTCAAGAAGAAAGAAAGAATTCTAAAAACGGCAAAGAAAGAAAGAGAGAAAGAAAGAAAGAAAGAAAGAAAGAAAGAAAGAAAGAAAGAAAGAAAGAAAGAAAGAAAGAAAGAGAGAGAAAGAAAGAGAAAGAAAGAAAGAAAGAAAGAAAGAAAGAAAGAAAGAAAGAAAGAAAGAGAGAGAAAGAAAGAGAAAGAAAGAAAGAAAGAAAGAAAGAAAGAAAGAAAGAAAGAAAGAAAGAAAGAAAGAAAGAAAGAAAGAAAGAAGCAAATAACATAAAAAAGAGCCCCAATACATCTGTCAGCAGGCTGTTCTGTGGAAACCTTACAGGCCAGGAGAGAGTAGCATAACATGTTTAAAGTGCCAAAGTACGGAGAGGTGGGGAACCTTTATATATAGTATATCCAGTGAATTGTTCTTCAAACATGAAAGAGAAATAAAGACTTTCTGAGAAAATCAAAAGCTGAGGGATTTCACCATCACAGACATGTCCTACAAGAAACGCTAAAGAGAGTACTTCAATGAGAAGGAAAAGGGAATTAGTGAGCAAAAAGAAATCATCTGAGGTTACAAAACTTACTGATATTAAATACAAAGGAAAACATGGGTCTTTTGTACAACACTGTATTTGTGGTGTATAAATTATTCACATATTGAGTCGAAAGACTAAAAAATGAACTGATCAAAAATAATAACTACAATAACTTTTCAAGACATATATATTATAAATAGAATCAATAAATGTTTAAAAGCAGAAGATGAAATTAAAGTGTGCAGTTTTACTAGTTTTCTCTTGCATGTTTGGTTTTTTGTTTGTTTTTGCAATCAGTGTTGTCATTAGTATAAAATAATGGAATATAGGATGTTACTTGCAAGCCTCATTGTAACTTCAAATTTAAAATCCACTGGATACACAAACACATATATCAAGAAACTAAAAATACCACCATAGAAAATAATCTTCACAAGAAGAAAGATAGGGAGGGAGGGAGGGAGGGAGGGAGGGAGGGAGGGAGGGAGGGAAGGAGGGAATCACAAAACAACCAGAAAACAGATACAAAATGGCAGTAGTCTTTACTTAATATTGAATATAAATAGACTAAGTTTTCCAATTAAATGACACAGAGTAGATGCATAAATTAAAAAAAAAAAAAAACACACACACACAGCAAATGATCTGTTGCCTAGAATAAACACACTTCACCTAAAAAGACATATATAGACTGAAAATAAAGGGAAGGAAAAAGATATTCCATGTCAATGGAAACCAAAAAAAGAGCAGTAGTAGATATATTAGAAAAAAAAAAATAGATTTCAAGACAAAAACTGTAAGAAGAGATAAAGAAATAACAAAGGTGTCAATTCAGCAAGGGGATATAACAATTGCAAATGTATATTCACCCAAAACTGGAACACTCAGATAAATAAAGCAAATATTATTAGAGCTAAAGAGAGAGGTAAACCCCAGTACAATAATAGTTGAAGACCGACACCTCACTTTCAGCATTGGATAGATTTTCCAGGCAGAAAATCAACAAAGAAAACTCAGACCTAATGTTCACTATAGAAAAATAGACCTAATTTACACAACACTTAACCCAATGGCTACAGAATCCACATTAGTCTCTCCAGCACTAGAATCATTCTCAAAGACATGCCATACTTTAAGCCACACAAAAAAAAAAAAAAAAAAAAAAAAATGGGCTTTAACATTTAAAAATATTAAAATAATATCAAGTGTATTCTCTGGCCACAATGGAATAAAACTAGAAATCAATGACAAGAGAAACTTTGAAAATTACACAAAGACATGAAAATTAAACAATATGTTCCTGAATGACAACTAGGCCAATGAAGAAATAAGGAAGAAAGTTTTAAAATTTATTGAAACAAATGAAAATCAAAGCATAACACACAAAAAATTATGGAATACAGAGAAAGCAGTATTACGAGGAAAGTTTGCAGTAATAAGGGCAAACATAAAAAAAAGAAAAAACTTTAAATAAACAACCTAATGATGCATCTTAAAGAACTAGAAAAGCAGGAGCAAACCAAACCCAAAGTTAGTAGAAGAAAAAGAAAATAAAGATCAAATCAGAAATAAATGAAATTGAAATTTAAAAAAAAAAAAAAACAAAACAGAATAAAAAGTTAGTTTTTTGAAAAGAAAAACACAATTGCCAAAACTCCAGTGACTGATAAAAAAGGAGAGAAGACCCAAATGAAGAAAATCAGAGATAAAATAGAGACATTACTATGGATATTGCAAAAATTCAAAGGATCATTAGAGACTACCATGAGCAACTCTATGCTAATAAATTGAATAAGCTAGAAGAAACGGGTAAATTCCTAGACATACAACCTACTAAGAGTGAACCATGAAGAAATTCAAAACTTGAGCAGACCAATATCAAGTAATGAAATAGAGGCTGTAATAAAAAGTCTAACATCAAAGAAAAGCTCAGGATCTGATGACTTCATTATAAAATTTTATCAAACATTTAAAAAAGGACTAATACCGCTGGTACTCAAACTATTCCAAAAGAAAAAAAAAAATAGAGGATGAGAGAATATTTCCAAATTCATTCTACAAGGCCAGTATTACCCTGATACCAAAACGAGGCAGAGACAGAGATACATCAAAAAAAAAAAAATCTACGGGCCAATATCCCTGATCAACACTGATGCAAAAATCCTTTACAAAACACTAGCAAACCAAATTCAATAACACATTAAAAAGGTCCTTCATCAGGACCAAGTGAGAGCTATCTCAGTAATGTAAGAATGGTTCAACATACACAAATCAATCAATGTGATACATCGTATCAACAGAATGAAGTACAAAAACCATATGATCATTTCAATTGATGCTGAAAAACCATTAGACAAACTTCAACATCTCTTCATGATAAAAACCATCAAACCCTGCATATAGAAGGAACATACCACACACAATAAAAGCCATGTACCACAGACCCACAGGTAGTATCATAGTGAATGGGGAAAACCTGAAAGCCTTTCCTCTAAAATATGAAACCTGACACGTATGCCCATTTTTATCACTGTTATTTAACATAGTACTGGAAGCCCTAGTTAGAGCAATCAGATAAGAGAAAGAAATCAAGAGCATCCATACTGGAAAGGAAGAAGTCAAATTATCTATCCCTGTTTTCAGATGACATAATCTTATATTTGGAAAAATTGAAAGAGTTCACCAAAAAATATTAAAACTGATAAATTCAGTAGAGTTGCAGGATATAAGATCAACATACAAAAACCAGTAGCATTTCCATAGGCCAGCAACGAACAGTCTGAAAAAGAAATGTAAAAATAATCTCATTTACAATAAGTACAAATAAAATCAAGTATCTGGAAATTAACCAAAAAAAAAAAAAAAAAAAAGGATCTCTACAATGAAAATTTAAAACATTGATGCAAGAAATTGAAGAGGACACAAAAAATGGAAACATATTCCATGTTTACAAATGAGAATAAAAAATATTGTTAAAAATATCAATCCTAACCAAAGTGATCTACAAATTCAATTCAATCCCTATCAAAATACCATGGACATTCTTCACAGAAATAGAAAAAATAATCCTAAAATTTTTATAGGACTAACAAAACCAGAATATCGAAAGCCATTCTGAGCAATAAGAACAAAAATGGAGGAATTACATTACCTGACTTCAAAATATACTACAGAACTAATACCTGACTTCAAATTATACTATAGACCAATGGAACAGAATAGAGAACCCAGAAATAAACCCATACATCCACAGTAAACTCATTTGCAACAAAGGTACCAGGAACATACACTGGAGAAAGGAGAGTCTCTTCAATAAATGGCACTGGGAAAACTGGATATGCATATGCAGAAGAATGAACCCCTATCTCTCACTATATACAAAAATCAAGTCAAAATGCGTTAAAAACCTAAATCTGAGACCCCAAACTATTAAACTACTAAAAGGAAACATTGGGGGAAATTCTGCAGGACATTGGATTTGGTTGCATGCACTTTGGGGGTATTACTCAACCTTGTATGCAACCAAAGCAAAAATGGACAAGTGCAATCACATCAAATTAAAAAGCTTCTGCACAGCAAAGGAAACAATCAACAAAGTGAAGAGACAACTCACAGAATGGAAGAATAACTTGCAAACTATCCATCCAACAAAGGTTTAATAGCCAGAATATATAAGGAGTTCAAACAACTCAATGAGAAAACATTTCATAATCTGATTAAGAACAGTCAAAAGATCTGAACACAGATTTCTCAAAAGCAGACATACAAATGGCAAACAGGTATATCTCAGTGTCAAGGATCATGAGAGTTACGCAAATCAAAACAACAACGAGATACTATCTCATCCTTGTTAAAATGACATTTTTCTCCTAAAAGACAAGCAATAACAAATATTGCTGAGGATATGGGAAAAAGGGAACCCTAGTACACTGTTGGTGAAAATAACTTAGTATAATCACTATGAGGAACAGAATGAAGGTTCCTCAAAAAACTAAAAATAGAACTGCCATATGATCTAGCAATCCCACAGCTAGGAATATGCCCAAAAGAAAGGAAATCAGTATATTGAAGAGACATCTGCCCTCCCATGTTTACTGCAACACTATTCACAACAGCCAGAGTTTACAGGCAATCTAAGTTTCCATCAACAGACTGAATGGATAAGGAAAATGTGGTACATATGCCCAGTGGAGTACTATTCAGCTATAAAAAAAAATGCCATTCTGTCATCTGAAATAACAGGGATAGAACTGGAAGACATTATTTTAAGTGAAATAAGACAGGCATGGAAAGACAAACTTCACATATTCTCACTTATTTTGGGGAGCTAAAAATTAAAACAATAGAACTGCTGGAGGTAGAGAGTAGAGTGACGGTTACAAGAAGCTGGGAAAAGTCAGGGGGTGGAAATGGTTAATGGGCACAGAAATATTGTTAGAAAGAGAAAGATCTAGTACTTGCTAACACAACAGGGTGACTGCAGTCAACAGTAATTTATTATACATTTTGTAATAACAAAGTGTAAGTGGAATGTTTATAACAAAGCAATGGTAAATATTTTAGGTGATGGATACCCAATTTACCCTGATGCGATTGATTATTACATACTGTATGCCTGTATGAAAATATCTCATGTACCCTATAAATATGTACA
The DNA here is from genome assembly GCF_047675955.1 of Chlorocebus sabaeus. Lineage (NCBI taxonomy): Eukaryota > Metazoa > Chordata > Mammalia > Primates > Cercopithecidae > Chlorocebus > Chlorocebus sabaeus. Next base: position 63,932,038 of record NC_132924.1, read on the forward strand.
CCTACTATGTACCCATAAAAATTAAAAATAATTTAAAAATATTTTAAAGAATCAGCTTGAATTTTAATTTTTAAACATTTTGTTCATAGTATGATTTAACTTCAGATTTCAGACTATAACATGAGATAAACTATCAATATATTTTAAAATTATTTTTCTAATGTACAGATAAAATTATATATACTTATCATGTACCACATGATGCTTTGAAGTATATATACATTAGTGGAATGATTAAATCTAACTGATATGTGCTTTACCTCACATAATTATCATTTGTGTTGTAAGAATACTTTACATCCACTTTCTTAACATCTTTCCACAACACAATGTATTGTCAAGTGTAGTCAACATGCTGTCCAACTTGAGTGTTTTAAATATCTTCAAAGATTTTATATTTATATCTGATATATTTTCATATATATATATTTATATATTTGTGTTTACTGTTTTTTATATTTTCATGAGGCCCAGAGAGTTTCACTAAGAAACTGTCTTAAACACTTTTCTTCACTATCTGCAGTTGGCAGTCAGGAAGAAGATGACTTCTGTCACTTCAGGAATCCCTATATGCCACTTTGGGAATCTCTATATATCCCTTATAGGAGGAATGACTATGCAACCTTTATCATATAACTTTGGATTATTGTCAGAAATTAGACATTCAAACTTCAGAACTGTACTGTGTGACTTAAACGCAGGGCTTTGTACTTTCTATGGTAGTCCAGAAAAGTAATGAACATCTCAATATTTTATCATCAGAACAGGAAAAAGAGCCATAGGGAATTAAAAAAAAAAGGTTGTGTCAATGGGATGATGGCATCTTATGAATTGTTGTTCAACAAGATCATTTAATACATAAAGAGCTGTACACATTATATTCCTGTTTCTTTTCTTCCAATAAGCAAAATGCTAGACACAAAAAGAAACCACTGACTGTTAAGTTCAACAATGAACTTTATCGTGGTCTCATACATAGCGAATAAAATCCACCTTTTCTCCCAAGATCAAGAGAGTAGGTCACTGTAGCATGAAAGTGTATGCAAATAATTGACTTTGCAATCTCCTGCTAATGGCATATCTACGTCTTGTAACTGTGAGTCAACAGCCTTAAAAAAAAAAGGATTATACTTGGAAATGTTCTAGAAGAGAATATTGTTAGCTAGAAAATTAAAAAGCACAATTAAATATGTTTCTAGGTTTTATTCACACATGTTTGTCTTTGATCAAAACACATCATACTTCAGATTTAAAAAAAGAGAGAGAGATTTACAGAAAACATACCAGGATTGGCCTGTTTTCCCTTAATATTCTTCTTGTGGCTTTTAGTACCTATTATTCTACGTCTTACAAGCTCTGAAGTAAGCAACTTTGTGTTTTCTATGATAAACTAAACCTTATTCACAAGGATACAAGTTTTTCCCGCAGAGACAATAGCTTTATATCACTTAAGGTACGTAATGGATTACAATACGTAAGAAAAACCTTGCACACTATTTTAATGAATATGTAAAATTTGGCATCATGAAAAAAGAAAAAAAAAAAAAAACCTTGAGTGCTTGAGTGTGGAGAGTGGCAGAATTTTCTTAAAGAGAAGAACATTAAAATGCCAATAGTTATTTCAATATTCAGTCAATAACTTGCATTAGTAATCTCTTACTGCAGGATACCTATGTGTCATTCACTGTCTTTGGAAAATATGGATATTTACCTCTTAGAAATTATGAAATAAGAATAGTATCAGAGGGCAGAATCCCATACTAAGGCCTAGTTAATAAAGAAGTTTGTAGAAATTCAATCTGCAAGTCTAACTGTCACTCATAATGCTACATTTAATCCTGTATTTCTTCTGCTTTCCTTCTTTTCCCAAATACATCTTCTATTTTTGACTTAAAGGCAGGTATACTGCTAGTAAGAAGAATTATAGAACCCTTGGAGTTCTGACTTTTTTGTCAGACTCAGCAATCTTTAAATAGTGTAGAGATTATCACTCCCAACCATGTATTTTCTTAAATGACAGTGTTTCAAGGATGATCAGAATTTCAATCTGAAAGTATCCTCTTATATCAACACTTTCTTCCATTTCTCAAAAGAATGTTGTATTTTGTGATTAAATGTGTGTTTATGAAAAACTGATAATTAACAGGGGACATGTTTTCTATCACAATCCTACACTAAGCTTCATTAAGTACATAGGCTATGCTAGGTACACCTAGGACACATTATGTTGGAACCTGGCAGGGAAAAGGGCTGAATAAAATATAGCTTCCTAACCTTGGAAAGCTAGCCATTTAGGAAGACAGTCTGACATGTAAATACGTGATTTATAATAAAATAAATTGGGTATTACTACCAAGAGATAAATAATAGGCTACTTTAAGACAGATTAAAACAATAAAAACTGCCTGGAGAATTTGGAAACAGTTTAAAAGAGTAGACATTTTAAGCTGGTGAGAAATGAGACAGTATAACTAGATTGGAACACATTTGTGATGTACAAGTCATTGAAAAATGGAGATAAAATACACGATTAAAATTCCATTTTTAGTGAAGCTTTGAGCTCAATGTCATTTCTTAGTAAAATGCCAGACATGTAATAGCTTCTCAATAAAGACTTTACAACTAAATATTTCTGGAGCAACTGGGATAAGGAAATACAGTTTCCTTATCTTGTTTATATTTCTCAATATATCACCATGTCAAATTTGATCTCCTTTAGAAAAACCTGCAGCTCTAAATCTATAGCTCTGGTAAACTGGAAAAGGGGTAAAAGACAAACCAAATGACACAGTAAATGGAGTCCTACTTAATCTCTTCCACTCCAGGTCCCTAGAGTATCTCTTTCCTTCAATGAACACTGAGAATCTCCTCACAGAGTGAATGTACGTTCTGCTAGAAGGAAATTCTGGTGCAATGCATTTTCTGCTTAAAGAATAATAAAAGGATAATATTGTAAAAATTATGTATCTTCATGTGTGAGTGGAATATAGGTAGATGAGGCAGGCACAAATCAGAAAAATTATGCCACTAAAAAAAAATACAATTTTTATCTTATAGCATGTGGACCATTAGCTATGAAATTTATCTCCGTATCTCAACATTTTGCAGAACAGTAATTTCAGAAGTTAAAGACCACTGCTTTATTCTGCAGATAATTATTTTGGAGAATTGGAAGGGTGAATGGAACAAGTATGACTTCCATAGTACTCCTTACAAACTGTAGAAGAGTGACAGAATATATATATACACATATATATACACACACACACACACACAAACTGTAGAAGAATGACAGAATATATCTCAGAGTTTTGTACATGATAATATATATTTATACATTTCTTTGTCAAAAACTGTCTTATCAAGTTTTGTCTTCTTGTCACCTGGTAAAAGAAACATTTGATATGGTTGGATGAAGGAATAAATACCTACATGATGACTTATATAGTATGCAGCAATGACTTTTAAACCAATGCTACATGAAACTTCAGTCATTGACCAAAAGGTCAAAATATCAAGCTAAGTGAACACTCTAGTGCAGCATTTGGCAAATCTTTGCTGAAAGAGCTATAGAGTAAATAGTTTAGGCTTTTAAGGCCATCTGCTAGCTGTTGCAACTACTCAATTCTGCCATTGTTTGAAGTGTGAAAGCAACCTAGCAATAAATAAAGAAATAATAGGCAAGGCTGTGTTCCAATAGAACTTTACAGAAACAGGAAGTGGGCAAGACTTCTTCCATGGGCTATAGTTTCCCAACCCTGTACATTTTGTACAATTTTCTTAACGATATAGGTAAGAAATAAAATTTTAAAATATTTAATTTATATCAATAAAATCTGCTTTGATTTTGCAAAAGAAAAATTAATATCAGACCTGCAAAATTACAAAAGGAAATCTTAGAATATCTGGTTTACTTGTTATAAAATGTTTGGAAAATAAAGTTTTTCTTTTCCTGTGTCATTTGATCCAGAGGCATAGCTAAAATTAGTATACAACAGTGTAGGGGGTTGTGGGGCTGGGGGGGCATCAGAATAAATAGCTAATGCATGTGGGGCTTTAATATGTAGGTGATGGGTTGATGGGTGCAGCAAACCACCACGGCACATGTTTACCTATGTAACAAGCCTACACATCCTGCACATGTATCCCAGAACTTATAACAAAATAAAATAAAATAAAATAATTACATGATAATGTCACTTAAATGTCTACTAACATAGACATTGTACCATCACTGCTTTGGGGGAAAAAAGGTGGATGGAGAAGTAAAATGGAAGGAAAGGAAGGAGAAAATGGAAATGAAGGGAAAGAGAAAAGGAGCAAAGGAGGAAGAGACCAGTTGAGTGTTACCTCTTCAGGTTTTATAACTGTATTCAGATGTATTTGCCAGTCAAGATTCTCATTTTTGGAAATAATTCCATTATATGTTCTATTACAATACTAAGTTAAACAGTTTTTAAACCCCTGATATTTATGCAATTCATATAGAAGGTTGATATCTTGGCCGGGCGCGGTGGCTCAAGCCTGTAATCCCAGCACTTTGGGAGGCCGAGACGGGCGGATCACGAGGTCAGGAGATCGAGACCATCCTGACTAATGTGGTGAAACCCCGTCTCTACCAAAAAAACACAAAAAACTAGCCAGGCGAGGTGGCGGGCGCCTGTAGTCCCAGCTACTCGGGAGGCCGAGGCAGGAGAATGCCGTAAACCGGGGAGGCGGAGCTTGCAGTGAGCTGAGATCCGGCCACTGCACTCCAGCCTGGGCGACAGAGCGAGACTCCGTCTCAAAAAAAAAAAAAAAAAAAAAAAAAAGAAGGTTGATATCTTGTTTCAAATTGGAAGAAAATGACTACAGTGTGATATAAAACACAGCTTTAGAAAAAAATTCTCCTCTCTCTAAGCAATCATGTATATAGCAAATAATTTTAGTTAATAAATGCAAAGTGTTTCAGGTGCAAAGTACTGGCTGTGAAAATTTATTGGTTGTTTCAGCTGCAACAGAATAATTAGTCTGACTCACAGGCACCACAATTTAATGTTAGAAGTAAACAGTTTGTCCTTCTTTCTTCTTCCCTCTTGTTTTTCTAGAATTGAGTGGGGATGGAAGAAAAAATGTCATCACTCTAATAGTAATTGTTGCCTAATGGCCAGCATGCTGTCAAATTAGCCTAAGTGTCCATTTAAAAGCAAACTTTTATGTGGTTTGCTAAACTATTAAGGCTATTAGTTGTAACATGGAATTGATTTATTTTAGTCATTGCATTAACCTCATCTCGCATACTCATCAGTTTCTTATACAAGGCAAAGTAAATGCACCTTGATGTTTTATAAAACGGAATTGAACATCAAGTGGTTCACTTTTAAAAGCTATGCACTGCTATCACAAGAGGGTAAGACGGCCAGAATCTTTATTACTATTAACTAAAAGAAGCCTCAGTAATAGTCTTCAAGGAAAATGAATTTAATATCACTATATACTAAATGTAATCAGTAGCAAATATGCTTTATTTTGATGAAGTTACAGGATCTTTGATCTGTAAAACCAAGAGATAGACACTTTCTAACCTGGATAAAGGAAATTAGAGAAACATTAGCTGTTTTAACAAAAACCCAATTTTCAGTTGACAGTGAGAAAGTAATTATTTGATCGGATAAAGGGTTAATGTAAACACAGTGTATGTAAGACTGTAATTGTAAATACATAAAACGTGCATTTAATAATAAACATATATGTAGAAAAGATATGTGTCCAAGAAGAATTACATATATTCAAAAATAAATCTAACCTATGTAATATGGATTAAGGATGTACACAGTATATTGTGAACTACCTGAGGTAGCACGGTACTTCTTTTTATAACCCTTGATAAGGAGGCAGTTTAGTTATCAGTCCAGTCTTAACGCTGTAATTAAATATTTTAGTGTAATATTTCTCATTTGAAAAATGTCCTTACAATTTGAAAGCAATGTATGCACCTTATTCTTCCATAAATGCATCGACTTATTCATTCATTCATAATCTAGCTCATTTTATTCATTCTAGACAACCAGTTCCAGGCACTGTGTTCAAGGCACTCACCATATCAGTCTCAACACAATGTCGCAGGCAAAGAAAGACATGAAACAACAACAAGTTAAAACGTTTAAACCTAGGAATGTGGATGGATTCATCAGGATAGTAAGAGGGCAAAGTGTTAAGAATGCTATTTGGAAAGCATTCACATTTTCAGGAAGGAAAAAAGAATACAAATTAGTGATAAGAGCAAAAATGATACAATCAGAAAAAGATGATGAATCAGGGTTTCTGCATCAGGGAAGGTACAACATGTGCATGAATTTCTGTCCATCCAAACCTCCTTGCCACTTTGACAAAAGTTATTGCTTAAAAAAGGACAACAGTATTAGTACATTTCAACATAATATAAGGTCCCTAACAACTTAATACTGCCTTATTAAGTATCATTAACATGATAAATTTCTAACATCATTTTTTGTAATTATTTCTTGAAAAATTCAGTTAACTTTGACTAATTTTGTTATTAAATTTTTAAGAATACCTAGAAGACTCTCCTCATGAATTTTTTTGAAAGGTTAGAATATAGTCACACTATTATTTTTAAAATGTTTCCTTTTTTAAAAAAGTGTCCTGTGTTCCCAGGCAGTGTCCGGTTAAAGTATTAACCAGGCCAAAGACCCTGCTTAGCTTTCAAGACCAGATGAAGGTGTATTTGGGGTGGTATGGCTGTAGACTAAATATTTCCATTAACTCTAATGAAGTTACTGGTAGCAAAGGCCTACAGTACTCTGTCACACCCTTCTCTGGCTCCAGGAACACTTTTGGGTGAGGATGGTTGAAAAACAGTAAATTTTCTCATGTTAAAGTCCCTAATTATAATCTCATCTTTACACATGATTTTATTTATTTTTTATTTTTTTATTTTTGCTTTTTAAATTCTAGTCATCATTCATGACTTCCTACCCTGAAACACAAGAATGTATTCCTTTGTTATTCATCAGCTGCTCTCTGCTGCCTCCCCACGGTGTTTTACTACTGTTTTATTAGTAATACTATTGGTTACCTTTGCGATTTAAATCATATTCTTAAATTTCTGCTTATTTCATCAACCTTAGACATTAACAGGAAGTGGTCTTTCCCTTGTCCATTGGTATGGTTTGGCTCTGTGTCCCCACCCAAATCTCACATCAAAGTGTAATTCCCAGTATTGGGAGAAGGACCTGGTAGGACATGATTGGATCATGGGGGTGGATTTCTCCCTCGCTGTTCCTGTAATTGTGAGTGAGTTCTCACCAGATCTGGTTGTTTGAAAGTGTGTAGCACTTCCCCCTTTGCGCTCTCACTCCTGCCAGCATGTGAAGATGTTCTTGCTTCCCCTTCACCTTTCTGCAATGAAAGTCTCCTGAGGCTCCCCCAGCCATGCCAGCTGTACAGCCTGTGGAACTGAGAGTCAATTAAACCTCTTTTCTCCATAAATTACCCAGTCTTAGGTAGTTCTTCATAGCAATGTGCATCATCTCCTTAGTTCATCCAAAATCTATGGTCTTCATCTTTCCTTTTATACTATCGAAAACTAAAAGGTTTCTATTTAACTCTGTAATAAAATTAAAAGGACTCCAAAGTGACCATTTAAAAGCTTGGTGTTTACCAGAGTTTGGGGGTCACAATGGACTGGTGTATTATACTTGGGGAAAAAAAAGTCTAGAATTCTAGATCCTGTAGGTGTCAGACTTTCTCTGAAGTGCAACAAGCTGCAATGGAATCAGTACATCCATGGTAGAGCAAAGGGAGACCCAGACTCACTTGTAACATTACACTTGTCTCAAAATATTAGTAACTGAACTGAGAATTATTTTATCTCTCTCTGTGTATGTATTGTGTGTGTTTGTGTGTGGATATGTATGTGTGTGTCTAGATGACTTTTATTGTTTGAAAATGACTCTAAAAGTCATGGGAACTACCCTCAACTTCACACACAGCCAGGAAAAGACTAGCTCCTTTGTATGAATTTAGAAGGACAGGAAGGGAAATAAACAACTCATCTTCTCTTACTTATTCTACATATAGGTTACAACAATAATACATATGTTAGGGTGCAGTTATCTAATACAGAAAGGTTGAGCCATCACTCTTCTATATCAATAAATACTAACTGGAGGAAGAGCATTGAGAATTTTCAGGAGTTCTTTTAAAACTACAGGTCATACTTGGCATCAGTCCAAACATACCAAACCAATTTCAAGAAGTGAGGTCCAGGTTACTCTTGTGGTTTTGATGTACAGTTATAATTAGTTGCAATAGTTATAGATTAATGCTACAATCATCCATTTTGTCCATTATTAAATCTGCTCTTTCTACATCTCACCAAAAAGCCGATTTTATTGCACATATATTAATAATACTTAAAAAGTATATGCAACAAAATTACACATAACACTATATTGTTTAGGAAAGTATTATATCTGTACACACATATAATTCTAGTTATTATATGATAATATTAATAAGGAATTCCTTCAAAACATGCTAGAGAGATGTCGGCTATTGCATGGTTTAGTCAATGCAAAAATTATGAAAGCTTTTATCTTTTCTCTGGAACTGACTTATGAATTAGATATGTATTGGAATTTCACAATTCCCACTTAACAGACGATAACACAGATATTAAAAGAATTTTACTTAATTGAGGTGATTTAAACTTAGGGCTTTTTTCCCCCCCAAAATTGTTCCTCTTTTTTTTTTTTTTTTTTTTGAGACGGAGTCTCGCTGTGTCGCCCAGGCTGGAGTGCTGTGGCCGGATCTCAGCTCACTGCAAGCTCCGCCTCCCGGGTTTACGCCATTCTCCTGCCTCAGCCTCCCGAGTAGCTGGGACTACAGGCGCCCGCCACCTCGCCCGGCTAGTTTTTTGTATTTTTTAGTGGAGACGGGGTTTCACCGTGTTAGCCAGGATGGTCTCGATCTCCTGACCTCGTGATCCGCCCGTCTCGGCCTCCCAAAGTGCTGGGATTACAGGCTTGAGCCACCGCACCCGGCCAAAATTGTTCCTCTTAATCATCCATACTTACTACTTCATAGTTGTTTGTCATTCAGGATTATGCACTTTTAAAAGACATTTGAGAAAGGTGAAAGATTCTGACTAATTGTCATCTTAATCCTTGTTTGCTTTGTGTTGCTTAAAGATAAATTATATGCTATTAGATAGCCAAATAATCTTAACAAGTAGCAAATACTCTCAATTCACTGCAATAAGAAAAAGATATGGCAGTGATTCACAATGGCTTGTAAGGACAAACTTATGGAACTGTAAAGTGCTCTTAGAATTCAATTTACATGATTGGCATTTCTGTCAAATGCTCCACAATTCATACAGACAGAAACAGATGGGCCATCTGTTTTCAAGTTTCTCGTCTCTTCATAGCTCAGACATATTTGTGATAGCCAAACGTAAGTGGAAAAATGGTAATCCTCACATAAAGCTCCTCATCACTGATTGTCACTCTTTCAAGGTTAAACTTCCTTATGGGTGAAGATTCAACTCTCTAAGAGCAAATAATAGCTTCTAACCCTATATCTACTCTAGGAGTGGACTTACAAAGATCATGCAGGGCTATTTTTACATAACAGGGTTGAGAAATTCCATTGATTCCAGCTTCCAACGCAAATAGAGAAACAAGAGAGAGAATCTCTGTAACCTATTCTCTTTCCAAGTCCTCTGAACACATGATTTCACTCCATTATAATGCAGGAAACAAGTTATTTTTTAAGGAAACAAGGTACTAAGTCAAAGTGAAGTTTGTGAAGACACCATGATGGGGTAGAGGTAGAATGAAGATATTTCCAAGATTACCAAGAAAATTATCTTTATTAGTTTTGTTGTTTCTACCCTTTAAGAGTTCAAATGTTTTATTTCCTGGGTTATTAAAACAATATTCTATTCAAGTAGTGACACCTTATATGTTATAAATCCTCATAGCCTTTAAAATAAATTTTCTCCAACAGTAAAATTTTGCCCAACATTTCTCTCCAAACTACAATATATACTTAGGGAAATCATAGGGGTAGATTCTTTAAGAAGCTTTATATAATTGTTTCTGCTGTATGCAAGATTTCCTTGTAGCTGTGGAGCTCTGCTCTCTTCAAATTTCAGGTGAGTTTCTGAGAGCCTGTTTTGCTCCCACAGTAGTACAGAAAGCAAAGGTGAGTGCTTACAACACTGGTTATATGAATACCAGGCATGTGGTTTCACATGCGTTTTCTTCTTTTTGTTTTGTTGTAAAATATACACAACATCAACTTCACCATTTAACTGTTGTTAAGTTTACAATTCAGGGACACTGAATACATTCACATTGTTGCACAATCATCACCACTATTTATCTCCAGAAATTTTCAGCATTCCCAGTTGAAACTCCATAAGCATAAAACAATAACTCCTTACTATCTTTCCTCCTAACTCCTGGTAAACCACTATTCTACTTTCTGTTTTTATGAATGTGACTGTTCTAGATATCTCACTTAATGGAATCATATAATAGTACCCATTTTGTGTACAGTTTATTTCACTTGGCATAATGTTTTCCAGGTTCATCCATGTTGTATTATAGATCAGAATTTCTTTGTAAAATCAAAAAATATTTCATTGTATGTATATACCACATTTTGTTTATTCACTCATCTGTTGATAGACATTTGGATAATTTCCACCTTTTTTGGCAATTGTGAATAATACAGCTATGAAGATTGGTGTAAAAATATCTGTTCAAGTTCTTGCTTTCAATTATTTTGTGTGTATATATAGTAAAATGGAATTGTTGGATCATATGACAATTCTATGTTTGCTGAGGAACTGTCATACTTTTTATCCACAGCAGCTGCACCATTTTACATTCTCAGCAACAGTGCACAAGTGTTTCAATTTCTCCACATCCTTGCCAGCACTTCTTACATTCTGTTTTCCTGGGGATTGTTTAGCTTTTCTTTAGTAATAGCCATATTAATAGTTGTAAGGTGGTTTTGATTTGCATTTCCCTATTGATTAATGATGTTGATCATCTTTTCATGCATTTGTTGGCCATTTATCTTTTTTGGAGAAAAGTGTATTCAATTCTTTGTCATTTTTTAATTTACTTTTTTATTTGTTTGTTCATAATTTGTAGAAATCCTTGATATTTTGTTACTCTCTTGTCAGGTATATGATTTACAAATACTTTTTCTCATTCCATAGGTTGCCTTTTAACTCTCCTAACAAGATTCTTTGATATAAAAAAGTTTTAATTTTGATGAAATACAACTTATCATTCCTTTTTGTTGTCGTTGCCTTTGTCTTGGGAGTCATAGCCAAGAAATAACCCTTAAATCCAGTTATAAACATTTTGCCCCATGTTTTATTCTGTGGCTTTCATAGATTTTTACTCACATGTTTAGATTTTTCATTCATTTTGAGTCAATCTCTGTATATGATGTGTGTATAAGGTATAAGATAAAGAGTTCAACTTCATTTTTTTGCATGTAGATAGCCATTTTTTCCCAGCACCATCTGTTGAAAGTACTGCCTTTTCCTCATTGAAAACTTTTGGCACTTTTATCAAAAATCATTTGACCATATACATGAGGACTTATTTTCGTGCTCTTTGTTCTAGTCCATGGGTGTATATATCTGGCACGCCAGTACCACACTGTTTGAATTACTGTACCTTTGTAATATGCTTTTAAATTAGGAAGTATGAGTCTCCCAAACTTGTTTTTTTCAAGATTGTTTTGGCCATTCAGTACCCCTTTCAAAGTCCATATGAATTTTAGTATTATTTTTCTACTCCTGAATATACATCATTGGGATTTTGGTAGAAATTATACTGAAAGTGTAGATTACTTTGGGTAGTGCTAACATCTTCATAATATTAAATCTTCCAGTACATGAAAATGAAATGTCCTTCCCTCTTCCTTGCTTTTGAGACCATCTGAGATGGCAGTTTTCTAATTGAGCTGCATTCATGTAATTCAGAAGCTAAACATGTTAATTGTTTAGGGATTTTTCTGTGTTATGTTATGAAGATACACTATAAAAGTGGCTGTACATACTGGGTGCATGCCTTCATAATAGCACTGAACACATTTCTGTTACAGAAAAAAACTACTAAGCTAACGTTTAGATGAAATGCTTTCTCTCTTTTTAAGATCATAAATTTATAATTTTATATATATATATATATATATGTGAGTTTAAGAACATTTGGAAATTTTCTGTGAAAAGCAGACAATCCCACAAGGTCACTTTGTTAAGTGCACACATCCATAAATGAAATAAATTTTCAAAAACATGGTTTATATATTCTTAGACCCAACTTCTTAGGCATACTTCCTAAAGCAAGACATTCATGGAGAATGGTTCCTTCTAATTATCAATTAGCAGCCACCCATTAGAAATTATTCTTTCTGTGTTTTTTCAAAAATGACCTACAATGGACCAATACTGAGTTCAATGAGGAGCAAATTTAAATCAGACCACTGCCCATCATACTACTCCTTTTCAGAAATCTGAATAGCAATGCATGACTATTACACCAATACAACTACATACCGTCATCTGGCTGACTGCTTGCTATATAAACTGTAGAATTAGATGGTATCCTGAGTGGCGAGAAAAGCACTATGATGCTGGTGAAGAGAAACCACAATTTACCAGTACAAACAACGTTCTATACAAATTCTACAAGACAACTTCTGGTCCTTAAAGAAGTGAGTGCAGAGATAATCCATTTCAGGTCTATAAAAACCTCAGGACAATGAATTGTCACTACCAGTTTCTTCAATGCAATTAAATATACTGCAGTCAAATACCATTTTGACAATAAAACTAGACAGCTTTCACAAGGAAAAGCTCTTCCAGGCAGCAGAGTGTATTTTAATCAAATTCTACCCTAAAAGCTTGTGTACTACAGAGAAAATTCTAATGTAAAATGTAAAAGGGGCCTCTATTAAAAAAATTTACTGTTTGGTATTTCTTAAGTGACTATGAACTCCCCTTTTCATAGGAGATACGTCTCAGATAAGATTGATGAAATGTGGCAGGTCGGCATCAAGGCTTTGGGACCATTAATTTAAAATGCCTTTCCTTTTCATCCTCTGGTGTAAATTGCTGAGCAATCATCATTTTTCTTTACCTTTTGCTTTTGGTGATTTAGTTTGTGTCATGCCAGGATCAGAGTTTTCTGACATTAATCATGAACCACTGAGTTCTCCTTTTTTACCTCATGCCCACGAGGGCAAATTCTGTGAAGAGATATGGAAAAACTGAATCTCATGAGCTCTTCTTGAGGAATTTCATTTCAGCTAGGTACTTTACAAACCAGTGCTTGAATTTTTTCTTTTCAATTTAAAAGCTATTAAGAGGTCACTGCTGTATTTAGGGATATAAAAACTTCAAAAATAGTCATGAAGAAAAAAAAATACTGAAGATGTTTCCCTTGTGGATACCTCAAACTCAAGGGCAGGACAGTAATCAATCTTCATTTAGCATCTAAACATTCATAAATCACACAACCTATGAAGCTTAATTGGAGAACACCAGCCAACAACCACATTGAAGATTAGTGAACGATGGTTCCACCCAAACAAAGAAAACGTATGACGTCTTTAAAATAAGAAGACACTAAAAATTCTAACAGTAATTTAAAAATATATGGATAAAATATTTATACAATACACAACATACTTATTGTTTATTTAGAAATCTTTCCTTTAAACTGCAATAGATGTGTTCAATTTCATGTTAAAAGCTTTTTGGAATAGAATTGGGTGTTTTTTCATTATTTTATTATGCCTAAGAGCACTTGTGATAGAATCAGGGGTTTTGATTCACATTCAGTTCTTTAATGTGTAAACTATATTTCATACACTACAACTCTCTGAAGTTCCTACCCTTGCAGAGGTTTTCATCCTGAATAAATCTTAATTATCCAAGGTTATTTGTCAATGACAAAATCATTGGTGGATTCAGAAGGAAAAAGTATCAAACTTTTTGTTTGTTTCTGTTTAAACAGAAAAATGACAGCCAATTGAATATTTTCTTTTATTCATTAAATATTTGTTCCCAAAAAACAGCTACACCATGTCTGATGGAGATGGAAAGTCTACTCGGGCACACTAATTATACCGCATAAGTAATTTTTCAACAAAACAAATTTCACAAAGCTCGTGGAATTCAGTACTATATTTCAGAAAGGAGAAGAGTATCTTGACGTCATGGAAATAAACAGAAGAAACAATTAACTTAAAATAAAACACAAAGATAATATGTCAAATAAATGGATCTCTAAGAGAGTTAACAATACTCTATGTATATTTTTAACTTATCCCTCACCTAAGAGAGTACTTTGCCTCATTTCTTATCCCTCCTTACTTCTACATTTCTCCTTTGTACCTTCTCTTATTCCTCCCTCTCATGCCCGAATATCTCAGATAACGTTCTCTCCTAGAACCTTCTCTGAGCACCACCCCTATTCCCGCACACACACATTTTCCTTTCTGGGCCAGATAATACCACTGGTGCTCCACATTATTTTTGGTATAGCTCAAGTTAAACTACATCATAGTTCTGTGTTACCACTTCTCCAGCTGCCAACCAGTAGACTGTGAGCATTTTGATGATAGGGTGGGGTCTTGTTTCTGGTGCTATCTTTCAGAACCTAACATAGATCATAGCCCATCATCTTCACCTAGTTATTTTTAAAATATGTTTTGAAATACATTTTTTAAATAATTAATAAACTGTAAGAATGAATGTATAACAAAATTTATATAATAATTTGTACAACAGACACATTTGATTTTTAAAAAGGGAAGCAGTCTTTGTTAAAAAACATTTTAATGACTTTTTTGTCTTCTTCAGGGTAAATTATTAAAGGTCAAAATTTTCATTGCAGTGGACAGCACAAGCTAATTTTTGCATACAAGGAGTTGTCAAGAATATTTGTGCCAAACTTAGAAGGAAAATTTCACAGAGGGTCAGAAGATAACAATAAACTGGGGCCACAGAAGGAGCATGACCTGTAAGAGGTTTCCCCTGGCATGGGATGGAGGAATTTTTCAGTGGTAGCTAATATGCCATTTTAAGCTGCTGTCCATAGTGTACAGTGCTGTAAACCACTTCCATTGTTTCAAATAGTTAATATTTTGACTATACACAACTATCATGAATTTGTATCAGTAGAGGTGGGAGGAGATGAGAGCAGCTATCAGTATGCAAACATGTTATAAATCTATGAGGGAACACTTGCAGATGAGATTCAGTGTGGGGATGGAGAAATTGGCAGAAACCAGGTATCAGAGGAAGAGCTGAGAAGGAGAAATGACAGCTCTCAGATATTCTCAAGAAAGTAGAATAGAGGTTCCAGCCATATTATTTAAATATTGAAATAAAAATAAGAGTTTCCAGGAGGCTAAAAGGTTTCAGGACAGTAAGAATGCAGTTATGTGTATTAAAAACACATAAACATTTTTAGTCTAAGAAAGTTTTAATATCTTGGATCTAGTTAATAACCAGCAAAACATTCCCTCAAACAATCTGAACCACATATTTATTTAACTAATAGTTAAGCTTATGTGTAAAATGTAGTAACAAGGTAACATAACACACTTGAATAGTCCTCTTCACAAAGTTCATCTGTGAGGGTAAACTTGCCATAAACAGACAATGACAATACATAAAAATGTGTACTACATAACAAGAAAGATCCATAAATCTTACCAAATTGGAGGAGAACACTTCAGAGAGGATGGTCTTGGTGTACAAATGAAAAGTCAAAAGTCAGACAACCTCTAGAATGAGAGAGCTCACAAAGCAGCCAACAAAGCTGAATGCATCAGGCAGGTGAATGATACTCACTACCAAAGATAGTGAACTCTTTTCAATCACAGGTGAAACCTTGAAAGAATACCGTATCTCTATACAGGAACAAAGACTCCACTTTCAGAGATTTAGTTGGAATTATAATTCCTTAGTGGGAAGACAATATGAAAGAAAGAAAATGTCCACCTCTCCAGTTTTTAGATTAATGCAGATTGAAATGAGTGCTGTAGAATTCCTCCCAACATTATCATTAGTCTGTATTTGTCTTGAGCAAGTGAAGGGTAATGAATAATGTAAGCATCCTATATCATGAGAATCAGTATCTAAAATGCAAAAAGTTACTCTTCGATGTGACATTAAATCTGAAAGTCTCCAGAGGTAGATTAAAGGCCAAACTGTGTGACACTTCCTTCACTTTAAATTCAGAAATATTATAATCACACATATGGTGAGCCACAAGGTGGCCAGCCATTTTAAGAGTACTATACATAGTTAACAGTGACTAGAGACAACAGCATAAGGCAAATGCCAAGATACCAGCCAAATTTCATGGTGATATCTATGGATGGCTCTGTGTGACTCAGCCCAAGCTATTATTACTTGCCACAAGTCAAAATTAGTTACATAAATAAAATAAGATACATGAAAAGATTTTGGTTCTTTAGTAAAAGATATAACATGAGCATTGGAATTATTGTTGAATTGTGGATTTGTCTTATGCATGAGGAGCCTCCATTTTTACGAATAATTTTCAAGGTAGTGACCTTTTTGGATATATTTTATGTGTTTGTATCCATTGAATTTATAAAATAAAATTTTCATATGAGAGAAATAAAAACATACAAAGAAATTACTGTCATTATCAATTGAATTTCTAAGGAAAATTCTAGAACCAAGTAGGCTCCAATTGTTTAGCTCATGTTTTCCATGATAAGTATTCGCAGAAATGAATACTTTGTATTGAACACTTCCTTTTGCCGCTCACAAACCTAGAAAGCAATCACCTGATGTCAGATTCACTGCTGTGAGATGCAATCTGCCATTAACAAAATATGGTCTTCTGTTTTACTGTTTCATATTGAGCAAATCTATAACTACAGATATCACAGTACTCTGTGTATATATACACATTTATATTTGTGTACACACACACACATATGTACACACATTTACTTATGTATTTATATAAATCAAGAGACTAGCTAAGTATTTTAGAAGTAAATGATCAATTATCATCTCCTTTTATGTTTATTTTTGCTATTAAATATTTTTTTAAGACTAAGAAGAAAGTTAAGGGACGCGGAGAAGGAAGAACAATTAAACAACTCAATAAAACAACAGTTTAGAGTTGAATTTAATCATACATATTAAGAAAATTTTAGTTCAAAATAACACTTTTTTTTTCTCAAAAATCTCATCCACCTAAAAGTCAATTCCTCAATTGCGAGAATAAAATTTTTGAAAACTTTAGTTACAATTTTCTTTCATAATTAATGCAAGAATACCAGAAAATATTTTTATCTACTTATTATAGACCTTGAATATTTATTTGCTTAATTCATGCATTTGATAACCTCTGCATGAAAGAAACACACACACACACACACAGATTACTTTTCAGGTAATATTTATACAATGATACTCTATCAGTGTATAATTGTGCTTGAGGTTACCAACATGAATTCACTTTAGCCTCTTTATTCTACCTTGAAGTATGCACTGATGCTAGAAGTATTGTTCAAATAGAAAATCATAATGTGATAGTTGTCGATCCAAGGTTTCTTAAGTATCAAATTAGAAAGAAAGCAAGGTTTAAGACATCTCAATAAACACAAGCTGTGAGTATGTTCTCTTATTCTGGAAAAACTAAGATGTGGGGAACATAAAGCGCCAAAGGGGCCAGAAGTTTCTACTTTAAATGGGCTTCCTTTCATACACAGAAAATATTAATGTTGAGTCACAAAATGAGGAATGGTAGAGTGATGTGTTCAAAGTCTAATCATTGAGTTTTCATTCATTTGCAATTCAAAGTGTATCAAAAAATTTTTTTCATCAATAAGAGACAGATTGTCAGAACTCCTATTTTTAGGCAGTATTCATCTATAAGAAGAAAATAAGTTGCTCTAATTAATGCAGCATGAATAAGTCAAGGCAGAGTTTGCTCTATCTGAAATTGAAGCTTCATGCTACAAGAAAAGCATATGCAACAAAAGTAAAATAGTTGTTAGCATTTATACAGAATTTTAGAAAAACACAGAATGGCATGGAGTCTTACCAATATGATTTTCACAGCATGAGATAACATTTTATATTAACATGTTCATAATTAATTCCAGAAGGAAATATACTACATTTAATTTTTTTCTGTTTTCCTTGGTCCGTCATATTAAAAACCTATATCCAAGTTAGAAATAGTCCAGTTGAGGGCAATTTTCTCTATTTTCAGACTAATTTAGCTTAGAAAATTAAAAGTTTAGATGGCAGAAATTTCTCTAACACATAAGATATCATTTTCTTTCTTTCTTTCTTTCTTTTTTTTTTTCTTTTGAGATGGAGTCTCACTCTGTCACCAGGCTGGAGTGCAATGGCATAATCTTGGCTCACTGCAAGGTCTACCTCCCAGGTTCACACCATTCTTCTGCCTCAGCCTCCTGAGTAGCTGGGACTACAGGCACCTGCCACCACACCCGGCTAATTTTTTGTATTTTCAGTAGAGATGGGGTTTCACTGTGTTAGCCAGGATGGTCTTGATCTCCTGACCTTGTGATCCACCCGCCTCAGCCTCCCAAAGTGCTGGGATTACAGGTGTGAGCCACCACACCCAGCCAATTTTCTTTATTTTTAAATATAAAACTAAAATTTTGAAATATGGAAACAAAGAGTGCCATGAACATTATCATTGCTATGTTATTAATTTTAGTGTTATGAGCAAGGTGTTAATAGCAAAGCCAAAGACATAAACTAAGTTTTTGAAATGCTCTTTATTTATGTATGTGTGCAATTAACAATGACATAATTTGGTTGATGTAAAAGACACTTAAGACACTTAGATTGATTCCATATCTTGGCAATTGTTAATAGTGGTGCAATAAACATAAGGATGCATACACCCCTTCGATATACTGATTTTCTTTCCTTTGGATAAATACTTAATAGTGGGATTGCTGGATCATATGGTAGTTCCATTTTTAGTTTTTTGAGAAACTTCCATACTGTTTTCCATAATGACTGTACTAATTTACATTCTCACCAACAGGAAATAGGAGTTCTCTCTTCTCCACATCCTCACCAGCACTTGTTATTTTTTGTCTTTTGGATAATAGCCATTCTTACTGGAGTAAGAGGATAGCTTGTTGTGGTTTTTATTTGCATTTTCCTGATGATGTGTGATGTTGCTCATCTTTTACTCTACCTGTTTGCCATGTGTATGTCTTGAGAAATGTCTATTCAGATCCTTTGCCCACTTTTAAATTAATTTTTTTTTTTTGCCTTTGAGTTGAATTTCTTGTATATTCTGGATATTAGTCCCTTTTTGGATGAATAGTTTGCAAATATTTTCTCTCATTCAGCAGGTTGTCTTTTCACACTGTTGATTGTTTCCTTCACTGTGCAGAAGGCCTTTTAGTTTAATATAGTCTCATTTGTCTATTTTTGTTTATGCTGTCTGTGTTTCCCAGGTCTTAGTCACAAAATCTTGGCTTAAACCAATGTCCTGGACTGTTTCCCTAGTATTTTAACTAGATGATTCTGAATTCAGTTTTAAGTGTTAATAGTTTAATACCCAAAAATAGGATTTTTAGTAAAGATTTGGGTAGAATGTAAAATGATGAAAAAGAAAAAATTTAAAAGCTATAAATCATAATCAGTTGGGATTTGGATTACAGAAAAGTTAAGAATATGAGATTGAAATATACCCCAGGTTTATAAGACAAAGGTTTGCTTTGCCAGCTAGATAGAATTCTTAATATTCTTCACATTTGTTCTATAAATTTGAAGACTTCTGGATAATATTCAGTTCCAAAAAGACCTTAAAGCCTCTCATGGAGATAAAATAATACTTTTCTTAAGGAGAAATTTTAGCTACTCTTTATAGTGAAAAACAACATGCTTGTTTATATGGAATATCCTTTAAAAATTCATTTTGTTTTCTATTAAGGACTAAGAAATATGGGGCTCCTCATGGAAAATACATTGCATCAGGTTGCTATATAAATTCATTCAAAAAGTATTTACCACATAGTTATTTTAAAAAGAAAAAAAAAAAACTTTTTTTTCCTTTTTTTTTTTTTAATAGTGACAAGGTCTCACTATGTTGCCCGTGTTGGTTTCGAACTCCTGAGCTCAAGAGATCCTCCTGCCTCAGCTGCCCAAAAAGCTAGGATTATAAGCGTGAGCCACCACTGTCCAAAAATCTCCTTTCTAAGATGCATTCAAAATGACTTTGTTCTCTAATCTTCTCTTACTATACTTAATAATTCCTGTCAGACTCACATAATTCTAATCGTGGGGAAGTGTCTTCTAAAATATGCTAATTTTTCAAATTGTAAAGCCAAATAGTGAAAATAAGTGAATTACCCATGGTTAAGAATTTAAACTCCACCTTCCGCCCGTTAACTTTTCTTAAGAGCAAAGCTGAAATATTATCAGTGAAGAAAATAATTTTCGTAGGAAAGAAAACTAAAGATACCTTAACGGTGACCCCAAAACCACACATTTTAAATGTTGCTCCTATTTTACTTGGACATTTTAGGAGTACAATATGATTGATATTTTTGCAAGGCAGCAGGCGCATTAAATATCTGCTCATGCCAACAGGTGGGGAAAAAAAACAAAACATGTTTTAGAAAGAGTTTCTCTTATAGCATGTTAATTGATATCTTTGTGAGATAAAAGGTAACATTTAACTTTTAAGAAAAGTAATACTCATCCCTCAAAGTTAGCTTAAAGGATTCTATTCATTAAAACAATGAGCAATATGAATACAATCTCTTGCTGATGTGTTTCAAGCCTTATTTTTGGCTGATCCTCAATTTTTTTAAGAGTATCAGTAAACAGAAGGAAGAAGGAATGACATCTTGAAACAATTCACATTCCTATTTTGGCTAAAATGGCTATAGAGTGAGACAGCCAAATTAGTTTTCTCTGATTCTCACTTTGGAAAAAAATCAATCTTTATTCACTTTAACAATGCAGTTAAATTAAAAAAAAAAAAACTGAAAATTTAAACAATTGTATCCAAGAATTTCGAACTTTTCTGAAAATATCTATTTTTCCTTATAAGTATTTAAACCATAAGTATTTTATCAAACTTTCAAATGGTAGTATAGAAAATATTGAAAGAGGGGCATATATTTTAATATAGCAATTTCATTTCAACAAATATAGTCTATGGAAATAATCAGAGTTTTACTCAAATAGGTGCACAAAAATATCCACAGAGGTGACATTCATAATACAGAAAAACTGGAAGAAAATAAAATGATCAACAGTAAAACATTAGTGATTAAAAATATTTTATATCTGTATAATAGAATGCAATCATTAAAAATTATGTGTAGTATTAAGCATATATTTATATTATGAAGGCATGGAAATCCTTCTTATTTTCTCTGGGGAAGGTAGACAACCTTTTTGTTTTCAGAGACTAGGTCCTCTTTGTCTTGAGTGAATATAAAGAAGACTCTTAAGATTCTATGATCCGGAACTTATCTAATAATCACATTCATGCAAACAGATAACCAAGCTCTATTATCCAACATTCACTCAGTATTTACTTATTAGGCATTGCCTCTTTGCTAAAATTATCTAAACAATGAAGATACAAGGATGTACAAAATAAACAACCTCAATTCTAATATCACAAGATCAGAGGTTGAGGGAACGTGATATAAAATCAAGACAGACAATAGATACATAAATAAAAACCTCAAAGCAATTTTAAATAATGTATTCTATTTTTTTAATGGGGTAAATAAAAACCTCAAAGCAATTTTAAATAATGTATTCTATTTTTTAAATGGGGTCAAACAAAATGATAGGTGTTAATTTGAAGCTTATTTAGAGAGGGTGGTGAAGGAAGATCTATCTGAGAAAGTGACATTAGAGCTGGGGACTGGTAAAAGTCAGGGAAATGGACATCCCAGATTATGTTAATACAGCCTAAGATTGCTGAACAAGGAATGAGTTTAACATGTTCCAGAGCAAATCAGAAAGAAGGAATGTATGACTGTATCTGATTGAGCAAATTAGAGAAGGAAAGTTCATAAATTTGGAGTGGAATAGTGGAATCAAATCACATAGGGCCTTTAGGTCTCCATAAGGTTCAAGAGAACAACAAACATAAACGGAAGAAGAAATTAGGAGATGCTCTGAGTCTAGATGACCAGACAAATGATTCAATCCTAACACCAGGTAAGAGTTGGTCTATGGCGGTAGGAAGTGCCTGGACTTCCTACACCAATGCAGGTATTTTTATATAATAGGTTAACAGGATTCCTCCCATTGCCTGTACCCAGAAGTAACACTTGCAAATAAATCAGGTACCATGTGATCAGTATTCTTACTGTAGTTGCCACTCTTCTATGTATCCATTCATTGTGTGAGATGGACTCAGCCCAACAAAAATCGAGGAAAAGTGTGAGTGCTTTTATTCTTTAGAAACCCAACTTTTTTGCCAGTGTTCCCTAAGCTGGGAAAGACAAACAGATCAAAATATCAAAGGCATCTATGGGAATTATAGATTATAGTGTCTTTTGTTTGGAGTTTCTTGCTCTAGTACTTTCCAAGTTTTCTGGCATGAACTGTTTTATTTTGATCATTAAGAATAAAAACTGTTAAAAATCAATCAATAAAAGGAAAGTCTTTCCCCTTCTATAACCTGCATTAATATTAGATTTATAAAAACCTGATTACGTCATTATAATCAGCTACATCAAAGTACTAAAACATAAAAAGATATTTAACAGATAAGACAAAATTATCACAAATCAAATTTGCACATAAAAATGATTTTGTTATGAATCACATAATGTAGTATGAATTTCCTACTTATCCACCTTGGTCCCATGCATGGCTATTAATAAATTGCTTTCATTTTAAAAATAAAAATTCACACAGACACAAGTTTGAGGCCTTGTCAGTATTCTACTTTTCTAAAAATTTCAGACAGATGCAAAGAACAAGGAGAATGCATACATATTAATAATACTAATGACAATAATTCTTGCAATGTGAATATGGCACAAGCCCAGTCAAATCATACTGATATGTACAGCTCAGTCCACAAAGCCAATAGGACTTTACAAGACCCATCAATCTGAGAAGTGAGCTTTACCAAGTCTGCCAAAGAACAGCCACATTTCTCTCCCATGGAATCAGGGACTCCTCCAAATGACATTTCAGAGCTTGAAATGCCATTGCTTTGTAGCTAAATGAATATTCTCTTAAGCATTTCCTTTCCAATGTATGAATTTCCAGGAATAAGATACCACCCACTACCAGCTGGATACAGATATAAATAAAGAGAAATTCACCCTTGGATATGAAATCAATTTTTTTAGTGTTTATATATTTTAAACTTGAAATTTCATCATTTATTGAAAAAAAAAAAAACCTTATCCTTTTAGAAGCTATTCAGAAATATGTTAAAGAATGCAGGAGCTGCCTACATTTGCATTAATGGGTTTTGTTTTGTTTTAAAGTTTGAGTTCAGTGCATTTGGTGAGTGTCTGATGGTCATTTTGCTCATCTCCATAAACCAATCTCCTGTGTCTGTGTATATATAGTTTATAGAAATCTATATTTTTCTCAGAAACCTTTTGTAGTAAAGATGTTGAACTTCTTGAATGTAAAAGTAATTTTTGCAACAGAAAGTAAGTACATGTTAAAACTTTCAAGGTTTTTTTGGAGATATTATCAAAAAAAAAGATATTATTGCTCTCATTGCAGAATCAATGACAGAAAATAATAGACATTACATACGCGCACGCGTGTGTGTGTATGTGTACACAAAATATATTTTCCTTTGAAGAAGGAATGTAAAGTTAACAGGTACAATTCAAATTCAGTTTCTACTCCAAATCATATTTAGCATAATTATTGACTAATGGTTCTATATTAATACAAAATGTTGAAGCAAGGTCCACAAGTGCATACCTATCAAATTTTCTTTAATGTTTTATTTGGAAATGTTTTTAAGGAGACAGAGAAAGCATTAAATGTGGAATAGCAGTGACTAAGCACTAGCATAGAAAAGAAGCATCATCCTTCCGATGTATAGTCCCAGACAATTCAGACCCACTGAGGTTTTCTGCTATGCTAGAGTCCTCCAAATATTTCTTATTTGGAGAAATTGTACAAATTCCTGCAAAGTAGCAAAAATCAACTGGATGATTGGATGGGTGGCATTTAAAAGAACACCCATTGGATGGGTGGCATTTAAAAGAACACTGTTAATCTCATAAAACAACTCTGTCCTAATTGCTTAGTAATAGTTTCAGAGGTATGTTATGTAACAGTAACTAGAGTAAAGGCAGAGCCACACACACACACAAAATAGCTCACTTCTCTTTCTTCTTGAGGCTTTTAAGTTTCAATGGAAATTTTCCATATATCTGAGAAGCCTAAGCAATTCAAAAAGTATATATGGAGTATTTACTGCATGCGTAAGCCATATCTAGCACTTGCCTCTCATTTTACAGCTTAAAATATGATTTTATATACATAATCTAATTTGATCCTTATATCAAATGTAAGAATTCAAATATGGCTAGCAATTTCTTAAAATCTGCAAACGCATAAAGAGAAAAAACATATTTTCTATATGTATATAATATGATTCTCTTACTTCTTTGACTGAACTTCTGTTTGTGTATGAAGACTTACAAAATAGCACAAAGGCTTAAAAATAGAAAATGAGCATTAAGTCTTATATGTTCTACAGAGGTACAGTCTACATCAGCCACTGGGAGGAAATAAATAATATGTTTGTTTTCATGAATTCAAAATTTATGTGACTGTTATCTCTCAAGGCAAGAATGAGATAGTAAATAATTAGAAAATATGCTAAACTTCTAACTTAAAACAGACTCTAGTTAGCTATCTTATCGAATCATCTATTTTTGAAATGCCTTATTTAGAACTACTTAATGACAGAGAGTTTAGTTACATAAATAGACAATCTAATTAAATTAATTACAATGCAATTAAACTGATAAACAATTTAGACAGATAAATAGATAAAAATTAAACAAACAATTTGGAAATATTTCTACCACTGCAGATACAATGTAAATCTTTTTGTTGGAGAAAAAATATCCCTATTCACTTATGACATGATTGTCCAAGTAGAAAATCCTAAGGTACCTATCAGAGATTTACCAGGACTAACAGGAGAGTTTAGCAAGGTTGCAGGATATATGATTAATATACAAAACTAAATTGCATGTCTATATAAGTCATGCATTGTTTAATAACAAGGATACAGTCTGAGAAATGCATCGTTAGGCAAACCTGCCATTGTGTGAACGTGATAGTGTGTACTGACACAAATCTAGATGACATAACCTACTACACTCTACATGATATAGACTACTGCTCCTAGGCTACAAACCTGTACAGCATGTTACTGTACTGAATACTATAGGCAATTGTAGCATAATGGTAAATATTTATGTATCTAAACATAAGGAACAGTAAAAATACCACATCATAGTCTTACAGGACCATTTTCATATATGTGGTTGATGAAAACATCTTTATGTAGCACATGACTATATTAGAAACAACAATCAGAAAGTAAATTTTAAAGCACCATTTATAATAGTATCAAATATATAAGGTATTTTTAGATAAATTGGTCAATAAAGCTGCAATTTCCATATAATAAAAACTATAAAACCCTGCTAAAGGAAATAAAAATCCTAAGTAAATGGAAGATATGCCACATTCATGGATTAGAAAAGTTACTAATGTTATGTTGGTTCTTTGCCAAATTTTCAAGCCAATTCTAGAATGTAAATGAAATAGCAAAAAACTGGAATAATGTTTCTCAACCAGAGGACAGCTTTGTCTCCCAAGGGATTTTTGGCATTGTCTGGAGATATTTTTGGTGATCACAATTGGGAAAGATGCTATTAGTAATTAGTGAGTAGAGGCCAGGGATGCTGCTAAACATTTTAAAGCGTCCCAGGCAGCCCTCCCATAGCAAAGAATTATCAAGTGAAAATGGTCAATTGTCCTGAGGGTTGAGAAACCTTGGATAGAATTGCCAAAACAATTTTGAAAAAGAACAAGATTGGATGACTTACATTACATGATCATATTACCTGATTTCTGGTATTAGTGTAAAAGTAGTTGTAAAGATTAATAGAACAGAATGGAACAATCCAAAAATAAATCCAAATATGTATGACATTAATTTTCAAAAAAACACACCAAAGCTTTCTCAACTCATACTTCACATAATATACAAAAGTAATCACATACAAAATTAATTTTAAAAAATAATTCAAAATGGTCAGATATCAAAATGTAAAATCTAAATCTAAAACTCTAGAGAAGTTAAGAGAAAACTTCTGTGATCACGGACTAGAAAAATATTTCCTAAACAGGACTCAAAAAGCACAAACCTAAAATATAAATTGGTAAATAGGACTTCATCAGCATTATAAATAGCAACAACAACAAAAAACACCTCTCCTTTTTGTAAAGATAATGTCCCTTCCGTGGCTCCTAGTGTTCCTAGTTAACCAGCTTCCCTGGGGTGACTTCTCTTCTTCCATCCATTACACATGAAAGATGAGTCTTAGACACCATCTAATGCTCAAGAGGTCTATTTAGGGAGGGCTCTTATCAGATGGATAGCAGGAGCAGGCTGGTGGCATGGGCCAAGTACAGGCAGGGGGTCAGTCAGGGAGGATCTCTGTTTGGAGGCTATTTCCAGAGTTTGGGGATTCTTCTCTTCTTATATTGGCATTCAGTCTAGGTCAGTTACCAGGTATTTCTTCCATAAAGGAACTTTAAGCTATTCTTGTAAAAGTAAGCTTTGTTTTAAGGTTCATGGCCTTGGAGGTTGAGGCTATGGTGGCCCATGATTGTGCCACTGCACTCCAGCCTGGACAACAGAGACCCCATCTCAAAAAAAAAAAAAAAAAAAAAAAAAAGGACAAGTGGCTAGTACATGAAGGTTGTTTCCATGCAGAGGTGGCCTTGTCTCTAGGACAACTAGGGTTTTTTAGGACTCGTTATCACAGACATAACAGCATGTTTGCTATGAGAGTCTTAAAGTCTCATCCTGGTGGGGTCTCTGGGAAGTCCCCAGCTCTGGTTATCATGGAGATCTGGAAAGTCTCCTGGGTCCTTTTACCATCTACCATTAAGCAGCAGGTAGTATTGTTCGTGTAAGACACTTAATTAGATATTTTGTCTATCACTAATTTTATAACCATGAAATATCACTTATAGCTCACTACAGATATTCTTAATAAAATTAAAAAACAATTTACAAAGAGATAAAATGTGTGGAAACTTATGGTTGTTCCTCAGTATCCTTGAGAATTGGTTCCAAGATCCCTGCGGATACCAAAATCCACAGATGCTTACATTGCTTATGTGAAATGGCACAGTATAGATTGGGTACTCCTTATCTGAAATGCTTGGGACCAGAATTGTTTGGAATTTTTGATTTTGGATTTTTGAATATTTTCATATACAAATGAGATTTACTGGGGGTGGAACCCAAGTCTAAACACAAAATTCTTTTACTATTTTTTTCTTTTATATATATACTTTATGTTCTGGGATACATGTGCAAAACCTGCAGGTTTGTTACACAGGTATACACGTGCCGTGGTGGTTTGCTGCACCCATCAACCTGTCATCTACATTAGGTATGTCTCCTAATGCTATCCTTCCCTTCCCCTAGCTTCCCCCACCATCTGACAGGCCCTGGTGTTTGATGTTCCCCTCCCTGTGTCCATGTGTTCTCTTTGTTCAACTCCCACTTAGGAGTGAGAACATGCAATGTTTGGTTTTCTGTTCCTGTATTAGTCGGCTGAGAATCATGGTTTGTAGCTTCATCCATGTCCCTGCAAAAGACATGCATTCATCCTTTTTAATGGCTGTAGGGTATTCCATGCTGCACATATGCCACATAGTCTCTACCCAGTCTATCACTGATGATCATTTGGGTTGGTTCCAAGTCTTTGCTCTTGCGAACAGTGCTGCAGTAAACAAACGTGTGCATGTGTTTTTATTGTAGAATGATTTATAATCCTTTGGGTATATACCTAGTAATGGGATTGCTGGGTCAAATGGTATTTCTGCTTCTAGATCCTTGAGGAATTTCCACACTGTCTTCCACAATGGTTTAACTAATTTACACTCCCACCAAAATTGTAAAAGCATTCCTATTTCTCTATATCCTCTCCAGCATCTGTTGTTTCCTGAATTTTTAATGATCACCCTTCTAACTGGCATGAGATGGTATCTCATTGTGGTTTTGGTTTGCTTTTCTCTAATGACAAGTGATGATGAGCTTTTCTTTCATATGTTTGTTGGCCACATAAACATCTTCTTTTGAAAAGGGTCTGTTCATATCCTTTGCCCACTCTTTGACACCCTCCTAAGACTAAACCAGGAAGAATCAAATCCCTGAATAGACCAATAGCAAGTTCTGAAATTGAGGCAGTAATTAATAGCCTACCAATCAAAAAAAAGCCCAGGACCAGAAGGATTCACAGCTTAATTCTATCAGAGGTACAAAGAGGAAATTGTACAATACCTTCTGAAACTATTCCAAACAATAGAAAAAGAGGGACTCCTCCCTAACTCATTTTATGAGGCCATTATCATTCTGATACCAAAACCTGGCAGAGACACAACCAAGAAAAGAAAATTTCAGCCCAATATTCCTGATGAACATCAATGTGATAAACCTCAATAAAATACTGGCAAACAGAATCCATCAGCACTTCAAAAAGCTTATCCACCACGATCAGATTGGCTTAATCCCTGGGATGCAAGGCTGGTTCAATATACACAAATCAATAAACGTAGTCCATCACATAAACAGAACCAATGACAAAAACCACATAATTATCTCAATAGATGCAGAAAAGGCCTTTGATAAAATTCAACAACCTTCATGTTTAAAAACTCTCAATAAACTAGGTATCGATGAAATGTATCTCAAAATAATAGGAATTATTTATGACAAACCAACAGCCAATATCATACTGAATGGGCAAAAAATGGACATTCCCTTTGAAAACCAGCACAGGACAAGGATGCCCTCTTTCACCACTCCTATTCAACATAGCACTGGAAGTTCTGGCCAGGGAAATAAGGCAAGAGAAATAAATAAAGTGTATTCAAATAGGAAGAGAGGAAGTCAAATAGTCTCTGTTTGCAGATGACATGATTGTATATTTAGAAAACTGCATCATCTCAGCCCAAAGTCTCCTTAAGTGGATGATTAACTTCAGCAAAGTCTTAGGATACAAAATAAATGTGCAAAAATCACAAGCATTCCTATACACCAATAATAGACAAACAGAGAGCCAAATCATGAGCGAACTTCCATTCACAATTGCTACAAAGAGAATAAAAAACCTAGGAATACAACGTACAAGGGATGCGAAGGATCTCTTCAAGGAGAACTACAAACCACTGCTCAAGGAAATAAAAGAGGACACAAACAAATGGAAAAATATTCCATGCTCATGGACAGGAAAAATCGATATCGTGAAAATGGCCATACTGCCCAAATTTATAGATTTAACGCTACTCCCATCAAGCTACCATTGACTTTCTTCCCAGAATTAGAAAAAAACTACTTTAAATTTCATATGGAACCAAAAAAGAGGCTGTACATAGCCAAGGCAATCCTCAGCAAAAAGAACAAAGCTGGAGGAATCATGCTACCTGACTTCAAAGTATACTACAAGGCTACAGTAACCAAAACAGCATGGTACTGGTACCAAAACAGAGATATAAACCAATGGAACAAGAACAGAGTCCTGAGAAATAATGCCACACATCTACAACCAACCGATCTTTGACAAACCTGACAAAAACAAGCAATGGAGAAAGGATTCCCTACTTAAAAAATGGTGTTGGGAAAATGGGCTAGCCATATGCAGAAAACTGAAACTGGAGCCCCTCCTTACACCTTATACAAAAATTAACTCAAGACGGATTAAAGACTTAAATGTAATACCTAAAACCATAAAAACCCTAGAAGAAAACCTAGGCAATACCATTCAGGACATAGGCATAGGCAAAGACTTCATGACTAGGACACCAAAGCAATGGCAACAGAAGTCAAAATTGAGAAATGGGATCTAATTAAACTAAAGAGCTTCTGCAAAGCAAAAGAAACTATCATCAGAGTGAACATGAAACCTACAGAATGGGAGAAAAATTTTGCAATCTATCCATCTGACAAAGGGTTAATATCCAGAACCTACAAGGAACTGAAACAAATTTACAAGAAAAAAAAAAAAAAACCCATCTTTTATGTTTTATATATACGTTACACGCATAACCCAAAGGTAATTTTATACAATATATTTAAGACTTTTGTACATGAAACAAAGTTTTTATTAAGTACTAATTGTAGAATTTTTTACTTGAGTCATGTCAGCGCTCAAAAAGTTTCAGATTTTGGAGTATTTCCAATTTCCTATTTTTGAATTAAAATTAGGGATGCTCAACCTATATTTGCATACAACTAACACACATCCTTTTGTATATTTTAAACCACTCTAGGTTACTGTTGTTACCTAAAACTATGTAAATACTATGTAAATAGTTTTTATAATATTTTTGTATTTTTATCTTTGTTATTGTTGTATTGTTATTATTTAGTGTTTTTTTTTTTTTTCCTGAATATTTTCCATCTTCAGTTGGTTGAATCTCCAGATGCAGAACCCATGGCTACCTACACATGTGTATATAGAACTTGCATCCATAATGTAAATATTAATCTTGCAACTCAATAATTACAAAATTTAAAAATACAATAAGAATAGACAAAATATTTGAACACTTTATAAACAAAGATACAAAAGTGAAACAAATAAATTATACTCAATATCATTAGTTATTAGAAAATGCAAACAAAAATTGCACCGTGATACCTTTACATACTTTTTATGATGGCAAAAATTAATTTTTTAATGGCAATTCCAAGTCCTAACAACCATATGGAATAACCTGAACTCTCACAGACTACCGGTGGGAATGCAACATGATATAGCCGCTTTGAAAAACACTCTGAGATATCAGTACAATGTTAAACATTTACTCACCAAAATCCCATAAATATCTCCTGGATTTTTATTCAACATAAAGGAAAATATATTTCTACACACAAATTTATTTGTAAATATTTATAGTACTTTTATGCATAATGATCACAAACTGAAAATAACCTAAATGTCTAACAAACTATAAATGGATAAATTTTCATACATCCGCACATTGCAATACTATTCAGCTATAAAAAGGAACTGATACATACGATGAAATGAATATGAAAAGCATATGCTAAGTGATAGAAGACAAATACAGAACGGTACATAGCCGTTTAAATGTTCTTTTAAAAGAAAATGTGGCTCCCATTTATATAACATTCTAGAAAATTCAAAGTTATAGGTGCAGAAATCGGACCTGTGTTTTCCAGGAGCTAACTGTGGGGAGGAGACTGAAAAGACACAGTCACAAGGCAACTCTTTGGGGTAATGAGAATACTCCATATCTTCATTGTAGTGGTAGTCACATTGTTTATATTTATCAGAACACATTGAAATGTACTCTGTAAAGGATGTGTTTTACTTTGTATTATCTCAATGAACTAAACTAAGCAAGTAAACAAAAGGCTATACTTTTGTTTCTCTACAAAAGTGAAGACTCCAGGGCAGAGGAAGTTAAACTCTAAACTTTTTGTAACAAATTTAATTTACTGCTGTATGGCTTGAGATTTTACATAATTGGAAATTACGAAGAAAAATACTACAGAAATACTAAAGAAAGCGCTTGCTAACAGAGAGGTCCGAATAGAATCTATCATATAGAAAGGATATTGTGGTGTGTTTCCTCCAGTACCTATGCTGGTAATCATACTCCTGTAGTTTACACACCACTACTTTCAAGGCCTGGAGATGCACGAAAGGGAAGCTGCTGTGTAATAAGCTCCAGTGGAAACTGTTTCCAATTTCAATTATTAATACATAAAATAGAGAAATACCTTATCTGTAACAACAACAATTTACTAAGTCCTGATAAATTATTTTTGACTTCCTGTATTTATGAACGCTAAGCAGAGAGAAAGAAGCTTTTCCTCTTTTTAATTTGTTCTATTACAATTACTAGGGGTTTTCTGATTGTGGCTTGCAGCTTGCAAGCATAACAATGGTAGAATACATCAGCATGCATGACAAGTCACACCCATACATTTAAGTATGCAACTGTTTTTCTGCTCTTTGGGAAAGAATGCCATTAATAAACCTTATTGCATTTAAATGTTACACGACTGCAAATCAATATAGGTTAATATTGCTCCTATAAACGAGGTCTGCTATATTTAGGGCCATAAGCTACTCAGTGGTGAATATAAAAGAAGCAGTGATAAAATCACTTAAAGGAGAATGGAAATGTTTAAGAAATAAATGCCAAGAAGAACCAACACTCATAATATATATGGTCCCAAGACTAGAAAAGACTTTATATTTTCATTTGATGGTAACACTTGGTCTAACCAAGTGATTTTCCAAACTGACTCTGGTATAACATTACGAGACAAGGAAGAAAATAAAAATATTTTACCCCAAAACATGTTTCTTTGCCGTATTTTGAAATAGCTAAGCAAAGTTGTTCTTTGTGGGGAAAATCATGCATCTATAAAGAATCTCTATTAACATAGCTAGATCTTTTTCTTCCAGACCTTCCCAATCCTAAAGAAATTGAGATCTGAATAGGAAAAACTTGTCATATATTTTCTCTGAGGGCAACTATTATAAGACTTCAAAAGAACTTTGGTCTCCACAATCTTTTATCATAACCTGAACATTCTCTTTCTATCAATCCTAGATCTTTAGACAAACTCAACCAATTGTCAACCAGAAAGTTTAAATTCACCTATAGCCTGGAAAGCTCCCCCTCCCCGCTGCCAACCCTGCTTTGAATTGGCCCACCTTTCTGGACCAAACCAATATGTTTCTTAAGTGTATTTGATTGATGTCTCATGCTTCTCTAAAATGTATATAACCAAGCTGCACCCCAACCACCTTGAGCACATGTTCTCAGGACCTCCTGAGGGCTGTCACAGCCCATGGTCACTCATATTTGGATCGGAACAAATATCTTCCAATATTTTATACAGTTCAATTCTTTTTGTCGACATACGTTTCTCAATCTCTCTCTCTCAAAGATGTAAAGTTTTTTTCTTTGGTTTTAACATGTTGCAGTTAAACTTGGTTAGGGCTTTGGACTATCCTATTTGGGACTCACTGTGACCCTTCAATATTGAAGGTGCACACATACTGATTTTTCTTTTCTGAAAACATTGTTTGCCACTATGTCATTGACTTTTGCTCCTTATTGATTTTTTTTTCTTTTGGATATCTTACAAGAAATTAATTTATTTATTTATGAAACTTGCTTTTGTCCAGAGCTCAAATAGCAACAATTACCCCAACTCTATTTTTATATCATTTCTTGTCCTGTAGATTAACTGTTCTATAGTTAAGATAACTTCAAAACTTTCATTCACTTATAGTGAAGCTGGGGTTTTGATGCTTGTCAGTGATTCTCCCTCATACTGACTCAAACCCCTAGATTAACTAACTTCCCTGATACTTTGCAGGTCGATGGATAGATATTTCCTATTCGGAACAAAGAATAAGCTTAGGCTCTTTATTTGATGAGGAGGCCTAGATTCTAGTGCATTGTTTGAAATGAAATATTTCTTTATCTATAAATGGGCATTAGGGACTGTAGCCTACAGTCCTGTTGCACTTCAACAGGGTCTAATGCCAGAATGCCAGCAGACCATCAGAGATTTGGTCTTCCCCTGTCATTTTCTTTTTAATTATTTGTTTTTCACCCCTGGGAAATCTCTTTCTGTCAAATTCAGTTCAGTTCAGTTATGTGGAAAGCAATAACACTTTGTTTTTGCTATTCTCAGTTTTTTAAAAAGTATTTATGTGTTTGAGGCAGGAAGCAGGCCTATTTCCAACAGCCTAATCTGCTATTTTGCTAGAATTCTTCAATATATCGTTATATCCATGTCTTTAAATACATTGTTCTCATTACATCTATTTTATTTATTAATATTTTGTGGCTACATTTTTCAGTCTAGCTTAAATGTAATTGTTGAAGCTCAGAGAGCAACGCTCCATAGTATGGTGCCTTGGCATGCTGAGCACTTTTGAAGTCAAGGAAATTAAAAGGCCTTAGAAGCAACCTCAGCACCAAGAACTTTTTGACCTTCTCCTGTTTCTCCCCACCAAGCACAAGGTAGAACTCTATTTATGAAGTTCCCTTATTGGAAGCTCTTCCTGAAGGAACGCATTTTCCTTCTATTCTCTCCCTGAAATTTCATTATCTAACACAAGAAGGAAGATTGAAGAATGTAACCAACACCTGCACACACTTTGTCACAAGGCCTTGTCTCTTTCAGTGTCTCTCATGTTCCAAAGAGAATCATTTACAAGCTAATTTCTGTCTCCTTGGCCCATTGATTTCTCCTAAAGGTCATTTACTACCCCTCTCAATTGCCTACATCCCCCATTTCCCTCTCCCCTATGAAGAGGTTATTTAAGCTTCAGCTATCTGGCCCTTCAAGTCTTACATTTGCAGGAGTCCCATGTTTATATGGATACTAATAAATTCCTATGCCTTTTGCTCTGATCATCTGTCTATTGTCAGTTTAATTTGGCAGGATGACTCTATGACTCTGTTACTGAAACCTCAGAGGGAAAGTTCCTCTAAATAAACTTCCCTACATAAGAAAGATATCTTTAAATTAGGAATCATTAGCTATTTTCCAAGTTTTTATTCTGACATTAAAATGATAGTGTAATGCTGGGAACATCATTGCTTTTAACTTTTTTATTCTTAAAGTGCTTTCCAAGGCCATTTCCGCAATAGTATTCTAGGACCACAGGCATATGTTATTTTTATTTAAAAAAATAAAAGGGAGAAAGACAAAGGAAGGAAGAAGGGAGAAGGGGAAAGGGAAGGAAGGAAGAAAGAGAAGGAAGAGGGAGGGTGAGCAGGAGGAAGGAAAAAAGAAATAGAGGGAGGGAGAGAGAGAGAAAAAAAAAGAAAAAATAGGAAAATGGGAAGATGAAAGAAAGAAAAGGAAAGAGAAAGAAGGAAAGGAAGAGAAAAGAAAAAAGAAAGGAAAACAAGAAAAGAAGCAGAGAAAAGAAGAGAAGAGATTCTAAGGAGGTTCAGTCTTTTAACTGTCATAAGTAGTTGAATGAACTTCCGAATAGGCTAAAAAATTTTTTAAAATAATTTTGCTAAAAACTTATGACACCTACTAAGCAAATGAGGAGTTAGAATTAATACATATATTTAATTTTCTCCTTGATAGGATTTTAGACAGGCTACTCAAAATAAGGAATTTGAGAAACATCATGTGCAGGAAAGACTTTCTGATCCTCATGTGGAAGGTGCCCACCCTACACTTGAAAGTAAGCAGCCTTCCTTTTAACAAAAAATAATAATAAAAAATAAATAGAGATGAGGTCTCACCATGTTGCCCAGGCTGGTCTCAAACTCACACCCTCAAGGGATCCTCTTACCTCAGCCTCCCAAAGTGCTAAGATTACAGCTGCGAGCCACCATGACTGACCAGGAAAGGTGTATTCTTTCTTTCTTTCTTTCTTTAATTACTTTTACTTCAATGGTTTGAGTAGAGGTAGTTTCTGGTTACATGGATAAGTTCTTTAGTGGTGATTTCTGAGATTTTGGTGCACCTGTCACCTGAGCTGTATACATTGTATCCAATATCCCTACTTCACTCCCACCTTCCTCCCCAAGTCGCCAAAGTTCATTATATCATTCTTATGCCTTCACATCCTCATAGCTTAGCTTCCACTTATAAGTGAGAAGATATGTTTGTTTTTCCATTTCTGAGTTACTCCACCTAGAATAACGGCCTCCAATCCATCCAAGTTGCTGCAAAAGATATTATTTTCTTCCTTTTTATGACTGAATAGTATTCCATGGTATGTGTATGTGTGTGTATACATACACAGTTGTACATACACACACATATATACACACACACACACATATCTATATAAATATTTGTATTTATATATATATTTATAGACACATATTTACCTTTTCTTTACCTACTTTTTGTTTGATGGGCACTTAGCGTGGTTCCATATCTTTGCAATTATTAATTGTGCTGCTATAAACATGCATATGCATGTGTCTTTTCTTATAACATTGTCTTTTTCTCTGGGTAGATACCCCGTAGTGGGATTGCTGGATTGAATGGTAGTTCTACGTTTAGTCTTTAAGGAATTGCCATAGTGTTTTTCATAGTTTACGTTCCCATCAGGAATGTAAAGGTGTTCACTTTTCACCACATCCACACCAACATCTATTGGTTTTTTACTTTTTAATTATCATCACTTTTGCAGGAGTAAGGTGGTATCTCATTGTGGTTTTAATATGCACTTCGCTAATAATTGGTAATGTTTAGCATTTTTTTCATATGTTTGTTGGTTGTTAATCCTCTCTTGAGAATTGTCTATTCATGTCCTTTGCCTTCTGTTTGATGGGATTATGTTTTTCTTGCTGATTTGAGTTCCTTGTAGATTCTGGACATTATTCCTTTGTTGGATGCACAGTTTGTGAATGTTTTCTCCCACTATGTGAGTTGTCTGTTTACCCTGCTGATTATTACTTTTGCTGTGCAGAACTTTTTTCATTTTATTAAGTCCCATTTATTCATTTTTGTTTTTGTTGCATTTGCTTTTGGAGTCTTAGTCATGAATCGTTTGCCTAAGCCAAAGTCTAGAAGAGTTTCTCTGAAATTATCTTCTAGAATTTTTGATTTCAGGTCTTAAAGTCTTTGATCCACATTGAGCTGATTTTTGTACAAAGTGAGAGATGAGGAACCATTTTTATTTTTCTACATGTGGCTTGCCAGTTTTCCCAGTCCGATTTACTGAATACAGTGTCCTTTCCCCAATTTGTTTTTTGTATGCTTTGTTGAAGATCAGTTGGCTGTATTTGGCTTTATTTCTGGGTTCGCTATTCTGTTCTATTGGTTTACATGTCTATTTTTATACCAGTACCATGTCGTTTTGGTTAACTATAGCCATGTAGTATAGTTTGAAGTTGAGTAATGTGATGCCTCCAAATTTGTTTTTTCCTTAGTATTGCTTTGGCTATGTGGGCTCTTTTTTGGCTTAATACAAATTGTATGATTGCTTTTCTAGTTCTGGAAGAAAGACGATGGTATTATTGCATTTAATTTGTAGGTATTGATTTTGGCAATATGATCATTTTCACAATATTGATTCTACTCATCCACAAGAATGGGATGTGTTTTTGTTTGTGTCATCTATGATTTCTTTCAGCAGTGGTTTGTAGTTTTCATTGTAGAGATCTTTTACCTCCTTGGTTAAGTATATTCCTAAGTTTGTTTGTTTTTTCAGCTGTTGTAAAATGGATTGAGTTCCTGATTTGACATTCAGCTTGGTCATTGTTGGTGTAAAGCAGTGCTACTGATTCATGTACAATGACTTTGTATCTTGAGACTTTACTGAATTTATCAGATATAGGAGCTTTCTGGACGAATCTTTAGAGTTTTCTAGGTACACAATCATATCATTGGTGATCAGTGACAGTTTCACGTCCTCTTTCAAATTTGGATGCCCTTTATTTATTTCTCTTGTTTAATTGCTCTGCTTGTGAGTTCCAGTACTAGGTTGAATAGCAGTGGTGAAAGTGTGCATCCTTGTCTTATTCCAGTTCTCAGGGGAAATGCTTTCAACTTCTCCTGATTCAATATGATGTTAGTTTGTCATATATGGCTTTTATTACTTTGAGGTAAGTTTCCACTATGTCTATTTTGTTGAGTTTTTTTATTATAAAGGGATATTAAATTTTATCAAATGCTTTTTCTGCATTTATTGAGATAATCATGTGGTTTTTGTTTTTAATTCTCTTTATGTGACATATCACATTTATTGTCATGTGTATATTAAACCATCCCTGCATCCCTGGTATAAAACTCACTTGATCATGGTGTATTTTTTATATATATATATATATATATATATATATATATATATATTTTTTTTTTTTTTTTTTTTTTTTTGAGACGGAGTCTTGCTCTGTAGCCCGGGCTGGACTGCAGTGGCCAGATCTCAGCTCACTGCAAGCTCCGCCTCCCGGGTTTACGCCATTCTCCTGCCTCAGCCTCCGGAGTAGCTGGGACTACAGGCGCCCACCACCGCGCCCGGCTAGTTTTTTTGTATTTTTAGTAGAGACGGGGTTTCACCGTGTTAGCCAGGATGGTCTCGATCTCCTGACCTCGTGATCCGCCCGTCTCGGCCTCCCAAAGTGCTGGGATTACAGGCTTGAGCCACCGCGCCCGGCCGGTGTATTATATTTTTAATATGCTGTTGGATTGGGTTAGCTAATATTTTGTTGGGAATTTTTGCATCTATGTTCATTAGTGATATTGGTCTGTAAATTTTGTTGTTGTTGTTGTTGTTGTTGTTATATCCTTTCTTAGTTTTGGTATTAGGGTGATACTAGATTCATATAAAAATTTGGGAAGATTCCCTCTTGATCGTTTGGAATCATTTATCTTTTGGAATCATTTCAGTAAGAATGTTCCAATTCTTCTTTGAACGTCTGATATAATTCATCTGTGAATTCATCTAGTTCTGGACATTTTGTGGGCATTTTTAAATTATTATTACTGATTCAATCTTGCTGCATGTTATTGGTCTGCTTAGTGTCTCTATTTCTTCCTAATCTAGGAGGCTGTATATTTTCAGGAATTTACCCATCTCCTCTAGATTTTTTAGTTTGTGTGCATAAAGGTGTTCATAGTAGCCTTGAATGATCTTTGGAATTTCTATGGTGTTGGTTTTTAAATCTCTAGTTTCATTTTTAATTGAGCTCATTTGAATCATCTGTCTTCTTTTCTCGGTAAATCTCACTAATTAACCGAGAATCAGCTTTTTGTTTCATTTATCTTTTGTATTTTTTTGTTTCCATTTCATTCATTTTTGTTCTGATCTTTGTGATTTCTTTTCTTCAGCTGGGTTTGGATTTAGTTTGTTCTGTTTCTCTGGTTCCTTGAGGTGTGACATTAGGTCATCTAGTTGTACTCTTTCAGACTTTTTGATGTAGTCATTTAATGCTATGAACTAGGAAATGAGTATTCATATGTGCAATGACAGAGGGATGCTCAGAGGGGTCTGAATGAACAGACCTTGCCAAGTTTCACTCAGCTTAATACTCTTAGCTCATACCCATTTTGTCTGTGACTTTCCACTCTTTATCAAGCCTAGCAGAAAAGCACTCAAGTTTAATCATTTCTTCATTTCTTTATGAAGATTCCTGTATCATATTAACCTATATTAGAGGCATTTATACGCTTTTCTCTTGTTAATATGCCTTTTGTTACAGAGGCCTTTGCCAAGAACTTAGAAGGGCAGACAGAAAACATATTTTTCCTCTTCTATATACACTTCTGCTTCTGGGAAACACCAATAGTCCTAGCATTAAATTACACAGTCTAATTTTGTTTTTTTATTAACAAGTTTCAATTGATCAAGTGTGAACAGGTGTTTTGAAGTTGTTTTTTAAAAAAATATTGAATCACTTTTCTTATAATTTGCTCATTAATTCAACAGACATTTATTGATCATTTACTAGATTTCAGGCAAGGTGATAGGTTCAGGGAATACAATGATAAGCAAAATCTAACTGGACTCATTTTATGTAGCCTACAATCAAACAGAGGAGACAGATAATCATATGATAACACAAGTAAATATAAAACTGAAGTCAGAGCTATAAGATGTTTATGCCAGATTACACTGGGGAGATAGGTCCATTATCCCTTATCAGTTTTTCTTAATAAGGAAAATAAATATACATAGACAACTAATGTAGTATTTAAAGATTCATAAAACTTATTTCCATGATGGCAGATGCAGCCTTTCTTTGCATTCCACCTGTATCCTTATGTAAATAATGCTATAAACAACTTTTGCATTTTAGTTAAACTGACTGTCATGAACTCAGAAAACAATAACAACAATCCCAATTTTACAGACAGATGCATAAAACCTTTGCATTGAAACACTGAGCTTGCTTCAAATATAAATACCAATTATTTACTTATCTGAGTTATCATGCATGAATTAACTATAGGTTTGATTCTTTGGTATTTGTTCTTAAATTTAGATCATTTAGATTAAAATTAGAATTATTTGTGAATAGTTTTAAGCCTTATGGCAAAGAAGTATCTTTCTCAGGAAAGTTTATACTGTGTACGCAACTTTTGCAAGAACATCAATAAAACTGACTCACTGAGGCAAAACATGCACATCAAATTCCCCTGAGCCAGTGATAAAGAGACAGGTGTGCAGAAACTACTGAAGTCTAAATGTTATGGTTCAATTCTTAAGCTACTGACCAAAGAGAAGGCTAATATTATGGCTAGTGATGGCTGGGCTATAATATCTACTGATTACAGGAAGGACATTTCCTTGCAAGGGAAAAAATCATTTGATAGCTCTCATTATTTTAGCACTTGCAGTATTATCATAAGTGTATCTATAAAATAAAGGCACATATGTATGATTCTGCATGTTGGTAAGAGGAAGATTTTATAATTCTTAATTTCTTCGACAAATTTGATGAATGTCATAGAAAGTTTTCCTTTCCCTGGTGAACGCTGTCTTGAAGAACCCATGAAAAGTCAGCATTCTAGGCCATTAACTCTCCTTCTCTCTCTTATCAACTACCACAAAACATGATGTCTTAATTAACTCATGCATACACATTCAATAAGTCTCTTTAATGGTAATGAAAGTTCAATATATGAATCATAAACATAATTTGAGAGACATAATTTGAAGCACTTTTTAAATATGGTCTGGGACTTCTTTTGGCAACATAAGCCTAGAATTATATTCAGATATTTGTTCAACTAGAAAATATTGCTGATGCATATTTCTTGCCAGCTTTCTCTCTACTTTTAAGATGATGTAGTAGGTTGCCTTTTAAATTGTTGGAGGTTTAGCTGGTTGTTTGTGATGACACAGAAAACACTTTGCATTTCTCCTCAGTTAATGCAGATCACTGGCCAAATGTCAACATTCATTGCTATTATCTTTAATTTTTACAACTATATCCCAACAGATAATCAAATAAACCTTCGCTTTCTGCTGAGTTTTTAAAGGAGATTTTAAACCTGAGACATTTGTAACACAATATCAAAATAGAAACTAAAAAGTAAATAGGTAATATTGTAGGTGCCTATACCTATAATTCACCTCCTAGTGAATTCTGAAAACTAAACATTTGTTTAATGATCTCCTCAACAAATTGTCTAAAAAATAATTGAATACGTAAATCTAAGACTATGTGGACACTCCACAATTACACTGAGTAGAACCAAAACATATATTTTGGAACCACCTTTCTTTAAAAACAATCTAAATTTTTAAGATACATTTTTTTTTGAAAGCTGGAGAAAAAATGCCGAGTCATTAAAAACTTGAAGTGGTTGTAAAGACAAACATATTAACAAACAGTTTATGATATTTACAAATGAGTTGGATATTTTTATAAATTAAATATCTATGAAAAGACATCATAAAATTGTAGTATCTTAAAAGTATTTTTAAATCACCATTACACTAATGATAGTATGGCAATAGGATTTCTCAGATTATTTTCCAAACAGAGATTTTGTTGTTGTTGTTCAAAAACTAACAGTCTCTTGTCAGATAGAATCAGGAAATGTTTACAGCAAACCAATACTATCACTAGAGGAGACTGAAAGTTTTAAGAACATACAGAGAAAGTGACAGATTCCTTGAGCAAGTCTGGGATATCAAGTGTCCTTATACAAACTGTACAAGATGTGACATGGGGCTGACAAGAAATAAAATGTTTAATAATCCATGGCATTATTGGAAATCAGAAGTGATAACTGTATAAAAACTTGCTGATAACCTTTTATCTCAAAACTCCATTAATTAACAAATTGTTCTGGTAAGTGTATAAGTTTCAGGCATTTCTTAACCCATGAGCTATTTTTTTTTTTTTTTTTTTTTCAGAACCTTAGGGATATAGTAGAAAAGTAAGATTCACTAAGATTTTTTGACTGGACTCTGTTGCCTCTTACCCCAATTCAATACATGAGCACACTCACACCCATCCCCAGTCTCTCTCCCCATTTTTCATACTAATTAGGCGGCTTGGGAGTTAAATTTCTATTGAGGGCCACAGGAGATCTTCCAGCAAGAGATCTGTGTATGATAAAGAGATCTTATCTAGGAGCTCAATACTGTATTCAAGTTACTGTATTTCCTGAGACTAGAAGTCAGGAAATATTCTGAGGGTTGGTAATATTACAACTTGAATCAAAAGACAAACTTGGATCACTAAATTTTATTTTTCCTTTGGTTATATTCTTTATTTATTGAGCGACAATGACAAGGGCTCAATTGAATACACTGTCCAAAATAAGTGTCATATATGAGCCAACTAAAAAGAATTAGCTAGAAGATTTTGTAATGATTAGTCAATAATAATAACTAGGAAAACAATAATGGCAGTGATAACCTCAGAGCTGTAACCAAAAAGCAAGATACTTTACTGTTACAAGCAGTGTTTTCTTATTCATAATTGGACATTACAGAACGTTTTCCTCCTAAAGATTGCAGAATGATTTATGATTTAAGAATAATGCCAGGCATCATGCCAATTTTAATTTGAAGGGCAGAGGGAAGACAGAAAGAATACTTCAGAGATTACCTTGTTCTCTAAAGGCATTTCTGTCACTTTTGATTCTTTTTAAGGGAAACACCCCTGGATCTCTTCAGAAATCAAAACACAGACTAAAAATAGAACATTCTAAAAATGTGTGCCAGATGTATCATATCTAGGGCTTTTCTCACTCCAGGGTATTTGCCAACTCCCACTTGACACTTCCCAAATATTTTTAGCACTTCAAAGTCTCTTACTTATTGCTTGCACAGCTGGTAGCTAAAAATACTTAAACTGTATAATGCTACTTTGTAAGTCAGAGTTTGTTCTTCCAAGTGTCATTTATTCAGAATAAGTTTTCCTAATTAGAGCTCAGGTGGAAGCAAGAGAAACACATAGGGTCAAGGATACAAGCAGTTCTCTATACATGGCTCAGAGTGGAAGAGGGGAGGATAAGAGGTCCTGTTCTAAAGAGAAATAAAGTCAGGAGTGGATTATTTTAGGACAGACAATTGACTCTGTAAATCTAAAGGACAGTACCAAAAGTTAACAGTATTCTACAAGAAAGAGGAGGTTGATTTGACCAGCTTCTGGAAAACTGGTCAACAAAATGTTAAGTAGACCTGTCTGTAGCAGCCAGAGTAGACCAAGAAACTTGGAGATATACAAATGGGCAATGCCTCACTCTGATGAGGTTTGGTAGGAGATATTGGGGATAGAGTCATGGATAAACTGGGGTTCAGGGACAGAAAATGCAGGCTCCTAGAAGACTGGTCCACATATTAATTCAGTTATAAGAAGAATTAAGCATGTATGCCAAAAAACATAAATGCATGGTAATTTAAAGACAAGATAGGAATACAGTTTATATCATTGTAGGTGAGAAGATAATGAGGATATAATTGTGAAATAATTAAGGGTACAAAAGTTAGAGAAATAAGGGTGGCTGAAAGAGAAGTGTTGATCACTTAGGGAAGGGGCTAGAAACCAATTATTGGAAACTGTAACACCTAGATCAAAGAGAGAACAAGACAGAGAGACAGCAAGAGAGAAAGAAAAATTCTGCAGAATCAATGTCAATGAACTTGAGTCTTATGACAATACTTGTCTTAAGGACAGGGATAAGGCAATTTTCAGGCTGCCTATAAGATGAGTAATGTATGGGGTCTAGGATCCAAGCAGTTCTCTATACATGCTCAAATTACAACTCAGACTGAATGTGGTGTCTTAGGCCCTCAGTACGTGATGTTTTTCTTCATGTGTTTGAATGTATTAGATAAAAATGCCTCTCAGATCAAACTATAATATTGTTTGCTA
This sequence comes from Chlorocebus sabaeus, assembly GCF_047675955.1. Lineage (NCBI taxonomy): Eukaryota > Metazoa > Chordata > Mammalia > Primates > Cercopithecidae > Chlorocebus > Chlorocebus sabaeus. The sequence goes on from NC_132924.1 coordinate 63,976,214, forward strand.
TTTCAAGTGTTAGTAATTTGTGCTTTTACTAGAATGAGATTGTTTTTCTCAGAAATGTATCTGATTATCTGAAACACTTTTGAAAAACATATTTATATGTCTAATTTAATCAAAGTAATTAACAGCATTGTATTCTAAAATGCCACTCTTACAATGATTGCTTTCAATAGGGCCTTTTTGAAAGTCTCCTCTGTGACTTACCATATGCAACTTATAGATGCTAAAAAACATGTCTGTTAATTTTGGCACTGCTTTCATAGTCAAGGCACACTTGGGAATACAGGAACATTTCCAATATCATGAAGGACACTTCTTTTTGCTAAGCCCCCAAATTGTATGCACTGCTACTCACTTTTTAATTCTTTTGAGGAGCCCTGCACTTGTGCAACAAACTACAGAACAGCTTCCCCAGCTCCCCACCACTTGGCAGACATCTAAGTGTGGTCTATAATTTATTTTAAAATGAGAAAAAACATTTAGCAAAAAATAAAAAGTCTACACAATTGCTAGTTACTGTTATCTTACATTGGTTGTAAGGGTAATTCTGAAGCAGGACTTAGGAAAATCACGTAGCAACTGGCATCATGTATGTTCCTTTTTTTTTTTTTTTTTTTTTTTTTTTTTTTGAGACGGAGTCTCGCTGTGTCACCCAGGCTGGAGTGCAGTGGCGCGATCTCGGCTCACTGCAAGCTCCGCCTCCCGGGTTTACGCCATTCTCCTGCCTCAGCCTCCGAGTAGCTGGGACTACAGGCGCCCGCCACCACGCCTGTCTAGTTTTTTTTTTTTTTTGTATTTTTAGTAGAGACAGGGTTTCACCATGTTAGCCAGGATGGTCTCGATCCCCTGACCTCGTGATCCACCCGCCTCGGCCTCCCAAAGTGCTGGGATTACAGGCTTGAGCCACCGCGCCCGGCCATGTATGTTTCAATGTTGCCTACGGGGAAAGATGGATTAGAAAATGCTAGCTAAGGCCGGGCGCGGTGGCTCAAGCCTGTAATCCCAGCACTTTGGGAGGCCGAGACGGGCGGATCACGAGGTCAGGAGATCGAGACCATCCTGGCGAACACGGTGAAACCCCGTCTCTACTAAAAATACAAAAAACTAGCCGGGCGAGGTGGCGGGCGCCTGTAGTCCCAGCTACTCCGGAGGCTGAGGCAGGAGAATGGCGTAAACCCGGGAGGCGGAGCTTGCAGTGAGCTGAGATCCGGCCACTGCACTCCAGCCTGGGCGACAAAGCCAGACTCCGTCTCAAAAAAAAAAAAAAAAAAAAAAAAAAAAAAAAAAAAAAAAAGAAAATGCTAGCTAAGAAAACTGGGACACGACTTTACTCCCCTTCCACTTCCATGTGGGGCTTTGCATATCATGTGGACAGTTTCTTTTAATTAATTAATTTATGTTTTTACTTACTTATTTTGAGATGGAGTCTCCCAGCCTGTCACCCAGGCTGGAGTGCCGTGGCATGTAACCTCCTCCGTCTCCCAGGTTCAGGTAATTCACCCACTTCAGCCTCCTGAGTAGCTGGGACTACAGGCATGCACCACTACGCCTGGCAATTTTTTTTTTTTTTTTTTTTTTTTTTTTTTTTTTTTGTATTTTTTATAGACAAGGGGTTTCTCCAAGTTGACCAAGCTGCTCTCGAACTCCTGACCTCAAGTGATCTGCCTGCCTCAGTCTCTCAAAGTGCTGGGATTACAGGCATGAACCACCACACCCAGCCTCCTTCCATTTTAAATAAAAGAATAGAACAGAATTAAATATGTCGGCCTAGGATTTCCCAGATCTTTGTGACTAAAATAACAGAAGAATTCTACCTTTTTCCATAAGCTGTGCCTGCATTAAAAAGGTTTATCAGATGCTTCAGCTTAACATCCAGAATGCAGTAAAATGAATTCTAAATTGTCACATATTTCCATAGTCACAGTATTTCCATTCTGCTGCCTTCCTTGATGACTTGGTCTAGAACAAGATTTCTGTTTTACATTTTTGACCTAGAAAATCCATTTCTTTCTGGTACCTGACTCCAGTATATGGGCAGGTCTCCCAACATCCTGCCTAGATTTTCTTCTCCAAGCCTTCTACTTTACTCTCCTGCATAGGAAGCATGTCACAATTCTGAAGATCACCTAGCATCATAACTTTGGCACTTTATCTAATTTTAGACTTCCCTACTTTCAGAGCTTCCTCTTCTGCCATGCTTTCCTTTGCCTGCTAGATCAGAATCTTTGCCATTGACACTGGACTGTCTTTAGCTAACCAGCACCTTGCTTTCTATTCTCCATGTTCAATGACACACCTGCTCCTACAAAGTTGGCTGCTGCAGACTTTTTTCTCTTTTCTATTACCATTGGCTTTTAAGATCCTAGCATTCATCATATTCAAGCTATCAACAAGTTTTTCTTCTCCCAAGGCCTCTCTCCATGGCTCGCAGATGCCCACTTTCTCTTGTCCTCACATGGTCTTTCCACTGCACACACGCATCTTTAGCGTCCCTTTCTGTAAACCCAAATTTTCTCTTTTCATAAGAACACTAGTCAGGTTAAATTAGAAACCACCCTAATGGCCTCATGTTAATGTAGTCACCTATTTAGAGATCTTATCTTCAAAAGCGTTACTTTTTGAGATACTGGGGTTAGGGCTGTGGCATATGAATTTTGGAGGAACAAGATTCTGTCTACAACAGGTAGTTGTAGACAGCAGTCGCCTCGGCAGTGGCACAGGGCCTGAGGTTGGGATGTGTAAGTGTCAGAGTAAGTGATGTGTAAATGGTGATGGCCTCAGAGGACAGTGACTGGGGTACTTATGCTCAGCTCTAAGATCTAATTATTGCTAAAAACTTTATGATGTGAGACTAAGGACTAGTAAATAATGAAGAGTCCACCGATAGGTATTTGAGGATACTGAGTAGCGCCTACATTACTACAAACAAAGATTTGGAAAGGGAAATGCCCTAACCAAATGTACAGGTATAATACAGTGCTAGGCCAGAAGTTTTAATATAAGTTATTTGAGAGATTCCAGTGATTTTTAGATTTTTAAAAATTGGGATACCATCAATAAAAACAAAAACCAAATTATTCATCAAATCTAAATATGAATTTACTGTATACTAGGCAGAGTTTTAAATGTTGGGTGTAGGGGTGCACAAAGTGAACAAAATAGACATTCCTGTTGTCATGGAGATTGTATAACAGAAGTGATAGCACACAGGAGATACATAATATACAGTAATGAGAAATACTACTTTTATGAGTAAAAATAACACCGAATGAGGAGAGAGAGTTACAACAGTGTTATTTTAGTCTTGAATGAAATGAGTGAGTCATGTAAACTTCTTGTGGAAGAGCTTTCTCAGGTTGAGGACTTAATACAAAGGCTTGTCTTGTTTGACAGTTAGTCAGGAAATTAGATTGGCTAGAAGTAAACACAGCGGGTATAGAGGTAAAGGTATGATGTAGGAGAGGTAGCTAGTCCCCTACCACAAACGCTTACAGGGAAAAATACTTGTCACATATTTGAGATACATGATTAATGTCTCATAAAAGAACATCTATACATTGATAAGAAAAGTACAAACTAAAGTATAAGAACAGGAAAATCAGACACAGGGAAACCTAATATGTCAAAGAAAGCAAAAACACATGCTCAAGGTATCATGCAGACAAAGAATTGCAAATATAGATAATAATTAGATATGATAGTTTTTTTAACCAATCAGGTTAGTCAAAAAGAAAAAGGAAAATAAAACAAAATCATTAACAGCATTTAGAATGACAAGAACATACATAAATTGTAAATCTCACATATGACTGGTGGGGATATATATTACTACAGCCATTTATGAAGGTAATACAGTAATATTTTAAAAAAATATATACATCCTCTGACCCAGAAACTCCATTATTGGAACTCTACCCTGGAGAAAAAGGTGTACCAGTTGGAGATGTGTTTATTGAAGTATATTTATAGCAGCAAAGTCAAAACAAATCTACAAACAACACAAATTGGTATCACTAGAATGATCACACAAATTATATTACATCCAATTTATGAAATCCTATGTGGCTGCTTAAAATAATGTTTTAATTATTTCTATTGACCTGGAGGGATATCATGGTATCTTAAAAACAGAAAGCAAACTGATCTACTATGAACTTATTTTTGTAAAATAAACTTAAAGACACTTCTATTTCATATATGTCTATACATATTTCTACATTTATTAGCATAGAATAAGGTGTAGTAAGATATATATCAAGTTGATAATATCTATTACCTCAGGAAAAATGAGAAAGATGACAGAATTAATCATTATTACTTTTAACTAAAAGAAAAACATATTTGAGAGACATTTGCACTAAATCATATCCTTTCAGAGATTTAAGAAGACAAACATTGTCAACCATATTTTTGTCTCTACAGCATCATATAACTAGGTTGAACATTTCAATGAATGGTCCATTTTGAACAAATTGAATCAGTTACTTTGTCTTTGATAAACACAGCCTTAATTATATAAAAGTTTTAATTGGATGACAAACTTTATAGACTTATTTTCCATTTATGTAGAGAACAAAAAATTAGAAGACAATTGTCCAGAAGTGACCTAAATTTAATTTTTAAGTGAAACTCATCCAGAAGCAGATTTTAACATGGAGAATGACTTAATGGCATCTTGGTCCACTGAGGAAAAATCATTATCAGAGAGTTCTATGGCAGAGACCCCAGAAGCAACACTACAGAGTAGCTCTTATGTACAATCAAGTTCAATAAGGAACACTCACTCTTATTCATTTCCCTTTATGCTGGGAGTTAGCTCATGTCACACACCATGTCATACCAGAAAGCCTGCAACCATCTTATCTTTGCTTCCAGGTGCCAGTAATGAAATCCTAATATGCTATACCTCATAATTAAATAAGAATAGAAAATGAGGAGAGACAGGAAAAATATGGAATATATAGGGTTTCTCTATGAGTTATTTTGTCTTCAATAATTACTTAATTAGTAGAATTGGATGTGGTTTAAAATTACACAGTTTTATTTCCCTGAATGATATGCAAATATATTTTTCCAATTTTAGAGATGTAAGAGGAATAACTTGAATCTGTCTGATTTATTAAAAGACTATATATTGAAATCATTATCCTCAAAAAATGAAGTCATAATTGAAAAAAAACAGCCTAAATGCAGCATCTGATGTTGGCCTTTTTAATTAATCATTACTATTATGAAAATCAAAATTACATAATAGATTGATTGCTGTCACTTTGGTAAATAGCACATCATACATTCCTTACAGACTATGTGATATATTTATCTGTGAGGCTAATTAGAAAAAGTATATTAGCTGTAATTAGCTTTTAGCTTCAATTAAAACAAGTGCCATTTTGTATAAGGGTTGACAAGAATTAGCTTTGGTACATAAATATGCTTTAATACATAAATGTCTATACATATGAATTATAGCAACAACTTTCTTGGAATTTCATTAAAATAATTTTAAGAATGCAACAGTTTAGTAAAAATTAATCTAATTCATAAAAAGTAAAAATTCAAATGTAAACTTTAGTTCAATATATGAGTTCTGGTGACCACATAATAAAGTTAAAGGGACAGAGGATGTCTCTTAGTTGAAATCTCATAAAAAGGCATATTTTAAAATTATTACATCAAATTCAGAAATATGACAGTTTCCAGCACAACTGTTGATAACTTCTTCCAGTGGTAAAAGCTAATAGTGATAAAATGCATAACAAATGCACATCTCATACTTTACTTTGGATATTAACTTTAACGAAATATAGACAGTAACAGAATGGGACTGACAGGTTGAGAAAATTCTGAACCTGAAAATTCTAAACGGAATCAAATTCTGTTGATCCTGAAGTTGTGCCATAATCTTCAGTCATTTCTTTCTCCCTACCGACTGTTCCCAAAAAGTGCCATCTAAGCATGTATTCTGAAATAAAGTTAGAAGAATCAATTTTAAATAAAATCTCTTTTCTTTTACAATATTTTACATTTTCAAACTTTAAATTCTTCTTTACTCAGTGAGGGACAGTTAGTTATATATCAGCAGAAATTAATCCCAATCAATTTTTTAAATGTTGATACAATTAAGATAGAGATTTATCTTCAAATTACATCCTGTCATCTTGCTATACCATGTTTATTCCTAAACATGTAATTTGTCCCTGGGAAAGAAAGATTTTAGAAGCTAGTCTATGACCTATTTTTCTACCTGTTATTGGGGACACTAATGAGAATGAAAGAAAGCAGGTTAACCTAGTCTCACCCTCTAGTAAACATGCTAGTAACCATTCTCATGGGAAACAAATGAATTAAGATTCCTAATGCATATAAATGTTTTATTAGGTGGTCTATGGTTTAGGATTTCTGGATTTCTTCTACGAAACAAATCTAGGGTCTATAAATTTGTGGAATATGGTTCCCTATAAATGTCACATAAGCTATATAATTATTTGTGCATACAATAGAAATGTTTTATAATTTAAAATATTCCCTTCTGGGTGAGGTAACGCACACACTTCTCAGAGGAACCTCTTCCACTACTCTGGGCCAAAAATGTGAATTTAATGAAAGAAGGACGGACCTTGGGAGCTCCCTTTGGAGTCCTGGGTCCTCCTATTCACCTGTGTCTCTCAAGCGCTTGTATCTTTGAAATTATTAGTAAAACTCGATACTTCACCAACCAGTCTTTTTGTCTTAACTCACTCCTCTCCCTCCACCAACTTTGCATTCTCCCAACTGTCTCTCCTGCTTTACCCATCTACCAGTCTCGCGTTCTACTTTTTCACAATTCCACCATCCTTCCACCTCACATTCACCCTTCTCTGAAATAGCATAATTTTAAGATTATTGAGCTAAAAAGAATCTTGGAAATCATCTAAATTAGCACATTCATTTTATCAGCAAGGACACTGATTTTTAGAAAAGTTGCATGAGCTACAATCATGATATCTAGTTCAGATCTTTTCCACGATATCACAACTCTTGCTATCCACACCACTGACAATAAATTGATAATTTATTCTTTGTTGACATGGGTTATCATGCAAATACTTACATAACTCATGACTTTACATTATAAAGTCTCTGCAGATAGGGATGATATATAATTTTTAATTATTTTAATTATATATTTATATCGAAATGCTGAATAAATATATGCATGGATGAATTAATAACTGTATCTATAAAATTAGTTTTTTACTAATGTTCTATATATTTAAAATAATCAAAATCTCCTAGTGATTTACTTCAAATTTCAATTTTCTAGTATTTTCCATTCCAACCTCTTTCTCGTATGTGCCACTCCCCTTCCGCTAAGTAGATTCAGATTCAGTAGATTGGTAATGAAGCCTGGAAATCTTTTTTTAATATAATATGGGATGATGAACCAGGATATGGTAATGATAAACTAGGTTTAAAAGCAAATGAATTAAATGGCTCAATAAGTTGCTTTCTAAATCTAAATTTGAAATTTGTTTAATATATTATGAAAGAAATTATTCACAAATATAAGGGTTTATTCTACTTTACATGTATTCGTACAATGCATTTTACCCATAAGGCTATCCAGGTAAATTAGCATAAAATCACCAAGTAAGTGTTAGTAGTAATGTTGCTAGCAGTAATATGGTTTCTAATGTGATTTCAGTTATACAAAATTAATACTGTACTATAAGCCAGGAGTTAATTTCCTTTGAATAACAATACAATTATATAGATGATAATCTCTAAATTATCAGGCTATTATGAAGGAGAGTTCTGATTTGTGATAATTCTTTAAAATAGTTCTACATTTTAAAGTTTTGTTTTGTTTTGCTTTTTTAACCTTGTGCATCAAATTCCAGGACGTGGGGTGGTTGTATTTTAGTCATGAGAAGTAATGCTATCCTTTACTATACTTGAATTGCATTTAGCCAAAGTTCCTCTTTCTGTATCTGTCAAGCCTCCCTCCTAATACGCAGGCTCAGAGCTCTTGGATGTTTTCTCTTTTGAACTGCTTTGAAGGATAGACCTTCACCTCTGGTGGCTTCTGTACTTGACACATGTCTGAGTACAAATTCAACTACTTTTCTTCTCTACTGAACTGTGTAATGATTAGGATATAAGAGGTCATGACTGACATTTAGAATCAGGCCTGTCTCAGAACTTATGCTGTTAATCAGAATTACTATAGTAGGGAAATCTGTTATTTTTGCAGTTTAAGTAATGCTATGATAGCAATGTGCCTGGATCATAGATTCTGAGTCAGCCTAAGACAGTCCTACGTGACCACAGGAAACACTGTACTAAAACCACTTTAATCAATTTGCAAATTAGGAATCACAGAAATGAAAATATACTTGTTAGCCAAAATAACAAGTCAAAACATATCTCATTCTCCTGACATGTATAGGCTTAAAATAATTCTATTCTTTGTTTTAATGGAGTGTGCTTCCTCTAGAAGAGACCAAATGGATGTCAAAATGTCTTGCTTTAAAAAGACTGTCCCTCTCAATGTATAGGCTCCTTTATCATCATGCCTTTATTTGAGAATACAACATCCTTTTCTGGTTAACAATCGAACCTAACTTCTATTTTCTCATGAATCATTAAAACTTCTTTTCTTATTTATTGCAATGAATGAATCAGTTTCATATTATCCATCAATTCAATCACAAATATCTTAAGATGTGTTATTTTCACTACACTTCTTTGTAAGGATGGCTTAAGGCATCATCAATGGTTTACATGAATAAGCTTCAGCTCGATCCAAGACACCCCAAGCAGATAAGAAAGGCATCTAGAAATATAGTTTATAATGATGTCTCCTTGGTTATATTTAAACATATAGCTTTAATGTGAAATGTAACATATCCACACATAATAAAATACATGATTGAGGTTTGAAAACTGAGTAGTATAAACACTCCTTCCACAGAAAAAAAAATTAAGTAACTTGATTTTCGTGCCCCAAGTAAAATGAAAATTGTCCATCATCCCTTTTTCTTGTCTGTTGCCGATGAAGGACACATATTTCTTTGATGTGTTTCAATTGCTCCTCACTCTGTATGTAAGAAATATACTCACAGAATTTATCACAAACATATGTGTATATATCCAAGCTCACAGGGAAATGCTAAGTCATTTTATTATAGAATCAGGAAGAATCTATCATCCCCCTCACCCCCCAACCCCACTCTTGGGCCTTGGATACTGATGCCAGGGAATATTTAACTGAAATAAAAATTCATCTTTGTTTTCCAATATGTGTAAAACAAGTCTAAGTTGCATTCTGAAAACTGCTATATAACAGTCTAAAATTGTACCATTATTTACATTACTTTTGGCTATGTAGAAACATGAGAGACAACATACAATTCATTTTCCATTACAACATTTTAAACCTTATGTACAATTTTATTGTGATATAAACATTTTCTACAAATGTTTAAAATTAAAGTTAAATTCAAGTGAAACAAGACGCTCTCAACAGATAGAGCAATAATTCATGCAAAAAAATCATAAAATTTAATGTAACAGATGTCCCTTGAACCAGCCGGCAATGCTCCTGAATTCTGACTTGACAGTAAGAGATCTAAAGTTCCCTAGTTATAACTGAACCAAAAAATTACAAATACAATAGCGTATATAATTCAAGTAGTGCCAATAATTCTAATACAATAGACATCTTTAACAGCACATGCCAACGGATTATGTTTATTTGAAAGTATTTATTGAACCATGAGTACTAGAACTAAGGCTCACTGCTCACTAACTGCTTATCTAGTCCTTTTGGTACCACACTGGCACTGCTGCTAAAGGATAAGCTTGCTGAGTTTCAGATTCTCTAAATGATAAGAAACTCCATTATCTTTCCATGAGAGATTATTCTCTTTTATTATTCAAGTTTCATTACCAAGTTAGTTTTTCCTGATAATAATGCCCACACATTTATTATGTTATTTTTATTATTTCTGGATAAATTTCAAATCATTAATTTCCTTCCTTAAATAGTGCTTTCCTCTCTTTCAGATATGGACTAATTTTTAACTATCTTATTCATTTCCTGATCTATCTATGTATTCTGTGTAATTCTCATCTTTAAATCTTTTCTGGATTTCCTTCAATTTGCTCACATTTTTCTTCTTCTACTAAAATAGAATGGAAACGTCAGGGTTTATTGTCACTAGAATAATGTGGCAATGAACAACCCATCCCTCTTTTGTGTATTGTGACATCAAAATTTAGTCCTTCACTCTTACATTTAGCCTGGCAATCTTGATGTAATTTGCAAAATTCCCAGAAAAATGTCTTGTAATCACTATTTTACTCAGAAAATAGTTGAATGTTATGAGGGCCATATAATGGATGCCTCTCTATTCTGAGAATAGCATCTCAGGCCCCTGATTCCAAAGACACACTTAAAAGAGTAAGTTGTCGAGTCACTCTTATTTCCACTTGAGTCAATAGTACACCATACCAAAACATTGTACATGACTACAGAAGGTTCATGACAGAAATGTTCAACTGTATTTTCTGTAGAATCACCATATTCTTCATTAGTTTCAACATGTACAACTGTAGCCTTGACAAAAATCTTAACATTTTAACATGTTCCAACCACAACAATGACACTATGGCATTCAACATGGTTCAGACCATTTGAACACTATTTTTATTTGTATTTATTTATTTTTTTTTTTTGGAGACGGAGTCTTACCCTGTCCCACAGGCTGGAGTGCAATGGTGCTATCTCGGCTCACTCCACCCTCCACCTCCCAGGTTCTAGCAATTCTCCTTCCTCAGTCTTCCAAGTAGCTAGGATTACAGGCATCTACCACCACTTAGGCTAATTTTTGTATTATTAGTAGACATGGGGCTTCACCATGTTGGTCAGGCTGATCTCGAACTCCTGACTTCAGGTGACCCACCCACCTTGGCCTCCCAGAATGCTGGGATTACAGGCGTGAGCCACTGCGCCCAGCCCAATATTAATTTTTTTGAAACACATTATATTCCAGTTAATTTTGAAGCTTCTAGACTTGCATATTTCAACACATCATCTTTCATTAAAAACACTAAAGTATTATTAACACTCTTATGTATATACATAACCTTAAGACAAATGATATTCCTCTCAAAACCAATTTTCTTAAATTTCAGGTAGATATTGGGGATTTACAGTACAATACGTCATTGAAAATATAGAGTATTACATTTCATAATATGACATCCTAAAGTGTTACTATAAGACTCTATATTTCAATGCCATATGACAGAAATAAAAGGCACAGAAAAGTTTCATATAATCTAACTTGTATATATTAAATAACTATTCCTCTATATTTCTAAATAGCAAAATGAAATAATCAGCAACTCATGATATTTCCATCTTATTTTATACAGTCTAAGTCCTAATTGTCATCAATCATTAATTTTTTAATCAATCTAAGGCTTCTAAGATGCATGGAATCTGCTAAACCATTCACTAGCAGTACAACAGAGTGTGCAGTTATGGTCAGTTGGAATCTCAGGCATTGCTTTCATTACCAATACCACTATGCCAATTTTAATATACAAGAATCTCAGAAAATACCTTATAATCATAATTTTATTTAAAAAATAATTTTGTGTTGGTGAGAGTTAATAGTCATTATCCATTCATATTTCCTAGGTGAGTTTACATAAATCTGAGCTCTCCATATATTCATCCAATATTCAATACATCCCAACTATAAAGAAGGTGGGATCTAGTTCTATTCATTAATTTTGAAAATAAATAATGGAAAATGTAAATTCAATAGCCTTTCATATTCTTTCTCCTGAAGTCAAAGGGCCTTTGAAAACAACAGTGCTCAAGAATTTCTCACAAGAGCTTTCATTTTAAGTGATCAATATTTTTGTTAAGCCCACAGATACATTTTGTTTTCTTTACAGGAAAAATTTAAGGTGATTTATAATCATAAATGTATTCACTCAAAACATATATTATGGGAGCCATTTGAATTATTTTCATTAATATGAATTAACTAAACCTTTTGTAGTGGGGAACAAATTCCTTCACAACATGTTTAAATATATGATTTTAAATATATCATAGATATTGTTACACTCTCCTTATTTTTATGATAAAACTATAATGTCAGCAAATATCTATTTAATTTTTAGTAATGAAACTTAACATTAAATAAATAACTTTATTGCCATTCTTCCAATTCTTCCCTGTTTCCAATACAACACAACACTTAAATTTTTCCTGGAATATGTTTTCAGGATCATGTGGCTAAGTTCTGTCTATTGAAAATAATTTAGTGTCTATTAAACCACACTTAGAGTACAACTTCTACAAAATATTTTACATACATAGTCATTATGAAGCAAAAAATCTGTTTTTGAAAATTATTCATTAATACATACCTAATATAATTTCTTTCATTAATTTTCATCTATTTATAAAAGTATAGGCCATCTCAATCATTAAGTTCATCTATTTAATTTGTTCATAATGTGAAACTTATTTTTAAGTTTCTAGTTAAGTTGGAATAGAATCTATTGGGAATATCTTGTGAGACCATTTTATGAGTTAACCCCCAGATACTTTTAATATGTCACTGATTCTGTTTGTGAAAATATATACCTTTGGAATTTAGAATTCACAAGCCAACATTATTAATCAGGAAAGGCAAAATCTATTGGCAGGCAGTGTACAGTATAAGTACATGTTATCTGAAAAATGTTTTGTCAGAACATTTTACTTTTAAAATAAAAATCAGTAATAGAAGAAACTCTCATTAAAGATAAGCAATTATTTTCTCTTAAAATTTGATTAATATCAAAATGGTGCTCAGTTACCTAAAAATATACATATAATATTTCTAACACAACTCCTGTCAGATTAATAAATAAAAACTACTCATTAAAAAAGGGTAGGAAGAGATAATGTGCTATATTCTACTTAAGTTTTTTAAAAATAGATTTAGTTAAATCTAAACAGCTCAGAAATAAGGTTCCAAATTAGAAACACCTTAAATTTTAACTTAAAGGATTTTTATTATAACAAGATAATACTTTGTTCAACTAAATCTTTAGATTCATATTTTCTTCTTAACTTAAATTGCTTAATAAACTCAACAAGACTTATAAACCAAAATAATAAATATCCTTTCTACATTAAAATGAAATCTGTCAACAATGTCCTTTGAAATAATTAGCTCCTACATTTAATTTTCAGAATGTACTGTTTCCATTTTTTTGTTTATCAATTATTGTCAGGAGTTTTTATATAACTTAATTGTAAAACATAATTATTGAAACATACACCGTAATAGTGAATTGTGCAAGGAAACCAAAATTGAACATTTTCTGGCCATTATTTGAGAGCAGGATGCTACCATTTACTATGTTGGTGGTTCAGCAGGCAGAGGAGTTGCAAAATATGTGAGGGAATGATCAAGCACTGCTGGCTAGAGTCAAAAAAATTGGTATTCCAGCTTAAGTGTTGCTCATTTGTCCTCAGGAAAGAAACCCTCTTCAGGTCACGTGTTTTTCACTTTGTAACTAGAGGGAGAGTATTAGCAGGAGCAATTGTGAAAGAAAAAACAAATGAAGGAGCAGGAGAGAGCATGCCAAACATGGACCCTATGGCAACTTAAAAAAAGTCCTATAAAATCCTCTCTGTAAGCCATTTTAGATTACCCTTTACTGGACTACATTCAAGACAAATTTTTGCATGAGAAGATTCATTTCCATTCCCAAACTTCTTTTTCCTTTGTCAGTGTTCATTACCTGATGTGCTGAGTTTGAAGACAAACTGATATAAGGGAATTTGCAAAGAGATAGATAAACAGAGCATATGTCCACAAACCCACCTATTCTCTAGCAGCCTGGTAGGCACATTCAATAGGAAGCAGAAGGACTTTCTCTCAGAACCCAGACTTCAACTACAATCAATGCTTTTGGTTCAGTTTCCATTTTTGGAAAAGTCTACAAGTTTCCCATGGCAACTTTGCTCAGTCAGCTCTATTTACAGCCTGCCACTTTAGCAATACTTATAATGTCATTGCCTCTTAGCAATCCTCAGGCATTCACAAAAGTAAAGTTGGGCTTCTTGGAAAACAGATTTTCTTTTGCTATTTTTTGCTAGAAATAATTACCATTTTGACAGGTATCTAAATTATTTCATCAGCAAATACACTTGTGTCATGTAGAGGAAAGGACAACATACTGTTTAAGAGTACATATTACGCTTAAAAATACACCAGATTCTGGTGAGACATGGTGGCTCATGCCTGTAATCCCAGCACTTTGGGAGGCCAAGGCAGGCAGGTGGATCACTTGAGGTCAGGAGTTCCAGACCAGACTGGCCAAGATGTTGAAACCCCGTCTCTACTAAAAATACAAAAAAAAGAGAAAAAAAAAAAAAATTAGCTGATCCTGGTAGCAGGGACCTGTAATCCCAGCTGCTCCAGAGGCTGAAGCGGAAGAATAGCTTGAACCCAGGAGGCAGAGGTTTCAGTGAGCCGAGATTGCACCATTGCACTCCAGCTTGGGCAACAAAAGCAAAACTCTGTCTCCCAAAAAAAGCGTCGGACTCTAACCTCCTTGTGAATATAAAAGATACTGCTCGTTGTGCTATCTCCAGAGAAACTTGCAGAAGCAATGAATTTGAATTTAAGTAACAAAGTTTGCTAAATACACTACATCTGATTTCTCCATTAAAAGAGATATAATATGCTTAACTATTTCAATGATTTCATTAGCACATTACATTCCAGTCTTAACTGGTAGGAATCACACAGCAAAGTGAAAGTTAAATAAATGAGAACATATGCCATCAAGACATTAAGGTAATCCCACTAGATATCACTCTTTGCCAGTCTGTGAACCCACTTCTTTTGTGTAAATAAAGGAGTAATGCTGGCTTTGTTGACCAGGAAGCTACCTATGTTGACATTTTGAAAAACCTTATCTAATGTTTTGATAACATCAAAAACAATCTAAATGCAAAAGGTTGCTTCTGAAAGAAAGCATCTTGTAAATACTACTCTTTCCTTTTCTAGTTTTCTTTAGTTGTTCCATCTAACACTCTTATTAGAATTTTTGATTTATTTAATCAGTCACAAATCAATATTAATGTACACAGCATTTGGAATCTGATTCAAATACAATTTGCTTTTTAAAAACAAAGTAAAAAAATCACACTGTAAATATATGGAAAAATATTAAAATTTTGGTTCTCAATATAATTACAAACATATTGAGAAGATAAGTTTTTATGTGAAAATTTGACTAACAAAAATGAAGAGCCGAATTAGTACATTTGTTTTAAAAACTCACAAAGCTTCATGGAAAACATAAACTTTGGAGATAAATAAGCTTTGGCCTTTATCTCACTCTATACACAAAAATTTACCTAAGATGAACATAGACAAAATGTGAAATTCAAAACCATATAGCTTTCAGAAAAATGAGTATTTGTGAACTTAGCGTCAGCAATGACACTAACTATACAAGAAAGAAATCAATAAATTGTACTTTATCTAAATTAAAAAATGTTGCTTACCAACAAACAATGTTATGAAACCTAAGAATTTAAGAAAATGAATAGGCAAACCATAGATTAGAAAAAATATATTTCCCATACCTATCCGATGAAAGATTATATCCAGATTATATAATAAACTCCTAGCAGTCAATAATCCAAAGATAAACAACCCAATTAAAAATAGACTAAAGCCTTGTAGAGAAACTTTACAGAAGACTACCATGAGTAAGAAAGACTAGCAACAACAAGTGTTGATGACTATATGGAGCAAAAAGGACTCTCACATATTTCTGATGAGAGTGTAAAATAGTACAGTTACTTTGGAGGACTGTTTTTGTGGTTGCTTATACAATTAACACGCATCAACCATTTTCTCATTGGAAACATTAGAAAGCATTACAAATGTGTGAAAGGAAAATGGAGAAGTAAATTACTGTATATTTATAGGATAAGATACTACTTGGAAATACACAGGAAAAAATTAAAAATATAAGCATGAACTTTAAAAACATGTCACTTAAAACATACTAGATATACACATATAACATATATATAATGCAATGCCATAAATATAAATAACCAGAAAAATTAATTTTATAACAATAAAATTCAGAAAAGGGACATCAGCTAGAAAAGGGCACAAAAGAACTTTCTGGGTGACGAAAATGTTTGAATCTTGATCTGGATGTAGTTATATGGCTGTGTATAATTTATAAAACTCATAGAACTGAACACTTAAGACCTTTGTTTGATTTTGTATGTAAAGTATTCCTCAATTAAAAAAACAACAGAACAAAAAGCTTGCCTCAACAGAATAAATGATTAATTGCTGAGTGATCCAGAAAGAGATATCACTCTGTGCTGGTGGTGTAGCCTTACAATATATTAGGTGAAAAAAAGTTTAAAAAAACATGTAAATTATATAAAAATAATGTGGGTGTAAACATAAATACATAAGAATGATATAAATATACATAAATTACATAAATAAGACATAATAACTACCTATATAATGATATATACATTTGTACTGGGCTTTAAAGGACAGAATTTGAATGGTAGACTGTAGGCAAAAATATTTCTTTCAAAAGGCAAGAGAAGAAAGAAACATTCATACACTACAAAGTTTTTCATGTCATTAAAAACGTATCCTTTTATTGTTTATTAAGGTAAAGTCCTACTTAGGGTATGATTCTGAACCTTTCTGCAAATGTCCTTTCACACTTATGCAAATTCCTGTATTTTAGGCTCTTGTGCCCACTTTAACCTCTCTGCCTTCAAATAAACTCTTATCCTAGCATTGTTTCACTGTTCCTTTCTTTAATACCAAATCATTCAAAAGCTTCTTCAAGACCTGAATAAAAACCACAAATCACATTCTCTAAGTTTTCTCTGATTATTTGACCACCCTCTTACTTCCTGATACAAATGCCAGTTAACCTATTGCCTCAATTCTAAAGTTACTTCAATGATACAATTATTTATCACTCTTAAATTTGCAACTTTTTAGCTCTTATGGCACCACCATACTCTGGCATGCAGAAAGCCTTGCTGGAAGAATATTGTGAGTTTTACAACTACTGATAACATTACTAGATGTAGAGACATGGCCCTCATTTTGCAGAACATCTTCCCTTACGATTCTTCAATCACACTTGCATTGGATCTAGTCTCCATAAATATTGAACAGAAGGGATGATTATACAACAGTCTGCTTAAGGTAGAGAGCAGATGAAACATTCTCTCACCTAACTGTGGAGAAGGATCATGCAAAGATTCACAGCTTGAGTGTCTTAAATGGTAAAATAGATCCGAGAACAGTTTATCTACATTGAATGAGCATCTAGTATTTACCAGCCACTGAATGGGCCCTCTAGAGAATTAATTTTTCATGTTTTTAAGACATTATAGGATTATTTGATGTTAAAATATTTATTAAAATAAATACGACAGTTCATAGAATTAAGCAAATCAATTTTTTCTAATCTAATAGACATTCAGTTACCTTTCTTAGAGAATTATTAGAAATATGGCATTCCAAAGAAGTTTCTGCTTCACCTTGAAGCAACTTAAATTGGGAGATCTTTGCTTCAGACTCCCTGAAATACTGAAGACATTATTCAGTTTATCAGTGCTGACTGAAATCACTCTCAGAAACAGAGGACATTATTAGTGACCTAGTTTTTGTTTGGTATTTTTTGTTTTTTAATTCACAATGGTGAGACAAAAACCTGACGTGCAGGTTAAGCTTGCTGTGTTCTAAGGTAGCCTAAGGCTGTCACCACAGTCTGTCTATCTATGTATTCACTCTTTGCCCTGGTTATGTTTTTAAATCTAATGACACTTGCAATGAGCAAA
Source organism: Chlorocebus sabaeus (assembly GCF_047675955.1). Classification (NCBI taxonomy): domain Eukaryota; kingdom Metazoa; phylum Chordata; class Mammalia; order Primates; family Cercopithecidae; genus Chlorocebus; species Chlorocebus sabaeus. Next base: position 63,994,128 of record NC_132924.1, read on the forward strand.
AGTGTTCCCCTTCTTCTAAAACATCTTCTCTAAAGTCAAACGGGGGTGGGGGTGTTTGAAAGTATTACTTTTTATAATAGTTATAAGGTATCTCATGATAATATGTACATGTTTTATATTCTAAGTTAGAAATAACCAAATATGCATTCAAACCATTGTCTATATTGACAACAAGTGCATTAAAGCTGCATTAAAGAGGTAATTATTTACCGAAAGACAGCTAATAATAGAAATACGAAATATGTGGATAAAACTAAATTTGCTGTGGACATAAAGGTAATTAGGACGCTTATGCAGTCTTGCAATATCAACAAGTCAGGAAGTAAATAGCAATCAAGACAAATTGATAGCTAAGGACATAAATTTTAAAAAAAAACCCAACAACCTGTAAATGAAATTCAAGTGAAGGAACTAACTAGGCTGCATAACAAACATCAATCAAACTAAATTGATTGCTAGGGAATAAAAGCATTAACAAGGCAATCAAGAAAACTCCAAGTCTGTGCAACATAAAATCTCCTGAATTAGAGAAAGTTGAACAAGCAAATTGGTGAACAACTTGAGTTAATAACAAAATATGAGCTAACTCCAGCATTTGAATATTTACTAGGAAATGAAGTCTGCTCTGCAATTTTAGGAGAAGAAAAACAATGAGGAAGATTTTTTTAAAATCACCTATTTAAAGACCTACCCTGCCATCTTCTGCCTTTTCAGCACTTACTGAAGCAAAATGAAACACACTCTAGTAATACAGCTCTTTCATCCATATGCATTTCCATCAGATTGAAAAATAATTAGCAATTGGAATATAGGCACCTACAAGTGTCAAAGAAACAGTATTCTTCACCTTTGTTAATCTTCTCATGTAGATGAGGAAAAGTAGTTTTTCATGAGATGAACATGTTTTAAATTATAATCATCTTCCTAACGAAAAGCAAAAACTACAACTGAAGAACATACAGGGAGAGAATTTGGTTTGGGGTTCTGTAACTCTTCTGACAATGCCTGTATTTAATATGCACCAATATCTGCCATAGGCTTACTCGTCAATTAGGTTGAATAGTAATTTCTTAAAAATAAAGATTGATTTTTTCCATCTATCTTCAGTAAGTAGTAAGCTTTTTCAGGTCAGGATACTTGCCATAAAAATACTTGAATCTCTCACATCTGCAGTGGTATATATCTCAATAAATACTCCAGATAGCAACATAATTTTATACTTTATCTTGAACAATATAATCATTTCTTAGAAAAAATAAATTGAATTGTTCAAAGAGAAGCAAACTTGCATCTAATCAAACTTCAAGAGTGGCCAGTAGAAGACATGACAGATTACTTATTTCAAAGCTGGCATTCTCATGACATTATGCTACCTTGAATGAATGATAAATAAATCTTTAAAAATAGTCAGGTGACACTTGCAATGAGCAAAAATGTTCCCCTTCTTCTAAAACATCTTCTCTAAAGTCAAATGGGGGTGGGGTTGTTTGAAAGTATTACTAAGTCAGCATTAAAAGAAAAAGTAGTTCATTATTTTCTTAAAAACAAAACAAAACAAAACACTGGGAAGATTCTCTCAAGTTCTTGATATTCTTTGAAAATGATGCATGAATATGTAAATGAAGGTAGAAGTATTTTTTGTCAGTTTGAAACCCATTCTCAACATTTATTCATAATAAAATATGTGCTTGCCTGAGTTTAATTTTATTGTTTTAGTCATCTGTGAAAGAAAAGGTATGATATGTGTTACTTTTTCAGATTATATATACAGGTGTTAATTATTTTTCTGGGAATAACTATCATTCATTAAAAAAAAGGACCAAACGAGTAGAAAAACAACCAGAGTATAACACATTTACACATTATGTTTCAGTTACGAAAAAAAATCTTTAAAGCTATGATCTGTATAATGTATCTTAAAGATCTCAGAATAATATCACCAATCAAGCATCAAATTCAAATGTTTATAGAGATCAAGAATATAAGTTTCCTACTAGATTGTAATTACTTTATCATCTGAGACTACATGTCTAATATATCGTTTTTACCTTCCCAATCCCTCAGAGTGCATTTGGTAAATGCTATTGATTAACGGACTAACTAAGGAATCTCAGAAAGAATGCTTGTTCCCAAGCTTCTGATAACAAAGTTGTTTGTGCATGTAGACCCAGCCAGTTTAGTCAAATAGTCAATACAGTTTTAAAAAATTAAAGTTAAACCTGCTCTTTTACTAAACAACCTGATTTTTCTAACTGAATGAATTAAGTCAGTTAGCATGGATTTATTTAGTAGGTAATTAAAATTAATCTTTTTAGTAAATACAAGAGTTTGGTAGAAGACAACTGGAAGTTAAAATTCAAACACATGGAATTTGGTTCCATATTTTGTAAAAATGTGCGATAGGTAATGGTTTAGAACATGATGAAGCCATGCTCCCTCATTTTAAGTGCTGCCTCTAAACTTACAAAGTTAAAGGCCCCAAACTTTGGGCTACTTTGTCAGTCTGTGCTTCAGTTTCATCATCTACAAAATGGTCATTGTAATAGTACCTCACTCCTAAAATTATCATAAGGGATTAAATTAGTTCATGGCACATAGCAATGTTATATAGCAATGTTAGCTTCTGTTGTTCTTCTTAGTAGTAGCAGTAGCAGTCATGTATTTAATTATATAAAAACTAAATGACTTTTTAAAATCACACATCTACAAAATCAAGTCTACATAACAATCAGCTAACGAGATGATGACATAATCAAAGTTACATATTAATATTAACCCTGAATTTAAATGGGCTAAACACACCAGTTTAAAAACATAGAGTGAAAAACTGGATAAAAAGACAAGACTCAACACTGTGCTATCTTTGAGGGACCTATCTCACATATAACAACACCCACAGGCTTCTCTAAACTATTATTATGTCTAAAACTGCATTAAAGAGGCAATTATTTTTAAAAAGACAGCTAATAGTAGAAATATGAAATATGTTGGTAAAACCAAATTTGTATTGGACATGAAGGTAAATATCTATCACGCAAATGGAAAACAAAAAAGAACAGGAGTCACTATTCTCATATTAGATAAAACAGACTGTAAATCAGTAACAAGAAAGACAAAGCCATTACATAATGATAAAGGGTACAATTCAACAAGAAGACTTAATTATCCTAAATATAAATGAACTCAACATTGGAGCACTCAGATTTATAAAATGAATTCTTCTTGACCTATGAAAAGACCTAAACAGCCACACAATAATAGTGGGAAACTTCAACACGCCATTAACAGCATTATATACATTGTTGAGGCAGAAAACTAGCAAAGAAACTCTGGACTTAAACTCCACACCTGACCAATTAGAACTACTAGACATCTACAGAACACTCCACCGAACAACCAGAATATACATTATTTTCATCTGCACATGGAACATATTCTAAGATTCACCACATGCTTCGTAATAAACCAAATCTCAATAAATTCAACACAATATAATTCGTACCGAGCACACTCTCTGACCATAGTACAGAAATAGAAACCATAATCAAGAGAATCTCCCCAAACCACATAAACATATGGAAATTAAACACCTTGCTCCTGAATAACTCCTGGGTGAACATTACAATTAAGGCAAAAATTTAAAAATGCTTTGAAATAAATGAAAATAGGAACACAACTTACCAAAATCTCTGGGCAGCGCTAAAAGGGAATTTTTAGTGCTAACTGCCTTCATCATGAAGTTAGAAAGATCTCAAATTAACGACTGAACTTTGCACCTAAAGGAACTAGAAAAATAGAACAAACCATTCCCAGGGCTAAGAAATAACTAAAAGTGGAGAATAACTGAACAAAATTGAGATGCAAAAATTCATACCAAAGATCAATGAAATCAAGAGTTAGTTCTTCAAAAGAATAGAAATGGTTGACAGACTGCGAACTAGACTAACAAAGAAAAAAAAGATACGAATAATCAGAAATGATTACAATCAGAAATGGAAAATATTACATTACGAGCTATTCTACATAAATACAAAAGATCTTCAGACTACTACAAACAATTCTATGTGCAACAAATCAGAAAATCTAGAGAAAATGGATAAATTCCTGGAAACACAAAATCTCCCAGATTTAATCAGGAAGAAATTGAAACCCTGAATAGACCAATATTGAATTCTGAAATTGAATCAGTAATTTTTTTAAAAAAACCTACAACAACAACAACAAAAAAAGCCTCAACCCAAATGGATTAATAGCTGAATTCTACCAGATGTACCAAGAGGAACTGGTACCAGTTCTACTGGAATTAACCCAAATTGTCAGGGAGAAGGAGCTTATCCCTAACTCATTCTATGAAGCCAGCATCAGCCAATACCGAAATCTGGCAGAGAGACACACCAGAAAATGAAAACTTTAGGCCAACATCCCTGATGAATGTAGATACAAAAATACCTACCAAAAAACTACCAAACTGTCGCTGGGTGTGGTAGCTCTTGCCTGTAATCCCAGAGCTCTGGGAGGTCAAGGCAGAGAGATCACCTGATGTCAGCAGTTCAAGGCTAGCCTGGCCAACATGGTGAAACCCTATCTCTACTAAAAATACAAAAAATTAGCCAGGCATGGTGGCAGATGCCTGTAATCCCAGACATTTGGGAGGCTGAGGTTGCAGTGAGCTGAGATCGTGTCACTGTGCTCCAGCCTGGGTGACAGAGTGAGACTCCATCTTAAAAAAAAAAAAAAAAAAAAAAAAAACCCTAGTATACTGTATTCAACAGCACAACAAAAAGTTAATTTGCCACAATCAAGTAGGCTTTATCTCTGAGATGCAAGGTTGGTTCTACATATGCAAATAAATAACTGTGATTCAGCACATATACAGAATTAAAAGCAAAAACCATATGACTATCTCAACAGACACAGAAAAAGCTTTTGATAAAATCCAACATCCCTTCATGATTTTATCAGGCTAGGTGTCAAAGGAACATGACTCAAAATAACAAGAGCCATCTATGACAAATCGACAGCCAACATCATACTAAAGGGGCAAAAGTTGGAAACATTTCCCTTGATAATTGGAACAAGACAAGAATGCCCATTCTCACCACTCCTATTCAACATAGGACTGCAAGTCCTTGCCAGAGCAATAAGTTAACAGAAAGAAATAAAAGGCATCAAATAGGAAAAGAAGACATCAAACTATCTCTTTTCACCAATAAAATAATTCTTTATATGGAAAACCCTAAAAACTCCCAAAAGACTCCTAGAACTGATAGGCACCTTCTGTAATGTTTCAGGATACAAAATCAATGTATAAAAATCAGTAGCATTTGTATACTAATAATATCCAGGTTGAGAGTTAAATTAAGAACACAATCCCATTTATAATAGCAAAAAGTAAAATAAAATACTTTAAAATGCGGCTAACCAGAGATGAAATTCTCTACAAGGGGAACTACAAAAGACTGCTGAAATAAATCAGAGATGACACAAATAAATAAAAAATATTCCATGCTCACGGACTGGAAGAATCAATATAATTAAAATTGCCATAATGCCCAAAGCAATTTACAGATTCAACTGCATTTCTATCAAGCTATTAATGTAATTTTTCACATAATTAGAAAAAAAATATTTTAAAATTCATGTGGAACCAAAAAGGGCCTGAATAGCCAAAGCAATCCTAAGCAAAAGTATTATAACAAAGCTGGAAGCATCACACCCTCCAACTTCAAACAATGCTATAAGGCTACAAGAACCAAAACAGCATGATACTGTTACAAAAATGAACATACAGACCAGTGGAACAGAATATAAAACTCAGAAATAAGTCCACACACCTACTACTATCTGATCTTTGACAAGGTTGACAAAAATTAGCAATGGGGAAAGGACTCCCTATTGAATAAATGGTGTTGGGATACCTGACTAGCCAAATGCAGAAGAATGAAACTGGAGCCCTATCTTCTACCATATACAAAAATTAAGTCAAGATAGATTAAAGATTTAAATGTAAGACCTCAAACTATAAGAATCCTAGAAGAAAAGCTAAGAAATACCCTTCTTGACATCAGCCATGGCAAAGAATTTTTGGCTAAGCTAAGCTCCAAAAGCAATTGCAACAAAACCAAATATTGACAAGAGGGACCTAGTTAAGCTCTTTTTCTGAGATTCTGTACAACAAAATAAACTATCAGCAGAGTAAACAGAAAACCTATAGAATGGCAGAAAATATTCACAAACTATGCATCAATAAGGTCTAATATCCAGAGTCTATAAGGAGCTTAAATCAACAACCAAAAGACCAAATAACTCATTACAAAAGGGCAAAGGGCATGGACAGATACTTCTCAAAAGAAGACACGCAAGTGGCCAACAAACATGAAAAAATTGTCAACATCACTAATCATCAGGGAAATGCAAATCAAAATAACAATGAGATACCATCCCACACTACTCAGAATGGTTATTCATAAAAAGCCGAAAAATAACACATGCTGGTGAGGCTATGGAGAAAAGGGAATTATTTCACATTGTTGATAGGAATGTAAAGTAGTTCAGCCACTGTGGAAAGCAGTTTTGGGGAGTTCTCAAATAACTTACAATAGAACTACCATTCAACCCAGCAATCCCAGTGCTGGGTATATAGCCAAAGGAAAATAAATTGTTACACCAAAAAGGTACATGCATGTGCATGTTCATCACAGTTCTATTCACAATAACAAAGATACAGAATCAAGCTAGGTGCCCATCAGTGGTGGACTGGATAAAGAAAACGTGGCACAGATACACTATGGAAGAATACTATACAGCCATTAAAAAGAATGAAACCATGTCCTTTGCAACAACATGGATGGAACTGGAGGCCCTAATCCTAAGAGAGTTAATGCAGGAACAGAAAAGCAACTACCACATTTTCTCGATTGTAAGTGGGAGCAACACTGAGCACATGTGGACATAAAGATAGAATCAATAAACACTGGAGACTATTAGAGCGGGGAGGAAGGGAGAAGGGTGATGGGTTGAAAAACTATTGGGTACTATGCTTATTACTTGTTTGACAGGATCCATACCTTAAACCTCAGCATCATACAATATATCCATGTAACAAACCTGCACACGTACTCCCATATCTAAAACAAAAGTTGAAATTAAAAAAAATTACAACATAAATAAAATCACAAACTGGCATTTTACATTTGAAACAGAAAATCTGCATAGTTTTATTTGTGCTGAAAAATAGCAAATGCCATCTTGAAATTTACTGCCTTTGTTTATTTTTACTGAATCTCATAAATACATACATATCCATATTTTAAAATAATGTAGGCACAGTTTTATGCATTTAAATAAACTTTCATTCATAACATAGTTTATTCAAATATATTTACTTTCAGAATTGATTATATTTAAAGTAGAAAGAGTTAGGAAATTACATTTTCTCTTATAAACATAGATTTTAAAATCTAAGCTCCTGAAAAAAAAATTAATCATTCTCTCTTTAATGGACTCAACACATTAACTTTTGCTCAAAATAAAAATGCCACTTTTTAATGTGGAAAGAAAAAGTGCTATATACTCACTGATGCTCACTTACTCCTGTTCCTATAAAGTGAGTTTTGGGCATCCAGAATCAGTAGCCTCTGTTTCCCCAAATAAATTACCAATTTTTCTTTTATTGTGCTTAAATAATTTCATTATAAAGTGAGCAAATGTACTAGAATGAGAAATGGAAGGGTATTAATCCAAATGCTTTGGGAAGTCTCTATAGAGGCGAGCTGCTGAAAAACAGACGTGCATAAGACAACTATGAAATGTTTGGGGAAATAATAAAAACTTAGAATAATATCTTGAAATTAATTTTACTAGTCATTTATCCCACTCGAAAAAATCAAAATGAAAACTTATATACAATGTATGAGGGATGTGGCTTAGCCAAGAAAGTCTTTGCGAGTCCCCCAAACTCAAGAGAAAGTGTATCGGGTTTAGAGCTAAATCAAAAGAATGATGAATGCAGTTATATCTATGCAATTATGACTAAAGTTAGAATATCTAAGTTTTGCTTATGTCATTTTTTTTAACGATCCCCTGCTTTGAGTGGCTTAGATGACTGTGTTCTAATCACATTTTATAAGAGGTTTCCTCTAGAATTACAATAAGGACGTAGGTTCAAAATAAGTTATTTTAGGTTTTAGTAATATACCAAGCCAGCATTAATTGGGATACATGGACAAAGCTTATCAAAATAAAACATATCTCTAAGTGCTTATTATAATTATTCCAATACTACTAAATATTACATGTGAATTCAAATTCTAACTCTTTTCAGCTTAACTGAGTATATATTGTGAGGTCAATTTATTCAAGTCCCCTAGCTTCTAGCTTCATTTTCTAAAAATTTGTCTTTGGATCAAATCTAACCAAAACCAGTACCCTTTTCTCTCTCTCTCTCTCTCTCTCTCTCTCTATCTCACTCTCTCTTTTTTTCTCTCTCTCTCTTTCACTCTCTCGCTCTCTTTCTTTTTCTCTCTCTCTCTCTCTCTCTAACATAACCACTTTAAGATCACATGAATATCTGGATGGGTGATGGTAGAGAAAAATAATTATCAAGAGAATTGCAAACACCTTCTCTAGTTAAGCCCAAACCATGTATAAGGATAATGGAATGCAAATAGTAAAGTTGTTCTTACTATTTTGAATGTGTAAGCTTGGTTTTTGCTGACAATGGACATTTCACGGAATAAGAAACAAACACTCATCCTAAGATGTGTTGAATTTCATAGAAACATAATTTAAAAGTCCTTGAAAATTGTAAGTAATTAAATGAGATGAGAAGATGAATTTTTAATATACTGAAAGGAAAATCATTATTTTAAAGCCTTCAGTTTAGATACTTACATTTCAGGCAAGTAGAGTTAATGTCCTACCTGTTCACTTTTATTTTAGATTGAAATGCTAACTTTGAAAGAATATTGAAAATGGAAAACTGTTAAGTTCTAATTCTAATGAATTATATGGAAAATAGCTCACTCACAACACTTTTTTCCTGTTGAAGAAAAAAGCCCATTTTCACTGGGTTTATATCTTTTATGTACCAAAATTAGTCTGGATAATGGCTGAAAAAGCCACTAATAACTTGAAAAAGCAAATTAAAATAGAGTATATAAATGTTATATTGAAAATAGGAGGTCACAACTTCTAGAAGCATTAATCATTAAATTACTTTTTGAGCATTCTGTATGTAGTATGGCTATTTGAAATACAATATTTTACCTTTGTTTGCCTTGAACATAAGCAAAAATCAGAGCAATTCTATAGAATGTTTTTTCACGGGTCAATTCAATAACACAACTAATCTTCTTTGCGTTGTAATTTATTTCCATTAACTTAATAGGAAAGAAAGAAAAATATGATGGCCATCTAAAGTACAAAAGACATTGCATAAATACTTTTTATATCATTCTATCATAGGAATTAGTTTATATTTTAAATATTTGTTCAAATATCTGTCTAAACCCACATGGTAGTATACTGCATGCTCCTCAATAATAAAATGATTTTTTTCTCTTTTCCCAAACACTGATCACAGTGCCTGATACACACTAGATGCTTGACCAATGCTTTTGGAATGACCAAATTTAATTGAAATTTATTGTTGAAAATTTAATAGCTCAAAATGGAAAAATATTGTCTATTTGAAATAGCCCTTAATCTCAAACTATTTCTTAAGTTTCTGGCTTATGTAAATCTTTGGATATATTTTGTCCTACATACTTTTTTAAAGCAAGTAAAATCTAATAGGAATGCAATATCCATAGTTTTATTCATTTCCATTTAAATATGTTTTTAAGGTCTCTGAATAGTTCATCATGTGTAACGATTGCCAATTTTTAAAAATCCTAGAATCAAATAAAGCAATCTAAAGAAAAACGTGCACTGAACTAAAGATAAGAGAAGTGATCAAGTTACTTGAATATTCATTATTGTTGTATCATATCATGGATCATTTTGCACATGGCTTTGAGTTACTAAACATATTGGTTTTAATATCAGTAAAGGCCTCTGTTTATATTGAACTCTTAAAAATTTTGTCCTACGTGTATAAGTTTTTACTTTCATGGTGGTTGGGTGAAAATAATATTTTTAGCATAGGGATAATCCTTAGGTATTTAAGGGAAGCATAAAAATATCCTAATTCTTTCACTTATTTTTTCACCAAATATTTATGGAATTTCTACTGCATGTCAAGCCTTTTCTAGATGATACAGCATTGAACAAAACAGAGCTTTCTTAATGTTTACATTGCAGTAAGAGCAGACAGGAAAGTATTAAATACTGTTGAAAACAACAGTATTAAATACTGTTAAATATGTAATAAATACTGTTAAAAAATGAAACAAAGGAGTTTTTTATTTTATTTTATGTTACTTGTTCAGCAAAGGCTTCACTGAGTTAAGACAGGAAAGAGATGAGAAATTTGGCTATGGAGATAGATGAGGGAAGTGATTTCAGAGAGATAAGAGAGTAGGAGGCAGAAGCGGACCTGGTTTGTTCTGAGAACTCTGGGGAAACCAGAATGGCAGAAGCAGAATGAAGGAAAGAGTTGAGATGGAAAATTACCTCAAAGAGACAACAGAGGTCAGACTAAGCAGGCCTGGCAAAATATTATAAGAATGTGCTCTTTTACTCCCAGAGAGCTAGGAAGCAACTGAGGAGAAGTGACATAACTGGACACATTTTTAAAGGATCACTCTGCTTCCCTATTAATAGACTATAGTAGGAAAGCTTCCCCATGAATAGACTATAGTAGGACAAACAGCAGAGAAAGAGAGTTCAAACACTGTAGCTGTTAGCACTTTGAATGGAATGTTTTTTCTTTATTTTATCACATGTAATTTTTTGTCATATACAATGTGCCTTGTCCTGTGAAATATTCCTATATCAAAATCCTTTGTGATGCAATATAATATTTGTACCCTTTGATTTTTAGGATTTAGATTATATATTTAACAGCATGGTGTATTTATTTTTATAGATTAATTGCACTCCATTAAATTGTCTCAAAGACATACTACCTGCAATACCCACCAATTTTCTCTATTCTGCATCCTTTTCTTCTCTTAATCATATCTTCTCCCAAAAGTACTCAACCTTCTTATGTTCTTGCTACTTTGCTTTAGAGCTTGGCTCTCACAAAGTTATTTGATACATTTCTTAAACCTGAAGAGTGAGTGCTGTGACTCAACAAACCTCTCTGAAGAACATTTCTTATTTTATTTAAATCAGAGACAAAGTCCATTTGTGACATAAGAAAAAGCATATGCAGTTTCAACAGGCAGAAGGGAATGGGCGTTTTGACTGAATGGAGGAAACATGAGGATATAGCCTTATGAAGGAATATATCTTTTTCTAAATCTTAAAAAAAAAAAATCTTTTTTCTTAGCAATCCCATACATCATTGTCTTCTCTGTGCACATATCCTCATAGTTACATGGTATTAAGTTGAACAGAAGGAAAATGGCTCTGTCCTTACAGTCAGGAGAATAGATGCTATGGTGTAACAGGCATTTTTCTTCTTTTTTTCTTTTTTTTCTTGAGTGTCTCACTCTGTCACCCAGACTGGAATGCGGTGGCATGATCTTGGCTCACTGCGACCTCTGCCTCCTGGGTTCAAGTGATTCTCCTGCTTCAGTCTCCTGAGTAGCTGGGATTACAGGTACGTGCCACCATGCCCGGCTAATTTTTGTATTTTTAGTAGAGACGGGGTTTCACCATGTTGGTCAGGCTGGTCTTGAACCCCTGACCTTGTGATCTGCCCTCCTTGGCCTCCCAAAGTGCTGGGATTACAGGTATAAGCCACCGCACCTGGCCGCATTTTTCAAGACATTATAAAATTATGTGATTGCCAAGTGGCATGTTTTCTGATAGTAAAGTTTACTCAATGCTTCAAAGCAATAACAAATCTGTACAGCTCAGAAGGGGAAGGGTTAAATTGTTAACTACTAATAACTAAGAGAAAATGTACTCTGTCTGCTCTTATTTAGTTTCAAATTTTAATAGCATTCTAACCTGCCTCCAAAAAAAAATGTTTTACAGGAATAAAAATAAGTCATTAGAAGCAAGCACCTGATTGAGTCAACTACAGAGGACCCATTTTATCAAAATAATATTTCATTAAGGCACTCCATTGTCCACATATACCTGAGTAGTTTCCATCATCAGATTATACAAGTGGTAACTTATGAGTCCATTCCAACATGTCAACAAAGGTCCAGTAAAACTCTCTGAAGAGAAGGAGAGACTCACGTTTCTGAGAGCCTGGCATGCCAGGTGATTTACATGTGCACAGAATCCCTGCATCAAAGCAACAAGCTGAATATTTTTAACCTCCCTTTACATATGAGATGACTGCAATTCAAATCTGATTAACACTTAAAGTTGCACAGCTATGTATTCAGCTCTCTCATTTAATGCCTGGACACTTTCCTCTGCACTTCAAGGAGAGTCAGTTTGCAGAAGAGCTTCTAGAATCCCATAGACAGTTCAAGTAGACTTTGTCCAAATACTCTGAATTTTTAGGTGAAATGTCCCTCTTTGTTTTCTGGCTTCTATCTCTCAGCTTCATTTTCTTTTTATCTTCCCCTAGTTCCCTCTACACTTCCCATGGCTTTTTCTTTTTCTTCCTTATACGAAGTTCTCTTTTCCTTTTTGCTTTCTCTTGAACCACTTTCTTCTGGCATCTTCTACAGGTAAGAGGGACTTTGAGTAAGATAATCTAGGTTTAAGTGTGTAAAGTGTGTGACTGCCTTTTAACTGTGTTAACGTGCTCAGCTAATGAGAGAAAACGTTACAAAGAGCCAGAGATACTAGTAAAAGCCCATAGGACCCAGAAGACTTTTTCTAATTTTTGTTCTTTCTATTCCCTCCACTTATTCATAATCTTTACCTTCTCTATCTTCTCCAGGAACTACTCTGCCTTAGAGATTTCTTTCATCTTTGTTTTTAAGAAAAATTTTTAAATTATTTATGACTAAGATACCTACTGATTCTTCAGGTTGATGTGCGTATTAGTCATAATTTACTAATTTCTAAATGTTGTAAAAGAGTCATTAGAAGTAAATGCCTATGAAAGGGGAAAAATTATTAAATTTCATTTGTTCATTTATTTATTTCATTTATTTATTTATTTATTTATTTATTTTTGGAACAGGGTCTCACCCTGTCACCCAGGATACAGTGCAGTGGTTCAGTCACAGTCACTGCAGCCCTAACCTCTCAGGCTCAAGTGATCATATCCCAGCATCTCAAGTAGCTGGGACTCATCAAATTTCTTGATGGTGAAGAATTTTTATCTGTTGACCAGCAAGTGAGCTCAGTTATTAGACTACATATGTGATAAATTTGACTATGTCTCTCTTACATAAAATCAAGTCGGAAAGATTGAAACATGTATTTACAATCAACCAAGTTTTACCACAATAAATGATTGAATAATAAAATTAATTTTGAGAATGAGTAACACAAGTATTAATTTTTTAATTGAATATATGGGCACTCACATAGTCTTAGCTGAAACACAGAAACATAATTAACAGAATATACAGGCCCAATATCATTTAATTATTTTTAATTTACTCGTCATTAAATGAACATATTATAAAAGGAAGAAACAATTGCATTCTAGTCAGTTTCTTAAACCACTGACTGGCAAGGTGCAATATTTTTCATTATAAAGTCTGTGCTGGTTTTTTTTAAACTACAGTCGATCACCTACTAGTTACAAAATCAATTTACTGGCTCATGACATGTATTTTAAATTATTTAAATGGCATATTTCTAGACGGTAGTTAAATAATTTTATATTAAGCTTGGCTTGATTTATTATATATATGTTAAATATTATTTGAAAGTTGTTTTAGATAGACCATATATTTTACATAGGTATATGTATAACTTGCAATATAAAATGTATTCTTACTGGGAACTTCAGATAAAATATTGAACAGTTCCATACATTATATACTAAATGTGTAATAAACTTTATATAATTTTTTATAGAATTATGTTCAATGATTCTTCATCACTTGTCACAAAATCACCAAATGATGGATAGTACTAAATTTTGATGTGAAAGAGTAAGGGAATTAAAAAAGGATTGAAATATGTTGTTAAGCTAATATGTGTAAGAATGTGAGTGATAGCAGGTTCTCTGTGGTCATGCATGTTAACTAGTACATTCTTTATGAGTTTTATTAGGGGAAATAAGTTGAACTAAACCAATAAAATGAGACATGCTTCAGAGGTTTGTGTTTGTAAGAAAGGGTGAGAGAGAGTGGAGTTTGGGAGGTGCTCTGGACAGGACAATATTTAGGATCCTATAGGGAAGGGCTGCATTGAGCCTTGAGTCTCTGCACTGCCTGGCCTATCATTTCTTCTGCAACATGGTACTGACCATCATAAACAAACCAGGTGCTCACAGATCCACATGGATTGCACTGTCCTACTTGTCCAGACTCCTGTGTCATGAAATCCCTGGGCTGAGAGAGAGTTCATTCTCTAGGTGGTTTCTGTCTGCTGGTTTGTGTTGCTAGTGACAATAGCCACAATCTGTCACTCTCCCTGCTTCCTGCTGCTCCCTGAGACCCATCCAGCCTTCCCAGAAGGTGTGATATGGAGAGATAAATACTTTTTTTCTATGTCAGATAAGCTTCTCCACGTCCCTCTTATAGTGCCACTAAGAGCACTGATTTTTGTCTACCTGTTCATCTCCAAGAATATTAATGTATTCTTGCATGTTTTGATTCAACAAACATTTTTGAAAGCCTAAAATGTCCAAGCCATGTAAAAAGTGCTAGGAAGAGAAAGATGCAGTCACAATTCTAACATGAAATGTTAACTATATGATAGTGATCTAACAACTCTACTTGGAACATTAAAAGATAACTTCACTGAAGTAAGGGGCATAGGGGGAAGGGCCAGGAGTTTAAAATATATGAGCAGAATTTGGACCAACGTGATCAGAAGAGGTAAGAAGCAGACGCACAGAAGATGCTCACACTATTGGTTCCATTCTCTATTTGAACTGACCAAACACCATCATGTTTGAACTGACTAAATACCATCATGCTTTTCACAGGTATGCTCTTTTTTTTTTGCTAGCCATTTACCTCAAATAAGGTTGACACATCCAAACTACATATTCCCCACATTCATATTTGCATTTTGATTTGATGTTCTGTTATCTGCATTTTTATTTGCCATGACTTGAGTTCAGATTTGATTATCCACCATTTGACTTATCCAGTCAGGTCTTTACTTCTGGTTTACTTCTCATCGTTGCCAGCCATTTGGCCACTTTTTCTTTTCTGTCTTTAAACACAAAGGTGAGCAAGAAAGTCTAGATAGAGAAACTGTAAAATGTTATTTCTAATTATATAATTTCCTATTTGTTCCTCAGTTAAAAATTCTAGTGGAGAAGGAATTACTACAAGCGTAAAGTTGAAATGGAGTTTGGTCTAATTTGAGTTTATCCCTTGAAAATAATTTGGTTTTTTTTTTGTTTTTTTGTTTTTTTTTGAGACAGAGTCTTCCTCTGTCGCCCAGGCTGGAGTGCAGTGATCTTGACTAAGTGCAAGCTCCGCCTCCTGGGTTCACGCCATTCTCCTTCCTCAGCCTCCAGAGTAGCTGGTACTACAGGCGCCCACCACCATGCTTGGCTAATTTTTTGTATTTTTAGTAGAGAAGGGGTTTCATCATGTTGGTCAGGCTGGTCTCGAACTCCTGACCTCGTGATCTGCCCACCTTGACCTCCCAAAGTGCTGGGATTACAGGCATGAGCCACTGTGCCCAGTCGAAAATAATTTCTTATCTGATTCCTGTGGGCAATGAAAATATTAATACATATATTTTTCTGTTGATTGCCTCAACTAAGCCTACTCAACATGACTTTAACAATCTTTCTTATTGAAGTCACTAATATTCAAATAGCTTATATTTTATAGGAAAACAAAATTTTCTGAGATCATTAGAGTTTATAATGAGATGTTAGTGTTTCATAAGACAGACAAAACTAAGTCAGTGCCATATTTACTCTGAAGATATGTTTACTTTGACTTATTGTCAGTGAATTAACTTGAATTAATTGCTTTCTCATTGAAGAATATAACAAGTTATTTTAAAATCTGTATATTTTTAATTGGGTGAATAAAAAACTCAGTAAGGAAGGCACCTTGGGTTATTTTCTATAAGACTTTTTATAGTATAGTAAGTCTACTCAGGATGCATCTTTGTTCATTCACAATCTTATTGCTGTATCATGTGAATTTACAAAATTTTAAATCTTTATACATAAAGTATGCCCGTCAATCTTGTTCTAAAATAAGTATTTTAAATACATATCTTTTTTGTAATATCAAAAGAAATTGTAACTCCCAACCTGCAATGTTAAACATAGCCTTAGAACATGTTTACTGTTTCATTGTACTATTCATAAAATTTGAATTTTTAGAAACACCCATTCACAATACCTTTTGTCAAGTAAAACTCAGTGTTTCATCCTGAATGCATTTTAATCTACATATGAAATCCACGTTAATTATATCTCATAAAATATGTAAACTAGCAATGTAGAAAGAAAGGACTTGCCTTCTTTTCCTTCTTAAAAGTAGATTTTTACTACTATATACATACTTTGGACAAAATAGATTTTATGTACATAGGAGGAGATATGGGTATCAAAGGATGGTGGTACTGGGAGCTAATAGTAGAAAGTTAGGTTGTAACCCCTTTCTAGAGGACCTTGTCTTGAATTGATTGAAATAAGTTGAAATTGATCTCAGAAGTAATGAGAAGTAAAAAAGGGCTTTTAAACAAAAAAGCAAATAATCCATTATGTTTGTTTTGAGAACTGTTAAAGTAGTGGGTAGACAAAAACAGGAGAGTCTGGAGGCAAGATGATTGGCTAGGAGCTGAGGCAATTCTTAAGTGAGAGGTGATGCAGGCTTGAATGAAGACTATGACAGTGAAGATAGAGATTAGAGCTGGATGATATAGTGACAAGGTGAAACAGAATGTCTAATAAGGCTCAGTTTTAGAAACCTTGTCACCTATTTATTGTCCATATTTGGAAATGCATGTAACCTTAGAGCAGCTTTTTCTTATGGAATTTTGTATAAGGTGACTAGGTAACCACTGTCCCTAGAAAGTTTTGATAGGATCATTTATTTGGTTTATTTTAGCTGCTCTTCTCGAATACCTCTTGGTGTGCATAAGAAGTACAAGAAAAAAATTGTTGAAGATATCATATATAAAGAAGGCAGAATTTCTCTGAATACAACCTCTTGAACATTTTAGGAATGAAGTGTTGATCTATTTTACACTGATCAAATATCAGAAGCTCTGGCACTGTGGACCAGAATGGAATCTAAAGAAAGGAAAGGGCTCTAAAATGGAACTCACCAAAAATTGGGGGTGGGGATGTGTACTTGCACTGTTTACTTAGACTGAGAACTGGAACTTAAGGGTTGGCTCTAGATGGCTCTAGAAGAGACAAGGGTTAAGACTGTGACCATTCAGGACCCAGCACACTGTCCTCTGTGTGCGGTTCTAGGAAACAATGGCTGATCATGATGATGTGAACCAGTGAAGCTATCACCCTGGAGCAGGAGCCCAGAGGCATGTGTGACCTGTGTTGGGACTAGACCAGCACTAGCATCACTGCAGAGCAAACAAGCACTTAGGCCTCTCTTCAGCACCAACATTGAGGGCAGTGAAGCATCTAGCTTTTGGAAGCAAAAGTAAATTGAATCCTCTTGAAGAAAATTACCTTCCACCATATCAAGGAGAAGGTAAGATCTGAAGAC
Organism: Chlorocebus sabaeus; assembly: GCF_047675955.1. Lineage (NCBI taxonomy): Eukaryota > Metazoa > Chordata > Mammalia > Primates > Cercopithecidae > Chlorocebus > Chlorocebus sabaeus. Next base: position 64,011,983 of record NC_132924.1, read on the forward strand.
AGAGATGTTGGAAATACTGTTAATAACAGTGGAAGGGTCCTCTAGACTGTGGGAGAGAAAAGCAGGGGAGATGTGTGACCATATAAATGATACATGATAACTATATTTGGATTCCAAGTGAAGAATTTTACATGTGAACAATTAGATTTCCAGCGTGTATGTGCAGCAGAGGGGGGAGTCATGGATAACAAAGTAACTAGTAGGAGGTTGGAAAAGAAGATGAGATGCAGAGAATGTAAGATGATGCAGCCATAAGAATGGAGAAATAATATAGAAAGGAGGTAGGGTAGCTTGAGAGTTTGGATAATAAATTCAACTTTGGACATTTCTGATTTAAAAGACCTTCAGGCTATTTCAGTAGATATAAAGGTATGCTGCTAAATACTTAGATTATTTTGACAACAACTCAGGTTGAGTACTGTTATTTACCCATTTTGTTCATGAATCTGAGGCCAAAAAAAAAAAAAAAAAAAATGTACTATTCTTCCCCCAAGGTGTTAAATAACTTACCAGCAAGTGGTAAAGTAGGATTCCAATAGAGACAGCTTAACTCTAGGACCACTGCACTAATCTGGCAGTAATAGAGCTGAAAGGGTATAGGCTTCAGAGGAAGAGAGACTTTGATTTAAATCTCAGCTTTGTCACTCACCAGAGAAGAGAAGCTGAATACAAATATGTTCCTTAATTTAGCTGAGACTCTAATTCTTTATCTGTAAATTTAGGAATCCAAGTTCCAATCTATAGAGTTCTGGTGAGGTTTCATGACATAATGTATTAGTCTTCTATTGTAGTGTAACAAATTACCACAGTTAGTGGTATGAAACAGCACATATTTAGTCCCCTACATTTCTGGAATTCAGAAGTCCAAACTTAAGGTGTCAGCAAGACTGTGTTCCTTCTGGTGACTTTAGGAGAGAATTTGTTACCTTGTCTTTTCCAGTCTGTAGAAGCCACACACATGCCTGCATTTGAGCCCCTTCCATGGTCCTTAAGACGCATGACTTCAACCTCTGGTTCCACTGTGACATCTTTTGCTGACTCCCATTCCTTCTGCATCCCTCTTATAAGAACCCACATGATTATTTGGGCCTATTTAGATAACCCAGGATGATCTCCCCATTTTAAGATCCTTAACTTAATCCTCTCTGCAAAGTTCCTTATGCTACATAAGGTAACACATGCACAGGTTCTGGGGTTAATGCATAGATATCTTTAGTGGTGGCATTAGTCAGTCTATCACAGTTTATGTAAAGTAAGAGTAAAATATCAACAACAGGCAATAAGTTTATTGAACATCTCTCTTGACTATCAATTATCCATGCACAGCCTTTGAGAAGAATTGGAAAGCAGTCAACTTGTGATTAACTCATAATAGGCATGAATTATAGCTATTATTATCACTATGAGCATTATTCACTTTTATGAGAAAAATTAATATGCATAATTCTCGGAGCATACCCTTTCAAATGCCCTGCCAAATAAATTTCTCACTTCTGAAAGACAACCTATCTTTCCTCTTACAAAGGCACTGGGCACAACACATAATTGTAATGTCACATTCCATCTTCAATTCCCCATCAATTATAGCTCTAGCATTCCAATTATTTCTTTGGCCAAATGATTAAGCATTACCTCCCAGAGAAACCTCTCTGATAAACTTATCTCTTAGAATTTCTTCCATTTCTGTATCACGTATTCTTTAAGCAATTGTTACTTTATAAATAATTGGGATATCAACATACAAAATTATACATGAAGTATAGATGAATGTAAAAATAAAAAATAAAAATGTAAACATCACCCACTTTATGAAATATTGCTAACCTTTTTGAAGGCTCCATGTGCCTTATTCCTTTCCCTCCTCTGCCAAAAGTAATCAATATCCCGAATTTTAGTTTCATTATTTTTCTTATTTTCTATGCAAATGAGCTTTCCATTTTAGAATAGTTTACATTCGCAAAACAATTCCAGAGGCAGTACAGAGAGTTCCTTTGTACTTCTCACTCATTTTTCCATGTTCCTGGCATCTTATATTAGTATGATATATTTGACACAGCTAATGAATCCATCTTGACAAATTACTATGAACTAAACTCTATGCTTCCTTTGCATTTCTTCAGAAGTTTTTCACATGGTTACACTAGGGTAGTGAATTTTGGAGACATAAACCACAGATAATCATTCTCAGCACATCATATTAAAGGTACATGTTATCAACATGACTTATCACTAACCACCTGCCTAAGGTAGTGCTTGTCAGGTTTCTCTACCATACAATTACTATCTCTCCCCTAGCTCATTACTCTACTCTTTGAAATTAAATCACAATGTGTAGTCTGCACATAAGCAGTAAGGAGTTATAATCCAATGTCTTGATGGAACAGTGTCTACATAATTTATTTGGCGTTCTTGTGCATGAAAACTTGTCTATTTCCCCCATCTGTTTAATTATTAAATAATGTATTTATATAAGTACAAACTCATAGATATTTATTTTACACTTTTGGTTATAATCCAATATGGTTCATTCTGTTGCACAACTTGTTCCAGCTTTGACTACTGGGAGCTCTTTCGGTTGTCTTCTGTGTCCTTTTGACAAACCTTCACAGTTTTCTTTACCGAGCACATCCTTACTTTCTGGTATCACAAGACAAGACAGGACAGCCTCATCTTGTATACTCTGCCCTGGTCCCATAACAATGCATTTCTCGAAGGAGCACTGGTTTCTTTTATTGGAGAATGGTATTAGAAACCAGATCTTGGTGCTGGATGTGCTCATTGCTAATGAGGTATCATTGCTTCTAGGCCTTCTGAAGGGACAGCGCTAGGAAATACATGCATGAACACTAATTCACATGTATACCAGCACATATCTACAAATATTGCTAGTTATATCTGTCAGTATCTAATTAAGCTAAACATGAAGTCATACTGATGCATCCAACTCTAATCCAGTATGACAAGGTGTATTCTAGCCTTCCTCCTTGCTTATTTGTAACTCCCCACTTCAACAGTGAGAAGCTTGGCTTCTACCATCTGCCATCCATTTACTTATTTGTTCCATTTCCATGTATAAGTATAGTGATTTCATAATTGTTAAATTTCTAATGTGAGAACCAACTTTGTCAACTAGAACATAGTAGTTATATATACTTTATTTTGGCTTTACTCTCAACAATCTCTATTCATTTCCAAAATTACTTAGGTCAGTTTAAAAAGAAAAGCAAAACAAAATAAAAAATTTATACCACCTTCAGTGAGATTGTTGTATACATTTTAACAGATTTTTTGTCATTTGGCACTTTATTAGATGTACCCTGACTACTTAATTTTAATTGTATACCTTAAAGTTCACTGTTTGTGTTATACAGTTCTAGAAGTTTTTAAAAATGCATAGGGTCACGTATCCACCAGTTCAATAATATACAGGATAGTTTAACCTAAAATATCCACAGTGTTTCATATATTTATAACCATATATTTATATCCCCTCCCCAAACCTCTGATCTATTTTTATCTTCATAATTTTATCTTTTCTAGAATGTTATATTATCAAAACAATGCAGTATATATCCTATTTAGACTGGCTTCTTTCACATAGCAATATGCATTTAAGTTTCCTCCATGTCTTTTTGAGGCTTGATAGCTCATTTCTTTTTTATCATTGAATAGTATTTTGTTATATGGATTTACCAAAGTTTGTTTATCCATTTACGTAATGAAGGATATCTTGGTTGCCTCCATTCTTTGATAAATAAAATGTTATCTGATGTTTTTTCTTAGGATTTTCAAACTAAAATACGCCATTAATAGCATATGATTGTGCCAGGTGTGGTGGCTCACATCTGTAATCACAGCACTTTGGGAGTCTGAGGTGGGTAGATCACTTAAAGTCAGGAGTTTGAGACCAGCCTGACCAACATGGTGAAACCCCATTTCTAATAAAAATACAAAATTAGCTGGACATGGTGGTGCATGCCTGTAATCCCAGCTACTTGGAAGACTGAAGCAGGAGAATCACTTCAACAGCGGAGGTGGAGTTTGCAATGAGCTAAGATTATGCCTTTGCACTCCAGCCTGGACAACAAGAGTGAAATCCCATCTTTAAAAAAAATAAGGGGGGGGGGGATTGCTTAGTTTTTAAATTTAACTCACTGATGCCCACAACTGAGAAATTTACTGTAATGTTTAATCTAAAATTAACTATTTTCCAACACTTATAAAGAGTCTGTTTGGAGAATAGATTGGGTGGTTTTATTTATTTTAGAGACATGCTAATAATAAATATATCTAATTTTCCATGATGTTTGCTTATTTTAAAGAAAATCATCAGAATGCTTCATCCTTTTTCCACATTAAATTTGTAATAATGTCCCCAATGAATGTTAATTTCAAATTATCTGATGGACACTGAGAATAAAAGTTTAAAAGAGCCATGTAATTACTGTTTCCTCTGTTTTATAAAGTTATTGGAAGCTATTGTCTGTTATAACTTTCAAAATGTCGCTTCACATTATGACACACAGCTTTTCGAGCTAAATGCTGGGAAGTGTTGGTATCTGAGTATTTTTCCTTATTAAGTTTCCTTATGCCTATTACCTTTGGTAGCCACACTTTTAAGTCAAATCTATTAAGTTCAATACTGTATGTTAATAAGTATTATTTGCATAAGCTTTAGTATAATTTACTTTCTACTGTACAGTTTTTGATATTTTATCCATACTTTGATAATGCTATAATTTATATACCATATTTTTGAAAACTTAAAGGAGACAGGCAGGGTATGTATTTATTAAATATATATATCTCAATATTTTAAAAATAATTTTTAAAGAGTTTATATAAATAATGGGTTCATATTTCAAAAATAAAATTTTGAATGTGTATAATAAAGCAATATGGATGATAGATGTTCAAATGAGTATGTCCCAAAATGGTAGATGACATATTTTTGAAATACCTTTTTAAATTCTTGCTTGGGTGGTGAGAAAGCAACTATATTCCTTGGAGGTCAGAAACTATAATAAAATAGTAATCCATATGTACTTACCATATCAAATGCTGAAACTGGCATTTACCCTGGAGGTATCTTTTGATAGCTGTTGACTGACCTAGATTTGGGATATAATGACCAAAGTGCTTGAGGGATACGAAGCAAAACCTGGAACCTCAGCAAACAGGTTAAATTTAAAACCCACATTAAAACCCCATATAAGCCCCCACGAAAGGCAACACATTCTTCAAATAAACTAAGTTAAAAAAATTACTCTGATAGGAAGACAATGGGAGAATAATTAAAAAGTTTCCTCTAAGAACTTCTGACCATAATTCAACATTTAAACAAGTTTAGAGTTATAAGTAACAATACCAATATAGTTCAAAATGCCTGAACTGAAATCTGAAATTTCAAATCTGAAATTCTCTTTTAACTGATCCCAAATTAGTGTTCCCACTAATGTGTGTTTCCAGAAACAAAGTGACCCGGAGATGAAAGGTACAAAAGTTTAACAAAAACAAAAGAGAAAGAGAAAACATTTTGGAAGAAGATGAGAGGGAGAAGTTAATTCTGAAATACAATAATGGCTAGGATTTTTCCAGAAATGATTAATGATGTGAATTTGCCCTTTTAGGAATCTCAAAGATCACCAAGGATACTTTTTTTAAAAAAGTCTGCAATGAGGCAAATGGTAGTGAAACTGTAGAACTTACAAAAGGAGTAAAAGAGAAAAGATATTCTATACGAAAAACGAACAATTAAAATGACAATGACTTTTCAGGCTGGGCGCGGTGGCTCATGCCTGTAATCCCAGCACTTTGGGAGGCCAAGAAGGGTGGATCACGAGGTCAGGAAATCGAGACCATCCTGGTCAACACGGTGAAACCCCGATTCTACTAAAAAAAAAAAAAAATACAAAAAATTATCCGGGCGTGGTGGTGGGCGCCTGTAGTCCCATCTACTCTGGAGGCTGAGGCAGGAGAATGGGGTGAACCCAGGAGGTGGAGCTTGCAGTGAGCCGAGATCGCGCCACTGCACTCCAGACTGGGCAACAGAGCGAGACTGTCTCAACAACAACAAAAAAAACAGTGATTTTCCAACAATAATGGAAGCCAGAGACATAAGAGAGAAGGAAAAAACTTGTTTATAAAGCTAGAAAGATAATCCCCAAAAAAACGATTTTCTACAAGTTAGAGTGGAAATTAAGGTATCTACAGATAGACACAAACCCATCATAAATAAACCTAAAAAACTAATACCCCCTAAAGCACCACGTAACTTCTATACTTGAAGTATGAAGAAAAATATCTGAGAAGGAAGGTCTATGATGCTCGAAATAATAGAGATCATACAAATTAGAAAAAATATATAGATCTAAATAAACACTTACTGCATTAAACAACAACAATAACTAACCTGTAGCATCAAAATTAATATATTTAAAGATATTTCTGGACAGTAAAGGCATTTATGTAAACAGTAGGGTGGTTGGAAGTAATGCATGACAAGGATCTTTGGTTTAAAAGGAAGATGGTAAAAATATTGTATAACTTTAGGCTTTTGTATGTTAAATTTGCACGTGAGTACAACATCTGCAAGCTGGAGAACCAGGAAAGCTAATGGTGTAATGCAGTTCCAACTGTAAGGTCCTGAGAACCAGAGGATGGCACCAGTGTGCATCTCTAAACCTGAAAGCCTAGCACTCTGATGTCTTAGCACTCTGGTGTCCAACGGCAGGAGAAGACGGATGGCCAGCTCAAGAGGAGAGAAAGAAAATTGGCCCTACTTTTCTTGTCCAGATAGTTCTATTCAGATGCTCAATAAATGGATTAGATGATGCCTGCCAACATGAGCGAAGGCAAATCTTCTTAACTCAGTCTACTAATTCAAATGCTAATCTGTTCGAAAAACATCCTCACAGATATACCCAGAGATAATGTTCCACTGGCTATCTAGGCATCTTTTAGCTCAGTCACGTTGACACATAAAATTAACCATCTCATAAGTTAGATAAGAGCAAGGAGTAAGTTCCAGTCAGAAGATACCAGGAGGAACTTGGGATTCTTTACACTTTTCTGAAACATTAGAAAGATAATATAGGGATCCCCATTGAATATAGCTGTATTAGTCTGTTTTCATGCTGCTGATAAAGACGTAACCAAGACTGGGCATTTTACTAAAGACGGTTTTATTGGACTTACAGTTCCACATGACTGGGGAGGCCTCATAATCATGGCAGAAAGTGAGAAGGAGCAAGTCACACCTTACATGGACGGCAGCAGGCAAAAAGAGAGCTTGTCCAGGGCAATTCCAGTTTTTAAAAGCATCAAATCTCAGGAGACTCATTCACCATCACAAGAACAGCCTGGGAAAGACTCATTCCCATAATTCAATCATCTCCCACCGGGGCCCTCCCACAACATGTGGAAATTATGGGAACCTCAAGATGAGAGATTTGGGTGGGGAAACAGAGTCAGACCATATCAATAGTTCAAGCCAAAATTTGTTCAACTATCAAAGAAAAACAATTCCTGTTAACTCCTGAGTTTTCACAGGGAAGACAATAGCTAATACCCACAGTAACTTGCCAAATAGCTTAGAGTACCAAGTGTCTGTTAGCAGGTAGGGCCTCTGGGTAACATCAAAACCTACCTGCACCTACAAATATGCATTCTTTCAGAGCAGGAAATCTGTATAGGAAGAGTATCATCCTTAATCCATCTACCTTTACCACAAAACCTCCTAAATTTCAGATAAAATTTTGGAATAAATGTATAACTGCTCCTTTATTTGCATTAATGATCCTATAAATTGGTCCATTGTTTTGGACTAATTCATCTCCTAAATTCTTTTCATATCTTATGGTGAACTGTAAGATATATATTTGTGGTTAATGGAAAACTAACAAAATGCCTCAAATTCCTGAAAAGAACAGATAGATACAAAAGCATTAAATACAGACTTCCCATTTAAATATTTTCTGCAGTGATAAATTTCAGAGCAAAAGGTTAACTTGAAAAATTCGATAAGGAACATTTTATTTTCTTAATGATCTGAGTGCTAATATTAACTAATAATGCATTATTTTATTGCACATAATGTATGGTGATTTTCAATTTCATTATAATGTTTCATCAGGTGTAAACAGATGCATATAAGATGGCTTTTATATGTTACCGATTTCACAATGAAGATATTCTGTCTTTAATCTTAAGAAAGCTTATGAAAAGTAAAAACCTAATTTCCGAAAGATGGAGAAAGAAGATATAATTCCTAATAGACTTTTTATCAAAACATTTTTCATATCTAGTATATTGTAATTGTTCATAGTTGTTCTTTGTACATCTGCACATTTAATATGGTCCAACTTAGGAAAAATAGACTATTCAAGGGAAAAACATAAATTTTCTAATAGAAAATGATATACAGTTGTACTTAATTATCTGATATGGTCCTCTTATTAGCCAGATTTTAGCAATACTGTATTGTTTAGCCAAAATCAGATCAATACCTCACTGAAAAGGCAGCAGTCACAGAGAAAATCTGGTATTGTTTTATGAGAAAAGATAAATTAGCATAGTAAATACAAGTTAGTGATCTCATTTAGACAATTGGACTCTAAACCATAAACATTTCAATACTCAGGGAAAAACAAAAGACATTTTAATCCAAAATAAAAGTTCCTGCTCTCAGAAAGGTAGCAGATAACGTAATATGATGCCCAACTATTTTCACTTTGGTGATGGAATCTTTAGCACATAAACATAAACTGAATTTTACTCAAAAATAAGAATAATCCAATATGAGATGACTAGAAATCTAATGCTGCATTTCAAGTAGTGATACAAATTATATATGCATTAAAATGCTTCCTCTTTTGCATTGGTTGATGGCAGGATTTAGTGTAGTAATTTATTCAGGAGCACTTTAAGCTCAAAGTGGAAAAGCATTGAGAGAAAATTATTATTAGTAGCCTTCTAGAAAGGAAATATGTGCACCCTGATTCAATGGATGAAACTAATAAACATAATTGTAGACTGCCACTATGGTGACTTCCACTCAAAGACAACAGAATTCTGGTTAAAATTCATTTCATAATGAAATAAAAAATATCTATATAAGGATGCTCATTATACAAGCTTTTCTCACAACATTTAATTTTTTTAAGACAAAAGAGTATGAAAAAATGTTAAATTACAATGCAATTTACTAGGTAAATGATATTGAGCAAGTCAGTTACGATATATCAATCTCATTTCTCCATCTGTCATATAGTAGGTAATATAAATTGCCATTTCAAATATGAAATTTATATAATATGCCACACTTCTTGTTTAAAATATAATAGTTCCTCAACATACAAATAGGAAACCACTGGAGGAGAATCAAGGTCAAATAGGTATATACAGTGCCATAGATTTTTTTAAACATTAAGATAAAAAGCCAAAATTAGTTAGATAGAAGATTGATAGATACAGACGATAGATATAGATGATAAATAGATATATAGATATAAAGCAAAATAAATAAATATGTAAGAAGCAAAAGATAACCTACATAAGTCAGGCATGTAAAAATGAACAAGATACATGTACTCTTCATTTTAAAGTCTCCAATACATTCAGGAAATTAAATAATATCCTCTGTATTTAAAATACATATAATATAAATAATGGCTATTTATGTAAAGCCTATAAATTATTTTTGTATAATACTCTGCATTCATAACATTTATCAATATATTTACTTTGCTCTCATTTTTTAAACGAGGTAAAGAATATGGATAGTGTTCAGAAAAAAAAAAAAAGATAAAATCATTATAGAGATATAAAATAATACCCTAAGGGAAGAGTTGAGGTAGCTGGTATTATTTAGTTTGCGAAAAAGTGAGATTAGACATCCACCTTCATTAGGATCTCCATTAAACTAGATGATTTCTTGAGATTCAGTTTTCTTTTTCTGTAATCTAGAATGTGATTTCTGGAGATCCAGTTTTCTCCTGTAATCTATAATGCTATTGTCTTCTAAAATAAACATATAAAAAGATGCAGAAATAGATGTAGTTTGATAAGTGACATATAATTGATAACCAATACTAGCATTAAGTACATTGACTATTACTAAAACACACATACACACATTCAGTGTTTCTCAACTTATAGAGCCAGAAGCACACAAATCAGAATTGCCTCATGATTTTTAAAATATGGATTCATGTGTTTCTTCTAGACCTATCAAAATTTTTGGTGGCAGAATTTAATAATCTGTGGGTTTAATGAGCACATGACTTGATTTGTATGCATGCTGAAGTTGAGAACTGCTTACTTAGAGAACTACTTACTTGTTCCTATACATTTTGTTGACTTTCACCGCCACCATGGTGGTCAACTCCACTTAAGCTAGCCTGAAAGGGGAAAAGAGCTTGGACAAGTGTGTTGAGTAAGGTTTTATGAGTCAGGACTGATAATTGCCTTCCACTCACTTTTAGCTGTCTACAGCTCAGTTATATGGCCATGCCATATGTAACAGTGTCTTGTAAGTCTAGTCTAGTTGTATGCACAAAGAAGAAACAACAACCCTCTGCCTAATTTTAAACACATGGAAGACAAAGAAAAAAAAGATTATTTTTCAATGTTTGTGAAAGTGTGGTGCATGCATTCTCTGGAGTTCCCTGGATCCCAACCTGATGAGATCAAAATCTCTGGCAGTGGGGCCCGTAAATAATCATTTTAAACAATTTCCTTAAGAGATTCCTAGACATCTTGAAATTTGCCAATGATGGCTGGCAAATGCTTCTTTTGTGTAACAATTCTTTACCATGTTTAACCCAGAGGGAATTTTTTTTTAAAATTTTTTTCTTCTATTTTTGTATAAAGCATAGTCATTTAAAAGACTATTTAGAAGACATTTTTTAATTTCAATTTTTATTTTAGATTCAGGGGGTACATGTGCAGGTTTGTTACACGGGGATATTATGTGACACTGAGGTTTGAGATATGAATGATCCTGTGACCCAGCTGCCGAGCATAGTACTCAATATGTAGTTTTTCAACCCTTGTCCCCTTCCTCCTTCCCCACTGTAATAGTCCCCAGTATCTATCATTCCCACCTTTATGTCCATGTGTAATGCTAAATGTTTAGCTTTCACTTGTAAGCGAGAAAATGCAATATTTGTTTTTCCATTCCTGCATTAATTCACTTAGATTTATGATCTCCAGCTGCATTCATGTTGCCACAAATGACATGATCTCATTCTTTTTCATGATGCATATGTGCCACATTTTCTTTATCCAATCAACCACTGATGGGCACCTGGGTTTATTCCTTGTCTTTGTTATCGTGAATAGTGCTGCAATGAACATACAAATGCATGTGGTTTTTTGGTAGAACAATTTATTTTTCTTTGGGTATATACCCAGTAATGAAATTGCTGGGTCAAATGGAAGCTCTGTTTTAAGTTATTTGATAAATCTCCAAACTGCTTTCCACAGTGGCTAAACTAATTTACATTCCCACCATCCATGTATAAGCATTTCCTCTTCTCCACAGCCTCACCAACATCTGTAATTTTGTACTTTTTAATAATGGCCATTCTAACTGGTGTGAGATGGTGTTTCATTGTGGTTTTAATTTGTATTTCTCTGATGATTACTGATGTTGAGCATCTTTTAATATATTATTGGCCACTTGTATGTCTTCTTTTGAAAAGTGTCTGCTCATGTTCTTTAGGCATACATGTTTTAATGAAGAATTGCACCAGCGTTAATTCTAAAAATGAAGCCCTTCTGCATACAATCTTAAACACTAAGTGAGGCCAATGTGCTCAGAAGCTGGGGCTGAACACTGGAGCTTTGGTTGTGTTTTCTCCAACAGAGGCAATGGGGTGAAAGAGAACAGACTCAGAGCTTTGTTTTTGTTTTATTGAGACAAAAATAATAGCGTCTATATTAGCTATTTTTTCTACTGAAGAGCTCTTCTCAAACAAATGTTAATACTCTGCACTGAAGGATGATTATGTGAACCTTTATTTCTAAGATAAGATGCAACAGTTGTTCATTTACTTGGCCACTTGGGGTAAGCAGCTCAATGTTACTTACAGTTCCCAGAATATAAGTTGTACATAGTAATCTAGTATTCTCAGTGATCTCTTACCAACACCAACATCTTCCAAAAATAAGCTGAATAAATATATAATGGAAAATTGCAAATCTATTATGATGTTTTTAGAAAAAGAACAAGTTTACTAATTTTTTTTTTTGTCCTAATAAGAAGCACCCTACAATTGGATTCCCCAAACAATTGGATGGATTTATAAGGAAAGAATCTGTAGCCTAAGCCATTTTAAAATACGTTCACAATAATTAGTGAATATTCTGATACATGTTCAGATGTCTTAGACTCAATAACTTTATTTATGAAGCAGTAAAATAGTTAGAACACAAAGAGGGTTGATTATTCCATTCTTATACCATGAAATCTCTGCATTCTTATTTAAATAATTGGGATAAATTTAAATTCTAACAAATATTGATGAAGAATCTGCTGTGGGCTGGGCACCTAGAAGAAAAAATCTGCGGAAACACTGTTCTCATGGTCCTAACTCAGCAATATAATCTCATAGTATTTTTATGAGTGCGGACTGAAGTTCTTTTTCAGAGATCTAGGTTTCAATTATCGAAAAAATATTATTTGGATGGCAAAAGAAAGTTGTATCAAAATTAGTTTTATAAATATTCTTTCCAAATGCAATCCATTCATTTATTTTTATAAACATATAATCCAGTCAGAATCCTAAATCTTCTATCATAATTTTAAATATCTCCATAATAATTTAATAATGATGAAGATATATTCTTTCATTTATCTTTAAAACACTATTTGGGAAATGGAAAGATTAATATGCTCATTTTACTATGAGTTAGAGTTATGAGATGCCTTTTGTGCAATGGTTAGATAATAATATAAATCTTTAATTAAATAGTGTTTATTTGTTTCTATTAATCTATCTCGTTAAATGGCTTAATGTTTAAAGAATTTTCAATTAGAATAATGTTCACTAGTCATTAAATTAAGGTAACAGATGTTAGAACAGTACAAGTATTCATACATGGAAGGAAGACAAAAGAAGCAAAATTAATAATCACCATATTGAAAATGGAAAGTCATCAATTTTTAATCAACATCCTCAATTACATTTAAGAAAAATTTAATTTAAATTTTCTTCCTTGGTTTGTCTCGTTGTGTATAAATTGCTCCTGCCCAGTGTCTTTCCTTAGTTTACTGTATCACATTGGTAAATTCTACTGCACAATATTTTAAACTTTGAAACGACAAAACCAAAGGAAAATTAAATTAAAAATAAAATTAAAACAACAAAGCAAGTTTTATAAAGAGTTTAAAATATGTAATAACTTCAGTAATTTTTAAATTACAAGACATTGTTATGTACCAATAAGAAAATGACAATCCAACAGATATTAGACAAAAGATTATAACCGTGGTGTTTCTGGGAAAAAATAGAAACTAGATAATCCATATACAATAAACTATTTCTACTGTAATCTCTTTTCAACTTGTCATCTGCTTTGCCAAAACCAATGATCTCCATTTTGTTAAATCCAGTAAATATTTTTATGGCATTCTTCAAATTCTCAGCAAAAGCTGAAACTGATTATGAACTACAGATACTGTACAATTCAGATTACAAACTGTACAACTCAGCTTCTTTATATCAAATTTTCCCTTGACTCTGCTAGCAAAACACCATATTTTCTGAAGTTCCAAATTATCTTTCATACCAGTTGCTCTGGGAACAAATTCCATACAACTGTCACAGAACAACTTTTATTCGTTAAATACTCCTCTCCCCAGATAAGTGGATTTCTTTTTTCTTTTTTAAGATAGTCTCGCTGTGTAGCCCAGGCTAGAGGCTAGAGTGCAGTGGCACGATCTGGGCTCATTGCGATCTCCACCTCCTGGGCTCAAGCAATTCTCTTGCCTCAGCCTTCTGAGTAGCTGGGATTATAGGTGCCTGCCATCAAGCCTGGCTAATTTTTGTATTTTTTGTAGAAACTGGTTTTCACCATGTTTTCCAGGCTGGTCTCTAACTTCTAAGCCTCAGCCTCCCAAAGTGCTGATGCTACAGGCATGAGCCACCATGCCCGCCCTTAAGTGGCTTTTCATTCTACCTACACTTTAAACATAACTTGGGAAGCTTTAAAAATTGAATTTCCACAGGGTTGGGTCCAGAAAGATTATTAAACCTCTCCTAATATTCTTAATGTGAGTTGGAATTTACTGACCCTGGTAAACTCTTCTATGCGTGTGGCTTCAATTCCTGTGTGTACACTGACTCCCTTTAGATGTATATGTGTATATGCATACATACACACATATGATCTCCCGAACATATTCTCACATAAATTCCATAGTTCTTGAATAACTTCATACTTGTTTACATTATCTGTGCTTCCCAATAAGTGTTATAGACAATATTTTTCTAATTGCCCTCCATGAAATTTTGATAATATATCACATAAATGTTTATATACTATACGCCTTTCTATACTTTGTGCATAAAAAGTAAGATTTTTTTACTCCGCAGCAACCAATTTTTACCCCCTTTGGTTGCAATATCATCCTTGCTGAGGATGCATGGGTAAAACATATTATAGGCCCTTTAAATTGTACACATCGAGAACAGAAGTCATTAACTTTGCTCAAACAACGTCTCCTCCAAAGACGTTTATGTCAGTAATTGGCACTAACATTCAATCTACAAGGAAGGCTTCTTTGTAATCTCTTGCACCTTGAATCCTGTTTCAAACCACCTGGTCCTTTTTATACTATTTTCTGAGAATAATAATAATAATAATAATAACAACAACAACAATAATAATAATAAAAGATTTTACTAATTTATTTATATTGGATGTGTGTTTATTAAAGTAGCTTTTAGTATAAAAGTACATTATTATCCAAAATCGCCAATTTCTTCATGATTACTTCAAGTACTATTTTGTTTTCATTGTCAAAAATAGCATAGTATAGGTGATTAAAGAAGTGCAAAAGAAGTCTAGTTTTTATTTAACAAATAGGTTTGAATATATGCCAGACACTCTTCTAAGGATTTTACATATATTGACTCTTGATGCGTATACCATTCTCATCAGGCAGACACCCTTATTATATGCATTATACAGATGAGAATACTGAGCAACCTATCTTCTATAAAATTAAAATTGACATAGTAAGTTGCAAGACAAGACCTCAAATTATCGAATTTTTTAAAATGTGATATAAATAATAAATTCTAAAGGGAAATAGGGAAATCTTTGGTGTTATCTAATGGAAAAGGTGAGACCAGAGTCTGGTTTGAAATCTGAATTGAATTCTGACAGAAGGAACTGAAATCCTTCTGACCCAAAGTATGACCGAAACCCTTGTATGACCCAAAGTCATACAAAAAGTACCAGTGGGTTTATAGCCCATTTCGAATTACCACCACTGGAAGAATTTTAAGTTCAAATGAGATTAATGAGTTATCTTAAGTTAGAGGTAATATCTAAACTAATTATTTATTTCATTTAAAATGTACATATTGACTAATTTAACAATATACTTAATCCCAAAATTTTACTTGCAATGGCCAATGATTATTTAACCCCATCTCTTTTACAATAGTATTTTTCAATATTTTCTGTCATATTCTGTTGTTTCACCTTTAAAATAATGGGGAATATTCTCAAAAGCTCTATTTTTGTAAGGAAGAAGTATAAATTCCTTATGTATTGAAACGAGTAACATATTATCACACAACTTTTAATTCCAAAACAATAAGGTTTACAGAAATATTGGCTCTGTTATGAGTGAATGTAAAAGATATCTTATGAAAATAATAATAGCAATAACAGCAAACATTTATCTAATGTTTTTGATATGCCAAGAATTTTTCCCCTGCTATAAATTCAGTCTCGCTTTTAATCTCCTACTCATTCTATGAGGTAGACACTATTATTATGCTTATTTTATAAAGAATGTAACTGAGTGGGGAAGCTAAGTAACTAGGCCACAATCACACCATAATTAAGAGAGTAGACAGGATTTTATCTCAGATACTTCTAACTCCCAAAGAGATTTTAACTACTGGTTCACATTACCTTAATATCCATTTAACCCCTAAAATAAGAAGGACTGGAATTCAAATTATAATATCTTCAGATAGATATGTATTACAGATTTCATCTCTCTTAATATAAATTAATCAATTATTTAACAATTCATTGCTTCCAAATTGCTTCTTTCTAATCCTACATATACACACAAATTCATGACCTGGCTAATGTTGATCTCAGGGTTCTAACGCTGAGGAAGAGTGAGAAACGTTCTACTTTCTAGTTCTTATCAGTCAGTATCTACAAAGACTTGATTAGTCATTTTGCTTTTTAAAATTGTATTTTCCCTGGTAGCACACACCTGTAATGCAAGCTACTCAGAAGGTTGAGGCATGAGAATCGCTTGAACCTGGGAGGTGGAAGTTTCAGTGAGCCGAGATCGTGTCACTGCACTCCAGTCTGGGCAACAGAGGGAGACTCTGTCTCAAAAAAAAAAAAAAAAAAAAAAATTCTCTGTATAATTTCCTGTACTACCTCAGATGATGTTTTTAAGGTAAAGCTCACTGTGATATGTTTGTCTTTATTACTTATTTTTAATTCATATTTCTAAAATTTAACTTTAATCAACATACTTTTTAAGTGGTATATATTTTATTAACATTTCTAGGTCATTTATATTCTCTTATAATGATTTTATTAGAGCTAAAGAATACTATTGAAAACTCCTGGAAATCAACCTATGAGCTAGACACTGCTTTTAATTAAGAAGAAGATGAAAGCATAGCCCAGGTTTTCAAGGAGTTTATAGCTTTTTGCAGGACAATTGATTAAAATACATGAACTTAACAGCAAACAATGTAAGACAGAATTATTCTAAATGCAACTAGAGTAGAGAAGTGAGGGAGTGGGTGGATTAAAATAGACCTAGTGGTCAGAGAACTCATTGATAGATAAGGAAAAGTTTGGCCTGGGATCTCCAGAAGTGTCTAGGATTTTTGGTCACTGAATAAATGACAAACAGATATTTTGATCAAAGGGATAATTGTAAATAAAGGTATAGATGCTAGAATAAGCATTATAGTTTTATTTAAATTAAAGAGGCCTAGACTCATTAGACTCACAGGAGTGCATTCAGAAAGAACAGCGAAAATTAATTCAACTAACTTAAATCTATATTAGAGAATTCAGAAAGAGCAAGTTAGATCTAACGTGATAGGAAAGAGTCACTTAAGGAATTTGTTCAAGAGAGATCACTGATCTGACAGGTCTGCAAAGACTGGGTCAAGTCCAAGAGGTTGCTATGGCAAGCTAAAACTGATCTGTCTTGGTAGACTAGGAAAGAAGGAAAAGAAATAGACTTGAGAGAAAGAGGGGACATTATTTTATTAGACTAAATGCAAATCAATTCCTCCTAGAAGGGTGTGCAAGAAGCATGATAGAAATATCATGGATTCTTTATTTTATTTTTTCTTTTAGGGAGAGGGTCTTGCTCTGTCACTCAGGCTGGAGTGAAGTGGCACAATCATAGCTCACTGCAACCTCAATCCGCTAGGTTAAAGCCATTTTCCTGCCTTGGCCTCCCAAAGTGTTCAGATTACAGGCATGATCATGGATTTTAAAGCACCAGTTCAATTTTGCACAGGTCCATTATTTATCTGCATAATACTGAACTATGTTTAAACTCCCTGAATCCCACTTAAATGTGTTTACCTATTTTATAACATTTCAATAAATAAGATGATACACAAAATTTCCAGTTAAGTTCCCCTGAGACACTAAAGAAATAATGCATTTTTGTCTAAGTTTTAAAATTTCTTGTGTTTGAATACAAAACACAGTTCACCATGGAAATCTGTTATATACATTTGGAAAAACCATAAAATTTCCTGCATATTACCACTTTCACTTCAGTTTTCACGTTTTTTTTTTTTTTGTTTTTTTTTTGTTTTTTTTGAGACGGAGTTTTGCTCTTGTTGCCCAGGCTGGAGTGCAATGGTGCAATCTTGGCTCACCGCAACCTCTGCCTCCTGGGTTCAAGCAATTCTCCTGCCTCAGCCTCCCTAGTAGCTGGGATTATAGGTATGCACCACCACACCCAGCTAATTTTTGTATTTTTTCTATAGTAGAGATGGGGTTTCTCCATATTGGTCAGGCTGGTCTTGAACTCCCAACTTCAGGTGATCTGCCAGCCTCGGCCTCCCAAAGTGCTGGGATTACAGGCGTGAGCTACAGCAGCCAGCTCAGTTTTCACTTTTATCATTGTCTTCAACAATTGGGAAAATTCTACAATAGCATCATATTGTGTACTGAAGTTTAAATATATATTTTATGTTTGTGTTCTTTATAATATTTAGATTTTGCTCAGGTCCACTAAAGTATAGTGCAATTATTCTCTTATTAGCATATATTTTCAGCTATATAATTCATGCATTTTTTATTATCTTTCACTTGTTTTTAATAATTGAAAAATTTAAAAAGCACTTTTCCCCTACGTTTTCAGGTTTTTGTAGTGCGTTTTTTTTTTTTCCAGGGTAAATTGCACTTTTACTTTTGTATTATAATAATGATGTGTTCTCTCCTCTACCCCCTTAATTGTACTGAACTTAGGAGCCTCTATATGCTTGCACAGTCTTCAGTTCAGACTCCCTAAGAGTAGCTTATTAAAGTTCACAGAGATAGTTCAGATTGCCATACTTGATCTCATTTAATCACCTCACTAAGAATGAAAGATAGCATGTTTTGTTTTCCAAGTACCTTTACCTATCTGCAAGAGACAATTCAACATATCAATCATTTATTCCTAAATATTTCTCCAGTTTAATAAAAAATCAGTTTATGTTGTTCTCCCTTCCTTGCAGAATTCAGAATTATCAATCCTTTAATAGAAAAATGTTTTGAAATATAGAACTTAATATCAGAAACAAATGACATTAAATTATATCATTACTGAATCTTATTAACACAATATCTTTCCTTATGACAGACATATTCGATGTTAATATCTAATTGCTGTCATCAATAATATAGATATAAAAAGTGTTTCAAATAAATAGAATACAGGCCTAGAAATAATATCCTAGTTTAGAGCAAATGATTCACGAATATTTTGTTTATCTAGGCAATGCCTTTTTTTTGCAATGTGTAACTGTTTTGATCAGGGGTCATATAAATGACTTGAGCACTTGCATTCTTAACATATCAGGATTGACTCCCTTTGGTATCTTTTCTCACCGTTTTCTGTACCATAGGGCTAGAAAGCTAAAAATCTGCATTTTCAAGACTCCCTTGCAGCTACTCCTCTGAAAGTGACTTAGGTTCTGACTATCATTTATCATTAAAGAAAAATCATTTATTTGAAAGTGAATTGAGATTGAGAGGGAAGCCGTGGATTCTAGGAATTCAATGTCAGCTGATGCAGTTCCAACGAGATAGTGTGGCAGTTTCCTGATCTTGGAATTTCATGTAATAGTGTAGCAGTTTCCTGATCTTGGAATTTCATCTAAGACAACCAGGAAGTGGTTGTTTTCCAATCACCCACTTTTCTAATGGTGACAGTTGGCAGCATCCCCGGAGGGCCTGGTCTGTGGTAGAATTACAGAGGCCAACCCAGAGCCTGTCCTTCAGTACTTCCAAATATCTTATAATTCTATATTTCCCTATATTTAAGCCATTTCTTCTTAAAATTGCTAGGCTGGTTTTAGTGATTTATCTGTGGCTGATATCTGGCTGATACATTTTCCAAATACAAGGGAAGCCTAGGTAAGAAGCCTTGGCTGGCCCTACACTTGCTTGTCTTCCTTGGGAAGGCATGAGGAAATTTTCCCTTCCCCACTACACTGCTTCATTCTCAAGTCAGTAATACTTGCAAGTCTACCTTTGGATTAAACATGTAACTCCAGGGGTCCTTTATCTTTGAAACATACCCCCACACATATTCTCATACTCAAAAGTACATTTAAAGGAGGCTAAAACCTAACATTGCCACCATTAAAACTCAGAAATTGAACTTAAAGTACAATTTTTGATATATATTTGGTCAAAATGTATTTGTTTTAGCTTATGATTAGGTAATAAAATAATGAATATTGCTATTTATTTCCCCTATCTGATGGAGTGAGAGGGGATATTTTAAAAAGGAGATTTTCTAACACCTAAAGGAAGAGAAAGTAAGCAGGGGTGGGAAATGTTGAAAAGCGTCATGAAGATCAAAAGAGGGCTGACTAACTTCTTAATTTTGCCCAGAGAAAATACCATTTATTTTAAAAGTAACAGGTTATTGCTGAGAGTTGAAGGACTGATGGATGGGCCCCAAGGTAGGTACACCTGGTGGGTAATACAAAGGACTGGAAGAAAGACGAAAGGGAAGCAAAAATAAATGCCATGTTTTATAGTTGTGGCCTATACTAGCCCTATTCTTCAAAGAATTATGCTGAAAAGTTTTTAAAAATATTTGTAAGCCTTATATTAAAGAATTACTGTATTACTAAGATATCATATAAGATGAAAGCATGTGATTTATAAAAATATGTTGACTCTGTAGTGTGTGATGGGTTTAAACTTTTTTAAAAAACAGACTAAATATGTGGATATAAGAAAGCATCTTCAATAGGTGATTCTTCTCACTCCACTAAAAATAAAACAAACAGGCTGCACTTGTGATATACCTAGACTTGAATCATTAAAATGCGATTCCCTTCTCTTTTCTCCCACAAGGAACTGACACCTAAGAAAGCTTTTGAGTCTTTTTCAAACTAGCATTTCAAAGCTACTTTGCTGGCTGAAACCTGGGTTTGACTTAGCAGATTCAACTACTGAGTTCAAAGATAGCTGTAAATTTGACCCAATACGTTTTCCTGTCTTTAGAAATGTTGTAAAGCATCTGAGATTAATGGGAAACATGAATAAAAAGGTCTTGGGTCCTGAAAACATCAATAAAGGCAGCAAGCCAATTGAAGCTGGCAGTGGTTGCCCACAGTGTGAGTTAAAAAAATTGCCAAGAACATTAAGCTGATGGGTGGAATAGAGTTTGTTATGTGTGCATGGGAGTATGTGCCTGAATGCTTAAAATCACTTCTACAACCACTTTTGTGATTTGAAAAGAGGTAAAAATTATTTTCTCCTATTTGGAGAACTAAGGAATAATAGTTGAGGAAGAAGTAATGAGAAAACAATAATTATGTATTATACTCAAGTACCTTTACTCTGTCCTAACATCAGGTTACTGTTCTTTAGTAATGGATATACATAGCCCAGTTGGTTCATGAGCTGATCAATGAGCAGCGAGGAGGAATGGAGAAGGTAATTCTAGTTCCAACATCCAAATAAGGGATAGAAGGAAGGGGAAGGTAGATGCAGTCAGGCTATCAGTAAAGGGTAGTCATTTACCAAAGCTATGTATACCTTTGACACTGAAATATAGAGGACCTTGGCGTTCCAAAACATCTTGTCATGGCAGTATTTGTTTTAAAGAAAAGCATAATAGACACACACATACACACACACACACAGAATTATGAATATTGCCCATATATATATATATACACACACACAAAATAGGTGATTATGCTAACAGACATTATATATTAATATAACCAGCAGTTAATATTGAGGGGTCTAGTATCAGATGATCAATTTTCAGCCAGACTCTATCACTTGTCATGTGGTTTGGTACAAGTTACTTAATTTCTCTATATTTCAGTTTAATTAACTGTGCAGTAGCTATAATAATAGCAACTGTCTCATGTGGTTATTCTGAGCATTAAATGAGATACTATTTTCTAAGCATATAAAAGAACTCAGTAAAATGTGATTTTTTATTGTTCTTGTCATTACTAGCATTATATTAAACATATTGTTAGAATGTTGCATTATTGCAAGTAAGCAAGGTGTCAACTTGACCAGATTAGGGGATACCAAGAGAATTGGTACTACATGATTTCTAGATGTGTCATTGAGAGTGTTTCTCTAGGAGACTGGCATGTGAGTCTGTAGACTTAGTGAGGAAAATCCCCCCTTAATGTGGGCGTGCACCATTCAACTAGCGAAGGGTGCAGATGAACAAAGAGGCAGAGAAAAAGCAAATTCATTTCCTCTTTCTTGGATCTGGGACACCCTTTATCTCCTGCCCCTGGATATTAAAACTCCAGGTTCTCTGGTCTTTGCACTCTATGGCTTTCAGCCACAAACTGAGTTACACCACAGGCTTCCCTGTTTCGAAGGCTTTCAGCCTTGGACAGCAAGGCAACTGGCTTCCCTGGTTCTTCAGCTTGCAGACAGCCTATTGTCTATCATGAGACTTCTCAGTCCCCATAATACTGTAAGCCAATTTCCCTAAAAAAAAAAAAAAAAAAAAAAAAAATCGCCTCTCTCATATACATATCTCCTATTGGTCTGTCTCTCTGGAGAACCCTAATATAGCAAGTTTACTCCTAATGATTTCAAGATTTTTCCTTTACTTAGAGTCTTCTCCACCAGCTATTATTTTTCTCATATTTCTTATGTATTCATCGTTCCACTAATGAGGGTCTACTGTGTGCATATGACCACAAAGCAATGTGCACAATTCTGTTGTGCCCATCTTATAAGGCATTCTATAATGCTCCACTTTCACAGAAACACTTGGTGGACTCTTGTAAACTGAATGACCAGGCTTGACTATAATCAATTCTAGGGTCATTATCAGAAGCCAACCATTTTAGTACTAAGTCATAAAGTTAAGATTCATTTTTAAAGGAAATGCCAAGCTAAATATGGGTATGTCCATTATCTATCAATATTCAACAAATCACCCTAAACCTTGTGGATTAGAACAATTATCTATTACTTTTTTATGGTTCTGTAGGTTAGACTAGCTGAGCTGAGAGGTTGTTCTGCTCCAGGTGGCACTGGCTGGGATTACTCATTTGGGTGCATTTTACTTGACTGCAGACCTGGGCAGAAAAGTTCAAAAAGCTTCATGTCAGGTCACATGTCAGGGCTTTTTGTTTTGTTTTGTTTTTTATGTGACCTCTTTCTCTTCACACGACTAGGTTAGTCATGCTCACAATACTACATGGTGATATTAGGAAGATACACCACTTATATTTCAGCTGAGTGCCCCAAAACAAAAAGTGGAAGCTTTTCATCTCATTTCAGGCACTTCTTTTACACTCTGTTGAGCAAGGTAAGTTATAATCCCAGCCTGAATTCTGAATTTAAGGGGAAGGGAATAAACACAACCTCTTGATGAAAAAGAAACAAAGTCACAAAGGAAAGGAAATAATTGATCATGGCCATCTTGAAAGACTATCACGGATAATCATTGCTTTAACTTATTTTCATAATATTATTTTAAATATTATGTAAATTTAAATATTACAATTAAATCAAAAGTTTATTAATTATAAGGTGAAATTATATGTATTATTTTCTGGCCTTTTTGTCCAGGTTAAAATTAAATAAGATAAATGATCTCCTGGTCAGTCACCTATTCTGTTAGTCTTAACTAGTATAGTTTTGCTTAGACAACATTTATTTACTATTCATTGTGGACAAGACGTTGAACCAAAAATCAAAACATAAAGATGAATTTAAAACAGTGAGAGAATTCACTCTCACAATATTTTTGGAAGAATGTATAAAATATACCATATTAAACCAATGTAATAAGCATTATGATTCAGGGAAGGGCAGGATGCCATTTTAAGTAAGGAGGCACACGACATTCAGACTAAGCTGGGGAAAGGGTCAGCAAATGGCATAGACACCATTTTAAATGGTCTGAGTTACAAAGACGTAAAGAAGTAGAAAAGGTCACTCTAGGTGCAGATGGCAGCAAGATCAAAGAGACGGGAGCCATATAAGAGCACAGCAGATGTAAAACCCTAAAGGGGGCTGGCCCTCCATGGTGTGTCAAGGGTGAGGCATAGATAGATGGAACAAAAGTTTTGGTAGAAAGGAGAGAGAGAACTAAGTGGAAATTAAAAGGGAATTCGAGGTCACAGAAGTTTGTTTCTTGCTTTCATTTTATATATGTATTTATGTATGTATTTATTTAAATTTTTTGAAGAAACAGGGTCTTGCTGTCACCCAGGATGGAGTACAGTGGTGCAATCATAGCTCACTTCAGCTTTGACCTCCTGGGCTCAAGCATTTCTCCCACCTCAGCCTCAGGAGTAGCCGGGACCACAGGTGCACACCACCATGCCCAGCTAATTTTTTTTACTTTCTGTAGAGACAAGGCTTCCCTATGTTGCCCAGGCTGATCTAGAACTCCTAGGCCCAAATGATCCTCCTGCTTCAGCCTCCCAAAGTGCTGAGATAATGGGTGTAAGCCACTGTAACTGGCCTACTTTTTTTTTTTTTTTTTTTTTTTTTTTTTGAGATGAAGTTTCGCTCTTGTTGCCCAGGCTGGAGTGCAATGGTGTCATCTTGACTCACCATGACCTTTGCCTCCTGGGTTCAAGCGATTCTTCTGCCTCAGCCTCCCATGTAGCTGGGATTACAGGCATGCACCACCATGCCTGGCTAATTTTGTATTTTTAGTAGAGATGGGGTTTCTCTATGTTGGTCAAGATGGCCTCGAACTCCTGACCTCAGGTGATCCACCCACCTCAGCCTCCCAAAGTGCTGGGATTACAGGCACGAGCCACCGCGTCTGGCCAAGTTAAACATTTTTATGGGTGGAGAAGAAAGAGACTAGAAGAAAATCAAGTCTGCAGATTTTATTAGTCACTTCTCATGCACTTTCTCAGAGCAGCTCAAATTTGCCTGCTATCTCAGGTCCTTGGCCATTTGCTCCACCATAGCTGCCACTGCCACAACTGACCCTGTGGGCCCCTGTCGACCAACTGCCTGAGACCAACACTGAATCTCCAGTTCTTCCCATTGCTTTTGGTCTCAGATGAAGTACAGGCAAGAGATCTTACTTCTCCAGAGGATACCTGTGGGGCCAGTTGACCCAGGGGAGTTAACATCAATACATTGACAAATAATAGAAAACTAGAGGCAAGAGAAAGTCAGCAGATAAATTCCCTCTCCATCGTGCCTCTGATGAATACTCCTCTAGGGGTGGATTTTCCAAACAGCCTATCCCGAGACATCTCATATGGCCAAGCAACTAGTTGGTCTCTGAAAGCCAGCTGTGTAACACATTCTCATCCTCATCCTTCCTGGCATCACTTCCATTTGCCTGACCCTGAAATTGCACATCTCAATAACCACATTACCATTTAAGTTACCTTACCTCAGGTTCTGTTTTCCAAGAAACCTTGATCAAGACAAAAATGGAAGCCATAGCAGAGATAAGGTATATATACATTCATTGTCTCATTCATTGCAACAAAATTTGTATGCTTAAGAGCTTATTACACTAGGCATCTGAAACATGTAACTGAATCAGAAATAGCCCCTACTCTCACGACTGTGTTAGAAGTGAGAGGTATAAAAACAAACAAATATGAGAAAGAGTTCTACATGTTAAGAAAAAAATATGAAGGCAGTAGCATTGAATTACAAAAAGAAAGCAGTCATTTCTACCCAGGATGAATGCAGGTGTGTGTTTTTGTAGTGGGGATGGGCAGGGAGTAGGAGAGAAGACATCAAATTCTTCCCAAAAGAATTAACTGCTCAGCAGAGTTTTAAAGTGTGATTTTGTACAATAAACCTCAGAGATAAGGAGACAGAGCCCCATCCTACAGACACTTGCAGTCTAGTGGAGGAGACAGGCACGTGATGGCCAATTTTAATTAAATCTGTGACACTGGTCTTCCTCTTCCAATCGCCAAGCTTGTTTCTGCCTCCAGACAGACATTTTCACTGGTCTTTCCCTTTCCTTGAAAGTTCTGCTGCCTGATAGTCCTGTGATTGGCATTCTCTTAGCAATAAAATCACAGCTCAAATGCCACTTCCTCAGAAAGCCTTACTTGACATCCACTCTAAATAGCCCACTTGTCCCTCTCTACTTTGTGCCACTTTTTACCAAATCACCTTGTTTTATTTCATCTACAGAAACTACATGTGAAATTCAGTTTTTAAAGTATTATTCACTTCATTTTTTCCACCATTAAACTATAAACTCCGTAAAAGAAAAAACAAAACAAAACAGGGCTTGTCTTTTGTAACTCCGGTTAAATGTAACATGGACATAAGACCATGTAACGCCAGTGTCTGGAACATAGTAAATGTTCAATAAATACCTGTTGAATGAGTAAATATAATTATATTAAAAAGGCAAAACAGATTGATATTCAAGCTATGAATGGGCATGGCACACCAACAAAGACAACCAGCTTTTTCTGGAGGACAAGGGAAATGTTTGTAGAGGAAGGGTCATTTGTATGGACATCAGGAATAATAAGTATTAAGGAAGCCGAGGTAGGGTTCCGGGGGCAGGGGTATCAGAGCATTGTAGGGAGAGGGAACAGCATGTGAAAAGCTATGAGACACGAAGCCATAGGATGTATTTCAGGATTTGAAAACAGGCAAGTTTTGCTGTAGCAACATGAGCAAGGAGACAGTAGTACAAGATGAAGCTAGAAGGACAGGCATGGATTAGACCACTGCAGGGCCTTGTAGACATGTTATAGGCTTTTATCATCATGGCCACTAATAGATATTATGAGGGGAAGTGACATGATTAGGCTTATCATTCAAAAATTTTACTTTAGGGTGTGCTCAAGATGCCCGAATAGCAACAACTCCAGCCTCCAGCTCCGAGCATGAGCGACATAGAGGATGAGTGATTTCTGCATTTTCAACTGAGGTACCGGGTTCATCTCACTGGGGCATGTTGGCCAGTTGGCACTGGTCCATGGGTACAGCCCAACCAGCGAGAGCTGAAGCAGGGCAAGGCATCACCTCACCTGGGAAGCGCAAGGGGGAAGGGAATTCCTTTTCCTAGCCAAAGGACATTGAGACACACAACACCTGGAAAATCGGGTAACTCCCACCCTAATACTGTGATTTACCAAGGGTCTTAGCAAACTGCACACCAGGAGATTATATCCCACACCAGGCCTAGAGGGTCCTACGCCCGCAGAACCTCCCACATTGTTAGCACAGCAGTCTGAGATCTAATTGCAAGGTGGCAGCGAGGCTGGAGGAGGGGCGCCCGCCATTGCTGAGGCTTAAGTAGGTAAACAAAGCCACCAGGAAGCTCGAATTGGGTGGAGCCCACCACAGCTCAAGGAGGCCGGCCTGCCTCTGTAGACTCCACCTCTGGGGACAGGGCATAGCTAAACAAAAAGCAGCAGAAACCTCTGCAGATGTAAATGCCCCTGTCTGACAGCTTTGAAGAGAGCAGTGGATCTCCCAGCATGGAGGTTGAGATCTGAGAACGAACAATCTGATGCTCAAGTGGGTCCCTGACCCCTGAGTAGCCTAACTGGGAGACATCCCCCACTAGGTACAGACGGACACCTCACACCTCACATGGCGGCATACACCCCTGAGACGAAGCTTCCAGAACAAGAATCAGACAGCAACACTCACTGTTCAGCAATAGTCTATCTTCTGCAGCCTCTGCTGCTGATACCCAGGCAAACAGCGTCTGGAGTGGACCTCAAGCAATCTCCAACAGACCTACAGCTGAGGGTCCTGACTGTTAGAAGGAAAATTAACAAACAGAAAGGACACCCACACCAAAACCCCATCAGTATGTCACCATCATCAAAGACCAAAGGCAGACAAAATCACAAGATGGGGAAAGAGCAGTGCAGAAAAGCTTGAAATTCAAAAAATCAGACTGCATCTCCCCCTCCAAAGGAATGCTGCTCATCACCAGCAATGGAACAAAGCTGGACGGAGAATGACTTTGAGAAGTTGAGAGAAGAAGGCTTCAGTCAATCAAAGTTCTCAGAGCTAAAGGAGGAACTATGTAACTAGCACAAAGAAACTAAAAACCTTGAAAAAAGATTTGACGAATGCCTAATTAGAATAACCAATGTAGAGAAGTCCTTAAAAGAACTGACAGAGATGAAAACCACAACACAAGAACTACGTGACAAATGCACAAGCTTCAGTAACCGACTCGATCGACTGAAGAAAGAATGTCGGCGATTGAAGATCAAATGAATGAAATGAAGTGAGAAGTGTAGAGAAAAAAGAGTAAAAAGAAATGAACAAAGCCTCCAAGAAATATGGGATTATGTGAAAAGACCAAATCTATGTTTGACTGGTGTGCCTGAAAGTGACGGAGAAAATGGAATGAAGTTGGAAAACACTCTGCAGGATATCACCCAGGAGAACTTCCCCAACCTAGTAAAGCAGGCCAACATTCAAATTCAGGAAATACAGAGAATGCCACAAAGATACTCCTCGAGAAGAGCAACTCCAAGACACATAATTGTCAGATTCACCAAAGTTGAAATGAAGGAAAAAATGTCAAGGGCAGCCAGAGACAAAGGTCGGGTTGCACACAAAGGGAAACCCATCAGACTAACAGCAGATCTCTTGGCAGAAACTCTCCAAGCCAGAAGAGAGTGGGGGCCAATATTCAACATTGTTAAAGAAAATAATTTTCAACCCAGCATTTCATATCCAGCCAAACTAAGTTTCATAAGTGAAGGAGAAATAACATCCTTTACAGACAGGCAAAGGCTTAGAGATTTTGTCACCACCAGGACTGCCTTACAAGAAATCCTGAAGGAAGCACTAAACATGGAAAGGAACAACAGGTACCAGCCACTGCAAAAACACATCAAAATGTAAAGTCCATCAATGCTAGGAAGAAACTGAATCAACTAGCGAGCAAAATAACTAGCTAATATCATAATGACAGGATCAAGTTCACACATAACAATATTAATCTTAAATGTAAGTGGACTAAATGGTCCAATTAAAAGACACAGACTGGCAAATTGGATAAAGAGTCAAGACCCAAGAGTTTGCTGTATTCAGGACACCCATCTCACATGCAGAGAGACACATAGTCTCAAAATAAAGGGATGGAGGAAGATCTACCAAGCAAATGGAAGACAAAAAAAGGCAGGGGTTGCAATCCTAGTCTCTGATAAAACAGACTTTAAACCATCATGGATCAAAAGACACAAAGAAGGCCATTACATAATGGTAAAGGGATTAATTCATCAGGAAGAGCCAACTATCTTAAATATATATGCACCTAATACGGGAGCACCCAGATTCATAAAGAAAGTCTTCAGAGACTTACAAAGAGACTTAGACCCCCACACAATAATAATGGGAGACTTTAACGCCCCACTGTCAACATTAGACAGATCAATGAGACAGAAAGTTAACAAGGATATCCAGGAATTGAACTCATCTCTGCAGCAAGCGGACCTAACAGACATCTACAGAACTCTCCACCCCAAATCAACAGAATATACATTCTTCTCAGCACCACATTGCACTTATTCCAAAATTGACCACATAATTGGAAGTAAAGCACTCCTCAGCAAATGTAAAAGAACAGAAATTATAACAAACTGTCTCTCAGACCACAGTGCAATCAAACTAGAACTCAGGACTAAGAAACTCAATCAAAACCGCTCAACTACATGGAAACTGAACAACCTGCTCCTGAATGACTACTGGGTACATAACGAAATGAAGGCAGAAATAAAGATGTTCTTTGAAACCAATGAGAACAAAGATACAACATACCAGAATCTCTGGGACATATTTAAAGCAGTGTATGGAAGGAAATTTATAGCACTAAACGTCCACAAGAGAAAGCAGGAAAGATCTAAAATTGACACCCTAATGTCACAATTAAAAGAACTAGAAAAGCAAGAGCAAACACATTCAAAAGCTAGCAGAAGGCAAGAAATAACTAAGATCAGAGCATAACTGAAGGAGCTAGAGACACAAAAAACCCTCCAAAAAATCAATGAATCCAGGAGTTGGTTTTTTGAAAAGATCAACAAAATTGATACACCACTAGCAAGACTAGTAAGGAAGAAAAGAGAGAAGAATCAAACGGATGCAATAAAAAATGATAAAGGGGATATCACCACTGACCCCACAGAAATACAAACTACCATCAGAGAATACTATAAACACCTCTATGCAAATAAACTAGAAAACCTAGAAGAAATGGATAATTTTCTGGTCACTTACACTCTCCCAAGACTAAACCAGGAAGACGTTGAATCCCTGAATAGACCAATAGCAGGCTCTGAAATTGAGGCAATAATTAATAGCCTACCAACCAAAAAAAGTCCAGGACCAGATGGATTCACAGCCAAATTCTACCAGAGGGACAAGGAGGAGCTGGTACCATTCCTTCTGAAACTATTCCAATCAATAGAAAAAGAGGGAATCGTCCCTAACTCATTTTCGATGCCAACATCATCCTGATACCAAAGCCTGACAGAGATACAACAACAAAAAAGAGAATTTTAGACCAATATCCCCGATGAACATCAATGCAAAAATTCTCAATAAAATACTGGCAAACCGAATCCAGCAGCACATCAAAAAGCTTATCCACCATGATCAAGTGGGCTTCACCCCTGGGACGCAAGGCTGGTTCAACATATGCAAATCAATAAACGTAATCCAGCATATAAACAGAACCAAAGACAAAAACCACAGGATTGCCGGGCGCGGTGGCTCAAGCTTGTAATCCCAGCACTTTGGGAGGCCGAGACGGGTGGATCACGAGGTCAGGAGATCGAGACCATCCTGGCTAACACGGTGAAACCCCATCTCTACTAAAAAATACAAAAAACTAGCTGGGCGAGGTTGTGGGCACCTGTAGTCCCAGCTACTCCGGAGGCTGAGGCAGGAGAATGGCGTGAACCCCGGAGGCAGAGCTTGAAGTGAGCTGAGATCCGGTCACTGCACTCCAGCCTGGGTGACAGAGCAAGACTCTGTCTCAAAAAAAAAAAAAAAGAAAAAGAAGAAAAAAAAAAAAAAACCACAGGATTATCTCAATAGATGGAGAAAAGGCCTTTGACAAAATTCAACAGCCCTTCATGCTAAAAACTCTCAATAAATTTGGTATTGATGGAACGTACCTCAAAATAATAAGAGCTATTTATGACAAACCCACAGCCAATATCATACTGAATGTGCAAAAACTGGAAGCATTCCCTTTGAAAACTGGCACAAGACAGGGATGCCCTCTCTCACCACTCATATTCAACATAGTGTTGGAAGTTCTGGCTAGGGCAATCAGGCAAGAGAAAGAAATAAAGTGTATTCACGTAGGAAAAGAAGAAGTCAAATTGTCCCTGATTGCAGATGACATGATTGTATATTTAGAAAACCCCATTGTCTCAGCCCAAAATCTCCTTAAGCTGATAAGCAACTTCAGCAAAGTCTCAGGATACAAAATCAATATGTAAAAATCACAAGCATTCTTATACACCAGTAACAGACAAACAGAGAGCCAAATCATGAATGAACTCCCATTCACAATAGCTTCAAAGAGAATAAAATACCTAGGAATCCAACTTACAAGGGATGTAAAGGACCTCTTCAAGGAGAACTACAAACCACTGCTCAGTGAAATAAAAGAAGACACAAACAAATGGAAGAACATTCCATGCTCATGCATAGGAAGAATCAATATTGTGAAAATGGCCATACTACCCAAGGTAATTTATAGATTCAATGCCATCCCCATTAAACTGCCAATGACTTTCTTCACAGAATTGGATAAAACTGCTTTAAAGTTCATATGGAACCAAAAAAGACCCTGCATTGCCAAGACAATCCTAAGCCAAAAGAACAAAGCTGGAGGTATCATGCTACCTGACTTCAAACTATACTACAAGGCCACAGTAACCAAAATAGCATGGTACTGGTACCAAAACAGAGATATAGACCAATGGAACAGAACAGAGTCCTCAGAAATAATACCACACATCTACGGCCATCTGATCTTTGATAAACCTGACAAAAACAAGAAATGGGGAAAGGATTCCCTATTTAATAAATGGTGCTGGGAAAATTGGCTAGCCGTAAGTAGAAAGCTGAAACTGGATCCTCTCCTCACTCCTTATACAAAAATTAATTCAAGATGGATTAAAGACTTAAATGTTAGACCTAAAACCATAAAAACCCTAGAAGAAAACCTAGGTAATACCATTCAGGACATAGGCATGGGCAAGGACTTCATGTCTAAAACACCAAAAGCAATGGCAAGAAAAGCCAAAATTGACAAATGGGATCTCATTAAACTAAAGAGCTTCTGCACAGCAAAAGAAACTACCATCAGAGTGAACAGGCAACCTACAGAATGGGAGAAAATTTTTGCAATCCACTCATCTGACAAAGGGCTAATATCCAGAACCTACAAAGAACTCAATCAAATTTACAAGAAAAAAAACAAACAACCCCATCAAAAAGTGGGCAAAGGATATGAACAGACACTTCTCAAAAGAAGACATTCATACAGCCAACAGACATATGAAAAAATGCTCATCATCACTCACCATCAGAGAAATGCAAATCAAAACCACAATGAGATACCATCTCACACCAGTTAGAATGGCAATCATTAAAAAATCAGGAAACAACAGGTACTGGAGAGGATGTGGAGAAATAGGAACACTTTTTCACTGTTGGTGGGACTGTAAACTAGTTCAGCCATTGTGGAACACAGTGTGGCAATTCCTCAAGGATCTAGAACTAGAAATACCATTTGACCCAGCCATCCCATTACTGGGGATATACCCAAAGGATTATAAGTCATGCTGCTATAAAGACACATGCACACATATGTTTATTGTGGCACTATTCACAAGAGCTAAGACTTGGAATCAACCCAAATGTCCATCAGTGACAGACTGGATTAAGAAAATGTGACACATATATACCATGGAATACTATGCAACCATAAAAAAGGAAGAGTTCGTGTTCTTTGTAGGGACATGGATGCAGCTGGAAACCATCATTCTCAGCAAACTATCGCAAGAACAGAAAACCAAATACCGCATGTTCTCACTCATAGGTGGGAACTGAACCATGAGATCACCTGGACACATGAAGGGGAACATCACACACCGGGTCCTATTGTGGGGAAGGGGGGAGGGAGGAGGGATAGCATTAGGAGATATACTTAATGTAAATGACGAGTTAATGGGTGCAGCACACCAATATGGCACATGTATACATATGTAACAAACCTGCACATTGTGCACATGTACCCTAGAATTTAAAGTATAAAAAAAACACTTTTTTTACTTTAACTGCAGTGAGATGTGGGGTGATGAATAGAGACCACTGCACTGGTACAGGTGTGAAATGCTGGGTTCTCAGCATGAGACAGGAGTGGAAGCAAAGTGAAAAGCAGAGTGCAGGATAGTGAACAGTATAATCAGTGTGAAGCAGGAAAAGCTGAAAAAAATTACAGTGTAAACATCCATGAATCAAAGCAACAAAACCCGGGTTCATAGTTGGCACCTACCCAGTACAAGAGGGTGGGTTAGGCCAGTGGACATTTCCTGACTGGGAAATTACTCTCTTGTCTTAGTCAGTGCCATGCAAAAATTACATAGTGATCATGTATTTCACAAAAATAAAAGTATCATTACAAGTAATCTACAAAGGGGTGACTTTAGGACCAATGGAACAAATTTTCAACTAGAAAATTCTATTACTTTAAATTTTGGTGTATCTACAGTGTTAGCTACAGCTCATAACATTGTTTCCCATGTTCCTTGGGTTTAATTTTCCATTCTGTCTTCTTGTATACCTCCATCATTATTCCTAGGCTGGTCATTTACCTTGACATAAATACTCAGATGCTCTATAATCAGTGTAATTATTGTACTATTGGCTAAATGGTGAGCTTTTTAGGGTAGGGGCTATAGAATTTCATCTTTGCATTCCCAGTGCCAGACATGGTGCCTTGAAAGTATGAGGGGTTTTTCCCCCCAGATTTATGAAGCTCCAAGGGGACTGAGTAGGCCTGAATTAGATTTTAGATGATCAAAAAAAGGTTAAAATATGGGCTGCATAATTTTATACTACATGCTCTTTAGTCTACTTATTTGAAAGCACATAATTCAACCCAAAAGTTCTATTAAACTGAGTAAGTTATTTAGTAAAACATCCCATTTCTCAGCCATGCCAGATGGTAGTTTACTGTAGCAGTGATGTTGCTAGTGAGGCTGGCAGATGGGAGATGTTGAAGTGATTGTCAGTTGTCCTTAGCATTGGGTCCCCCCACACCCCAACACAGCATTCACTTCTCTTGCTTCTCCTCCATGCCACGTGGCTGCATCTCCTTCTTGTTCCCATAAATCTAATCTTACGCTACTGAACAATATGTAAGGGTTATTAATGATAGCTGCTGAAACACCCAGCATTTCTCCCTTCTCCAAAATGGTTAAAGTATATTCTACATATCTCCGATTCTTGTAAGAATAAGATATCTTTTATTTGATAGTACACTGAAAGTGTAAAGAATAAGTGCAGACCTATGATAGAAGAAATGTTATTACAGTGACACTGTACTGGAGACAGTGGGTATCAAAAGTTTTAGGAACCACAGTAGAAAATGTGACACATATCGCTAAGAGATCAATAAAATCCATACAAAAAAATGTGGTAGCTTCCCACTTCTGCTGAGGATAAAGTATGAAATCATAAGCACCCTATATTAAATGCCTTACTTTATCAGTTAGATATTAACTGGTATTTGTACTATTCCAGTTCCAGCCACTGGATCCTTCCAGAACATGTCTTAAGGTCTTTCCTCAGCAGCTCTGCTGGCAAGGTTGTTTCCTTCCTGTGCATTGCTGGCTAGTTTCAGAAGTCTCCTGGCTTCATCTTTTTCTTTAATTCCATGGAAATGTTAAGGGAGTTGGTGAAAACGTTTAATAATGTCTAGTACATGACTAGTGCTTAAAATGGTAGCCATTAATGTTATAAGCCCATTTTAAAAAATTACAATACTTCTCATTTATTACACTGGGATCCTCATAACGAAAAGGACCGCATCTCACTCATCTTTATGTTCTCTAGCACTTAAAAATATATCTGGAACACTCTAGTAGATTAATATGTATCTATTGAATGAAAAGAAACTGTAAATGAGGTAAAGATTAACAGTTTAAACCAAGGCAGTCAGTCAGCATCCTGGGCAGAAATTTAGCGTAATTGACTAGTGTGATTCTGTAATAGACTTTGCCAACTTTATTTCTTCCAGGAATAATAACTTACTTTGCCCATGGAAAGTACCATTCAAAACAACATTACTTAATCAATGTTCTGGTGCTATTTTATTAAATGGCATTTGAAGATACCAAATACAGACCAAAAGTTTTTCTGGAGGTACACTGTTTTAAACAAATTAATTATTCATATTCCTTTATATCTCACATTGGTTAATGCAGTGCCTAACATATTTCTTTTATTCATGTCTTTCTATTTGTATGTATCAAGTTCCTTCTTTTCTTCCTCTGCCTCATTTTCCTTTTGTTAGCATAATTCTTTACCAAAACAATCCAATTATCTCAGACACAGGACTGTAAATATGAAACTCAGATTCTCATAATACAATAATCCTGCTGATAAAGAATTCACATGAAGCTTAGGTAACTTTCTTTGATCCAATTAAAGAGATTATTTATTTGTGAATATGAAGAGTAAAAACCTTACTGAAGCCAGAAATTTCCAGGCATAATTTTGCTGCCCACCAGGGTATACATAAAAATATTCAAATAAATCCCATTTTAATTCACTTAATGTATCAAAAATAAATATATCACCTGTAACAATTTAAAGGAAGGATAAAATATACTCCAATGTCAAGCAAACAACTGAAAAATTAAAATACTAAATCTGCTAAATGACACATGTATAAACTATAAACATAAGTCTTTACCCATTTCTTATTTCTTCAAAGAAAAAGTTGTCAAATACACTATTGTCCTCTAGAATATTTTATGTTGTAATACTCTGAGTAAGAGCATTTTCTTTCTCTATCAGCTCAAATCTGGTGAGTTCTGATTTTCCAAATATTACAAAGCAGAGTTCTTAATTATATCTGAAGTCAGTGTAACCAGATTTTAAAAGAAAACAGACAGAAGTGAACATTATATTTTAGAAAGTTTAGATATAAAACATCAAATATTAACCTTACTTTTTCTATAATTTAAAAATATTTATAAAATATTGATGTTTCTCAATAGAGAAATTTATACAACTCCATAACTTTATTCTTTTTGAAGTACATTAGGAAATTTATAGTTTTTTAATGAATGTAATAAATTTCAGGAATTATCCTTTTGACTAAAAGCACATTTTTAAATTGTTTCTGAATACGCAAATATCCATTATATAATATTAGTGTAAACAATAGATATTGGTTTATATCTAAACAACACTATATTTCTGTATACATGCACATGGACACAGAGTCAAATGTTTTCCTTGAGGAAACATTGAGCTGCACATAATTGCTATGGGAAACATTTCTGTCCTAATGGGCCTGATTATTTATAAATTATCTTATTAATTGTCAGATTTAAGTTGTCAGATCAAAACTGGAAAACATTATGACTGTAAATTATGGTGCTAAGTGGTTACTCAAAACTAATGAAAGAGAGAATTAAAGAGAATAGTATATTCTTATTCCCCAAATAAAATTTTGCTAAATCATGATTCACGTAACTCACATAAATCAAGACCCACATAAAAGTAGACTGAATTAATTATTATTTTTAAATGTCTTATAAAATTACCATTTAGAGAAAAGCTCGTGCCCTTTTATTAAACTGGCTTATATCAGTTTTT
Organism: Chlorocebus sabaeus; assembly: GCF_047675955.1. NCBI lineage: Eukaryota > Metazoa > Chordata > Mammalia > Primates > Cercopithecidae > Chlorocebus > Chlorocebus sabaeus. The sequence goes on from NC_132924.1 coordinate 64,048,784, forward strand.
CTAAAACAGATGAAAAAGTGGCCTAATCCAATTTTCCTGCTAAACTCATTGGTTGTATCTGATGAGTTGTCATTAAGTCATAAGTTTTTAAATAAATATAGACAAAACACTAAACCCAAATATTACCCATACAGAAACACCACACACACAGACACACACACGTGCACACACACCCACAGCTCCTAAAGTAAGCAAAAATTCCTCATTCTTATTAATTTGATTGGTGAGAAGTGTTGCCTGAAAAAAAACCAATAAAACCTATCTGCTCATTAGACAGAGGTCCAATAATATGCAAAATAAATACTTAAATGTCCATATTAATATTTAATGCGTTCATAATGGTGCTCATTTATATATCCATTCCTACACATTCAGGGAATGTTTATAAGCCTCCTCATTAATAATCTTCCATCTCAAGCTGTTTTATTTCCTAAAATTACTGTTGAAAATATGTCTACCTTATAGCTCTAGAAACAGAAAAACAAAAAGCCAGAAAATATTGGCATCATTAAGTTCACAGTTGTTGCCGCTGTGTTTTCTCAAATGCATAATGCTAACAGTTATTTTCAAAATCATTATTCTGGAAAATAACTATGTTTCTCCATGCTATAATGTCTCCAATAGTCTTTCAAGTGATATATTATTAATCTCAATATTAGTATAACTATAATTCATTATGGCCTTTCTGTTAATGATTTTTTTTTTTAATCATGTCTGTACTCGCCTCAAAGTACCCCAGTGTGTTCACTGTGCTCTGCCACTTCAGGGATCCTGCGGTAGCACATCATCTGGCAGTGTTTAGTAACTGGTTTTCTATTTTCATCAACTATAAAATATTCATCAAATTCTATTGCATGCCCCATTCTCTCTGTCCCTCTCTGATAATCACCAACTGTATAAAAAGTAATGGCTTTAATTTTAAACAAAAAATCATCACTCCATCTCTGTCTACCCTTTGACTTCAAGTAATATTCATGCTTATTTGCATGTTTTTTGTTGCTAAAGTTACTTTCTATCCTTCCAATAAGTGATAAAATTTATCAAATTTAACTCCTATTGCTACAAGAGGCTTTATGTTGGTGAAAGTACCTTGAAGAAAGGAAACTAAGAAAGTAATATCCATCAAGACAAAGTCAGAGGTTAGCCTAATTTGAGGAGAAGAAGTAGACTTTTTTGCTGTTTATGAATTAGTGAAATTAGAGGTCAAGAGAAATAGATAATTAGAGGTAAAGAAATGCAGGCCAGCTGCCGTGGCTCTCGCCTGTAATCCCAGCACTTTGGGAAGCTAAGGTGGGCGGATCACCTGAGGTCAGGAGTTCGAGACCAGCATGGCCAAAGTGGCAAAACCCTGTCTCTATCTCTACTAAAAATAGAAAACTTGGCTGGGCATGATGGCACAGGCCTGTAATTCCAACTACTCAGAAGGATGAGGCATGCAATTGCTTGAACCTGGGAGGTGGAGGCAGTGAGCCGAGACTGTGCCACTGCCCTCCAGCCTGGGCAACAGAGTGACACTCTGTTTGGAAAAAAAAGAAAGAAAAAAGAAAGAAAGAAATGCAGTACTTACTTAAGAGCATAGCTTCTGGAATAAAACTTCCTGGTTTGAATCTGGTTCCCCTCATTTTCTGTGTGTGTGAAAATAGCCAAATGATGACTTAAGCTTCTGTTTTGCACATATAAAATGAGGGTAAAATGGGAATTCATCATTGAGTTATTTAAGGTTTAAATATGATAACTTGTCAAATGTCTAACACATTTCCCTGGCTTATAGTAAAAATAAACAAATATTCGCTATTATTATGTTGAAAGACCCCTGAAATATGGAAACCACTACCAAGATATTAAAATGTTAATTCCTACATTTAGTTAAAAAATTAAAAATAGTTGAAAACAGCATTAAAAATATTATTAACTATGTACTTGAAATATTTTCCTTGTGGAATTTGTGGTTTTTAAACAATGTGCTAAATCTAATTGTAACAGCCTTCAAAACATTTTAATCTTATCCTTAGCACCAATAAAAACACATTGATTAAGTCCTGATGCATGTTTAAAGCTGTTAGAATTAAATAAGCACAATCTGTTTTCAAGAAGGTCACGCCATCTTAACAGCTATGGTTCTGTGCATACTCATCTTTATGAAAGTTATTATACATTGGTGAAATTTTTAGCCAAAATTTAAATTTAAAATTTGGAGAAACTTGGTACATTGATAGTTCAGTGAAAATATATATACATATTTATACAATATTTGGGGACTAACTTTCTATATTTGGGAGTTATATATAGCATTTTAATGGGATATAATGTCACATGTTTAAAGTTAAGCATTTTAGAGAGATATTGACTACAGAGCACAAAAAAATCTTTGAATAGAATGTGAAAAATCAATGTTAGCATCATCCAGCCATCTTTCAATGGCCACTTCTTTGAAACTGGCATCTCTACATTTCCCAGAATAAATTCACTTTACCAAGAACTCTTGGAGAGCAGTGCCAATTTTAGTTAAGATTTTATGGAGCCTTGACACCACATAACCCTCAACACAAAACTAAATAAATCCTTTACGTATCTCTTCTGCCAACTCCGTTAACTCTGCTTCCAGTTGTGTTCCTCCTTATTCATCCTTCAGCTGTTAGAAAATCTAACACTGCCTGAGGGCCACTACTTAAGCTTGTCCCAGAATACGTTTGTCTGACTGATGAAAGACTGATTTTAAATTCCAGAAGAAGGTAAAGCAGGTTATCTTTTCTCCAGATGATTGAATCTTTTAACAGAGACACCAGTTCACAGAATATGGATAAAAACACACATGCATAAATACCTACTTAATGTTGCCTTTCATCCCTCTTTAGTTTGAGCTAGAGAAGAGTACAGGGGTATAGCCTCTTATCACTCCAAGCAGGGTAGGGTCACACCTCTGGTACAGAAATGGGTTGGAGGAGAGGAAAACCATTGTTTGATGATTAGTCATGGGTCCTCAAAAAGCCATATCTTTTCTATTTCAGTAAGAAAAGAGAGCAGTTTTTACCAGTTTAGAGAAGAGGCAGTTTGGTATTGGGATAAAGTGCATAACCTTGGAGTCAGGCTGCCTGGCTTGAATTGAAACTTCATCATTTACTGGCTGCGTGAATTTGCAGTTACTTAAGTGCTTCAGGTTTCTCATCTGTAACAAAAAAATGTTAGCACCATCCTCAAAGGGATTATTTGATGTTTATATGAGGATTGATGTCTTGTACACTGCTTAAATCATAATGGAACAGAGTAAACACTCATTAAATGTTAGCCATTGTTATCAGATGTTTTCTTGGATTCCATCATGAAGAGGGCATAAGTCAGGTGTGTGTCTTAGAGAGTCAGCCAGTGGATCCTTTTCCTCATGGGGTCAGTCATTTTTAATCTGAGTCTTATTTGGAGTGGCCAGGTAACAAGGGTTGGGCAGCAGAATTACAATGTGATTGTTAGGTACTCATAAATCAGGCTATCTGAGCAATACAAAGGTATTCAGCCTTCTAGGGCCTTAATCAGTCTAGGTAGAAAAATCCCTGAAGCTGTCTTAAAACACCTGAGTAAAATATCCTCAAAAGCATACATAAGAAACTGTCTCTTGGTTGCTTCTTGGAAGGGAGGCTAAGTCTAAGAGAGAGAGGTGTGATATAACATTTTTATTGTATTCTCTGCTTTTAGAATTTGCTGCTTACCCAGAAAATAAATTAAAAATTTTAAAACATAGCTAAAAGTTGATCACATACTAACTTTTACATAGCTTAGTTGCCTAAATTGAAAGTGCTATACTGCAATTTGCTTATATCCATTGATTTTTATAGCTAAGGTCAAAGACTTTAACTCATCTCAGACCACTGGCTCTCCAACTATTCTGACTGTGACTCATAGTAAGAAATATATCTAACATTGCAACTAGAACATACATGCTAGTTGGAAGCCAGGGATCAAATACAACTTGACTGGTCCTCTGATAATACATCATGATGTATGTTCTTGGGGTGTCAGGCTTAAACTTTGCCTTGTATGCAAGGACAACCAGATGCTGAATTGTGTTTTTGACTTTTGCATTCCCTCTTTAAGACAAAATTTTAAAAACTTATCTTTTCATCTTGGGCTTCATTTCTTCCATAGTATCTACCATGAAAAAACTCCCTGCCCTCTTTTCACCACCACCATATGCCAATTAGATTTGAAGAAGCTATCACTGGAAAGCAAGAGATGTTCCTTTCTCAGAGCAGACATTTGCATCTCTGAAGTATTTCATATCACATGGTACTCAATGTTATACCACTTCACATGTAAGAACCAAGTATGCGTCCATTTCTCCCTTACCAAATTTTGTATCACTGTTTTCACATTTCAATTCTGCATATAAATTCCATGATGCATTATTATTGTTGTTGCTTTAAACAGTTGACAATAAAGAGTATTAAATAATAAGGAAAACTCTCTATATTTACTCATATAGTTACTGATCCATGCTGTTTCTTCCTGTAGAACCAGAATTCCATGTGGTAATGTTTTGCTTCTATTTAAGAATTCCTTCAACATTTCTTATAATGTAGGTCTGCTAGTATTATACTCATTTAGCCCTTGCTTGTCTGAATAAAAAAAATCTTTATTTCATCTCTGTTTTTAAATGGTATTTTTGGTAGGTTAAGAATTCTAGATTTTGGTTTCTTTTCTCCACTATTTTAAAGATGTTGCTCCACTGTCTTTTAGCTTGCATTGTTTCCAAAGAAATCTGCTGTCATTGGTGTCTTTGTTCCTCTCTTCCAAAATGTGTCTTTTTTCTTTTGGCTGCTTTTAAGATTTTATCACTTCTTTTATGCAATTTGATTGTAATGTGCTTTGGTGTGCTTTTTTATGTTTCTTATGTTTGTTGTTGAGGTTCTTAGATCTGCAGATGTATCGCTTGTATAAAATTTAGAAAATATTCAGCTATTATTTCTTGAGATATTTTTATGCCCTACCCCTTCTGCAGGCACTTCATTTATACATATTTAGGCTACCTGAAGTTGTTTCACAACTTACCAACAATCTACTTATTTTTCTTTTCCAGGCTTTTTGCTTTACGTTTCACATCAGATATTTTCTACTACTGTTTCCAAGTTCTCTAATATTTTCTTCTGCAATGTTTAATCTTCTGTTAATCTCAACCAGTGTATTTTTCATCTCAGACATTGAAACTTTTCATCTTTGGAAGCCTAATTTGAATCTTTTTCAAAATCTTTCATGACTATGTTTAACATGTTCAACCTTTCCTCTAGCTTTCTAAACATTTGGAATACAGTTACAGTAAATGTTTTAATACCATTTTACTATGTCATTTATGGATTAGTTTTGAATGATTTTTGTTCTTTTGTTGTTGTTGTTTTGCTTTTTTGTATGCTTGGTACTTCTTGTTTGAATGCCATTCATCGTAAATGTTTAAGTTATTGGGTAATAAATATTTTTTCTATAAATATTCTTGATCTTTGTTCTATAGTATGTTTAAATTTCTTAGAAATGGTTTGGTCTTTTTGGATCCTGCTATTAAGCTTCTTAGGCATTTTGTCTAGGGTAAATCTTACCCTACTGGGGCAAAGATTTCTGAGAACCGTCCCCTGTAAATTACAAGATTTTTCACTCTGGTTGATGGGAATAGTACTATTCCCAGATGTTTCCGCTAATCCTTTTGGGTGTTTTTTCCACAAGTCTTAGATGATTTTCACATATACATGCACTGATCAGAACTCCACTGAATAATCATGGGAGAGTGTATATAGATTTTTCAGGGTTTTGGCTGTGTCTTTCTCTCCTCTGATATTCTATTCTGCAAACTTTAGCCACCTTATATTCTCCGGATGACCAGTTTTATCTCCTTAACTCCAAAAAAGAGTCAGGCTCTACCTGAGTTCCCCCTCCCCCTGTTGTGCCTGGAAACTTTATCCAGGAAGTAAACTGAAGCACTCACATGACATAAGGCTCACCTTGTTTGTTTTTACCTCACAGGGACCTTTGGTCTCTTTGCCTGATGTAAAATGTCTTGAGAATTATTGTTTCCCATATTTTGATTTAAAAAACTTATTTCAAATAGGAAGATAAATCTAGCCTATTATCTGATACAGAATTTCTTCCTATTGTTTGAATCATTTAATCCATCCTAGGCTTGTGGAAAAAAATCTTTGCATTTATTTATACTCAGGTATTTTGCTGGTACATTTTTATTATATTTATAATGAAAGGCAGAAAGAGGTCAATTTTTTTTCTCTAGGCCTGAATACAAGGAGAACTTAACTCCATAAGTTTAAAATAATTTTGCCTTATTTTTAAATAAGGCAAGGATTTTAAAAAAATAACCTTGCAATTATTTTTTTAAATGTTCACGTATTAAAGTGAGGCTTGAATGGAAATGTCCTTCTATAAACACTGAAGACAAGTTAAATTTTAAGAAAATTTAGATTTAAATAATAAATTAATAAAATTAAAATTTTAATTTTAAGAAACAACTTTTAATTAGCTGGCCATGGTGGTGGGCACCTGTGATCCCAGTTACTTGGGAGTCTGAGGCATGAGAATCAATTGAACTCAGGAGGTGGAGGTTGCAGTGAGCCAAGATTGTGCCGCTGCACTCCAGCCTAGGCAACAGACTGAGACTCTGTCCCAAAAAAATAAAAATAAAACAATAACTTTTAATACAGTAGTTTATAAATTTACTAATCAGTTATTCATATGTTGTTACTCATTATTTATGATTAAAAATATAAAATGTTGGATTAAGCCCACTCTTCTCATTTTTCTTAAATTCCTTAAAAAATAAAAATAAATAAATATTTTATTTTGAATAGATAAGACCCTTTCCTTCTACTCAGTTTTGATCTGAACTTTATTAGAATACTCTGTTCAATTTGAATCATGGTAAATGAAGTGAGATATGGAAAAATAAAATTGGAGAGTACAAAGGCAAGAGCAAAATAAATCACCGCAGTGTTGGGAAATGTGCCCGATGAGAAAAGGCTAAAGGACTAAGTGTACATACCCAAGAAAATTGAAGGAAACTTAATAGCACGTTTCATGTATATAAAGGAATATTTTATGGGGAGCAGTGAGCAACTATTTTGTTTGTAAATTGAGGGCAAAACTTCAATAGTCTCCTAGCTGATCACCCTTTCACATGCCTCATTTTCTTCATGCTATGATCTATCTAACACAGGGCTGGAAAAACAGTATTACTCAAAGGCCATTTTCATCCATCTCTCTCCTGTTCAGGAACTTACAAGGACTTTTTCTAACCTACTGCATCAAATCTAAACTTCCAACAGCTAGTATCCAAATCTCTTTGTCAAGTAATGTTAAACTTTCCTGCCTCATGGCTCAGCACCTCCCATACTAGTTCCTCTATTTGTGTCACCATTTTTATGACATAATTATTGATCTTTCTTGTCCCTGAGACTTTTTCCCATTTTTTTACCAATCTATATGCCCTTCTTAATCCTTTCTCCTAATCAAGTCCATAATCTCTAAAATTAGACACTGACCTTTTATTTTCAAAAAAAAAAAAAAAAGAAAAAGAAAATGCATATTCATATGAAATATTTCAATCTAAATATACTTTACAATCATTTCGGATTTCACAGTTTCTTCAGGTTTTATATCTGCAAAAAGGTTTCTTCCCTGAGACTGATGGTGCAGTTTGCTCACTGCACAACTCCAGGAAAAACTAGGTGCATGGTAACCTCTGTGAGTGCACTCCTTAGCTGTGCTATTCACACCTATGCAGTTGTGCTTGGGCCTGCATCTTTCCTTTTATTTCTTCATCACTGATAATACTCACGCTACTCATTTGCTCCTGAAGCAGGTATTCAAAGCCATCCCAACTCCTCCTTCTGCCCCCATAATGTGGACACTCTCTGCCTGTTCAGCTTCATCTCTTTTGATCACCTAAGCTTTCATGCTCTAACCCAGCATTTCTCAACCTTGATATTATTGACATTTTGGCCTAGGTAATTATTTGCTGTGGAGGATGTCCTGTTTGTACTATAGAATGTTTTAGCAGCATCCCTGGTCTCTCCCTATTGGATGCTGTAGTACTCTTCCCCCGCTCCTTTTGTGAAAGCCAAAAATGTTTCTAGCCATTGCCAAATTTCCCTGTGGGGGCAACATCACTTCTAATTGGAAACTACTGCTCTAGCCATACCAAATTAGTAATAATTCCCCAAATGCTATATGCTGACTCACGTCCGTGCCTTTTTCAACATGGTTCCTCCTCCCTTTTATATTATTCCTATATAGGAAAGCTTAAAGAACTTGTATCCATATTTGAAAACAAACCAACTAAGAACCAAAGCAACTACTGAAAAACAACCACAACAAGAACAACCACAATAGTTTAGGTGTCACCACTTCAGGAAGCATAGCCAGGTCCTTAGACAGTTTCTTTTTCTCTTCTCCATGCTAAGTACGTTTAGATTTTGCATATTTCCCCACTGCTGCACTCATCACACTTTATCATAATTTATTTTATTAAAATCCACCTCACCTCATGTAATGCAAACATTGTGAAGATAACATGAGCCCCGACCATCCCTGAACCCCCACACCTAGATAACTTTAATGGAAGACAATATTTAATATTACCTATTCCACTGATTCTCCTGATCAAACCTGTGTAGACACTATTCCAAGTTTATTAAAAACATCCTTTTATTTTATATTTTAATAATTCAGAGGGTTTTAAAATTAAGCTTAAAAGTTAGTAGCTAAAGAAATGGTTTAAAAAATAAGCTTCTAAAGCTAAATATATATTTTTTAAAAGGAACCTCTTTTTCAAGGAAGAAATATTTTGATTTCTTAACAAGGCATTGGAAACACAGTTTTTCTTAAACAAATATTTTTTGATGGAATACTAACATAGTTGAGAACAAGGCTATGCTCACAGAATGAGACTGAATACTATCGGAGTGAAGAGAATTTTGCTGAAGAATTTTCTGTGCTTTGCTTTTTCACTTCATTGATATATAGTAATATTGTTTCTTATATTTTCTAAAAGATAGTTAATTCTGCTAAATTTAATACACTAATTTACACTGAGAGTATCTTCGAGTATTCCAGATACCATGTCAAATTAAGAACAGTTTGCCAAAAATCAAAGGATTGTTTTCCATTTCTTTGCTGCCATTTTCTATTTTCTTCTTAGTTTCTGGAACAATAATTACTGCATATCCTTAAATAATCGTTAGTGTGTGTGTATATACACATTTTTATATATATGTATGTGTATATAATTACTTATAAAATGTGTATATATATTTATGTGTATATATACACTCATATACATATACAATAACATATGTATATACACATATGGTAGTCTCACATATAGACATATATACACGTATATATACATATATATGGTAGTCTTATGTATAGACATATATCCCTTTTTGTTTTTCATCTTCCCTCTGAAAAGAATGTGATACCAAAAAGGAAATAGGCCTCCATTCTTCCTGTTCCTCCCTGGGCCTTAGGAAATAAGCATTGTGTGTGAGCAGTTGAGTTCCAATCCCAGGTTATTTTTCCCCAGTCGCATCTGACTGTGCCAGGCCTCAAGGCATCTAAAGTCAATGTGTGGATAAATGTCTACTTCCACACTCTGACTAGCACATCCTTGGTGGCACTGAGGAGATAACATATAACATTTGCCCTGAGGTGTTTCTTATCCCCCATTTTTCATTCTTCCTTTTTGTAGCGGCTCTATAAACTTCCAGAAAGCTAGAGATTATCTGGTTTCTCATTGGAATTGTTTTTTCATGAATATTCTTTTTTGGCAAATAGTTTTTTCTACTCAGCTCAATAAGCATATCTAGTACCTACCAGTGACTCTGTGGGTGGTTTTACAGATGCAAAATGTATTAGACTTGGCTCCAGTAAATCATATTGCAAATAACACTTATTTGAAAATGTAAAACAATAAGATATTTATTGGACATCAAGAGTTATGGCATTATTAAGTTAATGTCATAAGTAAATAAATTAAATTTTCAACTTAATGCAAAATGTTCTGCCAGTGTCAGCATATCTTTGACCACCAGTGCCTTTCTGCACTGCAAGCTGGTGATATTCCAAAGTCAGAGACTTAAATAAGATCTCAGACTTCTATGTTGATGACTTCTCTCTTTCTCCCCTTTTCTTTCCTTTCTTCTCTTTTCCAGTTTAACAGAAGGCTGACAATATTTTTTACCAATAAACAGATATTTATTGCTTATTATAACCTAAGAACTAACAGAGATGAAAAGGACATGCCACCCAACTTTGAGGGCCTCTCCCTTCAGGGAGGAAAATAATTATACCAGCAATCAATTGCAAACTGGAAAGTTCTTGTGATAAGACAGAAGGGAGGCTCAGGGAAGATTTTAGAAATGAGGTGACTTGTATTCTGCTTTTGAAGGATAATTAAGATTTTTTCAAAGGAAGTGAGATCCTATCTCAAAAAGAAAAAAGAAAACTTTCCTGGCAGAAAAAAAGGAAGAACTGTAGCAAGAGAAAAAAAAAAAAAAATCCTGAGCAAAAGTCAGCAGCTTGAAATAGCCAGTTCCATTTGAAAAATAATAGAAACATTGTACGGACCATGCCTGTGGGTTACACTAACAAAGCATACAAAGCACACATGGTTACCCATTGTCCCTCATCTGGAGAGGAGCTAGGTTCAGGATTTCCAGATTCTTCTCCAGGCACAATGCCATCTGGATAATTCAAAGGGTCCTACACCATGTACTAAGATCCAGGTGGACAAGAGGTGGCATATTTCGTATAGTGTGTGTTATTGTGTGTGTGTGCGCGTGTGCGCGCGCATATGTGTGTGCTTTTATTATTCTGTTTATACCTTTCTACCTTGTAAACCACATGTTACACAGAATCAGAAGTTCAACACATAATAGATGAAAATGGAACTGATCTGGCTAAGGCAAAAGCTATTGCTACATGCTTTTCCATTGAACCACCCCTTGCCTTACTAAAACGTCAATGTCTCCCTTTGTTAAGTTTTCCAGAAGCAAATCCTGCTCTTCATGGATTTGGAAAGGAGGAGGAAACTAAGTTATTTTAAAAATAAACTCACAGAAAAGGATTTCTATGATGGTTTTGCTTTAATGAGAGAACTTCCCGCTCTCAGATCCACAAACATTAAGAGCAGTTTCACATTTTACAGAGGTTTATTCAAGAGACAAAATGGTCTGCAACAATTAAGGATTATTTAACTCCCCATATATCCCATTATAAATCTCAAAATTATGTGTTAAACCAGGGGAAATATAAGAATATGGTATTGGTATTACAGAGATTGACATGAAACTAAAAATTTAAAATGTACAGCCTCCAATTGCATTTTTCACAGCAAGATTCAGATGGGGAAGGGAAAAGCACAAATCTACCATGAAGGAATCACGCTGCAGCCACCTGAATTCCCAGATCACTCTTAGAAAAAGGAATAATGGGACAAATGGACATTGTATGCATCAGATGCAATGCAATAGGTTTACAGAATCACTTATGAAGAATTATTTCCAAAATACTATAATATGAATTTAAACAAGCAGCTAAATCTAACTTCTTGTTTATCAATAATACAGGGAGTAGAGAAACAGATTGGATGATACTATGAAGCCAAAGAAGAAATAAGACAAATAGGTGGAACTTTCTCTTCAACAAGTCAATGTCACCAAAAAGAGGGTTGGGGGTGATGCAGAAACTAACGAGACCAGAGAAACATACCAGCTAAAACTAATGCCTTATTAATTGGATCTTGGTTTAAACAAATTAACTTTTTAAAAAGACATTCATGGTTAATTAGTGAAATTGAAAAATGCAAAGGATATTAGACAATATTAAGGAAATTTAGTAAACTTTTTTTGGTATAGTAATGATACTCTTTGGCATTATAACGGGAGAAATGTTAAGTTGATAAAAAAAATTTAGGTTTGAGGTATCATATCTGCAATTTATGTTAAAATAATTTAGCAAAAAGGTTATAGAAGCAAATTTGCAAAATATTAACATTTGTTAATTCTACATAAAGGGTTTATGGGAGTCATGTTAGAATCTATGTTTTCCACGTGTTTGAACATTTTTATATCAAAAAAATAAGATTTTTTAACCTTTATAAACAATTAGAAGTTTACCAGGTATTGTTAAAAGAGTTTATTTTATTTTTTTCTAGATCAATAGGGATCTTTTTGCATAAAATGTTTTTAACTTAAAATATTACAATTGCCATTGTGATTCAGAAGTAAGATATAATAAGTTTGACATTGTCTTCATTTGTTATTTTATTATTTATTGTTTTTTTTCTTTTGAGACAGAGTCTCGCTCTGTCACCTAGGCCGAAGTACAGTAACGCAATCTTGGTTCACTGCAACCTCCACCTCCTGGGTTCAAGTGATTCTCCTGCCTCAACCTCCCGAGTAGCTGGGACTACAGGCACCCGCCACCACGTCCAGCTAATTTTTTGTATTTTAACTAGAGATAGGGTTTGACTGTGTTAGCCAGGATGGGCTCCATCTCCTGACCTCGTGATCCGCCCACCTTCACCTCCCAAAGTGCTGGGATTACAGGCGTGAGCCACCACGCCCAGCCTTTGTTATTATTTATTCTACTCATTTAAAAAATTATTTATAGTGACATCCTAAAAAACATTCTCAGGAAATAAATTAATTTTTTATTTTGATGCCCGTAGATCTACTTAAGTTACCAAAATCATTTGAGTTTCAATTTCTTCACTATAAAATGAGAATATTAATAAATTCCTCATAATTACATGAGGAATAAATGAGCTAATAAGTAAATAGTGCTATCAACAATAACAAGTGAATAATGGAACTGTTGTAAATAGGGATACCATGAACACCAATAATACAATTTTAAATGTTCCCTTACTAGAACATTTTCCAATAGATACTTTCTATTACAAAGCATTCCTCAGCTTTTGTTTCTAACAGCAAACTTTATTGCATGTGTCAAATTATTTATTAAAAAGCAGAATAAAAATTCAATTTTTTCCTATATTTACGGATTATAGAAATTAATATGAACATATTTCAACTAGAGATGTATTTTCTGTACTGCAGAATCATGAATATTATTTCTATTAGTGAACAAGTAAAATAAAAATTATAAAATGCCCAAACAATTTGAGGACGAATCTTAAAAAAGTTATACTACATTTTAAGAGGGTACCAGGTGAGTTTCTTTAACAAGCTTGGGTCAGGTTATACCATTTGTGCAAAGGAGTACAATTATTTCTTAAATTTTTAGTTCTTTTGAAGCAGCAGAGCCCAGTAAATCTCTGAACTATTTCTTCTAAGGGAAATTGCACACTGTTGAAAAGTCTTAGTTTCCAGAAACATTCAATTTCAGAAACAGACTACCTAATTAAACAGATTATGTGCAGAGAGATCAGGTGGCAACCTTCCTTAATTGATTTTTAACAATTCTGTAGCTCTAGTGCTGCCATTTGTGGAGCTGCAATTAAAGGCACAGTGTTTCCACTTACACTCTTCATTTTCTGACCTGTTCCAAAATGTCTGCTGCAGGCTGAAACCCACAGTGCAAAGTTTTATTAATAATGGATTTGAGATATAACTGTGATATGATTTATGTTCCCCCAACAGAGTTGGCAGTGTTCCACTTCACGGGAGAGCTGGTTTCTGTAATCTCACTTCCCAACAAATGACAATGGCTGAAGTAGAATGAGTGGGAGCTAATCAAACGGAACCAACTTATTTGGCTGGTTCAATTTATTTGTAAAATTGATGAGGACATAACAAAATAATTAGTCTTGCTATTCACAGGTCATTAAGACAACCTTAGGGAAAATCGACAGAAAAATATACAAACTTTTATTTGATTTGCCCCATGCTAAAAATATAAAAATTGAGATGGATTTGGAATAGAATAAGACTATTTTACTTAAATATTTGTATTGAATCATTTAATGAAAAAGTATATATTGTTTAGTCCAATCAGAAAGCAGAGCATGGCTGAGATTATGACATATCTCAATCAATGAAATATCTGGACTAATAAAATAATCTTACATGTTAGCTAGACATGCCTAGTAGACAATTGATAAATTCTGTATTACATAAGTGTTTAATTACCTCTTTCTGAGAAATATAATACGTGCAAAATAACTGCAAAATTCTACTGAATATAATTTAGGCTGAGAAAATTCAGAAGTCAATACAGGATTTAGTGATGCTTATAATGTTTATTATGAATTCCTGGAGTTAACCAAACTGTGAGGTTTGAGAGCACAGTCCTCAACTGTCCTCACTTCTGACACCAACCAAAAGCTCAGGAGGGAGGGGTCCCCAAATCACCCTCAGGTTGAACAATTTTCTAGAAGAATTTACACAACTCTCTGAAAGCTTTTGTACTTATGGTTACTGATTACTACAGAGAAAGGACACAAACTGAAATCAGCCAAAGGACGAGCTACAAAGAGTCTAGGAAGGTTCCAAATAAAAATTTCCATTGTCTTCTCCCAGTGGAGTCTAGACACATTACCTTCCCAGAATTGATATATAACAATATGCACAGATTACCACTAAGAAAGCTCACCCAGTTTCTACATCCATAGTTTTTATTGTGGCTTTATTATGTGGGCTTTCTTAATAGATTGATTACCCATTGGTTGGACTCAGTCTCCACACCAACTGATACAACGTGACCAAAAGTCCTCACTCTAAGTCATATTGTTGGTCTTCCTGGCATGAATAGCTCCCAATCTAAGACTATGGGGTATGGCTGGCATCACTCTAAGATTCAGTGTAAATCCAGATCCAGATTCATCCTAAACAATGACATTCCTATTATGTATGATGTAAATAACCTCCCAAAAGCCTAGGACAAAGGCCAGATCTTTCTTTGGACAGGCGAAATTCTGTGCTACACAATGAATATTAACAATCATTTCATATCTAAGTGTGAAGTTAAAGAAGATAGAGTTAAATGTACTAGAATATCTTTATTTTTACCCATGTGATTATTTTAACTAGGACAGTATAATAATCTGCTATTAAATATTCTATTCCCTAGCAGTCAATGAGTATTTTAAGTACTCTGATACATAACCCTTCCAAATTTGGGACTTATGAAAGCATTATAATCTCAAGTCACTGTCAGTCAATTTTATAGTCAATTTTGTTTGTAGATCAATATGTACTTTGAGCTGTTTTCTCACTCATTAAGAACGCTTGTTCATCACACTTTATCCCACCTTCCCAAACACAAATACTACACTACTAATTATTGGTTTTCTGTATGTCCAATCTAGTGGCTTATTAGTTAATGTATTCAATTCAATCTCATCTCAGTTCAAAACTATCCCTGAAAAGTTAATGTGATAGAACATGAGTTAATAGTTAACGTCCTACAAATGAAGCTGAGTTAAATATTTTGAGAATCTTGTTTACTGAGTTGGCTGGTTTCAACACAACTACTAATATCCCCAATTTTAAGGAGATTTACTCAAAATAATACTTTTAATATTATCTATTGCTATTCTGAAGTAAATAAAATTCATGGCATTCTTATTTTACAGACAATTGTTGCATTAAAAAGGCTAGATATTGTTACTCTTCCAGAAGAAGTTCCATTTAGAACATATTTATCCAGATGGGAAATACTCATTAGCAGAGGACCTGGTAATAGGAAATAATAAGCTGCCAATCAAACAAATTGCCTTCTTGACGATGATCATTAGAAAGGAAATGCTTTAGATGAACAACTGATTGAAAGATGATGAGGTCAGGGCATAGTTTTGCCATGGACAGGGACAAAGAAAAATGCCTGTGTTTGTGGAAGGCTGCAGAACTCTGCCTCTGTGCCAGAACTTTGTTCTGGTCTGTGGGAACATTTTTCTCTAAAATGTGCCTTCTCAGTGGCTATACATTTGTATGGTACCTTTCTATAGCATTATCTAAAATTCTTTGGCATCTACCATGAAGGGGCTATCACAAGAACCAGAGCTTTTAGAAACCTGGAGAACAAATGGCTTCTTTACAAACTCTCTTCTAATGGAAAAGGGCTAGCACCCAAGGCGCCAAACTAAAAATAGTCCCCGTTAACAGGAGGTGAGATATTATATGTTGAATGCTCATTATATGCCACGTGCTACGTATAGACTGTTTGATTTAGTCCTCCTGAGTATCCTGTGAGGTAAAATTATTATGCCTATTTTTGTTTTTAGATGAAGAAATGAGTACATAAGGGTTGAAGAACCTGCTCTCAGTTAAACTGCTAACATGGCTAGTAAACTATTCAATCTTCACTTTATAGGATTCCAAAGACTGTGTTATTCCCCATACTCCTGTTTCAACTGTTGCAGAATCACAGGATCTAATATTGCAAATAAGTTTATAGATGGATCTAATTATTTCAATTTCAATCTAATTACTTCAATTTCTTGAAGCTAAGAAAGTCAAAGTCTTTAGCTTTCAAAAATGAGATGATCAACCTAGGCTTAAACCTCATATTTGCCACCTAATAGCTGTGCAACACTGAGCATATTTCTCTACTTTCTGGACAGCAGTATTCCTCCTAAGGAAACTAAGAGGTATACCTTATGTTATACCTAATGTAGGTATAACATAACCAATTTATGGGTTTTCTATTGACTAAATATAAAAAGGTATATAAAGCACTTAGCATGTGCCTAATATTAAGGTGTGGACAACTTAGCAGCTTCTCAAGGTGCCAAATATAAGGGACTCCACCATGAGAATTGATTAAGGTTAGATGCTAGGAACCCAGGTTTTTCTATAACTCTTTAAACAGCAGGTAGACATAAACTGGTCTCAATCCTACTGGAAAAGGAGTGAGGATAAGCTAAGCATACATTAACCTACTGGCTCAACTATTTTTATAAAGCTAACAAATTGAGAGTTGCAATTATGCCAACTATGTAGTTATCAGGCATTGAAGATGGAAACTGAAGTTAACTGTGATTGTATGTGGTCTAGTTACATGTAATTAATAACTGAAATTATGAATCAAAGGGTGCAAGTTCTCATTCTACTTAAAAGACTTTATTTATGGAGGTTACATTCATAACCCCCTAACACTACCTAGTTATTATAACAAGTATAGTTAGTATTTATTGGAAAGCTTACCATGCTAAGGGCAGGTTTCTGAGACTTTTATATTTATTAGTTCAAGGAACTTAAAAAAGTTCTTTACAAGGTAGGTTCTATTTCTCTCAGTTTTCAAGATTATGAAACAGAGGCACAAAGAGTTTGCAGGGTTTGACCATGGCCCTACAATGTCAAATCAAGAAAATCTGAGCCCCTGCTCTCACCACTATAATGTACTTTCTAAATTAGGAGAAAGTAAAAAATGTGTAATAAAAGATATTTAGTATTCTAAAATCTACTTAATAGTAAAGGTAGCAAATCTATTTTGAACTTAAAAAATAAGCAAACACTTTTTAATTATAGAAAACTACTTTCGAGCCCCTTCCAAATAAATACTTCAAATAATCTTCCAAATACTTCAACAAGGATATCCCATGTGTTCTACTCTAAAATACTGAAACCACTGTAACATGTAACAAAACACTTAGCCGAAAAATATAAAATGGTGTTTAAGAATACAAACTTGAAACACGGTCAACGTGTGTTTAAATTTTGACTTTTTTCACATTAGCTTATGATTTGGGAAAATTATATCCCATTTTTCATATCTATAAGGAGGCTATAATAGTATTTATCTTATTGTACTTTCCTTAAAAACAAATGGCTTGAGCATATTTTAACAGAGTTTTGATAGGACCAGGCATGTGATATATGCTTGAATAATGTTGGCTTTATCTGTATATGATATTACAGTGATGAAAGAAGCAATTTTAAAATATTTTTGTCTGTGAATTCCTTAATACCCTAAAGTTAATTGAAAACCCCAAAGATTGTTTTAAGTCAGTTATATATATCAATATTTTTCATAAAAGAAAAATTTGAAAAATTAGAATACTTATTAATTTAATTCAAAATAATACATGTATTATATTTTTAAATAAATAACACATTTTAGTAGAAAGTAAATAAAATTTCTCAAAAAAATTGGGGAGATTAGCGGTGCTATTTTACATTTTTGCACATCTCTTTAATGGATGGCCATCGAAAGTCAGCTAAATTCTCTTATATACTTCTGAGTACAATCTGTTGCAATATGTTATTTTGAAGTACTTGAAGAAAATTCAGTCTCACACAGACAGGCAGTTGGAAAAAGAGGAATATTTTAATAGAGTTTCCAGATAATTGTGAACATTCTTCCTTGATACTACACTAAAACTTGACAGTTGGTGGTTTATTAAAGCTTCATTACAATATGCAATCTGAAACCCAATCAATAAATATTATTATACCCTGTTACATTATACTCTGTTATATTAAATTGTATATTCCACTCTTTAAATGGTCTTTCATATTTGCATACTTTTCTACCATTGATCATTGAAAAATATGATTTCACTCAGTTATGCAGTTCTTCCAATATTAACACATTTTATTAAAAAATAAAAAATATGTTTGTTAATATCACCACATCCTTATCAGAAAAATCTAAGTATTGGGAATCTCTCAACTCACAGTGGATGCCATACAAGTTTTCCAAAATTTTGATTTCATTCGAAAGCATCAATTTTATCACTGGCAATCAATATTGATCACTCACTTTCTCTTGAAGTTACAGGATCACTTCTTTCATTTTAAAGTAAATGTATGCCATATAGCCAAGTATGAATAACCATAATTTGTCTGTCAGTTACTCCTTACAAAAAAAAAATATTGTGCACCATGAAGAAAGGGGATTGTTTAGCTCTCAACTCAAACAAGTGGACAAGTACATTTTAGGGCAACAATCTTATTTTGGTAGGCAGCAGAAAAACCTTATGAGTACTTCCTATTTTGTTACAATAATATTAAACATATATGTCCTTTCTTGCTTGTGGTAAAGAAGGACTAACAGAAAATAGTTTTGCCCTCCCTGAAACAAACAAAAGAAAAGCCAAAACCGATGAATCAAGGTTTTTCGAAACACTGCACATCAGCCAACAAAGAACAGAGTTCCTTGTCAGACAGGAAACAAATGAAGTGATCCCTACGTCGGCCCCCTGTTCACTCCTCTGAATAAGGCTGATGGACTTCCAAAGGTGAAGAGACTTGGAATCCAGGTGGCAAGTGTCTGCAGGACAGAATACTGGGAAAGAGAGAGTTGCATAGAAAGAGAAAGAGAGACAGCATGCTCCAGAAATCTGCACAGAGCTCCTCGAGCATTCAGTAGAATGTTGATCATCATTCATTTACTCATTTGTACATTTATACATTTTTATGTTTTTACAATTTGTTGATTGTTTCTAGTCTTATGACCTCTAAAGGGTGAGTGTTTGAAGTAGATATTTCATTTGGCAATTTCCTAGAATAATAATAATTTTACTTAATTTTAAAATAGAAAGAACTGTATCTGAATGTAAATGTCATTGTTGTTCTTGCTTGACTACCAAGTGATTTGTTGTGTAGTCCAGAGTGATTCAATTTGCTGCCCCATAGGACTTTTAAGTCCAAGAATTTCACATCTTTTCCAGAAAATATATGATCTCTACTTTTGAAATGATCAATACTACCTTATTATTCTTTTGTTGTGACCTAGTCACTTATTGTGATTCAAAACTTCTGTTAAATTTATCTGTAACTTCAATAGAATGGCAATTTATCTACTAGAAAATGAAGGTTCAAGTCTGCCCCAACAATTCTTCTTTTTGGAACCTGGCTAACCTATTATCTCGAAACGTAATGTTAACTAATTAATGTGTATGACCGCCAGAGGTGATCAAAGGATCACCTTGATCCCTTGTATATGCCTTGGCTATCCCTTTGATATAGTATCTTTCTAAGTGGCTATCATATACCAGGATTGCTTAGTAAGAAAATAGCTGTTACAACATCCTGCCATTGACAGAGTTCTTACTTTTACAGAGAATGTTGGGCTTACTCAAATTTAATCCTCTTTACTCTTTCCTATAGACTAGCTACACAAAGATACACACACAAATATACATGCACACAATCTGCATATGCAGAGTTTATATGAGCTCAAATATTTATATTGGCTTTTTCTTTGCTTTCATTTTGCTTATAACTAATAACTATATATATATATGTGAAACAATCTTAAACACTGAAAAAGGATATATGTATACGCATATATTGAATGCCTATACACACACATTCTACATAGTTGAAAGAATAAATAAAAAAACAAGTATCTACTATAGAAGTCACCCTCTCTTGGAATCATAACTACATCATAGCAAATTTTATTGTAAGTTTTCATTTAAATTACATTTTGAACTCATGGCTTTTTACAGATTCAAATTATTTTCATTTGAATTCAAGCTTATTCAAGCTTACATTTTTATCCATTGGCCAGTGATAGCCTCCTTCAGTGGGGTTCTTTGTCCATTCAGGAATAGATTTGATATATTTAAAAAGACTTTTTGCTTTTTGCAATAATAGAAAATTCTGTGCTCATTCTGAATGATCTCTCCTTCAACAACAGAAAGAGATCTCTAAAAATGCCTGGTTCCCCTTTTTTGACTGGGATTAAAATTCAACAGATCAACACAAGGGGGCAATCAGGAGTACTGGTGATGTGAAGATGTAGCTACTTCTGTTGCCAGCTTCAGAAGCTTTCAGCAACAGAGATAGAAAAGTGAGTTCATGATCTTGGGTTCATGCTAACTTCTAAAAATTAATGTAGTATGCTACTGTATCCTGATTTCCTTGCAGAATGTCATTTTATTATCACTAAAAAATGTTAACATTACCAATGTGTAAACTTCAATTTTAAAGTAATATAAAAATAGAATAAAACTCCAGTTGATTAAAACACAATGAGTACTACAGTTCCGTTCATAGGAGACCACTGAAAGTTCAGTGGTGTCTTTTCTATATGAGCATCATTTCCTTGTACAAAAGAAAGTGCTGCTGAAATCCAAAGAGAGCTGGTGCCTTTCACAGACGTCAAAATTCTGTCATATGTTGTTCTGGACATTTTTCAGGTAAGTATTTCATCATACTTTTATAAGAATATATTATTTTTATTTTTTCCCAAAAGCTACACTTCTAGTAACCAAAGTATAAAGAACAAGGAGACTGAATGAGGAAAAATAGTTTGACAAACAGAGCATTTGACATCGATATAGCATCGTTCAACTTAAGGTGATGTTTTGTTCAATCTACTTTATTGGGATATAATTTATATATAGTAAAATGTATACACAAAGTAAGTGTATAGTTCAATAAATTTTGGCAAATATAAAAACCCATAAAACTATCACCCCAATCAAGATAGTCTATAAATCATTATAAAGTAAATCTCAGAAGGGGTTCATAAGTTTCTTCAAGAATTTTCTATTACTTGAACTCCATTATCACGTGCATTTTCAATTCTGCACTCACAAGATTATTAGAATTACTTGTCTTTTAATCAATTGGAGATGACTAGTTTTTCTTGTATAGACTATATCGGAATTCTAAAGCATGAATTAATATGTGTGATCAGTTTATTGTCTGAATACATAATTCTAGGTTTTTAGCTACATTCCTGGTTATAATAGCTGTATAATAGTCACAATTCAAAAATAATTCACAATATAGCCTACATTCCTTCATGTCATTTGTATATTATTACATTTGGTTAAAATAATAGTTACCTATAAAGGCATTTTGTGTAAAATTGTTTTTAGAAAAAATAATTCCACATAGAAAGCCATTTACTCTCAAGGTAAGTTTAATTTCCAGAGTTCTAATTCTTTCTGATTATAACCTCCCATTTGAGCTTATAGTTCAAACACAAGCTAATCTGCTTGGAGTTCACTAGAATGTATTTAAATTCTAAATAGATGCTGAAAACTAGCTCCATTTCTGGATAAGAGCTTTCCCTGTAATTGTTTTTTCTTTTTTTAATTGTATTCTACCTGAAAAAAACCTGATCTCATTTTCTGAATAGTGTTTCTGATAAAAAGAAAATAAGCAATTTTGGCATAAGTATGAAAATGCACTGAGTTACATAAATCTACTGGAAATTTGGATCTAGCCTTGATCTTATCACTAAAGCCTTAAGAAAATCACCACAAGTCTCTGGTTCTCAATTTCCCCACCCTAGTGAAATAAATTCACAAAGACACAATCAAATTATTTGAGAAGCTGGGCTTTCTCACATGAGGTCAATAGAATTAAGGCTCTCCATTAAGTTAATAACAAAACAAACATTCAAGTATGATGACAACTGATGTTTTGCATTATATTATTAGCAGAAATAATGAATTGCTCTTCTAGAATCAGTCTTGTTCAAACTCGCAGACTCTAAATTTTCCTATCTTTTACTGGTCCTAAAATTTATTAAGGGCCAAGTCACTGAGTTTCTACCTTCTTCATCTTAATATTGTAATTCCCTAGCAACATGACAGATACATGTAATCACTTGACTTTTTCATAATAGCTGAAGAACTTCAGTTAACCCTCACTACTGCCTTACAAGACAGCAGCTTTCAACCCATTTTATGGATTAGAAAAGTAGAATCAGAAAAGTTAGGTAATTTCCTCAAATTTCCAGAGTAAATAACAGAGGTCAGATTGCATCTTCAAATCTTCTAAAGTTAGAAAGGGGAGATAACTAGTTAAAAAAACAACCTTTTTTTCCTATAATCCTTGGAACTGATTAATGTCAACAATACTTATTTTTTTAAAAAAAGCGTAAGATAAAATAGCGAAAAAAAGTAGAAACACTGAAAGAGGATATAAAATATTAAATTGCAAATTTGTATTATGCAAACATAAATTTGCAACAGGTTAAAAATAAAAGCATTCAATAAAACCAATCAGATTTTATCATGAAGATGATCATTCAAACTGCCCTGGCCTCACTGCATTAATGACATTGATGTATTTTCAAACTGATGGTCCAGCCTAAATTCCTCAGAGTTCATAGTGCAATAAATGGCTAGATCAGATATGGGGCAACTACGCTTTTTTCAATTTGGCTATCAAGCCTATTTCTAAGGACATTATTATGGGAGAAGGTTGATTTCTGTGCCAGTATTGCTTTGTTTTGCTTCTCCACAGGATGATAATGCAAGCAGTGAGCTAGGCTAGGTTCAGCCTATGGGAAATTTCAAACAGCAATGACTGAAGTCAGTAACACTTAAGATGCAACCAAACACATCTTTGACCAAACAATTTGATTCTGATTCAGGAAATGCCATCAAAAAAATCAAATCTATTTTATATCAAGAATCCTTCCCTAGATTTTTTTTTTTTTTTTTTTGCAGGACCGAGACTATTTGTATTCTAATTATAAACCCAGAGCAGAAAGGAAAAACAAACAAACAGAAAATAGCTCCCGCTTTTATCTCAGGTACAGAAGGAGACTGTGTTGTGCAGGTCTAAAATTCTCTGATTTCTCCATAGAACTTAAGAATGAGCCATGTGCATCTTCCAAATACAGATTAAAATCAATTTCAAATTACATTGAAATTAGCTTAGGTGGGAAAGTGTGCTGGTTGTCTGCACCTTTAAAAAATTCAGTATGTGTTTTAAGGTATACAAAATATAATGAATAATATTTGATATTCTAAGTTAGCAAATTATTACTAATGTGCTCACTGAAATAACTTTAAGCACAAGCAAATGATTATGATAATTGTTTGTATTTATGGCATAAGAGTACATTAGACAATTTTCACTGATTTTTTTCTGAGCAGGAATAGTACATGTTCCTGTCGAAATGCATCACCATTGGCTTCTACAGAATGTATATGCCACAATTGTTTAATTGGGGAAACACAGAGCTCCACCTAATATGCAAGTCAATAAATTCCACATATACTAATGGATAAAATAAAAATAAAGGAATTAGAAAAGGCTTTCCTTCAGGTGTATACATAATATGTGTGATTTTCAAGATTAAAATAAAAAAGATTAATATATTTATAAAAATATTTTCACATCTACAGAACAAAAAGCAGAAACAAAATTTTAAAAGGCAAAAAACGGAGAAAAATTGGCCATATATTTGACAAAACTTGTGAATATGTTTCATACATAAGCTCTTAGGCATCAGTAAGAAGCTATCATTTCAATTATAAATGGTCAAAGAGCATGGTCAGTCTGTCATAAAAATATCTAATTAATGTGATTAAGAAAAAATGGAATTCCTGTTAATCAGAGAGTTAGAGGCATCTTTCAAATAAGATAATTTTTAAAATAATCTCTACAGTTTTTGGTAAAGGTTCAAGAATTATCCATTTTCAAAGGGAGTTCAAATTAAAACATCTTCCAATTTTTTTTTTTTTTGGCAAAATGTGACAAAAGCTTTAAAAATGTGCCGTCTTTGACCAAACAGTCGTTAGTAAATTAACATAAAAGTAGTCATAACTCATTAGAGTGTTAATCAAATGCATCATTTATAAGGTGATATTTAGAAACAATCTAAATATTTAATAATCACACTGGTTTAAACAAATATGGCAGCGTTTTACCATAGAATACAATGCAGCCCTTTACAATATCATGTTTGTAGACCTATTAAGTCTTAGGATGTAAGAAGAAATTTCAAGAATAGGCAAATCCTTAGGAATAGAAAGTAGGTTGACCTTTACCTAAAGCTGGAAAATTTGGGAAGGAAATAGTGACTGCTAATGACTATAAGGTTTGTTTGTTTCCAGGAAAGAAGTTCCAAAATTAATTGTGGTGATGGTTGCACAACTCTGAATATACTGGAAGACATTCAAGTGTGTGCTATAGATGTGTGAAATATATGGTATGTGAACTATATTTTAACACAGCTTTTTTTTTCAAATAATTTTTTTAATCTAAAGACAACTGACAAACTAAAATATTTGCAACATATATCACAAATAAAGAGCTGATATTCCTAATGCTTAAAGAATTGTTAAAATTTGAGAAAAAGAATATGAAAGCCAGTTAGAAAAGTAGGCAAATACATGAACAAATAATTCACATAAAAGATATAAAAATTGTAATTAAACTTATGAAAAGATATTTAACTCATTCACCATAAAAGAAATGCAAATTAAAGCTATGTTGAAGATAAAATTTCAAAGAAATACACACACATATGCACCCACACAAAAGGGGCATATATAAAAACTTGTGAAATCTAAATAAGGGCTACAGTGTAGACCAATAATGTTTTACCAATGTCAGTTTCCTATTTCTGGTAACTGTATTCTGGTTATGTAAAATGTTATCATTGGAAGAAGCTGGGTACACTGAAAACATGCTATTTTTACAACATTTATATGAGTCTAAAATTATTTCAAAATAAAAGTTTAAAAAAGATGTAAGGGTGTCTTAGCATTTTGAGTATAAAAAGAAAGTTATAAAAATGCATGAATATAGGATCCCAATATGTTGAAAAACATGGCTTTCAAATGAAATAAAAGAAATAGAATGAAATGTTATCTTTATATGGTGGGTTTTAAAGTGATTTGTACTTGTGTGTATATGTGTAGCAGGTGGATGTTTCTGTTTTTTGCTAAATTTCTAACTTGTACATGTTAATAAGTTTTGAATTAACTTGAATAACTTCATTTTTGTTATGGATCTCTTTGTGCTCTGGTTAATTTGATCAGCATAAACACTTTAATTACATAATTTGAGTTCTTAAATGCCCTTTGGCAACACAAGCGCCAGTTTAATATTTTAGTAATCGAGTATGATTTGGTTTGTATGAAAGCCTTCAGCAGCATCTGCGCTATGTTCTCTTTGCCTCCTTTTCTCGTTTGAACACACTCCTTAAATCCTGCCAGGGCCACACCGTGGCAAAATATCAGTAGAAACACAAGAAATTGTAAAATCATAAACCAAGGGATAAAATAGCAGCTTAACTAGCTTTCTTCAAACAACTGAAATAAATGGTTTAGAAATGTATTTGAGATGTGAAAAATTTGATTCAAGGTAAATAAACATGACTATAATCAACATAATTGATGATACTATTATAAACATTAGTACAATAGCGAATAGTCAGAGTAAAATATTATAGCACAATTTATGATTAAAACAAATAATCTTCCTTTATTTTCATCTCATAGAAGATTTTATATGAAACAATAAATATTTTACTTTTTAGCATTTTAACAAATGAATGTTTCCAGGCTACACAAGGTCTTTGGAGAGCACATAAATACAAATCACATCAGTCACTAACAAAACACACTTCCAACTTCTCCTCTTTAATTTTTTATCTTAGAGTAAATTGTGGAAGAGTATCCAGCTTTATTATGAGAGACTTTCTACAATTTACTTAGAAAAAAAATTTAAAAATTTTTAATTTATTTACAAAGTTTAATGTCAAATTCTGGCTAAAATGATTTTTTTCACTTTCCCTTTAACAGGATCACATTGGTTTAATAGCTGCTCCTTCAACTGTCTTATTTGAGCTTTATGATTTATTAATCACCAGAAGGGATATCACACCAAGGAAGATTTCCTAAAATAATTGATATTTAATTATAGAACAAGCTCACATCTATGTGACTTTGGGAGAACTAATCCAGAACCATGACCTGGTCAATGTAGCCTTCACAGTGACATCATAGATCACTAAAAAAAATTAAAAATGTTCAGGTGCAGTGGCACACACCTGCAGTCCCAGCTAGTTTGAGCACAGGAGTTCAAGGCTACAGTGAGCTATGATGGCATCAGTGCACCCCAGCCTGGGTGACAGAGAGAGAGATCTTGTCTTAAAAACAGAAAAAAAGTATCTCAACAATAGACATGTGATAATAGATAAAGGATAATGGATGGGATAAGCCCCAACAAAGTAATTACTTCCTTCTCTTTCTCTTTCTCTTCCACATAACAGTTCAGTAGCTGGATAAACATAGAGCTTCTTTTTGTGTATTAGGAACACAGAGTTAAGGCACCCTACAACTACAGAAGATGCTATCTGTAAGGTGACCTAATTTTTTTTCTCTAAATTCTACTTTTAATGGCATCTTAGAAAATGTATTGACCAATAACAGACTAAAGAAAAACAGAGAGCTCTTCTGGTTTCAAGCAAATGTTAGAATGAACAACACACCTGCATCAAAACTGTCTCACTTTGTAAATCATATCACCACCTCAACAGATGCAAATTAGTATTTTTATTTTAAACTGTTACCCATTTTTCTATAATTTTATTACAGGAAAATCCTATTATTCAAGCTACCAATTATATAATTATAATTCATAAATAACTAACATTTCTTTAGTGCTTTATATGTGGCCAGGCACTCTTCCAAATGACTCAGGAAATGATGTTTAAATTGAAAATGGATGGATTAGAGTTGGTGGGCAGTTGGGTATGTGTTTGGCACTAGAGGCAGAGAGGAGGATCCTAGGCAGAGGAAACAACACTAGGGAAGACCCAGCGTTGCATGCACATGTCAAGGACTCTTCCACTTAAATTGAAGAAAAAAAACCGCACTGAATCATAGAAACCAGTAAGGGCCTGGGGTAGAGTTTGGGGTTGACTGAGAAGAGGCCGAAGGGAACTTTCTGGTGTGCTAGAAATGTCCTATACCCTAATTATATAAAGTTATAAATTTGTCAAAATGGCAAATTGTGCACTGAAAATGGTTGCATTTATTACACATTAATTACACCTCTATAAAGTTGATTTTTAAAACTAGAAAGCATTAGAATTCAAATGTCATTGACGACCTTGTAGGCCATAGTAAGCACTTTGGCATTTTCTACTAAGGAAGAAGCTATGAGAAGCTATGAAGGGAAGAAAAGGCATGATCACATTTGTGTTTCAGATGTTTATTGTGACAATAAGAAAAAAGAGCTTGGAAAAGTATATGTGATGAATAATTAGGAGGCAATTACAATCGTGTAGCAGAGAGAAAGAAAAAAGAAGATATTTGTCTCTGATACAAGAAAAGCCTCCAGTTTCATTCTTTTTCAGGTAGCTATCCATTAGCAGGTGAAATCAACAAGACTTATTAACTAGTTGGCAATAATCAGTGGAGAAAGAAAGGAGTTCAGAATGGTCCTACGCTTCTGGCAGGGTGTGTTGCAGCACTGCTAATGGAGATATGGCATGCTGCAGAGAGAACAACCTTATGTGATTTTGAGAGTGGAGGGAATATGAGAGTGGGCAATGGATAAATAACTTAGGTTGGGCCAAATTCAGTTTTAGGTCATGAGAAAGTGAAGTGAGATAGTAAAGCACAGATACAAAGCAAACTGTTAAAAGTGCACCTAAGGCCCACGTGAGTGGCAAAAACTAAAAACATAATCCAGAACCCAGACTGGAACACCATAAAGACAAACAGCACCATAAAAACAAACATTAACGTAAAAGTTTTCCTGAATATATTCCCAAGTTGTTTTTTAGTTTAATAAAACACATATATGTAAATACAAAAGACACATATATAGTTGCACAACTGAAGTACAAATATTTTAAGCTGAATGTTTTCCAAGATAGCAT
Organism: Chlorocebus sabaeus; assembly: GCF_047675955.1. NCBI lineage: Eukaryota > Metazoa > Chordata > Mammalia > Primates > Cercopithecidae > Chlorocebus > Chlorocebus sabaeus. The sequence continues at coordinate 64,077,332 of NC_132924.1, forward strand.
GGATCAAAATTTAAAATTGTGTAATACTTTTTCTTTATAATTATTATATTTTAATCTGTATCAAAATTTTTTAAAGTTCCCTAGTTAATAAGTTTATTTTTAAAAATGTGTATACTGTATCCTTTTCTTGGAAATTAACAGTAAATATCACACTAAAATAGTAAGGCTTCTAAAAGTTCTATAGTTAAAATATGACTTAATTTGTTTAAAATAGTGTTTCCCAAATTTATTTGAATACAATGCCCATTTTTGAGCAATAGGTTTTTGCAGACATAATGTTCACAAAATACAATCTGAAAAATATTTATCTACACAATTTTAAAAATTATTTTGTTGTGTTGCTTATTTCTCCACATGACATCTGGTAGGAATAATGGGGACAACTGTTTTATCTTGGAAACACATTCACTTTTATTATTTAATCCCAAAGTATTTCTTTCTGTTAGAAAATTATCCATATAAATCTTCTGATTAATGAATCAGGTTTATATATTTCCTTATTTTAGCATTGTTCTTGTCCTGGTAATACTAAATAAATTTTCCAGGATTGCTTCTGGCTCTGAAATTATGTAACCTATGCAAAATATATTCATCATTTTTCATTTAAAAATAATTCTCATTGCCAAAGTCTTTCTACACTGTGAACTTACAAATTAGTATGACTCTATTGAAAAGTAAAAGTACTGCTATAAAATAAAGATGCTTTGGAATTCACCCAACCCTAATAATATTCTGTAAAGCCACCATCCAACTAAGGCCCATGAGAAATATCTTAGCATAAATTGAATTTATATCTAAAAGCTCCAATTAGACCCCTGTTGAAGTCATTATCATTAGGTTTTCGATTGCGCCTAGCCACTAAAATAGTTGTTCTCACTGCATATAATAAATGACAAGCAACATTGAATCATAACATTTTCAAATTGGAAGGCACTTTAGAGATTAGCTATTTACTCTGCAGTTTACAGATGAGGAAAAGGAGTTGCAGGGAGGTTAAATGACTTGTTTAGAAGCAGTTTTCAAAACTAAAATTTGTTATGAGTAGGATATATTATGTGAGTTAAAAGGTTTTGAAATGTTATGGAATATTTTCTCTAATTAAATATATAATATCAGTTGTAGAACATTTTTAAAAAGTACTAAGACCACTGAATTTATTCATGATGGCTGAGATTACAATGGTTTTCAGACAATTCTGTATCATTTACTTCTAAGTATTTTCTTTTTCAACATAATTCATTTACTATTTCAAGTGCGTATATCATTAAACCTTTTAGTAATCTTGAATCATCTGTGTTATCAGAAATCTTCCTATGTTATTAAAAAGCAAACAGAGTTATTCACAGAAGATTTGCTGGTTTTGCAGTCAAAACTGACTTCAGAAAAAGGAAATGTACAAATAAAATAGGAACTATTTGTTCTATATTTCACCATCTCAGAGGAGGCAGGAATCACCCAAGCCAACGCTGATACAAAGAGGAAACTGAGTCACATGGGACTTGGTGGATATTGGATGAGACAGAGGAAGAGTCTAAGTGAGCAGCATCATCATACAAGTACAGATGGAACTGAGTGAAATTTTCCCAAATGATTTATAAATTTAAAAATTCAAAGTGCTGGGAAAGATGTGAGGAGTCATCCAGACTCAATCTCTTTTTTTAAAAGTGAGAAAAATGAGGACCAGCAAGGAAAAGTGACTTGGTCTTTGTATTAGTCAGGGATACAGTGATGCTGAAGGCCAGGCCTTCTGGATTCTGTTAGATTACTTTGACCTCTCTCTACTGTGGAGACCAGAGGACACAGGTATCTGCGGGAAATTGTACCTGTGAAGTCAGGGACAGAGTAGCAGGCCAGGGAGCATGCAGGCTGCAACCTGAGAGTGTTGCTGGTGTCTCAGAGTGTCTGGTTGGTATGTCTGCTTCTCCACACACTAGATGCTCAGAGACTAGTGGTCTATGGTCTTTGGACTCTGTAAATTAAAGTCATTTCTTTCTCTAGGAAAATCCTCATCGTTAGTCGATTTTTGGAGATGACTGAGAGTCCACAGTACATAAGCTGTGGAGTTACCACCACCAGTACCAGGACCTTTAGCTTTGCTGATAAAGTAGCTGATATTTTGAGCAATGTGACTCTGGAAAATGAGATAAATATATTCACTTATACACTATTACCATCTCTCAAAGGATCCCACTCAGCTCCTTCTGCACTCCCCAATCCACCCTTCCATCCAATTTTTTGAAACGGTGCTGCCTTTGAGTACAGAACCAGATGAGGACAAAAATGTACCAGAAAATTTCTAATATGTCATTACCTTTGTTTAGGCTTAGAAGTTTCTAAGGCCCTTTTCAAAGCCAGGATCATTTGGATTTTCCCTCAGTGATATAGCTATACATGATTAAGATTGCCTTCTCCATTAAGAACTTTCATAACTCATTAGCTATTTATTCTAAACTTCCTTCATAGACCTGTTTGATCATTATTGCTGATTTTAAGTCTTTGGATCATTTCATTTTGTTGGCCTACTCCACAATTCTAAAGGCTAAGGCAAGCTTAACTTTTATTCTGGGATAGGGTTCCAAGATCTGGAATGCATCAGATGCAATGTTGAAATCAAGGACAGAGTCAGAAAGTCAAAGATAACACAAAATGAGCTTTATTCACCATCACATTTATGGGAGATTGTGAAGAAATAGATGAAAGGGCCAGGAACAGGTAAAGAAGTGATGTTTAAACAACATTGATTTGAAGGTGCTAGATAAGGTAAAGTTCGTATATATGTTGATTTAGTAGCCCTAGGTATCAGTCCGTTCTCACAGTGCTACAAAGAAATACCTGAGACTGGGTAATTTATAAAAGGAAGAGGGTTTTTGTTTGTTTGTTTATTTTTTTTTTTTTTGCAGTACAAATTTTACAATTTATTATAAATGTAATGTACATTATAGAATGTAAACTTTGTAACAACCCTGTGAAAGTAAATAATTTAGGACACGTCTAATAAAATTTTACAAATGAGGAAACTGAGGCTCAGGGAGATTATTGAATTTGCCCAAAGTTTCAAGGCTAATAATTGGCAAAGGCAAAATTTAAGGCCAGGTCACTTAATCAAAATCAGTACTTTTCCACTTTTTACCACAACGACTTAGAGATTCTGTTATTTTCTTATGTATTCAAACACTCCTCTGTTGTTTGATGGTTAAATTTATTATTATTATTATTATACTTTAAGTTCTAGGGTACATGTGCATAACATGCAGGTTTGTTACATATGTATATTTGTGCCATGTTGGTGTGCTGCACCCATCAACTCGTCAGCACCCATCAACTCGTCATTTACATAAGGTATAACTCCCAATGCAGTCCCTCCCCACTTCCCCCTCCCCATGATAGGCCCCGGTGTGTGATGTTCCCCTAAAGGAAGAGGTTTAATTGACTCAAAGTTCTGCATGGTTGGGGAGGTCTCAGGAAACTTACAATCATGGTGGAAGGAAAAGCAAGCATGTCCTTCTTCACATGGAGGCGGCAAGGAGAAATGCAAAGGAAGTGGGGGAAATGCTCCTTATGTAACCATCAAATATCAGAAGAACAGCATGAGGCTAACTGTCCCCATGATTCAATTACTTCCATCTGTGTCCCTCCCAGGACATGTGGGGATTACGGGATTACAATTCAAGATGAGATTTGGGTGGGGAAACAAAGGCAAACCATATCACCCTCATATACCAAATGCTTAGCACTCCTATTTCTTTTGTCTTTTCAAATGCTTTCAGAAAAACTGGGATTGTAGAGAAGGCTGAACCAGACCAGTGTACTTTGACTTCTCTGCACTGTGGAGACCAGAGGACAGAGGCTATTGTACATATGAAGTCAGAGATAGAGTAGCAGGCCAGGGAGCATCTAGGCTGCAATCTGTGAGTTGCCATCTGCAGCTGTCCCATTTTCCTTTCTTTCTGGGCATTCAGGCTGCTGCTCATTCTTTCTGGGGTGGCCCCCATAGGACCTCTTGCATTCTGTGGCCTCTTCAGGTCTTATGCTTCCATCAGTGCTTCTTTTTTACTGACATTTTCTTCCTTTTCTTCTCATTGTTCTCTCAAGCCAGTGAGCAAACACCTTCCTTTTCCAGTGTCCAGCCATCAGTGAGTGTATCCCTAGACCCCAACAGCAGAAACTGTCCTTGTCCAACTAGTGCTTTACAGTTTGCCACATGCTCATGGTACCTGGAGACTGAGAAGGGTGGTAGCCAATTTTACTCAGCTCGTTGCACTGGAAACCACTGCCATTCCCCACTGAAATCTCATACCTGCTGCCTTTCTGCCCACCATCTGAGCCTGGCACCCCCTGTCAGACCCCTAACATTCTCCAGGTGACCTTTATCTATTAGAAAATCCTTTATCCCATCTTGAATTGTGGCATCAGTAAGGAGATAATTTGTCAAACATCTTTGTCAGTATAACACATCTGAATCTCAAGTACATGTAAGGTTCATATTCTTGCATTCTCAGGAAAAATCACTGTCCAGGATGTTTATACCTGTGCAACAGGCATCATGGAGATGGCTGAGCATTTTGGGTTTTGACTATTTTGCTCACTAGTGTATATATGCACTACGACTTCATTGAATGTATTTGTATATTTATATATTTATTGCGGTTTTTGTGTTTGTTTTTGCGACGGAGTCTCACCCTATTGCCTAGGCTGGAGTGCAGTGATGGTGATCTTGGCTCATTGCAACCTCTGCCTCCCAGGTTCAAGCGATTCTCCTGCCTCAGTCTCTCGAGTAGCTGGGACTACAGGCACCTGCCACCACGCCTAATTTTCGTATTTTTGTGTAGACAAGGGTTTTCACCATATTGGCCAGGCTGGTCTTCAACTCCTGACCTTGTGATCCACCTGCCTCAGCCTCCCAAAGTGCTGGGATTACAGGCATGAGCCACTGCACCCAGCCTATTTATTGCATTTTCCTAACTAGACTTACATAGAAAATTCTAACAATATATCTTGCCATCTCTTACACAATTTTTTCTACCAAGTAAATGCTTCATTAGAGGACTCTTGATTACTCAAAATAATGGACAAAACAAATGATGTGACTAAATCAAAGTGAGAAATAACTTAAATTGTGTTTGCTTATTTTATTCGTATTTACAAGTGGCCATGAACAAAGCTATTCTTGGAATCTATGCCACTACAAGATTGTGGTGCTGCTGTCAAGTCCTATTGAATTGTACCATTTTCCACCTCACTTCTCTGCAGCATTACATTTTCTTCTCTCTACACTATTGATCAAGAGAATCAATTTTACAACCATGAGGAAAACCATCAGACTAAATAGAACTTTGTCCATTTGTTCTTATGCTAAAGTTCACTATCTTTCTGCCCATACTTTCTCAGGCCGAAAGAAGTAATTTAACATTATAGGATAAAAGGTCTTCCCTTTCAGCACCAATTGGCCTGTGGGCTACATTTAGCGGTAACTATAAACAGTAATGACAATAATGTTAATAAACTTTAAGCAAAGAAAATGACTCGATAAACAAGAAACCAAGATTGGTTGTTTTTAAACTATCATGAGGTTAATCGAGGTTGAGTATCCATTCTTTTAGTTCCCATAAAAATAAAACTGGCTTTGGTTTTCACTTAAAAAAGTTCTTCATACAAACAAGGCTATTTCAGAAGTTTCAACTACCACTAATAAAAAGTATTTTCTGTATAGTTATATTGCCTTAAGAACTCTGATAAATAATTCATTGTGGTAAAAAGAAAATTGATAAATATAATTAGTTGGTCTTACAGTCCCACGATCCTTCTAAACAGTGTTGCAGCTTAATTTGTACAGGAGTCAGTGTCAGTTTATACTAGCACCATACTATAGAGAACATTTTGGATTTCCACCTTAAATTAATTATTGCATTACAATAAAAGAATAGAATGTTTCCAAAAGACAGTGGTGCTCCAGCATTCCTCAAACTTTTTGCTTCTATCTGAAGTAAAAAGTGTTTCAGACAGAGCATAAATAGCATAAATTGCAACAAACTGAAATCAGTACTAGAACAGTAATAAAAATGCTACATATATAAGATGAATTATGTTACATGAACTGAGTAACAACTGACTTTCCTCAACTAGCCAAAACAGATACTATAGTGGTTTCCTTTGATTTTTATAATTAGTTAGAGATGATATTTTGAAAGAAAAGAAGCCAACATTTTTCTAAAAGAATGTTTGACTCTGGTATTTCTCCTCTAGAAGTACCTGTGAGGAGATAGTTATAAGGTTTTAATTCTATAATTTCTGCAAGTTTACAATAACCTTGAATGTGGCCAAAGGATATTATTTAAAGATACTATATTCAATATCATATTCTTCTCCTTTCCATGGTGCTGCATATACAAGAAACACAATTTAAAATTTAAAGCATATCTGTGTTAGAAATATTGGGATTTTATGAACACCATTTGTAATTATTGGCAACACACAGAAAAACAATGGAAAATATCGAGTACAGTCACATATAGATTCGTCATATCTATCTGGTCATTTATTTAATTCTTTCATTTGAAGTAGGATTTAAGTAAATATAAACTGTATTTTGGAATTAATCTGAGCACTTAGCAATGCCCACTAGACTTGGATTTGATGGAGATTTGACTTGTTCCCTTGTGACCAGGGAATTACGGTATATAACAGGTTTTTTAATACACTCACATGGAAAAGGTGATTCTTGACATTTACACAATAGATATGTTTGTATATTATAAGTCATGCCCTAAACCACCTTCTGTAGGCCAAATTCAAAATTTTATTCCAGAATTGACTGAGAGTGATTAGAGATACACACAGACGTTTGAGCCAGGGAAGAAAAGTCAGCCCTCATGAGGTAGCTGTGACATTTTTAGGCTATTATTTGTAGCAGCACCAGCCAAGCCAAAAGCCAAACTGCTTTCTGGCGATTCTCACTGCAGTATATTCACAGGTTTTTCTCCCCTCCCTTCTCTCTTCCATGCTGAGGGGACCCATGCAGATTCCTAGGACTCTCAGACTCCTATCAGTTCACACATTGTCACCATCGCTGCCAGTATCCCCTTATCCAACTTAATTTCTTCCTTTCCAAATCCTTCCCTCCTCCTCAGTCCTCATTCAATGGCTGGCAGTGAGAACAGCAATAAGAAAAGGCAACTTGCAGTGCTCCTTTAGAAGACGGCTAGAGTTTCCCACAGGCGGCCACATACATAAGCCTGGGATATCCCACTCACTTTTCCCTTCACCATGCACCAGAACACTCCAGGCATCTAGTTCAAGTGATTTAACAACTGCAAGCCACGCAGCATTCAGATCAAGTCCTCATGGAAAGGATCAGACAGAAACAACGTTCCTGTGAGACAGGGAGGCTCATGACGTGACTTCTCTTTTTCTCAGGAGAGAATGGGCAGGCAATTGCCTCTCCTGCTGCCTGTGAAGGTCTGAGCCCACTCACTGGAACATCTGAACCCTAGGAAGCAAAGGCACTGCCAGCAGGGTGATGCTTAAGAAATGGTACTCATTGATTGCTTCCCAAAAGTGAAATATTATACCCATATCATAAAAAAGTCTATTGTATTTTTTAGACATTTGACTTTTCAAACGTATTTTTGTGGAATGTTTTTTTATCATGAAGTATGGGCTGGCTGTATCCTACAAAAGATGTAACAAGTTATGTATCTATATGTCCTCCTTAGAATTCTTAAATTGCTTTGTAATTTAAAACATTCTCACATTTCAGCAGGATTTGCTAAAAAAGAAGTGGCAAAAATATGTATCTTTATTTATTATCTTGTCCCTTGAGGGGACAGCATTTGAGTAGAGCTTTCACTACAACTTAAATGACATTAAGTTCAACCAATTGATTTAAAATATTTATAATGTGTTCAAAAGTTACATTTAAGAAGCTTCACAGGACAAACTATGCTTCCTGAGCAAAACTTTGAGCAGTTTTATGACCTTGCCAAAACATATAGGTCAGTTCCTTTGAGGAACCTTCAATAAATGCCAGGGTTTCAAGCAGTGGAATCATAATTTGTTTTAGTTTTCAGAACAATTTTGCTAAATTTTTTTGAAAAGAATGAAACTTTTAAATTTATATATATTTTTATAATGACTTTCTACCTAGAAACTCATGTTCTTCATATAATTATGGAGGGCAAAAAATTTTAATAGTTTTTTTCTGTCTTTGTGGATTTTTAAAACTTAAGATAAAAGTCTGTAGACAAAGCACTTTTATGTCCCTAGGACAAGTCAGTAAGGAGGAAACATTCAAGATGGGTATATATCTTCCAAGACAGCAGACAGAAAGAAGTTGGTGGGATCTATCATGAGGTGCCTGTCCCAAAATGCCTCAGGTACCCCCCTCTTCATTGGAACCAAAAATAAATCAAGGAGACATAGAAAATGTGGACATACTGGCCGGGCACTGTGGCTCACACGTGTAATTCCAGCACTTTGGGAGGTTGAGGCAGCCTGATCAGTTGAGGCCAGGAGTTTGAGTCCAGCCTCGCCAACTGGTGAAACCTCATCTCTACTAAAAATACAAGAAAAAAAAATAGCCAGGTGTGCAGGCATGCACCAGTGGTCCTAGCTACTCGAGAGGCTGAGGCAGAATTGCTTTAACCTGGGAGGTGGAGGTTGCAGTGCGCCATAGTTGCACCAATTGCATTCCAGCCTGGGTGACGGAAAGAGACTGTCTCAAAAAACAAAACAAAACAAAATGAAAATGTAGATATATTTTCACAGGGTATCACAATGGGCAGTGAAGAAAATACAGTCAATCACTCTACTATCTCCTACTGCTGTTTATTTAAATAACTTGTAATTATCTGAAAATTGACATTGAGAGCTATATGAGGAGCCTAAAATGTTCTAATTATATCAACCTCATTGGTTCTGACATACATCTAAAGAAAGGACGTAGTAGTACAACAAGAATCATGACCAGTAATTTCATCTAACATTGTGATAGGCATGACAGTTCATTGAGTGATTTTATGAGTACTTTAGTGTTGATACACAGATATGATTAGCACTCCTACTATACAGATAATGATATCAAAGCGCTCAGGCAACACATAGCCTTCTGACATTAATGAGTAACTAAGTGGCAGAGGAGAAAGTAACCAAGGGCTTCTGACTACAAGTCTAGGTTTATTTTTCCCATATCCTATGCTATGGGATTCCCTCATAATGAACTCAAATAATCAAATCTCCTGTTGGAATTTGCCAGTGCATGCGTTTTCTAAATTATTATCTCATAATTCCCCATGATACAAAATATTTGTTTATAGAAGAAAGAAAGAGAAGTAAAATTTGCTGATCACTCACTGAATTGTAGATGGGACATTTTTATGACTTTCATATGTATCATAACAGTATATTAAAATTGACTATCTTTAATATATATTTTTCTGAGAAAAAATGGACATAATTATTATTATCCCCTTTGCTTCTAAAATTTTTGGCTATATGTTATTTATTTAATTAGGATAATCCATAATTTGTCAGCAATAATTTTATGCCAACTCGAGATTTTTGGTGAAGAAAATCTAACCTACAGATTTTTTTTCAAGTACAAAGACATTTTTGTGACTACTAAGTTTAATAGATCATGAAGTTGATATAATGTTATGCTTCATGGACGTTTAATAAAACATTTATTCATTTATTATAGATTTTGCCTTTTTAAAAATAGGTTCCAGGGACAATTTATTTTCCTCATCTCAAACTTTTTTCTTTTACAGTCACTGAAAAACGTATATTCCCCTAGCACTCTGCTCCAGTGCCTGATAAATCAAGTGGCCTGTGCACAGTGCCAGGCCCTTTACAGACCTCATCTCACAAAATTATCTGTCCAGTAAAAAAGGAATGCTGGGCTACAGATTATAGGTTACAATAGCAACCCTCCACAAAAATCTATAAAGAGGAGAACAATATCCTAGGGAATTCCTATCACACCAGTAATTTCAGTGTTCCTCTATTTGAGTAACAGTTCAGTTCAGGGGAGGAAATTGTAAGATACAGGATAAATGGAAAAAATAGATTAAATCCTTTTCTCCTCTTTAAAAATGTTACTGGAAATCACAGTCAATTACGGATGTTGATACAAAATATACCATAATATTGGTTTATTAGTTGTGATGAATATATCATACCAATGGAAAATCTTAGGCATACTGGGTGCAGGGTATACCAGAACTCTCTAAACAACCTTTGCAAGCCTTCTGTAAAACTAAAGCTATTCTAGAATAAAATATTTATTTTTATAAATGCAATTAAATATTTAAAATAGAGTGCAAGTCACTAATAATCTTTTCTGTATCCTCTCCCTTTGCTTCCTTTCCCTTCATGGACAATTCCATCATAGAGCCATTAGGTGGGGCAGTGCTAACTGCCTGCAGAGAGAGCAGCCTTTCAAGGAATGGTGAAATTTAAGCAAGGTGAATGAAGTATCCACACAGGAAGAAGGCGCAGCAAAGGGGATTTGGAACCCAGTGTAATAGAAAGGGCATCTGCATGTGAGTGCAGCTTGGCATGGGGTAACAGAGCCTGAGCAGGGTGATAAGGGCATTCATGCAAGAGGAAAGCTCAATGGGGAGTGTTAAATTTGAAGTTGGGTGAGGAGGATATCGTGGCTAAAGAGGGAGGAATTGCCTGGTGTGAAATATTAGAGTCTGAGCAGGATAGCAAGAGCATTCACCAGCAAGAGGACTGGTACAGGGTTACAGAAACCAAGAAGGGTGGAAAGAGTGTCCACATTTTGAGAAAGAATGACCAAAATGAGATTTTGGAGCTTCATGATGGTAAAGAGGGCTATGTGAATGGGTGTCCTAGAGTGCCCTGACAGAGCATGAGCAGGTTAAAGATGGTGACCATGCAGTGGGAGAGGAAGTCAGCTTGGCATGGGAAGACAGACCCCCAAAAGAGCAGGGAAGTACACATATGCAAAAGAGGAAAGCTGAGTGCGGTGTGTGGGAACCTAAGCAGGCTGAGAAAGTGTTATCCAATGGGTGGGACTACACAGTGAAAGTGTCAGAAAGGTGTCAGAGCCTGAGAGGGTGAAGGAGGACATTGGCAAGGAGGGGCTACCTTGCATGCGATATCAGAGCATGACCAAGTGGGGAAAGGTGCCCACAAGGGGGAAGAAACAGCAACAATGTGAGATTGGTTACATACAAGGGACATTATATATAATTATATATTATATATTTTTTGGTTACATACAAAGGACACTATATATAATTATATATACATATATATGTTTATATATAATATATTCTAATAATATATAGAATATATAATATATTCTAATAACATACCTAACATATAGTTATATACATATCCTAATAACAACATAGCCTTACACTAATTTTAACATATTCTAATATGGAAAGAACTTACTTGAAAAACTGTACTAGATTTCTGGTATTAAACACAATAAATTGTATTCTATGCCTAGCTTTTGTCCAAGTTGTTTTTTGTTATACTGAGTTTCTACAGAATCATATGGATAGCATTGAAAGAGATTACAATTAAATAATAAAATAACATTTTTAAATGTTACATATAGAGAATATATAAAAATATAGAGATTTTATATATTTTATTATATAACATTTAAAATATTCTTTTATTCTAATTTATGTCATACATATATGTGAGAATATGTAAGAATATACATAATACATATATGTATGAACCCATATATACATATATGTAAGTATATATATATAGACATATATATATAAGAATATATACATATTATTTTTAAAACAAGAAATTTGCAGGACAAGATTAATCCCCAGAAATCATTCCATTAAAAGCTCAGGATGATAAACAGGGTACTATTCAAAATTTTTCTTATCTGTCTTCATTTATAAACTTGACATGCTTGTGTTTTTTCAACATGAAAGAAAACTAAGGGGAAACAAAAGTAAAAAATTCAAGTCTTTCTGTAGGAAATAAAGGAGAAGGAAGAAACTCTTACTGGATGTCAGAGTTTACATTAGGCACTTAATATTATCATATTTTGCTTTATACAACAACTTTAGGTAGGTATTGACGCCTATTCCTATTTTTTAAATTAGAAAATTATCTAACAGATTTCATTCATAGCTTAATGATCCAATTATAATAAAATATAGAGGCCAAATTTAAACCCTAAATTGTCTTTACATGAAATCCATGACTTTTCAAAGAATTAAGTTGCCTCAACTGAGTCTCATAATAATCTATGAGTAGAAAAAGTGCTGTCATCATTAACCTGTGTGTGTGTGTGTGTGTGAAGGGAGATAAGAGACAGTAACTGGTTCATATGGTTCTATGACTAGAAAGATTATACATCAAACCTCAGAATGGAAGTAAACTTGCTCTGTAATAGAGTCATGTAAGAATTAAATAACACATTACTACAAAGAGTCTACATTCTTTCATGCATTTATTGAGTCTGGTTAAATAATAGCCAGATGTACACGCTTTTAAAACTGTTCGATCTTTGGAAACATGTATAAAAGTATATATACTGTTCTTTTACCAGAAATATGAAAAGTCTTAATCACTTGACAAAATGTTTTCCAGATACAACATTTACTGACATGATAATTAGCCAATATCCAAGAGCAGAATATATAACATATTAGAGCCAGAAAATAAGTACTATAAATATCAATTCTGCATATATTTCTCTCAAATCAGAATTTTCACACTTCCAGAAATGTCTTATCTCTGTTTCTGCCTGAGTACTATTTAGCCTGATGGAGCATCATCTATGCATGTCAAGAATTCACTACAAAACCTAATGAGTACAAATTCACCATTTTTCTTTAGCATTTAAAAATCTAAGTAATTATGATAGACTCTTGCTAAGGGTCTTAGAGCAGTCAAGTGTATAACAACTATATAACTAATTTAGCATCTTTAATAGATAAAATACCCTGTACATAAGAAAATACATAAGTTTATGTGGATCTTGAGAATATCTCCAACTTACATTTTAAAAAGGATGGGTATGACTTTAAAAATTGTCCAAAGTTTTTAGTATTTAACACAATAAACTTCTTTCCTATGGCTAGACTTTATCCAAGATATATTTTGTTATGTTGAATTTCAACAGAATAATATGGATATCATATATTGGTAGAGAGAAAAGAGTTTATATAAAAAACATGAAGAAATTGATGCCATGGAAAAACAACTACAGTAAGAAACCTTAGTCTAGATAAGAAAATATAATAACACTTAAAAATATTTAGCAAACTGAATATAGAGAATTAAACATGTTTTTAAATTTTACATACGATTTATGGGAATTGTTTTTCAATTTTAAAATTAAAACATAATTGACATTACATGTAATTCATCATTTTTTAATTGTAGTAAAAAAACACCTAACATAAAATTTACCATTTTAATTATTTTTAAGTTTACAGTTCAATAGTGTGAAGTATATTCACATCTCCAGAACTTTTTGTGCAAAATAGAAATTTTATATCCATTAAACAACTCCCCATTTTCCCCTCTCCTTGATCCCTAGTAACCACTATTCTACTTTCCGTTTCTAGGAATTTGACTAATTTAGATACCTCATATATGTGGACTCAAACAGTATTTGGTTGTATGTGTGTGTGTGACTGGATTATTTCACTTGGCATAATGTCTTCAAGGTTCATTTGTGTTGTAGTGTGTGACAGGATTTCCTTCCTTTTTAAGGCTGAATAATATTCCATTGTGTATGTGTATATATCATATATACACACATACATATATATACATACACCATATTTTTTAATCCATTCATTCATCAATGTACAGTTGTGTTGCTTCCACTTCTTAGCTATTGTGAATAGTGCTGTTATAAACATGGGTGGGCAAATATTTCTTGGAGACCCTATTTTTGATTCTTTTGGACGCATATCTAGAAGTGGGATTGTTGATTCATCTGGTAAATCTATTTTTGTGCTTTGAGGAAACTCCACACAGTTTTCCATGGTGGTCGCACCATTTTACAATCCCACCAACAGTGTACAAGCATTCCAAAGTTTCCACATTCTTGTCAACACTTGTTATTTTCTTTTTTTTTTTTTAATAGTAGCCATTGTAATGGATGTTAAGTGCACACTTATTTTTTACATGGGTAATGGACACTATAATACCAGAAATATTAAAGACAAAATTAAATGCCTTTTGGACTCGATAAAGGTCAATTTCTTTTGGAATGGATGAAGGACAATCTTCCTTGAATTCATAGGGATGGATTATTGGCTGGTGCCTAAGTACTCAACTGTTATACCATGAAATCTATATTGGCTGTGTTAAGAAAGGCTGTACCACTCCTACATGATTTTAATTACTCTGGTAGAGGCTACTGTAACAACAGCAGTGATGAAAGAAGGGGAGATTTCCAGTGTATATGAGAATTTATCGACAAAAGATATTACATGGTATATGATCATCAAAAAGTTCTCAAATTGGTGTTTTTAAATTTTATTTTAAGTTCTGGGGTACATGTGCAGGATATGTAGGTTTGCTACAGAGGTAAATGTGTACCATGGTGGTTCGCTGCACCTATCAACCCATCACCTAAGTATTAAGCCCAGCATATGTTAGCTATTTTTTTCTGATGCTCTCCCTCCCCTGTCCCACAGGCCCCAATGTGTGTTATTCCCCTTCCTGTGTCTGCATGTTCTCATTGTTCAGCTCCTATTTATGAATGAGAACATACAGCACTTGGTTTTCTGTTCCTGTGTTAGTTTGCTGAGGATAATGGCTTCCAGATCCATCTATGCCCCTGCAACTGACATGATTTCATTCCTTTTTATAGCTGCATAGTACTCCATGGTGTATATTACCACCTTTTCTTTACCCAATCTATCATTGATGGGCATCTGAGTTGATTCCATATTTTTGATATTGTAAATGGTGCTGCAAAGAGCATATATGTTCATTCACCTTTATAACAGAATGGTTTATATTCCTTTGGGTGTATACACAGTAATGGGCTATATTCCTTTGGGTATATACACAGTAATGAGATTGCTGGGTCAAATGGTATTTATGGTTCTTGGTCTTTGAGGAATCGCCACACTGTCTTCCACAATAGTTGAACTAATTTACATGCCCACCAACAGTGTAAAAGTGTTCTTATCTCTCCGCACCATCTGTTGTTCCTTGACTTTTTAATAATCGCCATTCTAACTGGTGTGAGATTGTATCTCATCGTGGTTTTAATTTTCTCTAAAGATGAGTGATATTGAGCTTTTTTGCATATGTTTGTTGGCTGCAAACCAACAGCCATACAGTTGGTATTTCTGACGACCCCAATGCAACAGATTGATGTAATAACAGGATCTTTGCTAGGTTTGGTCAGAATTAACATAAGAGCACCTCACACCTTAAACTCAACTGTTTCTCATAACAAAACTAGCATCTATTTAGTTTGTTTTTTAATGAGTTTTTTAAAAATTATTCTGAGATGTGGCATTCTAATTTTGGTGGGTTTCTCAGTTTATCCTATCAAGGGTTTAACTAAGAAGCAACTCCTGGACATAAACTGGTTCATCTTTCTGTAGGATAACTTGAAAATATGTGTCAAACCCTTAAAAAATACAAAATCATTTTACCACATATTTTACATCTGAAATTACTTAAATTGTACAATGAATTAACTAAGATTCAAAGATGTTCATAGACTGTTGCTTATTTTAACAAAAAGTAGGCAATTTAAAATGCTGAAGATTGGAAGATTATTTAATAAAGTGCATTTGTACATTGGAATTTATGCAACCATTAAACATAAAGCTATTGCTTTATGGTTTAGGCTTTAACACTTTTTTAATGCTTCTTTTTTTTTTTTTTTTTTTAATGTGAGACAGGGTCTCACATTGCTTACTGAAACCGTAATCTCCCTGGACTCAGGTGATCCTCCCATCTCAGCCTCTCAAGTAGCTGCAACTACAGGTGTGCAGCACCACACCTTGATAACATTTTTGGGGGTTTTTTTAGAGATGAGGTTTTGCCATGTTGCCCAGGCTGGTCTCAAACTTCTGGGCTCAAACAATCCACATACCTTGGTCTCCTGAAGTGCTAGGATTACAGGCATCAGGCCCCGGGCTCAGCTCTTTTTTATGATTTTTATATACTTTTACATTGTCTTTAAATATATTTTAAAGTACTTTTAGTTCTTATTTTTATTTTACTAATAACAGGAATTCATAATATGTTACTAAGTGGTAAAAGCAAGGTAGAAAACCATAATTATAATACAAGGCAGAAAAAAAGCATGACTGTGTGAGTGAGTGTGTGCAACATTATCAGGGATACATGTTAACTAGAATTCATTATGTTTCAAACTAAACACATCTATACACAATTGCAATTACAGAGGAATATCACAGAATATGGATAGTGGTTAATTTATCTAGGTTATGAGATATAAGTGAACATCATCTTCTTGTTGCCTATGTTTGTTCTTTAAATTTTCTATAAGAAATGTATATTACCTGTGTCATATAAAACAATAAAGGAGTGGAAAGTTGGCATGAATACATGAGAGCAATTTCTCAGGTTGGTCCATAGCTACTTGGCCTTTGGTCTCAGAAAGGTCAGGATGGTTACTGATATTGAAGATGGCCACCTTCCACTGCTAAGAGAAGCAACTGTGCTGAAAGGCTGGGAACACTTGGGGCAGGAGGTAGTCACTCTTAACTAACTGTATGTGTTGACTTCTATCTCCTCACATTCTCATAAGGGAGAAGACAAATCAATACTGTCAATAAAAAGTGTTCCTGTGTCCTTGAGAGAAGCTTTTATGCATAAAAAATTTCATCGGTTCACTTTGGTTTTAAAGCTAAATATTAAATTTGTCAAATTAGTAAATTCAAAACCTGACTTACCCTTAAGTTTTTAAAATCAATTTGCAAATTATTAGTCTAACATATTTTAATAGTATGTTATAAGAGGATTTCAGTGGATCATTGGCCCAAGTTTTTAAAATGCTTCCTTTAAAGACAATTCCTTTAAAATTGCCTGGCTGACAAACCAAATAGCTCAGAAGGAAGGTAGATAGGTAGATAGGTTGGTAGACTTGTAGATTGGTAGGTAGGTAGGTAGATAGATGACAAACAATCATAGATTCTGTATACATACATAAAATCTCAAATGTTTCAATGCTATGTAAAACTTGGAAAGATTTCTATTTAAAATAGCAGATCTAAATCAATTACTCAGTTGTGCATTTTAAGATGGAATTAAGAAGCTAACCTGTTACTTAGTAAGGCAGATTCTCTTTCACATTAGAAATCCTTAAAACACCAAGTGTGTACACCATTTCTTAATACAAAAATATGTTGCCAAATTTAGTTAATTTAGGTATTTCTACTGTAAATTATAAATCTTCCAGGGTTAAAATAATTTTATCTAAGAAGGAAATAATGATATCACCACAAACAGTTTTGAGGTTACCTTCATAGCCAATTGAAGATCTATATTGATCTGGGATTTCAACCCAGTTGCTGACTGTATTTTGCCAGTGCAACTAAGGGTGACCTTGAGCCCTATGCATAGTCTATAAAAGGGATTTCATAACTTACCAATGGTTGAGTTCATAACTCTTATACGCCACATAGCCTTACCTAATTTTTAAGTTATTTAACTTTCCTCCTGCTATCAGTACCACTTAATTAAATCTAACACATTGAGTTACTGCTCCATTCCTTTCTGAAGTCTTTTCAGATGCTTTTCCAGGAGGACCAAAATTTCATTGTATTTTACATATTTTTCACAGCTTTTAATCACAATGTCTACTGACAAATATTTATATATTCACATATATTCTAGAGAAATAATGCGAGAGTTAGAAGATGGTTAAATCTCAGTACGCTGTTCAACTTAGAGGTGAGGATATCTCACTTCCTTCTTGCTACTCTACCCTCTATCCTAGACAAGATGACAATATAATACTTACTGACAATGCCTAGGAAAGGAGACCTACTTAAAAAAAAAAAAATATCCAGACTACTTTTCTACTTTTTTTTTTTTTTTTTTTTTTTTGAGATGAAATCTCACTCTTGCCCCCCAGACTGGAGTGCAATGGCGCAATCTCGGCTCACTGCAACCTCCATCTCCTGGGTTCAAGTGATTCTCCTGCCTCAGCCTCCTGAGTAGCTGGGATTACAGGTGCATGCCACCATGCCTGGCTAATTTCTAGTAGAGACGGGGTTTTATCATGTTGGCCAGATGGGTCTCGAACTCCTGACCTCAGGTGATCTGCCCTCCTCAGCCTCCCAAAGTGCTGGGATTACAGGCACAAGCCACTGTGCCTGGCCTGGTTTTCTTTTCAGAAGAGAGAAAGCAAGTACATATTGGAATGTAAGCCTGATTGCTGGGCCTTCAATGTGGTGTCATTTGAGGTTCACTGTACCAGAGGCACCATGCTGCTCTTCACCATATGGCTCACACTAACAGCAACCAGATAGTTCACAGCTTAGTGAAGCCTTTTCCACCTCGGTTGTAGGAACTCTTTTGACCAGAGAATTTAATAGTGAAGAGGAAAAACTGCTGCCTTATATTTAGAACACCTTGTTTATACTTTCCTGAGGTCAGAAAGGTAAAATAGACTTGATTATGCACCAGACTTTACTTTAAATACAATTATTTACTGATTCTCAATCCCAAAATCACGTTGAAAATCTATAAAGCTGTCTATAATTTTAGAGAAGAGTTAGAGCTTGAGACCTTTTGAATTGTATAGCTCTCACCAACATAGGAGTGCTCTAGTTTTATCTATGCCATGAATAAAAAGACACTGGCACCCAGCACCAGGATTATCATCCACTTACTCAGAAAAAATAAAAAGATTAATTTAAGATAAATAGATGCAGGCTTCAGACACACTGATTGTATTTCCCAGATATTGCTGCAGCAACATTCTCTCCTCTTAGAGGTTATAAAGTATTCAGAGCGATCATTCTTTTCTACTCACGTAACACAAAACATTGAAGATTTAATCTAGCTCTTCTCTATAGTGTGGTTGAATTTTATTTGACTTTGCCATCACCCTACCCATACAAAATTCTCTTTAATTTTATTTTTTATAACATAAACTTATTTTTGTTCCTTTTATTGTTCACCTTTATATTTTATTGTGGAAAAAAATGCTTAACTATAAAATAGTAAAATTATGGCAATTAAAACAAATTTGAAAGTCAAATGGAAAACAGCAATTACAGCCTGAAACTGTTTTAAAAGTTTGCAGAGCATGGCTATGCTTTAGTTTTCCCTTAAAATATTTCATTTTTTCTAAAGATTGGCTTTCTGAAATATAGGTTAAAAGTATAAAGTCATCTTCAGTCAAAAAAGATATAGAATTTTTATTTTTTAAGTCACAAAGAAAACAGTTTTTTGAAGGCAGAGAAGATATACATTAGGCCAGAGACCTGCACTTGAATTCCAATATAATAACATGACCATGAAGAATTTTCCTCTTTTTAAGAGGCATAGGTCTTGGAGAATGACCTTATAAAAAATGTAAAAGTAGCCTGGTTCTCAAATAGATCACTGGAGGCAAATTTCTAACAACAAAGATGAGTCACTGAACACAAGTCACACCATTGGCCTTAACCTCTAGAAACTTATTAAATATCACCTCCCTGAACCTTGTGAGACTGAGATCCAAAATCGGCCTTCAGTTTGGTCAAGAGTCAAAGCTTAAAAGTATACTTTCTTTCTACTATGATAATGGCTTATTACTGAAAAGTTTTAAGAACTTTTCTAACAGCACACACACATACACACATACACACACACATACACAGACTCAAATGAGATAGGCATTAAATATGGGTCCATGGTAGATAGATGCATTATTTTGAGAAGTAGATGAGAGATTTAACACATATAACAATGACTAGGCCAGGCTATTCTCTACCTTATATTAAGGTAGAGAAAACACCAGATATGAAAGTTAACTTACACTTGCAACTCTGTTAATGATTAAAACAAAGTTACTCTTCCCAGGGAACCAAACCAAAAAAGTGTGTTCTCTCTTAAATCCAAACTATCCTTAATGAAAATGATAATTAGGAGCAAATATAATCACAGCAACTGCAATCTATACTCAAGTTCTATGGCTAAAAGAGTTGACAATTTTAAGAATTGGATAATTCAAATAATTTTAATATTTGACTCTGAAACTAACCAGATTATTTTGAGAACTTTGCCTTCATAGTTATGCTTGTATTCACCTTGTATGATTAATGTTTCGATTTTTCTGAGTATACCACAACTGAACAGTGGAAGAGATATAGCCAATTTAAAATTTAAAAAGTTTAAATAGAAAATACATAGAAATAATGATTTCTACCAGCTAAATCAATGAGTTAGAAATAAGGTCCTCATAGTTAGGTCTGCCACTATCTTACAAAATGTGTCACTGAAAACCTCCTGAGTTAGGGGGAAAAAAACCAAAATACAAAGCTATTATCTATATTTCAGCACACAAGGCACACAGAGACCAGAACAGCTTTGCCTAGGAACTCTTGGAACACATACCACTATTGAAATGGTTTCCATGAGGCCAACAGTGGCACATATATAGTCAAGAGGTACTTGTCATTGAGACAAAGAACTATAATGACAGGTGAGACATAGATCAGAGAGGCATTCATGATGATGATGGAGGACAGGTGCCTATACTTCCCATACCACTGCATTCTTACTCTAGACCCCTAGGAATGTGCTGTCCCTAATGAAGCAGGCACCATCAACACGATACTCTACTTCATCACGCTATTAAATTTTCACAAAATAGTCTTCACAAAAAAAGTGACCGTACATTATGTTCACATATATTAAAACAGTGATACATAAGTCTCTCAATTGTCTACAACTGCTAATGTTAGTAGGTACAGTTTCCAAGAAAATGTGAAGGTATCTTGAGTTAAAATAGGCAAAGGGGCTTTAAATTTAGTGGATGCTGGGAAAGTTCCAGGATAATAAAGGCTTGTTGGATAAATTAAAGGCAATCTGCTTAGGCATCTAGGACATACTCAATATTTAAAAATATTTTATTATGTTGTTTTTACTGTACTGCTGCTCTAGTTACATAGAATAAAAACAATATGTTATTTAGACTTGGATTAATATTACTGTTACTTTAAAAAGAAATACATTTTAAAGTTCTAAATTCTAGCCTAGACCCTCATTGAATATTTGGAATACAATGATGTTTTAGTAGGGCATACCTGACTATAAAATTTCTGTCTTCCCAAAGCTAGTCACCATTAAATGTGTAACTCATCATATAACTTTATTGCTTAAAATATTTAATGGTTCTCAATATTAAGTGTCATAAAATTCAGGTTCCTACAACTTCTTTCAGAATAGCTCTAGCACCACTTTACTGAAACTTTTATAATATATTAAAAAATACTCTAGTGTGAACTATTATCTCACTGTTTTAGTATTTCATGTATACATGTTTTTTGGCAACTTTACAAGTAAGCAACTTGAAGTCAGTAATATTGATCTCTTTTTGTCATGGTTTTCTTAATTTCAAACGGAGTATGTTATGTCAGTGGTACCAAGTTCCCCTCCAGCTCTAAACTTCTACTAGTCAAATATTCTCCATTCCATGTGACAACTGTTCAAAGCTAAACCAAAAGGAAGCATTAAAATAGATATTAGCTTATTGATATCACATTTTAGCATAATAGGTTATATGGGCCTGAGTAATGAAATTGTGAAGCTATTACTCCAATCATAATAAAATTTGTATGTGTAAAGCAACTTTGCTATTACACAAAGATTTTAAGTCATAAAAAACTAAATTCAAATGTGTTGTGTTTAAGTCACCCTATCATAATGTGCACTGTGTGTTAGTTAAGTCATAAAGCTTTAGCGTTCTGTCTTACAAAGAAGCTGAAAAAAAAACCGATTAAAAGAAGGTAAAAGAAACGTAACTGAGAGTTTAGTGTTATCTGTAGTCTCCAAATCTCTGTATAGAAGTTGACAATCTTAAAACATTTTCGAAGCATACCATACAACATTCCATTTTCAGATTCCACCTTCCTGGTTGAACACAATGATAGAAAAGAC
The DNA here is from genome assembly GCF_047675955.1 of Chlorocebus sabaeus. Classification (NCBI taxonomy): domain Eukaryota; kingdom Metazoa; phylum Chordata; class Mammalia; order Primates; family Cercopithecidae; genus Chlorocebus; species Chlorocebus sabaeus. The sequence goes on from NC_132924.1 coordinate 64,099,442, forward strand.
AAAAAGAAACCCAGCATGCTAGTTTTTAATAGGTAAAAACCTAGGAGTACTATACTACTATTAATCTACTATCTTCCTCCTCTACAGTTTACTATCAGAGTGCTTTCATTCTTCTTACTGACAAATGTGGAGGAGTGGTCTACCCTCTGACCATTTATTCTCCTTTGATCCACTCAATGCTTGCAACCTGGCTTCCCTCAGCTATTTTACCAGATCTACTTTTTTCTTTAAACACCTAGGAAATGTAATTCCCAATATTAAATGGTCACCCCAGTCCTTAAGCTTTTTTATCTTTGTTTAGAATTTTACTTCAACCACCAACTTTCAAACCTTTCTCCTGCAGGGACCTTCATAAGCCTGTGTTTTCTTAATTCTCTACCTATTTCTGATTTGTTGTTGCCTCTTTCACTGCCTCTTATTTGCCTGCTCCCTAAAACTGTATGTTCCACAATGTGCTTCTCCACCTTCTTCTTTCCTTTCACTATCTCATGACTTCATTGTTTCCCATGGTTTCAGTTCTACCCTCAATGCAGACAACTATCAAATTTGGAAGTCCAGTCTTCCTCCAATCTTCAGGTTCATAGTTACATTTATACCTGGATATTTCCATGGCCATTCCACTTCAAGATAATCTATACAAACTATTTTTCTTCCCAAATCTGGGCATCCTCCTGTATCTTCCATCTTTATTTAAAGAAAAAATATTAATCTTCCCAGTGACTGATATTCAAACCTGAAGTATCATCTCTAAATCCTTGCATTCCTAACCTCCCATATCCAGTGGATCAAGTCTTGTCTACCTTGGTGACGGCTCACACATTTTCAGTCTTAGCAACTGCCTTAGTTCAGACTCTATCCAACTGGAGCAAATTCTTTAAAGACTCACCTTTTACTCGGTAGTATGCAAGGTGTCTGGGCTAAAATTCCTGGACTGTGTCTTAGTAACTGCCCTATCTTACACCCTTGTATTTTCCTATCTTGACTCTTAGTAGGTCAAGATTTCTCTGAGTGAAGTTTGTCTTTGTTAAATTTGGTTCATGATCCATCATTTTACAAGCTTTACTCAATAGCAGGCTTTTAGGCTAGACAATCCTAGACTTACAAACAAAGCAACACATGTATCATCATTCACCAAACCAAAAGGATAGCCTTATTTTTTAATGTTATTTTTTTCTGAACATAATAACATAGACACACTTGAAAAATTTGGAAAATACAAAACAAATATCAGTCCCAAATTCTACCAATTAAAACATGGCTAGATTTCTCTCTTTTCTTGTTTCTATGCTTTTTAAAAATAAGGTTGGGAATCCAATTTAAACTTAAAATGGTTTTCAGAAAACCATTTTAAAATTATGCACAGTTGCAGCCTGGAAAACTTAAGGTGGTGCCTTATCATATCAATGTTAGGAGCTTTATTTAGTGCATTTAATGTAATTGGCAATTGCAAAATCCACTTTGCCTGCATATGTGAAAAATATAGATGGTTATCTTGTTGGCCCTATGAAATTCTGCCCTTAATATTCAGTATATGCTCCACTTTCATTAATTTCTTCTGTCACAATGTTCTGCCTTAGCACTCAGTTGCATTCTTTTCCTTTTTTTCCCTGTTCATTATGGTTTAAATCTGAGGACCATATGAGGGTAGAAAATATTATCTTTTAAAAAATTACCAAAAATTACAAAGGCAAACCATTTTCTTAAAGTTGAAGGACAAATGTCAAAATGTTATTTTCGCTTATAGTCTTCTCCCAACCCACTAAAGAGAGTTTGGTTAGATCTCAGAGAAAATTACATTCCAGAGTAGTTTTGTTGCTTTTTTTTTTTTTTTTTTTTTTTTAATCTTGTCCCAGAGATAGAGGGCCACTTTACTACAATCAGTAAGTGTGGTATAGAATTTCATGCAAATGAAGTGTGCCAGCAGTGTGACAATTTTAACATATTTTAACAAAAACAAACAAAAATGAATGCATAAACTTGCTGCTGCTTAGACCACTGTAGCTTCTAGTACCCAGTTTCTTTTACTGATTTAAAAACAAAAAAAGTTGTGCCTGAACAAAGATATTATTAGCTCACTTTCGCACTGTTAATAAAGGTACTACCTGAGACTGGGCAATTTATAAACAAAAGAGGTTTAATTGACTCACAGTTCCGCATGACTGAGGAGGCCTCAGGAAATTTACAGTCATGGCAGAAGGTGAAGGGGAACAAGGAGCTTCTTCATAGGAGGCAGGAGGGAGAGAGCACAGCAGATACCGCCATTTTTAAAGCCATCAGATTTCCTGAGAACTCCTGCGCTATCACGACAGCAGCAGGAGGGAAACTGCCTCATGATCCAATCACCTCCCACCAGATCCCTCCCTCAACACATGGAGATTACAATTCGAGATGAGATTTGGGTGGGGCCACACAGCCAAACCATATCAGATCCCAATTTTATTTTTAAATATCTATAAATTTTTTATATTATGCTATTCGTTTCAGTGAATAACTTTTTTCTTCCCTTGAAATAGTCTTCAAAATTAATTTCAAGGGCATCATAGTAGTTCATTAATACATATATTTGTTTTTTTAACGTTTTTTCTATAAAAACTATATATTTCAAATGTTTGTCAGTAATTTTATTTCTTTTTTTAATGTTTTTCTTCACTTAGCCTCAACTTGAAACTCATAATTTTATTTACTTACCATGGGATCTAGAAGAGGCATTACTTAGTCAAAGAGTAGATTTTTAAGCTTATGATTTACATTTGCAAATTGGTTTTCAGCAAAGTTGAAACAATTTACTGTTAAGCCGGCAGAAGGTAAGAGGGCTCACTTGCCAACTGCAGAGTTCCTAAAAGGGCTCTGGGTGCCTCTAGTATTTCCCGTCTCCAATTCCTCTGCACTTCACGACAACTTCCTAAACACAGTTATGATTATGGGCACTCAAGAAATTATCGTGATTCTCTACTATCCACAGAGTAAAATTCAAACTTCTGAGCGTGGCATCCAAATCCTCCACAAACTAGTTCCAACTTACTTTTTTGTTTCCCCCTCTCCTCCCCACGACTCACCCTCTAGCAGTTCCACTCCTGGATACATTTAGAATCACCTGGAGAGGTTTTAACAAAGATACACACCAGGGTTCCATTCCAGACTAATTAAGTAAGACTGGGAACTGGCTTTTTGAGTGCTGGGTGGGTGCACCAAAATCTTGCAAATCACCACTAAAGAACTTACTCATGTAACCAAACACCACCTGTTCCCCAAACACCTATGAACATAAAATTAAATAAACAAAAAAATCTCCATTAGATTATTCTAATAGACAGTCATGGTTGGAATCACTGTGAGTTAGCCTCTTCTTTCTTAAAGTGAGGTATGTAGAGAGAGTGGGAGATTACTGGTCAAAAATGCAAATTTTGGGGTCTCACTTTAAGCCTACTAATTAGACATTTTAGGCCTAGAGACCAGGAATCTTCAGTTTAACAAAATTTGCAGATTCTGTGGTTTGAGGGCTAGAGCTTTAGCCGGAACACATTGTTTCCATTTTCTTAATGATGTGCCACACTTCCTATCTTTAACATATGCCCTCTGTTCTTTGTGCTTTAAACACACACACACACGTCATATCTATTTTTTAATCCCAGCTTAAATGCTCATTCTTCCAGCCAGGTTTAAATGTTGCATTTTGTACTTTCATTGTTTATATCTTTGCACTCTTGTATACGCCCATCCAGCCCTGAACTAACATAGTCGTGGGGATCTTAAGATCCACTAACAGGCCGGGTGCGGTGGCTCAAGCCTGTAATCCCAGCACTTTGGGAGGCCGAGACGGGCGGATCACGAGGTCAGGAGATCGAGACCATCCTGGCTAACACGGTGAAACCCCGTCTCTACTAAAAATACAAAAAACTAGCCGGGCGAGGTGGCGGGCGCCTGTAGTCCCAGCTACTCCGGAGGCTGAGGCAGGAGAATGGCATAAACCCGGGAGGCGGAGCTTGCAGTGAGCTGAGATCCGGCCACTGCACTCCAGCCCGGGCTACAGAGCAAGACTCCGTCTCAAAAAAAAAAAAAAAAAAAAAAATCCACTAACAGAATTAAATTTTTCATGTGCAGATAGAATATCTGATTCACAAGAATATTTCCATAGAGTCTGGCACATTTGTCTACAAATAGCAGATAGATGAAAACTATGTTAAATGTTGTAATCAAATAACTAAATGTTCCTAGCCTGCGCTCTCCTTGATAAGTAATTACCAAACACTGTTCCATAATACTATTGAAGAGAGTCAATGAAAGAGAAAGTAATCTAGTTTGGGTTTTTGTTTTTCTTTTTCTTTTTTTTCTTGGAGGGGGAGTATCTTTTTCAATAAATATTCAAATACCTAGTGATTTGATAACTAAGCTCACTCAGATTTGCTTTGCTAAATCAAGTATATTTTTTGTCTACTCAATAGCTTATTATATGTGATCTTAGTGAAAGGCTCTACCCAAGTTGTAAGCCATTTATTTAGATGATTAGTTCTCTTTGGCTGATCATTTTGATACAAGACATAAAGTGAAAGGAAATGATTTAGTGTTTTGTTTTGGTAGGACCCAAGCACAGGTGAGAGTTTAAAGTCTGGTATTCCAGATGGAAATCAGCTTTAGTAAATGCACAATCTCACATTTTAAAGGAATGAATGTGAGACCAATTCATGAAGCTGTCCCTCAATCCTGTTTCTCTGAAGGCCATGCTCAAATGAGAACTCTTTCACTAAGGTTTCTAAGAAAATCCTTTCTAAATCGGTGTTTCTAAAGCACTAAATATCATTTGCATGGTATTTATTGTTTTTCCCCGTTCTGTCTCAAGAACATCTCAGATTCATGTACATTTCGTCACCTGTACCTGACTCTAAGCTCCTGAAATTAGGGAGTAGGTATTTTTCAGACTTACATTTCTTATAGTGCCTAATGATATTGCCTGGCACACCAAAGACATCAATAAATCTGAGACAAATGAGTAGATAATAACAGTAGATAAATGCTGCTGAAACCTAGCTATAATATAGAAGTTTTTCTTTAAATTTACTTTATCCAAACCATAAGCTATCTTTTGGCCTGGATATCATCTCATCTCATAGACAAGGGGAAGAATTACACTATGGTCATGGATAGAAATAGGAGATAATTTACCTCCTCTTTACCCAGGTAGACAGAATATGGAGGCTGCTGAGAGAAGATTTTAATTGTGTGCAAAATACGTAACTACTCTACATTTTAGTTTACCCCTCTATAAATTGTAGAAAAGTTTCTGTCTATCATATAGGGTTACTGTTAAAAGTAGCCTAGTTACTGTATGTAAAAGTATCTAGTGCATGGCACATGGTGAATAATAAATGGTATTTAGTTGTTTTAATCCTTTCTATCTGGCTTACAAAAACAAAAGGACATGATAAGTTTGTTTATTCAGAAGCATTTGGTTCTGAAAAATGAAACCAGGGCATAAAGTATATCAGTAATAGTAAGGTGTACTGTTTGACACGAGTTACAAGTACATGCTATGTATTAATGTGAGATAAGTTGAATTAAAAAGGTAGATAAGTAGAATAATTGAAAGAAGACTTGGCATCCTAAGCTTCTATTAAGGTTCTGTGACTTATCAGTTGTTTGAACTTGAATTTGGATAGCTATTCTAAACGGATCATTCTGGGTAGAAAAACGTAAATGCTTCTTTATCCAGATACATAGACAGATAGAAGAGTTCTCTTCAGTCGCCATCTAAGGGTAAATAACTTGCCCTTAATAGATGGCACATAAGGATTGTGGCACCTGGGCACTTAAATGCTGAATGTCCATTGAGCAGAGAGTATACAATTCTAATTACATATGACAATGACCCAAAAACTGTTTGAATTGCATGTTGCTTCTATTTCTATCTAGTCAGAACTTACCCTTGACAGTTCAGAGTGTGACTGATGAATGATAAGGAAATAAGTTGCCTTTAAACTTTTCAGATAGCCATGTGACAATGAAGCTCAAAGTTTGAGGAAGCAACCCAACAGAAAAAAAAAAGAAAAAAAAAAAGCATTGAAAATGGAAAATTACTTCGGGAAAATTGAATACAGATGTCAAACTATCCATGGAAATTACAAACTATTGCTTCTGAATGTATTAGTTTGAACCACACAACATTGTCTCTACTTGCCTTTTTTGACTTACAGAAATGATAGTTCATACGTTTTTCAAGATAACAACAATTAGGCTTTGTTAAGATATATTATCACTCTTTTGAAGAAAGGATAGCTTAGTTGATTTTCTATAGAGTTGGGGGAGAATAATAGAAGAATGAAATATCATTCTTCTATTAGGTTTATATTGGAGGAATCTAGATATATGAAATAAAAGGAAAACAAAAAGCACACATGGTAAGAAAAAGTTACCACTAAGCTTCTTTTGATAGGAGCAAAAAGTGGAAAGACACATGTGATTATCAGAGAGATATTGTGTTGGAAGTATTGACCAGAGTGGGGAGCTATGATTTAGAAGAAGGGGGAAGTCATCAAGGTTGTGATACCCATGGAAATAGAAATCTTAAAAAAGAGATTTGGAGAAAGCAGTGCACAATAACTAGATCTGGAGGAGAGTGAGCAAAGCCAGAAGATAAAGCAAGCAGAACTATGAAATAGTTTTTATTATTGATTCTGAGATTCAGGGAATCCAAGAAGATAGTGGGAATCTGACCAAGTGAGTTAACAATCTTGTTCAAAACTCTATAGTACATCACTCTCATTTGCTGTGGCAATTCTTTATATTTTGAGAACATAATTATAATAAAAATATGTAAATGAAGTCAACAGAAAGTTGAGGTGGAACAGTACATCCTGGGGTTAGCCTTATATTGAGGGGTAGTTCTTGACCATGTTTGGGAATAAATTGGTCTGTCAGTAAGGAAAACAGTTTCATGAAGAGGAAGAATCTTACCAGTGTATAAAAGACTAGTTTGAGTTTGTGCACTGAAAAGGGGCTCCTGGGTGGCAGTGTCTCATAAATTCTCCTACTGACTTTCATCAGTAGCTGTGTTAGGTAACAAATCACACTGTTGCATGTCCCCATGTTCTCTCTGGCTTAATCCATCAATGGGAATTGGAAATAACTACCGGAAGTCCCTCTGGACGTGGCGAAGGCAGAAGCTTTGCCTCCCAGGATTCTATGGAGGGGAAATAAGCAGGGAGGACTTTGTAAAATCAGAATCTTTTTAACCTTATAAAGTAGATGTGTCAAAGGGCTTACGGTTTCACACTCTTAGCTGAATTTTTGGGGTGGAGAAATCTAGAAATACTGTGGATAGAGACCCTTATTATAATCCAAATAAAGAAGTAGGACTGTGAAAGAGGTAGTGTAAATCAAGAACCCTTAAGGCATATTAAAGTGAGTAAAAAGACTTAGTAACAGAATAGAGTTGGAGTATATAACTTAGAGGAAACATGAAAAAATAACACCAAGGATTTTGGCCCGGGAACTGAGAGGAAAAAAAGTGTTAATTTAGACACAAGTTGGGTATTTGTAAAGGAAAACATGTTCAATGAGGAAAATAATTGTTTAAATGTTTTCGTTTTAAATTTGAAAAGACAGAGTTACATCCAAGGAGAGAAGAGTTGTGAATAAGTGACTGGAGATAATAATTTGAGAATTTTCTGTGCGAAAATCATCTACAATGGGATCTCGGTTTCTTCTTCTTTCTCAACCCCAATCAACGAGTTGTGTCTACCTTGAGCCTCAGATTGTAAAAGATTTTTAGTCCACAGCTAAGCTCCACAGGAAAGTCCCATGATCACTTTCCAATTTCAATCGTGCAATCTAGTGGCAAGAATGACTTTAAGGACCACTTACCTGCCCTCACAAAAGAGACATATAGATGGTACTGAGCTAACTGGGCAAAGAAGTAGAGCAGGACATCCATCCACATCATGAGTGCAGAGCCTCAGTATTTTCCAGAGTTGGGTGTGGGAAGGTATTACGGGGTGAGGCCACATATAGAGATTTAGAAAGAAATCCAAGAAAGTGCAATATCATAGAAACCAGGAGAGGAGAGAAGGCCATAATGAAGGCTCTGGTCAACATGGACACATTCTTCCAGCAAAGCTGTAAGAACAATGAGAGTGAGATAATAACTAGACTGGGCAATGACATGGTTTGGCACCATGGTTTACATCTTGGGAAACATTGTATTGCTTCAGGGAGTGACAAAGTGAATCACAATGAGGAAGAATAGTCCATTTTTATGTATTACACCATTAAATAATTATTAACTCACCTCTCTACCTTCATTTACTTAGATAATTTATCATTGTATTTTCATTAAAATCAGATCATTAGTTTGGATAATACAGACCTCAGGGAAAAAATTACTCTTAGGTTTGTTAAAAATTGAATAAACGTGTTTTCTAAACTTGTTTTAAAATTATTGTTTAGAACTCATGTGGATGCAATTTTAAGAGATGCATCTCTTAAGACACAATTTTAATAGGTGCATCTTTTAAGACATAATGTTAAGAGGTGCAGCTCTTAAATTCACATTAAGTTAAGTAAGCCAAATCTTACTATAGAAGTTTCTCATCACATATTCACCATTACATAGATTCAGATATGTGTTCTTAAAGTCTTTAGTTAGTGTCTAAGTAGAACAGAGGAGTTCTACAACCATACTTTTTATTTATCAAAAAGAAAAAAAGAAAGGAAAAAGATGTCCAGATTCTCACCATCTGTCTGACTTACAAATGCACCTGACTAAAAATAAACCATTCAGGAATAAGCCATTCACACTTCCTCTGCAGTGACTTTGAAGTGTTTGTCAAGATACCCGTATTAAATTAAGAAACTTGGCGCTCTGGTCCTTTAATGGTGCTGACATTCTGACTCACATATGCCCGAGGGAAGGCAGAACACAGGACAGCTGAGAACACCAGAGAACTGGCAGTTGGGAGCCTGATGGAGGACAAGCAGGGCCTGGAGGACAGGTACGTGACAGAAGCACAGGAAAAAAAAGAAAAATGGTAAGTTGACCTGGAAAAAAATTTGAGGAGATTTGTAGGCAGAGTAAGTTAAAGTAGCAGAATACTTTCATGTAGCCCTTAACAACAACAACAACAAGAAAATAATAATAATAAAGTGGGGGGGAAAGAATCATTTCTGAGATTTGTCGATAGGAGGAAAAACAAAGAACCAAAACTTTTCCCTTGAAATGTTTACTGTTATTAATCAAGGAACATTATTAACTATTAGGGTCCTGACTAAAGGTTACATAGCTAATTAGGACTTAGAAAGCCTTAGATTTTTTAAAAAGAGTTATAGACCAGTTAGATTTATAAAAGAAATTGGAAGAATTACCATAAAAATATCATTTTTTAAAGTTTATCTTATAAAGGACAATCTGTAATCAGCATTACATGACATTTACAAAGTTTTTTCCTAGGATATGATTTAGCTCTTTCATTGTAAACTTTAAAAAAAAAAAACTCTATAGTTTGAGTATTGTTTTAACATTATCTTTCATTTCAAAGATATTGTTTCCTGATAAAACCAGTAAAAGATTGGGATTTTGCTATTTAGTAACATTTGACAAACTGTGATTTACTCTTTTTTTTTTTTTTTTTTTTTGGTCAGAAGAAATGAAAACAAGAATTCATCACTACAGAGGCACCCTGACAGTGTAAATATCATGAAAAGCTAAAAACTAGAATCATCTGGTAAAATAAATAAGACTCATCATGTCCTTTTCGGTCCGTAACCAGAAGGGCAGCAAAAGGCCTTTGCCACTGGGGCCTCATCTTTTGCTCCAAGTCCCACGTAGCAATTACCTGCACTTTCAAGAGGAGAAACAACGACTACACCTAAAGAAATTCCTTCTTCATAGGATGTTTCTAGTGGCCAAGATACAAGCAAAGGTAGAAAGAAAAGATGTTGCTGACTACTATGAACAAGTGTTTCAGTCAGTTTTGAAACATCACCTGGGAGAAACAGTGACAGGATTGCTGCTCATCTATCCTACTTCCATTCTGCATATCCTCGAGTCCTCCAGCGACACTCTCTACCAAGTGCTTTTAGATTATACTGGCCATGACAAAGATGAAACAGAATTTTTTATTCAACAAATGAAAATTATAGTCATTTCTCATAACATTCCAATGAGGCTTTTTATGCAATGGCATGTTTCAGTGATAAAAGTGCCAGTTATGTATCTCGATGATGTGACACAATCACAGTCCCTAAAAGAGGTCATCACAGATTTTCTCACACAAACTCATAAACTGTCAGTCTATCTTTGCAAGACTATGAAAGTAGGCACTAAAGGACCAGGTGATAACTTACACCAAGTTGCACCTGACCTACTCCTCCCAGAACAAATCATAAAGTACTTGTGCAAATCCGAAGAATTAATGGACCCAGCAACATTTATAAACATGTATAATAGACCCATACACATCATTCTGGATTCTGAGGTGGTATGGCCTGCTCCTTCACATTTCTAGGATTGAGAGGGATAATGTGCTCATGTCTCTTAAGGAATTTGTGCTACTTAAATAAAGAAGAAAACATTCTTAAAGTTACTTGTCCCTTTTAAAAGAAAAGAAACAGAACATCGCAATATACACGGAGGTAATATATTAATCTTCACAGAGTATGTTGAGCTAAACTTTAAAATGTATCTATTTGTTGTGATATTAGAGTTCAATACATTATTTTACTAGATAGATGGGTTTAATAAGTTTATCGTAAGTTCTCAAATATTAACATCATTTTCATGAATTGACACTTTTCAAAAAAAATAAAATGGATGAAAAAAGACAAATGGAATTCAGATTATCACCCAATCCCTCAACAGTTAATGAATAGTCATGACTACACACCAGAAGTACAGTGTTCTGAGGGTATAAAATAGAGAAGAAAAATCCCACCCTTGAGTTGCTTGCAACCTAAGGTTAGAGGCAGGTACATGTAGAAGTAGTTATGATATGGTATGTAATGTAATATAATATATCATTATAGTAGCAGTATATAGGAAGGGCTTTGAGAACACAAGTGAAGGAATAATCACTGTAAAATTCCTGCATTCAGAAAACAAAATCTAATTATCAAAAATATTTCCAAAGCCCACATATTCTGGCCTATACAATCAAGAGCATTGAGACCATTATAAAGCTACAGAAAACAATAGCTATTTGGCATGAGAAGAAAATACATTTTCAAATGGCATTGTGCTACTCCATGCAAAACATCATTTATTGAACATCCCTCTATGTTACAAACATTTGCCAGGCGCTAAGGGATATGGCAGGGTACACAGAAAACGTTATCTGCCCACTATTAAAACTTACTTCTAAATGATTTTATGTAAAATAGATAATCTGGTTATTTTCTCAATTTGCTTTCTAGAAAGTAACTAATTATATATGATTTCTATATGACCAATTTCAAGTTGATCCCTTCTTTTATCCAGATGAATACTTTTTGCATTGTTTAAAAGTTTTTAGCTTGTTTAAACAACTAATTGACATCAATATTTTGAATACTGCAATGATATATGTCCCAAATTACCTTAATATCTTATGAAACAGACTTTGGAGTTAATGGAGAAAATACTTATATCATAGTTTTAATTTTTTTATTTATTTAATTTTTTAACTTATTTGGGGGCCAAACCAATCTCACTGTGCACTTCAAATTTTTTATTTACAGAAAATTTTGTTCTGCATATGAAAATACTGATCAAATTTTATGTTACAAACAAAATGTATATAATAAACAAAAATGAGATGCATCATTGTTACATAACAGAATCAAATTTTAGGAAAGACCATTCTATTTTCCAAATTTTGTAATACATCATTAATTAGAATGGTGTTTTTCACTTTTAATTGAACTTGAAGTTTCTTTCAAGTTAGTAATAGAAAAAAAATGTTTTAGACAAAATGAGAATTCTTCTAGCTAAGAAAGAGTATACAACTTTCAAAATTTATATCAATTTAGAAAAAAACACCTAATATTAATCAGCAATATGCTGTCTATTCTTTAAACTGTGAAAAAGACACAGGGGCCCATCAGTAGTAAATGATCAGTGACAAACTGACTGGAAACGTAAGTAAATATTTTCCCAGCCAAAAAAGGAATAGAGAAAACGTTTAACAAAGATATACTCCTTGGTCCAGTGTTAGAATGAATGTGAAAGTGGTTTGCTAGAGAAGACTAGCATATATAAGAGAATAATGGATAATAAATGTTTATTGGATCAGACAGAATTTCTTTAGCAGGGTGAATTTTGTTTGGGAATAGTATTTTCTAAAGTTAGCTAGTGAATAGAAGTTTGGGTTTTGGATAAAAAATTGTATGTTTATAAATAAGAAATTATGGCATATTGTATTTTCCAGAAATGGTTACTGCAATATATCCAATCCCACACACCTTTCTTACAACATGAGCTTGATATTTCTCCCATTGTGTAGTGGCTTCTAACTCTCTCCCCTTGAACGCAGGCAAACCTCCTCTCTGACTGCCTCAACCACTAAAATACAAAAGAAATGATTCCGTGTGATCTCGAAGGCTAGGTCATAAAAATGTTGTGCGCTTTGCCTTGCTCACTTGAATGCTAGCTCCTGGAATTCAAACACTATGCTGTGAGAAATCCAGCAATTTCAGACAACATCCCGAGCTGAGGTCGCAGCCAACAGCCCCTATCATCCACTAGACATGTGACCCCAGATCCCAGGCCTCCAGTAAACCTGGGAAGCCAGCTCAGCTGACATTGTGTGGCGAAGACATGAGCTGTTTCCACTGAGTCCTGCCCAAATTGGAGTTCCGTGAACATTAGTGATTATTGTTTATTTAACCACTAAGGTTTGGGTGAATGATTATGCAGCACTGTGGAAAAATAATACATATGTAATGGGGAAAATAATATATATGTATATAAGCTCTTTGTATCATTTATTATTCATTAATTTATGTACAAAAATTTATTGGATAGCTACTGGTAAAAATGTACTAGTCGGCCAATCACTGTGCTAGTCACTGGATGTACAAGTAGCAATAAGATGTATATTCACCACACTGCCTGGCATAGATTTTTTTATGGGTCTATAATACTTTTTGGTGTGAGAAATACTGATAGAAACCTAATTCACTAAGCCAAAAAGAGAATTATTAACAATCTTAATCATTTTTGGAAGAAGTTATAGAGTATCTGTCAACGATAAAATTGCTGATTTACTTAGTATATCATAATTTTAAAGAATTCATGAAGGCTCAACTATGAACATAACTGGAAAATAAACACATTGTGACTAGAAATAATTTCAGTTACTTATTTATTTGTTCATTTTTGTGAATACATCAGAATGAATTTTTTCAAATAAATTTACCCCGTATAGGAGTCACTTCTGGAAGATTTATATTTGTCCAGGTAACACTACCATTGCTGAAAACATTTTGTGACTCAATGGCAGTTGAATAAAGGAGGTTTATAAATCAAAGGGAGATTGAATATTTTAATTATACCTAATTTTTGATCTCCAAGTTATCATTACACTCCAACTTAATTAGTAACTTTAAGATTTGATCTCCATATAGAATTTTTTTTAATCTATACTCACTCTCAAAGACAGGTCTGCTGTCACTAAACATATTAAAAAGAGAGTGACAATGCTTCTAAGGAGAAGCACAAATTGTTTTCAGTAACAAATGAGTTATTGAGATACTTATATAGGTTACTAATATAATGTCTTTAAATTGGACTCATTTAGCTGTGTATGTTTCGGTATATTTGATAAAATCCAGAAATCTTATCTTCATACCTTGCAAATTTAGCTTAATGAAATCTAAAAATGTGAACTTTTAAGCCTTAGTATGACTCATAAGTTAATTCTTAATGAAAATAATAATACAATGAAGATACATGCATGCTTATGTTCATCACATCCCTGTTTACAATAGCAAAGACATGGAATCAACTCAAATGCCCATCAATCATAGACTGGATAAAGAAAATGTTATATATGTGTGCGTGTGTGTGTATATATATGTATATGTGTGTGTGTATATACATGTATGTGTGTGTATATGTGTGTGTGTGTATATATATTAAATTGATAAAAATTGATAAAATTTCTGGATTTTATCAAATATATATATACACACACACACACCATAGAATACTATGAATATATACTATACATAAAAAGGAACAAGATCATGTCCTTTGCAAGGACATGGATGGAACAGAGGGCCATTATCCTTAGCAAACTAATGCAGGAGCAGAAAACCAAATACTTCATGTTCTCACTTATAAGTGGGAGCTGAATATTGAGAACACATAGACGCAGGGAGAGAAACACACACTGCAGCCTGTCAGGGGTACGAGTGGAAGGAGAGCATCAGGGTAAATAGCTAATGCACATGGGGCTTGATACCTAAGGGATGGGAAGACAGGTGCAGCAAACCACCATGGCATACATTTACCTATGTAACAAATCTGCACATCCTGCACATGTATCTGGAACTTAAAATAAAATCAAATGAAATTTTTTAAAAATAAAGAAAGCTATAATTGCCTTAAAATAAAATTTTAAATAAAATAAAAGTACTTAATTTAACCCAAACAGAAAAATTAATATTTAACAGTGTGAACATATAATATTTAATATTCATGTAACAACAAACATATAAGATATACTCATATAAAGCCAATGATCATATTACATTCAAGTGGTGTGGCTAGCACCATTCTAATTCTTTTCTTTTTATATGAATACTTGGCAACAGACTGCCCTGTTGATGATCCTATCCTTGTTTCAGAGTTGACATTCAAGAAGGTAATAGATTTCTTGCAGAATAACTTAAACAACATTATTTGAAAGGAAAAACTCTTCCAGGGTGAATTCTAACATTCTACTATCATCACTTTAATAAAAAAGGCATCTGGATACCTTCATGGAGCATCATTGCTTAATACAAATATAATTTGACATCCGGTGACTGTATCATAACTCTACAAACACAAAATCACATTTCAATTAAGTTAAACCTATCACTAGCAGTTGAATGTCCCAATTTCCACAAGGAAGTGAAAATGAAGCAGCCTATCACCAACCTCACATAGCCAAGTACTTTCAAATCATTTCATATTGTATTAAATAATTTAATGCAGAATTAAAGTTCTCCCCCTTGTGGTCAGTTACTTAAATTTCCTGATTGTGGACAGGATGTATGTAGTAAACACAGTGCACAGATTTTAAGAACATACAGAGAGAACCCAAGAAGTACCTTTCAAATATCTGTTTGACTCCTCTTATTCCACAGGTAAAGATTCTGAGACCTAAACACATAAAGGTGTTTTGCCAATGGTAAAAGGAAGTATAACAGTATACTGGTATAACTGTAACAGCAGCAAAGTAAAAACAAGTTAACTATATTCTCCCATTTAGGGTCTTGTGATCATTAACTTCACTATGTTAATTATGCCAACATTTATTCCTCTACAAGTAAGAAACTTTAAGCAAATTATGCCTGTCTACTCACTTTTTCTCATTAGTTTAGAATTTTTAATTGGTATGGGCAGTTTACAGTACCTGAGAAAAATTTTATATTGGCTGGCTTCATGTTGAGTTACTATATAAAAAATCTAGTTCTTATTACTGTTATCTGTGTTTTCTTATTTATTTGAGAGACTAAGTTCGATACATTTTATTTTAGTTATTTGTTTTGTTGTTAATTTCTAACAATGGTTGTACTTTGGATTTATTAAAATGCTTTTGCTAGTATGTTTCCATATAGACAGAAACTTAAAAGAGATTTTCCATATAATTTAGACAAATATATTTTATGTAAGCATAAGTAGCTATAAATTTCAAATGAAAAAGAAACCATTTTTAACTGAATGTGAATATTTATAGAATTAGTTCACCTATATTTTCAGTTGAAAACATTACCGTTTATCCTTAAAGAGGATATGAAGAGAATAATAGTGTTGTCAAGGCATTCTTCTCTTTCCCTGATCACTCTAGTTGCATGCTTCTCTAATTCATTCTAATTAATGCCATGACCTCAAGTCTCATCTAAGAGATAATGACTTCAAATACATATTTATATCTTCACTAATTCATTTAACAAATATGTATTGTACAACTATGTTGTCTGCATTGCTGCCTACACCCTGAAGATACAATGGTAGAAAAGACAAGGCCAGTGTTTCCAGTGAGCATATACTCTGGAAGAGGAAAAAAAAACAAACAAATAGAGAAAATGATTTCAGATGATTTCATGTGCTCTAAAAAAGTCATAATATTGACAGTGACTAATGGATCTGGTTTACATTTGGTGGTCAGTGAAGCCTTCTCAAACTGAGATCTGAATGAAAAGAGGTGGGATGATAATGGTCAGAACATTCCATATGACAGAAAAAGTGCAAAGGCACTGGGGGAGGAGCAAGCTTAGTGTGTTGAAGGACAGAAAGAATACCAAAGAGACCAAAGTACTGAAGCAAGAGGGGAGTGAGGTTGGTGAGAGTGGCCAGAGATACACTATGTAGGGACTTGTGGGCATAATTAGGGGGTCTGGATTTAATTCTACGTGTTTTCTTCACTACTACACCAAATTCCACCTGGCCTCCAGGCCTCATGCAGGGCCTTCTCAAGAAGTCCCACTGGAACTCCACAGGCATCTGCATCTCCACATGCACTAGATGAATGCATCATTCCCTGCTGCCACTATTCCTTCAACCTACCCCTCCCACCCCCTCCTTGTTGCTATAAAACGAACCACTCTCCAAACAGCTGCTAAGTCAGAAATTCAAAAATTATCCTAGATTCCTTTTTTTCTTTGTATGACTGACAGCCAATCAATTCAATCCTCATTTATTTTCCAGGGTATTCCCATTGTCTGATCTTGTTTCTGTGCCCTGCTTAGGCATTTTCCTGCCTCCAATTTCTTCTTCCTACTCTCTCGTCTCAGTTATATCATGTTTCTCTCAAACATAAAGACACTATAGCATAATGTTTAATCAAGAGAGCCATTCTGGTGTCAAATTGCTGAATCGAAACCGGTTCTACAACTTTGTAGAAGTGTAATTTGGTTCTTTACCTTTCTGTACCCATTTCCTCATCTGCACAATGAGAGTGATAACAGGATCTATATTTTACGATTAAGTAAATTAATAGTAATTTTCTATGTAATAAAATTCATAATATTTTAAAGTAATATTATCATCTTTTAAGTAATATTCTCAGATTCATCTTTCACATATGTATGTAAACTCCTAGTAATAAGGCCTTTAAACTCAATGGGAAGGAACGTCTTTAAAGAAGTGTGCATAAACACTTATTCACAGAGTTCACTATTTGGTTAACAGTTAAATTCACAGTAATTTGAGTATAGTCAGCACTCAATAAATGTTATTCCCCTGATCAAAATTCTTCAATGGATTCCATTTCTCCTTCAGGATAAAAAGCAAAATTATATAATAAATAATCTGCAAAGTCTTGATTCTCTGATCCATGCTTACTTTGCTACCCAGACTCACCTTATGGTTTTCTCTTGTCTCTTTCTCCTTTCTCATTCTCTTTTCTCACACTTTGTTCTCTAACATTTCCCTAATTTTTCCATGCTCTTTGCCTTTGTCACCCTTCCTCACTTCTCCTAGCAAAATTCTGCTCCTCAATCAAATTATGTCCTCTGTGAAGACTGGCAAATTCAAGGAACTTTCTTCTGTCCTCACTCAACCACATTCTAGCAACTCTGCTGCCATGTTTGTGTGCACACTCCTCTTCCTGCCAGCAACTTGTAAACAATTGCCATGGCCTCTTTTTCATTTATATCTTTAGTGCTTCATCACAAAAAGGAATCATTTAAAATATCTGTAAAAAATATTCCATAAGGTTAATTTTACTGTTATCAAAAGTGTTATGCAATCTCATAAACAGGCCGTTATCAATATTTTCATTATTGAAATGGAAATCAAACAATTTTTGTTGGAATTATCAAACAAAAATTGCTCCTTCCTGATTGGATATCACCATATTGATATCTTCAGATGAGGTATAGGTCATATAAGTTATATTAAATCTTATTCTTTGTTGAAATAGCTAGGTACTAACAGTATTTTCTGATATAGGTGAGCAACTCCTAGGAAAGAAAACAGAATAAAAGCAGTTTGATAAATTAAAATAAAGGAGGAATTACCCCAAAGATTATTCTTAGCCTGAAATCTCCGATATCTCCCCTTAATCTTATATCTGCATTTAGTAAAGAGAAGAAAAATCAGCAGTGCTTATTGAGCTTAATTTCTTCCCTTAATCAAATAAAAGTCATTCAAACATTAATCCAAGAATTATTTATTGATTGCCCGTTATATGCACAGTCATATCCTAGGGACTATGGAAGACACAAGCACATAAAGGGCTCTCTATAGCCCTCCCCAAATTCACTAGTATAGCATCTACTCTATTTGCAATTAAAATTTAGGTGCCAAGGTGTCCTTTAGTATTACATTGAAATAGCTTGTGCACTATTTCTCTCAATTGATACTGGGAGTACCTGACAAATATTACATTTTATTTTCTCTCTGCATTTAGTAATTCAGCAAAGATGAACTGAAAAATGGTGTCAGGCATTTTGCCAAGCATCAGCAGGGGTACAATCATAAGCAAAATAAGCATAATTTCTACCTTAGAGAGTATGCAGGATCTTTCTCCCTTCACCCCAGAAGTTAAAAAATTATAATAATTGTTGTCATCCTGGAGGTCCAAGTTACAGTGGTTTCCGAACTTCACCTAATTTAGAGGATCAGGGGATGCCTCTAAGGGAACAAACATACAGAGATTTCTGAAAGTTAAATAGAAGTAAGCCAATTAAAAGTCAAGGAGTAGGAGGGGAGTGTTCCCGGCAGAGGAGACTGTATGTACATATCTACATATGTATGTATTCTAGCAGAGGGATATTCTAAAATCTGAAGGCAAGAAGATCCGTACCGTGTTGGGAGAACTGAAAGAATTTCTACAAGGCAGAACCTCAAGTACAAAGGGAAGTCATGAGAGATGAGGCTGGAGAGCAAGGTATGGGGTCAGATTATGCAGACATTTAAAGTGGAATAAAGAAGCATCATGACATTATCTTAATAGAAATGGAAAGCAGCTTTATTTTTCTCAGAGACATGCTATGGTTAGATATGCATTATTAAAGGACCACTTTGAATTGTGGGAAACAGATCGGATGAGAACCAGGTAATGAGACTGTATAGATACACCTTAAGGAAAGAGGTTATTACAACAATCCAGGAAAGAGATAATAGAAATCTGTACAAAGACAGACTTCTATAGTGTCCTTTAATGAATAGAAAGAGCTGGAAAGAATCAAGAGATGTGTCCAATATCTTGGTATTTGTCTGAAAATAAAGAGTGTGAAGAAGAGGAAAGAGTCTAGGATGAAGTACCAGGCAGGTGAAGATGCCATTCCCTAAGATCAAGAATACTGGAGGAGCAACAGTTTGGGTTTCACAGGGAGTGAGATGAGGTTCGTTTTGAGCATGGCGAATTTGAGGTGTCTGAGAATAACCAACGTTATACCACCCAATGCAGAGTTTGATATATTTCCTCAAAGCTCATAGGTAGATCTGACAAGAACATGAAGATTTGGAAATCAATTTCTGGATAATGTCTGAGACTTCAGGAATGGTGCTATCTGTCACCAACACAAATATATAGAATAAGCAGAGAAGAAAGCCTCATTCTAAATCCTGAGAAATGCTTATGAAAAAAAAAAAAGAGCGACCTGCAAAGAAATGTAAGATAACATAATTTAAATTGCCCAGAAGCAGAAAAAGAAAAGCAGAGAAAGAAAAGAACATTCCCTAAAGAGGAGAATACTCAACAACATCAATTTCTGTCTCAAAGTCAAGTGAGAAAGAAATGTAAAAGTAAGTTTAATAACAAGAAGATCATTGGGGACTTGGAGAGGGTGACCTATGCAATGCAGTAGAGGCAGAAGCAGGATTTGGTAGGTTGAGGAGCCAGAGTCTGGTGAGGAAACAAGTATAGACAGTATTTCCCAAAGCTTGGCCATTGGCAGTGAATGTGAGGAGTGTATTTAAAAATATAAAGGTCACTTTTTGGATTCTAAAGTTTTTAGTAAAAGGAAGATCATCTCTTTATTCTGGTTTCCAGTGAGGTTGGTTCTGCCTTTTCATGTGAGATTCAATGTCCAATTGTGGCCCCAGGGGAAAAGGGCTCTATCCAGTTTTGAATGGCAGTGTATAATAATCTCAGACTTTAAAGGTCCTGAGTGACGATGTGCACAGCTCAGGAAGAGCATGTTGTCTTCTTAATAAACATTTGCTTAGATAAATAATTGCACTCATCTCTAGAAGAAATCTAGCTGTGCAGAAAGTGAGTTGAGAATATGTGTGAGCTCTAATGTTACAGCTCAAGCCTTGGGTTAATACACTGCTATTTCCATGGTCAAACTTTTACAGTTAATTGAAGATTGTCTCCTGTGTTCTATATACTTTATGGATCAACCACATTGTATTTATAAATTTTGCTCTGAAATTTGGCCCTTATCCAGGTCACTTCCTTTTTTGCCCAGTTAGGGCATGCTAGCAAATTACAAATTATAATCAAATCTCAATTTTCCAAGCTAATGACTTTAGAGAGCAATAATGCATGATGCAAAATGATGGTGAATTCATGAACCATTTATCTCTGTAATGTATACTCATTAATGTATATTCATGAAACTTGTAATGTATATTCACTAAATGTATATTCATTAAACTTGACTATGAATACGTCTTATATGACATGCATAACAAAATGATAAAGCATTTCAACCAAAATGACCCAAGGGGCCTTGGAAATTTTTCCGACTTCTCTGTTCCCATATCCCACTACCTTCTACCATTCATGTCACGTTTTATGTTGCAGTAACTTCTTAGAAAAAACTAACATATCATGTTTTTTAGGATGGAAGAGGCAAGAAAGTTCAATCTACTCTTTTACCATTCCTGTATTATTGTAACGATTCTCTGCAGCTATGTTTCTCTTTCCCTGTTTATCTAAATTATCTAAACATTTTTATTCACAAAAGTGAAGACAGTAGCATAACAAACCTATTTACCCATCGCTCACCTTCTACAATGATCAGCATCTCTTTTCAAAATGTACTATTTTTAAAGAAATATAACTATCATACCTCTAAGATATTATGTATGAAAACATCACACTAAGGGAATTTTTAATACTGTCTATTCCAGCCCAGTGTCTCAATGAGGAAAATGAAGCAAGTAGAGATGTGCCCAAAGTCACAGCACTAATCAATAGGAGTGTGGAAGCTAGATGAAGTCCCCATCTTTCTCATTCTCCCCTTGAAATCAGGACTACAATTCTATGGCCTTATTTTGGGTATAGAATTTTTCCCAAAATCCACATATTACTGTTACTTTCTACAGTCTCACAAAGCACAAACAACATGCAAAAACTTAAAGTATTTATAAGTCTGGCACTTTAGCCACATGCCTATTGGATTGACTTATTGGGGTGAGGGAGCTGAATGATAGACTGTAAGAGATAAAGTTTGAATATTTTTTAACCAGGATGATTTTTATGAAGGTACTCAATATTATCTTTTAATGAGATGATTTCCACAGTTTCTATATTCCTTTTACCACATAAAGGGAAGGTAATTATCAGTTTGACATTTGCACGTTTGGCCTTTTTGTGAAAGTGCCAGTGTTTCTGTAACTGAAAAAATATTTAGAGATCTCATATAACATTGAAATAAGTATAATGTTTCCCCCAAGAGTCCTCTTGTACACAAATGCTTATTTGTGCGGTAATTCTTAGGAAGACTACTCACCCATGCCTGCTGCTAAAGATATTTACGCAGAGGACTGTACCATATCAGAGGAGCTGGAAAACCACAGCTAAGCAAGTTCTACTCACAGAAGCACTGTTTCTTTTTTCTCACATGACCTTGTTCTTCCTGCTAATACTAGCCAAGTGATGGTTGCATAAACATAAGTAATTACTTTACAAATGACAATAAGGCAATGTTTTCCCACTGTGTGTTTCTAGAAGCATCAGAATATCTCTTTGATGAAGAAGACTCCTAGTTGATTAATGGAAATAAAATGCCTGTGTAAATAAAATTACATACATTTGCATATTTGAAATATAGCGAGATGGAGATATTAGTGTGTATAAATACATGTGCATGTATGTACATATATGTGTATATATAACTATATTGAACTAAAGAAACCAATTAAAATTCATAAAATGGCTCCTAATCAAGTGGAAGAACCAGGGATTTAGCTATCAGTGTTTAACAGTGCCACACAAGAAAGGCTTTGCGTAAATAATGCAGATTATATCTATTAATATTAATGCCCCTCCTCTGATCTCCTTCTGATAGAGCTGCCCATGAATTTTTCTCAGAGCATCTCTTTCCATAGCTCCCTGAGTGAGATACAGATGTGTGACCCTGTCACCCTCTCCTCCCCAACCCAATCTCTTTTTCTCCCCTTTCTTGCCCTATTACACAACACACACACACACACACACACACACACACACAAGCTGGAAGAGTTACTACTTACAAATGGGTGTAGAAAGCCCATTTGTAAGGCAGCAAATTATGAAACTAACATAAGAAGCAGAGATGAGATATTTGGAAATAGACTGTAAACAATGAGTCACCTAAGCTCCCAATTTTCTTTCCCACCTTGGCCAGGGCCTGGAGACGTTTTCTACCCCTGAGTCTTCTCAATCAATTAATTCTTTTTTGCTTTAGTCAGGTAAAGTGTTGTGGGGTTATTTGTCTCTTGAAGTCAATAAGAGTAACCTGAGGATTTTTTCAAAGCAACCTACTCACACATAGCAGAAAGAATCCCAGGTTTCACATTTGAGGATCTGTGTTCAAATCTCAGATTTTCCACTCGCTGTGACTTTGAGTAGTTTGTTTAGCCTCTGGGTTTCAGCGTTTTGCAAACTGAATGAGCACACAAATATTAAATACAATAAATGACATAAGAAAATAATCAGCAACTCCATAAATGTTTGTTGAATTAAGTTGTGTTTGGCATATAGTCTGTTGGCTGACACGTTCCATAATGCAGTTATGATGATCAGCTTTGTGACAAGGACATAAAAGGGTTTGAATTCTGACCAGTATCCCTGGGTGACCTCAAGAATGTTAGTCCAATTAGTTAAGCTGCTGATATATAATGTCTCTGCAACAAGGAGTCAGTAGGCTGAAGATACTCTAGAATATGTCTTAGCAAGACAAAGCCCAGGGTAAGTCCTTAAGCAGGCTTCTGCTGCTGCTCTTAATATCCTCGGGAAGGATATGAGCTACACTTCCAGAAACGCTTGAATGGCAATTCAGATAACCAGACCCTGATCATTTAATTAACTTCTATTAGTATGCATTATGGAAACCCTACTTATATTCTTCAATAATAATGTGAATATCAGAAAATTACCCCACTATTTCAATTAAATGGCTTAATATACATATGAAGGATTTTTTATTGTTATTTTAAAGAACTCAAATTCTAAGATTAAAATAGACTTGTGTCGGTTTTACAGGGTTTTGTTTCCATTACATGTTTCTAACAAGAAATTGGTTGCTTAACTATATATGCCTAGAAGAATGAGATGATAATACTACTGTGCCTTATTGCCTAATGTATAAATTAGTTTTAATATTCATACCTATGAACAGAATTAGTATATTATAAAATAAGTAAAAGTGCATGATAAGGGAATCAAAATACACATTTTTATTTCTTCCTATGAAGAAAGATAACTAAGAGCTTTCAAATTATATCATTATTTGCAGTTTATGTGAGATAAAAGTGTTGAAAAGTATTTGCTTCACTTTTGAAGTGTTACACACTTTTGATGTCTTTGGGTTCTCAGAAAGTGTCTTTATAGTTTTTTGTAATTGCCAATTAGAGTCTTTACCATTAGGCCACATACAGTGGTTTATGCCTGTAATCCTAGCATTCTGGGAGGCCGAAGTGGGCGGATCGCTTGAGCCCAGGTGTCCGAGACCAGTCTGGGCAATATGGTGAAACCCTTTGTCTACAAAAAAATCAAAAAATTAGCCAGGCATAGTGGTGCACCTGTAGTCCCAGCTACTCAGGAGGCTCGGGTGGAAGGATCACCTGAGTCCTGGGAAGTCAAGGCTGCAATGAGCCATGATCGTGCCACTGCACTCCGTCCTGAGTGACAGAGTGAGATCCTCTCTCAAAAAAAAAAAAAAAAAAAAAAAAGACAAACAAGTCTTTACCATTAATTTCTTACTAAAAAATAGGGTCTGAACATCAGTTAATTACACGTACATATTAACTGCTGAAGATATGAATACGTCTCTAATTTTTAGTTTTTTGAGGAACCTCCAAACTGTTCTTTTTAGAGAATGTACTAATTTACATTCCTACCAACAGTGTACAAGGGATCCCTTTTCTCCACATCCTCACCAGCATTTTGTATTCCCTGTCTTTTGGATATAAGTCATTTTAGCTGGGGTGAGATGACATCTCATTGTAGTTTTGATTTGCATTTCTCTGATGATCAATGACGTTGCACACGTTTTCATATAACGTTTATCTTTTAATTTTGTTGATTATGTATATACCCAAATTTTACTTTTACTTAATATTTACATTTTAACTCACTCTAATCAACCGAGATTGAATGAATGAATGACCAGTTCGACAGTTTATTGAGTATCTTCTAAACCCATAGACCCTGCAGCACCTTAGGGCTATCAAATACTTGGATAAAGAAGACACTGATCCTGTTGCTGGGGGAATCAAAGAAAGGAGAACAGATATGTGAACCAAAAATTTAAATGCCATTATTCTGTAATAAAAGAATGTGAAAATTTTCATGGTGGCACAGAGAGGGAATAATAGTCAATTTTCAGAGAAGTAGTTTCACATTTGAGCTTTGTAATTTGAAAGCCCTGGAATGAATCCCCAGCACTCTGCCATGTAATGTCGTAAAATGTAAAGTTAAAGTTCGAGTGTTTCATCTTATCTACCAAATGAAAGATAACAGTGTCTCCAGCTTAAGGTTGTGTTAAGGATTAAATATGACAACATGTGAAAGGCTGACTTTAGCACCGTATGTCTGGCATATAGTGAGTGCTTCCTGCATGTTACTCTGATTGTGAACTGGGCACTAGGGACACATTTAGTCACCAGGGAAGCTTCACAGAGAATATTCACAGGAGTTACTAATGGAAAAAGGAGAGAACAGACAGTGAGCCAGCCATAAAAGCTTCCTCATCCTCTGGCCTCAATGTTATAAATCCCGGGATTATTCATGAGTTGATATTGGTTCAATAATTTCATAATGTTAATGGGCACAAAAAATCCATGGAATACTTGTTTAAAATGCATAGCCCAGGCCCCATTCTGGACCCATTCAGATTCATTAAGTCTAGTGTGAGGGCCTAAAATCTTCAACTTAACCCAGTTTAAACAACAATTGATGGAGATGAGCCCTAAAGCCATTCTAGCTTGATTTTATTGAAATTAAATTGCCATACTTGACATGTCATTTAGTAGTCTTTTTTATCATCTATATATCTCAGAATCAGGGAGAAGTGACACACATACACAAAAAGTACTTACTTTGATTACTTTTAAATAACACAAGTTGTCCTCTCTCTAGAATATTCAGAAATTTTAAAACCCCGATTTTTGAAAATGGAACCAGGGAGCCATGAGCAGAAAGATCAGAAATGGACATTTACCCCATATTTATTTGTTTAATGTGCACTTTCCATGCTAGACTGCACATTCCACTGGAGCAGACAATATGGGTACCTTATGCACATCAGCTGCTCCACCAGCCAGCACAATGCGAGGCACCATTAATCAAGAAGTACTTTCAGGGTAATGCCTGCATTCCTTGGCAGGATATAGGAGTGGTAAGAGAAGTGCAGGGCAGGGGTAGATCGGAGATATATTTAGGAATGAAAGTTAGCAGTTTTCCCAATCTAATGAGCGACTACAGAAAAATATTCTCAAGCTTCAAGCCTTGGCTGCTAGATGAAGACAGTGTCCCCAACCAAGGGGGAAGCAGGAAGAGTAATTTTGTTTTAAAGATTATGTGTTTGAGATTTCTAAGGAAAGCGATAGCCAGTGAATAACTACAGATGCATATGAGTCTAAAATTCTGAGATATAGTAAGCAGAATAATGCTCTTCATAGATGTCCATGATCTGAACCTGTGAGTGGTCAAAAGGGACATTATAGATGTGATTAAAAC
Organism: Chlorocebus sabaeus; assembly: GCF_047675955.1. Classification (NCBI taxonomy): domain Eukaryota; kingdom Metazoa; phylum Chordata; class Mammalia; order Primates; family Cercopithecidae; genus Chlorocebus; species Chlorocebus sabaeus. The sequence continues at coordinate 64,125,736 of NC_132924.1, forward strand.
TAAAGACCTTAAAATGGGAAGAGTATCCTGGGTTATTCCAGTGGACCCAATCTAATCATGAGTTCTTTAAAGCAAAGAGTTTTTTCCACTGCAGAGAATCATAAAGATGGCAGCATGAGAGGAAGTTGCTAGCTTGAAAATGGAGATAAGTTGCAATGAGCCTAAGAATGTGGGGAACTTCTATCTAGAGCTGGAAAAAAACATTAAAATGGATTCTCTTTTGAGACAATACCTCTAGAAAGCAGGGCAGCTTTACGTATAACTTGATTTTAGCCTAGTGACACTGACCCACAGAAGAGCAAAATAATACATTTATGTAATTGTTTTCACTAAATTTGTGATAGTTCATTACAGTAGCAGTAGGAAACTAATACATGAAGTGTGAGTTAAACATAAATATTTGTACCCATTCTTCAGATTTCTTTATAACAGATATATATATACATATATATTCAGAAAATAATATATATACATATATATTCAGGAAATAATTCAGATATATATACATATATATTCAGAAAATAATATATATACATATATATAACAGATATATATACATATATATTCAGAAAATAATTCCTTCATTAGTTAATGCCACTTCCTCTCAGTTTCTGCAATCTTTTTTTTTTTTTTTTTTTTTTTTTTTTTAGATGGAGTCTCACTCTGTCACACATGCTGGAGTGCAGTGGCGTGATCTCGGCTCACTGCAACCTCTGCTCACAGGTCTCAAGCTATTCTTGTCCCTCAGCCTCCAGAGTAGCTGGGATTACAAGCACATGCCACCACACCTGGCTAATTTTTATAATTTAATAGAGGTGGGGTTTCATCATGTTGGCCAGGCCAGGCTGATCTCGAACTCCTGACCTTAAGTGATCCACCCACCTTGGCCTCCCAAAGTGCTGGGATTACAGGCGTGAGCCGCCGCCCCCAGCCAGTTTCTGCAATCTTATATTAAATGGTCTAAATACAGTGCTGGGTATTTGTCTGATAGCATTCAACTCTATTCTCACTCTTTCTACTTTACTCTGGGACTGCATGCCTATAAACAGCTGGCTTGAAGCCAGTAAAGTACCTATCCCAGATCTCCTTGCCAGCTGGTTTCTGGTCGGGTCTTGCAAAGAAAGGACTAGTGGGAGAGTTGAATTTAGGAGAAGGAAAGAAACCATGATTAATTTTCTTCTGCTTCTGTGTCCAACTGCCTTAGCATCTTAGCGCTCATGAGTTTTGGTGGTGGCAGAAGCAGCACCAGGCCAGTGGTTGCCTCTCTACAATATCAGCATCATTATGGCAGGAGCCAGTGGTTGTAGGCACCAGTCGCTCACCTTGTCAGTGAGTCCAGTAGCACCAGCAGGACTGTGAGCTCATGGATGCCTGCAAAGCAGAGGTCAGGTGGTTTCAGTAGCAGCTGCAGCAAGCCCAGGGTACATGCTTGTAAGGTCCACATAATACTGCTTACACCACTTTCCCCTTTTCCCTTCCAGCTCTAGGGGCAATAGTGACTTCCTGCAGTTACTAATCCTGGGTAATAACAACTAAATCCTTTCTCTCTCTCAGGCTTTTTAACACATCGGTAAACAATTCCTTGGTATTGGATTCCCTCTGTTTGAAAAGCTAAGACTTATTTCTGACATCCTGACTAGACACTGATACACATGTTTTTGCACTAATATTTCCTTATTTTAACTTAGGAAGTGAACAGGGTGGGGGTGGGGGTTTATGAGTACTAATTGGGATTCATCAGAATTTCCAAAGATGTAAAACATTTAAACAGTAATGAGGTTGGATGCTTACCAGCACAGAGACAGTAGTTTTAGATTAAATATCTAGCCTTATAGAAAAGTGGTAAAAAAAAAAAAAAAAAAAAAAAAAAAAAATCCTTCCACATGGCAGCAAGTTCATGAAAACAACTGGTCTATTTAACTCAATTTGCTCTGACAAAAAAAAAAAACAAAAACAAAAAAAACCACAAGAAATAGAAAAGCCACTGCAAATGTATCATTATCTTGAATTAAAGCAGTACCAGGAAAGTAGGGCACACTGGACATTTTTGTATTATGAGAGTTGTGAAAACACTGGGCTGCTATTTGCAACAGTTGTGCTCAACATAATGCTAACTGGCCCTCATGCCTGAACTTCTTTTCCCAAGAAAAACCAACTACAGTATAATGCAATCTGATAGGGCCATCCAGAAGAGCAACAATGTCAACAATTTGATACAAAAATGTTAAGTTCCCCGTCACTACTGAGAACATTTTAAGGGGTCATGGAAACCTGCTTTTGACAGAACAAGCCAACTGTGATCAAAGTAATCATCAGTTCCTTTCATTGTACACTTACTATGTGCAAGACCCTGTGTTAAGCCTTTAACATTAATTAGCTCATTCACTGCCTGCAAAGGCCCTATAAGACAAGTAACACCACAAGTGAACAACCTGAGCCTCATAATGGTAAAGTAGTCACACAGCTGGTCAGAGCTAGAATGGAAGGTCAAACCAGCTCAGTCCAACTCTAAAATCAATACAGATAAGCACTTCTCTATACTTAGTATGAAAAGGGAAAATTTCCGTGTTCCCACCTTAAAATTGGAGGGACAACATGCAGAAATGCATGAATGAAGGCAACTTACATACATAAACTATACCACAAAGCCCTACACATATCACAATTTTTATTTTCAAATTTTAAATAAATATAGAAAGATACAACCTTTGTTACCAAGCAACACTGGAAAGGACTCATCTTTTAGTGACCATACATGCTTTTCAGGAATGAGGAGAGTCGCCTCGTCTGTTGACTCTTATAAGGAGAGAAGAACTGAAAATTAACTTTATAGAGCTACTCGCAGGAACGGATCCTGAATTTACTGCGCATGTAACTAAATTAATGATGATTCAACTTTGGAAATCCTATTTTCTTGTTTGTAAATTATTTCTGATTTTCGTTTGAAACAATAACAACAACAACAACAACAAAAGTCATGGTTACCTATCTCATTTGGCAAAACTGAGAAGAAGTAAGTAGAAAAGCTTCTGTCGGGACTATGGAATGGTCATGTTTAGTTCTGTAGTTGGATTAAAGGCCATATGTCTATCTACTTGAGGTGATTTTCTTATTTCCTTGTTACATGGCTTACAGGGTCCTGCATGGTTGGTCCTCACCTATCAGCCTTTGCTTTCTTGTTGCCCCTCAGCCTCTGAGTCAACCTCTAAAGAGCCATTCCTTGGGTCTGACTCAGAAGTCTAGGCCCAGATAGCTCCTCCTCATTCTTCATGTCTCAGATTAGGCATCATTTACTCTGGAAAGTCTTACCCAACTCTAGGACTAGGTAGGGTCACCCTGTTATAGTCCCTCTTTAGCATCAGTTACTTATCTTCACAAGAATTTTAAATTCTTATACATTTTTATATAAGGTATTAGGAAATAAAAATCTGTTCGTTGCCTATCTTCCTTAGTCTCCACTAACATAGACAGCATCACCAGCACCTGTAACAGTACCCAGTATACAGTAAGGACCCCAAAATGTTTGCGAAAACTTACTATCTGAATTCCACCAGCTTCAAGTCATAGCCATAATCCCCCTGAGAGATTTTCACTTGGAACCTTGGTGACAGGGTCTTCCACACAGAGCAGCACAGAGCTCTTCCACCCAGTGCCCTTTCCTTTAAGTCCTCATTTCTCTATTAGGAGCTTCCTTTTTGTGGTCTCCACAATTTAGAGGGCCCTAAACCTATCCCATCAAAGCAGAACCTTACAGCAACACTCATCTTCAGCTCTCATTATTCCCTTCAGTGATCTCCTGCTTTTTCTTTCAGAGACCCAACACCTGAGGTATTAGGTTAAGAGAATTGTTTCCAGATCCTTTATTCACATTGAAGAATAAATACTTAGTAGGATGAATAGATATCTCTAATGTATATTTGCATTTAGCAGCATCTAAATTGAAATGTCTGCCATCGACCACTAGGAACAGAGAATTCTCCATGGTGTAGAAACAGAACCTTCACTATGGATAGGGGCCAACTGTGCCTCTCTTACACACAGATACCCAAGGAAAAAGAGGTACTCAGGCCCTCACACTAGACCAGGTCCAATCTAGTGCTCTAATGCTTTCTTTCCTCTCAGTCTTACATCTAGAACATTCCCTCAGCCACTTGCTGCTCACACTTTTGGTACTGGCCCATAGGCTGCACCCCACAACCAAACTAAGAGGATTAACAGGAGCCCTTCAATTGCTGTAATCCCCTTGGTCACTTGGAGGTAGCTGAAGTTTCAAAATTAGAAAAAAAAAAAAACCTTAAAAACAAAAGAGCAAAATTGAAAAGTCTCTAGATAAAAATTTAGAATTGTATAGATCTGAATTAATTCTAAACTCTGACCTAAGTGCTTTGTGCATGAGTCAACTGACCCATGACAACAGAGGTAACTATCTCAGTCCATCCATTTCAGATGCCCCTTACCTCACTTTTTTCTTTTTTCTGTTTTACCCAAAGGAGTTTGGTCACTGATACAGTTTGGATATTTGTCTCCACCCAAATCTCATGTTGATTGTAATCTGTAATGTTGAAAGTGGGGTCCGGTGAGAGGTGATCGGATCACAGGGGCGGATCCATCATGGCTTTGTGCTGTCTTCATGATATGAGTTCTCAGGCCATCTGGTCATTTAAAAGAGAGTGGCATCCCCTCACCCCCTTCTCTTGCTCCTGCTCTGGCCATGTGACATGCGGGCTCCCACTTTACCTCCCACCATGATTGTAAGCTTCCTAAAACCTCCCCAGAAGCCAAGCAGATGCCAGCACCATGCTACCTGTAAAGCCTGCAGAACCATGAGCCAATTAAATCTGTTTTCTTTATACATAACCCAGTCTCAGGTATTTCTTCATAGCAATACAAGAACGACCTAATAACAGTCATTTATCAAAGCGGTGTTATTTCCCAGGATTATTTGGTTTATGCGAAACATATCTTCTCTTCCCACAATGTGATTTATCATTCAGTTTTGCTACATGGCCAGCAAGTGTCTGACAGACAATATACTCTTAAAAAACACTTGTTGAATATATGATTGATTTACTGACTGACAGAATGAATGAATGAATGAATGAATGACTTTGACTCCCCAGTTTAAATATTTTTGTTTTTAATTCTAGAACTATTTGGCTTATTCCAGATGACCCTTCCTTATCCAGGTTTCTGCCATACATACTACTAATTCCTGCTTTGCTCTTTAAAATGGTTCTCCCCTCCTCCTTGAGCACTTAGCTCAGGGGAAAATTTCTTGTGCTTTCTTGAATGTAGCCACTCAGGAGTTCCTGAGGGCTGAGCTCCCAAAGTCACTTTAACATTTTTCATAAATACTGCAAACAGAATGAAACTAATACATAATCAACGTTTAGAGATGGAATTAATTGTCAGTGTATCAGATAGCTAATTTAATTACTCCAGGTAAGACGTATGAATTTTAAACATGTTTTAGAAACAGCAGCTGCTTCCGTTTCATGGTCCATCTAAGTGTTATTCAAATCAAAGTGTTCAGGGCTTATGCCAAAAGCACCTTTCCTGCCCAGACACAGAGGAAAAGGAAGAAACTTTCACCATTCAAGACCTTTCTCCCACCTTTAAATAAAGTAGTTCTGCTTATGTCTATTTTGCCTGGCTCCTAGAATTTCCTTTGAACAAAGGATATCATAGCTTTAAAAATAAAACAACCACTACCTGAAATATACTGGTCAAGTATTAGTGAGTTGTTTCCAAAAAGGGGAGTAAGAAATTTTGAGTTTGCAGTTCCTTTCTTGCCTCATCAAACACAGCACTCATCAAGATCAGAAATGAAATCATAGGGCTAACCTAATATTTGTGACTTAATGAAGAATTTAGAACTTCATGTACCCAAAGTTGTCATACAATGAGATCACATGTCATATCCCAGTTACTACGTATTTGGTTTACTTCTAAGACCTTCAGACTTAGGAATGCTTATATACTATATAAATCCACCCAAGGCCACTCTTTATGAATATTTTAGGCCAATTATAATTTCTCTTTAACTGTGCTTTCTCACCTTCTGTATTCCCTGTGGAAGACTGGTTTGCTTTATCACTCCAGGGGTGGAATGCATCCTGATGATCATAGAGATTTAAACAGAGTGATATACAAAAACGAAAACAACAAAGCCACAGTAAAGTGACCTGCTATTGGAAGAAACACATAAAGAAGATTTATTGTTTTTTAGTACTTTTCCTTTAAAACACAATTTCACAAATCTTCTTTCAATGATGATAGGAAAGCAAATCATTAGTGGTGGTCACCAAGGATTCTTCCAGGGATATTATACACACTTCCTAAATGTATAGTATGTAGCACATGAATATTGAAAGAAGAACATTAAATGTGGTTTAAAATACATGATCAATTCTTTAAATCTATTTAAATTCATTTAAGTCAGCATTGTTTTGGCTTTATCTACAATCTTCTTGGCAATAACCCCGTTTCCATAGTGACAAAAATTTGTATTTTATCTTCATGCATGCTTGTGGAAGTACAACAACTTTTGTAATAAAGTTTACATATTATTTGCACATAAATTTCATTTTTTGTGAGAAGTCCAAGCTACAGGTTTCTTTCCTTTAATCATTTATTGCTGTCTTGCCATTACATACATAATTCACATGTCCTCTCAAATAATGACAACTCAACAAAGGGCCATTCGTAACCACTTGCAAAAGAGTTCTAAATCTACATGATGATCAGATCTTTGAATATCGACATGTGATATTAAGGTAAAGATAATGAAATACTTCACAGATGTCACCCTTCATATAATATATGTGTTTTATTGGCATAAATCCATTCATTTTGCCTAATCAGTATTCTGTTATTTATTTGTTTCAAATGGTTAGTAAGTTTGCTTTGGCCAAAGTGAAACAGAAAAGTGAAGCAACAGAGACGTTGCCCAGTAACCTATCCACACCAAGAAATGAGGGCTTTATTTCAATAGTTTGCTCTCAGTTGAGCTGCAAATATGTGTGTTATTTACTAAAATTCCTTTTAATATTAATTTTTAAAATGAAGCTTCCAGGGCCTGTACTGTTCTCTGTCTACATTCGTGGCATCAAAAAGCTATACACATATGATTAGTGATAATTTATATATTATTTTATTCTTGAATACAAAAGTTAAAAATAACTTTCCATTTATATGCCACTATGTCCAGAATAGAATTTTTTGTTTTATGAAATTATAGCTATTACTTCATTTCATACATCACATTTTATTTAAAACTAATGCTTTTTTTCCCCTAGGAATTCACAAATCTGTAAGCGGAAGAGTAAAAAACCAAAAGAGAAAGCCTTAAAATATCCCTTTAAAATGATTCAATTTTTCTGTTTACTCTCTGGATACAGGATGTAGATGGTATGAAAGGGAAACATCTGGGTAAAGTAGGCAACATTTAAAAATGTGAACAGTGTTTTTCCTTAATATATGATAGTGTTGTACTGCGTTTACCACCTTATCAAGAATATAAGAATCATCTGTATATTTCAAACCTGCACTACATTAAAATGTGTAGTAAAGCATTTTGAGTTGCATAAATTTCAATTTATAAGGAAATAATGCAAGTGATATACATTGCATAGGATGTTCTTTGTTCTCACAAATGTTTCAGTCCTTTTTATGTCTTAACAATGAAATTTACCAGCTGTCTCTGAATATTTAAAGGAATATTATGTTGAACAGAGAGCTTTTCTTGTTTCCCTACACTCTCGCTTCAAAAAGGCACACTGAAGTCCAGTGAGTAAAAGAAAGAAAGAGGAAAGGACATTTGGGCAGAGATAGGAGACTGGCATTAATTCATTCACCTCACAGGAGAAGAAATCACCTTGATAAGCAGGGAGCTCCCACACCATTGGAAATATTCACCCATGTTAAGGTTGAGTGTGGTTGAATTAACAGACTTACTGGCTTAATGCAACATTAATTTATCATCTTATAGTCCTCTATGTCAGAAGCTCCACTGGACACAAATCAACATGCTAGTAAGGCTGTGATTTTATTTGAGCCCCTATGGGAGAATCCATTTACTCGCCCTTTCCAGATTCAAGAAGTCACTTGCACTGCTTGTGGCTTCTTCTTCTAACTTCAGACCCAGAAGCATAGCATCCTCAAAGCTCTCTCTCTGACATTCATGCCTGCCTCTTATGCCCCTTGTGATTATGCTGGACCCCACTGTGTGGTCCAGGATAATCATCTCATCCTCTTTAATTCAATCATAACTGGAAAGTCACTTTTGTCATGTAAGATATTGGATTTGTAAGTGTTGGGTATTCTAATATAAACATATTTGGGGATATCATTAATCTGACTACCATAGTGATATATTTAAAATATAGATCGGTAGGCAAACCTAGATTGCTAAGGGTCTTTCCAATGTTTATACTCTATAAACAAGGCAAATAAATTACCTATCTATTAATAACTGATAAAAAGTTTATTTGGATTAAGAAACTGACCATACCAAAAAAAACAGTTTCTCTTCACTCCTAAGAGTATCACTATCTTTCTGTATGTCCACCCTAGTTGACTAAATATTTTAGATAAAATTTATTATTTAGAAGACGACTAGCTTCTGTTACAGACTGTGGTCCCATCCTAACTGGTCCGAGAAGGGACAAGTGCTAACAAAACCTTGCTGAAAAGTATGTGACTGATAAATTCAGGCAATTGGAGATTCTTAACAATTATGCAACAATCACCCTGTGGCTTTTCCAGGATGTTGCTATCTCAAAGGCTACAGTGGTCGTTGGTCAAGGAATTATTGTCTCTCTTTCAAAAAAAAGAAAAAGATTAAAAGACACTATTTTTCCTTCTTCTCATGTACCTCTTATTCCTAAATAGGAAAGAAATGATCAAGTTCCTAACTTGTAATTCATTTCTCAGAAGCTATTAAATATGCCACCAATGAAAAAATATGGCTTAACTAGCTCATGTATGAATTACATCAATTTATATATACCAGTCTTCAGTTTCTTGTGGCCTTCAGCAAAAGATGTTCTGAAATGCTACATAGAATAAAGCACTCTGCAAATTGAATTGATAGGAGACACTAAATTATACTTAAAGCAATTGACCAAATGATCTTGCTAGATCTTAAAGTGATAAACATTGCCATGAAAACAGAGACCACTTAATCCATCAGTAGAACAGTTTGCATTCTAAAAATTTCTAACTGGGGGAAAAAATCTCTATGGAAAAATCTTCTTTGTGGACCTACCACCAGGACAAAAGGGAACATATTTATACTAATTAAATTTCCATTGAAATGTATTTATTTTCTATTGAAATCATTAAATTAACTAAGACAAGGAAAATTATCCCAATTGGAGTTTGATACAACTTGTTGGAAGTTTTCGCCCACTACAACATCAGGTGTATATATGCATGCACACATATCAACACCCACAATCTGAGTAATAATCATTGTTAATGTTTACTGAACACTCAATGAATGTCAAGCGCTAGGCTCAAAACACCATACTAGGAACCATTGTTCCCCACTGTGAAGAAGTTAAAACTGAAGTTAAGAGAAGTTATAAAGTTACTAGTCAATGGTAAAACTAGAATTTGAAAATAGGCAGTTTAACTCTAGGGCCTTCACTTTTGATCCTCATGTGATATTGTCCCCCTATCAGTGGCCGAAAGTAATAATCAAAGAGTGAAATACATTTAGGTATAATTTATCATAGAAACTGAACACATAAAAGACAGTATTTGTAAGTTTTGTTTGTTTGTTTTCTGAGAAAGAGTCTCACTCTGTCGTCCAGGCTGGAGTGCAGTGGCGTGATCTCGGCTCACTGCAACCTCTGCCTCCCAGGTTCAAGCGATTCTCCGGCCTCAGCCTCCTGAGTTGCTGGAATTACAGGCTCATGCCACTATGCCCAGCTAACTTTTTGTATTTTTAGTAGAGATGGGTTTCACCATCTTGCCCAGGTTGATCTCAAACTCCTGAGCTCAGGCAATTCACCCACCTGGGCCTACCAAAGTGCTAGGATTAAAGGCGTGAGCCACTGCGCCCGGCCCAATATTTGTAAGTTAATGTTCTTAATCCCTAAATATATACTTAAGATTTCCTTAAATTTCACTAATTTCCAAATAAATATATAGCTAAACTGTAGAACTAGCCCCAATTTTCTGGAGGCTTCTTGCGATGACATTGCATAAGAGGCAGTCACAGCAATTCATTACGTTTAAGTGGCTTTTAAATCATAAGATAAACATTAATGTCAATGACTAAATGGAAATTTCCAATATTCCTCATACCAGCTACACTGTTGTCAAATATATCAGTGGCAATGTCCTGAATGATGAAGAATCTAATAATACATTGTTCATCATTCATTTTTATTCACACATCCGTTCATTCAAACAGATATTTATTGAGTAAAATAAAGTAGAAGCTTTGCAGACATGAGGATGACAGCAGACTTACCCCAAGGAGTTCAATGAAGGTGATGGAAATTGATGGAGTTAATGGCAGGCTATAAGAGATGCACCTGACCTGTGAAAGGAAACTCAGGACTAAACTCCTTAGTTAAGACTATAAGAATATACAAGATATGGCCCCACAAATGAAGGATAAAAAAAATTGGGGGGCAGAGGGAACAGCCTGTGCAATGGCAGAAAGGTCTGCAAATATGTCATAGTCAAGAACTCTTCAGTATAAGTGGACAATAGTAGAATCATGTGGAATAATAAACAGTGAAAGCTGAAAATGTAGGTGCAGGCTGAATCATGCACCTACACTTAAAATATTATTCAAGTTTTTAAAAAATGTGAATGCAACTAATGTGGCCACCTCCATGCCTCTTCGTTTCATATCAGATGAAGCAAATGAATAGGACAAGTCTAATTTAAGGCATGCCTCTATCCTCTCTGTCATTTAAAAAAGAGGCCCCATGGCCATTTTTGTTTAGAATATGGCATTTATTTCATTCACAAAAAGAAAATGCATATAGCCTTTGCTTGCCAAGGAAGACGTTAGAGAGTATAATTATTCACAGCAAAATAAAGAACTGGAAGGGACATATGTGAGTGGAAAGAGGGGAAGCTGACTGTATTTGTCTGGTGCTGAGGAGTACACAGGACATTGTGAAGTGCTGAGTAATAGCTGTGGGAAGAAGGGCAGGGGAAGAACACTGGTAGGTGGGTTCTGAATGGAGATATGGGGAAAGCTGTAAATTCTGAACTAGAGATGAAAGTTATGTGCGCATGGTGAACAGGGGAGAAACTTGTAAGGTTGGGTGAAAGAGCGCTCAGAATAGCGTAGTTCTTACCATTTGCGAGGGCTAGCATCTCTGGAGTTAGAAGTATATGCCAACATTTATGTGTGAACCAAAAAAAGATATTGAAAAACTTGATAATTATGTGAATGAAATGAATAAGGATTGATGGCAGAAGAATAGAGAGGAAGAAGATTTTTTAAGAAAAGAAAAAACTGGCAATATCCGTTTCAAAATAAGCTATATTCTGCCTCTTACACCCACACAAAAGTGAAATAAAATTTGCCAAAAGGAAATTGCCAATTGTCAAAGAAAAAAAGAAAACTGGCAGTCTTAATTATACTTGCTAGAAATGAACAAACTGAATAATCTCTATGAATCATTCTCATTGCTGTCCAGTGCAAAATCCTGAGTAGCATCCTTACTTTGGATATTCAATATTTTCTTATTGATTTACAACCCAACTTGTTTTCGCAACAGATCTAAGTCATCTGAAAGAAACTTTATACATTAAAACAGCAAAATATAAATGTAAACATAATGAGAGCCATTGTAAATAAAATAAGAGCTGGACTAGGAACAGGAGATGAGCAGAGATGGGTATATCATGTTGCTTATAAGGCCAACATCAATCCCTATCCCTTTGCTAAGTCACAGATGTGTCTCTTCCTCCCAGCCAAAAAAGAAAAGAAAATGACTCAACAGTATGGTTATCCTTTTCTGTGAAAAGAAAAATATATTATCAGTTCTTCAGAAGTATCAGTTTATAATTTAGATATCAAATTTGAATGAAATAAGAGATTAGTCGAATACATGTTATCTGAGTGCTATCTCAGGAAAATTAATATCTTTAGCGAGCATTTTAAAAAGCAAATCAAAACCCCCTTTTCTGTATTATTTATTTATTTTTGAGACAAGGTTACCCTTTTTTGCCTAGGGGCTGGAGTGAAGTGGCCTCATTATGGTTCACTGCAGCCTTCAGCTCCTAGGCTCAAGCGAGCCTCCTTCTTCAACCTTCCAAGTGGCTATGACCATAGGCATGAGCTGCCACGCCCAGCTAATTTTTGTTGTTGTTGTTGTTAGAAATGGGGTCTTGCTTTGTTGCCCAAGCTGGTCTAGAATACCTGGCTTCAAACTCTGGCTTCAAGGGATCCTCACACCTCTGCCTCCCAAAGTGCTGGGATTACAGGTCCTTCTCCAATTTTTTTTTTTTTTAATACTTTTATCAGTGACAGACTGGATTAAGAAAATGTGGCACATATACACCATGGAATACTATGCAGCCATAAAAAAGGATGAGTTTGTGTCGTTTGTAGGGACATGGATGCAGCTGGAAACCATCATTCTCAGCAAACTATCGCAAGAACAGAAATCCTTCTCCAATTTAAACACCATATATTATTTTGTATTTTTTGTCTTCAATAAGTTTAGACTGTCTTAGCTACAACTGAAAATGCTGTCCAATGTAGGAAGCAATTTATTGTTCCAGAATTTCCTTCCAAGTTTAGTAAGTACTTCCAAATCAAGAGACTACATAACTTGGGAATTGGTATATCGCTATTATCACTGTAACTATACTTTTTCTTGAAAACATATCAAATATTTAATTTCTCTCTTCAGATCTTATTCTCTAAGTAAACCTGATTTGTAAAATCAATCTACAAAAGGCTTTTTCAGCTGTCATTTTATAAGAGTTACTTGAATTTTTATGAAAAACTACATTTGTTACATTCCAAAGGCATTTTCAAGCAAAGCAGCATTTTTATTTCAATTTTCATTCAGATTATTTCTACAAAATATGTTCAGATATACCAAAGAATTATGAAAATGTGTATTTTGAAAAAATCAACTTCACGCTGAAAGGCACTTGATAGTTATTTGAAATATATATCATTCTTCTTGCTCTTTGCTTCCAACACAGCCTAAAACCCACTGGCATTTCAAGCTCTGTTATTACTAACACATAAAAATATGTATTTTAGTGCATATGTGTTATACAGAAAAATTTCACAGTTACAACTAACATAATGTTTTCTTTTAAGCCACAAATAGTTAAGTTCTATGTTAAATGCCATGCACATTTAGCCTACCCATGATACCAACATATTTCATTTTTATTTTAGTTCCAAATTATGGAGCAGAAACTAAAATAGAGTTTATTTTAATCATATATCTAAAAGAAACTAATCAAGGTATATAAACCCTCAAATTTTAATTATGAAATAAATGTAGTATAATCTAATATAAGCCACAAATTATAGCACTCAAATACCTATTTGAGTCTTCTTACTATGGAAACTTTCTGAAGTCAAATAAACACAAATTTGTTTAGGTTCTGGAAAGTACCAACTAGCATAAGTGCTAACTACAAAGTTTTTGAAATCAGTTAGGGGAAAGAAGAAATGATTGTAAAGGCAATGAGAAGAAAGGAGGTTGCTTTATATGCTACTTGACATATAAAGAGAACATGTATTATAAGAATTGTAATGAAGTCGTCTTTATTGAAAACATCTGAAAGTTTCAACATCAAAGGCAGTATTATGTATTCATGAATTCAAGAAGAGGATGCAGGTGACTTCTCTACAGGAGGGCATATCTTCATAATTATATTTGGCACTTGAAAAGTACATCACTTTGAGAACAATTTTGAACGTCTTTAATGTGTATTTATTAAGCATAATGAAAATATACACAATCAGATATTATAGGCATTTAAAAAAAAGGACAAGGGCTTAACTGCACTCATTTCCTTATTTAAGAAGTTCTCTGGATGGACGCACCTTCAAGGTAGTTCATCTCTTCTAGAACTTCTTTCATTTATAGATATATACATTTGTAATTTATCAAGGGAATTATGTAGAAGATTTTTGGTCCATTTAAAATGCTTGTTTATTTATATTCCACATCCTTCTAGTCTCTATGGTGCTCCCAGGAATAAGCACTTCTTAAGAAATGTAAACTTACCTAAACTTCAAAAGAGTAATAATAAGCTAAATATGTACCACAGATAAAATATATATCTACCATTATTATTAACATGTAATCAATAGGTATCCCAAATGATAGTCTCACTATTAACCACACGACATTCAAATATAAACTTGAGATGCTATTTTAGATTACATAACTAAAAATCAAGTCAAATATATCTTTCTTGTTACATAGAAGATATTTGTTTTATTGAATTCAAACATGGTGATAGAACTTAGAAGTTCATGAACACTGAATTCATCTATAGACTGTGTTCTTCATGAATAGTTTAATTATTGATTCAGTTATTAAATTTAATTATTAAATTGAGCAGCCACCTCTTCAGAGCAGACCATGTGGACTGGCTTGCTGGGTCCCCTAAGTGCTCCCAATTATTAAAACAAAGTTTTACCATTAATATCTTTGAAGGTAGAAGACTGTATAATATATAAATGACTTATTTGACTTGAGCACAGATAGCAATGTGTATCTATCTATGTATAATGTGTGTATGTGTATCTTACAATGATTTTTAGAGTCATCATGCAGTCATATTATTTTAGAGGTTAGGTAGAATAGGGGATAAGCATCATAAGTTGTGGTAGAATTTAGAAAATGCACAATTTCTGAAAATAGAGACTTTTATCATTAAGCACCATAAAATCCTCTCTCATTTTTCTTTTCTTTTACTTTCTTTAATATATCCCTGGATTTAAAGTAGTATAAACTATCTCCACTCAATTATTCGCATTTTAATTAGGTTTAAAGAGCAGTATGCTATTTTTTTCACACACAGTCTCTAAAAAGAGGAGAGATGCAATAGATAAAATACATTACCATGTTTTCGCTTTGAAGATAGAAGCTGAATTTCACTCTGGGATTTTCAGTTTACTGATCTGTGAAAACTGTTTGGGGGTAAAACGCTTTATTTCTCAAATAACTCATTTAGAATTTTTTACAACAATTCCATGTAATGATTCAACATGTTTTCTAAATGAAATCCTTTGAAGTAAATATATTCTTTTTTACTTTCAGCTTAATATCATATATTCAGATTTTACAGACATGCGATTTGAACATAAATGTACACAACTACTTTACCTATATAATTGAAGAATTATGTCTATAGGCAAGTGAAATGTTTTATCCATAATATCCAGGTATATTTATACCAGAACTACAAAAGAAGAAATCCTTATTATGTCAAAAAGGGATTGTAGCTTTCTCCTTTCTGTAGCAGAGGTAGAAAGTAGTCTTAACCAATAATTTTTGTATTGAATACTAAGACCATGTTCTACATGTAAACAGTTCTAATAAAACAGAAAAATGTGGAACAAAATTAATAGGAGAGACACTTGGATTAAAAGGGCAAGGACCAAATTTAAAGTATTGGAAAGCTTAGTGAAAGTTAGTTAAGTCAACTAAGAATATCTCTATACTAAATAAACTGAGTTCCAGTGAGTGGAAATAATTAAAGTCATTGATGTAGAGGTCAATTTTAGGTCATTCCTGGCACTAAATTTGAAAAAAAAAAAAAGTCAGAGTAGCTATGTTTTTTAAAAATAGATGAATATATTTTATGGATCTCTGAGTTTAACATTTATACTAAAGGAAAAAAATCAATAAGTTATGTCAACCTGAAAATAACTGGGGAATGTGTACTGCTGAGTAAAAAAAAAAAGATCTATAATCACAGTTTACAGTTTCATACTTTGCAACTAATTAATAAAGAAGGCAAATATACATTTGTCTAGATTAGGAAAGTTTTCAAATGTGTAAAGGTCTAAGGTCCAGAAGGTAGTGATCCATTTCAACTTAGGGAGAAAGGTTAAGTGTTATGTAATGGGAAGAGGACCTCAACTTGTTGGAAGACTCATCTCGACTACCTGCTAATGACAGAGAATGAATAAACACAATTTTCACATAGTGCCCAGCTCACATGAAAAACTATTCAAATATTGAAAAAGCCATGCAAATTCCATAATAAAATGTAAAAGAAGACCAAGTAAATCAAATAGTGTTGAGAAAGTACATACATCATTTAATTTAGATATTTTTTGATGATTCATATGTAATTTAAGTACATTCAAATGTGTAAATTAATATTGGAGAGAACCTTCCAGTGAGTCAAAGTGTAGGTCCTAGATAGCAAAGTTAATTAATTTGTACTTTAGTAAAAACCAGCCCAGCAGTGAATAAAAATAGTGTTCTGTGGGTGGGGAGTACCTGATGAACCCTGGTCAACCAGCACAGCCGTGTGGTCAGTGGGCTGTCTTCTCCCATCTACATTCACACATCTAGTCTCTATAGCATCAGTCAGGCTCTTGGGAGATGACTGACCAAAGTGGGAGAGAAAGGACACTTTTTGACCGTGTAACAGAAATTCCTCTGCAAGCCCTGCAGATTTGGGAAGATGAACACCATAGTCTAACCAACTTGAAAAGAACTAAACCGTGTAAGATTATGAAGCAATTCTCCCTTTATACTGAGAAGTCTTGAGGCACAAACAGTACAATGCACTATCCAATTTAGTTTTCCATAACCAAAAGGAGGGCAAGAAAGACAGGCACAGAGATTACAAAAGCATTGAAAAATAATACCTGTGAGAAAGGCGGAACACTGTAGGTTTTCTAGATAAAATGGACCTAAAGAAGAATTTAAAGGATTTAAGTTTGCTGTAAGACAGATTCTCCTGGCACTGTGCGTTGTTAAACATTAAAGTGGTTTGCTGAGACTGCAGGAACTCCAATTCTGAGAATCTTTAGAAATGGGAAAGATTCAGACCTGCTACTTAGAGGGACTGAATGTGGGCTTTATTCAACTAGAACTCTGCAAGTGCCTGCTAACCCTGTGAGTTTAATTGTTAAGTACTCATATAAACAGTATTTTCCATCTAACAGTTCTGACTCAGTACTGTATACAGTTGTTGGAGGGAACAGTTGCAACAATCCACTTTTTGTAGTACATAAAAGCATGTGAAGGAATAATTTGTCATGAGGAATCCTAGTGATACCTCTAGGCACTTGTACTTTCTGATTTTAGATTTCTCATGTAAATTACATCTAGTATTTATTAATAATCAAATGTTTTTATAATATGTTGCAGTTTTGAATAATTCATGCTAATGAAGCGTTAAGCCATGATGGAAAATATCAACCACACAAAAATTAAAATTGGGCAATTTCAGTTTTCCCTCTTGATATACAGACTTAAATACTGTTTTTTATATTAAACCTCAAAAATTGGTCTTTAAGTTTGCATACTTAGTCACTAGTAGTCCAAAAATTATATATATATATACATACACACACACACACACACACACATTCACACATATATTCTTGAAACACATTTGGAGCCTTAAAACATTAGTTTATAATATGTACCAAGAAATGAATTAATAATGGATTTAACTCATATAATCTGGATGAAATTATTTTATAAAAAGAATATGAATAAACTGAATAGTAACTAAATTGAATAGATTACTAAGTTAAAAAGCAATCACTCTAATTGCATATTAATATATTTGTATATTATACAATAAACTATCCAACTCAGATTTCCATAAAGAATTCTTTTACTTCCCCTTAAAGAATGTGCATAGTTGAGCATTAGATACAATCAAGTTTTCACTACCTATACCTTTCCTTTTGCCAGTGATTTGAGGCAAAATCTTTGAGTTTTTCTCATAAAGTAACAGTAGCATTATTAAACTAATCTCAACTGATGACTTCACAAAGCACATTATAACGTGCCAGTCAAACTTTCTACACTGCCCAAATCAGCAGATGCATAAGTTGACATAGCACAGAGGAGCTACCTTCAGAGCCCTGCAGTTAACTGCATTCAGTAAATATTTACATCCGTAGCACTATAGATCCTACTGACTGGATTGAAAATACACATGTAAATACACACCCCTCTCTGTGTCACAGTCTGTCAATAAATCGTATAAATGCACACGATGTACCTCCATACCTATGGATAAGGTTTACGTTTTAGATGTCCACCACCTACTCATTGTATCAGGATACTATCTCTCAATATCTTTTCGTTTGTATTGAGTTGGAACGTTTGTGTGTGTACGTGTGTGCGCGCGCACATTACCGGAGAGGGAGATCCGTTCTTGCAGAGGGGTCCCCTGAAGACTCCTTTAATGCCCCGGTAGTGCCCATTGCTGAGATGTCTCGAACTGATGACCAGGTAACAAGCCATGTGGGTCCGGGCGGAGGCGCAGAGTCTCAACTCCTCACTAGGCAACCAGCCGTGGAAAGCGGGCGGGTTTCTTAGCGGCAACAACGACTGCCACCTCCCGAGAAGAAGCGGCCAGCAGGACGCAGCGGGAGGCGGCGGCAGCGCGTCCCTGCTCCGCGCCCCGTGCGGGGCTCCTGCTGCCAACAGCTGCAGCTCTGACACAGGCGGTGGCGGCGACAGCACAGAGCACGGAGGGGACCCGGCGAGCCAGTCCACATGCTGCTCTGACGAGGTGGCTGCTCAACCGCGGGCCAGCGATATATTTATTTAAGGACAACTTCCAGGGTCCGCCAGGGAATCAGGAATTCCCCCGCCCCTTTCCTCCCGCCCCCTGCCTTCGCACCCGGCGCCTGCCCCGGGGATGCTCAGGCGCGGGCCCCCATCGTCCGGCCGGGGGTGTCCTGGACTGCGGGCTGCAGTGCCGGGATCCAGCAGCGGCCGCCGCTGCCCGTGCTGGGAGAGTGGCTGGGAGTCCTTGGGAGCGCCAAAGCGCTGCCCCCGCTGCAGTCGGGAGAGGGCGGAGGAGGCGACGGGCGGGCCGGGGTGAGGACAGGGAGTTGGGGACGCAGCGACCTGTGCTTGAGGAAGGCAGTTAGCGCTGCGGCTGGGAGCTGTGGGCTCGGGGTTGCCCAGGAGGCTCAGGTGTGCTGTGGGGCGAGGCCAAGAGGTGACAGCTGCCGTGGCGGCCGCGGGGGGCTCTCGGGGCTGCGGGACCCGCCTCTACCACCTCCCGGCCTCAGCCGCCCAGCCCCCCCACCCGGTTCCTCTGCCCTATCTCTGAGCCAACTTTCTGCTGTGTTTGGGAGTCACCTGGGAGGACTGGGGAGGCGGTGGTGGAGGAGATGGGCAGGAGGAGAGCGTTTTCTTTACTCTTTCGTTGCCTGCTGGCCTTCAGCATTTCTTCAGCGCTCTGGCTGACGACGGCGTTGGCAGAAGCAACAGCTCCCCAGCCGGCTGCAGAATGAGCTGTGCAGCCACAAATAGGGCAGACGATTAGATGTGCCATGGTAGGGAACGCACGGACGAGGAAAGTTTTGGGCAGAAAACTTATATTAAGGTATAGAAAAGAGACATGCATGCGTATATGTGCATATACATGCACGTACCCAGAGTTATGAAGATTCACTTACAAGCCTTTCTGTATCTTTAACGAGGCACATGTTTTTGGTCTGTATAAGACCTCTGTGCTTTCAAAACCCCCAACAATCACACCCCTCAGAAGTGGTTTTTAACGGACGTGATTTCGTTTACCGTAATTTAAGCCACCAGGGAGCGAGCTGCGCTGAGAATTAAAAGACCTGTGCAGAAATGTGCTCTGAAAGAAGATAGCCCTCCCAGAGCCTGGAGACACCCTGCACTGTCCTCTACCCCACGGTTGCTTAATGGGGTTCTGCAATCCATCTCTGCCTCCCCTCGCCTTGTCTGTGCCTGGGAGAAGGAAAAGGTTCACCTCCTCTCACTCAGTCTGTTGCTTCAGTGCTGGAATTGAAAGGTTACCGCTCTGAGTATTCTCCCCAGTATTCTCCTCTCCTGTCTCCCACAATGCCCCATCGCATCCCGGTTGAGATTGAGGACCTCTCACAAAAGCAGAAACAGGTTAAAAGAAAAAAAAAAAAAAAAAAAAACTGTTAATTTAATTTTTCCTATTCAGGCAACTCATAAAATTCTTAAGCAAAAAGGAACAAAAAAGAATCTAATTACAACTTTTGTAGCTACCCAATAAAAGCTTGACTTTTTGCTTACATCATTACGACTTAATATCCTTAATATTTTATTTAAAAAATACATAGAAGTACATCTACTTTTAGATAGATTTTAAAGGTTTTAGATAATTTTTTAAAGTGTTTGCAAAGCTTCTGAATATATAAGGTAAAAATGCCAGTTCCTTGCAAACCTTCAGAATAAAAATTTGTGAAACTGGGATAGTGCAATGTAAATATTGTAGGAATTATTTATTTTAAATAAATTGTTGGTTTATTTTGAAATAAAAATAAATTTATAGAGAAGTGGCAGTAGATGCAACAGATCCATCTTCTCCTTTCTATTGATATATTTAACATCACATTAATGGCGTGTTTAACAACATAGTGTTTATTCAACTTACAGCTGTAAGGTGTTTCCTGAAGCTGAGAAGAAGTAATATTACTCATGTATAGACATTAGATATATTTTATAGCAAGAAAATAATGTATTTGAAAATAGTAAACTTCAAAAATTGGTGAAATCTTGACCAAAAAATGAATAAAGTGGAATTTTTTTTTTTTTTTTTTTTTGAGACGGAGTCTCACTCTGTCGCCCAGGCTGGAGTGTAGTGGCCGGATCTCAGCTCACTGCAAGCTCTTCCTCCCGGGTTCATGCCATTCTCCTGCCTCAACCTCCCAAGTAGCTGGGACTACAGGCGCCCGCCACCTCGCCTGGCTAGTTTTATTTTTTTGTATTTTTTAGTAGAGATGGGGTTTCTCTGGGTTAGCCAGGATGGTCTCGATCTCCTGACCTCGTGATCCGCCCATCTCGGCCTCCCAAAGTGCTGGGATTACAGGCTTGAGCCACCGCGCCCGGCCTAAAGTGGAAATTTTAAAGAAGATAGTGTGGCTCAGTTGATAGCTACTATTTAACTCTGGATAAATAAATGTCGGTAGCAAACAACATTGAGGGCCAAGGCATAAGCGACTTAAAATGGATTAGAAAGATGAATGATGTCACTTCTGTAAATAATAGCCCAAGGGTGCTATGTCTTCTTCATTGAGCAAACATACTTCCTAATACTGCTTAATTATTTTTATGAATCAGCCATAACTTTATAAAATGAAAGGATGGATAAGAGTAATCAAAATATAAAATTCAAACACACTGTTCTGTTTTCTATCTTGTTCAAAGTATTTGTTAGCTATCCTGACAGTCTTGTTCATCAGACTATTATCCTGCGTCTATTTGAGTTTTTCCCAGAGGAAACAAAATAATCTACTTTTTATAGTAATGTTTCAGAGACTACTGCAATTTTGCTGAATTTCTTAAAAATTTTTAAATTTTGAAGAACTTTTCCTTTAGAAATGGATAATACAGAATTTGTTCATTTGCCATATTTTAAACATTAGGTTGTCCTTTTCTTTCTAATTTTTTGCCATTCATCTCAAAATATTGAGGCAAAAAATTGGCACATTTGTCGCATTTATCTAGTTTTAAGAATAATTCTAAAAACAAACAGAAAGTGAAAGCAACTCCCTTCTTTTCCTTGCCAGATTGTAACTGATATCTATCAGTGTGCTGTCATCGTATTTCACAGCTCCCCATTTTGCTAGCATATATTTTAGATGTGGCTCACCAAATGTAAATAAAAGATGTGTATATTTATTTACATAGTTGCTAAAGATATCAAGTTATTCAGTTGTATTAACTTGTCTTTCTACTAAAAGAGATACTTTCTTTCCAACTCCAGCAGTTAAAAATTTTCAGTGAAAAGTGAAAGAAAATTGGAAATATGTCCATACTAAATTGGTTTTAGATATAAGTAAAATTCTATTACAGCAAACATTATGAAAAGCAACTAGGATGTGCAATTTCACAAAGTCCATTTATTTAAAATAATATTTTATCTGATGAGTTCTCATTCCACGGAAGAGGATGTGAATGGCAAAGGGCATGGACTTCAGCCTGTAACCAAGTTGATATTTCCATGTATTTCCAGATTTGTAGTTGTGTCATAGATGATTGACACAGTGAGAAGTCCTCTCTTCCATTACCTTTATCAACATATCTTAAGTATACCCACACCTCTATATCCCCTGACTCCACCTTAGTCCAAACCAGTATTATCTCCTGCTTGGGCCATTGTAATGTCTTCCTAACCAATCTTCCTGCCTCCACTGTTGCCTCCAAACACAATTTATGCTTTATATCCAAAGGCCATAATGATATTTATTTTAATATATTATATCCTAGTACATCCCTATTTAGCCATCTAATGATTTCATATCACACTAAAATCCAAACTATGCTCTGTTTTAAAAGTCCTGTTTGATCAGGTCCCTGCCTGCCTCCTTCTTCTGCCTTGCCCTGGGAACTCCCTCTGCTCCTCACAGTGTTCCTCAGGCACATGCAGTTTTCCACTGCAGAGTCTCTTTTCCAGCTCTTCTTTTTACTTGAAATCCTCCCATCTGCACGTCACAAGGGAAACATCTTCTTGTCCTTCAGGTCAGATGTAAAGGTTGTCTCTTCAGAGAGGCCCTTCCTTCTGACCATTGAAGCTAATGGAGCTACTTAGAACCTGGAACTTTTTATTGTTGTTGTGAAATAAATTAATAGACTTTATTTTTTAGAGTAGTTTTAGGTTTGCGGAAAATTTGAACAGAAAGTACAGAGAGATCCTATATATCCCCTTACTGCCCCAGCACACAGGTTTTTTCTGTTATTAACATCTTGCATTTATGTAGTACATTGTTACAATTGAAGACCCAATGTTGATATAATATTATGAACTAAACTTCATGGTTTACATTAGGGTTCACTCTTCGTATTGTAGAGTCTACAGGTTTTGACAAATATATAACAACATGTATTAACCATTACAACATCATACAGAATAGTTTCACAGCACTAATATTCCCTGTGCTCCATCTGTTCATCTTTCCTTGTCTCCCTCTGAATCCTTAGCAATCACTGATCTTTTCACTCTTTCCTTAATTTTACCTGCTCAAGAATGTTGTGTAGGTGGAATCATACAATAGGTAGCTCTGTCAGACTGCCCGCTTTCATTCAGCAACAGACATTGAAGCTTCTTCCATATCTTTTTAGTGGCTTGATATCGCCTTAATTTTTGTTAATGAATAATATTCCACTATGTGAGGGGTTGAATTCTGCACCCCCCATGTAAAATGGCAAAGTCCTAATCATCTGTGGATGTTACCTTATTTGGAAATATAGTTTTTACAAATGATCAAGTTGAAGTGATGTTATTGGGGTAGACCCTAATCCAATATGACTCTTGTCTTTATACAAAAAAAAAAAAAAAAAAAAAAAAAAGGTTTGGGAAGGATTTGAATGCAGAGACAGAGGCACAAGGAGAATGTCATGTAAAGATTGTAATCATGAAGATTGTACTCATTATGCCATGAGCCAGTGCCATGAACCAAAGAATGCCAGAAGATTGCTAGCAAACCATCAGATGTTAGGAAAGAGACAAGGAACAAATTATCGTTCAGAAGAACCAACCCTGCCAATACCTTGATTTCAGACTTCTAGCCTCCAGAATTGTGTTACAATTAATTTCTGTTGTTTAAAGCACCCAATTTGTGATACTTTGTTACAGCATCCCTAAGAAATGCACCACAGTTTATCTGTTTACCTACTGATTAATATTTTGGTCACTTTGAAGTTAGGGCAATTATGAATAAAGCTGCTATAAACATTCATATGCTAGTTTTTGTGTGGACATAAGTTTTCAACTTATTTGGCTAAATACTAAGAAATATAGTATCTTAGTTATGCTGAATCTTAGGCTTAGTTTTGTAAAATATTGACAAATTGTCTCCCAATGTGGCTGTGCCATATTTCAATCCCACCAATAGTGGATGAGAGTTCCTTTTGCTCCGTGTGCTCATCAACATTTATTGTTGTCAATGTTTTGGATTTTGACAATTTAAATGGATATGTAATAGCATTGCACTGTCGTTTTAATTCACAATTTCCTAATGACTTATGATGTTGAACATCTCTTAATATGCTTACTTCTCATCTATATATCTTTTTTGCTCAGTTATCCGTTAACGTCATTTGCCCATTTTTAGTTAAGTTGTTTGTTTCACTGTTGTTAACTTTTAAGAGTTCTTATATTTTAGATAGCAATCCTTTACCAGATATGTTTTACAATTATTTTCTCCAAGTCCATGGTTGATCTTTTCATTCTTTCAACTGTGTCTTTTGCAGAGCAGATATTTTTAATTTGAGTTCAACTTACCAATTTTTTCTTTCCTGAATCATGTTTTCAGTGCTCTATTTAAAAAGTCATTACCAAACCCAAGGACAACTATATTTTTCTCTATATTTTCTTCTAGGGTCTTATGATTCTGCCGTTAAAAGTAAAGGGCAAAGTCTATTACCCTTTTGAGTTAAATGTTATAAATGTGAAAACCTGTGTCTAGATTCTTTTTCATTTTTTTTTTCATGTTGATCCAGTACCATTTGTTGAAAAGACTATACTTTCTCCATTAAACTGCCTTTCCTCTTTTGTCCAAGATCAACTGACTGCATTTGTGTAAGCTATTTCTGGGCTCTATTCAATTCAATTGATCTATTTATCTATTCTTTTACAAATATCATATTGTCTTGATTACTATAAAAATTTGTTTAGCAGCTTAAACTATTGTATATTTTAATATTTTGCTTGTATATTTATGTATTGATTTATTATTTTTGAATTACAAGTCTATGAAAGCAGAGAACTTCTCTAATATGTCCACTTCTATGGTTCTAACACCCAAAGCAATACAGGGATATGTATGTGTGTATGAACACATATATATATGTGTGTACATATACATATATGACAAATTCTGAAATTTGGGTTATGATATTTTTGCCTTTTTACATCTGCATCCTATGAAACATCTAATCAAATTCCACTAATTCTACTATTTAAACTCTATTAAAGCTAATTCCACTATTATTAAATTATCATTTTCTCTATTTAAAGTCTCAACTTCTCCCAGATATGATGCTTTATATCTTGCCACTTGAAAAATGAAGGATTGTAGAAACTATGCATTCAATTACATTAAAGTTTTTATTACCTGGTAGTCAGAGATTTGGCATTCTTAAGTATGTATTATCCAAAAGGGACCTTCATTGTCCCTTAAACTATTGAACCTGTCAGGCAAAAAACTCTGGTAGGTAAAGCTCATAAATTTAAAAAAGGGAGACCTTAGAGCAGGCTCTCAAACTAGGCACCAACAGAACTGCGCTGGTATCATGAACCTGTGAAGTAGGTTGGTGTAGGAAGCAACATAGTAGATGCCATAGTAGGCATAGTAGGCATAGTAGGCATCTCATGTGAGCAGCTACCATGCAGCCTAATGTATATGAGATCTCAAGCAAAATGTTGCAGGATCCTCCTACCACTTTAAGAGAAATTAGAAATCCAGATTTTTCTATAAATCCTCCTAATATTTAAATACTGGTAACTAACAGAGTATCTTTTTATTAACACTGTGGTTTTTCTTTTGATCACAAATGAAATCTTGAATGTAAATGTAAAGAACTCCTACAAATCAATAATAAAGAAAAACATTAAAAAAGAAGAGAACTTCAAAGGCACTTCACAAAAGAGGATATTGAAACACCAAATATGAAGCATAAGAAAAGATGTTCAATATATTTTTTCAACAGAGAAATGCAAATTTAAAAAGCAATGACAAATCTCTACCGACCGTTCAGAATGATTAAAATTAAAAAGACCAAAGTACAAAATGATGACCAGAATCTGGAATTATCTCACATTGCTGGTGGGAGTTTAAATTGGAAAAAAAATGCTATATGATAGATCTCTTGAAGTTAGTCCTCCTATCTAAAACTGTATCCTTTGACCAACATCTCACCAACTGCCCGCAACCACCACCACTCCAGCTTCTGGTCACTACTATTCTACTCTGTACTTTTATGAGATCAACATTTTTAGAGTCCACATGCAAGTGACATCATGTAGTATTTGTCCGTCTGTGCCTGACTTATTTCCCTTAATATAATGTCTTCCAGATTTATCCATCTTGTCACAAATGACAGAATTTCCTTCTTTATTATGGCTGAATAATATTCCACTGTGTATGTATACCACATTTTCTTTATCCATTCATCCATAGACAGACATTTAAGTTGATTCAATTTCTTGGCTATTGTGAATAATGCAATAAAATGTGAGTGCAGTTATCTACATACTGATTGTATTGCTTTTGGATGTATATACCCAAGACTGGGATTGCTGCATCATATGTTAGCTCTATTTTTAATTATTTGAGGAGTCTCCACACTGTTTTCTATAGTGGCTGTACAAATTTCCATTCCTGCCAACAGGGTACCTTTTGTTCACATCCTCCCCAACACTTATTATCTTATGCTTTTTTTGTTAATAGTAATTCTAATAGATGTAGGTGATATCTCATGGTGGTTTTAATTTGCATTTCCCTGATGATTAGTAATATAAAGCCTTTTTTAAATCTACCTGTTGGTTATTTGTATGTCTTCTTTTGAGAAATGTCTATTCAAATACTTTGCCAATTTTTAATCAATTTATTCGGGATTTTTTTTTTTTTTTTTTTTTTTTGCCATTAAGTTGGATTCCTTATATATTTTGGATATTAAGTTCTTATCAGACATATGGTTTGCAAATATTTTCTCTCATTCCATAGGTTGTCTTTTTACTTTCTCATTGTTTCCTTTGTTGTTCAGAAGCATTTTAGTTTAACGTAATCCCATTTGCCCATTTACTTGCTGCCTGTGCTTTGGGGGTTAGAGCCACAAAAATCATTACCTAGATAAGTGCCATAGAGCTTTCCCTTATGTTTTCTTCTGGCAGTTTTATATCATAGTTTTGGGTCTTACATTTACTAATCTGATTTTTTTTATATAATATGACACAGGGTCTAATTTCAAATTTTAGTATTGATAAATGCTGAGAATGGGTTTTAAAAACTCTTACTACTAAAATGATAACTGAGATAATGTATATATTAATTAGCTCATTTTAGCATTCCATAATGCATTTCTATTTCAAAATATTATGTTGTATACAATAAATATATACAATTTTGTCAATTTAAATAAAATAAAATTAAGAATAAAATGTTAAAAATAAAATGAAATCTTCCTAGTCCTCTTTTCTCAATAAATTAATTGTTGTCATAGAAAAAATACATAAGTTGGAAAAACTCATTTGAGAAACTGCTTGGCAATATCTAGTAAAGCTAAACTTATATTATCTATTTCTTGACCAGCAATCTTTTTCCTGGATAAACAGTAAACATAAATGAGTGTTTACAACCACCAAAGGCACACATAAGAATATTTACGGCTGCTTTATTCCTAATAGCCAAAATTTGGAACAACACAAGTGTCCATGATCAAGAGAGAGGAAAAATAAAACATAATACATCCATCAGGGGAATATTACACAACAATATAAAATAAAACTTGCTTGCAATGTTCATCTCTTAACACATATTAATATCACGGATGTAAACTACAAACTGCTATTTCATTTATATACAATTCAAGAACAGACAAAAATAATTTATGGTGATGCAAGTTGTGATAGCTGTTATTTCTTGGGTGGGGTATATTGACTATGAAGAGATGGGGTATACTGACTAGGAAGATACATAAGAGAGTGTTCTTGAGTGTTGTCAATGCTCTATATGTTTATCTTGGGGGATGTGTGTGTGCGTAAAAACTCTTTGAGTGGTACACTGAAAATTCAATGTGATACCAAGATACATCCAACAGAATGGCTACAATCAAAGAGACTAACAGTACCAAGTGTTGGCAAAGATGAGAAATAATTTAAATTTTCATATAGCATGTACTGAGATTAGTGCAAGTATTCCAGAAAACTGTTGACAACATCTCCTAGAGCTGAGTACTCACATACCCTATGATCCAGCAATTCTATACCATGTATGCATGCAGGTGATCACCAAAATATACATAAAAGAATGTTTACTGAAGAAGTATTCATAGAAACCTCAAAATGGAAACAACCCAAATGTTGCTCAACCATAGCATGGATAGAAACTGTGATATATTCATATGGTAAAATATTAGATAACAATAAAAGCAAGTAACTGCTACACAAAAGAAAATTAATGTCAAGTTGAACAAAACAAACCAGGCACAAAGAAGTGCATGATGTATGAGGCCATTAATATAAATTTCAAAAATGTAAAAACTAATCTATGGTGTTAGGAGTCAGGTTAGTGATTTCCTTTAGTGGCAAGTAAAGGAAGGGGAATAAAAGTGGAGTCTGAGGGCAAATATTATTCATAATATGATTTACTATTTCTTTAACATATGTTACAAATCAGTTTTTAAAGTATATTTTAAAAATTAACCTAATTTTAAAGATAAAATAACTAGGGCCTAGGGAACCTTAACAATATGCTTCGAGTCATTCAAGTTGAGAATACAGTTCATCTCCCACTATCTGATTCTCTGATGTTTGTTTGGTTTTATTTCCTCATGACCAATCCAAGTTTATGTATTTATTTATGCCATCTCTTGCCACAAGCAAAAGGATGGAAGATCAGTACAGATAATCTTTAACTTATAATGGGGTTATGGCCTGAGAAACCCATCCTAAATTGAAAATATTGTAAGTCAAAAATTCATGTAACACACCCAACTTACCAGACATTATAGCCTAGTCTGGCCTACCTTAAATGTGCTCGGAACACTTGCATTAGCCTAGAGTTGGGCAAAATCATCTAACATGATGCCTATTTTATAATAAAGTGTTGGCTATATCATGTAATTTATTGAATACTGTTCTGAAAACAAACAAAAAACAGAATAAGTGTACAAGTGCTCAAAGCGCAGTTTCTACTTCATAGTATCACTTTCATATTATTATACATTTGAAAGTAAAAAGACTTTAAGTCAAACCATCCTAAGTGGGGGACCACCTGTATACTGGTCATCACTTGATACAAGTAAAGAAAATGGGCACAAGGTCTCATACACTTTTCTAGCCAATATAGAAAGCAGTGGTCTAAATCAGTGCTATCCCCTTTACAGCCAATCAGAAGCAGATTCATATAAGGGTTATGGAAGAGAATTTGGTTACAGTCTCACCAGGGAAAGAGCCTAGATCTGATGCAGAGATAGGGTAGGTGATGTTCCTGGATCTCACCCAGGAACTACTTCAGGAAAGTATTCAGCATGCTCACTTTCCCCCAGGAAAGTGCAATAAATAGGTGAGGCTCTTCCACATGAGCTGAGCCCTCTTCCCTAGGGTACCACTGCACATAGATCTCCCAGCTGTAGCTGGGACAAAGCCAGCAAGCCAGAAACCCAGGACCCAACCACTGCCATTCTTGACCAGGACTACAGAGCACTGGAAACCAAAACAGTTCAGTGTTTTAAAAGTTTTGTCAGATGTATCTACAAAAGAGACTACAATACATTGTGTTTCTGTCCTTCATTAAAATAATCATGACAGTATAACTATGAAAAGCTATGAAATTTTTTAAATAAATTCATTGAACAAAATACTTTTTGAGAAAGTCTTCAGAAACTACATATTTTAAACTAGATTTTGTTTTTCCCTAACAACTCTAAATTCTTTCACTCTACGCTGCCTTATTGGCTTACTGATTGCACTCTTTCTTCATGTTGACCATTTTTCAATTTTTATAGATCTGTTCTGTTTTACCCTAATATTTAACTGAAGAGAAGTTTAAAACTTTGAAATAAGAAAAAGCAATGTTTTGCAATTGCCTAATGTCTAACTCAGTTTAGGTTCCAAATAGAACGAAGGAAGGAAGGAAGGAAGGAAGGAAGGAAGGAAGGAAGGAAGGAAGGAAGGAAGGAAGGAAGGAAGGGAGAGAAAGAAAGAAGGGATAGAGGGAGGCACCGAGAAAAAGAGAAGGCATTTTTTAGCAGCAATTTAAAAATCCTTAAGGTAGTGATATGTCCTCCTGAAATGAACCCAACAGGGTTAAAAAGTGGAGTGAGAGTGACTGTAGAGTCCTGGGGTCCCTCAGCAAAAGGTGCAATGTTTTTAGTACTGCCTCTTAGCAAATCAAGTAACAAAGATGGGAATGATGATTCAATCAAACTCAAGAAAAGAATTTAGGATGAGGTTTTCTCAGACTTAGTTTCAATTACTTATTTTGCAAAAGCGTATCAGTTAAGTCAGACAGTAAAGTTGTACGGTGATAGCTGAGAACGCACGGCAAATGATAAGAAGCAAAACTGATTTCATGAGTTTATATGCCTTGAAATTTAAAAAGAAAAGATTCAGTTCAATGATTTGGATTCATTAAGCCTCATCATTGAGAAGCCATTGATCTTGACTGATGTTGCTCTGAGTCATCAAGAGAAAGACACTGCCTTTCCACAATAATTCATGGATTCACAACCAACCAAATAAGACCTATCTATACATCTCCAATAGTAGAGCACCCAATCCCATTCCACATGCCTCCCTCTCCTCAAAGAAGAGTTCCATAAGCACAGGAGGTAGAGAAAGACTTCAGATGACAGAATGATAAAGAAAAACAGGAGTCCCTGCTGCTTACACAGCACTTATGTGTTCTCATTTCACCATCTGCAAAGTTATGATGCCAGCTTGACAAAACCATGGAGAGAGAAGAGGGCCCAGCTCCTAGAAAATGCCAAGCAACGTGGTCACCACTGTGTCTGCAGGCTCAGAGAATCCCAGTGAAGTCTGGAAGGATGGCGGTGTCATTCACTGTGGCTTGGACCCTCTTCTGTTTTTCTAGACCCTTCCCATGTCATATGCAAAGGAAGGAACCATTCAATTAAAGATGAAGTGTATTTTCCAAATTTGCCATTTCTGATTTCCAGATGCCACACTTATTTTAAAATACAACCTAATTGAATATATTTTTCACATTTAAAATAAATCTCAGTACACTGGGGCTATTATACAATCTGTTCTTATTACCTTAAAGATAATACAAGACATAAAGGTTTTTAAGATGAGCAGACAGAAAATTTTCTTTTTTGTCTTTCTCTCAATTCTACACACTACTTTGGAGAAAAAGAAAATATACTTACCTTCATCAATCTTAACATCCTCTTGAGGAAAAATCACAAGTATAGATGTTTTTTATTAAATTAGAGACATGTGAACCAAAGGTAATGCATAATTCTGGGTTGGATCTTAGATTTATTTTAATCAACAAAAAATATTTGGGGACAATTGGAGAAATCTGAATCGAAATAATATTAGATAGATATATTTTATCAATTTTAAATATTTTGGATGGCACTGAGGTCATGCAGGAAATTTTTCTTAGGAGATGCAAGCTGAAATATTTTGGAGCGAAATGTCAAAATACTTGTAATTTCTTTTCAAATGTATCAGAAGAAAAATGTGTCTATGTGTGTGAGAGACAGAGCAAGAGAGAATATATACAGAGACAAAGGAAATGGTATAAATGTTAATAATCACTGAATCCAGGTAAAGAGGATAAAAGTACTTACTATGTTATATATTTTTTTGTCAGTGGAAGGACATATGAGGCCACATAATGCAGCTTACAGTTGCAACAGCATTTACAACATTATCTTATTAATACATTTTCTAAGAGGAAGAAAAGTGCAAGAGTTACAGCCTAAAACCAAAAGTCATGTGATCAGAAAAATAAAACAATTCACACATGCCAGTATTCCCCAAAATGATTTCTCTTCTTGAACTTTAAGGACAAGAAAGTATATATATATAAAAAAGAAGAAAATGCTCCAAATATCAGAGGACTGTAGTCTTTTGGTTAAAGGGAATTATAACACAAGGGGGTCTTGGAAATAGTATTTGGTTACAGAAAGGACAAGCTATATAATTTTAGGAGCCCAGTGCAAAATGAAAAGGAGGGAGTTTTTGTTCAAATATTGAGAATTTCAAGAAAGCAATAGTAGAACATTAAAGTGTGTGTCCCGTCAGAGTGTGGATTCCTGTGCAACTACATTGGTGGCATGCCCATAAAGCCCACCCTTATTACAAGTAAAAATACTGAATATGCCACAGTTCTTTTCTTATAATTATAAAAAATCCATAGCCACTCAACCAAAATACAGGCTGTATTAAACCACTGTACCTGTGTCAAGAACCAAAGTTGAAATAAATGAGCTTTATAATACATTCATTCCAAATATAAGTTCTATAATTTTAGCAATATTATTTTGAGTTAATAGCATTTATTATACTATCTTTTGTATTCTAAATATAAACTCATATATTAACTATTCATATCACATGACCATGACCCAAGGCTTTTATATTTTATATTATATGGGACACTTATAAAAATATTTGTGCTGTCAGCCACATAAAACATTATGTGTGAGTTGTAAAATGGATTTCATTTTCTCAAAAGGATTCACCCTTTCAAAGTAAAGAAACTGAGATTGTAATCTAGCAATTTAATACAACATAACATGAATTTCTACTATGTTTAGTTTCATATCCTCAATTACTTATAGATGAACTGGTTTGTAATGCTTGCATTTGTCTTGTCAAATTGTCCTGAACTGGTAATTTGCCTCGTGACCTTGTGCAGTTTCTAGAAAGAAGTGGAACGTTAAGCTTTTGTCCTAGAAAACGCAAGCCTGGGGTAAACAAATCAAACTAATAAACACTGGCTAATAAGTTTATCTTATTACTAATTTACATAGTTGTTTTATGTCACAAAATCGCAATGAATCATTTTTTAATGTTGAAATGCTTACCCTGTGAAGTGTTATTTTATGAGGATAATTTTTCATCTCCTTCTACCTGGTAAAACTATTTCCTTAGTTATCATTAATCATGCTTCATGCAAATCAACTGCACAGGCAAATCGCCAACACAAAAACATCCTAATGAAAATATGAAAATTTAAATCTTTTTTTTTTTTGCAAAATTATTTCATTATGAATTAGATCATATTGGTTATAAGTCACAATATCTAATTAACTTCCAGATATAAATGTAGTTCCATGCCTTCAAAACAAAGCTGCATTTCCTGACTTCTTGCAATATAGAACATTTCCCTTTAACTCCTGAGCTTTGTAAGATATTTTATCTAGTGTTCTAGGTTGCTAGACTCCCATGTTAAAAGAATGGCAGAATATAAAACCCATACAATTTTCAGGGATGATATGCTGAACATCTGGTGATATTTCAAGTAAGTCAAAATTCCTACAAAATACCTGCATATTTGAATTTAAAAACAAAAAATAGCCCCTAATATAGTACAGTAATATTAATTTTCATTTTATCTTAACCAATAAATAATCACATATTTCTTAGTTCCTATTTAAAAATAACTGTTTTAGTATGAAAATACTCCTTGAATATTTTCTGATTCTTCTATAATGCAAATATTGACTATTGATTAATATTTTTAAAGGTACTCTGACATAAGTTGCTCTGTGGGATTGGCACACTACCTATTAAAATAGTCGTTAATTATTTTCTTGCCAATTCACAAAACTTTTTTAAAATGCAAAAAAAGATTATTTTTTAAATGTTTAATAGCATAACTGTGAGGTGGGGCTGCCAACGCTGCCAGATATCAAGTCACATTTTAAAACAGTGATAATCAAAACAGCATGCTATTAGAACAAAAATAAGTGTGACGATAAATAGAACATAGTGAAAATGCCTGAACAAAACTCTATAACAAAATTTTTTAGACATAGGCAACATAAAGTAGCAGAGAAGGACTACTAATAAACAAAGATTATTAATTAGCAATCTGTGAAAATTGACCTTATGTCAATCTAAATTCCTTACAGACTACTAAATTCAGTAAAAACAAATCATAGGAAATTTAAGTAGATATAGATCACTAGAAGGATGATCCATCTGCAATAAAAACACAATTTATTCAAATTAAGCCCCCCCAAAATAAGTAGACATAAATAAATTACATTAAATGAATTTAAAGCTATTTAGGAACTTATGTTAACTTTAATTTTGAGACAGAAGCAATGCAATTAAACTAATCTTATGGTAGAATTCTATTACTTTCATACTGAAAATACTGATGTTAACATCAAAATACAACAATGATAATGAACTTGGGGTAAAACCGGTTTACTACTATACTCTGATGAAACTGTCTTCATATAACCCTTATAAAAGGCAAACTGCAATCTGTATGAAGACTAGATTTATTTCCACAATTTCTCTGAATACCCACATTTTGGGGAAATTTATGTAAGAAAACAACTTAGCTGCAGATAAATCAATATGTATAAACAAAACAATAAAAAATTAGAAATATATATAAGGTTTAATGATGGAAGAATGCTTAAATTAATAATTTTGCATTCATTATAGCGTTAACATTATTTGCATCCATTATAGCCTCAACAATCTCACTTAACACTTTTTAGGAAAATTGGCAACATGATAAAATAAGAGAATCTCTAGAAAGTGTTGTCAGACTTTCTCTAATATATATTAAAATTGATAACATTTGATTCTAGGATTGTCATTATAATCAGTAGGGATTATATATATATATAAAGCAATAGGGATTATCACCAGTGCTTAGGCTTCGAGAAATGTCGTTTAACAATATGTTTCAAAACTTATAAAAACAAGTGTATTCATTCATAGAAAAAGTTGCAGTACTTTTTAAAAGACCACAAAATATGTAATAATTCAAAAACAATAGAAGTTTATTTTTTAGTCAACTAGTTTCTGAGATGGGGTTATAACCAAAACTATAAATAAATGTAGATACAACTACAGATATAGATTCATACAAACATGAAGATATAATTAAATTAAAAAATACAGACGCTGGGTGCAGTGGCTCATGCCTGTAATCCCAGCACTTTGGGAGGCCAAGACAGGCGGATCACAAGGTCAGGAGATTGAGACCATCCTGGCCAACATGGTGAAATCCCGTCTCTGCTAAAAATACAAAAAAAAGCTGGGTGTGGTGGCGTGCACCTGTAATACCAGCTACTCAAGAGGCTGAGGCAGGAGAATCACTTGAACCAGGGAGGCGGAGCTTGCAGCGAGCTGAGATTGCACCACTGTACTCCAGGCTGGCCACAGAGCGACAATCCGTCTCCAAAAAACAAACAAACAAACAAACAAAACAGATGTATCTGTCTCCAGATTGGTTTTCTTTTTTTAAAGAATTTCAGGTGATTCATTTTTCTTTTAGTTTATTTGTATTTTCTACAATGACTAATACTTTATTAAATCATTAAGATTAAAAAATTAAAAAGTGGTAAATTAAAACATCCATGAAACATTGAAAAAACGTATTTAATATGCTAAGATTAAACACAATCTGCAGTTGTAAGTACACCATGATTAGAAGTATGTATTTATACATTCACATGTATATATACACACATATACACAAAGATTATAAAGGCATTTGTATAAATATGTAGTTGTGTTAAGTTTTTGATATTACAATTATTTTTCCATATTTTAAAATGTTAGGTCATTTTAACAATTTTTAAAGAGAAATCTTTTAATGAGAAGAAAAGCATTCTTTTGAATCTAATTTGCTCTAAGAACTGGGCTACAGAATTATTCTGAGGGACAGAAATACTGTTTTTATTTTTAATTTAAATAATAAAAATTATTTGATTGACTGTCTCTGTTAAAGCTGAGAAAACTGGAGTCTGTTTAGATAGACTATGTAGTGCGTTTAATGATGGCTCCCCAGAAGATATGCCTAAATCCTAATTCCCAGAACTCGTGAATGTGACCTTACTTGGATAAGGGGTCTTTGTAGATGTAATTAAATTAGGGGTCTTGGCATGAATCATCCTGAATTACCTGAGTGGGCCCTGAATGCAACGAAGTGTCCTTGGAAAAGAAGGAAGATATGCGGAAGAAGAGCCACATAAACACGGAAGCAGAAATCAGTGAGGCAGCCACAAGCCAAGGAGAATCAAAGAACGCCTGGAGCCACAAGAAGCCGGAGGGAGGCAGAAAAATGAATCTGCTTTAGAGGCTCTGAAAAGAGCATCGTCTTGCTGACACCTTGATTTCAAATTTCTAGCCTCCAAAACTGAGAAAAATAAATTTCTGTTGCTTTAAACCACCCAGTTTGTAGTAAGTTGTTAGGGAAGCCATGGTAAACTAACACAGAATGGTTATACAAAATGAAATAAATTATTCTCCATAATGAAGTATTAAGAATATAAAATATTTTCCTGGTGATTCAAGAGCATGCTTTGGGGTCCCTGAATGGGGAGGAGAGGTGTGGGAAACAGTCACTATGAAAAACATAATCTAGCACAAACTGGCAAGCAGGATTAAGGAGAGTCTGACCAAGAAGCTCTAAACTAAATAACTTAGTTTTACTTGTACATTTTCTCTGCTGTGCTGTTCTGAGCTTACTCTCCATTTTTTATCCCCCATTCTTCAGTAAAAGTTTATTCTTAAAAGAACAGTGCTTTAGAGATTGAATAACCAGCATCTGTGTTTCACACCAGGGATGAGAGGAGAAAGCAATGTCGAGAAGGCTAGAAACAGAGAAGGAGAGCAGAACTCAGCGGCACCATGAAAATAGCAATGAGCAGTGAGCGGAAGCAAACCTATTAAGAGATTTGGACGAGGCAGGGGATGGGGCTTCAACAAATGCATTTGGATAATTAGGGAAAGTGAGACTCCAAAGACTACTGAACTTGGCCACACATAAGCAATAGAGGTTTGGATTGAATTACAGGAGAGGTCAATTTTAGCCAAAGTCAAATTTTAAGTTCCTTTTAAAATCAGCTATGTAGGGCCGCATCTCTGACCTTTTGTTTTCTCTTCTTCCTCCATCTCTTCCGTGTCATGATATGGATTTTTCTTACCAGACTGTAGGATAGGAATAGCCAAGTTAAATTAAGTAGAGTCAACACCAAGAACTTGCTACCCCACCCCAGGGTTGTTAATGTGAACAAACTATTAAAACAGAGATCATGAGGACTCAAAGTGAGAAGAAATAATTAACACAACAATCTTTAAAACATCAAAGAGGTTTGTCTTTTTCTGTCTGGCTAATTTCACTTAACATAATGACCTCCAGTTTCATCCATGTTTTTACGAACGACTGAAGGATAGTTACCACAGGCAGGAAAGGGCAGTGGAGGGCTGAGGGGGAAGTGGGGAAGGTTAACGGGTACAAAAAAATAGAATGAATGAATAAGGCCTAGTATTTGATAGCACAACAGGATGACTAGAGTCAATAATAATTTAATTGTGCATTTAAAAATACATAAAAGTATAATTATATTGTTTGTGCATTTAAAAATATATGAGTATAATTACATTGTTTGTGCATTTTAAAATATATAAAAGAGTATAATTATATTGTTTGTAACGCAAAGGATAAATGCTTTAGGAGATGAATACGCCCATTTACCCTGATGTGATTATTACTCATGGCATGCCTGTATCAAAACATCTCATGTACCCTGTAAATATGTACATGTACTATGTACCCACAAAAATTAAAACTAAAATATTATAAAATTTAAAAATATTAACAAGGGTGAACAAAAGGAGAGTGGTGCAAGCGGGAAAAGAAGACAAGCCGGTGAAAAATGGTCAGAGGGGTGAAAAGATAGGAAGATAAAAGAATAAAATAGTAATGCATATGTTTCAATCAAATAAATAATGAGGTAAGAAAAAGATGAAAGAAATAGGGAAAGAATTTAGCAGGAAAGGGAAGTAGAAAAAGCTTTGAATGCAGAACACAGTATCACCATAACAAATCAGATTATATTAAACCTGAGTGCTTTTAGAGCATATATAAAATCATTTCAACTTTCTGGCTTTAATGAGAGGTGTAATCAATTTAAATTTTAATTTAAATGACACTTTCCAAAGATCGTAAAAGTTTAGAGTCAACAAAGATTTATGACACTCTGGGAGAAGTTAGAAATTTGGAAATGCATTAATTCTGTTATGATATTTGGAGTTGTTACAAAACCAGTTGTTTGGTAAATAACTCCATGACCTAAAAGAGCTCATTTAGTTTTCAAAGTGAATATTCACTCTAAGGGAGCATCTTTCATAAAAGGAGGCTCCAGTTCAGGTTTTGGGAAGAAAGGTTAATGATGAAACAGCACTTTAGTGCTTCTATTTTGAATAAATTATTAGCTTTTTCCAGTTCCAGCATTAATTTTGTTATTTATGTGAATTAATATAATCTCTGAAGAAAAACTAATGTTATTAATTTGAAAAATGTGGCTTTGGAAAACTTATAGTCATCCATTTTAGTTTTATAGGAAAGAGTTCTTAAAAAGATGAAATGTGAAGGTGATGAATATGTAATAATGTTTTCATACACTTGCCAATTTAATGTGTTTGCATAAATATTTAATACATCAATCTTTTCAAGAAGAACATGTTCTGCATTTCAATGTGTCTTTTCTTTTTCATTAGATTGGCCTATTTCCAAAGTCCCCAGAGAAAATTGTATTATTTGGTGGACATTTCCAAAACAGTAATCGAACCTCCTTATTTTCTGAGTGCATAAGAAAATGTAATTTTTATTTGGACTCCACGCAGTCTCATTATTATACATATGTGTACATGATTTGTAAGAGTAAAATCTGCTTTAGTTGATTTGGCATAATATAAAATTATGGAAAACATAATTTGAATCAAATATTAAGAGTGAAGCAAGTGTGTTGAAAGTATTTTAAATTTCAAAGTAGAAATGTTTGTGGCTAATTCCTGACATCACAACTTTGTCCAGATTTGAGGTACTTGCATAAAATATGTAAACTTTTATCTTGAAATTTAGTTTAACTCTATTAAATTGTTCTCATTTTAAGGTTCTGTTCAGCTAAACACAATTCTTTATTAAACTGCTCTCCCTAAATCTCATTCAAATTTAATTACTTTTCCAATATGTCTTCTCAAGTCATAAATATGCCTGGCTACTCCATACATACAATAACACCTAGAATCTGTTAGTTTATTTCTTTTTCTTTCTTTTTTTGGAGGGGGCGGTGGGGACAGAGTCTTGTTTTGTCTCCCACACTGGCACACGGTGATGTGATCTTAGCTTACTGCAGTCTCAAACTCCTGGGCTCAAGCAATCCTCCCACCCCAGCTTTCTGAGTATCTGGGACTACAGGTGTGCACCAACAGACTCAGCTAATTTTTAAGATTTTTGTAAAGAAAAGTCTTGCTGTGTTTCTCAGACTGGTACCAAACTTGTGGCCTCAAGCGATCCTCCTGTCTGGGCTTTCCAAAGTTTCTTTCTTTACGCGTGCTCTTTGAAGTGATATTTTAAGTATATGTGCTTGCTGCATTAGAAAAACCATCTAATTTGCCTCTGATGTTACTATTCTTGTCTCATTTTTCTTCCATTCATCTTTTACTGGTGCATGTATTTTGAAATAATATTCAAAATTTTTATAAAACAAAACTGCTGACCAGGAATCAACTGCAGACGATCTGCCTAGGACTTACCAAGCTTTTGAGACAATACTTTCAACTTTCAACTTTCCTGCAAGTCCTCAAGGTCTAGCAAGACATAGTCGACCTTCCCAGGACTCTGCACAAGCAGGTTAGCATGACTTTTCACCAGCAGGGAAATCACAAGTACACAATGGCTAATTCCCTCTAAGAGTGGCAGAGAATACGTGCTATCTCTTTAGACAGACAAATGATTGGGCGTTGAAGACTTGATAAACACTCAGGCTGTCATTTTCTTCAGAATCCCCTAGCAAAAGTTTTAAGTTAGTAGTTGTAAAATTTGAAGACATGAGCACTATAGGTGTAGAACATAAGGTCCTCTGGGGAGGAAGATTTTTGTCTAGTTTACTGTTCCTTTGTGGTTAGATAAAGTGTCCTGCTGCATGCTAAGTGTTCGATAGTTAATTGTAAAATAAATGAATCAGAGGAGGACAATAATTTTAAAAGGAAAAAAAAAGTGACCAGTTTGCTAATGTTCCATTTACATGATCGAATAATGAAATGAATTGTTCAACGGGTGAAGCACATCAGGATTGGACAGGCCTAACCCCAGAGCACATTTGGCAAAATTATGGGGACTCGCTCTTCTCTGAGAATATGCTACTAAACGTCAATCTCCTATTAACTTATACTCTGACAGCCTTGGTTTTCTATCACAGTAGTCAACGAACATTTCAATGTGAAATTAGAAGAAAACATAAAATATGGAGTTTTCTCAAAAAAATTAGTAGAATTGCCACTACCATATGATCTAGCAATTCCACTTCTGAATATCCATCCAAAAGAATTGAAATCATGATCTTAAAGAGACATCTGCAGCCCCATCAATATTCATAACAGCCAAGATGTAGAAACCACCCAAATGTCTATAAACAGATGAATGGATAATTGTATTCTCAACTTTTGTTTTAGATTCAGGGATACATGTGCAGGCTTGTTATGTAGGTATATTGTGTGATGCTGAGGGTTGGGGTACAAATGATCCATCACTCAGGTAGTGAGCATAGTACTCAACCCCTCCCTCCCTCCCAATTCTAGAAGCCCCCAGTGTCTATTGTTGCCATATTTATATATGTAAGTACTCAATGTTTAGCTCCCACTTATAAGTGAAAAGATCCAGTATTTGTTTTTCTACTCCTGTGTTAATTTGCTTAGGATAATGACCTCCAGCTACATCTATGTTGCTGCGAAGGACATAATTTTGTTCTTTTTTATGGCTACTTAGTAATTCATGGTGTATATGTACCACCTTTTCTTCATTCAGTCCACCAACAATGGGCACCTAGGTTGATTCCGTGTCTTTACTATTGTGAAAGATGCGTGATGAACATATGAGTGCACATGTCATTTTAGTAGAATAATTTATTTTCTTTTGGATATATATCCAGTAACGGGATTGCTGGGTCAGAGAGTAATTCTGTTGTAAGTTCTTTGAGAAGTCTCCAAATTGCCTTCTACAGTGGTAGAACTAATTTACATTCCCACCAACAGTGTATAAGCATTCCCTTTTCTCCTCAGCCTGGCCAGCACCTGTTTTTTTTTTTTTTTTTTTTTTTTTTTTTTTGACTTTTTGATACTAGTCATTCTGACTGGTGTGAGATGTTATCTCACTGTGATTTTGAAATACATTTCTCTGATGATTACTGATGTTGGGCTGTTTTATATGTTTATTGACTACTTGCCAGTCTTCTTTTGAGAAGTGTTTGTTCATGTCTATTGCCCAATTTTTAATGGGATTATTTGTTTTTTGCTTGTTCAATTGCTTAAGTTCTTTACGGACTCTGGATATTGGTCCTTTGTTGGATGTATAGTTTGTGAATATTTTCTCTCAGTCTGTAGGGTATATTTTTACTCTGTTAATAGTTTCTTTGGCTATGTTGAAGCTCTTGAGTTTAATTAGGTTTTATTTGTCAGTTTTAATTTTTATTACAATTGCTTTTGAGGACTTAGTCATAAATTATTTCCCAAGACCGATGCCCAGAATGATGTTTACTAGGTGTTCTTCTAGGATTCTTGTAGTTTCAGGTCTTACATTTACATCTTTAATCCTTCTTAAGTTAATGTTTGTATATGGTGAAAGGCAATGATCCAGTTTTGTTCTTTTGCATAAGGTATTTATTGCAACTACTGAATTCGGTTGCAGGATGAAAGCAGCCCTAGACAATGCAAAAAAGAATGAGTGCAGCTGCATTTTAATAAAAAAAACAAGCAGCTGTCCGGAATGGGGCCATGGGTTACTATTTGCCAAATCCTATATCATAACACATAAAAATTCAATATATAACAGTATTTTCTATTATAATATCACATTTGAAACACATGGGGCCATCCCTAATTTACTACTTGTTCACATTCTCTCTCCCTTCTCCTTTTCCCTCCTCTCCCAATCTCTCTCTCCCACCCTCTGTTCCAATCTCATCTCTCTCTCTCTCCCCAACGCTCACTCTATTTCCAAGTGCTATGGGAACAACCTACCCCAGTGGGGAGAAGTATTTTGTAACCAACATTGTTTAAATTGCCAGCTTACCATCATAATAAAAAGCAGACTGACCTTTAGTTGGTTTTATTATACGTTGAAATTCTGTATCACTTTTCTTGCCCATATCGCCTGAATCCAAGGCAGAGACTGCTCCCACCATTGACCCACTGTTCTTTACCACTGTCCTTTTGTTTCTTAAACAGAAAATATAACTGCATATGTTGTATTATTTTTTTAAAATAATAAATATTTTAAAACTATTATGTAGAGGTTGTTGGACACATGCTAATTTATTTAATGAATCCTATTAATGAACATTTGTACTATTTCCAATGTCCTTCACTAAATATACATGAACACTCATTTTTGCACATTTGTGAAAGTGTTTAGTTTGTATAAATTCCTAGAACTGAATCAATGACACACTTAAAATTGTAATAAATATTGCCACATTGCTTTTCGAAAATTCTATCGATTTAAACTCTACCTGGGACTGAATGATAGTCTTTTCTCTATACTCTCTTCAACAAAAAATACAACGATGTTCTTAATTTTTGCCAAACCATTAACCCCACAATGGTAACATTTCATTCAAATAACACTTCTTTTCATAAATTATCAACCATTTCTATTTTTTTTCCTTTGAAAATTCTCTTCATTATATAATGGTACGTGATTTGGGTTCAGGTGCAGTGAATATCCACAAAGGCAGACTTCCAAACACATAACATTTACTATATTCAGATAGAGTCTTTGAAAATTGCACACCTTGTTAAGTTGGATGAGTCTTGTGTGAGATTATTTAGTTTCTTTAGTGGAATACGTTCAGATATTTCTGTCCACACAAAAATCTCTCACATGATCATCAGTAATTTATTTGTGCTTTCATCAATAAGAAATAATTATAAATATTTATGTTTGATGTGTAGTGCCAATCATTTCATTTTGAGTATGATATTTTCTGAAGACATACCTAGTCCCCAGGAAACTATATTTCTCTTATCTAGGAGTAAAAATGGGGTAGATTCATCCACAATAACCCATAGTATTAAATAATAAAATTAACAACTTCTAATCTAACTTCATATTTACATCATTTAGCCTACATATTTCACTTCTCTGTTTTCCTCACATACCTTTATTCCATCCATCAAAATGGATTTTGAATTCATCATAGAATATTGCATATTATTACTGATTTCTATGAAAAACTTGAAATATATGAGATATTTTTTCACAAAAAAATGTGTTTTGTTTGAGATGACAATGTTAGGCAATATAATTACGTTGAGACCACTTTGGATATTAACTTTTATAGGGAAAATATTTAAGATGTTTAAGTTTTAAAGTATTATCTAAACAAGATATGCACACCCAGCCTTCCTATTTTTTGACAGGGGTACAGACAGCCCTTACCCTCCTTTCTTTCCATGGACTCTCCCCCTTAGTCTCTAACCATGACTGAGCCCTCTCTCCTCAAAGTGCAAAACTTTATTTCTCTCTGTATTTCCTTCCAATTCCAGATTAAGAAATCAGAGTCTAATAGTAATTATTCTCCTAATTACTATACCTAAAAGGACAATATTTAACTCTAGAATGTGTT
Source organism: Chlorocebus sabaeus (assembly GCF_047675955.1). Taxonomy (NCBI): domain Eukaryota; kingdom Metazoa; phylum Chordata; class Mammalia; order Primates; family Cercopithecidae; genus Chlorocebus; species Chlorocebus sabaeus. The sequence continues at coordinate 64,169,484 of NC_132924.1, forward strand.
TCTCTGGCTGTATTATACCACAGGGCAAAATTTCTATACACAAATACTATACTCTGTATTCTCCCATGTTGGAATGAATGAACTGTTAATTCTCCTATCTAAACTCAGGTGTTCCTGAGTTTACTGGATATCATGCACTATTCACTGGATATCATCCACTTACTGTCTACTCAGAGACATAACTCCTGCATTTTTCCCCTTTCTTTCTCTCTTCCTTCATTATCTGCAACACTGATATTCCTTAGGACTCTTTTCCTGTACTGGTCTCCTCTTTATCTATGTTCACTCCCTAAGAGATCTCATGTAAACTCATAACTACAAATACGGTCAATCTCCTGAAAAATTGCTAACTTTCATCTCCAAGCCAAACCTGACTTCTGAACTCTAAATTGATACATTCAAATTGTTTTCTTAACATCTGAAGCCAGGCAACTTAGTTGCCTCTTTAACATGTTTAAAACTGACTCTTGATCTCTTCCATATCTTTCCCTCTCATAGTCCTATATATCAGTAAATGGCAATTCCATTTTTTTCCTAATTTCTGAGATCAAAACATTTATAGGCATAACTTAATTCTTGCTTTTCCTCATAACTATATACAACTAACTATAAACACTCTCAACTTTTTCTTCAAATATCCAGAATCTAATAGTTCAAGATAATCTAATTCTAACTACCCCTATATCTATTACTCTAGTCTAAGCTACGGTCATGATCCACTTCAACTATCTGGGCTGCTTCTCTTACCTTTGTTTCAATGTAGTATGATACAGTAATGATAGTTTTCTTTTTCAACCAAAATACAGATTATGTCATGTTTGCTTTAAAACCATCAATGGCTTTCTAGCTTCCTCTGAGTGAAAACCAAAGTCCAAGACCCTACATGATCTAGACAAATAAGATCTCTCTCCGATCCTATCTCTTACCACTCCCTCCTTGTTCACTTCCAGCCACACTGACAATTTGCTGTTGCTCAGGACACATCTAGCCATCTCTCCTCTCAGGAGTCTGTATTCCCTTTGCCTCTCCTTTCTGTATAGATAATTTTCCTGGCACCTCCGCTTTCTTCAATTTTTCTGTCATGCAGCCACGATATAAAATAGAATATCAGCATTAATATTAATTCTATTAATAAAAATGTTAATATGAATGCAATAGAATATTAATAAAGAGTAGGACATCCATAATACCAAATGCATGTATGGGTAGCTAGATAAATATAGCTTCAATGTATAACTGAAATCTAGTAGATTACAAAACAGAATTAATATCTTCCAAGTAACTGTGAAAGATAAATACTAATAGCTAACATTTAATAACTGTTATTCTTTTGGACTGTATTGTGTGTATCTTGTGCACATTAATTCATTTAACCATCAAAACAGCCCTAGGGAGCAGGTAATACTATTCTCATTTTACAGATGCGTCACTGAGGCAAGAGAGGTTAAACAACTTGCCCCATTTCACATAAGTAGTAAGAGCTATGATTCAAATCTAAATAATGACTCTAAAAGTATGCCCTTGATCATCATACTCTTGGCCACTGTTCAAACTATCTTTATAATATAAAGGTTTTTAATAAAGTAAAATTTCTTTAGAAACAAATTAAGAGGCCCAAATACCTTGTAAAGCAAGATTACAAAAGTAAAGACAACTGTGGTAGGCATAATTCTAAGATGTCCCTATTATTCTCGCCTTTCACTGTGCAGCTCTGTATAAATCCCTCCATTGAGGGTGGGCAGGCTTTGTGAATGTGATGGAATAGTCTCTCCCATGAGTAGGGTATGAAAACTGGCACATCTGACCTTAATAAGGGCAGATTATCCTCAGTGGGCTTAACCTAGGTAGGTGAGCTCTGTTCGTAAAGAAGAGTTTCAAATTTGAGAACGGGTATTTGATATGCAGGAAGTTCCCCATTGCTGTCTTTGAAGAGGAAGAGGGCCATGTGGCAAGGGACCTAGAGGGCCCTTGAAGAGATGAGAGTGACACCTTGGCAGATACCCATTAAGGAACTGAACTCTGCCGACAACGCAAATGAATTTGGAGGAGCACCCTGATCTTCAAATGAAAACACAGCCAGCTCGACAGTGAACAGAGAATTCAGTCACTCCATTCCTGACCTTATAACTGCATAATACTGAGATCATAAATTGGTATTATTTTAAGCCATTATGTGTGCAGTAATTTGTTACTCAGTGATTGAAAACTAGTACAACAGGAATCTGTTATATCAATGTATATGATTCATTTAAATTTATTTAAAAATTGATTTTCTGATTTGGTTTAAAGATTAAAGGAATAGGAGGAGGAGGTGGAGCAAGATGTCTAGATTGAAGATTCCACCAATCATTCTCCCCACAGGAACAACGAATTGAAGAACTACCTACAGAAAAAAATCACCTTTATGAGAATCAAAAATCAGGTGATTAATCACAGTAGCTGGTTTTAACTTTGTTATCACCAAAAGAAGCACTGAGGAAGACAGGAAAGACAGTCTTGAATTGCTGATGCTACCCCCTCTCCATTCCCTGGCAGCAGCCTTGTGGTGTAGAGAGAGAATCTGTGCACTTAGGGGAGGAAGTGTAGTGATTACGGGATTTTGCCTTGGAACTTAGTGCTGCCCTATCAGGGTGGAAAGCAACACCAGACAGAACTCAGTTGGTGCCCACAGAGGGAGCATTTAGAACAGCCTAGCCTGAGAGGAATCACCCCTCTCATCAATAGGAACCTCACTTCTAGCAAGCCTTGCCACCACAGGGAAAGTGCTCTTGAGTCCCAAATAAACTTGAGAGGCAGTCTAGGCCACAAAGACTGCAATTCCTGGGAAAGTCCTGGTACTGTGCTGGACTTGGAGCCCGTGGACTTGGGGGACCCTGTGAAACACCAACTGGGGTGGCCAAAGAAGTGCTTGCATCACCCTTCCCCTAACCCCAGGGAAGTAGCTCACAGCTCTGAGAGAGACTCCTTTCCTCTGCTTGAGGAAAGGAGAGGGGACAGGAAAGGGGACTTTGTCTTGCAACTTGGATACGAGCTCAGCCACAGTAGAAGACGGTGCCAGGCAGAATTTTGAGGCTCCCATTCCAGGCCCTTGTTCCTGGACAACATTTCTAGAAACACCCTGGATCAGAAGGGAACCCTCTGCCTTGAAGAAAGGATCCAGTCTTGGCAGGATTAATCACCTGATGACTGAAGAGCCCTTCGACTCTAAGTAATCAGCAGTTGTAGTCAGGCAATACTCACCACGGGCCTTGAGTGAGACTTGGAGATGTGCTAGCTTCAGATATGACTCAGTACAATCCTAGCTGCAGTGAATATGTGGAGAGACTCCTTCTGCTTGAGAAAAAACAGAGGGAAGAGTAAAGGACACTTTGCACCCAGTGCAGCCACAGTGGTATAAGGCATCAAACAGGTTCTTTGGGTCCCCATTTCCAGGTCTTGGCTCTTACATTGCATTTTTGGACCTGCCCTGGGTCAGAAGGGAGCCCACTTCCCTGAAGGGAGAGTCCCAGGCAGAGAAGACTTCACTAAAAGCTGACCGAAGAGTGAACATCAGTGATAGCTGGGCAGTTCTTGTCACAGGCCTTGGGTGATGGCGGCCATGGGGAGAGATTCCTATGTTTGTGGAAACGGGAGGGAAGAGTCAGAAGAACTTTATCTTGAGGTTTTTATGCCAGCTGAGCCACAGTAGATTAGAGCAGCAGGTAGATCCCTAAGGTTTCCAACCTCAGGCACTAGCTCCAAGATGGCATCTCTAGACCTGTGCAGGGCTGGTGGAACTCTCTGCCCTGAAAGGAAGGACATAAACCTGGCTGGGCTTCACCACCTGTTGATTGTAGAGACCCAGTACCTTGAGTGAACATAAGTGGTCACCAGGCAGTGATTACTGCAGGCCTTGGATAAGACCCAGTGCTGTATTGGCTTCAGGCCTGACCCAGCACACTCCCAGTGGTGGTGGCCACAGGTGTGCTTGTGTCACCCTCCCATAGCTCCAGGCAGCTCAGCACAGAGAGAGACTCCATTTGTTTGTGAGAAAGTAAGAAAATAAAGCAATACTCTCTGCCTGGTAATCCAGAGAATTCTTACACATCTTATCCAAAACAACCAAGGTGGTACCTCTATGAGTCTATAAGAACCACTGCGTTACTGGGCTTAGGGTGCTCCCTCATGCAAATATGGATGCAATGACAAAAAACTTAGGTCACAACACCCAGGTTTCTTGAAATACCTGGAAAGTCTTGACATGAAGGATGGTTACAAACAAACCCAGACTGCAAAGGCTACAGTAAATACTTAACTCTTCGATGCCACCCAGACACTAATGAATATCCAAAAGAAAAATATGGCCTTACCAAGGGAACTAAATAAGGCACCAGGAACCACCTGGAGAAACAGAGATTTGTGACTTTTCAGACAGAGAATTCAAAATAGCTGTTTTAAGGAAACTCAAAGAAGTTCAAGATAACACACAGAAGGCATTCAGATTGGTATTAGATAAATTGAACAAAAAGATTGAAATAATTTAGAAGAATCAAGCAGAAATTCTGAAGTTGAAAAGTGCAATTGACATATTGAGGAATGCATCAGAATCTCTTAACAGCAGAATTAAAAAAGCAGAATAAAGAATCAGTGACCTTGAAGACAGGTTATTTGAAAATATACATTCAGAAGACACAAAAGAAAAAAAGGATAAAAAGAGTGAAGCATAAATACGAGATTTATTAGTCTTAAAGAGCAGACAGAGAGAGAGAAAGAGAAATTTTATTCAAAGGGACAACAAGAAAACTTCCCAAATCCAGAGAAAGATATAACATTCAAGTACAAGAAGGTTATAGAACAACAAGCAGATTTAAACTAAAGAAGACTATGTCAAGACATTTAATAATCAAACTCCCAAGGATAAATAAAGGATCCTAAAAGCAGTAAGAAAAAAGAAACAAATAACATACAATGGTGCTCTAATATGGCTGGCAGCAGGCTTTTCAGTAGAAACCTTACAGACTAGAAGAGAAAGAGGCGTGGCATATTTAAAGCACTGAAGAATAAAAATTGTTATCCTAGAATAGCATGTCCAGCAAAAATATCCTTGAAATGTGAAAGAAAAATAAGGTATTTTCCAAACAAAAGCGAGGGCCATTATCAACACCATACCTGTCCTACAAGAAATGCAAAAGGGAGTTCTTCAATCTGAAATAAAAAGATGTTAATGAACAATAAGGAACCATCTGAACATATAAAACTCACTAGTAATAGTAAGTACACAGAAAAACAGAATATTATAACACAGTAATTGTAGTGTGTAAACTATATCTTGAGTAAAAATACTGAAATATGAACCTATCAAAAAACTACAGCAATTCTTCAACACATAGTATAATAAAATATAAATGTAAACAATAAACAAGTTTTTTAAAAAGCAGCGGGACCAAGTTAAAGTGTAAAGTTTTTATTAGTTGTATCATTGCTTGTTTTTTAGTTTGTTTATTTGTTCATGCAATCATTTGTTGTCATCAGTATAAAATAATGGCTTATATTATTTGCAAACCTCATGGTAACTTCAAATAAAAAATCAGACAACAGATGTAAAAACAAAAGTAAAAGGCAAAAAATTAAAACATACAACCAGAGAAGATCACCTTTACTAAAAGAAAGACAGGAAGGAATCAGAGAAGGAAAAGCAGACCACAGAGCAACCAAAAAACAAATAACAAAATGGCAAGAATAAGTCCTTACTTATCAATAACAATACTGAATGTAAATGGACTAAACTCTCCAATCAAAAGTCATAGAATGAATGAAGGGATACAAACACAAGACCCAACAATTTGTTGCCTAAAAGAAATACACTTTACCTATAAAGACATATGAAGACTGAAAATAATGGAATGGAAAAAGATATTTCATGCCAAAGGAAACCAAAAAAAAGAGCAGTAGTAGCTATACTTACATCAGACAAAATAGATTTAAAACACTGTAAGAAGAGACAAGGAAAGACATTATATAATGATAAAGGAATCAATTCAGCAAGAGAATATAGCATTTGTAAATATACATATGCACCCAACACTAGAACACCCAGATATATAAAGCAAATATTGTTAGAGCTAAACAGGGACATAGATCCCAATACGATAATAGCTGGAAACTTCAACACCAGATTTTCAGCATTAGACAGACCATTCAGACAGAGAATAAACAAGGAAACAGCAGACTTAGTCTGCACTATAGACCAAATGGACCTAATAGATACTTACAGAACATTTCATCAAGGCCTGCAGAGCACACATGCTTTCCTCAGTACATGGATCATTCTCAAGGATAGACCATATGTTAGGCCACAAAGTAAGTCTCAAAAATTCAAAAAAGAAAATGAAATTACATCCAATATCTTCTCTGACTGCAATGGAATAAAACCTGAAAACAATAACAAAAGGATTTTGGAAATTATAAAAACAAATGGAAGTTAAACAATATGCTCCTGAGTGACCAGTGGGTCAATGAAGAAATTAAGAAGGAAATTGAAAATTTTCTTAAAACCAACGATATTGGAAACACAACATACCAAAACCTATGAGATACAGCAAAAGCAGTAGTAAGAGGAAAGTTTATAGCTACAAATGCCTGCATGAGAAAAGAAAAATAACTTCGAATAAACAACCTAACCATGCACCTTAAAGAACTACAAAAGCAAAAGCAATCCAAACCAAAAATTAGTAGAATAAATAATAAAAACCAAAAAAAAAATGAATTTGAAATGAAGAAAACAATACAAAAGATTGATGAAACAAAATTGTTTTGAAAAAATAAAACTGACAAACTTTTCAGCAGACTAAAAAAAAGAAGATTAAAATAAATACAATCAGAGACGAAAAAGGAGATATTATAACACAACTGATACTGCAGAAACTCAAAGTATCATTAGAGGCTTCTATGAGCAACTATATTGCAATCAATTTGAAAACCTAGAAGAAATGGATAATTTTCTAGACATAAACAATGTAGAAAGATTGAACCACAAAGAAATCCAAAACCTGAACGAACCAATAACAGGATCAAACCTATACTAAAAAATCCCACAGGAAAGAAAAGCCCAGGACTCGATGGCTTCACTGACAAATTTTACCAAGCATTTATAAAAGACAGGGGGAGGGAATACTTCAAAACTCACTTAATGAGTCCAGTATTACCCTGATATCAAAACCAAAGGAAGAACATTGAACGAAAAACTACTTCTAGATGAATATTGGCACAAAAATCCTCAACAAAATATTTCCAAACCAAATTAAAAAATGCATTAAAAAGATCATTCACCATGACCAAGTGGGATTTATACTAGGATGCAAAGATGGCTTAACATATGTAAATCAATCAATGTGATATATCATATCAACAGAATGAAGGACAAAAACCATATGATCATTTCAATTGATGCTGAAAAATCATTGGATAAAATCCAATATCCTTCTAGGATAAAAACCTTAAAAAATTGGCTATAGAAGAAACATACCCTAACACAATAAAATCCATATACAACAGACCCATGGCTAGTATCATTCTGAATAGGGAAAAACTGAAAGACTCTCCTCTAAGATCTGGAATATGACAATAATGCCCACTTTCACCACTGTTATTCAACATAGTTCTCGAAGTCCTAGCTAGAGCAACCAGACAAGAGAAAGAAATAGAGTATCCAAATTGAAAAGGAAGACATAAAATTATCCTTGTTTGCAGACGATATAGTCTTATATTTGGAAAAACCTAAACTCTTCACCAAAAAACTATGAGAACTAATAAACTAATTCAGTAAAATTGCAGGATACACAATCAACGTACACAAATCATCAGCATGTCTGTAGCCAACAACAATCTGAAAAAGAAATCAAGAAATTAATCCCATTTACAATTGCTACAAATAAAATAAAATAGCTGGAAATTAACTAAAGAAGTGAAAAATATCTACAATGAAAACTATAAAACATTGATAAAAGAAATTGAACAGGACACCATGTACATGGATTAAAATAATCAATATTGTCAAAATGCCCATACTATCCAAAGCAATCTACGAATTCAATGCAATCCCTACTAAAATATCAATTACCTTGTTCACAGAATACAAAAAATATTCCTAAAATTTATGTGGACCCACAAAAGACTCAGAATAGTCAAAGCTACCTTGAGTAAAAGCAAAGCAAAACAAAAAACAAAACTGGAGGAATCACAATACCTGACCTCAAATTATTCTATATAGCTATAGTAACCAAAACAGCATGGTATTAACACGAAAACAGCGTGGTATTATCCAACAGAATGGTTAATGTTCACGATAGATGTATGGATTTGTTTTGGGGTTCTCTTTTCTGTTCCAATTATCTTTTATTTTATTTTTGAATTTGCTTTGCAAATACTTTGTTGAGGATTTTTATGCCAACATTCATCTAGCAGTTTTCTGTTCCAGTGGAACAAGAAAGAGAACCCAGAAACAAATCCATCATCTACAGTTAACTCATTTTTGACAAAGGTGCCAAGAACATACACTGGGGAAATTACAGTCTCTTCAATAAATGGTGCTGGGAAAACTGGATATCCATATGCAGAAGAATGAAACCAGACCCCTGTCTCTCAACATACACACAAATCAAATCAAAATGGATTAAAGACCTAAATATAAGACCTCAAGCTATGAAACTACTAAAACAAAACATTAAGGAACCTCTCCATTATATGGGACTGGGCAAAGATTTGTTGAGTAATACCCCATGGGTACAGGCAACCAAAGCAAAAATTGACAAATAGGATCACATCAATTTGAAAAGCTTCTGCACTGCAAAGGAAACAGTCAGCAAAGTGATGTGACAACCCACAGAGTGGGAGAAAATATTTGCAAACTCTCCATCTGACAACAGATTAATAACCAGAATATAAGAGCTCAAACAACCTTACAGGAAAACGATCTAAATATCTGATTAAAAAGGCACAAAATATTTGAATAGATATTTCTTTAAAAATGATATAAAAATGCCAAACAGCCATAGGAAAATGTGCTCTGCATCACTGATCACTAGAAAATGCAAATTAAAACTACAATAAGATACCATCTCACGCCAATTAAAATGCCTTATATCAAAAAGCAAGCAGTAAAAATCGCTGGAGAGCATGTGGAGAAAAGTGAACCCTTGTACACTGTTGGTTCAAACGTTGGAATGTAAATTAGTACAACCACTATGGAGAACAGTTTGGAGGATGCTCAAAAAAATTAAAATAGAGCTACCACATAATCCAGACATCTCACTGCTAGGTATATCCCCAAAGAAAGGACATCAGTATATTGAAGAGATAGCTCCACTCTCATGTTTACTGCAACATTATTCATAATAGTGAAGATTTCAAAGTAACCTAAGTGTCCATCAACAGATGAATGAATAAAGAAAACGTGGTACATATATACAATGAAGTCATCAAAAAGAATGAGTTTCTATCATTTACAAAAACATGGATGGGATTGGAGGTCATTATATTAAGTGTAATAAGCCAGGCACAGAAGGACAAACATAGAATGTTATCACTTATTTGTGGAAGCTAAAAATTAAAACAATTTAATTCATGGTAACAGAGAACAGAATGATAGTTACCTAAGGCTGGGAAGGGTAATGGTGGAGAGGGAAATGGGGATGGTCAATAGGCACAAAAATACAGCTAGATAGAATGAATAATATTTGGCATTTGATAACACAACAGAGTCACTACAGTCAACAATAATTTATTGTACATTTTCAAATAACTAAAAGAATATGATTGGATTGTTTGTAACACAAAGAAAGATTAAATGCCTGAGGCAATGGATACCCCATATACCCTGATATGATTGTTACGCATTGAATGCCTGTATCAAAATATCTCATGTATTCCATAAATATGTACACTCACAAATATATATATCTCTACTATATACCAACAAAAATTAAAAATTTAAAAAAATTAAAAATATATTCTGCCTAGAAGAGATATATGTAAAACAAAATTCTGCATGAATGTTAAAAATATAATAATATATAAGTTTGCCAAATAAAAACCAGCATAAATGGTAGAAGTATCAACATTAACTGAGTGGACAGAAAAATTGCAGAGGCAACAAGGCAACAAGGATTGTTTCTATTGACCAAAAGGTTATAACCAAAAGTTATTTCTATTGACCATATAACTATGTGATGGTTAATTTCATGGGTCAACTTGACTGGGGTAAGAAATTCCCATAAAGCTCTGGGTGAACATTATTTCTGGGTGTGTCTGTGAGGGTGTTCCCATAGGGGATTAGTATTTGAACTAGTAGGATGAGTAAAGAAGATCACACTAGCCCATGTGAGCAGGCATCATTCAATTTATTAAGGGCCTGTATATAACAAAAAGGCAGAAAGACTGCAAATTTGATCACTCTGCCTGATCTAAGACATCTCTTTTCTCTTGCACTTGGACTTCAGTTCTCCTGGTTCTCAGAGTTTTGGACTCAGACCAGCTCTAACACCATCACCAGCCTCAACCGCATTCCCCTCAGACCAAATTACTCCCTCTGCTTTCTCTGCTTTCCTGGTTCTCCAGCCTGCAGACAGCAGATTGTGGGACTTCTATAACAATATGACACAACCCTGGTAATAAATCTGCTCTTATATATCTCTCTGTATATCCCATTGGTGCTGTTTTTCTGGAGAACCTCAGCTAACACAAATTTTAACAGCCATTCATTGCTATGACATAAATAATATGTGTATATACTTTCTAAAAAATAAATGATGAAGAGCATCAAATCATTGTGATATTTAGATTCAATTGTACGTTTTTAAGTGAGTGATCTGGAGATAAATTTTTAAATGCCAATATTTGCAATCTATCAAAAGCACATTATCTTTAATAACTTATTTGTGATGAAAAAAATTTGGGTTTCAACTTAAACATGCATGGGGGAGCATAATTTTCATAATTCATTCAGTGTATACATATGATCAAAGAAGTATGAAGAAGTTACCATAAACCAGAGGGCTTTGCATTTTGGCATTGCTGGCATCTAATAATTTGTCTACTGTTTCTTAACCATCAGCTTATATCATCAGCTATAAAATGGAACAAACACCCCCTTCAACATTGTTGGGAATAAATAAAATAATATCTATAACTTACTGGCCCAGTACTTGGTGCCAGCATCTTCATATTTTCTACTACAGCCAGCATAGTACCTAACCTCTGGTACTAGTCAGTAAATTTGTTGATTTGATTTCAAATAATCTGATTTACCCATGATAATGCCTGTTGAAAAAAAAATGTCTTAGGTTGACAAAGACAGTTCTGCTCTCTGACCAATATCTGAAGACATGAATGTTATTAAAATAGACTCATTTTCTTTTTTAAACTAGTTTATATCCCACCTAGATTAATTCATTAATTACACAGAAAATCTCTGAACTTCACATATATTATCCATGTCATAAAACATGCTTGTCATCAAAAATAATAAGTCATTTTATAAGAAAGAACATGGGGTGTTTTCTTCAGGAATATTAGGCTGACCTTATAAAATGGCACATGAATACACTTATTTCTTGGAATTAGCATATTCTATTATGGTTAGTGAATATTTCAATCCAGAATTTTTTTGAGCCTAATGCGGAAGTCAAAAATGATTATGTCTTTGTGTTTGGCAGTGAGGTTAGCCTTTGCCTGAGACTGATGATTGTCATGTGTCAGTAATCTTTAAATAAATACGAGTAAAGAAAGAGATTGCAAATTTATCAGAAATATGAACAAACTTTAGGTTACAGAGTATCAGCAGGTCCTTAAAACTGATGAACCGTCAGTGAGAGGCGAACCATGCTTCTCTGAATTTTATCTCTCAAATTAGAAATGAGAATAAAGAAACAAATAATCCACAGAAGTGAATAGGGGGCAAATCTATGGTCCAAAGGATTAAGATGTAAACAATGGCATACCTATCTAATAACGGTTTTGATCATAACTATCAACTATAATTTATTAGCCTCTGTAAATTAGGGTGCTCTGTAAATTAATCCATCTAAAATAACCTCCAGGAAATGCTTCATAGATAAGTTTTCTGATTCATCATGACAGCTGAATGTCCTGTGCCTATTCTTGACTTTCATAGAGAGAATTTTTAAATCTTTCTGGTTGGATGGTCTCTTGGCAAATAGGAAGAAGGAATTCAATATGTACAATTTTGGCTTAAACAGACAAAAGAAAAACTGCTCCTAAATCTGCCTTATGCAAATAAACCTTTTTAAAAACTACTTCACCATCCTTTTAAAGTTTTCTTTTAAATGTAGACAAGGAAAATTGGGCTAGAACTGTGAGGTTAAATATTTGAAAGTATATATATATATATATATATATATATATATATTCTATATATTTATAATAAACCTATCTAATTGTGACTCAGTCTTAGGAAAATTAAAACATGGTTATATATTTTTATTTAATCATCTTTATTCACATATCTTTAATACTCCTTATCTTTAGAATCTTTTTTAGAAATGATTTTGCAAAAGCAATCATTAAAGACAAAGCACTGGCAATGGCGAGAGTCAAGTGAGTCATTCAGTACTAGTAAAATGTTTTATTCCCAAAGATTCTACAACATTCATTTTTCATGAAAAGATATAAAATATATGTTAGCATATAAATTCAGCCTTCTTTTATGCACACTGTGTGTTCTAATTATAACAATCTAATTGATAAACAATACATGCTGTGGTTCTGACAGTGGGATTGTGATGAAACACAGAGTACAAATTTTAATTACATACAGTTCTAATACAGTGAGCACTGCAGCATTTCTGTCATCTTTGAAATGGTAACAGAAAGAAAAAAAATTTTTTGAAATATGAGCATGAAGGTAATGAGATCAATAAATGTCAGCTAGAAAAAGTAATCACAACTCCTGAGACTCACTGACCTTTCTACAAATTCCAGAAGTAATAGAGTAGCTGGGGATGAGGAATTCTTTAACAATGAGAATCTGGTACAATTATGAGAAGAAAGGGAAGCCGAGATTGCTCTATGACATCAAAAACACTGCCTATACAGGTAATTCTGACACAATAATTCATTCCCTTGATTCTTCTTCTATGATCACCACCAACATAGATCACAAACCTTTGGTCTTCACAGAAACAAAATTCCCATTGGAGCTTTTGAATACTGAAAAAGCTGCTTTATAAACTTTAAGTTTGCTTCATAATGTTTAGCATCCTAATGGAGTGTGATAATACAGTTGGTTAATTTAAATGTCCAAAATGAAAAAATACTCTATTTTACTACTTGTGAAATCACTCTATCAGTATTTGAGTATAATTTACAAAAATTCAATTTTGGAAAGTGTCTAAAGGAATCTTTGGAAAGATTTAACTGTCATGAAATAGTTCGTATTTGAATATAAAATGAAATTATGATATTCTGAAACTCTAAGTTATGATATTAAAATATTTTTAAAGCCCACAACAGTTTAGACAATAATGCAAAATAAGGCTTCCAGTAAGGCTAAGATTCTACAGGGCCAAAAGAGACTAGAATGGGGTGCATTTTCAGTTTTTATGCCTTTTTCCCTATGGGCAAACTGAAGTTGGAACCATAAAATTTGCTAACATTTCGACGGAAAAATCCAGTTTTTCTATCCTAGAAAATCAGAGAAAAGTTCAAGTAAATTATAAATATTCACAAATAAGGGAGGAATCAGGGAAATGAAAAGTCCCAGATTTGAGCCCCAAATTCTCTTCAGAAACCCTTTCCATGTATTTGCCCCCTGAAACTACAAATGCACTAGGCAAACTCAGAGCAGTACAGGTTAAAGATGAAGAAACTGAACCAAGATCTAAGCTGCCAGTTAAGAGTCAGAGTTCACAATTTGACTCCAACCAATTAATAACATAGTAAAACAAACAATTAACATACTTCAGAGAAATACAGCAAAATTCAGTCTCTATAGCATTCAAAATGCCCTGACACAATTCTAAATTACTTGACACATGAAGAACCAGAAATGTCTAGCCCAAATCTAGAGAAAATACAATCAACTGACATATCAAAAGAAAAACCAAGTAGTAAAATTATCACAAATGGATTTTAAAAGAATTATCATAATTATTCTCAATAAAAATAGCAACACAATGAGAAATTGTTTCAAAAAGAAAATCTTGGAGACAAATTAAAATGTGATTTTTAAACCCCAAATGCAAATTTTAGAACTGAAAAGGACAATATCTGAGATTTCTTAAATTGAATTTACTTAAAAAGAGAATGGAGATGACAGAAAAATAAATGAACCTTAAAATGGATCAATACAAGTTACCTACTACCGAGACAGAACAAAAAAAGATACATGAAAGGTGAATAGTAACTCAGGGAACTTTTGGACAAAAGCAAAAGTGCTAATGTAAATAATTGCAGTTCCAGAAGAAGTAATTTTTTAAAGCACAAAAATATTTGAACAAATAGTGACTAAAACTTTCCCATATTTGGCAAAAATAAATGTGCATATTCAAGAAGCTCAGTGAACCCCAAGCAGAATAAATATGAAGAGAACAATTGCTAAACACATCATAGTCAAATTTCTGAGTGATAAAATCATGAAAGCAGTCAGAGAAAAATGAAAAGGGAACAACTTGAATGGTCAATAACTCTTCATCAGAAATGGCTAAGTCCAAAAAAATAGTGGAAAAGTATTATTTGAAGTACTGACACTAAAAAAAAATCAATAAAAAATTTTATACTCAGTGAAAATATTCTCTAACAGTAAAAGTAAAAATATTTTATTCTAAAAGTAAAACTAAGATAATTCATTGTCAACAGAAATTCACTACTGTAACAAATGGTGTGGAAAGCAGTTTGGAAATTTCTCAAAGAACTTAAAACAGAACTACCAATTGACCCAGCAATCCCATTACTGGGTATTTAAAAAGTAAATCATTCTACCCAAAGACAATAGATACTCATATGTTTATCGCAGCATCATTCACAATAGCAAAGACATGGAAGCAACCTAGGTGCCCATCAACAGGCCATTGGATTTTAAATATGTGGTACATAGAACACTAAGAAATACTATACACCCATAACAAGGAATAAAATCATGTCCTTTGCAGCAACATGGATGCAGCTGGAGGTTATTATCCTAGGTAAATTATTGGAGAAACAAACAAACAAATAAAAAACAAATATTGCATGTTCTCACTTATAAGTGGTAGCTAACCATTGGGTACACATGAATATAAAGATGAGAACAATAGACACCGAGGACTACGAGAGGAGGGGAAGGGCCAGAAAACTACCTATTGGGTATTATGCTCACTACCTGGGTGAACGGATCATTCATTTCCCAAATCTCAGAATCACATACTAAACCCACGTAACAAACCTGTACGTGTACCACCTGAATCTAAAATAAAAGTTGAAATTATTTTTTAAAGTCTTGAATTAGATTACAAAGTAAATGCAGATGTATGTTGTTTATAGAAAAACTATACACTTAAAACCAATGGCCCAGAAACAATAAAAATAAGAAATATGAATGGGGAAAAATAAAAATAAATGATAAAGGGGGTTCCACAGGCTGAAGATATACCATATAAAAACCTAGATCTTTAGGAAGAAATCAATAGCCTTAAAAATGTTTTTATAAAAGTGGGGAGCCAAATATAAAAAGCTACATTTCCTTTTAATTTCTTTAAAATCCATAGGACCTTTTAAAGAAAATATTGTAGCATCATCCCGTGGGGTTGTAAAATGTATGTAAATGTAATAAATATGACAGCCTAGCACAGAGAATTACAGGAAGAAGAATGAGATCTATATAGTTGCAATTTTATTGCCCATTACATTAAGTGACAAATACTTATGGTATTTTGTAGGTACTTATGGTAATTTGTAGAAAAAGCACAAAAAAAAAAAAAGAGTGCAAGAGATATAGCTAAAAAGTCAATAGTTACATTAAAATCATATGCAAAAATTACTAAAGTAATCCAAGAGATGGCAGGAAAAAAACAAAGGAACAGAAACAGATGGGACAAACAGAACCAAATAAAAAACTGGTACAGAAGCCCAAAGTCAATCCTTTCAGCGATAATTAATTGTTAATAAACTAAATATGCCAATATTAAGAAAGATATTATCAAAAATTGGTTTAAAAAAGAGCAAAACCCAAGTATATATTAGCTAGAAGAGACATATTTGAATATGAAAATACAACTAGGCTGAAGGTAAATAAATTGTAAAAGATAATACAAACAGTAAGGGTAAGAAAGCTTGTGTGGTTATACAGATATCAGAAAAAAAGTAGACTACAAGCTAGAGTATTACTAGCAATAAAGTGGCACATTTCATAACAATGGTCAGGTCAATTCATTTGATTATTATATCTGAAGATATAATAATCATAAATATGTATGTGCCTAGTAACAGAGCTTCAAAATACATGAAGTCAAAAGAATAGACAAAACTCAAGGGAGAAATATATAATTCCACAACCATAGTAATTTTACCACCCCTCTCTCAGCAACTGATATTATAATAAAACTAAATTCATAGTCTGAAAAACACTATCAACTACTTTAACATAATTTTTATGTATAGGTTACAACACCTAACTTACCCTGCAAAGTTTACATTCTTTATAAGTGCACATAAGAATATTCATTGAGATGAGCCCTATTCTTTGCCATTTTAAAAGGTCTCAAATTTTGCAAAATGATTGTATTAGTCTGTTCTCACACTGCTAATAAAGGCATACCCAAAACTAGGTAATTTGTAAAGGAAAGAGGTTTCACTGACTCACATTTTCACATTGCTGGGGAGGCCTCACATTCGTGGTGGAAGGCAAAAGAGGAGCAGAGTCACATCTTACATGGCAGCAGACAAGAGACCATGTGCAAGGAAACTTCCCTTTATAAAATCATCAGATCTGGTGAGACTTATTCACCATCACAAGAACAGCATGGGAAAGACCCACCCCCATGACTCAATTACCTCCCACTTGGTCCCTCCCATGACATTTGAGAATTATGGGAGCTACAATTCAAGATGAGATTTGGATGGGGACACAGCCAAACCATATCAATGATGAATCATTGAAGTGGCAGTCAGAACACATGAATGCAGCCATTTACCAGCTGAATGACCTTGGGAAGTTCCATTATCTCTCAGGGAAGTAGTTTATTAATCTTAACAGATAACATTACTATCTATCAGCCATGTTTGTTCTGAGGACTGGAAGATAATAAAGGTTGGAAGACCCAGAATAGTGTTTAGTACACAAATGGAATTTAAGAAATGTTTATTACATTTTTTGGGCCAGAATTTTTACTATTCTTACCACTGCCTAAACCCAGGTGAGAAATGAACACTTGATAAACAGTAAGTAGTATGATAAGCAGAAAATATTGGTCATCTTTAATATTATTATTTAGGAAGCAATATGGCCCTTTGCATCTATTCCTCAGCTAAAATTCCAACTCAAAATGGATTCTTTCCAAGAAAAGGTCTTCCTTGTCACGTCTGTGTATCAAAAGCCAACACAAAAGCATGCATTCAAGATCAAATGAAGGCTGCAGAGCCTGACAGACAGAAGTCAGTGCTGGGATTAATAGACAAACCAGGAAGCCAGCATTTTGCAGAGTATATTAGCAAGAAGCAAAATCACTGCAGAACTTACCTAAGCTACGGTATTAGACTCAACTTTGAGTACTTGTTGATGTAAAGATTGAAAATTTGGGGCAACTAATAATATAAATAATGACTATCCCAGCATCAAAATGTAGTACATAAAAAACGACATGGGATATACATAAGTGGAAATGAAGAGAACAGAATAATGCAAGATGTGCCATCTAAATACAAAATGCGTTTACTGCCCTGGGAGTACCATATTTGAAAGATAAGAAGATAACTAGGTAGTGATGTCAGAAATCATTCCATTATATTCATAGATTTTATATGTTTACATATGTATCAATGAATACTAAAAAAATTTATAGTTTTATTCCTAAATACATGCTTATTCCCAATTACTATTTTTATTCTGCTATTAAATCCCCAAGATAGAAAATCCAGCCTACTATAGATATAGCTGGATATTTGGCTCTGGCAAAAATCTAAATCCTTAAAATAGTAGATAGCTGTCTGATACTCAGAGTGGTCAGGAACAGAATAGAGCATCTTCACAACGTTTCTTTCTGGGGGTGCTACATATGTCAACTGCATTTTCTAAAAAGGATATTGCTAACACAAGGCTGTATGTTCCTATTCCAGAGTCATGTCTGATATTTCCTACTTGAGTTGAATTATGAAAATTTAGCATTAAGGACAAGACACTAAGGCTTACAAATAAACCAAAATTTCCTCATGTTTCCAGAAACTTAAAACTTTTATAAAGCAATATTTATTTTGCTATATAAAAGATAATTACCTGACATACATGCAACCTCTGAAAGACCTCAAGAAAGAAACACACGCATCAAACTGTCACACTTCGATTTCTTGATAGGTCAAATTTCATTCCCAATGTTTTGCAAAATGGTGAGCATATTACAACCTGCTATATAAGTATAAAATAATATTAGCTTCAGTAATAATTCAGGCTCTAACCTATGACTTTGCAGGAAATCAAGCCGTGACAACTTTTTCATGAATTAGAGTTACTCATTCATTTAGAAAATTATGATTCCACCATGAATAATTTTACTATACATATATATTATTATTTAATTCTTAATATACATATAGGCCACCATGATTGTACATATACACCATAGAATATTACACAGCCATAAAAGGATATCATATTCTTTGCAGCAAAATGGATGAAGCTGGAGGCTATTGTCCTAAGTGAATTAATTCAGAAACAGAAACTCAAATATCTCATGTTCTCACTTATAAGTATGAGCTAAACATTGAGCACTCATGGACATAACATAGGAACAATAGACACTGCAGACTATGGCGGGGGGGCTTTGTTGGGGGGATGGCATTGAAAAGCTCCCTATTGGGTACTATGCTTACTACCTGGGTGGCAGAATCCATATAGCAAACTTCAGCATCACACAATATACCCATGTAACAAACCTACACAGGTATCCCACTATATCTAAAATAAAATATGGAATTAAAAAAATACAAAAAAGTCTTAGAAATATTAATGGAAGGCAAAAGGACCATAATGTGTTGCTACTTACCTGCCGACTGGTACATCAAAGAGGATGGTCCTAAATGTGGTAAATGTGAGAAAACTTGTATTTCTGCTTGAGGTTAAAAGTCCACAAAAGAATCACTTGATCTGATTGACATAGCTGCTAAAAGTGTCCTATATGTGGCACCTATAGACCACACTGACAAGGGGAAAGCATAGACAGGGAAGTTATGTTTGAGTGTAAATATCAGGCAGCTTGAAGGGCAGAGTCAGCACGTTCTTAATAAGGGACTCCACAGGTAAAAGTAACATTCACTAAGTGGAGAGCTGGATTATAGGTCACTCACTGAGCATTTTAGACAGACCTGCAGGAAGTACCATTAGTAGGGATATTTCTGTATACAAGAGCAAAGTGTATGCATAGATAAAATACTATGGAGTTTTATAATTGCCATTTACGATTTGGTGGAAGAAAATGAAGAAGGGTTAAATGACTTGTCCAATTTCACACAGCAAGGCAGTTATAAAGCTAAAACCGTAACCCATGGTAGAGAAAATTTCCAGCTTTCAAATACCTGAAATATATCTGATGTTGTATATAATAGTTGTCTCATGCTGAGCTGCCATTTTATTCTTATTGTGTCACAGGAAAAAAAAAATACACCAAATGCATTATAGCCTTAGGATTTCCTTAAGAGTATAACCACTGAAAATATATATTTCAGCAATAAAGAAAGCATTTTTCTCCCATGTTCCCACTGCCTTTGTTTTGAAAAAAAGTCATACATTTGTATCATCAATGAGTCCTTAAATGAAGAAAAACGCACACATTTTTCTCACATGCTTTAGTTCAAGTGGCATTAGGTATATAATTACTCAAAAATACAGTTTTTATACATTCTCCGGTAAGTGCTCTCTTAATAGTTGCTTGACAAAAGGCTTAATATAGCATTTTATATTTCACAAATGAAAGAAATGGTTTTGTTTTTAGAAAGTTAACCAATAGTCTTTTGCCTATAAAAAAAATTGTCAAACCACTTAGATTTATAACTGGATTATACTATTCTAACCCTCTAAATTGACTTTTTTTAATGTTGCTTTAATTCACTACATTTTTAAAACAAGGTAGCCAAAAGAGATCTAATTAGAAAACATAAGGAAAAGGCCAGGCGCAGTGGCTCATGCCTGTAATCTCAGCACTTTGGGAGGCCAAGGCAGGCAAAGGTCAGGAGTTCGAGACCAGCCCAGCTAACATGGTGAAATCCCATCTCTCCTAAAAATACAAAAAAAAAAAAAAAAAAAAAAAGCTGGGCATGGTGGCGTGCACCTGTAGTCCCAGCTACTTGTGGGGCTAAGAAGAGAATCTCTTGAACCTAGGAGGAGGAGGTTGCAGTGAGCCAACTGCACCACTGCACTCCAGCTTGGCCAACAGAGCAAGACTATGTTTCAGGGGGAAAAAAAAAAAAAAAAAGGAAAAATAACTTTATTATATTATAGTAGTGGCATTGTCTTAAATTATTATATTATTTTAAGCATAAAATCAGGAGTATATCCCCATTACCTCCATCTACCAACCACAAATATTTATGATTGCTATCCTTTAATGCAGTATTTGGTACAGCATCCCATTATGGCATTTTCTCTTTTAATTAGTATCTTGATGAAAATTATTTGCAATTTTTTATCCTCTCTATTGTAGTGAATGACAATATCTTATTGACAGGCAAAATGGAAATGCACTGACTCTTTTCAAAGAAAAATCATTTTCATCAAAGTATATAATAAAACCATGCATTGTTGTATTTATGAGTATCCACTTAAAACATATTTTAAATTACCACCAATTATTCATTATATACAGATATTTATGATTTCCATCTTGAATATGTAACATAGATCCTCAAAAATTTGGTCATTGACTTGATCTCTCTAAAATCATGCTTAGATCATAAGAAATAATTGGCCAGGTATAATGTCTCAGGCTGGTAATCCCAGCATTTTAGGAGGCCAAGGCAAGATAATCACTGGAGGCCAGCAGTTCTAGACCAACCTGGATGAGATAGTGAGATCCAGTCTCTCAAAAAAATTTTACATTAATTGGGTGTGGTAATGCAAGCCCATAGTTCTAGCCACTCAGGAAGCTGAGGTGGGGAGATCCCTTGAGCCCAGGATTTTCAAGAGCTATGATTATACTGCTGCACTTCAGCCTGGGCAACAGAGTGAGACCCTGTCTTTAATAATAATAATAATAATAATTGATGAGTAGTTACTTATGCACATATTATAAATAGCTGATAGAAATATGCTCAACATTTACAAACCATTAGTAGTAAACTTTGATATACTAAGAAGTCAAAGTGTGACAGGTTGATGCACATTGCTGTTTCTTGGATCTTTGGGCAGACATTTATTCATTATAGCTAAGTAAATGCTATTTATGACTGATCCATGTAGTATACTATATATACTTTTCCTTTCCTACACAAAATATTATTCTATTGGTTTAATTTTTATGTAATTATTATTCTGCATCCCTAAAAAATATCCCAGTTGTATAAATATTTATTCAATATTCAATATATCCCAACACATCAGAAATCCTAACAATTCCATCTTCACAGAGACATCTCTTCCAGACACCTCTTACTTGCTTAGCCTGGTCAAGCTGCATTCTATATCTTCCTCATATTCTCCTTTGCCATCATCCTAGGAATTCTCTTTATCTTTCCGTTGTACTAGATCTTCCAGTTCCTGGATCCCATATATTCTCTTTTATTGGTTTACTCTGTTTTGGAGGAGCATATGCTTCAGTAGTTTCCTAGAAAAGGATGCATGTGAGGTTTTTTCCACATCTTGTGTGTCTGAAAATGTTTATTTTTATGTTTACATTTGATTGATAGTATAGAATTCTAGATTGGAAATTATTTTCACTGCGCATTTTCAGAACAGCCTTCTAGCTTTCAGTACTGCTAAAAAGTCTATTCTAATTCTTGATCTTTTAAAGCAAATTTTTTCTCTTTCTCTCTCTCTGGAAACTTGTGCAGTCTCCTCGGGGCTCAGGTATTCCTGCTTTGGCCTTATCTTTTATCAATGGTCTCTAGCTCATGATCTGCCCATATTGCCCTGCTCAAATTGTGTACTTAAGGGAGAAGTCAAAGGAGTTCATTCGTACCTTAAATATCACATTTTAAGAAAAGCAGTGATCTCAGAAGCAGTATTTCCTGATCAGAGATCTAATAAGTTTGTACCAGTTCTCCTAACTATTAAAACCAGGTCATATTCTTTCTTGGTCTACCTCTTACTAGGCTGTTACCTCCAGAGTAGGGACTTCATTTTCATTGGCTCATTTAAGATCCAATCAGGGAGTAGAGGTCTATTTGTTTGTGGCTGAACATTTCATTACGCCTGAAGATATTAAGCTTAATAATATGGGAAACTAATATTTTATTTAGATGGCCAGGTCATGGTGAAAAATAAAAACTTATCTTCTAGTCATTATAATCACCATATTCTGATGATGACTTCCAGTGCCACTTTTCCCAAAGAGAAATATTTTTAAAATACTTTTTAAAGAAAACTCAGAGTAAAATTATAAAAGAAGACCACATAGATCTTTTATGCTAGATATTTGTTTATACCATCCTTTCCACAATTTTATCTCCAAAATTATGGATTTTATACAGCTTTCAGAAGCTATGACAATTCAATCAATGCTCAGGATAATGCATTAGAAGATAAGCTAGAGATCTCTTTGAGATTCAGTATACTTTATTAGCTTGATTACAATTTTCCTTTGAAAAATTTCAGATGAGGTTTGCAACGCATCTTAGAACTTTTAATCCATTGTTGTCTCTATTATCTATCACAATTTGAAGATATTAAACCATTTTATCTTCTGTATATATTATCATGATGCCTCTTGGGGCAAAACAGTAAACTTCACTCTTCATGTTTTTAGCAGATTTTTCTTGGTACTTGATTTTCGTATGCTTCATGGACATCTTTATGTTCATGAAGCAACATTAAGGAAATCGCTTTTAGAAACTTTTTTAGTTATCCAAAGAAGAGCATCTTAAAAAAAAAAAAGAACAAGTACTGTGTAGTTGGCACTATAGTAGTCATCTTCATTTGTCTACCTCATAATATTTAATTCTTACTTGACTATTGCATAGTAAATATTCATACCCACATTTAAAAATGTTTTAAAAATTTAAGCTCAGAGGGAGTAATTTGCCTCACCTTCCAAAGTTATAAGTGGCAACATCAAAATTTGCATACCAGTTTTCTTCTAACTAAAAAAACCTTACATTTTTCCAATTTTGATGTGTAGGTTTAAATAGAAAATGATGATGTTTGCTTGTCTGCCAGGAACAAAACATTCAAGAGTTTAAAATATTTTTCCTCTAAGGAGAAAAAAGGTATAAGCTTTAAAAAGATTGCTTTTAAAAACTTCACAATTATTAACATTTAGAAAAGTCTTTAACATATTAAATGGCCAGATATATCAATTTTATGACAGACAGCATTTCTTCTTCAGCTTCTGCTTCTGAAACTGGCAGACCAGGTAATTCAAGTAAGACCCGGGCTGAAGGTCTAGACTGGAAAAAAGCATCTGTCTCTATACATTCTAACGAAATGAAAGAATAGACATAACCATCAGGAATATACTTGTGGAGTGTCACTAGTTCCCTACCTGCTCATTCTGTCTGTCTGATGTCAGTACTGAAATAAAAACAACTCTGGGTTTTTTTTTAAAGCAACTCAAGATTAAATAAAGGGAATTAGGTGATTATAAAATCAATGGAAGTGATGAAGCAGCAGGATCTACAACTGGCTTTCAGAAATGATTTCCAGAGCAGTACAGAACTGATCCACAAGAGCAATTGCTACTTCTGTAACAAGCAGAACTATGGAAACTATTGAGCTCATGAACTCACAGATCAAAAAACAGAACTCATAAAGAGTACCTGCCTACACTCTGACAAACAGAAAGCTGGAGATTGGAGATTGGAACATTCCTGCAGAGATACATCTCTAACACCTTTATTGCCAGCAGAAAAAGAGCCATAAGACAGTAGGAAGATGTTTTTTTCTCTCTCCTTCTTTACAAATCTGATACAATTGTATGTAACACACAGAACCTACTTTACTCCCAAAATCATGTCTGCTGTGGAGTCTAGGGAATACGTAGTTGCTAGATTTTCCGCCAGTACATAAATAAATAAGTAAATAAATAAATAAGACTTACTAGAAAGAAGTGAATCCTGATGCCGAGAGCAATTAGACTACATCCACCAAACTCTCCCACTAAGGAATAAAAAATCATGTGAGGGCACTCCCAGGCCTCATTCCATAGAAAGCTCCTAGTCAGAATACCAATTAAGGCAGGGACCTGAAAGAAAACACACTGATTTACACAATAGCAAAGAACACCCCAAAGCACCTACTCACCCCTTCACCTAATCATCTTTAAGGACAACCAAGGATCATTAGGTATAAGAGAAGAATCAAATCGTGAAAGAGAATAATGACCAAAACAAGAAAATAGAAAATTTAACATCAGAGAAAAACAGATCACTCAGGAAGCAGAAGAGAAACCTCTGATATGATCAGAGAGATCAAATAAAGCTAGGATTCTTGACAAAAGTATCAACTAGGGAATGTCGAAGCATTCTTAGGGATTTATAATATTATTGCTAGAATGAAAAAGCAATAATATATTTTACAGTGTAGGAAAGAAAGTGTGGGCAGAAAATGTGAATGAAAAGAGGCAGATAAAAGAACATTCCAGGAGATACAGCCTCAGAATAGCAGGAGTTCCAGAAGAAAAGGAGCATCCTCAAATGCAGCAGACCTGGAGAGTATCTAATCCAGACAAAGGCAGGAAATAGAAGACCTCCAGGGGGAGAAAATTCTGGGACAAAGGGAACTTTACATGCCAGCATTATGATGCAAAGGGTACAAAGATGCTAGAAACGTTCCTCCTAGGAGCAACCCAAGTATGGTGACATTGTTCCTATAGAAAAAAAATCTAATTCTAGCACATTCTTTGACAATGAAAAAACAGGATAAATACTGTTCACTTGCTCTTTACTTTAAGAGTCAACCTAAAATCATCTAGTTTTTAAATATTGGTTCAAATGTATAAAACATTACCTATGCCAAATAAAACAAAACTACAGGGTAAGTCCAGGCCACAGTCCTCAGCTGACAACGCAGCAGATGCTATTTAGCTGTAAGAACCTCTGAGATGGTAGTCTTAAACCAGTGGTTTCCAAAGTTTCATTTATTTGAACCGTTTGTAGCCATTAGCACATTTGATCCTCAGACGCAAGGAAGGAAAAGCATGGTTGTGGTTTCAGAAATAGAATATAAATGTCAACAAATTTAATAATATAAAAGTAAAGCTATAGAAGATAGATGCTGGGAAGCAGAAAACAGGAAAAGGTAAAGAAAAGTCATGGGAGTCTTTATCGTATGAGTCAGGAGGTGAGTGATGGATGCTGTTAGCAGTTGAGGGCACATACAATTTTTAAAAAATGGTGTAAACATAGCATTCAAATTAGAGAAGAGATCAATAGACAAATTAAAAATAATAATTAAGCTATAAATATTTGAGAGCAGGGGTAAGAAAAGTTAGCCAAATCCTCATCTTTCACTGAAGAAGTCAATAAATGTTTATTAAATACCTTCTCTGTGCCTGGCAGTATTCAAGCGCTGAGGATGCAATAATGCAGATAAAAGAAGGGAAGAACTGATGCTTAAAATGTATCTCATTGTTGTTCACCATATTAGCCGATTTTCACACTGCTGATAAAGCCATACCTGAGACTGGGCAATTTACAAAGGAAAGAGGTTTAATAGAGAACTCACAGAATTCCACATGGCTGGGGAAGCCTCACGATCATGGCAGAAGACAAGCAAGAGCAAGTCACATCTTACATGAATGATGGCAGGCAAAGAGAGAGCTTGTGGGGGGAAACTCTGCTTTATAAAGCCATCAGATCTCATGAGACCCGTTCACTATCATGAGACCAACATGAGAAAGACCCACCCTCATGATTTAATAATCTCCCACAGGGTCCCTACCACAACACATTGGAATTATGGGAGCTATGAGATGAGATTTGGATGGGGACACAGAACCAAACCATATCATTCACCCTCTCTTTCCTAGACTGTTTTATGATTTTGATTTTCTGGTAAACTTTCATTCCTCCAACAAAAACCCATGCTTATAAGCATGGAACATGATCATGACTGAAGAAATACTGAAGAAATAGAGATAAGATATGTAATCTAGTACTTAAGGACTAACCATTAGAAAATATCAAAACAGAAACCATAGAATAAGATTAGCTATGTGTAGCAGCACTGGTAATACAGAAGGATGGAGAAGGAGACTATTCCTTTTTCTGAAATGTTCTTTCTGTTATCTGATAGGCGAGTATGGTAGGAATGGATGTGTGGCCCCTTCAGTGACAAACTTGTTGCCCTGGCTGCTGGAAGTGCTGTTGTCAGACTGCCTTTGACTGTCAGTCCCTTTGGGAATTGTTTCAGATGCAGAAAGCCATTTCTCTCAAAGTAAAGCAGTTTTCCAGGCAGCTCACATTTAATGAACAACCGATGCTGAAGATGGGCTTGGCCATCTCAACCCAACTTGGAACAGATGACTCTTAAGGGCCATTCTAGCTCCTGAGCACTCCTTGGGGTCAGCAGACACTGTCATTGGACCTGTGTCATAGCCTGACTTCTCCATTTCTGCTTTCTTCCATTCCTTTTCAAAGGTTTGATCCCACAATTTTTCCCTCATTAAATTGTTAATTCCACAATTTCTCAGTAATCCCACAATTTTCTCACTACCAATAAATACTGCTTACAAGTATTACATTAATATAAGTTTAAATGCTAGAACAGTGTCAGTGATGATTTATTCCATGTTATGCAGAAAATAGGAATAATTAGTAAAACAAAGAATTTATGTGGCAATAAAATTCACTTTCACTTTTTATTAATATAAGTTCCTCTTTATTTAATTCCACTTTGTTGTTTTCTTAAATTTGTATTTTTGCCAAGGATGGATAGCTTTCTACTCAATATCTAGCCTTTAACATAAAATTTTATGTTGCTTTTGCATATACACAAAATATTGCTACCTGTTTATTGCTGTGTTTCCTTTCTAATGTACACACACTTCAATCTCATCATTGCTCATACCATGGCAAGATAGTGTCACTGACCAGCCAAAAAACCACCTTTTTATTGATTTCTATGCATGTATGTTACTTTCTCACCAAATGATACTGAATTCTATTTACCTATCTTATTAAAAAGATAATGATTTCTGGCATGCAAATATCATAATAAATAATGATGATTTTATTGGTGTAAAAAATGCTAAAATTCCCTTAATTTTTAATGTTAATGTATGTCAACAGAGATAATTGCTTTATTTTATTATCTAGGTAACAGCTTAATAACTTTTATTTTTATAAATGCTGTCAGTAAATGCAATAATTTCTGTGACTTTATTCTTCAAAGGTCTTGCTTAAAATATTTAAGGTCTACGCCTCTAAAGCAGAGTCTAACTCCATTATTTATATATCTGTGATTCTTAAATATTTTGTATAAGGCAAATGGTCAATAAATTGTTAAAGAATGTGTGAATGAATAAATGAATGAATGAGCTTGCTTTATATAATATTTTATTCAGAAATCTTTATTCACTTAATATTGTATACTGACTTCTTTATATTTTTCCAGTCATGTTCTAAGTTCTGTATATATCAGTTTCCTTATGGCCTCCTGAACACTCCAAGTCTCCACTTTCCATTTATTAAATTCATAAGCATTTATTAAATACCTACTTTGTGCCAAGCAGCATGCCAGATGCTGAGGGTATAGTAATGTACATGAAGTGAGAGAACAGATGCTTTAAATGCATTCTATTGTTTTTCACATTCTCCTCTCTGCTTGGGATGCTTTATTATGTTCATTTTCTGGCAAACTTCTATTTCTCCAAAATAAAGCCATATGTAAGAAGGGCACAGAGTCAGACTGCCAGTGTTCAAATCCTGGCTCCACAGTTACTAGTTATATAACTCTGGGCAAGTTTCTTAGCCTGTGAATTTTCCATTTTGTCATATTTAGAATGGTATCTACCTCATACAGTTCATGTCAGAATTAAGCAATCAAAATGTATGTAAAAGTCTCAGCTTAATGCCCGGTACATACTTGTTTAATAATCGTTAGCTATTATTCCAGCATTGCTACACCCTGCTGTTAGAAAAACAGTTAAATCCTGACAACAAATTCCAAGATATAACAGCTACCACCAAAATAGAGTGACTTTAGTATATTAAAAAAGCTCTTTTATTCACTATTTTTAATAGAAAACTTAAAGGTTCTATTAAAAATAAAATATTGTCCATGTTGATGCATGTTGCAGAATTTCCTTCTTTTGTAAAGGTTAAATAATATTCTATAGTATGTATAAATTATGTTTTCTTTATACATTTTCCTGTCAATAAACATTTAGTTTATTTCCTTAAGGACATTATGCTAAGTGAAGTAAGACAGTCACAGAAAGACAAATACTGCATGATCCCACTTATATGAGGTATCTAAAATGCTTAAGTTGTTAGAATTTAAGTATTCCACTCTTTAGAATTAGAAAGACTAATTCCACTCTTTAGAATTAGAGTGAAATGTTGGTTACTGGGGGCTGGAAGGAGGGGAAAATGAGGACTTACTCATTAATGGGCATAAAGTTTCAGTCAAGAAAGATAAATAAGAAGTGAAGCAAGATGGCAGAATAGAAGACACTACCGATCATTCCCCCAGCAAGGACACCAAGTTAACAAATATCTACACAGAAAACAACACCTTCATAAGAACCAAAAACTAGGTGAGCATTCATAGTACCTGGTTTTAACTTTATATTCACTGAAAGAGGCACTGGGAGAGACAGAAAAACAGTCCTGAATAGCCATTGCCACCCCACCCCTACCCTGGCAGTAGTGGCTTGGTGCAGAGGGCATTTCTGGGTGCTCAGGGAGGGAGAGCACAGCAATTGTAAGGCATTGAACTCAGTGCTGTCCTGTTAAAGCAGAAAGAAAAACCAAACCAAATTAGCTAATGTCCACTCACAGAAGGAGCAAAAGACAGCCCTAGCCAGAGGGGAATCAAGGATCCCAGTGGTCAAAACTTGAGTGCTTGCAAACCTCACCACCATGGGCTACAGTACTCTGAATCTCCAAGTAAATTGAAAAGGTAGTCTAGGTCATAAGGACTGCAACTCTTAGGCCAGTCTTGGTCTTGAACTAGTCCCATTGACATTAGACTGAGTGGGCAGACAACATACTGAGACACAAGCTTCGGCAGCCAAGGAAGTGCCGGCATCACCCCTCCTCTAACCTCAGGCAGCACATTCCACAGCTCCAAAAGAGATCCCTTCCTTCTGCATGAAAAGAGGAGAGGGGAGAGTTGGGAGGACTTTGTCTTGCATGTTGGATATCAGCTCAGTCACAGCAGGATAGGGTCAGAGTCGTGAGGCCCCCATTCCAGAACCTAGCTCCAGACATTTCTAGACACACCCTGGCCAGAAGGGAACCCACCGCCTTGAAGGAAAGGACCCAGTCCTGAGAGCATTCATCACCTGCTAACTAAAGAGCCATTGCGCCCTAAATAACAAGCCTTGATACCCAGGTGCTATATCAAGGGCCTGGGGTGAGCCTCTGGGACTTGCTGGCTTCAGGTGAGACTCAGCACATTACCAGCTCTTGTGGTTATGGGGCAAAAGTCCTTGTGCTTGAGATAAGGAGAGGAAAAAGTAGAGACTTTGTCTTGTTCCATAGGTAACAGCATGACCACAGTGGGGCAGAGCACGAAGCAGTCTCTTGGGGTCCTCAACTCTAGGACTTGATTTTTGGATGGCATTTCTGTACCAGCCCTGGGCCAGAGGGGAGTCCACTGCCCTAAAAGGTGAGTCCCAGGCCAGAAAGAATTCACCACAAGCTAACTTAAGAGCCCACGGGCCTTAAGGAAACATTGACTGGTGATCTGGCAGTATTCGTCATGGTCTGGGGTGGTGGTAGCTACAGGATGAGGCTCTCTGCCTTTGGAAATGGAAGACAAGAGTGGGAAGGACTGCATCTTGTGGTTTAAGTGCCAGCTCAGCCCAATACAATAGAACACCAGGTAGATTTCTAACATTCTTGACTCTAGTCCTTGACTCCTGGACGGCACCTCTGGACCCAGCTGAAGCCTGGGGCACCATACCATCCTGAAAGGAAGGACACAGACAGGGCTGGCTTTGCCACCTGCTGGTTGTAGAGCCCCAGGGCCTTGAGTGAACATAAGCAGTAGCCAGGAGTGGTTACAGCAGGCCTTGTGTGAGACCCAGTGCTATGCTGGCTTCAGGTCTGACCCAGTGCAGTCATAGTGGTAGTGGCCACAAGGGTGCTTGTGTCACTCCATCCCCAGCTTTAGGTGGCTCAGAACCAAGAGAGAGATTCTGTTTGGGAAAAAGGAAGGGAGGAGAACAAGAACCTCTGCTTGATAATCCAGAGAATTATCCCAGATCTTGTCAAAAATTATCAAGGCAGTACCTCTACAAGTCTGCAAGAACCACAGTGTGTTACTGGGCTTTTTGTGCCCCCTAAAGTAGAGACTGCTTAGATTACAACACCCAAGTTCTTTCAAATATCTGGAAAATCTTCCCAAGAAGGACAGCTACAAATAAGCCCAGACAGTGAAGACTATAATAAATACCTAGCTCTTCATTGCCCAGACAATGAAGAACATCTGCTAGCATAAATACCATACAGGAAAGCATGACCTCACCAGATGAACTAAATAAGGCACTAGGAACCAACTCTGAAGAAACAGAAATATGAAACCTTTCAGACAGAGAATTCAAAATAGTTATTCTAAGGAAACACAAAGAAATTCAAGATAATACAGAGATAGAATTTAGAATCCTATCAGATAAATCTAATGAAGAGATTGAAATAATTTTTTTTTAAATTAAACTGAAATTCTGGAGCTGAAAAAAATGCAATTGACATACTAAACAGTTCATCGGCATCCTTTAATAGTGGAATTGGTCAAGCAGAAGAAAGAATTAGTGGTTGAAGACAATTAGAGGTTGAAGACAGGCTATTTGAAAATACACAGAGGAAACAAAAGAACAAAGAATAAAATAAAATGAAGCACAGCTATAGAATATAGAAAATAGGCACCAAAGGGCAAATCTGAGTTGCTGGCCTTAAAGAGGAAAAAGAGAAAGAGATAAAGGTAGAAAGTTTATTCAAAAAGATATAACAGATAACTTCCCAAACCTAGAGAAAGATATCAATATCCAAGCACATGAAGGTTATAGAACACCAAGCAGATTTAACCCAAAGACTACCTCAAGGCATTTAATAATCAACCTCCCAAAGGTCAAGGATAAAGACAGGATCCTAAAAGCAACAAAAGAAAAAAAGCAAATAACATACAACGGAGCTCCAATACATCTGGCAGCAGGCTTTTCCGTGGAAACCTTAAAAGCTAAAAGAGAGTGGCATGGCATATTTAAAGGGCTTAAGGAAAAAAAATCCATGCTAGAATGGTATATCTGATGAAAATATCCTTCAAACATGAAGGAGAAATAGACTTTCCAAGAAAACAAAAACTGAGGGTTTTCATCAATACCAGACCTATCCTACAAGAAATATTAAAGATAAAACTTCAATTAGAAAGAAAAGGACCAGCACTTTGGGAGGCCGAGACGGTGGATCACGAGGTCAGGAGATCGAGACCATCCTGGCTAACACGGTGACATCCCGTCTCTACTAAAAAATACAAAAAACTAGCCAGGCGAGGTGGCGGGAGCCTGTAGTCCCAGCTACTGGGGAGGCTGAGGTGGGAGAATGGCGTAAACCCGGGAGGCAGAGCTTGCAGTGAGCTGAGATCCGGCCACTGCACTCCAGCCTGGGCAACAGAGCGAGACTCCGTCTCAAAAAAAAAAGAAAAAAAGAAAAGGACATTAATGAGCAATACATAATCATCTGAAGGTACAAAACAGGCAATAAATAATCACCTAAAAGTAGAAAAATCACTGGTAATAGTACACAGAGAAACATGTAACATTATAACACATAACTGTGGTGTGTAAACTACTCTTATCCTAAGTAGAAAGACTAAACAATGAACCAACGAAAAATAATAACTACAACAGCTTTTTAAGACAGTCAGTACAATACGATATAAATAGAAACAACAGAAAGTTAAAAAGTGGGGAGATGAAGTTAAGACATAGTGCTTTTATTAGTTTTCTTTTTGCTTGTTTCTTTGTTTATGCAAATAATGTTAAGTTCTTATCAGTTTAAATAATGGGTTACAAAATGGGATTTGCAAGCCTTGTAGTACCATCAAACCAGAAAACATCCAATGGCTACACGAAAAAATATAAAGCAAGAAACTAAATTATATCACCTGAGAAAATCACCTTCACTAGAGGAAAACAGGAAGGAAAGAAAGAAGGAAGAGAAGACCACAAAACAACCAGAAAACAAATCACAAAATGGCAGAAGTCGTTACTTATCAATAATAACATTGAATGTAAATGAACTGAACTCTCCAATCAAAAGACATTGAGTGGCTAAATGGATAAAAAAACAAGACTCAATGATCCCTTGCCTACAATAAGCACACTTCACTTATAAAGGCATACAGACTGAAAATAAAGAGAAGGAAAAAGTTATCCTATGCCAATGGAAGCCACAAAAGAGCAGGAGTAGCTGTACTTAGACAAAATAAATTTCAAGACAAAAATTATAAGAAGAGACAAGGAAAGTCACTATATAGTGATAAAAGGGTGAATTCGGAAAGAGGTTATAACAATTTTGAACATATATGCACCCAACTCTGGAGCACCCAGATATATAAAGGAAGTATTATTAGAGCTAAAGAGAGAGATAGACCATAACACAATAATAACTGGTGACTTCAACACACCCCACTTTCAGCATTGGCCAGAAAATCAAAAAAAAAAAAAAAAAAAAAGAATAGTCAAACTAAATCTGCACTATAGATTAAATGGATCTGATAGATATTTACAGAACATTTCATCCAAGAGCTGCAGAAATTCACGTTCCTTTCCTACATACATGAATCATTCTTAAGTATAGACCCTATGTTAGGTCACAAAACAAGTCTTAAAAAATTCATAAAAGTTGAAATAATATCAAGCATCTTCTCTGACCATAGTACAATAAAACTAGATAACAAGAGGAATTTTCGAAACTACCCAAATACATGGAAATTAAATGATACGTTACTGAATGACCAGTGGGTCAATGAAGAAATTAAGAAGAAACTTTAAAAATTTCTTGAAACAAATGGTAATGGAGACACAACATACCAAAACCTATGGAATATGGCAAAGGCAGTACTAAGAGGGAAGTTTATAGCTATAAGTGCCTACATCACAAAAGAGAAACTTCAAATAGACAACCTAATGATGCATCTTAAAGAACTAAAAATGCAAGAATGAATGAAACCAAAAATTAGTAGAAGAAAATAAATAATAAAGAACAGAGCAGAAATACAAAAATAAAAATGTAAAAATACAAAAGATCAATGAAATAAAAAGTTGTTTTTTGAAAAGTTAAACAAAATTGACAAACCTTCAGCTAGACTAAGAAAAAAGAAAGAAAATTTACATAAAGAAAATCAGAAATTATAAAGGAGATATTATAACTGATATCACAGAAAGTCACAGCATCATTAGTGGCTACTGTAAGCAACTATATGATAATAAATTGGAAAATCTAGATGAAATGGACAAATTCCTACATACAGACAACCTACTAAGATTGAAACAGGAAGAAATCCAAAATCTGAACAGACCAATAACAAGTAACGAGAACAAACCCATAATAAAAAGTCTCCTAGTAAAGAAAACTCTGGAACCCAATGGTTTCACTATTGAATTCTACCAGCTATTTAAAGAATTAATACCAATCCTACTAAAACTATCCCAAAGAATGGAGGAGGAGGGAATATATCTAAACTAAATTTATAAGGCCAGTATTATCCTAAAGACCCATCAAGAAAAAGAAAACTACAGGCCAATATCGTCGATAAGCATTGATGCAAAAATTCTCAACAGAATACTAGCAAACCAAATTTAACAACACATTAGAAAGATCATTCATCATGACCAAGTGGGATTTATCCCAGGGATTCAAGGATGGTTTAGCATATCCAAATCAATCAGGGTGATGATATCAACAGAATGAAGGATAATTTGACAAAATTCAACATCCCTTCAGGATAAAAATCCTAAAGAAAGCTGGGGATGGAAGGAACATATATGACATATATGGTAGAAGCCACATATGACAGATCCACATGGGCATCTTTGTCTTGTTCCAGATCTTAGTATCCTAGCCCTATGAAAGCCATTCCTTTATGATATGGAACAAGATGAAAATGCCCATTGTCACCACTGTTATTAAACATAGTAACTGAGGCTCTAGCTAGAGCAACCAGGAAAGAGAAAGATATAAAGGGCATCAAAATTAGAAAGGAAGATGTCAAATTATTCTTGTTTGCGATGATATGATTTTATATTTGGAAAAAATTAAACACTCCACCAAAAAGCTATTAGAACTGATAAATTCTGTAAAGTTGCAGGATACAAAATTAACATACAAAAATCAATAGCATTTCTATATACCAACAGTGCACAATACAAATTTAAAAAGTAACCCCATTAAGATATTCACACATAAAATTAAATACCTAGCAATTAAACAAAGAAGTAAAAGTTCTCTACAATGAAAATGATAAAATATTTATGCAGAAAATTGAAAAGACACCAAAAAATGGATGTTCCATGTTTATGTATTAGAAGAATCAATATTGTTAAAACGTCCATACTACAAAAAGAAATCTACAGATTGAATGCAATTCCCATCAAAATACCAATGACATGCTTCAAAGAAATAGAAAAAAAAATTCTAAAATTTATATGTATCCACAGAAGTCCCAGAATAAACAAAGCTATCCTAAGCAAAAAGAACAAAACTGGAGGAATCAGATTAACTGATTTTGAATTATTCTACAGCATGGTACCGGGATAAAAAGAGACACATAAACCAATGGAACAGAATGGAGAACCTAGAAACAAATCCACACACATACACTGAATTAATTTTTGACAAAAGTGCCAAGAACAAGATTGAAAAGACAATCTCTTCAATAAATGGGGCTGGGAAAATTGGATATTCATATGCAGAAGAATAAAGCCAGACCCCTATCTCTTGCCATACACAAAAATCAAATCAAAATGAATTAAAGAAGTAAATCTAAGGACTCAAGCCACGTAACTACTAAAAGAAAACACTGGGGAAAATCTCCAGGACATTGATCTGAGCAAAAATTTCTTGAGCAATATTCTACAAGTATAGACAACCAAAGCAAAAATGGACAAATGCGGCCCAGTGGGGTGGCTCATGCCTGTAATCCCAGCACTTTGGGAGGCCGAGGTGGGGTTTTTACCTGAGGTCAAAAGTTCAAGACCAGCCTGGCCAACATGGCAAAACCCAGTCTCTACTAAAAATACAAAAAAAAATAAATAAATAACTGGACTGGATGTGGTGGCATGTGCCTGTAATCCCAGCTACTTGGGAGGCTGAAACAGGAGAATCTCTTGAATCTGGGAGGCAGAGGTTGCAGTGAGCCAAGATGGTGTCATTGCACTCCAGCCTGGCCCACAGATTGAGGCTCTGTCTCAAAAAAAAAAAAAAAAAAAAAAGAAGGAAAAAAAGAAAAGGACAAATGGGAAAATGGGATGACATCAATTTGAAAAGCAAAGGAAACAACAAAGTGAAGATACAACCTACAGAATGGGAGAAAATATTTGCATACCACCAATATGACAAGGGATTAATAACCAGAATATATAAAGAGCTCGAACAACTCTACAGGAAAAAAACTAATAATCCAATTTTAAAATGGATAATAGACATTTCTCAAAAGAAGACATAAAATGGCAAACAGGGATAAGATAACATGCTCAAGATCATTGATCAT
The DNA here is from genome assembly GCF_047675955.1 of Chlorocebus sabaeus. NCBI lineage: Eukaryota > Metazoa > Chordata > Mammalia > Primates > Cercopithecidae > Chlorocebus > Chlorocebus sabaeus. The sequence continues at coordinate 64,205,749 of NC_132924.1, forward strand.
CGGCAAAATGCAAATCGAAACTACAATGAGATATCCTCTCACCCCAGTTAAAATGTCTTAAATCTAAAAGACAGGCAATAACAAATGCTGGCAAGGATTTGGAGAAAAGATAACCCTCATACACTGTTGGTGGGAATGTAAATTAGTATATCCACTATGGACAACAGTTTGGAGGTTCCTCAAAAAAAAAAAAAAAAACACCTAAAAATTAAGCTACCTTATGATCCAGCAATCCCACTGCAAGGGACATACCCGAAAGAAAGGAAATAACTATATCAAAACAATAACTGCACTTTTATGTTTGTTGCAGCACTGTTTACAATAGCCAAGATTTGGAAGCAACATAAGTGTCCATCGACAGATTAATGGATAAGGAAAAAGTAGTACGTATACACAAGGGAGCACCTGTGTATACAAAATGACATCCAGTCATTTGCAACAACTTTGATGGAACTGTAAGCCAGGCACAGAAAGACAAACATGTTCTTACTTATTTGTAGAATCTAAAAATCAAAATAATTGAACTCGTGGATGTTAAGAGTAGAAGGATAGTTATCAGAGGCTGTGAAAGGTAGTGGGAGAGTTGGGGGGAGGTAGAGATGGTTAACGGGTACAAAAATAAAAAGAATAAGACCTACTATTTGATAGCACAGCAGGGTGACTATAGTCAATAATAACTTAATTGTATATTTAAAAGTGACTTAAAGAGTGTAATTAGATTGTTCATAATTCAAAGAACAAATATTTGAGGGGATAGATTCCCCCTACCCCAAAGTGATATCTTGGATAATTTTCTGTTTATTCTATATGTAGTAGATGCAGAATATGTTTTTTTCTTGGTCTTCCTTTATTCCTAGGAAGGAATTATTTTCAGCTCTCAATGGACTGCTTCTTACAGTTTACTGGAAATTTATTTCCATGCTGATTATACATTGCTATGGTTTGCATGTTTGTCCCCTCCAAAACTCATGTTGAAATTTAATTTCCTTTGTAAAAGTATTAAGAGGTAGGACCGTTAGGAGGTGATTAGGCCATAAGAACTCCACCCTTATGAGTGGGATTTGTGCATTTTAAAAGGGCAGGTTCAGTCCCCTCTTGCTATCTCTGTTGTCCTGTTGTTTGCTGCCCTGGAATGATGCAGAAGAAGGCCTTTGCCAGATGCTGGTACCTTTGTATTGGGACTTCCCAGCCTTCAGAACTGTAAGCCAATCAATTTCATTCATTATAAATTTTTTAAAAGATTAATAAGCTCTATAGAACTGCTGTACAACATTGTACCTATAGTCAACAGTAATGTATTGTACACTTAAAAATTTGTTAAGATTGTTTATCTCATGTTTTGTTCTTACCATAATAAAAAAATAAAATATTATCTAGTATATGCAATAAAATAGAGAATTGTCAATCGGTCTAGTCTGCCACCTAATCCAGCAATCACTCCAAGGTTTTGGAAGGAATGGGAAAAATAGTAAAATTTGGAAAGGAGCAAAGGAAGAGAGCCTAAATTTTTCTAGGTTTCAGGAAGCAAATGTTTCAAAGCAGCCCCCTATTGCTTTTCTGGTTCTTTCAGCAGTCCTGTGAAGTAAGTAAAGCTTCCATGATTGCCCTTATTATGACTCTGAATATTCAAACTGAAAACATTACATTGCTCCTTTTATTACAGAATAGGACCAGTACTATAAACCAGATTATATGGCCTCTTGCCAAATGTTCTTTCTACTATCCAAACTTCTCACATATGGGTATGGAATTTTAGATCAAAACTTCACAAAGTTTTTTTCCTATGAATGCAGTTATGTTTTTAATGTTATGATTTATTTTCCTTTGGGTAAATACCCAGTAGTAGGATTGCTGGACCAAATTGTGGTTCCATTTTCAGTTATTTGAGAAATCTCTACACTGATTTTCATAGAGATTATACTAAAATTATTGCAACACTATTCACAATAGCAAACAAATGGAATCAATCTAAATGTCCATCAATAGATGATCAGGTGTGTGTGTGCATATATATATACACACACACACATACACACACACACACACATATATATATATCAGGCATATATATATCAAGTGTGTGTGTATACACACACACACACACACAATGGAATACCATTCAGCCATGGAAAAGAATGAAATGAAATCGTATATTTTGCAGAAACATGGATGGAATTAGAGGCCATTATCTTAAGTGAAAACTCAGAAGCAGAAAGGCAAATACCATGTTCTCACTTATAAGGGATAATTTATAAGTAGGAGCTAAATGATGTGTATCCATGGACATAGGGTGTAGAATAATAGACTTTGAAGACTTGGAATGGTGAGAGGTTGGGAGGTGGGTGAAGGATGAGAAATGACTTAATGGGTACAATATACATTATTGTGTGATGGTTATACTAAAAGTCTAAAACTTCATCACTATGCAATATATCAGCATAACAAGCTACACTTGTGCCCCTTAAATTTATACAAATGGAGGAAAAAAGTTATCTCCTGAGTCAAGTTTAAATGAGCTAAATGATTATTCTGATATCATATATTTGAATGCATGGATGGTGCTACCTCTCTATCAAGATAGCACAGAGTCCACAGGAAGTATGATGTGGGCAGATGCATTGTCAAGAAGATAGTGGATTTCTACCCTTTCTAGCTTCCTCTCCCAATTCAATCAAGTAATCACTCAGCAGTATGTATCAAGGACCAATCATGTTCTCAGGTTGTGGGTAAATTAAGATACTAAGCCTGATCTTGTGTAATCTGAAATGGAATTGAATGACAATGTTCCACCTATGAAACAACAATGAATAATGGTTCTTATGCATTTGTGTCTTGACTGCAAGTATCATGTGTCATAATATCTAACTTCCAGAGTTGTTGTGAGGATTAGTTGAGATATCATATGAAAATCACTAGCTCATCATTTAGCGCATAACAGGGGCTCAAAAAATAGTAAACTAGTGGCATGGGTAATAGCCAGTAAGAGCAATATCTGTGGTAGTGGAGGACAGCTAAAATTTGAATAATTTGAACTTTATGGGTTCAAAGCAGAATGACATGTTCATGGGAATATTAGTTTGCATTAGTTTCATATCTGTTTTCAGAGGTAGAGTCAGAATCAGATTATTATTATTATTCTTTTGCCTAAACAATGAGCCTCATGTATTAGTTTTCTAGGGTTGCCAAAACAAAATGCCACAGACTGGGTGGTTCAAACAACATACGTTTATTTTCTCATAGTTCTAGAGGTTAAAAATTTGAGATCAAGGGATTAGCAGGTTTCATTTCTTCTCAGGACCCTCTCACTGGCTTGCAGATGACTGACTCCCTTCTCACTAAATATTCACTTGGTCGTCTCTCTGTGAGTGTATGTCTGCTATTTCTCTTTATGCACAAATTTTCTCTTCTCATAAGGGCACCTCTATCATATTAAATGACAGTCCACCCTAGACCTCATCTTAATCTTAAACACCTCCTAAAAGACTTTATATCCAAATATGACTATACTCTATATTTCTAGGGGTAAGGACTTCAATATAAATTTGGTAGGGACAAGTCAGCCAATAACACCTTTTCTGGAGACATAGATGCACAGAGATTGGTTAAGTATAATAAGCTTTAGTAATGCTTAGTTCAAGGACTCCAGTGGAAAAGAAGGGAAAGGATCGTTATTCAAATGAGAGAGATAAGAGAACAATCTCTGATCATTGCAGAATAACCTGGCACATGTCAAAAATACAGAGGGGTGGACTGATCTGTGGACTTAGTTTGATTTCACTCGGGAAAGAAGGATGGAATCTCCTTCAGTGGGTCTCAGAAGGTGTAACTGCAGGACACAGAATGAGCACATGCTTTAATATCTCGAAGTCTGGAGAGTGGTCATTGGAACAAGCCAGTCTGCAGCTTATAGGCCAGCTTTGTGGAACACTGATTTCTTCCCAGAGCAGTTGGGAAACAGAGAAGAGGGGGCCTAATAAATTTTCTGGTGTCCATGCACTCAGGGTCTATGAATACCCGGGCAAAATAAAAATGTCAATACCTTTAAAATGTGCTTACATTCCTAAGAGTTCATATTTATGTAAGTGCCATATGAAATGTGACTATCAAGTACTATTTTCTGGAGCAATCTTAGGCATCTGTAAAAGGTGTGTTGCTCCGCAGAAGCTATCATATGTAATGGTTAAAACACTGGATACGAAGTCATTGGCTTGTACCCGGTACTGACAGTTACCAGCTTGGTGAATGGGCAAGTTCGTTGATACCTGCATCTCAACACACTCATGTTTAAAGTGAGATAATACTATTCTTACAGCATTGGATATATTTGAGGATTACTTGAGTTAAGATATATAAAGTGCTAAGAATATTGTATTATTACCAAGAAATTCTGAGTGAATCACACAACTTCATAGAAAGAAGCAAAGTTCCAAAATGTTCCTTGCCAGATTTAAAAATGAAAATACAGACTTCCCAGTTAAATGTTATTAACAAACAATTTTAGTATAAATATGTCCCAAACATTTTATAAACACTTTTATACTAAAAATTTGTTTGTTGTTTATCTTGAAATTCAAACTAACTGGGCATTCTGTATTTTATTTGGCAACTGTAAAAAAAAAAAAAAAAAAAAAAAAACAAACAAAAAAATTTTCAATGATATTGAAAGAGAATATCAGAGAGCAGTACCTTAAATGTCATCAGTGTTTAATAAATATATATCTAATACTATAATAACTGAATGAGTTGGTAGACTCAAGGGCTATAATGTGGAGAGCCTTTATTGAAATGTAAGCGGTCAAATTGACTTGAGGCATTAGGATAAATGGGAGCTACTTAAGATTTGAGTAGAAAAATGAATTACTAAGTCTCATGAAAATGGCAACTGAGTTTCTGTTCTGTACCAGAATTTATGGCATATAGAAGATATTTGACAAAAGTTTGATGTATGAAAAAATAGTGAATGATTAAACAAATGACTAAACAATGAACAAATATGTATGTAAATGGATCAACTATTTAAGAATGGTAAATTATAAAGGATGGGATAAATGAAAAGAATCATAGGTTCAGAGAAATAAGTTAAGAATGGCTTATGGTAATCCTATTAGAGGGAATGAGAAACAACCTAGAATAAATGAAGTTGAAATGGAGAGGACAGAGAAAATCCTAAAAGCATATCAAGACAAAAGTCATATGATAGGAAGACTGTGCACAAACTAATATTACTATCTTTCAGCTGTGAATACTCCTCCTTAGAAATAGCTAGGTTTGGTCACCTCAGACTTTCTACAAAATATAGTCTGGAGGGAAACACTTCAAGGAAATCCATCAAGGCTTTCCATGTCAAGGAATCTGGGTAGACTGTAATACCACCAAAAGAGGAAAGAGGAGGAGGAAAATGAGGAGTTAAAAGAAAAGTTTCTACTTTTTTTTTTTTTTTTGTAAGCACAAAAGAAGATAGCTTACTCATATTCTAAAGTAAACATTTATTAAACAATGAAGAGTCACATTGTCCCCAAGAGTATTTCTAAAAGTAAAAGATAGGATATGTATGCAAGTATTAGAAAGTCTCAATATAAAAAGTTTCATCTAAGATTGTTGCAGTATCTTGAGCTCTACACACAACAGAACACTTTAAAACACTCTTTCCTCTTGAATATAATACAAACTAACAATATAATTCAGCCTATTCAAAGCAGCAAATCACAAAAGACCTTATCTTCCAACAGGTTCACATGTAGTGCTTAGTATTATTGCTCTACCATTGCAATTGCTGATGCATGAACCAACAAAGGAATAAAAAAAAATGAAATAAAGTCATAAGATTTATTTATATAAATGAAATATGCCTCTCATAAGTACATAGAGGTGTTGAATTTTTCAAATTAGTCAGACATATGTGTAACTTTTCCTTAAATTTTATAACCATGGATAATCTACAGTAGGAATAATTTTTATTTCTATTAAAAATAAGTATTATCATTAACATAATTGAATCTTTTAGAACTCGTGAAGTAATTGCAGTCATTTATCTTTAAAACATTTGATAGTTTTGGCATATCATAAAACAATTTTGTAGGCATTGTTCTATAATTTTCAAATTCATTTATTTCAAAAGAAATATAATCATGTTTTATGATATAATTAACCTTAGTTCAAATTTTTGAACTCTTATTGATCTCATTAACACATTTTTATCCCTATAATTCAAAGGGGATCAAAGTCTTTTCCAAAAATCTCCAAAACAGTCATGGAGTTGAACTTTGAAATTTTCTTTATGGAAGTTCTAAAAGGAAAACAGTTTGCCTAATACCACACATTTAGTTGGATGGTATAAAGCAATGATGTTCACAACCCCAAAATGATCAGGCCTTGCATTCACTTTTACATTCTCCTCATGGCTTCGCTAAAAAATATTGTTCTTTCATTGCCTCATAATTAGAAATCCAGTCTCATATTTTCCGGATAGTCTATAATCCAACACTTGAAGAGTGTCATTGCAATATGGTTAGAACAGAATTAGAGGGGAGTGCCAAATGCAGATACCAAAAAGAAAGTACCAATTCTCCCTCAAAAGTCACACCAAATTAAAAGTTTCTATTAAGGGTATGAAAGTTTGAAGTTGAAGCTCAGCCTATATTCTATGATACAATTGAATATTGGATACTAATATCAGCCTACTAACTTTAGCAATATTCAAAATTAACAGCTAAGAATCAAAATAATACAAATAATTATTTTCAGATCCTTACTCTTGTTATGCTCTTAACACTTAATTGGTATTCACCAGATGTTTAGTTCCCCTAAAAATGATAGATAATGTTGTTACAAATGATTCATAAGGTAATAATGGCAATAAGCCAAACTTGATTTATTCATGCAATATTCATGGAACTATATAATTCAGTATGTCAGCAATTATATTAATATCATATCAATTAATATACTTGCATTGTATTAACTATGGGACATATGTTTCTAAAATGGCTTCAAGAAGATTTTTACATAAGAAATATCGAGGGGCGGAGCAAGATGGCCGAATAGGAACAGCTCCAGTCTCCAACTCCCAGCGCGAGCAACACAGAAGACCGGTGATTTCTGCATTTTCAACTGAGGTACTGGGTTCATCTCACTGGGGAGTGCCAGATGATCAGTGCTGGTCAGCTGCTGCAGCCCGACCAGCGAGAGCTGAAGCAGGGCGAGGCATTGCCTCACCTGGGAAGCGCAAGGGGGAAGGGAATCCCTTTTCCTAGCCAGGGGAACTGAGACACACAACACCTGGGAAATCGGGTAAATCCCACCCCAATACTGTGCTTTAAGCAAACAGGCACACCAGGAGATCATATCCCACACCTGGCCGGGAGGGTCCCACACCCACGGAGCCTCCCTCATTGCTAGCACAGCAGTCTGTGATCTACCGGCAAGGCAGCAGTGAGGCTGGGGGAGGGGCGCCCGCCATTGCTGAGGCTTAAGTAGGTAAACAAAGCTGCTGGGAAGCTCGAACTGGGTGGAGCTCACAGCAGCTCAAGGAAACCTGCCTGTCTCTGTAGACTCCACCTCTGGGAACAGGGCACAGTAAACAATAACAAACGCAGCAGAAAGCTCTGTAGACGCAAACGACTCTGTCTGACAGCTTTGAAGAGAGCAGTGGATCTCCCAACACGGAGGTTGAGATCTGAGAAGGGACAGACTCCCTGCTCAAGTGGGTCCCTGACCCCTGAGTAGCCTAACTGGGAGACATCCCCCACTAGGGGCAGTCTGACACCCCGCACCTCACAGGGTGGAGTACACCCCTGAGAGGAAGCTTCCAAAGCAAGAATCAGACAGGTACACTCGCTGTTCAGAAATATTCTATCTTCTGCAGCCTCTGCTGCTGATACCCAGGCAAACAGGGTCTGGAGTGGACCTCAAGCAATCTCCAACAGACCTACAGCTGAGGGTCCTGACTGTTAGAAGGAAAACTATCAAACAGGAAGGACATCTACACCAAAACCCCATCAGTACATCACCATCGTCAAAGACCAGAGGCAGATAAAGCCACAAAGATGGGGAAAAAGCAGGGCAGAAAAGCTGGAAATTCAAAAAATAAGAGCGCATCTCCCCCGGCAAAGGAGCGCAGCTCATCGCCAGCAACGGATCAAAGCTGGACGGAGAATGACTTCGACGAGATGAGAGAAGAAGGCTTCAGTCCATCAAATTTCTCAGAGCTAAAGGAGGAATTACGTACCCAGCGCAAAGAAACTAAAAATCTTGAAAAAAAAAGTGGAAGAATTGATGGCTAGAGTAATTAATGCAGAGAAGGTCATAAACGAAATGAAAGAGACGAAAACCATGACACGAGAAATACGTGACAAATGCACAAGCTTCAGTAACCGACTCGATCAACTGGAAGAAAGAATGTCAGCGATTGAGGATCAAATGAATGAAATGAAGCAAGAAGAGAAACCAAAAGAAAAAAGAAGAAAAAGAAATGAACAAAGCCTGCAAGAAGTATGGGATTATGTAAAAAGACCAAATCTACGTCTGATTGGGGTGCCTGAAAGTGAGGGGGAAAATGGAACCAAGTTGGAAAACACTCTTCAGGATATCATCCAGGAGAACTTCCCCAACCTAGTAGGGCAGGCCAACATTCAAATCCAGGAAATACAGAGAACGCCACAAAGATACTCCTCGAGAAGAGCAACTCCAAGACACATAATTGCCAGATTCACCAAAGTTGAAATGAAGGAAAAAATCTTAAGGGCAGCCAGAGAGAAAGGTCGGGTTACCCACAAAGGGAAGCCCATCAGACTAACAGCAGATCTCTCGGCAGAAACTCTCCAAGCCAGAAGAGAGTGGGGGCCAATATTCAACATTCTTAAAGAAAAGAATTTTAAACCCAGAATTTTATATCCAGCCAAACTAAGTTTCATAAGTGAAGGAGAAATAAAATCCATTACAGATAAGCAAATGCTTAGAGATTTTGTCACCACTAGCCCTGCCTTACAAGAGACCCTGAAGGAAGCACTAAACATGGAAAGGAACAACTGGTACCAGCCATTGCAAAAACATGCCAAAATGTAAAGACCATCAAGGCTTGGAAGAAACTGCATCAACTAACGAGCAAAATAACCAGTTAATATCATAATGGCAGGATCAAGTTCACACATAACAATCTTAACCTTAAATGTAAATGGACTAAATGCTCCAATTAAAAGACACAGACTGGCAAACTGGATAAAGAGTCAAGACCCATCAGTCTGCTGTATTCAGGAGACCCATCTCACACGCAGAGACATACATAGGCTCAAAATAAAGGGATGGAGGAAGATTTACCAAGCAAATGGAGAACAAAAAAAAGCGGGAGTTGCAATACTAGTCTCTGATAAAACAGACTTTAAACCATCAAAGATCAAAAGAGACAAAGAAGGCCATTACATAATGGTAAAGGGATCAATTCAACAGGAAGAGCTAACTATCCTAAATATATATGCACCCAATACAGGAGCACCCAGATTCATAAAGCAAGTCCTTAGAGACTTACAAAGAGACTTAGACTCCCATCCAATAATAATGGGAGACTTCAACACTCCACTGTCAACATTAGACAGATCAACGAGACAGAAAGTTAACAAGGATATCCAGGAATTGAACTCATCTCTGCAGCAAGCAGACCTAATAGACATCTATAGAACTCTCCACCCCAAATCAACAGAATATACATTCTTCTCAGCACCACATCGTACTTACTCCAAAATTGACCACGTAATTGGAAGTAAAGCACTCCTCAGCAAATGTACACAAACAGAAATTATAACAAACTGTCTTTCAGACCACAGTGCAATCAAACTAGAACTCAGGACTAAGAAACTCAATCAAAACCACTCAACTACATGGAAACTGAACAACCTGCTCCTGAATGACTACTGGGTACATAACGAAATGAAGGCAGAAATAAAGATGTTCTTTGAAACCAATGAGAACAAAGATACAACATACCAGAATCTCTGGGACACATTTAAAGCAGTGTGTAGAGGGAAATTTATAGCACTAAATGCACACAAGAGAAAGCAGGAAAGATCTAAAATTGACACTCTAACATCGCAATTAAAAGAACTAGAGAAGCAAGAGCAAACACATTCAAAAGCTAGCAGAAGGCAAGAAATAACTAAGATCAGAGCAGAACTGAAGGAGATAGAGACACAAAAAACCCTCCAAAAAATCAATGAATCCAGGAGTTGGTTTTTTGAAAAGATCAACAAAATTGACAGACCACTAGCGAGACTAATAAAGAACAAAAGAGAGAAGAATCAAATCGACGCAATTAAAAATGATAAAGGAGATATCACCACCGACCCCACAGAAATACAAACTACCATCAGAGAATACTATAAACACCTCTACGCAAATAAACTTGAAAATCTAGAAGAAATGGATAATTTCCTGGACACTTACACTCTTCCAAGACTAAACCAGGAAGAAGTTGAATCCCTGAATAGACCAATAGCAGGCTCTGAAATTGAGGCAATAATTAATAGCCTACCAAACAAAAAAAGTCCAGGACCAGATGGATTCACAGCTGAATTCTACCAGAGGTACAAGGAGGAGTTGGTACCATTCCTTCTGAAACTATTCCAATCAATAGAAAAAGAGGGAATCCTCCCTAACTCATTTTATGAGGCCAACATCATCCTGATACCAAAGCCTGGCAGAGACACAACAAAAAAAGAGAATTTTAGACCAATATCCCTGATGAACATCGATGCAAAAATCCTCAATAAAATACTGGCAAACCGGATTCAGCAACACATCAAAAAGCTTATCCACTATGATCAAGTGGGCTTCATCCTGGGATGCAAGGCTGGTTCAACATTTGCAAATCAATAAACATAATCCAGCATATAAACAGAACCAAAGACAAGAACCACATCATTATCTCAATAGATGCAGAAAAGGCTTTTGACAAAATTCAACAGCCCTTCATGCTAAAAACGCTCAATAAATTCGGTATTGATGGAACGTACCTCAAAATCATAAGAGCTATTTATGACAAACCCACAGCCAATATCATACTGAATGGGCAAAAACTGGAAAAATTCCCTTTGAAAACTGGCACAAGACAGGGATGCTCTCTCTCACCACTCCTATTCAACATAGTGTTGGAAGTTCTGGCTAGGGCAATCAGGCAAGAGAAAGAAATCAAGGGGATTCAGTTAGGAAAAGAAGAAGTCAAATTGTCCCTGTTTGCAGATGACATGATTGTATATTTAGAAAACCCCATTGTCTCAGCCCAAAATCTCCTTAAGCTGATAAGCAACTTCAGCAAAGTCTCAAGATACAAAATTAATGTGCAAAAATCACAAGCATTCTTATACACCAGTAACAGACAAACAGAGCCAAATCATGAATGAACTTCCATTCACAATTGCTTCAAAGAGAATAAAATACCTAGGAATCCAACTTACAAGGGATGTAAAGGACCTCTTCAAGGAGAACTACAAACCACTGCTCAGTGAAATCAAAGAGGACACAAACAAATGGAAGAACATACCATGCTCATGGATAGGAAGAATCAATATCATGAAAATGGCCATACTGCCCAAGGTAATTTATAGATTCAATGCCATCCCCATCAAGCTACCAATGAGCTTCTTCACAGAATTGGAAAAAACTGCTTTAAAGTTCATATGGAACCAAAAAAGAGCCCGCATCTCCAAGACAATCCTAAGTCAAAAGAACAAAGCTGGAGGCATCACGCTACCTGACTTCAAACTATACTACAAGGCTACAGTAACCAAAACAGCATGGTACTGGTACCAAAACAGAGATATAGACCAATGGAACAGAACAGAGTCCTCAGAAATAATACCACACATCTACAGCCATCTGATCTTTGACAAACCTGAGAGAAACAAGAAATGGGGAAAGGATTCCCTATTTAATAAATGGTGCTGGGAAAATTGGCTAGCCATAAGCAGAAAGCTGAAACTGGATCCTTTCCTTACTCCTTATACGAAAATTAATTCAAGATGGATTAGAGACTTAAATGTTAGACCTAATACCATAAAAATCCTAGAGTAAAACCTAGGTAGTACCATTCAGGACATAGGCATGGGCAAAGACTTCATGTCTAAAACACCAAAAGCAACGGCAGCAAAAGCCAAAATTGACAAATGGGATCTCATTAAACTAAAGAGCTTCTGCACAGCAAAAGAAACTACCATCAGAGTGAACAGGCAACCTACAGAATGGGAGAAAATTTTTGCAATCTACTCATCTGACAAAGGGCTATTATCCAGAACCTACAAAGAACTCAAACAAATTTACAAGAAAAAAACAAACAACCCCATCAAAAAGTGGGCAAAGGATAAGAACAGACATTTCTCAAAAGAAGACATTCATACAGCCAACAGACACATGAAAAAATGCTCATCATCACTGGCCATCAGAGAAATGCAAATCAAAACCACAATGAGATACCATCTCACACCAGTTAGAATGGCGATCATTAAAAAGTCAGGAAACAACAGGTGCTGGAGAGGATGTGGAGAAATAGGAACACTTTTACACTGTTGGTGGGATTGTAAACTAGTTCAACCATTATGGAAAACAGTATGGCGATTCCTCAAGGATCTAGAACTAGAAGTACCATATGACCCAGCCATCCCATCACTGGGTATATACCCAAAGGATTATAAATTATGCTGCTATAAAGACACATGCACACGTATGTTTATTGCAGCACTATTCACAATAGCAAAGACTTGGAATCAACCCAAATGTCCATCAGTGACAGATTGGATTAACAAAATGTGGCACATATACACCATGGAATACTATGCAGCCATAAAAAAGGATGAGTTTGTGTCCTTTGTAGGGACATGGATGCAACTGGAAACCATCATTCTTAACAAACTATCACAAGAACAGAAAACCAAACACCGCATGTTCTCACTGATATGTGGGAACTGAACAATGAGATCACTTGGACTCGGGAAGGGGAACATCACACACCGGGGCCTATCATGGGGAGGGGGGAGGGGGGAGGGATTGCACTGGGAGTTATACCTGATCTAAATGACGAGTTGATGGGTGCAGCACACCAACATGGCACAAGTATACATATGTAACAAACCTGCACGTTATGCACATGTACCCTACAACTTAAAGTATATTAATAATAAATAAATTTTAAAAAAATAATAAAAAAATAAAAAAATAAAAAAATAAAAGTTTATAAATGACAAAAAAAAAAAGAAATATCATTAAAAGTACATGCATGATGGTGGTCATAGATACCATTCTATGAGTGCAGATGCTATGTACTTACTTCTATGAGGTGTAGCTCTTAGCCTGTGATAAAGTAAGAATTTGTTACCTAAATTAACATGTCTTCCCAAATTAAACAACTTACCTTCCAATAGAAAGATCAAGTTCCTATGAAGTTAAGGACAAACATGCTAGGCCATGGGAAAAATGAATAAATAAATGAGACATCTTCATCTGGAAAAAAAAAAAAAAATATATATATATATATATATATATATATATATATATATATATATAAAAAATATTCAATACTATCTTAAATCAGAATCATAAACCTGGCTTCAAGTCAGTATAAAATCTATCAGGGAAAGTACCTAATATCTAAATAAGAATAATCCAAAATACAATATAATTAAATACAATAAAAGAGTACCAGACTATGAGATTATATTTCAAAGAAGGAAGAGAAGGTATCCAGCTGAATAATCTGGCATAATCCATTGAAGAGAAAGTATTTGAGTTGCATGTTGAAGTATCTGGTAGAATTAGGACCCATGGAACTGAGAAGGATATTCTGGATTGAGGAAATATCATAAACAAAGTTGGAGTGAAAATTCCTGAAACATATAAAATGTCCAGAAAATAGTCCCACTGGTCAAACACGCTGTATATGAAGGGCAGCCCTGAGTGATAATATTGAGAGGATGGTGAGAGCATGTGGGGAAATAAAACTTCCCTAGATTTCTCCTGTAAAAATTTTGAGCCACCTGAGACACATAAATGTATACAACATAAAAATAATGTTTGCTTTCCTTTCCCCTAGAAACATTTAACTAGTCACATATTATGAGGATTAGATCTGCAGTCATTTGTGGAGTTAATGATGCTGATCTAAGAGTATGATAAAACTTCTCTTCTTTCTCCTAGAGGAACTATTTGTTACAGCCTAGATTAGGCCCTTAGGTTAAGCAACCAAGATGTCAAGAAGACTGTCTTACTAGGAATTTACATTTCAAAAAAGATGAAGCCCAAACCTTGGCGATATGTTTAGGTCATAAAAGCCATAGACACTAGGGCTTACTTTTTCCTTGGAAAGGTGTATTTACATATCAAAAAGAATGAGTGCAGTCCAGGATCCTATCTATCCCTTCTTTCAGAAGGGAAGAGATGATAAATCCATTGTTGTTTCTGTTATCATCTCTCCTCTACCAATGAAACTTAATCACTTGCCTTGAAAGTTTTCATTAGAGCTCATCATGTTGCCTATAGGTCTGGGTGTTACAGACCAATGCAGCAATGTTACTGTTGATGTGGTTGTGAGCATCAATACAGAATACTTTTCCCTACCCAAATGCCTGATGTTTCTGCAGTATTCAGATAGATAAGTAGGTACAGACATACATGAATGAGATGGGTAACATCTCAGAAACCTCAAGGTTCATGAGAAAACAGAGTCATATCATAAAGAACTTTAATTGTCAGTGTCTAGTTTTCATTTTAAAGTGTTTCCTTTTGAGCGGTGTCAATAACTTCCAAAAGCTTCTCCAGATTTCTCAGTGCTCCTGTAAAAAACAAAGTGGTACATTATCCCCACAGACATTACAACTGCTTCCAGAGAAACAGCTTGGTAAAATAACAACTCTATAAAATGTTGCTGCAGCTCACAACGGAGAAAGTAGCAGGTGAGCAAAATCACAACAAAGGTTGAAACCTGGGACAGTTTGGTTCAACAAAACTCAATTCTATGAGATTAACCTCCATTTCGGAATTGGAGCATACTAAAGAAATATACAGTTGCGTGTCACTTAACAACATGTATAGGTTCCGAGAAATGCATCCTTAAGCAATTTCATTATTACACAGGTATCTAGAGTGTACTTCTCAAAACCTAGATGGTATAGCCTACTACATACCTTGGATATATGCTATAGCCTATTGCTCCTAGGCTAAAACCTGTACAGCATATCATTCTAGTGAATACTATAGGCAATTAAAACACAATGGTAAGTATTTGTGCATCTAAACATATCTAAACATGGAAAATGTATAGTAAAAATACAATATAATCTTATGGGACCACTGTCAGATATGCAGTCTGTCGTTGATTAAAACGTTGCTGTATGGTGCATAACTGTATATATCAAGACTGCTGCCTTCAGAGAACTTTTCTGGTAAAACAAGACAAATACACATTTTAATTAGATTAGTGCTGAGATTTTTTGTTCAGATAATAGTTGTTAGAGATGGTTAGGAAGGAAAAACTCAATGTGGTTAGGATACTATGTTTCTGAAGGAAAGATGAGTGTTCACAGAGACTCTTTTCCTTTCTCACTTTGTAATGAGTAATTTTGTTATTTTGTAATCTTCCAAATGGAACTGATCATTCTATACCTAGTTACCCACCACCCTCATCACTCTCTCAAAGTCTCTAATGTCAAAGATCACAAGGATATGAAAGGCTGGGTTAACTAGATTTAAAAATCATTTAGAAGAGCATTCAGAATTTTCTTGCTTTTTTTCATATCATGTTCTTGCACTACTGGACTTTGGATTAAGATAAGCTTGAGTTTGTCTTGGAAAGCTTACCTAACCTCTTTGAGACACAATGTTCTCTTCTGTGAAATAATAAGATGAAATTAGATGGCAGGTTTAAAATGTCCATCAAAACATCTGACTCTTAGATGCTCAATATTGTTCTCTGCCCTATTCAAGCCACTTCTCCCATATACCCTGGTCATAGAAGTGTCTTTGAAGTAAAATCAGAGATGTGGGACAATACAGATGTCATTGTGTTGGGAAGAGGTGGATAGTTAGCAGTATGTAAGGACATAAAATTGCTTGGGATTTTCAACTTCAGGCACAGACATAGGAAAAAAATATTGAGAGGGTTTCCTAAGGTATGGCAAGCTAACAAGCCGGGGAACTGATAAATTGTTCCTCCTCAATGAAGTAATACCAATGCTAAATATACAAGTGTGGATAGACAGGGATCTAATTGAATTCCTTAAAATATGTAAACCAGCAGAAATGTATTCAGTTATAGGAAAAGTATCACCACCTCATAGGCTAATCAAAAATGTTTCTAGGTTAAGGGACAAAAACATTTATAATAATTCCAAGGTCTCTTAGATATATTTTTGAAAAATATAATAACGTAATTGGCTCTAATTTTCAATAAACAGCATTTTTTATTTTACAGGGAGAAAGAACAAAGATTAGAAATTAACTAGATACTGAAAAGTGAAAAATGCCCCTAGTTGAACAACAGAACTGAACCTGAAAACATTCTGGAAACTCAGGGTAGTCTGATTCACAATGAAATGATTGCACATGGGTTAATAAGCCATATTAATATCTGCAAATTAATAAAGATAATATTCCTTTGTATTTTCAGGGTGTGAAATTACTGTCATCATTTGATGAAGAAGAAGTTTTAACTACTAAGTTTTAACTACTCTGTTTTCACGCTGCTGCCTGGTTGCAAATCTGGAATGACATAAGGCACCAGCTTTCTTTACAAACCTTAAAGCTTGGAGGAGGTACAAATCAAATTTGGTCTGAATATTGTAGTTTTGTTCTTCAAGAGGTACTATTTATGTTTAAGAGTTCTTCTTTGTTTTATAGAGATCTCCTCGGTTAATCCTTTAGTGACACTGATTTGATGCCAAGTTATTGTTTTCCAAGTAGGAAATATTTAAACTTCTTATCTGATTGGTTTTACCTGTTGAGGACAGGTGTTTTGTGCCTCATAATTTTCCCCTCCATACTGATTTATACTTCAATAATTTTCAAAATTCTTGGTGAATTTCCCTTTGAAGGTTTCAAGTCCCCTTAGTCCCCAGAATAAATTTATTAATTTATTAATGTTTCCCAAATAGAGGAAAAAAACCCTATTGGGAATATTGTGTTAATTATTTTTCTCAAGTACATCCACCAATACTGGTGCATACACTTCTCAGGAAATTGAATTTTCCATTAGTTCAATATGCTTGGAATGTTTGAATTAAAAAGAATTTTTAAAAAATGGTCCCAGGCTTCTTTTAAATGATGTTATTAAAAATATAAAGTTCATATTCTAATAGATTACTCAAGAAGGTTACTGCATACAGATTTACCTAAGTTCTTGTTTGTTATTATCAGTTTTCCTGTAGTCTTGCTTGGTTCTGGAGGGACAGTTTGACTGAGTATCAAATACACAATTTACACTATTTTTTCTCATTGAGCATTTTTTTTAAAGTCCTGCTTTAAAATTTGATTATCAAAAGACTGATGTCAGTCCAATATATCTGTCGTTGAAAGTTATATATTTATTTAGGTCATGAGGTTATGAGAATTTTTCTTTTAACTCTGAAACCTAATGGTTATTAAAATATGTCTTAAAGTTTATTAGTCTGGGTAAATGATAAACTAAATTTTCTCATAAATGGTATTTTCCCAAGTACCCAGTGAAGTCTTCCAATTTTTAGTTTCAAACTTTTTATTAAATGTCTGGGAAGTTTTCTGTGATTATAATTTCAAATATTATTTTCCAATGTTTTTGTTAATACTTATTTTCTAATGTCTAATGTCCTAAAGTTTTGCTTTTCATTCTTTGTTTTGTTCAGGGATTGCAATTATACACGTATTATTCCTTCTCTTTCTATCTTTGTATCATATTCACTGCTTTACTCATTTTTATTCTCAAATATTTTTCTGTTTTTCTTCAATGCTCCTTATTTAATTGTTTTAAATCAGTTCTCTCGTGGACATCTTAAAATCCATTCTTCATTGCTATGCTAATTCTGTCTTTTAATTCCATTTCTTTTTTGAGTTCAATCAACTTTCTTTTAATTTTTATTGCTTTTGTCCATTTCTAGTCTTAGATTTTTAATTTCTGATTCAGATTATTTTTTCAATTCTTCATTTATTTTTGAGACTATCTCATTCCATTTATAGTGTTGACTTGGAGTTTTCTTCTGCTTCATGGTTGTTAGTCTGATGGAAAATTTCCTCAGTTAATATGTGTTGGATTTTGTTTTCAGATTTCTTTCAAAAGCTCATTTTGAATCTGTTAATCTTCTCTTATCTATTTTTTTATGTATGGTATTACAGTGTTTACAAGATTTTTAATGTAATGAACTCCTGTCTCACAGTATTTCAAAACTCAAAAACTTTAATGGTTTTGTTTGTTTGCTTTTATGATAGGCAATGGGTTTGTGAATTATCTAGTTTTGTGTTCCCCTTTTGTCTTGCAGGATTCAAAAATGTCCTCTTTCATTTAATTCACTATCCCATTGGCCAGAGGCACCTCCTTTATGGTTTATTCCGCCTCCAAAGAAATTATATGTTTTAAATTCTCCTTCTTTAAATTGTGAAACTCTTTAATATCTTTTTGGTAGCCCATGCTCTGTCTTACCTGGACATTATTTTAGTATTTTTAGACAAGAATGGACTTCATTTTTCTGGCAGAGATTTTAGACCTTATACCTCATTGTTTATTTCTTTATCTCTTTCCTGTAGTTTTTCTAGGTCTGTGTTTTCTTTCCAGAAATGTCTTGCAGTGGGATTGGAGTTGGACAACTGTATAAGAGACCACACACTAAAACATCTTACAGTTATTGAGAATGTAGGCATTCTCTGTAGGCAAATTAGGCCCTAGAAGCAGTTTTTTTTCCATAACTTAATTTGTTCCTCTTATTTTCTATATTATTAATATATAGAAAACGTTGGAATGAAATACTGAAAGACAAGAATATAGGCAAAAGTGACCATTGTCTTTGTGCATACTTATAATTTTTAACCTAGCAATATATTTATATTTAAAACATGGCTTTTAGGCCACGTGCAGTGGCACTCACCTGTAATCTCAGCACTCTAGGAAGTGGAGGCCAGCAGACCACTTGAGGTTAGGAGTTTGAGATCAGCCTGGCCAACATGGTGAAACCCCATCTCTACTAAAAATACAAAAATTAGCTGGGCATGGTGGTGGGTGCCTATAATCCCAGTTACTCAAGAGGCTGAGGCAGGAGAATCACTTGAACTGGGAGGCAGAAGTCACTGTGAACCGAGATAGCATCACTGCACTCCAGTCTGGGTGACAGAGAGAGACTTCATCTCAAAAAAAAATAAATAAAATAAAATGTGTTTTGTGTTGATCATACCTTGTAGCATTGGTCCATTGGCAAAGAGAGACTTCATCTCAAAAACAAAAAATAAAATAAAATGTGTTTTTTGTAGACAGACTATAGTTAGGTTTTGCTTTTTTAACACATTATGACAATCTCTGTATTTTTATTGATTTTTATGTCATTTATATTGAATATAATTATTAACATGGCAGGGTTAAAATCTATTATATTGTTTGTTGTTCTATACTTGTATATTCTTTTTTCACTTTTTTCTTTTTGCTGCCTGCTGTTGTGTTAATTAAATGTTTGTTATGATGCCATTTAATTTTTACTTCTGTCTTATTAATAATACTTCATTGTTAAAACAGTTGCATTAAGGTTTACAATTTATATCTCGGTTTTATCACAATCTATCTTTTAACATGAATGATGTTAGAACTTGACAACTGTATCCTTTCAATTCTTGCCTCAAATTCATTGTACTATTATTACGCATTTTATTTTACCTATAAATATCACAATACACGATTATTATTGTTGCTTTAAATACTTATTTATAGTTTAGATACTGAAAATTAGGGAAAATGTTTATATTCATTTTTACCATTTCTAGAGCTCTTTATTTTTGTGGGTAAATTCAAGTTTGTTTCTGATCTCATAATCCTTTTGCCTGAAAAACTTGCTTGATCATACCTTGTAGCATTGGCCCATTGGCAATAAATGCACTTACCTGTTGGTTTTTTTCTGAAAAACAAATCTTCATTTAGACTTTACTCTTGAAAGACATTTTCACTGTGAATAGATTTCTCGGTTTACTTTTTTTTTCTTTTTTTTTTGATACTTTAAAGATGTCACTTCATTGCTTTTCTGAATTGTGCAGTTTTTGACAATAACTCTGCTACAATTCTTATCTTTCATTCTTTCTGTGTAGTGTTTCTTTTTCCCTAGCTGCCTTTAGCAATTCTGCTTTACCTTTGCTTTTCAGCTGTTATAAATCAGGCATTGTGAAAAATTACAAAGTACTCTTTGCAGATAAGTTTCTACATAATATTTACCCTAAAATATGTGTATTAGAAATATCTTAATTTCTAGTAAGTATATTAAGTCTCTGAGAATAAAATTGATTACTTTAATTTAAAAATAATGTGAAGATTTTCATAGCTATGGTAGCATTTTACTTGATAATATTAAGAATGAAGGATCCCTTGAGAGTTTAAGATATTTTTTAAATTTTTTTCTGCTCAAAGATACAATCTAATAACAGATTGCACCCTAAACTAAAACACTGTAGTTATAAGGAATGATTTTGGATATTCTAGAAGGGCATGTATGTGAAAGAGATTTAAAAAAACTAAATCATGAATCAATAAAAATACAATTTTCACTAGAAAGTATTCATTTTATTATCACATATGACTACTCTTTGTACAATGATTTATAACATGCTAGAAAAACAATACTTGTATCATTTGTATCATTACCTCTAACCTCATATTTCAGAGCTGTAAATAGTGTAGGTGTGATTTCAGGATCTTACAATATCCTGATATCTAGGTTTTTGTTTTTTGTTTTTTGTTTTTTTTGTTATTAACTTCCCTAACACAACTGAATCTACATGAAGTGGGAACAAAGTTTTCCTTTCCACAAAGAGGTAAAAATAATTTTTAAGTCCTAAATTTTAAGAGAGGAAACACAATTGAATATCCATTCTAATATATGTTCTTGCAAAATTTGTTGACAAACTGAGGGTTTATGTTGTGATTTCTTTTCAAATTAAGAATACAATGTAGTACTAGGCACCTGAAACTACGATAGGGAAATAAAGATCAGAATAGGTTACAAACAAATAATTAGTAGAAAGTCAGGGAGGACCCTCAGAAAAGCTGAACTACAAAGAATTTTGCTTGGCATTAGTTTTGGCTTTTGGTATCACTAAAAAAGACTTTGGAAATTAGAGATGTATTTATTTCACTAATAGCCTCAAATCCAATTTTATATATGAAAATAAAGTGTTTTTCTACATTTAACTGAGGAAAACCATATGCCTTCTAAACTACAATTTTATAAAAGGTTATATGTATTTACTAGAGCTACCGTAACAAAAATACTACAATCTGAGTGGTTTATATAACAGAAATGCATTATTTTACAGTTCTGAGGACTAGAAGTGTGAGATCAAGAAATCAGAAGGATTGGTTCCTTCTGAGGGCTTCTGGTGGTAGGCTGGCAATCTTTAGCATCCCCAATCTCTGTCTATCTTCACATGGCACTTTCTCTATGTGCTTGTCTGTGTCCAAATTGTCCCCTTTTTTTGTAAGAATAGTGGTCGTATTGAATTAGAAGCACATCTCACTAGTATACCCTTATCCAAAGTTAACTAATTACA
This sequence comes from Chlorocebus sabaeus, assembly GCF_047675955.1. Classification (NCBI taxonomy): domain Eukaryota; kingdom Metazoa; phylum Chordata; class Mammalia; order Primates; family Cercopithecidae; genus Chlorocebus; species Chlorocebus sabaeus. Next base: position 64,227,490 of record NC_132924.1, read on the forward strand.
TCTTCAAAAACCCTATTTCCAAATAAGGTTAGATTCAGAGATATTGGGGTTAGAGCTGAAACATATGAACCTATGACAAAACTGTTTCCATTTCACATTTAGAACAGTTTTGTTGAAGTTTTACCAAATATATTACTTGCAGGATGATTGCTAACTGACGGATGTTAATTTGTTTTTACATCCATCAGTTAGCAGTTTTAGTTCTTTATTAACAAGAAATTAAACTTGGGAGTACATTCTATTATTTTTTAGCTTGAAAACATTTAAATTCTAAAATTAAGGGATCAACTTGATTCATAAACCTTATAATAATACGTTAATTTGCGCTCATGATTTTGGAAATACGGAGATAAGGTTTAAGGTTTAGCTTTACTTAGAATATATTCTCATCAAAGACATACATAACGCCCAACCAGGCATCCTAAATTAAAAATAAGTATTAAGTACATATAACTAAGTTTTAATTGTAATATAAATATCACTTGACCATAAATATCAAATAAACCATAGTACATGGAATTAAATTGAATTAATATTAAATTTTGATAAATTGTTATTTGAATGAATACAATTAAATAATATATACTATAAATCAATATTATTGAGACATTTTTATTATATTCTACATTGACTATAATTATCTAGAAAGGGGACCTGAAAATCCATAGGATTAGCTGGGCTTTCGCCAAATAATGGGTGAATAATGTACATAGAAATGTCCAAATTGCATTCTCATGTCAAGGAAGAGTGAAGTTGTATCATGTAAAGGTCTGTTCTGTCTTGATACTCTGTAATATATATTTATCCAGGCCACTGTTTCTTATGTAGGTAAAAAGTCAGGATGCAAATTATTCACCTTACGTTCTCCTATCTCAAAAGTGACATGTGTGGAAGGGTTAGTTATAAAGTGTCTCCCCTCTAAAAGTGGTTGGTTATATACATGGGAATAGCAAAAGCCAAAAAGGATATGATGGAGTCCCTTGGCCATCTGTCCATTTACATTATAATAGAATGCCACTGCTTTTTATCTGTGTTTGAGACAAGTTTCAAACTTGTACAGACAGAAAGTGTGGCCTCTTAGCAACCCTGCTTACTCAATTGTAGATGTAACATGCTGTGCTTGCCTCGTATTCCCTTTTAGTCTCACTGAGCCCCCAGACATTGTTTCTCCACTGGAATTCTGTACTTACCAGGCATAGTAAATACTACATGTAAATTAAGACACAAGGAATACTGAACATGCTATAATTCTTGTATTTCCTTTGCTTATACATATGCTCTATTGTTCCATAATTCTTCTTGTAAAAATCATAAGTTCATACATCAGTGTCATGTGGAAAATTTTGAAAATTAAAATTCCACTATGAAGAATAGCTTGGAGGATTTTCAGAAAACTAAAAATAAGGATACTATAGGATCCAGCAATCCCATTGCTAGGTATACACCCCCCAAAAAAGGAAGTCAGGGTATCAAACAGATATCTGCACTCCCATGTTCACTACAGCACTATTCACAATACCCAAGATTTGGAAGCAACCTAAGTGTCCATTAAAAGAAGAATGGATAAAGAAAATGTGGTACATATATACAACAGAGTACTATTCAGTCATAAAAAAGAATGAGATCCTGTCATTAGCAACAACATGGATGGAACTGGAGGTCATTATGTTAAGTGAAATAAGCCAGGTGCAGAAAGACAAATTTCACATGTTCTAACTTATTTGTGGGAACTAAAAATTAAAACAGTTGAACTCACAGAGATAAGGAGTAGAAATGATGGTCACCAAAAGCTTGGAAGGATAGTAGAGAATAGGAGAGAAGTGGGGATGGTTAGTAGATACAAAAAATAGTTACAAAGAATGAATAAAATCTAGTATTTGATAGCACAACAGGGTGACTACAGTCGATAATAATTTAATTGAACATTTTAAAATAACTAAAAGAGTGTAATTGGATTGTTTGTAATGCAAAGGCTAAAGGCTTAACGTGATGGATACCCCATTTACCCTGATGTGATTATTACACATCGTATGCTTGTATCAAAATTTCCTGTATATCAATTCATATACCTATTATCTACCTACAAAATTAAAAATTAAAAAAAAATAAAAGAAAAAATAGAAGTTAAAAATTTTTAAAGTAACAAATTGAAAGATAAATTAAGAATTTCAAGATGGCAATAGTAAAGAATTAAGCCAAGCCAAGCATGGGGCCTTTCTGACTGTGGAGCTCTGTGCAGCTTCTTAGGTCATGTGCCTATGAAGTCATCTCTACTCCCAAGTCAGTTGTCCCTTCAGCCTTATGACATACCTTCAAGGAATACATGATGCCATCCCTTCTACCAGGGAAGTGCTCCTGTCACTTCTCACACAAAACTTTGATAGATTGTTATTTGAATGAATACTAATTAAATAATACATACTATAAATCAATATTATTGAGACATTTTTATTATATTCTACATTGCCTATAAGTATCTAGAAAGGGAACCTGAAATCAATAGGATTAGCTGGGCTTTCACCAAATAATGGGTGAATAATGTACATAGAAATGTCCAAATTTCATTCTCATGTCAAGGAAGAGTGAAGTTGTATCATATAAAGGTCTGTTCCGTCTTGATACTCTGTAATATATATTTATCCAGGCCACTGTGTGAGGGAATTTTCTGTGAGAAGCTGCAGTTTAAGGAATTTCACATTGTTGCTGGCATACTCGGGCTGTGACTTACCAAGTGCACGCGTGATTCTTACCATGTGTACACACAACTGCTTCCCACTGCTGCTTAGACCTATCTTCACCCCACATGTCTGCCAGAGGCCCAGGACTGTGAGCTTTTACTGAGGAGCTATAGAAGTGTGATGTCACCAGAATCTTGCATTTTCTTTGCTTTTCTACCAAAAGCTTGTTCCATTTGGTCTTGCAAGCACAACTGCTTTCAAGCCGACTTACAAGTTTGCTCACATGCAAGGGAACATTAAATCAAAGAATGCATATTGCTCATTTGTTTCATGAAAGTACCCATTTGCTGTTCCTTCATAGTTTGTATTGGAAAAAACGATTTAAAAAATTCATCCATCCTTCTCTAAAAGTAAGGTGAGTGAGAAGGAGCAGTGGTGTTTTGATAGCTTTTCAACAACTGTCTCTCAGGGAAATGGGAGCCCTGCTTTGTTGTGTTTCCAGTGTCTGTGGTATAAAACTCCCACCATAACCAATTTCAAGCCACCAAATGATGTTAAATAGGTCACAAAATTTCGGAAGACGTAACAGTGGAGATGTTTTAAAAATTCTGTGTTGGAAAATATTTCACTTTGTTTGCAAATATTCATTAGTGATTTTTACCAAAATCACACAATTACTGGGATAAGTAACTTCACCTTTTTGTCCTTTTTCTTTCATTCTACAGAGCATTCCTGGAGAAACAAGAAACTAACGTGACCATTACTAGCTTTTCTAATTTCAACTGGACCTTCCTTTCCCTGCTATGCAGTCTAATTTTACTCATCTCTAATGATTCTTTTTAGTTCATTCAGCAAATTCCAAAGTGTTTCTAATCAAGTCAAGCCTTCAGCCCCACATTTAATACCACTGGTTTTGGATGGTAACTTCACCTCTATTTAAAAAGAGAGGTGAGGGCCAGGCGCAGTGGCTCATGCCTGTCATCCCAGCACTTTGGGAGGTCAAGGTGGGCAGATCACAAGGTCAGGAGATCGAGACCATCCTGGCTAACATGGTGAAATCCCGTCTCTACTAAAAATAACAACAACAACAACAAATTAGCTGGGCATGGTGGTGGACTCTTATAGTCCCAGCTACTCAGGAGGCTGAGGCAGGAGAATCGCTTGAACCCGGGAGTTGCATTGCATTGAGCCATTGCAGTGAGCCGAGATGGCACCACTGCACTCCAGCCTGGGTGACAGTGCGAGATTGTTTCAAAAAAAAAAAAAAAAAAAAGAGAGAGAGAGAGAGAGAGAGAGAGATGACATACATTATCATTTCTGACATCAGTTAAACTTTATATGACTCTATTTTTTCTATCTTTCTTTCTGTAAATAACAGAAATATGGACGTGACTGCCTGATTACTTGTGCTGTTAATCCCTACCAATTATTTGTGTTCCAGTTACATCATTCTCCTTTCTTATTTCTGTCTCCTCTACTGGAACTTTTCACTCAACCAACCACATATGCACAGACTTCCCACGTTTAAAAAACCACCTTACAACCAGTGCCCAGATTTTGGTTTATAATACAATTCTACATTTAAAAGAACCAGAGCTTCTTGGTTGATTTAGGAATGAACAGGGAAAATACAAGATGAGTCTGGCGTATCTTGAAGTATCAGAAATTTAAAAGCACTAAAAAAAAAATCTCATAAAGCAATCTCAGAAGGACACAGACACCAACCTGAAAGAGCTCCTAATGTCCAAAGCTGGAAAATAAAATAAATAATGTAGTGTTAGAGTATTAAAACAAATATGCATCCGTCTGTATTGATTGATTAAATAAAGAGAGAAAAGAGACAAAGTTTCCTTATAAGAGGATTCCAAATCACACACACACAAACACACACACACACATATACACACACATGAATAGATAGATAGATAGATAGATAGATAGATAGATAGATAGATAGATACTCTTCTCTTCAAAGGTGAAGCTTAAGTCCCCCATCCCCACTCCCATTAAGTGTGGCAGATTTAGTAATTGACTTCAAAGAAAAGAATCAGGAAAGGAAAAAACAGTAACTTTACAGTGAAAAAGCCTGGAAAACACTACCTTAGCCAAGTGACCGAAGTTAACATGACCAATGATGTCATGTGGATTCTATGTACCCCCTGGTATAAAGTGATGAAAAATGCACATCATCTCTGTAGTATTCTTTCCAAAAACTCATGACCTGATCTAATCACGAGGAATATGTCAGATAAACCCAAACTGAAGCAAAAATACATGACCGGCAATCCTCAAAAGTAAAAAGGTCAGTACATACAAGGTAAGGTTGAAAAACTGTCACACATCAGAAGCGACTACGGAGATGTGTTGACTAAATGGAATGTGACAGCCCAGATTGGCTCCCGGAAGAGAAAAAGAACGTTCATAGAAAAAACAGTAAAATCCAAATAAAGTGCTTCCTGCCTTCAAAAGAAAGAAATTCATGTCTTCTGTCTAAGGGTTGACAGGGTCTAGCACACTGTTTCTCCCCGCTCCAACATTTGCCCAGCCATACTGTGAGAGAGGTAGATGGAAAGAAAGAAGGAGGATGGAGGAAGGGGGTGCACCAGCACAGAGGTGATTCACTCAAGGAGGGAAGGCGGACAGTGATCCCTCATGGTCCCAGAAATAAAGACCCCTCTTATTTTGGGGGGATACTACACCTTTGGGGTTACTGAATAGGTATGTGGTGTAAGTTAGAGATGAAACTGGGGAGACAAATGGCCCAGCACAGTCCAAAACCAGAATCCAAGTGCAGTGCTGCTTGTCCACAGAAGTGTTTGCCTGATGGTTAATACTGAGTGTCAACGACTGGATTGAAGGATACAAAGTATTGATCCTGGGTGTGTCTGTGAGGGTGTTGCCAAAGGAGATTAACATTTGAGTCAGTGGGCTAGGGAAGGCAGATCCACCCCTAATCTGGCAGGATCAATCTAATCAGCTGCCAGCAAATATAAAGCAGGCAGAAAATGTAAAAAGGAGAGACAGGCCTAGCTACCCAGCCTACATCTTTCTCCTGTGCTGGATGCTTCCTTCCTTCGAACATCAGACTCCAAGTTTTTCAGTTTTGGGACTTGGACTGGCTCTCTTTGTTCCTCAGCTTGCAGAAAGCCTATTATGGGACCTTGTGATTGTGTAAGTTAATAATAAATTCTCAACCTTTTTTTTTTTTTGAGGGGGAGTCTCACTCTGTCACCCAGGCTGGAGTGCAATGGTGCAATCTTGGCTCACTGCAACCTCCACCTCCCGGATTCAAGCGATTCACCTGCCTCAGCCTCCTGAGTAGCTGGGATTATAGGTGCGCTCCATCACGCCCTGCTCATTTTTGTATGTTTGTTTGTTTGTTTTTTTTAGTAGAGAGGGGGTTTCACCATGTTTGCCAGGCTGGTTTCGAACTCCTGACCTCGTGATCTGCCCACCTCAGCCTTCCAAAGTGCTGGATTACAGGGGTGAGGCACCGCGCCCAGCTCTTTTCTTTTTCTTTTTCTTTTGGAGACTGAATTTCACTCTAGTTGCCCAAGCTGGGGTGCAATGGCACCATCTCAGCTCACCACAACCTCTGCCTCCTGGGTTCAAGCCATTTTCAGCCTCCCAAGTAGCTGGGATTACAGGCATGCGCCACCATGCCTGAATAATTTTGTATTTTTAATAGAGACGGGGTTTCTCCATGTTGGTCAGGCTGGTCTCGAACTCCCAACCTCAGGTGATCTGCCCGCCTTGGCCTCCCAAAATGCTGGGATTATAGGTGTGACCACCATGCCCAGCCAAACTCCCCTTTATATATATATATATTTATATATATGTATTTATATATGTGTATTTATATATATTTTTATATATAGATTTATATATTTATATATAGATTTATAGATTTTTATATATATATATGTATATGGGGGGGGAGAGAGAGAGAGAGAGTTCTGTCCCTCTAAGAGAACCCTGATTAATATAGCTTGTCACATGTTTCATCCTCTGCATCACCTTATCAATCTGGGAAGTTAGGAAAGAGCCGACACATTTAGAAATTGAGCATGTGACTGTTGAGTATGTAACTGACATGGAATTGAGCATGTAATCTATCTGTTCTCCCCATTTGTCTAATGCAAGGATTGATAGTGGGGTGGGGGTGGAGGTGGGCTCCTGGTTCTCATGCCCTGGCCACACAGCCTGAAGTCCAACACCAGACTACATCAGTGCTTCAGGCCCCAGAATTCATCAGTAGACTTATTTGGGGCCTAAAACTGCAGTTCCTGCACACCCATTGCTACCTTCTTAAAATGACAGTCTAAACTGAAGGGGGCTATAGGATTTTCCACCAAACTGTGAACTCCTGGAAGGCAAAGGCCCACAGTCCAGTGTACCACGGTCACTGTGAGGGATCTGTTGAGTGAGGGGAGGTTCTGGACATCCCATTGCCAATGCCACAAGAAGGTATGAGAACAGAGCTGCCTGGCAGCGGGAGTGGGCAGTAGTCTTCTGTTGGCTTGCTCTTCCATGACCTTTGTGAATTTTAACAGCCACTTGAACCCTCCTATTCACTGCCCAAGCCTCTTCTGGATTGTCTCTGGCCTAGGCAGCTGACCTGAGAAAGACCCTTGCAGGCTCTTCCCCACCTGGGACTGGGGTTCAATTCTGGCTCCCACACTCTTGATGTAGGTACCTAGGCAACCTTTCTTCTCTCACGGATCCTGGTTTCTTAACTACAAAGTGGTCTGTGAGTGCCCAGTCCAGTCAGGGAGCAATAAAATAAAGAAATACATAAAAAGAGAAAAACATAAAGATAAAAACAATAGAAAAAAGCCAACTCTGCTGTTAATGTAGGGAAGATAGAACAAACAGAACTACAAAAGCAAATGACAAGCTGGAAAAAAAAAATTAGAACATTTACAATGGCAGACAAATTAGTAAGTTCATATAATGATTGTTAAACGAAAGTCCTGAGAAGCAATTGTTTTAGTCTGAGCTCCTGAACTGGACCCCAGAAGACCAAACCAAATTGATATGGAGTCACTCAAGCTAAATGCCACATAATCAAACTGGAAAAGTGGATAAACCCCCAAAATACCAATTTTTCTTTGAAAACAGGATATTCCAGTCTACATGAGTCAGCATAATGTGGAAGATTCCTCTGCTTTAGCTGTTACAAAAAACTAATCTGAAGTAACCTGATCTGACGAAAACAAGTCAGCTTTTTATTTTTTTTTTTGGAGAAGGCATCTTGCTCTGTCGCCCAAGCTGGACTGCAGTGGCGCCATCTGGGCTCACAGCAACCTCTGCCTCCCAGATTCAAGCAATTCTCTGCCTCAGTCTCCCAAGTACCTGGGACTACAGGCACATGCCGCCACGCCCGGCTAATTTTTTGTATTTTAGTAGAGATGGGGTTTCACTGTGTTGCCCAGGCTGGTCTCGAACTCCTGAGCTGAGGCAATCACCCACCTCAGCCTCCCAAAGTGCTAGGATTACAGGTGTGAGCCACCACACCAGGCCAGCTTTTTTTTATGTTGCTCTCCTCCTCTGTTCCCACCTTACAAAACCCACTGTTCTGCCATTGCCCAGTGGGAACTCTCATTCTATTTTGTAGAATGGACCTGCACCAATTCGTGAATTTCAAATAAAAGTCAGCTAAATTTGTTGAAAAATAAACCAAAATATTATTAAATTATGCAGAGTTAATAATCGATCACTAAAGGGAACTTTCCAAAACGTTAGCCTTCAAAATCTCCAAAATAGTCAATCAAATATCTTTATTACAGAAAAAATAGCATTTATGCAAGAAGCAAGAGATTTTGTATGGGTAATAAGTTCAGATGTAATGCAACAAATTTTGGAAATTTATATTACTCATTGTTATTTAGCATTCCCCATCTTTGAAATGGCAAACTTCATGTTAATATCAAAATATATTAACAGCTTCGTAGACCATTTTCATCTATTTTCCACAAAAGCTATTGAGATAAATGTAATACACAAAGAAATACTATTCAAGGTTAAGGAGAAAAAATATGGGACAAGGATAAAATCTTTGTGTCACCAAGTTATATGGCTGATAGCAGCTAGAAAACTACTGTGTAGACCTTCTCATACTGGTATCTCAGAAATCTTTTGTGTATGACTAACTGCCTTGATAAACTGCAATTACATTTATAGCAAAAGGTCCTAGAGAGGAAAGGTATTGACCCAGAGAAAATGAAAAAATCCCAAGGCATTCTTTGAAGGCCATTTGTGGCCAAACTTAAATAATTACAGTGTGAGCCCAGCTCCTTTAACCATATAGCTCTTGAATTCATTTGTGAAGCAAGAAGTGCATAATGTAGGCTAATACCTTTTTAGTAAGAGTATAGCAAACAATGCAGTAATAGTAAAATCAAACTGTAATACAGAAATATTACACTACTGCAAATTGCAAGGTCAGCTAGATAATGCTAAAGAGCTACTTTTCTTTTGTGATAATGGAGTTTATTGGTAGTCATTTAAACATTTAAATTAATGTTTATTTTTATCAAAGTTATGCAGGCACATAGTCTCCAGAGTCAAATAGATATGTAAGGCTTATCATAAGAAAACATTTTCTGAATTACTTCATCTCTGTTTCTCAATCTTGAAACAACCAAATTCAATCATTTTGGGTGATACTTCAGTATATAATTCTGATAACCTTTTACATATCTATATGTATTTATTGTAACAGTAAACATTAGTTTTCTGCATCAGAGGCAAACCTATTATTTACTTACAGAATATCTTGCTTTCTTTCTTCACACCCCATTATTCACACACTAGTTGAAAAGAAGATGGAAAATGTCACTTGCACATCCAGGAGATCTATATTACAGTAGAGGACCCCTGAAATTATGAAAATGGGCTATTATATAGGAGCTGTCATGTTCATTCCTCCTCTTCTCCAGAAAGAGAGAGAGCACAAGAGCATGCCTTTCTGGCAGGTTCAGGAAAAGATCTCTACTCTCAAATGTAAGCGTTAGGCGCTGGGGGAGACAAGAAAGGTTTTGTTACCCTGTTACCCTTTGAGTGGGAGCAGATGGCTTCACAATGAAGCAGACAAGTGGTTAGGGTGTAAAGAGCAAATGGAGAGGGCAGGGGAAAAAAAGTCATTATCTTTATCGCATGTCAATTTCCATTGTTCAGAAAGCCTTGACCATGCGGAAACATGAAAATATTCCTGATGTATTCAACATTTCTAAATTATAAATTTATTTTGTCACTTCTTAACTTTAAATTTTTTAGTCATTATCTATTGACACCTCACTCTTTCACCCTCCATCCCTAATTGCATACTCAATGCATCATAATTTTTTAGCTCAGTATTCAAAATTTATATCATTATTTCCTTGTAAATGATATTCACTAATGAGGCATATAAGAAACTATGACAATATTTTATTATTGCTTAACAAATTTTTTCCTCAGAATTAATAATTTTCTTTTTTACTTATTACTTCGTATTCTATTTACTTATCACTAATTCATGGCCACACTTTCCCCTCAGTTGTGTGTAACTTCACTCACTATGTTAAAAAGTCAAGGTAGTTCATCCATTTCAATCTGAAGTACTCTTTTGAAGAATTATGACTCGCTTCTGTCACAGATGGCAGCTTGGTGGGCCTGAATCTATGGGCCTATAGCAGCCACCCTTGCTGTCTCACCTCATATTCTCTCACATCTCTGATTTCAGCTGTCGCTGGGGTAGAATGTGCCCTGAGATCTCAGACTAACGCCATCATCCCACCTCAAGTTCTCTTGGTAGAGCTTTCTACTCTCTGCCTCAACTACTCCTGAATGAGGCCCAGAAGTAAGGAAGAGCTAACAATTCAGTATTAATGTTGAACAATGGGGAAGGTAACCACTGGATTAATATTTCAGCCTCCTCTCTTACAAGGTAACAATTCTTGGGGTCATTACAGATGCTTCTCACAGAGGTCCTCTGTAATTGAACCACAGTAGCTTACAATGTGAGACCAGTAGATGTATTCTTTTTCATTTTTTTTTTTTTATTTATTTCAATAGGTTTTTGGGGAACAGGTGGTGTTTGGTTACCTGAATAAGTTATTTAGTGATGATTTCTGAGATTTTGGTGCACCCATCACCCGAGCAGTGTACACTGTGCCCAATGTCTAGTCTTTTAACCCACAACCCCTACCCACTCTTTCCCCCGAGTTCCCAAAGTCCATTGTATCATTTTTATGCCTTTGTGTCCTCATAGCATACTTCTCACTTATGAGTGACAACATACAATGTTTGGTTTTCCATTCCTGAGTTACTTCACTTGAAGTAATGGTCTCCAATTCCATCCAGGTTGATGTGAATGACGTTATTTTGTTCCTTTTTATGGCTGAGCAGTATTCCATGGTAAATATGTATATATATGTACCACATTTTCTTTACCCACTTGTTGATTGATGAGCATTTGGGCTGGTTCCATATTTTTGCAATTGCAAATTGTGTTGCTATAAACATGCATGAGCGGGGTTGTTTTTTTTTTTTTTTTCATATAATGACTTATTTTCCTCTGGCTAGATATTCAGGAGTGGGATTGCTGGATCAAATGGTTGAACTACTTTTAGCTCTTTAAAGAATCTCCACACTGTTTTCTATGGTGGTATATTCCCACCATTAGTGTAAAAGTGTTCCCTTTTCACACCTGTAATCCCAGCACTTTGGGAGGCCAAGGCGGGTGGATCACGAGGTCAGGGCACCGAGACCATCCTGGCCAACATGGTGAAACCCTCTCTCTACAAAAAATACAAAAAATAGCTCGGTGTGGTGGCGCATGCCTGTAGTCCCAGCTACTCAGGAGGCTGAGGCAGGAGAATCGCTTGAACCAGGGAGAAGAAGGTTGCAGTGAGCTGAGATCGCACCACTGCACTCCAGCCTAGCAGCAGAGCGAGACTGTCTCAAAGAAAAAAAAAAAAAAAAAAGTATTCCCTTTTCATCACATCCATGCCAACATCTATTTTTTTTTTTTAATTATGGCCATTCTCACAGGAATGAGGGGGTATTGCATTGTAGTTTTGATTTGCATTTCCCTAATAATTAGTGATGTTGAGCATTTTTTCATGTTTTTTGGCCACTTGTATATCTTTTTTTGAGGATGGTCTAGTCGTGTCCTCAGCCCACTTTTTGATGAGATTGTTTATTTTGTTCTTCCTGATTTGTTTGAGTTCCTTGTAGATTCTGAGTATTAGTCCTTTGTTGGATGCATAGATTGCAAAGATTTTCTCCCACTCTGAGGAATGTCTGTTTACTCTGCTAATTATTTCTTTTGCTGTGCAAAAGCATTTCAGTTTAATTAAGTCCTATCTATTTATCTTAAGGTATTTGTTGCATTTGCTTTTGGGTTCTTGATCGTGAAGTCTTTGCCTAAGCTAATGTCTAAAAGGTTTTTACCAATGTTATCTTCTAGAATTTTTATGGTTTCTGGACTTAGACTTAAGTCTTTGATCCACCTTAAGTTGGTTTTCATATAGGATGAGAGATGAAGATCCAGTTTCATTCTTCTACATGTGACTTGCCAATTATCCCAGAACCATTTGTTGAATAGGGTGTCTTTTCCCCAGTTTATGTTTTTGTATGTTTTGTCAAAGATCAGTTGACTATATTTGGCTTTATTTCTGGATTCTGGATTCTGTTCCATTGGTTTATATGCCTATTTTTATACCAGTACCATGCTGTTTTGGTGACTATGCTTTATAGTATATTTTGAAGTCAGGTGATGTAATGCCTCCATATTTTTAGTTGTTGTTTGCTTTTTTTTTTTTTTTTTTAATTTTGCTTAGTCTTGCTTTGGCAATGTAGGCTCTTTTTTGGTTCCATAGAAATTTTAGGATCGTTTTCTTCTAGTTCTGTGAAGAATGATGTTGGTGTTTTGATGGGAATTGCATTGAATTCGTAGATTGCTTTTGGCAGTATGATAATTTTCACAATATTGATTCTACCCATCCATGAGCATAGGATGTGTTTCCATTTGTTTGTGTCATTTATGATTTCTTTCAGCAGTGTTTTGTATTTTATTTTGGAGATGTCTTTCACCTCCTTGGTTAAGTATATTTCTAAGTATTTTATTTTTATTTTCATTTTTTTGCAGCTATTGTAAAAAGGGTTGGGTTCTTGATTTGATTCTCAGCTTGGTCGCTGTTGGCTTATAGCAGAGCTACTGATTTGTATACATTAATTTCGTATCCTGAAACTTTGCTTAATTAATTAACAGCTCTAGGAGCTTTTTGGTTGAGTCTTTAGGGTTTTCTAGGTATACAGTCATGTCATCAGCAAATGGCAACACTTTGACTTCCTCATTACCAATTTGAATGGCCTTCATTTCTTTCTCTTGTCTGATTGCTCTGGCTAGGACTTCTAATACTACGTTGAATAGAAGTGGTGAAAGTGGGCATTCTTGTCATGTTCCAGTTTTCAGGGAAAATGCTTTCAACTTTTCCGCATTCAGTATAATGTTGGCTGTGGGATTGTCATGGATGGCTTTTATTACCTTAAGTTATATGCCTTCTATGCTGATTTTGCTGAGGGTTTTAATCACAAAGGGATGAGGATTTTGTCAAAGGCTTTTTTCTGTGTCTATTGAGATGATTATGTGATTTTTGTTTTTAATGCTGTTTATATGGTGTATCATATTTATTGACTTGCTAATGTTAAACCATCCCTGCATCCCTGGTATGAAACCCACTTGATCTTGGTGGATTATCTTTTTGATATGCTGTTGGATTCGGTCAGTTAGTATTTTATTGAGGATTTTCGCATCTATGTTCATCAGGGATATTGGTGTGTAGTTGTTTCTTTTTGTTGTTGTTGTTGTTGTTGGCTTTTTTTGTTATGTCCTTTCCTGGTTTTGCTATTAGGGTGATACTGGCTTCATAGAATGATTTAGGGAGAATTCCCTCTTTCTCTATCTTTTGAAATAGCATCAATAGTATTGGTACCAATTCTTTTTGAATGTGTGATAGATGTCAGCTGTGAATCCTTCTGGTCCTGAATTTTTTGTTGTTGGTAACTTCCTAATTACCATCTCAATCTTGCTGCTTGTTATTGGTCTGTTTGGAGTTTCTGTTTCCTGCTGGTTCAATCTAGGAAGGTTGTATATTTCCAGAAACTTATCCACCCTCTCTTGGTTTTCTAGGTTATGTGCATAAAGGTGTTCATAGTAGCCTTGAATTATCTTTTGTAATTCTGTGGTATGGGTTGTAATATCTTGCATTTCATTTATAATTGAGCTTATTTGAATCTTCTGTCTTCTTGGTTAATCTTGCTAATGGGCTAACAATTTTATCTTTTCAAAGAACAAGCTTATCGTTTCATTTATCTTTTGAATTTTTTTGTTTCAACTTCATTTAGTTCTGCTCTGATCTTGGTTATTTCTTCTCTTCTGCTGGGTTTGGATTTGGTTTGTTCTTATTTCTCTAGTTCCTTCAGGTGTGACTTGAGATTGTCTGTTTGTGCTCTTTCAGACTTTTTGATGTATTTAAGGCTATGAACTTTCCTCTTGACACTGCTTTTGCTGTATCCCAGAAGTTTTGATAAGTTGTGGCACCATTATTTTTCAATTCAAAGAAGTTTTTAATTTCCATCTTGATTTCATTGTTGACCCCACAATCATTCAGAAGCAGATTATTTAATTTCCATGTATTTATATGATTTTGATGGTTCCTTTTGGAGTTGATTTCCAACTTTATTCCACTCTAGTCTGAGAGGGTACTTGATATAATTTTGATATTCTTAAATTTGTTGAGATTTGTTTTGTGGTCTATCATATGGTCTGTCTTGGAGAATGTTCCATATGCTGATGAATAGAGTGTATATTCTGCAGTTGTTGAGTAGAATGTTCTGTAAATATCTGTTAAGTCCATTTATTCTAGGGTATAGTTTGTTTCTTTGTTGACTTTCTGTCTTGTTTCTTTGTTGCCTTTCTGTCTTGATGACTGTCTAGTGCTGTCTGCAGAGTATTGAAGTTCCCCACTATTATTGTGTTGGCATCTATCTTATTTCTTAGGTCTAGTAGTAATTGTTGTATAAATTTGGGAACTCCAGTGTTAGATGCATATATAATTAGGATGATGACATTTTCCTGTTAGACTAGTCTGTTTATCTTTATATAATGTCCTTCTTTGACTTTTTAAACTGCTGTTGCTTTAAAGTTTGTTTTTTCTGATATAAGACTAGCTACTCCTGCTCACTTTGGCTGCCCATTTGCATGGGATACCTTTTTCCACCCCTTTACCTTAAGTTTATGTGAGTCCTTATGTGTCAGGTGAGTCTTTTGAAGACATCAGATACTTGGTTGATGAGTTCTTAATCATTCTCTCATTCTTTATCTTTCAAGTGGAGCATTTAGTCCATTTACATTCAATGTCAATATTGATATGTGAAGTACTATTCTGTTCATTGTGCTATTTGTTGCCTGAATACCTTTTTTTCCATTGTATTTTTGTTTTATAGGTCCTATAAAATATATGCTTTAAAGAGATTCTATTTTGGTGTATTTTGAGGATTTGTTTCAAGATTTAGAGCTCCTTTTAGCGGTTCTTATAGTGCTGGCTTGGTAGTGGCAAATTCAGCATTTGTTTGTCATAAAAAGACTGTATCTTTCCTTCATTTATGAAACTTAGTTTCACTGGATAAAAATTCTTGACTGATAATTGTTTGAAGAAGGCTGAAGATCAGACCCCAATCCCTCTAGCTTGTAGCGTTTCTGCTGATAAATCTGCTGTTAATCAGATAGGTTTTCCTTTATAGCTTGCCTGATGCTTCTGCCTCACAGCTCTTAAGATTCTTTCCTTCTTCTTGACTTTAGATAACCTGATGACTATGTGCCTAGGCAATCATCTTTTTGCAATGTATTTCCTAGGTGTTCTTTGAGCTTCTCGTGTTTGAATGTCTAGATCTTTAGCAAAGCCAAAGAAGTTTCCTTGATTATTCCCTCAAGTATATTTTCCAAACTTTTAGATTTCTCTTCTTCCTCAGGAACACCAATTATTCTTAGGTTTGATCATTTAACATAATCACAAACTTCTTGGAGTCTTTGTTCATGTTTTTAAAGTTCTTTTCTCTTTGTCTTCGATGGATTGGGTTAATTCAAAAGCCTTATCTTCAAGCTCTGAAGTGATTTCTTCTACTTGTTTGATTCTATTGCTGAGACTTTCCAGGGCATTTTTAATTTCTCTAAGTGTATCCTTGATTTCCAAAAGTTTTTTTTTTTTTTTTAATTTATGCTATTTCACTAGAGATTTTTCCATTCACATCCTGTATCATGTTTTTGATTTCTTTAAGTTGCACTTCACCTCTCTCTGGTGCCTCCTTAATTGGCTTAATAATCAACCTTCTGAATTCTTTTTCTAGAAATTCAGAAATTTCTTCTTGGTTGGATTCATTGTTGGTGAGCTACTGTGATCTTCTGGGGGCTTTAAAGAGCATCGTTTTGTCATATTACCAGAATTGTTTTTCTGGTTTCTTCTCATTTGAGTAGACTATGTCAAAGGAAGATCTGAGACTTAAGGCTGCTGCCCAGATTCTTTGTCCCACAGGGGTTCTCCCTTGACATGGTGCTCTTCCCTTTCCCCTAGGAATGGGGCTTCCTGAGAGCCAAAATGCAGTGATTGTTATTTCTCTTCTTGATCTAGCCACCCAGCGGAGCTACCAGGCTCCAGGCTGGTACTGGGGAATGTCCGCAAAGAGTTCTGTTATGTGATCCATCTTCAGATCTCTCAGCCATGGATACCAGCACCTACTCAGCTGGAGGTACAAGGGAGTGAAGTGGACTCTATGAAGATCCTTGGTTGTGTTTTTGTTAAGTGCTCTGGTTTTGTGTTGGTTGGCCTCCATCTAGGAGGTGGCACTTTCAAGAGCACATCATTTGTGATTATACAGGGAGGATAGAAATCTGCCCAACAATGCCTTTGGATAAGTATTCAGGTTTCTCAGGTGGTGGGCAGGGTCATAGTGCTCCTAAGAGATGATGACCTTTGTCCTCAGCTACCAGAGTGGGTAGAGAAAGACCATCAGGTGGAGGCAGGGTTAGTTGTTTCTGAGCTCAGACTCTCCTTGGGTGAGGCTGGCTGTGGCTGCTTTGGGGGTCCAGCATGTGGTTCCCAGGCCAATGGAGTTACCAGAAGGATTATGGCCATCCCTGCTGCATCACACAGATTGCCAGGGAAGTGAGAGAAAGTGGCAGCCACAGGCCTCACTCTGCTCCCACGCAACCTGCAGTCCAAAAGGCCACTCTCACTCTCACTGTGTCTCTGCAACAGCACTGAGTTTATTTCCAGGCAGCCAGTGAGCAGAGCTGAGAACTCACCCCAGGCTACAAGCCTCCCAGGTGAGAAAGCGGGTGGCCTCACAGTTCCTTGGCTGTCCCATGGAGCCTGCAGCAGCAATCCACCTCCTTCAAAGGGTCTGAGGATTGTCTCAGCTATCCTGGTATGTTTCTGCAGTAGTTATTGGAGAATAAGTTCACAGTGTGGGTCTCCACACACTGTTGTGTCACTCCAAGTGAGAACTACAAGTTAGTGCTGTCTCATATCTGCCATTTTCAATAATGTCTTCCCCCAGTAAAGTATTCTTATATTGACTTTTCCTCTTTCTTTTTCTCACTCACCCTTTCCTTCATTACTGCCTGCTGGGATTATCTCCCACATAAACCATACCCAAGTCCTTTTTGCAGGCTCTGCTTTGAGGGAAACTAATCTGAGATTTGCCTTCACCATCATCCAGGAAACTTTCTCCCCTTTTCCCTTGGGTTGAGTCCCAAGTTTATGAATCACTTGTCCTTCTCTTTCTTGGTTTTACTTTCTCTTTTTTATGGAGCACATCCTTCAGGAGTGTCCTGAGTCACTATTTTCCTTAAAATTTTGAGACCATTCTCCAGTATATTCTAGCTTCTAATAATGTTTCTAAGACATACCATGCCATTCTAATATGAGATACTTTGTATCACACTGATTTTTGTTTCAGAATCTTCTCATTTTCTTCAATGTTCTGAAATATATCGGTGATGTGCTTGGTCAGTTATTTTCATCCACTTAGGAAATTGATAGAAAATTCTGGAATCTCATATCCCTGTTCTAGAACATTTACTCAAATCAATTTTTTTAATGATTTCTTTTCCTCCATTTACTTTTCTTTCTTTCTAGAACTCCTATATTTTAGATGTAGGACTTCCTGGAATAGCCTTCTAATTTCTCTATGTTTTCTCTTCTATTTCTCTTCTCTGTTTTAGAAATTGTTTTACTGTCTGGAAGATTTCTTCCATTTTTATCTTGCAATTCTTTTGTTGAGGTTTTTAGTTTTTTATTACATATTTTAAATTTCCAAGAGCTCTTTCTGATCTTTGAATAATTCTTTCTTTTAAACATCAGGGTGTTATTCACAGACTTTCTAGATAATGTACAATTACATATAATTCATGGGTTATGTATATAATAGTAATTGAGGGAGTTTTTTTTTACCTCCATAAGTTTACTTCCTTAGAGCTGTTGTTATTGTTGATTTAACTTTGAAGTACTAGAAAACATACTGCGGTCTTTCTTTTTATTGACCATGGAATTTTCCGTGTGGTAACTCATTTTGGTCAGTTTGCAGGGACACTTTCCCTCTGTCTGTTCAGTCTGCAGAGAATAGTCAGCCATCTCTGCCTGGGAGGTATAAGCCTGGCTGCCAGTGCTAGAGACTGGAGTAGAGAAAGAAAACTAGAGATCTCATTTGAATTATGCAGAAATCCTCAGTACCTCAGTTTTACCATTTAAGAAACGTAAAACCACTCTTTTTTGCTAGTATAAGAGAAGAGTAGTGACCAAGTTAGGTGGAATGGGAGAAGGGAGCTTGGGTATGGAATTGTTTCTTAAAGAGTGTTTCAATCAATCATTTTGATTTTAGCCCCTCCTTCATCTCTATTATCAGAGGTAACAAGTGCCACCAAAACCTCTGGTAAGCCTTTGGGAAATTTTTTTTTGCAAATCAGGTGTCTTCTCCAGAGCTGGCTTAAAATCCAGCTTTCTTCAGTCTGCTGAAGCACTTGTCCACCTGTTTTCCAGCTAACAAGATTTTTTTACATCCCGCTTCTCTGCTCCCAACTCTTTGTCCTTGTGCCATACACCTTTTTTAAAAATCCCATTTCTATCATTTTAGTGGTATTTCGGCAGAATGTGATATAAATTTGTGTGCTCAATGTCAGAGTTTTCACTGGATATATTGTATGTTCTCCAAGTTAATAAAATATTCTTATGTTATTTGGCAGAAACATTTATTCTCTTCTGTTTATTTTCTTAGACAGTGCTTATCATAAAATAACTTTACCCAGTTTTGAGGATTCATGGTCATTTGACTTATTAATTACAGTATTTTGGTACAGTAGATGATATCCTCAAGATTTTATTTTTTTAAATGTGAGGCTAGTTATCTTTAAATAACCCTCAATTTCTATCTTTTCTTAAATGTAATACTTGTATTCTATAATTCTTCAGTTTATTTTTAATAAACTTCTATATCCCATTGTTGACAGATGAATTAGTGGTTTCTATTCTACTTTATTTCACAAATAATTTTGAAGACTAAGGTGGCTTTATTTTAGAAAGTAAGAAAATAAGAAAGCTTTTTGATAGCTATTTCTTTGGAGGCCCATAGCCCTCAATTTTTTCTCTCTTACTTATGGGTTGAGAACTATTTTAATATGATTGATATTATAAAAATAAAATATTTGAATTAATGTAACTTAACAAAAATAAAGACGATATGGTAGCAATAGTAATTTATAAAACTTATTGAGAACCCACTAAGTGTCAAGCACTGTTTTACATGTCTTGTATGTATGGCTTATTACAACCCTATAAAATAGTTAAAATAATTATTTGTACTATTGTGTAATAAAAAATGAGAGCACTAGAGGAATGATGTTGTCTGTTCCTAGAATATGAATCTGGTATTTTACTTCCAGTTCAAATGACTCCAAAGTCTCTGTTTTCTCATTACCATGATATACTGACTCTGCAAAGTATTGCAGTAGATGTCATGAATGGACAATGTATTTAATAAATTCACTTTTATGTAGTTTATAAAGTTTGGTTCTTAATTATTTAGGTTGCAGGCTAAGATTAAATCAGTGTCAGGAAGTTCAATAAAAATAGACATTGAGGTCACAAGTATGAATGCATATGTAGTGGCTGCCAGTACTCAATCTTGTAAGTCACAAGCCTGCTCCCAAGCATAACATGGAATTTGATATAAAATGTTTGACATCTTCTGTGATACTTCTTAAATCTAATCAAATTAATATGTGTTTATTAGCAAGTCTTGGTATACTAAACTATGCATAGTAACTGTGAAAAATTGGGGATAAAATGAAAACAAGATACATATCTTACTTATCCCCAGGACGTACTGTTTATTTGGAAATATAAAACACATATGAAAATTCTAAGAACTTTACAATTTGTTTTTAAAAGGTTTGAAATGAACATAATGCAGCATTACTTCAAAGGAGAGAGCTTCATAGGGGATAGCTTGAGATGACTGGTGGTTTGCAGCAGGTGATTCTCTAATACAGTCTGAAAGGTTATGCAGCTCTCAGATTGGCAAAAAGGAATTTCTAATTTGTTCATCAAGTGAAGATATCAGTAGATAAGAAATGAGAATCATGCAGATAATTGCAATAACAGAGAGGAAAGGAAACAGCAAGAAGTTCTCTAGCTAGAGCAGAGAAGTATGAGCAATGTAGTCACAGAAGAGAGGCAAGGTTTGTAGCAAAATATCTTACCCAGGGATACATTCCATAAACACTGGTCAGAATGGAAGGCACCCAACAAACAGTATGAGGAAACTGAGCAGTGTCCTTTGGCTAAAGGGGGCTATCTTATATTCTTTCTAGGATGAATGACAATGAATCCTGAGGGTTAGGAAGACTAATCAGTAAGTAAGGTGTTAGGAAGAAGGAAAAGGAGCCTGGCAGCTGATGAGATATCAATCAGAAGAAAGTCACAGAAATCTGTGTTTGAGGTTCTGATGACCTGGATATAAGAATGGAGGAATAGAGAATTGGGGGGGATCTACCTATTTAAAAAGAAATATTTAGAAGTTCTCCTGGTTGTTTTTTTTTTTTTTTTTTAAGTAAAAAGACACCTCAGGTTTCAAAATAAAGTCACCAGAAATATTTATGAAGTCCCCAGCACTCAGAATTTATAACACTTAGCCATCACCATTGAATGGGCTCTATGCCTCTCTGAAATGATTTATTATTTTGATTTTGACTGAGCTTGTGATTCTGGGACTTTTGCCAAAAGATCTAGAGACCAATTTAATAAGTATATGTTGGTTAGTGTATGTAATTTAAGAAAATAAATTGAAAAACTAAACAATATAGAATGAAAGTAACCTTATTAATCACAGTAATACATTTAATTTAGGTAATTTGAGTCTACTCTGGAAAAGAGAGTAAACTGTCATAATGAATTATATACAAAACCCAAAAATTATTCACTTAATTAATCACTCGGGTAAGTAAATAACATATTCATTCAAAAAATTTTATGTTGAGTACCTATTACATGTAAGGAACTGTACCAGCTGCTAGAGGTAGAAATGATAGTAGGACAATATCTTTCCTTAAGACATGTACAGATTGGTCAAAATAATCACTCAGGACATCAGAGAATCGCAGAGGTGTGTCCCCATACATGCTGCCTCCAACACCATAGAGAGGAATAGGACTCTTATGTGGGAGAGCAAGAAGAGGTATTGTATCATTTAAGTGAAGTTAACTTGCTTTTTTCCTCTTAGAGTCATTTTTGACTTCTTTTTTCTCTCATATCCAACATTCAATCCATCAGCAAATTCTGCTAGGTCTACCTTCACAATCTATCCCAAATCACACTTTCCCTTGCTATGAACCCGGGTCACATTCCAATTACCTCACATGTGAAATCACTGCAATAGTCTCCTCACTGGTTGCCTTGCTTCCATCCTTGCCTTCCAGATCTCTTCTCCATCCAACATCCAGAATGAGTTTTTGTAATTAAGTCAGATCACATCACTTCTCTTGTCAAAGCATACACTCCTTTAGAGAGCAAAGCAAAGTACTCATAATGACCTATAGATCCCTGCATAGACTGCATTTGTCTGCCATCTCTTTCCATTCCCCTTGCAACTTCGTTTGTGCCATATGGCCACCTTGCTGTTTCCCAGCAAATCAAGCATATGCTCACCCCAGGGATCCATTCCTCTTGTCTCTGTGAGGAATGTTTTTCCTTAGATTTCTTCTCTTACTTCTTTCTGTCTACATAGATATCACTTTATGTAAATGTCTTTTTCCAACTATCCTACAGAAAATAGCATCACCCATCAATTTTGAGTCACCTGTTTTATTCTTGTTTATCACATATTTGTTTATTGTTTGTCTCTCCATGCTGGAATAAAAATGCCTCAAGAAGAGAAACTCAGTATATTTTTGTTCCTTGCAGTACTTTTAGAAGAATGTTTGGTCCATATGGAATGTCCACAGTCAGTATTTGTTGAATTAGTGAGTCAAATGTAACTGACATGAGCTTAAGGTTTTTGTTATTTTCATCCTACCTAAATGGGCATTTAAACAAATGATAACTATTAAAGAGATAGCCCCCCTTTACACCCAGTAAGTCTTTTGCCTATAATCCTTCTAAATGTTTAAGAAGCCCATGTATTACTACTTTTTATTTTAACATTTAAATAGAATTTCACAGAGATTTTGAACAAAAAAGGTTATGTTAGTCATGCTAGGAAAATTCTAAAACATGGAAAGGTGTGCTTTAAAAAATCGCTTAGAAATTTTTACCCTGTTATCCATGACTAACTTTATATAGATATCATGTTGTATGTAAAATTGTGTGCTCTGATTTTCAATACTTAATATTTAGGTTTTTGTCGTGTTCTGTAATTAAAGTTCTGTGGGACTGTAATGTATGTGTGTCTATGTTTGTAGGTAAATTGTTTTTCAGACATTGTGTATCAAAATATGCTTTGATGAGCACATGTGATGTCTCTCTCACTTCACTCTTGCTAAGAGTTTAGGAGCAGGTAGTAGAGAGGTTGAGAGCTCAAAAGCAGAAGAGAGACTGTCCAAGTTCTGGTACCAGTTTCACCACTTGTTACCTTTGCGATCCTGGAAAATATTCAATCTCTTAGTGCCTCACTTTTTCTATCTGTAAACAGGTAATAATACTGATACCAGTCTCATAGGTTTATTAAGAAAATTAAATTGAATATATGCAAAGTGCTTAGAACAGTTTCTAGCAAATATTGAGCACTTATAAATGTTAGATGTTAACATGAAGAAAGTAAAATTCAATATCTTGCATGAACATTTCAAATATTTACCAATATGAGTAAAAAAGTGATAATATTCAATTATTTCTTTTATTATAAATGAAATTAAATAATTTTCCATTTCTTGATCATTTCAATTTCTTCTTTTGTAGTTAGTCTTCTTAAGTCCTTTGCTTATTTCTTATTCATTTATGAAGACTATTGATATATTAACTCTTTACATATATAAAAACTATTTCTCTAACTTAATACATAATTTAATATTACTTATTATTTTTGTATTTTACAGAAATTCTTAAATTTACATTGTAATACCTATCAGTTTATGGTTAAATTTTTTCCATTACTTTCTGCTTCTAAATTTTTTCCAGCATTTAATAATTTAAAATTTTACAGTTAGCTCTTTAATTTATCTGGAAATTATTTGAGTATGTGGTATGATGTGAGATTTTACTTTGAATTTTCCTGGAACCAATATTCTCAATATCATGTATTTAAAAATTCATTCATTTCCACTGTTACATTACTTCCCTTATATTAAGTTTTAATGTATGATATGTATATATATGCACACACATATTTATACATGAATATATACATCATATAAAATTAAATTCTATATCTTAAATATTATTTTAATTTCATAGCAATATTGTGGAATAAAATAAATAGATAAATTTGAGTTGAATTGACAGTAAACATAAAAATTGCATTAGTATGGTTTTCTGTTGTCTGTCCAATTGAGACTAAATATTTCCTTCACAGGGAACTCTTAGTATAAAATTCCAATTAAAGCTGGAAAGCCATGTGTGAGAACCTCCTACAGTGTTTGCTGCATGTGGATGATCTGTGCAATGCTAACAGCTTCATACACTGAGTGTGCTTGTGCATGAACCTGTTACTAACAAGCCCACTCAAATAATCTGGCTAATGTATAGCACAATAAATAGAACAATTAGAAATATCACAATGTCAGACAAAGCATTCGTGAGATTCTAATCTTTGTTTCTAGCCATTTAAGCTCGTTTACCTGCTGCTGTTTTAAAAGCCCATATTCTCATTAACACTGAAAAGGACAGAGGTTTTCAAGAGTTATGTAGACCTGCTGCTCACCACTGGCCTTCATATTTTAATGAACTTGACATTTTTAAACTAAATAAATTTCAAGTACTATATCTTTAGCTTATCGCAAAATGAGCATGGAAATCTTGTTTCAAGTCTTTCAGTTATTAAAGATAGATGGATAGATAAACACATACATACATGCATGCCTACATGGAATGGTGGTCCATTGCTGCCTAGAGCTTTGGGACTGGATGACTGCAGGTATATTAGAGGCTCCTCCCCTAGGGAGAAGCACAACCTCCTTCTGGGCAGCCAAGAAGAGAAATGCCAGGGCTGAGGCAAAGATTGCTTTTGGAACATCATAGAGTCCTTGGTGAATTTAGCAAAAAAAGTTAACGGCCCTTTCATCCACATCACATTGCCATTTTTGATTCATTTTTTGCTAATTCTTCCTACTCAAAGCTGCTGTAAGAAGATAAGCCAACCTCCTACATGAGTTTTCAAGGCATGTAAAAGCCAATCCTAAATCACAAAATTCTGGCTTTCATTTTGTAGTGAAAGGTGCTGTGTTTTCAGTAGATTTATGGATGCCAGTAGATATTATTGGTCCTTTTTTTCTGGTTTTACTTGTTTTTCTGTAAATATTTGTGGTAGATTTTCCAAAGAATTTTGTAGCAATAAAGGACTTATTTTGTTAAAAACTTGCTTACTCTTTGCTCATTTGTGTAATTCAACATAATATTACCTGATAACAAGAATAGACTCTAATTAGGGAAGAAAGTAGAGAACCTGTTTTAGAAGGTAAATATATACTGTATAAACTGATGCTAATATACAACTTGTAAATCAGGAATACACAGTTTCAAGGGTCAACTTGAAGAGCTCCTTACAAAATGCAGAGACTTTACTACATTATATTCAAACAGTCCAGAGTAAGCTATAACAGAAAACTAGACCATTGGTAGATGTGTCCATTAATGGCTAGGAGAAAAATATTTAAGTCATTCAAAGTTGTAATTTTCAAGACTCCTGAACCTGTGCTCTTTCAAGGTACAGCCCACCAAAGATACAAAGTGAGAATATAGTTAAGGCTTTGAGTGAACTTCAGATAAGGCCTTTATGAGGGAGACATTTCCAAAGGCTAAATCAATCAAGTATTTTATTTTCCCAGGAGAAATGTAGTTCAATTGTTAACCATGTCAAACCTATAATTGGTCTTCAAGCCTCCATCTACTAAATTATTTCAGACCAAGGAACATTCCACATTTAAATACCTCTCATCAGAGTACCTTGTCATCTCTTACATTCTCCAATGTATCATCAAAGCTTTCTAGGATTCTAAATATGGTTGCTTGTTTCAATGAGAGGCTAATCATCAGAATAACTTTTTTTTTTTTTTTTTTTTTTAATGTGGGAAGAATCATCCACAGAGTTCTTTACTACATCAGGAATTCAAGTGGAAAGAGGGAAATAGGAAATCGGACCTTCCAATAGAACCTTCTCAGTTAACCTCATCAGTGCAGCTGTGGTTCAGAAAAGGGACAGGATACACAGTGCCACACACTATGAACAATGCACAGGGTTAGCTCTCATAAGGTTGACTAGCAATGCAAGACCGCAACACAAGGATCCTCTAGTCCTTCATTGCTACTCCATGGAGAGAAGTGCTTTTGCTGCAGAGCTTGACCTGCTGGTGGAGGGAATGCGGTCCTATGCCATCTGACATGTTTATGAGCTAGCTAAAGAGTGGAAAGGGGACACCCAGCTTTCTACATTACAAAAGATCTTCTGCTCCAGGAAACAGTTTCAGTGTTACTCAGTATCTCATGACGTCAACACTGCTGACTTCAGCCAGCTTTTCTTTCCTTCCTAGTCTTCACTATCAATCCACCAAAATTAAAATGTGGGAAGGGAGACACATGGGCTCTGAGACCAAAGATGAGTGTTTCTTCAGGAACACAAACCCATATTTTTCCCACCCCAGATTTAATAAATAATTTTTTTTTAAACCCACCATACTCTGACTTCTCTGTTTTAACACTTTTGAGCTGCTTCGCTGACCCCTGAAAAAAGGTATTTCTTGATGTTGGTCTCTCTGGCAGAAAGACGTTTTTCAGAATGCCAAAAGGTTATGAACTTTTGTGTCTGTCCAACATTCTATAAAAAATGAAGACCACTGTTTTCTTCCCTTGATAGTTCATACCACAGCAGTCTTTCACAGAAAGTTTTTTCTTCATGGCACACTGAGAAAATCATGATACCTATACTACATAATGGACAAGTTGGGATGAGTTTTGAAATAGAGAGAATTTGGTGTAAAAATTAATTACATGTTCTAACAAAAATAAATTATTAATAATTAATGGGCACATTTACTTGTGTATATAACATAAATAACCTTTATAATTTATATAACTTATAAATAACTTATAAAACTTCCAAAGGAAATCTTAAAACAAATTTAATGAGAAACTTGAGTTTGTTTTCATGATGATACTTTTTTCAACATTTATGATGTCTATACACAGTTTCTGATCAAGATATCTTAATAACAATATCTTCAAATTCTTGGTACTTACCATGATAAGAAATATTTTTCCACACGTGATAGAAAATTACAGAATTTTTTTGTTTTATTTAGCTGTGAATGAACACTTATTTTTCTCCATTAACATGATTTTAGTTAGTTTCATCTCTTATAATTGTACTTTAGTGTTTGATTATTCTTCAATATTAAATAAATAGTTCTTCCTTGTCTTTCACTGATGTATACAATATTGTAAAATTGTGTGATAATTCAAATGTATTTATATTCCTTTAGAAGTTTTTCACATTAAATAGTTTAAGAGACTTCCAGTTTCAGTTCTGAGATGTAAACAGATTAAAAGTCATCACTCCCAACCTTAACAAGAAAAACCTGGACAAACTTAAAATCAGTGACTGTTTTTGGATCCATCATAGAACTATACATCACTAGACAAACCAAAATCCCCAAATATGAAGAGACATGTGTACCTAAATACACACAGGCTAGACCTGCTTAACTGGAACCAAAGCCCCTAATGCCATATGCTGATAATTTTGAGGAATTGCTGGAGGAAGACTAATCCTAGTTTGTGGAATATGGCAACAAAATGAAATAAAAGTTACACAGTTTGGAAATGAAGTAACAAAAACCATCTTTATTTAAAGATGGCATAATTTTCAACGTAACAATTTCCAAAGAATCTACAACATCCTCCTATAAGTAATATGCAAGAAATAGCAAACTCACAGGATACAAGGTCAACATACAGAAGTCAATTGCTTAACTTTACACTGGCATTGGACAATTGGCATATGGAATTTAAAAAGCAATATCATTTACAACAGCATCCCAAAAATGAAGTACTTTGGTATAAAGACCATATATTCTGTGCTTATGGGTTAGAAGACTCAAAATTATTAAGCTATCAGTTTTTCCTAACTTGACCTGTAGATTCAGCTCAATCCTAATTAAAATTCTGGTAGGTTATTCTGTAGATATTGACAAACTGATTTAAAATTTATACAAAAAAGCAAAGGATCTAAAGTGGCCAACAGAATAGTGAAGAACAAAGTTGAAGAACTTATACCACCTAATTTCAATACTTATTACAAAGCTACAGTAATCAAGACAGCATGTTATTGGAGAAAGAACAGACACGAAAATCAGTGGGACAGAAGAGAAGGTCTAGACATAAAATCACATACATACATAAACTGATTTTGACAAAGGTGCAAAGGCAATTCAATGGAAAAAGGATAGTCTTTTCAAGAAATGGTGTTGGAAACCTTAGACATTCATATGTAAAAATGAAACAAGAAATGAAAAAAGAAACTTAGCCACAGACCTTACACAAAAATATTTGCAAAA
Source organism: Chlorocebus sabaeus (assembly GCF_047675955.1). Taxonomy (NCBI): domain Eukaryota; kingdom Metazoa; phylum Chordata; class Mammalia; order Primates; family Cercopithecidae; genus Chlorocebus; species Chlorocebus sabaeus. The sequence goes on from NC_132924.1 coordinate 64,255,471, forward strand.
TATATGTGATAAAGGACTTTTATACAAAATATATAAATATTTAAAACTCAACAATAAGAAAAAAACAATTAAAAGTAGGCAAGAGTTTGAATAGACACCTCATCAAAGAAAATCTACAAATGGCAAATATGCAAATGGGATGATATTCAACCTTATTTTTTATTAGAGAAATGTAAAATAAAACAATGAGATATCACTACACAAGTACTAGAATAGCTACAGTCTAAAAATTGACAATAGCAATTGCTGGAGGAGATATAGAACAAGAACTCTCAGCCATTATTGGTGGAAACGTAAATGATATGACCACATTGGAAGACCATTTACCAGTTTCTTACAAAAGCAAACATATTCACCATACAATCCAGCAATCATGTTCCTCACTATTTACCTAACTGATCTGAAAACACTTCCACTTAAAAATCTGCACTCCAGGTTAATAGCAGCTTTCATTCACAATCGCCAAAAATGATGAGCAGCTAAAATATTATTTAATAGGCAAATGGATAAACAAAGTACAGTATATCTATATAATGGAATATTATTTAGTAACTCAAAATAATCTATCAAGCCATGTGAATAACAAGGCTGAATCTTAAATTTATACTTCTAATGAAAGAAGTCAGTCTGAAAAGGCTAGATACTATGCAATTATATTTATATGATATCCTTTTAAAAAGCAAAATAAAAGAGATAGTAAACAGATCAGTGGTTGCAAGAGTTTGGAGGGAGGGGAGGGCTAAATAGGTAGAGTACAAGGAATTTTATAGGGTGCTGAAAGTCTTCTGTGTGGTGCTGTAATAGTAGATATGTGACATTATACATTTGTCAAAATCATAGAATTTCACAGCACAAAGAGTGGACCCTAATAGATGCAAATGTTAAAAATCTTTTAGGGGACTGGACATGATGGCTTGTGCCTGTACTTCCAGCACTTTGAGAGACCAATCCCTTGACACCAAGGTCTGACACTAGCCTGGGTATATAGTAAGACCTCTTCTCTTAAAAAAAAAAAAAAAAAAAAAAAAACTAAATTAAATTAAATTAGCTAGGTGTGGTGACATGTGCCTATAGTTCTAGCTACTTGGGAGGCTGATGCAGGACTGCTGGAGCCCAGGAGTTCAAGGCTACATAACATGGGCTATGATTGTGCTATGATTGTGCTACTGCACTCCACCCTGGGCAACAGAGCAAACCTTGTCTCTAAAAAAATAAATAAATAAAAAATAAAAGTAAATCATTTAGGAGGTTGAAGGATCCTAAGCCAAAATACAGATAGGGACAAAATAACATAACTGAATCACAAGTATATGAACCAATCTCACAGAAGCAGCTTGGCGAAAAGGAGGCTCACCTAAGTAATTTTGGAAGTGAGCAGAAATTGTAAGACTTAAAAGGTACAGTACATAAACACTATACTACAGATGATAACATTGTTTCCCTCCACAGGGGTACAGTTCAACTTTCTGCAACCATTATAAATCTGTACTGCACTTGAACAGTAAAGTCCATGGCTGGCAGATGGTGGGAAACCGGGTGTCTTAATGTTGGAGTGGAAGCAAGGGGAGAAGACTAAAATCATCCATGGAGTAATATAATAGAGCTAGAGACATCAGTACAAACTCGTATTTTCCTTAATATAGGTACAGATAGAAATAGTTATACATAAATACATGGGTTAATATACATATATATATTTACATATATATATATTTCCTTGCTCTGTCAATTGACAGGTCTTAGAAATAAGGACATCCCAGTGGCAGCCAGCACACTAGTGCTCAGACCTGGGTTTCTAATGCCGTTCTCCAATAAAGTGAACCAGGGTTTCTTTTTTTTTTTTTTCTTTTTTTTTTTTAATTTATTTATTATTATTAAACTTTAAGTTGTAGGGTACATGTGCACAACGTGCAGGTTTGCTACATATGTGTACTTGTGCCATGTTGGTGTGCTGCACCCATCAACTCGTCATTTACATCAGGTATAACTCCCAATGCAATCCCTCCCCCCTCCCCCCTCCCCATGATAGGCCCCGGTGTGTGATGTTCCCCTTCCCGAGTCCAAGTGATCTCATTGTTCAGCTCCCACCTATGAGTGAGAACATGCGGTGTTTGGTTTTCTGTTCTTGTGATAGTTTGCTAAGAATGATGGTTTCCAGCTGCATCCATGTCCCTACAAAGGACACAAACTCATCCTTTTTTATGGCTGCATAGTATTCCATGGTGTATATGTGCCACATTTTCTTAATCCAATCTGTCACTGATGGACATCTGGGTTGATTCCAAGTCTTTGCTATTGTGAATAGTGCTGCAATAAACATACGTGTGCATGTGTCTTTATAGCAGCATAATTTATAATCCTTTGGGTATATACCCAGTAATGGGATGGTTGGGTCATATGGTACATCTAGTTCTAGATCCTTGAGGAATCGCCATACAGTTTTCCATAATGGTTGAACTAGTTTACAATCCCACCAACAGTGTAAAAGTGTTCCTATTTCTCCACATCCTCTCCAGCACCTGTTGTTTCCTGACTTTTGAGTGAGCAGAAATTGTAAGACTTAAAAGGTACAGTACATAAACACTATACTACAGATGATAACATTGTTTCCCTCCACAGGGGTACAGTTCAACTTTCTGCAACCATTATAAATCTGTACTGCACTTGAACAGTAAAGTCCATGGCTAGCAGATGGTGGGAAACCAGGTGTCTTAATGTTGGAGTGGAAGCAAGGGGAGAAGACTAAAATCATCCATGGAGTAATATAATAGAGCTAGAGACATCAGTACAAACTCGTATTTTGCTTAATATAGGTACAGATAGAAATAGTTATACATAAATACATGGGTTAATATACATATATATATTTACATATATATATATTTCCTTGCTCTGTCAATTGACAGGTCTTAGAAATAAGGACATTCCAGTAGCAGCCAGCACACCAGTGCTCAGACCTGGGTTTCTAATGCCGTTCTCCAATAAAGTGAACCAGGGTTTCTTAGAGCAATAGCTGATTCTAGGATTGGGGCAGGAAATTTAAAACATCAGCCTAGAAGATACTGTAATGCCAGAAAGTAAGAAGGTGTATGAATGGTGGGAGGACAGAGGAAGGGATGTAAGAAGAGAGAGAAGAAAGGAGAAAATACAATAGAGTATGTTAATGATACATAAGAGCCAAGTGAAAGAGCTTTCCATAGCCAAGATGGATCCATTTGAGCTACCCATAAAGTATTATGGATACTTACTCAAAATGTAAAATAAGTAACCCGAATCCATACTAATAAGAAAATGATTGAATAATTAAAGGGAATAGTTCATGCAGATAAATTTAAATAATTTATGTATATACTTTGCCTTTATGGAGGTCAACCATAACCCCCTACTTTTAAGCATGGACTACATATAGTGACTTTCTTATGTAATTCTTTAAATTTACAAACTCTTGACAAATTTCTTTCTTTTTACTATCATCATGCTTCAGTATAAAACAGTGGAATATTGTGTTCTGCTCCCATCGCTTTAAATAAAACTAAAAATAGAATTGGAGTGTAGAGGCTTGAATTTTACTAGAGGTATCATTTTGACAACATTATTATTATGGATTCCAGAATTCCAGGCAAATCTTTACATATAAAAGAGTCTCTGTGAATAGAAAAATGTACTCTTCAATTTTAGAGTTTTCAAATTGAACTTAATGTGTAAAGCTTTCACACCTGCCTATCATTGCTGCTGCACCATCAGTATACAAAGCTATGCATTCTCAGTACTACCTTTTTATTTTTTACAAAGGGATCATCTACCATGTAAACATGTCATCTCCAAAAGTTGTTTTATTGTTTCTTTCAAATCACAGAATCATTTCTCATTATATCTCTTCAGCAATTCTATAGTTTCTTTTTTTACATTTTATGTTTTAAAAAGAGAAGAGGTCTCACTATGTTGCTCAGGCTGGTCTCAAACTCCTGGGCTCAAGCAATCTGCCCACCTCAGCCTTGCAAAGAGCTCAGATTATGGGCATGAGCCACTGTGCCCGGCCTCTTCAGCAATTCTGCATGAGAGGTAAGAAGAGTTAATTGTTTCTATAGCTGATCCCCTGCAAGTGGTCTTTCTGAGAAGGTATGGACTGCTTACAGGGCAGAACCAACTGAAAACCCAAATTGCTCCACGGAAAAGAGACACAACCAAGTACTAAAGATATTTAAATCTGTGAGGATGCTGTGGTAGTGGTGGATCAGGGTTGGAAGGCAGTGGCTTTTTTTGTCATGTGTCTATAATGGCAAGGCGTGGGCCCCAATTCTTCATCACAGAAGAGGGCCTTGTGTTCTCCTAGCCAAAGAATGAGCAGATCAGTACTGACGGCCTAAGTTCTGTTACATTATACAGCTGTGACTACATTATTTGGTCTACAATTCAAATCATGCCATGGTGCGTTTTCAGTCAGAGGCCTTCTCTGGCTGAACATCTAGCCTTGTTCGATTCCTGTGGGATTTTCAGAGTGCCACAAATATACTAGTCCTCTTATTTCAGTAACTTTCTCATTATAAACATTTGCTGTGCTTATACAACAAGTTTGCTGTGTTTATACAACAGGTTTGCTGTGTGTGCTGTTAGGTTTTTGTTTTTGTTTGTTTGTTTGTTTGTTTGTTTGAGGCTGGGAGCGGGGGATTTTTTCTTTTTTGTAGAGACAGGGTCTGACTCTATCACCCAGGCTGGAGTGAAGGAGTACAGTAACCCAATCATACTTCATGGTAACCTTAAATTCCTGAGCTCAAGTAATCCTTCCAGCACCTCTGCCTCCAGAATTGCTAGGACTACAGACACAGGCCTCTATGCCTGGCTGTTTTTGTTTGTTTGTTTTTAGAGACAGAGTCTCACTATGTTGCCCACTCTGAACTCCTGGCCTCAAGCAATCCTCACAACTAGGCCTCCCAAAATGCTGGGATTCCAGACATGGGCCACTGTGCCTGACCTAGGTCATGTGTTCATTTTTTCTCATTTATTTTATAGTTAGGTACAGAAAGCCAGACATATGGTCTCAAAATCTACTCTAAGCTTCAGGAAAAGAACCAAGGAACTAGAGATCAATAGCATATCCAGGGAAGTTTAAAAAGTCATCTTCTAGGGGCAGTGTAGTCAATCAATGTTAAGCATTTAAATTATAGTTTACTAATTTGATACATACCTCTTGTGATGACTCTACCATGAACCAAAGATCAAAGATAACATTCTTTTATTATTAGTAATAGTCTTACAGGGAATTTACTGGAAGGGAACAGACGTCATTGGAGGGATTAGAGTTATACTTTGATAATCCTAATTGGAGAAATCATGCCTTTTTTATTCCACCTTTAACCTTGTGCTGAAACTGTGCAGTCTAGTTCAAGGCAGGATAGTATTGCTAGGGTGCTACATGCCTCATGTAAATGGAATTGTACTTGGAAAAGAGAAAAGACCTAAATCTCACGGCCTGTGTGGCAACCCCACCCCCTAAAAATAAATAACCCCTAAGGATACAAGGTAATTTGACAAAGTTCTTAGATAGACTTTTAAAGAAATCTCCTTCTTATAAGGCTGTATAATTATAATTTTTAGATGAAAAAGCCAAATATGATGACACTGATGATGTTTCCATCTTTATTTTCTGTTAAAAGTTTTTTTTTTTTAATACTGGGAGGTGGGAATGGGGATTTCTTGCAGTTGACAAAAGACTGCTTAATACATGTGATACAGAGCATACGTATAAGGAGTCAGCTCAGATCTTTCCAGAAAAGGAGATAAAAAGGATGTCAAAACTGTAGCTTCTCCTTGTGAGAGATTTAGATCATAAACTGATTTATGCAACAGGGTATCCCTTGACGGGTCACTAGCCAAGAGCCTCTGATACACAGAAAGGTTACCTATCCAGCTGTCGATACAGCCCAACACAGTTTAAGCATCGGAGATACTATTCTGTCAAACATTGGAATATCTAGATATCATCCAAACAAACAAGAAGACATTATTTTTGATGAGGAAATCAAGTGTTTTAGTTCTAGTGTGAGATATATTGTTATGTTTCTCATCAGCCACAGAATGCAATGCACAGGAAAAAACTTACTCCAAAATCCTAGGAGTCCGTACTCTTGTTCTCTCTTTGCCATGAAGCAGAGGTTCTATGTAGCATCTCTTTCTATCCTTTAGGTACAATTGGATCTACTGGGTCAAGAAAGTTTGTCCTGAAAACCTTGACCTATTGCAGATCCTTCACTTGTTCTGATGCCCCTTTAAAACACTAATTATTGTAATTTTTTTATGTGGAGCAGTACAAAATACAGCAACCTCTTTCTCACATAAAAAAGTTACCCTGACATTTCTGAGACCATGCAATGTTTGGAAATATCATCATGTAACTACCCCTAAAATTGTACCCTCTATCCTCTGGCTTAGATGTTCCTTGATGAGACGTTTAGATACTTGCTCATTACTGGTCACCAAATCTAATTAGCATAATGTTATACATGCAATGGACCACAGTGAGGTTCTATAGGTTGGTCACAGTTCCCATAGAGTGTTATGTTTATATTATGGCCAAGACCAGGAGCTTTCTTATCCTGGAGTTGAGAAAATGAAAGCATAAAATTAATCCTATTAGTCAAAGCGAAGTACCTCTGATTGTCTTTGCTGATATAAAACAGGAAATTTTTGCTAAGACAATAGTTCCATAAAGTTTCTAGAAGCTGTGTCGATTTGATACAAGAAAGATACCGTAACAGACTACAGTTATAATTGTATTCACCACTGGATTAATAATACACAGGCATTCTACAGGGCCTATCTGGCTTTTTTACCAATCAAAGAGGAGAGCTAAACACGCATGTTTTAGAAATCACCATCTCTGTATCTTACAAGTATTAAGCCCATTATTCCCTAACATCAGGGAACTCAATCCACAGTAGCATCTTCCACTATCATCATATCTAAAAGAGGCTGCTTTTACTAGCAAGGAAAGTTCACAGAGATTTGGTGTTCAAAATGATTAGCTTCATATTTTCATCCCTCTTTTTGCCCAGTGTTGCATTTATATTAGTATAATAGACTTGGAGAGTTTGCATATTTAACAGTTTTTGCAACTTATCAACCCAGACAATCAGGCTTTTGCACTTGATTCTTAACCATGTCTTCCCTATTGCTACACAAGTCTAGGGAATTTCTTTAAGGCTTCTCAAAAGATTTTATGATTATCTATAATGTCTTGAGTTGGTAGTTGAAAGACTTTACATTATGTTTTTCTTTGTGTATGCTGTCTAGGAAAATCAGAAGTAGGCATTCCCAGGACACAAGAAACAGCTTGCAGTCTATCAGCACACCATCATCTCACACTCCGACCAATGAAAACGAGTGTCATTGCATGCCAAAGATGACCTGTCTCCCTTCTCCTGTGGTGAAGAGGAATCCAGTTGCCTTCATTAAACAAAGGAATCCCATTTTGTGCACCTGTTTCCTCAGCCTACCCTTAATATCAATGGGGCAAGACAAGGTGGAGGTTTGAAGATTATTACAGAGCCTGTTGAGAGCTGGAGATTGAAGGGAAGCTTTGCAATACATGCTGTGTAGCCACTTACAGAACTGCACAAGGCAGGAAAGAGCAGAGGGGATGAATACCACAGTCTTTCTCTCTCTCTCTTTCTGTTGTCCTTTCTGTGCCTATGACTGGCTGAAATCAAGCAGAAGGCGAAGAGTTTCTAGGGGTCAGATTCCCAGGACACAGAGAGGATCAGACAATGGATGGAGGGTACAAAGTGAAAAAAAAGTACAATAACTAAAGTCATAATTTCTCACATAGGTGAAAACTGTTTGTTTTACCAGTTTCTATGGTAATTCTCAACTATATTTACAAATGAAAAAAGGCAAAGAAAATTTTCAAATGAGCCTTTCAAAACCACTGCTATAATATAAGCTTTGATAACATGACAGGAAGAAATATTATTGAAGCAAAGAAGATGTCTGTAACAGCTTGATAAGGATATCAGTAAGTATCAATAGGTAATATTAAACAAAAGATGGTTTAAAAATAAAAGTATATACACCTGACCTGAAACGTGTAACTGATAAAGCTTACGAAGATGGGGACAATAGGAGTTATGTAGTGCTGGTATTTCCCACTGCCTTCTGGGATACTGAAGAGAGACCCAGCAGAGCCCTCAGAGACAGGGAACAAGTCCATAAGTTGTGTAGCTTATAGATTGTAAAATGGGGAACGACTATCTCACCTGCCACATAATCAGCAGCGCAATTACGAATATATTGCGTATTACAAATGGAGCCTCCAACTCTGCTCTGCCATCTCAACATTCATAGTTAGGGACACAAAGCCACTCCCCTTATGTGATCAATATCTGGGATCTAGGCATTACAGTTGTAGCACTATGACACAGAAAATCACTGCCTTCCAGCCCCCATCTACCACCACCATCTCAGCATTTTCACAGGTTGGTTTCCATCTGAGTAAAAAAATAGATTATTCTCCCATTGGTCCCGTATGGTATATTTGATGATTGGGTGCAAAAATTTTACCATTGTCCACTGGGCTTTTCAACATAAGTAGATGTTATGCATGCCAACTGTAACAAATAGGGAGGAAGGTAAAGAGACTAATATGATGGTAAGGTTTTAAATCCTGGCTGCAGTGTTGGTTACACAAATCTATATATGTGTTAAAATTCAGAGAGCTTCACACCAAAAAGACAAATTTGACAGTATAATTTTAAATAATAAAATTTACAAAAATATTTCTAAAAATGAAATCAGAGAGTCCATGATCTGGCCTAGTGTAGTCTTCTGGACAAGTAAATTTCCAGTATGCCTTTCCCCTACTGATGCCTTTTTAGAAATTGGCTCACATTTCTGCTTTACATCACTGATGCTTCTGTGTTTGTAAGTGAATGAATTAGTCTATCCTGGAGCCACTTGGAGTCTGGGACCTCTTATTTATTAGATAAATTCTGCTAATTGCCAAAAAAAGAAGAACCAAATGGAAATTCTGAAATCCATTTGTGTGTGCATGTGTGTGTGAGTTCATAAAATAGCAACCCAAAACATGAAATATAAAGTGGATATAATCATAAAGAGAAAATTAATGAGAAAATAGTAATTGTCTCAATTAGAGTTCTCCCTGAAGACCCTGAACCAAGAGTTGGGTCTATTGGAATCCTCAAGGGAAGAAAGCTAAACAAATGAAACATTTTATATGAAATTCTAGACTCAGCCTGATACAGGCTCTGAAAATAACTCAGGAAGCAGTTAGCAGTAAAGCATTCAGAAAGTGGGGGATGGTGCCCATAGCTGGTTAAAAGGATTTGGTTTAAAGGTCATCAACCATTAAATCAACCATTAAATCATTAAATAATAATACTGTTAAATTCAGCCTGAATTCAGGTGAGGGAGATAAAATGATGAAAAATATGAACCAGTTTATTAAAAACTTGAAGGATAGAAAGATCATCTAATAAAAGTTTTAGAAGAAAAGAATAAGAAAAATGATGGTGCAGCAAAATTTGAAAAATTGATGCCTGAAAATTTCCAGGACTAACAAAGTAACGATTCCTCAGATGGAAAGTGAAAACAGAGTGTTAGAAAGGATGGACAATAATAAAAACAAACAGAAATATGCCATGCTAAAATTTCAGTATATCAGAGATAAAAAATTACCTTTAAAATAACATAAAATATGGGCCAGATTAACTACAAAGGAGCAATCACTAGAATGACATGAGCTAAAATAGATGGGAGAACACAATGAGATATTTTCAAAGTGCTGAGAGAAAAGGATTCCAACCTAGAGTTCCATATCTAACTAAGCTACTTTAAAGAGAAATGGTGAAATAAAGACATTTCTAGATGCTCAAATGTTAAGAAGAGTTCAGGAATTACAGAGGTTTGCTCAAAGAGATACAAAAGAAAGAATTTAAGTCAGAAGAAAAGAGGTCCTAAAAGCCAAGAATGAAATACAAAAAAAGATAAATATATTATTTGTTGGGATATTTAATTAACATCTGATTATGTTATGCTAAGGAAAGTTTAGAACTAATGTTTTATTTTTTTATTTTTTCTTTTATTATTATTATTATACTTTAAGTTCTAGGGTACATGTGCATAACGTGCAGGTTTGTTACATATGTATACTTGTGCCATGTTGGTGTGCTGCACCCATCAACTTTATTTATTTATTTTTTTTTTTGAGACGGAGTCTTGCTCTGTCACCCGGGCTGGAGTGCAGTGGCCGAATGTCAGCTCACTGCAAGCTCTGCCTCCCGGGTTTACGCCATTCTCTTGCCTCAGCCTCCCGAGTAGCTGGGACTACAGGCGCCCGCCACCTCGCCCGGCTAATTTTTTGTATTTTTAGTAGAGACGGGGTTTCACCGTGTTAGCCAGGATGGTCTCGATCTCCTGACCTTGTGATCCGCCCATCTCGGCCTCCCAAAGTGCTGGGATTACAGGCTTGAGCCACCGCGCCCGGCCCACCCATCAACTTTAAAACAAATGATAAAGAAAATGGAAAGGTTTGGTGAAAAGTTTAAGTATGCCTAAATTCTTATCTTTCTGGAGAGATTAATAATGATATTGTAGACAAATCTTATGTAGACTTGAAGAGAAAATATAATTTTTATTTTTTAATTTCATTTTTAATTTTTGTGGGTACATCATAGGTATATATGTTTATGGATTACATGAGATATTTTGATATAGACGTGGAATGTGTAATAATCACACCAGGGTAAATGGGGTATTCATCAACTCAAGAATTTATATTTTGTGTTACAAACAATTCAATTATACCCTTTTATTGTTGTTATAATGCACAATTAAATTATATTTTACTACAGTCACCCTGTTGTGCTAGATATAGGGGTTCTTATTCATTCTTTCTATTTGTTTGTAACCATTAACCATCTCCACTTGCCACCCATTAACCATCCCCACTTGCTTCTGACTCCTCCATTACTGGTAACCATTGTTCTACTCTCTATCGTCATGAGTTCGGTCGTCTTAATTTTTCGCTCTCACAAATAAGTGAGAATATGCAAATTTTGTCTTTCTTTGCCTGGTTTATTTCAATTAACGCAGTGATCTCTACTTCCATTCATGTTGTTGAAATGATTGGATCTCATTCTTTTTTAATTGCCGAAAAGTAGTACTTCATTATGAATATATACAATTTTATTGATCTATTCGTCTGTTGATGAACACTTAGGTTGCTTCCAAAGCATGGCTATTGTGAATAATGCTGCAATAAACATGAAAGTGCATATATATCTTTGATATACTGATTTCCTTTATTTTGGGCACATATCTAGGAGTGGGATTGCTAGATCCTATAGTAGCTCTATTATTAGTTTTTTGGAGAATCCTCCAAACTCTTCTCCATAATGGTCGTATTAATTTACATTCTCATCAACAGTGTGGAAGGGTTCCCTTTCCTCCACATCCTCACTAGCATTTGTTGTTGCCTGACATTTGGATGAAAGCTATTTTAACTAGGGTGAGATGACATTTCATTGTAGTTTTGATTCGTATTTCTCTGATGATCAGTGATGTTGAGCACTTTTCTTAGGCCTGTTTGCCATTTGTATGTCATCTTTTGAGAAATGGCTATTCAGACACTTTGCTCATGCTTTAATTGGATTATTAGATTTTCTCCTATAGAGTTTTTTTTTTTTTTTTTTTTTTTTTAGCTACTTGTATAGTCTGGTTAGTAATTCCTTGTAAGACAAGTAATTTGCAAATATTTTCTCCCATTCTTTGGATTGTCTCTTCACTTTGTTGTTTCTTTCCTTGCTATACAGAAGCTCTTTAACTTGAAGTGACCCCATTTGTCAATTTTTCCTTTGGCTGCCTGTGCTTATGGGGTATTAACCAAAAACTCTTTGCCCAGACCAATGTCCTGAAGAGTTTGCCCAGTGTTTTCTTGTAGTAGCTTCATAGTTTGAGGTGTTAGATTTAAGGCTTTAATCAATTTTGATTTGATTTTTGTATATTGCAAGAGATACATTGTGGACATTCATTCTTTTCCATATGAATATCCAGGTTTTACAGCACCATTTATTAGACTGTTCTTTCTCCCAAAGTATGTTCTTGGCACCTTTGTCAAAAATGAGTTCACTGAAAATGTATGGATTTACCTGTACGTTCTCTATTCTGTTCCACTGATCTGTGTCTGTTTTTAATGCCAATACTGTTTTGGTTACTGCAGCTCTGTAGTATAATTTAAAGTCAGAAATGTGATTCCTCTAGTTTTGTCCCTTTTGATCAGGATAGCTTTGGGTATTCTGGATCTTTTGTGGTTCCATATAAATTTTAGGACTTCTTTTTTTTCTATTTTTGTGAAGAATGTCATTGGTATTTTGATGGAGATTGTATGAAATCTATAGATTGATTTAGGTAGTATGGATGCTTTAACAATATTGATTCTTCCCACCCATGAACATGAAATATGTTTCCATTTCTTTCATCAATTTTTTATAGTTTTTATTGTAGAGATCTTTCACTTCTTTGGTTAAATTTAATTCTAGATATTTTATTTTACATGTAGCTATTGTAAATGAAATTACTTTCTTGATTTCTTTTTCAGATTGTTTACTGTTGCTGATAGAAATGCTACTGATTTTTGTAAGTTGATTTTGTATCCTGAAAATTTATTGATTTACTGAATTTATTTATCAGTTCAAATAGTTTTTTTGGTGGAGTCTTTAAGTTCTTTAAAATATAAGACCATATTATTTGCAAACAAAGACAATTTGATTTCTTTCTTTCCAATTTGGATGCCTTTTATTTTTTTCTCTTGTCTGATTGCTCTAGCTAGGACTTCCAGTACTATGTTGAATAACAATTTGAAATTGGACATCTATGTCATGTTCCTGATCTTAGAGGAAAGGCTTTCAGTTTTTCCCCATTCAGTGTGATACTAGTTGTGGCTCTGTTGTATATGGATTTTATTATGTTGAGGTCTGTTCCTTCTATAGACAGTTTTATAAGAGGTTTTTATTATGAAGGGATATTAAATTTTATGAAATGCTTTTTGGCATCAATTGAAATAATCATATGATTTTTCCTTCATTCTGTTGATATAACATATCACACTGTTTCATTTGTATATGTCAAACCATCTTTGCATCCCTATAATAAATTCTACTTGGTCATAATGACTGATCTCTTTAATGTGTTGTTGAGTTTGGTTTGCTAATATTTTGTTAAGGATTTTTACATCAGTATTCATCAGCGATATGGCCTGTAGTTTTTCATTTTTAAAATGTACCTTTCTCTGGTTTTAGTATCAGGATAATACTGGCTTTGAAGAATTAGTTTGGAAGTATTCCCTGCTCCTTTATTTTTAAGAAGAATTTGAGTAGGATTGATACTAGTTCTTCTTTAAAAGTTTGGTAGAATTCAGCAGTGAAGCCGTTAGGTGCTGAGTGTTTCTTGCTCTGGGAGACTTTTTATATTATAGTTTCAATCTCATTGTTATTGGTCTGCTTAGGTTTTGGATTTCCTCATAATTCAATCTTGGTAGATTGTGTGTGTCAAGAAATTATCCTTTTTTTCCCTAGATTTTTCAATTTATTGGCATATAGTAGCCACTAAGGATCCTTTAAATTTCTGTGGTATTGGTTGTAATGTCTCAGTTTTTATCTCTGATTTTATTTATTTGAGTTTTCCACTTTTTTCTTAGTCTGCCTAAGGTTTTGTCAGCTTTGCTACTCTTTCCAAAAAAACAACTTTTTGTTTCATTGATATTTTGTACTGTTTTATTCACTTCAAATTTATTTATTTCTGCTTTAATCATTATTATTTCTCTTCTCCTACTAGTTTTGGGTTTGGTTTCATCTTGCTTTTTTAGTTCTTTAAGATGTGTCATTATGTTGTTTATCTAAAGTTGTTCTTGTTTTTTGATGTAGGCACTTACAGCTATAAATTTCCCACTTAGTACTGCTTTTCCTATATCCCATAGAGTTTACTATATTGTCTTTTCATTATTAGTTGCTTGGAGAAATTTTTTTATTTCATTCTAACTTTCTTTATTGACCCATTGTTCATTCAGCAGCATATTGTTTAATTTCCATTTGTTTGTATAGTTTCCAAAATTCCTCTTGTTATTGGTTTCTAGTTTTATTCCATCATGGTCAGAGAAGATGCTTGATATTATTTAAACTTTTTTGAATTTTTTAAGATTTGTTTTGCGACCAAACATATGGTCTATCCTTGATAATGACCCATGTACTGAGGAAAAGAATGAGTATTCTGCAGCTGTTGGGTGAAATACTCTATAAATATCTACTAAGTCCACTTGGTCTACAGTGCAGATTAAGTCTGATGTTTCCTTTTTTGATTTTCTGCCTGGAAGATCTGTCAAATGCTGAAAGTGGCATGTTGAAGTTATCAACTATTTTTGTATTGGAATCTATCTCTCTCTTTAGCTCTAATAATATTTTCTTTGTGTACCTAGGTGTTCAAGTGTTAGATGTATATATTTAAAATTATTATATCTGCTGCTGAGTTGAAACTTTTATCATTATATAATGACCTTCTCTGTCTCTTCTTATAGTTTCTTTCTTGAAATATGTTTTCTCTGATAAAAGTACAACTACTCCTGCTGTTTTGTGGGTTTTGTTTGCATGGAATATCTTTTCTCATGCCTTTATTTTCAGTCTATGTGTGTCTTTATAGGTGAAGCATGTTTCTTGTAGGCAATAGATCACTGGGTGTTGTTTCCTAATTCATTCATCCACTCCATGTATTTTTTAAACTGAGGATTAAAGAAATGCAAAGGTAACTCCTAAAAAAATTCAGTCCATTTCATCAAATCAATGCAGGAAATTAAAAGTTAGATTAGGACATGATCACTAATCTAACACGAGTTAGAAAAGAAGTTCAAAGCATGTTAAGAAAGAGCATAAAAAATAAGGAAAAAATGGAGGAAATAAGTACACATGTACAAGTAATAAAGATAATATAAGTGAACTAAGATGAGCCATGGAAGGATAAATTTAATCAGAGTAAAAAAAATAATTAGCTATTGAATTAATTACATCTTTTTTTCTGACATCTCTGCTGGTATGACATAGAGACATGGCATGCCACTTACATTATGTTAGCTAGGAGGGAAGGCTATCTACTATATATGTCAGGGCCACTATAGTTCAATGTAAATAACATAAATATATATTACAGTGTTTTAGTTTAGGTTTATCTAGAGTAACATTTTTGAGAAATGAAAGAACTGATATCAAAGGTCTATTATCCCCTCTCCAGTTAGCAGTAGCTAAAACAATTCATATTTAAATTTAAATTGTATAAATGGCATTTGCTATATATATGTATACACACATGCACATATATATACACAGATATATATATATAAATTTGAGTGTCACACTAATTGTATTGCTAATATTATCAAATAATTTTTCTGGATACAGTTACAGTGTTGTTTGCTTTGGTTTTGTTTTAAAAAAAAAAAAAACTTTTACGCATGCTTCATCTTTCATACCTACTGCTATTTAGTCCTGTGGCTGATTGTCTGTGTTTTAATGTTTATACACATATACACATTAGCCTCTTTTTCTCATTAAATGTTATATTCCTTGGAGTCTAAAAACATATATATTTTTATTCCTACTGCAGAGCTTTGTTCATAATGGATGGCCTTTTTGTTTTTCTACAGGGGAATAACAACAACAATGCCAGTGCTGGTGGCAGGGTGTCCACCAGAAAGCCTCATGCTCTGTAAAACCTGTTCTATTTCTATAAGCAGGCACCACCATCAGAATGATTTACTTACGTTGACTCTACGTGGGATTACACCCATGGGAATGAATATACATAAAAATCCTAAATAATGGCAGTAAATTTGCCTAGCAATTATGCATGTGGGTCGTGTAATGTTTTGGCCTACCTTAAATTCATCATCGTCAGTTTGGATACTTTTTCACAATAATTTACTTAGAAAAAAAATTCAGATTTTCACATCCTCAGATAATATAATTCATGTCAAGAGAAGGATTACTAATTCCCTCAATGATTCATTTCATACTCAACTTCATTGAATGCAGGAGTCTAGAAAAAGGTATTATTTTGCAATAAATGTCAAAAACATGTTTTGTATAAATAGTTCAACATATAGTACTGACAAAATTTAGTTAAAGATCATTTATACCCTTCCGTGGCCAAAGTCTTCTATGGGTTTCCTCAATTTGCTTTTGTTTATAAAATAGACTCAATTTGCTTTACCACATGAAGCACAAATTTAAAACAATGTTACATAAATCTCTGTCAGTGAAGATGAAAGTAATCCTTGATTTATGAATACCACTACCAGCCTATGAGCTTTATGTTGCCAGCTTTGAAAACTGAGTTAGACAACATAATGCTGATTTTCAACCTCACTTGCTAGTAAAGGCAGGATTTCTAATAAAATAAGAATATATAAGCCATTATTAAATGTCCCTAAAGATCTTATATGTACGCTGATATGATTCTAAACTTCTGTTTGTCCAAATAGGATTGTTTGAATAGAGCACTGAAGATAAGGCATTTAAGTTGTGTTTATAGTTGTCTGTCATAATAACTCCACTTGGTACATTTCACACAATGTTCACATCTGCTGCATAATGTAAGGAGTTGTATAAGATTATTTAAACCTTGTTTGAGAAAATGCATATTACCAAGAGTAAATTCGGTAATTTTGGATGATTGTTTCAACACTATGCACCAGTCACAAACAAGCCCAGTGTGAAATGTAATGAAATTAGACTTTATACTATACATTAAATTACTAATTGGCCAGTCTCTAGCTATTTCAAAAACTTCCACTTTAAAAATAGATACTAGTATGTGACCTATAAAATTCTTCCTTCTCTTTATTTAACAACACGCTTGAGTACTTATAAGTACAAGGCATTGTGCTAAGTGTTTACCTGTATTTGATTCTGTATTTACCTGCATTTGATTCTCACAACTCTATAAGGTTGTTGTTCTGTTATTAGTTCCTTTTTACAGAGGAGAAAACCAAGTTACCAGAAAGACAAATCATTTAAGGACACACAGCTAGTAAATTTTGGATTACATTTTACTTTAATTAGTAGACTTCAGTTTTTTTAATTACGCTGATTTGATTATTATGCCACGCATACATGATTGAAGCATCACACTGTACGCCGTAAATATGTACAATTATGCATCACTCAAAAACAAAATAAAAATTTAAAACTAAAATACTTTAGTTTTTAGAGCAGTTTAAAGTTTACAGAAAATTGAACAGAAAGTGCAGAAAATGACATTATACCCTCTTGTTACATCTCCTTTCTCCCCTGTACATAGCTTTGCCTGTTATTACAATCTTACAATAGTATGGCACCTTTGTTACAGTTGATGATACATGACTATTAACTAAAATGCATAGTTTACCTTAGGGTTTACTTTTTGAGTTGTACAGTTACCTGGGATTTAATACATGCATAATATCATGAATCTGCTATTAAAGTATTACACAGAATAGTTTCACTGTCTTAAAAATGACCTGTGCTTCACATGTTCATCCTTCATGCCAAATCCCTAGAAACTGGTGATCATTTTACTGTCTCTATAGTTTTGCTTTTTTCAGAATATAATATAGTTGGAATCGTACAGTATTTAGTCTTTTCAGACTGGCTTCTCTCACTAAGTAATATTCATTTAAGGTGCTTCCACATCTTTTCATGGCTGGATATCTCTTTTTTAAAAATCATTGAATAATATTCCATTGCACTGTTCTATTACCAATTAAAGGGCATCTTGCTTGTTTCCAAGTTGTGGCAATTATGAATAAAGCTGCTAAGATACGTATCCCGGAGTTCTGTATTAGTTTTCTATGGCTGTCATAACAAAATATTACAAACGGAGAGGCTTAAAGCAATAGAAATTTATTGTGTCAAGTTGTAGAGGGTAGGAGTCTGAAATCAAGATGTCAGCAGCATGGGTTTCCTCTTATGGCCATAATCATGCTTATCTAATAGTGTTTAGAGAATCATCAGCAATCTTTAGTGTTCCTTGGCTTGTAGATGCTAATCTCTGCCTTCATTTTACATGGAGTTCTCCCCTGTGTCATCACATAGTCTTTCCCTTTTGCATGTCTGTGTCTGTGTACAAATTTTCCATCTTTATAAGGACATTAGTTATGTTGGATTAGGGCTGAACCAAATGACCTCATTTTAGCTTGGTAACCTCAGTAAAGATCTTATTTCTAAACAAGGTCATATTCTAAGGTACTTACCACTTCAACATACCATTCTGGGGAGACACAAATTAACTCGCAACAAATGCAATAGCCAGACCGTGTGGTAAGACAATGCTTAACTTCGTTTTGATGGGAAAAGAAATCTGCCAGATTGTCTTTCTTTTTTTTATTATTATTTATTTTTTATTATTATTACACTTTAAGTTCTAGGGTACATGTGCATAACCTGCAGGTTTGTTACATATGTATACTTGTGCCATGTTGCTGTGCTGCACCCATCAACTCGTCAGCACCCGTCAACTCGTCATTTACATCAGGTATAACTCCCAATGCAATCCCTCCCCCCTCCCCATGATAGGCCCCGGTGTGTGATGTTCCCCTTCCCGAGTCCAAGTGATCTCATTGTTCAGTTTCCACCTATGAGTGAGAACATGCGGTGTTTGGTTTTCTGTTCTTGTGATAGTTTGCTAAGAATGATGGTTTCCAGCTGCATCCATGTCCCTACAAAGGACAAAAACTCATCCTTTTTTATGGCTGCATAGTATTCCATGGTGTATATGTGCCACATTTTCTTAATCCAGTCTGTCACTGATGGACATTTGGGTTGATTCCAAGTCTTTGCTATTGTGAATAGTGCCGCAATAAACATACGTCTGCATGTGTCTTTATAGCAGTTTGATTTATAATCCTTTGGGTATATACCCAGTAATGGGATGGTTGGGTCATATGGTACATCTAGTTCTAGATCCTTGAGGAATCGCCATACTGTTTTCCATAATGGTTGAACTAGTTTACAATCCCACCAACAGTGTAAAAATGTTCCTATTTTTCCACATCCTCTCCAGCACCTGTTGTTTCCTGACTTTTTAATGATTGCTATTCTAACTGGTGTGAGATGGTATCTCATTGTGGTTTTGATTTGCATTTCTCTGATGGCCAGTGATGATGAGCATTTTTTCATGTGTCTGTTGGCTGTATGAATGTCCTCTTTTGAGAAATGTCTGTTCATATCCTTTGCCCACTTTTTGATGGGGTTGTTTGTTTTTTTCTTGTAAATTTGTTTGAGTTCTTTGTAGGTTCTGGATATTAGCCCTTTGTCAGATGAGTAGATTGCAAAAATTTTCTCCCATTCTGTAGGTTGCCTGCTCACTCTGATGGTAGTTTCTTTTGCTGTGCAGAAGCTCTTTAGTTAAATTAGATCCCATTTGTCAATTTTGGCTTTTGCTGCCATTGCTCTTGGTGTTTTAGACATGAAGTCTTTGCCCATGCCTATGTCCTGAATGGTACTACCTAGGTTTTCCTCTAGGGTTTTTATGGTATTAGGTCTAACATTTAAGTCTCTAATCCATCTTGAATTAATTTTCATATAAGGAGTAAGGAAAGGATCCAGTTTCAGCTTTCTACTTATGGCTAGCCAATTTTCCCAGCACCATTTATTAAATAGGGAATCCTTTCCCCATTTCTTGTTTCTCTCAGGTTTGTCAAATATCAGATGGTTGTAGATGTGTGGTATTATTTCTGAGGACTCTGTTCTGTTCCATTGGTCTATATCTCTGTTTTGGTACCAGTACCATGCTGTTTTGGTTACTGTAGCCTTGTAGTATAGTTTGAAGTCAGGTAGCGTGATGCCTCCAGCTCTGTTCTTTTGACTTAGGATTATCTTGGAGATGCGGGCTCTTTTTTGGTTCCATATGAACTTTAAAGCAGTTTTTTCCAATTCTGTGAAGAAACTCATTGGTAGCTTGATGGGGATGGCATTGAATCTATAAATAACCTTGGGCAGTATGGCCATTTTCACGATATTGATTCTTCCTATCCATGAGCATGGTATGTTCTTCCATTTGTTTGTGTCCTCTTTTATTTCACTGAGCAGTGGTTCGTAGTTCTCCTTGAAGAGGTCCTTTACATCCCTTGTAAGTTGGATTCCTAGGTATTTTATTCTCTTTGAAGCAATTGTGAATGGAAGTTCATTCATGATTTGGCTCTGTTTGTCTGTTACTGGTGTATAAGAATGCTTGTGATTTTTGCACATTAATTTTGTATCCTGAGACTTTGCTGAATTTTCTTATCAGCTTAAGGAGATTTTGGGCTGAGACAATGGGGTTTTCTAAATATACAATCATGTCATCTGCAAACAGGGACAATTTGACTTCTTCTTTTCCTAACTGAATCCCCTTGATTTCTTTCTCTTGCCTGATTGCCCTAGCCAGAACTTCCAACACTATGTTGAATAGGAGTGGTGAGAGAGGGCATCCCTGTCTTGTGCCAGTTTTCAAAGGGAATTTTTCCAGTTTTTGCCCATTCAGCAGCAGAAACCTCTGCAGACGCAAACGACTCTGTCTGACAGCTTTGAAGACAGCAGTGGATCTCCCAACACGGAGGTTGAGATCTGAGAAGAGACAGACTGCCTGCTCAAGTGGGTCCCTGACCCCTGAGTAGCCTAACTGGGAGACACCCCCGACTAGGAGCAGTCTGACACCCTACACCTCACTGGGTGGATACGCCCCTGAGACGAAGCTTCCAAAGTAAGAATCAGACAGGTACACTTGCTGTTCAGCAATATTCTATCTTCTGCAGCCTCTGTTGCTGACACCCAGGCAAACAGGGTCTGGAGTGGACCTCAAGCAATCTCCAACAGACCTACAGCTGAGGGTCCTAACTGTTAGAAGGAAAACTATCAAACAGGAAGGACACCTACACCAAAACCCCATCAGTTCGTCACCATCATCAAAGACCAGAGGCAGATAAAACCACAAAGATGGGGAAAAAGCAGGGCAGAAAAGCTGAAAATTCAAAAAATAAGAGTGCATCTCCCCCTGCAAAGGAGCGCAGCTCATGGCCAGCAATGGATCAAAGCTAGACGGAGAATGACTTTGACGAGATGAGAGAAGAAGGCTTCAGTCCGTCAAATTTCTCAGAGCTAAAGGAGGAATTACGTACCCAGCGCAAAGAAACTAAAAAGTTTGAAAAAAGAGTGGAAGAATTGACAGCTAGAATAATTAATGCAGAGAAAGTCATAAATGAAATGACAGAGATGAAAACCATGACACGAGAAATACGTGACAAATGCACAAGCTTCAGTAACCGACTCGATCAACTGGAAGAAAGAGTATCAGCGATTAAGGATCAAATGAATGAAATGAAGCGAGAAGAGAAACCAAAAGAAAAAAGAAGAAAAAGAAATGAACAAAGCCTGCAAGAAGTATGGGATTATGTAAAAAGACCAAATCTACGTCTGATTGGGGTGCCTGAAAGTGAGGGGGAAAATGGAACCAAGTTGGAAAACACTATTCAGGATATCATCCAGGAGAACTTCCCCAACCTAGTAGGGCAGGCCAACATTCAAATCCAGGATATACAGAGAACGCCACAAAGATACTCCTTGAGAAGAGCAACTCCAAAACACATAATTGCCAGATTCACCAAAGTTGAAATGAAGGAAAAAATCTTAAGGGCAGCCAGAGAGAAAGGTCAGGTTACCCACAAAGGGAAGCCCATCAGACTAACAGCAGATCTCTCGGCAGAAACTCTCCAAGCCAGAAGAGAGTGGGGGCCAATATTCAACATTCTTAAAGAAAAGAATTTTAAACCCAGAATTTCATATCCAGCCAAACTAAGTTTCATAAGTGAAGGAGAAATAAAATCCTTTACAGATAAGCAAATGCTTAGAGATTTTGTCACCACTAGGCCTGCCTTAAAAGAGACCCTGAAGGAAGCACTAAACATGGAAAGGAATAACTGGTACCAGCCATTGCAAAACCATGCCAAAAGGTAAAGACCATTGAGGCTAGGAAGAAACTGCATCAACTAACGAGCAAAATAACCAGTTAATATCATAATGGCAGGATCAAGTTCACCCATAACAATATTAACCTTAAATGTAAATGGACTAAATGCTCCAATTAAAAGACACAGACTGGCAAACTGGATAAAGAGTCAAAACCCATCAGTCTCCTGTATTCAGGAGACCCATCTCACATGCAGAGACATACATAGGCTCAAAATAAAGGGATGGAGGAAGATCTACCAAGCAAATGGAGAACAAAAAAAAGCAGGGGTTGCAATACTAGTCTCTGATAAAACAGACTTTAAACCATCAAAGATCAAAAGAGACAAAGAAGGCCATTACATAATGGTAAAGGGATCAATTCAACAGGAAGAGCTAACTATCCTAAATATATATGCACCCAATACAGGAGCACCCAGATTCATAAAGCAAGTCCTTAGAGACTTAGAAAGAGACTTAGACTCCCATACAATAATAATGGGAGACTTCAACACTCCACTGTCAACATTAGACAGATCAACGAGACAGAAAGTTAACAAGGATATCCAGGAATTGAACTCAGCTCTTCAGCAAGCAGACCTAATAGACATCTATAGAACTCTCCACCCCAAATCAACAGAATATACATTCTTCTCAGCACCACATCGCACTTATTCCAAAATTGACCACATAATTGGAAGTAAAGCACTCCTCAGCAAATGTACAAGAACAGAAATTATAACAAACTGTCTCTCAGACCACAGTGCAATCAAACTAGAACTCAGGACTAAGAAACTCAATCAAAACCGCTCAACTACATGGAAACTGAACAACCTGCTCCTGAATTATTACTGGGTACATAACAAAATGAAGGCAGAAATAAAGATGTTCTTTGAAACCAATGAGAACAAAGATACAACATACCAGAATCTCTGGGACACATTTAAAGCAGTGTGTAGAGGGAAATTTATAGCACTAAATGCCCACAAGAGAAAGCAGGAAAGATCTAAAATTGACACTCTAACATCACAATTAAAAGAACTAGAGAAGCAAGAGCAAACACATTCAAAAGCTAGCAGAAGGCAAGAAATAACTAAGATCAGAGCAGAACTGAGGGAGATAGAGACACAAAAAACCCTCCAAAAAATCAATGAATCCAGGAGTTGGTTTTTTGAAAAGATTAACAAAATTGACAGACCGCTAGCAAGACTAATAAAGAAGAAAAGAGAGAAGAATCAAATAGACGCAATAAAAAATGACAAAGGGGATATCACCACCGACCCCACAGAAATACAAACTACCATCAGAGAATACTATAAACACCTCTATGCAAATAAACTAGAAAATCTAGAAGAAATGGATAATTTCCTGGACACTTACACTCTTCCAAGACTAAACCAGGAAGAAGTTGAATCCCTGAATAGATCAATATTGTTGAGTTTTAAGCATTCTTTGTCTATTTTGGATGAGTCCTTTATCAGATATTTGTTTTACAAAAGTTTTTCTCCAAGCCTTTATTTTAATTTTCTCAACAGTATATTTTGCAGATCAGAAGCCTTTAATTTTAATGAAGCCCAACTTATTATTTTTGTATTTTTTGGATTATGTTTTTTGTTTGTATCTAAAAAGTCATCACTAAACACAAGATCACCTAGATTTTATTCCACATTATCTTTAGCAGCTTTATAGTTTATTTTACATTTAGATCTATGATCTGTTATTAGCTAATTTTTGCCAAAAATATAAGGTTTGAGTCTATGTTCAGTTTTTGTGTGTGAATAGACAACCACTTTTTTTAAAAAAAGACTACAATTTTTGCATGAAATTTTGTTTGCTCCTTTGTCAAAGATCAGTTGACCTCATTTGTATTAACTGGGTCTATATCTAGTTTCTCTATTCTGTGCTATTCATCTATTTGTCTATTTCACCAATATCACATTGTCTCTATTACTTACTATACCATTATAGTAAGTCTTGAAGTCAGGTAGAATCAATCCGCCAATTATTTTTCTTTGTTATTGTTTTGGTTATACCTTGTCTTTTGCATTTCTATTTCAACTTTCAAATCAGTTTGTCAATATCCACAAAATAATTTTTCCAAGATTTTGATTGGGATTGCATTGAATCTGTAGATTAAGGTACGAAGAACTGACATCTTAACAATATTGAATCTTTCTACACATTAACAGGGAATGTTTCATTTATTTAAATTGTCTGATTTTTTAATCAGAGTTTTATAATTTTTCTCATATAGTTTTATATGTTTTTAATAAATTTATATCTAAGTATTTCATTTTTGGACAAATATTTTGTGTTGTTTTTAATTTTCATATAAATGAATTTGTGTTTTGTACTTCAGATGCAGTTGTTCACTGCTGGTATATAGGAAAGCAACTGACTTTTGTATGTTAACAAAAGGAGATTTAATTGGACTTAACAGTTCCACTTTGCTGGGAAGGCCTCAGAATCATGGCAAGAGGTGAAAGGTACTTCTTACATGGTGGCGGCAAGAGAAAATGAGAGATAAGCAAAGCAGAAACCTCTGATAAACCCATGAGATCTTGTGAGACTTATTCACTATCACAAGAATAACATGGGAAAGACCGGCTCCCGTGATTCAATTACCTCCCCCCGGGTCCATCCCACTACACGTGGGAATTCGGGGAGATACAGTTCAAGTTGAGATTTGGTGGGGACACAACTAACCCATACCACCTTGTATCCTGCAAATCTGCTATAATCACTTATAAGTTCTAAGGCTTGTTTGTTGATTCTTTGGAATTTTCTATATAAATAATGATATCTGTGAACAGAGAAAATATTATTTTTTCCTTCCCAATTTGTGCACTTTTTACTTCCTTTTTTCTCTGTTTTCTTTTTGTTGTTTTATTGCATTAGCTGGGACTTCCAGTATAATATGGAATATGAGTAGTGAGAGGAGCTACTCTTGCTTTACTCCTAATCTTAGAGAGAAAGCTTCTAGTTTGTCACTGTTAAGTGTGATGCTAGCCATAGTTTTTTTTGTAAATGTTCTTTAGCAAATTGAAGAAGTCTGCCAATACTTCTAGTTTGTAGAGAGTTTTAACCATAAATGAGTGTTCAATTTTTTCAAATACTTTTTCTACATCTATTGTTATGATTATGTGATTTTTCTTCTTTAACCTGTTAATGTGATGAATTACATTAATTAATTTTCAAATGTCGAACCAGTCTTGCATCCCTAGGATAATTCCCACTTGGTCATAGTGTACAATTACTTTTATTTTATCTGCTAATATTTTGCTGAGGATAGTTGCATCTGTATTCATGGGATACTGGTCTGTAGCTTTCCTCTTTTACAATGTCATTGTCTGGTTTTGGCGCTGGAGTGCATCTGAAACCACAGTCTGATTCCAGAGCCTATAGTCCTAACTACTATATTCTACTGTCATACTGCTTTGAGTTTTAATACTTGAGTTTTTATCATGAACTAGGCACTGCTTGAGGTTTTCACATATCTCATTGCATTTTTCTGGATCATATAGTAGTAGAAAAGATAATCCTGGCAGAAGTAAACAAATGTGCCTCATTTCTAAAATGGGTGTAATAATAGTGTCTTCTCCATGAGATTTTTGTGAGGAATAAACTAGGCAGTGAATGACAAATACCCAACAGGGCTTAAACACTTTACAAACACATAATGTGTTATTAAGTCAAATCACAATTGAATTATTTTATTCATGCTTCAAACTAATATATATATATAAATACTATTATATATATATTATGTATAATATTAACTACTTATTAGCATAGTATTTGCCACATAGTTAATATTTAACAAATCTTGTTGAATTGAATGCATAAATATTTTAGAAAATATTTCTAGATTTTTCTTTTCTGTTTTTAAAGCAAAATTAAGATTAGAAACTTCATATTTACTATTACCAGTGGTGATAGCTAAAGGAGAAATATAAAATATTTAGAATTTTAGTAATAGAAAAATTGTAGCAAAGATCACATTTTTATGATGCAAAATATATACATAAATTTAAACTCTCACTATAAATATAACACATCTTTTTAAAAATGAGCATAAATACTCTATAAGATGCTTCACTTCATTACATTAAATAGAGAATGACTTTTTAGGTTAATTATAATGATATTGTAACAGAGCATGTGAATCTTTCATCAATATGTATTTTTAGTAATTTATTCATCTGAAAATGTCATGGACAAAAAGACTGATGCTTCCAAAGCAATCACTTTGTAATACATTTTCTCAGGTACCACCATCCATGAGCACTGAGATTAAAAATACGGCCCTGCTCATGAGGGCATGGTAGAGGAAACATATAGACCCAATCACAGTTCTTAGCAGAGGTAGAAAGGATCATGCCTCTATTCTTGCTGAAATTTCAATGTGAAGCATAAGTACTTATTTTAGGATCAAGAAAACCTTTGTAATCATGAACCTACCTCTGACCTCCTAATCTGCTCTTCATTAGAGGAAAAGGATGAGATGTTCCAAAGCAGGGATTAATTAACGGTGTTCAGCCTCTACATTTTTATTGTACAATTCATGAACTAATAATGTTTTTAACATTTGTAAAGATTGTGAAAAAGAAAAGGGGGA
Source organism: Chlorocebus sabaeus (assembly GCF_047675955.1). Lineage (NCBI taxonomy): Eukaryota > Metazoa > Chordata > Mammalia > Primates > Cercopithecidae > Chlorocebus > Chlorocebus sabaeus. Next base: position 64,282,105 of record NC_132924.1, read on the forward strand.
GTATGAGACACAGATCATGGCCCACTAAGCCTAAAATACTTACTATTGGCTTCTTTACCTAATACATATTATACAGTGAAGAAAATGTTCTGTATCTCTGCAGTCCAATATGGTAGTCATAAAACAAACGTAGCATCGAGTAGTTGAAATGTGACTAGTGCAACTGAGGAAATACATTTTAGCTGCATTTAATTTTAATTAATTCAAATTTAAATAGCCACATGAGTCTGGTGGCTAACAAATTGGACAGCACAGCTTTAGAGCACCATCTCTCCTGTTCCAAAAGTTCTGAACCATCAAAAATCGAAAATAGTAGATGAGATAGAGGTCACTATAACTTGATGTGTCCTTAGATACTCAGTTCATCCAATGCCTCCAAAAACATATTCCTTTTCTGCCATTTCTTATCTTCTTTGATTCCATTTCTCTCATTTCTTTCAAATGTATCTTCAGACACCTTACTATGCCATTTACCTTGTGTTTTAACTGAAATGCAGAACAGAATGGCAAGCTAAGATCCTGCTTCAGGGTCCTTTTGCAAGACCAAGTCAAAACTCTAAATCATTGCCGTCAAAGGAGTGTGGCAAATGGATTATGTTCATACTTGATTGAAGGATATGGATATTTCTCTGATGGATTATAAATTGAGCACTATGTACACAGCAATTTCTGTTGGAAATTCTGAGTTCCAAACAGTTGACTTAAAAAACTGGCCACACACTTTCTGATAAGTTAGGAATCATTTGTGTATAGTTTACAATAAGCAATTACTTATAAGTTGAGGTTTCTACTATTTTTTTTTTTCTCACTAAACTTTGTTTTAATGGATCTCAAAATTATGTGACAGATTTTTGGTCAAGTTGTTTCCATTAAAAAGTACTGATTTTAGTGAAACCCCGTCTCTACTGAAAATACAAAAAAATTAGGCAGGCGTGGTAGGTAGCGGGCGCCTGTAGTCGCAGCCACTTGGGAGGCTGAGGTAGGAGAATGGTGTGAACCCAGAAGGCAGAGCTTGCAGTGAACCGAGATCGCGCCACTTCACTCCAGCTTGGGTGACAGAGCGAGACTCTGTCTCAAAAAAAAAAAAAAAAAAAAAAAAATGTACTGATTTTAGGCTGGACGAGGCAGCTCACACCTGTAATCCCGGTACTTTGGGAGACTGAGGTTGGTGGATCACATGAGGTCAGCAGTTGGAGACTAGCCTGGCCAACATGGAGAAACCCCGTCTATACTAAAAATACAAAAAAAAAAAAAAATTAGCTGGGTACAGTGGCCAGCGCCTATAGTCCCAGGTACTAGGGAGGCTGAGGCAGGAGAATCACTTGAACCCAGGAGGCGGAGGTTGCAGTGAGCCGAGGTCACGCCACTGCACTCCAGCCTGGGCAACAGAGTGAGATTCTGTCTCAAAAAAAAAAAAAAAAAAAAAAAAAAAAAGTAGTACAGATTTTAAAAACTAATAACTTAAAACTGCCACTTACAAAAAAAAAAAAAAGTGGTCCGCAAAACATTCATCTCTCCTTCTGAAGGTTTTATGGGGCATTGTTATCCTTAACCAGTCTTTTACAATTAAACTTAAATGGCCAATTGAAACAAACAGTTCTGAGATCATTCTTCTACCACTGATTAAGACTGGGGTGGCAGGTATTAGAGATAATATTCATTTAGCCTTCTGAACTTTCTGGGCAGACTTGGTGACCTTGCCAGCTCCAGCAGCCTTCTTGTCTACTGCTTTGATGACACCCATGGCAACTCTCCGTCTCATATCACGAACAGCAAAGCAACCCAAAGGAGGATAGTCTGAGAAGCTCTCGACACACTTTGGCTTGCCAAGAACCATATCAACTGATGGCAACATCACCAGACTTCAAGAATTTAGGACCATCTTTCAGCTTCTGACCAGAATGGCGATCAATCTTTTCCTTCAGCTCGGCAAATTTGCATGCAATGTGAGCTGTGTGGCAATCCAGTACAGGGGAATGGCCAGCACTGATTTAGACTGGATGCTTCAGGATAATCACCTGAGCAGTGAAGTCAGTTGTTTCTGTTGGTGAATCATTTTTGTTGTCACCAGCAACAATGCCACAATGAACATTTTTGACAGATACATTCTTGACATTGAAGGCCACATTGTTCTGAGGAAGAGAGTCACTCAAAACTTCATGGTGTATTTCAACAGACTTTACTTCAGTTGTAACATTGACTGGAACAAAAGTGATCACCATAACAGGTTTGAGAACACCAGTCTCCACTCCATCAATGGACAGAGTAGCAATACCACCAATTTTGTAGACATCCTGGAGAGGCAGGGGCAAGGGCTTGTCACTTGGACAAGCTGGTGGTAGGATGCAGTCCAGAGCCTCAAGCAGTTTGGTTCCACTGGCATTGCCATCTTTCTGAGTGACTTTCCATCCCTTGAACCTAGGCATGCTAGCACTTGGCTCCAGTATGTTGTCACCATTCCAACCAGAAACTGGCACAAATGCTACTGTGTCAGGGCTGTAGTTAATTTTCTTAAGGTAAGTGCTGACTTCCTTAATTATTTCTTCCTATTTCTTCTGGTTGTAGGGTCGTTCAAAGGGATCCCTTTTGCTAACATCAACAATTAGTTGTTTCCCACCCAGTGTGTAAGCCAGAAAAGCATGCCCATGGGTCCACCCATTCTTGGAGGTTCCAGCTTCAAATTCAGCAACACCAGCAGCAACAATCAGGACAGCATGGTCAGCCTGAGATGTCCCTATAATCATGTTTTTGATAAAGTGTCTGTGTCCTGGGGAATCAATGGTAGTCACATAGTACTTGCTGGTCTCAAATTTTGGCAGGGAGATATCAATGGTTATACCACGTTCACGTTCAGCTTTCAGTTTATCCAAGACCCAGGCATACTTGAATGAGCCCGTTCCCATCTCAGCAGTCTCCTTCTCAAATTTTTCAATGGTTCTTTTGTCGATGCCACTTCATTTGTGGATCAGATGGCCAGTAGTGGTGGACTTGCCCCATCTACGTGTCCCATGACAACAATGCTGATATGAGTGTGTTCCTCTCCCATTTGGCTCTTGGGTTACTTTTCACAACACTTGTTTTCTGGTGGCAAACCCACTGGGGGGAAAAAAAAAACTCTACTATTTTTATAGAACACTTTTCGTTTCCTTGCTAATTCTACGGGAAAATATATTATACCAGCCTATTGTAAATATCAAAGAGGACTCTTTCAAAAAATGCAAATGCACTCTGTTTCAGTAGGTCTCAGATGAAACCAAAAACCTTTCTTTTTGACAAGTACACTTAAGCTAAGCTGATGTCGGCAGAGGAGATTGACAGCCCAACCATTTAGTAACACAGTATTAACAGATCTAGAGAAAGATTTGTTGAAAAGTAAGTCAGAATCACTGACTAAATAAATTTTAGGACAATCAGTTTTCTATATTATGACACCTTATGCTTTCATGGTTTGTACATTCTGTTTCTCGCGTCTTATATTCCTAGAAAATGACTACTTTTCATTTTTGTCATCTTCTTTCAGAAAGAACCAAATGTCCCTTCTTCTGTGAGACCTTCCTTGAATTCCCAAGAAAAATTTGGCTTTCTTTTTTAAATATTCTGAATTACACTTTGTATGTAAACTCTATTAGAGTATATCACATTGTGTTAAATTTATTTCACATTAAGAGGAGGAGCCATGTCTTATCATGTATGTAATTTCATACCTAAAATATTTTATAGTGCATAATTAATGCTCTATAAATGTTTGATAAACAGAAAAGGAGAAAAAAAATCAGAGCTGATTATACTTAACTGACATTTTAGTTAAATATGATAAGTATTTACAATCTTTGCCAGTTCTTAAATTACAATTTTACTCATACAATTTAAGGTATCAGATTTTAATCTTAAAAAGTCCTCAAGGCAAAATAAAAACATTAATTTAAAAATTGCTTTAGAGTTAACTTTATGTCATCTTTCATTCCAAGTATGTAGACTAGGAATTACAATTTTAAGCCAAGAAAACACATAAATAAAGAGATGCTATTTGTAATGAACTAGAAAAATGCATTCCCTCTCTAATATAGGAGCTTCATGAGAGCAGGGACCTTTTATATTTCCAATTCCTACATCAGTGCCTGGCATATAATTAGTTTCCAACAAACATTTACTCACTCATTGAAAAGATGGATACATAAATAGGTATATGAATGCCATGTGTGGCAGGGGGCTCAACGCAGTTGGAGTTTCAATTTTTCAAGAAATATCAGACATCTGGATATTTAAATAATTTTTAAATGTTAATACATTTTAAAATTCAGAAAAAGAACAAAGAAAAACAAAAATACGCAGAACAAACAAAGCTTATTAAATGCAGCCTATGGGTCATGAGTTTACAATATTTAATAAAAACAAGTAGCAGGAACAAATATTTGTTCAGTACTACAAATCACAAAATATATTTAGTTAGGTTATGTGGTAATTCTTTACAACTTCACATATGATACAAATACTCTGCATGTGGAATCAACTAGTGCTTTGGTAGCTGTTTGCCCTTGACAATCTCTTCTTTTCTGAGATGAATTTATTCTGTCAGAGTGACACTTTTGAAATCAATCACATTTTCCTCAACCTGACAGATTAAAAAGTTTGCCAGAAAAGAATTGAAACACAATACTACATTTAAAACATTTTCCAAAGCTACATTTTTTTTTCAATAGTTTATTGCATTAACTACAAGCTTCAGGGCAAGAGTCTTGTGTAATCCATGTGCATTATGGTTCCAGTTTGCTGATTCCCAAATCAATTAATTCAAGAAGTGAAATATAGTTTTGGTGCCAAAGTAATTGCTTCTCCTGGAGTTTCTTGTGAACTGTAAGTCTATCTTCAATGCATTTCTTTGTTAAGCAAAATATAAAATGGGTAATGGATAAATGTTGAGAATATCATCCAATCATTTTTTAAGTAGTTGTCAAACGCTCTCTTTAGAAAGCTTCTCAAGGGGAAATTCTTATGTCTAGAGTAAGTGATACAAAGCATCATAAAAATATGCCAAATGATTATTATCTGCCAAAAATGACTAGTAAAGGAAATGGAAATTCTACTCTTGAAAAAATGAAAAGAACAAAAAAGACCCATTCCTTTACAACCTTTGGAAGGAGTCTTTATGCAATAAAATTGTATGGGAAAATGAAGTTTGTGCTCACGTGAATGTTTGGAAACTCCAGGGTCCTTTTCATTAGAAAGACAATGTACCGGACAATTGACTGAATTTTTTAACCTTTTCAGAATATTTTACTATAATTAATATTCAGCCAAATTATCAAACAAAAAAGAGTGTATTAAAAATTCAACACAACACCCTTAGATAGGATTTTAAAATACTAACTACCGCCAAATTATTGGGAGAAACTTTGTATATACAAACCAGTGATAATTTCAGCCATGAAAATTTTCTTCAGGAAGCTAAGGGCCTTCAAAATTTCTATTGCTTTACATTACCTACTAATTATGACTTTTTTCAACTGCACGTTAATTTGGGCAAATAGAGAGCTAGAAGACTTTTGTTTTTGTTTTGCATATGTTTAGGATAAATACATTCAAGGCATAATACTTCATTTAATATTCTAACTAAATCTATGAAATAAAAACATGGAAATTCAGATGAATTATAACTAGCATTCAAGTAATAATAATTGAATAAGAAAGTGGTAATAACTTTGACTGGAGAGATGGCAAATCTAATTACTGCGAAGTTAAAATGAGGGCCTTCGAGGTCAATAATTCTGTTTTTTCAACCGATTTACTGATTCTTTTGATTATGTCTTATATGAAGTTTCAGTTCGAATACTCCGATTAACAGAGTTCTCTACCTCCCAACCCAATCAATTCTACCTTTGGAACATACTAAATTAGAAAAGTCTTTTTAACAAAGATATATATCTACCCGTAATTTCGCCTTATTTTTCCCACCCTAAATTCTAGGTTAATTCCATTATACTCCAGTGGTAATTTACAGAATTAACTGAAAGCCTGATGTCAGATGCTATAGATGTCCACTGTACATCATAACAGTCCACGATGGGCTACAAGGATTCGAAATACAAATATGGCCCATTTTGTGTCACATTAACAAAGATTATGAAAACACGCGCAATGAAAAAGTTTTCCGTGTTTTTCTCACACATTTCTGTGGGTGGGCGGTGAGAATCAATGAGAGGTCTGACTTAGGGGTGAGAATCAATGAAAGGTCTGACTCACATGTACATGGACACAATACACTTTCACCTTATGAATGGGGTTCATGGTGATTTCTTAAATGCATCTAACGAGTACATCATCATAATCATAATAAACTCTGGTAAGATTAAACACTGGGATAACTTCTGCATCCCGACCATTTGCCATTATTATAGGGTTCTCATCAGTGTTCACAACTGAACCTCTGTTAATACTTGTGATCAAGATGGGCTTCAAGTTACTTCCAGCTTGATTAAGCTTTAGATAGGCTCTTTCTTGACTCTAGCTAGGCCCCTAGACCTTCCTTTTCTTAGAGCATTTACTTCAGAAAACTTTAATTGTAAATCCTTTATCTGCCCTTTTGAGAGTAAATCTTTCTAAAAGCCTCTTACCAGTTTCACAACTCAGGATTGTCTTTCTCAAAGATCCAGGAGCCATCCCTTTGATATGTAATTATCAAGGAAGATAAAGTGTTACCTCTGGGTCTCTGTAAGAACACAGGAGCCTAACTTCCTGAGTGGGTGGCTTGCTCCAAATTATAAAACTACCTCCAGTCACAAAAATAAAAGAAACTTTACTTGTCCTTAGGGTAAAGCCAATCAGCCAATACAAATGGCCTGTGTTTTCCCTCTTACTCCAGCGCTTAAAACTTTCTCACCCCTTGTTTCAGCAAAGGTGAGTTCACATTGTATTAGGTCTTGCTCCCCTATTGTAATGGCCTTGAATAAAGTCTTCCCTACTTATTTAGCTGTGTCCAGTGCAATGTTTGCATTGACACACACACAGAATACTTCTTCAGATTTGCAGTCATGCTTTCTAGGACAGAAAAAAGCACTCCTTCAGATTTGCAATCAGGAAAAAGCCGACTAGATAGAACAGCATTTGATAAAGATATAAACAGAAGCTACTCTTTGAGTAAAGGCTGCTATCAGTCACATAAATTAGCATGAAACTTGAAATTCTTAATTTACAAAAGGTCTACATATAATTAGTCATGGACAAGGAAAAATTTTAAGAAAATTTGTAACACTGCCCTGTAGAACTAGTACTATCTTTTCTAGACTGCCAAAACTCACTCATCACAGGGCTAATAACTGGAGCTTCTGCCAACATTAAAAAATGCTAAAGAAAATGTTGTCATCTAGTCAAAGAGGGAAAGGTGTTGGGTTGTAGGCTTTTTCAGTTTTTGTGAGACTAAATATCCTGCTAAACTAAAATGAACATATCCAGATTTTAAAATTCTATATTTTTATTTTAATAAATTTAAACATGAAGGAAGTCACTAGGTTATTGTACTCTACTTTTAGCATTCTTACATGATATTTAATAATAAACACGTAATCTGACATATATGCTGCTCTATGCAAGTCTAGGATGTAGCTGTAACTATTTGTATATCATGCTGCCTTTCCATTACTGTAATTTTATGTGGTCCTGCAAATAAATGTGCTCATGTATCGCATGCCTGATCAGTTTTAACTCAGCTGAAATATATTTCAAGCTATTTTAAAATTGTGTTTTAAAGCATGTATACTTTTTTAAAAAGTGTTATGCTATACCATACAATCTCATTACTGTCTTGGCAGTTTGACCACTTGAAAACCATCTAACTTTTCCTCTTTTTTTTTATGTTTAATTGGTAGGGAGAGCCATAGTTTATAGTTAAGATTGTGTGTGATTAATATCCATCATTACTAGATGTGACTGAAATTTTTAAAATCAATAATCCTTTTATTTGCAGTAGACCTCTTTGCCTTAATTGCTGATTTAGTAGTTAATTGAGAAAATCTTTATTAATGATCTCATGTAGCTCTAAGGAACGTTGAATGAATGAGATTCTTCTCCAGAAATAATTTTCCCAACTACCTATGTCAGATCTGAGGAAAGATGTGTAGAATGGGTGATGAAATCCACTGGTTCAATGGTTTCCCTCAGCCACACAATCACACATAACATACACATTTTAAGAAATGTATTAGGAATTCTTGATCCTAATGACAATTCTGAGCAATAGGACTCTCAAAAATTGGGAAAAAACCTAAACAATAATTTTTCCTATAACTTTTTTTCAGGGGAACATATAGAACATCTTTTGATATAGGGTATGTCTGTTTCTACTTTCTAAATCTAGCTGTCTTTTGCTTGACTTCTTGCTTCTCTGCCTTTCACTTCTTACTTGCCACTGAGATAACTGTTATTAGGGAGAGATTGTTAATGGTTGCAATGGCATAAATCCTCCAGAATTAAACATCTGATCTCGTATGTGTTAGTCTCCATTTTGCTAATTTATGAATCATTGCCCTTCATGGTATTTACAGAAAGATTTCTCGTTTTAAATATGTGTTTCAAAATAGAAACTTGGTTAACTTCATGAGAAAATCTCTCTTCATAGAGAAATAGGAAGGAAAATAACACTCACTGTAGCCCCAAAGGTGCCAAATATTGTACTAGGTACTCAAAGTATAATGTTTACTATAATTCTGACAACTACTATGAGATGTGCTTATTATTATTATTTCCACATTATATATGAAGAAATTAGGCTCAAATGTGTTAGGTAACTTGCTCAGAGACAAACTTCTAGCTAACAAATACTGAAACAAGGATTTGAAACTTGATTTGAATCCATACTTTTAGTCCCCCAACAACATAATGCACCTATGGGAAAATCTATCTGAAATAAAAACATTAGGGTTGGAATATGTGTTTTGAATTCAGTATGTTTGGATGCAAATTGAAATGTGTTCAGGTCAAATTCTTGAAATGTGCTGAATCATGTATACCAATGTTTCACTACCTGTGCAATTGCGTCCTGGGTTATAACCACAAAATTCACCCAGAACCATGGAATATTTTAAAGTTTTAAGGGAAACACAATGATACTTAACATCTATAAGATACTGCAAACTACTAGGTTGAAGTAGTTCAGTTTTAACAATGGATTATACTACATTCCTTTCAATGGCATATCTTTGCAAAGTTTTGTTTTCAGAGATTACTACAATGATAAGCAAGTAAGCAGTAAAAAAAACACAATGTGGAACAGATAAAATGGGTGTCCTGGCTGTGTCTAGTCTGGATCTAATATCTGAGAAGCTGTGCAGCATTCATTAGATATATGCATATCACTAGTAGGTAATTGTTCTTATCTAAAAATTAAATATCATATTATTTTTATAACATGTGTGTTTTTTTCCTTAAACATCTAACAAATTGTTAGGACATATGCATTTATAAAGTTATTTAAACTTCATTGCTTAATAAATGAAACTCTAAAGTATTCCTTTCAGTCTTATAACATTGTGAAAACATGACTAAGGCCCAATGAAATGAAAAGCTTGGGAATCTCTGGAAACACTGAGCTTCCTCTTCCTCTGCAATATAGTTATTGAAACTTGTACATGTAAGTTAATCACGTGAGCAAACTAGAAATAAATAAAGATTTGTCTAATTATGCTTCAATCTGTTATACTTTAGAATTAGGATCAAGGCAATCTTAGAGAAGATTGAATTTTAAAGAAAGATTTATTTCAAAACATCTCTCAACACAAGTATATGATCAGCCATTTTGAGGCTGTGAACTTTCCTTCTGAGCTGGGCACTGCCCCCAGGGCTGCAGATTGTTAAAGGAAACAGAAGAATGAACTCTACATTTCAGTTCTTTATTTTGCTTATTGTGGAAACCTCACAATTAGTCATGCTGTTCTCAGAATGAATAGAATTCAGAGAAATCCTGTTCCATATCATTGTTTTGTGAGGATTTTTTTTTTAATTTTTTATTTCCATAGGTTTCTGGGAAACGGGAGGTATTTGGTCCCATGAGTAAGTGGTGATTTGTGAGATCCTGGTGCACCTATCACCCAAGAAGTATACACTGAACCCAATTTGTAGTCTTTTATCCCCACCCACTTCCCACTCTTCCCCACTGAGTCCCCAAAGTCCATTGTGCCATTCTTATGCCTTTGCATCCTCATAGCTTAGCTCCCACTTACGAGTGAGAACATACTATGTTTTGTTTTTCATTCCTGAGTTATTTCACTTAAGATAATAGTCTCCAATCCCATGCAGGTTGCTGTGAATACAATTCATTCCTTTTTATGGCTGAGTAATATTCCATCATATATTTTATATGTGGTGTGTATATATATATATATATATATATATATACACACCACAGCTTCTTTATCCACTCATTGATTGATGGGCATTCAGGTTGGTTCCACATTTTTGCAATTGTGAATTACGACCACTATGGAAAACATTGTGGAGACATCTTGAGGAACTAAACGTAGAACAACTGTTTGATCCAGCAATCCACTACTGGGTATCTACCCAGAGAAAAACACATCATTATACAAAAAAGGTACTTGTTTATAGAGACCAAGACTTTAAGTCAATTTGTAAAGAATGTGCTGTGTATTTACGCTGTTTGCCTGAAGGAGAAGTTTGAGCACTGCACAGCAATTAAACAATGAGTCAAGACAGGCTGTCATCAGGAAACCATGTCAAATGTCTAAGGAGGGCTATCAGGAGATAGGAAAGAGATAAGGGCAGTATAAGCTGAAGGCATCCAGAAAGAGTAAAGACAAGATGCACTGGGGTTCTTATAGGAAACTTGCCTAACACACCAGCATTTCTCATTCAAAAGGATATGCTTACTCTGCTTCTGGGAAGTAGGAGAAAAAGACTCTGCTTCCCATTGCTTTCATAAGGGGTAAACAATGACCTCCTTCAGGTACAAATTGATGACCCTCTTCAGCCTCCACTTTCTGTGCTGAATGTACCAAGGTTTACAGCCAGCCAAAAAGTAAGAGGTGGACATGCTCCTTGATGGGTGGTTTCAGGCAACAGCCTGCAGCACCAAGTCTTCTGAAAAACCTCCCAGGTCTGAAAAGGACTATGAGAAGAGTGGAAAAAAAAAAAATAAATAAATAAATAAAGTGTGTTGAGGCTGCTTCTAGCCAGATCCTATTCAGAGTTCCATAGCTGAGCTTCCCTTTGGACTGTGTTTAGAGTTCCTAAACAAAATAGATGGGAGATATGTCCCACTGAGGAGCAAAACAGACAAAGCTATTACCCCTCTAAGTAAGCACAGCACTGAGCCAGGAACAAAAATTGGCCCAGTGTATGGGAACATGGGCCTGCCAGGCCTGTCTAGAATCTACTCCCAGGCAGTGGCAGTAAGGAACATGCTGGGAAATGTTATGCTACCCACCCCCGCAACCAGGCTTTCCACTCAAAGGTTAAGGAACCACCCTCATTTCCTTGAATTCGCCACTGTGAATTGTTAAATGTGAGTCTAACCAAATCCTTTTGAGGTTACTTATATTTTTACAGAGGCCTGGGATTTGGCAGTCTATAGACACTACTTCCTGGATTGTAATGGGATTTTAGACTGACAATCCTATACCACAAATATATATCAGTTATTGATAGCCGACAAAGGGAACCATGCCTTACTTTAGTCTTTCCTAAGTATGGATTGTTGGCCATCTATAAAAGAATCCCTCAGATTCTTGTTAAAAAATACTGGTTCACAGGTCACATATCAGACCAATAAAATCAGAAATGTGTTAGGGTGGACATTGGGATTCTGCATTTTTAACAAAACTGCCAAGTAATTTGCATTTTCATTAATATTTAAAACATGGGCAGTTGGCTTAACAGTCAATCAACTTTGCAAAAAAGTCAATCATACCCACATCCATCAATTATTGTTAAAACGACGTGAACCAAAGTCAATGCGAGTCCCAAAATACATGTCTAACAAACATTACCAAACATTGCCAAACACTAATGTTTATTACTCCCTTTGGAGCCCATCTCCCACTGCAGAAATGATCAATAATTAATATTCATACTCTTATGTAAAGAATTATGAACTTTGCCTTCTATTTCATTTTACCCTAAATATTTCCTGTAAATGAGGAAACTACAATCTCAGATGACTTCCTCAGTGCTTTACTATCTGTCCAGTCAGGGTTCATAGTGATCCTCTTTGGGTTCTGTGATCTCCATGCCTCAATTTCCTCATCTGAATATGGGAAAAATAATAGAATCTCCCTGAAATAGTGACTGTGAAGAGTAAATGAGCTAAGATAAATATTTAGACCAGTATTTGGTGCAGAGTCAATACTGTTTAAGTATTCAACAAACAGAATTGCATGATACTCTCTGAACAAATCTCACATTTTTGGATGCCTGTGATTTTTCTTAAGATTCTCCTACACTTAAATTCTCTTTCTAAGCTTATCATTAGCCAAAATCTTTGCAAATTCTATCAGACTATCAAAATCTTCTCTATAAATTTTTTCTTTTTGCCTCTTGTGGAAATTTATTTATATCTTCCATTTTATTGATCATTTTCCACCTGATATGGCTATCTGCTCATTTTCTTCCCAGCCTTAATCACAGTTTGTAAGCAAATATTTCTTTGTTGGCTAAACTATTTAGACTCTATTATTAAAATTCTAGAAACCCATGTGTGTATTTGGTCACCCCTCACACATAGATTAGAATGTCTAGCATATCATTGATTCAAAATAACAATTACATAATTAACAAAATGAATGAATGAATGAATCTCAAATACAGATTTTCTTTCCGTCTAACATATACTACAGATTCTTTCACTTGTAGATTTCCCCCAATGTGTTCCAGTATTATGTATCTTTAATATTGTCCATTTTGTTTACAAAATTATATGAAGAGAATGTTAGATTAAAACATGGTTCCAATTTGTTAAATTATATAAAAATAGATAATAGGGAAACAAGACGTATGCCTATTTGCTTTATTTATTTTACAATTGAATAAATAGTGAATTAAAATCACTAAATCTAGCTCACATTGACAGCTTATGTTGAAATATTTATATATAACATTATCAGACATCTTTGAAGAATCTTTTTTTATTTATTATTATTATACTTTAAGTTGTAGGGTACATGTGCACAACGTGCAGGTTTGTTACATATGTATACTTGTGCCATGTTGGTGTGCTGCACCCATCAACTCGTCATTTACATAAGGTATAACTCCCAATGCAATCCCTCCCCCCTCCCCCCTCCCCATGATAGGCCCCGGTGTGTGATGTTCCCCTTCCCGAGTCCAGGTGATCTCATTGTTCAGCTCCCACCTATGAGTGAGAACATGCGGTGTTTGGTTTTCTGTTCTTGTGATAGTTTGCTAAGAATGATGGTTTCCAGCTGCATCCATGTCCGTACAAAGGACACAAACTCATCCTTTTTTATGGCTGCATAGTATTCCACGGTGTATATGTGCCACATTTTCTTAATCCAATCTGTCACTGATGGACATCTGGGTTGATTCCAAGTCTTTGCTATTGTGAATAGTGCTGCAATAAACATACGTGTGCATGTGTCTTTATAGCACCATAATTTATAATCCTTTGGGTATATACCCAGTGATGGGATGGCTGGGTCATATGGTACATCTAGTTCTAGATCCTTGAGGAATCGCCATACTGTTTTCCATAATGGTTGAACTAGTTTACAATCCCACCAACAGTGTAAAAGTGTTCCTATTTTTCCACACCCTCTCCAGCACCTGTTGTTTCCTGACTTTTTTAATGATCGCCATTCTAACTGGTGTGAGATGGTATCTCATTGTGGTTTTGATTTGCATTTCTCTGATGGCCAGTGATGATGAGCATTTTTTCATGTGTCTGTTGGCTGTATGAATGTCTTCTTTTGAGAAATGTCTGTTCATATCCTTTGCCCACTTTTTGATGGGGTTGTTTGTTTTTTCTTGTAAATTTGTTTGAGTTCTTTGTAGGTTCTGGATATTAGCCCTTTGTCAGATGAGTAGATTGCAAAAATTTTCTCCCATTCTGTAGGTTGCCTGTTCACTCTGATGGTAGTTTCTTTTGCTGTGCAGAAGCTCTTTAGTTTAATGAGATCCCATTTGTCAATTTTGGCTTTTGCTGCCGTTGCTTTTGGTGTTTTAGACATGAAGTCTTTGCCCATGCCTATGTCCTGAATGGTACTACCTAGGTTTTCCTCTAGGATTTTTATGGTATTAGGCCTAACATTTAAGTCTCTAATCCATCTTGAATTAATTTTCGTATAAGGAGTAAGGAAAGGATCCAGTTTCAGCTTTCTACTTATGGCTAGCCAATTTTCCCAGCACCATTTATTAAATAGGGAATCCTTTCCCCATTTCTTGTTTCTCTCAGGTTTGTCAAAGATCAGATGGCTGTAGATGTGTGGTATTATTTCTGAGGACTCTGTTCTGTTCCATTGGTCTATATCTCTGTTTTGGTACCAGTACCATGCTGTTTTGGTTACTGTAGCCTTGTAGTATAGTTTGAAGTCAGGTAGCGTGATGCCTCCAGCTCTGTTCTTTTGACTTAGGATTATCTTGGAGATGCGGGCTCTTTTTTGGTTCCATATGAACTTTAAAGCAGTTTTTTCCAATTCTGTGAAGAAACTCATTGGTAGCTTGATGGGGATGGCATGGATAATTTCCTGGACACTTACACTCTTCCAAGACTAAACCAGGAAGAAGTTGAATCCCTGAATAGACCAATAGCAGGCTCTGAAATTGAGGCAATAATTAATAGCCTACCAAACAAAAAAAGTCCAGGACCAGATGGATTCACAGCTGAATTCTACCAGAGGTACAAGGAGGAGTTGGTACCATTCCTTCTGAAACTATTCCAATCAATAGAAAAAGAGGGAATCCTCCCTAACTCATTTTATGAGGCCAACATCATCCTGATACCAAAGCCTGGCAGAGACACAACAAAAAAAGAGAATTTTAGACCAATATCCCTGATGAACATCGATGCAAAAATCCTCAATAAAATACTGGCAAACCGGATTCAGCAACACATCAAAAAGCTTATCCACCATGATCAAGTGGGCTTCATCCCGGGGATGCAAGGCTGGTTCAACATTCGCAAATCAATAAACATAATCCAGCATATAAACAGAACCAAAGACAAGAACCACATCATTATCTCAATAGATGCAGAAAAGGCTTTCGACAAAATTCAACAGCCCTTCATGCTAAAAACTCACAATAAATTCGGTATTGATGGAACGTACCTCAAAATAATAAGAGCTATTTATGACAAACCCACAGCCAATATCATACTGAATGGGCAAAAACTGGAAAAATTCCCTTTGAAAACTGGCACAAGACAGGGATGCCCTCTCTCACCACTCCTATTCAACATAGTGTTGGAAGTTCTGGCTAGGGCAATCAGGCAAGAGAAAGAAATCAAGGGGATTCAGTTAGGAAAAGAAGAAGTCAAATTGTCCCTCTTTGCAGATGATATGATTGTATATTTAGAAAACCCCATTGTCTCAGCCCAAAATCTCCTTAAGCTGATAAGCAACTTCAGCAAAGTCTCAGGATACAAAATTAATGTGCAAAAATCACAAGCATTCTTATACACCAGTAACAGACAAACAGAGAGCCAAATCATGAATGAACTTCCATTCACAATTGCTTCAAAGAGAATAAAATACCTAGGAATCCAACGTACAAGGGATGTAAAGGACCTCTTCAAGGAGAACTACAAACCACTGCTCAGTGAAATAAAAGAGGACACAAACAAATGGAAGAACATACCATGCTCATGGATAGGAAGAATCAATATCGTGAAAATGGCCATACTGCCCAAGGTAATTGATAGATTCAATGAAGAATCTTTAAGAAAATGTGAATTGCTGTAGAATCTCAGCTTAAAAATATTGTACTTCTTTTGACTATAGCCCCTATATGTTTTTTTCCATGATACAAATGTGCTAGCATATTATTGGATATTTTTTCAAGTTTTCAGAGGAAACACAATGGGTTGGCCATGCAATGCAAACAATAAGTTGGGTGTAAATATATGACATTAGATAATAAGAAAACTAAAAACAAGAAAATTAAACAATATATTGTTTAGGGATACTTGAGTATGTAATGAAATTGTAGCAGTTCCTCAAATAACATTGTTTTGTTCAACGTCAGTTAGTTTTAAACTTGATGAGAAAAGAATTCCACTCTTGGCAGGGCACCATGAGGAGTTTGCAAGTTTTCTCCAAGTCTGTGTAGGTTTTCTTGTGTACTCCAGGTTCTTCCCACATCCCAATGATGTGCACAGTTAGATGACTTGGCATGTCCAAATTGTCCCAATATGAATGAGTAGGGGTATGTGTGTGTACATGTGCACCCTGCAATGGAATGGTGTCCCATCCAGGGTTGCTTTCCGTCCTGTGCCCTGACCTTATGGGATAGGCTCTGACCATCCTTGACCCTGAACTAGAATAAGATGATTGGGAAATGAATGAATAAATTAATAAAAATTATTATAAAATAAAAATCTGCAAGATATACAATAAAATACAAATGCATGACAACAAATGATTGGTACAAAAGTGTTCAGTGAGCCTCCCATATTCATTATTGTATCTGTTTGAACTACGTGGTTGTAGGAGGCACTCCTTAAAATTTTTCTTTGCAAACACTTATTTCTTGATTTAACCCACCATCACTATGACCATAATCACTCACTCATCCACCCAAAATTGGGTGAATGATTATCTTACTTCTTATTAATCTTTCTTAAATGTATGTAGAGCTCACATTCATTTATTTCAATGTTTGATATTAGAAGTGTTTGGGGTCTTTAATAGGAAGTTTGATGATGTTTTTGTGAATAGAAATATGTCGTGGAACTCGACTTGTTTAGGTAAATTAACCCATAAAATTGGTTTCATTATACATCATTTTGTTTAAAGTTGTAGTTTCAGAGAACCTACCCCAACAAAGTTAAGTGAGGATTTATTGTATTAGAAACATTCAAGGGAGGATAAACGGAAAATTCAGTACAGAGATTGCTCTGGGGGAGTAGCAGAGCAATGGGATGTGAGGGACACAGGACAAGAATAAAGTTATTGGTAACCCTGAGTTCTTAGTTGTGTGATGGGTTAAGAGATGGCTTAATATTTTCTATTTTTAAAACACAAAAATAAAGAGTATTATTACTCAAAATGTTAAATATTTAATAGATAAATTGAAAACAATTGAGTAACATTGAAAAAGTGAAGAAAAGAAAGATGATGTAAAAGAAAAATAAGAATTGAATTAAAGCCACGCAAAGCAAAAAAAAAAGAATTTTCCAAACTCTGTAGAATAAAATTGGCATCTGAACAAGCCAGAAACCCAGGATTGCTTACATTTTATTCATGTGTGTGATCACTCTCTATTATGGGAAGTGATTATGAGTTTTCCATTCATTAGTGTAAAACACAATTTTCTTTTAAAATAAATATATTTACCTAAAAACTTTAAACCCCGGGTATTTTTTAAAACTGTTAATTGTATGAACCTTAAAAATTTTTTTAAATGAAGAACCATTATATCAACAAAAATTTTTCAGGAGCCAGACTCTTGCAGACTCTTGACAGTAAGAGTATACATAAATATTTGTGATGGAGTCTCTCTCTGTTGCCCAGGCTGGAGTGCAGTGGCCCGCCCAATCTCGGCTCCCGGCAACCTCTGCCTTCCAGACTCAAGCGATTCTCATGCCTCAGCCACTGGAATAGCTGGGAATACAGGCGCACACCACTACGCCAGGTTAATTTTTGTATTTTCAGTAGAGATGGGGTTTCACCATGTTGGCCAGGCTGGTCTCAGACCCCTGATCTCAAGTGATCTGCCCGCCTTGGTCTTTCAAAGTGTTAGGATTACAGGCGTGAGCCCCCGTGCCCGGCCAGTAAGACTACTTTTAATACTAGGTAAAATCGGTTTTGTTTTAAAAGAAACCGGTGGAATTCTGTGGCATTTAAGAAATGGATACTTTTCTCTTAATATTTGCCCTTATTCCAAATTCATAGATTTCCCTCTAATATGTAGCTGAACCACGGTGTCCCAGAACAGAAGCCACATTTCTCAGCATTCCTTGTAGCAATATGGAAGTAGACTAAGAGTCCTGGCAATGGAATGTAAACAGAAAAAAGTATAAAATTTCTAGAATATGCCCTTTCAACTGGCTGGAATGAGGATACAATATTAGAACTGAAACATTCATTTCCTGCCATGTGTTCATATTGGGAACCCTGGTCTTCACAGTGGGAAAAGAGAAAAGTAATGTGGCTTTCCAACACGTGTAGCATCATAGCATCCTTCAACTAACTTATTCCATACTCTTGATAAAGAAATAGTCATGAAGTCTTTGCCCATGCCTATGTCCTGAATGGTATTGCCTAGGTTTTTTTGTAGGGTTTTTATGGTTTTAGGTCTTATGTTTAAGTCTTTAATCCATCTTGAGGTAATTTTTGTATAAGGTACAAGGAAGGGGCCCAGTTTCAGTTTTCTGCATATGGCTAGCCATTTTTCCAACACCATTTATCATTCTCAGCACACTAACACAAAAACAGAAAACTAAACACTGCATGTTCTCATTCATAAGTAGGAGCTGAACAATGAGAACACATGGACCCAAGGAGGGGAACATCACACACTGGGGCCTGTTGGGGATAGCATCAGGAGAAATGCCTAATGTAGATGACGGGTTGGTGGGTGCGGCAAACCACCATGGCACGTGTATACCTATGTAACAAACCTGCATGTTCTGCACATTAATCTCAGATTTTTAAGTATAATAATAAAATATTTAAATTTTAAAAAAAGAAATAGACATCATCCTTATTAAAACCATTGTTGTATGGGTTTTTTTGTTAGCTGTAGTCAAATGTAATCCAATTAATACACATATACAAGCAATCAGATTGCTTTATCCATTTTCTTCCTCTTTCTTTTTTTGGACAACTCTGTAAATCTAAGAGCAAAAGTGATAAATAGTCCCTTAAATTCATACCCATGATCCAGTTATTATTTGACTTCTAAAAATACAATTATTTTAGATTTTGTTTAAATTTGGAAATATATTATCAATTATTTGAATTAAAATGAGATAATTATGTTATGCTAAATATGGATTAGAACTATTTTGGCCTACTTCAGTTGCATCTAGCAATTTTAAGAGAATGTTGACTACTAGTGTTCTAAGCTGGACCAACCATATTATTTTGTTGTTCATATAATTTCAACTTTTATTTTAGATTCAGCGTATATATTTGCAGGCTTGTTACCTGGGCATATTGAGTGCTGCTCAGGTTTCGGATATGACTGCTCTCATCACCCAAGTAGTGAGCATAGTACCTAACAATTATAGTTTTTCAACTGTTACCCTCCTTCCTTCCTATCACCTCTGATAGTCCCCAGTGTCTGTTTTTGCCGTTTTTATGTCCATGAGTATCCAATGTTTAGCTCCCACTTATAATAAGTGAGAACATGAGGTATTTGGTTTTCTGTTCCTGTGCTAATTTGCTTAGAATAATGGCTTCCAGCTGCATCCATGTTGCTGCAAAGGATATGATTTCATTCTTTTTCGTGGCTGTGTGGTATTCCATGGTATATATGTACCACATTTTCTTTATTCAATTTGCCACTGATGGGCGCCTAGGTTGATTCCACATCTTTACTATTGTGAATAGTACTGTGATGAATATTTTAGTACATGTGCCTTTTTGGTAGAAGAATTTATTTTCCATTGGGTATATGCCCAGTAATGTGATTGTTGGGTGAAATGATAGTTGTGCTGTAGATTCTTGGAAAAATCTCCAAACAGTTTTCCACAGTGGCTGCACTAACTAACATTCCCACCAACAGTGTATCATGTTTCCTTTTCTCTTCAGTCTCACAAGCATCTGTTATTTTTTGACTTTTTAGTGATAGCCATTCTGACTTGTATGAGACTGTATCTCACCGTGGTTTTGACTTACATTTCTTCAATGATTAGTGATGTTGAACATTTTTCATATGCTTCTTGGCCACTTGTCTGTCTTTTGAAAAGTATCTGTTCATGTCTTTTGCCTAATTTTTAATGCAGTTATTTGCTTTTTGCTTCTTGAATTAAGTTCCTTTTAGATTCTCTATAGTCGACCTTCATCACATGCCTAGTTTACAAATACTTTCTCCCATTACATAGGTTGTCTGTTTCCTCTGTTGATTGCTTTGTTGTGCAGAGGCTGTTGAGTTTATGAAGTCCCACTTGTCAAGTTTTTTTGTTGTTGTTGCAATTGCTTTTGAGGGCTTAATCATAAATTATTTCCCAAGACTGATATCCAGAATAGTATTTCATAGCTTTTCTTCTAGGATTCTTATAATTTGAGATCTTACATTTAAATATTTAATCCATCTTCAGTTAAATTTTGTATATAGTGAGAGATAGTGGTTCAGTTTAATTCTTCTGCATATGGCTAGCCAGCTATCCTAACATCACTTATTCAATAGGGAGTCCTTTCTCCATTGCTTGTTTTTGTCAACTTTGTTGAAGATCAGATGACTAGCTGTGTGGCTTTATTTCTGGATTCTCTATTCTGTTCCATTTGTCTATGTGTCTTTGTTTTTGTACCAGTACCATGCTGTTTTGGTTATGTGTTATAGCATAGTTTGAAGTCAGATAATGTGATGCTCCCATCTTTGTTCCTTTTGTTAGGAAAGCTCTAGCTGTTCAGGCTCTTTTTTGGTTCCATATGAATTTAGAATAGTTTTTCTATTTCTGTGAAAGATAACATTGCTGGGCTTGATAGGAATAGCATTGAGACTGTAGATTGCTTTGAGCAGTATGGCCATTTTAATGATATTGATTCTTTCAACCCATGAGCATGGAATGCTTTTCCATTTGTTTGTGTCATCTGTGATTTCTTTAAACAGTGATTTGTAGTTCTCCTTGTAAAGATCTTTCATCTCCTTGGTTAGATGTACTCCTAGGTATTTTATTTTTTCTGCAACTATTGTAAATGGGATTGCATTCTTGATTTGGCTCTCAGCTTGAATATTATTGGTGTATAGAAATGTTACTGATAGTTTTACACTAATTTTGTATCCTGAAACTTTACTGGACTTGTTTATTAGTTCCAAGAGCCTTTTGGTGGAGTCTTTAGGGTTTTCTAGGTATCAAATCATATTGTCAGTGTAGAGAGATAGTTTGCCTTCTTTCCTATTGCATGCCTTATATTTCTTCCTCTTGCCTGATTGCCCTGGCAAGGACTTCTAGTACTATGTTGAATAGAAGTTGTGAGAGAAGGCATCCTGTCTTGCTCTGGTTCTTGAGGAGAATACTTCCAGCTTTTGCCCATTAACTCTGATGTTGTCAATCATATTTTTCTCCCAGGAACTATAAAGTTGAGCAGAGTCACACAACCTTCGTGCGATAGTTAGTTTTATGTGTCAACTTGACTGGGTCACGTGATGCCCAAATATTTTTTAGACATCATTTTTAGGTATGTCTGGATGAGATTAATATTTAAATGGGTAGACTGAGTAAAGCAGATCACCCTCCCCAATGTAGTGGGCCTCATGTTTGGAAGACCTAAATAGAATAGAATAGAAGGCTGAGTAAGAAATAATCTCCTGCTGCCTGACTGTCGTCAAATTGAGACATTGGTCTCCTCTTGCCTTCAGACTCAGACTTCATTTGTAACAATACTATTGACTCTCCTGAGTCTGGACTTCTCAGTCTCTATAGTGATGTGAGACAACTCCTTACAATAAATCTCTCTCTCTCTCCCCCCCTTTCTCTCTTTCTTTCTCTCTCTCTCTCTGCACACACACACACACACACACACACACGAGCTGAGTTATGCCAGGAGGTGGAGATTGCAGTGAGCTGAGATCACACCATGGCACTCTAGCCTGGGCAACAGAGCGAGACTCCATCTCAAAAAAGAAAAAAAAGAGTTTAACAAATGTATTCTGTGGGAATTAATTGGTCATATGGAATTTACAGTGAAAGTATAATATATTCTATTATTTTGTAAATTGAGAGCTAAATATATTTTACATCAATAAAAATTTTGTATGTTTGGAAGACTTTATTTGTTTTTATTATTTGTTTTAATTGACAAATATTGTATCTATTTATGGTATATAACATGATGCTTTGCAGCATGTGTACATTTTAGAATGATTAAATCAAGTTTAATTAACATATATATTACTTCACATACTTATCATTTATTTGTAGTGAAAACACTTAAAATCTACTCTTTTAGCAATGTTAAAGTATAAAAAACTTATTATTGATTATATACATCAGTAAAATTTATAGTAAACTTATGTATATATACACGCTTACTTTTTTGAGATATTTTTTTAAACACTTACCAGCATACTAATGCCTATATCAGCTAGTTAGCATTTGACATTCTGTGAATGAACAAGTGCTGAATTAGTTCAGTTACAGTAAATCTTAAGACTTTTATTCAATGATTAAAGCGGAAATTTCTCTCTCTCTCTCTCTCTGTCTCTCTCTCTCTGTCTCTCTCTGAATAAGGAAGAATGTAGCTTTAGGAGCTTATGAATGTTATCCTATGACATGACAAAATAAGTCAACTTTAGAATGAGACATGATACACGAAGGAGATATAGAAAGAGGCAAATTTCTTGGAGAAAGTTTTGAAGCGCTAGATAAAACCAATGCTAATGTACTGCTATAGCATTCACATTAACCAATAAATTTTCTTATTGTCTAAGTTGTATTTTCTGCTCTTCCTGAGACTTGGTTGTCCAGCTATTTGATTGTAAACTATACCATTTTTCCTTCCAAAAAACACTCTATTTTTTAAATCATGTGAATCAAAGTTTCTGAATCAGTCCTTTAGAAGAGTTGGCGAGATAGAGATCAGGAGAAAAACAGTTCTGGCATAGCATTCTTGCAGAAGTTATAATTTATTATAAAAAAAATACAGAAGATTTATTATCAAGAGGGAATACTAGGAAATACAAAGGTAGAAGATTTGGGATGAGTGATACTTTTCAAGACTCTCCAGTTTGTCAAGGATAATATTCTCAGAATGGTGGAGAAGATATTCTACTTATGCCTCAGATTCTCAAAGGTCACAGGAAGCCACAAGAAGGGACTTACAGGCTTCTAACACTATCAATTTATGGCCCTGAAATTACATTAAAATGACCTTTTGTGATGCTAAAATTATTTAGCAACCCACCTCACCTGGATCTAATGCCTAAGCTCTATGTATACTTTTGCATTATGCCTCCAATGCCGTGTTGCTATATTGTCAACAGGTTGTAAAAGAATGAAAATACATATTATTGGGTCCACATTAGATGCAACATAACCATGTAATGATGGTCAATCTATAGAAACTTAGGATCAGAAGGCACTACCACAGTTGTGTCTATCGTTTGCAACCATAACACCTAAACAAACACAGAAGTAGATACTAGGAGCACGGCAATGGCCACAGATCCTCAGAGAAAGTTAATTTTCTGGAATTTTTCTTAGGTTGGTGTGAAGCAAAAAGCATTGAGATACCCTCTCATTTTTCCAGGATGGGAAAATACCAGCCCATGGTACAATGCAGCAAATTAGCCAATCAATTTATTGACTGTGGTTACCAGAGAAATACCAATGGATGAAGAATTTCTCAGCCACAGTAGTATCTTTGCTACATCCAATGGCATCAAGTAATTTAAAGTGAAAGCATGCTAAAAGCAAGTTTTAAAAATCTTACCTCAAGGCTCAAATTGATACTTGGGTACTGTATGTTAACCATGCTAAAAACAAACAAACAAATCTCCTATCTCTTATAGTCATAGAGCCAAAGCTGTTAAAAGTCAAATGCAGATATTGATTCCATCAGTGGCTTAACTACAATATCAATTATATTCACGACTCATTATTTTATATGAAAGATATGATACCAATAGGAAATTAGAAACATTCTGGTAATTGAAATAAAGATAAAGGAGCATTCACATGATTTAGAGAATCCCAACCCTTCAAACTGCTCTGAAATGTTCCCCCTATGCCTTTCTTGCTATACAAATCTAATAATCTGCACAATCCTGCCACTTATATTCCCACAATTTCCCCAAATGGTGAAATGCAAAATTAGAGTAGAGAGTAAGAGTTACACTCTGAAGAAGTTTCATGGATTTAAATTTCCTTACTTCTAAAAATGAAAGTTTTAGATGGGTATTTTAAGAATACCCAGTCATAAAGAACAGAGTATGATTTGGGATCAGGGTTAATTCTTTGCTACAAGTGAATACACGGAGATTTGGAATTCAATAGGTTTTAGACAGTTAACCATGATGAGTGTAGCAATTTCTTGGGTTAGTTGAAGCAAAACTATATCAAAAGGTGACCCAAGACAGATAATATTAAAAAATCAGAAAGTCATTAATCTGATGTAAAAGAAAGAATTTGAAAACTACGGGAGAAAATAATATTAGACTGGATTTATTCCATACTTTTCACCCATCCATTTCCTCCATATTTTTATTACCAGGGTTCAGACAACTCTTCATTCTACTTTTCAGTTAGGAGTAGACATGATGTAAGTCCTAGTTTCTTTGAAAGATGCATTACTAGGGTGATAATTCAGATGAGTAAGCCTGGGCTAAAAATGTGATCCACCTTTTTGCTAGGGATGGAGTAAATTCAGTGTGGCTAAGATTATGTTGACTATCATCCTCCAGAAACATTACACAGATCTTATGACCTCCCTCTTCCAGATCACTCTGTTCAAATTCAAATCCCAGTGACAGCAGATCTGATTATTCATACATGGCTCTCGTGTCTACCCTAGAATTAATCAGCTATGGCAAGAAGAAAGAGCTATATCATAGTCACTGAGGCATCACTTTGAACATGAAGGGTCACCCTACTTTGTCCATTATATTATTTTCCTTCCATTCTAGATGAGCCAATTCCATATTATTTTTTACTTGGCTTCTCAACACACGTACATTCGCATACACATATGTGTGCACACACACACAAACACACACATACACACACACACAACCCACTAAAGATAGACTGGAACAATTTTCACAGTACTATATATACTTTTAGTGTGATTATGACGGCATTTCCTTAATTAATTTATTCTATGTCAAAAATTAACTCATTCTACTTCAAAAATGCCACAAGTATGTGCCAAGATCTAACTATCCCTTGGCACATACTCTTCCTCTCTATAAGCACACACAATTTCTGGTTTATACCCCCCAACTAACCATAATTATTTGGCCTTTGGAAATATTCAAATAATATTCACTTTACCTTCCCAATATAATAGTTTATATTAAAAAAAATAAAGGGAGACAGTATAGCGATTTGCTATTTGCCGAGGATATTCATTCATAGTGTTGTGCTTGGCAAATTGTTAATAATACCATTCTGGGAAGGGAAGGTCATGATTTGTAGCATTTGCTGATTTCTATAATCAGTTAAACTATGTCCAACTTCAAACTACCAATGTAAATTCACTAAACCATGGAGTTGGAAAGGGATGCCCACAATCGGCTCCATGAGTAGATATAAGCTGGCTCCAGCACACCTATGTAGTTGTATTAATCAGGAACTCTAGAAACTGGAGTCCCATGTCCTGTTGATTCTGTCCTTAGGCTTACTTAGCTCATTTTCATGTATCCACTCCTGCCCACAAAAGCTCTTCTTCTTACTGGTAGAATTCAGTGATCTTCTGTGACACCAGGAGTAAGTGCAAGTATAGAGTCAGGATTCAATAGTCTTCCCAAAGTTTTTGTATTTCTTTCTTTAGATATATAATAAATTAGCTTATTGAAGACAGACTGGAACAAGTTTCACAGTATTATACATATTTTTAGTGTTATTATAACTGCATTTTCTTAAGCTTCCTTTTTCAAAAAGGAGAGCTACTCATTTCAGAAAATTGGTAATAAAATAGGAGTCTCTGGCTGTGTCTCAGGTCTCTTAATCATATCGAAAATTTGTTAGCAGTTTTCCTGCAAATCAAGTAGGAGCTTAATAATAGTCCATTTTATTCCCTTCAAACACATAATTACTGACCGAAACAGACGATGCTCTACCCTGTTCATACTGCACTGACCCTACTCACCTGCCATTAAGTAACCTCACGCTTATTTTGCTTCTACATACGATCAATATAATGTAAGCTCCACAAAGACAGAGATGTTGTATGTTTTCTTCCAAGAACAGTTTCTGGCATCTAAAGGAAGGAGAGAAGAGAGAAAGGAAAAAAAGAAAGAGACAATGCTGAATAATTGATCAAACATGACAGAATCTCAGAGCTTGAAAGTGCCTGGTGTTAATTCATCCAGCAGCCTCATTTACAGATTAGGAAATGGAAGGCTGGTGAAATCAAAATACTTTTCCATGGGTAGTTCATTTGTAAACTCCAAGTCAGAACTTAGGTTATGTAAAGAACACAAATATTCTGATCCCCAGGAAAATATTTCAGTGATACTTAACATGGAGGTAATGAGAAAATCTGAAACAGGCCTGTTGAACCAGAAATTGCTCTGCCCCCAAATTTTCCCCACCCACACACACCTTTTTTGGCCTTCTATACACACAAATATAGAAGAATGATTAAAGAAGAGGTGGTGGGAAGAACTTTTAAAAACATGCTAGAAAATAAAATTATTTAGCTCTTTCTGTATAGGAAAAAAAATTCTGGGTTTATTTTGTTTTCAATTCAGCAAACATCCATTGATAACCTATGTGCAGTTCTCTGAGCCTAAAGCTGTGATATATATAAAGTGTGGTAAGACATTGGTCCTGCCCTCCAGGAACTCATAACCTATTTAGGAAGATAGATGAGTACATAAGTAACGATCATAAAAAGGCAGTCTGCTTTTAGGAAAAGGTGTGAAATTGAGACAGAGAGTGGGAAATTGCCATGAGGGGTACAAAGATAAAACAAGATGGAGCAGGAGATAATCGATTTTTTTTCTTATGCACCACAGTTGTGTAAAAAAAATCATTGCTTCTAATTAGAGTAGAGAAAATGCACCAAAACTCTTGAATTCTTGCTTTCTCCTTTATGAATCCTGGCCTTCTGAGTGAATCCTACCATGATGAAGTGGACAATGGAGTTTCTTTAACCAAAGACAGATGACCTCCCTCCATATAACCGCTAGCACATTCTGTGAGGAAAGAGCATTCCTAACTGCCTGTGTTCTTTTGATATTTCACTATCTGGAGGGTCACAAACTATTCATAGAAGCAGGTAGATTCTACATGTTTGTCTGAAAGACAAAGTTCATTCTTTTCTTTCATTTCTCCTAAGTAATCTGACATTTTTATACCTCATAAATGGAAAAATAAAAGAATCATCTGATTCTATTCAGCAAGATTGTTCTTTGGAACACTGAACCTCTACTAAAATTTCACTAATATATTAAAACATGGGATTTTGTTCAAATATTTTGATCTCTGAATGTACAAATCTTGCCTTATCAAAAGGCTAAATTAAAGAAAAACAGAAAGTAAATCACTTTGATTGAATGTCAGAAAAGATCCAATTCTCTCATCTCATCTGATGATGAAATAAATAATTATAAGTTATAATATCCAATTAAGCTTTCTTAGAATTTTAGGAAGCTTCTGTTCTGGGCCATAGTTCTGTAATGATACCCAGTAAATGAAGCTTTTGCTTTCCATAGTTAAAAGCTGCTTTTTTCTTAGAGAAGAAAAAAGAGCCAATCAAATTTGAATTTTTCTGGAACAACTAGGTGATTTAGGAAAAGGCCAGTGCATATCATTCATAGCACTTGAAGAAATTATGTTATTTCAGAAATTCTTTCAATATAACCTTACAGGCACAAGCACCTAAAAATTCTAAACAACAACAAAAACCTGAATAAAAATAGTGACTGAATATGCCAAGTGAAGGATGGGTGAGTTATGGCTGACAAAGTTGACACCATAGAAGGAGTTAGATTACTTGCATAACAATTCACTCAATGGTTCTGTGATCCAGGTAATCTAATTTATCATTCATAGAATGATGATGAAGAGAGAGAGAGAGAATTACTAACCAAGAACATACCTTGCAAGGGACTGGGTAAGCTAAAAATCTCTTATTTTAATATAATCTAGTAAAGAAGATATGTCAAAAAGATATTAACAAAGAAGGAGCTTTGTGGGCTGATGTGTTCAGACAAAACTTAGCAGAAAACAAAAGACTGAGCTAATCCTTAAAGGTTCAGTAGGCTATACAAAACCAGGGAAGCAAAGGGAAAGGATGATATTACAGCTTGGAGAAAAATCTATCACACTGATATGGTTTGGGTCTGTGCCCTCACCCAAATCTCATGTTGAAATGTAATCCCCAATGCTGTAAGTGGGGCCTGGTGGGAGGTGATTGGCTCATGGGGTGATTTCTAATGGTTTAGCACCGTCCCCCTAGTGCTGCTCTCATGATACAGTTTTCGGGAGATCTGTCTTTCCTTTTTTTAAGTGTGCAGCACCTCCCCCACCCCTTCCTCCTGCTTTGGCCATGTAAGATGTGCCTGCTCCCCCTTCACCTTCCCTCATGATTGTAAGTTTCATGAGACCTCACCAGTCATGCCTCCTGTACAGTCTGCAGAACCGTAAGTCATTAAACCTATTTTCTTTATAATTACCCAGTCTCAGGTATTTTTTTTAACAGCAGTGTAAGAACGGACTAATACACACATGTGCATGAATTTGGAAGCAGATTCAAGTGTCTGTGCTAACGCCTACAAGATAGAGAAACCTAGTTACTTAACTGAAATGTAAAATAATAAAAGCTAATAAATGCTAAGTGCTAATTACCTGCCAATGATTGTTTAAAATATTTTTACACGTGTGAATTCATATTATCTTCACAAAACCTGTGAAAATATTAGTCTAATTATCTCTTTTGCAGATCCTGGAATTAAGACGTAGAGATGCTAAGAAATTTGCCCAAATTCACACAGCTAGTAAGTGATGCAGCAGTGATTCAAACACAGGTACTCAATAATGTAAGCTATTATTTATATTTAAAATACATTAAAATAATAAACTGAACAGCTTTATAAAACACTGGATGAAAGAACTTTCCAAATAGAACAAACTTTGCAAACTCATCACACTTTTTTTCTTTTCTTTTTCTTTTTTTTTTTTTTTTTTTTTTTTTGAGATGGAGTCTCATTCTGTCGCCCAGTCTGGAATGCAGTGGCGTAATCTCGGCTCCCTGCAGCTTCCACCTCCAGGTTCAACCGATTCTCCTGCCTCAGCCTTCCAAGTAGCTGGGATCACAAGTACGCACCACCATGCCCAGTTAATTTTTTGTATTTTTAGTAGAGATGGGGTTTCACCATGTTGTTCAGTCTGGTCTTGAACTCCTGACCTCAAGTGATCCACCTGGCTTGGCCTCCCAAAGTTCTGGAATTACAGGCGTGAGCCACTGCACCTCGCCTCATCACATTTTTATTGCAGTTTTTTCCCAATTTCTTGGCTCGGATTAGTGTATTATATATCTCTTATATAATGACTATTCAAAGGCAGAGCAGGTTACACAGAAATGGAAAGCAGGCTAAAATATTTGTTAGCCAGTAGTATTGTTCTACTCAAAGTTACTAGATACAGTAAATTAAGCTAGGGCAATATTGCACTTCTGTGTTGAAAGGATAAAAGATGTGAATAATTTCATGAATCATTTATCAAGTGCAATTGAATAAATTACTAAGAATTCAACTAAACTATAGGCCAGCATATGTTAGGGAAAAATTAACAAATGCTTAAGAAAGAAAGCATTTAATATTATGTGTATATATTTGTGGTGCATGTATGTGTATAAATTCACAACAATCTATATGCACATTATGGAATGTTTGCAAATTTTGATATTTTAAATATTTATAGCATACACTGTTTTGTGTATTTGCATTTGAAGTGTGATATTGTTATTTTCAACAAGATGAATAAAAAAAAAACAATGTTTTCTTTTTTTTCTTTTTTTTTCCAAGACAGAGTCTCACGCTATCACCCAGGCTAGAGTGCAGTGTGGTCTCCACTCACTGCAAGCTCTGCCTCCTGGGTTCATGCCATTCTCCTGCCTCAGCTTCCCTAGTAGCTTGGGACTACAGGCGCCCGCAACCACGTGCGGCTAACTTTTTGTATTTTTAGTAAAGACGGGGTTTCACCGTGTTAGCCAGGATGGTCTCAATCTCCTGACCTCATGATCCACCCGTCTCAGCCTCCCAAAGTGCTGGGATTACAGGTGTGAGCCACCGTGCCTGGCCAAGAATGTTTTCTTAATCATTTCTGAACAAGGGTTCCAAAAGTAACAGTCTGCTCTTTTAATTTTCAGGTTTTATTACTTACAAAGATAAAATTAGCTTAGGATACTTTTTCATATTTAAGGCAAAGTGTAATTTCCTAGAAATGTCGATCATTTTACTATAGAAAATAGATTATATCTTTAATCATGGTAGTCTAAATAGGATTTCAGTGTCTCCCTATAACTTTCAGGATAAAATTTAGAATCTTCGTCTATAACAAGACCCCTCCAGGATCTGATCCTGGGACTATCTGTCTCAGTGTCAGCTCCACCACTCTTCCACAGTCACTTATTAGAGTTCCTGCTTTGATGTAAAATTTATAGTTCCAAGTGTCATATTCATTAACTAGGGCCCTGGCACATGCTGTTATGTCATCTTTGAAAAGTCCATTCTTTCTTTCTTTTTAATCTACCTAAACCATACTCATTCCCTTACCAGTGTTACCTTTGTCCAGAAGACTTTCCTCATCAACCAAGTATAATTCATCTACGGTTCTCAGAGATCTGTATATCATGGCACTTATACAGTGTTGTGCCACAGTAGTTGATTATTTTTCTTTGTAGAACTAAGCTATCTAAGGGCAAATATCATGTTTTATTTGACTTTGCCCTATAGGGCACTTGGTTGTTGCAGAATGACTTATGGCCAATTTCAATAATTCATTGCCTGGTTTAGTACTTCACAGTCAATCTATGAGGTCCAAGTTAAGGCATGTTTTCACAGTAGATGTCCATTTACTTGGTATGTGTATAAAAAGGAAAAGAAATTGTACCACAGCAATTTCTCAATCTTTGCTCCCTCAGCATAACTCCCTTTCACCTTCTGTCATTCCCTGGTCCCAGGTTAGAAGATGCTAATGAGTCTGAGAACACTCTCTGTGGGAACGATGTGACTTAGAGTAGATGTGATGCCAATTGTGTATGCTTGGTGCAAGGACCCACTTTTCTAAACCAAAGAGAGAATATATGGCTAACATTTAAACAAAGCAAGAATTAGGGCTGCCTACCCCTGTGCAGCTGAAAATCTATGTATAACTTTTGACTCCCTGTAAACTTAGACACTAATAGCCTACCATTGACTCAAAGCCTGATTGATAACATAAGCAGTCATTTAAAACACATTGTGTATGTTATATATATTACATTCTGTATTCTTTTTTTTTTTCATGTTTTTAATACATATTTTATTCAATATTCTCAGTATAAGAAGTGTATTCTATTGGTTTTTTTTGTTTTTTTTTTTAATTTTTTTATTATTATTAAACTTCAAGTTGTAGGGTACATGTGCACAACGTGCAGGTTTGCTACATATGTATACTTGTGCTTCTGTATTCTTACAATAAAGTAAGCTAGAGAAAAGAAAATGTTTGGAAAATCATAAGGGGCGCTGGCATGCAAGGACTGACAGACGAGCAGAGTGCACTGGCCAGGGGGGAGGAGGTGGTGTTGGGTCCTGTTGGTGGAGAATTGTACAGAATAGCTGCAACAATGGGGAGGTGGCTGTGGTGTGTGGTTGCAGGAGCCCGTGAGAATGGAGGGGCTTCTGCCAGGCAGACCTCAGGTATCCGGCAGGGCAGCACAGGTGTGTGGGCTGGGTTGGCTTCTGGTGCCACTGCACCTGCGGGTTTCCTGGAGTCAACTGCAGCCATGGTCTTTAGAGGGGTGCTCCCATGTATGCTGCAGTACACTGCAGGGAGCACTCAGAATGCCAATGGCTTTGCTACCTGCTTGTGTCTAGTGCCACTAGTGGCCAATGTTTTATGGATACTCTTCTGGTTCAGAGGTCATTTTGACTCACCTCTCCTGTGGCAGAGCATAATCATGATCTTGACCATGTTGCTAATGTTGAAACTCAGCACTGAAATCCGCGTGGCACATGAGCTAAACAAAACTCACTCCTTTGCAGACTTCTGGCCCCACCACTTATAGCACTGGAGCCAGAAGTTTAGGGGACTATAGGCAGTGTGCCTTGGCCTTCATGGCATGGCAGGGTGTGTCAGGTACCTGTCCATGACTTGGCCCTGTTTGTGGAGACTCTGGGTTTCCTGGTGGCACTGACGGAGGCCCTCCTGGGCATGAGGCAGCCCTACTGCAACCACCATCGCCAGCCCACAGGGACAGGAGCCTCAGGATGGCGCTCCTGCAGAAAAGTGGAATGGCCTTCCAGATGGCCTGCTGCCTGCCATGTTCCCTGCAGCTCTGCATCTGCTGGGCATGGCCATGCTGGGCAGGCATTCTTTTCACACCACCTGCCACATCAGATTCCGGTGCCCCATGAGGCACACCCACTAGTGCCAAGGCACTGAGGCAGCCAGGGAGGACGAGGACCTGTGACCACCAGAGGCCCGGAGAGTCTCTTGTACTCCCCCCATGGGGGTGGGCAGGCACTGTGGCGCACTGCAGAGGGATGGGCCAGTGTGGGGAGATGGTGTCAGGGGTCAGGTTCTCTACTTGCCTCTGCTGGAGCTCTCAGAGGCATGCTGGGGCAGGGCCTGACACCAGACATCTTGAGCTCAGCACCTCAAAGACCGCCAGAGGGATTTGACACCCAAGGGCTGGCTTTCAGGTGTTTTTAAGGTGATGGAAAAAGCAGGTGTCTTCCCACTCTCACAAATCACCTGGCCTGAACCTGAGATGCATTCATAAACACCCCAGAAGGCAAACAAACTTCAGGCCTCTGGGGAACACCAGGTCCTCAGGACCCTTCTCCGATCATGACCAAATCTGGGCCCCAGACTCCTGGATCTGCCTCAGCCTGCAAGCTAGCCTCGCCCGTGGTGGCCCACAGGGCCCGCATGCTGGGATGAGCAGGACCCATCTGCCACGGGGTACGGAGGGCTCCAGGCTGGAAGTGGGACCGGGAAGCAAGAAAGAGCAGTGTCAGGAAGACCCAGCAAGTCCCGTGGGCGGAGCCTTCAGACTCAGCACAACCCTGACCCAATGCTCTAATTTGACTGGGTGGCCTCTACTGCCCAGCTTGGTCATCACAGACATCAGAGCTGGGATTTTCTCTGCCCCGGCACATGTGGAAAGGAGGTGGTGAGGATGCCCTGGTACCTGTGCTCTCGACTTTCTGGCTGGAGTTGGCATTTCGAGGGCTCTCAGAGAGGCTGCCTCCTGAGACTTGCCCCCGTCACATTGATGCCCAAGCGCCACACCCAGCACTGGGTCGCAGAAGCCTTGTTGCTATGATGGTATCTTCTGGGAGGGGCTGGTATAGACACTCCCAGGGGTCAGTGTCAAGACCGTATCTGAGCCTGGCTAGGCACTGGCCAAGGTAAGCTCAAGGGTGTTTGAGTCAGAGCCACCAGCTCTCTTCCAGTCCTAGGGGACATGTGCAATGCCAGGGACCCTCAAACAGACAAGGAGGTCCTCTTGGGCAGTGGGGAAGGCCGCAGAGACCAGGGAAGGTTGTGTGGACACAGCCTGGGCCCCCTTGTGGGGACTCCCTTTTTTCTGGGTTTGTACACACTAGCTGGACACAGCTTTGATGTCCATCTTCAAGGACAAGAGACAGCCTTGGGTAGGAGAGAGGATGCCCAGGGCAGGCACCCTACAATGTGCAGGGTCTTAGCCCCTGTCCCACACTCTGCTGCTGCTGCTCTGGGCTCTCAGGCCTGCACAACCTTTAGAGCTGTGAGCAGTGGCCTAGCCACAGGTGCCCCAGTCATTGTGCTCTGTCCACTGCCAACTGGGCATGTTGGGTCCCACAGTTCTGAGTCTGTTGCAGCTGTTATTCTGACACTTTTCACCCCATATTCTGCTCCCCCTTAACAGGAGGTCATACCGTGCTTAGCAGCCCTATGCTGACCCATCAGCCCCTAGGCCCCAGAGTTCTACTTGCTTCAGAGTGGCTCCCCCAAACAGTGTCTTCCCTCCTGCTGGCCAAAGGAGCCACTTTTCATGCAGATGTTGACGTTCTCAGCACTAAAGTTCTATGACTTCAGTGTTTGTTGTTTACTGTGGCTGTTGGGAAAATCTTCAAAGCTGTTTCCTTCCCTGAGTTTTCCTCAGAGAAATTCTTGAGTATTTGAGTGAGGATCTTACTCAGCTCTTTGGCCTATACGATGCTTTGAAAATTTTTATATTTTTTAAATGAAGTGAGATACCTGTAGTGGTCATTTCCTCCAAGGCAAAATGTCACCAATTGCAGGAATGGTGACTGGTGAATGCATGTATCCCCATGTGGTGACTTTGAATCAGTAAGAAAAGATAAAGTACCATAAGGAAGTGAAAATATATTTACTGTTCGTTAACTGGAAGTATATCATCATAAAGTCTTCATCCTCATCATTTTCATTTTGAGTAGGTCAAGGAGGGAGAGGAAGAGGAGGGGTTCATCTTGCTGTCTCAGGGGTGGCAGAGATGGAAAAAAAATGCACATATAAGTTAACTCTTGCAGCACAAATTCATGTTGTTAAAGGGTAAATTGTAGATATTTTATGAGATATCACTGTAATGGAATAAATGTAATGCTAAAGGCAGACAACTTTTATAACAATCCCTCAGAACTCTTGTACAGTCATGCACTGTATAGGGATGTTTCAGTCAACAACAGACCACATATATAACAGTGGTTCCGGGAGATTATAATGGAGCTGAAAAGTTCCTATTGCCTAGTGATATCATGGACATCATAAAGTCCTAGCACAATGCATTACTCATGTGTTTGTGGGGATGCTGGCATAAACAAACCTACTGCACTGCCAGTCAAAGAAAAGTAACACACATATAATTATGTACAGTACATAATGCTCAATAATAAATTACTATGTTACTGGTTTATGCATTTATTATGTTGTATTTTTATCTGATTTCAGAATGTACTCATTTTACTTATTTAAAAAGTATTAACTGTAAAACAGTCTCAGGAAGGTCCTTCTATTCCAAAAGAAGGCATTGTTATGATAGGAGATGACAGCTCCATGCTTGTTATTTCTCCCAAAGACCATCCATTGACACAGGATGTAAAGGTGGAAGACAGTGAAATTGATGATAGGTAGGCCTGGGCTAATGTGTGTGTTTACATCTTAATTTTAACAAAAAAAGTTTTAAAAGTAAAAAAAAGGTTAGATAAAAATTTTACAAGTAGAAAAAAGCTTATAGAATAAGGATCAAAGAAAGAAAACACTTTCGTAGAGCTGTACAATATGTTTAATATGTTATTATGAAAGAGTCAAAATTTAAAAAGATAAAAATTTCTAAAGTCAAGAAGTTACAGTAAGCCAAGATTAATTTATTATTGAAGAAAGCAAAATAATTTTTGCAAATTTAGTGTAGCCTAAGTGTACAGTGTTTATCAAGTCTACAGTAGTATACAGCAATGCTCTAGGCCCTCATTCAGTTACCACTCACTTACTGACTCACCCAGAGCAATTTCCAGTCCCATAAGCTCCTGGTAAGTGCCCTATATAGGTATGCCATTTTTTTAACCCTTTATAATGGTGTGTTTTTGTTTTTTGTGTATTTTTTTTGCTGGAGTGTGGTGG
This sequence comes from Chlorocebus sabaeus, assembly GCF_047675955.1. Classification (NCBI taxonomy): domain Eukaryota; kingdom Metazoa; phylum Chordata; class Mammalia; order Primates; family Cercopithecidae; genus Chlorocebus; species Chlorocebus sabaeus. The sequence continues at coordinate 64,317,947 of NC_132924.1, forward strand.
CGTGATCTCGGCTCACTGCAAGTTCTGCCTCCTGGACTCACACCATTCTCTTGCCTCAATCTCCCAAGTAGCTAGGACTACAGGTGCCTGCCACTACGTCTGTCTAATTTTTTTGTATTTTTAGTGGAGACAGGGTTTTACCATGTTAGCCAAGATAGTCTTGATCTTCTGACCTCATGATCCACCTGCCTTGGCCTCCCAAACTGCTGAGATTACAGGGGTGAGCCACCGTGCTCGGTCTATAATGGTATTTTTATTGTACCTATTCTATGTTTAGATACCTTTACATATATAAATACTTGCCATTGTGTTACAGTTGTCCACAGTATTCAGTAGAGTAACCTTCTGTGCTGGTTCGTAGCCTAGGAGCAACAAGGTATACCATCTAGCCTGGATGTGTAGTAGGCTGTACCATAATGTTCACACAATGACAAAATAGCCTAACAGTGCATTTTTCAGAATGTATCCCTGTCATTAAGCAAGACATGACTGTACCTCAAAATATAGTTGGTTTCTCAACCAGTGTCGCAATCCAGGATTGTTATCTCAGAAGTGGCAGTTGAAAAGGTTATTGGTTTTTGACGTATTTCCTCCTAAGACCTGTTGGTTCAACAACTTTATCAATGACTTCAACAGACAGATTTAATAAATGAGAACACTCTTCCAACCAGGATCTTTTGAACTAGTATAAAATTATCTTTAGTTCCTAAACACATTTTGAGTCAAAACATGCTTGCAATTTAAATATTAATATGATTTATTCTATCTTTTCCAAGACAGATAAAATTTCAAAAAGAGATTCCTTATAAGGATTATTATCAACTTTTCTTTCTAACCCCCAAACTCAGATAATCACAAGTAGAATATAAAATAACATTATTTTCTCTACGTATATTAGACATTGTTATTTTTGTAGATAACTTCTTCACCTGTGAGAGACCTTCTGAAAAATAATATCAGTTTGGCATCTTTGTGGTTGTTGATTTGGTGTCTAATACCACACCATCAGAAAATAATTGTTAAAACAAGTCTTACTTAAAAACACCCCAGCTCCCTGTCAGTAAAGTTGATATCATTAGTATTAAATAAAGCCCCCAAAACAGAGCAAGTGTAATTGCTTAAAAGTTAGAGATAAACTCAATACTTATTTCTTGAATAAAACCTAACTCAACTTACCAGATAGATTATAAATGAATTGCACTATAATTCCAAATCCAATATACCTCATCTTATATATTAGCTTTTAAAATTTTTGTGATTAAACCATACTTTTTAAAAGAAAATAAGGGAAGACTTGTTTAAATAATTTTTAATGACCACTTTTGTAAAGCAAATAACTACTCCCTAATTTGTTTCCTTTACATACTTTTTATCGTCAATTCTTACATTTATGATTATCCACCCTCTCCATTCACTACTAGGAGATAAGTAAACCTTCAGTCAAAACAATTTCTGTTTGTCTTGTACAATTAGGTCAAGGATGGAAAAGGTCATAAAGCTTTGAGAGATGGCAAAGAAAATTTATGTTAACATGAGCATTACTCTTTTTAGCACTTCAGGACACAGGAAGGGAATATATGATATTTGGGTTGTGGATCAGGTTTTTTTTTTTTTTTTTTTCGTTTGAATAGGTCAACATGCATTCTTGAAAGAGTTATAACTTCTGGGATTTGAATGGCTCTCAAATGCCAGGATATTTTCATCTGTTTCAAACTTTATATATATATTATAATACTTTTTCTTTTACACGATTTTTACAAGATAAAATTCTGTTATATGGTCAATCATTTTAAATTTCAGTCAGTATTATTCAGTCTTAGATTGTCACATGAAATTTAGACTAAGGTTAATTCTTGCTTATCAAAAATTTGTTTTTCAGGAATGCCAAAGGGCATATATAATGCTTTAAGCAGTTTACTTTCAAAATAAGAGAAGGAAGCACCACACTAATTATACAAAAGCCAAAAAGTCACATTGGTCAAGAGTGAATATTAATAGTGGCTACATTAGGGACATAAAGCTATGGATGATATTTATTTTTTCCACTTTCTGATTTCTCTAATTTTTACCAACAAAAGCAGAAAAACATGTGTTTGAAGCAATAATCTCTTGCATGTAGATGGCAAAAAGCAAATATACAATCAGTGTATAACATTTATAAGCAACATGATAGAGATATTTGGAAGTTGCAATAAGAATATTGGCACAGGTCATGATCATGATTTCTACTGTCACTATATACATGAAAACACTAGAAACCATGTGGTAGATACTTGTACTAAGAAACCATCTCATGGTAGAAAACAGCAATAAAAAAGGAGAATATTCAAATGAGAAGTGTCCATTGGAAATGCATAAAGATGATAATTTTGTGGCTAAAATACCATGTCTCAACAGTTAGAGATTCGTTGGATTTGTTACTGCTACTCTATTCATTTTTATTAATATGGTCTATAAACAGTTCATACAACAATCATGATAATAATTAAAAAGAGTGCAAATTACCAATTCCTCACACTCTGGTTTCTGTGGTTTTACATAAGTGTAAATAGCTAAAGATTTTTAAAGATAGTACTAACAATGAAAAGTATTATTTTTAAGGGAAGTCCATGAGTCTTGTTTCTTGAACAGAAAAATTCAAATTGTTGCTTTTCAACCATGAGATCAGAAGAAAATGTTAAGCAGAAAAATTATTTTAAATTACTAACTTTGGAGAGAACATAAAGAACCCACAAGGCTATAATGAATAAGTTTTCAAAAGAGAAGAGCAAGATGATAACAATTGTCCAAGACAGAAATTAAATATTTTGTTTAGAAAAGAAAAAGGATAAAGTATCCTCACATTGTTTATGCGTATATAATGAAATGCCATGATGGAATTTATTTTGCTCAACATTTTTCAAATGAAATGGAAAATAATGGCATTGGTTAGTGTTGCAACAAATACAGATTTTCAAGGGGACTGAGTTGTGGTTCTATTCCACAAAAATGTATGTCAAACTAGTGCTGTCAAAGCTATTTTGTCACCTTTTACATTCAAAATTAAACTCTTCAGGCACAACTAAACCCAACTGGCACACATAGAAAATGATTGATTCTAGCTTCAGTTGATTTTTGAATATATAGAGGGATGAAACCATGTGAGGAAACAACATATAGTGTGTTGCCAGATAGACATAATAAAGCTAATTATCACCTTCCAATAAAAATGAGTAGCACCTGGAAACTTCATATGTTGACTCATTAAATAACATGTATGGCAACCACAATCAGATATTTTATATCTTCAGATACCACTTAGAATTATGTAGACTTAAATTAACAAAACTCAATAGGATCCTTGTAGGTTTCATTCACGTTGTCAGAAATTTATTAGAAAATAAACGAAGTGTGATAATAGTTTTAATGTGAATTTGACAGGTATCAAAGAGAAAAGCAATATCATTAAATAAAGGAATTAAACATTTAAATTATAGAATAATTCATTTTAGAGCTCAAGGAAACTTTAGAAATCACTGGCGCTTATCTTCCTATTTTCCCATTGAGAAAACTAAGGCCCACAGAGGTGAATTTACTTTGTCTAAGTCATATAATACATTTAGATCATCTAGCTACTGTATACCAAGTCAGTAATAATAATAAATAAAATGTGTATTAGTCCATTTTCACACTGCTATAAAACACTGCCAAAGACAGGGTAATTTATAAAGAAAAGAGGTTTAAGTGACTCACAATTCCTCATGACTGGGGAGGCCTCAGGAAACTTATGATCATGGCAGAAGGGGAAGCAGGTACAAATTACATGGCGATAAGCAAGACAGAGTGTGAGTGTGAAGGAGGAATCATCGAACACTTATAAAACCATCAAATCTCATGAGAACTTACTCACTATCATGAGAATACCATGGGGGAAACTGCCCCCACGATCCAATCACTGCCCACCAGGTCCCTTCCTTGACACACGGGGATTACAATTCAAGATGAGATTTCATTGGGGACACAGAGCCAAACCATATCACCAACCATTGAGAGAGTCCCTTCAGATATATCACACTTGTTAAAGTTTACTATACTGAGCACTTTACATGCATTGGCTCATTTAGTTTTCCAAGAAGCTCTACAAGTTATGCATTATTATCTCCATTTAATGGGTGAGAAAATGGAGGGTCAAGCTATAAATAATTTTCTCTACAGTAATGGTGGAGATAAGATTTGATCCCATGTCTGACTGAAAATTTCAGTCTTTCCACAACACCGTACTGACTGCTATAGAAGCTTACATTCTCTTTTTTGAAATTGAAGTCACATTTATAAGCACCTAGTTGCTGGCGGCAACCCCATACCACACAGATAATGATTATAAAATTTAGGGTGTGCTAACAGTAAATCTTAAATGAAAGAACTTTCATTAACATGACCCTAAAACAAGGAAAATTCACATGACTCCAAAACAGGACACTTCTAATCTGAGTGCAGGCTTCTTCGTGTTAGATCCTTCTCCCTTTTATTAGGAGGACTGAAGAGAATGTGTTGTAGGGGGTGTATCCACTGTTTTAAAATATTAGTTCCCACCAACAGGCACAACTACCACAGAAGGCCTTGACTTGGTCCAAATTCAGATTGCTTTTGTGGGGTCAGCAACCTCTCAGGAATCCACATACATTGATTTGTGTAAGAGGAAAAGGAGCCAGTGAGGAAGATTTATGCATGGATTCTGTGGCCGTAAAAGAGAGACACCGGAAAATGAAGATCCTTCACAGCTCAGGCCCCATGGGGTGAGCCCAAAGCCTCCTGAGGAAAAGGTGTTTCTAAATTAGTTCTAATGCAGTGACACCCCACCTACAAGAAACACAGCATGATTTTTGCCCCTCGTGGGTCTCCAGGTCAGGAATTGCAGGAGACAGTAACTGGACAGGGTGGCAATCGGCCATCAGAGCAACAGCAAAGCTTGAAGAACTTCAGCAGGCTGAGATTTATTCACAGGCATATGTAAGACATCTCAGCAACATCCAGAAATACAAAGGTGAACTTTTCAGAGGACTGAAGTCTGTTGTGAAAAGGTAAAAGAAACAATGCTCAGTGAAATGTGAGCATAAATGCTAAAATAAACTTATTTATATCCACAGGCTGCTGAGGGAATCAAATTACTTTATAGGATTCTGATCTGCCAAGTAATACTACAAAATATAGGTTTTATGGCCAGAGATTATTAAAGCTGAAATGGTGTTTATGTGTTATCTAGCCCTACTCCTTTTTATTTCAGATGAAGAAGTTGAGGTTTAGAGATACCATTTCCTGCTCAAGGTTATACAACTAGACAGTGATAGGCCCAGAGCTTGTAATCACTCCTATCTCCTGAAACATGCTACAGCTTTTTCTCACTGCTGGTCTGTTTCACTATTTAAAATAGCTTTGCATTTAGCATTCTAGGGGTTCTTTAAATTTCTGAGAAGTGAGAATTTTTTTTAATATAACGTGGGCTTTGCAGTTTTAGAAATACTAGTTATTGTAAATACCAAATGTTTTCCTGAACTAGCTCTTTGTAAAAGCTTTGATATAAAAAGTTCTTTCCAAAATGACTCATTTGTAATGCCAAAAAGGGCACCTGAGGATAATTTATCTGTTCTATGTCATTCATCTAATACCCGTATATTTTAAGTGCTGATATGGAGTTTTGATTACAAAACAAAAATGTTGAAATAGAATGCATCATTGACCCAAAAATATGTCCAGTTAAATCTGGCTGCTGCCTCTGGTCTTTTTTATTCTTTTAGAATGAAATAGTTTAAAGTTATAAGGAAGAATGTACACACTGACTGGGAAGTTAATGATAATTTTAACTTGTGTCATATGCTAATGTATACTTAAATATTGAATTGAGAAGGAAATGGTCAGAGTCTACCATGCAGAAGCTCATACTTCTATATTGTATAATTAGTGTAAACCATCTTCCTTGTGAACATCAGAATAACAGTAAGAGTTTTGAGTTCTAATTTTAGCTCTCTTTCTAATTGCTTTGTTTTCCTGTGTGATTTAATTGCTGTCCTCACTCTTCGGTTTTCAGAATAGTATGTAGCATTCCTAATCCTGCAAAATACAGTGCCATAGATATTGGTATTGATTCACAAAGACAATAAATGAGTTACTGATGTCCAATATAATATGAGCTGATATTGTTTCATACAGATTATGAGTTGTTTTCGGTAACCAGGGGATAGTGGCTGTAGTTTTCCTACGATATACATTTCCCATGTAGTTCAAAACAATAAAATATGTGAAAACTTGCTTTATATTTTAAATTTCCATAGATATATATGGTATTATTATTATTATTAGATTAGGAGCTACTGAGTAAATGTTCCCATATAACAGATAGGGCTACTGTGCTTGCAATTCTATCAGTGTGCTGATGGCTTACAGTTGAATAGCAGTACTCAGAGGTTGAGTTAGAAAGACCAATTATTTCTATTTCACATTCAAAGTATAAGTGCTCCTTGATTTACAATGGGGTTTCGTCCCAATAAGTCCATTGTAAATAAAAAATATCGTAAGTTGAAAATGCACTTTATCCTGGCAACAGGGCAAACCATCTTCTATTTAGGATGGTTTGACTTACTAGTTTTTTCAGTTTTATGGGTGTGAATGCAATAACATTCAGTAGAAACAATAACCCCATTATAAGTTCTAAGGAGGTCCTTGACTTTTGATGGAGTTACATTCCAATAAACCCACTGCAAAGTTAAAAAATCCTAAGTCAAAGCACGGTAAGTCAGAGACCATCTGTACTCTACGGGTTGCTGATAACTTGGCTACATTTTATCTTGGCTGAGAGACACTATTCTATTCTCCTCATCAAATCAACTCTGTGGTTACTTTTTCCTCTGTTAATCCAAATCCTAAAATTCTGTGTCAGATTTGACTTTCAAAAGCCCTGTTTAGGGTAAATAATTGATTATTTTATCCCAAGACTACTTAAGAACCGAAGCAAAGACAAAGGAAAGCTTCTCTGAAATCAGTGTCCTACCTTTCTACTTACCAAGAGAACAACACCACAAAACAAAATAGAGGGATATAAGGAGGGAGAGGAAACCAGCAGACAGATGATCTTTAAATTTTACTCATTGTCTTGAAGGAGAGATACCCACATTCCATCTCCCACCATACACACACACGTACACACGCACACACACACACACATCCTACAATATGGAAAGTCCAAACAAATGTCTCCCCAGGGTGCCTAGAGAAGTGACTAGAGAAGTTAAGAACTCGCTTCACAGAATGCTAAGCTGGCTGTAGTCTGTATCTCTGTTTTATTTTGAAGTTGCTCTTTCCTCAACTGGACATCAACTAATGCGTAAAGTAACAATCATCAATGTCATTCTATAGACAAACAATGTGACTTATTCATCTATCTATGGGGATGTCCCACCCATTTTCTCAGTCTTCTAAATCTTCTCCATCTTGACAGATGGTTTTTATTATGTACTAAAAGTAATTTTCTATCTGTCAGTATGTCAGTACCTTATTCATGCTTAACATTTTTAGCCGACCCCTGCTCTGTCATCATTTGGGAAGTTTAGAAGTCAACATATACAAATCACCCTCTATTCTGCATATATGTTTTACTTACGTTTTCTACAAGTATCAGCTTGTTTGTTATCTTTAGTACAGCCCCAATGAGCCAGCCTAATTGCCTGAATTAATTCTTCTTCTTCAACTATTTTTAATGAAACCTTGCTGATTACAATCTTCAAAAAAGCAAATGAGAGATGAGAAATATACACCATGTAGGAAGTGCATGTAGGAAGTGGCAAAAATTAAATTCTCTAAAACGGATAATATAACACTAATAGAGCTAAGGAACAGCTTGAATTCACTCATCTGAACTCTCATAACTCTTTTTATCTGCCACTCTTCTGTTATCTACTGTGTTCTTTAAGCTTCAGTTGCTTGTATGCTCACTTTGTCTCATTTATCAGCCTCATGGGCAGTGGATACACTTTTATCATCCTAGGTGAGCCCACATAGCACCAGAAAAGCATCATATATTGTAATTATCTGATAATTAGGAATCTAACCTTTTGCACTTAGAGAGCATGGATAAACAGTTCCTTATGTTGGACTTATAAGATTTCATATAAAGTTGTCTAGTGAGCTCTTTATTAAACAAAAAATAAAATGCTCCTTATTAAATAAAATAAATTAAAACAAAAAAACTCAGCCAAGCCATTATGTTTCCATTTTGAAATGACTACTTTATAAATTGCCTCCTGTGAGGTTTGGTGAACGATACCTCAGTGCCATGAATTAATTTGCATTCAACAAGTGAACAATTTTACCCCCTTCCAATTCATACTATCAGCAGCAATACAATATCCAAGGGGGGAAGAGCATAAAACACGTTTGGATGTTGTAATGAATTTGATTACAACAACAAATTAAGCCTATTTTCATTTTGATATTATAAAAAAAGCAGCAGGAGGTTCGACTAGATAACTTGCTTTTATTTTATTAAATTCCTTATGTTACAGTCAGCTGGATTGAGTGCTCCCTGGGAGTGAATTAAGAACATTTGAGCCTTGCCTTTACATTCAAAACAGTGTGGCTTCAAGTCAGGCTTTTACAATCCACCTTACTTGGTTTGCCAGAGGGAGATTAAGGAGAGCTTCCTAGTTCCTTGGCTGTTTATTGCCTTCTTTATGCGGAGACTTTTCCTCCTACCTTCAGGCTGTAAAATATCATGCTGTGCCATTAGCCAAATGGAATACTGAAGCAAATACGATGATTGTCCACATCTCTGACCACTTTTAGAGGGAGCTAAAGCCCCGTATCTTTTTGGTCAACAGGCATTCAAGGCTGTTTTGCTCCACCTCAACAACGCTAATTAGTTAAATGTTTCTTAGTGGCCTAAAAGAGTTAGTAATTTTGGTTATAAAAGCAAAAGACACTCTAAATTACTAGAATCCTTATTCATAATGGTAGGCTAGTACATAAAGGAAAAAAGCACCTAAATAAACCTGAGTCAACTTAAATTATCCTAAATAATTCATACTGCTACCATCAAACACATCCCCATCCTCAACCAAGTCTAATGAAAGCTCGAATGTGTGGCTTTCCAATGGCCCTGCCACTTTCCCTTCTCAACCTCCTGTTTTCCTTACATTGAGGTGTTCAAACCTATTTTTTGTAGTTGGCTCATCACATTTTATTTCATAACAGTTGGCACATTCTGCCTGACTGCAGCCATGTTATGAAGTCAGTCACACATTATCCTATCATCAGTTGCTGGGAATGTGAATCTCTTTGTCTATTGCTAAGGATTTGATTTCTTCTAGTATGGTTTGCTTTCCTGCAGCAACTACAGAACAGTATTCATTGCACCTGAGAAGGAAAAACAGAGGCAGGGCCACCTGCCAACCCAAAAAGAACACTGGTGGGTCTAAAGGGGCAGTCTTCTTTTCCAAGACAGTAACAGCATTTTCCTCAATGGTTTCCACTCAATGCATGCCTTCTGGATTTTTCACAGGGCCAAATTCTGCACTGAAGAAAAACACTTAGTCCTGATCAAGAACAATCAGTTTTAAAACTCACTGGTTAAATTGATTGTAGAGGAAAGGTCCCTGGTACCTAGTAAGATAGGCCATAAATGTTTATTGAAGTAAGCACAGAAAAAGCAATACCACCTTATTGTAGTATATTCTACATGTTTGAAGGTGGGAAGAGTTCTACTAGAAAAATGAGACTGTTGACTTTGATACCCAAAAAAAAATGATTATGCATTGATGGGACACTTTGGGTATATTATAAATTGTGCTGTGTAGGAATATTGACTGACATCATACATTTTCGCATTACACAATAAAGTAGAATGTTTTCTATAATTGCTAATCACTCCTTTTCATATCCCTTCCACTTTCTTGTTCTTCTTTCTCTATGATAACCACTTGACAGAATGTGGGTTAGGGCTAAATCCAACTGTCTGGCTAATCCACACCTGCATCTGAGCATCAGAGAATGGCAGAAGGAAAGCACTCAACCCTCCTGACTGAGTTTATCTAATATTTTTAAGCATAAGTCAATTCTCAGCATGTCTCAAGTAATTTGGTTCTCCCACAAGCCAAGATGTTATTTCAGAACTTCTCTCAATTCAAACTGCCAATATCCACACCCCCTCCTCCCTCTCACTTAAAGATAATCTTCTCACAGCCTAATCTGCCTGCTGGCCTCTCTGCATGTATATGTAAACATTCTCCTTTCTCTCCCATTCTAATAAAATACACTGTCCCTTATCCTGTGTAAATCCAAATACTCTCCTTATACCCTGGCTCCTTTCCTTGTTCATTCAAGGACTTTGCTCCTGCATCTAAGACCTTCACCCAGTTACATCTTTCTGTCTCTCTCCTCTTACTCCCTCCCCACCCTTGTCTCCATTTCTATATTACTCAATCCCATGGCTTAAGTATATGTGTTCAATGAAAACTCAATATTTGTATACTAAGCAATGATTTATCTCCTGAACCATAGATTTCAGTAAATAACAGTTGCATTAGTTGCACATATTCTATATATAATAGCCAACTCATATGTATTATAACTAAAATTAATTATTTATTCTCTTCTCAGACATCCTCCTCATAACTATGCTCCTTCTCAAGAAATGGTACTATCATCATTCCTATGGCTCACATCAAAAAACTTAGAGTCATTCTTCAAAAAAAAAAATAGATTCAGGGGATACATATGCAGGTTTGTTACATGGATATACTGTGTAGGGGTGAGGTATGGGCTTTTGGTGTACCCATCACTTAATTAGTAAACCATGTACCCAATAGATAATTTTTCAATCCTTACTCTGCTTCTGCCCTCCCCTTTGGAGTCTCCAGTGTCTGTCATTCCCCTCTGTATGTACAGGTGTACCCATTTTTCATTTCCCACTTACAAATGAGTATTTGATTTCTGTTTCTGAGTTATCTCACGTAAAATAATGGCTTTCAGCTCCATCTGTGTTGCTGTAAAATACATGATTTCATTCTTTTTCATGACTCAGTAGTATTACATAATGTATATATATCATCTTTTCTTTATCCAATCATCCATTGATGGACACTTAGGTTGATTCCGTGACTTTACTTTTGAGAATAGTGCTGTGATAAACATACAATGCAGGTGTAATTTTGGTATAAAGATTTCTTTTCCTTTGGGTATATACTCAGAAGTGGGGTTGCTGGGTCAAATGGCAGTTTTAGGTTTAATTTGAGAAATTTTTGTACTCTTTTCAAAGAGGTTGCACTAATTTACACTGTCACTAACAGTGTATAAGCATTCCCTTTTCTTCAAATTCTCATCAGCATTGGTTGTTTTTTTGACTTTTTAATAAAAGCCATTCTGATTGGTTTGAGATGGCATCTCATTGTGATTTAAATGTACATTTCTCCTATGATTACTGATGTTGAACATTTTGCCATATGTTTTTGGGCTTCTTGTATGTCTTATTTTGAGAAGTGTTTGTTCATGTTATTTGCCCACTTTTTAATGGGGTTATTTGCAGTTGTTTTTGTTGCTGTTGTTTGAGTTCCCTACAGATTCTGCATATTAGTCCTTTGTCAGATAACATACTTTGCAAATATCTTCTTCCATTCTGTAGATTGTCTGTTTACTGTGTTGATAAGTTTCTTTTGTTGTGCAAAAGGTTTTTAGCTTAATTAAGTGCCATTTGTCTATTTTTGTTTTTGTTGCATTTGCTTTTGAGGTCTTAGTCATAAATTCTTTGCATAGGTCAATGTTCAGAAGAGGTTTTTCTAGAATTTCTTCCAGAATTTGTATAGTTTCAGGTCTTACATTTAAACCTTTAATTCATCTTAGTTAATTCTGTATATGGTGAGAGATAGAGGTCCAGTTTCATTCTTCTGCATATGGCTATCCAATTTTTCCAGCACCATTTATTGAATAGGTTGTCCTTTCTCCAGAATATATTTTTGCCAACTTTGTTAAATATCACTTGGTTGTAGGTATGTGGATTTATTTCTAGGGTATATATTTTATTCCATTGACCTATGTGTCTACTTTTGTACCAGTACCATGCTATTTTGGTGATTATAGCCTTGTAGTATAATTTGAAGTCAGGAAATGTGACACCTGCAGCTTTGTTATTTTTGCTTAAGGTTTCCTTGGCTATTCAGGCTCTGTTTTGATTTCATATGAATTTCGGGATTGCTTTTGTCTAACTCTGTGAAAAATTATTAGTAATTTAGTAGGAATTGCATTGAATCTGTATATTACTATGGGCAGTATTGTCATTTTAACAATATTGATTCTTCCAATTCATGAGCATGAGATTTTTTTTCATTTACGTCCTCTATGACTTCTTTATTATTGTTTTGTAGTTCTACTCATAGAGATCTTTCACCTCCTTGGTTAAATGTATTCCTAGGTATTTTATTATTTTGTGTAGCTATTGTAAATGGTACTGAGTTCTTGGTTTAGTTCACAGCTTTCACCTTATTGGTGTACAGAAATGCTACTGATTTTTGTACCTTGACTTTGTATCCTAAAACTTTACTAAAGTCATTTCTCAAATCTGGGTGTCCTCTGACAGAGTCTTTAAAATTTTCTAGGTATAAGATTATCTTATTAGTGAACAGAAATAATTTTACTTCCTCTTTCTTAGTGTGGATGCCTTTTTTTTTTCCATTGCTCTGGCTAGGACTTCTAGTACTATATTGAATAGAAATGGTGAAAGTGTCATCCTTGTCTTATTCTGGTTAGGAGAAAAATTTTCTGCTTTTCCCCATTTAATATGATTCTGGCTGTGGGTTTGTCATATATTCCTTTTATTATTTTCAGATATATTCCTTTGATGCTTACTTTGTTGAAGGTTTTTATCATGAAAGGATGTTGAATTTTCTCAAATGTTTTTCTTGCATCTCTTGAGATGATCACATGGTTTTTGTTTTAATTCTATTTATGTAGTGAATCACATTTATTGATTTGTGTATGCTGAACTATCATTGCATCACTAGTATAAGACCCACCTGATCATGGTGAATTAGCTATTTCACATGCTGTTGGATTTGGTTTGCTAATATTTGGTTGAGGATTTTTGTGTCTATGTTTATCAGATATGTTGGCCTGTAATTTTCTTTTTTGTTGTCTCCTTGATTGATTTTAATATCAGGGTAATACTGGTTTCATAGAATAAGGAAGGAATCCCTCTTCCTCAATTTTCTGGAACAACTCCAGCAAAATTGGCACCAGTCCTTGTACCTCTGGTAAAATGTGGCTGTGAATCCATTTAGCCCTGGGCTTTTTTTAATTGAGAGATTATTATTACTGATTCAATGTCATTACTCATTATTGGTCTGTTAAGAATTTCCTCATGGCTTAATCTTTGGAGGTAGAATGTTTCCAGGAATTCATCCTTTTTTTCTAGCTTTTCTAGTTTCTGCACATAGAGATGCTCATAGTAGTCTGTGATAATCTTTTGTATTTCTGTGGTATCAGTGGTTATCTCACCTTTATTATTTCTTACTGTGCTTATTTAAATCTTCCTTTTTTTTCTTGGTAATCTAACTAGAGGTCTACAAATTTTACTTATCTTTTGAAAGAACAAACTTTTGTGTCATTGATCCTTTGTATCATTTTTTATTCTCAATATAATTTTGCTCTGTCCTAACCTTTGTTATTTTTTTTCTTGTGCTAGCTTTCTGTTTGGTGTATTCTTGTTTTTCTTGTTCATTGAGGTGTAGCATTAGGTTGTTAATTTGAGATCTTTCTCATGTAGGCATTTAATGCTATAAACTTTTCTCTTAGCACTGCTTTTGCTGTATCCCAGAAGTTTTGGTATGTTGTCTCCCTATATTCATTTGTTTCATTTTGTTTTAATCTCTGCCTTAATTTCATCATTTACCTAAAGATCATTCAAGAGCAGGTTGTTTAGTTTCTATGTATTTGTATAGTTTTGAGAGTTCCTCTTAGTATTAATTTTTAATTTTATTCTATTGTAGTCTAAGAAGATATGCAATATGACTTTGATTTTTTTAATGTATTAAGATGCTTTATGGTCAAGTGTATGGTCTATTTTGGAGAATGTTTCATGAGTAGATTAGAAAATGTATATTCTGCAATTGTTGGGTAAAATGATCTGTAATAGTCTGTTAGGTTTATTTCGTCTAGAGTGCAATTTCAGTCAGAGTTTCTTTGTCAATTTTCTCTCTCGGTGATTTATCTAATGCTGCCAGTGGAGTGTTGAAGTCCACCACTATTATTGTATTGCTTTCTATCTCTTTCTGTGATATTGTAGTATTTGTTTTATGAGTCTTGGTATTCTGGTGTTGGGTGTGTATATATTCAGGATTGTTATATATGATCTTGTTGACTAGAATTCTTTATCATATAATGACCTTGTCTTTTTTTCATTGTTTTTTATTTAAAATCTGTTTTTATCTGATATTAGGATAGCTATTCCTGCTCATTTTTCATTTCCATTTCTATGGTATACCTTTTTTCATACCTATATTCTGAGTCTGTGGATGTCTTTACCTGTTAGATGGATTTACTGTAGGCAGTGTGGGGTTGGAAATTGTTTTTTTTTTTTAATCCGATTTGCAATTCTTTGTCTTTTAAGTGGAGTGTTTAGACCATTTACATTGAAGGTTAATATTGATATATGAGGTTTTGTTCCTGTCATAATATGAATTGTTACCTACTTGTTTTGTACTCTTAATTTTGTAATTGCTTTATGGCATCTGTGAACCTTGGTCTTTCATGTACTTTTATGATTGCTAGTATCATTTTTTCATTTTCATGTTAAAACTCCTTTGAGCATTTCTTGTAGGATCAGTCTAGTGGTGATGAATTTCCTCAGTGTTTGCTTGCAGGGAAAGAGTTCATTTCTCCATCATTTATAAAGCTTGTTTAGCAGAATATAAAATTCATGGCTGACATATTTTTTCTTTAAGAAAGATGAAAATGGACCCCCACTATCTTTCAGTTTATAAGGTTTCTGCTGAGATGTCTACTGTTAATCTGATAGGATTTCCTTTATAAGTAATTAAATGTGTCTCTCTTGCTGCTTTTATGATTTTTATTTTCACATTGACTTTGGATAGTCTCATGACTATATGCTTTGATAAGGTTCATCTCTCAGAGTACCTCCCAGGCATTTTCTGAGCTTCATGTATCTGAATGTCCAATTCTTTAGCTAGACCAGGGAAGCTTTCCTGAATTATTCTGTCAAATATGTTTTCCAAGCTTTTTACTTTTTCTTCTTCTCCCTCAGAATATCTATAATTCATAGGTTTGTTTGCTTTACATATGCCCTATTTCCTGGATCCTTTGTTTAGTTTTAAATTATTTTTTCTTTATTGTCATCTGACTGAGTTAATTAAAAGTACCAGTCTTCAAGCTCTGAAATTTTTTTCTGCTCAGTCTAGCATCTGTCAACTATATTTTGCAATTCCTTCAATAGTTTATTTCCAGAAGATTTAAGTGTATCCCTTTAGTAAATGTTTCATTTATATTCTGAATTATTTTTCTTATTTGTGTTAGTTTTCAACTTTCTCTTGGATCTCATTGAGATTCATTACAATTCATATTTTGAATTATCTGTCATTTCAAAATTTTCATTTTGGTTAGTATCAATTGCTAGTGAGCAAATGCGATCCTTTGGGGGTATCAAAACACTCTATTTTTTTCTAATGCTGGAATTCTTGCACTGATTCCTACTCATCTGAATAAGCTGTTACTTCTTATTTTTTATTTTACTTTCATTTCGATGGGGTTCTCTTCTCCCTCTTGAGGTTGTGACTATAATGTATGTTGTGTATGATTGTTTTGCTTTGATTACAGATTCTTTCAGGGGGCCAAGGCTCTGTATAAGTTCTTTGGTTACAGATAGCTTTTGTGTAGTGGCTTTCTCAAATGTTAATTGTAGTAGCAGTGTATTTGGAATATGAGCAGATTCATTCTCTTCTTCAGGTCTGGGAGTATGGAGGTGTCAGGAAGCTTATCTTCCTCCTTAGTCCTATGCCCTCTGTCAGCAGGTTTTTTATTTGGTGGTGTGGTTTGATCTCCAATCTAGTAGGTGATGTTTATAAGTAAAAGCCACCTTGTCCTCAGCTACCCCAAAGAGGAGCAGAAGCACCTGTCTTGATGGGCATTACAAGGGGGAACTCATAGTTAGATGAGTGGAGGTCTCCACAGAGAGTGGGAAGGCGGCTGCAGCAGCCCCATATCCTTGGCAGGTAAGAAAGTGATCTGTTTCTCATCATATCCCTCTTTCAGGGTTCATGACTTTCAGTTCAGATAGACATTGTCCTTTATCTCCAGACCACAATGCAACTGAAGTCCCTGGAAAATGCCTGTCCTACAGCTACAGCTGAAATGGCTTCAGGGCAGAATCCCTTCTCTCTCACCCAAAACAGACAGCTCTGTGGCTGGCCCACACTCCACTACAGGAACACTGCTGCCCCATGTAGGGAGGGAGAGATGGGCCCCAAGCTTCATGGAAGCTCAGGCTGGTTCTACATTTACAGAGCAAGAGAATCTCCAAACCTGAGATGTGTGTATTATATTCTGTTAATTTACCTTCAAAAGTCATCAAAGGGAAGGATTTCTTTTAGAAAACCAGCCAGATCAGAGATAGTAGGAGATTTCTAGGTTGATTCTAAAACTACCATCAAGTTTGGGGCACCATTCATAAATATTAAGACATAGATAACTCAAGCAAAAGCATGAAAACTTCAAATAAAATCAAAGGCCCTGCTAGAATGTAGTTTTACCACAGAACTACTGAACAGCCTGGAGTCATAAAGAGAAGCACCAGGGAACTGATTAACTAGGACTGTAGTGACAGTAGGCTACAATATACGTTTGTCTTCAAAGGCAAAGCATTTGATGGCCCTGTATGATATACTGCAATGTCTTACACCTCATGGACACCAATTTAAATCCAAGCAGGGTCAGCTGTCAGAGCAGAAGTCATTTGTGCCCAATAGTGTTTTATTAGCCAATGTGAAATGTTTCAAAATTCTGAACCTAGTTCTTAAGGGATGTGACTACATCATGAAGAATACTACCCCACTTGCTCTCAATTTGCACAACCAATGATGAACCATGTCCATGTAACACAAGAGAACACATTAACAAATAATGAGTAGCACAGTAGTTCAATTTTATAATAGCAGCAACAAGACACCTTGTATTTATGTAGCACTTTACATTTTATGATGCATTTTCATGGTAATTTTTTGTTTCTTATAACAACTATGAAATTAACTGGTTTATAAGGTATTATTGCTTTTATTTTTTACAGAGGTGGAAAATTGAAGTTCAGTTTTGCTAAGTAACTTATACCTTGTACTTTTCACCTAAAATAAAAAACTAATCATGATCAGAATAGAAGTAGGGCTCCAACTCAGTCCTTGTGATTCCAAGATTACTGTTCTTCCTCTAGTAGCATACTGTCTCTTTATAAGGGTATTTGTAACAACTCAGTTTTTTTTAGAAAGAAGTAATTTTCTCAATTGAACAATTTAGAAAATAAACAGCTGTCCAGATATATTTTTCCTAGTATAGAAACATTATGTTCTTTCACAGTATAGAAATTACGTGCTACTTTTAGAATAACTAGTTGAGCTCATTATGATTATTCGCAGTAATAAATTTCCATGTGTTCTTTCTTAAAGAACTAATTAAAGAATTAAAGTTAATAATAATAAAACTAATACACAACAGCAAACATTTACTAATTGACATGTTTTCAATTGTGTATTTTTAAGTTTATTTTTGAAATTCATAGCAACTTAACAAAGTAGACATTACAACTTATTTTTCAGACAGAAACTCAGGCATAAAAAGGTTAAGTAACTTGAACAAGCCCAGAGAAAAAGTGACAGAGGCTGGGATACAATTCCTATTAGTCTGGTTTCAGAGTTTGTATTCTTAATCATTACAGTTTCACCAAGATAAGCAGTACATGGCAGAATCATAGAGAAACCTTCTCTGGATTGTACAAGGAAAACCATACTGTAAAAACTTGCATTACTTTTTGAGGATTCATATGTTCAAGAGAAAATATAGAACATTATTTTCTCAAATACTAGGAAAATTATCAAATGGTATATATTTCACAAATACAATTAATATTATATACTAACACAAGTGTGATATCAGTTTAACAGCATTCACTGAGTTACTACTGAGTGCAAAATACTATGAACTCCATGGTCTTAGCACTATGAGGAACACAGGATTCTAAAAATTGAATCATTCCATTTTTAGAATGTCTTATTCATTCTAAAAAATGAATAAGACACACTTTCAGTCTTGGAGAGCCCTCGGAGGAATCACTGTAAAATGCAAACCCTAACAAAATACAAGATGAAATACAAGTTGTGGTAGCCATGGTTCTTAAACTTTAGTGGGCATTAGAATCACTTGAAGGACTTGCTAACAGATTAGTGGACTCCGTCCCCTGAGTTTCTGACTTAGGGGACTGTGGGGTGGGCAAGCGGTTGTTTGAAAATTTGCATTTCTAGCAAGTTTTCAAGTGATGCTGATGCTGCTGATCCAGGAACCAGACTTTGTGAACCACTGAGATAGACGTTCAACAGAATTTTAAGGGAACATAGAGGAAGGTATAATAAGCCTTCTAAAGCAGAACACTTTATGCTGGACTCAGCCTCTGAACTGTGCTTTGACAAAGGAGCAGCATTTCAGAAACTGAAAGATAATGTGCTTCAGGCTCAAGAAGAAACATAATCCTCCAGACTCTTCCTTCTGTCATCCTAGTGATTTGGTGGCCTTGCTCTACTCTTACAGAATGAAATAAAAATTATGAAACTCTTTCTCCTTGCCTCACAACCCGGTATACATAGATGTTTTCTTTGGTTCAACCAGGGTCCTGACATTTCAGTAAGAAATGAAAGAGAAGTTTTACCACATTTCAAGCTTTATTAAAATCTTTCTTTATTCTGTTTCAAGTCATTTCAATTTCCCCAAAAACTACATTTTAAAAAAAAATTGGTCCTAACTAGACTCACACATTTTAGGGAAGATTAAGAATGAATGAATTGTCAGTCAAGTTTCTTTCATAGATTAGTTTTATTGATTGTAATGGGTGAAATAGTCACAACTTTCCCAGTAAATATTCTTTCCACCCTTATCATGGGAGAAGGAAAAATAAATGGAAACAATTCTAAAAGTATTTTATCTGTGTGCTAGAGCTGGAGAATAATCAAAGAAGTAATGCACTGACTCATGAGGATAATTTTATTCCCAGTTCCTCTATCATTTTACTACATCTTCCTAAATAACTAATTTAAATTCTCACTGCTATAATTTTTGTATTTGTAAAAGGGGGATGATATTCGCCATGAGGCTTAGTTAATACTTGGAAATTCTCCTGAAATCACCGAGAAAGGAGAGGAATAAAATACTAATACTCTACATTGAACTTTGGAACTTACACTATAAAACAAGAAGTATCTACATTCCTTCAGCAACAAACCAATTGAAAAGACATTTTTCTACTACTAAGCTGCTCATTGTCATGACAAATGTGTATTAGACGCCAATATTGTCAAGTACTTTACAGTAATTTCTTCTAATGGATTTTATTCCATTTCTCACATGGATGAAATAACTAAAGGGCAGATAATTCAAATGCTAACTGACAGTCTAAACTTTTTCTATAAAGGGCCAGATAGTAAATATTTTAGACTTTGGAGGCCATATGTGATCATATGACACATGATCATGAGTATAAGACATGTTTAAAACTGGAATAAATAATTGCCACCAGTCATTATCATTTTTAATTTAATTTTCTCTTTATTAGCAGCAGTACACATTTCTTCTGTCATTTCATTTTATTACTTATTCAAAATTGGTTAGTAATAAATATTTAGGTAGAATTCACAGTTCTTCCTTGCTTTCTTTTAAAAAGTGGGCAAATTTTTGAAATAGTACTGCTGTTTTTCAATTCCATTTGGCTTCCCCCAAATAGGTTATATCAGCCTAGTTGATTTCAGTACCCAAAACACAAGCCATTTTGTTTCATTCACATTTTCTATTTTATTTTGCCTAATGCTTCATTACTTGTATTTCCTTATGTGCCTTTAGAGAAAATGTTATTTCTTTAGTTGCGCGATTGGAAACCTATTTTTAAAGAGCTGTGTGTCAGCCATTTTGATTGTTCTGCATTTTATTCCCCTTCTCATTTGTTTAAAAAAGGAGACAATACATAAGCCACCATCTCCCTCCTGAGTGTAATTGTAGAAGCCTGTTGTGGTCTCACTAACACTTTTCATTTTGTTTCCTTATTACAATGAGAGTTTACCTTCCTGCTTACTTTTCTGTTTGCATCTCATTTGGGAATTCTTGTCTGAGGTGCTTTAGATAAAAATCTCTAATTAGACTTCTTTTTAAAATGATATAAAGTAGAAATAGAGAATTTGACAAATTAAGTTACAAGAGTTTACAAAATGGTAAGTAGCTTAAAGATTTTTGCTTCCTTCTGATTATAATAAAGATTTTGAAGATTAAGAACTCCTTCCCATTTAACTGAGACAGCTTCTCCCTAAACATCCTCATAAATCTATATGTATCAATAAAATATTTGTAGTTACTTTAAAGTAATACAGAAGTAATTATATTTACTATTATGTTATGGAAAACGGGAAAAGGCACCTTATTTTAATATTTGACTAAAATTTCACAATGTAATGTATTTAAAAGCTTTTCCCCCCCCCCCCCCCCAGGTTTTTCTCTCCCTGCAGTGTGCACTTCAGAGATAAACCTGTCAGTTCTGACAAATGGAAGTCTCTCATGTTTTCCTCAGGTTTATGCCGTAATTGGAAATCAATCAATTGTAGAAATGTCTTCACAGCACTTGATTTAGCCTTATGTCCTATGATTTAAAGAGTTATGAAACTTTGGCTTTTTTATGTTAGTGGTCAGAAAATTCAAAGCTAAGTTTTTTTATGTTTTGTCATTTTGCCTAATTTGTTCCACTCTAGGTTTTCTGAGATTAAGAAGTATGTCATTACTGCCTCCTCTAATTTCTGGCCTTATATCCTTGTAAGTCAGTTATAATTGTTTGTTCCAATTTTGTGCAAACAATTGTTTGCACAATTTTTGCACAATTGCTTGCACAACTGCATAATTGTTCGCACAACTGTTCCAATTTTGTGCAAATTGGCTAATTTGTACAAAAAGTAAAATCATCCGAAATATCGAGGGTTCAGAGAATAAAGCTTGGTGGGAGGCAGGAACCAAGGCAACTCTACAGCCTTGAAAATAGGAATCACAACAATAATCTAGGAACAAGGACAGTTTGGTCGGAGGGGAATGAAATTACAAAAACTTGGGTCACATGACTGACTTGTGGTTACAGGAACCTGATTTAATTTCTCTAGTGTGGATATAATGGGGAATAGATAATTCCAGGAACTGAAACAGGGATGCCATTAGAAAGTTAAGATGAGAAAATAAAGTCTAGGCAAACTCAATAGTATTTATGACATATTGTTTTATAGTTTTGTTGGGGAAAGCAGTTGTATATATGGATGTTATTATAAGTAATTCTACATTGCTTTTATAAGTGGATACAAAGTTATTAATAAATGATTAGAGGAAGAATTATTAATGAATAAAAAGTTTTTAAACTGAATATCTCTGTGTTCAATTAATTATGCTACAATCCAGAATGGATTAGAAGGGATCTAAAAGTATACAATGTAGTTCTGTCCACAAACAGCTTAATAATTATATGTAAAAAAGATAAGCATACATAAAATAACTAGTGATTAATATCATAGGAAATTAAGTATTAATTTTTTATCTAAGAAGTACTTAGTACAGAGACTAACAGAATAGCCTCTAGAATTAGACTGCCTTGGTTCCAATCCCAGCAACACTACTTAAAGTAACTTGGTGAAGTTACTTAACATTTGCCATTTACAAAATCAAAATATTAATTTCTACATCACAAGGTTATTTTGATAAGTAAATACAGATAAAGCATTTATGATTCTATTTGACATGCAATGAGTGCTATATAAGTATTAGCTAATATTATGTATAGAAAAAGAAAAAGACATTATAAAACCACTTTATACATTAAAGTGTATTTATTCATTCAAATATATTTGGTATTAACTACCTACATGACAAATATTACAGATATCAGACACAAAGAGTGATGATTCACAATTGCACTCAGATGCCATGTAAAATACAAAGTAGGATAAGAAAACATAGACTGATACTATGAAATTCCAACAGTAGAAATTATTTATAACAAGCATTTTTATGAAAGATTTGGTTAGGAAGCGCTCTTTGAGCTTGGTGTTGCAATATATTGCCATGTGGAAATGGTAGAAAATATTTCAAGTGTAGGGAACAATATAAAAGCATACAGACACACAAAAGGGTAGAACTTAATAATACAATGAACATAATGTAGTTTTATTGGCAGAAATATAAGGCTTAGAAAGGGAAATAATGAAAAAGAAGTTTGGAAAAACATGCCAGAGCTACAATATGGAGAATTCTGCTTTATCACATCAGATTATTGAATCAGACCTAACTATAAGCTTAAAAATCACACAAAGAAGTCTCAAGGCTTATAAAAATGAGAAGAGTATGTGTCAAGGGAGAGAGTGCATAGAGCCCAACTTCCACCTCAGTTAAAGTAGTTGTTCTTATGTCCACACTTTTGTATGGAAGTTCACTTACAAAATGCATATAAGTAGTTACAGAAAAAATATATTATTAGAAGTTCTTGTGCTGATTTTTGCTTCTGGAAAAGATGGAGTAACAGAGCCTAGATATAACCTCTTGCCTGAAACAAAGAATTGGACAAAATACAGGGAACAATAGTTGTAAATATTTGGGACATCAGGCAACATAGAACAGTAGCCACAAAGAGATAGAAAATAAACAAGATGACCCCAAGGATGGTAACTTTACTGTTTGGAGAGAGATTTCCAGCCATAGTGCAAGGGAGGGGAACCCAGGTACCAGCAATGTCTCTGAGTTGAAGAGATAGAGTTAGGAGTCCAGGAAGGTCAAGGTGGCTAGAGTTCCCAGGGCTGAGCACTGGAGAAAAAAGAGATTCATTGAAAGAGGGAGAGAGAATATACGCATGCTTCAGAGATCTGCAGGAGTTGCTATTGCATTGTAAGCTAAGTAGTAATGAGCACAATTGTGTAAAAAAATTATTTAGGCCTGGAAAAAGAGCCATTTGAAAGGAATAAATGGAAAAATAACCACAACTCAAACAAGGTCAAGAAGAGTTTCTGCTTATAGCAATCATACTAGAAATCTCAATAATTCATAGAACATCAGAGAGAATTGTAGAAGAGACTTGTATCACAGATTGAGCAAGATTAGTGCTAAACAATGCTATAGCCCCAAAAAGAAGCATAAAGCCCAAATTCAAAAGGATCAAACTTCAAGTAACGTAACTGAATTCTAGAACAGAGCTCAAGAATATCTATGGGAACACAAAATATCCATCACTGTAAAAGGTAAAATATCCAATGTCTGAGATCCAACAAAAAAAAATATAAGGCATGCAAAGAAGGAGGAAAATATGACGTTTATATATGTAGCCAAAAATTCTACAGATGATAGAATTAGTAGAAATAGGTAAGTAAACATTCTATATATTCACAAAGGTTAAACAAATATTGAGCAAGTTAAGTAAAGACTTAACATTTTTCTTAAATTTAACCTGTATTTTAAGTTCAGGGATACATGTGCAGGTTTGTCATATAGGTAAACTTATGTCATTGGGGTTTGTTGTACGGATTATTTTATCACCCAGGTATTAAGCCTAGTACTTATTAGTTATTTTTCCTGATGCTCCCTCTCCTTCTACCTTCTACCCTCCAACAAGCCCCGTGTGTGTTGTTCCCTTTATGCTTCCATATGTTCTCATCACTTAGCCTCCACTTATAAGTGAGAATATGTAGTATTTGGTTTTCTGTTCCTGCGTTAATTTGCTAAGGATAATGGCCTCCAGCTCCATCCATGTTCCTGAAAGGACATGATCTTGTTCTTTTTTATGGCTGCATAGTATTCCATGGTGTATAGGTACCATGTTTTCTTTATCCAGTCTATCATTGTTGGGCATCGACATTGATTCCATGTCTTTGCTATTGTGAATAGTGCTTCAATGAAGATATGTGTGCATGTGCCTTTACACAGAATAATTTATATTCCTTTGGGTATATACCCAGTAATGGGATTGCTGGGTCAGATGGTATTTCTGTTTTTAGGTCTTTGAGGAATTGCCACACTTTCTTCCACAATGGTTGAAGTAATTTACACTCGTATCAACAGTTTATGTGTTCCTTTTTCTTCACAACCTCTCCAGCATCTGTTACTTTTTGACTTTTTGATAATAGCCATTGTGACTGGTGTGAGATGGTATCTCACTGTGGTTTTGATATACGTTTCTCTAATGATCAGTGATGTTGAGCTTTTATATATATATATATGTCCACATGTGTGTCTTCATTTGAAAAGTGTCTGTTCATGTTGTTTGCCCACTTTTTAATGGAGTTGGTTTTTGTCTTGTAAATTTAAGTTCCTTATAGATGTTGGATATTAGATCTTTGTCAGAAGTATAGTTTGCGAAAATATTCTCCCATTTTGTAGGTTGTCTGTACACTCTGTTGATAGTTTCCTTTGCTGTGCAGAAGCTCTTTAGTTTAATTAGATCCCATTTGTTAATTTTTGCTTTGGTTGCAATTGTTTTAGGCATCTTTGTCATGAAATCTTTGCCTATGCCTATATCCAGAATGGTATTGTCTAGGTTGTCTTCTAGAGTTTTTATAGTTTTGGGTTTTACATTTAGAGATGTAACAGTTTTTCAAAATGACATTTAATCATTTTCTTTAAATAACCAAAATCAAATGTCTAGAGATAAAAAACTAAAATGTCTGTTATGAAATACATAATGGATGAGATTAAAAGAAGATAAACATTGAAGAAGAAAATATTAATGAACATAAAAAGATAACATTAAAAATAATCCACAATGAAACAGAAGGAAAAGACTAAAAATATAACAACAGAGTATGAATGAGTTTTCAGACAACTTCAGAATTCTAATGTCCACATGTCTGAATGAAATATATGAAGGAGGATAAAGCAGGGAAAATTATTCAAGTTTTTAAAATAAATCATGTCTGATAATTTTCCAAATGCGGTAAAAAATATAAACTCACAGTTTCAAGAAGCTCAATGAGTACAAAAGACAAATAAATAAATACATAAATAAATAAAATTGTGTAAAGTCATAGAAAATTAAATTGCTGAAGGCTAGTGATAAAGAAAAATTCTAAAAGAAGCTGGTGGTGTGTTGGGAAAGGGAAGTAGTGGGGGCAGGGGTGAGACACATTATCTAACAGAAATAAAGATAAAAATAAAAATAGATTTTCTGTTGGAAATAAGACTAGCAAAAGGACAATGAAATAATACCTTTACTTTACTAAATGTAATTTTTTTAACAAAATACAAAAACTTTAAAAACTTATTATAGAAGACCAACAATACAAGAAATCTAAAGGGAACATTTTAGGTGGAACTAAAATGATACCAGATAGAAATCTGGATTTACACAAAATGATGAACAACATCAGAAAAGGTTAACTTCAGGGTAAATATAAAATATATCATTTCTTATTATTTAAGTATATAAAAGATTGACTATTCAAAGCAAAACACCAAATATTAAGACTAGATAGTAGAAATCTAAACAATTAATGGGTCAAAATAAATAGAAGTGAAATTTGAAAAAGTAGCTAAATAAAAATCAAAACACAAATACCGTGATTGTGGGATGCAATAAATTTTAAATCTATAGATATAGATAAATACATTTATAGCACTAAGTTTTTATTTTGGAAAACAAAATTAGTAAAAAAAGAAAAAAATGAAACCTAAAATGATTAGAAAAACATAGACATGACACAAATTACAAATATCTGGAATGAGAGACATGACATAACTGTCTCAATATGCAATTTCACATATATTAAAAGGTCAATAAGGGAATAATTGTGAATAACTTTATGTCAATTTAGACAAGTTAGATGAAATAGAAAAACTCATTTAAGGACACAAACTATAAAAGATCACAAAAGACGAAATAGATAACATGAGTACTTAATACCTATTATTGAATTTGTAGTGTAAAACTTTCCTACACAGAAGACTCCAGATCTATTTAGCTTTATGGAGAATTCTAATTTGTGAATGGAATAATATCTATTGTACAAAAACTCTTCCATAAATTTGAAGAGAAAAGAATATTTCCAAACTTTCTATAAGGACAGTATTCCTCTGATACCAAAACCAAACACATTATTTTAAAAACTGTGTAAAAAATTATATTGAATCTACAAAAATTAAGCTCCTAGAACTAATAAGTCAGCTGAAAAAATTGTAAGATATAAGATCATAAACACAAATCAATTGTATTTCTATACATTATCAAGGAACAGTAAGCAATTATTTTTAAAATTTACAATAATATAATAAATATGAAATACTTAGGAATAAATCTGACAACATATGTGCCGAAAATGTGTACTGAATTCTTGAGAGAAATCAAAGATGATGTGAATAAGTGGAGAGCTACACTGTGTTAATGGTACAAAGGCACAATAGTAATGAGATGTCAACTCATCAAAATGGATCTACAGAGTCATCATAATCTCAATCAAAGTAGAAACTGACATACCGGCATTAAAATTCACATGTAAATACAAAAGGTCTAGGAAAGCCAATACTCCTTTGACAGAAAAGTAACAAATCTATAGAATTTATATTCCTTGACTTCAATAAATATCATAAAACTATAGTAATCAAGAGAGTGTCATATTGTAGTAAGACATACTAATAGATCAGTGGAACAAAGAGTTCAGAAATAGACCCATACTTAAGTTTAGGAAAAAAATACAACAGCAATTCAGTAGAGAAAGGACAATCTCTTACACAAATACTGATTTTTTCAATGCTGTTTTCAGTGGACAATTGATAATCTCTTAAACAACTGACTATCCATATAAATAAGAAGAATAACAACTTCCCTGTTTATCTAATTGCATTTTTTAAAAACTAACTCATGGGTTGTAAGAATAAATGCAAAACTTAAAACAATAATATCAGCAAGATAATGGAATAGGAAGCCCCTGACTGTCTGTCTCTCCCCACAGAGACACTGATTCAACAGCACATGGACCAATTCCTTTTATGGTAAATCCAGAAATCAGGTAAGAGACTTTTGCAACCCAGATGATGGGAAAATAGCTGCATTCATGTCAACAGAAAATGTTTGTACTCACTTACCGTAGCCCCTCCTGCAAGTCAGCTCAGCACAATTAGGAAAAAAACTCCCAGGTCCAATCTTCTCCCTGGGGGAACAGAATGGGAGAGAAGACTGAAATATATGTGCAATGACCAGACCTTCCAGGGGGCTGCTAAGGGACTGGTTTCTGTCTTGCCTGAATCTGAGCACTAAGAAAGGTGCAGGTAGGAAGCTGCTGAGACAAAAGGAAATGGTTTGGATAGGCAGGCACTCACTTGTAGCCGTCACTCCTGACAATTCAGCATGAAACAAGTGGGAGAAACCCCCAAATTCTGACTTCTCCCTGAGGAGGGAAATAGTTGGAACATGCATCCAATGTTCTGGCTTTTTGGGGGAGCTGCTGTTCAAGGGCCTAGTTTTGTCTCACCTATCTTAAAGCACTGATAGGACCTGACATACTCTAGAAGGACAGGGGTCTGAGAATAGAAGAGATTTGAGTGGCTTCTGGTAGTCCAAGAAAACCTGTAGTAAAGTACTAGAGATAAACACCAGAGAAAGGAAGAAATTACATGCTTTATTAAAAACAAAACAAATCAAAACAAAGGAAATAGTAGATCCCTCTAATTGGGAATTACATGTCCAAGTCCAGAGAGTTGCATCCACAGAAAAGCGCAGAGCAGCTCCAGAATCTGAAGCTAGGCAAATTAGTGAAAGTATTTTTCTGTATGAAGTCAGTCCATAGAGAATGGAAATGGTGTTTTTTTTTTTTAAATGGGTGGATCCAACACAAAATTATGAGGCACATGTAGAAAGAGATGGTAGAATTGAAGAAACAAATTTCCAGAAAATGGCTTTATAGAAACAGAGGTCTATTAACTACCTGACAAAAAATTCAAACTAATCATTATAAACCATAAATGACCCAAAGAAAATTATGTGTAAACAAAATGAGAATATCAACAAAGAGATTTTAAAAATTTAAAAGAGCCAAATGAAATTTTTTTTAAGCTGAAGAATACAATAACTAAATTGTTCAATTCACTGGAAAGGTTTCAACAGCTGACTTGATCAAGTAGAAGAATCAGAGAACTTTAAGAAGTTTAAGAAATTGATAATTTCTTCTGAAATTATTCATTCAGAGGGGCAAAATAAAAGAGTGAAGAAAGCCTCAAGAACTTAAGAGACACAATCAAATAAACCAGCATACATTTGGAGTATATTAGAATTCCAGAAGGAGAAGAATAAGAAAGAGAAAAAGTTCAGAAAGCTTATTTGTAGAAATAATGACTGAAAATGTCTCAATTCTGGGTAAGAAAATTAACCCAGATTCAAGAAGTCCAACAAATTCCAACTATGATAAATAGAAGTCATCACTGAGAAACAATAAAATTGTCAGATGTCAAAAACAAAAAGAGTTTTGAATACAACAAGAGCAAAGTGATTCATCCATATCATGGATCCCCCATAACACTATCAGTGGATTTCTCAGCAGAAATCTTACAGAACAGAAGAGAGATGATGTAGTCAAAATTCTGGAAGAAAAAAGTTCAGCCATGAATACTATATCTACCAAAACTGTCCTTCAAAAATGAAAGAGAGATAAAAAGACTTTTCAGACAAACAAAAGCTAAGAGAGTTTATTACTACTAGACCTGCGTTATGAGAAATGCTAAAGGGAGTCCTTCAAGTTGAAATGAAAGTATGCTAGACAGAAACACAAAGGCATACGAAAATATAAAGTTCACTTATAAAGTTGTGTGTATAATATATATGCACACACATGTACACACATATAGAAACACATACAAATATAAACAAATGCAAAATACTGTAATACTATCTATACTAGTGGTTCATAAATCACTTTTAATTATGATATAAAAGTTAAAAGACAAGAGTATAAAAAACTATAACTATAAATATATATTAATGGACACATGTTACAGGAAGTCAGGGACCCTGAACAGAGGGACTAGCTGGAGCCGAGGCAGAAGAACATAAAGTGTGAAGATTTCATGGACATTTATCAGTTCCCCAATCAATACTCTTATAATTTCTTATGCCTGTCTTTACTTTAATCTCTTAATCACGTTATCTTTGTAAGCTGAAAATGTACATCACCTTAGGACCACTATTGTATAAATGGATTGTAAGACATGTGTGTTTGAATAATATGAAATCAGTGCACCCTGAAAAAGAACAGAATAATAGCGATTTTCAGGGAACAAGGGAAGATAACCATAAGGTCTGACTGCCAGCAGGGTCGGGCAGAATAGAGCCATATTTTTCTTCTAGCAGAAAGCCTATAGACAGATATGTGAGTAGGAGAAATATCGCTCAATTCTTTTCCAAGCAAGGAACAACCCTGGAGAAGGAATGCATTCCTGGGGATAGGTCTATAGACGGCCACTCTGAGAGTGTCTGTCTTATGCGGTTGAGATAAGGACTGAAATATGCCCTGGTCTCCTGCAGTTCCCTCAGGCTTACTAGAATTGTGAAATTCCAGCCTGGTAAATTCTAGTCAGACCGGTTGTCTGCTCTTGAACCTGGTTTCCTGCTAAGATGTTTATCAAGACAATGCGTGCACAGCTGGACATAGACCCTCATCAGTAATTCTAATTTTGCCTATGCCTTGTGATATTTATAGCCCTTTGAAGCACGTGATCCTTGTGACCTACTCCCTGTTCATACACCCCTCCCCTTTTAAAATCCCGAATAAAAACTTGCTGGTTTTGCAGCTCAGGGTCATCATGATGGTCCTATCAATACATGATGACACCCCCAGAGGCCCAGCAGTAAAATTTCTCTCTTTGTACTCTTTCTCTTTATTTCTCAGACCAGCCAACACTTAGGGAAAATAGAAAGAACCTACACTGAAATATTGGGGGCTGGCTCCCCCAATAGACACACAATGTAAATATACATAATTTGTGATACCAATATATCAGGTGTGGTGGGACGAGTAAAAGAGTTAATTTTATATACAATTAAAGTTACATTTTTATCATCTTTTAATAGATTATTATACCTTTTATATGTGTTATATAAATTCCATGGTAACCACAAATCAAATACCTATAGAAGATACAGAGAAGAAAATTCAAAAGGAATCAAAATATGTCACTATGAAAAAAATTGATGGAAAACAAAGAAAAACAGAAACAGGAAATGAAAGGCCAAAAAGTTACAAGACAATTAACAAAATGAATAAAAAGAGGAAAGAAAGAGAAAGAAAATTAAACTAAAATACTAAAGTGTGGACAGCATATAGTTAAATCGTTTTTCACTTTTGGTAGTGGTTTCATCCATTCAGCCACTTTACGTCTTTTATATGGTACTTTAATTCAGTCACATTTAAAGCTATTACTGGCCAGGTGTGGTGGCTCACACTTGTCATCCCAGCACTTTGGGAGGCCAAAGCGAGTGGATCACACAGTCAAGAGTTCAAAAAACAGCCTGGCCAACACAGTGAAACCCCATCTCTACTAAAAATACAAAAATTAGTTGGGCATGGTGGCAGGAGCCTGTAATCGCAGCTACTCAGGAGGCTGAAGCAGGAGAATCACTTGAATGCGGGAGGCAGAGGTTGCAGTGAGCCAAGATCACACCACTGCATTCCAGCCTGGGTGACAGAGTTAGACTCCGTCTCAAAAATAAAATAAAATAAAATAAAATAAAATAAAATAAAATAAAATAAAAATAAAGTAATTACTGATAGGGAAGGATTTACTATTTCCATTTTGTTAGTTGTTTCCTGTCTGTCTTATAGCTTTATTATGTCTTGTCCCTCTTTCCTTCTCTTCCTTTCTTTTTCCATGTTTCATTGCTTTTATTTTTATTTACTTATTTATTTTTGGTAGTGACATGTTTTGATTCTTTTCTCAAAATTGTCATGTCTTCCAGGTAAATTGACCCTTTTATTGATTATAAAATGTCTTTCCTTATTTCTTGTGACAATTTTTGACATATACTCTATTTTGTCTAATATAAGTATGGCCGTCTCTGCTCTCTTGGTCACTATTTGTGTGGACTATCTTTTATGTCCTTTCACATGTTCTTAAATCTAAATTAACTTTTGGTAGAGGCCACAGAAGTCCATGATGAAATGCATTATAATCAAATTGTCAAACTGAAGAGAGAAATAGATAGCAATAGAACAATGGTAAAATATTTCAAAATCCCACTTTTAATAATGGATAGAACATCCAGACAGAAGATGAATAAGTAAATAGAGGACTTGAACAACATTATAGACCAAATAGAACTAAAAGGCATATACAGAACATCCAACCAATAAAAGTAGAATATACATTTTTCTCAAGTGCACACTAAACATTCTTCAATAATAGATTACATGTTCAGCCACTAAATAAGTTTTAATAGACTTAAGAACACTGTAATATTCATATTTTTTGTGACTATAATGAAATGAAACTAGAAATCAATAGCAGTTGGAAAACTGTAAAATTCAAAAAATGTGGAAACAACATATTCTTGAACAACAAATATTCAAACAAGATATCAAAGGGGAAATGAGAAAATAATTTGAGACAAATAAAAATGAAATACAGCATTCCTAAACTTGTAAGATGCAGCAAAAGCAGCTCTAAGAAGGAAACTTATAGAAATAAGCATTCATTAAGAAAGAAGAAGAATCTCAAATACATACCTAGCTCTATACCTCAAGGAACTAGAAAAAGAAGAATAAACTAAGCCCAAAGTTAGCAGAAGCAAGGAAATAATCAATATTAGAGCAGAAATAAACTAAATAGAGAATAGAGAAAACGTCAGAAAAAAAACTAATAAAACTAAGAGCTGGGTTTTTAAAACACATCAACAATACTTACATAACCTGAGCTAGATCAACTCTAGCTAAGAAAAGACAGAAGACTCAAATTAATATAATCAGAAATGAAAGGGAAGACATTACCACTGATGCCACAAAAATGAAAAGAATTTTAAGAGACTACTTTGAACAAGTATATACAAATTGGATAACCTAGAGAAAGATAAATTCCTAGATACATTCAGTCATTCAGACTCAACCATGAAGAAATAGAAAATATGAACAAACCAATAATGAGTTAAGGAGATTGAATTAGTAAAACCTCCCAATAAAAAAAAAAAATTCAGGACTAAATAAATGGCTTAACTGGGTAATTCTACCAAACACTTAAATAAGAATTAATGCCAGTCATTCTGAATTTTTTCCAAAAAAACAAAATGTAAAGGAGACACTACTTTTAACACCATTTTATACATGGGACAAGAAAAGAAACTGCAGGCTGATATCCCTGATTAATATAGATGCAAAAATCCTCAACAAAGTATTAGCAAACCGAATTCAACAGCATATTGAAAGGATTATACACCATGACCAAGTTAGATTTATCAAAAGGATGCAAGGATAGTTCAGCATATGAAAATCGATCAAGTACTATATCACATTAACAGAATAAAGGTTAAAAAAACAAGTGCTTTTTTAGCCATGTGCATCTCAATAGATGCAGAAAAAGTATGTGACAAAATTCAACACCCTTTCATTTTAAAGCATTCAACAAACTAGGTATTGAAGAAAAATACATCAGTAGAATAAAGTCTATATATGAAAAGCTCACAGCTAACATTATACTCAATGGTGAAAAACTGAAAGCATTTCCACTAAAATGAGAACTCAGGCAAGCATGCTTACTCTCACCATTTTTATTCAACATAATGCTGGAAGTCCTAGTTGGAGGATTTAGTCAAGAGAAAGAAATAAAAGGCATCAAAATAGGAAGAAATAAGTAAAATTACCTCTGTTCATAGAGGACATGCTCTCATTTGCAGAAAATCCTGAAGACTTCACTAAAATACTAAAGTAGCAGAACACGAAATGATTTACTAAAAGTAGCAGAACACGAAATGATTTGATTTACTAAAATGATTTACTAAAGTAGCGGAACACGAAATCAACATACAGAATTCATTGTATTTCTATGCACTAAGAACAGATAATCTAAAGGGAAAGTTATAAAAACAAAGCCAATTACAATAGCATCAAAAAGAATAAAATACTTAGGAATAAACTTAACTAAGGAGATAAAAGACATACACTAAAAACTAGAAATTATTTCTGAAAGATGAAGAAGACACAAATAAATGGAAAGGTACCCAATGTTCATGAATTAGAAGACTTAATATTGTGTAACTGCCCATAATATCCAGAGTAATCTACAGTCTCAATGCAATCTCTATCAAAATCCCAATAACTTTTTCTTCAGAAACAGAAAAAACAATCTTAAAATTTAGATGTAACCACAAAGGACCTCAAGTAACCAAAACAATGCTGAGGAAAAAATACAAAGATGGAGGCATCATACTTCATGACTTCAAAACATAATGCAAACCTACTACAGTAATCAAAATAGTATAGTACTGGTATAAAACTGGACACATAGACCAATGGAACAGAATAGAGTTCAGAAATAAATTCATGCATATAGGGTCTACTATTTTTGACAAGGATGCCAAGAACATACAGTGGGGGAAGGATGATCTCTTTAACAAATTGTGGTGGACAAATGGGATATCCACATGCAAATAATTAAATTGGACCTTTATATCACACCAGGTACATAATTCAAAATAGCTAAAAGATTTAAATATAAGATGTGAAACTCTAAAATTCCTTGAAGAAATCATAGGAGGAAGCTTTATAACATTGATCTTGGCAATAATTTCCTGGCTATGACACCAAAAGCACAGGCAAAAAATACAAAAATAGCCAACTAGGACTATATAAATTTAAAAGCTTCTATATAGCAAAGGAAATAGCAGAGCAAAAAGGCAACCTACAAAACTAGAAAAAATGTTTCCAAATCATATATCTGATACGTGATTAATATGCAAAGTACACCAGCAACTCCTACAGCTCAATAGCAAAAAACTCCAAATAACCCAATTAAAAAATGAGTAAGGAACTTGAACAGACATTTCTCCAAAGAAGACACTAAAATGGCCAGTGGGTATATGAGAAGATTCTTACTTCTAATCATCAGGGAAATGTAATTCAAAACCACTATGAGATATGAAATCAAACATGTTAGGATGGCTATGATCAAAAGCAAAAGCAAAACAAGAAACAAGTGGTGTAAATGTGGAGAAATTGAAACTATTTTACACAGTTGATGGAAAAATAAAATGGTTCAGCCACTGTGGAAAACAGTATGTATGTTCCTCAAAAAAATTATATATATTATGTTATATACATATAAGTACAATGTATGTGACTTATCAATTCAACTCCTGAGTATTTCTCCAAAAGAATTTGAAACAGAATCTTGGAGAGATATTTGCACTTCCATGTTCATTGCAGCATTAGTCACAATAGCCAAGAGGTGAAAACAACCTCCATGTCCATTGAAGAATACAGAAAATGTAGTATATGCATACAATGAAATATTGCTTAGCCTTATAAAAGAAGGAAAACCTGTCAAATGGCAACAACATGGATTAAACTTGAAGATATGCTAAGTGAAACAAGCCAGTCACAGAAGGACAAATTATACTGCATAATTCTACTCATATGAGGTATCTAAAGTAGTCAAACTCATAGGAGTAGAACTGAGGTTTCCAGGCTGAGAAAGGATGGGGAGTTGATGTTCAATAGGCATAGAGTTTTACCCACTCAAAATAGTTCTAGAGAACTGTTGTACCACAGTACACATATAGTCAACACTGTACTGTACACTTAAAAACGCGTTAATAGGGTAGATCACATGTTGTATCTTTTTATTACAATAAAAAACTGAAAAATGCAAAACTTCTACAGAAAAACACATTACAATTTTTTTTGATTTAGAGATAGAAAAATATTAACAGATACATATACACCACCAAAAGCATGATCCATCAAATAAAAACTTGCCACTCAAACTTCATCAAAATTATGTATTTCTGCTCTTTGAAAAATGCTGCCAAGGATATTAAAAGACCAGTCACAAACTGGAAGGAAATATTTACAAAGCATACATCTAATAAAAGATATATATCCTAAATATATAAAGAATAATAAAAATTTACAAAAAACGGGGAAAAGATTTGAATAGACAGTCCACCAGACAAGATATTGAGATGGTAAATAAGGACACGAATGTATACTCAGTGGAATTAGTCAACCTCAAACTCCTGGGCTCAAGAAATCCTCTTGCCTTAGCCTCTCAAGTAGCTAGGACTATATGCACGCATCACTGCACCCAGCTGATTTTTTATTTTTTATTTTTTGTAGTAACAGGGTCTCACTATATTGCCCAAGCTGGTCTCGAACTTCTGGCCTCAAGTGATCCTCCCACCTCAGCCTCCCAAAGTGCTAGGATTGTAGAAGTGAGTCACTGTGCCCAGACAGAATTTTTTAAATTAAAAATTCTCACCATGCATCTACTTCCTCTGGGAAAGGCTCTATACTAGTCAGTAAGGTATGGGGGATTTGACTGCCATTTACATTTACAAGGAAAAAAGACAGAATCAAATGATTGTCCTTCAGAGCTAGTAGTGAATTATGTGTCTGGTGTTGGTGTGCAAGGTTTCCAGATTTGGCTTTTAACTTGTGTGCATGTAATTATATAATCATTAGGGTGTTGTAACTGTACCAATCACTGTGCTAACAGGTATTGTCCAAGAGGCCACCATCTATCTTGAGCAAACGCCTTTGTTTCTCTGTAGTCAGCCTGGCCTCAGGACAATAAAATTACATATAAATGCAACCCTGAGTTTTATTTCTCCCCACAGGTTCTAAATAATTTGGCTGTAATTCTTTGGGGATGACGTTCATGAAAAACCCTATAATCTTTGGTATTGTATTTCTCAGCTGCAGGTACTTCCAAAGCTGTGATTTATCTAAATTGTATTTTTGTCAAAGGGTTATAAAGTGGATAATGTGAAAAGTCTGTTAGAATATTGTTAGCAAATTTATAAAATTACTTTCTGTATCCAGTTAGGACAAGTAATTTTTTTATTCATTGTTTTCATGGCAAGCTTAAGTATCATTAAGGACTTCAAGGGAATAAAAGTTAAACATCCAAACTAGAGATTCTTTGTCTAAAAGTGTGTCTGTTAGGACAAAGTTATCATTTACAGGGCTTGGAGGTAGTATTTAGATGAGTGAACAATCTAAGCCTAAAGCTACAGAACTGCACGCAGATATTTTCAAAATCCTTTCTCTTGCCTACTTTATGCTGTTCCCTCAAATCCAGTAGTGAATTATTGGTCCTGGTGTCATATGCACCCCACTGGGGCACATTCTCACTGCTATTTGATCTAAGGTCATAGTCCATATATTAGCATTAACTCCTAAAAGAAGTTTGTCTTGTACAAAGTGACACTCCTTAGCATTGTTATTCCATCCTATGGCCAGCAAGGAGCTGGTGGTACTAAGTACTGAAAGGGGTCTGCTGTCTTCTCATCTTGTGGACATGAAATCTACAGCATTTACATTGCTAGACCTCCATGAAATTTTGGAATCCCATCTTATCACTTGATGTTATGTCGAATGGTGCCTCTGAAATGTTTTAGATTCTCAGTTCTGTAATCTCTAATCTTATTTACTTTATTAATAATTATTTAATTAAAAGGTTTAGGCCTAAACCTTTTAATTAAATTAAAAGGTTAAACCTTTTAATTTAATTAATTATTTAATTAAAAGGTTAAACCTTTTAATTTAATTAATTATTTAATTAAAAGGTTTAGGCCTAAACCTTTTAATTAAATTCATCCAGGAAATTACTGTGAACCCAGAAGAAATGGAAAAGGCCTGTGAGTCAGAAATAGCCAACATAAAGCCCAGAGGTAAAGTTGCTGGGACTGGTAGCCAGATCATTTGTGTGCAGTGCAAAGCAGCGATTTTTAGTAGCAGTTAGAAAATAAAGGGCAAATAGCAAAATGAGAATGCAGAAAAGCTACCAAAACCAGAATAATATATTGCATATTTTCTCACTTAATTTAGTTGCTGGGTTACAAATCTGAATAAGAAAAACAATGAAAAACTGATAAATTGTCACAGATCAGAGGAAAGTAGAGAAAAATAACAACTAAATGCAGTGTGGTATTCTGGATTGGATTCTGTAACAGGAGGACTGCCATGCAGTATCCTGGATTGGATTCTAGAACAGGAAGACATTAACGGATAAACTGTTGCAATCTGGAAAAAAAAAATGGAGTTTAGTTCATGGTAATGTATCAATGTTAATATTAGTTTCTTAGTTTTGACAAATATATCAGTAATATAAGATAATCACATTAAGGAAACTAACATTGGGTGGAGATTTTACAGGAATTCTTTGTACTATCTTTGCAACTTTTTTTGTAACTCAAACATTGGTGCACAAAACTGAACAAAGCTTAAAACTAGCTCAGTCTGGGAGTTTAATGAAGAATACCTGACATCAATACTGAAAGATATGTAGGATTGTTCAGGAAAAGGAAAGACTGACCAGAATTATGGGCAGAAGGAAGTGCAGGAGGCATGTGGGGAACCGAGGTGATTTGGAAGGCTAGAGATGGGAACAGATCAGGCCATGTAAGGCTTGTGTGCCTCAGTAGGAAGCTAGACCTCCACCTGGGGGAGAGGAGACATAAAATGATCAGACCTGAAGGAGCCTATGGGATATATATTTTGGAGGCAGACCTGAAGATAGGGAGACAAATTAGGAATCTCATGATAGTCTGAATTAGGCAGAAACAATAGCTAAAGAGGAGAGTATAAATTTGAAAAATACATAGGAAGTAAAATAAGCAGCTTTTAGTGATTTGACTAGAGGTTATTTAGTGGAAAGGGAAATTACTTTAAAAATGTTTTGAGAATACAACTGTGCTATCGCATGATACAATAATTAATTTTCAAACACAAATTACCTACCTTGTGAAGAAAAGTTGAAGTTATGCTTAGTATATTCTACTGAAGATATACAAACACTTATAGTCAACAAGACATAATAAATTCATATTTTTAAACCCTGTGTTTGAAATACATAATGGTAATAGATAAAGCACAAAAAAAGAAAACTAAAAGCACATAGCTGATTCGAAAATAAGCTAAGCATCTCTGTGAACCCAAAACATCTCTGTGAACAAAAACCCAAAGTAGTAAGCAATGGTGAAGTCACAGCGGCTTGCAGGGAGCTCTGGCCCCCGCCACACAGAAACACAGCCTTACCATTTTAAATACTATCAGAAAACAGGACCACCAACCACCATTATAGAGTCTAACTCTGGACTGGCAGTCCTGAAGCCCAAATAGGGTGAAATCAAAGTCAAAAGATAGGGAAAACAAAGGGGAGAAACAAAAATCCTCTAAGCAAAAATAAATCTGCAAAGGAAAATACATTTTATAAAGTTAGTGAAAAGAAAGAAAGCCAAACAAATTAACTATCAGAATATTGATTCATTCTAGATAAATTAATTTATAGTCCCACCATTAAAATACCTATTCTGGCCGGGCGCGGTGGCTCAAGCCTGTAATCCCAGCACTTTGAGAGGCCAAGACGGGCGGATCACGAGGTCAGGAGATGGAGACCATCCTGGCTAACACGGTGAAACCCCGTCTCTACTAAAAAAATATATAAAAAACTAGCCGGGTGTGGTGGCGGGCGCCTGTAGTCCCAGCTGCTCGGGAGGCTGAGGCAGGAGAATGGCGTGAACCCGGGAGGCGGAGCTCGCAGTGAGCTGAGATCCGGCCACTGCACTCCAGCCTGGGCACAGAGCGAGACTCCGTCTCAAAAAAAAAAAAAAAAAAAAAAAAAAGAAATATATATACATATATATATACACACATATATACATATATATATACATATAAATATATATACATATATATATTTCTTTTTTTTTCTAGAACACTAAAAGAGGGACAAAAATTAACATAATTTTTTAATTGAAAAAGAGAACAAAATCAAGGAGAAATGAAGCAAGAACTCTAGCTATAGAAAGAAATTTAAAAGATTAGAAAAATATAACCGACTTTAAACATATTAGCACTAAGTATGAAAATAGTTTTCCTAATGCCAATATTTAATTAAATTTACTGAATTCTTAAAAAGTCAATTTATGAATCATAGCATTATTCTTATACTCATGGTTTTTCAATGAGTTTACTTCCTTACTAATTATATCCTTGTTGAGAGTGTGTGGCTCTACGTTCTATCAGCCTTTGCATACCTGATAATGTCTACATTTTGCCCTCATCTGGAAATATATTTTAGCTTAACAAAAACTGTAAATTGACAAATATATTCCCTCTAAACTTGGAATATTTAACTTTATTGTTTTCAGTTTTAGTATAACTGCTAAAAGACCTACTGTCCGAAAGTATAAATTTAAGTACTCATTTGCAAAAACTAAAAAATACTATACATAAATAAAATAGAAGAAAAACATGAACAAATATAAAAATCATATTAATGATAAAGGAATAATATTAACAAGGTGGTTTCTTAGAGAAACTTTTAAGAAGTAATAAATCTCTACAAGTATTGATAAAGCAAAAAGGCACAATAAGCAGTATCAGAAGGGACAATAGGGATACATTATAGAATGAGAAATCAATGTTTAAACAATGAATTGTCATGAAATGAAAAACATGAAATAAGTTCTGGAAAAAATAAATTACAAAACCTGATTCAAGAAGAAATAAAACAGTTAAATTTAAGACTAAATAAACAAAACACCATTGAAAAATAATAATTTCTACCTCTAAAACACATTATATCTATATACTATTATAGACTAATTTTACTAAAACTTGTGAACTATTCTATTATAACCATAATTACAAAATTTGAAAATCTGTGATTTTTTTAAGTTCTAGCCAGTGTAGTAAAATTTTTTAAAAATGAAACTATAAAAATTGAAAAGAAATAATCAAAATTGCCCTTTTCCACATGAGATATAATTGTCTGAATAGAAAATTCAAGATTACCCATGGAAAAATTATTAGAACTAATAACAGAGCTCAACAAGTTTACCGTATGTATACATAAATAACATAAAAATCAATAGCATGCCTATACATCAGAGATATACAAATAGATAAGCATAATGGAGAGAGTGATTCCATTTATAATAGCAACAAATTTATATAGCACTTAGGAATGAATTTTACAAATATTGCACAAGAGTTTTATAAAGAAATTGTGAAACATAATTAGAGGATGTAAAAGGTTTAAGTAAATGTAGCATATTTGTGGATGGAAAGACTGGCTATCAAAAATGCCGGTATTCATAAATAAATCACCAAAATCAATACAATAACAATAAAATCCCAACAAAAGTGTACGTGGAATTTGACAGTCTGATCCTGAAATTTAAATGAAAACTAAAGGTACCAAGATTAATCAGACAATTTTGAAGAAAAAATAGGATAATGTAGCTACTTTTCTACTTGATATCAAGAATCACTATAATGTCCGAGTCATTAAAACAACATGTTATCGGCTCATGAATGGAAAAAAAAAGTAATAAAATGAGAATAGAGACTGTAGACTTACATATATATGGAAACAGATATACATAGTAGTTTTGACATAAATCTGTGGGAAAGACTGAAACATGCAAGAAATTCATCTGGAAGAATTATTTATCCACATAGAAAAAATACTAGATTTCTACCTCATGCTATACAAAAATAAATCAGTGGTTTAAGGGAAAAGTCAACCAAAAACAATGAAGAAGAAAAAATATAGATAAATTGATGAATTGTTTTTATTCTAATGAAGAAAATAATTTCTTTATCAAGATAGACAAAGTATAAGACTAAGAGTAAAAATATATATATTTAAATACTATATTAATATGAAAATACTCTTTACAAAAAAGAGCAAAGTTAAAGGAAATATTTGCAATAATCATAAATTGCAAAGGATTCAAATCCAGAATACCTAAAGACATTTTATGAGCCTATTTTTAAAAGATGATCAATCCAACAAAG
The DNA here is from genome assembly GCF_047675955.1 of Chlorocebus sabaeus. Lineage (NCBI taxonomy): Eukaryota > Metazoa > Chordata > Mammalia > Primates > Cercopithecidae > Chlorocebus > Chlorocebus sabaeus. The sequence continues at coordinate 64,359,232 of NC_132924.1, forward strand.
GCGTGGATAAAGGATCTCAATGGGCAATTCACAGAACAGAACTCAAATGTCCAACAAAATCATGAAATGATACATTACTCACTAATCAGGAAATTACAAATTAATAAGATTTCACACATATGTTGTCAAAATCTTTAGATCTTGGCAAAGCTGTCTAACAAAAGGAATGTTTATACACTACCAGTGGGATTGTAAATCAGAACAACCATTTTGAAAAGCAATGTGATGATATGCAGGAAACTTGAAGATGTGCATAGCCTAAAACTCAGAAAATTCCACTCCTAGATATATGGTCTAGAAAAAATTCTGCACATGAGCACAGAAAAATATACATAAGATGATTTGCTATAGATATACTTTCTCTAAAAAAAGAAAACCATCTATGTATCAACCAACTATGCATCTAGCAAAGAGGGAAATGAATTATAAAATTAACATTTACTTCACAATTAGCAGCATGAAGAGATCTCAAAAAAACATAGGAATAAGGTAGAAAGAGACTTACAATATACTATTTTTAGAACAATAATTTTCAGTACAATTCTATATATTCTTTCTATATAAATATTTATGACAGAAGAGTATAAAAGCATGTGAGAGAATGATAAGCACCAGCCTCAGGATGATGATCATATGATTATATCTGGGGAGGGAGGAGTGAATAAAAACATATGGGTACACTGAAGAGTTTAATGTTATTTTTAAACTGGACAAATGTAGTAAATAACACAAGTTGTTAAACTTGAATGATATATACAAGTGCTTTTAAACATACTATCTAGAACTTTCTGTGGGTATAATTATCTTGTAGTTTTTTTATATTTTAAAAATATAAGAACTATATAAATAAAAACTATATTTACTTGTATAAAAACTGTAAAATTATAAATTTTATAAACATTTCAAGAAGATGAATTAAAATGATAAAATGTTCTAATGTATAAATTCCAGTAACAGTTTAAAGCTGCCCTCATGCACAATATGTTTTCCTACCCCCAAACTTGGCAGGACTATCTACAATCAAACACACCATAGGGACTGGGCTTTTAAAAAGCAGTTCACACTGTAACACCAATGTCCTGGTATGGAAACTTAAGCCTGCCTCATTCCATACTTATCTTAGGTTCAGCACTGCCCCCATTACACATCCCTCCATTCTTTCACAACTTGCTTCGAGGAGTGATAATTTATGTGCATGCTCGATTCCATGATTTTAAGGTCAAGAATTGGATCTTGATCATCTTTGCATTCCCACCGCATCATATGTAATTGAGTGTAATTCACAACTTAGTAAGGCAATAAGGCCATCACAATTTGCCTCCAATCTAACTTTACAACTGCTTCCTTCCATATTCTTTACATATTCTTCACTCTAATAATACTGAGATTAACATTGTTACAGAACCTGGAATAACCCTAGTACTGGACACATCCTTGTGAAATGAATGTATTATACCCAGTATTGGGATAAATGGGAAAACATAACCCATGATGCTTGCTAAGACACATTCCACTCCCATGTAGACGGTACTAATCAATCCAAGTTCAATAAATAAATCACTTGAGTGGTGAAGGTAGATGACATTCATGTCTTCTGACTACCAACTATACACCTGGGATTATTATAAGTACCTTATAAAGATTAAATCATGTTTTCCTCATAACATAAAATCATAATATGCTATACATCTGTTCTATTTATAATAGATGCCACAAAAGCAATTTTCTCCACTGGTATGTAAGCTTCATGAAGATAGAAAACTACCTTTCTTGATCCTTTCTTCATGCCAGGGCCTATCAAAATATCTGGCATGCAGTAGCATACATATGTGTGCATGTTGAATACACACACACACAAAGACAAATTGCAAGTTTTGAGCGTTTTTCAAGGAACTGAAGTGACTGATATTAAAAAAAAGTTCCCGGGAATGTTGATTAGGTGGAGCACAGAGGATGTTTTAGGGCAGTGAAGCCATTCTTTTTAATACTGTAATGGTGAATACATGGCAATAAGCAAAACCCATAGAGCTCTACAGAATGAAAAGTAAACTATAATGTAAGCAGTTTTTAAAACAATCATTCAGGAAGTTGGCAGATGTCAGAATGAAATGCAGAATATGGCAAAAACATCAAAATTTATTACAAATGTGTGAATCCCCACTGAAGGGAGTGAGAGAGTGAGATGTTGATCTAAGTAACTTTGGAAATGAGTGGGTTGTTTAAGACTAGAGGCAAAATGAAATGTTCATAAGCACTGTATATACTCTACTGGATAACGGGTTTCTTTTGCCCAAGGGTATGGGTTAACAATTATTGAACCACTATTCATGCATACTGGAATGGAAAAATTAATTTATGAATGGTGAATGGTGAAAGTTAGATTTCTTATGATTGGAGTAGAAGGTTACAGATAAGCAAGAAAGGAGGCTAAAATGATCAATGTGGTACTAGATTTGAGTTGGAGATATCAGTACAAACTCATGCTTAATTAATATAGCTACAGATGGTTAAACATAGAAAACATTATAGATATGGGCATATACATGGGTTAGTACATACACATACATCTCCTTGTTCTATTCTTTAAGAGGGTTCAGAAGCAATGACACACAGAAAGCAAGGAACACACCTAGTGTCCAGATACTGCTAATTGCTTTTATACAATAAAAGGAACCAGGGCTCCTTGGAGACATTGTTAATTCTAAGACTATGGTTAAAAAAAAAAAAAAAAATTCAAGATGAGCCCAAAGCCAGAAAAATAAGAAAGTACTCACACACAAAAATGATAGTGGTAAGCCAAAGATACAAAAACCAACTGAAAATCTCCCAATGACAAAACCTGGAACAATTTGAGCAATAAAATAATTATAATCCAAAATATAAACAATACCATTAGTCCATATTGATATAACAAATAGTTGAACAAATAAATAAATGAAGGTGTACAGACAAATTTCTCATGCAGAAGTATTCCAAATAATGTTTGTAGATACTCTGCTTTCAAGGAAAGGGAGCATAACTCCCCACTGCTTTTAGTGTGGGCTGCATGCACTGGCTTTCTTCCAAAACATATAATATGAAAAGGAATAAATTAAAAAGTAACTTTGTAGTGTAGATACCTAACAAACACAATCTCAGCCGGATAATCAAGGTCAATGTCAACAGAGATAAGTCATGTAGATGGAATGTACCCTTGATATGATGTGATGAGAATGGCCCCTGATCTTTGTGGTCTTCCTCACTAAGAACTCATAATTCCAGTCTAATAATGAGATAAATATCAAACAAATCCAAATTGAGAAACATTTGACAAAATAACTGGCCAGTCCAGTATTCCTCAAAACTGTCAAGATGATAAAAAACAAAGAATGTCTAAGAAATTGTCACAACATAGAAGCTTCATGAAGCTGTGACAACTAAATGTACCACAGTACCCTGGGTGGGATCCTGAACAGAAAAATCATATTAGAGGAAAAATGTAGAAAAATGTGAATGAAGTACGAACTTTAGATGCAAATAATATACCAATATTGGCTCATTAATTGTAACAAGCCTAATATACAAATGTATGATGTTAATAATAGAGGAAAGCAGGTGTGGGGTCTACAGGAGCTCTCTGTACTATCTTCATGATAATTCTGTGAACTTAAAACTCTTCTAAAATTAAAAGCTTTTTTTTCTTTTTTAAGAAAAGGAGATTGGAAGATAGGTTTCAGAGAAAATAGTTGCATGCAAAATCAGGATATGGGAGCCAAAACCACAATACATTATTATTATTAAAAACAAGAAATTAACAGGCAAGTTTCAAATTCAACTTTTATTTTAGGTTTACGGAGTACATGTGCAGGTGTGTTTCATGAGTAAATTACATGTTCCTGAGGTTCAGTGTATGAATGATCCTGTCATCTAGGTAGTGAGCATAGTAACCGACAGGTAGGTTTTCTACCCTTGCCCCACCTCCAACCCCACTAGTTGTCCCAAGTTTCTCTGTTCTACCTTTATGTCTGTGTATGATCTTATCTGCTTATTTCTTTTGGAAATTGATCATTTCCATATCTGATTATTCCCTTGGGACATAATCAGTACCAGAATCTTTAATTGATAATAATTAACTGACTTCAGTAAGTTCCCTAAACTCACTGTCTCCTATTCCTTTTCTATAAAATAAGTATAATAGCACTGCAGACTAAAGAATGTTGTCCTAAATTAAATGAGATGGTACATTTAGTGCACTCCCATGATGCCTGGCACATAGTAAGCCCTCAATAATTTATTAGTATTCCCCAAAGCACCAATGATAAAAATTGTGATGATTGTTGTTATTCAGGAGTGAGCATTTTGGAGATAATATACATTCTGTGGTAAACTATTTCCCCTCTTCACTATCTCACAATCTTCTATGAAATCCTACCTGTTGCTATTTTGTTTCGGAGACCCAAGGGCCTCTGAATTTTTCTCTTTTTTTTTTAGTGTTACTTCCCAAAGCACATTCATTTTTTCCTCCTTTATTCCTTTATTTTCCCAATATTAAGATCATTTTGATTACTCTATTTTTATAAATGGTGTCACCAATATTCCAGGCTTGAAAACTCAAACTAATCTTTTAATCTTCTATCTTCTTACTCCATCCTATTAGCCATCATCCCCCACCAAAAATTTTATCTCTTTAAATCTCTCTCACATCTGTCCTTTTCCTTTCAATTTTATCACAAGCTTTAGGTTTTTAAAACTCATTCCTTGCTAGCTGTTATTCTATCCTCTGACTTTCTTGTTTTCCATGTCTCCTCATACTGGACTCTTTCCCCTTCACACAACAATATGTCATATTTTATTGAATCAGCTGGATTCAGTAGGAGAAAAGCAGAAAACAGCTTTATTCTTTCCTCCATTCAACTTCAAACAAGCTCATGAACTAATTCCTTGGCTACATCTGCCACAAGTTTCAGGCAGTTCCTCTCAATTTTCTAGGCCCTTTTGATCACAAACAGTCTCAATATGGTCCACCACAATTTATATACCTTCATTTTCCTTGTTCTATTCCCATGCCCCAGACAGGGAACTCATAAAGCTTGTGCCTGCAATGAGGGTGAGAGCTTTTTTGCTCCTCTATTCCTCATTCAACTTTTTCCCCGGTCCTGGCTATTCTGACTGACACCTTGAGGGACAGTACTGGGAGAAAAGGTAATTAGAGATAAGCAAAGCGTGTCACAGGGCTGATAGAAGAGTCCCTATTTCTGGATGCAATGAATGCACAAGTACTCTTTTGTTTCAACTCACTTCTCCTTTGAAAAGCACTTTTGTGTTCTGTTGTTTTGTTTTTTAGATTTTCTCTACTAGGACCTTCGATTGCAGTTCCCAGGACACATTCCATGCAATTCCCTCATGGAAGGCGACAGATAACACACAGGTACCTTTTTGCAGAAAAATCCTCTCTCTCTGGTCTCTTCCACTCCACACATTTAAAAGGTGGAAGTGGGAGCTCACAAATGCTAGCAGCAGTAGGTTTCCAGTCTGCCGGCATGCTCAGTGCAGGGAGCCCTGCAGGATCCAAAGCAGGTGTTTGACCCCTATCAAGTCATTCTCAATTTGCACTGAAATGAAAGTTTAAAAAAGTTTCATTTTTACAGTCTTTTAAGACTAGCTTTGTCAACTCATACTTTTATTTTTAAAAAATTATCAATACTCATAAAGCCCGTGGCTATTTTTTAAATCCGAGATTATTAATTGAAAGCCCTCTCTTATTTTTCCTGATCAGTCATTCTCGTCTATTTCCTCTACTTAGCTAATCCAAAAATTATTTGCTCCTCTAAATGTAATGATTGCTTTCTAAATTTTTATTTTATTTCATCACCATCCTCCACCCTACTCTCTACCCTGTCAGGGTTCCTTGTTGTAGACAATTGAAACTGAATGCAGTTAATTCACACAGAAAAAGAATGAATTCGAAGGATATTGGAGAGTTTACAGAATCAACTAGAAAGCTGGAGAACTGTATTTGGAAGGAAATTAAAAAAGGAAGAAAGCTCAGATCCTTTTCTAACCATGATCTGTTGAAGAGGCCCCCAACTTCATCAAGCACTCATCATTATACCACTGGGCTTTCAACTGCTCTTCAGCTACAGCAAACAATCTCCCTGGCCCGTCTGTTGGCTTTGCTTCCACAAGATTTAATGTCACAGGCAGAGACATGCTCACAACTCAAAAACCATGAGGCAAGGGAAAGTGACTTAGCATCAGATGTAAGTCAAATTTGACATGGTCTTTGGGCTACACTGAGGTGGACATTTTAGTTCAGCCACCCCTCAACTGCTGAGGCCTCTGTTGCCTCCCATGGAAACCTGGGCCCCCTTTGAAGCTTTTTCCCTTTGTCTCATATTCATGCCCACCAATAAGAATGCTAATACACCAACTGCCGGACTTAACAGATTCAAGAACAAAGAAAAGACAGTACAGAAATGAGGCATCACAGAATAGAAGTCAATGTGGAGCTGAGGAAAGCTAAGAAGGAGAAATGTAAGCTTATTTCCTGATGATGCTACTTCTCCACTGCACAAGAACTGCAACAACCAGCATAATGTAAATTTATCTGTTGATGACACTGTCCAAGGTATAAATAACAACAATGTGGGAAAGTCAGCTGTAAGCTACTCAAGCTGCCAGGAAACTACCTTCTAGAGAAAACCAGTCCCCCATAGACAATATAATCCAGGCTGGGTTGATTCCAACATGTCTGTCCTTCTTGGGAAGAATGGATTGCAGTCCCATTCAGTTTGAATCTGCTTGGGTACTCACCAACATCGCTTCTGGGGCATCAGAACAGACCAAGGCTGTGGTAGACGGAGGTGCCATCCCAGCATTCATTTCTCTGTTGGCATTTCCCCACATTCACATCAGTGAACAAGCTATATGGGCTCTAGGAAACATTGCAGGTGATGGTTCCATTTTCTGAGACTTGGTTATGTCTGTTGGCTGTTGGCTCTTCTTGCAGTTCCTGATACGTCATCTTTAGCATGTGGTTACTTACATAATCTTACTTGGACATTTTCAAACCTTTGCCACAACAAGAATACTCACACCCCCTTTAGATTCTGTTGAGCAAATTCTTCCTACCTTAGTTTGATTCCTGTGTCACGATGATCCAGAAATATTAGCAGATATCTGCTGGGTTATTCCCTACCTTTCTGATGGTCCAAATAAATGAATTCATATGGTCATGAAAACAGGAGTTTTGTCCCAACTGGTGAAGTCTCTAGGAGCTTCTGAATTGCCATTTGTGACTCCAGCACTAAGAGCCATTGGTAATATTGTCACTGGTAAAGATGAACAGACTCAGGTTGTGATCAATGCAGGAGCACTCACCATCTTTCCCAGGCTGCTAATCAACTCCAAAACTAACAGTCAAACATCACAGCTGGCCACCAGGACCAGATACAGCAAGTTGTATCATGGATTAGTTTCATTCTTCGTCAATGTACTCTCTAAGGCAGATTTTAAGACAAAAAAAGGAATCTGCAGGGTCTGTGACCAACTATTCCAGCGGTGGAACAGTTGAACAGATCGTATACCTCATTCATTGCGGCACAATAAAACCACTGATGAAACTCTTAACAGCAAGAGATAGCAAGATTATTCTGGTTATCCTGGATGCCATTTCAAATATCTTTCAGGCTGCTGAGAAACTAGGTGAAACCGAGAAACCTAGTATGAGTAAAGAATGTGGAGGCTTGGAAAAAATTGAAGCTCCACAAAACCATGAAAATGAGTCTGTGTGTAAGGCTTTGTTAAGCTTAATTTGAGAAGTATTTCCTGGTAGAGGAAGAGGAAGATCAGTTGTTGGACCAGAAACTACCTCTGAGGGCTGTACCTTCCAAGTTCAGGAGGGGACTCCTGGGACCTTTAACATTTAGATCATGTAACTGAGGCATAAAGTTGTGTACTATGTTTGCTATAGTTTAAAGTTGTGCATTATGTTTGCTATAAAGTTGTGCACTATGTTTGCTATAGTTTGAAGTTGTATACTATGTTTGCTACAGTTTAAAGTTGTCCACTATGTTTGCTATAGTTTAAAGTTGTGCACTATGTTTGCTATAGTTTAAAGTTGTGCACTGTGTTTGCTATAGTTTAAAGTTGTGCACTATGTTTGCTATAGTTTAAAGTCGTGTACTATGTTTGGAATAGCTTGTTTTACTGTTTCTCTACTAAGAACTCTTTTTAAATAGGGTTTGTTATTATACCACTTTTTATGCTGAAACTATACTTGAACAGTTCCAAATTGTACATACTGTATGAAGCTTGTATTCTGAATGGTTTTCTTATTTCTATATAGAATTTCATATCTCACAGTGTCCTATAAAGATTAAAGTCCTCCCTTTACTTCAAAAAAAAGAAAGAAGTCAAATTTATTATGTTTTGTACGTAATAAGACTGTTTACAAAAAAAATCCTAAGAGAATATATTAAAAATGATTAGACTTCATGGAAAATATCTGCAAAATGATTGGGAACAAGACTTTTATGCAAAAAGTCAGTGTCTTCCACATACAAAAACAAAGAGAAAATACGAGAAATTAATCATTTAAACAACAAGGACAAACATACTGAAATACCTAAATTAAAGTTAAATACAGACCGGTATAAAAAAACTACAACTAAATTCAGATATGTAACCAAATAATTTAATAAATTAAGACACTCAATATTCTTTAATGGAAGGCCTATTTTAAAGGAGCTCTTTTTTTTTTTTTACCTCACTTATAATCCTGGGTGGATTTGGATGAATGTTTGTAATCACGTGCCTTACTAAATACTGGGAATTCAGTATGTCAATTAAATTTTGTTAATTTGATTGAGTCTACTCATGTTTTGGAGCGGGGTAGTATTTAGTGGTTCTGTGTGTGTCTGTGTGTGTGCTCTGAAAATGGTTTGAAGTCAGTTTTATAGAGATATAGATTAGCTTATACAGAGTCTATATAGAGATATATTGAATTTTAGATACTTACTATACTTAACTCTAAACATAAAATAATCAGAAAAAATACCTAAACTCATAGTAATACCTAAGCTCATGGCATCCATATTTGTACCCAAATATGTGTTCATATTTTAAATCTGAACTAGCACTAAAAATTATGTTAAATTAGCCTAATTCCAACCTGTTCTTATTAAATATATCTTATTCATTGATGCACTCCATTATATTTCTGTCTAATTCAGAAACTAGATTGTCAGATTATGTTTACTTTTTTGTATCATTTTGTTCTGCTATTAGAGGTTGGGCAGATGATAAAATAGGTTAAGATGGCCCAATCTCAACTGGAAGAACCTCATGGCTAATAATCAGCTTATACCCCTAACACAATGCCATAATTGATCAAGATTTGAGGAGGGTAGAGAATTAAGGCATAAATTTAAAAAGTTGAGAACAATTAAGGAACTTTTGTCAAACTGCTGGCAAACAAGGGGTATTCAGTGGATGCCCAGATTATTTTTTACTTACTTTTCATTTCCAGAATTATTTGCTGCTAATTCTAATCAGAAATAGCCGTCGCTAAAGAATATCAGACTGCCAAAATCCCCATATAACCATATGAAACTTTCAGATCCTGCCTGATATCACTATTACTGTCCTAAAATGCTTTCGCTACATCTCCAAATCCTCACATATTGTCTGCTTGCTCTAGAGCCATCTTGACCCTAAATAACCCCACACTGCGTGCAACCCATTGTGCCCCAATCCCTGTGTTCTCTCAAGAATATGTCGATGTGCCTTAATTATTCATTTCATCCTGGCAAAGTGAGGGGTGGGTTTGCTTATGAAAACAAAACAAAGAACAACAATGAAAAAAGTCTGGAGTATGTTTTAGTTAGAAAGTTCCCCTTTAGATACAGGTACAGTCAAATGTATCCATTGGTTACTTATATCCTTTTTGGTGATCTCTACTGACTGAAAAGATATTCTTGGTTCACTGAGAATGTTTAAGTTCCCGTAGTCAAATTGCCTTCATTCCCAGTGTTACATGGCAGCCTCATAAGTAGTTCCTGGTGTGGAAGGGATGTTTCCCAACACACTCATTCAGGAGGATAAGACATCCATTCATTCATGCAACAAATATTTATTGAACGAGTACTGTGTGCCAAACACTGGGTATTTGGTGGTGAGTTAAAAAGGACAAAACTCCATGTTTTCATAGATTTTTACACCCTGGTAGGGGGAAACAGATAATAAACAAAATAAATCGATAAGCCACTTTCTGGATCTATGTCAGACTATTTCAGCGACATTGTTCCTTGAGGACACAAAGATTACAGTGTCCACTGACTTCTGGCTGGTCAAGATCTTATTCCTAGGAATCTTCTCTACTACTTTTCCTTCTTGCTGGGTATAGCTGCTCCAGGGTTTTCTTTGCTACTACACACAATTCCAGAAATGTCTACAATTTAATGAGTTTCTGCTAAAAACAGTCCTACCCCCAGCAAGGGTCATTAAACACACAAGAGGTACAATGATTGGAAAAGAAACACTGTTCATTTTATTTCAAGAAGAAGTAAGGTGAGAATGTATAATATTTACGAAATGTTTATGATGTCATCCAAAACTATCATAAACTATAATAAATACAGCAGCTGTTTCTTCCACCATTTCACTGCTCAACTGTTTTAACGGGCAATTCAGGTTTTAATATTTTCACTCTTTACCTTTTTATGATGCCAGTTGGCCTAGTGATACACTAATCAATCTTCATGAAAAATCTCATTACATAGCCAGTTAAATACAATAAATCATATGTTCAAGATGTAAAAAGATAACACACATTACTGAAACAACTTTATCAGAAATGAAAGATGAAACTTTATTGGGCACTGTGAATCTGGCGGGTGTGAAGACTCTAAGCTCTGAGCTCAAAAGCTAAATTTTTAATTTGGCTCTTTTTGAAGTGATGGAGTTTCTGTCTGTTTTAACACTTCTGGTGTGAAGATAAGTTTTGCAGAATGAGAGATAAGTTAGCATGCTTTCAAAGTATTTGTACTTTGTCTTTTTGATAAGTGTCTTTTGAGAACAATAAAGAGATTTATTTCTGTCAAGTACTAGTGAAAATATTATGAGTGTTCTCAACTGCTTTGGTATGTTATCAAAAGCATGGTGTATATGTCGCAGTTGAAGTCTGAAAGATGGGATACTAAAGTTTGGCAAGCAACAGAGAGAGTAGAGCAGGGAGGGGAGAAGAAGAGAGGTAATAAATCTTCCATTTGTCTTTTTCTAATGGACTATATATTAAGAAAAATCAAACTAAGCATATCTGTAAGAGAATGTCAATTAACAAATTCATTGATTATGGTACTTTTTATAGTTCTCTGAACGGCAACCTCTTTTTAGAATATAATTCTGTATCATAATCAGAGAGTTTGCTAATAGACATTCTCTTACAGATATGGTTAGTTTGCTTTACTGAAAATGCTGACTTTTTATAAAATGTAAATTTACCCTTATAGCTAAATTAAACACTTACTGACTTATAATAGAGAAACTGGTAATGACCATTTGCCTATTTAGGAGTTGAAAATAGAAGGTTACATGTCATTCAAAACAAAAGATTTGTTCATATTTGTTTCTCTCTCTTTTTCTTGAGTATTAACCTTCAAAACACAATGACACTTTATCTAAGTCAGCACTCTCCACACTGTTTTCCATGACTGCTTGCTCTTGGCCTACGTAAGTAGAAGAACTGAGTGGATGGGTTTCTAACTCTTTAGAGCTATTTAACAGAGCAATTTAATACCTGTTTAATAAAAAATAGGACCTATTAAACTTTATGAATTTCATTTTTTCTAGTTATTTATTCTCACTGTAATTTACAAATGTATTTGTCTGCAACATAAGGAAGTTTTTCTTTTTTTAAAATGCTCCTTCACCAAAGATAGAAAACAAAATAAAAGACAGTAGGTATGGGGAAATGGAGGTTCACCTTGTTTTCTTTTACTTATAAATGAAAAGTTTTTACAAAAATTCTACCATAGAGGTTAAGACAATTCCTTAGAGGATCTTTTCTTCCTTTTATTTCCTTTTCTTTCCCCTTTTGCTTTCAAGTGTAAGTAATTTGCTCTAGCATTGATTTCATTGGGTCAAATACATGGCTTCCAAGGTCTTCTGCGAAGCAATTTTTTTCTACTTTACTTCATTTGTTCATTATTTCAACAACTTTCCTTTAAACTTTTGTCATATGCACATATTTAACAGCATATTTAATGCATATTTTAACCTTAACTAGAGCCGATTTCATATCCTTGGTAATACAGTAGTAATTGGTTGCTTATCTCTCTTTTTCATTCCCGCCATAGATTTATCCATTCTCAATGAGTGTCGGTTGCAGAACGTAGCCTTTGTCAAGCTTTCTTTTCATAGGCTTTCAGTGGTTTAGAATTAGAAATAATGGAAAAATTCTTGCAATCACAAAACTATACTGTCCCTCTGCTATCACATCAACTTAATGACAGAAGCAAATAGTTATGTATGTTTAGGTTTCTCTACTTCTTCACTCTGTGCATTGCCACAGCTGTCTATGGATGATAAGGATATGCAAAAATACACAAGGAGCAAAGAAAAAGAATAAGTAAGGAAAGCTCTCTATTTTCAATCCCATGAAATAATCAAGTTCTTAATCTTAAGAACAAATTCCTGTTGTAGTGTTGACAACTGGAAGTTAGATTTCTAACAAACTAGAAAAATACCCTCAAACAACAGCTTCTGACATACGGAAACTTAGTTAAAAATCTGATTATAGCTTTTTTTCTACTGTGTTTAAAACTGTTATAGGTTAGTGTATTAGTCTATTTTCATACTGCTGATAAAGCCATATCCGAGACTGGGAAGAAAAAGAGGTTTAATTGGACTTACAGTTCCACATGGCTGGGGAGGCCTCAGGAACATAGTGGGAGGCAAAAGGCACTTCTTATATGGTGGCAGCAAGAGAAATAAGAGAGAAGCAAAAGCAGAAACCCCTGATAAACCCATCAGATCTCATGAGACTTACTCACTATCACAAGAATAGCATGGCAAAGACGGGCTCCCATGATTCAATTACCTCCCCCAGGGTCCTTCCCACAACACGTAGTAATTCTGGGAGATAAAATTCAAGTCGAGATTTGGGTGAGGACACAGCCAAACCATATCATTCCACCCCTGCCCCTCCAAATCTCATTTTAAAACCAATCATGAATTCCCCACAGTCCCCCAAAGTCTTAACTCTTTCAGCATTAACCCAAAAGTCCACAATCCACAGTTTTATCTGAGACAAGGCAAGTCCCTTCCTCCTATGAGCCTGTAAAATTGAAAGCAAGCTGGTTACTTCCTAGATACAATAGGGATACAGGTATTGGGTAAATACAGCCATTCCAAATGGGAGAAATTGGCCAAAACAAAGGGGTTACAGGGTCCACGCCAGGTCGAAATCCAGTGAGGCAGTCAAATTTTAAAGCTCCAAAATTATCTCCTTTGACTCCAGGTCTCACATCTAGGCCACGCTGTTATAAAAGGTGGATTCCCACCATCTTGGGCAGCTCTGCCCCTGTGGCTTTGTAGGGTACAGCCTCCCTCCGGGCTGCTTTCACGGGCTGGTATTGAGTGTCTGTGGCTTTTCCAGGCATATGGTGCAAGCTACCAGTGGATCTACCATTCTGGGTTCTGGAGGATGGTGGCCCTCTTCTCACAGCTCCACCAGGCAGTCCCCGAGTAGGGACTCTGTGTGGGGGCTCCAACCCCATATTTCCCTTCTGCACTACCCTAGCAGAAGTTCTCTATGAGGGCCCTGCCCCTGCAGCAAACTTTTGTCTTGGAATCCAGGCATTTCCATACATCTTCTGAAATCTAGGCAGAGGTTCCCAAACCTCAATCCTTGACTTCTGTATACCTGTAGGCTCAATATTGCATGGAAGCTGCCAAGGCGTGGGGCTTCCACCTTCTGAAGCCACAGCCTGAGCTGTACATTGGCCCCTTTCAGCCATGACTGAAGTGGCTGTGGCACAGGGCACAAGGTTCCTAGACTGTGCACAGCACAGGGACCCAGGGCCCTGCCCACGAAACCACATTTTTCTCCTAGGCCTCTGGGTCTGTGATGGGAGGGGCTTCTGTGAAGGTCTCTGATATGGCCTGGAGATATTTTCCCCCATGGTCTTGGGATGTAACATTAGGCTCCTTGCAACTTATGCAAATTTCTGTTGCCAGCTTGAATTTCTTCTCAAAAAATGGTTTTTTCTTTTCTACAGAATCATCAGGCTGAAAATTTTCTGAAATTTTATGCTGTTTCCCTTTTAAAACTGAATGCTTTTAACAGCACCAAAGTCACCTTTTGAATGCTTTGCTGCTTAGAAATTTCTTCCACCAGATACCTTAAATCATCTCTCTCAAGTTCAAATTTCCATAAATCTCTAGGACAGGGGCAAAATGCCACCAGTCTCATTGCTTAAACATAACAACATAACAAGAGTCATCTTTGCTCCAACTCCCAATAAGTTCCTTATCTTCATCTGAGACCACCTCAGCCTGGACCTTATTGTTCATCTCACTATTAGCATTTATTTCAAAGCCATTCAGCAAGTCTCTGGGAGGTTCCAAACTTTTCCACATTTTCCTGTCTTCTTCTGAGGCCTCCAAACTGTTCCAATTTCTGCCTGTTACTCAGTTCTAAAGTCACTTCTACATTTCGGGGTATCTTTTCAGCAATCCTCCACTCTACTGGTACCAATTTACTATATTACTTTGTTTTCATGCTCCCTAAAGACACACCCAAGGCTAGGAAGAAGAAGAGGTTTAATAGGATTTACACTTCCACATAGCTGAGGATGCCTCAAAATCATGGTGGGAGGTAAAAGATACTTCTTATATGGTGGCAGCAAGAGAAAATGAGAGAGAAGCAAACACAGTAACCCCTGATAAACCCATCAGATCTTGCGAGACTTATTCACTATCATGAGACTAGCATGGGAAAGATTGGTTCCCATGCTTCAATTACCTCCACTTGGATCCCTCTCACAACACATAATTCTGGGAGATACAATTTAAGTTGAGATTTGAGTGGGGACACAGCCAAACCATATCAGTTAACTTTACCCTTGAGCAGAGAAAGAAACTGTCTCTGAGATATAAATTAAAGAGGCTCCTAAAAGGCAATTCTTGAAATGTATTCAAAAGCCAGGATAAATTGATAGAGGTGAAGATAGATGAAAAGATGTGTGATTAAGCAAATATAGCAAATATTAATCGTAGAATTTAGGTAGTGGGACTATGGGTGTTCACCATACAATCTTTTCAACTTTTTTGCATGTCTGAAACTTTTTCATGATAAATGATTTGGTAGGAAAAAGGCAATTTTTCCCCCCTGGGCCCAAAAGCATCTCTGTGGGCCCAAATGTGTCTCCCCAAAGTTCTGTCAAGCCCTCTGAAATGCCCCATTAAATACTATAAAGTCTTGTTAGATTATTTCACAGTATCTTTCTTTTGAAATGCTAACTCAGACAGGATATAAAAAAATATTGTTAGAAGAAAACTTATGATTAATCAATTATATAGATGATATTGGTATTATTTCATTTAATTCTTCAGAGAACTTTTTAAAATTATGCATACTTTTTGGTGTCAAGATCACATTTTTAGTAACAGTAGCTCCTTGGGTCCTATAATTTAACAGAAATCACAACACCATAGGCTTTACTAATGTGTTAATGACTTTGGGGCAATGGGAGCAAAGAAATGAAAAGAAAGCTCCCAAGTAAACATTCTGAATAATTATTTAAGAAAGATAATAATACCTTCCTCATTTTTCCATCATAATCCAATTATTTACCTTGTTAGAGAATACCTTAGGAGACCCTGTCCTGTGTTCTGGTGAGCTTCAGCATTTTAGTTTTTGTTTGTTTGTTTTTGTTTTGTTAGAGACAGAGCCTCACTCTGTTGTCCAGGCTGGAGTGCAGTGGTGCAATCTCAGCTCACTGCAATCTCCATCTCCCCGGTTCAAGCAATTCTTCTGTCTTAGCCTCTCAAGTGGCTGGGTCTACAGGAGCACGCCACCAAGTCTGGTTAATGCTTGCATTTTCAGTAAAGACAGGGTTTCATCATGTGGCCAGGCTGGTTTCAAACTCCTGACCTCAAGCAATTCACCTGCCTCAGCCTCCCAAAGTGCTGGGATTACAGGCATGAGGCACTGTGCCTGGCATCTCAGCATTTTGAAACATTTGACTCAATATCTTGGTACTGGGCAATCATAGTAAAGCCAAATATAAATTCTTTTTTTTTTTTTTTTTTTTTTTGAGATGGAGTCTTGCTCTGTCGCCCAGGCTGGAGTGCAGTGGTGCGATCTTGACTCACTGCAAACTCCACCTCCCGGGTTCATGCCATTCTCCTGTCTCAGCCTCCCAAGTAGCTGGAACTACAGGTGCCCACCACCATGCCTGGCTAATTTTTTTGTATTTTTAGTAGAGATGGGGTTTCACAATGTTAGCCAGGATGGTTTCGATCTCCTGACCTCATGATCCGCCTGCCTTGGCCTCCCGTAAAGCCAAACATTAATTCTTAAAATGAAAGAATTACAAACATACAGTCTTTCCTCTATATCTCAAATCATGGAGGACTACAAGTGACTTCAAGTAAAGGAGCAAAAGGAAAAGAAGGATCATTGTTGTGTGACAAAATAACACTTTGGCTTGGGAGATAAAATGCCATATCTTTGGCTTAACCTTGTATAACTGGGGTAGAGAATAGATTCTGAAGTCCACAGCTCTTTGAGTTGGGTATCTAGCAGAGCTCATCCCATTCTAACTGAACATACTCCTTTAAGCTCCTCAATAGATAGCATTATCCAGAAATGTATATAAAAATAAGGAATAGAGTGGTTATGTAACTTGTCCAAAGCTACACAGCTAGAAAGTGGGGGAATGAAGCTCAAACATAGAACTGTTTGACATTAAAAATGTTCTTGTACTCTGCACCAAGTTATGATTTAAACTTAATGTAAGCATTGAGGAGAACAGTAGCTTTCACCTGAGAAGGGAATAATACTGGTGTGCACAACAGTACCTAGAGATAGCATCAAGACACCCCATGGTTAGAGTATCAAGAGAGCCTGAAGCACAATAAAAGATAAAGCATCAGAAGCAGTGAAAAGTACATAGAAAGGAAAATGGGAAGGCATCAACAGTAACTTCACCTTTTCCCATTTTGTTAACTCTATGCGTTATTTCAGTGATGTCCATAACAATACCATATAGTGTAGTTTTCCCAGGATAGTTTATACCTATTGTCCTCCATAATTATTAGCAAAATTTTTTTGTTTAGATTATAATTTATATGTCCACTCTATTTAGACTGGAAAGATGTGTATTAGCAAATTATTCATTAGAGAAAAAAATGTATCTTATGAGAAGGATCCCTTTTAAGTTGGGTGTAATCATAATTAAATGGTAACCAAAAATATTTTGTGCAGCTATCATTTAAGTAACTCTGTAACTCATTGGCTTCTACTTTTTGGTAAATCAATCCAACTAGGATGACCGTTTTATGAAGAATCCTTGAGGTCATAGAAATATTGTTATTCTCATTTCAGAAAGTGGTCTCTCTGGTCTGGGCATATTGCCCACATTCACAGGTAATTAATTGTTCTCCATCTATCACATTTACATGATTATTTATATGGCAATTCTATGTTCAGTATAAATTTTCACTTGTACTTTCAAATACGAAATAAAGCCTGTTTAGAGAACGGAAACTACCAACTCTGACTCTTAAATTATAGTCCCCAACTTACCTTGTATTTATATCTTAATTTATATATGTGGTAAAATAAATGGTGACAATGTTTTTTAAATGAAATAGGCTAAAATATATTTAACTGCCTGCAAAAGCTAGATAAAATTTCTAAGTTTGTTTAAATGTTATATAGGTATGGTTTATAATAAGTCATACTTTGTCAAACTGCTACACAAAAATATGTTATCTACATCATGCCAAAGGAGCCTTTGGGCAGAGTTCAAAGTAAATTCTGATTGTGCATGTCAAGTCATTGATAAACCTGAGAGGAAATTGGAAAATATAGGTGCATATCTCCCTAAGAGATCTCTGCAAGAACTGGAGTGTCTCAGTTAATCAGATCACTAATTAACTATACCACCTTGGACACATCATCTCACTTCATTATGGCTGTTCATTCATTTACAGAATCAAGGTTTGTAGTTTAAGGCTTTTCTAGCTGTAAAATTCTAGAAAAAAATAACATTTTGACCACAGTTTGAAAAAAAATTCACTATTCTATGTTAAGCTTTTTGAATCCTGAATAAGAGAAATCAGTATGACTGTAGGATATACTGAATGGTTAGTGTGCATCAAACACTGTGCCAGGCACTCTCTTTATGTTGTAGTCTTTGATACTTAAATAATCCTGTGAAGGGCTGAGGAGGGATGCTATACCTGAGAACAAGACACTGATACAGGAGTTAAGAAGAAATCACTTAGGCAGGTAGTAATGGTATGGGAGTCTTCAGTAAGGCTTTCTTTTTAATGAAAAGCAGCCCCAAACCATTTTCTAACAAAGAGCAGCCTGTAAAGTCCAGATGAAGACATAGACAAGCAAGCTGAGAGCTTGCACGGGTGAATGCTGGCAGGAACTAGGGACTAGACATGTTCAAGGTGGCAGCTCCATCTTCCCTCTCTGCCAGCCGTATGTACAGTAAGGAGCAGACAAGATGGTGCTGGCCAAGGGGAAACTTTATTTCCATAATAGGATTAGGGTGGAGAGACCAGCCTTTCCCACACACTGTGTAAACGTCATACCTGATCAAACCAATCCATGAGCCCTACATAAATCAGATACCACCTCCTCAAGCTGGACTATAAAATCTGGCACATGTGCCATCAGCTGGTCTTTTCCACTTTTCAACGCAAAGAACCCTCTCTCTATATAGAGCTGTTTTTCTTTCTCTTTTCTTCTGCCTATTAAACCTCCACTCCTAAACTCCTCATGTGTGTTCATATCCTAAATTTTCCTGAGGAGAGACAACGAACCCTGGGTGTCTACCCCAGAAAATGTAGCTGCTTCATATGGGGGACCTCATCTAGGATACCAAAGTACAACATTCATTGAAACAGTGAGTAGAAGAGTAGACTCCAACTTTGTCCTCTCTTTTCAGGGCTGTCAGCCTCTTTTTTAGAAGCAAATCAAATCAATAATGGGCATTCGTTAGCCAGTTAAAAACACAGTTAACTTGTCTGTCATTCTTAAAGACTTGCATGTGAGGCTTGCTGGGGAGAACATAGAGAATCCTCCAGTACCCACGAGTTCCTGGGCGTATTGGCCATGTTTGAACCAGCTTCCTTTCATGGAGGACATAGCTGTTGCAGGGGGCTGGAAGAGGTTTTGAAGTGACTGAAGATTTCTGGCTGGGGCTATTCCCCAGTGTTATCCAAAGACTTCTGGACTGACCCTAGTCTCCGATCACCCAATGGGGTGTCAGCAACAAGATCTCCAACTTTCCTATCATAATTTCCTCCTTTCCTATCTGCAACCACCATATCTCCTATACTCTCTGTGTATGCAATGTGTGGGGTTTTACAGTTCAGGGAAGTAATCTTGTTTGGCAAGATCAGGGAATGTCGTAGTAACCAGGGATATAACTCAAAGGGTGTCTTTGTGATTTTCTAGGAAGAGAGGGTCCCCCTTCCCACAGTGAGTGTCACTCTCTGCCCTTGGTCTGGAGAGCACATGGCATTTCAAGGTCAACAGCACTACCTAGTGGAATAGGGATCCTCTCCATAAGGCACATTGTAGGTCCTTTACCAAAACACTCTAGCTTCCCTATTCTCCTCGTTTTCGTACTTCTCTACTAGAAATCAGACTTCATGTTGCTTCTGTAAACAGGAAAATTCTGCCTTCAACAACTAGGAGTAAAATATCCTCTGAAGCCAAATTTTAGTCTCGATACTGTCCCCTCACCAGGAAAATAGTCATTTAGTCCCTATGTTCGTTTAAGGCGCCTATTCTGCCTCCAATTAGAATAGTACTTAATTAGTAACGGAATTTAATTAGTAAGAGGAATAAAATCACATGGATAACTGTGACTAATCCCAATCTCTTAGTTCCTCTGCTTCCATAGCTGGAGGTCATGCCTGCAACCATGGGCAGCACATTCAACAATGTACCAGAACCCAGGAACCATGGAGAAAAAATAGCATGGGGGACACCCCCACTGTCTTCCGATTCACCCTGGGTCACAGTGAAAGGAAGGAGACTAAAGGGATGCCTTTTTCTCACTTCTCTTTCTGAATGGGTAACAGACCATCTTCAGCTTGCACCCCTCTGGAGTGCATTCTGAAACACAAGGACTCTTTGACCCTGAGTCTTTGAACAAAAAGTAGTTCATTTTCTTTTGCACAAGGGCATGGCCTTCTTATGCTCTTGAACCAGCCTGGCCTTTGGAAGGGAGCCTTAATTTTAATATTATCCAACAATTAGATCTTTTCTGCAGACAGGAGGAAAATGGTCAAAGGTAACTTATGCACAGGCTTTCTTTACCCTGCAAGACAACCCAGACCTTTGCAAGCACTGCACAATCAACCCAGCCCTTTTAGCAATCATATCTGACGGACCAAATTGAATGATTCCTCAAGACTAGACAAGCAACTTCTGGGGAAACCATCTGAGGCAGCTATTGGGTAACCCAGCCCTTCCACTTCCCCTTATCTTGGGCCACTTCCAACCATACCACCAGCTCTTCTACCTCCACCATCTCCAAAATTTCCCACCCCCCACCTTCTCTCTTACCCCTACATGAAATGCACAATGGAGGTGATGTCACTAGGGTTGAAGTTCCCTTCTCATTTCAGGACCTTGGGCAAGTTAAGGGAGACTTAGACTAATTTCCTGATGACCCTAATAAATATGTAGAAGCCTTCCAAAATTTAATTCAGGTATTTGACCTCTCATGGAGGGATGTTATGCTGCTCCTGAGCCAAACCCTAACCACAACTGAGAAGCAGGCAGCTCTGAAGGCAACAGAGAAATTCAGAGATGAGCAATATGTCTCCTATAGTAGGTCTGAAAGGAAAAGAAAAAATAGGGAAGGGAAACACCATTCCAATAGAAGCAGTTCCTCTTGACAATCCTAATTGGAATCCCACTGGTGCTACAGATGAATGGAAAAGAAAACATTTTTTAATGTACATATAGGAGGGCCTATAAAGAACTAGGGCCAAACCCCTTAAATACTCTAAACTGTCCACAAGAAGAGAATCCTGCAGCCTTCATGGAATGACTGAGAGAGGCGCTAGTAAAGCACACAACCCTATTCCCTGAGTCAGTGGAGGGACAACTCATCCTAAAATACAATTTTATTACACAGGCAGCTCCCGATATTAAAAGGAAACTGCAGAAGCAGGGTACAGGACCAGATAGTACCTTAGAGAACCCTCTGAAGGTGATCACCTCAGTCTTTTATAATAGGAACCAGGAGGAGAACCAGGAGAAAGAGAGGAAGAAAAGGGAAGAACAGAGGCTCTAGTAGCTGCTTTGAAGCCTGGCAAAGTCCAGGATCCCAAGGTACATCCACTATTTGCTATGAGTGTGGCAAGTCAGGGCACTTTAAGAAGGAGTGCCCAGGCAGCAAGAAGAAACCACCATGACCCTGTTCAGCATGTGGCAGGGACCACGGGAATTCAGACTGCCCTTGAAGATGAAGGTCACTGGGTTCAGAACCAGTCTCACAGATGGCCCAACAAAACTGAGGACTCCCAGGGTTCAAACCTCTGGCTTCAGTGGCTCAAACTGCCATTACAGCACTGGAGCCTGAGATGATTCTAGAAATTGAAGGAATGAAGGTAGATCTCCTTCTGGACACTGGAGTCAACCTCTCTCCTTTCCTCTCTAATCCAGGCCTCCCCTCTCTTTATAACACAACCATCAGGGACTTCTAAAAAAAAACTCTAATTTGATATTTTTCTCAACTCCTTAGTTGCAGATGGGGAAACCTAATGTTTACACACGCCTTTTCAATCATGCCAGAAAGCCCCACTCATTTATTAGGTAGAGATGTTTTAGCTTGCATGGGGGCCAGCATCCTTTTGGCCCCAGGACAATCACTTTGTCTCCCACTGGTAGAAGCTAATATCAATCCATAAGTGTGGGTAACCCAAGGGAAAATCGGTCAAGCTTTAACCACTAGCCCAGTTCAGATATATCTTAAGGATCCCACTTCTTTTCCTAACCAGGAGCAATATTCCCTAAACCCAGAGGCTAGGAAAGGGCTAGAAGCTATTATTAATAACCTGAAGATGCAGGGTCACCTCAAACACCTGTAACAGCCCCTGCAACAACCTAATATTAGGAGTGCAAAAACCCAATGGGGAATGAAGAGTAGTTCAGGACCTCTACCTCTTTAATGAGGTCAAATTCCCAATCCATCCAGTAGTACCTAATCTCTATACCTTGCTGACCCAAATACCTGAGGGAACTAAATGGTTTACAGTCCTAGATTTAAAGAATGCCTTCTTCTTTATACCATTACATCCTTACTCTCAATACCTGTTTGCCTTCAAAGAGCCTTCTGCCTAAACCATCCAGTTAACATGGATGTTGCTGCCTTGGGGATTTTGAGATATCCCTCATTTGTTTGGACAGGCATTATCGAAAGACCTCACTGAGTTTTCCCATCTTCAGGTCAAGATTTTGCAGTACGTGCATGATATACTGCTCTGAACCTCAACTGAGGAAGCTTCTCAGCAAGGCACTGAAGCTCTTTTTAATTTGTTAGCTGATAGAGGATATAAGGTTTCAAAATCTAAGGCCCAGCTTTGCAAAACCTCAGTGAAGTATCTGGGTTTAGTGCTGTCCAAAGGGACTGAAGCATTAGGGGAAGAAAGGATTAAGTCCATTTCCTCCTTCCCCCTCCCCAAACCCTCAGGCAACTAAGAGGATTTTTGGGCATTACAGAATTTTGCAGGCTGAGTACAGTGAGATAGCTCATTCTCTGTGTCACATCATAAGAGAAACTCTATCAGCTTAAAACTCATCTAACCTCCTAACCTGGGAACCTGAAGCTCAAAAGGCCTTTAACCAGCTACTGCAGGCCCTACTTAAGGCACCAGTTCTCAGCCTTCCCATAGGGAGGGCCTCCAATCTATATGTATCAGAAAGGAAGGAGACGGCCCTGGGAGTCTTAACACAGGCCTGAGAACAAACTCAAGAGTCAGTGGGTTATTCAAGTAAGGAACTTGATTTGGTGGCTAAAGGATGGCCACCATGCCTCTGAGCCATTGCCCCAGTGGCCCTACTGGTCCCAGAAACCTCCAAATTAAACTTGGGAATGACTTGACTGCTTACACCCCACATAATATGGTGGGTTTACTGTCCTCTAAGGGAAGCCTTTAGTTAACAGACAGCAGTTTCCTTAAATATCAAGCTCTACTGTTAGAAGCTTCCACCATCCAGTTAAAAACTTTCTCTCACTTAAACCCAGACACTTTCCTCCCTGAGGGAGCTGGGAAACCTAAATGTGACTGTGAACAAGTTGTGGTACAGACCTATGCAGCCAGGGAAGATCTCAGGGAAACTCCCTAGAAAATCCAGATTGGACCCTCTTCATGGGTGAAAGCTCCTTTGTAGAGCAAGGAATCCATAAGGCCAGATATGCAGTAGCCACTCTGAATGATGTTATTGAAAGTACGTCTGTCTCTCCAGGCACAAGTGCTCAACTAACTGAACTGATAGCTCTTACAAGAGCACTTGAGTTAAGCAAGGAAAAGGTAGCTAACATTTACACTGACTCAAGTATGCTTTCCTAGTTCTCCATGTTCATGCTACCATTTGGAAGGAAAGGTACTTTCTTACCACCAATGGATCTTCTATTGAATACCATCAGGAAATTAACAAGTTATTACCATCAGTTTTCCCTCCACGAGAGGTAGCAGTGATGCATTGTAAGGGACATCAGAAGGGTGTAGATGAAATAGCCTAAGGAAACCAGCTAGTTGATCAGGCAGCCAAGTCAGCAGCAAAGAAGTCTCATGACATTAACACACTTCAAGCCCCTCTACTCTGGCATGGCTCCATAAGAGAAATCCAGCCTCAGTATTCCCCTGTAGAAATAGAATGGACACTTCTCGAGGGTACACCGTCCAGCCCTCAGAATGGCTGCAGTCAGATGATGGCAAGGTCCACTTGCCAGCCTCCAGTTTTAAATTCCTTCACCAAGCTTTTCACCTGAGAAAGGGTAAAACATATCAATGTGCCCAAAGATTGTTTTCAGGAGAGAACTTATTAAGAACAGTAAAACAGGTTGTTAATGCTTGTGAAGTCTGTCTTAAAAGTAATCACGTGAACAGACAGTCCCTTCCTCCTCAAATCCAAAGGATGGGATGCTCTCCAGGGGAGGACTCATAGACTTCACCGACATGCCAAAATGAAGGACATCCAATACCTCCTGGTATGGTTATATACATTCACTAACTGGGTAGAAGCATTTCCATGGCATACAGAAAAGGCCTCTGAGGTAGTAAAGATGTTAGTTAGTGAAATTATTCCCTGTGTTGGTCTACTTAAGTGCCTCCAAAGTGAAATGGCCCCTCATTTGAGGCAGCCATCACATAGGGAGCCTCAAAGGCACTAGGTATACAATATCATCTCCATTGAGTTTGGAGACCCCAGTCCTCAGGAAAACTGCAGAAGACAAATGATATCATCAAAAGACACCTCAGGAAACCATCCCAAGAAACTCACCTTCCTTGGGTTACTCTTCTTCCTATGGCTTTACTTCAGGTAAGAAACACCACTTCAAAGTTAGGTCTAACCCCTTTTGAGATGCTGTATAGATGGCCTTTTCTCACCAATGATTTCTTATTAGACCAAGATACCTCTGAATTGGTCAAGCATGTAACCTCTCTGGCTTGTTTTCAACAGGAAATAACTCAAGTAGCAGAAACCCAACCCAAAGAAGTAGCACCACCTTTATTTAGCCCAGGATATTTAGTATTGGTAAAGTCTCTACCTTCTCTCTCTCCTTCTCTAAGCCCAAGCAGGGAACGGCCTTACACCATTCTCCTTTCAATGCCCTCGGCAGTAAAAGTTACAAGTACTGATTTCTGGATACATCACACCCAAGTTAAAGCCTGGAAAGCTGAGAGAGCAATCCCTGGCAGCCCAGAGGAATGTCTTGGATACCAATGTGAGGAAATAAGAGACCTTAGGCTGAAAATCAAAAGAGATAAGTAAATGAGCAAGGGCTCCTCATCCTACTCAGTTTCACCTCTACCATTCAGTCATCCAGTCTTTGTACAACTGTTTAGCTCCATTATTAAGCCCCCTCTTGCTCATGTGTTTTATATTAATGTTTGGACCTTGTCTACTCAATACTATAACTCGAATTGTTTCCTCTCACCTAGAAGCAATCAACTCCAAATGGTGCTACAGACTTAACTACACATGACACGCCTTTCTTCCAAGGACACTTAGATCAACCCCAAGAGGACCTCTAGTTGCTGTTCCCCACACAACACCCCTTTTCAGGAGGAAGCAGCCAGAAAGAGTTGTCACCCAATACCCTCTAACAGCAGTTAGGGTTACCACTCCTGAGGAGGGGAATGATATCGAAGTTGATATGGTTTGGCTGTATCCACACCCAAATCTCATCTTGAATTCCCACCTGTTGTGGTAGGCACCCAGTGGGAGGTAACTGAATCATGGGGGCAGGTCTTTCCCATGCTGTTCTCGTGATAATGAATATGTCTAATGAGATCTGATGGTTATAAAAAGGGAGTTTACCTGCACAAGAGCTCCTGTCTTTGCCTGCCGCCATCCACTTAAGATGTGACTTGCTCCTCCTTGCTTTCTGCCATGATTGTGAGGCATCCCCAGCCACATGAAACTGTAATTCTAATTAAACCTCTTTCTTTTGTGAATTGCCCAGTCTCGGGTATGTCTTTATCAATAGTGTGAAAACAGACTAACACAGGAGTTAAGAAGAAATCACTTAGGCAGATAGTAAGGGTATGGGAGTCCTCAGTAAGGCTTTTATTTTTAATGGGAAGCAGCCTCAAATCATTTTCTAACAAAGAGCAGCCTGTAACTTCTAGCTGCAGACATAGACAAGCAAGATAGGAGCTTGCACGGGTGAATGCTGACAGGAACTAGGGACTAGACATGTTCAAGATGGTGGCTTCATCTTCCCTTCTCTGCCAGTCACATGTACAGTAAGAAGCAGACAAGATGGAACTGGCCAAGGGGGAAGTTCATTTGCATAATAAGATTAGGGTGGAGAGACCAGCCTTCCCCATACACTATGTAAATGTCATACTTGATTAAGCCAATCTGTGAGCCCTGCATAAATCAGACACTACCTCCTCAAACCAGACTGTAAAATCCAGCACATCTGCCACCATCCAGTCTTTTTCACTCAGAAGGCCCCTCTCTCTAGAGAGAGAACTGTTTTTCTTTTGCTTTTCTTCTGCCTATTAAACCTCTGCTCCTAAGCTCCTCATGAGTGTTTGTGTCCTAAATTTTCCTGGCACAAGATGACAAACCCTGGGTATATGCCCTAAAAAAGTAGCCACTTCAATACTGAAGAGGAAATAGACCAGAAAATTGCCCAAGACTATATAGTTAGTAAATGGAAGTGCTACTACTGCAGGAACATACCAGGAAAGCCAAGAGAATTAACAAACCTTTTGAAGGAGGTGGATTGCTGCTGCAGGCTCCATCAAACAGCCAAGGAACTGTAAGTCTGCCTGCTTTCTCCACAAGGAGGCTTGTGGTCTAGGGCAAGTTCTCAGATGGGGTTATTGCCTGAGTCTGCCTGGAAATAGACTCAGTGCTATTGTGGGAGCACGTTGGGAGTGAGACCAGCCTTTAGGACTGCAGGCTACATGGGAGGGGGTGAGGCCAAAGCCTGCTGGTTTTTCTCCACTTCCTTGGCAACCTGTATTACTCACCAGAGGCAGCCAAAATCCCCCTGGCAATATAAATCTATTGGAATGGGAACCACATGGCCAACTCCCACAGTAGCTACAGCAAGCCCCGCCCAAGGAGAGGCTGAGCTCAGACATGCCTATCCTTGCCCTCACCAGGTGGTCTTTCTCTACCTGCCATGGTAGCTGCAGACAAAGGTCATAATCTCTTGAGAGCTCTATGACCCTGCCCACTGCCAGAGAAAACTGAATACTTAACCAGGTGTCCATAGGGGAAGGCGAATCCTCCCTTAGGACCACAGCTGATGCTCTCTTGAAAGCATGACCTCCTGGCTGTAGGCCAACTAATGGAAAACCAGCACACTTAACAAAAACACAAACAAGTACCCTCACAGAGTCCACTTCACTCCCATGCTACTTCCACCAGAGTAGGTACTGGTATCCATGGCTGCAAGGCCTGAAGATGGATCACATCATGGAACTCCTTGCAGACACCCTCAAGTACTAGCCCAGAGCCCGGTAGCTTCACTGGGTAGCTAGATCAAGAAGAGCAAAAACAATTACTACAGTTTGGCTCTCAGAAAGCCCCATTCCTAGAGGAAGGGGAGAACACTACATCAAAAGAGCACCCTGTTGTGGGACAAAAGAATCTGAACAGCAGTCTTTGAATCCCAGATCTTCCCTCTGACATTGTCTACCCAAATGAGACGGAACTAGAACAACAGTTCTAGTACTATGACAAAACAATGTTCTTTAACACTCCCAAAAGATCATACCAGCTAACTAGCAATGGATCCAAACCAAGAAGAAATCTCTGAATTGCCAAACAAAAGAATTTAGGAGGTTGATTAATAAGCTATCAAGGAGGCACCAGAGAAAGGTGAAGTCAAACTTAAAGAAGTCAAAAACATGATACAGGATATGAAAGAAAAATTCTTCAGTGAAATAGATAGCATAAATTTAAAAAATCACAACTTCTGGAAATCAAGAATACACTTATAGAAGTGCAAAATGCACTGGAAAATCTCAGCAACAGAATTGAACAAGCAGAAGAAAGAACTTCAGAACTCGAAGACAAGGTTTTCAAATTAACCCAATCCATTAAAAGACAGAAAAAAAATTTTTTAAATGAAGAAAGCCTTGAAGAAGTTTAGGACTATGGTAAGCACCCAAACCTAAGAATCATCGGTGTTCCTGAGAAAGAAGAGAAATCTCAAAGTTTGGAAGACATATTTGGGGGAATAATCAAGGAAAACTTCCCTGGCCTTGCTGGAGATCTAGACATCTAAATAGTAGAAGTTTAAGAACACCTGTGAAATTTGTCACAAAAACATAATTGACTAGGCACATAATCGTCAAGTTATCTAAAGTCAAAACAAGGAAAATGATCTTAAGAGCTGTGAGGCAAAAACATCAGGTAACCTATAAAGGAAAATCTATCTGATTAACTATAAATTTCTCAGCAGAAACCCTACAAGCTAGAAGAGATTGGGGTCCTATTTTTAGCCTCCGTAAACAAAACAATTATCAGCCAAGAATTATGTATCCAGCAAAACTAAGCTTCACAAATGAAGGAAAGATACAGTCTTTTCCAGACAAAGAAATGCTGAGAGAATTTTCCACTACCAAGCTAGCACTACAAGAACTGCTAAAAGCAGCTCTAAATCTTTAAACAAATCCATGAAATACACCAAAACAGAACATCCTTAAAGCATAAATATCACAGGATCTATATAACAACAACAACAACAACAACAAAACAAACAAGGTATTCAGGCAACAAATAGTACAATGAATAGAATAACGCCTCAGATATTCATACTAACATTGAATACAAATGGCCTAAATGCTCCACTTGAAAGATACAGAAGTGCAGAAAGGATAAAAACTTACCAAATTTCTGCTGTCTTTGGAATACTCACCTAACACCTAAGGACTCACATAAACTTAAGGTAAAGAATTAGAAAAAGATATTCCATGCAAATGGACACCAAAAGTGTTCAGCAGTACTTATTCTCAGAGAAAAACAAACTTTAAAGCAACAGCAGTTTAAAAAGACGTAGAGCAACAAGGAATATTATATAATATTAAAAGAACTAGTCCAACAGGAAAATATCACAATTCTAAATATATATGCCTGTAATACTGAGGCTCCCAAATTTATAAAACAATCACTACTAGATCTAAGAAATGAGATCCACAGCAACATAATAAGAGTGATGGACTTTAATACTCCACTGACAGCACTAGACCAGTCATCAAGAAAGAAAGTCAACAAAGAAACAATGGACTTAAACTATATGCTACAACAAATGGATTTAACAGATATTTACAGAACATTCTACCCAACAACTACAGAATATACATTCTATTCAGCAGCACATGGAACATTCTCCAAGATAAACCATATAATAGTCTATCCCCAATCAAGTCTCAGTAAATTTAAGAATATCAAATTATATCAAGTACTCTCTCTGATTGCAGAGGAATAAAATTGGAAATCAACTCCAAAAGGAGCTCTTGAAACCATGCAAATAAATAGAAATAAAATAACCTGCTTCTGAATTATCATTGGGTCAACAATAAAATCCAGATGAAAATAAAAAAATTATTTGAACTGAATAATAGTGTCACAACCTATCAAAACCTCTGGGATACAGCAAAAGTGGTACTAAGAGGAAAGTTCCTAGTGTTAAATGCCTACATCAAAAAGTCTGAAAGAGCACAAATACACAATCTATGGTCACATCTCATTAAACTGGAGAAACAACAATCCAAACCCAAACCCAGCAGAAAAAAATAAATAATGAAAAACATAGCAGAACTAAATGAAATTGAAATAAAAAAAATACAAAAGATAAATGAAACAAAAAGCTGGTTCTTTGAAAAGATAAATAAAATTTATAGACCATTAGTGAGATTAACCAAGAAAGGAAGAGAGAAGATCCAAATAAGCTCCATTAGAAACAAAACAAGAGATATTACAACTGATACCACAGAAATACATACGATCAATCAAGGCTACTATGGACACCTTGATGGACATAAACTAGAAAACCTAGAGGAGATGGATAAATTCCTGGAAATATACAATCCTGCTACATTAAACCAGGAAAATATGGAATCTCTGAACATACCAATAACAAGCAGTGAGATTGAAAGGGTGATTTTAAAAATTACCAGCAAAATACAAGTCCAGGATCAGCCAGATTCACAGCTGAATTCTATCAGACATTTAAGGAAGAATTGGTACCATTCCTATTGACATTATTCCACAAGGCAGAGAAAGAGGAAATACTCCCTAAATAATTCTATGAAGCCATTCTATGTAAACTCTATGAAGAGAGAGAAAGTTTTTTTGGTCTACCTATACGTTGTTAGTTTCTGGCATTGAAAATGGCATTCAGAACATTTGTTAACTTAATATTGGCTATTATTGTGGCTATTAATATTGTGTTTCCTGAACTATGAATTACTAGGTTAATATCAACTGTTATGATCAGTAATAACAAATATATTATTTATCTATTGCTGCATAACAAACTACCCCAAAACTTAGTGGGATCAAACAGCAATTATTCAGTATTTCAGAGTTTCTATGGGTCAGAAACTTGGGCAGAGCTCAGCTGAATGCCTCCACCTCGAGTTCTCTCACAAGCTGCAATGAAGATGTTACCCAGGGCTGCAGTCTCATCTGAAAGCTCGAATGAGGAGGATCTACTTCCAAGATCAATTTTTTTGGTTTCTGGCAAGATTCAGTTCCTCATGAATTCTATGAATAAAGACCTTCTTTCCTCACTGGTTGTTAAGTAGAGGCCTTTTTCAGTTTTTTGACACACAGGCCTCTCCATAAGGCAGCTCAAAACATGGTAACTGGCTTCTACCAGAGAGAGTAAGAGAGCAAGAGAGATGAATATAGATCGGTGTTGGCCCATAACCAAATCTCACAGTGACGTTTTTGGTGAATTTTGCTCGTATTTGAGTAGGACTATTTTAGGGAGTCTATTTTAGGGAGTTTTTGTGAAGATAATATATTTGTGATTCTATCTGTTAGAAATAAGTTACTAGGTCCAACTTTCACCCAAAGGTAGGGTTTTACACAAGGGCATGAATACCAGGAGGCAGGAATTATTGGAAGCCATCTTAGAGCTGCTTACCATAGCAATTTTGATGACTGTTCACATGCCTAATACTATGAAAACAATTACTTTATCAGTACTACTTTGGATACAATAAACATTCATTCATGTGTGTAACAAAGTTAAATATAATACACAGAACAGAATTAAACACTATTTCATGGCACAGGTCATCCACTGTCCCACTTGAATCTACCAGGAAAAAATCTATAATATTCCCTCTTACACAAAAACAGTATTGCAAATGTGGATTGAGATGTGGGTAAAAAAAATTGGTTTGCTGGATTTTTAATTAAAATATGTTATGAATTAATAGTCTGAGAACATTTCTTACCATTTGTTCTACTGGGTTAATATCTAACATCTCAATCTACACTATACAAATGTGTGATACACCCTTATGTGCTGACTGATCATCATCAGGTATTCTGCACTTTTACAATGTTGCCTGACACAACGTATTTTTGCAAAGTAAATGAAACAGCCTAAGTCAAAGGTTTGGAGAAGGGCAGAGTTAGGAATGAACTCAAATCACAATTCTCACTTCCTTCTGTGGTTATTTGTCATAACATAGTGAAGAGGATGATTAATGAATTTTGAGCTCAGCTATGAAAATTGACAAAGTATGGATAGAAAAATATCTGAGCAGAGGAAAGAGTATGTGTGTGGGGTGCAGGCCCTCAAGAGAAAGGGTAACCTCAGGCTCAAAGACATGTCAATAGGGCCAGTAAGCTTAGGTCACTTAGAATAAAAAAAGTGGAATGACAAGTGCCTATGAAGACAGTAAGAACCAGAGCAGGCAAGGTCTTGCAGGCAGGTTAAGGATTTGAGAGTTTTTCTCAATAGCATCAGGAAAAGGTGTCAGCAAGGAACTGATATTATCAGATTAGGGTTTTACAAAGATGGCTGTGCTGTAACATTGAGAATAGACAGGAAGGGGGTTGGGTCAATAAGAGGCAAATGGTCAAGAGACTTTTTTTTCCTGACCATTAGACAGATCCCATTCAATGGATACCTAGGAGATAAAATTGACTAAATATGGGGGGTATGAGTTGGGGGGAAATGGAGGTATTATGAATGGCCTCCATTTATCTTAGTAGATTACTTAATATAGGAAACTAGCAATGAGGAATAAGTTACAAAACTTGTAAATTTGAAGGATTTCTAAGAAATCTGGGTGGAGATAAAAGTTAGAGTCTTAAATATAGGTCTATGCTCAGAAAAGAATTTCACAGAAGAGCTATAATTTGAGTCATAGCACTTATTTAATTTTAACTACCCAAGAGAACAAAATCAGCTAGGAAAAAGTATACAGTGAAAAGAGAAGGCCCAGGATGGAGCTTGAGTTTCTCCAACCTATAATTGATAAATAGAGGAGGAATAACTGGCAAAGTAGGATAGGAGAAGATGGATAATCCAAGTCATAGGATGTCCCAGACACCAAAGGAAGACTGTGTTTCAGAAGGAAGGTGTAATTGATAGTGTTGAATGCAGCTCCTACTGCCGTTCTCTCCAGTAAGAATAATAGTACATCTTTTTTTGCATTTAGGTATGAATATATGTATGTATGTGTGCATTTATTGTACTCTTTGTACCAATATTTATTGAATGTCTACTTTGTCAGTCACTGGAGAAAGAACAGTGAGTAAAACAGACATTGTGATAGAACTTACATGGTCTTTGCTCCAGAAATAAATTAAGAATCTCATGTAATCCCAGTAACCCTAGAGAGGTAAGTAATATTTCCTATAATTAATGATGCAAAAAGACTTTTCTCCTGTATCTCTTAGAGCTAACTATTTCCACTGGCTTTGTGTACAGAAGGAATAAATGCCTCTAAGCTCACAGTCAAGAATATAAAAATATCAAGTTTTCTAATTTAGGAAACAGTTTGACTGAAATACGAGTCCCTGAAGGTACTAGGAAATGATGTTCAGGCAAGCATCTGAAGAAAGGAAGAGCTAGACATCCCACACAAGACAGAAAGGATAGGAAGATTCCCATTGATGCATACCAATGTGGGAACAGAAAGTCCTCTGTATCCTCAAACTCTTTTCTGAACATTCCCTTTACCTTTTGCTCTTCTATCTGACAATGCTGCTTTCCTTTCCTAGGTTTTCTATTCTACTCATGGGCCTTCAAGAGGAGTGTCTATCCTTTCTGTACCTTATTTCTACTTTAAGAACATTCCTATCTTCTGTTTGAATTTGTCTTTAGACTCTACCTCCTACTATCCCATTTTGCTACAATCTTCTCCAGAACTCCTGGGAGCACATGCCCTCATTTTTTGAATAATTTAGCTTGTGACCCGTTCACTTCATCCAATATTACTCATGTCATAATGACTGGTAACTTCAGTATTCGTGAAGTGTTTTCTTCTAATATCCCAGCCTTTCATTTTTTAAAACTTCCACTCCTCCAATAAATCTGTCTTCCATTATTTTGTGGCAGCTGTTGTTAATTTTTTTTTACATGTTCATAACAATGATCATTCCCTAAGTCTCCTAATCTTAATTTCAATCCTTTCTCTTTCCAACTGTCCCCTAGCTTTCTGGGTGACCCCTTCCTTACTACAACTCTAATAATTTTTCAACACCTTGAGACTCCACAATACATTGATCCTACCACCATTTCATTGTCATATACTCTTTTGTCTTCTCACATCCTTCCTTGCCAAATTTAAATCTCATTATCTCTCATTATAACAATTTCCCTGTAGCACTCTGAACTTAATTACCCCATCTCTCTTCTTCAAACTTGCCTGAATAACTCCCCACTTGGTTAAATCCAACTCTCCATTTACATTCTCTCTGCTTCTATAGCTCTGGATGTAGCTAGAAAATGAAACCATACAGTCATGTGTATTAGTCCATTTTCATGCTGCTGATAAAGACATACCTGAGACTGGGCAATTTACAAAAGAAAGAGGTTTATTGGACTTACAGTTCCACATGACTGGGGAGGTCTCACAATCATGGCTGAATGCAAGGAGGACCAAGTCACATCTTATGTGGATGGCACCAGGCAAAGAGAGAGAGAACTTGTGCAGAGAAACTTCCATTTTAAAAACCATCAGATCTCGTGAGACCCATTCACGATCGCAAGACCAGCACAGGAAAGATCTGCCCCCATGATTCAATCATCTCCCACTGGGTTCCTCCCACAGCAGGTGAGAATTATGGGAGGTACAAGACGAGATTTGGGTGGGGACACAGAGCCAAACCATATCACCATGCAAAACTATTAAGGGTAACTTAAGAGCAATTGGGTCCTCTGTGCTCCAAAAATATGATCACATCTACCTGATCCACTCATTCTTCCACTCTTCTACACAAATATTTCAAACTTTTTATTTTTTCTCAAAAGTTCAATAACCCTTCCCCTACCCTCACTATAATCTGATTCCTTGCTGTTTACTTTTCCAAGAAAATAAAAGCAATCAGAAGATAGCTTTCAAAAGTTTAGCTATTAAATTCTGTATCTTTATTCTGTACACAATATTCTACACCACACAATATTCTGTACCTTTATTTTTTACCTTTTTTTCCTATTACTCTGAATCTACAGTTTTATCTAAGCCCAATCCCTCCATTTAAGCACTGTATCTCAACTGATCCCACTCACTCACAGAAGCTGGTTCATCAGAATCTTCCCTCTTCCACATCAATAATTTTTCTTTCTATTGGAACAACCTCATCAGTATACAAACATGTCATTATTTATTCCTTCTTAAAAACTCTCTTGACCCTATTCCTTCCTCTATTTACCACCCCTTTACCCTGTTCCCCTTTATAGCAAAACCTAAAAAGACTTACCTACACCTGCTCTCTGTGATTCATGGTCTCCTTTTTTCTCTTGATGGAATACCATTTGACTTTTACCTCTATTCTCCACCAAAATTTATTTCATTAAGGTCAGCAATAACTTCTATGTTTCTAAATTCAATGGTCAAGTGTCAGTCTTCTTTCTAGTTTTCTAGTTGGTCCCTAAGTTATATTTGACACAATTGATCCTTCCCTTTCAGTTGAAAATTGGCTCCCTGAAGGCTTCCTTCACTTGGCTTCCAGGACATTCCATTCTCCTGGTTTTCCTTCCACTTCCCAATCTTCTTTTGCCAGTTTTCTTTCATCTGTGCAACCCTAGTGTTTCTTCATCTTGCCTATAACTTAGAACTACTTTGGGGGCATTTATTTATTTATTTATTTATTTAGAGAGGGAGTCTAGCTTTGTCACTCAGGTTGGAGTACAGTGGTGTGATCTTGGCTCACGGCAATCTCCGCCTCCTGTGTTCAAGCAATTCTCCTGCCTCAACCTCTCTAGTACCTGAGATTTCAGGCACCCACCACCTGGCTAATTTTTTGTATTTTTGGTAGAGATGGAGCTTCACCATGTTGGCTAGGCTGGTCTCAAACTCCTCACCTCAGGTGATCTGCCCACCTTGGCTTCCCAAAGTGCTGGGATTACACATATGAGCCACTGTGCTCGGCCAAGTACTTTGGGAGGCCGAGGCAGGCAGAACACGAGGTCAGGAGATCGAAACCATCCTGGGTAACACGGTGAAACCCCATCTCTACTAAAAACACAAAAAATCAGCTGGGCGTGGTGGTGGGTGCCTGTAGTCCCAGCTACTTGGGAGGCTAAGGCAGGAGAATTGCTTGAACCCAGGAGGTGGAGGCTGCAGTGAGCAGAACTCCTGCCACTGCACTCTAGCCTGGGTAACAGAGAGAGATTTCATCTCAAAAAACAAACAAACAACAACAACAACAAATTCAAATACTCAGTCTGTACCCCAGACTGCACAATTAAATCCAATGAGTGGGATGCCAGCATCAGTATTTTTTAAGGGTCTTCAGTAATTTCTGATGTACATCTTAAGTTGAGAAATGCTACCTGAAATTTTGTAGTATACCAGGGCACACTTAGGCCTTC
Source organism: Chlorocebus sabaeus (assembly GCF_047675955.1). Classification (NCBI taxonomy): domain Eukaryota; kingdom Metazoa; phylum Chordata; class Mammalia; order Primates; family Cercopithecidae; genus Chlorocebus; species Chlorocebus sabaeus. The sequence continues at coordinate 64,395,231 of NC_132924.1, forward strand.
TCTTTACCAATGATGATGCCTTTAGTGATCTCAAAGTTTTACTGCTTTGAATATTTCCTGTGTCCTCAAGACTATTAATCTATATCTGCAACCTAGATTTCTCCCCTGAAATCCATATTCTTATACCCAACTAAAAACTCAATCAGATACTATCTCAGATTCAGTGTTATAAAACTGAACTATTGACCTTATCCCAAATTTGTTCCTCCATTCTGTGCCCTGACAGTAATTGGCAACTCCATTCTTCAAAAACTCAGAATATAAAAAGTACATCTCACATGTCATCTATCAGAAAATCATGTTGATTCTCTTTTTAAAATATATCCAGAACTCCACCTCTTTCTGTCACCTCCACTACTACCACCCATGTCCACACCACTATGACAACCCACCTGAAATATAGCAAAGGCTCCTAAATCTCTACCCACCATCCTCAACCTGCTTTCTTTTTTGCCCCTTACAATATATAACCCACACAGTGTCCAGGGCAATCCTTTCAAAATATTTTAGGCTATTTCACTTATGAGAGCAATGGTTTTCCCTCTTGCTTAAGAAGTCAAAAAGTCATTATGGTGACCTATCAGGCTCTACGATATCTACTTTTCCCAGCTACAATCTCACTAACTTCATTTTCTGTTGTACTCTCCAGCCACACCTGCCAACTTGACATTCATCAAATACACCAGGCTTACTCCCACTTCAAGGCCTTTGGACTCTATGGTTTTACAACCTGAAACTTCATCCTCTAGATTCCCTACATGCAGTTCCTAATTGCCTTCTACTCTTTGCCCAAAGGTCACCTTGTCAGTAAAATCTTCCTAGACTCTACTTAAAATTGCAGTCACCCTGTATACACGTCATGTTTTCTTTTCTTAGTTTTTCTTAATAGCCCTCATAACTATTTATTCACACACATGTACAGACAAACATTTAAAATATACATTTGTTAATGTTATTGTCTGTTTCTGTCCTTCCAATGATTTTAATTTTCTTGAGCTACTAAGGGTTGTTTTCTGTTGCTTTCTATCAAAGAAACTTAGAGAATGTGTGGCCTTAGATGCTGTGGATCTAATTCTCATGGATGTACTAAGTTCATCTGTCACAGACTGTATTGCTAGAATCACCCATGGAGTCAAACATTAAAATAAATCTGTATAAATGTTTGATTATGGCTAGCTTCCCATTCCTGTCCTGTGAAATACATGTTTTGGCACAGTAAAGAAAAATAACATCCACACACTTTATTACTAACTACTATTGGAGTTTTTTTAATTTGTCAGTAACATCATTTTTCAACCTGGCATGGTGGCACTCCCAGTAACCAAGCCATCTCCTAAATATGCACTTTACTTTTTTAGGTTCTAATATTCATAAATTACTTAAATTTCTACCAAGTTGTCATCTAAGCACCAAAATATGTGTTTTTGGTTCATTTGAATGAAAATATCTTTTTCCATAGGTTAATGTTTAATAAGGACTTCCTTTTTCTAAAAGCAAACTTTGTTTTAAAAAGTTGTTACTTGGGTTGATTCCAATGTCCATCAGTGACAGACTGGATTAAGAAAATGTGGCACATATACACCATGGAATACTATGCAGCCATAAAAAAGGATGAGTTTGTGTCCTTTGTAGGGACATGGATGCAGCTGGAAACCATCATTCTTAGCAAACTATCACAAGAACAGAAAACCAAACACCGCATGTTCTCACTCATAGTTGGGAACTGAACAATGAGATCACTTGGACTTGGGAAGGGGAACATCACACACCGGGGCCTATCATGGGGAGGGGGGAGGGGGGAGGGATTGCACTGGGAGTTATACCTGATGTCAATGACGAGTTGATGGGTGCTGACAAGTTGATGGCTGCAGCACACCAACATGGCACAAGTATACATATGTAACAAACCTGCACGTTATGCACATGTACCCTAGAACTCAAAGTATAATAATAAAAATAAATAAATAAATAAATAAATAAAATAAAAATAAAAAGTTGTTACTAAAAATCTATTTTAACACATAATTAAACCATCATGTTGTGGTTTACATTGATAGGTTAGAGAAGATTATTCCAAGATAAATGATTCTAAATTAAGCAAATGGACAGAATATTTGTATCTTTGCCTTAAGTCTGAGACAAAGAGCAATCATTTCTAATATGATAATGGCTACAATTTAGGTAGTATTTAATAAACCAGGACTGTCACATATGTTTACTCATATACCCCACACAATATTCTTTGAGATGGGTCTAATTGTCCCACATTATAATCACAAAAGGAATGAGCTTTGCGAAGATCACACAGCTGATAGGATACCAAAATTCCAACTCATTTTCTTTTAAAAAATAATTGCCCTTAGGTACTTCATTATGTTGATTTCATTGTCAAAATACGATAAACAATTCAAAAGCAGCTAAGAACAGATTTCACTTACTCAAAGTAAACTGTGTGACTGTGCTGTTATTAAAAATATTTGGATCAAAAAGAATCCTCCTAATTAAAATATTTTCGGGGATCTGCAAAATTGAGGCTGCCATGATCCAATGATCCAATGAAATCAGCCCTGGACTTGGGCAGCATTCAAATCAGCTACTTTGATATTTTGCAAAAGGCAGAGGCTCTTCATTTGTAAAAATAGTGTCCTCACCATGACACTGTCAGACATTGGATATGATTTTTCACAGACAGAATTCTATCAAGATTCCCTTCTGACTATACTTTCCTCTCCTATTTCTGTCCAATTGTAACACTTATGAAGCCAGAGATAGTTGCAGTAGCATCAAAGTATTAGACTTTGCGAAGTGCATTTGAAGTGGGTGATATGGTTTTGCTGTGTCCCCACCCAAATCTCAACTTGAATTGTATCTCCCAGAATTTTCACGTGTTGTGGGAGGGACCCAGGGGGAGGTAATTGAATCATGGGGGCCAGTCTTTCCTGTGCTATTTTTGTGCTAGTGAATAACTATCATGAGATCTGATGAGTTTATCAGGGGTTTCTGCTTTCGCTGCTTCCTCATTTTTCTCTTGCCACCACCATGTAAAATGTGTCTTCCGCCTCCTGCCGTGATTCTGAGGCCTCCACAGCCATTTGGAACTGTAAGTCCAATTAAACCTCTTTTTCTTCCCAATCTCAGGTATGTCTTTATCAGCAGCATGAAAATGAACTATTACAGTAAATTGGTACCAGTAGAGTGGGGCATTGCTGAAAAGATACCTGAAAATGTGGAAGCGACTTTGGAACTGGGTAACAGGCAGAGGCTGGGACAGTTTGGAGGATTCAGAAGAAGACAGGAAAATGTGGGAAAGTTTGGAACCTCCCAGAGACTTGTTGAATGACTTTGACAAAAATGCTGATAGTGATATGAACAATAAGGTCCAGGCTGAGGTGGTCTCAGATGGAGATGAAGAACTTATTGGAAACTGGAGCAAAGTTGATTCTTGTTACGTTTTAACAAAGAGACTGGCAGCATTTTGCCCCTGCCCTAGAGATCTGTGAAACTTTGAACTTGAGAGAGATGATTTAGAGTATCTGGCGGAAGAAATTTCTAAGCAGCAAAGCATTCAAAAGGTGCCTTGGGTGCTGTTGAAAGCATTCCATTTTAAAAGGGAAACAGCTTAAAAGTTCAGAACATTTTCAGCCTGATGATGCAGTAGAAAAGAAAAACCCATTTTTGAGGAGAAATTCAAGTTGGCAGCAGAAATTTGAATAAGTAACCAGGAGCCTAATGTCAAATCCCAAGACCATGCGGAAAATGTCTCCAGCCCGTATCAGAGACGTGCACAAAAGCCCCTCCCATCACAGACCCAGAGGCCCAGGAGGAAAAAGTGATTTTGTGGGCCGCGTCTAGGGTCCCTGTGCTGTGACAGCCTAGGGACTTGGTGCCCTATGTCTCAGTCACTCCAGCCATAGCTGAAAGGGGCCAGCGTACAGCTCCGGCTGTGGCTTCAGAGGATGGAAATCCCAAGCCTTGGTAGCTTCCACGTGGTGTTCAGCCTGCAGGTACACAGAAGTCAAGATTTGAGGTTTGGGAACCTTTGCCTAGATTTCAGAAAATATATGGAAATGCCTGGATTCCCAGATAAAAGTTTGCTGCAGGGGCAGGGCCCTCATGGAGAACCTCTGTTAAGGCAGTGCAGAAGGGAAATGTGGAGTCAAACCCCCAATACAGAGTCCCTACTGGGGCACTGCCTAGTGGAGCTGTGAGAAGAGGGCCACCGTCTTCCAGACCCCAGAATGGTAGATCCACTGGCAGCTCACACCGTATGCCTGGAAAAGCCACAGATACTCAACACCAGCCTGTGAAAGCAGCCAGGAGGGAGGCTGTGCCCTGCAAAGCCACAGGGGTAGAGCTGCCCAAGATCATGGGAACCCACCTCTTGCATCACCATGTCCTGGATCTGACACCTGGAGTCAAAGGAGATAATTTTGGAACTTTAAAATTTGACTGCCCCATGGGACTTGGGACTTGCACGAGCCCTGTAACTTTTTTTTTTTTTTGGCCAATTTCTCCCATTTGGAATGGCTGTATTTACCCAATACCTGTACTCACATTGTATCTAGGAAGTAACTAGCTTGCTTTTGATTTTACAGACTCATAGGTAGAAGGAACTTGCCTTGTCTCAGATGAGTCTTTGGATTGTGGACTTTTCAGTTAATACTGAAATAAGACTTTGGGGGACTGTTGGGAAGGCATAATTGGTTTTGAAATGTGAGGACATGAGATTTGGAGGAGCCAGGGGTGGAATGATATGGTTTGACTGTGTCCCCACCCAAATCTCAACTTAAACTGTATCTCCCAGAATTACCATGTGTTGTGGGAGGTACCCAGGAGCAGGTAATTGAATCATGGGGACCGGTCTTGCCCATGCTATTCTTGTGATAGTGAATACGTTTCAGGAGATCTGATGGGTTTATTGGGGGTTTCTGCTTTTGCTTCTTCCTCTTTTTTCTCTTGCTGTCACCATGTAAGAAGTGTCATTCACCTCTCACCATTATTTTGTGGCCTCCCCAGTCATGTGGAACTGTAAGTCCAATTAAAACTTTTTTCTTCCCAGTCTCTGGTATGTCTTTATAAGCAGCATGAAAACAAACTAATACAGTGGGACTAATTGCTTCCCATTGTGTATTTTATCAAGAGAAATAGAATAAGGCAGATGGGCATTTTGTTTGGCACTCCATAGCTCTCACTAACAGCAAGAATTTACACCTGCAAAGAAGTGCTCCTTCTAATGGATTTCTACCAACCATAGAGCCTAGCGTATGATTGTCATTGAGCTCTAGGAGGCTTTATCACAAAGAATGCTGAGGCCTCATAAGAGGAAGCCAAGCTCAAAGCAGAAAGAACAGACCCAGTCAATGAGTGAGCCTCCCTTACACTGGCCAGGAATGCAATGTTCTGATAGTGTCAAAAAATAATAATATTTTCTATATCTCCTACCAGATTTATGAGTGCAAGTTGAACTGCTCTAGGAAGTTTTAGCTGGCCTTCCCTCATGGTTTCCATCGAATCAGGTCCCCCTCCCATTATAGAAATTATCATACTCTAATAACAATAATAATAATAACATTGAGTATTCATTATGTACCAGATACTTCACTACATGGATTATCTCATTAAAAGGTCACAAGAGAGCTCTGAGATAAATATGGATAGTAACACATTTTACAGATAAGGTTACCAAATGAGCTTGTCTCAATTTACATAGCAAGAAAGTATTAGAGCCAGAATTTAAACTGTGGCTATCTGACTCCAGAGTCAAGCAATATACTATATTATATATTGTACTGTATAGTATAGTATATAGTACAGTATACTATAGTATATTGTGTGTACTATTGTATAGTACACTACATAGCACAATATGCTATAGTATAGTATATTCATTTATCTGACTCAACATTATATTCATAGTAGCTGGCAAAGAGCCTAGTAGGAATTCAGTAAAGACCAACTGAATACATTAATGGCAGAGATAGTATCTAGACCACAAAATTATTTATCAGATATGTTTGTCTATCAAAAAAACTTAAATGTAAAGTGTCAAAGTCAAAACTTTGCTGCTTTAAATAATTTTAGTCCACTAAAGAGCAATGAGAAAGAAACTAAACATATGGTAACATAATATATCCAAGGACTACCTCTAAACCAGGCATCAGCAATGTTTTTCGATAAAGGACCAGATAGTAAATATTTTAGTCTTTGCAAGCCATGCAGGTCTCTGTTACAACCACTCAATTCTGACACAGACAATACATAAATGAGTGAGTGTGGTGTGTCACAATAAAACTTTACTTGTGTACTCTAAAATTTGAATTTCCTATAATTTTCACTGGTCGTGAAATGTGGTTTCACTTCTGATTTTTTCAAGCATTTAGGAATGTAACAATCATTCTTAGCTTGTGGGCTGGATACACTGAGACCAGGCAGGCAGCAGTCTAGAGCTGGCACAAAGGCAGTTGTTTGCTGCCTCCTATGCTAAACTACTCTTGCAGTCTCCTTATGCATAGTGAGATTTCGAAAGAGAGAGGAGAAGTGATTCCAAAACTGAAGGAGATTCACTCAAATGTGCTGTGTTTTGTTCCAGTTGTTATGGTTGCTGTTTGGGGGAAATCACATGTAGGAAGTAGAGCCATTTAAAGATCAGAGTTGTGGCAGATGAACAAGGCAAAGATCAGTGAAGTAGTGCAAATGGGAGGAAGAAGTGCTATACAGTTAACCAGCAAGAATTATGTCATTTATAAGATAATGAGGGAGACAGGGGACACTTATTTTAAGCACCAGACATGTTCAGAAACAGATAGGTCAGAAAGATAACATCAGTCACCTAAGGCATAATTACATCTCCTTCAGCTACCATCTCGATTAAATGATTCTTTTTAAATGAGCTGATTCAAATGCTTCATGTTCAATAGTTAAAATGTACCTAAAACAGTTAAAAGGTATATAAGAAGAGAGAATACAGATCTGGATGTTCTATTTTTCTATTTACAACAGAAGACTGAAGGAGCCTCCATTTCTAGCAAACCAGGCTTTCCTTTCAAAAGAATTTCTGCACCCAGACTCCTGACTATTGCCAGAGAAAACCACACAATTGTGCAGGTGGGACTGACGCAAAACCTTTTATCGCTTGATGGCTAGATCCTTCTGCATGTCCTCAAAAGCCACACAGAGTTCTTCACCCTTCTCAAGGGCTACTCCAGCCCCTCCCTCTCTCCAGCTTTCCTTTCTGCCAATGACCTTGTTTCTGTTTCACAGAGAAATTGAAGCTGTCAGGAAGAACAGTCTTCAACTTCTGCCCTCTGAGTGACAAACATCAGGATCTTGTTTCCCTCCTTCTCTCAAGTCTCAGAAGATGAAATAGCCCTTTGTCTCATTTCAAGCCAGTCTCTCCTCCTGTGACCTTTATTCCAACTACCGTCTCCTGCTTCAAAGGGAGTAAGAACTTTATTCATCTATCATTATCCTCTCTCTTCTGGATTTTCAAATCTCTCTTTCCCTGCTCCTTCTCCACAGCCTGTGAATACACTCAGCTCTATCCTGGGTTAAAAACAAATACACAATCTCCCGTCCCCTCCAACCTGGTGTCATCCACCAGCTACCTGCCACCTTCTCTCTCAGCCTTCACATCAAGTCTCTCAAACATCGACATTCTCGTTCCCACATCTCCATCTCCCACTCATTGTCATGGGCCCCCATGGTACACCACGGCACAGAAACATCTTGGGCAATATCCTTGCATCCTTTGCATTAAATGTGTAATTTTATTGTATTAATATAAAATTGTAAACATAAATATCCTTTATTCCTCAATGGTTTAGTTATACTATTTTTAATTCTCATTAAATAAGTTCAAACTAAAATTTAAATTTTGATATGACCTTCTTTTAAAATCTCTGACAAAATGTCATGCAATGAGAATGCAACATGTAAATTTATATATGTTTAAGTCAATTTGGGATTTAAATTGACCAAAATTTGGATCACACTAGTTTCACCATGAGATAATCAATCACTCATAATTCCAGTGCTTAAAACACACAGAAACAAAAAAATAATAAAAATTTATTTTCTCTTTTTAAACAATTTCTGTTTTGTCTGTTTTTAAAGTAAAAATTGAAATTCAGTAGAACTGTAGGAAATAAGATTTTTTCATACTTTCATTTCTCACAGTTATTATAATTGCCACTAATTCTGCTAGAACTTTACCCATATACAACATATATATGTAGGTATGTCTGTGTGTAACCTAGTTACAAATCATAACTAATTTTTTTCAGTTCACCTTCTACCTGGCACCTTCTTAACATTTGATGAAACTGTTTCTTATTTCTCTCTTGAAACTCCCATTTCTCTTGTTTAATTACAGGGATTTTAAAAAGTTATCTTAAAGTCCTCCTTTACTATCTTTAGTACTACATTTCCTTCAGTACTATACTTCAAATGATGAATAAAATCTGCAAATGTTACAATCTGCTTCTTCTCTTACACATTATACTCTAAAAGGTTAGTTTAGGCAGTCATTACAGCTCAGCTGGACGGCTACATTAGACTTCTAACCAGTAGTCCAGCCTTTATTCTCGTCCCTCTTTAATATATATTTCATACTGCAACTAGTATAATTGTTTTTCCAATAAAATATAGTCATGGCACTCCTGAAGCTGAAGTCCTCCAATGACTTTCTTGTGCCCACAGGATGAAGTTCGTACTAAACTGTAGGACTCTACGTGATTTGGCCCCTGCCTAACTTGTCATTCTTACCTTTCACCAAGCCACCCTTTCATATCCTCGATGCAGCAATTTTAAACTATGTATAGTTTCAGACAGAACTTGCTCCTTCTACCTGGATTTCCACCATCATATCCTCTCCTTCCTGTCTCTAGAGTATGTTTAATAAGCATCTTATCTTTCAACACTCAGTTTAAATATTACCATTTTTTACATGTTCCTGCCTTCAAGGATTTTTATTTTTTAATTCCTTTTATTGCAATAGGTTTTTGGGAACAAGTGGTGTTTGGTTACATAAATAAGTTCTTTAGTAGTGACTTCTGAGATTTTGGTGCACTCATCTCGTGAGCAGCATACACCGTACCCACGGTGTAGCCTTTCATCCCTCACCCCCTCCCAGCCTTTCCCCCGAGTCCCCAAAGTCCATTGTATCATTCTCACAAGCATTACCATTTAGATGAAAACTTTCTTTTACCCTAAATCATCAGGTAAAATTCACCATTCCAGTTTTGCAGTTTCATGTATTTTATTTTTATTTTCATACCTATCTACACTTAATGAACTATAAGCTATTTGAAAGAAGAGATTGAGACTGAGCTGTTGCTATAACCCCAGGAAAGATTTTTATGGAATACTCTGTCTATTCATCTTTCTCATAAAATCCACCACTTACTGAGCATCTACTATGAGTTAGATATTATTCTAGATGTTGTATATGTGTGATATCATCTAATATACACAATAATTTTATCCCAACTTTATGGAATTAAAAACTGAAACACTTAGATAGTTTAAGTAACTGATTCAAAGGTATACTGCTAGTAAATATAGAGCCACAATTCCAATTTAAGTATCACAGTTTCTCCCACAAGGTAGCTCTGATTTAGCATTTAATATTGTTATTATTTATTCTACCCTATGTGAAATAACTGATTTATATACCATTGTCAATAAAAGAAAATGGATCCAACTATCTTTTTTCAGCTTGACATATTATTCAATATTACAATCTTCTTTTTTTTTTTTTTTCCACCAGATCTGCCTACATGAAAACCAGAAGAGAACAGTACCTCTTTTACCAATCAATGTTTTAGGTTATTTTATCAAGTTTAGAAGAAAATATGAAGCCAGCGAATTCTAGGAGAATTTGCAGACCAATGAGCTCCTCTAAATGCATCCTGCCTTTTCTTGAGAGCAATTTTATAGAAGTGAAGGAAATGCTCCTTCATGCTGGTCCATTAATTATGCGCTTCTCCCGTCTACCAAGCAGAACCATGTAGATTTACTAAGTTGTGTGTTACCCTGGCTGTTTCACTAAAATGTCATATCATTATAAAGTAATTTGCGATGTTCTAGCTATAACTCTAATGTTCTACATATGTCCTAGCTTAGTCCTAATTTGTTAGCTACTTTTTTTATCAGAAAAATAGCTGTAAGTTCCCAGTAAATGGAGTATTTGTGTTCAGTTTATGTCATAATTTTGAACTCTGGAAAAAAGTAAATTGAAGCCACAGAAATATCTCCTTATAATTTTCTTGGTGATTAATTAATGTTTACCAAGTATAATTTCTCTAAAATTATATACTAACTCATCACACCTTTTACTCTAGTTAAATCATTTATATCAATGTCTATACCTCTGAATTTCCATCTTGAATCTTAATACTACAGTGTAGACATTAAATGTATTTATATTTGTGGGGCCAAGAGAATGAGAAAGTATTTACATTTGCAAACTGGAATTGCACATAACATTGTTTACCTGCAATAATGGACAATAATAACAGTGTGCCAAGAGAACACCAACTATGAACTAAGCAGGAAATATATCCTGTGATTTGAACACTAAAATAATCCATTTTATTTATAAATATGTAGTAATTTTCTTTAAAAGACAAAATTGAAAGGAAATTAGCAACAGTTCTTTTATTCATAAGAGAGATGTTAAATACGTTATCTATAAATAAAAATTTAAGGCAATAATGGAAACAGCAGTATAAAGAGGAAAAATACTGCCACCAGCACAGTGGATCTAGTGAAGGCTTGTGAAGCAATAGTTTTTTTACATGCAACTTTACCTCTTTGCCTCAGGAATAACCATCCTATTCTAGAGAGGTAATAAATTTTTCCAGAATAATCTGATCATCATTGTTGATTTAAAGGAATCATTAAAAATGGCCTATTCTTTAAAATGTGCTTCAACAATTGCTGAATAATCCCTTCTGTATGTTTGACTTGTTACGAAGTATTACATATAGAGCAATAACTATTTATTGAAAGCCTACTATATATCTAGAATTTATAAACCAATGCTTCTGTACACTTTCAATTACTTTATGTTAGTTCTAATTTTCTTTGATGTTGACTAAACATCATCTCAATAGAACCCAACATAGTCAAATACCCTTGCAGTTAAAACATCAAAGTAAAAATATCCTGCTTTGGTTAACCCCTGTGCAAGGGGCTAAGCTCATTATATATTATAAATCTTGCTATCCCAGAGCTCACAGTGTTGCTGGGAGGGAAGAGGCCAGGGATTATGGTAGCTGGCCATCACATATAGCCAGAAGCAATCCTACATGTTGCTCAGGTACTCGACTCATTAAACACCTTCAACTTGACTTGAATGAGAAATTCTAAGCTCTTATAAAATTAATTAAAAATAAAACAATTTTCAAAGCCAAGACTATCGTCTGGACTGCTCTTTTTATAGTAGTCTATTTCACGAGTTCCATTATGCCTCTATCATCAAGTAACTTGTTTATAAACCCAGAGTTTTGGAGAAACTTTCTTAATGCAAGGTACAAATTCTTCTTTTTAGAGATCTATCTTTAAAAAAGTGTTTTACATCCCTAAATATATTCTTAAACCCTAAATCCATCACCTAATATCTATAAAATTCATAATTCTTAACACAGCTTTAAAAAGCAATGGGTAAAGTACATTTATTCTGTTCCAGGAAGTGTGCTATGAATTTTATCTCTAATTGCATATTTTGAACACTATAAGAACCACATTAAATTGATTACACTATTAAAATAATACTGCAAAATTACAACCCCAGCCTTACAGATGAAGAAACTGAACCAAAAGGCACAGAGATTATGTAAACTTAAAATTTGGTCTAAGCAATCTTGCTTCACAGCCCATACTGTTAATAAATATATTATTTCCTCCTAAGAGTTGAATAAGGTATAGAGTGAAGTAGTTTTATAATACACGATACATAGATAGATAGATGATTGATGGATAGATAGATAGCCTTATAATCCTTTAAATTTACTTAGATATTTCTATCATACATGAGCTTGACTGAGTTGCCATGACCTCCTAGAAAATACTAGGTCCATGCTATCCATTTTATCATATACTTCAGAAACTATTGAACATTGGCTTTCTCCTTACCAAAGATTTTATGTTCTGAGTATTATCTACCTGGCCAAAATTAATACTGCAAATGGAAACGTTAATAACTCTTTTAATTTCATTTATATTTATTACCTAGTATTACCTAATGTAAATTCTGCATTCCAAATATTCATTCTAGAAAAGCTCCTTTTGTTGTATCGAGGACTGAACTTTATTGAAACAGAAATAAAAGAACTTACTCACTCTACATTAGTGGATAGATAATAATTATAACCAATTTTAGAAGTCAACTAAAAACTACTAAAAATTAGCAGTAAATAAGAGTTTTAGCTGCCTCCTGCCATGACCCAAGCTTATTTAAAGATCAAGCATATGGGGAAATATTTTCCTATCAGTTTTGTTTCTTAAAACCCTGTTTCAAAAATCTGATGCCTTTGCTAAAACTAACTTTAGTCCTCCTAAAACCTTACAGCCATCTTCTAAAACCACGGTTCTCAAAGTGTGGTCTTGGGATTCTCAGGACCCTGTCTAGGGGTCTAGGAAGTTAAAACTACTTTCAAAATAATAGTAAAACATCATTTGTATTTTTTACTCACCCTTCCTTAAATGTACATTAAGTTTCATAGAGACTACATAATGTATGAGATCATAACAGAGTGCAGAAGGTAATGTGAGAATTCAGTTGTCTTTTATCAGCCAGATATTAAAGAAAATTTCAAAAATGTTTTTAAAAAGCCCTCATACTCACTAATTGTTTTATTATCACCATAGTTATTTTTAATAAAAACATATTATTTATGTTAACAGGTATGGGCTTATTGCTGTTTTTAGATTAATAAACATATACATGTATATTCAATTTTCCCAGCTTCAATTACCATAATAAAGATACATATCATATACATAAACACAAGCTCTTTTAAGAGTATAAAGGGGTTGGCCGGGCGCCGTGACTCACGCCTGTAATCCCAGCACTTTGGGAGGCCGAGGCGGGCGGATCACAAGGTCAGAAAATTGAGACCATCCTGGCTAATACAGTGAAATCCCATCTCTACTAAAAATACAAAAAAATTAGCTGGGCGTGGTGGCGGGCGCCTGTAGTCCCAGCTACTCGGGAGGCTGAGGCAGGAGAATGGTGTGAACCCGGGAGGCGGAGCTTGCAGTGAGCCAAGATTGCACCACTGCACTCCAGCCTGGGTGACAGAGCGAGACTCCGTCTCAAAAGAAAAGAAAAAAAGGAGTATAAAGGGGTCCTGAGAACGAAATGTTTGAGAACTACTGATGTAAAATATCCATAACCTGTTTTCTCTAGCTCCTTCTAGTCTTTGTGCTTAGCTTATTAACCATTATCATCCTTGGTATGTTGTTCCACTTCAGGTTTTCTGTTACTTGACAAAGTCTAAGATATTGCAGTGTCTTCTGATTCTTACTTGTGAACAGACAAATTAGTCTCAGTCAACAATTCCACCCTAGGAAATGATATATCAGATGGTGCTATTACACAACAGACTTCACAGAATCTGTTCTGAAAAAATGTCATCATGAAAGTCTAGGAGCTTTATTGTTAAAGAAAGAACTTCTTGGTATATGAGAATTTTCATGTTGTTACTGTGTAAGATGATGAGTTTTCTTAAAATTATTTAGACACTTGGCAAATCAGACTCAATACTGGGCCTTCTGCAATTCCAATAAAAAATAAAGACTGGCCGGCCCATCTAAGTGCCCAACTTGGAGTCTGGCCTGAATGAGTCAAACAGAAAGAAGTATTCCTTCACCTCTCAACAGCTGTTAACATTCTTTCCTTACTACTCCTTTCTGAAACATTCTCTTGCTTTATAATTGACCCACCACACCCTACTAAGTCAACTGTAATCTCTAATTACAACCTGTCCACTCTTTGAACAAAGGTCTTCCACTCATTTCTCCTCAGTCCTTTTCACTACTTTTCCCACGCTGGTGTACATATATCAGCTACGTACAAATGACTCCCAAACCACCAGTCAAGCTTTGACTTAGCTTATCCATGCAAGACCACAACTGTTGAATCACCCCAGATAAGTATATTGCTAGCTCCTCTCCTAACATACACAACCAAAATCATTACTTTCACCACAAACAGCAAAACTTAAACTGTTTCTCTTACTCTATTCACTGGTTCTCAACTGTGTGTGATTTTGCCCCCAGGGGACATTTGGCAATTTCTAGACACTTTTTTGTTTTGTTTTGTTTTCACAACCAGGAAATGGGGTTTCTACTGGCATCCAATGGATGGAGGCCACTGATGCTGCGAATAACCTACAATGTACAGGACAGACTCCCACAACGAAGAATTATCTGACTCACAATGTTAACAGTGCTGAACACATTTCTCTATTCCCATCACTTCCTCATCTCCCCTCCAGCCAGGAAAATGATTCGCATCTCTGGCATGGATGTTGACACCAGGATCCCATATAAGCTGGATTTGAAAGTAAAGTGGCTGGAGGTTTTGGATCAACAGAAACCTGAATACAGTAGAACAACCTCCAAGAAGAAGGTGGGCTTGGGAATCAAATGGGCAATGATTGAAACCAATGTTAAATTTGGAAGTTTCAACAGAAATATCAAAATATTAAAAATTCTGCATTGGAAACAGGGTGTTAAACCATATAAAAATTTTAATGAATTTGGTTAATGACTGATCCCATGATTCTCTCAAATGTCTCAGCCTTTTTGAAGTTTAAAAATCGTCATGAGAGCAAAAGTAGAAACTATCTTTGCATGGAAAAAAAATGTCTTTGTGGATTACTGCTTCCATCCTCAAGCCCTACCTCTTGAAGAACAAAAGATAGTTGACAGCTGTTTGTGCCTCATCGCAAACTGGTGAGAGGGAGTTTATAGGGATTGCCTAGAGTTTGATGAGTCTTATGTATTATGGAGACATAGCAGCCTATTGCTTGACTCATACACAGAAAATCTAGGGATTGGGATGGTCTGGCCAGCAGCTTTAGGAGCATGTTGCCGCTGATATATTATCTACTAATCTGTGGATTTATTGTCTGAGTCAAGAATGTGTTTATGCTTCCCATGGACCAGATGAGGGTCAGCCAGCATGTGAGTTGTATTAGAGCCTCCCCTATACGGACTGCCTGTGCTGAGGCCTCAGCAGACAAGAGTTCAGGTGAACCAAATAATTGCTCAGAGCTACAGAGGAAGTAAGTGACCAGAGGAAATAGGGAAAATTTTATCTGTATCAAGGGAACTCAAGGGAACTACAGATGAGATGATACACAAGGGTTTCCAATGACTCCACCAAAGTGCCCACTAAAGAATTAGCTTTTATCATCAGTCAGGCTCCAAGGGAGTAAAGTCATGTTAAAATGAGAACAAAGATAACTTTTCCATCTGCCTTCTCTCTCCTCTCTTCCCATTAGTCTAACAAATTGAAGGAAGAGAAGAAATGCTAGGAGTTGAGCTTCTAGCACCCATTGCAGAGCAGACCCCAGCTTGGGAAGGGGGGGGTGGGAGAATGGTTTTATACTTTAAATGATGTTCTAAGTTTTGTATTTGACTACACATTCTTACCTAATTGAGACAAGTCATTTAAAGTGGTTATAACTCTTTCTCTTACTTGAGCATGAATGGAAGAGTTATGGAGCTTGCTCAAGTCTGCATCCAGTGGTAGGGAAAGTACTACTCCTACTGATCAGTATTAAAAGATCACTGGGACACGGTTCTTTCATAAGGCTGCTTCTATGATTATAGACTCTATATATACATCAATGCCCAAAGCATGGGCAGTGAGGCAAAATCTGTATGCCCAACAATATGAATGAATTTAGGAAGGAAAAACTAAAGAAGAGACCAGGGACATTGCCTGAATTTGGTGGAGTCATTGCATGACCCCTTAGTGGGAGGGGAGTAAATGCTGAGAAAATGTGAGTATCACCCAAGTAAAAAACTCCTGCCTCTCCTTTGCTATCCATATGTAGGCAGTTGTCAAGTCCAGTTGAGTTCACTTCCACAATATTCTGTATCAGTCCCTCTCCATTCTCTCTGCCCTCCTGTTTTCTTTCTCACATTCTTATTTCTGGATCTCCTAGCTTGAATTTGTTCCACAAGATCTAACTGTCACTCTATCAGTCTATCAATCACTCTTCACTCAGTTTCAAGAGCTATATATATTCTTAAAGTAAAAGTTTGCACATATCATTCCCTAGCTGGGCAACCTTTTAGGGCATCTATTTTAAGGGATAAAATCTAAACACTTCAGCATGGCATTCAGGGCTCTTCATGGTCTAGTCACTCACACACACACACACACACACACACACACAAACACACACTCAGACAAAATGTTTCTGTCATGCTAGACTGCTTGACATTGCCCAAATAGGCCATATATTTTCTTATCACTATGATTTTTCTCATATTTTGACTCTAATCTGAAATATTTTTTCCTCTGCCCCACCTTGCATATACCTCCCCTTCTCCTGCTTTTGAAACCCTACTCATTGTTCTAGGCCCAGCTTATATTAGAGTTCTGTGAAACATTATCTGGTCCCCAAGTCCGAATATTATTCCTTCTCTTTCCTCAGGTATTTCTTTTATTGCACTTATTTCCACCACTTATTCTACTCTGACTTATAATATAGATCATTTTTGTTTGTATATCTCCTCCACTAGTTAGTAAATCTTTTGATGCCTTACCTATAATAGACAGTCAATAGATGTTTGTTGAACTAAATTAAATGCTACTAACCAGCCTTGAGAGGTGGGAGAAAGAGGCCTTGGAAGCTGGCACAGGGATGTCGAAGAGTTTGAAGGCACTGCTGGGCCTCTCAGTGGTGATGCTGACAGCAGCCACGGTGGCCAGCATGCATCTGGAGCAATGGCAGGACCAGCAGAGGCTTCATGATGGAGTTATCAGAGACACTGAGAGACAAAATTAAAAAAAAGTAAACATTCGTCTTTTGGGAGAACAGATTATTTTAACTGAGCAACTTGAAGCAGAAAGACAGAAGATGTTATTGGCAAAGGATTTCAAAAAACTTAACTTGAAATGAATGTGAAATATCAATGGGAGAGATGACATTGTGTGTGTGTGTGTGTGTCTGTGCCTGTTGATGGAGAATAGCTTAGTGGTATCTTAATCTTTTTTGAGTCACTATCTTTTTAAACTTGATCAAATAAAGGACAGTGGATCAGATATTGTAAATTACTGCTTTCAAAGTTCCTTATGTTTGAATAAAGAAGTATGGGTGTACAGTCTCCTGATGAGTTTCTGTCTGTGTGATCCTGGTAAAAGTCCTGTTAAGTTCACGGTCCAGAGCTTAGGATTGTGACTGAAAAGCGCTGCTAAACCTGTGAGAAGGAAGGAAGAGATAGTTACATCCACCTGAGTAGTTCGATCAGTCAACACAGTGATGGAGCCACAATAATATCTACCTCAGAAGGGCTGGATGAAAGTGAAGTGGAGAGAGAGACTCCCCTGATTGTCAAATTAGAGGATCAGACATCAGTAGATTTATGTCATGACTAGAGCAGGGATTCCCTAACACCAACGAAGATGTGTTGTGGATGAAGAAGCAGCTGTCCTGCTTCTGTGACAAGTTCCAAAAATGGATACCAACAGACAGCTGAGGGGACAGTTCAGTTATGTTAAGGGTGATAATTTTTTTTAGATTTGCTTTTTCTGATTGCTCAGCATATGGCAAGGAACAGTATAAAAGGCTGAGGCTGACATGGCAGGAAAGTCATCATGTTGGCAATGTACAATTTGTCTCTGGAAGGATGTGGACATCAGGGTTATTTCAGGTAGAACAAAGATATCTGTACTTTTATTGGGAAACATTGGACTTTTTTACTCGGGAAAAATAAAAGTACTTCAAACCGGTGGAGCACAGTAGCAGGTTGCCTCAGTGTGAGATGTCTCATATACTTCTGTTCAGGTGCTCAGGAATTTGGATAACCAGGATGGTGGAAGCTTGTTCATAACAAACCCTCAACATTGAAACCTAAGGAAAAAAGTTGTCTGCCCCAAGTTTGAAGTAAAAGCAGCCTCAAAACCAACTTTAGATCCCATCATTACTGTTCAGGGACTTAGAGAACAGGCAAGTTAGAATCCTGTGGAATCTGCCATGGAATTAAAAGAGAAAAGGTCTTGAGCTCAGGAAGCAAAAGACATTAGAAGAGCCCAGAAGGAAGTGGCTGACTTTCTTGACAGAAGTATGTCTTCTATCCCTGTAAAATCCAAAGCCAAGGCCACAAGTCATATGTGATTCTTAAGAAAGAAGAGATTGACTTTTCATCTTTGAGCTCCCCTGACCATACCATGTTGACAAGCCCACCTACTTCTCCTCTGGATTTCTCTGCGCCCCGCCACCCTCACCCACCAGACAGCTGCCTCTCATTCGGTAATGCCTGGTTTTCTTTTAGAAGCAGATCTGATTCCGGATGTAATGCCCCCACAAGCTTTGTTCCATGATGATGATGAGATGGAAGGCAATGGAGCCATAGACCCAGGGATGGAGTATGTCTACAACATTGACACATTGCTTAGGTGAGCAGTTAAAAAAAAAAAAAAAAAAAGAGAGCAAGGATGTTCTTTTAAAGCAACTGAAACTTGGAGGTAATTTGTTAGTACAGTATCACTTACCCTATTTAACTGATACAGGTAGGCAAAATTTAATCAATAACACATTTAATTGATAAAAAACTGAATCTCAGGGAAACTAAGGGACATTTTCAACATGGCATTTATTAGTCAGTTACTAGAAGGGTAGTAGGATTCATCACCAGATTTTCTGACTGTCAGTGTAAGACATTTTTCATCAACTTTAAAGGGGAAAAAAACCTTTAAAATGTATGTATTTAAATTTTACATTGAACACAATTGTATACATATACATATGATGTATATACCTGCATATAATTGAAACAGCCTTTACAAAAATTATGGCAGTGAGAAAAATCTGACATAGAAAAACAATGACAGTGAAAAAAATGTGACCTAACTGGCTCCATCTTGCTTCTAGCCTTCAAGTTGCCCTTGTTCATTCCTTGGTGCAGGCCAAGGTAACTATAGGAGGAATTTATTTTATAGTTTAACCTTCAAGCAAAGGTGATAACAGCCCCTTCCCAAAACTATCCTCTTTTTGCTTGGTGACCAAAACCACATTTGTAAAACTAACAAATTAGCCACAGGATTAGAATTATGATCAGGAGTTACATAGCCAGAGGTTACAAGATTCATACCCTTTCCAATTTTTTCTATAGATAACATTACTGTAAAATCTACAATTGGTGTTCAAGGTGGTTTTTAGACTTTGCATTCTGATGGATGAGGTGGAACCATCCAGATAAGTAACTCATACCAACAAACTGGCTCAACTGATCATGTGGTCCCACCTAGGAACTGACTCAGTGCAAGAAGCAGCTTTGACCTCCTATAATTTCATCCTCAACCCAATCAATCAGCATTCCCCATTCCCTAGTGCCCACCAAATTATCCTTGAAAGATCCTAGCCTCTGAATTTTGGGGGAGACTAATTTAAGTAATAATAACTCTAGTCCTTCCGCTTGGCTGGCCCGGCAATTAATAAACTCTTTCTCTACTACAATACCATTGTCTCAGAGAATTGGCTTTTTATCTGTGCAGCAAGCAAGAAGAATCTGCTGGGTGATTAGACATACACACATATATAATTTTAGAATAGATACAAGATAAAATGGAAGTAATAGAAATGATAAATTTCAATATAATTACATTGAAATATTGTTTCATTTTGGTCTTCCTTAGTGAAAATTTTTACATTTATTTTTAAACCTAAATAATTTATAGTTTTACATAATAAAATGTCTAAAATTTTATAATTGTTTGTACATTATTACTTATCTTGAGCCCTTAAAATTATCTCTTCATAATGAATTAATGACATCTTCAGCAACCTGGATGACCCTGGAGTCTACTATTTTAAGCGAAGTAACTCAGGAATGGAAAACCAAACAATGTGTGTTCTCACTCATAAGTGGGAGCTAGGCTATGAGGATGCAAAGGCACAAGAATGAAACAATGGACTTGGGGGACTCAAAGGGAAAGGGTAGGAAGAAGGTGAGGGATAAAAGGTCACAAACTGGGGGCAGTGTATACTGTTCAGGTGATGGTGCACCAAAATCTCACAAATCACCTCTAAAGAATTGACTCATGTAACCAAACACCACTTGTTCTCCAATAACCTATGGAAATAAATTTTTTAAAGTATCTCCTTGTTTAGAAAATATATATAGACTTTGTTTGTATATAGATTTTGTTCTTGACAGCAGTACGTCTTCTATCACTGTAAAATTCATAAGCCAAGGCTGCAAGACAGATGTGATTCTGGCTTGCAGTCTTGGATGATGAATTTTACAGGCATAGAAAAGAAATGAACTTAGAAATGAGATGTTTGGAAATGAACTTGGAACTTGGAAAGGAAGTATTTGGAAAAGTACTTGATTTCTAGTTAAGCCATTTTCAGGTACTTTACAGTACTTAGATATCATATATTTGTGTTAAAGTTGTATGTATTTTAGAAGTATTACCAAAATAACAAGAGATGTGCTATATATTTAAAATTATTAAACTCAATGCTATGTGTACTATGAACTAAAATAGACTGTTTTGGGTTTTTTTCTATAACCTTAAAGTTTACATTTTTCTTGTTGAAATTTGAGATGGTTTTTCTCCCCCTTATTATGACAAATAATATATAAACAAGTGAATATTTTTCTTGAGCAATAAAAAGTATTTTCAAAAACATTAATTAAGTATTATTTGTATTGTGCTGTGTAGGCTACCATGAATGTCCTTCCCTTTTCTACCATCAATTTTCATTTTCAGGGAATGGAAAACATTCCCTCCAGCTTTAATCTTATTCTTCAAGGACAATGTACAAAGAGACGAGGAACAATGTAAATTGTTGAGAAGGCATTTAAATTCAAAAGTATTTCCATACCCCAAAGTTAAAACCCTGGGTAGTTTTCATAATTATTATGTTTCAATGCAGAATTTAACCACTATTGATCTAGAGTTAATTGCTAAAGTACTTTACCTCGATGATTTTGAGAGGAAAACAATCTTCAAAACAGTATTTATCGAATAAGCAATTTAAATGCCCTACTACAATTATTATCCCCATAAATACCAGTATCAGAATATTAGAAAACTTTAGGCCGGGCGCGGTGGCTCAAGCCTGTAATCCCAGCACTTTGGGAGGCCGAGACGGGCGGATCACGAGGTCAGGAGATCGAGACCATCCTGGCTAACACAGTGAAACCCCGTCTCTACTAAAAACACAAAAAACTAGCCGGGCGAGGTGGCGGGCGCCTGTAGTCCCCGCTACTCGGGAGGCTGAGGCAGGAGAATGGCGTAAACCCGGGAGGCGGAGCTTGCAGTGAGCTGAGACCCGGCCACTGCACTCCAGCCCGGGCGACAGAGCAAGACTCCGTCTCAAAAAAAAAAAAAAAAAAGAAAGAAAACTTTAAATGGGATGGTATGCTGAATTAGTTGAGAATCTTCCATTGAAAGCAACAGAAAACAACCCTTACTAACTTATGAAAAGCTAATCCACTGGAAACTGAGTATTTCACAGCACCAAAAGAGAAGTTAAGGTCTTTGGAAAGACAGGAACAGGCAATTCTGAGGCTGTTAAAATCAGTAACAAAAGGACAGTCATTTCATTATCAATAAATTGATTCCAAATGTTTCTGTTCTTGTGACAAGGTCCAAATTCCCACAACCAGTAACAAAAGGACAGTCTTTTCATTATCAATAAATTCATTCCAAATGTTTCTGTTCTTGTGACAAGGTCCAAATTCCCACAGGAAAGCATGTGATTGTTTTAGCCTCTGTGACACAACAAACCCTGGCAAGAGGAGATGTGGGTCCTTCACTGACTGTCCCTCCAAGGCCAAGCAGGATGAGGAAGGGATCCTTTCCCAGGGAACACTTTGGTGTGGCCTTAGCAAAATAAAAGAATAGATGCTGAGCACTCAAAAATCAGATGTCTGGCTGCTTCAGGGTCCAAATCTGTATGATAAACTCTGTTGGGGGGGGCATTGTTATGCTCCTATCTTAATTCTTCTGAAATACCAATGAAATTTTGATAAACAAAACAGGATAACAGGCAGAGCTGAGATGCAGAGATGGATTTTTTAATGCCCCATCCCCCGTTCTCAAGATTTCACATTTAGGATTTCATGAAAACTAATGAAAGGGGATAAGATGAATATTGAGTTCTCCTTTTCACTGGATCAGTTTATCTGTACATTCTGGGATCTTAGCTGTTGAAGCACCTTAGCTAAGTGCCAAGGAAAGTGAGTTTAGCAAATTATGTAGCTATATTGCATCCAATCCTCTGTGGACTTATTCTAGTTCACTGTTACATATGCTCATGCCAAGCTCTCTTCATCCCTACATCAGCCTCAGCAAGGTGAAAGTATTACTTCGCTAGGGCTGTCATAACAAAATAGCAAAAACTGTGTTATTTAGATAACAGAAATTTATTGTCTCATAGTTCTGGAGGCTAGAAGTTCTCAAGATGTTGGCAGGGCCACGCTTCTTCTGGATGTATTAGGGAAGGATCTGTCCCAAATTTCTCTCTTAGCTTCTTCTAGTTCCTTGGCTTATGGCAGCATAATTCCAATATTTACATGGTTTTCTCTTTGTGTATGTGTCTGTGTTGAAATTTCCCCTTTTGTATGGTTCATCATGGTGAACATATTGGAACAGGAGGCCCACCATACTTTAGTATGACTTCACCCTAACAAATTATATTTGCAATGATCCTATTTCTAAATAAGACACATTCTGAGGTACTTGGGAGTTAGGACTTTACTATATGAATGGTCTCATGATGGACTAGTAGTTATAATGGTTTTTGTTACCCAGTTTCTAGCAGCTAACCACTTATCTCCTATTTCTGACAGCAAATATCTGTAGCTTTCTGTATCTCATATTTTTCTAGGCATAAGTTTGAAATAACTAAATAGAATTTTATCCTTCCTACAATTCCCATGTTGTACCACAACTACTCTCACACAATACTTTGCTAGTGTACCTGTACTGGCACGCTTAAATGCATTAGTTAAATGCAGGGAGAAGGGTTAGAACTGAATTCAGGGAAAAGCAGCCACATGGTTCTGTGAGGCTGACAAAGATCTGACTGCTTGCATTGGAAAAATGTCTAGTTTCCGAGAGCCACGCTACTACACAAGCTTCAGTTGCTCCCTATTCTCCTCAAGTGTGAAAATTGCAGACCATCTCTGCCACTATTGAGAAATGCCCTATTTCCCTCATCATAGTCAATTCTGTCACAAATTTTATGATTTCTCAGGGATGTTCAGAGAGATAACTTCCTGCCACATCTCCAAAAATGTAAGAGTTGTTACTCTAGAAAGGAGCAGGTTAATATTTAAGCATGTCATGAATAGATACATAAAAAATGAACATGATATTTGTACTGTATTTATATTGACTTCATTGTAGAGAAACTTTATCAAAAGTCCATACATTGCTGTTCAATCAGTCTACATGGCTCTTCATATAATCTCTTAGTAACATTTGATCCTTTAATCTCCTCTCAGAATGGTATCTCTAATTATGTTGTTTAATTTACTCTGGCTGATCCAGAAATAATTTTGGTTACTAAACATATTGGGAGAAAAAAATTCTGTTTCTGTTTTAATGTGTTGAATATCTTCTAGTAGAACTTTTCCCTCCAATTTTTAAACTCAGTCTTATAAAAGCACTCTTGAATTCCTTTGTGTATAATCAATATTGTGTTCAAAATTTATATGACCTCTTCCAGAATTAGAAGAAAAAGGAGAAACACAATGGAGGAAATATTCTACTAATAATGAAACCCCTGCGAAACAATTTCACTAAAATTCAGCTTACTTGAAAAGATCCCTGCTTTGGCTTGCATTTGAATTTGAAATCAGGAACACTGTCTGATTAATTTTAAAATAGAACTTCAGGATAAATTGTAATATTCAATAAGTTTTCAAGATGAAAAGCCTCCACCAAATTATTTTAAAATGCAGAAGTATGTGAAAAAGTATACATTCTATATACTTTAATATAGGTATACTTTTATACCTGTATACAGGGCCATTCATAGGGGAGTAATTTCAAGTCATCTTTGCCACATACAAATTGAAATATTGGGTTCAAATAAAATTGGGAGCCATTTTATTCAGAAGCATTAAGAGTTAAATCACATAAATAATATGTGTGTGAATTGGTTAATCATGTTTATTATTTTTGTGAGGTCAAAAAGAGGTAAAAGATATAGTGAATTCTGCCTTTATTTTGTTTTTTAAAGTGTTTTGAATAATTTTCCTTAGCTATTCCTTACCATCTAATTGTGTTGAGTTTAAATTCCTTTAACTTTAGCTTTTCTTAAATAAGTTGAGCAATATAATCACAAAGTAGCTTAAGAATAGCTCTAGGGCTGGGCACGGTGGCTCACGCCTGTAATCCCAGCACTTTGGGAGGCCGAGGAGGGCGGATCACAAGTTCAGGAGATAGAGACCATCCTGGCGAACACAGTGAAACCCCATCTCTACTAAAAATACAAAAAATTAGCTGGGCGAGGTGGCGGGCGCCTGTAGTCCCAGCTACTCGGGAGGCTGAGGCAGGAGAATGGCGTCAACCCGGGGGGCGGAGCTTGCAGTGAGCCAGATTGCACCACTGCACTCCAGCCTGGGCGACTGAGCGACACTCCATTGCAAAAAAAAAAAAAAAAAAAAAAAAAAAAAGAAGAGTAGCTCTAATTTGTCCCTCCAGCTCCACTCTCTATTCTTTTTCTCTTTGCTCTGTGAAAGCTGGGTGTAGGAGAGAAGTCACCTGTATCAACTGCATTAATATTTTCCAGTGGATCTGAACAACATTGAATACCATGAAGAGATATGGGGAAGTAGTAGAATATGGTAGCAGTACTTACTCTGTTCATTCCTTAATGGAGGGTTGCTAGGGGCCACCTGTGTCTATCCAGCTCCAGTTTCTTCAGTAAATATTTTACAAAATAATGTTTATATATGATATTTCAAATGCTAAAGTTAGGATGAGAATTTCAATTTAATAAATTTTTTAATTTAAATATAGATATTTTTATTTTCTTGGAACACTTGTAAATATGTGTCAATAATTTGAGATTGCATCATTGGACTCCAGCCTGGGTTACAGAGCGAGATTCTGTCTCAAAAAAAAAAAAAAAAAAAAAAAAGAAAGAAAATGGGGGTGGGTTGGGAGAGGGAGTAAGACAACTGAATAGAACACTGCCCCTGTCATCTCCTCTAGGGACACCAAATTAAACAACTATCCACATAAGAAAGCATCTTCATAGGAACTAAAAAATCAAGTGAGTAATCACAGTACCTGATTTTAACCTAGGAACAAGGAAAGAGGCACTGGAGAAGGTAGGAAAGACAGTCTTGCATTGCCTTCATCACCCCTCCCCCAACCTCAATCAGCAAAGCATGGAGAGAAAATCTGTGTATTGGGAGCAAAGAGAACAAAATGAATATGGGACTCTGCATTGAAACTCAGTGCTGCCCTGAGGGAAAAAACTACAGGCCAATATCTCTGATCAACATTGAGGCCAAGTATCTCTGATGAACATTGAAGCAAAAATCTGCAACAAAATAGTAGTAAACTAAACACATTGAAAAGGTCATTCATCACAGTCAAGTGGGATTCATCTCAGGCATGCAATCATGGTTCAACATATTCAAATCAATAAACGTGATATATCATGTCAACAGCGTGAAAGACAACCATATGATCATTTCAATAGATGCTGAAAAAGCATTTGGTAAATTTCATCATTCTTCATAACAAAAACTTTCAAAAAGTTTATAAAGGAACATGCTTCAATATGATAAAAGGCATACATGACAAACTCACAGATAGTATCATATACTGAAAAGGGGAAAACTAAAAGCTGTTCTTCTAAGATTTGGAATAAGACAAGGCTTTTGCCACTTTTGTTCAATATAGTACTAGAAGTCCTAGCAAGAGCAATTAGACAAGAGAAAGGAATAAGGGACATCCAAATTGGAAAGGAAGAAGTCAAATTATCCTGTTTGCAGATGACATGGTCTTATATTTAGTAAAACCTAAAGATTTCACCAAAGAAAAATATTAGAACTTATAAATTCAGTAAAGTTGCAGGACACAAAATCAACATGCAAAAGATCAATAACATTTCTATATGTCAATAATGAACAATCTGAAAAACAAACAAAGAAAGTAATTCTATTTACATTAGTGACACTAAAATGAAATGCTTAGGATTAAACTTAACCAAAGACATAAAAGGTCTACATAATGAAAACCACAAAACGCTGATGAAATTGAAAAGGACTCAAAAAAAGGAATGATATTCATGTTCATGGATCGAAAGTATCAGTATTGTTAAAATGTATATACTAACCAAAGCTATGTGAGATTTGCATATTCAATGCAATCTCTATCAAAATACCACTGACATTCTTCACATAATTAGAAAAATTAATTCTAAAATTAATATGGAACCACAAAAGATCCAGATTAGCCAAAGCTATCTGGGGCAAAAACAACAAAGCTGGAAGCATTCCATTATCTGACTTTTAAATTACACTACAGAGCTATAGTAATAAAAATAACATGGCACTGTCATAGGAAAAAAAAATACATAGACTAATGGAACAGAATAGAGAACCCAGAAATAAATCCATGCATTTACAGTCAGCTCATTTTTAACAAAGGCACTAAGAATATACACTGGAGAAAAGACAGTGTCTTAAATAAACAGTGCTGTGAAAACCAGATATTCATATGCAGAAGAATGAAACTAGACCCCTTTCTCTCATCATATAGAAAAGCTGAATCAAAATGGATTAAAGACTTAAACCTAAGACCTCAAACTATTGCAAGAAAACACTGGAGAAACACTCCAGGATATTGGCCTTGGCAAAGATTTCTTGAGTACTTGCACAGGGAACCAAAGCAAAAATGGACAAATGGAACCACATCAAGTTAAAAAGCTTCTGCACAGCAAAGGAAAAAATCAAAAAAGTGACCAGACCATCTGTTAAAAGGTAGAAAATATTTGCAAATATTCATTTGACAAGGGATTGATAATTATAATATATGAGGAATCCAAACAAATCAATAGGAAAGAAAAACAAATAATCCTGTTTAAAAATGGGCAAAAGATCTGAATAGACATTTTTCAAAAGAAGACACGCAAATGGCAAACAGGCATATGAAAAATTCTCAACATCACTAATCATCAGGGAAATGCAAACCAAAACTACAACAAGATATCATCTCACCTCAATTAAAATGGCTTTTATCCAAAAGGCAGGCAATAATTAATGCTGCCAAGAATGTGGAGAAAAGGGAACCCTTGTGGGAATATAAATTAATATAGTCACTGTGATGGACAGTATGAAGGTTCCTCAAAAAACTAAAAATAGAATTACCATATGATCCAGAAATCTCACTGCTGGGTATATATTCAAAAGAAAGGGAATCAGTATGTCAAAGAGATATCTGCAGTCCTATGTTTATTGCAGCACTGTTCACAATAGCCAAAATATGGAATCAGGTTAAGTGTCCATAAATGGATGAATGAATACAGAAATATAGCACATATACACAATGGAATATTATTTACATATAAAAAATGAAATCCTATCATTTGCAATGAGGATGGAACTGAAGGACATTAAGTGAAATAAGCCAGGCACAGAAAGACAAATATCACATTTTCTCACTCATACATGTGACTACAAAGAAAACTGAACTCATAGAGAGTAGAAGAATGGTTACCAGAGGTCGGGAAGTGTAGTGGAGAGGGGGGTATAAAGAGGTAATGTTTAATGGATACAAAAATGCAGTTAGATAGAAGGAATACACTCTAATATTTGCCAGTACAATAGGGCACCTATAGTTAACAAGAATTTATTTTACATGTCAAAATAACTAAAAGGGTGGAACTGGGATGTTCCTAACACATAGAAATGATAAATGCTTGAGGTGATGGATATGTCAATTACCTTGTTTTGATCATCACACATTGTTTACTTGTATCAAAATATCACATGTGGCCGGGCACAGTGGCTCACACCTGTAACCATAGGACTTTGGGAGGTGGGCAGATTACCTGAGGTCAGGAGTTCAAGACCAGCCTGGCCAACATGGTGAAACCCTGTCTTTACTACAAAATACAAAAAAAATTAGCCAAGTACACTGGTGTGCACGTATAATTTCAGCTACTCGGGAGGCTGAGGCAGGAGAATCACTTGAACCCAGGAGGCGGAGGTTGCAGTAAGCTGAGATTGTGACACTGCACTCTAGCCTGGGCTACAGGGTGAGATTTCATCTCAAACAAACAAACAAAAAAATCACATGTACTTCATATATGTGTGTGTGTGTGTGTGTGTATATATATATATATGCACACAAGTATTATGTATCAGAACAGTTTAAAATCTTTAAATGAAAAATAATAGTAAAAAGTAAATCTAAAGGGAAAAATACTGAAAAACTGAATCCTAGGGCTGATAGTAGAATAAATCAGGAAGAAATTGATTTATACAATATAATTTTAAAATATCTCTGATTATAGAGGCAAAAATGGCCAAAAATAGGAGGAATGGTTGAAAAATCTGTTAAAGAACCATTTGAACTTCCAGATCCCATTTCCCCACTCCATGCAGCCAGTGACTGTCCTTCCTCAGCTCTGACAAAAGTAATAGGGGTTAGTGCAAATGAGTCTCATTTAAAAGTTTATAGCACTTTATAGTAAACACAGGAATTAAAGGAAGATTAATATCCTGAATATTTACACTGAACTAACTTCTTAGATTTAGAAGAATCCTTCAGAAATGTGTTTAAAATAATACCTGGAGAATTCAAAAGTCTCCAGAGAAAAGACTCAAAGACACAGATGTTAGGAATTTCTTAAGCAAATAACAACTAGAATCACTCTACAAGGAATTCCACAATTACCAAATCCCATCTATTAGAACACATTATCTGATATTGATGAAATTCTCTAATATGGAAAATAAGGATCAAAACAAGCTGCAGAAATAAGCAACATGGAGATAACAAAGACTGTGCAGGGACGTAAATGTCGAAAAACCTAACTTAGTAGTATCTTTAGATGGGTAAGAAAAGATCTTGCATCCATGAACAATAACAAAATGCTATGAAAAATAAGTGTTCTGCACACAAAAATATGAAGACTTGTCCATTTAAAATATTATAGCAGAAAAAATTGATCAAAAAAAGACCAAAGCATATTTATAACACTAGGAACAAAGGTAAAATAGTACAAGCTTGTAGAAGGAGAAAAAGGTGCTTAAAAAGTCTCAAAAATTATATGTCATAAGACTTCTCAACAACTCTGGATACTTATATATAAAAGACCAAGGCTTTTAACAGCATGAAAGAAAATGTTGTCCAGCCTAGAATTCTATATCCAGCCAAATTATTAATCAAATATGAGGGTAAACTAATGTCATTTTCAGGCCTGATAGATCTCTAAACTTCAACTGTGCCCTCTTACAGAGGGGTAGCCAATCTAGGCAGAAGCAAGTCAGAAGGCTTTGATAAAGACTTCTTCAGCAGATGATGTTGGTAAAATGCTTGAGGGGAATATATATCATCTTGAAAAGAGATTTAGAAATCTAACAGGGAATGAGAGATAAAATTACTGATAAATATATTTTTCAAAAATAAAGGATACAGCACAGTCACTAATATCACAGAATAAGCGAGGTTGTATTAGCGATACATATATTTTAAAACTAAACAGAAACAATATAATTATTAACTCCAATTCAGCAAGCAAGAAAGAATAATTATAGTTTGCTACATGGCTCCATTATAAATAATTTGCATTACTTAAGAAAGTTCATATGAATATTGATATAGTCAAAATGACAATAGAAATGTATTTGGGAAACTGGAGCTATGGAAATTGTGTTTCCCAGTAGTCAGGAGAGGAGGATTTGGTAAAATATAGCTAAGTCTTTATTAGAAAGTCAATAGATAATGCCTGAAGTTTTTAAAAACAATAAAATATCAATAAAGCTATGTTAGAGCTAGAGAAGTCGATACCAAAAGAATCAATCAAATAAATTATAATTGTATTAACTGATTTATTATTTCCAGTTTGAAATATTTAACTAGTTCCTGCTTCAGTTTGCGCTCTACTCAACCACTTTTACTAATTTCAGAACAAGCAGTGGTTAATTCAGCCCATATGTTTCAATCCAAATTTTTATGGGCATAGATCCTTAATGAGAGTTATTCAACAAAAATTGAATTTGTTTATTCATTAACATGTTTGCATGATGAAAATACATCTTTTCAACCTAAATTATTGTGAATTGTAAGCAAATGTGAAAAATCCAGATGAGATTTCTATTCTTTCTCAAGTTATCTGCCATCTGACTTCTCAGTTAGTATAATGCTATCTGGGAGCTGGCCTCATCAATACATTTTTCAAAATTTCCTAAATCATGAGAAATATTTATATCTGTCTATCTTTTAAATGTTAATGGTTAGGGTTTCATGTCATTCATATATATATACATATATATATATATATTATATGTATCACTGAAAGTTCTATCATCCTTCATATGAGTTACTTTCAATATCAGAACAAGAAAAGGATTGTTTCTAATTCCCATACTAATAAGGTATTATGTCATCTATGAAGGGTTTTAACCAATAGTTAAAAGAAGAGAGGTTTCTTAAGAGGAGAAATGTTTCAGCTGAGCACAGTTATTCAACCCCTGTCATCAACCACAAGTGTTACAGTGCCAGACTTCATGAGCACAAGATGAACAGCCTGGAATAAGCAATGCATAAGAACTTTCCCAGATGTATAGTCAACGCACTTTCTGCCTGCTCACAATTTTACATACCTTTCAGTTACTCTGAGTTCTAGATATAAAATGCCGTAGTCAGGGATATCACATGGATTTATGGCCTCTTCTGGCGTGCTGGGAAACTCCTGCCCTGGGCGAGGATTATAATCATTCATATATGTATGGTTTCTTTTTTTCTCTGTGGTAGATGTAACATTGATGTCTTATTTCAGGAAGTCACTTCAAAATAATTCAAGTCAAAGTTATATGTGAGAAATCCACTTAACTATTTCCTAGCCCAAGTACAAAAATTAAACTAAATAAAATGGAGACTATGAGATTGGTTTGTAGCAGGTAGCAATGCCTTTACTGAAGCAGCTACTTTGTAGTTCCCTGTAGGCAATGACCACAGGACACTTTCGCACAGAGTAATGCACTTTAGCCTCTGTGATGACATAGAGGCGGATGAAGGGGAGCAGGCTTATGGGTAGACTTAGAATTTGCCACGCTGTAAGATCAAACCAAATCCAAACATTCTGGATTTTGTAACACTCCCCTAAAAATCTCAGGGCCACATTGATGGCACTCACACATTTATAATGCAGTGCTCCTGCAAGAAGAGAACAACACTGTATCATCTGGTCTATTATGATCCATTCCAGTTCCTCAACTGATGTGTTAATAGCATTAACAGGTACAATTTATCGAGCGCCTACAAGATGGCAGACTCTGATCCAGACACTTCAACTACATTATCTCAAGGCATCATCACAATTCTTGAGGTAGGTACTGAGATGCCCACTCTACAAATAAGAAAACTAAATTTATAGAGGTTAAGTGCCTTGCTTGTTTAAGTGTCATGGCCATGATTAGAAATCACTTTGTTATATTGCCTACTCCTCACAAGACAGTGATTCCATCTTCTAAGGAATAAAATGATAAATAACATGGAGGTTTTGTGTTGAGAGGTCATGTGTGCTCAGATCATGTCCTTAGAAAACCATCTCTAGGAGATCTTCTCACCTTAAATATCACCTCTCTTTCACCTCACTACCCCAAGAGCATAGGATATGGCAAAGGAAGGGGAAAATAAGGTTGGTAGATACCAGGGATGGAGGAGAAGGGGATGAGGAGGCAGGACTTTGGTTTTATTTAAACATGTATAAATATAACAAAAATGTGAGACAAATATGGAAAATATCAACAAATTATAATTCTAGTTAGCCAGTATATTGGTTTGTTATATAATCTTTATACTTATCTCTATGTTTGAAAACTTTTATATTTAATTAAAGAAATTTTATTTAAAATTAAAAAGTAGGTCTAGGGAAAATCAGGACATAAATATTAACATCACACTACTGTTTTAGAGTTTGCTCTGAAAGTGATAGTCAGTTATTGAAGTTTCTGACAAGTGAAACGACAGTCTTGAGACCGTGATACCTATCATAGCTGAGTGAAGAATGGATTGAAAAGGGAAGAGATGGATGAAGGTCAGGTGAATAAGTAAAAGGCCACCTCCATAATTACGGAGGAGGGTAACTAGATCTGCACCCTGTTAAGGGCAGAGGAAGTTGAGGATGGGATGAAAGTGAGCGATTTCTGGTGGCAGGTTCCATGGAACTTGGTGGCTGACAGACTATCAAGGATAGGGGTAGTGATAAGAATCAAATATAACTCCAAGCTTTCTGGGATAGTCAGTTAAACTGAAACAAAAGCCATGAAGAAAGCGGT
Organism: Chlorocebus sabaeus; assembly: GCF_047675955.1. NCBI lineage: Eukaryota > Metazoa > Chordata > Mammalia > Primates > Cercopithecidae > Chlorocebus > Chlorocebus sabaeus. Next base: position 64,427,958 of record NC_132924.1, read on the forward strand.
GCAGGTTTGGAAGGAAAAGTTATTAGTTCAGCTTGGGGCCCCCATTCAGATATGTTGATAGGATATCAAAGTGAGATATCCACAGGTAATACAAACAGGAGCCTAGAGCGCCAGAGAAAGATGAGGGCTAAAGGCAGACAAACAAGGGTCTTCTGTGGATGTCATCATCAAGGCCATGTAACTCAATAGGACTGACCAAAAAAGGAGCAGAATGAAAGTAGAAAGGTATACAGACAATGGGGGGAACGTTTTAGACTCCAAAATATAATACAGCTAAGAAATATGGGCCTTGTGTAAACACATCCTCAGCAAGGAAATTCTCAGGATCTAGAATACCTCCTGAGGGCATCCTGGTAGAAGAGAATTAACATTATACCTATTATGTTCCAGAAACTACTGTATTAATGTAATATTACTTTTTTTCCCCTCACAATAGCTCTCCAAGGTGATATAATGATGTCTGTTTTATAAAAAAGGAAACTGAAACTCAGAGAGAGAAAGCAATTTGCCCAAGTTCACACAGCAAGTGCCAGACCTAGGATTCAAATCCACATTTGAATAACTTCAAAGCAGATAATCTTTTGTTTATGCATTCTACAATGATCCATCTGGGGAGCAATGCACATGTTTCTAATGGGTCCTATCTGTCAGAAGTACATGAAGTAATTCAAGTATGCTGAACTCCTTACAGCATAGTTGAGAGTATTTTATCATTACTCCAAATAACCATTTGTTTGAACTTAAATTGAGCCTGTTTATGACTTAATTACTTTGTATGTTTGAAATTTTTTTTCTGGGGAAGAGGAGAATAGTTGCAAAGAATTTATGCATTTGGGCCCAGATACTAATTTTTTCTAACAAAGCAATAACATGAATACATTTGTTTCTAATCAGTTTTCCTTCCATGCTAAAGTAAAGTGTTTAGTCAAAGAAATAAAGTATCAGCAAACTCGGGAAGCCCTGTCTCAGCACCAGCTTTGTGCCTGCCAGGTGTGCATAACTAAGAAATGAGTAAGAAATGGAAAACTAATCAGGAGGAGTTAGTGGATGAACCCTGGTGTAGCCTGATCTTTAGCAGGCGCTAGTGAGGTTACTATCCACTTTAACACCCCCTAAACACTCTCTCTGCAATCCTTAGCACAAACGGAGAAGGTAAGAAATATGCTTTAGAAATAGTAGTATCCTATAGACAAATCCTGTCTCTCACAAACAGGACCCATGAGTGTCTGGGTTTTAAGCCTACCATTCCCATTTATAATTCACATTTTGACCCATTTCAAATGGAATATAATCATACAGGAGGAAAAAACTGAGGGGGTAAACAAAAACAAAAACAAAACAAAACAGAAACCAATATTACTGTTCCCACTCTACCAATGAGCAAGATTCACTATGAATTAGGATTTCTGAAAGATTAAAATAATTAACAAAATGAGTTAAGTTCCAAATCTGTGCTTAATTCATGCTTCTGCTCAAGAGATGGGATAATATTGACCAAGTCTACACTCTCCATGTTAGCACTCATGACACACAGTAACATTTTTTTAACCCAAAATGTAAAAGTTTACACAAAAAGATATCCTTTTAAAATCTGTCACACTCTTTGTAAATGGTTCCTTCATATTGTAATGTCATAAATAGCCTGACATATTGTGTCACTTAAAACGTTCAAAATCCCAGAACCCTTAACTAACCACATAGAGAATAAATTTTGCATAGGAAAGCAGAAAATGTCTTGTAACTTGGTCATTGACCTTGAAGGATAAAAATTTTTAGAAAACTAAAGCTAGTAGATTGTCACAAACATATATTCGTTTACTACCATTCTGGGTAAGCCGCGTTAGATAGTACCACACAAAATATTTAAAAGACATAGGATTTGGCACAAGACTGTAAGATCTAGCTGTTGCCAGCCCAATGTTAGTAAAGTGTACAAATCATTCCAGACAGACTAAAGAACTATGCAAATGTTAAGTCACTTTTTTCTCTCCTCTGGTGTGAAAGTGATAAACAGACTGAAAACCAACCTTGTGTTGATTCCTTGCTTTAATGCACTGACTTGTTAATCTAATAGCTTAGTTTTATGGGCCAGCTATTTCAAATCAAGAGTCTCACTCCACAAACCCATATTTTACAATATCAACTGTGTACCAGATATAAATAAGAATGTTAAGCACATGAATCAATGAGACACATGAATAAACATGTCCATGTGGCAGTAGAGTACTGTTAAAAGAAAAAGAAATAGTAGTTGAAGAAAAAAAAATAAGTCTGCTTAGAGGAATTTATATTCAATCTTTCTATTTAATGGCTTTGAAAATTGAGAGCAGAGAAGTACAGTACATTAGTAAAAGAGTAGTAATTCCTGTGTGATATTTTGCATAAAGTGTGTATATTCATTGTGGTTTCTTTAAATCTCTCATTCCTGTAAGTGCTACCCCAATCAAAAAAAAAAAAATACTGATATAATTAAGATGCTTTGCGGAGTTTATTTTAATCTTTTGGCTTTGCAAGAAGAAGTAGCTTTTGTAAACTACATGTTCTGCAGCCAGTTCTGTGCATACACATCCAGGAGTATATGCTTCAAATGTTGAAAACAAAAACGTTTTGACTTGCTAGTGCCTTAGAAAGACATCAGAATTTGAATGTGGGTTGAAATTCAGCAACTTCATAGTGGTTTAATTTTCTGGACATAGTTCACGTCCATGACCAAGGAACAATTTTGTGGAATGAATGATCCATACGCATTTCCCAGATTTGGCCCATTTGGAGCAGAAGCATATTTGTACTGCCAAGAGTGTCTTGGAAATCATTAATACAGCTCAAAAATATGGATGGTCTTGCATGCTGCTTATCTGGTTTAATCTCAAACTATCCCAACTTATGAATGAAGGGGAAAAATCAGACTCATTAATTTTATTGCTATGTTTCATCAGCTCTAAGACATTTTTTACATATTTAACCCCTTTGAAATTGTGATGCATCTTTAATCTATAGCATCTTGGAATTAATTAGAAGAATTTTTTCTTAATGGCATAAAAATAAATGTGTATGCTACTATTAATGGCATTTTAGAATACATGAAATATGGTATGGTTAAGTCTCACAATTTTAGTAGAATGAATATCGCTTCACTAGTAAAAGCAAAAGATCTGAATTGTAGCATTTTAAAAATACAGTTTTAGTACTTTTACTTACTATAATAGCAATTTGCAATTTAAAAAGCTTAAAAGAATTTTAAAGTATAAGTTTGCTAGAGGGATTATATTGAAGTAATAACAGTAAATATGACAAGTGCTTCATATTTACCAAGGTCTATGTTATAAACTTTCTATATTCATTTTTTATTTAACCCTCTTAGCAACCCTATCTGTCAAGAATTTGAAGGGGGAAAAATCCTTTCCATGCCTAAGTTATGAAACAATTGAGGAAAAAAACAAATGATAAGATAGATGAAAGATCCAAATACTACCTTTATTACTGATACAGCTGATGTGTGAAAACATGGCCTATCTGTAGATAGCAGTGCTAATACAGAAAGCAGCAAGGTTGGAAAATAATCTAACACATATGAAGCAGTAATATTATTACCACTATAAAGAAGAAAACTGAGATGTAGTGAGGTCCAACTGTCAGGTATGAAGAGTAGTAGAATATGCCACAACAAAATATGCCACATTGGCATCAGGATTATTTTGAGCTGAAGACAATTGAGAAGAAGCAAATATGAGAAAATCTCTCTGCCTTTCCTCCTATTTGCCTAAAAGCAAGGCATAAATTTACAAAGATATCACTCCTACTCTCTCTACCAGAAAGGACAGCTTGATCACCAAAGACAACTTTAGACCCTTAACAGCCTGGAGAAGGCAGCAGAGGATTCTACATAATCAGCTTTATTAATTAGCCTCAGAAGATTCTACATAACAAGATTTATTAACTAGCTTTTATATACCATTAGTTTCCCCATGTTGCCATCCCACAAGTTGTCATGCCTAGAGACTCAAGGTTGCTGTTTTTTGTCTTGTCACTTCTCTAAAAGTTTATTGTTCATTTTTAAAGATGCCATATAAGCTGGAGTTCTAAGCAATCTTTTTGAGAATTGCTCGTTCCCGAGGCATTTTCCATGTACGTATGAAATATACATGTTAATAAACCTCAGTTTGTTAATCTATCTTTTGTTCCAGGGGCTCAAGCTGAAAACTAGGAAAGGTGAATATTATTTTTTCCTCCTCTACCAATTATTAGAATACAAAAACAAGGCTGACTTTTCTAAAATTGTATAAACAGTCTATCCAGTTGTTAAGTGTTCTTATTTTTTCATGAACACAATCAAGATAGATTTCATGCCCTTCTCGTGTAATCCCTATGAAATGAACACTGGACAAGTTGCTTACCCTCTCTGTGCCTCAGTATTCTGATCTATGAAATGGAGAATAGTAATAGTTCTCACCTTAAAAGGATGTCACAAAAAAGATAACTGATGCAAGTAACACGCCTAGTGAAGAATCTGGCAGCAGTAAGTACTCAATATATGCTCACTGCTAAAAGGTTGAACCATAGGTATTTACCATTTTCAAGTTGAAAATAGGCAAATGTGGGCAAGGTCAAGCCACTATTATCTGAAAGAATCATGTGTGGCTATTATTTTAGGGTTAAACATGGACTCACTGTGATTGCTTTAACGAAAAAATGTTAGAGCCATGATAAAATGCTTCAGTTATCTAAATAGAAACTGGCAAAGCCAGGGTTCAAAGATAACGAAAAGCAAGTTTCTCCGGTGTGATACAATCTTGTTCAAAAACCTCACCAAAGCCTATGTTACAACCTTTCTATACCCATTTTTTTTTTTTTAATTAATCCTCTTAGCAACCCTATCTGTCAAGAATTAGAAGGGGGAAAAGTCTTTTCCATGCCTAAGTTATGAAACAATTGAGAAACAAAACAAATGATAAGATAGACGAAAGATCCAAATGCTACCTTTATTACTGATAGAGCTGATATGTGGTGTTAATGATGGTGGTGTTCTGATTAGCTGGGTTTCTCTTCTAATGTTTCTATGAATAAATTGGACAGGTATGAAAATTAAGTAAAGATAGTACATTATCTTTTTGAAATGCTTAACAACTCTGAGGAACCTCTCTGGCTCCTTTTAACTTTAATATGCTTGTCAACAAAATTACTGAACATGCAATGAAGCCATAGACCATAATGTAGTATAACCCCTAATAATGTAATTAGCACACTAATGAGTATGTAAACCTTTCTGTTGGAAAGTTTTTAATGCTCCTGAGTTTAGGGAAGAAAATAAAATGTTATTATTTTATATTTCTTATCTTTATCAAATTTGTTGAAGGTAGATGAAATAAAAACACATAAAAATGCGTGGAATGTACTTAAAGCCCACCGCACCTCGATTGCCCTTTTCCAAACAGAGTGCTCGATTTTGTTAATTTACTAATACCCAGTTTCATATTCCAATTGTTTAAATTTCTTTTTAATGTTAGAGGCTGGAAACAACTATCTTGTGACTTAGGTGAGCATTTACATCTTTGAAAGCATTTTAAAGAAAAGTGATGTTAATCCCATTTTTCTAGTCACAACATTTCTTTATCTAGTTTTGTTGTTTTGATTAATTCCTTCAATTAATGAAACCAATGTAACCATTTTATTAAATTGTTGGTGTGAGTGAAGTTCATTATAAATTCTGAGATACACAATAAATTTTTTAAATCTCTTATTCCTTTGTGAACACTAAATTCAGTACTTAATGGAAGAGGAGTTTATTTTAGGTCTACTCCTGATAATTCTAGTTCTTGTAAGCCATATTTAGGCCTTTGAGAGTAAGCTCTTAATGAAAATATCACATTAATATTCCCCCTTTTTATTCTCTTAGCTGTATACACATTTCTTACCTTCTTTTCTGATATTTATCACAACTCATTATGGCAAAGTTTAAAAAGTAGAGATCTTTGAATATTTATTTTCCCCATAGAAATGAGCATAGCTGCAACATATTTTATATGTTCAATGCATAGTTGGTAAATGAATTCACCTCTGACAAGATCCCACACAGCTGAAATCTCTTGGAGAATTTCATGCTATTTGAGCTCTGAGTTTACAAGGTGACTTGGGGGTTGGTGTCCTGGAGGAAGTAATCTTTCAGTGGTATTTTTTATATATGGGAAGGAAATAGAAAGCCAGATACATGGGAAATGAGGGAGGAAACCATTTAACTAAAGTAAGGAGAATGACAATGTAGCCATGAAAAAATTAAAAATTACATTGTTATGAGGTGACTGGACAAAAGTGTTAAAACAAGGAAACATTTAATGGAGGAAATAAGAGGCTATGGAATATAATAAGACTTGATCAGACAAACTTACCAGATATCCAGGATACTTAATACTTAGCATTCTCTACACCCTTTCAGCAGCAGCATTGATACACTGAACGGATGTTAGGCTAATTGGAGTAAACACCCATTCATTTTATTTGAGTAACATGGCTTTGATGACATTGTAAGATTTATGGGTGCTGCCATCTGGAGTTTACCATGGTTCTTTTGTATATTTCTAATAATAGGTATGTTTATCTGCTGAACTCACTCACAAATTTACTGATTTGGAGCTGTTTACAGGGCAATCTTTAAGATAGTATTGTCGGTCTATATATTGAACTGACAAATTAGTTTTGTACATGTGGCTTTTCTGTGCAGATACAAAAAATGTAAACCAGATTCTTTGGAACAATTCCAGGTCTCAAGGCACTTACTAAAAGATTAAGGTTGTAGCCTAAAACTCTTGAAGCTCTAGTTTGAAGCACAGCTTTTGTTATAAAGTATGTGCATAGCCAAAGCACTTTCTATGATCAACTATATAGAGTATCTAAATACTATTTCTAATGCTACCTAGAGTATCTAAATATCTATTTCTTTAAAGAAGTTACATGTAAAGACACGTTTAATAAATCTTCATAATCATGTAGATTTATAGGTCTGAGAGATGTTTGGTAGAAAGGTTCTTTATTTTAGGAAGAATAGCATTGAAATATTTCAGAAAAAAAAATGTTTTTAGTGAGCATTTATTTCTCCCAGTTGTATAACTCAAAATAACACATGGAAAGTAGTGAGAAGCATTGCTTACGTAATGAATTAAACCAAAGAACTTCAGAAGCCAGCTGAACTTTGAACTTCCGCTCATGTTAATGCTTTTGGCTTTGAGGACAGCTCATGCTTATATGCCAATTTTATTTCTTAAATTTAATTAGGAAGTCCATGTCTCTAAATGCATATAGTAACTAAACCTGACAGAAGGGTTGTTTAATTATTTTATAAAAATTTAAATGTAGTAATCCAACACAATATGAGACTAAAACAGTAGAATTTTGAACGTAACTGAGATAATAACCTCAAATGCCAATACTTTAGCATTATTTTATTTTTGTCAATTACAATAGCAGGGGTACGGTTACTGCCTAAAGAGATGTTCAAGGGTGGCAGAGGAAATATAGATCTGCAGAAGCTGCATCATTGTTGAGCATTGATTCCTGCCTTTGTTCTTAGTTTGCTGTACAAGCCTGGCCAAATTATTTCAGTCATTTTTACTATGGTTCTTTCTCCACCAAATAGAGAATTGGAAGTTACCCTGTGAACTAGTACTATGTGGTCAGTAAATCAAAGAATTTTTACTAAGATACGGAATTTTAACCCTAGATAATACAGTGACCCTGTCTCTGTGTATGGAGATTTTGCTTTAGAATAGGGAAAAGCGATTAACTTTCACAGGACAGATGGCATTAGATTACAAATAACACCAGCATCCTCTAAATAATGCAAGGAGGTTAAATCAAAGGACAGCACTATTTTAACCCCAATATCTTTTCTTCTTTTTCTTTTCTTTTTTTTTTTTTGAGACTGAGTATCGCTCTTTCGCCAGTCTGGAGTGCAGTGGTGTGATCTCGGCTCACTGCAACCTCCGCCTCCCAGGTTCAAGCGATTCTCCTGCCTCAGCATCCTGAGTAGCTGGGACTACAGGTAAGTGCCACCACACCCAGCTAATTTTTGTATTTTTTAGTAGAGACGAGGTTTCACCATGTTATCTTTAAAAGTCCTTGGAAATCAAATGACCAGAAAAAAAATTCCTAACACTTTTATTTCTATATTTTAAGAAACCTCTAAATAATCAAAAAAGAGTTTACTCAGCTTGGTATTATTTATTTGGAAAGATTATGTAGTTTGTCTTCTGACTGACCCTGGTTCTCCTGCCTCCAGGTGCCATTTCTCAGCATAGGTGAGTTCAGCCATAAGATGCAATCTTCAGATGGGCCTTTCTGGAGCCTCACCCAAATATGCATGCTGTCACAACTCCTTCCCCAAAGCCATATTGAGAACCCACCATTCGCTAGGCTCTAGAAATACCAAAGTGAATAAGGAGCTCACATTTTAATCCTTTCCCATGTGTGTTATTTGAGAAAACATTTGTTCTCCTAAGTGAAAAGAAAAGACTCTAGCCCAACAGTTGAGTGCAGGAGGACATGGAATCCTCTGATACAGCTGAATCAAAGTAGGCTCACAAATTACTGCCCTTATAAAAAGAGTCCCTCTGGGCTAGGACCTGCAATGGGATTATACAAAAACTTGGAGCTCTCTATGGCTACCTTACAGTGAAGGTTCCTATTACATTTTAGGATCATTTTTGAATAAGTATCTGCTGAGCCTATAGACACCAGATTCCTTATATATTCGTTTGATAAATATCAATGGAGCAGGGACTATGCGCAAAGCAGAGCACATATGCTGGGTTTGGGAGCAGGGAATGTAGTAATGAATAAAAATTAGGGTCCCTAATCACAAGGAAATTACATTAAAAGGAGGAGAAACAGATAAAAAATTATGTAACACACATTATTCGTTATGGATTACAGGGGAGAAAGTAAATGTATTTTGGGGGAGATTTATTTGTGGGGTAGATTTATGAAAGCATTGGCATTGAACTGAGTATAGAGAAATGAGACTTTTGTTTAGCAAATAAAGAAGAAGGAAATTCCAGGCAGAGAGAATGTCATAATTATATTCATGGAGCTATGGAGGTGAGACAGCACCAGATATTTTCAGAAAATACCAAATACTGTATTTCATTCCAGATGGTCAGATGGTGAGGAGGAAGGAGAAGAAGGAGGAGAATAAGGAGGAGGAGGAAGAGGAGGAGGAGGAGGAGGAGGAAAGAGGGAGGAGGGAGAAGAAGAAGGAGAAAAAGAAGAACAAGGAGGAGGGGGAGGAGGACAGAAAGTAGAAGAAGGAGGAGGAGGAGGGGGAAATAATGCTGGGAATGCAGTTTGTAAGCAAAGCAGGAAGATCTTTGAATGTCATGCTTAGGGATATGTATGCACTATATAGGCAATGAGGAATCAAAAGTACAGAACTAATCTTTTTGCTAGGAGCATTCAGTCCCACTTCTCATGGTAGAGCTTTGAAAACTAAAACAAGAGAAATGTAGTGATTTCTGTGATGCCACACAAATGATTAATAGTTTAATGACTGAATATTTGCCAGTAGGGGCTGTAATTATTTGGATTCTGTTTCCTGAATGCTAATTTTGAAATGTGTTATAGAATTAAGTAACAAAGGAAGAGATCGAGAATGAGAGAAACCTGTTAGAAAAGATCTATCAAAGGTCAAATAAGATATCATAATGATAAACTGATTTCCCATGGAAATGAAAAGATTATAGATGATGATGATGTATAAACTAATATACATGGTGATTAGTATAATAGGCACTATTTTAAATACTTTACGTATGTCAATGCATTTAGTCATCACAACAACCCTATGTGTAGATGCTATTATGTTTCACTTACAAAAGAGAAAATATAACCTTAGAAAGAGAAAGTGATAACTAAGACCACAGAATTTCATTGTAGGAGCCAGGATTCAAACCCTAGCCTTCTAGTCAAAGTCTAATTTCCTAACTGATAAATGTGAGAAACCTCATAAAGTGAAGTCTACAGGTAGAAATAGGTACTTTGAAGATTCAAAGCAATGTCAACAGGTTCAAACTGGGAAAATGGCAGTTTTTTAGGTGAAAATAGGATGACCTCAAAGGAGTATTGGAGGCACGTTAGGTTTTAGATACTGATGTGATATCAAGGAGGTAAGGGAGAAATTAAATAAAAGTGTAACATTTGAGAGAGAGATTTTTAATTTAGAATAGATGACAGAGATAAACACTGGAAAATAACCTTACAGAGGCGAGAGTCCAACTCATGGGCATGACTGAAAGCCTTAAGGAAAAAGACCTGAAAAGGACTTATCAATAAGAAGCCAACACATAAGGAGTTCATGATAGTCTAAGAGCCTTTCAGAGAACAGTGAGGGGAACCAAGAAAGTGTAGTGTCATGGAATGCAGGAGAAAAGCACGTCTTGTGATGAGCAAAGACCCATCAAAGAAGAGGAGAATGAGAAAGGGTGGTGTCATGGGCAGCTGGGAGTCACTGGTAATCTCTGATAGGGCTGGTACAGGACAGCTATGGGGGAATAAGTCAGATTAGAAGCCATTAAGAAGAAATGGATAGGCCATGGTGTTGGATACCCTGCTGATAAAAGGAAGAAGAAGAGTCTGCTAACTAGAAAGTAGTGGAGAATCCCATGAGGTTTTTTGAATTTGCCGAAAGTTGATTATATCTGCAGACAAAAAAAAAAAAAAAAAAAGATGTAATTTTTAATATCAGCATTAATATCATTTCTAAAAAAAAGGTACCCAAGTTACTGAATAAGTTCAGAGAAGGCCTAACATATCTAGGAATAAAGTGATTCAACAAAGCAACCAGTGAAAACAATAATGATATTAACGCACAGCTGAAATGTAAGGTCTCTAAAGCAATTTTAATTCTGAATTAATCAGTATTGTTTCTGCACATAAATATGATATCAAGGATAGGGGACATAGAGGCTAATGGTTTTTTAAAAATATAATAAAACATAAAAATATTTAAGAGCAAAATGAAAATGGTGAATCATTCTCTTGTCTTCACCAACACCACCACAATCACCACCAACAGAATTTGGGTCATTCTTTCCTCTCTGCCTTCATCATTCTTGTATTACTGCAGTTGTCTTTAGTTCTACTACTACTAGATTCCACTTTGAGCAAAAGTGTCTTTCGCATTCGCAGTCAGACCCTGAGGAAACATTTACTGAGTTGAACTCTTCTGACTATTACAGATTTGAAAAGACCAGCTTGAGCTGGAAAACATGAAAACCACAATTTCACTTTTCTGAGGGCTTTGACTCCATCAAATGTAGTATATACAGTTTAAAAGTATGAGCTATGATCTCTGACAGACTTGGGCTCAAATTTCCCCTCTCTTTTGCCCACATATGTGACCTTAGAAAAAGGTTGTGTCATATCCTCTACATTTCTTCTAGGCATCATCTGATCATGTTTTCTTCTTCTAACTTCCTCTTTCTTTTTATTCCTTCCCTTCTCCTCCTCTTCTTTCTCCTCCTCCTTTCTTCCCTGCTCTCCTCTCTTCTTTTCTCTCTCTCCTTCTTACCGTTTTTTTTTTTTTTTTTTTTTTTTGAGATGGAGTCTGGCTCAGTTGCCCAGGCTGGAGTGCAGTGGCGCAATCTCCCGGCTCACTGCAAGCTCCGCCTCCCGGGTTCACGCCATTCTCCTGCCTCAGTCTCCCGAGTAGCTGGGACTACAGACGCCTGCCACCATGCCCGGCTAAATTGTTTTGTATTTTCAGTGTTTCACCGTGTTAGCCAGGATGGTCTCGACCTCCTGACCTCGCGATCCGCCCGCCTCAGCCTCCCAAAGAGCTGGGATTACAGGCGTGAGCCACCGCACCCGGCCCTCTCACTTTTATCTTTTAAGGAGAATGAGTATCATCAAATTTCGTTAAAGAAATAAAAGGGAAGGCATTTTTCGCTAGAACTTCCATAAAAGAATACCAAAGACTGGGTGGTTTGAACAATAGAAACTTCTATTATTATTATTATTATTAAAGTTCTGAAAGAAGTAAAAAATCAAGGTATCAGCAGGTTTTATTTCTTTTGAGGCCTCGGAAAGCTTGCAGATGACCATCTGGCTGTCCTCACAGCAATGTGACCTTTCCTCTGTGCAAGCATACCTGACAGCTCTTCCTCCTCTTATAAGAGCACCAGTCACATTAAATTAAGGCCTATAACCTATTTAACCTCATTTAACCTGAATTACCTCTTCAGAAATCCTATTTCTAAATACAGTCACATTTTAGGAAGTAAACTTCAACATCGGAACTTTGGAGGGATGGGGGGCACAGCTCAGTTTTTACAGGAAGAATAAGTCATCCTTTTCATTCATTGTGCATATACATTACTTTAAATTAGGATGGAAGAATGCCACTTTTTAAAAATAACATTGAATATTATAATAGATTATTTGTTTCCCTGTAGTGAGTCATTGTTTATAAGAAAATATATAAAGAGATGAAATATAATTTCTTTATGTTATAAAGAAGTATCCATTTTTATAATGTGTTTTAACTTAAGCTGGCATTTACTTGGAAGAAGCATAATGGCATTAGCACATTCAGAACATATTAAAGATATTGAGATGAATTCCTACGTTCATATATAGACATTGGTATTTCACTTGTACTTTGTTGAGAAGTGAAAACTAAATGCCAATGTAGGCATTGCTTAACTATAAAACATTGAAAAGGGATTCTTTTCTAATGTACAACAATTGGCAAAGTGTAAACACAGAATGTTGATGTTTTTCATGTTTTTTCTTAAAATGCTGACTCAAGTTCAGCGCCAGAAACAGAGTGCCAGGCCAGCAACTTCGACAAGCTCAGCTGAAGGGAAGCCTGCCTTCCAAAACGGGAAGAGCAAGGTACCCAGAAAAATACCTCATGCCCGAAACACATAAACATGTTTAAGTACTCGATTTTTTCTTGATACACAATAGCTTGGTTGCAAATCTAGAGAAATTATTTTAATAAATAAATTTGCTTCTGTGAATTTTACAAATGTGCTTTGTATTTATTAAACACCAGGCATTAAATCAGTATGAAATTTCCTTCTACTCCATACTGGGAAAATCAGTCTTCAATCCAACATTTAGATTCTTCCATTATTTAATGTAAATTAAGATTTTAATACACAGTATGTTTTGAATTATATTTTGATTCCCTTAAATATCATATACTGAAGAACATCTAAAAAAAACACTGAGATGTCCTAAAGGATGAGGTAAAATCATAGAATATGTAACTCTTGGCTGCTTATTAGTGTCAGAGCCAATTTGGCACACAACAAATGTAAAAAAGTAAATGTAAAGATCATATCATTTGATGGTAGATTTAAAAATATTGAATACCCACCAAGAATCTTTTTGAAAAAGGATAAAGATTTAAATTTTATCTATTTTCTCTATACATAAAATTATTCTACATTTAAATTGAAGAAAGTTAAGAATAACATCAAATGACATAAGACAAAATTCAGCTTGGAATTAACTCAACAGTTTTATGCAATAAAACCCACTCCTGTTAATTTAACTTTACAGTTAGAAAATTCGATCAAGTTATATATCCCCCAAATAATAATTAAATATTGAGAGTTCAATTAACAAAATAAATTATTTAGTAGAATGGTCCTCTCATGACCACATTATCTTATTTCTCCACTTTCTTTCACTAGTGCATTGAAGCTTTTCAAAGTAAATGAACTCTCTAACTGAATAGTAGGAGAAATTATCGTTACTGACAGGTAGTAATCAACCAAAATGGGATTGCCAGGGTAAAAAGTTTATCTGCCTCATCACATTCTTGATGTAGGCATGCAGTTTTGCAGTTTGTCTCATTGACCCAGCTATTGAACCAATAAAAAAGTGGAGGAGAGGAGTGGAAGGGAAGAGGGGAAGAGAAGCAAAAGGAAGAGAAAGGGAGAAAAAGCAAGTCCAAGGAACCCCAAATATACAGAGCAAAAAGAAATGTAGAAAGGGACTAAGTCATCTGTGGACCTTGCCTTGCACATTCTCCAGGCTTGCTGGATGCTTAATATTTATAGAACTAACATAAGGTACTCATGTGTACATGCTGTCATAAGGCAAAACTGAGGCTCCCTGGAAACAATCTTTAATCAGCAATTATGCTCAGGAATGTAAAGAGGATAGCATGTTAAAGCAACCTAGCTAATAATACGCACTCACTCAATGATTTATAATAGACCAGTTACAAACACCAATTCAATTTATTTAAGTGTCTGTGTGCATCCTCAGGGAAAGGAAGACTTACAAACTTTGGTTAGCTGATAAATGATGTGTACTTACTTAGAAGGTTGTGTTAAGTTGTGCATTATTATTTCCCCAGATATTCCAACAGGAGCAACCTCAGCAAGTAGAATGCTTGGAAAGTGCTTTCCTGTCATCTTCGGTATCTGAATTCAGGATAGCTTGGTACCCTACCAAGAATGGTAAAGCAGACTAGACTATATAGGAATTACTATACTAGGGTTCCTGGCATACTCAATATAGAAATGCAGATAGTTCTCGGTTCCAAATAAATTCTTCCTGAATATTTACTTGTCTATATTTATATATGTGTGTGTATATATATACACACATATATCTGTATCAGACATTTAAATGAACTTATGTTTTGTTCATTCAATAAGGATCTATTAAACATTTCTAGGTGTCAGAGAATGTACTAGTTGCTATGAATAAATTAATAAAACATAATTCCTGTCTTCAGAGAAGATGAAAGAGAAAGGAAATATAATTTATTGTGCACTTGTTATGGACCTAATATAAGTGATCCTAAAACTGCTGTGCAGTTGGTACTATTTTCCCCCATTTTACTGATAAAGAAACTATGGCTTTAAAGAAAACTAAATGACTGTTTATTGTCAATTACCCAGTTATAAGTAGCGAAGTCAGTATTTAAACCAAGATCTGTCAGACTGCAAAGTCCAATCTCTCTTCCCTGTTCTGCCATTAGTTTAAGTAGGGACGGTGATCAAATAAATACTTTAATAAGATATTTAATGTGACATAAATAAAATGTGTACAATGTAAAGTAATGACAACAAAGAGTAGTAAAAATTCTACCTTGGGTAAAATAAAGAAGAAAAGTTCTGAGAAGCCTTCTTCAAAAATATAAAGCATGAGCAGTGTGTTTAAGAATAATCGGCAGTTCTCTAGTGAGCCGTGTAGCACATGGAGCCATGTCCCTATTAAACCCTTTACAGTCCCTAAAATACACTTTATTTTCACCTTCTTTTCTCTTTGTCCAACGTGATGTATTTTTCCGGAAACATTTTGTCCTCTTTGTCTGCCTTGCAAATTCCCAGAATTAAATCTAATGGACTTAGAGATGTCGGAATTTATAGATATTTCCCAATAATTTATTCATTCAGAAAATATTTATGATTCCCTACTTACATACAAGATACTGAATGTTCAGGCAAAAACCAAATAGATATTGGCCTGCTTAAAATCTGGTTGGGGATACAGAAAACTAAAATTATGATTGCAACACAGTATGTGCCACAATAAAGGGAATCACAAGTGGTATAGGGGAACAGTGGAAGGCACTGAAGGAAGCTTCGCAAAGGAGACCCTGCTCTGTGTCTTAAGTGCTGAATGTTTGTTGATATGTACAGAAAATAATTAAAATTAAAAAAAGAACTTCTTAGTGTGTTTTGTATTGTTGAACAATATCATTAAAATCTTTGCAACACTGCAGTTGATTGCTAATTGTGTAATAAACAAAATAGCTGATTAAATGCATAAGGCCAGCAAAGTGACACAGAAATAACAGTTCTGTAGTGTAATTCATGTCTTCCATATGCACCAATGAGAAGAAATTTGACAGTGATGTGCTCATTAGTGGAAAGATCATTCTCAACCTAAGACACATGGGACTTAATTTATTAACAATATTGATCTCCTGATATAATCTGCAAATGAAGGGAAATTTAGTTGATTGGCATCAAAGAGGAGAAATAATCATGACTACATTGACAATTTGAATGATAACTCTATTTTGACCTAAAATTTAAGCCTATGTGAGGAACTTTTCTAGAACCGCTTAGCCCAAGAGAGTATTTACTCCAGATTCTGCGGTCCTCTCTCTCAATACATATACATATCTTTCTTTCTTCATATTTACTGAATCATTATAATTAATAAAGTACCAGATATTGCACTATCTGAAGGCTGGATCTGAGCTTACAATATCATTGATTTCTTTACTTTCCAATTTTCTCCACCTGAGATAGCATTTACTTTCTAACTAAATAATTTTCTTCAGTATACAGTGTACATATTTTTAGAAGTACTAAAGGTTCCTTTTTTTATTTTTAATTAATAGACTATCCTTTAGCACGTTTAGGTTTCCAGTAAAATTGAGTGGATAGTATATCACCCTCCTCCTCAAGGTTTTTCTATTATAAAGATCTTGCATTAGTGTGGTAAAACCCGTATAGTATATAGCCCTAGTGTAAACTATAAAATTTTGTTAATAATACTGTATTGATATTGGTTCATCAATTCTAACAGATGTACCACACTAATAAAAGTTCCTTTTAATAGTTCCCTTAATAAGTTCCTACTTATTATTAAATTATAATAAGTAATATTTGGAGAGCATTAACTTGTTATAGGACTTCTACTTGTATTAATTTTTAATCCATACAACCCTATTACATAGGTACTCTTATTATCCCCATTCTAAAAGTAAGAGCCTGAGCTACAGAGTAGCTAAATAACTTTCCAAAGTCACACCACATTTCAAAAAGAAATTGGATATCATGCCCACTGTCTTTCAGAACATGAAGTTTACTGAAGGGATGTAGAGGAAACTTGTCCTTTTTAAGGTGTTAAACAATAATCTTGTTTTTAAAAAATAGATATGGATAATACATCAAGAAAAATGTTAAACAGTATTCTGAAAAGATAGACAATTCATATCCCATTGGCAATAATTTCCTCTGAATTTATCTTATTATCACAATTTAATTTTAAGAATTTTAATTTTTAATGTTGTATAGTCTCAAATACCTTTGCCTTTTGCATCTGAATTATAAGGACTAGCCTGTAACTTATCTAACTTTGTAGCTAAGCATATCCTAGCTTTGAAGCATTTTACCTTTGTATTTAGGTTTTCAATTATGATGATCTTAATTCCATCTTTTAGTTTCTTTACTGGCAATAAATACTGTCCTATTTTTCAAGTCAAGTACTTTTCTAAATAAGTGTACAAATTTACCTGCAAAAACTCCTGTGTGTTATAAGGAGTGTGTGTTATAACATGCCATGATATTATAAGTGATATTCTCCATTTCATAATAAAATTTCCACTGTATTCATGTCTATACTAGCAAAACAAAATATAGATATAAACTAGTTCTAAAATTCAAAAGGGGGACAAATAGCGTGTAAGAGCTAGAAAGACCTAAAGGTAATACTTGAATTAAAATGCACATTTCGCTTTAAATATCTGGAAAATACATTCAAATCTTTGTTTTCTTTGCTGGTGTACACCTACCCCTATCTTTAGGAGACTTTTACATGATTTTTTCATTAAGCACTAATAATAATATTCTCATTATTTATGTTTATTTTTCAGATGTTTAAGACATAAAAGATAGAAATGTAAAGCCTCCATTTTAGGAGTATGGAAGATAAAACTAGCTAACTCCTCATTAAATAAGAAGTTTATTTTACACTGTTATATTTTAATAACAGGACACCTGTTTGTTTACAGAAAAAATGTTCCATTATCAGCTAAGCATCAAGCAACCAGTATAGAATTTAAAACCTGGAAGAATTTCCACCAAAAAACTGAAGCCAAATAAAATGTTGGCTTATTTTTCCCTCTAATTTTAGCACTGAAGTATATTATATGCCCCTCTCAACATCTTCTACATGAGAGCAAAGGCACACATTTCTACTCATGTTTTCCAGAAATGCAAACTAAGACATGTTACTTGGCAGCTTCCTGGAAAGATGAAAGAGACTTTGCAGCCCAAGCTGTGCGCCTGGCCAGATTCCAGGTGAGAGGTTTCTTCCTGAGATGAGGCTGAATCAGCTAAGAATAGCCTAAAAGCAGTAAAAGTGAATGGCAATTAAGCAAAATGTAGAAAAACGACAGAAGATTAAGGGACCACAAAATATTTGATCTCTAATTTTATACCAAAGGCTTGTTAATTATGAAAATCTGATCCTTTAATTGTGTTTGTTGTATTTATGCTC
Organism: Chlorocebus sabaeus; assembly: GCF_047675955.1. Taxonomy (NCBI): domain Eukaryota; kingdom Metazoa; phylum Chordata; class Mammalia; order Primates; family Cercopithecidae; genus Chlorocebus; species Chlorocebus sabaeus. The sequence continues at coordinate 64,446,204 of NC_132924.1, forward strand.
AGAAATGGTCTAAAGGAATGAGAAATGTGTGTTACATAGTGAAACTCAATAAGCAATACATTTCTTTAAAATCCATTTCTTTCAAAATGCAGCAACATTCATTCTAAGAAGCAAAACCAGTTTACAAGAATAGGCCTGTGACGCCAGCAAAGAGCTTGTCTTCATTTGCTAAAATAGCTGTTAAAAAATCATTAACATGTGTATTAGTCAAAGTTGTCTAGAGAAACATAACCAGTAAGATATATATGTAGAAAGAAATTTATTATAAGGAATTGGCTCGCATGATTGTGGAAACTGACAAGTCTCAAGATCTGCACTCATCAAGCTGGAGACTCATAAGAGCCAATGATGTAGTTCCAGTCCGGGTCCAACACCCTGAGAACCAGGAGAGCAGATGGTACAGCTCCAGTCTGAAGGCCCACAAGCTTGACACCTAGGAATTGCTCATGTTTCCATTTGAATACAAAGACAGGAGAAATCTAATGTACCAGCTCAAGGCAGTCAAGAAGGAGGAAATTTTCTCTGACTTGCAGGAAGGTCAGCCTTTTTGTTCTATTCAGGCCTTCAGTGGATTGAGTGAGTTCCTCCCACATGACAGGGGGCAACCTGCTTTACTCAGTCTACCAATTCAAATGTTACTCTAATCCAGAAACATGCTCACAGACCTACCCAGAATAATGTCTGACCAAATGTCACTCAAAGATGTATTTTTCTAAATATTTTGAACAGCTTGTTTAAAATATGCCAAAAAAATCATGTTCAGTTTACAAATCTGTAATTGTTAGGGTTTGGGCAACATGACTATCCAATAACAAATAAAAGAAAAAGATATAAATTTGGATTTGAATAAGAAGGCAGTCCAATACCCAAAGAAATAATGTACAGAAGTTAATAACAGTCCCTCGATGTCCATCCTTTGCTTCACTCTCAGAGTATTAAGAATCTACTGTTTGCCTCAGCATTTGACTGTGCGGAATAAAGACAAAATTACTCCTCATCACTTACAGCAATAGTAAACCTTTGACAAAGGTCTGCCATGGAGATACAAGAGGAAGTAGACTGTGTAATTTCTAGATTACATCCTTAACAGGAGATGCTTGTTCTTTTTCCATCCACCACTTGAAACATAATCATGGTAGTAAACCATATTGGACAGTGCAGATAATGGCAGCATCCTAGCAGACCATGAAGATGGAAGGCACATGGCTCTCTGAAAGATTGACTGGTGCAGAGAAATCATAAAGCTGTGAGAGAAACACCTCCTTACACACTGTTACCTGTTTGAGAAAATGAACTTCTCTCAGTTTAACCACTGTTTTTGAGTTTCTTTTATGTTTAGCTGAACTTATATTTTAACCAGCACAGTAATTTTACTTTTGACTTATTTTCTTAACTAGTCAAGACTTTAATCAATGTCATGGGTACTTATGGGAAAGCATGTGTATGAATTTCATCAGTTCTGGATGTTGCAATGGAAAACAAAGCACCATTGAAAGCACCTAGGTATTCTTCTATTGTTTTCTCACATTAGTGAAGTCAAATCATTTTGGGAGTTTTTTTTTTTTTTCATTCTTTCTAATTATTATGTATTGCTGTGGAATATGAACACAAATTTAGCAATCTCACTAAGTCTTACCTTCTTTAAGCAGTTAGTCATTCCCTTTTTTGTTACTATTATTGCTACTATTAACACATAAAGTTATTATTAAATTTAAAATGTTACAACAATGTACTTTCAACTGTTATCATCATCATTTAACAGACTTTCTTTTGAACTGAGACCAAAAGATGCTAAATAATGTGTAAGCTTGTTCATTAGAAAGTTTCAAATGCAGTTAAGACACAGACTCTTAGATCCTCACTCCTGAATCCTGGGTTTTCTTGTTCCAAACAACTCCTTTAAAGACTCCTTTTAAAATGTTTAAGCAATTTTTGTAAGCCTTAAGTCTTAGGAATTATCTCCCTATTACCAGTCATTGATGGCTATGCCTTCTATATTTATTGAATAGGATTTTTACTTTGTTTATCAGGATGCTCACTACTCATGTATATCCTATATAGTTAAATGATTTAAATATTTTCTGTCATTGACTTCTTATCCCTAGAATTTTCTAAGATTAAAATTAATGAAAGATATCACAAAGGAAATTCTATATATATAATTATCTACATTGAAAGTATACATTTTCTTTTATTAGCAATATGTAAAAGACAAGCAAAAAGTAATAAAGAAAAAATTCAATATTTGCATTCAAAATGTTTGCATTAAAATGTCACGAAATGTAATGATACTCATAATAGATAGATAGCTCATATAAATCAATTTTAAAAAACAAAGACCCAGAGGATAAGTGGGCAAAAGAATGAACAGATGTCTTTAAAACAGGACATCAGCTTGTGAAAAAAATATTTACTCAACATAGTAGGAACTTCTGGTTCCTGCCCATATGGCAACTTAACATGGGGCTTCTGGCTTTCTCTGTAAAATTAAACCTGGAATAACTATAGAAGTGGGAAGGAAAATATATCACAGAAACAAATTTTCCATTGGAATGCTAAAGCTGATTTAAATGACATGTTGAGGGAAGGCCTTTGCCTGAAGCTTGGGACAGAGAACAGCTAGAGTAGCAGTGACAGGATCTGTTAGAGTAAAGCTTTGTAAATACTCCTCTGGCATCCGCTCTGTGTGTGGGACAATCATTTCCTAGGCCTTCACCATAAAAACCAGTGCCAACCATTCATATTGCCAGTGCAGATGTTCCAAGGCATTATCAGGAGACTGCCAAAGCCCTGCTGAGATGTGTGGTCTATATAAACAAGTCCCCATGAAACAGCTGCCCCCAGACATTCATGTTTACCCACCCTGCAATCCAATTGTCCAGAACTAGTGAATTACAACCTAGAGAAACAGAGTCCTAATGCTGTTTCTCTCTAAGCCTTTACGGGAGGCAGAACAGAGATGATATATGCAGTGCCTTGGAGGGAAATGAGGGTAATCAAGATGTGTTTGTCTCCTCCACCCTTCTTAAATTAAACAGATTAGCAGGCTGGGTGCGGTGGCTCACGCCTGTAATCCCAGCACTTTGAGAGGCCAAGGCGGGCAGATCTCGAGGTCAACAGAGGCCATCCCGGCCAACATGGTGAAACCCCGTCTCCACTAAAAATACAAAAAATTAGCCGGCCATGGTGGTGCGCGCCTGTAGTCCCAGCTACTCAGGAGGCTGAGGCAGGGGAATTGCTTGAACCTGGAAGGCTGAGGTTTCAGTGAGCCATGGGTACGCCACTGCACTCTGGCCTGGTGACAGAGCAAGACTCTGTCTCAAAAACAAACAAACAAAAACAGATTAGCAAACACTGGAAGTTGACCTTCAACCTGCCCTCATCTCACATTACTAAACAAAGGAGCTCCTGTGCGAAGTGATAATGAGTTCACAGGTCAAAATAAGATGTATAAGTATCTCCATGAGAATTCTTAAAACAACTGGATAAAATATGTTTTCTTAGTGCATTCAGGTTGCTACAACAAAATATTATAGATTGGGTGGCTTATAAACAACAGGAATTTATTTATCATAGTTCTGGAGTCTGGAAAGTTCAAGATCAAGGTAACAGCAGATTCAGTGTCCAATGAGGGCCGACTTCCTCATAGACAGCCTTCTTCCCACTCTCATCTTACCAGGTGGAAGGGATGAGGCATATTTTTTAGGCCTCTTTTATAAGGGCACTAATCTCATTCATGATGACTTCACCCCCATGACCTAATCATCTCCCAAAGGCCACACCCACCAATGCCATCACCTTGAGAGTGAGGATTTCAACATATAAATGTGGGAGGGACATAAACATTTAGACACTCATTCACACTCAGAATTCAAAATAAACATTTACAAAGGTCTATGTGGGAATATGTACGAGGGTATCCTTCACACCATTTATTTATGATTGGTGGAAAATGGAAGGCACCCTGAAAATCTATCATAGGCAAAAAAACAATGGCCAAAATATGGCACAGCCTTGAGAATTTAGACCATAGCATATGCCAACTGAATTTATCTGAAAAATTAAATCTTAAAATAAGCCTTAAAATGTAATAGGGAGCTAAAGAAAAAGTCACCTAAATTTCAATAGAAGACTTCAGATTGAAAAGGCTCATAGGGTGATTGCTATGTTTTTAAAGCTAAGATCAAAGAGCAAGAAAACACAACAGATAAATAACTCTCAAATTGATTGTGATTGACCTGGAGAATAATTGGAAAAGTAATAATGATCTTTCAAAAAACCCCAATAGATAAAACATACAACAGAGATGAACAGGCAATTAAAAATGCACACATGTACACACAAAGCTAGTGAGCATATTATAAGATCATTGATATTTCAAAAATGCAAACTAAATCATTGAGACAATACATGTTGCAGCATGGAAAATTAGAACACCAAGTGTTGATGAGAATAGGTGACATAGAAAGACTATTGCACTGCCTACAGATAGAAATCTTACGGCACTATTTAGTCAAATTATTACTTACACATGCTCAGAATTCCAAATAAATATTTACAGAGGTCTATATGGGAATAGGTAGACAACATTTATTTATGAATGGTAGAAAATGGAAGGCACCCTGGAAATCCATCACAGGAAAAAATGGCCAAAATATGGCACAGCATGGAGAAGAGCAAAGGATTTGCTATACAAATAACATGGACAGATGTTATAGCAACATTTAGTGGGGAAAAAATGGGAAATAGAATGAGATACATAACAATATTATTAACATAAATTATAATAAATGTTCATAAAATAATACACATTTTAGAAAACATTTCAGTCAGAAGCTATCCATGATACATAATAAAAAGGCTACATTTGACAGTAAGAAAATGGGAGTGAAGTATGAAAATACATGGAAATAGATACACTGGTAGATAGAGATATATGATGGATGGATGGATGGATATATAAAGACAGGTAACATAGATAGATGAATGTTGGGTAGATGGATGGATAAATAGCAGAGTCTTTCATGCATACATAATAAGAGTGTTTCATGATCCAAGACGTAAAATTAACTCACAAACTTGCTTTTGCATTTCAAAAGGAAAATGTTCACTTTCACTAATAAGAAAGGCAAAGTAAAATAAGATTTCATTTTCTTCTTCTGCTTTTTAATTTGTTAAGGATAATAGCAATTTGACAGGAGAATAGAACAACTTTACTTACAAATACTCCTGGTAAAAGCATAAATTGGTGTAACCTTTTTAAAAAGATGACAATATGAAACAACAGCATTAGAAATGATTATGCTCTATGATATGGTAATTCATAAAATCTATCCTACAAATCATCAAAAATTAAGAAACCTTTAGACACAAAGATGCTATTCCTGAAATATTTATATAATTGAAAACTTTAGAGTAATCTAAATATATAACAAAGTTTTAAAGTTTGGTATGATTTTCCCCTAAATGGTATGATGGCAGTAAGGAGAAATGGCTGCTTCCACTTCTAGATAAGAAATACAAAAGAATAGGAATATTTTTCTTTGTGTCAGAAAGCAAAACATACATCCAATATAAGTGGCATCATGTCAACAGGACACAGAAACCAACCTAAAGGGACTCCCACTGAACAAAGATGGGCAATTGAATAATCAAAACACTCTAGTATAAAAACTCATTCATTGATAATGAAATTAGAAAAGCAAAACACCTCTTTGGCCGCCATTAGAGATTGCTCAGGCACCAACTCATCATCATAAAAAGTCACAAATAAAGGGAAAGACTCAGACCTCACTCATCTGCACAAACTATCTTTGGGGGTGACTAAATTGTCAATAAGGGAAAGTTCTTTGGGGATAATAGATGCAGCAGGGGGATAAAAATTAGGAAATTAGCATTTTCAACCCCTAATGAAGTCATAGATCTAGTCAACATTCATCAATAGATGTTAAAATCATGAAAGAATGAGGGGGGCTGTATGGAGCTGACAACATCTGATCTATCTTAAGATCACTAAATGTAGGTAACCAGACAGTATGGGCCTTTTTGTGCAATATAAGAAGTAACCAGCACAAACTACAACATTCTTGACAAAAGGAAATGGAAATTGACCCCAACCCAGGCTCTAGATATAACTAAATGTGTACAGAAATTATAGGGGGGACAGGAAGAAATGTAACAAACTGTGAAGAATCGATTAGCCAAATTAAGAATGTGGGACACACTAGAGGACAAACAGGACAAATAACAAGGTTCCTTTTCAAGTAAATGACATAAGAAGTGGGGGCTGGGAGCTTGTTGGAAACTAACTAAGGTTTAACAACTATGGCAACCAAATGCAGCATTTGGCTTCTATTTAAACAAGTTAACTATAAAAAAAGATATTTACAAGGCCGGGTGCAGTGGCTCACGTCTATAATCCTAGCACTTTGGGAGGCCAAGGTGGGTGGATCACCTGAACCTGGGAGGCGGAGGTTGTAGTGAGCTGAGATCACGCCACTGCACTCCAACCTTAGTGACAGAGCCAGACTTTGTCTCAAAAAAAAAAAAAAAAAAAAGATATTTATGGAGACTATGGGGATATTTAAATATATACTAAGTATTGGATGAATTCAGAAATTAACTTTTTAAGATGTGCTAATGGCATTTCAGCTATACAAAAGAAAAAGTTTTATCAGGTGTACATTTGGAAGTATTTATAAGTAAAATGATTTCTGATATTTAACATATCCCAGATTTAAAACAAAATACTTGACTTCTTAAGAATATATGTATGTATGTACATATGTGTGCGTGTATATATATATATATCACTGGGATCAATGAAACAAGACTGGTTAAATGTACCTAAATACAGAAATTTGTTGATGAATACATGGGAATTTGTTATATCATTTTCTCTATTTCTATACGTGTTTGATAATGTCCTTTAAATATAAAAAATAATAAAATTTAAAAGTGATGCATTGATAGTCTCATATACTATCCAAAATCACATTTTATCAACTTTCTAATAATATCATGAAATGTGTTTTTTTGGTATGGCAAAAAAAAAAGGGGGGGTGAGGGAGTCAGAAAACAAAATATTAGTATATTCTCATGTGTATAACAAATTTACATTAGAATAAAAGGCTTAAAAATAAATCTGGAAAATATTCTTCCTTTAGATTAGTTGGATAATTTGTAATGTTTTACTTACTACATATGCAGGACAGTTCTTCAGGTAGGCTTGGGCTGACCCAGTTTTTCTCCCTTTCTTGCTTATAGCTCTCAAGAATAACTGTAGTATGTGCTGGGAATGCAATATCCTCAGAGAGGGAGAAGCTGCCTGAAACAGTTCAAGCCTTGTTCCTACCCTTCCAACAACATCCTGAGTTGGAAAGGAACTGCTCAGGATAGCCTGGGCTTTGCTTCTCTCTTTCCTGGATGCAGGATGTCTGTCAAAGCTTTGCCCAATGAATCACATGGTTCCTGAGGTAGGTAACCCACAGCAGGCTCACTTTCGGGGTCCCTCAGCTGTGCTGCAAGTGGAGCATACACGCTCAAGGCTTCATCCACCATGGGCAGGTTTTTTGAGCACTGGGACACCAGCTCCCAATGGCTCCTATACTTCTTTCGTCCTTTGCTGCCTATCTGTAAGTAACAAGCCAGCTTCATGTAACTTGTTGCATACGAGTGTGTTCAGTCTCAGCCACCTCGAACAACTTGGTAACCAGAGCACAGTGAACCTGTTCTACACTATACTTTTCTGTAGTTTCCAAATTTAGAAATTTCTTTTATCATCAAAAACATACTTTTAAGAATACATCCTTTCCTTTTTTTTTTTTTTTTTTTTTTTTTTTTTGTCATTTGGTTGGATGAAGATTGCCTAATCAGGATTTTATTTTTAGAATTTCCTATACTTTAAGGGTCATATACATTCATGTGTCACTTAAGGACAGAGATGCTTTTTGAGAAATCCATCCTTTGGCAATTTTGTCATTGTGTAAACATCAGAGAGTGTACACAAACATAGACGGTATAGCCTACTACACACCTACGCTTGATGGTATAACCTATTCCTATACAGCAGGTTATGGTACTGAGTACTATAGAAATTCATAACACAAGCCTTTTCTGCATCTATTGAGATAATCATGTGGTTCTTGTCTTTGGTTCTGTTTATATGCTGGATTATGTTTATTGATTTGCGAATGTTGAACCAGCCTTGCATCCCAGGGATGAAGCCCACTTGATCATGGTGGATAAGCTTGTTGATGTGCTGTTGAATCCGGTTTGCCAGTATTTTATTGAGGATTTTTGCATCGATGTTCATCAGGTATATTGGTCTAAAATTCTCTTTTTTTGTTGTGTCTCTGCCAGGCTTTGGTATCAGGATGATGTTGGCCTCATAAAATGAGTTAGGGAGGATTCCCTCTTTTTCTATTGATTGGAATAGTTTCAGAAGGAATGGTACCAGCTCCTCCTTGTACCTCTGGTAGAATTCAGCTGTGAATCCATCTGGTCCTGGACTTTTTTTGGTTGGTAGGCTATTAATTATTGCCTCAATTTCAGAGCCTACTATTGGTCTATTCAGGGATTCAACTTCTTCCTGGTTTAGTCTTGGAAGAGTGTAAGTGTCCAGGAAATTATCCATTTCTTCTAGATTTTCTAGTTTATTTGCGTAGAGGTGTTTATAGTATTCTCTGATGGTAGTTTGTATTTCTGTGGGGTCGGTGGTGATATCCCCTTTATCATTTTTTATTGCATCTATTTGATTCTTCTCTCTTTTCTTCTTTATTAGTCTTGCTAGCAGTCTGTCAATTTTGTTGATCTTTTCAAAAAACCAACTCCTGGATTCATTGATTTTTTGGAGGTTTTTTGTGTCTCTATCTACTCCAGTTCTGCTCTGATCTTAGTTATTTCTTGCCTTCTGCTAGCTTTTGAATGCGTTTGCTCTTGCTTCTCTAGTTCTTTTAATTGTGATGTTAGAGTGTCAATTTTAGATCTTTCCTGCTTTCTTTTGTGGGCATTTAGTGCGATAAATTTCCCTCTACACACTGCTTTAAATGTGTCCCAGAGATTCTGGTATGTTGTATCTTTGTTCTCATTGGTTTCAAAGAACATCTTTAGTTCTGCCTTCATTTCGTTATGTACCCAGTAGTCTTTCAGGAGCAGGTTGTTCAGTTTCCATGTAGTTGAGCGGGTTTTATTGAGTTTCTTAGTCCTGAGTTCTAGTTTGATTGCACTGTGGTCTGGGAGACAGTTTGTTACAATTTCTGTTCTAGTACATTTACTGAGGAGTGCTTTACTTCCAATTATGTGGTCAATTTTGGAATAAGTGCGATGTGGTGCTGAGAAGAATGTATATTCTGTTGACAGCCCTTCATGCTAAAAACGCTCAATAAATTCGGTATTGATGGAACGTACCTCAAAATAATAAGAGCTATTTATGACAAACCCACAGCCAATATCATACTGAATGGGCAAAAACTGGAAAAATTCCCTTTGAAAACTGGCACAAGACAGGGATGCCCTCTCTCACCACTCCTATTCAACATAGTGTTGGAAGTTCTGGCTAGGGCAATCAGGCAAGAGAAAGAAATCAAGGGGATTCAGTTAGGAAAAGAAGAAGTCAAATTGTCCCTCTTTGCAGATGACATGATTGTATATTTAGAAAACCCCATTGTCTCAGCCCAAAATCTCCTTAAGCTGATAAGCAACTTCAGCAAAGTCTCAGGATACAAAATTAATGTGCAAAAATCACAAGCATTCTTATACACCAGTAACAGACAAACAGAGAGCCAAATCAGGAATGAACTTCCATTCACAATTGCTTCAAAGAGAATAAAATACCTAGGAATCCAACTTACAAGGGATGTAAAGGACCTCTTCAAGGAGAACTACAAACCACTGCTCAGTGAAATAAAAGAGGACACAAACAAATGGAAGAACATACCATGCTCATGGATAGGAAGAATCAATATCGTGAAAATGGCCATACTGCCCAAGGTTATGTATAGATTCAATGCCATCCCCATCAAGCTACCAACGAGTTTCTTCACAAAATTGGAAAAAACTGCTTTAAAGTTCATATGGAACCAAAAAAGAGCCCGCATCTCCAAGACAATCCTAAGTCAAAAGAACAAAGCTGGAGGCATCACGCTACCTGACTTCAAACTCTACTACAAGGCTACAGTAACCAAAACAGCATGGTACTGGTACCAAAACAGAGATATAGACCAATGGAACAGAACAGAGTCCTCAGAAATAATACCACACATCTACAGCCATCTGATCTTTGACAAACCTGAGAGAAACAAGAAATGGGGAAAGGATTCCCTATTTAATAAATGGTGCTGGGAAAATTGGCTAGCCATAAGTAGAAAGCTGAAACTGGATCCTTTCCTTACTCCTTATACGAAAATTAATTCAAGATGGATTAGAGACTTAAATGTTAGGCCTAATACCACAAAACCCCTAGAGGAAAACCTAGGTAGTACCATTCAGGACATAGGCCTGGGCAAAGACTTCATGTCTAAAACACCAAAAGCAATGGCAGCAAAAGCCAAAATCGACAAATGGGATCTCATTAAACTAAAGAGCTTCTGCACAGCAAAAGAAACTACCATCAGAGTGAACAGGCAACCTACAGAATGGGAGAAAATTTTTGCAATCTACTCATCTGACAAAGGGCTAATATCCAGAACCTACAAAGAACTCAAACAAATTTACAAGAAAAAAACAAACCACCCCATTAAAAAGTGGGCAAAGGATATGAACAGACATTTCTCAAAAGAAGACATTCATACAGCCAACAGACACATGAAAAAATGCTCATCATCACTGGCCATCAGAGAAATGCAAATCAAAACCACAATGAGATACCATCTCACACCAGTTAGAATGGCGATCATTAAAAAAGTCAGGAAAAAACAGATGCTGGAGAGGATGTGGAGAAATAGGAACACTTTTACACTGTTGGTGGCATTGTAAACTAGTTCAACCATTATGGAAAACAGTATGGCGATTCCTCAAGGATCTAGAACTAGATGTACCATATGACCCAGCCATCCCATTACTGGGTATATACCCAAAGGATTATAAATCATGCTGCTATAAAGACACATGCACACGTATGTTCATTGCGGCACTATTCACAATAGCAAAGACTTGGAATCAACCCAAATGTCCATCAGTGACAGATTGGATTAAGAAAATGTGGCACATATACACCATGGAATACTATGCAGCCATAAAAAAGGATGAGTTTGTGTCCTTTGTAGGGACATGGATGCAGCTGGAAACCATCATTCTCAGCAAACTATCACAAGAACAGAAAACCAAACACCACATGTTCTCACTCATAGGTGGGAACTGAACAATGAGATCACTTGGACTCGGGAAGGGGAACATCACACACCAGGGCCTATCATGGGGAGGGGGGAAGGGGGAGGGATTGCATTGGGAGTTATACCTGATGTAAATGACGAGTTGATGGGTGCTGACGAGTTGATGGGTGCAGCACAGCAACATGGCACAAGTATACATATGTAACAAACCTGCACGTTATGCACATGTACCCTAGAACTTAAAGTATAATAAAAAAAATAAATTAAAAAAAAAAGAAATTCATAACACAAAGGTAAGTATTTGTGTATCTAAACATAACTGAATAGAAAAGATACAGTGAAGTACAGTATTGTAATCTTATGGAACCACCATTGTATATGTGTTCTGTCATTAACCAAAATGTCATTATGCAGAGCATGACTGTACTGTTCAAACAATCCTCATCATGACAACGTATCTATGTTTCTCAAGATTTTCTAAAGTCTCAGCTTTAAGTCAAAACATCTTTACAAATCCTGTATTAAATGCACTGATCTTCAAAATTGACTACTCATTTCCTCCACAGACATCTACCACTTTGCATAGCAAGCAGTTTCCCACAGTAACTGACTGACTGAGCTGCAGCATCACAATGTCTACACACTAGTACCTGAGATACCAAAATTACAGTAATTTGGTTTTGGTCAGAAGTCATCTACTGAGTCCCAGCTATATAATTAATATACACTAATGATTAAAATGTTATGTGAAAATTAGCAGGGCATGGTGGCTCACACCTGTAATCCCAGCACTTTGGGAGGCCAAGGCGGGTGGATAACTTGAGGTCAGGAGTTTGAGACCCGCCTGGCTGACATGGTGAAACCCCATCTCTACTAAAAGCACAAAGCCAGGTGTGGTGGCACATGCCTGTAATCCCAGCTACTGGGGAGTCTGAGGCATGAGAATTATTTGAATCCAGAAGACAGAGGTTGCAGTGTGCCAAGATCATGCCACTACACTCCAGGCTGGGTGATAGAGTAAGACTCTGTCTCAAAAAAATAAAAAATAAAAATAAATAACATGTGATGTAAAAATAATAAACACGGTATCTGATAGAAGTCTATTCCTAATCAACTCTTCTTCATCAATAAATTATGTAAATTTGAATTTAAAACACATCTCAGGAATGATTGTACCAATTTATTTATTCCTTCCTGCAAAGTTGAAATTGCTAAATAATGTATCCCAAGGTAAGACTCTCCTTAACTTGTGGTCTCTCTACTCTTTGAAGAATAGCAATAAAACCCATCTTTTTTTTTTTTCTTCCTGAACTAAAAATCCCACATGCTATGTCAAGTGTGGTGCCATGAATTCTCCTGAATGGAGCAAATCAGGAAATATTATGAGAAAGTCTTTTAGACTTCATCACCCTACTGTAAGGTACCATTATTTCTCACAGGCACAATTTAAAATAGTCTCCTAACCCATCATCTGGTATTTATTCTTGCCTAATCCACTCTCCAGGGTAAAGACACAGGGTCATATACATTCATTGGTCACTGAAGGACAGAGATTTTTTTGAGAAAAGTATGTCATGACAAGGAGTTTTTGAAAAGTACAATCATGCTCTGCACAATGACATTTTTGTTAATGACAGAACACACATACAATGGTGGTTCCATAAGATTATAATACTGTACTTCACTGTATCTTTTCTATTCAGTTATGTTTAGATACATAAACATTTACCATTGTGTTATGAATTTCTATAGTACCCAGTACCATAACCTGCTGTACAGGAATAGGTTATACCATCAAGCATAGGTGTGTAGTAGGCTATACCGTCTATGTTTGTGTACACTCTATGATGTTTACACAATGACAAAATTGCCAAAGGATGTATTTCTCAAAAAGTATCTCTGTCCTTAAGTGACACATGAATGTGTATGACCCTTAAAGTATAGGAAATTCTAAAAATAAAATCCTGATTAGGCAATCTTCATCCAACCAAATGAGAAAAAAAGAGGAAAGGATGTATTCTTAAAAGTATTTTTTTTATTATTATTATACTTTAAGTTCTAGGGTACATGTGCATAATGTGCAGGTTTGTTATATATGTATACTTGTGCCATGTTGGTGTGCTGCACCCATCAACTCGTCAGCACCCATCAACTCATCATTTACATCTGATGATAGAAGAAATTTCTAAATAAAAAGTAACTCTTACCATGTAACCCTCCTTAAACTCCATTTGCATCCTCCTGCATTTAGGATAAAGCCCAGTGTCCAAGTATGACCTATCAGGCCATGCTGGACCTGGGTCTGATTGCCTATTTCTCAGTCTGATTTCTTGTCTCTTGCTTTTGCACTGTATACTGTCTGATGGTTTTAGCTTTTCCCAAATGCCAAATGCCATTCCCTAGGTTTGGAAAACTATTCCCTATGCCTTCATCTCTAACAGTTCATCATCTGCCTAACTTACATTTCAGGTTTAAGATTAAATATAACTTCTTCAGAGGCCTCAGGAAAGTTCTCCACCGTCCTCCTTGTTTCTTGTTGTGTGGTCTCATACCTGCATATTTCTCTTCATAAGTGGATTTTTAAATGATGCTTAAGTAAAGGGTGAATACATCTTCAGTTCTGTTCTCTCCTGTACACTATAAATGTAAATTCCTAAACTTGTTTAATTCTAGATCCTCAGTGTCCAGCACAGTTTCTAATGATGGTCAATCAAAATGCTTCTTCTATCCTTGCTTATTTTCCTCCAAAGTAAATTTCTTTGTGGATGAAATATGTAATCTTTGTGGTAGGAATAACTATGAAGGCACTCAAAGGTAAGTTTATTAGGGAGAGATCTCAGGCAAAGACATTAAGAGGGTAGATGTCACCTGGTAAGATATCATGTGCTATACCTTTTTCCCTACACTTAGATGCTGCTGAGTGAAATTTTGCAAACTCACACTTTCACAGTGTCTCCGCAGACTCATGCCTATGTGTATGTGTGTCCCCTTCTGCCCTCCTTTATCGTCAAAGGAAACCCTCAGCTAGCCAGAGAATTCTTCTCACACACAATCATTTTAATGACTCCATATCCAGTTCAGACATGTTTTAGAAACATTGTTGGAGAGTAGGTTGTAGTGTGTATGTGAAAATGTATAGCAGGAAATAATTTATATTAGTCAAAACATACATGTTATATCTGTAATATGAATTTACCATTCAAAACTGCCTAACACTAGAAAGAAAGGCATTAGGTAAGATGTGAAGTGTAAGTTGATGACTATGATGAACATTTTATTTAATAATAAGTTTTTAAAAAAGAGCTTTAGAGAGAAGGAGAGAGAGAGGTGCCCAGAATACTGAGAAAATAATAAGATGGGCCCTTAAGTCAGAGAGTGGAGAAAGAAACAGGATTCTTGATCTGGGATTGCTTTGAACAGCTGGGTCTAAAAATCCTATGCCCCTGGGTTTTGTTTCATATGTCAAATGATGCACTGTGCGGGGTATGAAAACCGTTAGCAAGCCAACACAAAAGGAAATCCCTTTGTGAGACATTTTTACCTTGAAAAATTGCCTCTTCACCTCTTAGAATTGTTCTATAATTTTTGTAGCTTCTCGATTCTTTGAGCCAAGGATTTAAGCATGCACACACATACACACACACACAAACACATATCTTGCCCTCTCCTCATCTCCATTTTAACTGTCTTTCTCTATGAAAAGAAGAAGGAGAGTATGGAATATTGCAGGGTTTAAGAATGTTTTAAAGAAGGCTTAATCTTAATTCTTAAGTAGTACAGGGTCAAAGTATCTTTCACACAAAGAATTGTTTGTTCTAATCGGGATAATGGACTTTGAAGCTCAAATCCAGCTCAGGGAGACATAGAATATCTTTAAGGCAAAAAAGATCACATAACCTTACATATAAGTAGGTAGCTTGATATAGTTTGGAATGTTTGGTTTTGTTCGCTTTTGCCCGCAGTTTAGTTTTGTTTGGTGTAACATTGTGTAATGTAGTTTGGTTTGTTTTTAATAAGAGAAGTTTTATACTTTATCTTGGGAATGGTCAATTAAGAAGTTAATATATTTGTGCACATTTAAAGTGAACACATCCTCTGTTCTGAATTGGGGCATGTTTGAAGGATACTACTACCATAGCTCTTATACTCAGAAATTGTTGATAAGGCAAAATAAGGCCAATGTGTGGTACCCAAGGATCTTTTAGAATAGAGAGTATTTAGATCCTAATGCCTACTCACTAAAACTTGAAACCAGGGAAAATTGTTAGAGTATATTAGATAACCCTGACCACAGTCTGGTAGCAGATTATGGTTATGAGAACCCTAAAAAATCAACCCATTTCAGCTGGTGATATTAATTTCATATGGAGTTCAGAGGAAGAATTGTTTTCTGAAGAATGTATGTCCAATCCTGGAAGACCATCAGGGCCCAGCCTGCCTGGTGGAGTGATTGAGGACAATGAGGAACAATTGCTGGGAAAAAAGGGTAAACTACAGAGGTGGGGTCCTGGGAGGCCTAGTATACAGATGCTTTGGCAGCACTTAGCACTTGGTGGTGTTGAGGTAGGAGTCGAGGAGTGAATTTCAAGTTTCCCCCATGGAAGAAGAAGCACATTTGCCTGCAGAATTGAGCCTAGGCTCCAGTGGAGAAGTGACCTTAGGACTGTACAGACTAAGTGTATGATTTGTCTGTTCTCACACTGCTATGAAGAAATACCCAAGACTGAACAATTTTTAAAGAAAAGAGATTTAATTGACTCACAGTTCCGCATGGCTGGGGAGGCCTCAGGAAACTTACAATCATGGTGGAAGGCACCTCTTCACAGGGTGTCAGGAGAGAGAATGAGTGCCAAGCAAAGGCAGAAGCCCCTTATAAAACCATCAAATCTCATGAGAACTCAGTCACTATCATGAGAACAGCATGGGGGAACCACCTCATGATTCAATAATCTCCACCTGGTCCTGCCCTTGACACGAGGGGATTATAACAATTCGAGGTGAGATCTGGGTGGGGACACAAAGCCAAATCACATCACTAAGCATCAACAGTGACACCAGGATTGATTTCCTAGGTCCTTAGATAGTTTCACAAAGGAGAGTGTGCTCACGATGGAAATGCTGGGCCTCCTGGTCAGTATGAAGGTGGAGTTCAAAGGAACTATTTATAACTATAAAAGAAATAACTGAATTTGTACTATAACTTTGAGAAGCAAACCATGTTTTTCATAAATATAATCTAGACTATTAAGGAGTCTTCAAGATTATTCCTGGGACATTACTGAGTCTCTCTTTCATGGTAAAAATGGCTTTGAAAACCATTGGGACATGAACTCTATATGTAATAGCATAATTTATGGGATGATACATAATATGGTTTGGATTTGTATCCCTGCCCAAATTTCACGTCAAATTGTAATCCACAGAGTTGGAGAAGGGGCCTGGCAGGAGGTGATGGTATCATGAGGGTGAATTTCCCTCTTGCTGTTCTTGTGATAGTGAGTGAGTTCTCATGAGACCTGGTTGTTTAAAAGTGTGTAGCACCTCCCCCATCTCTTTTCCTCCTCCTGCCATGTAAGAAGTGCCTTGCTTCCCCTTCACCTTCTGCCATGACTGTATGTTTCCTGAAGCTTCCCCAGCCATGCTTCCTGTGCAGCTCACAGAACCATGAGTCAATTAAACCTATTTTCTTTATAAATTCCCCAAACCCAGGTAGTTCATTATAGCAATGTGAGAACAGACTAATACAACATACCCGTGAATTCAAATGAGTTGGTATTGGTAAAGACTTGGCATTCACCAGACACACAGTAAGTCCTGTAAAACTATTTGCTATTAGATGCTACATTTATTTTCTCATACCATCATGGGTTGAAAACTGTCCACAATGCTCAATTAAGTCACTGATGTGTTTTAAAATAGAAAGACATAAAACAAAATAGAGTCATAGAAATCCATCAGTTGTGCTCTGCTTTGCATGTACTGGAGCATATCTTTATCATTAACATGGCTGTAATTGAGTGTGCCATGTAATCTGATAAATCAGTACCACTCAATAAAGTTCCATTCCATTATTTCTTAACAGGCACTGAAATAAACACAAAATATTTCCAAATGATTACCTAGGCTACTTATGTTTTTTAAATACACTAAAAATCTGTATGAGGAGTGAGAAACTAGTTCCTCCGAAATTTTAATTAACTTACACCAGAAAAGTAAAATAATCTCTGGACTATTGTACATTATGAACTTTCTATGAGTATTCTAAATGGATGCAATAACTCTGGTACTAGATGAAAGGTTTCATCATTTGTTGAAGTCCTAAAATGCTATACACAGATTTTGTTTTTAAGTATATTTCCATTCACAGAAGATAATTATTTTTTAACATTTTCTGAATGCCTGATAATCCATGGTTCTAAATAAGGACTGGTCAAGTTATTTTTTTTAATGTGACTTCAGTCTAAGAAAATTAAATATTCCTGGGATATTAAAAATTCCTGTAGCTACACACACAGGAAGAAATATTCAGGAATCAATTTAAAATATTTCTATTTTCATTAATTTTTTATTATCATAGATTGTATTCTATATGAATTTGTGAAGATGTTTCTACAAGTTAACTCCACACTATGTTAAATGGATGATACTGAAATAATAATTGATAAAATATATGTGAGGATAAAGACAATTTTCCATTAACATAAATTTATCTTCCTCCACAGAAAATATGAATTCCTACCAAGGAGAATAATGTCACCACAACACAAAACATAATTGTTACTTTTCTATAAATTGAGGTGCAGTAGGTGCTCCCTTTCCTGCATAAACTTCTATAGAGTTCCTTAAAGGGTTTCTTGCCTATATTTATGTTTGTTTTCAAACCTCATGGCAACACAGGTGAAATTTCTAAAATGATAATCTGATAATGTCTCTTCCCTGCTTCTAATACTTCACTAGATTCCAATGCCCTAGAGAACAAATTCCAAATTTTTTAGCATCACAGGAAAAGCCCATCATGATATAGATGGATGGACTAACTTTCCAATCTTATCTCCTGCTATGCCTTTCTCACACTTTACACTCCAGCAATTCTGAACAGCTTACAACGTCTCAAGCACACCATACTGTTTACATGTCAATGCCATTGGGCGTCTCCCGTTATTTGCACATGATGTTGCCTGTACTGGAATGCCCACCTTCTCGTGCTCATGCCTCAAACTACCTACATTTCTTGCAAGTGGAGCCTGTGTCTGATTGATATGTATCCCAGGACCTAGCACAGGGACACACAGATGGTGCTCCATCAATATTTGCTTGATTGACTAGATTCAAGGGGACCTTCAAAGTATTTTCTTGCTTTTGTTTCTTTCAAAGTTAAAATATAAACCCTGAGATCTCTGCAGGCCCTGTTGTTCTGTATGAAAAGGGCTTTATCAATACTGAGGCATTTAAGAAAGAAGCTCTTTCCGAAAATATTAAACCATCTTCATTTGTTTGAATTTCCAGAAACCCGCAGTAGTAAGCAAACCTAACAGCAGTGCTTAAGCAAATGCACAACCTATTTCCATTTCTGAACTTTCATAATTTCTAAGGGCAGATGCAAGAAGAAAAAGAAAAATGCCTCTTCAGATAAAGGTTGTGAGCATGCTTTAAATCACTTAGAAACTCTGCTCTATGGGGCAAAAAAACCATATTGAAACAAAATATTTTTACCAAAAATGGAAATTCTAAGACATTATACCCTTCAAAATGACAATATAATGATAAATTATGACCCACTAATCTCGGAGGAGCAACATTATGTCTGAAGAAATACAGATCAAATCGATGCTAAGTAGTGAGCCTTTTTCATGGAAAATTAACAAGGTAATCACCCAGGCTCCTGGGAGCTGGATCATTTGCTCTGTGATGGAGTTCCAGTCCTGAAGAACAGCACTGCATAATCTTTGACTGTCCCAGGGCCACCACAGGTTGATTTATCATGAAGTAAAAAGTGCCAGGTACAGTGGCTCATGCCTGTGGTCCCAGCACTTTAGGAGGCCGAAGCAGGAGAGTTGCTTGAGGCCAGGAGTTCAAGACCAGTTTGGACAACGTAGTAAGACCCCGTCTCTACAAAAAATAAATATAAACTAGCCTGGTGCAGTAGTACACACCTGTAGCCTCAGCAACTCTGGAGGCTGAGGTGGGAGGATCACTTGAGCCCAAGAGGTTAAGCCTGCAGTGAGTTAAGATTGCACCATTGTACTCCAGCCTGGGCAATAGAGTGAGACCCTGTCTCCCCACCCCCCCAACAATAGTAATGATGGGGTCATCAATAATCATAAAGTATGTGTTTTTTGACCTCTCTCTATGTATATATACACTCTGAAGATTGCAGGAATCCTTGTATCCAAGTGATATAAAACCTAATCCTTGCCTTCAATGAGTTTATAGTCTGGAAAGGGAAATGAGGCTTAAGCAGAGAAAGCATAAATGACACAAAAATGATGCGATTTTCAAACAAATGCAAGGCAAAAAATAAGATTGTTTCTGACTTATTCATGTAACTGATATTGATTGAATTTTATTAAATACCTAACACTTTACCTCAAAGTGATACAGATAATAGAAACAATGAGAATGCAAAGAAAGGCGATCTGTACAGGCTAGACTGTTGTCAGAAAATGTCAGGGAAAGACTTGTCCTAAATATTCAGATTTCAATAATCTATAGATTTGTGGAGAAGAGGAGGAATGGCCCAGAGGTGGGAAAACAGGTGTGAATCAAAACATATTATGAAGTTACATTTCTCATTTTTATTCGAATTCCAAAATGACTTGTGGTTTGATGTGTTTTAAGCCCTGGCTTTGGGCCTATATGTACAACAGCACTCTCCTTGCCTCCATGCTTAAGACTAATTCCTTGAGATTACTGTCTTCTCTCTGTGATTCTACTCACTCTCTTGACTCTTAAACAAGTAACAGGAAAGGGATGGATGAAACCTGTCCTGAATAAGAGAAAATACAGGCTATAAAATGGTTTGTCCTCAGAGCACGTGAAGATAGAGGGACAAACAAAGAATCTGGTTTGAATGTTTACTTGCTAAAAAGTTTTAAATTCCCCATGGCCAGTTGGCTCATATAATAAACATATTCAACACTTCAATAAATAGCATATATTTCTACTTGCTTCTTAGTGACTGCTTTCATTGGACTTACTCAAAGCTCTTCAAAGACCCTGAGCTGGAGTTTTTCACAGTTCTAAGTCACTACCTGGAGGTAATTGAGCAGTTAAAGAGGTGCATTAATTCTTTCTGGCCACAAGTGGCCCATTTGCTGAATATATAGTGAAAAACGAAGAGGGAAACAGTATTCCCCTGAGCTCCAGAGATGGGTGCGAGCCTTTCCCTAGGCTTGTCTGGAGCATCGTGCTCTCTGCAACATGATAACTAGCACAGAGGGAGTAGAATTTTGATTTTAATTTTACTGAACCCAAGCAGAATGTTCATCAATGACACTCCTATTATGAATTGAATTATTTCTTCACAATGTAAATATTATATAAAAGGAAGTTCCAGCTATGGCTATAACTTTAGCCACCAATCAAAAATAACAAAAATGGTGAATCAACACGACTCCATTGATAAATTGTACCCAAAGTTTAGAGATAACAGTTTTTCTACTAATTGTTTTGTTCCTACCCTTCGATTTTATTTCTCCTTACTTAGATATGAGGCAGTTCGCAAAGATGATTACTTACTCCAGAGATATCCTACAGATATTTCCAGTGTTTGAGCCTTACTCAATTCTGATCTTGAAGGTACCTTGGGGGTATCATTTAACTTTGATAAAACAAATCCAGGCAGGTATCCACTGAGACAATAAAAAAAAAGTAAGATTCTTTCCTCCAGCTGGATTTGTGCATAACTCCTGCTAAAGTCAGGGCAGATTTGCATCATGAGGAAGAGAAGCAACTCCTTCAACCAGCTTCTGGGGCAGAAGAAGCATTAAAGTTGTAGTTCATTTTAGCCCTCTACTCTTGTCACGTCTGTTTTACAATCCCTATTAGGAAAGAACTGTTAAGAATTTTTTCAGCTATATGGTCCAAATATTTATAAGCATTAACGAAACTGCTTAACTAGGAACAATAAGGAAAGAAAGTGAAGGAAATGATGATTTTGCGTCTACGTTTTGCAGTTTGCAATTCCATAAGATTTGATTATCAAAAATCATTTTAAGTTTTTTAGAATTAAGTTGTCCCATTTTTGGAAAATGTAATCTTATCAAAATAATTAGTGACAAGAGTCATTATTTTCTATAAAGGTGTTTAAATGCATCTGCAAATTTTAGGCTTATTGAGTGTATCAGTTCAGGTGAAATGAAGAAAACATTATTCAATCCAAGTATGTCAATAAAGGAAACAATATGGGTAACTATTTAAAGACCTATTGGAAGAACTGAATACAAATAAGGTTAAAGCAAACAGAAAATAAACACAGCAGGATGTTGCCACCATTTTTAGGGCAGGTGAACAAATGGAGCAGATGATGTTATCAAAGGCAAAGAATAGAGGTTCCACATATGAGCTGGAACCAGGGATTAGGGACTACGGTGACTGGGGCTTTATGACTGAATCTAGAACCACAGAGGAGATATAGCCACTGTCTTAAACACCGCTGGAAGCACCATCAGCTTCTCACCAGCTTCCGCTTGCCAGTATTCTGGCAGTGTCTCCCATTGGCCGAACTATACAGTAAGCCAGTGGGAAACGAGCCTGGGAAATCACAGGGATGGGGAGGAAAGGGGGACTAGATCTGAAAGTAAAGGGGCAAATGTCTACACAGCTTATCATGTTTGCTCTTCAGCATCAATCTCTATGATCTACTATATTTAAGTCTCATACAGCAAAAACTGCTTGTATCTGTCTAACAGGATGGAACCATCCTTCATACAAACTAAGCCAGATACCCTCACCCTCACCTCCAAACAGGGAGAAGATGCCCCATTAATGTTAATTTCTCATCTAGCTCAGTCAAAATCCTACCAGAGTATTCTGTAACCTAAAAACTAAATTGTAGGCTGGGTGCAGTGGCTCACACTTATAACCCCAGCATTTTGGGAGGCCGGGGTGGGCAGATCACTTGAGGTCAGGAGTTTGAGAACAGCCTGGCCAACATGATGAAACCCTGTCTCTACTTAAAAAAATAAATAAATAAAAATTAAAAAAAAAAAAAACGAAATTAAAGATAACAATCCTTTTGTGAAATAGTAGTAGAAGAAGGGATGGAGGAAAGAAAAATGAATGGTTAACATTATTAACATTCTTCAGCCAAAGACCATCAGGTGAATAAGATGAACAAGTCAGGCTTGTACTGTTGCAGAAGGGGAGGACACATACCACAGAGAACGCTTATCTGGGTGTCTCAGTAAGAGGGTGTTAGAAAGAACCTATTCTAGGAGAGGGTCTGGGCTTCAGTTGGGTGATTTGGATAGGACATGACAAAACAGGAATTCATGAGAAATGAAATCCTGTCAGAAAGCAGGGGTAATTCTAAGACTGAGTATTTTAGTAAATCTTGTCTGTACAGAGAGCAGAGTAGAATGAGGACAAATCTGTAATTAAAGCAGCAGTCACTCATACTGTCTGGGAGGGGGAGATATTCAGTAGTTTGTGGCTTAATCAGTTACCCTGCTTTTGTCCCACTTTAACATGGCCTCAGAGTGACCTTGTCTGATGGTGATGTTTCATGAGTTCATTCATGTCCAGCAGGAGAATAACATGGCCCAGTGGTGAGTATTAAACCAGTTACCAGACGTCAGGGGTTGTTTTTATTCTTTCTCAATATATACAAACTTTATATTCATAATATATACCTAAAATAACATATCTTTTCTGCTCTATCTTCTAGTAACTGATTATGATGACAGTTACCACTTAAACACTTTCTTTTCCCACCTTCCATTTCATATCTGTAGCCAGCACCTTGACAGTAGAGATTCTCTACCTGGTGGAGTGACACACATTCTTCTTTAAAGAGGCCAAGCCTCTACTAGTCCAGCCTTTATTGGATTGTTCCAGTCTCCCATTGACATTGGCTGTTCCATATAGAAGTACTAAGTGAATCCTCTGGGTCCCAGACATCTTCAGATGCAAGAGCAATCCAACTTTTCCTTGTCAACTGGAATCAGTTTTCCCAGCCAGTTTAGCAACCTCGTATCTGTCAGTTCAGCGGAATAAGAAGCCCAAAATAGCCAGGTGGTAATCTCAATTCCAATTCAATCCAATAATTTATCTTTATGCCACTCTACATCCTAACCCCAAATGAAGCATTCTTCTCTAATAACAAAGACATTTCAAATATCTAAAACAAAGTGTGTAGGAATTAGGGCAAAAAGTCACCAGGGAGAGAAGTTGTGGGAAAGGGAAAGGTCATCAAATATAATAGGGGAACTGCTCCTACTACTACCTCTATCCCTTGGATTTAGCTATGGGGGAAAGAGAACTATATACTTGTTGCTTATTCAAAGCATATACAGTATGCTGTAATACAGCATCACCAACTTATTGTCCTCAAGTGTGAATAATATTGAGTTTTTAGCAGGCCATTCCCCATGCCTATGAGGCCAACTTTTTCTGGGTGATAAGGTATACGTATGACTAGTAGATTCTGTGGCCTATGGGCTCACTTCTACTGTGAAATGATTTCCTTTGTCAGAAATACTATTGTGTGAGATAACTTTATGTTGAATGAAGTCATTCCAGGAGTCCATCGATTGTGCATTGTCAGAAACATTTTTCAGAGGGAAGCTGGGTGAAGGGTATGCAGAACTCCGGATTCTTTTTTGCAGATTTTTGTAAGTTTAAAATTATTTCAAAATTAAGTTTAAAAAAGGGAAAAGTCATACAGGATAAAAGAATTTGCTTCTGATGACAAGAAGATTCAAGAAGAAAGTTAGGATGTAATGTTTAACACAGACAGTGAGAAACTTATTAATCAAAATCATATATCTTCTTTATGTTCAAAATAAGCGATTATTAAATATACTGATGCATCATAGCATTTTAACTTACTTGAAATTGGCTTGAGTGAGAGTTGTTGGTCTTTTGCTTCATCGGCCTATTCAAAATATGTTTTAATTTTTTTCTTTCATTTCCATGACAACAAAGTATTTTCACCTTTTCTGTAGATATTGTTCTATCTTTAGGTTTTTCTTAAATATTTGAGGTTTTTAGGGGGGAAAGGGGTGTATTTTCCAAAAAGAGTTTAAAATGTAAATACCAACACAAACACACTTATTATTAATAAATAGTAATGTTTGAATTCTTCAGTTTTGGAATTTCAACTAACAGCTTGTCTAGTTGTTCTCTGGTTTGGTGGCCTGCCCTATTGCTTCAGCTTGCAACTTGAATCTGTTTAACCTATTGAGAAAGTGCTTAGTAGATAAATCAGTGGGTGGTGCCTATGATAAGGGTTGTGTTTTTATTTCCATACACAAACACCATCTCTTTGGCAGGAGGAAGAACAATTTTTATTGTTCACTTATAAAACAAATTGTCCTTGGACATCTGAGTTAACTGATGTACCATACTTCTGATTTATTCTAATCACATCTTAGCAACCTCAATTAACCGGTAGTTGGAACAGCCAGGCAACTGACCTACTCCTTAATCTGACATTAGCAGAGGTAAGAATATAATTGTGAGACTCAAACAGTCATGTCCTCGACATCACTTTTCCCTTAAAAAAAAAAAAAAAAAGCCGCACTCAACTTATGTTACTTGGGGTTTCTTGGTATTAAACTCTTAAATAACAGAAGGACAAATGGTGTGAGATGAGGAAGGTAGGAGGGGAAAGAAAAGATGATTGAACGATGGCAAGCCTGCCAAGCAGTGCTAAATGCATTGAGAGTTTACACTTGAACTTGAGGCCCTGATGAACAAGAAAAGGGCACCAGGTAGGAAACTGGTTTCAACAAATTGGCATTTTCAAAAGTTATCTGAATTACAAACTTCTTTTTCAATGTGCAAATATGCCTGAGAAAGTGGAGTCTGTCATTCACAACTTGCTGAGAGTTATTCTGATCAGCTAATCAGAGGGCAGCTGGAGCGGACTAGGTTTTGAAGAGGTGGAGGTGGACAGTGCCTAGAATAGATTTTGTCTAGAGCTCTGTTGTCTGCTGTGTCACTCCTAAAAATTGTCCCGTCATCTTCAGCAAATGTCCTAAGTTGCATATATCTTAGTGTTTAAGGCCAGTATGCACAATTTTGCCCCAGGATACGGTCCTAAAACAATTATGTAGGTTCCATTTTTAATTAATTGATTGTGAGATTAGAATAATTGGAAGGTGATTCAGTAAAAAATTCTCATGAGTGAGAGACTCTTTACATATAACACGGCCCAAAACAATACCTAATCTAACCTGCTCACACCACCTCTTTGAAAGAGTAAACCTTTCCCTGATCAAAAGTTACTAAATACACTACTGGCAAGAGAGAAAGAGCATTGTATTTTTAAAAACAAAATTAACAAAAAAAAAAAAAAAAAAAAAAAAAAAAAGCCAAGGCTTATCTGTTACTTAAATTGTCTTTTCCATCATTCCTCTGCTAAACATAAGAATGTGTAACTTACATTTTTAAATATTTCTTATTTACTTCCTATACATCATTTCCTGGAAAAAAAAAAAGTCTCTGTGATGTCTTTATATGCGGCTCCAGTTTTGAATTGATGATTTGTGCATCCAGATTATGCTCAGCAGAGCATGAATCATATAGATCCCATTATGTGATTATGCAAATGCACACTAAATATATAATTACAAGCATATATGGGCAGTGAAATTTAATTAATTATTATGACTTAGCTTACTTTCTGAGTGTAGTTTTATTAACTAACAGTCCACAGATGTGTTTCCTCTCTTGATTCATTTACATTTTAATACCATGTAGAAATGATAAATTATTGTAACAGCAGATGATAAAGACAGATGGAATAAACATAATTGAACCCAACTTGATTTACGTAGGTTTAAATTGAACAGTTTGCGCATTTAAGCCACTTTTAAATGCTTTATCCTTGTATTGTGGATATTTAGAAAGAACTAAACACACACACACACACACACACACACACACACACACACACACACAGACATTCAAACCAGCCAAGGGCATTTAGAAGTGCATATTTAAAGATTATTAAATAGCTCTGCAAACTGGTGAGTGATCAGTCATTATATTTTTTAAAGTGATCAAAAAAGTCAGACATAGTAACCTGGATATTATAAAAATTATCAGTAAACACTAATGCTAAGTGAAGTGAATATTTGAGAAATTACCAGATATAATTGAAAATCTCAGCCACTTATAGATTACATTGTTCCCTGGAGGGCTGCATTCCAAGCTTAAATAATTGATGATCTTTCCAAAGAAGAAAACTAAAACTATTAGAATCATTTCAGGTCATCCAAAAAGAATATTTGTGTGTGTATGCACATATGAATCACCAATTCTTTTAACTGATGTATATTTGAATTTATGTACATATGACTATTACTCCCATTTGTTTGTAATTCCTTCAGATGAAATTGCAATTACATTAGAAAATCAATATTTGGGGCATCAAATTTCTCTGGTACCCAAAAAGTGAAAGAATTTGCTCTAGTTTGTCAAAAATGATTACGGAAATAGGATAGGACATCAACTGGTTACCATAAAATTATTGCTCAGTGGTCTGTGGGAAGCCTTTCTTCCCACTCTTTAGCTCATATGGTATTCCTGGAAGAATCCTCCTTTAGCAGAAAGTAAAATATTATAAATGGGTGGATTTCAAGCTGCCTTTGCTCTTCTTGGACAGATATTTTAGTCATAATTCATTTATCAAGGGGTATCTTCAACCCTAATGCTTCTAGTTTTATGTAAATCATGCTAAAAGAACAAACCAAAATTGTGAAAAGGAAGAGTGCGTTTTCTAAAATCAAGTTATTTTTATACTCAAGCCAACTTTTAAAAAAGATTAAAATATATTTCTACTGATGACTTCATTTTGCCACATGGCAAAAAATAATTTTTCAGCCCTAGCTTGCCTTTGGGAATCAGAGATACATGAGAACTAGGCTTACCCCTTGAGATTGAAAAGATCAAGTTTATCTGATGGGAGGTCAGCAAAGCTGACCAATATTACAATGCCAGAAGTGGGCCTTTGAAGCTATACCATCTAGGGAAGAGGGGACTGGCTAGAGACCAGTCAGTTGCAAAGAATTAAGATACACTTCATAGAAGAAGCAGAAATGAAGTAAGATTCAACCACTTACTGTCAATAGAGGGAAGCTTTTTGTTTGTTTTATTTGAAAACTTCCAAGAAATTTTAAAGCAAAGCAGGTACAGTGAAAGTATTCCTACTAGAGAAAGAATGATAATATTTATGCAATTAAATCATTTTATACCCTTGGCCATAGTCATCATTTGTGCTTGAAGTAACTATAGTGGTTTATTTTTTATTTCTAATTGTATCTCTGAAATAAAAGGATATAATGGAGATGGAAAATGAATGCCACACCTCTCCCCATACCCACACCCCAAGTATGTGTCACTGCCCTGGTAACACTTGTCCTCACCACTTTTATGTTCTTCTTAGTGTAATTGAGAAACTGCTATTACGGTTAAAAGTAAAACAGAATGGTTGTGATGAATCAGATATAAAAACCAGCTAAAACCTCATGACACACTTAAAACCTGGTCATTCTTATGCTTTAGATTCAACCAAAGTTCTTGGCAAATATATATTTGCTGTTATTTCTTTCCTTAAGTAACCATAAGAAAGTCTTTTTTGTTTAGTTTGTTAAGATCTTCTATGTATTAGAAGAATTATCTATATTATATACTACTAAGCCACTGTTACCAGTAGCAATACAAATTTTTCATAAGTAAATATTTTATAAGAGCAAATTTATACTGTGTAAAGTTTATTTCTAATAATATTGATGCCCATAATGAACTAAACCTATTTGTACTAAAAGTGTTTTCATTTGCTGTGCTTATGCAAATTCATAACTGCACAATCCTCGTTAATATTCTTACTACTACATCGTGTGAAATGCATTTGATGGTGATCTCACATAAACTTTGTGCCAGTGCTCAAAATCTGGGCAGAGACCTCATGCAAATGGCCTGTATGATGGATTGATGCATTGCACAGGTTCATCAGCATAATGTTCTGTCTACATTTTGTCAATTGTGCCTGCATTTGCAGCAGCAATTGTCATTTCCACTTTTCTATCATAAGTAAATGTGTTCAAAATGGTTTTCATGTTTTCCATGGAAAAGACTACTTTGCTACTTCCTGTTCACAGATATATTTCCACACATTTCTAGCAAAGCAAACGTGTCATATTAATGGAATCCTGTTTTTGCCTTCATTCATTGAAACTTAAAACCCTACTGTTGTAGCACCTTCACAAATTGTGACTCAAAACCTTAGGTGCTGTGCCAGGCTCCAGCAGTCAAGCAACTAGACTGCAGATTACATTGAACATACAGCTTCTTTGGGGCTCTGTAGATTTAATAGCTTGGTTAATTTGTTTTGATTTGTTTTGTTCTTGTCCTACTAAGTTCTTACAAGTTTTCTTTATTTCTGTTCAGAGCAAATTGCTTATATGTCAGATATCTTAGCTCTACATATTCTGTGATGCGAAATGCTAGTATTTCTTGGTAATCAAACCCTTTAATTTATCAGCATTTTGAGATTTTTTAAAAAATCCCTATAGAAGACCAAAAGAGATCCAACCCACCCATGGTCAGCAGGTTATGGACAGCCATGTGCCCTTGCTGGGCTTATTATGAGGCCTTTGATCCCAAATTATTTTGTCTGTGATACCTTGAGGGAAACTTGAGACATAATTCTATAAACCTGTTTTCTATTTCAATTAGATGCAGGTCCATTTGGCTAATTCCTAACCTTCAACTCAACCATATGGAAACTGTTCTGACTCTTCAAACTCAGTGATGTAATTTTGTTTATTATGTGCTAATGTTAGTACCTTCTTGGGTCTGTGTTAAGTGTTTAGCATGCCTTATTTCATAATCTAACTGACCATTAGCTATCTCCAGAATTTACCTCTTGGTGTCCTCCTGCTACATTATGCTTTAGATCCCTCTGACCACCTTTCCTTCTTCTAACAAAGGAGCTAACTTCTGAGGTAGTGCCCTTACTGTCACTGTTCCTGGAAATCTCTGCTCCAAAATCTTCCAACTTGTACCTTCCTATCATTTAAATCTCTGATGAAATGTCACCTGTCAGTGAGATCTTGTTTTATCTCTCATTCTAAATTACTATCCCCACCCCACATGCCCATCACACAAACAAACAAGGACATTTCCAAAAAGAAACTATTGGTATGGGGTTTCCAGTAAGAATGATTGGAAGCTTAAACTGGCAAACATAGCATCAATTTGTTAGGCCAAGACTCTGAACATAAATATAAGGTTAAAATCTTTTATTTTCCACAATATGGTCTTGAAGTATCTTCTGTAACAGAATAATAATCATTTGCATGATGAGGGCATTCAATTTCATTTTAATTCTTCACAAAACAGCATTGTATATAAGAATTTTCATGAGATGAAGAATAAATCAGAAACAATTTGTGAAGGCACTTAGCACTGTGCCTAAAATATAGTAGATGCTCAGCAATGCTTCTTGGCTGGGCACGGTGGCTTACACCTGTAATTTCATCACTTTGGGAGGCTGAGGCGGGCGGATTACTTGAAGCCAGGAGTTCCAGACCAGCCTGACCAACATGGCAAAACCACATCTCTACTAAACTTACAAAAATTAGCTGATTTTGGTGGCACATGCCTCTAATCTCAGCTACTCAGGAGACTGAGGCAAGAAAATTGCTGGAACCCAAGAGGCAGAGGTTACTATCTGGCCCTTTACAGGAAAACTTTGCTGACCCCCTTGCTATAGAGGTAGGTACTAAGGTCTCCATAGCTGCCCTGACACTTTCCCAGATTCTGAGAATTAATGAGTAGACCAGATAATCCTTACATTGAAGTGTTAATAACTTGTCCAATATACAGAATGGCTTTTCACTTCTGTGCTGAAGACTGTAAAGGAGAAAAACCACTGTTAGAAATTTTTGGTGGAGGACGGGAGACATTACAAGGAAAAGCATCTTCTTCCCCAGTACAAACTGCCAGATGCTAGAGCATCATACTTTACCATGCTTACCCCAATGTATACCCAGGCCTGCCGCTGCCAAAAAAAGAGTGGTAATAAAACAGAAGCCCTAGCATTTCTCTAGCCTAAACAGGGAACTCCTTGATATTCTCTGTGAGAGATCCACTAAATTCTCTGTAAGTGAGCCCAGCACCAACTCTCCCTGCAGCTGCACAGCCAGACATCTGGGCCAGAACTGATGGCATAATTAGGTCTCAAACCAGGTGTAAGAGCAATCAGAGTGGAAAATATATGACCGCATCCTTGCTGAACCTTGTGCTCCTCCCTACACCAAAAAGAGGCATGCTGATTGTATGTGTTTCTCGAAAAGATTTCATTACATAAGGGTAATTGTCACAAGTCAAAGAATGTACAGGGTCACCCACACTGTAGGAGTTACATTTTACTGGAACTTGCCATAAATTGACAGAGGAAGAGATCCCAGGCAGAAGGATAAAAGAGATCAAAATAGAGTTCCTCAAATGAGGACAGAGAGGAATGTACCTAGGGGCTTAGAAGGGAGGCTGTGCTTCTCAGAGATTCTGGGTCACTTGCTATGACACGTAGTTCAATGTTCAGGATTCTCATATAGAAGACTCCAGAGATTCTTCTCTCTAGTAATAGCCTGACAAATCACATTTCATTTTCTCAAGGAGGGGTCAGGTAATCACTTTGCCTCTAGCTCTAATATAATTGCACGGACAGGTCGGGGGTAGCACTAGCGTGACATCAGATGGCCTTACCCTGAATCTCATCTTCACCACCTATTAGCTGCCTCATTTTTCTGCACTGTAAAAAAGTGGTACCTATTTATACTATTGTTTATTAATAATGAAGATAATTCAAGTAAAAGTGTTTACCACTGAGATAGGCAAGATTAACCAGTATGAAAGCCACTCTAGAAGACATTGCTAATGGTCTGGCTAATGACCATCCCTCCCCATACTTTATTTGAAAACAGATGCCTAAGAATGCTCAGAGTCAGT
The DNA here is from genome assembly GCF_047675955.1 of Chlorocebus sabaeus. Classification (NCBI taxonomy): domain Eukaryota; kingdom Metazoa; phylum Chordata; class Mammalia; order Primates; family Cercopithecidae; genus Chlorocebus; species Chlorocebus sabaeus. Next base: position 64,477,715 of record NC_132924.1, read on the forward strand.
AAACAGTTCCAAGCAAAACAGCATGATCTGTTTAGACCAATTCTGACGACTCTATTCGCCACTTTCCCAAACTCCCTTGCAGTTGGGGCTTGCAGGTGCCCCATTTCTATCCAATGAGATCTTTAGCAGAAAGTTCTTGGTTATGAGGGGAGGGAGGGAGGTAGGAAGGGTAGTTCTGGGTAAGCTTTTGTTTTCCCAGGCAGAAGGAAACAGACAAAGAGGTAACAAACATGAGGAAAAGGCCACAAGAATCTCAGAGTCAAAGTGCTGACACCCCTGAGCCACTGAACAAATACTCTAGATTCCCTAGGTTGTGAGAAAAGTAAAACTCTATCTGTTGTGCATTATCTTCCTTTCAGCCATTTTTAAAAATGGATTAGACCAAATACAAATATCAAATTGTACTGATGAAAAATTATTTTTAATTTTCCTAGAAATTTGCTAGTCATCACTATGGGAATGGGAAAATAAAAAAAGTGAAAGTGTCCACTAGTTTCCTCACCTCAACGTACACCCAAGCAAGTGTGTGTTTAGGATCCCCTTCTCTCCTGCCCTGCTAGAAACTTACAACGCCATGAGAGGGAGTCCTGGCTGCCACAGGGAGCACATTTTCCCTTAAGGCTACAGGGATACAGACACAGGACAATAAAAAGTAGCTAACACTTTTTGAGTGCTTACTGTATGCCAGAGACTGTTCTAAAAGTATTACAAAATTGACCCATTTAATACAATCTTCTATCCACTGATATGGGTACTATTATGAACTCCATTTTACAAAACTGTGTTTAGAAACTGAAAAGCCACAGAAAAGTTAAGTTACTTGCCTAAGCTCACACAGCTAGAAAGTGCCTAGGATTCAAACTCAAGCACTGAGTCTATGAATTTAAGCACTACACATTAGTTCCTCTCCCTCTAAGAAGAATGGCAACAGGCCCAAGTTCCGCAAGATAAGGAGTTAAAATTGACCTGGAACATTGATCTGGCAAACCTTTTGAAAATCCCAATCTCAAATTTTGCCAAGTCATCTGTTTCTCTAGCTCTTAGAAGTATCCACCATGTGAGGAAATAGGTCAGTTGATTTAGAAAGATAAACAATCTAAATGCCTACAAACAAATAGAGGGTAGATGTTTAACTTTAAAAAGAATGATAAAGAGACCCATTCAAGGGGAGAGAATGTATGGAGAGATAAAGATATAAAAGTAGCAGTCCAGAATTTAGAAGTTTTGGAACATTTATTCCTGTCAGTACCAGCTCTCTTGGCTGTCAGGATATGTGTTTACTGTCATATTTTCCTCCAAATATTGAGTTAAAATGTGCCCACAACAAGCATTCTAGCACCCAACCAGGGAAGCTACCCATCTATTTACTTAAGCAAAGTCTAGAAATAGCCTAGAATTACAGCAATCTTAAGTTCATCTGATCTTACATAAACCTATTATTGGCCGGGTGCTGTGGCTCACACCTGCAATCCCAGCACTTTGGGAGCCCAAGGGCTGTGGGTAGGGGGCAGATCACTTGAGGCCAGGAGTTCAAGACCAGCCTGGCCAACATGGTGAAACCCCATCTCTACCAAAAATACAAAAATTAGGCAGGCGTGGTGACACGCGCCTGTAGTCCCAGCTACTTGGGAGGCTGAGGCGGGAGAATCATTTGAACCCAGGAGGGGGAGGTTGCAGTGAGCTGAGATCGTGCCACTGCACTCCAGTCTGGGTAACAGATTGAGACTGTCTAAAAAAAGAAAAAACTTATTGGGGGACAAACATACATTAGTGTGAGCTAAGTTGTCCTGTTTGGGGTGAATAACAGGGTTAAATAAGACAATTTTAAAATTCCCTTTTCATATAGTACCTGAAGTAAATTATGTAAAATTTCATTGTAAGAGAAATAAATGGCTTAAGTAATCAGTAAAAGTACCTTTTGTTTTTATTGGCCCTTGGTAACCATTGCAGTATTTCTAATGGAGATCAAATTCATGTTTGTTTGCATGCTCATCTGTTCAAGATATAAACTATTGAGTTCTTGCAATGTGACAGACACTGTGTAAAATCATTAACAAAGAAAGAGATGTGCCTCATATTCCTTCTGTTTCTTCCTAGAGCCCTTAGGAGTAGAAAATAACTTGTATGCTGGTACATTAATGTGTCTTCTATTTGCCTGTACCCATGAAACAGAACCATGAATTCTCTCATAATCATAATAGCGGCAGAGTTAACTCTTCCAGAGAGGGTCTGTTTGAAAAGTAATTAGCATTTGAATTGAGAAATGATTGATGACTTGAAGACAATAAAGTGTTTATTTATTTATTTTTTTATTTTTTTGGTTTTAAGGAGAGGAGAGTTTAATAGGCAAGAAGGAAGGCAGAAGACAGAAGGAAGGAGCTTCCCTGTACAGAGAGGGAGAGGGGCTCCAGAGCCAAAAGAGGAAGTCCTCACCTGCCACAAATACCAGCTAGGTATATATGCAGAGGCTGGAGGAGGCAATGTCTGATTTGCATAGGGCTCAGGGGATTGGTTTGATCAGGCATGTCATTGACATAGCCACAAAAAAGCTGGTTCTCCTACTCTAGCCTTTTAATATGCAAATGTAGGGCGCCCTGGATGTTCTACACACATGGAGATATGTGTGGAGATATGTGGAGAGTCAGGTAGGCAACCTTTGATATGCAAATGCAGGCCGTTAGAAACTGGGTCCACCCAACACAGCGATTCCCATGGCCTTCATGCCCTTGCCTGACAATGAAGTGTTTAATGCAAGGACTCCAAAAAGAGAAGATTGACTTTTGAAATCATTTGATAAACGCCTGGAGGATTCACCTAACTGATTTCATTCTTTCTTGCTTTAAAACACATATTCCTATCCAAGGCGATTCCCTCTCCAAGGGGACATACAGTGCCCCTCTCAGGAAAGTAGCAACTTGGAATATAATCTGGCATGCCTAAGGTCTTTGAGGAACAGGGATGCTTATTTCCTCTGCCTTCCTTGGCTGCCTACATGGATACCTAAGTATCTTCCCTTCAGGATAGATTGTCCTCTGATGTACATGCTGAAGAGTCATCTTTCTTGATGTAGGCCAGAGGCATTGATGTGCAGCAGGTTTCTTTAGTCATCAACTATGACCTTCCAACCAACAGGGAAAACTATGTCCACAGAACTGGTTGAAGTGGATGGTTTGGCCATAAGGGTGTGGCTATCAACATGGTGACAGAAGATAAGAGGACCCTTTGAGACACAGAGACCTTCTACAACACCTCCATTGAGGAAATTCCCCTTAATGTTGTTGACTTCATCTGAGGGGCTGTCCTGCTACCTAGCCCCAGCCAGCGTTCAATGTTGGGGGGCTGAGGAGCAGCAGGAGGCATGAGGGAAGGGAGCCAAGGGATGGACATCTTGTCATTTTTTCTTTGAATAAATGTCACTTTTTGAAGCAAAAGAAGGAACCATGAACATTATAGATACCCTTTTCTTTGGGGTAGGCCCCAGGCGCTGGCTTTTCTCCCAATAAAACCCTAACCCATTTCCCTAACCTTGTAACCTCCAGATCCCAGAGGCTCTCTTCACCCCAGCTGAGCTCCTTTGAAAGTGATTCAAGGGACTATGTAACTCAGCCTCATTTGCTGTACCAAATCTAGAGGGAGAACCCCTAAAACCCCAGAGTGAGTTTCCCTAGAGGATTGTCCCCAGGTAGGGGGAAGCTGGGGAGAGAAAATAGTAGCCATTTTTTACATTGTTTTGTATAGTATCTATTGATTCAGGAAACAAACAAAAAATTCTGAATAAAATGACTTGGAAGCTGAAAAAAAAAAGAAAAAAAAGAAAACCACCTATTCCTTCTTTTATTCCCTAGGATCCTCAGAACTGTCTACTGCCTTCAAGGACACACACGCACATACACATACATACACACACACACATACACACACACACACACACAAGGACTATCAGACTATCATCAACCACCCTAATCCTGTTCCCAAAAAACACAAATTTAGAGTATTAAAAATTGTTTTCTCTCCACACACACACCAAAAACAAGTCCACTGGATTAATGTCATCACTAAATTACCTGTTCATTGGGTGATAACTGTTCTGGAGAAAATTGTCTGCATGTATTTTATTCATCACCTTTAAGGAACCCAGCAGCCTACTGAATTTCAGCTCCTTTTTAAGGAAGCAAAACAGGTTCTGTCATCCAAAGCCTAAGAGTCCACATTAGGGTTATATTTTTTATTTCAATGTTTATTGTAGATACAGGGAGTATACTGCAGATTTGTTACATGGGAACATTTTGTAATGCTGAGGTTTGGAGTATGAATCCTGTAACACAGGTAGTGAGCATAGTATCCAATAGGTAGTTTTTTAACCCACCTCCTCTAGACTCTCTAGTAGTCCACAGTGTCTATGGTTCACCAGGGTTATTTTCTAAGGTGAAAAAAAACCATAACGCCTACTATTAAAAAAACAAATTTATGTCAATAAATCAGGTAAGAACAGACCAATTAAATTCAGATCCCTGTTGTTTATCGACATCAAGAAAAGAAAAAGAGTCTAGGATCATGAAGAGCATAATTACCTCTTAATTCTGGAAGAATGACACTGAACGAGACGTGAAGAGACTATGTGACAAGTTGGAACACAGCTTTATCTCCAGTTTGGGGATGTTTCCTTCATTGCAGCCTTGTGACTATTACTTTATCTAGAGCCTTATAAGCAGGCATTATTTCCTGACAGCATAACGTAAAGTATTTTTCATACTGACTCAGTGGAAGTCTCCAAATCTCACGGAAATGAAGGGGCGATTTAGAAAGAAAACTACAGGTGGTAACATGGTTCACCTCCCCTCCGGATTCAAACCCATTACTTTGTGTTCAGGTTTTCAAGCCCTTGGCAGAGCCGTTTGCCAGAAACCCTCAACAGAGCAGAAGAGAAGCAAAACTGTCAGCTGCAATAGCAGGCCACAGCAGATGAATAACATATTTCCAGATTAATTGAGTAAGAACATTTGGCCGTGTGTGTCAGATTTATTTTATTGTATGATTTGCAGGCAAATAATGAAGACTGAGTTCTTAATTATAAGATTTGCATTCCTTCACTCTATTGTAAAAACTCATACAAGAGCTGTCTTTTCCTACATTGATATAAGAGTTTAAATACATGGTGGAAAAAAAGATGGGCTGGCAAACCACAGGCTTTCCTATCTAGTATTTTTAAGGATTCAGTTCCTCCTCAAGTTACTAAAAGCCATCAATGACAAATTTCATTTCCTGGCCTCACAATTCTAGATCTTCCATTTTCTGTTCTACAGACGGGCAAGAAAACGTGGTGTACTTTTTCATATACGAAGAAATCCATGTCATCATGGCTTAAGATATGCCCTGTGAGCCATTTCACAGTGCAGATTTTAGTTTGAGCTGATTTAGTAAGTGTAACTGATTTAGTATAAATCAGTATACTGATTTAGTATAAACCAAGTATAACTGATTTAGTATAAATCAGTATACTGATTTAGTATAAACCAAGTATAACTGATTTAGTAAATGTGAGATTTGAGGGCAGACTACAAACTGCAGCCCCAAATTACAGGACTGTAAATGACACTAATGGGTTCAAAGCTAGAAAGAACTCAGGCTGCTAACTTCAAAAGCCCTTTGATGCAACATGCTGAGCAGTTGCATAAACTTCCAACTACCAGCTCTGACTTTTTGCAGGACAAGCTACAGTTTTATATAAAGTCATGGGATAGACTAATTGTGATAGGCCAAAGCATAGGGTTGACTACTGCCAATCTCTTACAACAACACAACAGAAGAGAACACAGGTTGTTCCTAGCAAGGGGACTTCTTTGGGCCAGAGGATTGGAGAGAGGCCCTTACCCAAGAGTGTTCTTGTGGATAGAAGTTGGAGTTTGTAAATAGGCTCCATTTCAAACTTCAGCCACTGCTCAAAGAAAAAGGTTGAGTAGAAAGTAAGAATTCGTATTTTTTAAAGTGACTGAAAGAGAAGATTTAAACATCGGTTTCAGTGGTTTTCAAACATACATGCTTCAGAATCACGTGGAGTAATCATCAAAACACAAATGCTGGAGCCCACTCTGATTAAGAGGCCCAAGTTGAGACCCAACACTGCACATGTCTAAGTTCCAGGAGACACTGATGCTGCTGGTCTGGGCATCACACTCTGAGAGCCATTCATCTACACCAGGGTTTCTCCTTTTCAATATGACTGACATTTTGGGACAGATAATTCCTTGTTGTGGGGGACTGTCCTGCGCATTGTTGGATGTTTAACAGCACCTGTGGCCTCTGTGCATTGGAGGCCAGAAGGAACACAGCCCCACATATGACAACTAAATATCATGCCTCTGCAGAAAACGCAACTCCCCTCCACTCCCAAATGTTCTGCAGGGAGAATATTGCCCACTGAGAACCACTGATCTAGACAGATAATAAAAGAATATCATTTTATTGCTGAATTCAACTTTTTCTAATTTTTAAAAAGTGAAGAGGTTTGCCTTTGTCTTATTTTAATGTTTTTTGAAAATCTATTTAGTATTTGGTAACTGTAAATATTCCTCTTTTGTTTAAAGGTCAGATAGAAATATGGGGCAAATTCTTCAGACTAAGAAAATAAGATTCATGTCTCAGTTCTGATTTATTAGGCAACAAGGACATAAAGCAACTTTTGGCTAGCCATTCTATGACATTTGATCTTCCCTAAATATCAGATATTTGTGATTGAGATGTGTTCTCTAAAGCACTTTCAGATTCAAACATTTTACTCACCTTCCTAGAATAATCAATGCAGAGTAGATTCCAGAGTCACCTTAAACAAAGAAAATAATGCTTAACATAACCATGACCAAAAAAAAGAAGGAATTAACATACTCTGGGTAAAAAAATCCCAGAGTGAAAAAATAATTAACATAGACAGGTGAAACACCTCAGGAAGGAGGTGATGCCCTGACACTAAAATCAAATAATAGGTAACAGTTCATACACCAATATTTTATTCAAAAAATAAATCAAGTGTGAGCACATACCTTTGGGACAGAGACACTACTGAACACGTTAAAAAAGAAACCCCAACCAACTGCCTCAGGAAATGCAAAGTGTAAATATTTCTCCTTTAAAGTTCATGTGAATGCTGTTAATTTAATATGAAATTTAACATTAAAGATTTAAAAGATTCATGTTTTTAAAAAGGGGCACAGAAAATCATTCTAGCAGTCCATAGGCCAATAGCAGGCAAGATCTTCCATTAATCTCTCTATTCTTTCCAGCACAAATTTCTGTTTCTGTTTGTTAGAAAGAACTAACGAGGGTTTTTATTACTGGAGGGATTTAACATACAAATTATGGTAAAAAGTAGCAGGAACTCCATTTCTAGTTCAATATCTTCCCAAGCATTACTTTTTTTTTTTTTTCTTTACCGCAGAGCACTCCTATTCTGTAGATTTGCTATATTTTCCAGTATTTGTTCAGTCTGTTTAGTGTAAATCAATGTGTGCAAGCCACACATGGAAAATCCCTGTAACATTAAAAAGCAAATATAATCAAGCCAAGGTTTCAACACATGCCCTAAAGCCTTAAGATGTGCCCCTAAACTAGTTTTGTGACCTTTTATAGAGGAGAATTTTGGAGCAAGATTTACTTTTGTTTCCTACATATACAGATTGGCCACAAGGCCCAAAAAGAATGTTACAGTAGAGCAATGAGGACTATGCAGAGAAATGTGTCAGACTTTTGAGAAAGAATAAGAGGACAGTGAATCAATGGACCTAAATGAGACTTGGACTTAGACACCAGCCCTGCCCCACCATCCCCCAGATCACACTCCAATGATACAGGATTGAAAGTCAAAACTTACTCACATTTATGGCTCAAAATAATTGTTATCGGCCAGGTGTGGTGGCTCATGCCTGTAATCCCAGCACTTTGGGAGGCTGAGGCGGGCAGATCACGAGGTCAGGAGATTGAGACCATCCTGGCTAACACTGTGAAACCCCGTCACTACTAAAAATACAAAAATTAACAGGGCAAGTTGGTGGCAGCCTGTAGTCCCACCTACTCCGGAGGCTGAGGCAGGAGAATGGTGTGAACCTGGGAGGCAGAGCTTGCACTGAGCTGAGATGGTGACATTGCACTCCAGCCTGGGCAACAGAGTGAGACTCTGTCTCAAAAAAAAAAAAAAATAGATAAATAAATAAAATCAGGCCTCTGTGTTAGTATGCACCTCTTCAAACTGCAAAAGGACATTTTATACATGCTACGCAATTGAATTATTTTTAAACATCTCACTTCATTTCAAAAACATCAAGAATCCTAACAGTTTTTTTTTTATCAGACATACCTGGAATTGAGGGGATCCTAGCAGCTGCCAGGTCCCTATACTTTTTCACAGGAAGAATAGACTATCTGCTGGACACAGTGGTTCATGCCTGTAATCCCAGCACTTTGGGAGACTGAGGCAGGTGGATCACTTGAGGTCAGGAGTTCCAGACCAGCCTGGCCAACATGGTGAAACCCCATCTCTACTAAAAATACAAAAATTAGTCAGGTGTGGTGGTGGGTGCATGTAATCGCAGCTACTCCGCAGGCTGAGGCAGGAGATTGCTTGAGCCCAGAAGACCGAGGTTGCAGTGAGTGGAGATCATGCCGCCATACTCCAGCCTGGGTGACAAAGAAAGACCCCGGCTCCAAAAAACAAAAACAAACAAACAGACTATCTATTTGCAACACTACTGTGTAAGTTTCCTCACACCTACCAATTCTCCAACTGTCTAGAAACTAACTGGATGTCCTACAATTCAATTCAATCTTGATACTAGCTACCTGGAGCTAGTGTGAGACTACACAGGTTTAAGGGCTTAGCCCAACAAGAGTGCCCCCACTTCAGATGCTAGTCACAATATCGGGTCCCCAGGTTTCCACACTTCCATACTTCCATCTGACTTGGCTACACATTGGAGATTCCCATGAACCACCCACTTGGGGCTCAGAGTTTTTGCTCAAACAGCTCACAGAACTCAGAAAAATTATTTACTTACTATTAGCAGTTTCTTAATAAAAGATACAACTCAGGAACAGCGAAATGAATAAGGTGCAGAGGACAATGTTTGGGAGTGGAAGGCAAGGTGGTGCAGAGCTTCCATGCCCTCTCCTAGAATGCCACCACCCTCCCAGAACCTCCATGTGTTCACCAATCTAGAAGCTCTCTGGACTCCACTGTTTAGTAGTTTTCATGGAGGTTTCATTACGTAGGCATGATTGATTACATCATTCACCACTGGTGACTGAACTCAATCTGTGGTTGCTCTCCTTACCCCAGAGGTCAGGAGGTCGTGCTAGAAGTTCCAACCATCTAGTTACATGGTCTTTCTGGTGACTAGCTCCTATCCTGGTCACCAGAAAGAAACTATCTAGAGACCCCAGCCACCAGTCATCTCATCAACCCACAAAAGATACTCCAGTTGTGTGCCATGAACGAGGGACAAAGACCAAATACATATTTTGCATTGTATCACAACTACTTACTAGAGGGTAATGTGAGAACTATAGAATTTACCTCCAAATTACATATGCACCATATCCAACAAGTCCCATGTTCAGAATATTGTTTTAATACATTTTTGTTTTTGAGTCTCTTCCATGGAATGAAACTCTGTGGACTGTTAGTAGATATTAAGTTAAAAAAGTAAAACAAAATAAAGTTCCATTTTCAAATGGGATTAATCTCTGGAATAAACTAATTAAAAAATATTTACTGTACAAGTGCTCAGACTTTTAATATCTTACTGTCTCTAAGACCCTTTGAAATAAATGTACATATATGATACATATATATATGTATAATGTAAAATTTACCAAAATCATAAGACTCCATTTGTAACCAACGACGTATCTTGAGAGAGTAGACATCAGTAGAACACAGCTTGGGAAATACTGAAGGGCATGCCTTTCATTGCATTTTATATTTTAATACCATAGTTACTTTTAGGACTAAGAATTATGATAGTGCATGTAGCAGTCAGTAATATTACCCATAACCCTCTTCTCTTTTCCACATGGAATTTAATCTCTGGACTTATTCTGATATTCCTGGGTGTACAAGATTAGTGCTGAAGAAAGTGGGAATTTTGTCTGTGTAAGGTTTTCTGGATTGGACCCAGGGGTTTTTAACTGCTTTAGTCAATTACTTGTTCCTTAAAGCCTGGGGTATCACACCCAAATTGTTTAATTGAGTTGAAAAAGTTTATTTACAGTATTTTCCACATAACTGACTTTTTCAGCCAACTGATTTGCATAGAGTACAACATTGCTAATTTATACTAATGACTAAGAGAACACTGGAGATTACAAATTTAAGAATTAGCAAGTACTATAAGTGAAAGCATGCAATTAAAAGCAATTAGAGCTGTCTCACCACAAAAGGGACTTGATTAGTCCATGCTTATTATTTATGGTAGTGATTTATAATATGCTATCTTTATTTTGTGATGAAACGTCCATAATGTGACATTTTATTATCATCCTGCAAGAAAGATGGACAAAGCTGTCAGAGAGTTGGTAAAGCTTGTCAGCTTTTCTGATGGATCCCTTTGTTCGCTCAGCGCTTACTGTACTCTGCTCCTGCTCTGTGCAAAGTACCATCTTCAAGCACAATTTTAATGACTATTTTCTAATACTATAAGACTAATAGATTTCACTGGCACCTGGAAAACACTGAAAATAGTAAGAAAAAGACAGAAAAAAATACATCAATAAAATACATCTAGAGATGACGACTGCTAAGATTTTCTGTGCTTACTTCCAATATTTTCTTATACATATATGTAAAGAAAATGTGATGAATGTAAATATGTTTGCATAATTAAGATTTTTTATTTTCAATTTTGTATTATGATTTTTCACTTAGCTGTTGATGAAAGCATACCAAATTATATCCATAATTATTACTGCCTATTTAAAGCATATCATAATTTTCAGTATTTATGTCCAGTTAATACTCAGAAATCAGCAGTTTAGTTGCTATTACATGTTTTAAATAAATCAAAGTCAATAGTCTAAACTGGTTTTGCACCATTAGAGGTGGTTATTTGTATATTTTTCTGAATAGCTGAAAATAACTCATTTTGGAAGATGAGACAAACTCAATTTAAACCTGGTATTAGTCATACTTGCTATTGGAGTGTTACCTTCCGGTACAGGCAGCAGCAACTTCAGGCAAACAGGAACAAGTACTAGCTTAATCTATATTTATCCTTATAATGAAATGCAGCTTCCTCAGTCATTGAGTTGCATTACAATTTCCATAATCAATTTCAGCCCACTTCAATTTTGAGGAACTTCAATTAGAAGTTCCAGGAAAAATAATTTTTATTTTCATTGTCACTATTTCTGTTTCATAGGTGAAGCAATTGTAGCACTAAATGGGTAGATGATTTTTATAGGGCTTTGGAGAAATCTAATTTCTTAGCATTCCTAAGGGTTTTTTAATGCTAGATCTCCTACACACTCCCTCAAATGAAGACAAAAGCTGTGCCTTAAGGAAACAGATGTGGTACAGTCATTCTCAACTGAAGCTATGGCTACCACATGAGAATAATTGGCATTAATTAATGCATCTAACAGCTTTAAGCTGACTATGCATTTGCACAACTCCCCTAAAAGCTTCCTGACAGGATCCTCTGAAGTGTAGTAACAGTCTCTTAGAAGTCCCTCAGAAGCCCTTTAGCAGTCTTAATAGAAATATTTTGCCCAGTACTAGGAAGGCGTATAACGTTTAAGCCAGCTCTTTAGTAGTTCTGGAATCCACAAGTCTCATTTCTTCTAAGGTCAGTTCTACAAAACACCTAATGCCTACTCACAGCAGATTCTCAATAAGTATTCATAATCACATATTCTTAGTAGAAATTTAAATAGCTACTGCGTTATATTCATCTCCAGAATTGATGATTCATGATCCTTTTAATGATATTCCCTGGAAAGTTCCTATCGTCTTATAACATCCATTGCAAATCTGAAGCATTCAGAGTTTGTAAAAAAGAAGCTAGAAGCCCTTTGTTCCATTTCTTCCAGTTTACAAATTAATCTTTTTATTGTACAATCATGCATTGAGGCAAGTTAAATTTCTTTGTGATACCCAGGGAATGATATAATATAAGTTAATGCAGATGATTCTTGCCTAGGAAAAAAAAACAAACAAACAACACCCTTAGTGGTCCTGCTCTGTTCCTGCCCTGGGCTAGGAACTTTACACAGAGTATGTCACTTGAGCCTCACAATGGCTTACAGTTGAAGGAAAGAGAAGCCTGGAGAATTCCAAGATCTGACCTGATCCTACATCTTCCTGACTTCAAGTTTGTGTTGTTTCCACCTCAACATGAATTATTTAACAATCATTGCATCCTCCAATAGATTTCCAGTGCCCCAGTATATGCTATGTGGTCATTAGTTCCAAGCTGGCCACAGAGGAGACCCAGCTGGTTCTCTTGCCCTCTACTAAGTATATTCTAGAACTCATGTCACTTTAGAAAACCATAACGTCTACAAAAAGTCTGGAGCTTTGCTCCTCTATTTATTCATGTATCAGGTAAGATACTAAAGACATGGGTTATGTCACCAACATGGCACAAGTATGCATATGTAACAAACCTGCACGTTATGCACATGTACCCTAGAACTTAAAGTATAAAAAAAAAAAAAAAAAAAAAAGACATGGGTTAAAGGATACAAATAGACACTTTTCAAAAGAAGACATCTATGCAGCCAACAGACATGTGAAAAAATGCTAATCATCACTGATCATCAGAAAAATGCAAATCAAAACCACAATGAGATACCATCTCACACCAGTTAGAATGGCGATCATTAAAAAGTCAGGAAACAACAGATGCTGCAGAGGATGTGGAGAAATAGGAACACTTTTACATTGTTGGTGGGACTGTAAATTAGTTCAGCCATTGTGGAAGACAGTGTGGTGATTCTTCAAGGATCTAGAACTAGAATTACCATTGACCCAGCAATCCCATTACTGGGTATATACGCAAAGGATTATAAATCATGCTGCTATAAAGACACACACACACGTATGTTTATTGCGGCACTATTCACAATAACAAAGACTTGGAACCAACCCAAATGTCCATCAATAACAGACTGGATTAAGAAAATGTGGCATATATACACCATGGAATACTACACAGCCACAAAAAAGGATGAGTTCATGTCCTTTGCAGGGCCATAGATGAAGCTGGAAACCATCATTCTAAGCAAACTATCACAAGGACAGAAAACCAAACACCACATGTTCTCACTCATAGGTGGGAATCGAACAATGAGATCACTTGGACACAGGGTGGGGAACATCACACACTGGGGCCTGTTGGGGATGGGGACCTGGGGAAGGGATAGCATTAGGAGAAATACCTAATGTAAATGATGAGTTGATGAGTGCAACAAACCAACAAGGCACATGTATACCTATGTATCAAACCTGCACATTGTGCACATGTACCCTAGAACTTAAAGTATAATTTTAAAAAATAAAATTAAAAAAAAAACATGGGTTACTTTTATAAAATCTTAGGAAAAGAGAATTTTGGAGTCCTCTAAATAAAATCTGAGCCTGAGAAGTTGGAAAGATGGATTTGCTATCACCTACAAAGTGGGGAGCAGAGCTTATAAAGAGGGGATCAGGAGTTCTGTTTTAGATGTATTAAATTTGAAATGTCTATTAGAAATCTAAGTAGAAAATAATTAAGCAGTCAAAAGTATCACTTTCAAATTAATAAGAGAGGTCTGATAGGGTGATGTAAATATGGGAGTCCTTGGTTGGCTTGTTCATTGAAACCACAAGATTGCATGAGATGGAGTGAATGCAGATCAAGAAGGCATCCAAGGACTGATGGGAATACCACGTTAAGAGGTCTGAAAATAAGGAGGGATCAGCAAAGGCACCTGAGAAAGAATAACTAGTGATATAAAAGAAAAGCAGAGAATATAGTGTCCTGGAAGCCAAGGGTAGAAGTTTACTAAGAAGAAGGGAGAGATCAATGTGTCAACTGCTGCAGAATTATGTAAGATGTGAAATGAGAATTCACCACTGAATTTAGCAACAAGGAAGACACTGGTGACACAGACATGAGAAGTCTGAGTATAATAGTGGGGATAAAAGTCACACATTTGAATGCTGACAAGAATGACCCAGTAGACCAGTTAAAACCAACCAACCAACCAACAAAAACCCTAATAATGTCAGAAAGTAGAATTGCTAAATGAGTCACCTTGAGAAAGTGAAAGAGGATGGGACTTGGTGGCTCAGATAGGGGTATAGATTACCTGTGGTCACAGGTAAGGAGGAAGAGTATGTTGGTATAGCTGCTGGAAGGCTTTGAACGTAGATATCATGAGAGGCTATGGAAACCCTCTTCCAATGTTTCAATTTCCCCTGTGAAAATGGAGGTAGGGAAGAATGTGTTGAAGATTAGGGAGGAGCAAAGAGTGAAGTAGTTATCAAGTAGAGCAGAATGGTGAATGAATTGTCAAGGTTTGTCAATTCATGGCAAACATGAATAAGGTATGATTATCAGTGGAGCATTTAGAGCCCAACTGAGGTTCAAGGTCATAAATTCAAAGAAAGACTAGTCAGTGTGATTATTTTTCTTAAGCCACATGGGTACTGGCCTGGAGAAGTTAGTTGTACTTAACCTGATTTGTGGTTTGGGAAAAAGAGTATGACGAAGGGCAAAGGAGAGGCTACAGCTTCTGGCCATGGAGGTTAAGCTGGGCATGGGGACAGTAAAAATGGCAGATCACTGGCTGATTAATTCCTCCTCTTTAACAGATTCTGAGTAGGAGTCCCAAGGTGGTGTCTGTTACATTCTTGAATAGTGGCAGGTGACTCTGTACATTCAGGCCCCTAACCCAAAACAATGAAGGCTTGGACAGAGTCAGCAAGAGCCAAATGAGTAGATTTTTTAGTCTCTGCCTGTGATTCATTGGGTGAATTTACTCAAATCACATTGTTCCTATGTACCTTTTTTTTCTCTCATCCACAATTTAGAGAAAATATCTTCCTCATGTGCTTCTGAAAGGTTAATAAAAACATGGGTAAAAAAAATCCTTGAGAAAGGATTTTGCATTATACTAAAGATGCATTATACTAAATTTTATTTAAAATGCTTTTATATTAGCATTGTTTGCCGAAGTGTGTTTCCCTCATAGTTTATACCAAAATACATTTATCTTTCTTACCTGGATAAATGAATCTTATTCTTAACATCAATTGTTTCCATTGCCCTTCTTTTAAATTTCTTTCATTTTTGCCACTTTAACATCTTGCTGATGTTAGTTGAGATGCCAAAACTGAATTTAGTATAGATATACAAGTTTCCTGACAGATTTATTTTATTAAAAAAAAAACAAGAGAATAGGGACTAGTGTTTTTGAGACTCTACTATGTGGCAGATGCTACATATTTAATATTTGATTTAATCTTCAAAACAATGCTATGAGTTTATTATTATTATCAGCCTCATTTTACAATGATAAAACTAAGTTTAGAGAGATTATGTAATTTGTCCCAGTACACATAGATTGTAACTGGTAAGCTTAGATTTGAACACAGTTGTGCATGATTCCAAATTACATGCTCTTAGATGTCATTCCACTATATTTCAATAAAACGGATTAAAACCAATGTTGTCTCATTTTTAAAAACATGTTCCCAAAATGTAGACATTGGGAAATCTGAAGAAACTCTACTACAGCCCTCAGGGAAGCTTAAATTCTTATATTCTTTATATTCCCACACAGCATGAATTCTGATACCATCTTTCCCACCTCACCTGTATCACCCATGTCCCTACCACAGGAGAAATGGAGAAAAGGGAAATACTCACAGAAAAGAAATTCAAAACATTTCTCACTATAGGTGACATGGGAAGCTACAGGATTATTTGGTGGTGAGCTGCACTCGGGAAAGTCAATGCAGAGTTTGGTAAAGCTATTCTCGCCAGCAGTTGGCACTGAGTGCTTAGGGAAGGTCTGTTAACTGACTGAAGGGACCCGTCACATTGGCGAAAAAGGGGAGGGGAAACACGGGTTCAACCTGTGTGAGTGAGCCGGAATGCTTCCAGGAACTGAATTCTACTGTGGTTTTGTTTCCATTGGTGTTTCTAAAGGGTGCTTTATGTCTTTTCATTTAAGGGTTCTGTATGAAAAAAAACCTCATAAATAAGAGAAGGGGGCAATGTCACCTTCAGAGCAAGCAAGTTTCCCAGATACCTGCAGCCAAATTGTGAAGTGTTTTTAGTTGCTAGAAGCCTAGAATTAAGGCTTGTGGTGGGGAGCTAGCCAAATATAGTATTTCACAGTAATATTTTAACAGTGCAACTATTTCTTGAAAATCAGAACTCTTTTCCTGAAGCAAAGAACCTCCCATAGTGAAAACATGCATATATCTGTAAATTCCTAAACATTTTGCCCTGGAAATAATATCATTATGTATTTATAACAAAGTGCATTAAAAACAGATTCTATTTGAATGAAGCAGAAGCCCTGACATAGAAGAGAACCACGGCTTTTTGAATTCCTTTTATCAGGAATCAAAGCAACAGAAAAATTGAAAGAATTCAGATTGTCAGGTTGCCACAGTTACAATGATTTTATAGAACTAGAGTTACCTTAGGAAAAGTAGTATGGTAAAATGATTATTTTACTATAGTCCCTATCTATGCTAAGAGAATATATTTTCTTTCTTGATAATTTTTTTATTATACTTTAAATTCGGTTACACGTGCAGAACGTGCAGTTTTGTTACATAGATATACACATGCCACGGTGGTTTGCTGCACCCATCAATCCATCACCTACATTAGGCATTTCTCCTAACATTATCCATCCCCTAACCCCCTACCCCGACAGGCCCTGGTGTGTGATGCTTCCCTCCCTGTGTCCATGTGTTCTCACTGTTCAGCTCCCACTTATGAGTGAGAACATGTGGTGTTTGGTTTTCTGATCTTGTGATAGTTTGCTGAGAATGACTGTTTCCAGATTCATCCATGTCCCTGAAGGGGACATGAACTCATCGTTTTTTATGGCTGCATAGTATTCCATGGAGTATATGTGTCACATTTTCTTAATCCAGTTGGGTTGGTTCCAAGTCTTTGCTATTGTGAATAGTGCCGCAATAAACATATGTGTGCATGTGTCTTTATAGTAGCATGATTTATAACCCTTTGGTATATACCTAGTAATGGGATTGCTGGGTCAAATGGTATTTCTAGTTCTAGATGCTAGAAATACCTAGCAAATTAGCCCACAGCTCTTCAAAAGATAGAGCAGATGGGGCAAGTGAGTGTTTAAAGTCCCTTCCTGCTTAACTGCTCCTACTCGTGGATAATTATCTGCCATCCCACAGCCCAGCCACAGTATCTATCTCTTCTGAAATAACATGTGGACACACCGTGTCAGCAAACTCACACCCTGTAATGTTCTCATCAACCAAGTAGGCCATTTTACTCAATCAGCGGTGGAAGAGAGAGAACCCTGGTTTAAGCCCAACCACATCCTTCTAATTATCAAACTTTGAGGAAACCTCTAGTGAAAAATAAATGTTCTCGGTTCAAAACTACTATCTCCTCATTCTTACTGACTGCAAGGGTGCTTCTCTCAGAATTTGTGCTCTAAGCAGAGAAGCATCTTTTCAGCACATCCTTGAATTAAATCAGCACATCAGTGCAAGCAGCCCAGGGAGCCATGAGCTACCACTTTGCCATCCTCATCACATTTTCCCCCAAATACATCCCCAGTGAGGCTCCAGAGCCCCCACAAAATTGTTTTTGCAGTCAGTGTACAGTGCAAATTGGAATTCCTATCATTAAAAAGGAAGACATTCATTTATTAACAGTTTCTCTGCATCTGAGGCCCCATTCCATGGGAGATGTCTCTTATCTTAAGGGAAAATAGTGTTAACTTAGAAACACCAAAGACAGTTTTCTGAGTCCAGTGGCAAATCTCAGTTTACACTATATCTAGCCACAGACTTGGCTCATTTGCTCTAGGCAAAGCATTCTGGAGGCAGGAGTAACTTACTTGTTCCTTTCCGTACCATAACAATCTGGTGTATGGTTTATTCCTAAGGTTTATAGCCAAATGTATAGTTGAGCATGGTAAGGAATGATGAGGTCTGAAATTGTAGCAAAAACCCAGCCTCCTCTCATTATGCCAGTCACTCATGAGTTGGTTTCCAGTGGTGCTTTGTTGACTGGTGTGTGATACTGTTTATTTTCTAAAAAGGCATAGTACAGTTGTTTTTTACCTAGTGAAAAGATGGTGTAAAGCTATCTTGTATCATTGTCAAGAGACTTAAATAATTTAAGAGACTTTTATTCATAATCAAACAGCAGTTCATATAAAAGATGGAAGCATTCTACCAAAGGCTATAAAGGCTGGGGAAAAAATGGTATTTCCAAAGGCTTGGATGACTTTGAGTATGAATACCCACTAGAGGGAAAGTAGGAAAGTACTAAGATTACAGTAGGGTAGGGAAAGAAGAGAAAGAACATTCAAGAAAGTCAACTGTTGGATGAAATCCAAACCTTTAATCCCTGAACTCAAAGAGAAAAAAAAAAACTTTAACATCACTCGGCAATAACTACTCCAGCCAACATGGATGTGACACTCATGGACTTTGAATAAAATCCAATTGTCTGCTGGGAAGATTGGATAATAGCAAAGAAATACTCTGAAGGAAATGGGCAGCTGGAATAGGATAGTGATTCTCTAGAACTAAAGAAAAACTTCCCTGACTTCCTAAAAAGAAAAATATAGCACACAATAAGCACACAATGGATGTACAGCTAGAGAAAGGGGGTATACAAAAAGCTCGGAACTGCGTGTCAGATTATTTTACCAGTATTTTGTGGCTTTCTTGTAGCTCACTGTTCTCAGGGCAGCAAACGCAGGGCAAGGCATTTTACAGATAGATGATAATGGCTTTCAGTGTTTCTCAAATTGGCTCAAAGCCCATACTGTGTAAATTGCTAAAAGCCCATATGTAATTCTGAACCTCTTGCAGGCTGAGACTCTGTGTGCTGGTAATAATTACATAGACTGGGATAATTAACTTCTGACATGAAAAGGGATGAAGGTGAGAGACGAAAATGCAGACCATAACAACTTTTACTTAAAGCAAGGGCACAAATTGACAAAAACCCTGGGACATTCACTTGGAAAAATTTAGTCTATGTCTCTAATGATTTCCTATAAGAATAAGAAGAAATTTCTCACTGCTCACATGATTATTCTTTTCTGATATTTATGGGTTTTACAGCCTTATCCATTTTAATTTACATATACTTCATGCATTCTTGAGTAAATTGGTGCAGCATAAAGGAGGACAATATGACAATATTTATCAAAATTTTAGTGAATACACTATTTGACTCAGCAAATTCACTGTCACTCATTTGAAATGACTCATGGAAAAGTCATGTTTAATAGCAAGAATGAGAAAACAATACAAACAGTCTAGCCCTGTCAATATTAAGATTCCTAAGAGAAGACATAGGCCCAAGGCGCACAGCGCATTCAGCGCGTGAACACTCCCACAGGAAAAGAATTGACCTCGGCCTGCAATAAGCAAAGCAGCTGAAACTGAGTCCCTGCATAACACATGTGAGTATTGAAGAGCTGTCACTTCCACAAAAAAAAGAATTAGAAAAGCCTGGGGAAAGGCCGAGAAAGTTTGCCATCTGTCCGAGGCTCTCAGCGGGGATAAAAATAACTCACGAGACATCAAATCTAGGGCACTCAGGGTCTCAATCTACACTAATCACAGGGTAAGGGTCCTAAAGAGAAGAAATTAAGATAGATCTATTTATAACCGTTAAAAACAGTAAGGCTCTCACAGAAGTATCCTCGAACTTCTCTAGAAATATTTTCACAATTAGGGATTCAAGGAACTCCTATGGGGGAAAAGTAGCCCAGTTCAAACTAAAAATGTTAAATTACTCGAGAAAAGGATGTGTCATGAAGGACAGAATATTTCAAAAACAGACCCAAATCCCTATAAGACAAATCTTTTAGCATAATTAAAGAGCTAAAAGAATAAATAGAAACTATAATGAAAGACCAGAAGAACCCTGTGATGAAAGCTCTGGCTGAGCTTTAATAACTAAATAAATTTCTGCAAATGTAAAAATGCAGTTATGATTTGAAATGTAATAGATAATAATAATCTTCATAACAGATTGGAAAATATACATTTTTCTAAGTAAAAATAACAACCAGGTATAAAACAGAATGGAATAAGAAATCCAATATGTAGGCTGGGCATGGTGGCTCACATCTGTAATCCCAGCACTTTGAGAAACAGAGGCCAGTGGATCTCCTGAGGTTAGAAGTTCGAAACCAGCCTAGCCAACATAGTGAAACCCCACCTCTACTAAAGATATGAAATTAGCCTAGCATGGTGGTGAACACCTGTAACCCCAGCTACTTGGAAGGCTGAGGCAGGAGAATCGCCTGAACCTGGGAAGTGGAGGTTGCAGTGAGCCAAGACCACACCATTGCACAGCCTGGGCAAGAAGAGCGAAACTCCATAAAAGAGAAGAGAAGAGAAGGGGAAGGGGAAGGGGAAGGGGAATCTAATATGTAATAACATTGAAAAACACAAAATAACTAAGATAACAGTACAAGAAATACACAAGACCATTATGAAAAAAACTTCTAAACACTACTAAAAGACACAAAAGAAGATATGAACAAATGGAAAGATATGCCATGTTCTTGAGGAGAAAGACTCAATGCCATTATCTTAATTCTCCTTGAGCTGATTTATAAATTTGCACAACCTGAAACATCAACCTTTTTAACCAGATGAGTTGATCATAAAGTTCATATAAAAATAATCACATAGGATCATCAACACACAGACATTAAAAGAATGAAATTATGTCTTTTGTAGAAACATGAATGGAGTCATTGTCCTAAGTGAACTAACACAGAACTAGAAAATCAAATACCACATGTTCTCATTTATAAGTGGGAACTAAACAATGGGTACATGTGGACATACAGAGGAAAGTATTAGACACTCAGGGCTCCAAGTGGGGAGGGTGAGAAGGAAATGAGGGCTGAAACATTATCTACTGGGTACAATGTTCACTATTCAGGTGGTAGTGAATAGTGTCTCACTAAAGCCCATACTTAATCACTATGCAATATATCCATTTTATAAAACTGCACTGGTACCCTCTAAATCCATAAAAATTAAAAAATTAAAAAGAATAGGAAAACACTGAACAAAAATCAAAAGAGAGATTACTACTACCAGATATTAAAACAATTTATTGTATATTAATAATCATATCGGTGTTTTAATGGGACATGAACAGACCAGTTATGTAGAAAAGAAAATCCAGAAATTGACCCAGATCCTCATAATTCACAATATGATATAATAAAGACAGAGTTTCACACCGGGGGGGGAAGTAGACTAATCAAGAGGTGAAATCATGTTAGGACAATGTAATGGCCATGGGATTCTTACTTATTGCATGTCTGTATCAGAATATCTCATGTACCCTATAAATATATATGCCATGTAGCCACAAAAATTAAGAATAAAAATTTTTTTTAAATAATTTTCAATTGATATCAGAGACAAAGAATAACCTATTTAATACAAAGCTTTTATGGTAAGGAAAATAACAACTCAATATAATGGTCAATAGATATGAACAGAGTTCACATTAATACAATAGCTCTCAAACACATGAAAAGATGCTCAGTTCACTTAAAGTAAAAGAAAATTAAGACAGAAATACGCTGAGAAAATTTTTCCATCTATTGGATTGACCAGATTTCAAAAGTTTGATCACACCATGGTTAATTGGCTAGGAAAACAGATAGTCCATGCATTCTCTTTTGTTGTATTTTAAATTTACGTATAATTCATGCATTCTTGAGTAAATTGGTGCAACATCAGAGGAGGACAATATGACAATATTTATCAAAATTTTAGTGAATACACTATTTGACTCAGCAAATTCACTGTCACTCATTTGAAATGACTCATGGAAAAGTCATGTTTAATAGCAAGAGCAAGAAAACAATACAAATATCCATCAATAGGGGCTAGTTAAGTAAATTACAACACATGTGCAACAGAATACTGTGCACCAGAAAAAAATAAGCAAAGGAAATTTCCATGTACTACTATAGATACATCCCCAAGCTATATGGTAATGTGAAAAAATCAAGGTACAGATAGTGAATAAATATGCCACCTTTGGAGTATCAAGGGTAAGAGAAGATAAAAATCTACTGAAATATTCATATTTGCCTGCACATACATAAACAAACTCTGGAAATAGACAAAATAACTAAAAAGCAGTAGTTAACTCTGAGGGGAGATGTCAAAGATAGAAGAGTGAATTTTCACCATATACTTCCTGATTTTTTAACAATATGCATGTATTACTGTATTCAAAAAATTAGATTTAAAAATATATTTAAAATGCTCAAATTCAATTATAATAATGAAAATTAAAATTCAAACAGTACCACCTACACCTATCAAATTAGGAATTATTGTTCATGACAAATTTCCAATTTGGCAATGGTCTAGCAGAAAAGAGCACGCTGATACATAGCTGGCAATGGTATAAACTGATACCCTCTTTCTTTGAAGCAATTTTGGCAAGACTTTGAATGCTTATATCCTCCAACTCATCAATTAGAATTCTGGAAATGTATTCTAAGGAAAAAATATGCATATTAATTAAGAATTACAAGAATGTAAGGGGGGAATGGAAATTGGGGAGGTGAGGCTCCAAATGACACTTCAATTTTATCTATAACGTATTCTTAAAAATAAAAGAAATATGATATAAATATAGCAACAAGGCAATGCTTAAATCCAGGTGGTAAGTATCTGAGTATTTGTTATGTTATTCTCCCTACTTTGCTGTATGTTTTGATTTCATTTTTAATTTATTGCACAAAATTACCCACGTAAGTGAACAACATAGCTTTTTTAGTGTATATATTTAAAAAATTTGCTCCAGCATGGAAAGAACTGTATTACGTACATGTTTTACACATTTTTAAATATTGTGTGAATACCTTTTACATATTAGGTACAACACTTAAGACATTAAAGTGTTGACTTCAAGCGAAGAGGAATTAAATAACTTGAAATTTATGGAGAAGATTAGAGATGACTTCATGCCATTGATCTCAGACACTGGTGAACATTATCACCAGGAATGTTTCTATGAATTCCAAGGTCCAATTTCAGATCTGTAAAGTGTGATTATTCAGAAGGAAGGCTAGGCAAGTATATCAAATTTAGCAAACCCTATTCTGAAGTCTGGGGCTCATGGTCTAAGGTATAGAGCAGTGCTTCTGCAAGTATGGAAAAGCCACCTGCTCCAGTGCTTGAGAACATTACAGATTCCTTGGTCCTACCCAAGATCTTTCTAATCTGCAGTTCTGCAGCTGGTGCCCTAGGAATCTGCATCCTAACAAGAACCTCAGGTTATTCTAATGCAAGGCTTTAGAAGCACTGATGTAGATCATTGATTTTTTTTCTTTCTCACATAGAAAGAACTGTGCTCAAGATACAGCTGGAGGGATGCAAGCTAAGTATAAGGCAAGAACCAATTAAACGCCAAAAGGTGTTTCTAAAGGAGGTTATAAAATCTACTGTTCTGGAAATGCTAAAAAAAATATACTTTTGCCTGGTAGCAGAAGGCTAAACTAATGACCCCTGAAAAGCTTTCATAGCCTTATAGTTTTAGATATAATTAAATGCCCAAAGGTAAAAGAGAATAAGAAATTGAATGGGTTTTGGATGATGAGTTAATAATACAATAATGGGCTAGGCAGGGACAATGCTGGTGCACCTTTGAAGCTGTACAATGAGATTTCAAAAACTTTAGGACTGAAGAAGTATGTAAGAGTAAAAATTATGGTGTCCTAAACTTCTTTAATGACCTCACTGAATAGTAGGTGAGCAGAACATGTGCTTTGCTTTATTTCAGCTACACAAGTTGCCCTGGCCGTTTTTAGCTTGCCTTCCCCTAAGCATTACCTGTGGTTCCAAGTAAACAGAGAATATACATCTGAATCTAATACATATACACATGCTTCAGCACTTTCTCATAAATACAATTTCTAGCCAAATAAAAATGACCTGAAATTGAAAGAAGAAAAACGTTAATTTTTTTTAAGCTTAGAGCCCATTTTTTTGCAGTCCTATTCTGGCTATGTTAACAAGGTTATCTATTTTAAGCAACCCCTCGGACCCTTTTGAAACTCCACAGCATCGCATGTGTGCAGGGTATACACATACACTCACACCAAGAAGTCTGTTTTTTGAAAAAGAAAATAAATTTACATTGGGTGTATCTCCTAATGTTATCCCTCCCCCCTCCCCCCTCCCCCCTCCCCCCTCCCCCCACTCCATGACAGGCCCCGGTGTGTGATGTTCCCCACCCTGTGTCCAAGTGTTCTCATTGTTCAATTCCCACCTACGAGTAAGAACATGCAGTGTTTGGTTTTCTGTCTTTGCCACAGTTTGCTCAGAATGCATGGCTCATGTATACATATGTAACAAACCTGCACGTTGTGCACATGTACCCTAGAACTTAAAGTATAACAAAAAATAAAAATAAAAAAGAATAAATAATAATAATAAAAAGAAAATAAATTGCACTGAACTGAAATAACTACATATGCCTTCCAATCTAACTACTCATAGTTTCAGAGACTACAGACAAGAGTACATTTTGTCATAAAAGGAGAGAGGACTGGACTTAGAATAGAAGCTCCAGGTTTAAACTCAGATTCTAACCTTCTAACCCTTACTAGATGTATCATTTATATTGTGTGTGTGCGTGTGTGTGTGTGTGTGTGTGTATAGGAGTTTCCAAATGCAGTCAATACAAGATTATTTTCAAGAATAAGTAAATGGAGTAAAGATAATATACGAGCAGGAAATAAAATAAAATCATTGTAAGATCAGTACTCAAATAGTGAGCAATCACCTTAATACTTTATTGTAGGCCACAAATGCGGCTCTGAGCTTTCTAAAAGGCCCGTTAAAAAGCATGGTCTATTACATGATTGACACGGTACATAAGACTAAAACAAAGTTTTTCATGAGAAGTGCAACTATTACTGGTATTGAGTTTAGGGAGAAATTTTTTCTATCAAGTTTCTATAATGAGCATTAATGCAGTGAACAATGTACTCTAAACAGCCTTAGAATAAATGTAAGAATTTGTTTCTTATCATGTACTTCACACACCTCAGTGTAAGTCAAAGTACAATGTTCCAAAAGTACAATGCCATAAAACCAGCTCTACAGAACAGATTAAGTGATGCCTTAGGTACACAGTCCTTTGATGGAGGCTTAAAGTATCCAGAGTGGAAGTCACAAATGGGCAGAAAATAGATCCATAGATGTATTTTCATTGGTTCATGAGCTTTGGGGGGTTTTCCCACATTTAAACTGGGAAATTTCAAATAAGATTCAATAGCGGGGTTTGTTTTTATTTAGTAGCTCTAGTCCCACATGAAGCAATGATTGGAAACTAAAGATCAGCCATTGTCCCCTGTCTTCCCACTGCAGTCATCAACTCTGCCTGTTTGGCCCCTGTACTCACATGAGTTTGAAACTCTTGACCTGGAGGAAGGGGCAGAGTATGTTTACTCAACACAGTACAGCATCAGTATTTCTCTCACCAAACTTTGACTCAGTATTGAACAGCAGCAAAATTCACTGTGTGGCCTTAAGCAAGAGATTTCATCATTGTTCAGACTCCATTTCCCCATCTTGGAGTTATTGCGAGGATTAAATGAGATGTTTTCAAAAGCACTTGACTGCTAATTACTATTCCAATGAACCATATTATTACCAGGAATTATCCACAATACTAGTTTACTTCATCTTAATTAGAATGGACTCAATAATATTTTCCTTACCATGTTACTTCTGGCTTTTTCATAAACTTCTAGAAATTCTGTTGCCTATTAGAATGGACATCTCTTGTATTACACCTCAAATTCTCTTAGTCCCACCTGTTACTCCAGCCACCGCTGAATGACAAGTTCAATGGAGGTTTAACCTGCATAATGTAGGTGCTACTGTACAGCCTTTGCCTGGGGGTCTACAGAACACACCTCTTGCTCCCTGTCCCAGGGATCCTCTGACATGCAGCATAATATGCCATTAGAAACCAGCTTGGCACTCATCATGTACATCCCAGAAGTTTAATGTCCTTGGAACCATCCTCAACAAGTGAGCGAATGAGGATTGATGGTTAAATATTCCCCACTACCCTTTGTGCTGTGGATGGACAGTTCTAAAACAGGTTTTATAAAACTCCTCGGAAAGTCCCAGCAATAATCAAGTGCCAGTCACCCATGTCAGTGGCCACCTCAGTTACACATTATCCTTTTGTCTTTCCCTTCTTCCCTGGTTCAATTACCCTGTACCTCACACTAGCTCTCTAAAATCACTTCAAGAAAACCCCTTGTGTATAAACTTGTGTCTCCAGCTTTGCTTTCAGAGAAGTTCAGGTGTAGATACTATCCAAAATATGCTCTCAGATAGAAATCATCCTCTACAGGACCAATCAAAAACTGAAAAGATAATCCACAGAATGAGTGAAAATTCTTGCAAATAATATACCTGATAAAAGATTTGTAAGACATGCAAATGGCCAATAGCACATGAAAAGCTGTTCAATATCATTAGTCACTATGAAAGTGTAAATCAAAACTACAATGAGATGGTTATACTAAAAAAAAAAAAATTCTTAGTCACAAGAATGGTTATAATTAAAAAATCAAATAACAACAAGTGTTGACAAGGATATAGAAAAATTGGAACCTTCATATACTGTTCATGGGAATGTAAAATAGTACAGCCACTTTGGAAGACACTCTGGCAGTTCCTCAAAATTTAAAAATGCAGTTACCGTGTGATCCAACAATTCTACTCCTAGGTATGTACTCAAGAGAAACAAAAACATACGTCCACAGAAAAACTTGTAGACAAGTGTTCATAACAACATTATTCATAATAGTCAAAAAGTGGAAACAACCCAAATGTCCATCAACTGATGAATAAATAAAATACGGTATATACATACAATGGAACATTATTCAGCAAAAAATAATAATAAATAAGAAATACTGACACATGCTACAACCTGGATGATCCTTGAAACATTATGCTAAGTCGAAGGAACCAGCCACAAAGGACCATAAACTGCCTCACTTATATGAAATGTCCAGAATAAGCAAATATATACACAGAAAAATTAGTCGTTGCCTAGCTCTGGTGGGCATGAGGGACTGGGAGGTTCAGCTAAGGGACATAGGGTTTCTTTTGGGGATAATAAAAGTATTGTAAATTTGATTTGTGGTATTGAATTCACAACTCCATAAATATACTAAAAGCCATTCAACTGTATACTTTAAATGGGTGAATTGTATTGTTATATAAATTATACATCAATAAACCTATTGAAAATAGAAATAATCATATTTTTTAGCGTATAACAGCCTATAAATTGTGGTTGCTGATCTTTATTACAAAACACCACTGGATTCTCCATTTGCCCATTTCTTCAATTGCAGGGAAATTTTCAACTGGTTCAAAGAGCAGTGTCCACAGCAAAGAACATTTCTGCCACATTGTTTAGCTCTACCTTTCTGGCTTTCTCGAAATCTTATGGCAGTTCTGTCAGGACATCTGTAGTTTGACCACAAACTCAACATGATTGTAATGGTCATTTATAATAAATATAATAAGGACAGTCACATTTTGTCACCCAGATCCCGCCATGCCCACTTCCACTGTGACCATCCTTCCCTCCCACATAGCCATGATTAAATTCATCTTCACATCCTCACTCTTACACAACAACCACGTGATTAAATTCAGGCTTAGAATACCTTGAGGTTATCGTGACTGAGGACTGAAACTTTGGAAGTGAGTGGTAAGGTAGCCTCACACACAAACTTTGACTCATGAAACATGAAGCAAGATGGGCATCTCCATTTAGTCAACATCAAAAACAACATACGAAGAATGGAAAGGTTGATGAAAACTTCATTCGTATTTGCTTCACTGTGAATCACTCTGAACACCCTATGCCTTGGATTCTACTTTATATCTCATTCTCAGGGAAAAAGAAAGAATGAGTGTTCATGCCTTTCTGGAAAATGATATTTTACTGTGTTTCAGCATAACTATAGCCATTTCTGACATTTATGCTAGTCCAGTCCAAATCTTCTGAAGTTCCATTCATGAGTATTCTTAGCCTTATACTGTAAGAAATTTATACCAAGAAGTTATTGTCATGGTAACAGAAGTAGAAGATGTATTGCCTACAATCTTAGCTCTTGGTTAAAAGAGCAGCTGTATTTTTCAGAAAGAGTTTAAGAATGGCATTAGAGTTAAATTTCTCAATTTTAACTTTAGAAAATATTGTCCAGACAAACAGTGAATCACATAGAGCCAGTGAGTTGAAATAAGCTGACTTAACTGCCTAATGTCAGTATTGTGAGTAATGGAAGCCTGATGCAAGAGAGATGGTTCAAGAATTAAGATAAGTTTCACTGGATGGTACCAGTTATTGCTACTATTATTCCTAGTTTCTGTATTTTCTTCCCTCCTGGACCTTAGGCCAGACCTGCTGGGAAACTGGAAGAGTGGAGAAACAAAACATGCTTATCATAATCTCTTTTCAAGCTGTGCATGGAGTTATTGCAGTTTTAGTTCAGAAATGGGCTGACTTTAACTACAGGGAAGAGGCCTATCCCTCACTTCCTCCTTTCAATTTCCAGACAAGGAGGGCTTAGAAATAGAGATTTAGCTTTTCACCTTCTTCAAATTAAAAAAAAATTAATTTACCCCATCAGAAAAAGAAACTTTACCCCACTTATATATTATACATATTTATTATTGTGTGCATATTATATACACTATAAACAGACACAGAAATAGAAATTATAAATGAAAAGATTAAGATGGAATAAGCAACATTTTAAGCAGATTATTGTGTCTATTAGCAGTAGCAGAGCTGTTTTTCTTACACTGAAAATAATAATATTTTGTGAGATAAAACCAGGGCAGTGTAATCACCTCATAACAGCAAAAAAGAAAACTCGTACTTAGAATAGTGTCTATTCTGCCACTTTCTTGCTGTTCATTTGTGTTAGGATAACCGTGCATCTACAGTATCTTTCCTAGAATATTTTATAGTCATTTAGTCACATTGTAAAGGTCAGTTTAGTTAAATTTAGAAAATGTGATCTGTAACTTTTCTTAACCAGCAGAAGTAACATGCTAAATATTGCAATATGCTAAAAATAGACTGAGAATCTAGTCTGTGACCACTGAATCTTCCATTTTTAGACTTCCCTTAGGATATACAATTGTTCCACATACAGAGTCAAGGTGCCACAGTCAATCTGTTAATTGAATGCGAGTAAATCTTAATTTTTTTTCTTATTAGATTATTATTAGACTTTTTAAAAAGGAAATGTTCTAATATTTCCTCTTATTTTCCCTTGGATCATCTTGTATACACGTTAGTATATACTGATCTCATTTTAGAGAATTCTGCTTTAGAAGTCAGTCTAGTAAAAAGCTCTTTGATTATTTCAAATCCTTGTCATTAAAAATGGATTTTGCTGCATGCTACAAAAAGCCCAAAGAGTTAAGGAAGATAGAAGCTTATTTCCTTTTCACATAAACAAAGTTTGAATATAAGCAACCAAGAGCTCCCTTGGCACAGGGTCCTTTTGTCTTGTTTCTCTAACGTCACTGCTGTACATGCTCCCCAGTCATGGTCTAAGACGGATCCTGGAGCCCCAGACATCATGTCTGTATTCCATTCCACAATAAAGAGAAATGCACAAAGGACACTGGTCATGAGTTTTGTACAACAGTTTGATAACATCCCACTGGTGAGAAATTACTGGAAAGACCACACCTAACTGTGAAGAATAGTCAGAGTCCTATTATGAAAGAGGACAGTGAAGGATCTCAGACACAATGCATAAAGATGTATAAATATATATACAAAGGAATAAAGCAGCATTAACCTCTTACTCTACCACTATGGTCCATCTGAAAAAAACAAACAAACAAACTTGGTCTGCAATGACGATCTAGTCAAAATGATCCATAGACCAGTTATATTCTCCAGAAGACCAGTGCTTCTCGAACACATAATATAACAATACATTTAGAAGTGATCAAATTCCACAAAATATATTCATATTTCTGATTACAGTGTACTTTAACAACTACAGGATTTTATGATAACAGACAACTTTTTTCCCCCATAAGCAACTTTATCTGCCTTCTAAGGAGAATACAGAGCTTTGCTTTGATGAGCGCCTTTCTGAGTTTGTGTACACAATGTTACAGGTGGCAGTCAGATCAGAACTGAATTGATCTGCATAATAGAAGGCAAAAGGTATGAGTTGAAGGAGGGCAGGGAGCAGAATACAGTAAGAAAGAAGATGGGGCATGAAAGCAGATTATTAACAGGAAAAGGAAAGATTCCATGGCAGAACTACTGAGATTTTATTTAAAACAGATTTTTTAACTGTTTCTTGTAGGGCGTAAGATATAAATACATTCCCTCCTCTTCCTTCCTTCAATAAAACCTATTGTGTTCATTCATGCATTTCTTGCAACTACTTCTTGGTAAGAAACTTGAATTCTGAATTCTGCCTTCAGTTGACTTTGGTCTCTATTAGAACAGATTCATGGACCCAGGAATTAGAGGACAAGGAAGTGCAAGTATCAGAATGACAATAATAATGGGCAAATAGAGATCAGGGCATTTTCGGTAATGTCAAATTTATATATGATTAGATAAAACTGATAAAATATTTTCTTGCCCTCCATATTTCCTCTAATAGAATTGGAATTTAAATATAGATCCATTTATATACCTTCATACATTTTAAAATGCCTTTCAAATTTAAATTGAATATTTTGCTTGAGGTTAGAGAGATTCACCACTGTAAAATCTTCAGAGTTCGTTTAAGTAAATACACTGTAGTTTAAGGGATTGAATAAGAAACTTCCTATAAATAGGATCTGACTGAACAAAGCAGAAGCAGGAGAAAATGGGTAGAGAAAATGATGCTTATTCAGAATGAAGGGGCGCAGCAGCAGGCTTACTGCAGGGACTGAGCCAGGCAGCTCTACACCACTAAACTAAAGGTTGGAAGAACCCGCTGATCTGTATAGAATCAGGCTGGATCTTGGTCAGGAGAGAGGTCACTTCTAAGAGAGCTGAAATAAAAGGTCAGCACAGACAGACTCAGGCACAGTGGCCATGTAGACAGTACTGATTGAATAACGCAACTTCTATCCAGAGCACACTTATCCCATCCACAGAATGGGCCAATGGTGACCACATGGCCAGTGACAAATTAATTACATATATGCAGAAGTTGCAGGTGGGACTTTTGGGAAAGCTTTCTCAAAGGGAGAGAAGCAAGTGACCCCCACTTTGCCTTTCCCCTTCTCCCTAGAAAGAAAAAGCTACAGTCATCATTTTACAATCACAAGACTGAAAAGCACACTTTAAAGATGGAAAATGGAGAACACAAAAAGAGTCTGGGCCTGGGCCACTGAGGAAAACTTTGAGCAGCTGCACTAGCCCTGGACTATGAACCTTCAGACATGCTAAGTGAAAGGAAGGAAGGAAGGAAGGAAGGAAGGAAGGAAGGAAGGAAGGAAGGAAGGAAGGGAGGAGGGAGGGAGGGAGGGAGGGAGGGAGGGAGGGAGGGAGGGAGGGAGGGAAGGAAGGAAGGAAGGAAGGAAGGAAGGAAGGAAGGAAGGAAGGAAGGAAGGAAGGAGAGGGAGAGGAACTCTTACTTGTTTAAACTACTGCTGCTTTGGTTTTCCATTACTAAGAGCTGAATCAATCAATAACTGATTAGGATAGAATTTGGTTCCTGAAAGCAGGACACTGCAAGTAACAGAACCTAAAACATGAAGTTGCGTGAAAGGAGGAGCTACAACCAACTGTTGGAGACCCAGACATTCCATGCTGCAATATGGAAGACTTTGCTATGTGGCAGCAGAACACTTGATCAAAGTGTGGCTTGACCATTCCAGATCACAGACTGGGAGTTCAACACAGGATGTAGTTTTTAAATTGTTGAGACATTTCAGAATGTGGGAATATGATGGTTAATTCTTGCAATTTTCAACCAAGTTCAACAACCCAAAAAAGGATAAATTCAGACTAGAGTGAGCCAGTCTGCTTGCAGAGACGGAAAGTAATACAGCATTACTGAGATACATTCCACTTTCAGCAAGCAATCTAGATTGACTGCAAGTTCCCAATTAGGATGCTTGCAGGGTGAAAAAGCCAATTGCTTCTGTATCCCATATTGAAACTCTTACAAGTTGTGAAGTGGCAGCCTTGACAGAAAATGAGGTTGGTGACCCTGGACTTACTTAAGCACTTTCCATTAAAAGTTCTCTGGCAGAAAAAGAACTTGGCCTATAGTAGGGAAGGTCGCACTGCCCAAGAGGATATTTCAAATTCCTGCAAAGTAGCAGACTTTAAGCTGATGAGAATGTTCAAAACAGAAGCCAAACATGAACAATTCTCAGGCTTCAAACTTAGGCAAATTTGTTGGAGCTCCTTGCACTTAAATCTATTGGACACAACTAGACTATAAACCTGCTACGTTTCTGAGGGAACCAAAGTGAAAAACAAAACAAAACAAACAAACAAACAAACAAACAAAAAACCAAGCCTGACTGGCAATGGGCAGTAAGTAATCCTAAGACAACCAGTCATCAGAGCCATAGTGAGAGCAGCATACTATAAACAGAGAAATACTCAGAGAACCAAAAAAAAAAAAAAAAAAAGAGAGAGAGAGAAAGAGAAATAGATCTTTAAATTACAAATCTAACAACATATTTTTAATTCATTAGAAGATCACAATTGGAAGATAAATTTGAGGAAATCAACCAAAAGAGATTAAAAATAAAAAAGAAGGAAAATAAACCTGAAAAAAGACACGGACTAATAAACAAACTAGGGAAAAAGATAAAATGAGAAAGCCCAGAGAATCCAACAGTCAGATAACAGCAGAATCAAAAAGAAAGCACTGAGGAGGGAGAAGAGTAGGAAATAAATTGTTTTTAAAAGTTTATGTGTCCAAATTAAACTGACCCATCAAGTTCTCAACACTAGATGTTATAAGTGGATCTCCAATAAGACATATTACTGCAAAATTTCAAAATAGTGGAAACAAACAGGAGATCCCACAAGTGTCCAGAGGGGGAAAAAAAAAAAAAAAGCAGATCACAGTCAAATAATTAGGAGAAAGAATAGCTTCAGATTAGAAACTGGAAGCAATTCTTCAAAACTCTGGTGAAGTTATTTCTGGCCCAGAATTCTTTATCTAGCCAATGATCCAGCCATTGTGTGAAGGTGGAAATAAAGACATTATCAGACCTGTAAAATCTAAAATTTTAACCTCATGCCCCCTCACTCTGGAAAATACAAAGGATGCACTGCATCAGAAATGAGGGAGTAAACAAATAATGAGAGATCTGAGATATAGGAAATAAGAAATACAACACAATAATGAGAGATTTGAGGTATAGGAAATAACAAATAATGAGGGATTTGAGTTATAGGAAATAAAAAATACAACACAAAAGAAAAGTGAAAGAAATCATACGGATGAGAATATAAGGAGATGCTGAGACACCATCTGTGCTACCAGTCCATATTGGGGTAGGTTATAACTTTCCAGGAAAGACTTTTTCAGGAAGATTAATTTGGTAGAATATCTAATATAAATGAGAATAAAACCTTGGAAATACAATTTGGGGTTGTTATTAATTAATAACTATTAAAACAAATTAAATATGGTCTGAGAAGGACTTCGTACTTCTACATTTGAGTCCTTATATGATGATGAGCTGTAACTTAGCTTAATAGACAAAACTGAAAACCTAACTTAATAGTATGCACCGGTAACAACAGCTGAGTGTTGGCCAATTCCAGCGGCCATACTTCAACCACTCATTGACTTCTGAAAGTTCAAACTGTGTTCAAATAAGGCAAATGCTGAGCTGTAACCAATCTTGCTGTTTCTGTACCTCACTTCTGATTCCTGTATGTAACTTTACCTTTTTGTCTATAAATTTGTTCTGACCATGAAGCACCCTGGGAGTCTCTGAGAATCTGCCATGACTCTGGGGGCTGCCTGATTCTCAAATTGTTCATAGCTCATAACATTACAAACCAAGCAAATAGACAAGAGGAAAAGGCTATTTTTAAAGAGATGTTTAATCCAGGCGAAATAAAAAATGTTGTGCAAAAAAGGAAAGAAATCATACTTTAACATGGCTCTTCTCCACAAATGTATATCTATAAGAAACAATTGAATCTTAATTTAACCAAAATAAAACTGTAGCTATATTATGAGAATGGAAAGATGAGAAATCATATGCTGGCGGGGAGGGAATAATGAGAAAAAGAGCTGAATCTTCATATTCCATAGTAGAAAATCAATTGAATCACATGTTTTAGAAATGTAGAGATAAGTACAAGAAAAATCAACTCAAAGTATTAAAAGTGGTTGCCTCTAGGGAAAAGGAAATGGAGGTCAGGAGGAATGGGCACTACTGTCTTTATTAACAAACTTTATAGTTAGTGACTCCCTAAATTATGTGTAGTGTAACTTGAGTTAAAAATAAATACACAGATACTCAATAATACAAACATTCTAATGGAAAAATAGGCAAAATGCATTGAGACATTTCAACACATAAATAACAAACACATTAAATGTTCTCAGTCACACTAGCAACTAAAGAAATGCTACAAGATATTTTTCAACTATTATTATTATTATTAGGAAAGACCAATATTAACAATGATAACCTGTTTGGGTAAGATATATAGAAACACTATTACACTACTAACATAAGTAGAAACTGATATAACTCTCAGTAATGTTCTTTAGAGTAATTTCAAAAGTCTTAAAATGTTTACATCCTTTGACCTTGTAATTCCAGGCACTGGAATTTATTCTAAAGAAGTAATCAGAAATGTGCCAAAGATTTATGTACAAGGATGTTTTTCATCAATTTGTTCATAATAACGAAAAACTGAAAACAACTGTTATATCCAACAATAGCAGAATGTACATATACAATATAAAATGCAATATTTTGCTTTTGTTAAAAGTGATGATATAGATCATGTTGTAGACCATATAGGCCTAGAGAAATGAAAACAGGTATTTTAGGTGAAAAAAAGTAGATTACAGAATAATATACCTAATAAGTTATTTTTGTTAAAATAACTGTGCCTTATTGCATAAGAAAAATCAAAAGATATGCAACAAAATTCTTTGTCTCTCTATATATGGTATTTAGATTTTTTCTAATTAATACACGTATTAATAAAACACCAAGAAGAGCAGTCAATGTAGAGTATGCCCTACTTATAAATGTTGACAATGATTAGTTATAATCATTATCTGTAATTTCTAATTTTTCTACAACTACTTTTTACTTAGGCATTTTAAACTCTAAATGAAAATTAAAAGAATACATTATGGGTCTCAGTAAGGGCCTAACTCCCACTTCAAAACTTTTGTGATACCCAGGCAGAACACAGATAGTCCTTATATGCATGAAAACCATGAGAGTCCTCAGAATAAAGGATGAATTTCACTTTGAGAACTATGAGTCTTTTGAGAATGGAGACAAAGACTGCCCCCAATGATTGCACTGGGAAAAACAAATGGAGAAAGAAAAGTTGAAGAGGTAAGAAAATAGGTACCTCTAGTAGTCAGACCCCTAGTAGGAAACAAAATGGCACTGTCTGATGGAGGAATTAAGCATAATTTATTAAAGGAACTGTTTACAAAACTGTGAGCAAGGCTCAGGGGAACCAACAAGGGAAGGTGCAGTGTTCACAGCCAGAAAGAGCAGAGTGCTTCTACTGTACTTCAGCCAGAAGGGACAATGAGAGGGACGAATTACTTCTCCCCTGAGAAAATGGCTGTCTGTAGAGGGTCCATGTGACAAACTGTGGCTTTGGTTAGAGGGATGTAACCATCCCACAGCAACTTAGCAATACAGCCAGTACACTACATACTTCTGCTTCACTGTCCTTTTATTCTTGATCTTCTGATAGAGTCTCCCATTGCCCAAACTTAATTAGCAGCCAGGGGACAAGGAAACTCATGTTGCTCAGAGTCCCAGTGCAAAGAATAGCATTAAAAAGAATATAGAGTGCTTCTGGAGGAGCAAATGTGAAGTATTCAACCAAGTATCCCATTCTGGGGCATGCGTTGCATTAGAGAAGAATGTACTTGTCCGTCCCTCACCAGTGCTTTTACTTGCCACTCTAATCCTGTAGCAAGGATTATCAGATACTACATAAAAGAAATATTCTGTCACATGCTTAGGGTTTCTTACATGTCTGACCTTACTGGCATCCTAATAGTTACCCCTTTTGTTTTCCCATCTTGATGGTTAAAGACCATTGATATCATTTCAACGTCTTCAACTTGATATAAGACCCAGTTTCTTCTGGTCTTCTCCAGTTCTTGCCTAGCTACACCACCATCTCATCTTTTCATAGATGATATTGCTCCTGGCTCAGTGGAAACCTTTTACAGGTAAATGGCAAAGGGCCACTCCTACACTTGTGCATGGAATGAGAACACGCTCCACCCTGTTGAATCAGCCAATATGAGGTAACTACCTCAACAAACACCAAAATCTTAGTGAGTTTAAACAACAAAGTTTATTTCTTGTTCACGCTATTATAGGTAAGCCAGGGACCTCAACTCAATATTACCACTTAGGAACCCAGCTAACAGAAGACTCTTTTTCAACACATACTTTCC
Organism: Chlorocebus sabaeus; assembly: GCF_047675955.1. Taxonomy (NCBI): domain Eukaryota; kingdom Metazoa; phylum Chordata; class Mammalia; order Primates; family Cercopithecidae; genus Chlorocebus; species Chlorocebus sabaeus. The sequence continues at coordinate 64,514,663 of NC_132924.1, forward strand.
ATAATCTCAGAGGCATAGGGAAAACATGGTGAAATATGAAATGGCTCTAAAAGCTTCTTCCTGGAAGTGGCACACATCAATCATCTCAGCTCACATTTTATTGTCCAAAGGAAATCTCATGGCCAAGGCTGAGTTCAAATAGATTGGGAAAAACAATTTGACCAATAAACCTGGAATTAGAGAAATTTCATTTTTGAGCATCCCTAATGACTAACATGTATGTTCCAAGATATTTGTTCCACATTCTTCTTAGGAGACCATAACACTGGAAAAATAAATAAAACTATACTATGAGATCAAAAAATTGTCCTTAAAGTAGCAAAGGTTATCACAACTTATTATAGATACCAGCAAACTTTTGAAACTACTGTACCAAGCTGAGAGATTTGTTAGAGGCTGTATAGGGTCAAAAGGCCTTCACAAAATAGTTTCTGCTTTAAGATTTTTCTTGAATTGAATAAATATTAACACTATCAGTCACCCTACAAAGCAGCAAATCATGGGCAGAAAATGTGACCTTAGAGGTTAGGCCTTACAATAGAAACAGAAGGTGTCACATTACTCTTTCTGACTTGATAGGGTGTAGAAAATACGGACATGTAACAATGGGACTCTCTTACTTTCTCTGGGTCTCAGCTGAAATGTCATGTGGTCAGAGACACCTAACCTGCACACTTTATACAGAATAGCATCGCCCACCCATCTCTTGATTCTGCTTACTGTTTTATCTTCATAGCACTTATCACCATCTGAAATGTCCTACATTTATTTATATCTGCCTACCTACTAGAATTTAAACTTTAAAAGGAAGATTTTTGATATATCCCCATTGATTAGAAGAGTGCCTAGCATGTAGTAGGAACTTTGCAAACATTTGTGAACAAATGAATGTCTGCATGAGAGCTCTCCCAGGTGTCTGAAGGAAAGGCTAGACTCCTCCTCTGAGAGAGATTCAGCAAGGCCCTGGTGGGAGTCGGAAAGAAGGACTCTATCGTGGGAGGAAGCACATGTGATGGGCCTGGAGCTTCCATACTGCATCCATACTGCAAGTCCTATTCCCATAAGAATTTCTGTAATATACGTCCCTTTTGATAACTCTATGCCTTCACCATGGAGGGCCTTGCTAAATGTTTTCTCCTGGTCTCTAGTATTACACTTCATTCATTTAATGTAGAATAAAGAGAACATTATATATATATTATATAATATAAAATTAAATATATATATATGTATATAATTTTCTTCTTCTCCTACTCCATAGGAAGTGGGTCTGAACTGGAGTTGGGTCTATGGGCACTGGTTCTCTTAGCACCATGCTCATTCTCCAATAACCTTCCTAAAACTTGCTCATCCTTCCAGTCTCAGATGAGTCATCAACTCAAGAAGCATTGCCTGACCTCTAAACTAGGACAAGTACCACTACTAATGCCTTCTTAGTACCCTTTAAATTTCCTCCATCGCATGTGTTATGCTGTGAGCTCCAAGTATTCAGGAACCTGCCTATCTAGTTTCTGCTGCATGTCCACTGCCTAACATGGTATCTGGCATGTGCTGTCAATATATGCTAAATGAAAAGTTAATGTTGTGAATGAATGAATGAATGAATGAAATGCAATTACAGCAATTGAAAACAATCCATAATCACATCGGGTATTGTCTACATACTGAACAAATAGTTTCTTTACAGGTATGTACTACTGCTTCTCAAATGTGTGGAGATGCTTCTGACATTCATGAAATACAAATTTATTTAAAAGAGTTATTGAAATTGTGTATTTACTGAGTTAGTGAATACTAAAAATACTACTATTATCATGTAGAAATTCCAGTAATGCTTTGAGTTTTTTAGAAATATTCTTATCCTTGAAGAAGCTGGAAAATTAGTGAGCTAGAAAAAGGTGATGAAATTAAATTCACATACAAAGAAGTGTGATATAGGCTGTAAATATACTGGCTTCACTATGGTAGGCATGTGGAGTATACAGAAAATTAATTCAGTCATGATTTTGATGAACTCAACATAAATAAAAAAGCAGATTCATGTTAATTCCTCCCACTAACTATAGATTTTCACTTCCTTTCGATGGGAGTCTCTCAGATGCATCACAATTATATATTGACTCCCAATACAGGTGACAATCTCCTCACCTGCAGCACAGAAACACAAACCACAGCAGCAGACTCTCAGGTGATCTCACATGCATTGTCACCAAACACAAACTCCTAAAACGTTTACTCTATAAAGCAAGAGGATCCGGCCAGATGATCTTTTTTTTTTTTTTTTTTTATTATTATTATACTTTAAGTTCTAGGGTACATGTGCATAATGTGCAGGTTTGTTACATATGTATACTTGTGCCATGTTGCTGTGCTGCACCCATCAACTCGTCAGCACCCATCAACTCGTCATTTACATCAGGTATAACTCCCAATGCAATCCCTCCCCCCTCCCCCCTACCCCCTCCCCATGATAGGCCCCAGTGTGTGATGTTCCCCTTCCCGAGTCCAAGTGATCTCATTGTTCAGTTCCCACCTATGAGTGAGAACATGCGGTGTTTGGTTTTCTGTTCTTGTGATAGTTTGCTAAGAATGATGGTTTCCAGCTGCATCCATGTCCCTACAAAGGACACAAACTCATCCTTTTTTATGGCTGCATAGTATTCCATGGTGTATATGTGCCACATTTTCTTAATCCAGTCTGTCACTGATGGACATTTGGGTTGATTCCAAGTCTTTGCTATTGTGAATAGTGCCGCAATAAACATACATGTGCATGTGTCTTTATAGCAGCATGATTTATAATCCTTTGGGTATATACCCAGTAATGGGATGGCTGGGTCATATGGTACATCTAGTTCTAGATCCTTGAGGAATCGCCATACTGTTTCCCATCAAAAAGTGGGCAAAGGATATGAACAGATATTTCTCAAAAGAAGACATTCATACAGCCAACAGACACATGAAAAAATGCTCATCATCACTGGCCATCAGAGAAATGCAAATCAAAACCACAATGAGATACCATCTCACACCAGTTAGAATGGCGATCATTAAAAAGTCAGGAAACAACAGGTGCTGGAGAGGATGTGGAGAAATAGGAACACTTTTACACTGTTGGTGGGATTGTAAACTAGTTCCGGCCAGATGATCTTTAATATTTTCCCTTACGCTCTTAAATTTCATAACTTTCTAAGAGACCTAGTTGGGAGGTTAATTTCAACTTTGCTCGGAGGAGTATACTAATTAAATCAACTAGAATATAGTCAATCTAAAATTACTGTAAAGCCTATGGAAACAATCAGGTAGATTATATTCATGACCACTTGTTCTTGCTTTCATAATAAGACAGCATAGTCATTTTCTCAGAGAGGTGAGGATATTTCTGCTTCATCAAGGTCCTAACAAATTTTATAACTTCAGGGGGCTGTTGGAGTGAAGCAATTACGAGCACAAGTTTGGAATCATGCAGACCAAGACTGAACCCTACTTCTCTGTCACTTATGAGCAATTGGTTATTAGACAAATCACTCAAGCACTCTCGGACTATTTTCTTCACTACAAAATGTAGGTAACAATTCATACTTGACGGGATATAGCACAGTGCCTGGCACTTGGAAAACACTGAATAAATGACACCTTCTTACACACTTTTGACCCCATCTTGAACAGACATAATTAAAACAGGTTACTGGGTCAAGCTCTTTATTTCTGAGCTACACAACAGGTCTGCCACTTTGGGGCCTTGAAATGAGCAATGATTGTTTTAACCTTCTCATGAATTATAAATAAATGATTAGTGCTGGGCCCAAATCTTGTTAATGACAGGACCCTTGTCTGGACACTTGGATAAAAGGCACACTTTGTGCTTGGCAGCAGTCATCCCCCGACATGTACATCTGGTGGTCAGAATGAAGAATCCTTTCCTGAGAGTCTTCCCCAGTAGTCTGATTTCTTATCATTAAGAAAGGGAGGAAAAATCCTTCAGAAGTTTTTATATAGAAGCCTAATATTGTAATGTGTGAACTTATCCAAGAGGCAATTACTATGTTCACATTTTAATTTTAGCAGGATATATTTAAAGCCACATATACAAAGGTATGACACAGATTGCAAGTGCACTTCATCTCTACTGAGTACAAGTATGGAGTTTAGAGCAAATTAATTCAGTCATAATTTTCATAACTTAATGTAAATGGAGACACAGGCAGATGTAGAATTCATTTAAATGCTTGTATTTTGATATCTTAACAAAGTGGAGGTTTATTTACTGAATTTCTGGCTCTCTCTTTCTCACACAAACACTTCAAGGATTTTCTATAATAGCCAATAAGTCTATATGTACCAGGGGGTTGAAAGTTAAAATACTCTAAGAGACAATTGTACATCCCAGGGATGTTTCTGCAGTTGCTCTATCAAGATCCAAAAATTTGAAGCCACCACTGGAGGCCCAAAATTACATAAAGGAATCAACTAAGTGAAATCCTTTTTACAGAAGGCTCTGACTGGACTACGCTCATGGGAACATCAATGAATTCTAACCCTAAGGCTAGAAATGGAAAATAATGGAGCAATTTTTCCCTAGAGGAGAAAGCTTTTGATCCCACCACCTGTAAAATGCTTTTGCCTCTGTTCTTTGCAGATTCTGATTTATCCAAGCTCCAAAAGGCCTGACTCTCACAAGAGATGAGGTAGCCAGGTTCATCAAATACATGATGTTCCTCTTTCCTGTGCTACCTGCACTCCAATGGGCTTCCTTTAATGGGTGAAAGTACTTAGGTGAGTTAAGAATAGATCCTAAGTTTATTTTGAACCCAGAAGTTCTTAATTTGCTCTCTTTCTAACACATATAATCTCTCTGCCACTGCATTTTCTTGGAGTTTGCTAACAATTCATACTCATTTAATCAGTTTCTAACTGTATCCCACTGGGATTTTGAGCAAGAAAATATGGAGTGTGTGTGGGGGGGTATTAATTAAACATATTCTAAAGGAATATTTTAGAGTTGCACGTGCAAAATTTTCATTCTGAAAGGATTCCTACTTTTGGAGAAATTATGTACAGAGAATATAGATTGCTAAAGGCAGTTAGTAAATAATGAAGGAGAAGGTGAGGAAAATGAGAGAATTCAAAGGTCAGGAAGTTAGCAAGTTAAACTTGCTATATTTTACCATAAAGAGAAGCTGGTCATTTTATGAGAATAAGACCATGTCAACATCAGCTGAGCAAATGGGATTTGTAACAGAAACTATTGGGAAGAAAAGGCAACACTACTGGACTAAAAGAGTATTTCAGAAAGAAATAAAACATTTTTCCAGTTATCTGATTTGTTTGATAGATGTGGTTTTTCATCAAATCCATCTCACTGGTTATAATATAGTCATATATTTAATTAAAATATTAAATATAAAATATCCCTAAACATACTAGCTAGATAAAAAGTGAGAAACTCTTTTTAGCATTGATTTCAGTGAGTGGGCGCATATTAGAAAGGTTGTTCCATTTTAAGCATTAATGAAAGAGTACCATGTTTTACAAGGCTCCTACTCCATTTTTGTCTGTTCTAAATGCAATATTCATGACCCATGTGATGTACTAGTTGGCCGTATTGTCGATTGATAGGTGCATAATGTGCCATATAAATATATATAAGACATATTCAATTACAGTGAGTTATTTCTTATACACTGTCTGCAATTTATGTTACCTAATTGCTCCATTTAAAAACATAGCTTGCCAGGTGCGGTGGGTGGCTCATGCCTGTAATCCCAGCACTTTGGGAGGCTGAGGCGGGTGGATTATCTAAGGTCAGGAGTTTGAGAACAGCCTGGCCAACATGGTGAAACCCTGGCTCTACTAAATATACAAAAAATTAGCTGGACATGGTGGCAGGAGCCTGTAATCCCAGCTCCTTGGGTTACTGTGGCAGGAGAATTGCTTGACCCCTGGAGGTGGAGGTTGCAGTGAGCTGAGATCACACCACTGCACTCCAGCCTGAGCGACAGGGCGAGACTCCAAAAAAAGCTGTATTTCCATGTATGTGTGGTTCTCATCACAAAATTCCAAAATAAGATACTGGGTACCTACTGGGCACAACACTAGTGGAAATACACCTAATGTCTATTTCTCTATCAAAAGGGAAAATATATGCATACAAAATTGGTAAAATGTATGCATATAAAATTGGTATAATAAATCTATGGATCAGAAACTCCACAATGGCTGATCAGTTTAAATTGAACAAGGAACTGATCACGCATAGAACAACTGGACCCTATACTCATACTATTATGTGTACACATAGAACCAAAACTTTCCACCAAGGTCACTGACCAGAGGCTGCTACATGGACTCACTATCAGAACAAAACTCCACAGAACCAACAGAATATAATTCACAAATTTTCTACTCATATATTGTGAATTCAATAGTGACCTTACTATTAAATACATGGATATAGTTGAAGGTAATTAAAGAATTGCAGTTACTACTGCTTTCCTTCATTATGTTGTCAATATAACTAACATCATTTAAACATAGACTTGTACTTACTGACAAATTTTAGTGATAAATCATGAAATAAGTATTCAGACTTTACATACTTCATGGCAATGAACATCAGAATAGCTTTGATTGGCCACCTTTTGAAACCTCCAATCTTCAGCTTCCTTGAAAAATTAAGAAAACCTCTTATGTAAGTAGAGTATGAATATGGTGAGGGAATAGACTCACCTAATTGTCATTTATTCTCCCAGGCAACTAATTCATTCAGATAAAAAATAACCTACTGTCATGGTAGCATACCTCTATGACAAAAGTTCAGGAATCCAAAACATAATACTAGCCTCTTTATTCTTGCTTTCTACTCTTATCTAGTCTAGTCTTACACATAGTTTAGGCTCCCCTAACCTCTCTACATTGCCATAACCTCCACCACTGCCCACCCTCATACATGACTTTACTGTTTCCCATAATATGAATTACACTGATGGTTTCTTTTATGTTATATGTAAGCATTTGTTCATTTGTAGTTCTCACCATTTGTTCATTCATTCAACATATATGTATTTCGTGAGCTGCATCTTTTTTCAATAAGAACACACATGTAAACAAGAATCAAAAAGGCAAGCTATAAGAAGTGTTGGTGGGGATGTGGAGAAAGGGAAACCACTGTACACTGTTGGTGGGAATGTAAATTAGTATAGCCATTATGGAAAGAAGTATGGACTTTCCTCAAAAAAAAAATAAAAATAGAAATACCATATGATCTAGTAATCCCACTTTTGGGTCTATATTCAAAGTAAATGAACTCAGTATGTTGAAGAGATATCTGCACTCTTACATTTACTGCAGCTTTACTCACAATTGCCAAGATATGGAAACAACCTAAGTGTCTGTGGATAGATGAGTGGATAGATGAATGGATTAAAAAAAATGTGTCATATACACAATGGAATATTATTCAACCACGAAAAAGAAGGAAATTCTGTCACTTGTGACAACATGGATAAACTAGGAGGACATTATGCTAAGTGAAACAAGCCAGACACAGAAAGACAAATGGATAATCTCACTTATATGAGGAATCCAAGAAAGTTGAACTCATAGAAGCAGAGGATAGAGCAGTAGTTGCCAGATGCTGAGACATGGAGAAATGGGGAAATGTTGATCAAAGGATACAAACTTTCTGTTATAAAATTAATAAATTCTGGGAATCTGATAAACAGCATGGTAACTATACTTAGTAATAATTCTATATTGTTTACTTGAAATTTACTAAAAGTAAATCTTAAATGTCCTCACTCACCACACGCACACGTGCGCACATACACACACACACACACACGGTGATGGATATGTTGTATAATTTTATCACAGTAATTATTACATAATGTATGTCTGTATCAAATCGAGTATGTATATGAAAACGTGGTACACCTTGAATATGTACCATTTTTGTCAATTATACCTCAATAAAGCTTGGAGGAAGGAGAAAGAAACTTTTGACCTGCTCTAATGCACTAAAAAATGCCACCATTCTGCGAGATATTATGGCAGTGGGGCTGAGAGAGGAAAGGGGGAACAGAAGAAGTGATTAATAGAGCATGAGTCCCAGCCCCCAATCTACAGTGCTGAGAAGAAATCAGAGAGTAGTAGAATGTATGAAAGAATCATCACTGCTGTTGGCTGGCTCCATCGTTTTTATCCATTGAGTTTCCAGGACAGATCTCTAGTGTCCATGAGAAATGGCCCTTAGCAGCATCCTTACCCACAGCCATTTAGAATTATGCTAGCACTGGATTTCCTATTAAAGGGAAACACAAAATAGGCATCTCCTATTTTCTATTTTACCTTTAAATTGTGGTCCCAAAATGAACTGTGTCTTCAACTTCTTTGGTAACTTTCCAAGCAACTGTATTCAGTTCTCTAGGCAAAAGGGAATATGATAAATTTAACTAATCATCTTTTTCTTGGACTTAGTTGAGAAAAGGCTTGAACTAATTACATTTATTTCAAGATCCTGGAGTTCTACTTGAAACAAAAATGTTTACTGAGTGACTGGATTTGGGTCATTTTTCTTGGTGGGTCACATTTTATGCCTTGTGATTGCTTGAATTCAGCTGACAGTTTTATATATAACAGGAGATACATCCTATGGACCTCTTTGGTTTTGGAATGATCTATATTAACCTGCTATTAAGAGAATACTGGTACTGACAGAAATGAATAGCTTGAGAGTCACAATTTCTTCTCTTATAATAAACATTAGAAGTTGAGACATACGAAAAAACATTTGGAAATGTGTTATATATACCCATCTTTCCTGCAGGCAAAATGACTAAAAGTACCTTTAAAATGTCATGAGTGGGCCACAATTTACATTTCCAAAAATCATGGATGTTTTCAAGCCTATGATAAACTTTATTTGGGCACTTAAAAAACAGCCCTCTGTTCAGACTTTATCAACATTCCAAACTTGAATTTACATGCAGAAAGTTTCCTAATTTGGGAGCATTTTTTGAACCTATTGTTGCTGTCTTTAATCATGTATAAGCTGTAGGGAGAATGAAAGAATAGGAATGGATATTTCTAGTTACCTAATGTTTTGCGTTTTTATACCAATAACTTATAATATGAGGAAATAGTATTTCCTGACATAAAATATTTGGACTTTCACACAACATAATTTAGCTAGATCATCCATGCCAAAAGTGACACAAAACATCTTTTACTTTTCTTTCTTAGGTTAGTTTTATCAAGGTATAATTTACATACAATAAAATGCATCTATATTATATGTACAAGTTCTATGAGTTTTGACAAACGTGTACAGCCATGTGAACAACTAATCAGCCCTACAACCCAGATATAGAGCATTTCCATCCCACCAAAAGCTCATTCATACTCTCTTGCAATCAGTCTCCCAATCCCCAGCCCCAGGCTACCACAAATCCACTCTTGCTATAGATTGGTTTTATCTCTTCTATAATTTCATATAAATAGAGTCAAACAGCATGTACCGTGTATGTCTGGTTACTTTTACTCAACATAATATTAAGATTCATCCATGTTATTGTACGTAATGGTGGTTTATTCCTTTCCATTGGTGAGTGGCATACTATTATATGATACAACACAATTTGTTTATCCATTCATCTGTCAATAGGCATTTGGGTTGTTAAAAGATATTTTTTAGTGGCACACTGTTATTGCTATTAGCACAGCTGTGTGTGCACGTACATGTGTGTATGTTGTATTGCAGTGTGGTGTGTGTTTGTGGAGAGTTGTGGGGTGTGTAAAATGTGGTGTGTTTGGTCATATATATGCTGGAGGTAGAGTGAAAGAAGAAGGGATATTTCTAGTTACTCTAACTTTGGAGATTCTCCCTAAAAGTAAGCTTTTTGGGAAACTCTCCAACCTTTGATTTGCTTAAATAAACTCAGAAATCTTTTTCATTTTAAAACTTTTACTAACACTGGTTCAGGAGAGCAGCAACACATGGCTGTAGACCAGTCTCAAAGCTTAATATGCACCATGCTCTAACATGGTGATGCCTGGATGATCACCCCTGACTCCCTTCTAAGATGGTCACTGGAGGGCATGACTAATGAGTCAAAGACCACCAGAGCTTCTTCCCTGCCTCTAACTGGTCTTTCATGAAGGCTATTTGAAAGGGAAAAAGGATAGTTTTCCATAAAGGAATCTCGCCAAGGACCTGAAGATGTTAACAAGGTGGTCTGCTGACTCTGGTGAAATTTTGTTTTTTTCTGAGACTCTTTAAAGTGACTGTTCACAAATGTATTGGGCCTCTGTACTAGTTTCCTAGAGCTGCCATAACAAATTATCACAAACTGGGTGGCTTAAAACAATAGATAGTATTTGTTTTCTACATTAGATAGTATTTATGTATTAGTTCTACAGGACAGAAGTCTAAAATCAAGGTGTTGGCAGGGATGCACTCTCTAGAGGGAGTTCCATTCCTTGCCTCCTTTGACCTGTGGCAGCTGTCCTTAGCTGTGGCTGCAGCCTCCCTGCTCCAAATTATCTTCTCCTCTATGTGTCTCCTCCTCTATGTGTCTGTGTCATCTCCCTTTGCTCCTCTAAGGACATATATGGTGGCATTTAGGGCCCACCCAGAAAATCCATAGTTGTCTCCTCATCTCAAGATTTTAAACTTAATGACACCTACAAAGACCCTTTTTCCAAACAAAACAAAATCCAAAGTTCCAGGGATCAGGACTTGATAACTTTGGGTGAGCATTATTCAACCTGCCACAGTCTCATCCATTCTCTTCTGTCTTGCCCAAGTCTTTGGTCTACCTGAGGCTCAGTGTTCTCATGTACAAAATATAGACAGTATCATATAGTTCTTTATCCATCAATCAGTTAGATTCCAAGTTTACCTGTTTGTAGTTCAAAGTGACAAAGAAAGGATTAATCTTGCAGGCATCAATGCATTTCTACGACATGAGAGCATGAGTTTATTCCTTTAAAGTTTTAAATTCAGCTATTTTCTTCTTTGTGGTCATATGTCTCTGTTTATTAATTCATTTATTAAATATTTATTCGCCACTCTTTCCCTGGAACACTTTGAGATACTAAACAAAGCCCCTGTCCTTATGGAGTTAATATTCTGAAGAAGAAGACAATCTCTAAGTAAATGTGCTATCAGGCAGTAGAGAAGGATAGGGAAGGAAGAAAAGCCAATAAAAGGGTTTATTATTGAACTAAGTGCTATAGTACCAGGGGCTCGATTTGACCAGGACTCATAGGAATGATTTAAGAATTGTTTACTGGGCCGGGTGTGGTGGCTCATACCTATAATCCCAGCACTTTGGGAAACCGAGGTGGGCAGATCACGACGTTAGGAGTTCAAGCCCAGGCTGGCCAACATGGTGAAACCTCGTCTCTACCAAAAATACAAAAATTAGCCAGGCGTGGTGGCAGGAGCCCGTAATCCCAGCTGTTAAAGAGGCTGAGGCAGCAGAATTGCTTGAACCCAGGAGGCAGAGGTTGCAGTGAGCCAAGATTGCACCACTGCACTCCAGCGTGGGTGACAGAGCATGGCTCCATCTAGGAAAAATAATAAAAAAAGAATTGTCTATTAAAAGGACAAGAAGATTTATCCATGGGCTCCTCCCATCATCAGTTGAGGGTTGCCTTCAATACATTAACTTCCCTGCACCCAAGAGGGCTGCACTTGAATGTGGTCTGGGTGAGTTCCTATCAGTCCAGAGAAGGCCCTGAAGCAGAATACAATGCACTCTTGAGGGGTAACACTGGTATGTGATAGAAGTCTGTGTCTGCACAGAACTGTACACTATGGCTGCAGCTAACATCAGAAGCATGCCACGGGGACGTGATGGGGGCACCACCATGCTATAAACACCATACCAACATTTGCCACATTCTGCGTTTGCACTTACTGTACACAACACAGTTAATAAAACAGTATGTGCTGCATAAAGGACCTTTCAGTCAACAATGACCAGCATATATGATGGTGGTCTCACAAGATTATAATGGAGCTGAAAAATTCCTGTCACCTAGTGACATTGTATCCATTATAACATTACAGTATTCTTGGTGACACTGGTGTAAAGAAGCCCATTGTGTTGCCAGTCATATAAAATTATACCACATACAATTACATAGAGTACATAATACTTCATAATAATAAACAACTGTGTTACTGGTTTATGTATTTACTATACTTGTTATTATTAGAAAGTATACTACTTTTACATATATACATACATATATGTATACATAAACACATGTATATATACATATATGTATGTGTATATACATATATAGTGTATATACATACATGTATATATACATCTATACATATATACACATGTGTATATATACATGTATGTATATATACACAGGTATATATACATACATATATGTACACATACATGCATATGTGTATATGCATGCATGTGTGTATATGTATGTGTGTATGCATATATGTATATACACATGTATGCACATATGTATATACATGTATGCACATATATGTGTGTATGCACATGTATGTATATGTATGCGTGCATGTATGTGTGTGTGTAGATATATTTAAAATGAAATCTCGCTCTGTCACCCAGGCTGGAGTGCAGTGGTACAATCTTGGCTCACTGCAACCTCCATCTCCTGGGTTCAAGCAATTCTTCTACCTCAGCCTCCTGAGTAGCTGGGATTACAGGTACCTGCCACCACACCCAGCTAATTTGCATTTTTAGTAGAGACAGGGTTTCACCAAGTTAGCCAGGCTGGTCTCAAACTCCTGACCTCAGGGGATCTGCTGGCCTTGGCTTCCCAAAGTGCTGAGATTACAGACATGAGCCACTGCACCTAGCCTACTTACATTTTTAAAAAGTTAACTGTAGAACAGCCTCAGTCAGGTCCTTCAGGAGGTGTTACAGAAAAAGACGTTTTTATCATAGGAGATAACAGCTTCATGCCTGTTGTTGTCCCTAAAGTTCCTGCAGTGGGACAAGACGTAGAGGTAGAAGACAGTGATAGCAATGATCCTGACCTTGGGTAGACCTAGGTTAATGCGTATTTTTGTGTCTTAATTTTTAACAAAAGTAATTAAAGAAAAATTTAGGAAAAAGGCTTACAGCATAAGGATATTTTAAAAGATAATATTTTTGTACAGCTGTACAATGTGTTTGTGTTTTAAGTTATATTATTACAAAACAGTCAAAAAGTTGGAAATTTAAAAGTGTATAAACTAGAAAAGTTACAGTAAAGTAAGGTTAATTTATTATTAATTAAAGAAAATATTTTTATAAATGTAGTATAGCCTAAGTGTACAGCATTTATAAAATCTTCAGTAGTGTACAGTAATGTCCTAGGCCTTCACATTCACTCACCACTCAGTCACTGACTCACTCAGAGAAACTTCAAGTACTGCAAGCTCCATTCATGGTAAGTGCCCTACACAGGCACACTAGCTTTTATTTTCTATGCCATATTTTAACTGTACATTTTCTATGTGGAGATACACAAATACCATTGTATTACAACTGCCTGCAGTATTCAGTACAGTAGCATGATGCACAAGTTTGTAGCCTAGGAGCAACAGACTGTACTCTGTAGCCTATGTGTGTGGTAAGCTATACCATCTAGGTTTGTGTAAGTACCCTCTGTGATGTTCACACGATGATGAAATGGACTAAGGGAGGTATTTCTCAGAATGAATAACCATCATTAAGTGAAGCATGACTGTACTTGTGAAATACTTAAAACTAACACAAATGCTATGTATACGATTGATTATCAGCAAACTGCAGAGGCCCAGAGCAGCTACCAACCATGTACAACCACTATCACCGTCTGTTGGTGGCAAACAGAATTGATAGATTTTTATTCTGCAGAGGAACTGTATGGATTAGGAAATATTTGTAATCTGAATATACTGAAGCAAAGAAATGTCTGTAATTCTTACTTCACCGAGTTTCTGTGAGGAGTAAATGCTATAATTCACGGGAAAGCACTTTTTCTATTATAAAACAATACATAAATGTTAGTTTACGGATTGATGGGAGAGATTTAATCCTCATCTCTGATGCCAGATTAAGTCTTAGTGCATTGTAGCCAGATACCTAGTAGGTAATCTAAAGTTTACGGAATGTTGTTTTTATTTTTTGACTTCTGCTGAAACAGCCTTTCCAGGTTTTCACCTGCTAAGATTCAAAGTCCAGTTCAACTGTCACCCAAGAATAGAAATCATATTTTTTCCACACATGTTCTTTGCATTGGCACTAAGAGACCACTTACCACAAGAATTTTGGCTAATCGTAAACAATTCTCTGGCCTCACTCAATAGTGAACCTCTTGAAAACAAGAACTATACCTGATTCCTCTTTGCCTAGCACGTAGCATTGTATTTGGTGTATAGTAGGCATTCGATAAATGTTTGTTGAAATTGTTGAATTAATTTGCTATCAAATAACAACAGCCTCCTTCCTCCTTAGCTGTGTCTCACAGCAAGCAGCCGGGCCCAGCAGGGTGGAAGAGATGAAGGGAATTCATCTAAAATCAATTTATTTGGGGAGAAAATGTACTGTAGTCAATGAAATGATTCAATTTCATCTTTTTGTACATAGCTTTAGAGCTGTACATGATCATAATTTCATGTCAACTATCAAGTCCCTTAAGTCATGTGGTGATATATTACTTTTTCATATTAATATATAGTATAACACTGCACAAACAATATCAACAATTCCACAGGAACTAAATCCTGGCATAGAAAGTGACAGTACTAGCGGTTCACCGGGTAATGGCTAGGTTTTGTGCAGTTTGGAAGAAAAAGAAAAAACTGCTACAGATTTATAGATACTTACAAAAGGCATATGTTCATAAAATTATCAATTTTAAGAAAAAGAAAGACATCTCTTCCAGGAGAAAAACATCTGACTCATTTTGAAATCAGTAGGCTCCATTCCAATTAAACAGATTGCATACCAGAAGACAGCTCAAGATTATTGTGAGGACTTCATGAGGCCCTTTCCTTTCTTTTCCGAAACTAATGAGAAATATTCAGGATATGTGAAGCCACGAATCAGAAAAATATGCTAACCTGGCTGGGTGATAACTCCCCTGAACTGGAGAAAGGCTTTATTGAAATGAAGCATCCAAACGGACTGGAACAATGCCTCAGTGTGGTTAGTTCAATAGAGCCATGCTTTCTTACCAGGAGATGAAAACAACTGCCAAGTAGGATTCAGAAAACCAAAAAAAAAAAAAAAAAGGCTTTTTCTCCCTTGAAGTTCAGCAGTGGTTCGCTCTGCACAGATATCTGGGGTTGGACACTAGTTTGTTTACAATACCATTTTAATACAAGCAATATGAATGCTTAAAGAGTCACCCCACCCAAGACAAACCAGCTGGTCTTCTAGTCACTGCTCTCCACTTCTGTGCCTTTCTCAGCCACTTAGAGTCTGAGGTCCTCTGCTAAGGAGAGGGCACATGCAAAGCCCCTCTGCACTTTGCTCACCACACTCTATCTCCCAAACCCTTCTACAAAATGTGCTAGCCTTGTTCACACCACAGCCCCTCAAACCCACAGCTCTCGACCTGCACATACTATTTTCAAGCTGCTGTCTGGGCTAATATGCCACTGCCTCCAAGGTAACATTTCTTCTGAATAGAGGTTTTTCTGGTGACCATTCTCAGAAGCATTCTAATGGTGAAGACTGCCAACTCCATGGCAAGCCAGTGAGGAAGATACTGTCTGACAGTCCTTTTAGCACCTCCCAGGTCACACCACAAGCAGCTTATCCCTCCTCCTCTCCCAGGGGAAGCCTTCTTTGTTGACCAAGAGAATGATAAAGGTTCTCGGGTCTTGATGACCTTCCAAAGGCACTTTGGGTAGCTGCTCAAACAGGAATCCCCAACTCCTGGTCCCCAAGAGTCTCTTTATCACTTTTATCCCACAGTCCTTGTAAATCATTCATGAGAAAACAGTGAAGCAGCTCCTGAAAACCTGGAAATAAGGTTGCAGTCAAGAGTTAGCCAGTAAAATTCACGCAATAATTTTGTTTGGGATTTTGGTTGTTTGCTTTCCACAAAATGGCATGAAATTATTTGGGGACAAAGGATTATACTTCCCTGTTTTCCCAGAAGAATAAAGGAATTTATTTTCTCGCAAATGGAACTATGTGGAAAGTTACCCCATGTTGAAAACTAATAGAATTGGGAGAGAGTATCTTTTTTTCTGTCCTTGCAATTCCTTTAGGAGTTGTACCTCACTCACAGCCCTGATCTGTTCTCTACAGCCATCTATTTATCATTGATCTTCTTTCTCTCCAACTGCCTCTGCTTTCTTCATGTCATCCTTTAAAATTCCTGGAAAATGTTGGACAGGAAACAGAGTTCTGGGATTAAGAAGAACAACCATGGTTTTTTATAGAATATTTGCTCAGGCTTAGGATCTCTTCCACAAAAGACTCTGTCTGTCCTTTGCCAGTGGTTAGAAAAATTCTAAGGAGAATATCCACAAATGTGTAACTGAAGAGTCTTAAAATACCCCAGACTCAACACAGAGAAATAATTATCCTCCAAAGGAAAAGACTATGTAATTGAAGTCTACTAAACTGAAATTAACCGATTGCATTCTAACATCTCAGGAGAAATACTATGAATAGAAGGCAGAATTAACATAAACATGAAAGGAGAAAATGAAACCTAAGTAATTCCTGAGACCTTAATGTGGTACTGTTTACCCAGCACTTTCCAGGTGAGACTTGCTCTGCATGTGACCCAAAGGAGCAAAGGAGCATATATAGTTACGTGGGTAGTGGAAATGAACTCATCAAACCTCAATTTTGAATGGCCTGAAATACTCTCTTCCTCTCTGAATTCATGATCCCAAGCATTTTTTGATATACTTGAAATTGCTAGGTCCCTCAATACCAGGAAAATCGATGTTGTGGATAAGGGCCCCAGCATTCCATCATTGGAAAAAGTTATCACCCCCTTGGGTACTAACAAATTACTCATAAGTATTATACATCTTTTCATACATGTTTGATTGGTTTACATCTATTACTATGATACTCTGGGTCCACCTAGTTCAAAGCTGAAGACGATACCTTTGTAACTTCCTCAACAAACAACAAGGGTTAACATATAACATGTCCTTACCACATACCAGACATTTTCTAAGCAATTTATACGCATTAATATATTTTAGCCTCACAATAATCCTACATGGTAGGAGTAGAAATTACTTTTATCCCCATTTTACAGATGAGGAAAATGGGGAAATTGCTTATGACTATAAAGATGGTAGGTGGCAGAGTCTGTGCCCTTAAGCCCTACACAATGATGCCTTTTAAAGTGGCATGTGCCCTGGAGAGCATGAATTAATTTGCTAGGGCTGCTATTACAAAATATCATAGATCGGGTGGCTTAAACAACAGATATGTATAGTTCTGGGGATTGGAAAATCCAAAATCAAGGTGCCAACTTATGAGCTTCCTGGTGAGGCCCTCTTCTTCACTTGCAAATGGCCACCTTCTCACTCTGTCCTCTCATGGCAGGACATGTCTCATGGCATGTCTCACATGGCAGACAGAGAGCTCTCTTTCTTCCTCCTCTTATAAAGCCACTAATGCCATCAAAAAGGCCCTACCCTCCAAGACCTCATCTAACCCTAATTACCTCCCAAAGTTCCCGTCTCCACATGCCTTCACACTAAGGGTCAGGACTTCAATACATTAATTGGATGGATGTGGGGGTGGGGACACAATTAAGTCCACAGGAAGAAATGTGGAAACTCCCATGTGATCATAATAGTCATTCAGCACAAACTATTAAACAGGTGTCTATGCTCTAATCAGCACTGCATGCATGAGTTCATCTCCAGGCCTGATTATTCTTGTCATGCAAAAAGCACCTCTCTAGGCTTTTACAATGTTAGGAAAATCCTGTAAGTAGTCACCTGAACAAAGGTATTACTGAGTGAATTGAGTGAAAGTCTGCCTGTACCAAACAGCTTCCCGCAGGTGACAGTTATGGCTTCCAGGGTGAAATCCATCAACCAAACTCTTCAACCCCCTTGTGTATTAATAATTAAACACATTTTCTTATCTATAAGTACAAACAGGACATACAAAGTCCTGATGGCAACTTCCAGCTTCTGTTCAATAAGGAATTAAGGAGGCCTCTCAGTCACAGGCATCACGAAAATACTGTATTCTCTGCTCAGTTCTATAGTCCTCTTCTTTCAGGTCTGGTGGTCATGTGTACCCTATGTAAGTCCTATTTTGATATTTCTAGCATACTGCACAAAATGTTTCATTGTCACTCATGCACTGCTTACAGTAAAATCGTTAAGCACCAGGTATTAACCTATGATTTTTAACTTTGTTTTCCTCCATCATGTTCTGTGAGACGCTGACTTCGTCCTCTACTTGCTAAAGGAAAAGTCTGAATGAGTCCGTGAACTTCTTTTCTCCAAGTAGCCTCAACACGTTGGGTCTTTGTTCTCTCTGCTATGATCAACATCAGGATTCTTCATATTTTGACAATATCATAGTATTTTTACTCTTTTTGCTAGAAATGTTACTTCCTGTTTAGCATTAAAACTGAAAATACCTTCTTCCACATGAAAAAGCCCCTGAATCTTTGCAAGTGACATCATTAGCCAACCCTCTGCCTGTAACACCCACCACCATCCCACATCCTGCCATTAGGGGCAATATGGCTTAATAAATTTCATTACTATATGTGTTAATATAAGTTTTATAAATAAGTTTTCTGTATCTCAAAGAAAATGTGTTAGACTGATTAATAACTTCATTCCTAGTATTGTGAAGTTACTTATGTATGTGTTCTCACAATGGCACATTGTTTTCAGACTTAGTTGAGCAACTTACTTTTGTTTTTTATATGTTTTAATTCACTATTTTTTAATTTTTCTAGACAGGGCTTTTGATTTCCACATTTCACTTTTCAGTGGTTATCTCTCTTAAGTTTCTTCCTGCTTTAGAGTGTAATATTTTGCTACTTCCTCAGGATTCAGCCACAGCACAGACCTGACCTGCCCATCTTTCATGTCTTCCATTCTGAAGCAACTGATATTTCTTAAACTCATCAATTGCATCAATACCCTATTTCTCAAATACATATCTGCAATGTAGTTATATGTAAAGTCTATTTTGTCACTGCCACGATTTGGTCACTTTGCAACTGATTTAGACCTAAACAGTGTCATTCATTTTGCAGAAGCATGGGGCTGTGCCAGTTTTTTGAAACAAAAACAACACTGCTTACTGGTTAAAAAAAAATAATAGATTATAAAATATTGTTTCCTTTTTCTTGACTCTAATAATGCTTTTTTAAACAACTGAAAATCAACTATCATAATATTTAGCTATGTATTTTCTTAATTAAATGTGTTCATCCTTTTTGGTTTGAGTAATTGATGAGCAACTTTATTCCAAATTTCCAGTTTTCACAATATCTGCTCCCATAATCGTACATCACTATGTTCACTCTAATGACTGACTTTATTAATAAAATACAATATCACCTAGACCTTGGTTTCCAAATATCTTTCCCCACTAAAAGGAAGCAGGGGTCCCCGGAGAAATGGTTAAATCCTAGGACTGGAACATGGAAGGTATTAAATGAATCAGAAACACCTTCATGTTCCAGAATAAAAATAAGTGCTAAAAATCATAAGAGAATAACAAGAAGATATAGCAGCCAACTTGAAGGGACTCTCACTGGTCAAATCTAGAATAATTTTATTATCAAAATAAATACAGAGTGATACAGTATAACTCATTGAGTTGAATAAAAATGCCTGGATCTTTATTGATAATAAATAGCCAAATAAATGGGAAAGTAACAAACTCTTTCTTACAGTAGAATGTCAACTAATTAATAAAGAAAGGAAAGCCAAGTTAGAAAAATCACTATTTTACAACCATCCTTGTAAAAACTGACTTAGGCAAGAATCATCAGTGGGCACTAATTCTAGTGGTGAAAACTTTCAAAAGAACAAAAATTTCAAAGTATCTTCCCACAAATTACTTCTTAGTCCCAAAACAAAATATGGGAATAACAGTACAGTGGGAAGACTGGCAACAACTTAACCAAGAGATCAAAATTAATGTCACCAATAAAATGTACTTCTGGATAGGAGAAAAAAATTACAGCTCATATGAAGTATTCTACCAAAAATATACAGCCTGAATGTAATCATAAAGAAATATCAGAGACACCCAAGTAGAAAGACATTCTGTAAAATAACTGTCCTGTGTTCTTCAAAAAAATGTCAGTGATGTGAAAGACAAAGAAAGGCTGAGGAACTGTTCCAGTTTAAAGAAGACTGAAGACATATGGATCTAAACACAGCATACAATCCTGGACTGTATCCTGTGCTAGGGGAAAAAAAAAAAAAAAAAAAAAAAAAAAAAAAAAAAAAAAAAAAAAAAACCTATAGAGGAATATGTACAGTCAGTATTCTCCAGAGAAGAACCAATATTCAATCCTTTATAATAAATCTGCTCCTGTGTAGAAATAATGGAGGCTGGCAAGTCCCAAGATGTGCAGAGTGAGTCACCAAGCTGCAGAACTAGGAGAGCCAATAGTGTAGCTCTAGTCTGAAGGCAGCAGACTCAAGATCCAGGAAGACCCAACGTTTCAGTTCTAATCTAAAGGCAGGAAAACGTCAATATTCCATTTCAGAGACCATCAGGCTCAATGAATTATCTCTTACCTGGGAGAGAGGGTTAGCAGCCTTTTTTATCTATTCAGGCCTTCAATTGATTGGATGGTGTCACCCACATTATAAAAGGCAATCTGCTGTACTAAATCTCCTGATTTAAATGTTAATCACATCCCAAAACACTCTAATAGAAATACCCAGAATGGTTGAACAAATATCTGGGCACCCCCTGGCCCAGTCAAGTTGACACATAAATTAAACATCACAGACACTTATTGGGTCAGTTGACCAAATTAGAATTTGGTTTGTAGATTAAGGTACTGTATATTGATACAATACTTTTTGCCATAATAAGAAACAATAAAGTCTACTAATTTAAAAACTATGTTTGTTAAGTTTCCTGAATTTGTTCATAGTAATTTGGCTATGTAAAAGAATATTCTAATTCTTAGGAAATATACACTGAATAATCATTAGGTAAAGAGGCATATTGTATGCAACCTACTTTCAAACATTTCAGAAAAAAAATCAAGATACATAAAGAGAAGAAATGATAAAGCAAATGTGACAAAACCCTAAAAATGGATGAATGTAGGTAGCAGGTATACTTAAGTTCTTGCAACTTTTCTGTAAGAGATATATAATTTTAAACAAAAAAATTATGAGAGAGACCCAGGCTTGCTAGACCAGACTTGCTAAACCAGAAATCCTAGAAGTTATAATCTGACCCAGGTTGAGGTCTGGATTTAGGATTTTTCAAAGCTCTCAGGTGACTCAAAAGTACAGTCAGACTTCATAACTATACGACTAATGGTACCTAATCTCACAATACGTTACACTGAATTCAAACCCTACATCTCTCCCCTAAATTTTTAAACTAAAGTTCAATTTAATCATAATTATAACTAGTAAGTACTCAATGACATACTAATAAATCAAATATTAGTAAAGGCATTTCTGGGGTTTATTTTGCATATGAAATGCAGGGTCTATGCCCACTTAGGATCTGTGTGTCTTCTCTCATGTCACCTATGGAGTCACCACATACAAGCCAAGCACTGAAGCCATATGCTCTGAGTGGACTAACTTTCATTCTCCAAATCACCCTTGCTTAAGGCTTTGTGAATAACATGAGCTCTTCTTTCTAAGCATGACAGTTAATCCTGAAACAACCAGCTACAGACAACCTAGTGAATAATGAACTTGAGCAGGTCAGTAGAAGACCACATGATTTACATTCATTAAATCTAATGAAAATCACAAGCAGGAACTAAAAGCTGGTGACTTTTATAATCAACAATTATTGGACTATACTACAAACTACTTCTAATGACTCCTTTAAAAACTTCTCTCTCTCAATTGTTAACTCTCTCTACTCCACACCCTAGACCAGAATTTAGTGTTGGATTTTGTATTCTGCCTGGAAGGATATTTTATTATTCTGGAATAGGGACTCAGGATCATGACATTTACCTCCATTGTAAAATGTAAACAGTCTCAGCAGAGATTTGTGACTTTATCTGATCCACTGGAGATGCTGTGTCCTCCTATATCCCTTTATTCTTTTCACAAATATTTGTTGGACACGTACTCTCTTATAAGTACATTATAGGTTATATTTGTGATCTAAGAACCACAATATTAGGAAAGTACACAGATAAAAAAGCTCAATCTCCATGCTGAAGATATCTGCCAGAAATCTTACACTACTTTTCAGCCAGTGCTCCAAAGTAAGGTTCTGATTTAATCTTTAACCCAACTTCATAATCAATCCTCCAGTGAAGTTTTTTTGACTAGATAAAATTAATAGCAGCTTCAATTCCAAGGTCTTTAATGAATGTTGTAACATTTATAAACTCAAATGGTGCATCCCAGCAAAAAAACTTGAGTGACACCATAGATCAATTTCTAATCCAGCATTCAATGATAGTAGTTCTACATCCTTTAAATATATAGGGGGTTGTATAGGCAACACACTATAGGACTCATAAAAGAAAAGGAAGCAGTCAACGAAGATGACCAAGTCTTTGGATTATATCAAAAGCGGTGATTATAATTTGCTACATGTTGCACTACACATTGTTTCCTATTGGCAGTATGAACTGTCACACCTCTATGCCTTGGCAGGTTGTATGCCTCAAGAATTGGAATCCCCTTTCCTCTTTCTCTGCCTGCAGAAAAATCTATCTCAACTAAGTGAAACTTCTGTCTTTAATGTTTACTTGTCTAGTAAATCACCTTACGCTTAGCATGTTTGTTTTTGTTTTATTTTTAGAAGTCTGTGTCATCCATATATTCTTAATTCCTTTAAGACTGGACTGAGCCATATTCACTTTTATAGCCCCAAGTACTTAACAATGTGCTTGGTAAAGTGTAGGACCCCAATAAACGTTTGCTAAATTTGAAATAAATACTATCATTCTGAACTACTATGAAAATGATTTTTCAGTTCATTGAGCAGTTGCTGTTAGAGAAGAAAAACATTTTTAAAAATTGTCTGCCCTTACGTTTTGAACAAAAAAAAAAAGAAGAAAAAGAAAAAGAGAAAAAAGATATTATAGTAAATATTGCTTCTGTTCAACCCAACTATAAGACATAGGGTCTATACACAACCCACTGCCTTTAGAGATTGCTTAAGGACTTATACAAGTTTTTTTCCCAATCAGATGTAGCATATAGTTAGCTTTAAATGATAGTCACATCGCGGTCTGAGGCAAGATACAGCATTTAATAACACATGTACTGTAGCAGGCTGCATTTCTTCAGCTTAAGGCTGCAGATTTAAATAAAGAAAAACAGTTCCATGTTCCCTCTGGGAATTCAAACCAAGTCAAAATTATTAACTTTCTGGTCCTGGAATGTTTATCAATGTACTGCTTCCCTTCAGTCAACAATGAGTATTTAGCCAGTCCCATAAAACTGACAATCCCAGTCAATCCTGAGAGCTCTGTCAATAGTCAGAATGGTCAAACATGAACTTATCCTCTGCTTTTGGGGCTTCTTAAAAACGATTTGTAATTCTAGTTTGCATACCTTCTGTCACTTTAGCCAAAGCTAAAAGTGTTGAGTCAAACTACCTCTATGAATATTCTTTATTCCAAAAAGGATTGGATCTAAGCATTCATTTTTAGTTTTTCCTATTCAAGGTCATCCCCATAACCAATCCAATAGTCTGCATCATTTGGAAGCTCACATAGTTACACAGGAAAGCATTTTCATCTATTTCTAAGGATTCTGCTTTCAATGCCAGGTGAGGGTATCATGCCCCCTTAAGAAACTAAAGTGCAGTTTCTACAATGTTAACTAGTTATTCACATTTATACAATGAAAATAATTCAAACAGACTTTCAAAGATCTACCATTATTCAATAAGATAAAACAAATACTTTTAGTTATTCATAAATTTACTTGGTGTCATTATAATTTGGTACAAAACTGAATCTATTTTGTAATTTAAATTTTTTGAAACCTGAAGAATATGAGAAGTATGGTCAATAAGTGGCTTAAATGCCAATGCTTAAGATGAAATAAAACATTATAGGAAGAACATCCTATTCGTTATCAATTTCATGCTAAACAATGTATGTCACAAATGAGAATTCATTACTGCATTGCAACTGAAGCCAACATTGAATTTCTTTCTTCTGTTCAATTATTTTAATTATCTAAATGGACTGTCATTCTTTTTTCCATGCATTCCACTTCTGCAAATCAATATCAGACCATGGTGAAAAAAAGACTTAGAATGAGAGATTGAAATTTATATTCTTCACATATATTTTTGTGGTCTTCCAGATACTCTGACCTCAACTAGTAATTCAGATCACACAACAAAATTCAGTAATAAGAAAATTGTATTTTATCCAAATAATTCATATACATATTTTCACTTCAAGTGTGAAATTAGAAAATGACCATTGCAGAATTTATTTCAATTAGAAAGTGGTTAAAGGGAGAGAGGAGAATAAAACTAGCTAGAAATTTATGTAATTTTAACTAAGGGTCACTATCAATTAATCAGAAGTTGAATTCTAGGAGAAAATATTCCAGTCCCAGAGGATCCATCTTAGTTCCTCATACGTTTGAAACATTTGGCTAGGCAGTATTTAATCACGCATGATAACAGTAATAACTAGAAACTCTAAATGTGATATGGTTTGGATGTGTCCCTGCCCAAATCTCATCTTCAATTGTAGTTCCCATAATTCATAATTCCCTTGTGTAGTGGGGACACAGCAGGAGGTAATTCAATCATGGAGGTGGTTACCCTTGCGCTGTTCTTGTGGCAGTGAATTCTCATGAGATCTGATGGTTTTATAAGGGGCTTCTTCCTTTTTTGCTTCACACTTCTTTTTCCTTCCACTACATGAAGAAGGACATGTTTGCTTCACCTTCCACCATGATTGTAAATTTCCTAAGACCGCTCCAGCCATGCTGAAGTACGAGTCAATTAAACCTCTTTCCTTTATAAATTACCCAGTCTCAGGTATGTCTTTATTAGCAGTGTGAGAAAGGACTACTACAAAATGCTTCACAACAACCAAAAAAGATAGGTACTATCATTACTCTTACCTTATATGTTAGAGAAACTGAAGTTTGGTGAGGCTAAATAAACTGTAAGTGAACTGAGATTCAAGGTCCAGGCATCTTACTTCAGTGCCTCCACTCCTTACCAGTCCTGTAAGTCCCTCCCAAAGAGCACATGCTCTTAGATCCAGTCCCCATCTATTGCCAAAGTCCCAGAGAGGACAAAGGTAGGAACTAAAAGAGCATGCTCAATAGAAAGAGAGGAGAAAGTCATCTATTTCATTTGGTGCTAACAATTCTAGTCTTAGATGATATGAACCAAGAATAATTAATTATTTACATTTGTTTTCTACCCAATTCTAAAACTTGGTGTCTCTGAGTTTTTTTGAAACCCAGTATTTTATGTAGTTTTACGGATTGTGAAAAAGGAGCCCCTTTCACTTCTAAGAAATATATTTTTCCAAAAAGCTTTGATTTATTGATCCAAATCTGCAGGTTGGCAATATGACAAGAACTTACCTTTCATGGGGGAATTCAAACTATCAAACTGCTGCCAAAAAGAAGAGATTTTTTAAGTGATAAATAAGGATAGTAGAAGGAGGGAGGGAATTTCCAGAGTTTTCAGGGCAGGGATGAGAAAGAAGAAATAGATTTATGCTAATTAAGTTTATGAATGAAGAGATCTGAAGGGGTGTATTGGAATCTAGCAGCACCTATCATTGTTATTCTGCCACAGTTATGGTATGAGATGTGTGAAAAAGTACAGTGGGACAGAGGAAATAAATGGACCTGCTACTCATAAAGCTGTGTGAAGCATTTAATTCAATCCACTGCTGAAATTGACTATGTCTCTTTGAATAGACAAAAGGGTAGAATAGATGGTATTTTTAAAACAGGAAAGAGAAAAACTGTCAGATCATTTCCTGACTTCACTGCTGCTGCTTGTTGCTAAATTAACAGAACATTTTATACATGAACAAATTATCAAATCTTTAAATACAATTAAAGCACATTTTAAAATAGTTCTAATTATATTTTCTTTTGACAAAGTAATTATACTTCAAGAAACTGTGATCAGAACAATTTTTCACTGCCAATTCTGAGAACAGAAGGTGGAAAAGGTGCTTTTAGATTATCTTACAAAAAGCTAAAATTTGTATAACCTTATTTCCTATCCTTATAAAAGAAGCTTAAAAATAGACTAACAAACACAAAGTTTAATCTCCTTTCAAGTCACTCACTGATTTGTAATTTAATGTTATTTAGGACACCAGTGGTCACATACTGGAGCTTGATTTTCCTTCCACGGACTTGTTTTCTTCATATTTAAAATCACAGGGTTGCCCTGGAAGCCTTTTTGTTATTAGTCCAAAACAAATGAATTGAACCTGAGGCCTCTTTTCCTCAAGAGGAAGCAATAGAATGCCCTCGGCTGGTATTTTCAACTTCAGATTCTCCTACAATGTATCTTCCTAGGAATCTGTAACTATTTCCTTTCTTCAGAGGTCTCCAGCCCCTTCTACTTCCTCTTCCCCCTAACTTATGTGTTAATGAATAAATATTTCTCTGTTCACCTGAATGGGATTCATTTTGCCTTTCTCTGCCCTGAAATTGCTCTCTCAGGATTCTACCTGACTTGCCTGCAAAATCCTTCCTACAAAGGTTCAGGGGTAGCCTACGTCTATGAGCCCTAATATTCCTCAACTTTACCCTTTCGTTTGTAGTTTGTCTTCCCCCATGAGGAAAAAAAAGTTCACAAAATGCAAATGCACAATGAATAAACCAAAGAGTGCAGATGTACTAGCAAATTTGTTGGTACAGATTTTTTCTTTCTATAGTTAGGGAAATTGTCAATTTAATTCCCCAAGAGCTTTGCAGTGAATATTAAGAATAATCCGTATCTTCTGAATTAGGGAGGGCACTGTGGAGAAGGATGAAAGGAGCAAGTACCACATTGATGGCAAGAAGAAGGGAAGTCAGTGAAAAGAAATAGTCTCTGCCCCCAGAAGACTTGCAATCTGGAAGAGTATATTTATATGCATGGAAAACTTTGAGAAGGATAGAAGAAAGCATATAAACTGCCAACTTATGCAATACTTTGGCTTTTTTGGGTGGGTCTAGACATTTTAATAAGCCTTACTAAACTATCAGATGCTTCAGGGTGTAGAGTGTTCTCTGATAAAGATAGGAAGAACCGAGAATGACACAACCCTGAAAGTGGAAATAGAGGAGGAGTGATGTACGGAGTTCAGTTCCAAGAATTTTATCCCCAGCTGAGAACAAATCATTGGCTAGCATACCAATGACTTACAAGTAACACAGAGATATCTGATTACATTGTTTCCATTCCATTTCTATACTGTTGAAGATCATAAATGACAGTGCATTTTTATATATGGGCTAAGAATAAAATATCTTAGGGTTGAAATATGGAAAGCTTACAGCAGGCAATGAACTTTACCTTCTTATCTGACTCCTCCTAATCTTGGGAAATGAGCCCATTTTACTTTTAAAGACCTAGCGGTATCATTATCTTTTTCCTCTTTCTTTAAGTATCTACTGGTATTTTGCACATCAGAAAACAACTATAGTATTCTCATTTTATGGAACTGGTAACTCAATATTTTGGTCCGTCCTATCCTGACAAGTCATATACTTTAAAAAGTAATACTAAAACTTGAATTACATACTTGTTTTTCTCCTCTTCTGACATTTGTATATAATTTGTATCCATGATGAACTACAAGGAAGTTCTATTATTCATTTTTTAAAAGCCTAGAAGAGAAGAACCTCGCTTAAACTTATTGATATTCATTCTTCAATGAAAAACACAGCCCTAAAACTCTCCTTGATTTATTACATTATTTTATTATGTTCTGTGAGTTGGTCCTTTATGCAATAGTTAAATGACTAGGCCATATAATTTCTCTCCTTGATAGCTAAGACTAGAAAAAACAATCTCCTTTCAGTGAGAATCATGAATATTGGGTGTGTCAAGAGGACCGTTGTGGTTTCTTGGTTAGATTACAGTATTATTTTCTACACATTCTGGAAATTCTAGCACAAGCCCTGATACAATAAACATTTTTTGCCTTTCTTTTACCTCCACCCAAAAAAGTTAGTGACAAGTCTAAGGAGATTAATTATGTAATCAAGAAGAATTCAGTGAGGCAGTATCTCAAGATACCTAAACACTCATAAGGTCATACGTTAGCCCTAAGGAAGCATCATAGAATCAGTTAAAGTCTCTAGGGTACTCCACAGCAAATGGAAACATCAGTGTACTAACTAAAGGTCATACTAGACCTTTGGACAAACCTATACATTTATCATCTTTTCTAATCCAGTTCCTAATATGTGTTTAACAGTGAGTACAATGCCTGACACAGCTTCACTGCTTAGAGTTCTTTATTCCCTGGAAGTCTCCCTGAAGAAGCCTTGCCAGGCACAGATAACCTGTGCTCCTCTTGACCTTTCTCTTACTTCGAATTCCTACCACACTTAAGAATTCTTCCCATTCTTGACTATCAGGTATTTGCCTTGGAATCTTTCTCAAATTATTCCATGGATTTCTGTCTTGTGTTCCTCAACTTGACTGTCACAGAGAGAAAGATACCACATATTTTGTCTTTCTCACAAATCCTAGCAGAATATGGGCCCAGTAGTCATCACTAAATAAATACATCTGAAATAATGAAAGAGTAAACAGAGCAAAGGAACCGATTCATTACTTTACAACCCCCATTGTTCTAGTAACATTGTATTAGTCAGGATTCCCTTAGGGAGACAAAACTAACAGGAGATATATATATATATATATATATATATATATATATTTGAGAGTAAATCATTGGCACTCTCTCTATATATATGTGTGTGTGTGTGTGTGTGTGTGTGTGTGTGTGTATACACACACCAAGCTGAGGAGCAAGGAGAGCCCGTCTGAGTCCCAAAACCGGAGAACTTAAAGTCCGATGTTCGAAGCCAAGAAGCATCCAGCACGGAAGAAAGATGTAGGCTGGGAGGCTAGCCACGTCTTGCACTTTTCATAATTTTCTGCCTACTTTACATTTGCTTGAAGCTGATTAGATTGTGCCCACCAGATTAAGGGTGGATCTGCCTTCTTCAGTACACTGACTCAAATGTTAACCTCTTTTGGCAACACCCTCACAAACACGCCCAAGATTAATACTTTGTATCCCTCAATCCAATCAAGTTGATACTCAGTTTTTAACCATCACAAGTCCACCCCTCGTCAACTTGAACCCGTACATATCCCCTGAGATCATACATAATCTTCAAATACAGATAATAATGAGGTCATAATTACACCTAACATAATACAACTATCCTTTGTACAACTGGAAATGCACCAATCCCCAGCCCAAATACTATTTTAAAAAGTTACCAATAATTAAACACTGATATGAAGTCAATAAATCTTATGTCACGTGATAAAGGAAAAGGAAATAAAATGAAGATATTTCCTTAGTACAAGTGTATACATGCACAAACATTTTTAACAAAAGAGGGAGGAAATACTCATGACAGTTACTGTCCTCATTTCTGTAGCTGGTCACCTGGTCACATCTGGTATTGATGACTACCTTCTTCTACTACCCATTCTGTATTCCCTTTACCTCCAGAAAGCACCTCAGCAGGTTGTGTTTTATTGTTGTTGCTGTTGTTGTTGTTGTTGTTTTTTAACCTGGTGGAGTGACCCAAATCTTCATTCCTGAACGGTCTGAACCATTCATAGTCCTG
Organism: Chlorocebus sabaeus; assembly: GCF_047675955.1. Lineage (NCBI taxonomy): Eukaryota > Metazoa > Chordata > Mammalia > Primates > Cercopithecidae > Chlorocebus > Chlorocebus sabaeus. The sequence goes on from NC_132924.1 coordinate 64,544,649, forward strand.
CCTAGATTGAGCTGTTGTAGTTTTCCATTAACCTTGATCACAGGGCATGGTAATACTAAGAGATGTCCTAATGGATCTCATGTATTCCATGTGTACTCTTCCTTTGATAACCTGGCTCAATAACTCCAGCCAACCTTGTAAATCCCTTCTTAGACTGTTGACTTAAAGGGAGAAGGAGCCCAAAGTGTCCAGGTGGCGATCTTAACTTCCAGTTTAATGGTATCATTGTTGTGTCTCCTGGTGGCAGTGTTCCTCCTTCTGGAACTAAGACCTCTAGGACAGCAGAACATAATGTCATGGCAACAGGGAGCAAATATTTCACTAGTGGATCACTACGGGTGATGGTAAATGGTGCCACTTCCATTTCCACCCCTTGATTCATGGACTGGTGAATCCTGGCTATGGGAGAAACAGTACCATATATCAGATGCTGATTCAGAACATACATGGCCTTCTGGAGAACTTTGCCCCAGCCCTGCAAAGTATTGTCGCCTAGTTGGAGTTGTAATTATGACTTCAAAAGACCATTCCACCATTCTATTGATCTAGTTGCTTCAGGATGATGGGGAACATGGTAAGACCAGTGAATTCCATGAGCAAGAACCCACTGCTGCACTTTTCTTTTCTTTTCTTTTCTTTTTTTTTTTTTTTTTTTTTTGGAGACAGAGTCTCGCTCTGCTGCCAGACTGGAGTGACGTGGCACAATCTCAGCTAACTGCAACCTCCCACTCCTGGTTCAAGCGATTCTCCTGCCTCAGCCTCTCATGTAGCTGGGATTACAGGCATGCGCCACCAGGCCCAGCTAATTTTTGTATTTTTAGTAGAGACGGGGTTGCACCATGTTGGCCAGCATGGTCTCGCTCTCCTGACCTCGTGATCCTGCCGCCTCAGCCTCCCAAAGTGCTAGGATTACAGGCGTGAGCCACCGCACCCAGCCTTTAGCTGTAAAGTGAGTGCCTTGGTCAGAGGCAATGCTGTGTGGAATACTATGATGGTGGATAAGGCATTCCGTGAGTCCAGGATGGTAGTCTTGGCAGAAACGTTGCATGCAGGATAGGCAAACCCATATCCAGAGTAAGTGTCTATTCCAGTGAGGAGAAGCCTCTGCCCTTTCCATAATGGAAGAGGTCTAATATAATCAACTTGCCACCAGGTAGCTGGCTGATCACCCCAAGAAATGGTGCTATATCGAGGGCTCAGTGTTGGTCTCTACTACTGGCAAATTGGGCACTCAGCAGTAGCTGTAGCCAGGTCAGCCTTGGTGAGTGGAAATCCATGTTGCTGAGCCCATGAGTAACCTCCATCCCTGCCACCATGGCCACTTTATTCATGGGCCCATTGGGCGATGACAGGGGTGGCTGGGTAAAGAGGTTGAGTGATGTCCATAGAAAGGGTCATCCTATCCACTTGATTATTAAACCCCTCTTCTGAGGTCACCCGTTGGTGAGCACTCACATGGGACACAAATATCTTCAGTTTTTCACCACTCAGACAGGTCCATCCACATATCCCTTCTCCAAATTTCTTTGTCACCAATTTTCCATGCTTTTTCCCCTGACCATCCAACCCATTGGCTACAGCGCAGGAATCAGTATATAATCACACATCTGGCCATTTCTCCTTCCATGCAAAGTGCACAACCAGGTGCACTGCTTGAAGTTCTGCCCATTGGGAAGATATCCCTTCACTGCTGTTCTTCAGGGATGTCCTAGAAAGGGGTTGTGGTGCTGTAGCTCTCCACTTTCGGGTGGTGCCTGCATATTGTGCAGAACCATTTGTGAACCATGCCCTATTCTTCCTCTGTCAACTGATCATAGGGAATTCCCCATAAGGCCATTGGTGCAGGCTGGGAGAGAGAAGGCAGGGTGGCAGGAATGGAGACCATGGGCATTTGAGCCACTTTCTCATGTAACTTACTTGTGCCTTCAGGAGCTGCTCGAGCCAGATCACATGTCTACCACTTCCACTTGATGATGGAATGCTGCTGTGCATGACTCACTTTATGGCTAGATGGGTCAGAAAGCACCCAGTTCATGATAGGTAGTTCAGGTAGCATGGTGACTTGATGACCCACAGTCAAACGTTCAGTTTCCACCAAAGCCTAGTAACAGGCCAACAGCTGTCTCTCAAAAGGAGAGTAGTTATCTGAAGAAGATGGTAGGGCCTTGCTCCAAAATCCTAGAGGCCTCTGCTGTGATTCACCTAAGAGAGCCTGCCAAATGCTCCAAACAGCATCCCTATCTGCCACTGACATCTCAAGCACCATTGGATCTGCTGGGTCCTACAGCCCAAGTGGCAGAACAGCTTGCACAGCAACCTGGACCTGTTGCACCTGTTGCCTTCTCCTGTTCTGGACCCCGCTCAAAACTGGCAGCCTTTCAGGTCACTCAATAAATGGGCCAGAGTAATATACCCAAATGATGAATGTGTTGCCTCCAAAATTCAAATAGGCCCACTAGGCATTGTGCCTCTTTTTTGGCTGTAGGAAGGGCCAAATGCAGCAACTTATCCTTTACCTTAGAAGGAATATCTCAACAGGCCCCACACCACTGGACCCCTAGAAATTTTACTGAGGTAGAAAGTCCCTGAATTTTAGTCAGATTTATTTCCCATCCTCTGGCACACAAATGTCTCACCAATACGTCCACTGTGTTTGCTACTTCTTACTCACTGGATCCAATCAGCATAATGTTGTCAATGTAACGGACCAGTGGGATATCTTGCAGAAGTGAAAAGTGATTAAGGTCTCTCCGAATAAAACTGTGACACAAAGCCAGAGTTAATATACCCCTGAGGTAGAGAGTAAAGGTATATTGTTGGCCTTTCCAGCTGAAGATAAATTGTTTCTGGTGGGTCTTATGGACAGGAATGGAGAAAAAGGCATATGCCAAGTCAGTGACTGCATACCAGGTACCAGGAGATGTGTTAATTTGCTCAAGCAGTGAAACTATATCTGGTACAGCAGCTCCAATTGGAGTCACTAGTTGGTTAAGCTTACAATAATCCACTGTCATTCTGCACAGGCCAAATGGGATAGTTCAATGGGGATGTGATGGGTTTCACCACCCCTGCATCTTTCAAGTCCTTGATGGTGCCACTAATCTCCGCAATCTCTCCAGGGATGTTATATTGTTTTTGAGTTACTATTTGTCTAGGTAGAGGCACCTCTAAAGGCTTCCATTTGGCCTTTCCCACCATAATAGCCCTCACCATACCAGTCAGGGAGCCAAAGCGGGGGTTCTGTCAGCTGCTAAGTATGTCTATGCCAATTACGCGTTCTGGCAATGGGGAAATGACCCACTGGACCCACTGTAAGTCAGATCTGAACTCAAACTCCATTAATTACCTCACCTACATAAGCCCCTACTTTAACTGGAGGGCCACGATGATGTTTTGGATCCCCTGGAATCAATGTCAGCAGAGCCAGTGTCCAGTAGTCTCTGAAATATCTGATCATTTCCCTTTCCTCAATGCACAGTTACCATGGTAAAAGGCTGGAGGTCCCCTTGAGGAAGTATAGGAGAAAGATTCACTGTAAAAATTGTCAGTAATGTAGTGGGGTCCTTCCTCAAGGGGACCCACCCTCCCTTTTATTTAAGGGGTTCTGGGTCTGTAAACTGGCTCAAGTCTGGAAGTTGATTGAGGGGCCATGATTTTCTGTTTTTATAATTCAAATTAGTCTTTTGTCCATTCAACCTAGAAGTTTTCTGTTTGTATAATTTAAGTAGAAATGCAGTAGGCTTCCTATCAATTTCACTTCTAGGAACACCATGATTCATTAGCCAATGCCAGAGCTCTACATGAGTCAGACTATTCTGATTGCTGCTTTACCTCTGCTGTCCATTATGGTAGCTACATCCACCTTGCCTTTGACAGTTGAGTGCTGCCACTTGGCCCCTGCCACATCAGGATCCAATGATTCCCACTGTATTTCAATTTTGTAGTTGAGTGACTGTGGTTCCCACTGTTAGATCTGACATACAGAGAAAAGGAATTACAGGGCTCTTCAAAGATGCAGATGCTGCCCTCACGAATCTATTTTGCAAGCCATTGGTCGAGGGTATGTATTCCGGACAATCTCAGCTGGGATGAGTAGGTATAAAGTGAGTAATCCACTCCACCATCCCAATCTCCTTAAGCCTTTGGATCCTTTCCTCTACATTAAACCAAGGGAGATCAGGCATTTGTAGCTCCCTCATAATGGGCCATATTTTAATCCATATTTCTGCTAACCAAGCAAATAAATTATTAGAACCTTTTTTAACTCCCTGAGCTGCAACATTAAATGCAGAGTCCCTACTTGGTGGGTCCAAATCAATAAAATCAGCCTGATCCAACTCAGTGACCAAGCTGAGAACCAAATCAAGAACTCAACTCCTTTTACAATCACTGCAAAAAAATAAAATACTTAGGAATATACCTAACCAAGGAGGTGAAGCAGCTCTATAAAGAAAATTACAAAACACTGCTGAAAGAAATCATAGACAACACAAACAAATGGAAACACATCCCATGCTCATGGATAGGTAGAATTAATATTGTGAAAATGATCATACTGCCAAAAGCAATTTACAAATTAGATGCAATTCCCATCAAAAAATGCCATCATCATTCTTCACAGAACTAAAAAAAAAATCCTAAAATGCATATGGAACCAAAAAGGAACCCACATAGCCAAAGCAAGACTAAGCAAAAAGAACAAATCTGGAGGCACCACATTACCTGACTTCAAACTATACTATAAGGCCATAAAATCGTCAAAACAGCATGATACTGGTATAAAAATAGGCATATAGACCAATGGAACAAAATAGAAAACCCAGAAATAAAGCTGAATACTTACAGCCAATTGATTTTCAACAAAGCAAACACAAACCTAAAGTGGGGAAATGACACCCTTTTCAACAAATGGTGCTGGGATAATTGGCAAGTCATATGTAGAAGAATGAAACTGGATCCCCATCTATCACCTTAAAGAAAAATCAACTCAAGATTGATCAAAGACTTAAATCTAAGACCTGAAACCATAAAAATTCTAGAAGATGACACCAGAAAAACTCTTCTAGATATTGGCTTAGGCAAAGACTTCATGACCAAGAACCCAAAAGTAAATGTAACAAAAACAAAGATAAATAGATGGGACTTACTTAAACTAAAAAGTTTCTGCACAGCAAAAGAAATAATCAGCAGAGCAAACAGACAACCCATAGATTGGGAAAAAATTGTCTCAAGTTATACTTCCAAGAATGGACTAATATCCAGAATCTACAAAGAACTCAAATCAGCAAGAAAAAAAAAATTCATCAAAAAGTGGGCTAAGCACATGAATAGACAATTCTCAAAAGAAGATATACAAATGGCCAACAAACATGAAAAAATGTTCGACATCAGTAATTACCAGGGAAATGCAAAGCAAAACCACAATGCAATACCACCTTACTCCTGCAAGAATGGCCCTAACCAAAAAATAATAGATGTTGGCATGGATGTGGTGAAATAGGAACACTTTCACACTGTTGGTGGGAATGTAAACTAGTACAACCACTATGGAAAACAGTGTGGATATTCCTTAAAGAACTAAAAGTAGATCTACCATTCGATCCAGCAATCCCACTACTGGGTATCCACCCAGAGGAAAAGAAGTCAATATAGGATAAAGATACTTACACACACATGTTTATAGCAGCACAATTCACAATTGCAAGAATATAGAACCAGCCTAAATGCCCATCAATCAATGACTGGACAAAGAAAATGTGATATATATATTACGTAATATTACTCAGCCATAAAAAGGAATAAAATAATAGCATTTGCAGCAACCTGGATGGAATCGGAGGCCATTATTCTAAGTGAAGTAACTGAGGAATGAAAAACCAAACATCTTATGTTCTCACTCATAAGTGGGAGCTAAGCTATGAGAATGTAAAGGCATAAGAATGATACACTGGACTTTGGGGACTCGGGAGAAAGGGTGGGAGGGGGTGAGGGATAAAAGATGACATATTAGGTACAATGTGCACTGCTCAGGTGGTGGGTCCACCAAAATCTCAGAAATCACTACTAAGGAACTTATTCATGGGCCAGGCACAGTGGTTCATGCCTGTAATCCCAGCACTTTGGGAGGCCAAGGCGGGTGGATTACTTGAGGTCAGGAGTTTCAGACCAGTCTGGCTACCATGGCAACACCCTGTCACTACTAAAAATACAAAACCTAGCTGGGTGTGGTGGTGCAGGCCTGTAGTCCCAGCTACTCAGGAGGCTGAGGCATGAGAATTGCTTTACCTGGGAGGCAGATCACCAACATCGCTCCACTGCACTCCAGCAGGGGCTACAGAGTGAGACTCTGTTTCAAAAAAAAAAAAAAAAAAAAAAAAGGAACTTATTCATGTAACCAAACACCACCTGTCCCCCAAAAACCTATTGAAATTTTTTAAAAGTTAAATATAGATTTACGGAGCATGACAACGCATAATTAACTTTTCCTTTACTCTCTCTTTTCACATGTAAAATGCAGATGTACTGAAGCTAATGAGAACCTCACTGCCTAAATTCCCTTCTTTTTTCCCCTCCTGCTTGCTCCTTTCCCTTTACATATTGCAGTTCCCAAAATCCCCTTTGGAAAAAGCATAGGTCACAGGTGCTCCTGTGATTTGTGTTTTTTCCCAAGCATGTCCTCAACCTCGGCTGAAGAAAGGTCTAATCAATTAAGACCTGCCTCAGTCACTTTCCGGTTTACAGAATTTATATACTTATGAAGTTCCCTATTGAAGGAAGATAGACCTTTGACTTTGTCTTGGATTAACCAATGATCAAATAACAGTAATTTCATTAAGTTCTAAGAATTTATTTTTAAAGATTGTATCAGTTTCAGAACCATCACATCAACACATCAACTGTGGGAGTGTGTGTCTGTGTCTGTGTCTGTGAATGTGTTTGGGCCCTGGAGAGAGAGAGATTGGGTGAGGAAATCTACAAGTTGGCAGAAAGAGAAACTCTTGAAGGAGAAAAGAAATAACTCAAATGCCATTTCGCAGGTTTCCAAAATTAAAAAAAAAAAAAGAACTTCTGTTATGGGCCAAGTTTTGTTGTTGTTGCTTATTTTTGTGTGGTGTTTTGCAACCCTCACCCTCCAGAGAATTTCCATATTCAATCTTTTCCCTTAGAATACAAATCAAAACCTACCAGAGGAGAGTTCCTGAGAGAGGAAGCCAAAGGGCCCATGACTCTGATACGGAAGACTCCTGGGAAAGCCTTCAAAGCTCTAGGAAGGAGAAGCGCTGACTCAATCAAAGCCAGCCAGGGTAGATCTGATTTACAAGCTGAGCTGTCTCAGCTGAACCAACAATCTAAAGTTGCTTGGTGGTTATGTTAGTGCTGCAGCTGTGACGTTGTTAACAAATCAGGATACGTGCTTAAGTTACTATAAGACCAAGAGGTTTTTTTTAATTCAAAATATCTCTGTAAGTTCCTGAAGAAGTCTATTCAATGATGATTTGATAAAGATCACTTTTGCTTTGAGGTTTTTTCTTAAGTAAATAAAAATGTGTTTAATGTAGCTTTGTTTCCTAAAGCACTTTTAATTTTCTTATTATGCTCTTTTTCTTCTAGCTATGTTTGCTGAAAAATCAGTGTTATATATTCATGGATAAGCAAAAATGCTATCTGTGCTCATGGAGATTTTTTATCATTTAAGCCAACTTTATTATGATTGCTTTAATGTTTTTAAATTCATTCTATTTCCTATTCCAAGAAGGGTATTTATTAGAATTGTCAAACTTTATTCTTCTACTATGTCTGATTACTGTCTATTTAAAACTCAAAATACAATTCTAAGAAACTAGAGAAAAAAGAGAAATTCCTATTTAACAAAAGGGAAAATAATTTACCAATTATTCAAATAAAACAAAAAAGATGAATAAATTGATGATTTTTGAAGAAATGTACACTTTACTTGCAGCTAAACAATTGCTAATCAAAATAATTTTCAGGTACCATGACATAGTTTTTAAACTAGAAAAAAATGGAAATAAAATTTTATGACCAATGCTGGTAAAGTCGGAGGGAATGAGAATGGTTGAGTGTTTTGTAAATTGTTCACTCTCTGGAGAGCAATCTGGCCCGTGTGACAAGACCTACAAGATTAAGGGCGAAAATTTTTTTTTGTTTTTCAGTAATCACCATCACATGCCCAGCAGTGAACATGATTTCTGACATAAATTAGGAAACAAATAATATTTGATAAAAGAATAAATGAATAAAATGGTTCATGCCCACTGACTTGTTAATTTCACTTTGAGGAAAATTAACAAAAATTAACCCCCAAATTAAGACTTTTCACCACTATTCATAGGAGGAAAAAAATTGGACACATTCACATGTTTGATAATAGAGGAATACTTGAGCTTGATTAAATGCTTCACGTAGCATGGCATATAAACCATGCTTACACAACATAATGTGTGTGAGTTAATATTAAGTATCTTGCAGGGCACAGTGGCCCATGCCTGTAATCTCAGCACCTTGGAAGGCTGAGACAGGAGGATCGCTTGAGGCCAGGAGTTCTATACCAGCCTGGACAACATAGCAAGACCTCATCCCTGCAAAAAAATAAAACAAATAAACAAAGTTTAACCGGGTGTGGTAGCACACACCTGTCATCCCAGCTACCCAGGATGCTGAGGCAGGAGGATCACTTGAGCCCAAGAGTACAGCATAGAAACATTCAAATACAAAATAGAAAACTCCTGATCATTGAGGACAACATGCAAGGAAGAAGTGAGGCATCTGCATGACTCATATTACCCTGTAGGTTATAAAGATTTCTTACCTTTGATTACCTACCTCTGTATATAAAGCAATCTTAGAGAATTGAAGAGAAAATTTACAACTGAAAAACTAAAATTGAACTGCTTATAAGCTATCATCCATAATCAGCTCATTATTTAATATCTCTTTTAAGACAACTCAGTTTTTAGTCTGTGTAAAGCCATGTCTTAGGTGCTGCAAGCAAAGCACTTATGGGGAAGTCACAATAAGGCTGCAAATACTTATTTCTCAAAGTTAACAGTGCCATATATAAAGGGAATGCTAATTTTTTTTAATCAATTGATGTGTTGAATTATAATAATGGAGCTGGAGGCCAATTTTCAATTGATTTGATGTTAAAATCCTTGATATTTAAATACATTTAGATAGAATTTTTGTTATTTTTGGCTTTAAGAAAATAAAAATGTCTGAGTCTAACAATAATATAATACTAAATGTTACCATAATAGTTAGGTCTCTCATGGTTATTCTGCATATTTGAGTTCAGTCGTTCAAAAATTTTTTAAAAAGAATAGATGTAAATATTTTCATATATTACATGTAGAATTATTAACAATGTAAACATTTCTTTACATTTGATAGTTAATAACCTGTCAAAATTCCATAATAATATGCTAAATAATATTTTTCTAAGTTACTTCAAGTGCCCACACAACAATTTCTAAGCTCGTTAAGGCAATTAAAATATTTTACTCTACCTCCTCAGTAAGTTAATATAGAAAACTTAATGAAGAATGAAAGTCTTCCATTTATCTTTGCTAAACTATAGCAGGTCTTAGGAATCATTAGAAATCACAAGTGCTACTCCTTTACATTTTAGGTAAATTGTCCCTTACAAACACACAAATAACAGGTTTAAGGAAAAGGAAAAAGAAAAGAAAAGGCATTTATAAAATTCAACTCCAAGGCCTTCAATATTCCGGAATTTTATTCATGTTATGTGCTTCAGAGGGAAGGTAATTTATTCCCATCTTGAGTAGATCCAGAAAAAAAGAGAAATTTCTGCTATTTTAGTGCATGACTCCTATTTGAGAAAAAATGACTATTTACTCCAAAATCACCCCAAATCTTAAAATTTATCAGGCTAGAAAAAACATGCTAAAAGTCAGAAGTGGGAGGAATTGAATCAGTCAGTACTCAACTGCGAATAACAGAAACCTTTCTAGCACCACTTTATCTAGGAATGGATTTAGTGCTAGGAGTTAGGTTTTTAAAAAATTGTTGGAAGGGCCTGAGGAGCAGGAATGACTTCCAAAACACAGCCACAGAATTGCCCTGCTAAGGAACATCTTACCACTGCTGTAACCAAGAAGTTGTGCCAAGGATCACACCACAACAGCCATAACCCAGGGACAGAAAGCTGCCACCAGGACCACAGCCTTCTGAGCCCACCCCACCTGATAGGTCTGGTCCAGCAAATGGATGTTATAGGTACAAATTTAAGTTTCCTGCAGGTGCTCCTGATTGGCAGACACTAAACCACATGGGAATCTCCAGGTGCAAGGTTTTCTGGGAAATGAAATGTTTAGCCTTCCAGCCTCTGTAGTACAGGAAGGCACTCTACAGAGAAACTGGAATAGATGCTGGCAGTCAAACCACCATTTCTGCCACAAGTGGGCAGTTCCATCATTATGCTTAAGTCTTGAACATTCAGTTAGTCTTTCTTCAATGTTTAACAAATTTATAATAAAATATCATACCAGGGAATGCTGAGAGAATATTATTCTCAAAATCAGTTGGATATATTTGAGAATAATATTCTCTCAATATTTCCCAGGATATATATATATTAGTATATACATATGTCTATATATAAGTTTATAAAGTATATATAAATAACAAAAATTCTATCTAAATATATTATATATTACATTATATATACATAATATTATATAGCCACATATACATATGTACATATATATATAATCCAAACTTAGTTGTAGTCTTATGTTCCCTACAACAAACAGGTTTTTTCTGTTTTTTAAATAAGATTAAGAAAAATAGGGGGGTTGCTTCCAAGATGGCCAAATAGGGACAGCTCCAGTCTGCAGCTCCCAGCAAGATCCACGCAGAAAACAGGTGATTTCTGCATTTCCAACTGAGGTACCTGGTTCATCTCATTGGGACTGGTTGAACAGTGGGTGCAGCCCATGGAGGGCGAACCAAAGCAGGGTGGGCTGTTGTCTCATCCAGGAAGCGCAAGAGGTCAGGAGATTTCCCTTTCCTAGCAAATGGAAGCCGTGACAGACTGTACCTAGAAAAATGGTACACTCATGACAAAATACTGTACTTTTCCCACAGTCTTAGCAACTGGCAGACCAGGAGATACCCTCCCATGCCAGGCTCGGCAGATCCCACGCCCAAGGAGCCTTTCTCCTAGCGCAGCAGTGTGAGATCAACCCAGGACCCTGGCAGGGGGAGGGGCATCTGCCATTGCTGAGGCTTGAGTAGATCACAGTGTAAACAAAGAGGCCAGGAAGCATGAACTGGCAGAGCCCACCATAGCTCAGCAAGGCCTACTGCCTCTGTAGATTCCACCTCTCTGGGCAGGGCATAGTAGAACAAAAGGCAACAGATAGCTTTGGCAGACTTAAACGTTCCTGTCTAACAGCTCTGAAGAGAGCAGTGGTTCTCTCAGCAAGGTGTTTGAGTTCTGAGAATGGACAGACTGCCTCCTCAAGTGGGTCCCTTACCCCCATGTAGCCTGACTGGGAGAAACCTCCCAGTAGGGGCCAACAGACACCTCAAACAGGTGGGTGTTCCTCTGGGATAAAGCCTCCAGAGGAAGGATCAGGCAGCAATATTTGCTGTTCTGCAGCCTCCCCTGGTGATACCCAGACAAACAGAGTCTGGAGTGGACCTCCAGCAAACTCCAATAGACCTGTAGCTGAGGGATCTGACTGTTAGAAGGAAAACTAACAGACAGAAAGGAATAGCATCAACATCAACAAAAAGGACATCCACACCAAAACCCCATCTATAGGTCACCAACATCAAAGACCAAAGATAGATAAAACCACAAAGATGGGGCAGGTGCAGAGGCTCACGCCTGTAATCCCAGCACTTTGGGAGGCTGAGGCTGGTGGATCACGAGGTCAGGAGATCGAGATCATCCTGGTTAACACGGTGAAACCCTGTCTCCACTAAAAATACAAAAAATTAGCCATGCGTAGTGCCAGGTGCCTGTAGTCCCAGCTACTTGGGAGGCTGAGGCAGGAGAATGGTGTGAACCCGGGAAGTCGAGCTTGCAGTGAGCTCAGATCACACCACTGCACTCCATCCTGGGTGACAGAGCGAGACTCTGTCTCAAAAAAAAAAAAAAAAAAAGAAAGAAAGAAAGAAAGAAACTAAATAAAATAAAATAAAATAAAGAAAAACCCATGATCGCAGCCCAAAATCTCCTTAAGCTGATAAGCAACTACAGCAAAGTCTCAGGATACAAAATCAATGTGTAAAAATCACAAGCATTCCTATACACCAATAATAGACAGAGAGCCAAATTATGAGTGAACTACCATTCACAATTACTACAAAGAGTATAAAATACCTAGGAATACAACTTACAAGGGATGTGAAGGACCTCTTCAAGGAGAACTACAAACCACTGCTCAATGAAATAAAAGAGGACGCAAATGGAAGAACATTCCATCCTCATGGATAGGAAGAATCAATATCGTGAAAATGGCCATATTGCCCAAGGTAATTTATAGATTCAATGCCATCCCCATCAAGCTACCAATGACTATCTTCACAGAATTGGAAAAAACTACTTTAAAGTTCATATGGAACCAAAAAAGAGCCTGCATAGCCAAGACAATCCTAAGCAAAAAGAACAAAGCTGGAGGCATCACGCTACCTGACTACAAACTGTACTATCAGGCTACAGTAACCAAACAGCATGGTACTGGTACCAAAACAGATATGTAGACCCAGGGAACAAAACAGAGCCCTCAGAAATAACACCACACATCTACAACCATCTGATCTTTGACAGACCTGACAAAAACAAGAAATGGGGAAAGGATTCAACTATTTAATAAACGGTGCTGGGAAAACTGGCTAGCCATATGTAGAAAGCTGAAACTGGATCCCGTCCTTACGCCTTACACAAAAATTAATTCAAAGTGGATTAAAGACTTAAATGTAAGACCTAACACCATAAAAAAACCTAGAAGAAAACCTAGGCAATACCATTCAGGATATAGGCACGTGCAAAGACTTCATGACTAAAACCCAAAAAGCAATGGCAACAAAAGCCAAAATTTACAAATGGGATCTAATTAAACTAAAGAGCTTCTGCACAGCAAAGGAAACTATCATTAGAGTGAACAGGCAACCTTCAGAATGGGAGAAAAATCATTGCAATCTACCCATCTGACAAAGAGCTATTATCCAGAATCTGCAAAGAAGTTAAACAAATTTACAAGAAAAAACAAACAACCCCATTAAAAAGTGGGCAAAGGATATGAACAGATACTTCTCAAAAGAAGACATTTATGCAGCCAACAGACATGTGAAAACAATGCTCATCATCACTGGTCATCAGAGAAATGCAAATCAAAACCACAATGAGATGCCGTCCCATACCAGTTAGAATGGCGATCACTAAAAAGTCAGGAAACAACAGATGTTGGAGAGGATTTGGAGAAATAGGAACGTTTTTACACTATTGGTGGGAGTGTAAATTAGTTCCATTATGGAAGACAGTGTGGCCATTCCTCAAGGATCTAGAACTAGAAATACCATTTGACCCAGTGAAGCTATTACTGGGTATATATCCAAAGGATTATAAACCATGCTACTATAAAGACACATGCACATGTATGTTTATTGTGGCACTATCACAATAGCAAAGACTTGGAACCAGCCCAAATGTCCATCAGTGATAGACTGGATTAAGAAAATGTAGCACATATACACCATGGAAAACTATGCAGCCATAAAAAAGGATGCGCTCATGTCCTTTGCAGGGACATGGATGAAGCTGGAAACCATCACTCTGAGCAAACTATCACAAGGACAGAAAACCAAATACCACATGTTCTCACTCATAGGCGGAGTTGAACAACAAGAACACATAGACACAAGGTGAGGAACATCATACACTGGGGCCTGTCGCGGGGTGAGTGGCTGGGGGAGGGATAGCATTAGAAGAAATACCTAATGTAGATGATGAGTTGATGGGTGCAGCAAACCAACATGGCACATATATACCTATGTAACAAACCTGCACGTTGTGCGCAGGTACCCTAGAACTTAAAAGTATAATTTAAAAAAAAAAAAGAGAGAGAATTGAAGAGTGGATAAAGAAACGTTATAATATGTATACATATATAAACCATAACAAAGATGTATATAAAATGAAAAAAACAGAACTTCTGAGCAGGAAAAGATCATCAACTCCACTTCCTTAGCTTGAAGCTAAATATAGTAGAGTGGCTGCAAGCTTGGGCGTTAGGTAGAAACTCAGTCCCATCACATATTAGCTTTGTGACCATGAGAAAGTTATTTCATCTCTTTTAGACTAAGACTCACTTCCTAGTCTGATTTTAAAAGGGGAGATATAGTGATACCATATTGTAGGTCTTTTATGATTGAAGGTTAAATAAGATGATAATATATTCTATGTCTACCATTTATTTAATTATAGGATATACATTTATGATTTCTGGAATCTGGAATAATTTTTTATTTTAACACTTTAAAAAAAGTGAATGCATTCATGCAGAAGAATAACTGTCACTGCCAGGCACTTACAGTATCTGTTGATCCAACTGTCACTTCAATTGAGGTGTTCATTTGTTTGTTTGTTGGGTTTATTTGTTGTACCGTTGCATTTTTTTCCGAAGATTGCATCTCGTGTACTTCCTAAAAATGATTTCAAAAATATCACAGCACTATAAAGCTTGAGGGAAAAAAAAGTGATTGTGTAAAAGTTATTTTAAAGCTAGGAGTTGTTGGTATGTCTACTTTATATGTGGTGAAAGCCTGTCACAAAGCATTGAACATCTATTTAAGCAAAAGCTTCCATCTGACTTTCAAGGGATGTTTACTGTCCAAGAAGACATAGTTCCATTAAGGAAAAAATGAAACCACAAGTTAACTAAATGGCAGTGGCAAGAAAGCCCAAGTGCTTTTTGATATGCCTTATTGCAATAGTAGAGGTGCTTTAAAAGTCATAATCCCAAAAACTGATATCACAGAGTTGTGGCTTTTTGGAGAGGAATTACTTTTGACTAGTTGTAGTCATGCCCAATACTCCAGTACTGGTCAAAAGTAATTCCCCCCCCCCCCCCCAAAAAAAATCTTTAGGTCATTGATTGTTTGCGTGACCTAGATATAAACTCTGGATGTAATGCACTGAAGGAAAAAAAAAAAAAATAGGTCTATTGTTGTAGCATTTCTTTCTTTCTTTTTCTTCCTTTTTTCCTTGTTATTCCAAAAGTTGCTATTATGTTAATGGTAAATAACTGGCTATTTGGCAGTCATGGCGTGGGAGATAAGCAGTTGCTGGTGATCAATCCACTCCAACATTCCTATTTTCCCAAGTCTTTGGACTCTTTTCTTTACATTTTGGCAAGGAATTTTGGCCATCAGCTTCATTCAATGTAGGCCATATAGGTTTCAATT
This sequence comes from Chlorocebus sabaeus, assembly GCF_047675955.1. Classification (NCBI taxonomy): domain Eukaryota; kingdom Metazoa; phylum Chordata; class Mammalia; order Primates; family Cercopithecidae; genus Chlorocebus; species Chlorocebus sabaeus. The sequence goes on from NC_132924.1 coordinate 64,560,108, forward strand.
GGCCAACCAGCAGACAGGTTAGACCACTCCCAGCTGCTCAAGACAGTACACTTAATTCATAGAAATAAATTCAGCTCTATTTAAATTGTGTTTCCCCTTCCCCTCCCCAGTCTAGGCACTCAGAATTCATATTTACGTATATTCTCAAGTCTTATAAATTTGTAAAATTCATAAATGCAGATCAGCATCATCCCATCTGTTGAGGGCCTGAACAGAACAAAAAGGCAGAGGAAAAGAAAAAATATTGGTTCTGTTTCTCTGGAACACTCTGACTAATATAAATGGCTTTCTCTGTTTCCTTATAATAATGGTGGTTATCAAGGAAATAATTAGAAGTCAAGACCCAAAGAAGCTGAATGATCTGACCCAGATGACACAGAGAGTTAATGGTAAACCCAAGCACGGTAGAGCTGGTACCTCGGGGTGCTGTCATTGCCCAGGCCCAGTGACAGAGGTGATTCTCCCAGCCAACTGTGAGGTAGACTGACCTCTCGTCTCCAACCGGAAAATGTTCATTATACTTCTCCAACTTTTATTTTTTTTGCTAAATCTTTTCACTCTCAAGGCTATTTCAATGTCAATTTATGACTGATTCAATGCAATTTATTTTTATTTTTTTAAATACCTTGAGCACTCCATGTAAGTTAGAAACTGTGCTAGGCATAGGTAGCAAACAGGACAGACAAATTACTACTAACAAACAAGATTCCATCACATTACAAATTTTTTCTAGACTTCAAACCCCTCCAGGTTTATTACATTGTTTTTTAGCAGCAGGTTTTTTTTTAAGTTTATAAGGAAAAAAACAAAAATTATGGTTTAGCCCTATATATAATTTTCATTTTTCCACCCCTTTGTATTTACTTACTAGTTGCTTACAGATCAGAAAAAAATCATGCATCTTGGTTTACATTAAAAGGGACAATTTAGTGAATAAATATTTATTAAAATCCCCCCAAATTTCAAATACAATTGATTCTTGTTATTCATGATAGTTATGTTCTATAAAGACACTGCAAATACTGAATTTGCAAATGCTGAACCATTACTCTTAGAAGAAATAGCTTCAATTCCTGCAAGCCTCTGGTCACAACATTTTTGTCAACCACTCAAAACATAACGTTGTTTTATGTGTGTTTCAGTTTAAGGACACCTTTTAAAATACACATTGTTGACTTATTAACATAGAAATGAAATCGGTCAACATGTCCGAACAAAGCTGATCTAACATGTATTTCCTCTGTAAGACACATCACAGCCTTCTTGCACTTAGGAACACTAGATGGCACTCCAGTTGTCTATGCTTGGGGATCATTCTAAATCACCAAGGAAAAGCAAAAGAAAAACTGCAAAAAACATGACACTAAATACACCAAGTAAAAACACATGTTTATAGTAGGAAAGCTGAATCAAGAAGGCAGAGCATCACTTGTTTAGCCTCAGCTGGGAACATGTGAATGGGCCAACCAAAATTTTCACCATTCTGTACATGTCTATGAATGACTGCAAAAGTACCACAAGTATTGATTGGAGGTGGTGGGGGGAGGGGGTACAAATAAATTTTAGCAAGTAGGAAAATTATCAAAAATTGAATCCATAAATATTGAAGGTCAGCTGTACCTGTCCTAGAAGAATGGAAAGTGGAAGCTCATCCTGATTTTTAATAAGTTCTTATAACACAAACATATAGTTGATAAATGCTTAAGAATTAATCAAGAACACTTGCTGATGGGGCATTAAAATGACAACAAAATGCACAGCTAAGAAAATGTAAGCTCATTCCTTCTTATGAATGGTCTAGCACACAATCGCAATCATAAATATCTGTTGAATGAATGGAATTGGGGACACTGCTCCTCTTGCCCCTTTGCTGTAGAATATGAAGTTCATTATAAGGCTGGTGAACTTGGAATGTACAACAAAAACTCATTATTTGCAACTTCCACCAGATTTGGAATTCATAAAATCAAGAAAAATCATCTGGATGAATTTTACATTTAGACTCAATTAGAAAGCAGTTTACAAAATATCTTTAGTTGTAAAGGGAAAATCTTCAAAGCCATCTAGTAAATAGGAGAAACAAGTTTTCAAAAATATTTAGATGTGACAGTTAATATATTTAAAATGCTTATTCAATTAATCCGGACCTCGTTTCAAAAGAACAACTTTTTCTAAATTTTTGTTAATCTAGTTCTTTTTCTGTATGAGCTTTGAAAAAACAAGATATCATTTTTTAAAAAGTCATAATGAAAACTTTCTGCTAATTCAGATTTATTCATTAGCCCTTGCACTAAAAAATAAAGGCATTTTCCTTATAATCTGTGTGCTCTGACATTTGATGATTCTATTGTTTTTCTAGATCAGTGAGGTCAGTTTTACATTGACTACACATACCTACAATCAGTCTTCATCGTCTGCACAATGATCGCTTTCTCTTTGTCTTTAGCCCCTGTTTGGGGTGGATTTTAGAGATATTTTCTCCTACTCCTTTTCTTCCTCATTTTCTTCCTCCCTTTTCTCTTCCTTCTTTCTAAATTTGACATTAGGTCTAAAAGTACATATCCATTTTATTGCTAGTTTTAAAATAAGAATCTACAAGTTTTGAATTCAATACTTGAATTGATATTGTAATACCAATAGTTATGGGATTAATTCATATTAATTAAAACCACTTTCTTTCGATAGACACATACCTCATATGTCATCACAACAATCCACAAAGGGAGGTGGTATTCTTATCTCCTCACTCTAAAGGTGAGAAATATGAGATTGGCATAGAAAGGTTAAAAACTTTGTTCTAGGCTTTCCACCTAGGAAATAGAAGAACTGTCATAGGTTACAACAATCATTAATTTAACCATTAAACCATTCAGCCTCTGACAGATACAGGACATGGGCATTAAAGGAATGCCTGACCCCAGTGCTTCATTAACATTCCTCCTACTAAGGAGATCATCATGATTTTATCTCCTCTTAACGTATTACTTACAAGGTTGCTTAAGTCCTTTAAAATATTAAATATTTAATTAGTCCTATTACAGCATCTCCCTGAGGCAAATAGTTAGACTGTATAATTGTTATGTTGGTTAAAAAGAAGAGCAAAAGGAAGCTTGAGCATAAATTAACAATAATAAAACAGATCATTACATTTCATGCCTGGAGATTAACATGGATAACTCCCTTCAAGTAAAGTTGTAAGGAGATTATTAAAATCAGTCTTTACAGATGACCTTAGTCATTACACTTTAACTGGGTGTCCACACAGCCAAAATGACCAGTCGATCCATTAAATATAAGGTTACCATTCTCATCCATTATTTCTGAAAGTGTCCACAAAGACTCCTGTATATAAGTCACCTGGAAGTTTTGTTTAAATAGAGATTTTAGTATTTACATGAATTATTTTCTGCTTTTAGCAAGCATTGCCAAGTGATTTTGGGGCAAAAGATCAACCAAATTTTTAAGGCTTTGTTCTTATTCATAATGAATATATATAAAACATTATTTCTGCTGAAATAATAGTTCAGAGTTTATTCCCTGACCATCTGCAAACACACTGAGAGTTGAGACCATGCTTTAATCAGTAATTATTCCACTGTCTGGGAAAGAAACAAACAACACTGGGCCTCAAAATCATTTAATGCCGAATGACCTTGTAGCTATAATCTTTAATCATCTTTAGCAATGCTAGGAAAGATACTTGAGATTTATGTTTTTTTAGAGAGCTTAAGACTAACTCATGTGCTCTCAAAAACCCGTCTCCTCCATTATCTAATCAGAAGAGGTTTGCAATAGTGAGAGTTCCACTAAGAAGAGAAAAATGCTTTTCACAGTGGGATGTCAACATTCCTGCCAACATCCCTAATATTCCAAGCCTATTTGAACCAATGGCAGAACATTTTATTACTTTAACACTCATCTGAAAATTCAAACTTACCGAGATCTAGCACTAGCCAAAAAAGCCCACTTCAAGTATATCTAATGCAAGAGGGAGACTCAGTCTAAGCAAAATATTAAATTACACATATAGACAAGACTCTCAAACTCTTCTCATTGTATTTGGTTTTTGAGCATCAAAAAATAATATACCCCATCAAATTATTTTCATTCCACCCAAAACCATTACATAAAATCTAAATTCAGTTATGACCTTAACATGTACTGAAGACTGGCATGAGAAAGGTACATTTTTGTAATGCTTTTCATTTTCTTTGCAAAAAAGCACTATATTATGTTATGCTACCTTATGAACTTTTAGAAAAAGAGACTTCTAATATACTTCTGTTAGTATTCAGTCACAGGAACATGTGTTTCTCTCCAGATGAACGTGAATGATTCTATTCATCCCACTTCGAGAACTCGGCAGCCTCTTACATTTTCCTTTTGACTTCACAGCCTAGAAGATGAAAATTAAATTCGGTTTTCAACTGCAGCAACTAATTTATTTCATATGCATGATGTAAGTATGTTTCACCTTCTTAAACTTGTTTCTGTAATTTTTCTTTTTATCTTGTCTGTTTTAACTGAGCTTTATCACTGGAAGTCACTTACAATGTTTTGAAAGAGTAGACAAGGAGAAAGTCATAGATTTTTTTTAAGAATTAAGCAAGCAAAGGTAAATTTGGAGGAAAATGTGACAAGAAGATTACTCAGGTACACAGAGAGTTCAAACAGTTAGGACAGAATCAATTTTTCTTGTTTTATAACCACAAGGCTATTTAAACTGACAATAATACCACCAAAACAGATCACTAAGAAATGTCACAGAAGACAGCATCCGACATGACTCTTGTTAGACTAGCTCAAAGCCAGTGTGAAAGCAGAACACCTGAAGGATAATGAAATACAGTCTAGCTTGTAATTAAGTAAAAATCATAAAGGCCCAGCAACCAAAAAGCCTCTCAAATGGAATTTTTTCAGTACCTTGTATTTAACTGCCTGAAACTATTTTTTAAGAAACATACTTCCATTCTGAAACTCTAATGTGCATATAGAACCATACTTGCAGTCTTAAACTTTAATGTGCACATAAGTCACCTGGGGATCTCCTTAAAATGCAGATTCAATTTGGATCCCATTGTACTGGGGCTTGGGATTCTGCATTTTAGGTGACATGAGGCAGTTAGTTCAGGATAGCGCTGCGGAGTGGTACCTTCAGAGCTAGACATGACTGAATCAAATCCCAGCTTTACTACTTAAAAGCTGTAGGTCATTGGCCAAGTCCCTTAACATCTCAGACCTTCAGTTACCTTGTGGAGGGCCAGGTCTCACTAACAACTGTTTCAGTGCTGACTGAGTGGTGAAGTTAAATATTAAAAGCCAGTGCTCTTATACAAAGGCTGAGATGTAACAAAAGCCCATCAGGAGTTTTGCCTAGGCCTTTCCTGTGCCTTATATCATGACAAAATAACAAAGGAATTCTTAACAGGACCCATTTAGGATTAAACAAGTTTTATTGGGGGTCTGAAGAAACTCCCCAGGCCTCACAAACAGGTTTATTGGGGGTCTGAAGGAACTCCTCTAACCTCCATGATTTAGCAGGAGACAAGATAAGGGTAATCACCCCAGCACCTCCACACATTTAGATTAAGTAAATTTACTGAGCCTCCAGAGGAAGGTACCTCTTCAGGAATCAGACCTTAGTTATAGATTAAAAGAAGTTAATCACTTACATATTTAGATGAATGCACAATTACACATAGACATATAGCTTAGAAGGTATATAAGCTCTGGAAAACTTTGTAATTTTGAGTTGGTCTGGTGATAATTTCCAGGCCTTCTCCCTGTAACCAATGACAGAAATAAAAACTCTCTTCCTCCCCAGTTCATCTGCATCTCGTTATTGGGCCACAAGAAATAGCAGCCCAACTCTCAGTTTGGTCCAGGAATAACCTCATCATGTGCATGGCAATGACAGTCTCTACCTTGCACAGTCTTTGGAAGGACTTAAAAACCTCCCAAGACCATGATAAGAGGATGGTCAGATAATGCCCTACATAAATATTCTTTGTTTTCGCTATCTTTTTTGTAACAGAATATTGCGTTCAGATTTGGAATGTTATAATTTGGATGTAAGTAGAAAAATAAGCAAAATGAAAACCCAAATTCTATGAAATGAATTTTAATGTTAAAGTCTAATGTGGATATTTTTGTTTGTGCACATGTATGCATGTGTAAGTGAAGCTACACTTAAAAGTTTCACACCATTTGTACTGATTACTACATAACCAAAATCTGGGATATTTTCTCTCATTTTTATCTAATAACCAAGAATCTTTATGTAAGGTAAAATGATCAAGGCCTGGAGAATAAATGAGAAGAAAAGGGGTTCACATGTGAAAGAAAAGACAGGCAGCAAAGGTAAGAAATTAAACAGTGTTTTCAAACTTCTGGTTACTTTGCATGGCTGTTGAATCTAAATTCTCATCTTTACAGTTTTTTTTTAAAAAAAGAGTAGTGGAAAACTAGCATAAAATGGGGCTTGTCACCTCAAATTCTTTGTAGGATCAGGGAATGTGTAAACATTATATAAATAAATAAAATTTCTAAAATTCCACAAAACCACATTAATAGTTTAGGCAACTTAATTAAGAAATTTGTGACTGGGCGCGGTGGCTCACGCCTGTAATCCCAGAACTTTGGGAGGCCAAGGCGGGTGGATCACGAGATCAGGAGATCAAGACCATCCTGGCTAACATGGTGAAACCCCATCTCAACTAAAAAAAAAAAAAAAAAAAAAAAAAAAAAAAAAAAAAAAATTAGTTGGGCGTGGTGGCGGGCGCCTGTAGTCTTAGCTACTCAGGAGGCTGAGGCAGGAGAATGGCGTGAACCCGGGAGGCGGAGCTTGCAGTGAGCTGAGATTGTGCCACTGCACTCCAGCCTGGGCGACAGAGCGAGACTCCGTCTCAAGAAAAAACAAAAAAAAAGAAAGAAAGAAATTTATTAGTAAAAACCAGAAAGCTGTTATGAAAAAAGCTTTCTCACAGAACTCATGACAAATTTTTACTGGCTTTTCAATTGATTTTTGACATCAGGTTATATTCAGGGTCTAGGAAAACCTTTTTTTCTGTTTTAAAAACATCAAGCCTTAGCCTAAAGTATAAAGAAACCTTGGAGAGTTCATTCTAGTAAGCAGAAATGGTGGTATTTTGCTATACCTAAACTATGATGAAATCTCTGAAACTGCATAGCCAGAAGCAAAACCCTCGGGAGACTAATAACACTTTAACATTTCCAGTGCACATGTGAATGTTAATTCCACTCTCTGAAGAATATCAATAAAATGGCATTCATTAAGATTAAAGCCAAACTACTATAGAATGGGTAATTTATATGTATGCTTCCTATAAAATGCAAATATTACCAAAGAATGGGTCTCCACTGAGTTCTCTCTATACCTATTCCTTTGCAAAGTTAAATCACACTGGTGAAGCTCTTTCACAAAGGCAATATAAAATTCTTAAGTAGCAGGCACTTGCCGCTCTGGTGCCAAGGTAGCCCCTTAGGTTGTTGACAATTACCTATACCCCTGATGAATGCCCACTCTTATAGCAAGCACAAGGCCCTGGTAATAGAGGCAGACAGGAGATGTTTTAGAATTTCAGAGCCTGGAAAAATGGAAGCGGCTTCTGCAAAACGAAACTTCTGATTGGGGTTGTCTTGCCCTTGGATCAAATATCTTACCTGTTAAGTCCCTTGAAGAATGTGATTTGCAATGGCTTTTTTCCATGATTTGAAAAAAAAAGTGTTACATAAAACCCAGAAAATGATAGAACTGTATTTTTCCCACTGTTTTTTAAAGTGATATTTGTAACAGGTTTTCTGATAAACTATTGTATAAGAAAAATAATGATTTTTTCCTCTATACTCTCACAATACTTTTGGCACCAAATATGTGAGGGTTTTTTCCATATCAAGCAATTCTCTAACTATCCAAACATCAACTGGGTGTCCTGCAATTCAATTCAGTTCTGACACTATCTACTTGGAGTTAGCATCAAATCCCACATTAAAGGCTCAGTTCCACAAGACTGCCTCCCACTTCGGACACCAATTGCAAGTTCAGGTGTCTAGCACTTCTGACCAACCAGCTATAAATCAGGGGTTCCCATGACCACCCTCCTCAGGTTTGATCATTTGTTAGGAATTACAGAATTCAGAGAAACACTTGTTTATGTTTACTTGTGAGACAGACAGGTGGGAAGGGCTTCCTGGAAAAACTCCAACTGGCCTTAAACTGGGCTGGAACCACAGAAGTTAGCGCCCTTTTCATAGGGGAGGAGCCTGGCCCCTCCTCTTCCTGTGTGGAATCTGAGATTCAATCTGTGAGGCGGGAAACCCACGGGCAGGAAGCACACTCCCTCACTTCGCTAAGAGTCTGTTTCCCCTTTTTGCCCAATAAATCCCATTTTCCTCACTCTTCAAGTCATCTGCGAGCCTACATTTTTACGGCTGTGTGATAAGGACCACCATCTTTAGGTGAACTAAGGAAAAGCCCTGCAACATTTGTTCATTATATAATAAAGGATATGATAAAGGGTACAAACTGCCACATGAATAGTTACATAGGATGAGTTACTACTGCAGGAGTTTCTGTCCCCATGGAGTTGGGGTGCATCCACCTCCCAGCACATGAATGTGTTAATTACCCCAGAGGCTCTCCAAACCTTGTCTTTAAGGGATTGTTATGGAGGCTTCAACACATCTATCATTAACTCAATCTCCAGCCCCCATATCCTTTCTGGAGAATGTGAAAGTGGGGCTGAAAGTTCCAAGCTTCTAATCATAGCTTGGTCTTTCTGGTGACCAACCCCAAAGCTATCTAGGAACCCAACAAGAGTCACGTCACTAAACAAAAGACACTTCTATCACCCAGAAAATTCCACAGGATTTAGGAATTCTGAATCAGGAACTGTGGTCTAAGACCAAATATTAGAACAAAAGATGCTCTTAACACTCCTGTCTCTTAGGAAATTACAAGGGTTTCATGAACTCTGTGCCAGGAAATGGGGACAAAGACAAAATTTAAATTTCTTATGTCACAATATTGCAACTACAGTATTCAAGTTTTACACAGGAGGAAACTGAGGCACAAGGTAGCTGAAGAGCCTCCAGGAGACCTCACAATGCAATTTTATTACAGTCTGACTGCTGAGACACTTCTCTCAAACACTACACTCTACTGCCTCGCATTCACTATAGTATTCCTCAGTGTCTGTCACATATCAGTGCTCAATAAATATAAGTGAAATGAATGAGATATTTCATAACCCCTGTAGCCATCATCTACTAGAAGTAAGGTCTTTGAAGGGAGAAACTGTCTTATTCATTTTGTCCTAATCCCCAGTACCTAGCATAATGCCATAGGGTGGATGCTCAAAAGTTGTTTGACAGATGAAAAATGAAAACATGTGTAAATACAGACTCAGATAGCTATAGCTAATATAAACCAGAAATGGACAAATCACATGATAAAACAGGGAAGAGCGGGTATAGTTCTCCATCTTCTTGCAAGTCCATGTAGTGGTCTAGAATAATGAACACAATGATCAATTGTATTATTTAGTTTCTCTTATCAAGCTGTTAGTAGGATACAGAATAGAATTGTGAATTCTTTTTGGCAAAATTCTCCCATTTTTATGATGTATATAATAATGAGTCCCAGAAGAAGAGCTATATTAAAAAACAAAATGAAGACAAGAAAATAACCATATCAAAGTTGAATAAAAACTTAGGTACACAAGCAGTGCTTCTCAACACTGTCCAGTAAAGTAGTTTGGTAGCAGAGGAAAGTAAAAATACTTTCCCCTGGAGCATAAAGCAGCCTGCCACAGCACAAAATTTCATTGAGGTCTCTTTTTTAATCTTAAAAATTCATCTTCATTTTTATGCTGAGGTATCTCAATTTTCGATTTACCACAAAAGTAATGTTTGAATACTTACCGTTATGTAAATTGAAAAGACCACCATCTTTTCCTTTAGCATTCAGTACTGTGGAATATGTTAGCCTATTTGAGAAATCAGGGACCGTAGCATCTGGCAAAGACATTCACTTAGCAGCCTAAACATTTAGAAGCACATTACAAATTCATTAAGTGAGATATAGAGAACCCAAATAAGCATAATGATAGTAGGTTAATTTGGCAAGAGAAATAGTATCTGTGCATTCAGCAAATATACTTCCTTAATAACTGTACTGAACAACCATATATAAAGGTAAGCAAATGCTAAAGCTAACTATGATAGCTATTACTCAGGCTCAGAAATATTTGTTTCTCCTATGCAACATGAGTAGATTAAACTTCCCTGGATCCCTGAATCTAGCCATGGTATGTGATTTGTGAGGTGAATAGAATGTTACTGGAAGTCACCTGTGTCAATTCCACATGAAAGCATTAGAGTTAACATGCAATTTCCCATGTTCTCTTTTCCCCATCACACTGACTAATAAGGCCATCTGTTCCAAAAAGTGCAGTTCCAGGATGATGCTACCTTCCCCAGCTGGATTGCTGAGTTGCCACACAGAGGCAGTTGTATGGGAGAGTTACTCTGAAGAAGAAATAAACTTTTGCTATGTTAAAGCCACTGAGATGTTGTTACTGCAGCAGAACCTAACCTATCCTGTCTAACACCATCCCAGTTGTTAAACTCAAATAGACCAAGCTACATAAACGTTAGATATCCCTATCTTATTTGTGCTTTATTAGTCCAGAGCTACAAGCAACAATCTATAGACAATATGGTTATTTGTACTCTGTCCAACAGTTTGGCTAAATTTATTCACGAACTGTTCTTTAAAAAAATAAATCTGCCAAAGTGGTTATTTGGCAGTATGTAAACAGTCAATTGGTGCTTTTCTTTTAAAACCACTTTCACTGGTTGTAAAGAGAAAAACCTGTAGCAGACTATAAAGTTCTCTACTGACATAAATAATATTGGTGAATATGCTACTCTAAATACTAAAACTATCGGCCAATTATATCATGAAGCAAATACAAACCACCAAAAATTTCACAATAAATTATTTTAATTATTAACTTTTAATTATCAATTAACTTGTAAAATTCTGATGTCATATTATCTAACATCTCAACCAATTTTGGAAGTTAAACAAACTTTTTTTTTAACTGGGCTCTATCCATCTCTGCCAGGGTTTCTTAACCTTTGCACTATTAACATTTCAGACTCAATGGTTTTCATTGTGGTAAGGGACTGTCCTGTGCATCCCTGCCCTCTGTACACTAGATGTCAGTAGCACTTTTGCAATTGTGACAATCAAAAATATCTCCAAACATTGACAAATGTCTAGTGGGGAGGGAGGAGGTATCACAAAATTACCCCCAATTGAAAACTACTAACCTATTCCAGAGGTCCACAAAAAATAAAACATGAATTTCATCTGACAGCTCTATTGCTGCCTTACTGAAGTGATTTACAATAGTACATAAAAGTGATATAACAGGAATTTACTTTCATTATTGCACAAAGAAAACACGATAAGTATCAAAACTTAGATAATGAAAATTTGCAAAACTAACAAAATAATTACTAGAAATCCCATCTTGATTAGCATGTTTACAGGCATGTCTTTCTGGATTCGTTCATTCAACAGCCAGTTATTGAATAACTACTTCATGCTGGGCACTGTATACATACCAGAGATAGAATGTTAAGCCAGACAGACAAGATTCCAGCCTTCCCGGAGCTTACAGCCTCATGGGAGAAACAGATTCAGAGCCTTAAATATCAATTGCAAATGAAGATGTGTCATAAAGAAAAGTGCAAGTGCCTATGATGCTATAGCACTGGGACTGGTTTAAGTGTGGCATCTTTGAAGAACTGTTGCCTTAATTGAATAGAAAGCTATGTCTAACTAGTTGGCACTCAAGTAGTACTTACTAACCACCAGGGATTTTTCTCACATTCTATTTTTTAAAACTCATTTAATCTTCTCAACAACTGTATGAGATAACTATAATTATTACTAAAATAATTTAGTAATTATTACTAAAATAAAATAACTGAAAATGAGTACAGAGAGACCAGGTACCTTTTTCTAGAACACAAAGCTAGTGTGTGGAAGAGGCAAAATTTGAACTGGTTCATGTTCCTAAGGACTAAACCGTCAGCCTTCCACCCCCAAAGTGAGTCAAGCCCAGCAGAAGGAGGCAGTATTGTCCTGTCCTGTTCACTTTGTCCACAGTCTGGCAGAGACTGTTTCTGTTTCCCTGGCAAGGAGAAGTGACCTTCCAGTCACCGAAGAGAGAGTACTGAAATCCACCTCATTATGTATTTATGGTAGTTTCCTAGTTAAATGCAGCCTCTTTAAATTCTTTCTTGGGAGGAGATGAGGTATGCATTATTTATAAATTATTTAATTATGGTGGGAATTAAGCAACAGAACACTCTAACACTACAATTGAAAAGAGAGGTAAAAGGTTCCAAAAGGCTGAATTCACAACAGCAAATTGTTCAAATACATATTTTTGATTAGTCAGGAGGTTTGACAGAATTTCCAGGCTAACAAGTTAATATGCTCTCATTTGAAATGAATACTTTCATTTAGCATCTATATGTTGTACGTGTGTGTTTGCAATAAGCTGAAGTGAAATCTTCTCGCTAAAATTATTTCTAATATCCTAAATTATCTAAGTCACACACTAGCTATGGTGATGATGATTAATCATGTAAGTCTTATACATTATATAAGTATGATAAAAAGGATTTCAATACTTCTGAATATGTTTTTTTTATTGCTGTTCTTTTTTTTTGAGGTACTGTTGGTTTGATTTTTACATGACCATATTACATAGAAATTCTAAATGTTTCTAAAGGGAATAATGAAGTGACTTTTGATTTTTAACTCGTTTCCTATAAGGATTATGGCTCTTTTCAGAATTTATGATGTATATAATTATCTCAGTTGGTTAGAATGGCTTTGCTCCACACGTCACTTTGCCCTGTGGACATAGCTGCTTTGGGTCCCTCAGCATAATTTATTATCAAAGTTTTTAAAAGACTCAAAGACATTAGGGACTAATACTTTTTTCTTTTTATGTGATGCACCTTTCAGATAGCAAAATCACTGGGAGTGGAGTGGGGTGCTCTGATTAATTCCATATTCTAGATAATTGACAATTATTTAGGAAACCTTAGCATCTCATTTCTACGGTTGAAAATATTTGCAACATGTATCTGTAGATGTTCGTGTTTTTGTAAGTAATACTTAAATATCTGTGTGTGATGGTTAATTTTAAACGTATGTGTCAACTTGACTGGGCCACAGGATGCCAGATATCTGATTAAATATTATCTCTGGATGTATCTGTGAAGGTATTTCAGAAAGATTCGCATTTGGATGGGTGGACTAAGTAAAGCAGGTGACCCTACCTAATGTGGGAGGACTTCATCCCATCCGTCCAGGTGTTGAGTAGAACAAAAAGGAGGAGAAAGGTTGGATTTGCTCTCTCTCTGCCTAGTTTTTGAGCTGGGACATTAATCTTTTCCCGCTGTCACACTCTTGGTTCTCAGACCTTGAGACTGGGAACATCTACACCATTGGTTCTCTGGCTCTCAGGTCTTTGAATTACATCCCAGGTTTTCCTGGGTCTCCAGTTTGTAGACAGCAGATCTGGAACTACTTGACCTCCATAATTCACAAGAACCAATACCCTATAATAAATGTCTTTATATATGGGGTGCCTGTGTGTGTGTGTGTGTAAAGGTTCTGGAGAATGGCGATTAATATACCATGTGGGGATGGATGATGTCTCCATGATGTGGGGACAAAGGGTCATAGCATGGAAATTTAAGATAATTTTACAGTATTGCAAATGGGAGTGTCAAAATAGCACAAGATTGAGTTGAATGTGTACTCACCTCAGGATATTCAGTGACAATTGCTTTAAAAAATACTAATGTCAATTTATTCTATTATCACTTGCCTCATTATCAAAAAGTGAACCTTAAAAGAAAATGCGCTTGATTCTGTTAAACTGTTATTGCATGATGAACAACTGGGAGGCACAAAAAGAATTTGTTTGATAATTTAATTCCCATGATAGTTTTTTTTTTATTTCCCCCAACCAGAAAAAAAAAAAAAAAAAAATCTTTATTTTCTATTACTATTGTTATAATTATCAGCTGTTTTGAAAATCGCACAATAATCTCTACTATAATTCTAACATTGTCTAAGTGTATTATTGGTTATTTATCAGCCAATTAAGAAGAAGCAATACATTAGATTAAAAAGTGGTGTATGTGTGTGTGCTTGTATTTTTAAACCACCTCACTTGTGCTACTTAAACCTAAGTCTTTCTGAAATTTTTGACGGGATTCTCTTTTGCCTTTATCCTTCTAAGTGTTATTTTTCTTTTTAAAGAAAAGGTATTAAGTAATTTTCCTGTAACTAACAAAAGATGTTAGTTCCCTTTTTCCTATTGTTTTGTAACCATTTCCTACCTACACATTACAGAAGTGACTTTCCAACTCAAAGGGCATTGTCATGTTTATAATTACCCCCTTAATTCATAAAATAGGATGTGGACATTATATATCCTTCAGCCCAGTGGTTCTTAAAGTCTTGCCCCAGACCCCCAGCATCAGCACCACCTAAGAACTTGTTAAAGTACACATTTTCAGGTCCCATACCATCCTGCTAATTCAGAAACTCTGGGGATGGAGCCCAGCAATGTGCTACACTGAGTCCTCCAGGTGATTCTGATGCACCCTCAATTTTGAGAACCTCTGCTTTAGACTGAAGAATATTTTGAAAGTAAGGGGACTTACCCAAAGTTTTTCTTATGTTAAGAGCTACCTTAAGACAGGTGCTCCCCACTTTCAATGTCCAGTTTCTACAGACGAACTCTCTGCTTTCTACTTTTTGAAATACCAGCATTGACCTCCCATCAATAAAATGGTCAGTGATTCCATTTAGTTTTAGAATAAAACATTAGAAATTCATTCTAATTTCATACAGAAGGGATACCTAGATATTATGTGAGTACCTGCTCTTATGGTGTGAATGTTCCCCAATAACCCTGGGATAACTTGTTCATTCCTCTCACAGGTATATTCCCTGCAACTAATTCACTGTGGATGCCTCTGCTAGAACCACCAGAAGGGTAGTGTTTCTGCCATACCTCAACCTGAGTTTCCTGGTTTGATCAGATTATTTTTAAATACTGCAAACTCATACATGAATTTTTCTCAAAAAGAAATACTAACATTTTACATTGCTTTATGCAAATAATATTATTATTACTTGAAAAAGACAACTGATTTTTCTAACAAAATTAAGAAAGAGCCTAATGCTTTTTTGTATAAAAAGAGCTGGAAATTGAGTCAGAAAAGAATTTCTGAAGATTGCCATTTCAATAAATGTCAAATACTCAGAGTTATAAGCCAGCCAGCTAACTGGTTTCCTTTCTTAACTGTTCTCCTCTTGCTCGCTAGTTGGAGAGACAGCGGAGGTGGGGAGAAGATGAACAGACGGGATTCCAGGACTACTGAAAAGGAAGGGCATGAAATTAGGTGGATTTGGGAACTAGAAGGAGATTTGTTAATGGTGTAGGGTTCATTATAAGACCAGAAGTAGGCAGGGACTTATCATGAAGGGCAAAGTGAGGATTAGTTCCTAACAGTGGTCAAAAGCCATTAAAAGATTGTAAGTCTGTGAAATGATCACTCCAGCATTATAGAATGATCACTTTACCAACAAGTGATAGAAGGATGGATTCTAGAGAGAAAAAGCTGAAAAACAACCGCCACAAGGAGAAAGGTGATAAGGACCAAAACTAAATAGTGCCAGCGGAAACAGAAGGAAATGGATTAAATAGCTACATAGGAGGTAGAATAAACAGATCTTCCATTCTACTATAGAACTCTACTTAAGAAATAACAACCATGTGCCTTACAGCCTGCTGTCAAGGGTCTCTGCACTAAAAAATTAAAAATGCTTAAATTTTTAATTAAATCACTCCTGAACCACACACACACACAGACACACACACACACACACATAAATGTGTGCTTAGGAGGAAAGGGTACACCAACCCACTGTCAAACACAACCAGACTGTGAAACCTAGTTTATACTCAACTAAAAAACATCACTCTTCACACAAATGCATGTGCGCGCACACACACACACACACACACATATACACATATACACCCATCATTAGAATGTGGCCTTAAAATTGAGTCTGTGCACACTGTGGTTTTGTCATTCTCTCTCATCCCCCAACCCCTACTTCCAACCTGGTAAATTCTATAGGTGATCTACTAGAATTGCTTTCTAAATTGCCCATGCCACAACAGCAAGCATAGATTTTCCAATCCCTTCCAATTTAACTTGAAAAATTCCATTATTACTTCAAGGCAAAGAACCTTCAGTGGACACTTTGTTTTTTCAATCCCTTTGGCTCTTAGTTGTCTCCACCTAAGGTTATGTCCTCCATCTTTCCAACTTTTTCATGTCTGTATTCTTCATCTAGCCGTTTGGAGGTTCCCTTGGTGAGGATGGGACCGTTTCTCTCTATTTGTATTACTATTCTACACTCCAATTTCTGAGTACCATTTGGGCAGCTCTGATGATTGGTTTCTAAGACATGGTTACCATGGTAACACCATTAGGTAGTATTATTTTTAAAACAGCAACAAATTAAAAGCCTTCTGTAAGTGAAACTGAAAAAAATAGGCAGAGTCCAGTCAAGAACCCAGTTTCTTTGCTGAGTAATTCTCCTCTCCTAAGGACACAATATATTTTAAAAAGCAGGCATTTTCCAGGAGAACATTTCACTGGTTTATTTACTTACTTCATTATGTATTTTTTTAGCAGGACAGGTTTCTGAATTTTTCTGTCACTAGACTTCGGTGTGGAAGGAATTGTGTCTGCTCCCCATAATGTTGTTGCTTATCTCTCTGAGCATTCCATTGAGGTCAGCATTGAATTTTGCAGTCCTCAAATCTCTCAGAGAAATTTGTTGAGATTTTCACTATTTTACCTACTCTCTCAGGACCTTATGTACAGGTATCCCACTGTAGTAAAAATAATGAAACTTATCAGTCCCCTGGTCCCTAATACTAATAGCCAGGCTTATGCAAAACTAATTTCTTAAGTTGAAATTATTTTATTGTATGAGTTATAGTATTACATAATGTAATATTTCTCTGTCTTGTTTCAATAAAAAAATTGTTGTTCCTACTCTTGGCAATTAAAAAAGTTTTATATTAAATTATGGAATTTTCATGGCCTCCAATTTCCTGCTTGCCAATGTTACAGAAAGCCCTATTTAAAATATAAATAAATAAGAGAGTGTTGCATTTTGTACAAGCAGATATTCAGTAATCATCTGAACCTGTTTTCCTTTTAACGTATATGTCTTTTAAATGCACATGTAATGGATAGCTCCTGCATTTTCATAACTTCTAGATTCCGAAGTTCTAAGCGGCAATCAAGGCTGCAGGAACTGACCTACTGTAATTTTACTACCATGGCAAAATCAGCCCCCTTATCTTAAGCCACACATTTTCAAACTCAGTCTCAGCAGTATACTCTTTTTATGACTCCAGTTTATGCAACTTTTCCTTAGGACCTTATCTCATCCATATATCTGAGATTCCTAAATTCAACAAGCTATCAAGTAACAGCACTGTTTTCTTTTTCATCAGTAAAGTATGAGTATAGAACAGACCATGAGGTATAAATTGGGGTCACAGAGATATGCCAGTCATGTATCCTCTATGACCTCCATTCAGAAGTTGTGAAAATGTGGAAGCAGACACTTGTACATTTAGAGATACGTACATTTAAAACGAAAAGGAAAAAGAAGAGTTCAAATCATTGCCGAACTAGGGTTCTTTGTGAATGAAGGGCAAGCGACCCTAATGAATGCCACAGACCAGGAGCTCACGTTTCACTGCAGAAATTAACAATGAGCCGTTTCTAAACAGGACCTCCAAAGGGAATGATTCAAAAGAAGAAAACAAGACTGTATGCATTCTTTTACTCCTGCCAGAAACCCTGAGTCTTATAAATACACCTAGGCCTCCAACGAGAACGCAGCTGAGATTCTCCCACTTAGAGAAAAATCAAACATGGCCATGTGGAAGGGATGAGAGAGAGCCTCCTAATCAGGAATCATAGCATTAGACAGAACTATTCAGGGGTAGAGACAAAGACTATTTTTCAAAAATGTCTTCCTTTGAGTAATTGTGTATTATCTCTGTTGTTATGTTGCCTGGAGCTATAAAACTAATGCATACCAACAAAAATCCTACCTATATTGTGAGACTTTTGCATTTCTATCTTTATCCTTCACTAAACATTCAGCAGCAAGTGTCTGTCTGCGTAGAACACTGGGAATATGAGCAGAAGCCCATGACGCATGGTCTGGGAAACAGAATCGTACAGAAAATTTCATTTAGTCCTTAATGCCAGATAGTTCCCCACTTCCCACATGAAGAACTCTCTGCTAAAATGTGGTTCGTGGGATACCATGGAGGGTTTCAAGGTAAAGGAGTTACTTATCAACAGACAAGAATCCATTCAACTCAATAATGTGAGAGCCTGGCTATTTGCAAGAGCAAGTAACTCAATGTGTCATAATTTCCAAGGAGCTTATAAAATTCAATTCCATCTTTTGTCAAAGTGTAGTTATTAATGCTTGTCACCTAGATGGCCTACAGATGTGTCGTAAAGATAAAATAGTCACTGCATTTAATTTACATCTTTCTCTAAAAACAAGAACTCCTTCTGAAATTAACAGAGAATATAGCTTACTGAAAAAGAGTACACTTTTTCAGATACAGATAAATGTTAATCACATTAGCAAACCAAAGGAATTTTTATCTATTTAAGTTAAAATATCTGCCTTGGCCTCAATTTCATAGCACACATAGATATATAATTGGTTGGAATTTTTGATAGAGTAATTCAAATAACTGCTTCAGTTACCTATCTTTTATTGTTCATTTGCCCTAAAGGCTGGGAAGAACTTTTAAAATAATACGACTACCTTTTAATTATTCATGGAAAAAATGTTAACAATGTGACAATCTGTTTCACTTTCAGACTTTTCCTGCCATGATTAGATAAATTAACAGAATCATTTGCCCACTACTCTTCTCCTGTATTTGTATTTGTGTTCTTTTGCTTGTCATTTTAAACCAAAATATTTTATCACCCACTCCTACCTGATGAAATCAGTAGAGTTTGCCTTGCAAATTTAGAAATTTGTATTTCTCTAAGAAATTACATTATCAAATTCCAGCATGAATTGGGAAGTATCTTAATGCTTGTCATCTAGATGGCCTACACATACATTTTATCCTACAGGATAAAAAGGTACTGAATTTAATTTATATCTTTCTCTGAAAACAAGAGAGATCCTTCTGAAATTAACAGATATTATAGTTGAGTTGGTTTTCAGTTGGATGAGTGGATTACTGTGTATAAAGTTTTGAATTCCCACACATTTTGATAAAGTCACTGATAACCAAATAAACTTAATAAACTTCTAAATACACATTAAGATGCTAGAAAAAATACCTGTGGATTATCCATGCAAGTACTACTTTTTCTCAGGGAAGACAATATACAAAATTGATTTAACTATGTATGGATTGAGTACATACTGTGCATGAAAGTCTAATACACTAAATGCTAAAACTTGTTTCCCATTTGAAATCTTTCTGGAAGAAGTAAATCATTGACTTACTCTGCACAAATAGAAAATTGAGTAGTCTAAATACTTATATAAGTCCCATGACCTTTCTTTAACTAGAAGACTTTAAATTCATGAAATGATCCCACCTTATTCAAGTATTGTGATACTTTTGATAAATTGTGTTGTCATATTGCAATCAAAGGTTTGTAATCAACAATTTTTGACTCTTAAAAAATGAAGATTTTTATTCCATATTTGTAGTATTAGGTATATGTGTTTGCATCTGAGAACAAAAACTGAGCCAAATAAATAAATTTCCAGAATTGACAAATTAAATGATACATCTGTCCAGACATGGAAACAAATTGTTGAAAACAGTGTTATTTACAACAAAACCACATGCCTCATTTTGCAATGTCTGTGCTTGAGGAAGAAAGAAAAAAATAGATATATTAATTATATATAATGAATGACCTGACATTTTCTGGGTGTTATGATGAAGATGAAGTTTTGAAAGGTTTTCCTGGAGGGTTGCTTCATACTTCAGATGAATGTGTATTTCTTCATGTTTTAGAATTTTTTTAACTTTTAATAAAAATGACAGAAATACATTATAAATTTTGGCACATATGAATACACATACATGCACATACATACATATAAAATGTGTATTCCTAACATGTATTCCTACATACGTGTGTGTGTGTGTGTATGCATTTGTGTTGCTTTCAACATCCGAAAAGTCAACTTCTGGATTTCTGCAACCAAAAACAGATATTCTCCATTTATTCATGTATACCTATGGTAACATAATGATTCTGTTTCTCCTTATATTCTAGATAGTAACTTGTGTCTTGTCAGTGTTTGATATTTCATTCAGAAAAACATGAATAACACATTGCAATAATGTTAATGTGTGTGTACAGTAAAATTTTGACTACCTATGAGAAGGTGGTTGGAAAACCAATAACCTCACATTTGAAAATGGCATTATCCTAAAAGCCCGCTTCCAAACATTTTATCAATATTGACCTTTATTTTAAGATGCTTTGGGAATAGCAGCATTAAAAGACAATTACACCTATTTGTACATCTGCTATTTTAAAGGCTGTAAATTCAAACTACTCCAAAGCTTTTTCAATAATCATACATATCGGGTATGTATACAATAAACCAGGTAATCTAAAATCCTTAAATCCTAAGCAATTTCCTTCTTCCTCCTTCTAGTTAAATAGAGAAATGAAAATGCTATCTCCTTCCTTGCGGTCTTGTCGCACATTTCGGTAAACACTTTATAACTATAGTGATGGGTGTTACAGACAGAGACACAGCAATTGACAAAGACAAAGTAATCATTCTGAGTGATCATGGATACTACAGATTGCTCCCAACATCCTGAAAGTAATTCACTAATAAAGTAGATTATAATATATAAGACCCAACTCCCCCCGACTTTTTTGTTTGTTTGTTTTTTTGGCTGAAGTGGTGGTTCTGTTTGTTATATGTAGTGCTAAAATAATTTTGACATAAACTATGAGGTTGAGATTTCTTCCTTTTTCTTCCCTTAACTCAGCAGACCACCTGCACAATTAATTTATCACCAATCACCACAGCTCTCAAAGAGAATAGATCCAGGAAAACTGTAGGCCAATCATATACCAAGTGTGCAGGTGGTATAGTAACTTCTCTCTTTTGGCCCATCTCTCTCTCATTAATGTCTGAGAGCAGGAATCATGTCTTTCTTTGTTTCATATCTGTAGTATCCAGCAGGGCAGCTGGCACCGAACTGGCATAAAATAACTGCAATTTCAATGAATGAATTTAAGTCGCTATTTATAGTAATATCTATTGAAGTCTACGTAATATCTCAAGTCTTCAAAACCTAAGGAAACAGATATAGTTTCCATTATGTGTAACTTGCCCAGGTGCCCTGAGAAGGCCTCATTGAGCTGGGCAAGAATCAGAACTTCTGGCTCTCAGGAAGGGATCCCCAGTTCAGGTCCACAAGACACTGATCCTTTCACCAAGATGGGGAGAGGGTTAGAGGGCAGAAGCCAGTCAGCAGTGTGGCTAATTAGGGAAAAGGAGTCAGGCTGGCAGGACCAAGGGGAAGCAAAAAGAAAAAGCAGATAAACTATAAATCTGCCTTTCTTCATGGTTCAGGACACCTGGCCCTACTGCACAAATAACTCAAAATCTACCTGTGCCCAACTTACCACGAGACCCTCAGCTGATAGAAAAATGCAAGTTAGCTCACCGCAGCCTTAACATTATCAGTACCGCACATAGCCCTCTCCAGCACCAGCACCATCCTATAAATCCCCAGCAAGTTTTTGTCTCCTCGCAGTCAGCTCCTCTCTTGTTGACTGTATCCTTAAAATGTATTTTCGTATTTTCTCTAATAAATCTGCCTTTCTTTACCTACAATTGTCTTGGTAAATTCCTTTACCGCCCACACCACCGGTCTTAACTAGTTACTACCCACAGCTATTGTACAGTGCAGAGAGAAACAGGACACTCCGCCAAGTACAGCTGGCCCAGGAGAGGCTCTTGATCTGAAAAGTCCCACACCTACCCCACGACGTGCCTATAACTATGTCACTTGGAGACTGAGCAGAGAAGAAAGTCCAGGTTTTTGTTTCTTCATTCCCCTGGGCACAGGGAACAGGGTCTAAGTTATATATTGATTTTTAGATCTGCTGCCCTTTCTGGGTAAGAATCAGAAGTGTATATGTTTTTGCTATTCTTTTTCAGGTAAAAAGGTGAGTACCTAGGAAAAATACATAAAGCTGTACTTCATTTGTCTTCTAACATCACTATCCCTGTGTCTCCCAGTTAGTTTATGAGTGAAAGTTCATCGAGAATGAAAAAATTAACCCAAAATGTAAAAAGATGAAGATAGTGGGATTTAAAAAAAAAATTCACCTCTCAACATTTACTGCAATCATACTGGTTTAACATGTCATATTGTTCCCAAAAGGCCTGCATTTACCTAACTAAAACCCACTTCCTTTCGATTTGTTACAAACAAAATACTCACAATATCACTTTCTGTGACATCTCTATGATTCCTTTGGTAGGCACATGTTTAGGTCACCAATTTTAACCAGAATCTGGTAGCATAAGGATCTGTCCCAAGCATCAGAAAAAAACACATCTTTCATCTTCTCTTTGAAAATCAACTATTGACAAGATTGTTTATGATTTTAAAAGCACTAGAATCTACTGAGAAGCTGTGCCACAGGAGCGTGCATAAATGACACTCCTGAGCTCCCTGCCTGTCAGAACTTAGTAATCTCCTCCTCCTGCCCTATCACTCCCATGCATTTTGTCAGAAAGAGACAGAGAATTAGGTACAGTCTCTCATTTAAACAGCAAGGTATAAAAAGCTCTTAGGACGCCAGGAATGGTGGCTCATGCCTGTAATCCCAGCACTTTGGGATGCCAAAGTAGGAGGATTGCTTGAGGCCAGGAGTTTGAGACCAGGCTGGTCAACATATGGAGACCTTGTCTCTAAAATAAATAAATAATAATTTAAAAATAAATAAATAAATAAATAAATATATTTTTAAAAAATTAGCCAGGCATTGTGGTACCACCTGTGGTCTCAGCCACTTGGGCAGTTGAGGCAGGAGAATCACTGCAGGCTGCAGTGAGCTATGATCACACTACTGCACCCCAAGCCTGTGCAACATAGTGAGACCTTGTCTCGAGAAAATAAAAAGCTCTTAGGATGCCTGCTGACTCCCTCGGATTCTAGTGATGTCTCACATTCCCACAACCTATGTTGTTCAACCTGAATAAGCCAACCTAATTTGTAGTTCCTCATCAGGCTCAAAATCTGCCATTTAGGGGCACTTATGAGCTCTGTGCCAAATGCTTCACCTCAACCTGATTTTCTAATCTTTGCAACCACTTAATGAGGTAGGCGCTGTGGTGATCTCCAGACCACACAAACCCAGACTCAGAGAGTGTATGCATCTTGCCCAAGGACACACGGGAAGCGGGAGAGCTGGGATTCAAACCCAGAACGTTCTGAGCTCTCATCTGGACTGCAACCACTCAGATCTCAGGCTGCTCCCTAACGCTCTCTCCACCCCCAAATAAAATGATTGCTTCTAAAACACTGAATGGCCAATCTCACAAGAATGCTTTTCTTTTTAAAAATTGATTTCCTGTATTACACGCTACTAGGTGGTCTCTTATATTTAAGCAATTATGTGGTTTTTTTTAAAGGGTACACACTGGATTAAAAATATGAGTTAGGCATTTATGTTGAGAGCATAATTAATAACTTTAGTTAATTGGTATTGCAACGCTGACTGCTCTGTCTGAGGGCTATTAAATCACCAGGGGTCTGAACGGCATCCTTGGGCAGCCTGCGCCCCTCCCCGCAGCGTTCCTCCGCCATCTAGAGGCGCGGCTCTGAAGCGAAGCGTTCGGCGCTGAGCTCTGAAATGCATCCCGGAGCCACTAACCAGTTCTGAGGTTTTCAGTCTTCTTTTCTCTTCCCTTAAAAACAAAGTTGCTTTCTTCGTAAATCTTCGAACAATACTAACAAAGACCAATTGTATTAAATAAAATATGATGTTGGCATTTTTATGGTAATGAGTTTGAGAATGGCAATCATGAGAAAAAATAGCTCATTAAAGACCTCTATTGTTGGCATTTTAGGAATACAAGCGTGCTGTCTATACACAGCGATCAATCACCAGATTATGAGAGCAGCGATTCATCTCTCCTTGAATTTGTCCAATATTTGAATAGTCATCATATAAGTTGCTAGATGCTCTCAAACAACAATAAGAAATAAATATTACTCAAATACCAGTAAGAAATAAAGTAAAACAGCAAGATCTAATTTCCTAATCTTTGCCTTATACAAAAATAGCAGAGGAAAAATTACTAGTGGCATGTCATGTTATCTGATTGCTCATCATAATAACAATGATAAGACAACTAATGTTTATTGAGTTTCTACTGTGTTTCTATAATCTTACATATTCATATATTATTTCTAATCACACAACAGTTTGAAAATTATTAAAATAATTATGTGAGAAATAAACTGAGGCTCGGACAAATGTTAAAATGGTAAATTGTAAGCAGTAACTGATGAAGCTGGCATTTAAAACAAAAATTTCAAATATCCGTTCTCTTTTCACTACCTCATGTTAGTTTGAAAATAATGAAGAGCTACTTATTTATCCAACGTGGCAAGTAGTAAGTTAATATTCATGTGAATATTTTGCATTAGAGATAATCAATGAAATTGTTTAAATTGTTTAAAATCTGTTTGAAAGTCATTGAGGCCAGGTGCAGTGACTCATGCCTGTAATCCCAGCGTTTTGAGAGACCAAGGCAGGCGGATTACTTGAGGTCAGGAGTTAGAGACCAGCCTGGCCAACATGGTGAAACCCCCTCTCTACTAAAAATGTGAAGAATTGGCCAGGCGCAGTGACTCAACGCCTGTAATCCCAGTACTTTGGAATGCCAAGTCGGGTGGATTGCCTGAGATCAGGAGTTCAAGACTAGCCTGGGCAATGCCGTGAAATCCCGTCTCAACTAAAAAAACACAAAAAATTAGCCGGGCGTGGCGGCGTGTACCTGTAATCCCAGCTTCTCAGGAGGCTGAGGCAGGAGAATTGCTAGAAGCCAGGAGGCAGAAGTTGCAGTGAGCAGAGATGGAGCCACTGCACTCCAGCCTGGGTGACAGAGTGAGACCCCATCTCAAAAAAAAAAAAGGGAAAGAATTAGCTGGGCGTGGTGATGCCCGCCTGTAATTCCATCTACTCCAGAGACTGAGACAGGAGAATCACTCGAGCCCCAAAAGGCAGAGGTTGCAGTGAGCCGAGATGGCACCTCTGCCCTCCAGCCTGGGCAACAGAGCAAGACTCCGTCAAAAAAAAAATAAAAAAAGAAAGAAAGAAGAAAAAAATAGAAAAGAAAGAGAGTTATTGAAAGAGGATACATTTTAAAACTGACTTTAGAATTTGACCTACTGCTATGACAGATGAAGTTATTCAACCTGAAGAATACCCCAGGGTGAAGATAATAGAGAAGGATGATAAAAGAAGGATATGGACAAAGCAGTGGTGAGGATGACTTGATAACATCATTTTCTAGGAGATTCTTAAGCATATTTCAAAAAAATTCACCACCTCCAAGTTCATAGGCAGGTAACCTGGTTCTAGATAAAGAGTTAAACCTGCATGCCAGTGGTCATGACCCTTCTTGAAGGAACTAGATGGTGCTAAACAATATAGGCCAGTATTGTAATGTCTTCTTCTAACACATTCTCTAGTTATTTTTGGCTTCTCCAAAATCTGTCTATTGTTCAAGCTTTCTACTGAGGTTTATATTTGGTGACATTTTATTCACTTAGATATATTTGGACAGAAATATGTCATAAATGTTGAATATTTAATGTCCTGGAAGATTTTAATGCAAATGCTTACAAATAATTATAATATATTCCTGTAGAAAATATATATACTGCTACCTCAAGATAGAAAAAGGAATGATTATGAATACTTGGTGGGGTAGGCACAAAAGAGAGAAGGCACAGTTGCCTGCCACATGTAAGTGTGGATTCTTGGGTATTTTTTTAATTGTAAAAGTAGCATATGGGCATTGTGTTCTTAGAATGTTAAAACTAGATGGGATGTAAATATCATCTATTCTAGTCAACATATTTTTCACAGATGAGAAAGCTGAGGCCCATAGAGATGCGAGGATTTGCCCAATACTCACAGCAAGATAATGACAGATCCAAGAATAGAACCACGTGTCCCAATTGCCAGTCTTGATCTTTAGGTTGCACAATATGTGCTATACATGCATATGTCTTCCTACTCACACACACTATAGGTAAATCTGATGAATACCCAAATATGTGTCTTTGCTGGCTGTAGCAGAAATAGTAGGTGCCTAGAGCAGTGCCTGGCACATAGTCGGCACTCAGTGAATATTGCCTAAATGTTGAATGTCTACATGAACACATTCACTGGTTGGCATCTACTGTAGCCATTACTGTAGAAGAGAAGGCAGTGAAGAGAATGATACTCAGGGGACAATTTTTGGCATAAATATCTTCCATCTTTTGTCTTTCATGTGATGGAAATTGAGGGACAATTTCAGGTGTGCCATATGGAAAAGCATTATCCTTTAGTCATAATTCCAAAGAACTTAACACAGGAAAGAGAAAACATTTGGCACCATAAATAAAGACAAATGATGTAATAAGACAGGTAGTCTTCGAATACATAAACTATCAAAATACAAATTAGTAGTTTATAAAATTTAGTCATGTGATAGGTAAATATTAGGCTCACTCTAAGAGAAATATAATAACGTAGGTTAAGCACATTCTCTGAGCTGTGTTAACCTCGACATCTAGATAATCAGTAGTAGCTAGAGGGTCTAGAGGGTCTTATGTGGGATCTTACCTTCTGAACAGCCCCCATATAATTTCATACTGTCTAAAATTATGAATGTTCAAGGAGCACATCTAACAGGAATTCAAAAGGCCCATTCAAAATTCAACCATAAATCTCAACCTGATCCATAAAAAGAGAAATGTGAATTAAAACCATATCATTTTTACCCATTACATTGTGAGAATTTAAAATTGTGATAACACTCTGTTGTCCAGGCTGTGGGGAAATAGGCACTCTTATATGTTGCTGCTCAGATTACACATATGGAGTGTAATTTTTCGATATCTATCAAAATGACAACTGCATCTACCCCTTGACCCTACAATTTCACTTCTGTGAGTTTATCCTACATACATACTTGTACTCACGTTAAAAAAAAATGGTTAAATGTTTCTCATTGCTGTTTATGATAGCGAAAAAGTGGAAACAACCCAAATGTTCATCTATAAAGGAATGGTTAAATAAATTATTGTACATTCATATAATTGAATGTCTATAAAAAAGAATAAGCAAGCTTCCTGTGCGCTACTCTGGAAAGATCCTCCAAGAAAAATTGCTAAGTGAAGAAAAGCCGTGTGCTGTACATGATGTACAACACATTCTTCCCTTTTGTATAAGAAAGAGAAGAAAACAATATATCATATTTTTTTGTATATATGTTTTTTTTAATTCTGGAAGAGCACATAAAAAACTGACAACAGTGATTAACTGTGGCTGGAGGAGGATAGGAAATGGGCAGATGCAGGACAAGAACGGGATGCGGGATTTTTCATTATGTACCTTTTATTTCCTTTGAATTTTGAAAAATTTGCACTCTCTTCAACTTTAAAGGGGGAGAGAGGTGTGATAACATACTAATAGGGATTTTGCCAGGGTGCTCTGAGTTAACATGGGGCAGTTCCACACAAAGTCCTGGGCAGGCAAGTGGCTGCAAGAGTGAATGGGTGTCCTGGAGGCCAGAGCAACACAAAGAGAGGAGAGGCAGTAGCTATCCGAGTCAGACTGCTGCATTCACAGCTGAACCCGAGATTGACAGGAGAGAGGAAGATGACTGGAAATGGTAATTTTTGGATCCTCTGACTTCTAAAATGCATTTTGATATAGAATCTGGTTCTGGCTGAATTAAAACTCAACAGATCTTGAAAATATTTTTGCTCTTAATGGACTGCATACCTGCCGTAGGCAGATGACATGGGGGGGAGATGCTTGTAAATAGACATAAGAACTAAGGCAAATGGGTGTCTTCCCAAAAGCCGATGCACACATACTTTCATATATGCATAAAAGTTATAAATCCTAAGGCTAATATATTGTGAATTCACTTTTATTTAACTCTAGAGAAATAGAAATAGAAATAACCTTACCAAAAACAAAAAATGAAAAATAAAACAGGATACATGATGATTTGTTGACAGGAGCAAATTAACAATAATGATACTCTCAATCCTACACTTGGATACTCTAAATAAGAAAATATGTGGACAAAAGGATGAATACATGATTCTCCACTGCAGCATTATTGTGCAGAAGCATAATTTTACTCCCAAGCTCTTTGGCATAAATATTTAGGTACACCTAGAGATTTCTCAAAGCTATTGACAACCTGTTTCTCTCTAAGTCTAAATGTTATTTTCTTATTTGAGATGAAGTCAATATGAGAATTACTCAGTTTTTACTTTCGTTACTTGAAAGATAATTTTAAAGATATGCCGTTGAATTCTGTCAGCCTGAAAACAGAAAGGCTTTATAATCCCTATTCCTCTAAATGTGTCTGAATCATAGGCCTAGAAAGTTTGCAAGAAGACATTTTTTCTGGCCTCTATCTATCAGAGAGATGTATAGACATGTAATATAGTCCTATTTGGGGGGAAATTTTTCCAGGAAAGAGATTTTTCCTACATTTTCCATAGGTGAATTCTACCTTTAAATTTTAATAATGAATTAAACTGTGAAACCCAGGAAACCTAGTCATGCACTGGTTCTCCACCAAGGACAATCTTGTCCCTCCCTGCACACCTGGATGTGTGACAATGTCTGGGGATATTTTTGGTTATCACAGCTGGTGAAGTAGGGAGGTTGGTAGTGCTATAGGCAGCTCATGGACAGAGGCCAAGGATGCTTCTGAACATCCCACAGAGCACAGCACAGCACCAACAACAGAGAATTATCCAGCCCAAAATGTCAATAATGCCGAAGTTGAGAAGCTTGATCCTGCGTTATGAGATAGATAATTATATTTACATTTCTCAGATTACATTTGGATCTCTGGCTAGAGCACACACATAAAGGATGCTTCTGTTATCATGTCCATTGCTAAGGTTAACTATTGTTTATATACTTCAGAAAGTGAAAATGAGATTGCATTTTTTTAATGTGCTTGACATAATGTGGTTTGCATTTTACACTAGAAAGCACTTTCATTTGTTTACAATTCTGACTTAAAGGATAATAATAGTCTTGGGAACAAAAAGGGAAAATAAAACATGTTCAAAATTCACTAATTATTAATTAGTGAAATTATTAAGATTCATGAATTCTTTTCTCTGCTACAAACTACAACCAGAATTGTCTTTAGCTGTGACATGTATATCAGTATTGCTTTACAATTTGATGTATTATGCCAGATCACATCCAAAACATTAGCCAGGTCTATACATCCAAAGCATAATTAAATGAGTCAGTCATTTACATCCACTGTGGCTCGCAGAATGATAAGAATCGCAGGCCTAGTTGACATATTTTCATACCATGGTTGCAGCCAAGCAGTGAAACTGTTGTTAAACAAACTAACCAAATCTTTTGGACTCCAATCTCTCCACAATTACATAGGTAGAAATTTTAGATTCATTTTAACCATCGTCAAAATGTTACAACTCATTTTCAGATAATTTCTCTTACTAAAAAGCCTTGACTTTTTAATCTAGATCAAGTGGAGATAAAAAGTAAACAAACCAGTGACATGAGAATCCATTGACCTCTATTGCAGTGTACACTGGGGAATCTGGAATTTACTAAATGAATCCAGATTGGGGAAATAAATATGGGAAAACCTAGAACTTTAGACCCAATGTTTATGGAGCAATACCTTTGATCAAATAGTACACTCTAGTAACAACATTTGATTATTTTCCAGAAAGAAGAGGAAGTAAAAATTCTATCTCAACATGCAATTTTCTAGCAAGGTAACTATATGAGGAGTAAAAACAGGCTTTCTCAGTAATGTGGAGACAGCCTATTTCAACTTAAATTTAAGTGTGCTGCTGAGTTTGCATTAAGTTTCATGAATATGAATCATTTACAAAGTGATTTAAAATATTTCTGTGATCATGTGTGGGTTCAAAACAACTTTGTATCATTTGGATTTTGTGTGTCATATAAAATACCTTCATGCCATTGGAAAAAGAAGCCTCACATACAGAGACAGTCATTTCAAATTGGTAGAGACAACATAGACTCATTATTTTCTATTATTTCTTCAACTTTTAAAAATTGGTCCTGAGGGCCAGGCACAGTGGCTTATGCCTGTAATCCCAGCACTTTGGGAGGCTGAGGTGGGCGGATCACTAGAGGTCAGGAGTTCAAGACCAACCTGGCCAACATGGTGAAACCCATCTCTACTAAAAATACAAAAATTAGCCAAGTGTGGTGATAGGTGCCTATAGTCACAGCTACTCAGGAGGCTGAGGCACCAGAATCGCTTGAGTGAGACTCCACCTCAAAAAAAAAACATGATCCTGAGAATCAAAGCACATAAAGTTCAAAATCTAACTGGACATCTATGCTGTAAGTCAACTGACAATTTAAGCATCGAACTAGACTCACAAAGCCTCCAAGCTCTGCTGGTGTGGCAGGGTTTTTGAAATGTCCCCCTCCCTCCAGTATGTAGAGTTCTGTCACCGTCACCAACTGGTCTTTTTTTTTTTTTTTTTTTTTTTTTTTTTACTGAAAGACAACATTTCTTTAATTTCCTTCCCCTACAGCACAGGCCTCATAAATTGCAGCTCAGAATATGTGAGCTGAATTTTTTAAGCTCTCAAAGAGTGAAGCGGAAGGGTCCTAACATCAATTAAAGAAACTTGGAAACAGCAGGATGCCCTGTGCCTTTTAGGGATTGGCTGACAGAGATTTTCCAGGATCCTGGGTAAATTTTCCGTCACCTTTACAAGATTGATGAAACCATACTCATTTGTTATTGACGGAAAGAAGCAATTTTGAAGAACACTTATACCGACTCACTTTTTTCCTGCAACTTATAATTTACAAATATCTTTCATTCAATTCTCCTAACAACTATATAAATTAAACATTATTTGTCATTACCAAAATTAGTATTATCAATGTTATTTCTGTTGCTGCAAGGGGGGTCTAGCAAATTGACCAAAATAAGGACTTAATTTCAAAAGATCTGGAACTGTACTTTCTATGTTTTTTTTTTTCCATATGAATTCAAGCAAACTGCTTTCACCTCTTTGAGGATCTGCCTCCTTATCCATAAAGTTGGCCTAAAACAGACATGCCACAGAGTTACAGGGAGAACTAAACAATATACCATAAGTGAAAGTGTCCTCAGCAGTGCTCACAACACTGTTTATGTAATCCTGTTTTTGAAATGAGGTTAGTTGTTTTGGTTTGACCCATAGTTTTTGAATGAGGACATGATGACTCACAGAAAGGATTTGCCTAAGGTCTCACAGGTTAGTATGGTACAGCAGAATGGAAGCTAACTTTTTGGAATAGGTGTTATATGGAGACCAACAAGACCCTTCCTATCCTTACCCTGCCCATCATGAGCAAAGCACTCATTCTTTCAGCTGCTGGTGGGATGGGTGACAGACAGCTCACAGATGCATCCCTCTCTGGGCATTGCCTTAGGCCTGAGGGAACTGCATCCCCCAGAGTTGTGCACCCTTCCCAGGGTTGGGTGGTATCCCCCAACTAGTCAGTCACTGTAAGATATAGAGCCCTGCCTCCTTGCCTTACATAATAGTGAAAGGACTTCCTAGTTCCAGAGATCCCTATAGGATCAGCTGAAGCATCTGTTGTAGTTGCATCAAAGTTCAGCTTCTCCTTCTGCCCAGTCTTGCTTCCCTTACCCCTTGTAGGTGCCGATCCCCAGAGCACTCCCCAGTAAACCTCCTGCTCACCAATCTCCATCTCAGGGTTTCCCAGGAACCATACTTAAGATAGTCTCCTGACTCTAAATTCCATGTTCTTGGCACGACAGTACATGTGAAAGCAGGGAAACATTTCTTCAGAATAAAACTATATCTGCCTACCGACTTATCAACCAATCTCTTAAGAATATATAACAACCTGCCATTTTAGATCATTGCAGGACAGCTTCAGGATCATGAAGGATCACAGAACGCAAAGCAAAATTAAACACAAAAATATGTTCTGCTGTTTATTTTGTGGGAGAAAATATAAAATGACATAAAACTGCCCCTTGCTATCAAGGAGAGGGCAATCAAAATGCCTAGGATATCAACTCTCTATAGAGAAAGAGAGCAGAGAGACAAGGCAGCTGCATAGACACCACTGCATTAGGGGTCTTAACTCTATCAAAGCGTACACACAAAAATATTAGTTACTGGCCACAGAGTAGTCATGAGCCATCCCTAGAAGGTTGTCTGTACATGATGTGTCTTGCTGTCAGGAACCACACCTCACCCACAGAGGTCTTCTCAGAGCAGTTGTGTTTCTACTATCATTGCCCTCTTAAGGATGTTTGGGTTAAACTGAGCCAATCACATTCTCTCTCTCAACTATTTGGACTTTTCAATCAAAAGACCTAGAGACTGCTGGTCTCAATAATGTGAAACTGCAGAAAAGGGACCACAGTTGGCTGCTACTGCAGCCCCAGAGCAGCCCTGCTTCCCAAGACCTACATGTACCTCTTCCTTGGATTCTGAAAGACATACAATTTTCCAAGGAGCTTGGTAAAGCAATCTGAGTTGAGATTCTGTGACTTGAAGTCCAAAGAAACTTAACTACTCCAAGTTCTCTGTGAAGTTTTGTTTAAAGCCCCAGAAATCTTAATTATGCCTTTGACAGAGAGAGAATGTCTACCTACATAAACTGTCTCCCACATGCTAATATTGAAAAAAGCAAAAGAAAGCTTGAAAAACTGTCACCTGTCTTAATGCTGTAGGATAAGACAACAAAGGCAGAAATAGAAAAAAATCTACAATAGCAACAAAAGGTTCTTAATAGGTCATGTCATTTCTTTCTCAAAAGCCTCCAATAGCTTCACATCACACTTTAAATATATTCTAGTCTTTACATTGGCAGAACCCTATATTACTTACCTTAGCTAACTCTTGGTCATCTCTGACCTCATCTCCTTGTACTCTCCTCTTCATTTACTCCATCCAGACACACTGGTCTCTTTATTCTTCTCAAGCACACACCCACCTCAGGGCCTTTGCACTTACCATTTCTTGATCCAGACATCAGTATGTCCTACAGATATCTACATGGCTTATTCTCTCTTGTCCTTCAGGTCTCTCTGCTCAAATGCCATCTTCTCAGAAAGGCCTTTCCTGACCTGTCATCTAGAAAACTAGGCCTGCTCACTCTCTCTCTCTCACTCTCTCTCTCTTTATTCTTATATTCTTCTTAGTTTTTCTTCATAGCACTTGACGCTACCTAACATTACACATTATAACATGCATTATAATGAAAACTTGCATACTTGCTAATTATCCATTCCTACTATATTGTAATCTCCATTATGTTCTTGTATTGGTATACTTTTGTTCATTGTAAAGTGACTGGCACATAGAAAGTTCTCAGATGATATGTATTAATTAGATGAATAAACATATGATTAAAATCTAAGCCCCTAGATATTTCATTTGGAGGGAGAGTATCAGGAGTGTGTGCTGAGGATTGTGGATGACTTTCTTTCACCCCTCATGTCCCTCAAGTTGAACAATAACAGCAGGCATAGCCCCCAGGAGAAGAGTTCTGGTAGGCTAAAGCCCACAAAGGGAGCAGTTCTTCCTTCTGATGTCATTTTAGCACACGTGTGCCAGAGGACCACGTAGTGAGCACCTTGAGCCTTTAACAACAGGGAGAGTCTCTGTGAAATAGAGAGTCAGGTGGTTTTAAAGGCTACAACCAGACTAACGAGTACTGGCAAGGTCAGTCTCAGGCTGGGGTGCGGGAGGGAGATGAGACTCGGGAAGGAGGGAAAGATGGCAGGCTGGCTAGCTCTATTGAAGCATCTGCCCTGAAAATGCAAGCTTTCTCCTACAGGTCTTTTTTCTCTTGTTAAATGTGTTCAATTGGTTTTCCAATAACTTTACTTATATTAACCAAGCACATTCCCTTCTAGTTTTAATATTTGGCCCCCCAAAACAGTGTATCTTCAAATTTGTCTTATTCAATAGTCTCACTCCACCTGCAAAATAGTTTCCATTAGGTTCAAAGGAGAAATCAAGCTCTCATATGTTAAATTTTATGTCCCACAAAATGAATTTTCTTTGACAGTTTTCTAACCTTCTTTAAAGCCATTTGTTTGCAGGAGACTAGGCCGAAGCAGTAGTACAACTATCATCCTGACTTACACAGCAATGGTGAATTGAATTGCGATATTATCTCTAAACAAATATGTCTGGGTACAACACATTCTAAGGCATTCATGCCACATAATGCCAGGTACTTTTGCTGCCACTCTTACTAAACCCACTGATACAAGAGGGGGAAAAGGTAAGGTTACAAGAGGCTTGGAAGAGAAAGTGTTCCTGAGAAGTGGATTCATACCACTGCTAAATTCCAGCTGTCTTTTACAAAATACAATGTGTGACAACAAATAGATGGATTTTATGTGTTCTTACGTATTTTCTCAGAAAGATAGATGGTAGATAGATAGATCGATCCTCATTTTACTTAGTAGTTTGGGATCATACTAGTTAGCAGTGGAATATAAAATTCGTGTTGCCAAGAGCAACAAAAAATATAAAAATATACACTCAGAGAATGAAAATAAGTATAATCTCTTCAAGAGAAAAATGCATCAAAAGTCTCAAAAATGTAGTACTTTTTGATGTAGCAATTTTATTTATGGGAATTTAAGACAATAATAATAGATGAGCAGAAAGATTTCATTACAAGGATGTCAGCATTATTTGTAATCATCATCATGAAAATTTGGAAATGACATAAATGTCTAGTAATAGGGGTTGAGTAAAACAAGTCAGGAATGTCCATGCAGGGAGATACAATGAAGCCTTTAACATTATGTTAAAATATTTAGAGGTATGAAAAGTAATTACAGTCCAGTTTTAAGTTTAAAATGTATTCTATCTTTTAAATATGGTATAATGCCAATTAAGTTTAAAATAAATGTGCATTTTTACTTTAAAATTTTGGAAGGAAATTCAGTTATTATTTAGTTATTAAGCTGCCCTTAAGTATTTGAAATACATATAATTTTTACTATTTTATTTTATTTTATTTTATTTTTATTTATTTATTTATTCATTTTTTGAGACGGAGTCTGGCTCTGTCACCCAGGCTGGAGTGCAGTGGCTGGATCTCGGCTCACTGCAAGCTCTGCTTCCCGGGTTCACGCCATTCTCCTGCCTCAGCCTCCCGAGTAGCTGGGACTACAGGCGCCCGCCACCGCGCCCAGCTAGTTTTTCGCATTTTTTCGTAGAGATGGGGTTTCACCGTGTTAGCCAGGTTGGTCTCGATCTCCTGACCTCGTGATCCGCCCATCTCGGCCTCCCAAAGTGCTAGGATTACAGGCTTGAGTACTATTTTATTGCCATTATACCATTACTCCAGAATCAGCTATAATGAATGCATATTGCCTTTTAATAAAAATGCTATATATTTTGAAACTATATGCCAAATAAAATGCATTTTGGGTGCCCCAGAAGATTGAAAAGAAAAGCAGCTATTCATTGCAATGACAGAGAATAATTTGTGTGATACTTCTTAGAGATATAGTCCTATCTTGCCACCTTGAAATGATAATAAATAACAACCACTCTTACAATGAAGCAGTGTCAGAGGGCTACAATGGGAAGCCAAAGAATTATTAATAGTCCCAAAGTCATACGTCAAGTAAATGCAGAAGTTCTCTAGAGAAAGATGCTGGTAGAATAAATAATCAAGAACAGGAGACTGTACCTCTGGTAAATAGCGCTCTTTGTGAAGTGGCATAAACAGAACAGGTTTTAGAAGCATTGATCATTTTAATCCCTACACTAATTTTTGATGTATGGTAATAAATATTTTAAGAGTTACATTATTAGGTTCATATAATCACCACATAGTTTGTGAAAAAATATTTGGAAAAATTTGATTCACATAACCACATTCAAAATTATTTTGCTTGTATTAAAGGATTTATAAAATCAATGTATCTGCAAGTTAATGAATATATCTATCCTATAAGTGTATCTTCCTTTCTTTTCTCACTATCCCAAGCTCTCCTGCTCCCCAATACACACACACACACACACACACACACACATCCTATTGCCATGATATCAAAACCAACTGGTATTTCTTTGCAACTTTACCTGGTAAATTTTCTGCTTTCTGCAATCTAGTTACAATAACTCTGTTTACTGTTTTTGCTACCTAGAAAAAATCCAAAGGAAATTGTGTTTCTTTGATTCATAAAACTACTGCTAAGCTTATAAATTTCTCTTTTTCATTCAAATCACACTGAACATAAATTGGTTAAAGAAGGGAATCATAGTGAAGCTTCATGGAAACAGCCACCTTTTCCTCATTCATTGCAAATAGGAATGTGATCAAATCTGCACTTCCATTTAAGCCTAGGAAGACAAATTTTCCCAGATCTAATGGTTTATAAAGGATTTTTACTATCTTGCTGAAGAACAAAAGGCATACATTACACTCTGATTTAGAGGAATAAGAGAGTATGACATTCTAGGAGAGAACATTCCAACCTGAGAGCTCGTCAAAGCTGACCACTGCAGAGTTGTTCAAAGAGGAAACCTGTTTTTTCTCTATTTCTTGTTCAGTGTCTCTTTACAGCTCACAATTTCTATAGAGAATTCTTAAGGAAAAAGACTTCAGTGTGTATAAAAAATAATTAAAGACTATGTTAGCTTGGGTCCCCCAAGAAACAGATCATGAGGCAAGGATTTAAGTGAACATTTATTTGGGAGGTTCAGGAAACTCCAGTAGCAGAGTAGGAAAGAGATACAGGGGAAGGAAGGCAACCAATGGGGAGTAAGCTGGCAAGCAAATGTGTTGGTTAGTTTCTGCTGCATAACAAACCGCTCCATCACTTACTGACTTTAAAAACAAGTATAGTCTCTCTCACTTCTGTGAGTCATCCAGGTGGTTCTTCCTACCTGGACTATCTCAGCTGATATCTACATTCAGCTGGACACTCTACCAGGTCTACTTGTCTTCAATGGCCAGGCACATGTCTAATGACTGGTCTAGGTGGCTTTAGTTGGAATAGCTGGTCTCTCAGTCTCCATCTGTCATCCTCCAGCAGGCTAGCTTGGACTCCTTTAGGGGACAGTCTCAGGTTCCAGAAAACAAGCCCCAACATGCAAGCACTTTTCAAGCCTCTGATTGGGTCATGTTTGCTAGTCTACCAATGCACAAAGCAAGTCCATCTAGATTCAAGGTTGAGGAAATGGACTCTATGTTTTGATGGGGCATCTGCAATATCACATGACAGGCAGGAGAATTTGTGGTTAGTTTATAATTCACCACAACCACCTGCCATACTGGGTTATTGGAATTTAATCTGGCAGGGAAATCATAAATTATGTTTCAGATTTAATCCATCTAATCCTAGGAATGAGGAAACTGAGGTATTTATATATGAGTCTTATTAGTCATTGAAGGACTGTTTCAAGATTGTTAACACATGAGCAATTCTGGCCAACTGCACAGGAGCAGCCAGAGTGGTTCAGGAACAGACCTCAGGCACACTGATGCAGACATTGGCAGTTGGAAGTCTTCTGGAGCAACAAGAAATAATAAGTCCTGAGGATAATAATGAGGCCTTGTTTGTAAATGATACAATGTTTACCATACAGAATAATTCAACCTTCTAAGGCAGATGGCTTCAAATAGTTCGTGTTTAATTCTAACTCTACTTTGTTTGGTTTTTTAAGTCTTAAGACAGTAAAATGCCAGAAAAGTGGCATGCAATACCCTTACCTGTTGTCTTTCTTTTTTTTTTTTTTTTTTTTTTTTTTTGAGATGGAGTCTCGCTCCGTCGCCCAGGCTACCTGTTTTCTGGTTGAAAGAATGGCATAGTCACTCTCTGGACCCCATTATGCAGATACTTGCCAATAGATAATATCTAAGTGAGACTTCAAACTAAAAGTTAGTTTGTTTAATAAACACTATTCAATGTTAATGGATACTGTTTCTCTTCACATCTAGGAAAATGAACTATAAGCTAGCTTAACTTTAGAGTGTGGTAACACTGCATCTTTTTACCACACTGATGATTAAGGAACAAGGCAAATATTTTCTAAAATGGAATTATCAGAAAAGAACAGTGACAACACTATTTCAATCACTTGAACCAGATGTTACCAAAGACTCAAGTCTACAGTGTGATATTATAAATGTAAAATTTTTTTGTTTACAAAATACTTCTGTCTAGTATAGTGAAAGGTGGTATAGTGTAGTGGTCAAGGTCATGCTTGGAAGCCTGATGCTTGGGTTGGAATCCCAACTGGCCGCTTACCACTTACGTCAACCTGGACAATTTACTTAAGCTCTCAAGGCCTCCATTTTTCCATCTGTAAAATGGGGATGATAATGTTTCCTATCCCAAAGAATTGTAGTAAGGATCAATACATATAATACTCTTAGAACAATACTGGGCAATATGGTAAATACTAGCTATTTTTAGTAGTGAATTACCATTCCCACACACTGGCTTATGCTCTATTATTAGCTTGAGTTAACAAGAATTATTTGTAACCAGAAGTATGCTGAGAAAAAGTATACAGACATGCTTTAATTACACCCAGATGTTAGTTAATACCTTGGGGAAATTAGACTGTGAAAAAATTAGAAGCAAGTGGTTCCTGACCTCAGTGGATTTAAAGTTTTTTCTCAGTGACTCTTGGTAAAAAATAAATGTTCCATTGCACACAAACACCCACTTACAAAACCCATGTCCACACTCACACATACATACAACTAAGAAAGTTTCATGAAGCAATACTCATGATATTTTCTACTCTCTTCTATTTCAGTTTGTTAAAATGTTTTCAGTAATCTATTACTAATTTCACCATCATGACCTACAATTTTGAAAATGCTATATAACCAATTCTTACAATGAGACAATTACTCAAGGGAAAATATCTGCTCTTCTCATTTCCAGCCAATCTTAAGCTCAGTTCTGCCCTGTAGTACTAGCATCAAACTGAGACTCTGGAGTCTCGAGTGTTGATTTTTCTAGTCGGAAACCTCTGTGTGGCCATGGTGTCTTTGCCCAAGTTCTTGTCCTGCGTCCAGGAAGAATGAAGAACACAGACAAGTGAAGGGTGAAGAACAAGTTTTATTTAGTGTTAGAACAGCTCAGAGGAATGGGTAGCTCCTCTCTGTAGGCAGGTTGTCCGGTAGAGTGTTCAGCTCTCTGCAGAGAGGCAGCCCTGGAGGGTAACTTCTCTCTGCAGGCAGGTCACCTCTGCTAGTCCTCCCATCCTCTCCAGCTATCAACAGAGAAGGCACTCCTCTCTGCACCTGGTCATCCTGTCCCGTCCTTTCTCTGCCCTCTTCATCCTCTGACCATCCTCTGCTTTGCTCTGGCTGAGCCTAGCACTTTTATGGGCCTCAGAGGGGAGGAAGTGCTCGGATTGGTCCAGGAGCGGCCACGGGTGGGCCCAGAGGAGGCACCAGGAGTCCTCACACTAGTCCGCAGGACTGGCAACCTGGCTCCCAGCCTTCAAGCCCTCACTATCCTGAAGGTGGGGCCTTACTGGGGACTTGCCCTGTTCCAGCCAGGAATCAACCTGTCTCCTGCTGTCATTTCATGGCCCCTGACATTGGCCCCCACTCCCGCTCCAAGATCGGAGCAGGCGCCTGGAGAGTGGAGAGAGGTCAGGCAGTGGGAGCAGACACCCCCAAGCTTGCAAGAAGTTGGGGGCCCTTCCTGGGGTCCCCAAGGGTGCAGGCTGCAGGACGCAGCTGCACCCAGGAGCTCCTGCACAGCCAACTTGGAAGGGGCAGGGCTCCCGAGCTTGTCCCAGGCTCCTGCCTGCTTCCTGGAGTGGGAGGCCCAGCTCTGCAGCCACGGGTGGGGCGGCTGCAGCTGCACCAGGGAAAGCAGATCCTGCCTGTTCCCAGCTCCCACAAGAGCACAGGGAGGCTCTATCCTCAGCTGCAGTCCCTCCTGGGTGGTGCTACTGCTTACTCCCTAGAGCAGGAGGCCTGGGTCTGCAGCTGCAGTTTCGGTGGCTGCAGAAGCATGGGGAGCTCCCATCCCAATTCAGAAGGGGCAGGACTCTCACTGGCTCCATGGAGTGTGTAGCCCCATTCAAGATTCCCTGCTGCAGCCCATGGGCATGATGGCAGCAGCCACTGCCAACAAAACTCTGGCTTGGTATGAAGGGAAACAGAGACTCTTCCAGACCTTCTTGCATGTTTCCAACTTCATTAGACTACCCTGATCTCTAATCCTGATGTCAACTATTCACTGTTCTCAGGCCTTCTCTAACCATGCAGAACATGGGAAAGTAAAGGCCTCTCTATGACCTAAAGTTCTTCTGCCTATTATGGACATGGGAGACATGAGGTTATAGCAAGAAGGAGTCATTAAACCTCTGGGAGCTAAGAGGAACCGAGCCCCAGAACAGAAATAATAACCCCTGCCCTTTTATCCAATTTGTGGCCAAAGCAACACACAGCACAGCATCTGATTTAATCGTCGACAATTAAACATATACCAAGGTTTTAGGCATTGACATTTTGTACAGACATCAGATGCCAGACCAGATTAAGTGTATTCGTATATAAACGTACTTATACCATGAAATCACTTGAAATATGGTGAACTTGCCTGTTCCTCTTTTTCTAATCATGCCAAATGTATGCCTCTAAGTTCTACCTTTAGTCACGATTCCCATTTCTTATATTCCTTAAGGTAGCTCTACTCTTTGATTTTCATAATTGTTGGGTTGGATTAGAGACAGAGGACTCTCACCTCAAAAAACAATATTAAATAAGAGTTCTGGAGATGGATGGCGGTGAAGTTTGTACAACGTGTATGTACTTAGTGCCATTCATCTGTACACTTACAATTAAAATGGTAAATTTAACGTGTACGTACTTAGTGCCATTCATCTGTACACTTACAAACAGTCAAAATGGTAAATTTTGCGATGTGTATTTTGCCACAATTTAAAAATAAATTTTAAAAAGGTATTAAATCGAAGTTCTTTTGAATTCATACCCTTCTCATTCTTCATCTGAACTTTTGGTTCATAAGCAGGTATCATATTTTATAGTTTGTTAGTCAAGTAAAATTTAGTTAGTTATTTAGATCTTTGAATCTGTTATTCATCACCACTTCCTGATTTGTGTGGTCATAGGGAATAAACAGAGAAAACAGAAATACCCTCTCAATCTCTTACTCGATGAAAGTTTCCATACGCCCCATCACCTTACCACTGGTAAAGTTCTCCATAATGAACTTGTATCCATAAACAGACTGATATTTTTACTAATTCCAGAATTGATGTATTAAATTTTGTGGCTTAAACCTACCAATCTACTCAAATTGTGCAGTTAAAAGTAATTTTAAAATATCTTTTAGGGGAACAGCAGATACTGGAGCCTACTAGAGGGTGGAGGGTGGAAGGAAGTAGAGGATCAGAAAAAAATATACCTGTTGGGTTCTATGCTTAGTATTAATACCTGGGTGGTAAAATAATCCGTACATCAAACCCCCAGACACAAGTTTACCTATATAACAAACCTGAACATGTACCCCGAACCTAAAATAAAAGTTAGAAGAAACAATATATCCCTTTAAACAACTAGATAAATACATTATGCCAGAAAATATGAAAATGAAAGATTTGCTCATCAATTTCTGCTTGGATATTCTGAAAAAACTAAAGAAAACAAGGACATTCAATTTGGGTGCCTCTGTTAAATGAGGCATAGTTTGTAAGCAGGGCCTTGAAGAAATCCAGGAGAGCAGTTCATTTAAAATGTGTCTCACATTGACCTTGTGAGCCATTCCTTCAGCATCTTTAATAAAAGAACACTGTAAATAAGTATGCTCCCTTACCCTTGAGTTTTGATGGCCTTAGAATCCACTCAAGCTTCACCTTTGAGGCTAATGTGTCATCAGAATCCATTTCCAGTCATGTGTGGATAGTTTTGTTGCAGCTTCCAATTACCATAGTATATATGCTTCTCTCTCATGTTCATCTTATTCCCCAAAGCACTCTACTTACTAAGCACAAAGTTACTTCATGTAAGATTTACTTTAAATTTTTTTTAACTTTAGGCTTTTTTCCCAGTGCTTGAATAATGCATTTAGCATATCAGTCTTAATTCCAGACTTGAAATCTACCTCATTCAAACATAATTGCATGATAGCCACCCTTGTATTCTACCTCAGCCCTCTTGACTTCCCAAATAATTGATTATATAGGAAACACAGTATTACTTAAGGGATGAGGAAGCACACTTAAAATTTAGGCTAACTATGTGAATACCTGTTTTTGTAATGAACTAACCTGGTTAAGCTAAAGGCATTAAAGAGGGCATATTTTGGCACTGTCCTAGTACCAAAATGAACTTCTAGACAAAAATGGCAAAAAAAAAAAAAAAAAAGTTTCTATTCAAGAATTTTGTAGTTCTGGTCTATGGTATACAATGACAGTATTACAAGTAGTTAAAGAGAGATAGTCAAATATACCTAGAATTTCAAGGACGAAGCAATGCAAACAGCCCTGGCTACATCATATTTTATGTAACTAGCGATGATCAAATTACAATCAACACTAAGAAGCTAAAATTTTGCCAAAAGAGATTTTAGAATTAACATAATAATCAAAAGATGAAGAAGATTTATAGGTGAATACCTTGAAGTGTAAACCTTTTTATAAATAAGAGAATCTCAACTTTGGAACCCTGGATTCTTTCTTTTCATCTAGCTTTAGTTGGTTTAGTTAAGGAAGTATAGCTTATCCAAAAAGTTAGTGGCATTTTATTTGCTTTAAGTAAAGAATTATGAAATAGCCAACAAGGGTAAAAGATATCAAATGCATTTCATCTCTTGGCCAATTCATATTCCTTTAATTTTTGGATACTCCTCCTGAAACCTTTTAGGCCCACATCCAGGAATCCTTTCCAAATGACTCCTACATATAAAATTCTTATTATTACTATACTCTGCTTAATCTAGTAACTTCTAAGAACGATTGCTTTTTCAACTTCCAATTCTGACACTGATTATCACTAACACCTCCTCCCGCTCAATTTAAGAGGAAGAAATGGAACAGGATTAGAAAAGTAAGAAGAGGAAGGGAAAGGTAAAAACATGAGAGGAAACTAATGGAAGGAAAATATAAGTAAAGTCATTCTTAAAATGAGGCAAAATACCTGATTCCATTCTTTTTTTCCCTCCCCCCCGCCAATTTACTAAATTCAGTAGCCATGTACTGAAAAATTCTCTAATAATAATTGCCAACATCTACTGGGAACCTTACAAATATTATCTCATTTAGTACGACTCTGTGAGATATTAATATTCCATTTTACAGTCAAAGAAACTGAGGCACAGAGAAGCTAAGTAACTTACCCCAGTCACACAGCTAGTAAGTAGCAGATCCAGAATTCAACCCAACTAATGTAGTTCTGGAGCCCATATTTTTACCCACTGTTATGTTGGTTTTCTACATAAGAGGACATAGTAATCATACCGCTGGAGGTTCCATTACAATACCATGCACTCATGGGAAGGGAGCACCTAGGGACTCATTCCTTAAATAAGCACTTATGATGAACAGTCTCAATGCCATGCCCTACTTGTCACCACTGGAAAGGACCACAAAAATGAATAAATCATGGTCCAAGGCTTAGACAAATTCACAGTCTGGTGGAGAACATGTTATTACAACACAGTTAAAACAGTCCTTGTAAAGCTGTGTCTAAAGTGCCATTGAGGATATGATGGGAGAGGGTGCTGACTAGCTTCTTGCAGAATGTCAGGAAGATGTCATACACAAGGTGATAAATGATCGAAGTGTTCTAAAGAACAAGTAGGAGTCTTCAGAAAATAGGAAAGGCAAAAGGATTAGGGAGGCATCCATGTTTTAGATGCTAATAATGAAGATTTATTTGTTAATAATTTTTTGTTTTTATAGTTATACACAAGGCTTTATGCTGGGTACATGGAAGATTTAAAAATAAATAAAGTATAATCTCTTCTTTCTATAAATTTATAATCTATGAGGGC
Organism: Chlorocebus sabaeus; assembly: GCF_047675955.1. Classification (NCBI taxonomy): domain Eukaryota; kingdom Metazoa; phylum Chordata; class Mammalia; order Primates; family Cercopithecidae; genus Chlorocebus; species Chlorocebus sabaeus. Next base: position 64,604,662 of record NC_132924.1, read on the forward strand.
TATAGCACACCAATGAATATTACAAGGCTCTATGTTTTTGTTAAAGTGATTTAATAATTCTAGGGGGAAATCTTTTAGATGGTTTAAGAGTTTCTTAGTGTGAATCCAAAGAATTCTGGGATACTGATGCTTATTCTGTTTCTACAGATCTGAGTTCAAGAATGTGGTTGGATCAGCTGAATTAGTCTCAAGAGTCTCAGAGTAATGAATGAACGTACTGCCACCATTGCATTGTTTCATCAAATAATGCTGAGGTTGAAGAGGTATACCTGGACCAAGTGAAGAAGTACCAAGCACATATCCAGACTAGACAATGTATAAGACTTCTCTAGCCTTATACATAAGCATTGGGCATGGAAGGGACAAGTTACTCTTGCAAAAGGACTTGTAATCTGCGCTCACAATTGTGTAACCCCTGGCTAGATAAAGTCACAGGAAGTTTGAATCTTTGTCTCAGATGATGCTGCTGATCTTGCTATCATTTATCAAAACAGTGTTTGCTACTGCATTATTACTATAAGTAAAATGCATTTTATGTACTCAAAGGGTATTTATGTCTTGTCTTTCTGTCGATCCAACCCTGCTAATGACATTTTTTTAGTATGACAGTTGGACAAGGAGTTTAACAAATTACATAGGAGTTCAGAAACAGAGGCTACTGCAGACTAAATAATCAGAGAGTTCTTGAAGGAAGTAACATTGGAGTTATGATTGACTGACTCTATCATCAATCAAGATTTCAGTCTGACTCATCCCCTTTCTGATTGGTACATTCACTTATTAGATAAATTAATATATTCAAATATAATAGAGGTCAGTCTTCCTGGCCTAGAAGACTTCCTGCCCTTCACAAGGACTAATTTTACAATTTATCTATAAAGAGAAAATTCTTAATTTCTTCCTTCCCATGTTCTTAGAGGTATCATACCAGACTGACCAAGTATGTCAATAATAACAATAAACATCTGTTGCATAGTTCTTTTCCATTTATATGGTATATTTTCATAATATAATCTCAATTGATTCCTCCAGTAATCACGTGAGGTATTAGTCAAGTTTAGTGACTTGCCTCAAGCCACATAGCTAGTAAATAGGGGCGTCAGTTTTTCTCTGTTTTCCCACCATGAAGCCTGTATTCATCTGTTCTCACATTGCTATAAAGAAATACCTGAAACTGGGTAATTTATAAAGAAAAGAGGTTTAATTGGCTCATAGTTCTGTAGGCTGTACAGGATGCATACATTGAAGGACCCTCAAGGAGGGTCCACGTTTAAGAATAAATAGATGTGGGAAATACAACTAAAATCCCACCGGAAAAGCAGAGGAGATCAGCTCAGCACATGCTGGTGATGTTAAGGAGTAATACAGATGTTAAGGAGTTATACAGAGAGTGCTTTTTTAAGTGGTCACTGTTTTAAGCACCTCAGAGAGGTCGGAAAATTAAGAGTGTGAGAATAGCCACCAAAATTCACAATTGAAAAATGACTGAGCATTTTCAGTAGCTTGATGAGAGAGAATATCAGATTAGAAAGGAGAAGTCTTTCAAGTAAATTAGGAGAAGAAAAGCAGAAAAAAGAGGACTGACCATGAGCCTTTTTGTTTTTTTCTTTTTCCTTTCTTGGATATTGAAGATCTGATTATGGCAATAGGGGGTTTCAGGAGAAAGGACCAGTGAACCCAGAGTTTGAAAATGCTTAAAAGAGAGTAAAATTGGTAGAAACAGGATTCTGAAAGGGGATCTGAGGAGGAAAGTGATCCTAAGGAGAAAAATCTGATTTGGAGAAGAACATAGTTGACAGCATGATGTCTTCCAGCCTCTCTGTAAAGTTACAAAAGGGGTCTATTGAGAAGGCTGATAGTGTTAGCTTGTAAACCAACAGTCCACAGCACAGGCCTAGCAGATAGTCAGCACTTAACAAATGTTGTTGAATGAATATGATTCTGCTACTCAAACATTCATGTGTAAATATGTACATAGATTTTGTTACTGGTAGTTTTTAAAAACTAGTTCAGAAAAGAAAGAGCATTCTGTAGCCGTTAGCCCTAAAGAGAGTCAAAAATAATAAGCTCTGCTTGCCTTGAACATCAGAGGAGTGCAATTACATGATATATCAGAGTTAATCCGGCCACACCCATACACTTAGAAAACCATCAGCAGAATCATTTGCCATTGTGAAAAGCACAGTAATACAAATACAGAGTATTTTCATTTCCATAAAGGAAATTCCATGACACTCTTTCTACATGACCTTCCTTCCTCTATTGCCTCTCTTGTCTTATAAAATGACTTTGTGCCTTCCAGCACTAACATTCTGAGGGTAGCATGCTTCTTTTCATTTCCAGTGACAAATCAAACAAGGTAGGTCAATATATGAGAAAGGCAGAGTAAAGATTTTCACACATGCAAAACCAAAAATTGAGAGCTGCCAATGATTGATGATTATAACCTAGTGCACCCTTTGGCAGAAAACCTAATAAGTTTTGTTCAATGTGATAGCAAAAGAGTTGTTACATATAATACAAATAAAATGTGAAGTTTTGTTGTATAATAATATACAACTTCTTTGTTAATATATTAAATAACTCCCATAATTTCAGTACGGTAATTACCATGTACAATATTTCAAGACAACTATCCCATGTGAGGAAATTTTAAAAATCAGTAGAGGTTTCTATTGTAACAGAGTCACAGGTATATACTAATACAATGTAGTACTCCATGGCTCTGTGGTTTAGAGTCTACATTTATAGTTGGAAGAAATTCTCATTTTCAGTTTGAGCTTAATAAATATTCCCCTCCCCCCACATCTGAATACACAGACTCCAGATTAAGAACTCTTGGTTGCACCTTTTAGAAAAACTACAACGATAATTACTGTTCACCAACTGTGATTACTGACTAAATGAACACAAACTTTCACTTTCTAGAACTATTAAGACCACTGAGAATTCAGAGTGCGCAGAAATACAACTGTGGCTGCAGCTGACAAGGGGAAGATTAAAGTCCACGAATGTGAAGAATCTCTGATACACTCTGAGAAGTAACATCCAATAAATTCACCACCAAACTGGCTCCCAGAAGGGCCCTGGAGAAGAATGGGTATAGGGGAGTCCCTTCAGTTATCCCAGCACAACATGGTTTTCTCTCTGTGTCCTGAAAACCCGTAAGTACAAATGGCAATCTCAGGTCTCTAAGATCCTATTGCTAAGCATGCTTTCTCTCTGCACAATTTTCATTAAAACTTCTCTAGAAGGCTCCAGATTTCCAAAACTAAAAAAAATTTAGTTTTACCAAAATCCTAAGTTGGCCATTGTTTATTAAAATACTACTAAACATATGATAACAATAGGAATTTTATAGTAAGTGTATATGTAAAGCACGCATGGAGTATTTAAAAAGCAAAACCACAGAAGTGCAGATTAGTCTTTAGTTAGTTAGTTGGTACTGAGTTGCCTTTACTATAAAGGGTGGGAGAAATAATCCTTAACACAGATAAAGTGTACATTTTGTCATATGCGTCCGTGTGAAAAGAGTCCACCAAACAGGCTTTGTGTGAGCAACAAGGCTGTTTATTTCACCTGGGTGAGGGCGGGCTGAGTCTGAAAAAGGAGTGAGCAATGGGTGGTGGGATTATCATTAGTTCTTATAGGTTTGGGATAGGCGTACAAAGTACATTCTCAAGGGTGGGGAGAATATTACAAAGTACCTTCTAAAGGGTGGGGGGGCAGGGCAGAATATATCGTATCAGTTAGGGTGGGGCAGGAACAAATCACAGTGGTAGAATGTCATCAGTTAAGGCTATTTTCACTTCTTTTGTGGATCTTCAGTTGCTTCAGGCTATCTGGATGTATATGTGCAGGTTACAGGGGATATGATGGCTTAGCTTGGGCTCAGAGGCCTGACGTATTTGATGATATACGACAGAAAATAACTTTAGAGGATGCAATGGTCAGTAATAGGAGAGCATCTTTATGGCATTACTCAAGCCGGAACTTGTTATTTTCTCACTTATAACCAGGCATATTCACTTCTTAAAGCCACTGTAACAAATTACCACAAAATTGGTGGCTTAAAACAACAAAAATGTATTATCTTACAGTGTTAGAGGCCAGAAGTCCAAAATCAAGATGTCTGCAGCATTGGTTCCCTCTGGAAGCTTGGAGGGGCAATCTCTCCCATGTCTCACTCCTACCTTCCAGTGTCTGCCAGCAACCCTTGACATTCTTTGCCTTGGGGCTGCAAAAATCTAACCTCTGACTCTATCTTCATATGGCCTTTTCTCTATGTCTCTGTATCTCAAATTTCCCTCTCCTTCCTCTTATAAGGACACCAGTTATTGGATTTAGGGCCACTTTAAATACAGAATTATCTCATCTCAAGATCCTTAACTAGTAACATCTGCAAAGACCCTGTTTCCAAATCAGGTCACATTCACAGGTCCGAAGGGTTAGTGCTTAGACATTTCTTTTTGAGGGACACAATTTAACCTACTATACCAAAGATTCCTAAAATCCCACATATTCTAGCTACAGAAACTTTACTAAAAGATGATCCAACATAAAGCACAAAGCACTTATTTTTTCTTACAGCCAGTGTAAAAGGAAAATAAATCTTGGGACCCCAAACTCATTAACCCAAAGGGAAAAGTCAAGCTGGGAACTGGGTCACACAAATCTGCCTACCTTTTCTGGTTCCCAATTAAGATGGCTACAAGATGAAACACTACACACCTCCCTCATATTTTCCCCACAAGGAAATTCCTGATGAGCTCCAAGATGTTTACCCTAAAGCATTTGTATTAAAATTCACCAAGGCAACGTAAACTGATAGCTTATCTTTACAGATGCATTTACCCCTCTGCTCACTTGGCACAAATGGATATTTGATTGTTTCCCAGCTCCATTTCTGTTTGTTATCTTATGTAAAAATGCAGATTCCCTGAACCCTGTCCTATCTATGTTACCTTACGTAAAAATGCAGATTCACTGAGCCAGACAAAGCCAAGAATGACTATTTTCTCCTACTCATCTCCTACATGAAAAAATGTGTACTTCTTGGCTAGGCACAGTGGCTCATGCCTGTAATCTCAGCACTTTAGGAGACCAAGGTGGGCAGATCACATGAGACAAGGAGTTCGAGACCAGCCTGGCCAACATGGCAAAACCCTGTCTCTACTGAAAATACAAAAATTAGCCGGGCATGGTGGTGCACGTCTGTCATCCCAGCTACTTAGCAAGCTAAGGCATGAGAATCGCTTGAACCCAGAAGGTGGAGGTTTCAGTAAGCCAAGATCACACCACTGCACTCTAGGCTGGGCGACAGAGTAAGACTCTGTCTCAAAGAAAAGAAAAAAGAAAATTGTGTACTTCTCAATATCCCTCCCTTACCTCTTTAAATTTGGAGCCCGCAAAATCATCTTCAGAGAAAGGCATAGACCTGTCTCCCGGGCGTGTCCTTAACTTTGGTAAATAAATCTCCTAAAATGATTAAGACTTGTCTCGTTATTTTTCTCAATTGACAACACTATTAGTAGATAATGCTATTTTTTAAAACTGCACATAATTACTGACATTTGCAGATCTGTACAAAAATCATAGGGAATATATGTAGCTACAGAATAAAAATGGAGTTGGTATAATCTGTAGCTAAGACAGAAAGTTAAAATATTTTAGGGGTGTAACTCTGAGAAATTAGAAACACAAACCAGGAATTCCTAGCAATTACCTCTGAAATTAGATGTGTCTAGACCAGCACGGAAGGGTGTGGGCCACTATAGGGTATAAAAACAAAATAAACCACAGACGTCCCCTTAGTCACAACTGCCTAAAGGTGTTCCCAATTCTCTAGTGAAATAGGCTAACCCACACTGGAGATATTACTGAAGGGTTTAAAATATGTTGCCTATATTTATGCTTAAATTAACTCTTTGTGTTTTAAATAATTTATAGTTCATCTACTGGCATGTAGCCACTTCTTCTAAATTAATGTTTTTATGTTTACAATTAAAGTAAAATAATTGGAGAAAAGATTTAATGTAACACAAAGGAAAAAATGGTATCTGAACTAGGAATAGCCACTAATACTTGCAGTCATATTCTTCAGAAAGGGCAGACCACATGATGCCCAAATAGAGATACTCATTTTTTGATCCAACACTTTTCACATATCTTAAGATTTTTAAATCTAGGGGCCAATGTATGATGATGTGGCCTTTATCCACATATCCAACTTCATAAATATTTCCATGTCTTCAAAATAGAAAGCATATTGTCATCTAAAAATCAAAAGTATGCATGCAAAGGTGTAAATATTTTATCAACCTATCTGTTCATTGTATTTAGTGATATTATGCAGTTCTTTATAGATGTATAGTCCTTCTTAGACTTACTATTATACATAGAAGAATACTATGTCTTTATAGGAAGGATTCCGTTTTATTCTTCTTAGGTAGCTCTCACAATGCCTAGAACAGTTCTTGGTAAATCCGCAATCAATGGTAGTCCCCATATTTCCTAATACTTTCTATAAATAGTTGTTCCTTCTTGTGGAAAGTACCACTTACACATGTGAGGCTGCTGAAGGAATTCATGTAAGATAAACCTAACTCAATATTTTTCACATTGAAGCAACTATGAAATCTCAGTGAGGGGAGCAACTAATTGTAATGTGCCCCAGTTTCCCCGTTTGTAAAATACAATTTATAATCATATCTGCTTCACAAGGCTGTTGCTTAAATAAGTTAATATTTATAAAGTGTTCAGAAGAGTGTCTGGCATATAGGAAGTTTATATAAGCACTTTTATTAGTAGTAGTACTGGTATTATAATTATTCACTACCCTTATAGAAATAGGTTTGTCTGAAGGAGTAAATACAATAATACATATTCTATTCAGCATTGTTGGGGAACAAAATCTTCCAAATTATTTTATTTATTTTTTAGACAGAGTCTTACCCTGTTGCCCAGGCTGGAGTGCAGTGGCACGATCTCTGCTCACAGCAACATCTGCCTCCCAGGTTCAAGCAATTCTGCCTCAGTCTCCCTGGCAGCTGGGACTATAGGCGCCCACCACCATGCTGGGTTAATTTTTGTATTTTCAGTAGGGACGGGGTTCCATGTTGGCCAGGCTGATCTTGAACTCCTGACCTCAAGTAATCAGCCCACTTCAGCCTCCAAAAGTGCTGGGATTACATGTGTGAGGCACCATGTCCAGCCTAAATCGTCCAAATCATTGACATTACTACCTTTAAATAGTCAATCCATCGGTCTAACAGTATTTATTAAATATCTATTATTGTATGCCGGGCATGTTCTACAATAATAAAGAAGAGACAGTCCCTACTGTCAAGAAGTTTATACTCCAGTGAAAAATGAAACAAAACAAAACATGAACACATTGATAAAAAATAAGATACTTCTATAATATGAAAAAAAATAAAATTGTGTAATGTGACATACGAGGCCTGTTTGAAAAATGGTGGATGAAAGAGCTAATTTGAACTAAGAAGACCCATAAAGACCACTAGGAGGGAAGTTTAGCTGAGACCAGAATAATGAGGTAGCCACTAGCAGATCTGAGCAAAGAGCTTTCCAAGCAGAAGCAATAGCAACTGCAACAGGCAAACATCCTGTGATAGAATGTTCAAGGTTGGTGCATTAAGTCACCGTGGCACACCGTTGGATATGGCCCAGTGGAAAGGAACGAACTGACAACTGAAAAAGGAGGAGTGAATTATTGTTGTTGTTGTTGTTGTTGTTGTTGTTGTTTAGACAGTCTCCCTCTGTCACCCAGGCTGGAGCACAGTGGCACAATCTCCACTCGCTGCAGCCTCCGCCTCCCAGGTTCAAGCAATTCTACTGCCTCAGCCTCCCAAGTAGCTGGTTTCACAGGCGTATGCCACCACGCCCGGCTAATTTTTGTATTTTTAGTGGAGATGAGGTTTCACCATGTTGGCCAGGTTGCTCTAGAAATCCTAACCTCAAGTGACCCGCCCACCTCTGCGTCCCAAAGTGCTAGGATCACAAGCATGAGCCACTGCATCTGGTCTGGAGGAGTGAATTCTTTATGATGGTATGGGGTGGGAATCCAAAGCACATCAGGAGGGAATTGCCTTAGAGCAACGAGAGTTGGAAGAGTATGTGGGCATGAATATAGTGAGCTAGTAGAACTAGAGGTGGGAAAATGAGATTATGGTGGGATCATAACCTGTGAGTGAGTGAGTGAGGAAAGGAACGAGAAGAAGTTTAAGAAATCATTCTAGAGAGTTAGAAATGGAATATGCTCCACAGGTATAGTAGGATGCCACTAAGTGTAATATGCCCTGACATTTGTGGTCACGGTTTTGAAATAACTAAAGCTAGCAATAATTATTTTATTTTCTCCAGTAACATTTAGCTGCTTGGGTGAAGATGCAAAGTAGGCAGTCACTTCAATATAACTGTGTTGAAATTTTGCCAGGCGAGGAAGTGGCAAAGAGATGGCCAAGGTAATCAAGAAGCATCTGTAAGAAAATCGTCATAACAGTATGTGAAATCATAGCTGGTAAGAAAGAAGTGAAAGATAGAGAATGTGATGAATATGATGAGTATAAAAAATAAATAACAAAGTCAGGGGATTAGAAGACTTTGGTAACTTGCAAGAGTGGGATAAGCAGGGTAAGTGAGCTGGATGGATAAGAGAGAATGATCAGAAAATAAGACATTTGAAATGAAAGTGGGGCAGCTGTTAGTAAGGAAAAGGTGGATGCTGTGACCATATGAATAGCATCTAAGTGAGAAGGAAGGTGGATAAAAAAGATCCATATCAAAAACTGACATTGGATTTTTTATTACTTTACAATCATTTGAGATGGAAATGCTATTAAGATTATTTTTACGCCATTTCTTTTTTTTCCTTTTCTTTTTTTTTTTTTTTTTTTTTTTTGAGATGGAGTCTTGCTGTCTCCCAGGCTGCACTGCAGTGGTGCGATCTTGGCTCACTGCAAGATCCGCCTCCCGGGTTCACACCATTCTCCTGCCTCAGCCTCTTGAGTAGCTGGGACTACAGCTGCCCACCACCATGTCCGGCTAATTTTTTGTACTTTTAATAGAGATGGGGTTTCACCGTGTTAGCCAGGATAGTCTTGATCTCCTGACATCGTGATCCGCCCACCTCGGCCTCCCAAAGTGCTGGGATTACAGGCGTGAGCCACCGCGCTCGGCCTTACACCATTTTTTATATTATTGATGTAGACTAAACAATTCTGTTTTTTCCTGGTCATAAAAGATGATCAATATAAAAATTAATTGTGGTATGATATGTATGATAATTTCCTAAGTATTTCCTGATTGTTTTGCTTGTACAGTAAGTTATCCTAGACAATTGTGTTTGGAGTCCTTAAGTCTGCTTTTTAGAATTTTCCTGTCTTTTTCCTCTGTTCTGTTCAGGCACAGGAGGCTGAAAACTAGACTTCTAGTTTCTAGAATTAACTAAAGCATTTCTTAGTGAGAGCCTTGAGGGCATACCTAGATTGAAGTCCATGAACTCGATTGAATCTGTTTGGATTTCTCATGTCCTTTCCTTGTCTTCCTTCCCTCCAGACAAGTGAAGCTTTACTCTTTGAGGAGGAAAAGGGGGCACCAAGGCTGACAGAAGTCAACCACTGACAATAATAATCCTTTATTTCTAGCCAATGGATTTTGACAAGATTTGACAAATCTCTGTATTTAAATTTCTAGTGTTCAATTAAGATACTTCTCTTGCCTATGAACAATCTTCTTGTGGGATAGTCATAAAGTTATGAATGGCCCAGAATTTAATTTCAATGTTAAAGTAGTTCTGATTTGGAGTTTTAATTAATTCGCATTTGAATAACATAAAAGTTTGTAACCTACCTCCCCCTGCTTCTAAAGATTCTTTCCTGTGTGGCCTTTCTCATGTGTAAAATCTATGATATAATCACTGCTATACAAAATGCAAGAAAGCACAAATTAAGACTATTCCCAAATAGCCAATAGCCCAACCAAAGCAGATATCTAAAGACGACTGGTAGAATAAGCCATTTGTTTTGTTTTTCTTCACTTCCTTTTTTTACTGCTAAAAATGTTTTTTTTTACTTACACCAATTGATAGTACATGTCCACATCCTCTTTCCTGTAGTCATTACACACGCAAAATGAGATGACAGCTCTGAGGCATCAAAACTCTTTCAGCGGCTGCTGTACAGTTCTCTAATGTGAAGAGGGAAGTCTCCACTTCCTTCTATATAATGAATGCTGCACATTCTTCCACAGACTGTTTATAACAGCTGACTCCTGGGACCTAGTAAGCAATATCTCACTACAGAGATCCTTTCCAAAAAAAAAAGGGCTTAGGAACTCTATTATATTTTCACAGAATGCTGTTACAGACATAGGAGATATGGAGTTGGGAAAGAAGTAATTAAATGAAAATGTTATAGATTAAAAAGGAGTCTGAAGAAAAAAAGCAGAACCCTGGGAATAGCAAGAGATAAAGTAGCTGGAGGCATCTGGCCTTTTCTGAATAAATTTAAGCACAAACTGGCAATCAGTAGAGGCAGTTACTTGAGCATTCTGCTCTAGCTAGGGAAGCACTGATTTAACCTTGCCAATACATTTTTGACATGAATGGTTTCAAAGATCTTATATTTCTGCATACTTCTTTTATAGGTTTCTAACAGCCCATCATTTTCCCTTCAAACCATTCATTCACTCATTCAACATATTTATTGAGACCCTACTATGTGCTGGTCACCATTATAAGTGGTACATATACAGTAGGGTGAAAATTACGCCAAAATATCTTTGTCCTCATGGCTCTTGAGTTCCAGAGGAAAGAAAAACACTAAATGTAATAAACAAACAAAGGACAGTATGTCAGAAAGTAATGAGTGCCACGGAAATAATGGAGAGCAGAGTAAAGGAGCAAGTGAAGGAGGTGGGCATGGATGCGTGCGGTTTGACATAGGACTGCCTTGACCGCTCTATTGTGAATGATATCTAAGTTACAGTATTAAGTGAACAGAACAGAAGGAAGGTGTACAAGAATGTGACTAGTAGGCTTCCACTTCTATGTTTGTTGTTGTTGTTGTTTTTGAGACAGGGTCTTGCTCTGTCACCCAGGCTTGAGTGCAGTGGCACGAATACAGCTCACTGCAGCCTCGACCTCCCAGCTTCAAGCGATCCTCCCACCTCATCCTCCTGAATAACTGGGACTACAGGCATGTGCCATCACACCTGGCTAGTTTTTGTGCTTTTTGTGCTAGTTTTGTGCACAGGCTGGTCTCGAACTCCTGGGCTAAAGCAATTTGCTCACCTTGGCCTCCCAGATGGCTGGGATTACAGACATGAGCCACCATGCCTGGCCACCATTTGTAATTTTTAAGAACAAATATATATGCTTTTATATGCATAGTCTGTCTATGAAAGGGGCCCAATAAATCATCAACATGGTTGCCTCCAGACAGGAGAGCTCAATGTCTGCAGAAAACAGCTTTTCAACATACCCCTTTTATATCTTGAATTTTGCATCAATTCTTTACATATTTTAATTATTTAAACTAAAGTGTTATGTAATATAAAATAATCTATAGTAACTAAATCAATTGTTTAGCAAACATTCTATGACCGTAAATCATCTATCTGTATTTGGTACTACAGAATCATCTATAGTTAATACTATCAGCATAAAAATAATGTATATAATTATCTTTAAAGAAACCCCAAGAAAGAAAATAACTTTTAGCAAGTAATTGATCTCTACAGTTAGAAAATGAAGAAAAAAACAGCCTCATATTTTCAGTATTCTTGTCCTTTGCTTTTCCTCCTATGATTGCTTTGATACCATTTTCCCTGCTAATTCTATTTGAAAGTGAACAGGACTACATTCACTCTAATTTTTTTAAATTTATTTTTGTCTCCTCTTTAGCATGTGAAAAATCTAAGTAACCTTCCTTTACTGGCACTAGGCACAAATTGCCTGGACTGGAATTGCCGTTGCCAATAATACTTCCAGTACTAACAGTAACTACCACTCAACTGTTGAATTATAGCTCTGCTAGCAGCTAGATATATCATAGTGTGTACCAGCAGGCTGGGGTGAAAGGAGATGACATATCTTCAGTTTTTGAATTACAGAAAGAACATCTCTGTTAATGCCAGTTGCATTTATCAAAAAATTAACTCAAATATTTCTCCATCTCTTCAAACTATTTTGCATATCTTGTTCTTTGGTAACATCGTACTTAAGTGACCTCTTCTGAGGTCAGCAGGTGTGGTCTTGGGCCGCCTCCAGATTCCTACTGGTGATAGTCAGTCCATAGCCCTACTAGTGCCTTAGAAGCCTCCAAAATTAACACAGACCTTGTAACCCAGGGAGTCAGAGACCCAGATTAAGAGGAAAGGGTTTCCTTGCCTATTTTCAATTCCCAGAAGTAGCAGCAGCTGTCTGTCACTTCTAGGCTTTGTCAGTGATGTTTTAAAATATTATTATTCACTTAATCCACATACTCAACTCTTCCTCTTCAACCTTCTCTTGAACCTAAAGTCAAGTTCTTTAGGTCTTATTTTTAAGTTCTTTATTGTCATTCCTGATATTATCCCTAGTTCAGACTCCAATACTGTCTGTGTCTGACGTATTTTCCCATCAGTACTTTTTTTGGGTACAGGTGGGTAGTAAAATATTGTTTGGTTTTGCTTCCTGGTCTGTGTTGGCAGGAGTCCTAGAAATTGGTTAAAACCAGGTCAGTGACCTGGTTTCTTCACTATACCTTTTGCAGTTTCAGGAAAATGGAGGAGAAGGATTCTATCTGTCCACCCCCACTAGAATAGGAAAGAAGTAGAAAAAAATTTCCTGAGACAGGAAAATGAATTTCTGAATATCCCAGGAATTCGCTGAAAAACTTCAGTCACAGAAATTGATTATTTATCCAAGTCCCAAAACTACTACAAGAAAACTCAGAAAAGTTTTTGTTTTGCTTTGCTTTTTTAACAACAAATGCCTTCCTCATTCTGACCGCACGTTGTGATGAAGTCACCTCAGTAGGCATTACAATCACAGAAGTCTGACTGAGCAGGTGCCTTTCTCCTCCTACCCAACCCCGTTTTATACAAATAACAGACATTCAGTTATTGACTAACGTCACTAAAAAGCCCAGAGTATACAGCTTTCTTCAGATACAGCACTCTAACAATTGCAGAAATCTGTCTCTTCTCATCTCTTTGCTCTCTTTTCTCCTGAAGGGGCCTCTTTCTCATGCTGACTTTCTCCTCACAGTGACCCAGGCTTGCTTTCTAGCAGTTCCACAACCCTTTGTAAAGAGTGTGCTGCTTCCCAGGTTGTTCCAGGAAAGATTCCTATTGGCCCAACTCAGGTCATATGCCATCACTGAACCAATCACTGTGGACAAGGCTTTATGCTTTGAATGACCAGGCCGAAGTCAGGTGCCTGATCCTGGAACCCCAGTAGTGCTGTCTGTTCAACTTGAACCACGTGAATCAAGATTGTGCAAGGGCATTTATCAAAGGAAAATGAAGATATAATTAGCAAAGATAAGTGGATGCTGCAGGACCAGGACTAGAGCAGGCAAGTGAGGCAACAAAGGAGCAACATTTAAGAAGCCATTTATTTTCAGGTTCATGCAGACTGGGTTTTGAGAGTGAGCACCTCCACAAATTTTGTTCCCTAGCCTCCTCACTCACTTCACTTAGTCCTGGTCCTGGATGCTAGGTAAGCAAAAGACAAAATATTCCTTACACCAATACTCAAATATATCTCCCAGAGTGCCTGAAATCTCTGCCATAGAGATTCATTTTTGGGGGTTAGACAGAGACATCTCTAGGAATCTTTCAAAAAAAAATTTTTTTTCAAAAACAGCTAGAGGGCAAATCTTTAAGTCAATAAGAGATTCGCATATACATGCTAATTATAGACCATCAAGTCAATCACCTCCTGGTCCGGCACCTGTTGAAAGCTCCCTCCCACCCCATAAGAAGGTGTGGAACACTGTAAGGAGAGGCCTTGGGGAAGAGGGATAAATGCTCAAGACACAAAATAGTGCAGAGGGGAGCACTAGTTTTCTCCTTTACTGGGGAGAAAGGAGAAAAGGAGAAAAATGACATTGAAAGGGAGATACAAAAATGTTAAAGGTAACGTTTATTCAATCACTTAATAACATTTAATGAACACTGGCTCTAGGCCTACTTCATCAGTTTGCCTAAATTCTGCCATTTGCGGCCTTTGACATAGTAGGAGGAGGAGAGAGGAAATAACAGGAAAGACTCAGGGGCACAGTAAATGTGGAAATCCCTAAGTAAGAACCTTTGGTGGTGCACAACATCTGGGAAGGTTTATCTGGAGCTCTGAGTATAAAACTACAGGAAGAAGGATGAATCCTGCCAACAGGAAATCCTTGGGTACTCAGGTTGCTGGCATCTTTGGGAAACTTAATTTTCCCCTATGGCAAGGGTTTACAGAAAGACTAGGAGAGTTATGAATTGTGTGTCCCTCCTAGGCCCAAGGGGAAAATCAATCTTTAAACCACAAGATAAATATGTCAAGTGTCTCTTAAGTTTTGCACTAATAAAGGCATTTTTTTCCATCCTTCATATCCCAGTAATTTAATCTTCCTTTTCTAGGACTCCAGTTGCCTTTGGCAAAGAAAAGAACTTACATAACTGAAATATATCTGCCTCTCATAAAAATCACATTTCAAAATTTTTTATCCACCTAATAATAATAAGTTTATAAAATAATGATTCCGTTATTACTTGGAGGATGCATTTGAGAATATGGTTGCCCATTATGTCAACTCATAGTGGATCCAAACACCAGCTAGAAACCAGAGTGACCTGGTCCACAGACCCCAGCTTCTGCTTCTAAATGGCATGCATCGATGTAGGTACTCTCTTAACCAGATGTCAGTAAACCTTGGAATTTTATAACTCACTCCTCTGTTTATCCAGCAGTCTTCTGCATATAAAATAGCTTCCACAGGATATGTCTACATGGAGAGAATGTGACGGCCATAATGTCTGGTGCCCTTAGCAACTGTATTTTACAGTAACTATTTGCTTTATATTCCATTAACAACTAACAAGTCACCATTTTGGTTGTTTCAGGCTCAGTGTGCTTATCAAGCTTCTGTGCCCATCAAGGCTTAAAACTAAATGGTAAACAAGGGTCAAGTCTCCAAAACTGTGTTGATCATCTATGAAGACTCTTAGGGACACGCAGCAGAACTTCTTCCATGGGTGCACACCCCTCTCTTGCCTATTAGTCTGCAAACTGGGAAATCAGATGCTATAAAATCAATGAATATTTTAAGTTCTTCCCCAGCCAAAGAATACTATCGGATGAACTTTTTGCAAAATATAATAATTGGCAGTAGATTTATTAATTAATGAGTGCAATAAATATTAAGTACCAATTATACTCATGCACCACCTAACAATGTTTTGGTCAATGATGCACCGCATAGATAATAACGGTCTCATAAAATTATAATGGAGCTGAAAAATTCCTCTTGCCTAGGGACACTGTAGCTGTTGTAACATCACAGAGCAATACACTACTCGCATTTGTGGTGATGCTGGTGTAAAGAAACCTACTACACTGCCAGTCATATAGAAGAATAGCACATACAATTATGTACAGAATATAATACTTGATAATGAAAATAAATGGCTATGTTACTAGCTTATGTACTTATTATATGTACTTTTAAAATTATTTTTGAGTGTACTCCTTCTACTTGTATTTTTTAAAAAGTTAACTGTAAAACAGCCTCAGGAAGGTCTTTCAGCAGGTATTCCAGAAAAGGCATTGCTATCACAGAAGACAGCTCCATGCATGTTACTGCCCCTGAGGACACTTCAGTAACAAAAGACATACAGGTGGAAGACAGTGATATCGCATATCTTGATTCTGTGTAGGTCTATGCTACTATGTATGTCTGTGTCTTCATTTTTAGCAAAAAAATTAAAACTTTTAAAAACAGAATAAAGCTTATAGAATAAGGATATAAAGACAAAAACTATTTTGTACACATTATACAATATGTGTTTTAAGCTGTGTTATTATAAAACAGTTAAAAAGTTTTTTAAAACTTAAAAGTTTAAAAAGTAAAAATTTTACAGTAAGCTAAGGGTAATTTACTATTGAAGAAAAAAAAATTTCTTATAGCATAGCCTAAATGTAGTGTTTATAGAGTCTACAGTAGTGTGTAGTAATATCCTAGGCCTTCACACTCACTCACTCACTCACCCAGAGCACCTTCCAGTCCTGCAGGCTCCATTCATGGTAAGTGTTCCATACAGGTATACCATTTTTTATCTTTTATACCACATTTTACTATACCATTTCTATGCTTAGATACACAAATACTTACCATTGTGTCACAACTGACTACAGTGTTCAGAACAGTAGCACACTGCACAGGTTTGTAGACTAGGAGCAATCGGCTATATACAATCTAGCCTAGGCGTGTAGTAGGTGATACCATCTAGGTTTGTGCAAGTGTACTCTACGATGTTCACACAATGACGAAATTGCTTGATGAGACATTCCTCAGAATATATTTCATAAATTGCTTAATGAGGCATTCCTCAGAATAAATTCCCATTGTTAAGTAATGCATTTTGCTAGGTGTTGTGAAGAATTCCAGACTGAAAAGACTGGGGTGTCATTCCTCAAAGACTGCAGTCCAGGACAAGAGACACACACATGATAATAACTCTTTTGAAAGACAATAATTACTGTGCTAAAAGTATAAACTACTGTATAGAGAAAGAAAATATTAATTGCAACCAATGGCTCAGAAAAGACTTCTTGAAAGACATGGGGTCTGACCGACCCCACAAGAAGCTATGAGGAGAGCTGCAATCCAGACAAAGGGAAAGTTGACTTAACAACCCCCTTCCATGGGAGGAACAGGCCTCCCATGTGACTGGGCCTCTGGAGCTTGACAAGCGTATACTGTGGAATGTAAGACCTATGGCTGGGTGGAGATCATTGGGAAGACTCTGGGATTTAGATTACAGAGTTTGGGAGTGTGGGGATGCTTTGCCCCATAGGTTATCAGGATTATTTCAATCTTAAACAACCATGGCTGTGGTTTTTGACCTACTATATAGAAAGACACACAAATCCACTTGCATACATATCATAAGGTATCCCTATCCCTCTTTCATTTGCTTTATTTCTTTAATCTACCTAAATTAAGACCTGAAAACTCAAGATCTTCCAAGTCATGAGCCCCGTAAGAACCCATGGCTTCCAGGCAGAGGGGAAAGATACCACCTTTTCTATAAACTAAGATGGCAAAAGAATTGCCTAGAAGCCTAGTCCAGGTGCTGTTTTCTCAGCTACTCAAAGAGATCCTTCTTGCTCCTTTAGGAAAGGGGGATTCCTAGACCTCTTCAAACCTCAATCACCCTGGGATGCACAGATGCCAAGTCTCGGGTGAAACCCTTAAAATCCCCGCTTCCTGGGGTCAGCGGCACCATCAGCAGCACCGCAGTATAGAAGTTCCGGTCCTTCCAGCTGCTGGGATTCTCAGCTTGAACTCTTCCAGGAAACAAGTTCCTCTCCGCTTCTCTTGCGAAATTTCGCGGACCGTCCCGCCCTTCTCTGGCTTCTTATAGCAGCCAGAGCCACAAGCCCCAGCACTGAGCTGCAGGCTCCGCGAAACTTCTCTCTACCCGCCCGGCCCGCGGCGCGCACCGGCTGCGCTGGACGCTTCCTCCTCGGAAGCGCCTCCCCCACAGGTGGGTCACTTTTCGCCACAAGGCTCCCGTCCCTTGTCTGCCTCAGCTCACCTCCAGTCCCTGCTCCTAGGACCCCACTCCCCAGCCCACTAGCACTGAGGAACAGGTGCTTGCAAACTCCCCGCCGCGCCCTGGCATCCCTTTCGGGGAAAGTCACCTGAGGCTGCTCCGCGATTCGGCAAGCTTCTAACTTCCTGGAGTTTAACGCTCACCCCTACCACAGGGTGCAGAGAAGCCCACAGGGGGAAAGTTAGGGGATTAGATTCTTCTCTGCATCTTACTTCTGGATTGGCGCACTCTTGGGGCGCCCATCAAAAAGCAGGCTGGAAGAACGTGGCTTTAGCAATCTCCAAGGTCTCAGATCCGAAGCTGCTTCTTGACCAGTAGCTAAAAATTTGTCCTGATACCTGCAACCACTTCCACCTTTGATCTTGATTTAAATTTCCTCATGCAATTTAAAGGTTACTTTTCTGGAGGAAGATTGTTCAGAATGTAATTTATTGTGAAGAGTAAATAAAGCCTCAGTTCTGTTTGTTTGTCCAGAGACAGAATTTTATTATTCTTTTTTCCCACCTCTAGATGGTTATTTAGGAAATTTCTTTAAAAGGTTGGTATACTGAGGCTGGGCACGGTGGCTCAAACCTGTAATCCCAACACTTTGGGAGGCCGAGGCCAGTAGATCACTTGAGGTCAGGAGTGCCAGACCAGCCTGGCCAACATGGTGCAACCCAGTCTCTACTAGAAATACAAAACTTAGCCAGGCGTGGTGGCAGGTGCCTGTAATCCCAGCTACTCAGGAGGCTGAGACAGGAGAAGCGCTTGAACCCAGCAGGCAGAGGTTTCAGTGAGCTGAGAAAGTGAATTGGATGGAGAATGGGAGAGGGAAGGGAGAATACTAGTCCTAGTTCTATAATAACTAGAAGCTCAATATCTCAGCCTCAGTTTCCACAGATGTAAAATAAAAGGCTGGCTATTGGGCCAGATGATCCAGAAAGTTCAACTCTAACAAGGTGAAAAGCTGTGACTAAAGATGCCTGCAAGTTTGAAATACATGGAAAATCTCCTTAATGCTACAACTATAATTCAGTGGTTACTTTTTTCATAATAATGCAGGTTCCACTTTTATAAGGAAACTCTCCAGTTGTGGGGGGAGAGTCTCTTCCCACAGGAGCATCTTCAAGTTCTATCACATTTATCATTCAGAAAATACTCTCAGCTTACAAAACCATTCTTCAGCCTTGCTATGTGAGAATGCCCTATTCCCTACAAACGGCAGTCATCTAAATGTCACTCACATGAGAGAACATTTTTTTCTGATACAGTAGGTATAATTTTATAAAATGGCATATTTATTTGAAGCAGTAACTTTTCTGAGATATGGCCTTTTACAAGGTCCCAAGTTTTTCAGAATGCTGTGATTTAGCACAATATGAGATTCGACCTACATGTATTCTACCTGCATGGCAAACACTGCCAACCCAGAAAACAGGATGAGACACTTCCTATTTATCAGGCTCCAAGGTTGTAAAGTAAATAGTACATGTGTACAGAGAAATTGGGTCATAGCACTTTTTCTATTTGGTAACATTTTACGGTTCCACTGAGGTTCACATTGTTCACCTTGTTGAAGTTCACATTGTTCAGAAATCAGGTGTACAAGGCCTGGCCCCTGGCTGAAGAACAATTTCCAGACTTCTGTCTTACTAAAGCTTGCTAACTGTTGTTTAGAAGGAACTAAATAGACTTTTTCAGCTTGTTAAATTAAAAACCTTAGGCCTTGCACTATGTGTGAACAATTTTAAGAAAAATAAGTTATGGAATTTTATATTCGAAGAAACTTGGAGTGGTCACTCTGCATTACTTTGTCTCTTAAAGGACTTCCCCTGAATCACCCTACTATTATTCTGTTATTAAAAGGATATAAATTCTCCTTTTAAAGGCTAGGTAGCTGATTCTGTTGTCACTCTCAGAAACACATTCCACTGTTTTAGGATCTTTACCATCTAGTTCTCTTCATAATTAATTTAGACATGTTTATCAAATGCTACTTAAAAATCATCTTTTTTTTTGGAAAATCTTGGGAAAACTGATAAGTTGCTAGCAACACACACACACACACACACACACACACCAGCAGCAACACAGTAGTCCTTCAATACCTGAAGATTGGGCACTTTGCTAGGGCACTTTGTAGCTAAGTTTTCTCCGGGTTGTCCTCTGAGAAGGTTATTTGCTATTGCCTGCAGCTACATCTACCA
Source organism: Chlorocebus sabaeus (assembly GCF_047675955.1). Classification (NCBI taxonomy): domain Eukaryota; kingdom Metazoa; phylum Chordata; class Mammalia; order Primates; family Cercopithecidae; genus Chlorocebus; species Chlorocebus sabaeus. Next base: position 64,624,683 of record NC_132924.1, read on the forward strand.
AGAATTCATACTATAACAATGCAGAAGAGGATGGGGATAATGACGTTCTCTGGGTGGGGTTTTGATTGTTCGTTTGTTTGTTGTAAGTTTATGCCAGGTAATGATAATGTAAGGTTTACAGAGATAAGACTTCTGAAGTTACCTGTTTGTTCTTTATAGATTTAAAAAGAATGGTTTATTGGTGAATTATGAAAACTTCCTGAACAGTTATATATGCTGTGTTAACTCCACTCAAGATATTTCTAATGACTTTTAGGTCATTTCTGAAGTGATTTGAATTAGCATTTGTCCTTTTGTTGAAAAGAAATCAGTCCTGGAAGAAATCAAACTAAATAAATAACTAAGGAATAATTAATGCATAAAACAAAGCATGCTAAGAAAACATACTTGGCCTACATACATGAACAATTTGTTCCTCCCAAATCATTAAGGAATAGAAAACAGTGGATCCTTGTGCTGTTCAAATATCCTCTTTCAGAAACATATCCCTGCAAAAGAACACGCTATTCTACTGAAGGAAGCGTGTACACTCCAATTAACTAGGCAGGACATTGACAGCCCAATCTAAATTCTTCTCCACAATGTTCTGAAGAGTTTATTCAGTCATGTGTGGAGAGGTCTTACTGTACTGTACTTTGGCAGTCACATATTTCTATTTTGGGAGGACTTTTTTTTGTGACTGAGTCTCACTCTGTCACCCAGGCTGGAGTATAGTGGCAGGATCTTGGCTCACTGCAACCTCCGCTCCCTGGGTTCAAGCAATTCTCCTGCCTCAGCCTCCTGAGTAGCTGGGATTATAGGTGCCCACCACCATGCCCAGCTAATTTTTGTATGTTTTGTTGAGACGGGGTTTCGCCGTGTTGGCCAGGCTGGTCTTGAACTCCGGACCTCAGGTGATCCATCCACCTTGGCCTCCCAAAGTGCTAGGATTACAGGTGTGAGCCACCGTGCACGGCCAGACTTTTTTTTTTTTTTTTAATGTAGATTATATGATCAATCCTAGCATCAGGATAAAGTTCCCTTTTCATCTTAAAAAGAAGGAAAATATGTGCAAAGAGTAATTTTGAAAAGTTAGGGTCTATAATTCTAAATAAAAAGAAGGCTAAAAGATAATTTAATAGAACTATACAGCACAGGTCTTGGAAGGTTATTAGTAGAATACAAGCTAGTCACTTTGGCCTCAGCACCCAAATTTTTTTTTTTTTTTTTTTTTTTTTTTTTTTTTTTTGGAAACAGTCTCACTCCTTCACTCAGGCTGGAGTACAGTAGCGCGATGTCGGCTCACTGCAACCTCCGTCTCCTGGGCTGAAGCAATTCTCCTGCGTCAGCCTCCTGAGTAGCTAGAATTACAGGCATGCACCACTAAGCCCACCTAATTTTTGCATTTTTAGTAGAGATGGGGTTTCGCCATTTTTGCCAGTCTGGTCTTGAACTCCTGACCTCAAGTGATCTGCCTGTCTTGGCCTCCCAAAATGCTGGGATTACAGGAGTGAGTGACCGTGCCTGGCCAGCAGCCAATATTAAAGAAAAAAAAAATGCATTAGGAACAGAGCCAGGGCTCAGAGAGCTGATGGCATCAGCACCGTGGAGCGCAGAAATAGGAAGGGATAATAAACGGTCATCGCTGATTGTTCATCTTCCATCTATACCTGCTCTTTTTACAGGGTATGAAAACAGTTTTGAGCTCAAGTTAAATTGTGGCTGCAAAACTTTTGCACAGACTTTGGAAAATTTCCTTGTTCTGCTTCCTGACAGATTCAAGTCCCTCCTCGCCTGTAGGCTCCCATCCTCTCTGCACATTCCTCTGCTCTGGCCCTTATACTATGCATTGCAACAATTTGATTATATGCTTCATGTTTCCCAAGACCAAAGCTCCTCGAGGACAGGGTCCATCTCGTTTCTCACTTTATCCCTCTTAGCATGGCTGTTCAATAAATCTCTGTTGAAAACAAGGCTTTGCTAATAACACTGATTTTTACTTTTGGAATATGCTTACCTTATGGACATAGTACATAATGAGTATGGATGCTACCTGCACAATGTTAATTAACAGGGTCAAAGTGCAGTGGCAAAGTCCACATTTTAACTTCCTACCATTCAGGGAGAGGCATGAGGTTGCTTTGAACTGTATAGCACATATAAAGTGAACAGTTGAAGTTACTATAACGTTTTATTTAAAGCAAAAGAAACTGCAGGAACCTTGGTATTTCCTGATTTAGTGTCCCTATTATGTTGCTATACTGTATTGTAGTTACAAATTTATTTGTAATGTTTTGTATTCTAATTTATTTTAAAGAGTGATATGGGGCCAAACACAGTGGCTCACGCCTGTAATCCTAGCACTGTGGGAGGCTGAGGTGAGCATATTGCCTGAGCTCAGGAGTTCAAGACCAGCCTGGCCAACATGGTGAAACCACGTCTCCACCAAAAATACAAAAATTAGCTGGGCGTGGTGGTGCACACCTGTAGTCCCAGCTACCTGGGAGGCTGAGGTGGGAGAATAGTTTGAACCCAGGAGGCAGAGGATGGCACCACTGCACTCCAGCTGTCTGGAAAAAAGAAAAAAATGTGATATGGGGCCAGGTGCAGTGGCTCATGCCTATAATCTCAGCACTTTAGGAGGCTGAGGTGGGAGAATCACTTGAGACCAGGAATTCAAGATGAGCCTGGGCAATGGTTAGACCCCATCTCTACAAAAAATAAAAATTAAAACGTTAGCTAAGTATAGTAGTGCATACATGTAGTATCAGCTACACGGGAGGCAGAGGGGGGAAGATCTCTTGAGCCTGGGAGGTCAAGGCTGCATGAGCAGCCATAATCATGCCACTGCACTCCTGCCTGGGCGACAAAGCAAGACCCTGTCTAAGAATGATATGCTCTTCTCCAGTACCAAAGTACTAAAGTGATTTCTTCATCCTATTCAATTCCCTGACATAAGTGGTACAAGAAATGGGAGGAGATTGAGGAGAAAGCAATTAGCAGGTTGGTAAATGGTTCATTGCAGTTAATAATGAAAGTGTGCCAGTTGCCTCTGGTTTTCATAGTTGAGATCCTAAACTGCACTTACCTTATTTTTTAGGTGTGTCTCAATAACTGTAAAATATGTGCTGGGGGTGGTGGTACACAGATGGGTCCCTGTATCTATCTCCCTTAGGGAACCAAGATTCTAAAGGTATCAGGTTTATAGCTAAAATTTTGTTGATGCCATGTGTGAGGTAGAGAGGGTCTGGAACCTTTGTTGGGGTAGGGAAACCATATGGATTCTGTTTTCATAAAAAAACTTAGGAACCTTGTAAGAAGGGGAGGCCCTAAGGAAATAGATTGATGCCTAAGATTCAGCCAGGACTGGGAAAATGGTATTATCTCATTTATTTATTTGAACTATATAGCACATATAAAGTGAATAGTTGAAATTATTATAATGTTTTATTTAAAGCAGAAGAAACTGCAGGAACCTTGGTATTTCCTGATTTAGTGTCCCTATTATGTTGCTATACTGTATTGTAGTTACAAATTTATTTGTAATATTTTGTAATATCAGCCCAATTATTTTCCCATTTTTGTGGTCACATTCCAGAGTCTTGGGGAGAAGGGTATAAGAGGCAGGGGAAGAGCCAGTGGTATGTTGGTAAATGGCTCTGTAAGGAAAAAAAAAGTCCTGATTTGTAGCATTTGGTGATTATCATAAGGTAAAAACTCTATGACTGATTTCAAGCTCCTAGCTGGCAAGCTGGCCACAGCCACACCACTGAAAGGCTGAGATTAAAAACCTGAAAACTAGGCCAGGCACAGTGGCTCATACCTGTAATTCTAGCACTTTGGGAGGCCGAAGGTGGGGAAGGGGGCATAGGGGACGTGGAGGGAGGGGCTGATCACTTGAGGCCAGGAGTTCAAAACCAGCCTGGCCAACATGGTGAAACCCCATCTCTACTAAAAATACAAAAAAAAAAAAAAAAAATGAGCTGGATATGGTGGCACGCGCCTATAATCCCACTTACTCAGGAAGCTGAGGCATGAGAATCGCTTGAACCCGGGAGGCAGAGGTTGCAGTGAGCTGAGATCACACCATCACACCACTGCACTCCAGCCTTGGTGACAGAGCAAGAGTATGTCTCAAAAACTAAAATAAAATAAAAACCTTGAAACTAAAAAGAAAGAGCTGTTTATTTTTAAATATTTATCAACTAGCACTGCTCTCAAGTTTGTATATCAGAATATTACAAAAGGTCAGAGGAGAGAATTTCAAGAGCACTTTCTCCCCTGGGGTCAGAAATGGAGCAGCTGCAAGGCCAGATTATGCCCAGCAGCTCCATCTGATGGGTCTCAGCAAACATCAGAGGCACTGGGGCCCTGGGGAGTCCTTGCCTCTCAGTGCCACATTAGAAGTTACCCAAAAGAAGATGAAGTAGGCTATATTCATAAGCATTGCAGACCGACCCTGGAGATTTCTAAAAATGGTTGGGAGATACCTTAAAGCAGAATGGAGCTCCTCCAACAGCAAGGACTGGGGCTGGGGTCAAGATCCACAACAAAACTGCTGTCTCCAAACTAACTGGCAGTTAGCAGTATTTAGATAACTCCTATTAGCCTTAATGTAAAGATAAATGCCCATTCTTAAGAAATTTTATTTGAACAAAGTTAATTCAAAATTGAAATTACAATTTATTTCCCAAATATCTCTGACCACAATAGACCTAGAAAAGCAAAACTCACTAATGAACACTAAATATTAGGGGAGTTGATGCAGATCATCAGATTAAGCAAATGCTTATGTAGTGCGTACAAGCCAAATGCCACCAAAGCCATGAGATAGAGCTGTTTTTCTGATAGTGGCAATCCACTGGTCCTGGTCTGACCGGATGCCTAATCTTTGGTGACCCACAGATTTGTAAGAACTTGTTCAGGATTTAAAATGTAAATGGAAGTCAAGGTAAATTAACCCAGAGACACAACTGAATCCCTGACCTTGTTGTCATGAGTCCTGGGCTTTAATCAGATAAACTAACCAGCTTGAACAGCAGATAATGAACCTACCTGATGAAATTCTGGGCCAGAGAATTATAAAAGAATCTTAATTTATCTTGACAGATACTGCTGAGATCAAAATGTGGCAATATGTATTAATGAGATTTTTAATTGAACTAGAATTTCAACAAAGAACCTAAATTTAAGATAAATAATTTTCTCCTAAAATACAATTAAAATAGTTAACATAGATCTCTATTACCTCGCTTTCCTCATAATTTATAGAGTGTTAGTAAAATATTACTTTAGTTGCCGCATATGACATAGTTAGTTCATAGCTAGTTGTTAGTAATTCATGTAAGATATATGTCCATAGAACATTAATGTAAAGATTGCCTTTAATTATGCTGTTGTGGCTTTAGGAAACTGTGCAAGTTAAGATTACTGTGTTTTTGTGTGCCATTCTATTGTCTAGCATAAAAACTAATCAGCAAATTCAGTTGCTATGGGATACAAAACATTTTCTCACAAAACAATTGAAATAATCAGTTTTTTAGCAACCAACCTGAAGTAGTTTATTTATGTAGAAAAAGAGCTTTAAATGATATATTTATATTAATCTATAGCCATTAGTAACTTAAGTAGTTACTAGAACTTATTTTGGAAATCACAAGTTGATGATTTATCATGCTACAGGATTGCTGTAATTTTTACTTAAACTGATGTGATAATAAGATAATGGGCAGCAATATGAACTTATGAGAAGCGCACATGTCTAAGAAATTAGATGTAGGTTCTGAAAATTAGTTTGGGCAAGCTTTTACTCTCTTTAACTCAAGTTCCTCTCCCCCTGGAGTAAAAGGTGTGTGTGTGTGTATGTGTGTGTGTGTGTTTCCAAGAACCAGTTTGATGTAATTATAATTAAAATTTCCAATCAAATTATATTTTAATATCAGAATGGTTTATCTTAGTTCTGGTTGATATTCAATTAAGAAGAGATACTAATACACAAGCTTGAAGTTTCTTTCCAGTGGACCCTGTTCCTCTGACCACATTCTCTAATTCTCACTCAGTTAAAAAGAGCTACAGATATATAAAAGCATTTCATAATCTTTCACTTCATATGACCCAGCTATGAAATTATTTTTAAATGTCAGTAATAGCTTCTTTACTAACCTAGTTGCAAATTAGGCTATTTTAAATTGAGTACAAATTGTCCCCAACTTACGTAAGTTAATGGTTCAACTTAAGATTTTTTGACTTGACAATGGCACAGAAGCAATATGCACTCAGGAGAAGCCATACTTTGAGTACCCAAACAATCATTCTCTTTTTCACTTTCAATACAGTATTCAATAAGTTACATGAGGTAATCAACACTTTCTTATAAAATAGGCTTCAGGTTAGATGATTTTGCCCAACTGTAGGCTAATTAAGTAGTCTGAACATATTTAAGGTAGATTTGGCCAAGCTAAAATGTTGGCAGTTTAGGTGTATAAATTGCATTTCTGTCACAATGTTTTCAACTTATGATGGGTTTATTGGGAGGTAATGCCATCACAAATTGAGGGGCATCTGTATTTTTGTAAGGGTTGCCCTTTGCTACCACAGTTAGTTCATACATATGCACTCACTTTCCTCTCTGCCTGGAAAACTCACCTGCAAACTCCTTCTTGCCTGTCAGATCTCAGCTTGATTTAAGGTTGCCAGATAAAATACATCATGCCCACTCAAACTTGAATTTCATATTAAAACACATTTGTGTTTTTAGTACAAATGTGTCCCATATATTGCAGAGGATATACTTATGCTAGAAAAGTATTCCTTGTTTATCTGACATTTGAGTGTAATTGGCATTATGTATTTTTATTTGCTAAATCTGGCAACCCTCACTTGACTGGCACCTCCTTGGAGAGACTTATGCTAAACAATTCTCAAAACTAGTCTCCCTCTCTCTCTCCTCCCAGCATTTTCTATTCCATCACTCTACTCAGAATTCTTCTGAACACTTACTACCATCTGAAATCATCGTATTTTTATGTGTGCGTTGTCCAACTTTCTTATAATAATATACACACACACAGTTTTTGAAGCACACAAATTCAGAGATCAGGCTTAGCACTTTGTAAGGAGATAACATTTTCAAACTCTATGTGAGATCTGTATTCTTCACCTCTTTACCCTCAACCTATAGAACAGTATGTGCTACACAATAGGTGATCAATAAACATTTGATGAAGGAATGTGTTAATGTGTATATTAAAATAAATAATTTGAAATTTATACATAAATATCACCAGGAAGAAATTGCCCTTGCAAACGGCACTACTTCTACCAACAAAGCTAAATTTTAAAATATACATTTATATTTTCAAATGACTTATATATGGCTTAAAGATTGAATTGTCCAAAAATGTTAGAAAAAGCCATTTATTATGGGCATTTTTTTAAATAAACTGTAATCGGTGATCTTTTTAAACCAAGGTCGTCTGATTTTGCTACAGTAATACATACCTGCCAATAAAAGAACATGTACTTGAATGTGAATGTTTGTTATCCCTAGAGAGCCTTGATCTCACTAAATACAGAAATAGCCTAGTGAATAATTGGATACGTTTGTGTGTTCATGGAAGGTTTTTATTTTTTTAATACTTTTTGCTTTCTAATTGTCCCTGGGATATATTAAAGCAAATGCTGTGAATCACAACAAGACTGACATAGTTGCAGAACCCCCTCCTGCCCTTTTGCCTTGTGATGAAAGGGAACATTTGATTGATGGGTTTCGGCTCATTACAAATATGTCATCAAGTCATCAAGGGCTTTTGGGTTGAAATTCAGAAAGAATAATAAAACAGAAGGAAGGACTTTTTAAAAACCCTCCTATTTACAGCCGTTAAATTAAAATAAAAAATCCTGTCACATCTCATACAGTTTGAAGGTGTTATTTGCATTCCAACTGTGGAAGGTGCCAAGCCAGATCTCTGATTTGTGTGCTACACTAGTGGTTGTATGTGCCCAGAGGGGATAGCGTCTGAGGAATTCAGATGTTTGGATGAATGATTATTTCAGAATTCAAAGCTGAATTCTCAAAAAGAGAAACAGGCAGAATGATTTTATTAATGGTTTCACCCAACTGATTAATGACACGTTATCACATTATGCTGTACTATGTGATAGTTGCTGCTAGGGGTACTGAGTAGATGTATAAGTAGATCTGATCAAATTATGATTTCATGGCTCTTGGAAGACAACTCTTTAAGGTTTCCTTGAGAGAGTTACGGAACAAACCTTACCTACAGTTTGACAAGTCTTGAATCTGGCATACTTTGAACTCTCTCTTTTCCAAGGCCTGCACACTCAAACTCATTTTGCCTCTCGTTCTCAAAAAGAGAGGAATTCTAGCTTCTCAGTCAAAGAAGACTTAGAGGAAAAAATTGTAAGGAAGGTGAAGTTTCTGCAACTCCTTACAACATCAACATCCTGTTCTTCCTCTTATCTTTCCTCTCCCTACCACACCTCTCCAAAATAAACAGGAAAAGAGAAAGATAACTTTACCTTTTTCCACCTCCAGTGGTTCTCCAAAACGGGTGCTCGTTAGAATCACTTAAGTTTGTTTTAGTTTGGTTTTTAAAATACAGATGCCTAGGCTCTACCTCAGATCAGTTGATTCAGAATCTCAGGAGGTGGTTTCCTAGCATTTTAACAGCTCCCCAGCTGATTCTAATGTGTTACCAGGAAGAAGAACGACTGTAGCAGGCCATTAAATGAAAGCTAACATAAAAGCTGATAAAAGTTTTAAGGCAGTGGTTCTCAAGCTTGGCTGTACGTTTGAATCACCTGGGAGAACTTAAGAAAAATGCCCAGGCTCTACCCTAGACCAGTTGATTCAGATTCTTCAAGAGTCTGGGTCATCAGGCTCTCTACCTGATTCTCATATGCACCAGGGTTGAGAACCACTGGTTTCTAGTGTAACCCTTTGCATTTTCATAAGCCTTAGTGTAGCCCTTTGCAGAGGTATTTGTATTTTCATAAGCAACTAAGAAGTTGCTTCAATGATTAAAGATCACTGGTGCTGAGAAAGGGTGCTGAGAAAACAGCTGTCTGTCTGTACCACTACCATGTCCTCTCTCTTTCTGAATCCTTCCAAACCAAGCTTTGTAGATAGGTTCTTCTATGCCAACTTATCTAATGATGGATCCCAGCATACTATTTTCTGTTACTAAAAATTATGTTGTGATGACTGAAACTGATGAAAGACTGTTGTCTTTACAGTTGTTTTTATAATTATTACCTCCAAATTTTTCATATAAAACTTTTTTGCATTTTAAATTTGTATATTTTTGTAAAATTGTGTGAGCTAAGAAACAAGTTAGACTCCTAATGATGTCCATAAACAATGGTTGAGTCTTTACATAAAGAAATCTATCTTCATTTGTATACTTTGTGTGTTTTTTAAAAATAAAAGAAATAAGAGGGATTCATGGAGGCTAATTTTCCCTTCCAGGCCTATCTGTACCAAAGAAAGGGGAAGATTTTCTTGCCCTTTCTTTGTCTACAAATGGCATTATATGCATAGGTATCTATATATTTTTATCTTTATGAAATTTCAGGGGGAAACAATTGGCCCATTTTCCAAGTGTAAGACAAGAAAGTACCACCATTTAGAAGAGATATGGTTAGGTTGCTGACTTTGTTCTTATTACTAAAAGAAACAAGAAACAGGATCTATTCCAGGGAATGGGAAGGACAAAGGGACCATTTGGCCCCAGGCTGCTTACACACAAAGACCTTCAAAATTGATTTTTACGTATTATTTAAATGAGATCTATGCATATAGTCCATCATATAACTTTAAATTTGTGCCCATTTATTATGTACAGGTTGAGTATCCCACAACTGAAATGCTTGGAACCAGAAATGTTTTGGATTTCAGATTTTTTTTTTTTTTTTTTTTTTGCATTTTAAGATACTTGCATATACATAATGAGATATCTTGAGAATGAGACCCAAGTCTAAACACAAAATTTATGTTTCATATACACCTTATACACATAGCCTAAATGTAAATTTTATACAAACTGTTTAATAGGCTTATGCATAAAACAAAATTTTGACTGCTTTTGACTGCAACCAGTCACATAAAGTCAGGTGTGAAATTTTCCAATGGTGGTATCATGTCTGAAAGTTTGCATTTTGGAGCATTTCTGAGTTTATATTTTTGGGTTAGGGATGCTTAACCTGTACCTACACGCTGCTATTATGCTTTTGTATGAATTAATTTTTTAGCACAGTCATGTATATTTTTCTCCTAAAACATGAACTAATTTACATTGAAGTTTTGGAATATTTTTAAGCATTTTTTTTTTAAATTTAAGCATTTAAAGTACATTTTAAAAAATTTATGACAAGGTTATTCTAAAATGTATAGGAATTAAAAGGAACTAGAGTAGCTATAATAGTTTTGAAAAAGAACATAGTGGGAAGAATCACTGTACCCAATTTTAAGACTTATTATAAAGCTACAGCCATCAACATTGTGTGGTATTGGTAGAGGGATAGACACATAGATCAATGGAACAGAATAGAGAATGCAGAAATAGAACCACACCTCTATGTTTAACTGATGTTTCACAAAAATGTGAAAGCAATTCAGCAAAAAATAAGGATAATCTTTTCAACAAATGGTAGGAGAGTAGTTATGTATTCATAGGTCAAAAAATAAAACTTGTCCTAAACCTTACACTTTGTATGAAAATTACTTAAAATGGATCATAGACTTACAAGTAAAACTTTTAGAAGAAAATATTCAGGACTAGGGCTTTGTGAAGAGTTTTTGGGTAAGATACTGAAAGCGCAATCCATAAAAGAAAAATAAATAAATAAATTGGACATAATCAAATTAAAAAATATTTGTTTTATGACTTTGAATGTATTAAGATATTAAAAAAACAAGCTATAGACTGGCAGAAAATGCTTGCAAATCTCATATCTGACAAGAGACTCATATGTAGAATATATAAAGATTGTCAAACTCAACAGTAAATAAACCCAAACAGTTCAATTAGAAAATAAGCAAAATACATGAAGAGACATCTCACCAAAGAGGACACATGGAGAGTAAATAAACACATTAAAATATACGCAACATCATTAACCATTAGACAAATGCAAAGTAAAACCACAATGAGATACCAGAATGGCTAAAATAAAAAATCGTGACTCATAAATACCTGGTTAGAAGTAAATTAGTTCACATTCAAAGTCAGTATAGCCAAGCCTTATAATGCTAAACAAACACCATGTGACCCAGAATTTGTATCCCGGGGTCTTTAGCACAGAGAAACAAAAACTTATTTTCATACAAAAACCTGTACGTGAATACTCATAGAAGCTTTATTTGTAATAGCCAAAACTGGAAACAACCAAAATGTCCTACCTTAGATGAAGAGTTAAACTGTAGTATATCTATACTGTGGAATACCACTCAGCAATAAAAGGAAAAATCATTGATGGATCTTAAGGATGTTATGCTGAGTGAAAAAATGCCAGTCTCAAAAGGCTTATATTACTGTGTGATTTTATTCATTCTCAAAATGACCAAATTGTAGTGATAATGAACAGATTAATGACCTCCAGGGGTTCGGTTGATAGTGAGGAGGGCAGCATGGGGTATGGTCTAGTCTGTAACCTCATTGAAGTGATGGGTACATGAGCATACACACGAGATAAAATAACATGGAAATATACATGCATATGGCTCCAATGTCAGTGTCCTGGTTTGGATATTGTACTCCAGTGACATAAAACTGGAGGAAACTGGGTGAAAGATGCACAGGGACCTCCTGTGGTATCTTTATAACTTCCTTGGAATATATAATTATTTCAAACAAAAGTTTGATTGATTTATTTTTTTTAGTAAGCATTGACTTAAGTATAAGAACTTCAAATAGATTATTTTTTGTAATTCTCTTTGGACCTTTTTATGTTTCTACTATGCTGGCATCCTCAAAAGCTGGAAGAGGCCTGAGCCTCTCAAACCTCTTACCTCTGAGAGGTGAGAGAAGTAAAATTCACCAGCCAGGCTGGCCCTAACATCCTCATGGGAAGCCTAGTTGGAAACATCCCAGAAGAATACTGCCTCAGGTTTCCAAGGCCTGTGGGGTGGGATCTGCAAAGAGAGAGATGATAAACAGGACTCCTCCTGACCGACACCTGGTCCCCCATATGACACACACACACACACACACACATACACACAACACACACACTCGGTTTCTCAGAGTCAGCTTCTACCATGGCTTTGTCGTCATCTTTGCCACCTTCATATCTGTGTCACTGATTGCTAATTCCTAGTCTATGTAAACACCCTTGTGAGATCACTTTACCCATCTTGGATATCACCTCTGGGAGATGATTCCATAAGAGGCAAAACCAGTCCTGCGGATTTTCCAAACTCAAAAATATTTCTGTTGTATTTCCTGTTACATAACTGAGGTTTGTGGAGAGCCCATGAGACTGAAGTAAGGAGAGGAAACTCCCATGTTATGTTTTAACTATTTTAACCCACCGTTCCCTTAATAACTCTTCTTCCTGTTTACTATCTTTTTTATTATTTTCTTTATTATTTCTATCCTAGATATAAGAGTAAAGTAGGACTAGAAAACTTTTTTTAAGTCTTTGAACAAGGAACCTCCATGAATGCATATTTACACACAGCTTTTGAGTGTCAAGATGCCTGAAATGGGTGTAGCAGCATCTTTTATATAGTACTTAACGCAAAATACACCCTCAACTTGATCTCCCTTGTGGTTGAGAGTATGTATACATATATCTATTTCTTTTCTTTTTTTTTTTCTTTTTTCTTTTTGAGATGGAGTCTCGCTGTGTTGCCCAGGCTGGAGTACAGCGGTGCAATCTCGGCTCACTAAAACCTCCACCTCAATTTTTTTTGTATTTTTAGTAGAGGCAGGGTGTCACCATGTTGGCTAGGCTGGTCTCGAACTCCTGACCTCAAGTGATCCTCAAAAGTCATTTTATATAGAGTTTTATTTATAAGAAATAAGCGAGACGAGTAGGAGATTCTTAAGAATCACTGCACTCTAGTTCAAATATTTTTATATATTTATAAAAATCACATTTATATAAGCATAATTAACCCTTAATTTGTAAAGTTTATATAAAGGCTATGTTAATTAGATACTTGATTCAGTAACTAATAGATTGTCAATCTATTTAAAATAGTCATTTTCTTAAGCACTTATTAGGTCTCAAGAACTGTCTTGATATACAGGAATTCATCTAATTTTCACTGCTGGGCAAGGTGTGAGAGCCCTAGCATCTGAAAGTGGTCGACTTGTGGGTTGGTAAGAAGAATTTAATGACAACAGTATAGGTTTGAAAAAGGAAAATTTTAGTGGAAAGAAAGAACACTGCAGAAGAGTGCAGCAGGGCGCCTTAGCGAGATAGAACTGAGCAGACCATGGGGGATTCTCCTTAGGAGCATTTATGAACCTTAAGACAGAAGCTTGAGGGTAATTTGGACCATATTAGCCAGATAGGTCATGATAAATGATGACATTTATAGTCATTTTGGTGCCTTACTGTCAGCAAGGGTTGCACAGTGAGTTCCAGCATAGCGTTCTGGAGATGTATAGAAATTTTAGTTACTTAGAAATTTTTTTGAAAGAGGCCTGGAACCAGGTGCCTATTTAGATACTAAAGAACTTTACTTCTAAATTTCCTCGCTATGGAGTTTAGCCTCTGATGGCCTATTTAATGGTCACCAGGAGGTCTTTGCTCCCTTCATGATACTTCTAAATTCCTCAGATATGGAGTTTTTTGTCTCTAGTACCTGTTCGTGGTCATTAGCTGATTTTTGCTCTCTTCACTCACAGTATCCCTGAAGTAGGTACTAGCAATCCCTCAGTTTACAGATGATGAAACTGAGACACAAAGAGTTTGAGTAACTTGCTCAAGATGACATTGCTGGTAAGAGGCGAAGCAAAACATTGGGCCATGTAGTCAATATCTTCATTAAAAAACTTCATGAAAGATTAGAATAAATGAATGTAGTGACCAAACGGTCAAAATAGTCTGGAATCACTCTCTCTTTGCAATGATTAAGATAATCCAAATGAGAATATTTCAATTGACAAAATCCATCTCATTACAGGATACTGGCAACTGCATCAAATCTACATTTTGCTTGCAAATGTTCATCCAGTATGAAAGACAGAATAAAAATATTAGGATAAAATAATTTTTTTAAGTGAGGGGATAGGCAGTCAGACATTCTTTTGTGACACAAACCAGTTCTACAGTAGAATAATGAAGGCATTGTTCAGCAGTTTGAAGGTTTGATTTATAAAACTAGGTGTTAACTGATTGGCAACCAACCAATAGAAGGTAAATTGCTAAACTAGTCTGCATGTGCAGATGCTAGTAAGAAATTTCCAAAGGCACAGCTGCACTTTTATACAAAGGTCCCTGATCATCTACAAGTACTTTCCCACATGTGGTCATGACCTTTGACGACACCCATTCAGGATATCAGTCACCAGTTCATTTATAAAATGATTCAGATGTTGTATTTAATTAGATTATTCAGAGTTTCTGTGGGAGCGCAGGAATGTCCTGTCTTTCTTGTCCCTTTCTCCCATAACTTCTACTTCCCTACAAAGACCTAAATGCTCTGCTTGTGGTAGAGGCATGCAACTTCAGATAAGCTCAGGTAAAAATATAGGTGTTTTTGATAGGTTAAAATGGAAAGAGCAAATTTCTGAAAAGCCAGGAAAAAGGTGCAAACCCCACATACGCTGTGCAATCTGCACGAAATCCACCATAGGAGAATTGAGTAGTGATTATGTGTGCTTTGAAAATTCTGCATCAAATTCACAGAGTTTTACTTTCAACCCGTTTGGGTGAAAGAAATAATGTCCTTACAACATCTCTTCCGCTTCTTTCCTTCTTACTCTTCTCCATTGGTTACTCTTTAATCATTCAGCATCTCCCTCTTTATTTATCTCACACTGTGCCTAGGACACAGAGTAAACTTTTCTACTTCCAGCCCCTTCATCCTACCCTTCTAATGTTGTTCAACGAATATTTATACATTCCTAGACTGTGGTAGTTAGTCCTTTTCTGAGCACTGAAGATACATCATCGAACAATAGACACACACACACACACACACACACACACACGCACATGCATGCACCAAAAATATAAAAGATCAACTGAAAGCTTAAACTAAATATTGGGAAAGAAAGATTTTTGAGAAAGACTCAACACTGCAGAAAAAATGTTCTTCAAAAGTATAGAAAGCAACCTAGATTATTGCAGATCATAGAAACTGGTTTTTTATTTAAATTTTACAAACAGTCACACGATTCATAACAGTATTTCAGTTTAGTTTTAACATGCTTTTTTTTTTTAGTTTTGGGTAATATTAATAATCTTTTACTGTGTTTAAAAGTCTTTTATATATTTCCTTAGGACAAACTATCAGCTCATGTACTTTGCCAAATTTTCTAATGGGCAATTGTTTTTTCTCTTTGATTTATATGAGTTGAAAATATTTTTTCCAGTTTGTTGATTATCTTCATTCTGACATTGCTTTGTGGGTTTTGCACTGCAGAAGCTATTTATTTTTATGCAATCACATTTGTCCAACTATTTGTTAATGGTTTAATGATGTAGGAAAAGACCTTCACCTCTAAGATTAAGAAAGAATGTTCCATGGTTTCTTCTAGTTCTGTTCTAGTTTCATTTTTTTAAAAATAAATCTTTCATTTATTTTGAATTTACCTTGGGGTGGAGTATAAGGTATAAATTTATTTTTTTCTTTCAGGTAACTGTTGAGTTGCCCCAACATTGAAACCACCTTTGCAAAAATTATAACTGAAGAAATTATGACATTGACATAGATCAGACCTAACTGACTCCATGTTGCTTCTAACCTTTAAGCTGTCTTTGTTCATTCCTGGGTGTAGGCAGAACTAACCTTAGGAAGGAATTTAGTTTATGGTTTGAGTCTGAAACAAAATTGATAATGTCCCTTTTCCCAAAAAGACCCACTTCTTGCCTGGGGACCAGTCTGCCTTTATGGGACTAACAAATTAATTACATGATTAGTTAGTACATTTTAGGGGTCATGCAGCCTCTGGCTGCAAGAGTCTGACCTTCTCCAAATTGCTCCTGTGGATAGCATTACTATTGTAAAACCTAAGATCAGTGCTTCAGATATTTTGCAGACCCTGCACTGGATGGATCAGCTGACATCACCCAAATTGGTGATCTGGCTCAACCAGTTCTGCGATCCCCTTTATGAGTCCATCTCCAACCTGACCAATCAGCAACTCTCCACGCCCGAGCTCCTACTTTAATTTAAATTATCTTTAAGAACTCTGATCTTCTTGCTCCAGGAAACTGATTTGTGTAATAATAATACTTGCGTCTCCTGTACAGCCAGCTCTGCCTGTATTACTCCTTCTCCACTGCAATCCCCCTGTCATGATAAATCGGCTCCATCTAGGCAGCAGGCAAGGTGAACCCACTGGGCGGTTACAAATTTGGGGGCTCGACCAGGATTGCCTTTGTGGTTACCTGCTCTGTAGCCCACCTCTGATGATGGATCCGGAGGCCAGCCCAAGTGGCTGCCTAGTTCTCTTGGACTAGGGGCTGACTCTGGCACTCTCTGCCAGTGGGGTGCTGCTGACCCAATATGCATGGATTCAATGGTAGTGGAGAAATAATGCTAGGGAGATATCCCATAACTGTAGCCCCATCACTGGGTGTCTGTAGCTGTAGCCTCCATGCGAGGTGTCTGATTTGGTGAGTATTCCAGTCAGCTACCAACAGCCCCTTCCTTCTCCTGATTTATTGGCCTCTCTGGAGGTGCTGCTGTCTCTTAGTAACCTCCTGGAGTGTCTATCTATAGCCCCATCACAAGGTATCTGCCTGTAGCTCCATTACAAGGTGTGTGTAGCTGTAGCCCCATTACAGAGTGTCTGTCTGTAGCCCCATTAGGGGGTATCTAATTGGACGGAGAATAAGGAACTTGTTTGGAGGACTACTCTTGGCTTGAGACTGGGTCTGGAATCTGTGTCTTCAAGGCCTTCTGTTCGTCTTACATTGTGTGTGTGTGTGTGTGTGTGTGTGTGTGTGTGTGTGTGTGTGTGTGTGTTTATATGTGTGGAGGGCTCTGAAGGAATTGCTGCCAGCAATTTTCTGGGGGCAGGGGACAGACTCTCGCTCTGTCACCCTGGGTGGGGTGCAGTGGTGCGATCTCGGCTCACTGCAACCTCCACCTCCCAAGTTCAAGCAATTCTCATGTCTCAGTCTCAGTGTAGCTAGGACTATAGGTGTGCACCACTATGCCCAGCCCTGAGTTGTCATTTTGAATAAATGAATAACTTCTGGTGACATGGGACTCTATTTTGTGATATCCAGTGTTTTAAACCTTTGATATTTGACAAACCTTCCAAGATCAAATTCTAAGTTAAAAAAAAAATTAGATCTCCTAAAGTTCAAAAAGATATATTGGGCTTATTTAATGTATTAGAAATCATTCAAGAAACATTGTCAAATATAAAATGGTGTTTAACTTTCTTTGAGTTATAGTCATATAAACATGTTATTAGTATGTGTTATAACATTGTATAAGATTTCTATAATTCTAATATGCTTCAGTATATGTTATCAGTAATAACTACAATTGTTACGTTGAATTTTTGTGTGCCACAGAGGTAACAAGTTTCCTTATCAATTTCTTTGACTGTGGCTTCCCTAAAATGTTTCTGTCATCTGCAGACAATTGTTATCTTGATTTGGTCCTCTTTAGGAGATGGTTTTATAATCAGCTATAAAACTTTGACAGGTGCTCCTGAATGCAAGTTTCTGATAACCTTGGAGATTATGACATTAAAATAAAGGAAATTTTGGGACTCTCCTAAAGAGCTGAAATGTTCTTTCATTTGAATAAATCAGCTCTGTCTAGATAACAGGCAAGGTGAACCTATTGGGTCATTACAACATTAACTATTAAATAATCTGTTTTCTCATTGACCTGAGATGCTATTTATCATACGTGTTTGGGTCCATTTCTGAATTTTTTTTAAACTCATTCATTAAAATGTGTCTACTTTCTTTCTTCTTTTTCTTTTTTTCTTTTTCTTTCTTTCTTTTTTTTTGTCTCTGTTGCCCAGGCTGGAGTGCAGTGGCCTCCTGAGTAGCTGGGATTACAGGCGTGTGTCACCACACCTGGCTAATATTTGTATTTTTAGTAGAGATGGGATTTCACTATGTCGGCCAGGCTGGTTTCAAACTCCTGGCCTCAAGTGATCCACCTGCCTTGGCCTCCCAAAGTGCTGGGATTACAGGCATGAGCCATCGTTCCTGTCCAGAACTTTATCTATTTCTTTGATAGTACCACATTATTTAATTATTTTGGCTTTATAAAACTGTTAATATTTAATATGACTAGCATCCCATTTATTAACCTACTTTTCAGAATTTATAGATTAAATTAGGGAAAACTGATATCTTGTGAGCCTTGCCATCTAAGAACATGCTGTACATTTTCATTTATATAAATTCTCTTCTCCTGATTCTTAAGAGCATTTAAAATATTTTTCATATAGATGTTGCACATACCTTGCTATCTTGTTACATATTGTCTCTATTTTGTTGCAGCTATAAGTAGGATCCTTTCATGGATTAAATCTTCTTACTGGTTTCTTTTTTAATATATGAAGAATATTGATTTTAATCTAGTTCCCAGACCAGATGTTGAATTGTTTTTGTATGTATGTTACTTTTTTGGTTGATTTTCTCTTGTTTGATCATCTGGAATCCCTCTTGAATTTCTGTACCTCTGATTTCTTTCTCTGATCTAGTTATGTTAGTTAGAACTTCCAGAACAATAACTAAAGTGGTCATAGCAGACATATTTGTCTGATTCCTGACTTTGTTGGAAATGTTTCTACTCATGTTTTTAGGCATAATGCTGAATTTTAGGTTAAGATCAATAACTTTTATATGTTAAGAAAATATCTATGTATTTCTCTTTCACTGTGAATCAAGAATAAATATTGAATTTTAACAGATGTCCTTTTTAACATACACAGATATGATGGACATTTTCCTTAAATCTTTTAATATAAGATTAAATTTTAATCTTTTAAGTTGTATTAATGAAGTTTCTAAAATTGAACTTGTAGAGCTGATCTTCACATTTTGTAGAATAATCCCCATATGATCAACATATACCTTCTATTAACAAGCTGCTGGATTCTGTTTGCTAATGTTTTATTTAGGTTTTTTTTTGTATCACTAAACAAGTGAATTCATCTATAATTTATTGGTGCATTTTTTGGTCAGATTTTTTCCTGTATCCTTTTATCAAACAGAAGCTTTTCACCAGTGATTTTGTTACATAAGACACATATGAGAATATATATGACAATTTTCACTCCTTCCAAATTTGGGGGTAAGTATAGTTAAGACAATTAGATTAGAACAAGTCAATTACTATACTTCCTGGATATAGCTCTCTTTAATTTTCCATGCACAGAGCATTTATATTTTGTTGGGCATTTGTGTTATTATTTTTCAGTTATGGAGAAAACTTGTATAGATGCACTTCCTCTTACTATGAATTCTTCAGAAAAGCAAGAGATTATATGTATTTTTGGAACTGGTGATTTTGGAAGATCATTGGGATTGAAAATGCTCCAGTGTGGTTATTCTATTGTTTTTGGAAGTCGAAACCCCCAGAAGAACAACCTACTGCCCAATGGTGCAGAAGTCTTGAGCTATTCAGAAGCAGCCAAGAAGTCTGACATCATAATCATAGCAATCCACAGAGAGCATTATGATTTTCTCACAGAATTAACTGAGGTTCTCAATGGAAAAATATTGGTAGATATCAGCAACAACCTCAAAATCAATCAGTATCCAGAGTCTAATGCAGAGTACCTTGCTCAGTTGGTGCCAGGAGCCCACGTGGTAAAAGCATTTAACACCATCTCAGCCTGGGCTCTCCAGTCAGGAGCACTGGATGCAAGTCGGCAGGTAAGATTAAACAAATCTACACTCAATCTTTAAAAAATGAATCATTAAATGTGCACTTGCCTCAAAGATTCTAAAATATAATTCCAAGATCAAATACCCACTAAATATTACATTTTGCTAATATGTGTTGTGAATAATTTTCTTGAGCTTGACCAAGTAAGGTGGTCAACTGTTGCATCATCTCCCACTGTATGCACCCTCAGATTTTAGTTTGATGGAACCCCATGGTGTCAGCCTCTGGAGGCTTCTTGTCAGTACTAGAAACTAATACTTGATAAATATCCTTTTCTACTTCCATTACCTTGTATGAAACTGGTTCCATTTATGCACTGAGATTAGAAGCATTCATAAGTGATGCAGCACCACAAATACAGAAGAAAGATCAAAGTACTCATTATGCAGAGAACCAGGTCTTATATAAGTATGACGTGCCTAAAACCATCATCAACTAAAAACCATGGTACTTACCTTTCTAAAACACCACAAACAAGTTTAAAGCATCTTGGTAGGTACGTTAATTCTACGTCCTTATTTTAAAAATGGTTCACTGTTACATGTCATCATTCTGCATGGCGCTGTTTTAGCCTTTCAAAATAATTATTAAATAAAGAGGAGTAAATACAGAATTGATTGTTTTTAAACCAGGTATTTGTGTGCGGAAATGACAGCAAAGCCAAGCAAAGAGTGATGGATATTGTTCGTAATCTTGGACTTACTCCAATGGATCAAGGATCACTCACGGCAGCCAAAGAAATTGAAAAGTACCCCCTGCAACTATTTCCAATGTGGAGGTTCCCCTTCTATTTGTCTGCTGTTCTGTGTATCTTCTTGTTTTTCTATTGTGTTATAAGAGACGTAATCTACCCTTACGTTTATGAAAAGAAAGATAATACATTTCGTATGGCTATTTCCATTCCAAATCGTGTCTTTCCAATAACAGCACTTACACTGCTTGCTTTGGTTTACCTCCCTGGTGTTATTGCCGCCATTCTACAACTGTACCGAGGCACAAAATACCGTCGATTCCCAGACTGGCTGGACCACTGGATGCTTTGCCGAAAGCAGCTTGGCTTGCTGGCTCTGGGATTTGCCTTCCTTCATGTTCTCTACACACTTGTGATTCCTATTCGATATTATGTACGATGGAGGTTGGGAAACCTAACCGTTACCCAGGTAAATCTCTTCTTATGTATTTTCCTCTACTCCTGAAATCAGAGACTATTGCTACATCATATTCCATTTCATAATTATAGAAAGTCACTCTTCTAAGCATCTTCTTTTTTAAAGTAACTAGAATTAGAAATGTCATGTCAGTTTTTTAAAATGAATCCAGTTTAGATCTCATACAACTATTAAGAATAAAAGTTTGCTGGGTGTGGTGGTTCACGCCTGTAATCCCAGCACTTTGGGATGCTGAGGCGGGTGAATCATGAGGTCAAGAGATCAAGACCATCCTGGCCCCAACATGGTGAAACCCCATCTCTACTAAAAATACAAAAATTAGTTGGGCATGGTGGTGGGCACCTGTAATCCCAGCTACCCGGGAGGCTGAGGCAGGAGACTCACTTGAACCCAGGAGGTGGAGGTTGCAGTGATCCGAGATCATGCCACTGCACTCCAGCCTGGGTGACAAAGCAAGACTCCATCTCAGGAAAAAAAAAAAAAAATGAATAAACGTTTACTTTCCAGGTTCACTTGGGTCCAGATCTGTATTCGCAGGGCTCATAGAGATATTGGCAAACCGACAGATTTCATGGCTCAAGAAACCTAAAGACACCTGCTTGAATCCCTCTGGTTGGCAGTCAAATGTTAACTAATGTGTTTTCAAGCTTCTATTCTTATGCATGTTACTTCCTTTTGGAAGTCAAAACCAACCATCTTATAAGTAAGGGGGCTAACCAAACATGTGCCACACTAAAGCAAACAAATTCACAAAAGAGTGCTTATAATTCCCTTAATGTTTGACTTGGGGGAAGTTGGCCTCAATAACTAGAAAACCAAATAATTCTGAGCAAATATCAAATATTATCTTATGCATAATCAAAAGATTCAGTGAGAATCAGCTGAAGGAGTTTTAAGAAACTCCCAGAGGAAGTGCTATAAGTCAGTTCTAGTTTAGAAATAGCTAGTTTTGATAGATCTTACTTCAGTCTCAAAAATTATTAGTCATTAATGTTGCTTCTATGGGTTTCTCTACATTATTTTCCTAACAAATATATGTAAGTTTCCTGGGTAAGAGTCACACTACAAGTGTCTGATTCCTCTCAACTTGTGGTGCAAGACTGATGTATTATATCATGACAGAACAAACGTGAAAGAACCTGCTGTGAGAGTGTGAGTAATCCACATATAAAGCAGAAAAACAGAATCCTGATGTAATTGTTTGAGAGTATCAAGTTTTGCTTGGGGATCAAAATGCAGATGGTAATGAAGGTTTAAATGAGTGTTTACTGCCTTTTAGAATTTACAGGGAAAATCAAAACTTTCTACACAACTCCTAGAATCAAGTCCAAACAGAACCAATTACTTTTTTTCTGCCAAAAAAAATGTAATTTCTAAGTGCATTTTTCACTAAAGTTATTTTAAAATAATTTTTAAGAAATGCCATACAATTTGCTTTGAGCAAATAATTCATGCAGAGGTATTTTTCAGTCCCCTTCAAAGTGTGGGCAGTTTGTGAAAATGTAGTTTTATAATGGCTTATAATTTTTCTTAGGCAATACTCAAGAAGGAGAATCCATTTAGTACCTCCTCAGCCTGGCTTAGTGATTCATATGTGGCTCTGGGAATACTTGGATTTTTTCTGTTTGTACTCTTGGGAATCACTTCTTTGCCATCTGTTAGCAATGCAGTCAACTGGAGAGAGTTCCGATTTGTCCAGGTAAGAACTTCAAGATCATGCCTAACTTTTCATTTTGCTCCATCACTTCCCTAGCAATCACATTTAAAAATTCAAATTAGAAAATGTTGAACCCAGGTACAAAAGGCAGAATCCATAATGGTTTGATTTCTTAATGCTTGCCAAGATTCCTGACTGCCTCCAGATCTACAGCTAAGACTATAGGGTGAAAAGTACCAAGAACTATTACGATTTATGTGAGGAGATATACTAGGTACAAGGTGAAAAGAAACCCCAAGACAAAATTTCACCATCTAAAAATTAACCTTACAACATGGACATATAGATATGGAAAACCAGATGTTGAGATAAAGTTTAAAATCTTCACAGCAAGATTTGATAGATGTCATCACACCCGAAGACTTAATGCTCTCCTATAAGAGGGAAAATTGTTTTCTTCCACATGTCAACCACCAACCAACCCCTCTTTAAAGGCGGTTAGTAACTACACATTCTTGTAGACCAGTGGTCCTCAAAGTATGGCACTTTGAGTAGGACCAGCAGCATCTGCATCACCTGGAAACTTGTTAGATACACAAAACCCCAGGCCATGCCCAGGCCTACTGAATCAGAAACTCTGAAAATGTGGCCCAGAAATTTAATGAGCCTTCAAGATGATTCCGATGCATGCTTATTATGAGTATAATAGAAAAGACCATTAGTCTTTAAAATCAGGTTAGAATTTTTTAGAACTATTGGAATCTTAAGTCTTGCAATTTCTCCCAGGGACCAAATTCAGTCAACATATTCTCATTAACACTTTTGTTCAAGGTATTAAGATCGAAATAAACAATAAGCTTTAAAATGTAGGCTGAAACAAGTAAGATTGCCTATTGCTCTTTGTTGTGATAGAAATGAGCTAGGATCTGGTTTTATTCAGTAACATATACTAAGATGGTGCTTCTTGAGGTCATACTGTGTCATATTCATTTCTGACCTCTAGAAAAGATGATAAATAAAAGAGTTTCACCTTTGGGAACCAAGGCAAGCTAATTATTTACTCTAACTTGGAAGAGTTTACTCTTGGGAAACTTTTCCATCCAGCTAGGTTAAGGTGAAGCTACTATGTCATTTTTAAGCAATGATCTTGTTTTAAATGAAGTATTTACCATCCTGAAGAAGGGTTAGTGCTTTTTTTCAGTACTTAACAAAGTGTCCTAAACATTATAGGTCTCAAATGTTTGTGATTGTTGACAAATATCCATCACTGGCTTAGAGTGTTTTACTTTAAGATGTAAATAATGTTAACTTACATATTTTTGTTTCTTGTTTATAGTCCAAACTGGGTTATTTGACCCTGATCTTGTGTACAGCCCATACCCTGGTGTATGGTGGGAAGAGATTCCTCAGCCCTTCAAATCTCAAATGGTATCTTCCTGCAGCCTACGTGTTAGGGCTCATCATTCCTTGTACCGTGCTGGTGATCAAGTTTGTCCTAATCATGCCATGTGTAGACAACACCCTTACACGGATCCGCCAGGGCTGGGAAAGGAACTCAAAACACTAGAAATCAGCATTGAATGGAAAATCAAATATTTAAAACAAAGTTCAATTTACATGGAGTTCTGAACTATAGTGTTGAATGTTTAAAGAAGAATGATGGGTATAGTTAGGAAAGCTTTTTTCTTACACCGTGACTGAAGGAAACATTGCCTGTGTTTGAGAAATTGACATACTGGAAGAGAACACCATTTTATCTCAGGTTAGTGAAGAATCAGTGCAGATCCCTGCCTCTTATTTTCCCGGAGGCCATGGGGCTGAGATTGAAATTAGCTTTGTGGTTTTACACTAAAGAGTTTCCTTACTATGGGCAACATGTATGACCTAATATCTTGCAAAATCCAGTAGAAGTATGTGCAACTTCCTTCTCTGGCTCAAGGGCTGAGTTAAGTGAAAAGAAAAACAGCACAATGGTGACCACTGATAAAGGCTTTATTAGGTATATCTGAAGAAGTGGGTCACATGAAATGTGAAAAGGGAATGACTTTTTTTGTTGTTTTTTTGGAAGTAAAGGCAAACATAAATATTACCATGATGAATTCTAGTGAAATGACACCTTGACTTTGCTTTTCCTCAATACAGATATTTACTGAGGGGAACTATTTTTATAACACAAGAAAAATTTACAATTGATTAAAAGTAACCACGTCTTGGATACATGCAGATCTATAGAGTTGGCATGTAATTCTTCCTCTACAAAGAATAGGTATAGGAAAGATTGAATAAAAATGGAGGGCTATCCACTTGGATTTCACTTGCATTGTGCATAAGCAAGAAGGGTTGATAAAAGTTCTGGATGTTCAAATAAACCAGAATTTTAGACAGCAAGCTAAATAAACATTGTAAAGTTGCACTATATTAAGTTTAGTATTATTTAGATATTATAATATGCTTTGTAAATTTTATATTCCAAATATTGTTCAATATTTGTCATCTATTAATTTCTAGTATAAATAAGTAGCTTCTATATCTGTCTTAGTCTATTATAATTGTAAGCAGTAAAATTAAATAAATAATCTGCAGGTATAAATTTGAACAATGCATAGATGATCGAAAATTACGGAAAGTCATAGGGCAGAGAGGTGTGAAGATTCGTCATTATGTGAAATTTGGATCTTTCTCAAATCCTTGCTGAAATTTAGGATGGTTCTCACTGTTTTTCTGTGCTGATAGTACCCTTTCCAAGGTGACCTGCAGGGGGATTAACTTTCCTAGCTCAAGCATGGAGCTAAAAGGAGTCTTATGCATGATCTTCCCACGTACCAAAATAACCAATAGGCACTGAGTTTGGCATTTTTCTGCCTGCTCTACTAAGACCTTTTTTTTTTTTTTTACTTTCATTATAACATATTATACATGACATTATACAAAAATGATTAAAATATATTAAAACAACATCAACAATCCAGGATATTTTTCTATAAAACTTTTTGAAAATAATTCTGTCTACCTTATATATTCAATTTTACATCCTTTTTTAAAGGCTTTGTTTTTCTAGAGGCTTTGTTTTCCTTTTTTTATTATTTTTTATTTTTTTGAGACAGTCTTGCTCTGTTGCTCAGGCTGGAGTGCAATGGCACAATCTCAGCTCACTGCAACCTCCTTCTCCCAGGTTCAAGCGATTCTTGTGCCTCAGCCTCCCGAGTAGCTGGGACTACAGGCATATGCCACTATGCCTAGCTAATTTTTGTACTTTTAGTACAGACAGGGTTTCACCACATTGGTCAGGCTGGTCTTGAACTGCTGGCCTCAAGTGATCTGCCTGCTTCTGCCTCACAAAGCACTGGGATTACAGGCATTAGTCTGGCCTTATGTGATATATTTTCTTAATGGCTGCATAATATCACATCAAATAGGCATTTTTCAAACCTCTTTCCTTATTAAACATGTAGACTATATCCATTTTTTTACTAAAACAAATAACATTTCAGGTATCTTTGCACTAATAATGTTTTCCATATTTTTAATTATTTCCTCAGAATACCTGCCAAGGATTGGGAGTATAGAATTAAACAACTTTTACTAGCACTTGCTATATATTGCCAAGTCATTTCTAAAGTGACCTTATCAATTTCATTACCATTGGATGAGGCTGTTGCTTTCATCACACTATTGTAGATAACCTTTTTTATTTCAATTTGTGTTTATTTATAACTAGTTGCAAAGGTACACAGAACACATGCTCCTTCAACTTACCTTTGATAAACCCAAGCAAGAATACAAAAAGCTGGAAGACATTGAGTAGAGTCATGTTATATGGTGCTGAACCTACAGTATCAGTGGAAAAGACAGGGAAAATGTCACTACTTATCTATGTTATGCAAAACAGTCAGGTGTGCTGGGGCTGGATACTGCTCTTTGACTTGAGCATTGGTTAATTAAAGTTTAAGTATCATTCAGGTTGGTCTAGAGAAGACTTTGGAGTTAACCATGCTCTTTTTTGTTAAAGAAAGGAGTAATGTGTTTATCCTGGCTCACAGTCCATCACCGAAAATAGAAAATGCCATTCATAGGTAAAATGCTGACCTATAGAAAAAAATGAACTCTACTTTTTTAGCCTAGTAAAAATGCTCTACCTGAGTACTTAAAAGCAATCCATGAAGCCTGAAGCTAAAGAGCACTCTGGTGGTTTTGGCATAACAGCTGCATTGCCAAATCTGACCTTTGGCCCCAACCACAAGAGCTCCAAGCCCCACCAGCTGACCAAAGAAAGCCCAAGTTCTCCTTCTGTCCTTCCCACAACCTCCCTCCTCCCAAAACCATGAAATTAATTTGACCATATTAACACAGCTGACTCCTCCAGTTTACTTAAGGTAGAAAAAATGAGTTTACAACAGATGAAAATAGGTGCTTTGGGTGAACAGTATTCCTTTTAACAGATCCAAACTATTTTACATTAAAACAAAAGTTAAACTAAACTTCTTTACTGCTGATATGTTTCCAATATTCTAGAAAAAATTTTATACTTTCATATTATTTTTGTGCACTTTCCCCATGTTAAGGGATGATGACTTTTGTAAATGTGTATTCACTAAATGTTACTTTAAAAGTATTTTCTAGTTTTGTTTAATTCTGGTTTTAACTCATCAGCATTCCAAAGAAAGTTACTAAAAGGTTTTGAATCACAGTAGTTCCAGCATCTAGGACTAAAAATACTTCCCTTCAGGGATAAGGAAAAGAGAAGGCAGTGCATGGGTTTGAAAGTGCATTAACAGATTTGCAGCTTCTTGCAATGTAAGCTTGAGCTCAGCGGGGTGGCACAGTCCAGTATCTTGCGTGTGCTTCAGTATTACCCTTAGAGAGGGGAGAGCATCAGATGGCTAAATGGGGAGGACTGCACCATCCCACGCTGGACTTTTGTGAGAATTAGGAGGTAAAAAAGGCTTTCCTTCTCCAGGCAGACGCCACAGGAGTAAGGCTAATGGCTCGACAAGCAGACTTCAGGTTGGATTCAGACTGCGTGACTGGGCATTAAATGCCTTGCACAACTGGACTGCTGCAGCCCTGATGGGTGTTATCCTGCTTTCAAAAATATAAAACTTATAAATAAAGAGAAGACTGACAACCTGGAGGAAGCTAGAAGCAAATGGAAAGTCCCTACTGAAAAAGCCATTTCAATTAGAAATTCATTCAGGAGCTCTTCATGCATCTATTGTTCAGGGATCACAAAAGAGCCATGATAATGATAAATATATATTGTGCATTTCACCTCTGAGAGCGTAAAAGCTTCTGGAGCTCCTTTCCAAAATTAAAGTATAATGGCAGTCAAGGTACTACACACAGTAGTTGCAATTTTCATTCTCCATCATCACAACCACAACCATCATCTTCACTACCACTTGTCCAACACACACACACACACACACACACACACACACACCCTACCACCCACAGGTAGCCTTACAGGATCCTACTTCAATTTTCTATAATGAATTAGGTTTCATTCTAGAAAAATATTTCACTCTTCTCAAGGTTTGTTCAGTAGAATCTGGGAAAAGAGTGTAAGTTATTCTTCAATGTATCAGAGGCATTTGAACCAGGGTGACTCCATCTTCAATAGAGGTTGAGTAAAATAAGGCTGAGACTGGCCAGGCACAGTGACTCACACCTGTAATCCCAGCACTTTGGGAGGCCGAGGCAGGTGGATCACCTGAGGTCAGGAGTTTGAGACCAGCCTGGCCAACATGGTGAAACCCTGTCTCTACTAAAAATACAAAAAATTAGCCAGTGTGGTGGCACATGCCTGTGATCCCAGCTACTCCAGAGGCTGAGGCAGGAGAAGCTCTCGAATCCAGGAAGCAGAGGTTGCAATGAACCGAGATCGCACCATCGTACTCCAGCTTGGGTGACAAGAGTGAAACTCCATCTCAAAAAATAAGTAAATAAATAAATAAATAAAGACTGAGACCTACTGGGCTACATTCCCAGGACAGCAGGTGTTCGCAGTCACAGGATGAGATAGGAGTTAGCACAAGGTACAGGTCACAAAGACCTTGCTGATAAAACAGGATGCAGTATAGAAGCCATTCAAAACCTACTAAAACCAAGATGGCAATGAAAGCGATCTCTGGTCGTCTCAGCTGATCATTATATGCTAATTATAATGTATTAGGAGCCTAAAAGACACTCCCACTAGCACCATGACAGTTTACAAATTCCATGGCCACGTCCAGAAGTTACCCTATATGTTCTAAAAGCAGGAGGAGCCCTCAGTTCTGGGAATCGTCAGACCCTTTCCTGAACATCTCATGAATAAGCCATCCCTTGTTTATCATATAATCAATAAATAACTATAACTATACTCAGTCAGGCAGCCCTATGAGGTAGCCATATTATTCCTTTACAGTGTTAATAAACTTGCTTTCATTTTATGGATTCACCTCAAATTCTTTCTTGTGCAAGATCCAAGAACTCTCTCTTGGGATCTGGATTGGACCCCCTTTCTGGTAACATATGCATTACCTCTCCTCAAGCTCAAGACAAAGTCCTAAAGTTTCAGATAAGACCCATATGAGGGAGGTGAAGGATGAAGGAATTGAGAGCAAAGGGACTGAGAAAAGGGGAATGTGGAAGAGCAAGACAGTGCTCTTGCCATTACCCAGCAAAAGCCAAAAGGATCCAGTGCTACTTGCTTTCTGCTGTAAGGGAATTTTGGAAGGCTTTTAATGATATTTATTGCATAATGCTGTGAGCAGAACCTAAGCTAACGATTTCACATGCCTTACCTTATTTAATCCTCATAACAATTCTCTAAGGTTCTCTTCTTATCCTCAGAAGAGGAAACTGAGATTTGAAATCTCAGTACCTTGACTAAGTTCACACAACTAATAAGAAGCAGAGCTGGGATCTAGGCAGTCTGACTCCAGGGCCATCTCCTTTTAACACAACAATATAATGGGGGACAACAATGCTGTCCTCCTAAGCGTCCCTTTGAATCCACAAAATAGACTAAGTGAACCAAACCACAGCAACGCTTCTTAAAAACATTTTTAAAGACAAGAAGCTTATTTGCATTTTAAATATTCCTGATTGCCCAGTCCTCAATACTCCAGGTGTACCTATGTTGATTTCAATTCGTCCTCTAAGGTTGTAGAAACACAGGATCTGTGGTTCCCGCATTAAGTTCAATTTCATTGCAATTGCCATTTTAATCTTCCCACTCTAGTCTGGCCATAAGCTTTCCTAAACTATAAAGGGAGCTTTGTTCTGGTGGAGGTAGGTAAAATCCCCAGACCTGAGGACTCAAAGGAGCAGTCAAGGAGAGGATAGCTCTTCTCCAAAGCTTAAAGGCAAATATTTTCTTTTTCCCTGGTTTCACCTTATTGCTTTGCATACTGAGTGAACTTACTTGTTCTTGAGACCCAGTAACCCATGCAAGAAATTTCATAACACTTCTCATTTAGTACTTTAATACTAGTTGAAGAATCTAGGGTTACACACGCACACACACACACACACATACACACACACATCAGGCTTAGTTCCATTACCTATAGCTGTAAAAATGAGCTTTTTCTCAGTTTTGTAAAAATGAAAGGTTGCTGGACTGGAACTCACAGTATTGTATATCAAAAAGTATCAGATTGTGATAAAATAGAAAACTAGAATTAAACTTGGCCTTATGATTTTTAGAAAATCAACAGATCTGAAGGAGCCCAACCAGTGTATTCATTTCATTTTTATTAATCCTTTCTTTCATTCTAAGATAGAGATGAAAAAGAATGACAGAGTTCCTGCTCTCATTTCATCAGAGCAAAATAAATAAGTTTTAGTGTTCCATAGCTCTGTAGAATGACTATAGTTAACAACAACATATAATTTCAAATAGCCAGGAGAATACTGAATGTTCACAACACAAAGAAATGATAAATGTTTGCGATGATGGATATGCTAATTACACTGATCTGATCACTATACATTGTACATACATAAACATTAACTATGTACCTCATGACTATGTACAACTGTTACTTGTCAGTTTTAGAAAATACAAAAGCAGAAGAGATCTGCTACCAAATGCAGGAATTTTCTATAGAGTCTCTTATAGCTAGCCTTCTAAGCATGCTTAACTCTTCTCATGATAGAGTATTGACCATCAGCAAGAAGAAATCTTTCATTTTAAGCACTCCAGGAAATTATCAGGGAGTTCTCTCTGTAGATAACCAAAGTTTTCCTAGTTGTACTCCTACCCATTTTTCTTAGTGTGGTCATTTAAAGCAGTGCCTCACCAACTATCAGAGATGAGGGCCAGTAATTTTTGTTTCATTTTTTTCCAGTTCATTACAAATCAATGCATATGTCTGTAAAACACAAAATCACATGCTTAAATATGATGGCAACATCAAATTGCCATAAAAGTTTCTAAGCTTTTCACCCCAATTTCTGAATTTATTACAGACTGGTAACAAACAGCTCACAAGCCAGCACCACGGGCAGACTACACTTTGCACAGCACTCAAACGTAGGCCTAACAACCTGGCTTGGCTTGGCACTTCTAGAAACTGATCCTGAGGCAAGACTTCTTGTAAAAGAGTTTATACTGGAAGTTAAAAATCATCAAATTATTAAGTACTAGGAATGGAGTAGTAAAGTAGACAGAGCAGGGAAGGAATAAAGTATGAATTTTCCCGCTGGTTACCCATCTGGGCAACTGGAGCTCAATTTTGCTGGGAAACTCTGGAAGACAGTGTCAGACATAACTAAGAGTTATTCCCATCAAGGGTAAAGGAAACTGTGCTTTTCATCTACCAAATCCTTGCTTAACATTGGAATACAGATGCTTCCAAGACATTAACTTTCTGGCACTCTGGCTTTTCCTACACACTTGCTGTGCATGCCACCATGTCTGGGGGAAAAAGACCCACAGGCAAAGTGGTACCAGCATTCATACAACCAGCTTTCAGCTTGTAGAGGTGGCTGCCAAGAGGAACTTGTAGTTGGCAGTGCCAACTACAACTACTACACCATCCAGTTGGAAATTATACAAAGAGTATGAACAAAGTTCACAGGAGAAACAAGACTCTTCAACATATAAAAAGATATTCTACTTCATTCATAATGAGACGTGTGAAAATTGTAACTGCATCAATACCATTTCTCACCTAGTAGATGGGTAAAAATCCAAAAGTTTGAGCACACATTCTGTGGGTGAGGCTGTGGAAACGTAGGTTCACATACATTACTCTTGGATATGTAAATTAGGACCATTCCTGTGCAGAGCAATTAGGTGATATCTTTCAAAATAAAAACACGGAGTTAAGTTTTGATCCAGGAGTCTCACTCCTGAGAATTTATGCTATAGATATGCCTACAGGCATTCGAGATGAAAAATAAGCATTGCTATTTGTTTTTCTTGTTTTTCATGAATGACATTGTAAAAGTAGAATATGGGCAGTGACTCAATAATTCATCTTTGGGACTGGTCAAAGAAACAATGATGCTTTCACAGAATGGAATTCTATACAGCTGTTTAAAACAAACCAAGGCAGCTTCTTTTACATATATGGAAAGATGTCCAACATATACTGTGAAAGTTTTAAAAAGGTACAAAATAACATATATAGTATGATTCCTTTTGCATATGTGTATTTGCTTTTAATTGCCTAAAGAAACTCTCAGAAGGATTCAAAAGATCCATACCAAACAAGATGGGAGAACAGAGGAGTAGTGACAGGAGTAGAAGCACCGTAGACCTTTTCATATCATTTTGGTTTTTCAATTACATGAGTAGGTTACCTAATTATTAAAATAAATTTAATTTAAAAGGTAATGGGGGATAGGAAAAAATTTGTTAAAAGATACAAAATTACAGCTATATAGGAGGATTAAGTTGTAGTGTTCTATAGCTCTGTAGGATGACTATAGTTAATAATATATATTTCAGATAGCTAGAAGGAAGATATGATCTCAACAGAAAGAAATGATACATTCTTAAGATGATGGATATGCTAATTATCCTAATCTGATCACTATATATGTATTGCCATGTCACTATGTACCCCATAAATATGTATAATTATCATGTGTCAATTAAAAATTTTTAATTAAAAAATTATAAACAAAAAAATTTTTTAAGTAATTGATTGCATATCCCTGCTAAATCTTATCTTACTCATGCTAAACCTCATCAGCACGTTCATTCTTTTCTCGTATATAAACATTTCTAAATCTTTCATCTTTCTGGTGCCTCTTGTTCAGATCTACAAACATTTCGATGTTCCTTTTGAAACACAGTTCCTTAAGCCAAAAACAGGACATTTTTTCCTTTCTTTCACATTCTGTAATTAAAATAGTATTTAAATTCTTGAATTTTAGGAATATTCAACAACAAAAGTTGTCCATTATTTCATCTCTATTGGAATTTTTCCCCATATGAAGAAGACTTAAAATACTTTAATATAAAATAAATTTTAAATAAAAATAGTTTTTATAAAATTGGCTAAAAATAGCAAGTAAGCATCAAAAATATAATTCCAGATGAGGTGCAGGTTTAGAATATAATGTGATTGTCGCTTCTGTTATTCTAACTTGTGAGTCTCTATAAAGTGTACACATTCACTGTAATTTTTTTATAGTCACATAATTTCAGGATCACATCAAATAATATGCCTAATGCCTTTTCACATAAAGTATTAATTCCAGTCTCTCCATAGTCTGCCCCTCTACCCCATCTCTGCCCGCTTCCACCACCAAACCATCCACCCTATACTGATTACCATTAATATTTTTAAACCTAAGTGCAAAGCAAAACTATCTTGCACTATCTGCACTGTCTTTGCAATAATGCTATAAATCTAAAAATATTTTAAAATACTATAACTCCAAAATTGTTTTAAAATAAAAGGCTTATTTAAAAAAAAAAAACTCACCCTATTCTTATTAAAGTTTATCTCATAGAAATTAACCTATCCTTCAGCATAGAAAATTGTTTTAAATGTTTATTCCATTTTCCAAAATATATGCTCCACACATATTTCCTAAACATGGCCTCCATGTATTTATTTTAGTTTTTGATAAGAAATACAGAAACTTTATCCATAACCTCCTACTCCAACTATAGTGTTTTTTAGACTACATGAAACCTAGAGATTATCGAATCGTATAAATTCATTTCACAGATGTGGAAACTGAACCCAAGAGGGTGAAGTAATTTCTGCAAGGTCACATAGCTACATTGCAACAAAGCAGAATTAGACCACAGATTACCTGATTTTCAGGCTAGGGTTTTTTCCGATCCTTTTGAAATCAGGTGATTAAGTTGAAAACAAGTTGGTTGTAGATCCAAAAAAAAGTGGGGGGTCAAAAGGACTGATCCAAAACAGGTATATCCAATTACAATTTTGGACTTTTCAGTCAGTCATGAGTACTTTGCCTTTAAAAAACATGACAAAGACTAAAGAAACAGAATTATCTAGTGGTACACTTAGGCTGACTGTGATTATTGGAATTCTAAAGAATGATACACAACATTTTCCCCTTCTTTCATGTTCTCTCATTAAAATAATATTTAAAGTCTTAGTAAACATTTTAGGAATATTCAACAACAAAAAGTTGTCCATTATTTCATCTCTGTTGGAATTCTTCCCCATATGAAGAAGACTGTTAAAACTGCTTTAATATAAAATAATTTTACAATAAAAATAGTTTTTATAAAACTAGCTAAAAATAGCAAGTAGACTTCAGTGGCAGTCACGGAAGATGACCTACTCAGATGTTCCTTCGAGAGACCCTGCTGCAAGGAAACATAATAAATAAACAGCCTTCAACTGGCCCACATTATTGATAAGCACCACGTTATTCACATGATCCACACTGCCCTTGGGCTGCTCACAGCCAATGACCATGCATAACAGAGATACTAGAACAAAGCCATCATTGCCTCATATGAGCATCCTCTAATGGATCATTGCCTCATACAAGCTTCCTCTAATGGGCAGCATTTGCTTGGCTATTCCCATTGGGCCAGCCAAGACTTTTTCACATCTGCACTAGGACTTGGATCTCCTCCTCTCCAATGTTTCCCTCACCTTCATCTTTTGCATGTGTTAAGGCTAGCATTGCAATATGAAGGCTCCCTCCTCGTTTATCCTTTAAGTCATTTCCTCCAATAAATCTCCCATCTTATCTTGGTATCTGCTTCTTGGAGAACCTGACACAGCATCACAAGCAAAAAAGCAGCAAAATAAATAACTTTTGTTAATAACATTAGATAATAATTATGACATTTATTAACCTTTTCACTCAAATATAATCCTCAACAGATAGTTTCGCCAATTGTTATGTCCTAAGACGTTAAGCATAAACAAATGACAAATGTACATCACAGAGTGTGTTAGGGAAGCATATCTCTTTTTCCAAGTTCCAATCCCCTACCTACGAAAGAGAAGAAAATATGTGATTCTTAAGGTCTAAAGATATATATAAAAGAAAAAAAAAATGTATTTCTGTTTCACTGAACATTATGAAGCTGCTATTCTCAGAGAAGGACTAAATGTGGTAAAGAGATAGTGAAGAAAAGATGCTTGGGGCAAAAGTTGAAAATGGCTGAATCTGAGAAAAAGGTACAGATTTAATCCCTCCGCCACCCTGAATGTGAGGCAGAGGAACAAGGATTGTAGAATGAAGTATCCCAAATGCTGAGAGAGGCTTCACTACTTCAGTAAGACACAAAGCTTTTAGTAAAAATCTTCAGTCAATACAGTAAAGTTCTCTGAGAAACACTTCAAAGGCCACGAAAAGCTAAGTGACTAAATCGACCCAACTCTTAACAGCAGTATCATGTGGCCAGAAGAGCCAGAATAAAGATGTCAACCACCACAGGCACAGACCAGACCCCTTCCCCACCTTCTAGCCCTAATCAATTTCTGGACCCTGATTTGAGAAAAGGATGAGAGAAAAAAAGACACAAAAATTAACTTAAATTGAATGTGATATTGGCTAGGTGCACAGTACCTCCACAAAAAGTTATTCTGACTTACAGAATTAGAAAAAATTGTAGCATTCCTTAGAGTTGTGCCACAAGTTTATAGAAGAAAAGAAAATAAGAATTAACAGATGCCAAGAAGAATTTGGAGGGTAAAAGAGCAAACAATGAGAAATCAGAACTATACTTAAAGAAATACACAAATAGATGCCACAAGTGCAGAGTAAGGAAAATGGAGAACAGAAGATGGAGAATAGTAAGTAATGAAAAATGGAGAATAGTAAGGAAAATGGAGAATAGAAGATGGAGAATAGTAAGTAATGGAAAATGGAGAATAGTAAGGAAAATGGAGAATGGAAGATAGAGAATAATAAGTAATGGAAAATGGAGAATAGTAAGGAAAATGGAGAATGGAAAATAGAGAATAGTAAGTAATGGAAAATGGAGAATTGAAGACGAAGAATAGTAAGTAATGGAAAATGGAGAATAGTAAGGAAAATGGAGAAAGGAAGAAAACGGGCACATGAAAAGTAGAGTAGATATCAGATATTAGCTTCCCACCTATATCTTTTAAGATACTTGGTGGAAAAAAAAAAAACCATATGAACTAAGGATATCACTTGAAGCTGATAAACCAAATAGTATTTTGAGTATACTTAAGAATACAAAGATTAAAATGAAGGCAAAACTGTCAGAATTGTTTGAACCAGAGCAACTTCATCTTGATTAGAGGCTGGATAAAACAAGGTTAAGACACGTGGGCTGCATTCCCAGATGGTTAAGGCATTCTAAGTCACAGGATGAAATAGGAGGTTGGCACAAGATACAGGTCATGAAGAACTTGCTGATAAACAGGCAGTAAAGAAGTCAGCTAAAACCCACCAAAACCAAGATGGCCACGAGAGAGAGAGTCATTCTCATTGCTACACTCCCACCAGCATCATGACAGTTTACCAATCCAGTGGCAACATCAGGAAGTTACCCTATATGGTCTAAAAAGGGGAGACATGAATAACCCACTCCTTGTTCAGTGTATCATCAAGAAATAACCATAAAAAAGGGCAACCAGCAACCCTCCAGGGTTACTCTGCCTATGGAGTAGCCATTCTTTTATTCCTTTACTTTCCTAATAAACTTGCCCTGAATTCTTTCTTGCACGAGATCCAAGAACCCTCTCTTGGGGTCCGAATCAGGACCCCTTTCCTGTAACAAAACTACTTAATAAAATTGAGTGGTAGGGGAAAAACAGAAAGCAGTAGGTAGTTATTTTAAGTGTTGATTCTCATAGGAAATCAACAAACAATATCTAAAAAATGAGAAGATTAAAAGCATTATTACAATTTTTTTTTTTGTTTTGAGACAAGGTGTCTCCCTGTCACCCAGACTGGAGTGCAGTGGCACAGTCTTGGCTCACTACAACCTCCACCTCCCGGGCTCAAGTGATTCTCCTGCCTCAGCCTCCTGAGTAGCTGGGATTACAGGTGTGCACCACCATGCCCAGCTAATTTTTGTATATTTTGTAGAAATGGGGTTTAGTCATGCTGGCCAGGCTGGTCTCGAACTCCTGAGCTCAACTGATCCACCTACCTCAGCCTCCCAAAGTGCTTGGATTACAGGCGTAAGCCACAGCACCAGGCCAAAAGTAACAATTAGAATAAAAATGAGTTGGATGTGAAGGCTTAGTCTTTGACTCAGCAAAGTCAAAAGACGAATGATGAACTGAAAAAAAATGTATTTGCAATTAAATGGCTAATATTCTTAATATATCAAGACTTCTTACAAATTGAGAAAAAACTAAAATCTGATAGAAAAATGGCAAAATATATAAGCAGGCAGTTCAAAGAAGAAATGGCACTAAATGCATGAACTAATGTTCAACCTCACTCTCACCAAGAGAAATGCAAGTAAAAAGTGCAACAAGCTACAATTTCTCATCTATCAGATTGGCAAACATCCAAAAATCTGATAACATACTCTATCAGCAAGGTTGTAGAAAACAGCTGATGGGAATGCAAAGTGGTACAACTGTTAGGCAAAGAAATTTGATAATGTCTAGGGGAAAAAATGTACAAGCAATCTGTATAGCAATCTGACTTCTAGGAATCTACTCCAAAATATTCTGGTTAAAAGTACAAAATGATTTATACAAAATATATTTTTCCAATGGCAAGATGCAAGATTTTCCAAGATGCAACACGCAATATTTTCCAATCTGCAAGATGCAGAGCAGTATACATAGCATGATACCACTTGTAAGAAAAGTGATTATTAATATATACATGAATGTGTTTTATTTGTAAAAAGAAAAACTAATAAAAAATGGATTACTAGATCAGTGGTTCTCAAACTTTAGTGTACATAAAAATTGTCTTTAGGAACTGATTCCCAAAGTTTCTGATCTAGAAGAAAATCGAGGACCTGAAAATTTATACTTTTAACAAGTTTTCAGGTGATACTGAAGCAACTGTTTTGGAGACTACAGTTTGCTAAACTAAAAACAAATGAAAACAGTTGAACCTATTAATATATCAAATTAATTATATTATATACAGACAATAGATTTGTTTGAAATGACTTTTGAGTATTTCGAGTGTACATCTTAAGTAGAAAGAGTTCCAATTATAAACAGAGCTTAAGATGAATCTCAAACTTAATTGAGAAACTACTAGCAATATTAATATTATTAATTCGAAACCAGTTTGTATACAAACAAATACATACATACATCTGTGCATGAAGATAAATCAAATAGGTTATGTTGTCAATGTTGTTAAGAACCAAAATTGTTAGTATAAGAGAAAAGAGTTTCAAGTTAAGTTAAATGAAAATTCTATAATGTCAAATTTTGATTGGAAATATCAGTATTATTTCCAGATTTTGCTTTTCTTTTCAACATTATGTTCCTTAGCGCTATAATTGCAAAGATCTGGAGGACAATGACCACCCAAAAACAAGATTGCTCCTGTTGCCCACATTTCGGTCTCTGATTAGCATTTCCCACAAAAAGCAACCAGAGTTCTATGGCAGAATTCTGATTCCAGATTTGGGGCAGAAAACACATGAAATGGGTCTGTGACAAATTGTTGTACCAGAAAGCAAGGAGGGTAATCAACGACTAATGTGAGGCAGAGTATGGTGGTTCACGCCTGTAATCTTAATGCTTTGGGAGGCTGGGGCAGGAGGATTGCTTGAGGCCAGAGGTTCGAAACTAGACTGAGCAACATAGTGAAACCATGTCTCTACAAAAATTAAAATAGTCATACATGGTGGCATGTGCTGGTAGTCATAGCTGCTCAGGAGGCTGAGGTGGGAGGATTGCTTGAACTCAAGAGTTCAAGGTTACAGTGAGCTATGATTACAACAATGCACTCCAGTCTGGGCAACAGCGCAAGACTCCATTCTTAAAAAAATAAAATAAAATAAAAAGCTGGCAGGACATGTCCAAAGGCCATAGGAGCAAATAAATATGCAGGAGGAATCCACTGGCCAAATATGAGAATAATGAAAAGAATAATGGTTGCAATTAATTTGTTATAATCCATCTGTTCATTTCATCACTAAAATGCAAAACACACACACACAAATTTAGTTGGTCACCATTATAAGTATTTAAACATTTCCTTACCTTAGAAGTTGGCAGTAGAAAGAAAAGAATTAAGCATTCATCCTGCATTTTCTGTACTGCAGAGTGACTGAATAGTCCTAGTTGACAGTGAAAAGTTCTCTACAGAAAAATGCCAGTTAATAAAAGTGAAAAGAAAGTGAAAATTAGAAAATTGTCACTTTGCATTTCCTGACAAAATGATACAGGCAGCTTTTATCAGTAGATGAAATTACTACATGACAAACTGTTAGGAAATTGTATCCTGTTAGCATCACAAAAGTAGAATGACTGGACAGTAACACTATGTACATTTAATGAAGCACACAGCACCACAAGTGTGTGCCAATAAGTTGAACCTGAATCTCATCTAACCTTCAATGCTAACTCCTTCAATTATCAGGGATAATTGGGGATATAAGGGTTGGAGTAACAAGTTAAATGTAACCAAGAGGAAACATATAGATTGATCCAGAGTTTGTGACATTCTACAGAATAAGTAACCCAATTTTTTTCAATAAATCGACAACATTGATATAGAACAGCTCTAGATTAAAAGAGATGTAACAAAATGCAGTATGTGGACCTTGTGTGGGTTCCTTAATTGAAAAAAACAGAAGTAAAAAGTTACTTTTGAGACATTCAAGAAAGCGTAAGCATTGAATGTATTATATTATAGCAAGGAATTGTTCATTACAGGTGATGATAGTTTCACAATTTTTTGAGTCTACTTTTTAGCTTACTGAAATATGTCACAGTAGAATAACACAATGTTTTGGATTTAAAATATTTCAGTAAAAAATAAAGAAAAAAGGGACAGAGGAGATAAGTGAGATAAAATTATGATTACTGAATCTGTCATATGAGCATTTATTATACTATCCTTTCTATTTTATATATATTTAAAATTCAAAACACATTTAAAAGGTAGAAGTTGGCTCAAAGAAAAACTCTGTCAAATCTTTTTAAAAGTATTTCATGTCACTTTTCAAGAAATAGAATGGAAGATTCCAGATTATTGGTAATTATATTTTTCAATAATTTGAGACTTTAATCTAAACCCCAGAGTAATAGAAAGTGTACTAGAATACAAATCCAGTAGGAAACCTGGGGCCAGGCCAGGTTTTGGACAAAACCTTTTGAATTTGGGCAAATCATTTAATCTTTTCAGATCTCATCATCTGTAAATTAGGGACTTAGTCCAGATGACTTTATGTCTTATGTTCACCTCTAATCACTAGAAAGTAATATGAATGCACTCTTGCTGGTAAGCAAAGGGCACAGAATTGAGTAACAACAGCAAAAAAAGCATGAAAGAGCAGCTTAATCGGAATGACTTCCTTGAGGTTACTCACATATGTGAAATATGTGGATTAGATTAATTTATCTTTAAGATGTTCCCTAGCCCTAAAATTCTATGAAATGTAATAGCTATAGTCATGGGCCAGACAAATAATTATTTTACATCAAATTCTAATTGCTGATGTTATCTCTCAGTTTCAGCAAGGCTAATGTATCTGTATGCTAGAAAGACAACACACTTATTAATCAATAAGATAGAAAAACATAGGTAGACCAGGTATTCTCCAACCTTCTTATCCCTGGATATAATCCATGACCTGTATTAAGAAGGAGCCTATTAATAATGGAGAGGGAGCAAGTTAAGGTTTTTTCAGTGTTGTATTGCAATATCTCAAGAGACACTTAATGCCGTAACCCCAGATGAGTGTCCTTTAGTATAAGCTCTCAGGAAAAAAAAGTTATGATTAAGACAGTAATTGATACTGAGCTATAGAGTGTAGAGTATCTACAATTTAAAAGGAAGACAAGGTTTAAAGCAACCATGGTAAATGATCTTAAAATATTATATTTGATTAGTTGTCATAGTATGTGGAGGGAAGTAAGGGGAAGCAGTTGACTAGGATCAACAGGTAAAAGTTGTAGGGAGCCATTTTTCACCAAACCTGGACTCATATGAAACGTACTTCATAAGGGCTACTGCAGTCTGAAGAAGGAATAAAATGAATCATTTCGAGAGTGAGCTCACTACACTGGACATTATTTCACCAGAGGTTATTGTGCATTTTTTAAAGGGCTTTCAAGCCTCGGGCATGACACAATTTACACAATTTTAAAACTATAGAATAATGGAAGTGGGACTCTAATAAGCCACTTCATCAATTTTTTAAATGTATGTTATGATACTGTCACAAGAGTATGATGAAGAGCTCTAGATTACTAGTAATTACTGTTTTCTATTTACCTGAGAAAATTTCAACTCCCAAGTAATGGAATTTATAACTGGAAATTCAAGTTTGACTATTCTGTATATGAAATAAGGAGAATGTTTATAAATATCTGTTAAATCAATAAGTACACAAGAACTCACAATTGTGAAATTTAGGAAGAAAATGCAATTCATTCATTCATTCACCAAATAGATTTTGAAAGCCAGCTCTGTGCCAGAAGTTGGCAAAATTCCTGCATTCATGGTGCTTTTATTCTAACTGGAGGAGACAGATAATAAACAATAAAAAATAAATAAACGTCAGGTGGTAAGCTTTATGAAGTAAATAGTAAAACAAATTAATTGAACAGAATGGATAAGCTACTGTTTAGGTGGGGTTTCCAGGAAAGTATCTCTAAAATGATAACATTCGAGCAAAGAGGCCTGAAAGAATGAAGAAAGTGGCCAGACGCAGTGGCTTACGCCTGTAATCCCAGCACTTTGGGAGGCCAAGGCAGGTGGATCACCTGAGGTCAGGAGTTCAAGACCAGCCTGGCCAACAGGGTGAAACCCCATCTCAACTAAAAATACAAAAAAAATTAGCTGGGTGTGGTGGCAGGTGACTGTAATCCCAGCTACTTCGGGAGGCTGAGGCAGGAGAATTGCTTGAACCCATGAGACGGAGGTTGCAGTGAACTGAGATCGCACCACTGCACTCCAGCCTGGGTGACAAGAGCAAAACTCCATCTTAAAAGAAAAAAAAAAAGAATTAAGAAAGTGAACCATATGGATACCTGATGGAAGAGCAAGTGCAAGGACCTCCAAGGCAGGATAGAGTTTGGTGCTCACAATAGAGCCAAGAGGCAAGCATGGCGGGAATAGAATGAGCATGAAGAAAAACAGGTAGTGACAGGGCC
Organism: Chlorocebus sabaeus; assembly: GCF_047675955.1. NCBI lineage: Eukaryota > Metazoa > Chordata > Mammalia > Primates > Cercopithecidae > Chlorocebus > Chlorocebus sabaeus. The sequence goes on from NC_132924.1 coordinate 64,667,286, forward strand.
ACTCAGCCTTTGAACCCCGTTAGATTAGGGCAAGGACTTGGACTTTTTTTGTCTCTACAAAGGGAAAGTCATTGTAAGGTTTTTAATGGAGGAGTAACATGTTTCTTTTCTTTTCTTTTCTGTTTGTTGTTGTTGTTGTTGTTGTTTGTTTTTTATTTTTGTTTTTTTTTTGGACAAGATCTCACTCTGTTGCCCAAGCTGAAGTACAGTGACACAATCTCGGCTCACTGCAACCTCTGCCTCACGGGTTCAAATAATCCTCCCATCTCAGCCTTCCTGGTAACTGGTACTACAGGAACATTCCATCATGCCCAGCTAATTGTGTGTGTGTGTATGTGTATGTGTATGTCTGTATTTGTGTGTGTGTGAGACAGGTCTTGATCTGTCTGCCAGGCTGGATTGTAGTGACACGATCTAGGCTCACTGTGACCTCCGCCTCCCAGGCTCAGGCAATTCTCCTGCCTCAGCCTCCCAAGTATCTGGGATTACAGGCGTGTGCCACCATGCTTGGCTAATTTTTGTATTTTTAGTAGAGACGAGGTTTCACCATGTTAGCTGGGCTGGGAGTGACATATTTCAAAAGGATTGCTCACTTCGCTGAATATAGAATAGACTGTGTAGGGGCAAGAGGAGAAAGAATGGGGAAATTAGAAGACAATGATCCAGGAATGAAAATGCAATACTTTGGATTGGTGTTGTAGCAGTATAAATTGTAAAACATGATCCCAGGTTTTGAGGAAACAGTTGTGAAGAGAGAAAATTCCATTTTGGACAGGTCAAATGTAAGAAGTCTATTAGATATATGGGTGGAAATGTCAAGTACATAGGTGGATATATATGCATGAGAACCAGGCTGGAGATGTAAATTTGGGAGTCCTCAATACACAGATCTGTATTTGAAGCCACAGGATTGAACAAATCACCAGAGACATGAGTATAGATAGAGAAAAAATCAGAGCTAATGATTGAGACACAGAGCAGCCTAACCTTAAAGAGTAGAAACATGAGAAAGATCTAGCAAAGGAGATGAGAAGAAGTGACCAGTGAGGAAGTAAGGGAACCTGGAAAGAGTGGTGACCTACAGGTCATATGAAGACAGTCAAGCAGGAAGGAATGAGGGCTTCCAATATGCCCAATAAGATAAAGACTGAAAGTTGACCACTGAATTTGGCAACATGGAACACACAGGTGATTCTAGTAACACCTCTTTCAGTGGAATAATGGGGATGAAAGCTTGATTGCTATGGGTTCAAGAGAGAATGAGAGGAGAGAAAATTGTGACAGTGAGTATGAACAAATTTGAGAAAACTTATTATGAAGGACAGCAAACAGCTGTGTAGTACCTGGCAGTGGGGATGTAGATGATTGAAAGAGGAGGGGAGGCAGATGTTATGCCTAGGCTAAAGCCTAGGAGTGTTAGGAATGATGAAAGTAAATGGTCTAGAAGTGATAGTGTGGACTGAAGAGGATACCTATCCAACCTCCAGGTTTAGTCATGTGGAATATTTGAGAAAAAACAGCCGCCATCCAAAAGCGTGGCAGAAAAAGCTGTGGTCTTAGGCGACCATCAAGATACAATGAACAAAAAGATCAAGGGAGATTACAGAGAACAAATTGCATAGGAGGGGCATAAGATGTAAGTTCTTGAAGGCACAGTGGAAAAGTGGAGGAGAGAGAGGTATGAGATAGGATTAGTTTCAGCAAAATGTACAACCTCATGAAAGATTCTCTTCAGGATCCTGGGATTTCATTGTGAAGTAGTCAAGCGGGATGAAATGGGATTCCTTAAAAGAAAGTCTCAGGGGGAAAGTTGAATAAATGGAAAGTATAAAGGCATTCTATAGACCAGTCTTTTAGTGATTAAAGTGATTAAAAGAAGGAGCAGAGAGCACAGGAAAAAATGTTTGTGAAGAAACAAACTTTGCAAACCTAAAAGGAAAAAACCATCTTTTTGTAAATGTCTAAACACACAGTGAGGCTAAGTCATGCCTAGTCGGGGATACTTTTGAGAGGTAGAGAAGTTAGGCAACAAGTAGACCAGTGAACAGAGTTTCTCTTCATTAGATGTAGACACATTGGAACTCTCATTTATTGCTGGAATATAAAATGGTGCAGTTGCTTTGGAAAATAGTTTGGCAGTTCCTCAAATGGTTAAATATAGAGTTTCCATATAATCCAGCAATTCTACTCCTACAATTGAAAACATATGTCTACACAAAACTCTTAAATGAATATACATAGCAGTATTATTTATGATGATCAAAAGGTGAAAACAACCCAAATGTCTACGTATTGATAAATGGATAAACAAAATGTAGTATATCCACAAAATGGAATATTTTTCTTCCATTAAAAGAAATGAAGTACTGATATAGGATACAACATGGCTGAACCTTGAAAACATTATGCTAAGTGAAAGAAGTCAGACGTGAAAAGCCGCATATTGTACCATTCCATTTACATGAAATTTCCAGAATAAGCAAATCTATATAGGGATAGAAAGTGGATTAGTGGTTGCCAGGGACAGAGTTGAAGGGGATACAGAGAGTGACTGTAATGGATTTGGTTTCTTTTTTGAGGTGATGAAAATGTTTTGAAATCAAGTAGCGGAAATGTTGCACAGATCTGTAAATATGCTAAAACTCAATTAATTATATACTTTAAGGGGATGAATCTCATGGTCTATGAATTATATCTCAGTAAAACGGTTACCAAAAAAAAACAAGAAAAAGAAGATATATTCTAGGTATTTAATTACTGAAATAATTAAAATTTTGTTTTCAATCCAAAAATCAAAAAAATTTAAAAAGCACCAGTAGGCAGAGCAGGATAGCTGACTAGAGGAGCATAATGCTGGTACACCCTACAAAAACGACCTAAGCAATGAATGAAAATTACACTGGGCTGGGGTGTTTGAGGGAGAGCACTGCAGTACAGCAGGGAAGAGAGAAAACCTGTGGAGCAAGGAGACCTTTAGGGAGGGCCACATACGGAAGAGACAGAAACATCCTGCCTCCACCACATGATCTCAGCTGGAATTATCTAGGAACAAGAAGGCACTTGCTGGATAAAGGTATGTAGGAGGCCTGTAGCACCCCCCATTAATGTGATGAACACTTGCAGTCTTTGCTTCCAGAGAAATCTTCAGTCCTCACAGTCCTTGAGCCCAGTTTGGGGAGGGGCCTGGTATTCATATAGATGCACTGCCCCCAGAAAAGAAGCCCACATTGTGTGCACTCTGACCCTCACAACCCAATCTGCAGCTATGTATTACCCACCTTGAAACCAGAACAACAGATAGAGTGCACGTTGCTCCAGGAGTTGCATCTTTTCATCTCTGAGACTAAAATGCCATTACACCACCTTCACGTAAAGAAGTGCACCATTCCCCCACCAAATTGCTATAGATCCCCAAATCCTGGGAACAAGTTGCCTAGGAGGCAATCTCTGCCTTTCACATCCTAGTGACTGTAGCATCCTGACTCCAGCCTCTTAGAACCTAGGTCCAGCAACCTGGCCCCAGAGCCCATGCAGCTTACTGCCCCCAAAGTAATAGATGATCCTACCCAGCAAAGAAACCTACTCTGGATCAGCCATATGCACAGTCAACACAATTACTGGCCAGGCATACTACTTCCAAGAGAGCCCTGTATCGAGCCAGTGGACTGGTCCTTGCATATCCCAATGCACTCACCAGCCAGATACACCAATTCAGGGGTGTCCTGCCACAAGCCAGTGAACCAGGCCCCCACAGACCATCTGCACACTCACCAGCCAAGCATGCTGCATCCAGGGAGCCCCACCCTGAGTTGGCAAATCAGCCCCCATGCACCAGCAGAGTGCTCACCAGAAAAGTGCACTGCTTATAGGGAGGCCCTCCTCTGAGTCAGCAAAGTGGTCACCATGTACCCTGGCATGATCACCAGCTGGGCATGTTGCTTCTATAGAAGTCCTGTCCAGAGCTGATAAAATGGCCTCTGTGTGTCACTGGCAAGCTCACAGTCTAGGCATGTTGATTCCAAATGGGTCCTGCCTCAAGCTGTGAGTCAGGCCCACAGTCACCACCCAGGTACTCCACTTCTAAGGGAGAGCTACTGTAAGTCAGCAAACCTATCCACACATACTGCCAGCACACTCATCAGGCAGGCATGCTGCTCCTAAGGAAGTTCCACCACAAATCAGCAGACCGCTCCTCACATGCGACCAGTCCACTCACCAGCCAAGTACTGTTCTCCCAGAAAGACTCCACCCTGAGTTGACGGACCAAGCCCTTCACTCACCAGGCAGGCATGTTGCTCCCAGAGGAGACCCACCCCAATGTGGCAGCCTAAGCACAAAAACTCCTGCAGCCTAGGCCACCAAGGCACTCAGAAGCATTACCAAAGTTGACTATAGCTGAAGAAACTGCATGGAGACCCCTACTGTGCCCACCCAGAACAAAAGCCAATACACATCCTACCCAACTGATACCCTAAGACACATCTGTAGGTGAAAGTCTGTCTATGAAATACAAATGCCACTCTATAAAATTGGAAGAGGCAACTATTTTACCAGATGCACATATATCAACACAGGAGCACAAGAAATATGAAAAAGCAAGGAAACTTAACATCACCAAAGGAGCACAATAATGCTCTAGTAACTGGCCCTAAAGAAATGGAAACATATAGATTGCCTAAAAAGGAATTCAAATAACAATTCTAAGGAAACAGAGAGACACAAGGGAATACAGATAGATAATGAAATCAGAAAAACAATTGATGGCCTGAATGAGAAATTCAACAAGAGACAAATATCATAAAAAGAACCAAACAGAAATCCTAGAACTGAAGAATTCAGTGAATGAGATAAAAATATAACAGAGAGCTTCAACCTCAGACTACATCAAACAGAAGAATATTTCTGAATTTGAAGACATCTCTTTTGAAATAACATAGTCAGAGGAAACATGGGGAGAGAAGAATGGAAAAGAACTAAGAAGGCCTAGAGGACTTATGGGATGCAATTAAATAAACAAATATTTACAATAAGAGAGATAAAGACAGGGAAGAGATAAAGTCACAGAAAAAAATTTTTAAACAAAATAATAGCTGAAAACCTCCCAAGTATTGGGAGAGTTGTGGACATCCAGTTCCATTAAACTCAGAGAATTTCATACAGATTCAACTCAAAGGGGTCTTCTCTGAGGCACATTATAATCTGTCAAAAGTCAAAGACAAAGAAAGATTTCTAAAAGCAGCAAGAGAAAAATATCAACATATAAGGGAAGCCCCATTAGACTATCAGCAGATTTCTTAGCAGAAACTGCAGGCTAAAAGAGAATGCAATGTATGTAATGTTATATTCAAAGTCATAAAAGAAAAAATACTTTCACCAGGAATACTATGCCCAGCAAACCATCCTTTCGAAATGAAGAAGAAATAAATTCTTTCTCAGACAAGCAAAAGCTAAGGGAATTTGTCACCACAAGACTGACCTTACAAAAAATGCTTAAAGGAGTGCTTTGAGCAGAAATGAAAAAATAATAACTAATAACATGAAAACATATGAAAAAAGTATAAACTTCATTGGAAGAGGTAAATTCATAATAAGTTTAGAATATTACATAACTGTATAACTATATAATTTTGAAATCTTCAGTATGAACATTAAAAGTCAAAATGGCCAACAATAATTATATCTATAATGAGTTGTTAAGAAAGTTACAATACAAAAATATCTAAATTGAGGCAACAAAAATATAAATTGTAGGGAGAGGAAAAGATGGAGTATTTGTATCCAACCAAAGTTAAGCTGTGGCTCACATCTGTAATCTCAGTGCTTTGGAAGACCAAAATGGGTGGATCACTTGAGCTCAGGGGTTTGAGACCAGCCTGGGCAACATGGCAAAACCCTGTCTCTTAAAAAAATACAAATATTAGCAGGGTACGATGGTGCACACCTGTAGTCCCAGCCACTCAGGAGGCTGAGGCAGGAGAATTGCTTGAGCTCAGGAGGCAGAAATCACAGTGAGCTGAGATCATGTCATTGCCCTCCAGCCTGGGCAACAGAGACCCCATCTCAAAAATAAATATATAACTAATAATTTTTTAAAGGATCTAGAAAACAACAAAATGGCAAGAGTAAGTTGTGATATATCAATAATCATCTTGAGCAGGCATGGTGGCTTATGCCTGTAATCCCAAAAATTTGGGAGGTCAAGGCAGGAGGATTGCTTGAGCCCAGGAGTTTGAGAATGGCCTGGGCAACATAGAAAGGCCCTGTCTCTACAAAAAATTAAAAAATTACCCAGGCCTGATGTTGTGTACCTGTAGTCCCAGCTACTTGGAAAGCTCTCATAGGAAGATCACTTGAATCTGAAAGATCAAGACTGTAGTGAGCCAGGATTATACCACTGCACTGCAGTCTGCGTGACAGAATGAGACTCTGCCTCTTAAGTAAATAAATAAATAATAAAAGTTTAAAAATAATAACATTAAATGAGATGGATTAAATTCTTCATTTAAAACATACACAGTGGCATTTTTCAACATAGTACTGGAAGCCTGAGCTAGAGCAATTGAGCAAAATAAAGAAATAAAGGGCATCCAAATTAGAAAGGAAAAAGTCAAATTATACTTGTTTGCAGATGATATAATCTTATATTCAGAAAAACAAAAAGACTCTACCTTTGTTTATAAGCTCTAATACCAAAAAACTATTAGATTATATTAGAACTTACAAACAAATTCAGTACATTGCAAGATACAAAATCAATATATAAAAATCTGTAGCATTCTATATGCAAACAGTGAACAATCTGAAAAAGAAATAAAAACGTAACCCCATTTACAATAGCCACAAATAAAATTAAATACCTAGGAATTAACAATCAAAGAAGTGAACAATCTCTACAATGAAAACGATGTAATGCTGATTAAAGAAATTGAGGAGGACACCAAAAAACTAAAGATATTCCATGTTCATGGATTAGAAAAATCAATACTGTTAAAATGTTCATACTACCCAAAGCAATCTACACATTCAACGCAATCCTTATCAAAATACCAATGACATTATTTACAGAAATAGAAAAAAATGTAAAATTTATATGGAAATATGAAAGACACAGAATAGTCAAAGCTGTCCCAAGCAAAAAGAACAAAACCAGAGGAATCATATTACATGACTTCAGATTATGCCTCAGAGCTACAGTAACCAAAACAGCATAGTGCTGGCATCTGGCATAAAAATAGACACATAGGCCAACAGAACAGAATAGAGAATCCAGAAGCAAATTCATACATCTACAGTAAACATACTTTCAACAAAGGTGCCAAGAACATACATTGGAGAAGAGATAGCCTCTTTAATAAATGGTGCTTGGAAACCTGGATATTCATATGCAGAAGAATGAAACGAGACCCCTATCTCTTGCCATATACAAAAATCAAATCAAACTGGATTAAAGACTTAAATATAAGACCTCAATCTACTAAACTATTACAAGCAAACACTGGGGGAACTCTCCAGGAAAAAATGTCTTGAGCAATACCCCACAAACACAAGCAGAAATGGATAAATGGGATCATATCAAGTAAAAAAAAAACTTCTGCACAGCAACAGAAACCATCAGCAAAGGGAAGACACAACCCACAGAATGGGAGAAAGTATTTGCAAACTGCCCACCTGATAAGGCATTAGTAATCAGAATACATAAATAGCTCTAACTCTATAGGAAAAACTCTAATAATGTGATTTAAAAATGGGCAAAAGACTTGAATAGCTATTTCTCAAAATAAGACATACAAATGGCAAACAGGCATATGAAAAACTGTTCAACATCATCGGTTATCAGAGAAATGTGAATCAAAACCACAATGAGATATCATCTTACCCCAGTTAAAATGGCTTTTATCCAAAAGACAGGCAATAACAAATGCTGGCAAGGATGTAGTGAAAAGGAAACCCCTCTACACTTTTGGTGGAAATATTAATTAGTACAACCAATTTTTTTTGGAGATTCCTCAAAAAACTAAAAATAGAGCTACCATATGATCTAGTAATCTCACTGCTGGGTATACACCCCCAAAAAAGGAAATCAGTATATTGAAGAGACATCTGTACTCCTATGTTTGTTGCAACAATGTTCACAATAACCAAGATTTGGAAGCAACCTAAGTATCCATCTAAAGATGAATGGATGAATGGATAAGGAAAAGAAAATGTGGTACTTTTACATAATGGGGGACCATGTAGCCATAAAAATGAATGAGATCCTGTCTTTTTTTTTTTTTTTTTTTTTTTGAGACAGGGTCTTGTGCTGTCACCCAGGCTGGAGTACAGTGGCATGCTCATGGCTCACTGCATCCCCCACCTCCCGGGCCCAAGGGATCCTCCCACCTCAGTCTCCCTAGTTGCTGGGGCTACAGGTATACACCACCACATCCAGATTTTTTTTTGTGGCGGGGATGGGGTCTCGCTCTGCCGCCAGGCTGGAGAGCAGTGGCACGATCTAGGCTCACTGAAACCTCCGCCTTCCAGGTTTAAGAGATTCTCCTGCCTCAGCCACCCGAGTAGCTGGGACTAGAGGCGCATGCCACCTCGCCCCGATAATTTTTGTACTTTTAGTAGAGATGGTATTTCACCATGTTGGTCAGGATGGTCTCAATCTCTTGACCTCATGATCTGCCTGCCTCAGCCTCCCAAAGTGTTGGGATTGCAGGTGTGAGCCACTGTGCCTGGCCAATTTTTGTATTTTTTTATAGATACAAGGCTTTACCATGTTGCCCAGGCAGGTCTAGAACTCTTGGGTTCAAGGAATCTGCCTACCTTGACCTCCCAAAGTGCTGGGATTTTAGACATAAACTACTGCGCCCAGCCTGATCCTGTCATTTTAAACAACATGGATGGAACTAGAGGTCATTATGTTAAGTGAAATAAGCTAGGCACCGAAAGACAAACATCACTTGTTCCACTTATTTGTGTGAGATAAAAATTAAAGCAATTGGACTCATGGAGATAGAGAGTAGAAGGATGGTTACTAGAAGCTGAGAAGGGTAGTAGGGGGTGGGGGGTAGAAGAGTAGGGATGCTTAATGGGTTCAAAAAGTACTTAGAAAGAATGAATAAGACCTAGTATTTCATAGCACAACAAGGTAGCTATAGTCAATAATAATTTAATTGTACATTTTAAAATAACTAAAATAGTATAATTGGATTATTTGTAACACAATGGATAAATTCTTGAGATGATGGATACCCCATTTACCATGATGTGATTATTATGCATTGCATGCCTGTACCAAAGTATCTCATGTACCCCATAAATATATACACCTACTAGTACCCATCAAAATTTTTTTAAAAGATATATTGTGGTCCAATGTATAAAAAAAAACAAGTCCAGGCACCAGGGATGTTTTCAACAAAGGAAAAATCATAAGAGGACACAGCAAGAAGGCAGCCATCTGCAAACCAAGGAGAGAGGCTTCAGAATGAAAGCAATCCCAAAGATACCCTGATCTTTGATTTCTAGTCTTCAGAATTGTAAGAAAATAAATTTCTATTATTTTAATCCTCCTTCCCTATCCCCACCACAAGTCAATTAATAAATAACAAGATCCAACTACATGCAGCCTGTAGAGAACCCACTTTTCCTATAAGGACACACAAAGACTGAAAGGGAAGGAATTGAAAATGATATTCCATGCAAATGGAAACAAACGAGAGCAAAAGTAGTTATGCTCACATTAGATAAAATAGACTTTAAGTCAAAACTGCAAAAAGACACAAAGATGGTCATTATATAATGATAAAGATGTCAATTTAATGAGAGTAAATAATAATTGTAGATATATATGCATATAACACTGGAACACCCAAATATATAAAACAATTATTTTTTAGATCTAAATGGAGAGATAGACTGCAATGCAATAACAGTAGGAACCTTCAGCAGCCCACTCTCACTAATGGACAGATTATCCAGACATAAAATAAATAAACACCAGATCTAAACCTCACTTTAGACCAAATGGGCCTAATAGAGATTCACAGAACATTCCTCCCAACAGCTGTGGAATAAACATGTTTCCCAATAGCATGTGGAGCACTCTCCAGAACAGATCATGCATCAGGCCACAAAACAACCCTTAGTAAATTTAAGATCAAAATAATTTTGAATATGTTTTCTGACCACAATGTTATAAACCCAAAAATCAACAACAGGAGCAAATTCAGAAAATTCACAAGTGCATGAAAATTAAATAACGTGCTTGTGAACAATCAATGGTTCAGTGGAAAAATTAAAATCTAAAAATTTCTTGAGACAGGACAGGGCATGGTGGCTCACACCTGTGATACCAATGTTTTAGGAGCCTAAATGAGAGAATTGCTCGAGGCCAGGAACTCAAAACCAACCTGGGCAATATACTGAACCCCCATCTCAACAAAATAAAAAAATAATAAATAGATAAATAAATAATTTTTGAGACAAACAGAAACGAAAACCAGAGCCTTTGAGATACAGCAAAAGAAGTTCTAAGTGGGAAGTTTATACCAATAAGTTCCTACATCAAAAAAGAAGAAAGATCACAAACAACCTAATGATGTACCTTAGGGAACTAAAAAAAAAAAGCAAGAAGAAAATAAACCCCAAGTTCATAGAAGAAAGGAAATAATAAAGACCAGAGCAGAAATTAATGAGCTAGAAACTTAAAAATACAAAAGATCAATGGAACCAAGAGTTGGTTTTATAGAAAGATAAATGAAATATACAAACCTTGAGCTAGACTAAGAAACAAATTGGGAAGACTCAAATAAATAAATTCATAGATGAAAAATGGGGCATAACAACTGATACCACAGAAACACAAAAGATCAATTGTTGGTGAACAATTATACACCAACAAACTGGATAACATAGATAAGTAACTGGATAAGTTTGTGGACACATAGAACATATCAAGATTGAATAATGAAGAAACAGAAAATCTGAGTAGATCAATAAAAAGTGAGGAAATTGAATAAGTTGTAAAACATCTCCCAACAAAGAAAAACCCACGAGCTGATGGCTTTTTTTGTTGCTGAAATCTACCAATCATTTAAGGAGGAATTAATACCAAATTATCCTCAGACTACTCAAGAAAATTGAAAGAGAGGACATAATTCCTAATTCATTCTACAAGGCCAGAATTACCCTGATACCAAAATCAGAGGAAAACACAACACAAAAAGAACACTATATCTCTGATGAACATAGATGCAAAACTCCTCAACAAAATACTTGCAAACTGAATTTAACAGCACATTAAAAAGATTATCTACGATGGTCAAGTGGAATTTATCCCAGCGATGCAAATATGGTTCAATATATGCAAGTCAATAAATGTGACATATATCACATCAACAGAATGAAAGACCAAAACCATATAATCATTTCAGTAAATGCAGAAAAAGCATTAAATGAAATCAAACATCACTTCTTGATTTTAAAAAAATCAACAACTTAGGATTCGAAGGTACATACTATACAACAACGACCATGTATGATAAACCCACAGTTAACATGATACTAAATGAGAAAACATTGAAAGCTTTTTCCCTAAGATCTAGAAAAAGACATTGAAAGCTTTTTCCCTAAGATCTAGAAAAAGACAGGGAGGCTGATTTTTACCACTTCTATTCAACATAGTATTGGAAGTCTTAGCCATAGCAATCAGTCAAGAGAAGCAAATAAAGGGTATCCAAATTGGAAAATAAGAATTCAAACTGTCCTCATTTGCAGATGACATGACTGTATTTGTAGACAACCCTAAAGACTCCACCAGAAACCATTAGAACTCTTAAACAAATTCAATGAAATTGTAGGATACAAAATCAACATACCAAAATTAGTAGCATTTCTATATACCAATAATAAACTATCTTAAAAGGAAATCAAGAAAACAATCCCATTTATTTAACTATTAATACAAAAAAGGACTTAGAAATAAATTTTAAAAGAAGCTGAAAGAACTCTTCACTGAAAACTATAAAACTTAAGTAAAAGAAGTTGAACAGAACACAAATAAATGGAAAGACATCCCATGTTCATGGATTGGAATAGTTAATATTGTTAAAATGTCCATACTTCCCAAAGGGATCTACAGAATCAATATAGCTCCTATCAAAATATCAACGACATTCTTCACAGAAATAGAAAAAAAATTATTACAATGTGTATGGAACAACAAAATACACCAAATTTTTCTTTAGCAGAAAAAAAAAAAAATGATCTGGTGGCATCACAACAAAACAGTATGGCATAGGGATCACCCTATCACAACCAAAACACAACACAACCAAAACAGCATGGTATAGGGATTAAAAACAGACATACAGACCAATGAAAAGGAATAAAGACCACAGAAATAAATTCATGTAACTGCAGCCAGCTTATTTTCAACAAAGATGCCCATATAGGGGAAAAGAACAGTCTCTTCAATAAATGGTGCTGGGAAAATTAGATATCCATATATCGAAGATTGAAAGTAGACCCCTATCATTCACCATGTACAAAAATCACCTCCAAATGGATTAAAGACTTAAACAAGAGACCTGACATTATGAAACTACTGGAAGAAAAATTTGGAGAAACATTGCAGTACAATGGCCTGGGAAATAATTTGCTGGATATGACTCCAAAAACGCTGGCAACAATATAAAAAATGGACAGAGGGAACAATCAAGAGAGAAGAGATAATCTACAGAATGGGAGAAAAATGTTTGCAAACTATACCTATGACAAGGGGTTAATATCCAGAATATCTAAAAAATTCGAATGACTCAATAGAAAAAGAAACAAATAATATGATTTAAAAATGGACAAAAGACCCTAATAGACATTTCTCAAACAAAGGCATACACATGGCAGAAAGCATAGGAAAAGATGTTCAAATTACTAATCATAGGTGAAATGCAAACTAAAACCACAAGATATCACTTCATGTCTGTTAGAATGGCTATTATCAAAAACAAAAGATAACAAGTTTTGGAGAGGATGTGGAGAAAAGAAAACCCTTGTGACCTTTGGTGGAAATGTAAATTATTATGGCCATTATGGAAAACAGTATGGAGGTTCTTCAAAAAAATAAAAATAGAGCTACCATATTAGGAGTAGAAGGCAAATAGTACACAACAAAGAGATATCTGCATTTCCACGTTCATTGCAGCACTGTTCACAATAGTCAAAATATAAAATCAATTTATGTGTTAATCCATGGATGAATGGATAAAGAAAATGTGGTTTATAAACATAATGGAATACTGTTCATCTATAAAAAAGAATAAAATCCTGTCGTATAAGACAACATGAAAGATATTATGTTACTTGAAATAAACCAGACATTGAAAGACAAATACTGCATGATCTCACTTATAAGTAGAATCTAAAAAGGTCATCTCATAAAAGGAGTGAATAGACCAGTGGTTACCATCCACTGGGGAAGGGAGAAAGTGGAGGGGGAATAGGGAGGATTGATCAATGGGTATAAAGTTACAATTAGACAGGAAGGATGAGTTCTGTTGTCTTATTGCACAGTAGAGTGAATACAGTTAACAATAATGTATTGAATATTTCAAAATAGCTAGAAAGAACATTTTGAATGTTCTCACTACAAGAAAATGATAAATATTTGGGATGATGGATATACTAATTACCCTGATTTGATCATCACACAATATATATGTGTATCAAAACATCACATTGTACCAAATGTGTGAATATGTGCACATATTTATGTACATATTTGTACCTTATGTACACAAATATATACAATTATTTTGTGTAAATCAATTGTTTTTTAAAAAGTACCAAATGATAGGATGTCTTCATGACAGGAATAGAAAAACAAACTACACAGGTATGTATAATAGATGGAAATATTTAGAGCTATAAAGGGGCCTAAAGAGTTAACAGGGTACCTAAAAATATATGGAAGAATATACAAAATAAATGAAGGTACACACAGTGAACAATAACTTTGTCTTGTCTATTCTATGCCCTCCCTGTATCTCTGAGACTGTTCTACACATAGTCCGTGCTTAGTAAATATTTGTTGAATAAATCAATAAATGTAGATATATGCATGTGTGTAAACATAAGAGTATACATACATAAACAAATACACACATAACGTAATTCTGAAGTCTTTACAGAATTCAGTCATTGATCTGCTTTGAAATACAGGATAAAATAAGTTGTTTCTCTGATTTAGGGGGAGAAAGGTACAAAGGAATTAAAATCTATACTAACAGGTTGCCCAAATATTAGAAATATACAAATGAAATTCTTCATATATGATTTAAAATAATTTTTAATGCTGACTATGTTTATGTAGTTGAATAATTTTTTCCATTAGAAAATAAAAATAAAAAGTCATAAATAGCCGGTGGGAGGAAATTGTATATATGACTAACATAAAAGCATTAGCTTCTGAGAGATAGCTACAGAAAGGCATTGCTGCTTCCAGGATGTCTAGTCAATCAGCTATCTCAGGATAGACTTTCCAAATATCTGCTTGGAAATTTTATTATTTTTTCAGATCCGTTCCTGTGGTTTTAATTAAGCTAAAGATCATATCAATGTTTATACTTGACACAAATGATTCCATTTCCAACTGCTTTCCAGATTTCTAAATAGCATGTGCATCAAGGATAGAAGATACTAAAGGTTACATATCATTTCACACAGAGACTATCCTTTCCCCATTATATATTCTTGGCATCTTTGTTGAAAATCAACTAACTGTAAATGTGTGGATTTAATTCTAGGTTCTCTATCTTGTTCCATTGGTTTGTATGTCTTTGTATGCCTGTACTATGCTGTTTTGTTAAATCAAATCTATTTTGACTGGAAAGTTCAAACCATTTAAATTGATTGTGATTACTAATGTATTTGGATTTATTTCACATATCTCATTTTGTTCATTTTATGTTGCTTTATAATAATAATTTTCCCCCTTTCTTGCCTTTTCTTACATTAATGGACTATTTGCCCTCATTCCATTTTTTCTTCCTGTTTCTGCTTTGAAAGTTTATTTTGGTCTTTATAGTAGGTACCCCAGAGATTGTAATATGCATATTTAACTTTTTTGAAGTTTAAAGAGAATCAACATTTTTACTCTCCTTTTAAATAATGAAAGGATTCCAACCACCATCCTCTTCTACTTACATGGGGTATTGTTGCTTGACATATTCCTGCTGCTTATTTACTTACTATATCTCAACTCTGCTGGGACTCTGCGGAATATCTTTCCCAGACTCCCTTGCTCACTAACTGCCTATTGCGTTTTGTTACTAGGGTTACAAAATGGGAGTGAAAGGTGAGAAAAGAGGAAAACAACATTCCTTCCAATTGTTCCAGTTCTGGTCAGCGTTGCCCATAGTAGCTTCATTGGTCCAGCCTTCACTTTTTTCAAAACCCCACTAGCCTTGGCAATTTCCCTCAGAGCAACTAGCATCCTCCAGTGGCACCCCCTGTGAAATGTCCAAGTTGAAGCTTACTGTAAATGGGAAAATGAATGAGTGAAAAATGCAAGCAAGGTTTCAAACCAAATATAATGTTATAATGACACCTTGTGGATATTGAGAGTATACCACTGACCAAACTTAAGTGAAATGCAACATTAGCTGTAAAATCACCAAACATAAAATACTACACATTTTGAAACTAAAAAAAAAGCTACATAACTTAGAAAAAAATGAATAACAAACATAGAGTAATAGAAACTACAAGTTGGTGATATATTTTCCATATTCATGTGAGACACAGCACTAGATCACTCCTTAAGATCACTTGTTCTCTTCCATTCAATTTACTGCCATTTTAATTTTCCTGAGTTTAACACCTCCTTTATCTTTTCTTATAAATCAGTGCTTTTCATCCTTTTCTGAGAATTAAATTTTTTAATGTTCATTATATATTTTTTCTGTAGTGTCTTGCAGAGGTCTACATTAAAAATTTCAATTTGTCAAAAAAAAAAAAAAAAAACACAACCTGAGGTTTTAGCAACCTGTCTTTGTAAATTAACTGTTTTTGTGTGAGGTAATGAAATTAGCCCTGATATAATCACAGTGTATTCATGACTTCTTCTAATTTTTGTAAATTTTGCCTTTTGCTAATAACTTGTTTTTTAATAACAACCTATTACTTCTTATGATGTTTATGTCAGTTACCACTTAAGCAGAATCTAATTGCTTTCGTGTTTTATAATTAAATTAATGTGGAAATTTAGTACGCTATATAATATTATTAGAAAACAAGAGATTTGGTTTGAGAAGACCTAAATTCAAATCTAACTTGGCTATTAGTGAAAGCAGGGGCAAGTTACTTTGACTTAAATAACCTGAGTATAATCATCTGCAAAACAAAGATTACAAACATGACTAACAAATTTTAAAATATCCAGCAGTAAAATGTATATAAAACATTTAAATACTGTAAAGCATTACACAGATACAAGTAGTTAAAGTAGCACGTATGCATTACAATGTTTTATTCATAAGAGTCTACTTTAGAATTTTGTGTGAAATTTAAAGTAACTCATTCCATGCATCTGGCAAACAAAATCATCACATAATTTCGGAGAAATTTTTACAACCCTCCCGGGTTCACACCGTTCTCCTGCCTCAGCCTCCCGAGTAGCTGGAACTATAGGCGCCCACCACCACGCCTGGCTAATTTTTTAGCCAGAGACGGGGTTTCACCGTGTTAGCCAGGATGGTCTCGATCTCCTGACCTCGTGATCTGCCCGCCTTGGCCTCCCAAAGTGCTAGAATTACAGGCATGAGCCACCACGCCCGGCCAAGCACAAATTTTTGCATTTTGTTCATATCATCCCAGAGCACCAAGTTTTATATTAGCTTCATAATAGGTACTCAAAACGTTAATAAACAGATGAACTAATGAACAAACAAAAAATGCAGACAAGAACAGGCTAACAATCCCAAGGGAATTACCCAGATTTGTTGGAAGGAAAAAAGTGGGAAAGTGAATTGGTGCCCAATTTTTGGAAACATGGTATCTTGGATGAAAAAGATTAGACTTGGGCCAGCCACAGTGGCTCACGCCTGTAATCCCAGCATTTTGGGAGGCCCAGGAGGGCAGATCACTTGAGGCTAGAGTTCAAGGCCAGCCTGGACAACACGGCGAAATCCGGTCCCTAGTAAAAATACAGAAAAAAAAAAAAAAGAGCTGGACATGGTGGTGTGTGCCTGTAATCCCAGCTACTCAGGAAGCTGAGGCATGAGCATGGCTTGAATCTAGGAGGCAGAGGTTGCAGTGAGCCAAGATCATGCCACTGCACTCCAGCCTGCGCAACAGAGCAGAATTCATCTCAAAGAAAAAAAAAAAAAAGGATTAGACTTGAAGTTCTTCAAAGTCTATGGTAAACACAACTCACTTTTATGTACTTCAGGGGAAACAAGAAGTGAAAACTGTACATGATTCCAAAGAACTATCCCTCATGGAATTTAACTTTTTAACAGCCCAGCACTGTGTCTGACATGGAAAAGACAGCCAGTGTGTATTTGTTTTAATTAATTAGTGCATGGATGGATAGATGGATGGATGGATGGATGGATGGATGGATGGATGGATGGGAGTAGTTTAGGCAACAAATAATCCCAATTACTAGGTCACTTATGGAACTTTCACTTTTGAAAGGAAGACTTCAATTTACCAGGGATGTTGTCACGTGGTTTTTTTTTAAACTGGTAACAACTGCTTCATTTTGTAAAAGATCTAAGTATTTGATTCCATGGAGCAATGTTATTTCAGATTAAATGACTGTACTCTTGAAGAAAGGTAACATTCATAAAACCAACACTATGTGCAATTTACGTCCTTTTGTTTGTTTGTTTTGTTTTGTTTTGTTTTGACAGGGAGTCCCACTCTGTTGCCCAGGCTGGAGTGCAGTGAGGCGCTCTTGACTCATCGGCTCACTGCAGCCTTCATTTCCCAGATTCAAGAGATTTTCCTACCTCAGTCTCCTGAGTAGCTGGAATTACAGGCACCCACCACCACGCCTGGCTAACTTTTTGTGTGTTTTTAGTAAAGAAGGGGTTCTATGTGATGTTTTTTATTTTTCTTTTGGCTGCTAGTAGTGGTACCTTAGGCTCTAATAATGTGTGTACACTTTGAAGTGGACTAAGTTGTATTCAGTAGATTAGAATATAAAGTACATTACAATTTCATAGATATCGTTAACCAAATTAGGTAGAGCATCTTATTTTTTGTAATTTCCTGATAATATTATAACTGTTAGAGATGGGGTGCAATTCGTGGTTCACATCTTATGTATTATCTTGACTTCTCTCTTAATAAATGTTAAGGTTAGTATTTTTTCACCTGTAAAAATTAATTGTAAGTAGTTTTTCTCCCTATAATTCTTGTAAGGTTCATGGGTCTTCTATTCACATCTCCATAAGATTTTTAAATTTTTCTTTGAAATGCAAGCTAATATTGCTACATTATAGTTTATTTAGGAAGTTAAAACAAAACAACCAAAAACTCTTAATTGCATGAACTTCACTCAGTCATTATGTTTTTGACATATTTCTTTTCAATTTTTTTCTGCCTATGCATGTATTTTTCACACAAGTGTAATCATAGTATGAATATTATTTTGTATACTGCTTTTTTTGCTTTTAAGTATTCTAACAAGTTCTTATGGTACTACCTAGGTTTCATAACCATGTACTAGTGGTTGCCTAATATTCCACTAAATAAATGTACAGTGCATTTAATACCATTTATCTAATCATACTCTTAATAGTTAGCATTAGATTGTTTTTGATTTTTGCTTATATAAACAATACTTTAATGAACGTCTTCCTCTGTGGCTTCTAGGTATGTGTGTGATCACAAAACAAGACATGGGCCTCCCACAAAGTGGACCAGCTAAAAAATATTCTTATGGGATTTATATTTCTATGACACATAATTGAGGCCCAGTTTTCCTTCAAGACCTCAGGGCCCCACTAATTATCTTTTCTTCCCCCACCTCCCAGTATAACTTAAACTTATTCCCAGTATAAACTTATAGACAAACCGTTACTTCATAAAGTACACTCATTTTCAGCTTTATCAAATATGGGCAAATTGCTTTACAAAGAGGTTGTAACAAACTATAATCTAAGCAGTGTCAAATGGAAGTTGTAAGCCAAGCGCAGTGGCTCACGCCTGTAATTCCAGCACTTTAGGAGGCGAGGCAGGCAGATCACCTGAGGCCAGCCTGGTCAACATGGCAAAAGCACATCTCTACCAAAAATACAAAAATTAGCCGGGTGTGGTGGTGGGCGCCTGTAATCCCAGCTACTCAGGAGGCTGAGGCAGGAGAACTGCTTGAACCCAGGTAGCGGAGGTTGCAGTGAGTCAAGATTATGCCACTGCACTCCAGCCTGGGTGACAGAGCGAGACTCTGCCTCAAAAAAAAAATTGTTTCCCCACATCTCTCCAACACTTGGTATTACCCGATTTATTATTTTTGACTAATCTGATGGCATGAAATAACTAATTTTTTGAACTAGTGTTTCTTTGATTTCTAATAAGATTAAATATTTTGTATTATTGTCCATTTATAGTCCCTACACTGTGAAAATCCCTACTTAGATGTTGTACACATTTTATTAGGTTAGTTTCTCTGTCAATGGTTTATACAAGTTTTTAAAAATATATTCTAGACACTATTATATATATTGAAAATATTTTTCACAGTTTGGCATTTTTGTTTAATTTTGTTCATGGCATCATCTGCCAGAGAAAAGTGTCATCCTTGCACTTGTCATGGTCGTTCTTTCAGTTCACTGCTGGATTTGATTTGTTACTATTTGGGATTTCTGGGTGTAGGTACATTAAGCTTGATCAATGATTTTCTTTTCTCTTCCTGTTCTAGTCTGGGATTGCTACCAATGTTATACTACCTTTTAAAAAAAAAATGAATTGGATCATTTCTCACCATTTTTCCTGTTCTGTAATAGTTTATACAGGACAAGACTAATCTGTCTTTTTGAAGACATAGTAGAACATATCATTTGGTAGTGGCAGAACTTGGCAATATCATTAATTTTTCTTTTATGTTAACTTCGTTGTTCAGATTTTCTACTTCGTCCTGGGTCTATTTTGCCAGAATATTTTTCTAGAAAAATTATGTGTATATTCTGTTTTTTCCAATGTATTGGTAACATAGTGTGCTAGTCAGTGTAGCCGCAATAATGCTGTGTAGTAAACCACCCCAAACTAAGTGTAAAGCAACATTTAATCCAGTTTATACATCTGCAAGACAGTTGGGCATTGGCAGATCTATGCTGGGCTTGGCTGGGCTCGGCTGGTCTTGGTTCCACATCTGAAAATGTCAGATCCTTTTTGGATCAATTGTCCAGCACAATATCATGAATGAAGGTGGATATATTTTACCATTACCAGGAGGAACTGCAAATTTACATAACAAAGGGCATGAATATAGGGAGATGCAAAGTATTGTGAACAATTATGCATTCTACCATAGATTGTATTGTATTAAAACATACTTTTAAATTTCCTGTATCCTTTCTTTGTTCCTTTTGCTCTCTTCTCCATACATCAGGCCAAAGATATTTCTGTAGTATTAGATATCTTAAAGAACTAGCTTTGAATTTTGTTAATAAGCTCAAATTGATTTTTTTTGTTTTATTTTTCTTCAATATTTATTTCTTAAATCCCTTCATTCTAGTTTATTTGGGTTTATTATGTTGTTTATTTCTCCAGCTTCTTTGCTCATTTATACTCAATCTTTCTTTTCTAAAGCAAACATTTAAGAAAAATGTAGGCTGGGCATGTTGGCTTATGCCTGAAATTCCAGCACTTTGGGAGGCCAAGGCGGGTGGATCACCTGAGGTCAGGAGTTCGTGACCAGTCTGGCCAATATGGTGAAATCCTTTCTCTACTAAAAATACAAAAATTAACTGGGCATGGTGGCACATGCCTATAATCCCAGCTACCCTACCCGGGAGGCTGAGGCAGGAGAATTGCTGGAACCTGGGAGGAGGAGTTTGCAGTTAGCCAAGATTGCACCTTTGCAGTCCAGCTTGGGTGACAAGCGAAACTCTGTCTCAAAAAAAAAAAAAATAGAAAGAAAAGAAAAGAAAAATGTAAATTTTCCACTGAATACTACTTTGGATGCATAATAATATACTACTTTCATTATCTTATTTCCAATTTTTTTTTTTCAAGACAGAGTCTCACTCTGTAACCCAGGCTAGAGTGCAGTGGTGTGATCTTGGCTCACTGCAACCTCTGCCTCCCGGGTTCACGCAATTCTCGCTGCCTCAGCCTTCCAAGTAGCTGGGATTGCAGGTGCCCGCCACCACACCTGTTTAATTTTTGTATATTTAGTAAAGACGGGGTTTCACTATGTTGGCCAGGTTGGTCTTGAACTCCTGACTTCAGGTTATCTGCCCACATTGACTTCCTAAATTGCTGGGATTATAAGCGTGAGCCACCATGCCCAGCCTATTTCCAAATTTTTATAGTTTAGTTTTATATGCCTTGTTTAATGAAAAAGTTATTTAAACCCATATTTAAAATTTTTCAGCTATCTGTAGAACACTTAAAAATTTTGTTGTTATTGAATCTTTTTCAATTCTAATGTGGAATTCAACAGGTATGTTCAGTGTTCAGTGAACAAAGTATGTCATGTACATATGTATTTGTTTTCCAGGATTTGTGAGCAACTTCCTTTGTGGTCTACTGCATGGTCAATTTTCAGAGATATTCTATATGAAAGAATGTGCATTTGCTTTTTTGTTGGGTGCACAGTTGTATATGTATGTTAGATCCTACTTACTAATTGTGCCATATTCGTCTTCTGTATTCTTGTTTTCTGCCTAATTGATCTTTTGGTATCTAAAAGAGATGTGTAAAAGTCCTCCAGAAAGATTGCAGATTAATCCATTTTTCCTCATATTTCTATCACTTTTCATAAAGTTTGAGACTGTGCTATTTTGGCATAAAAGCTAATGACTATTATGACTTCTTGATAATCTATTTATTTTCAATATGAAATTTCTTTTACTTTGGGAAATAAGTGTCCATGAGCATTGAATTGAAAGCTCTACAGGAAGGATAAGGAACACTAGGAGATGACAAATAGTGGCCTGGAAAATCAAGTGGAAGAAACCTTTCTAAGCACAGAGAAAAAAAGATACAATTCATGAGGAAAAAATATTAGAGAATTCGAAGATAAACACATATATACACACACAATAAACTCCAAAGTAACATCCTAGAAATTCCTGAACTCCAAGGATAAAGGGAAAACCTTACAAGCTTCAGACAGAAGAAGACACAAGTTGCCTATTAGATTGGCAACGAATGTCTCATCTGCAATAGTAGAAGATAGAGCAGCATCCACGGATGAGCGAGAGAAAAGACCTGCAGCCCAATTCTCCTAAACCAACCATAGATTTGTGCATATGCATGAATTCAGAAAATATGTCTGATTTAAGGAAAAACTCAAGGAAAGATACCCAACAATAAATGAATGTGAACTGATTACTCAAAATAAGGGTCTATGAAGAAAAGAGGAGAAGAGTAATGAGCAATTAACTTTGAAAGGTAAATGTATTTACATTTAAATTAATAATGACAAAATGTCTGGGGCTATGGAAAATAAGTAAATATAAGGAACATCGAAATAGAAGAGACATAATGCCAGAGATACTCAAATGACAGTCCTGAACTAAAAGCACTAAAGGTGCTTAGCAATTCCTAGGAGCAGGGGGTTGAGGATAAGAACAAAGTAAAAGCATTTCAAAGGCAATGAGAGGAGGCTAGGAGAGGAGCAAGGATGAAAAAATATTTTAAAGATCTTATCTTATTGGGAAGAAAGAGTGAGGAAATTAAGCATTCAGAAGGGAGAAAGATTGGGCACCATGTTTTTGAGAAACAGCCGTCTAAGTGCTGAAAATTGAAAAATATCGTGGGACTTACAAATTAATCAGTGGGAAGGAAATTGTGAACAACCAAGTAAAAATGAATAATATAGTTCTATGGAAGGAATATCAAGAATATGGTCGGTATATAATACTCCTATAAGTACGTTCACGAAACACTCACTTTCAGAATCAACTGAAACAAAACCCAGGTACATGCTGTCTACAAGTAAAACAGGAAAAGGAGCAAAGGAAGATCAAGAAATGAAAGAATGGACCAAAAGATGCCAGAAAATACAAATGTCATCAAAACAAGAGAAGGAAAAATTAAATCTAAAAAAAGTGACAGAGTGGTGGCAATATGCATGCAGGGTAAATATAGATAAGCTTTTACAAATTGTAAGAACAAATTTCTTGTAGAAAAATGTCAAAGAGCAGAAGCAGAAAATTTCACAGAGAAGAAAATGGAAATAGGCTACCATCATTAAACAATGTACAGGCTCCACTAGTTGGGGAAATACAAATTAAACTACCAATGAGACATGAATTTACTCTCATCAGACTGGCAAACATTAAATGGAGCAATAACACTTATTTCTATTGGGGATACATAAAAAGGGGTTTTGTGTCATTGTCATTTAAACAATAATATAAATAGAAATGGAAACCATCATAGTTTTTCTAGAAAACTGTGTGGCAAATCTGTTAGAATTAGAAATATCCTTTGATTCAGTAATCCTGCTTCTTGGAACGTCTCCCACAGGAAAAAGAACTCTAGAAGGTAAGGATATAAGTACACAGATGTTTATTGCAACAGAGCATGTTGAGGCAAAGAAAGGTAATAGGGAAATGGTATATAAAATACAGTATATTCACTATATATAACAGGCAATATTACACCATTATTAAAAAGAACAAATTAGAGCTGTACTATTTTGTTGAAGATATTTCCAGGTAGTATTGTTAGTTGAGAAATGCAAAAACAGAAAAGTACACAAAATACCATCCCATTAAAACACATGCACATTCAATCCTATACATGTGTCTTAAGAATATCATTGTATGAAATGGCTATGTATGTATGGGAGAATCAGAAGTAGCAAACAGAAAAAGAATTTCAAGTCTAGACAGTTAGATTGGACACAGCTCACAAGGACAGTTTCCCAGAACCTACAGGAAAGATGTACCTAGAATCATTGCTCAGGTCATTTGCAATGTTAAGTAAAAGGGGCAGAGGTGAGGGGTGAAGAAGGGGGATCTACAAAAAGGGAGAGTCTGGAAGCAATTCCTCAGCATTTTAAGTCATCTGCTATAAAAATAGGAGCATCAACTTGCTTTCGCTTTACAACAGCAACAGAAAATAAGATTACGAATTTCAAATGTGTGAGTTTTGAGGGCACTTACATCTAGGGCAGATGGCTGATTTTGGTGATTTTGCCCCCCTGGGTGATTTTGCCCCCCAGGGACATTTGACACTATCTGGAGACACTTTTGATTGTGACAACTGGGAGTGGAGGATGTTACTGGCACCTAGTGGGTAGAGGTCACAAATGATGCAATCATCCTACAATGCACATAACAGTTCCCCACAACAAAGAATGTCAATAGTTCCTAGGTTGAGAAATCTTGCTAGGGTGACCAACCATCCTGGTTTGCCCAGGACTGCAGGGTTTCCTGGGACTGGAGACTTTCAGCACAAAAAACAGGACAGTTCTGGGTTATTGCAAATAAAAATGATAAACAAAAAAATATGGTTGTGCACAGAGCACTTTCTGGCACTCAAGATACCAACCTAAGCTGTGTGCGGTGGCTCACGCCTGTAATCCCAGCACTTTGGGAGGCCAGGGTGGGCGGATCACTTGAGGTTAGGAGTTCAAGACCAGCCTGGCCAACATGGTGAAACCCTGTCTCTACTAAAAATACAAAAATTGCCCCGGCATGCTGGCTGGTGCCTGTAATCTCAGCCACTGCACTCCACCCTGGGCAACAGAGCAAGACTCTGTCTCCAAAAAACAAAAAATACTGATCTAAATAGAACTCTTATCTCTATGCCTACAGATGGCTTCACAGCTCCTTTAAAAATTAAAGTGGTGCCACCTGTTTTAAAAGAGTTTACCCCATTTGGAGAGAACTTTTCTTAAATTAAAACTGCAGTTAACGATAGTTTCTTCATAATTATTTACTTGGTGAATGAACATAAAGACTTATCCATAAAGAAGTATGCATTTGCCAAAATCAAACTGTATATTTAAAGGAGGGAGGTTGCTGAATATAAATTATACCTCAATAAACCTGACTTTAAATGTTCTCCCTATATTTTTAAAATAACAGTCCCCCACTTTAAAATAAGTAATCACAATTCATTAATTAATCCTAGGTCTAACGTAGGTTTATTTTTTAAAATAGACATATAATTCAGATCACTTACCAGAATACCTAAAGAATAAGAATTATGCTTTAAGAGTTTTATTTGTTTTTCAGGGAAAGTGTTTCTGTGCTGCAGGTAACAAAACACTCAGCGAGATTAATAAAGAGATCTACTTCTCAGAAGTATTGCAGCTTCGGGGCAGCAAGTCAGTAGTCTGGTTCGTTCCTGTGAGTCTCTTGTGTGTTCATCCTTGGATTGGTAGGAAAATAGATGTAACAGTTCCAGACAATCATTTCTAAAATCACTTTCTTAAGAGCAAGCAATGATTTCCTAGCCCCCAACTGACTTCCCTTCCAATTTTACTGGTCAGAATTAGGCCAGATGCTCATTCTTTTTTGTTATTGTTACTTAATGTGGTAAAAACACATAACATAACTTTATCTTCTTAACATTTTGTGTTTTCTTCTGAGAGTCTTGCTCTGTTGCCCAGGCTGAAGTGCAGTGGTGAGATCATAGCTCACGGTAACCTGAACTACTGGGCTCAAGGGATCCTCCGAACTTAGCCTCTCAAGTAGCTGGAACTACAGGCATTTGCCACCATGCTTGGCTATTTTTTATTTACTTATTTTATTTTTAGTAGAAATGAAGTCTTGCTGTGTTGCCCAGACTGGTCTCCAACTCCTGGGCTGAAGCGATCCTCCTGCCTTGGCCTCCCAAAGTGCTGGGATTACAGGGGTGAGCCACCGTGCCTGGCCCTCTTAACATTTTTTAGTGTACAGTTCAGTAATGTTAATGATATGCACATTGTTGTACAACAGATCTCTAGAATGTTTCCAGCATACATGACTGAAACTCTGTACCCATTGAACAACATGGTGTTTTCCCCTCCCCCAGCCCCTGGTAACCACTATTCTACTTTTATTTCCATGAGTTTGATTACTTCAGATACCTCACATAAGTAGGATCATCCAGTACTCATTTTTTGTGATTGTCTCATTTCACTTACCATAAGGTCCTCAAGGTTCATCCATGCTATAGCATATGACAGGAATTCTTTCCTTTTTAGGCTAAGATTCCATTGTATGTATATACCACATTTCTTTATCTATTCATTCACTGATGGACATTTGAATCACCTCTACATCTTGGCTGTTGTGAACAATGCTGCATGAACAAAGGAGAGCAGATATCTTTTCAAGATCCTGCTTTCAATTCTTTTGGATATATATGCAGTAGGAGATGATTGGATCATATGGGAATTCTAATTTCAGTTTTTTAGGAACCTCCCTACTATTTTCCATAGTGGCTGCCCGTTTTATAATCCCATCAACAGTGTGCAGGTGTTTCCTCACCAACACTTATTTTCTGTTTTTTCGAAAGTAGCCGTCCTAACAGTGTTCGGGATCTGAAATGATATCTCATTGTGCTATTGTGGTTTTGATTCGCCTTTCCCTTGATGATTAGTGATGTTGAGCATCTTTTCACATGTGTGGTGGACATCTTTGTTGGAGAAATGTCTATTTAAGTTCTGTGTCCATTTTTAGATTGGGGTGTTTTTGTTATCAAGTTGTAGGAATTCTTTATATATTCTGGATATTACTTTCTTCTCTGGTACATGGTTTCATATTTTCTCCCATTCTGAGTAGGTTGCCTTTTCAATCTGTTTGTTGATTGTCATGCATATTATTAAGTTAACCACCAGCAAGGTGGATGGGATTATTATCTCTGGAAAAAAAAATCTTCTGGGTGGAATGGTTGCCAGGAAATCTATCACTTTGGCAATAACAGGACCCATCTGCCTCAATTTGGTATTTCACCTCGATTTTATATTGAGAGAAGAGTTAAGGTTGTTTCAAATAGATGTTTGTAGACAGCTGTGATGTGAATGACAGAACATTGGACAGAGCTTCAGATACCTGTGCTCTTTTTAGGACTCTGGGAAACTGCTAGCAGTGTGACCTTGTTCAATTACTTAGCCTTTTGAAACTTTATGTGTAAAATCAAAGAGTAGTTTACTAATTCCAGCCTAAATCATGATGGGTTTTTAAAGTAGGGTTTATGAACCTTTCTAAAGTGTGGCATCAAATCTCTGGGTAGGTAGTTGTGGTCAGGTATGAATATGCGTGGATATAGGTTTGTAAGTGAGAGTGGGTATGTATGGGTGAAGGTGTGCATGTTTGTAGAAGGGGGAAGGTTAGGGTGGGTAGGGCAGAGGTGTCTGTGTGTGCACGCATGGGGGACTACAGATAAAGGTTGGTATGGATGTGTGAGGGCAAGGCTTGGTGTGGGAATGCAGAAGTATAAGAAGAATGAGTACTGAGGGCAGGTTGTACATGTAAATGTGGGTGGATACCAGATTGTAGGTGATGGTGGATGTGGGTAGGGCAAGAGGGAAAGGGTGCATGTGTGTGTGTGCGTGCGTGTGTGTGGGTGTGTTTGGGGTTATAAGTGAGGGAGTGGTGGGGCAAAGCACAGAGTAGGCCAATGACAGGATTATTCTATCAAAAACACTCTCCATTTTACTGATTTTATATTTTATGTATAGGATATAAACTCACTGTTTGAGATGTTGCAAATATTTTTATAGAGTGTCATTTATCTTTGAATTGTGTTAAGCGTAGAACTGTGGTAATGTAACAAATCTTATTTATTTGTTTCAATTAACAGTACTCCTCTTTTCTTTTAATGTTCAATGTAAAAAATACTACAAATTACACATAAGGAATAATAAAAATTGCACATAAACTCAAAACCCAGTGATAATCTTAACAACTCAGTCTACAATTCAAGTCTATAGAGGAAGATATATGCAATGATGTCATTGCACATAACTATGTACCTCTCTATGTATGGACTTAAATGCTCTGATATTCTACTGATGATAGGATAAATCGGTTACTAACTTCCTGGGAGGCAATTTGCAATAGCTATCCAGAATTTCTCAAAAACCTTGTCCCAGTAAGTCCAGTTTTAAGAATATGTCTAAGAAAGCAATTCAAGATGTGAGCAAAATTTTAACTATGATGTTTTTATTACAGCATTGTGTGTAATAAAAAAAATTTAGTTACAATCTAAGTAATTTGGCATTGATTAAAGGGTAACAGGCTCATATGATTGAATATTCTGCAGCCATAAAAATAGTGTGGACAAAGAACATATAATGAAAGGAAAACATGCTTACATTTTGCAGTATTTATATTTTAATCAAATTACTTTCAGTAATGAGCAGTCTTCTGCACCCAGTGAATAGGAGTTTTAATGAGGCATGATGGTGATATTAAAGCTCAAGGGCTTTTCGAAGAAAGCTGAACTTGAAACAGGGACTTTGGACAGTCACAGAGGCACAGGAGGAACATTTAAGCACTTATGATAGCTGCTTCCAGAACCTGAAAGACAGGAGCATGTGAAGGCCCTAAAGATTACCTTTTGAAATTTTTCCTAAATTACCTCTTGAAATATTTCCTAGATGGGCCTGAAAATCTCTATCCACAGCCTGAAGCCAAGACATATTTCTCTAAGTCCTTGAGTTCAGAATGACACTTTCTTGCCCTTTAGTGGTGTGCTGGTAAATGTTTAACAAGTAGCCTTCCAAGATGGGGCAGGGTGGGACATTATATGCACATATATATGTACATAAGGTTATTGTAAATTTTACTGACATAAAGGATATTGTCTTAGTTCAGGCTGCTGTAACAAAATGCCATAAACCAGGTGGCTTATACACAACAGAAATGTATTTCTCAAAGTCTAAAAGCTGCGGAATCCAAGATCAAGGCAGATTCAGTGTCTGGTGAAGACCCACTTTCTGGTTCAGAGATGGCATCTTCTAGCTGTGACCTCATATGATGAAAGGACAAGGCTGCTCTCTGGGGCACTAGTCCATTCATGAGAACTCCACTAATTTCCATTTCCCTGATGATTAGTGATGTTGAGCATTTTAAACTATACCTGTTTGGCCATTTGTCCATCGTCTTTCGAGAAGTGTCTATTCATGTCTTTTGCCTACTTTTGAATGAGATTATTTGTTTTTTTCCTGTTGAGTAGTTTGAGTTCCTTGTATATTCTGGATATTAGTCCCTTGTTGGATGAATAATTTTTATAAATATTTTCTCCCATTCAAAAAGTTGTCTCATTACTCTGTTGATTGTTTCTTTTGCTGAAAGTTTGACTATGACATGTCATGAGGAAGACTTTCTTGAATTGTATCTATTTGGGGATTTCTGAACTTCTTGTATCTGGATGTCTAAATTTGTTGCTAGACTTGGGAAGTTTTCAGCTATTATTTCATTAAATGGGTTTTCTATTCCTTTGGTCCTCTCTTCACCTTCTGGAACACTGGAAACTTGAATATTTGATCACTTTGTGGTGTCCCTTATGCTTTTTTCATTCTTTTTATTTTTTTCTTTATTTTTGTTTGACTAGATTATTTCAAAAGATCTGTTTTCAAGTTCTGAAGGCCTTTCTTCTGCTTGATATAATCTACTGTTGAAGCTCCTGAATGTACTTTTTACTTCATTCAGTAAAATAAAATCCAGGATTTCTGTTTGGTTACTATGATATCTCTCTTTGGTAAACTTTTCCCTCATATCCCTAATTATTTCTCTGATTTCATTATATTGTTTATTTGTGTCCTCTTATGTCTCACTGAACTTCTCTGGTATCATTATTTTGAATTATTTTTCAAGGATTTTTATAAATTTCTTTCTCATTGAAATCTGTTGCTGGATAATTAGTGTGTTCCTTTGTGGATGTCATATTTCTGGGAGAATATTTCCTTAACTGTTCATGCAGTTCACAATGTAAGGGCTGTAGATACAACACACATTTTTTTTTTTTTTTTTTTTTTTTGAGATGGAGTCTCGCTCTGCTGCCTGGGCTGGAGTGCAGTGGTGCAAACTCAGCTTACCGCAACCTCCATCTCCCGGGTTCATGCCATTCTCCTACCTCAGTCTCCCAAGTAACTGGGACTACAGGCGCCTGCCACCACACCTGGCTAATTTTTTGTATTTTTAGTAGAGATGGGATTTCACCGTGTTAGCCAGGATGGTCTCGATCTCCTGACCTCATGATCCTCCCACCTTGGCCTCCCAAAGTGCTGGGATTACAGGTGTGAGCCACCGCGCCTGGCAACAACACACTTTTAACTTTAAACCTTATTAACATATTCTCCAAAATACCACCTCCAAATCTAGAGTACACAATAAAAAATTAAAAAAAAAAAAACAATAAATGAATCTTTTGTTTGTCGAGCAAACTGATTTCCAGGGTGTAAATATTCCCAACATGGTGGAATAAACTACTAACTTTTCGCAAATTCAAACTACTAACATGGTATGACTGAGTCTGGAATTGAGAATTAACATCCAACAGCACAAAGTTACACACTACCCATATAGAAAAATCATTAACAATTGATGCATTTGGAGTATTTATTATCTTGATTTTCAGTAAGTTTAAAAAGTTCTAATTATACTATTGGCCATGTTTTAAAATAGGCTGGAAAAGGGTGGGTGCAGTGGTCACGCCTGTAATCCTAGCACTTCGGGGGGCCGAGGCAGGTGGATCATGAGGTCAGGAGTGCAAGACCAGCCTGGCCAAGATGGTGAAACCCCGTCTCTACTAAAAATACGAAAATTAGTTGGGTGTGGTGGCAGGCACCTGTAATCCCAATTACTCAGGAGGCTGAGGCAGAGAATTGCTTGAACCAGGGAGGCAGAGGTCACACTAAGCTGAGATTGCGCCACTGCACTCTAGCCTAGAAGACAGGGTAAGACTCCTTTTCAAAAAAAAATAGGCTGGAAAAATGCCTGAAAATAGGCTCACTGGCCAGTATGAGCCAGCTCCCGCATATGAGTGTTCCAACGCAAAGCCCTGCAGGTCTTAAGAATTCTCAGACAAAGGTAATAATCCTGAAGGAATGTCAAATACTTACCTGTACGTGTGTTTAATACTGTTGTTATTGGTTCCTAGCTGCCTTAGGTAGGTCATTCTTTCTAACAGTGAAATAAACACATTTCGTAGAAGGCCTCTCTAGGGCCTATTGGAAAGCTGCCTACACTGTTGAATATGTTTATAGTTGGTTACTGATTTCCAAAGGTCAAGAAGGCAATGTGATTCATCTGCTATTACAGTTTATATACTTATTGATTCTTCTATTTGGCCACCCTGCAAGAAGGCAATCCTCTAAGGAACACCAGCTTCTACCTATAAGACTTCAATTCAAGATGCAGGCAAGTAAACGATATGTACATAATATTAGACTGTTCCATGCAGCTCCAATGTTCTAATTCTACTAATCAGGAATAAGGAAGTTCCTAATCTTTGTAGTTCTACTGACCCATGGGTTTTCAAGCTGAGAATCAATTAATCCAGTTTCCTTTCTCAGCTTTGCCACTGATTTCCCAGTGCTATGGCAAAGAGGCAAGTAACTACTGAAAAATAATTATATAAAGTAAGAGGTATCTTATTTTAATTAAGAAGCTCCCAATTTACATGTAGCTGACTTATATATAAGCTTCATGGAATTTTGGCTTTCTGGAAATATCTACTGTACCTAGGCACCTAGGACTCAAGAATAGTCATTCTTTCTTCCCCAGAGCTGCAATATGAATAATTTGGAATTTTTTTCCCAAATTCCCTCCTCTCCCATGCTTATTGAACAGATAGAGATTGTATTATCTTCCCCTCCTTTCTCTACAAGTCTGGCTTCTCTATTTATCTCTGGTTCTGTGTAAACTTGGTGACATCAGGATTGGCTGGATAAAGGGACTGAGATGGGAATGGGGATGGGCAATAACCAAGCCCTAGATGCTCTCGGGTCCCTACCCTGCTCTACCCTGGCTCCAGGACTGCTTCTCCTTAGGAGAACACTGAAGGCTTTAAAGAATTTTCAAGGGCTTGCCTGAGAACCAGACATAAAGTGACCTTTATGAAAAAATAGACCTAGGTTGCAAAAATTAGCTTCTAGAATTAACACCCCCATGATATACTAGTCCAATGTTCTTAGGAAGAGTCATCCTAACAGAACTCTGGTGCTGAACACAGGTGATTTTCTACCTGAGCATACAGGTCCAGTATTCAATATTCTGCTTTCTATGTAGTCCCAGACATGGTAATGGTCACAAGTAAAAGTTGTAAAGACTTGATAATCAGTACAAGCCTCAGAAAAAAACTAATTACAGCCAGTTCTTGCATTCATTTCTTGACCTCCCTTTAGCTACCACTTTAGCCACCCATTTAGCCATACATATTTACATCTTGTTCATCAAAAAATATTTATCTGCACTAAAATTAACTCTTATCATTGATAGTAATAGCATTACCTAGATGTACATTATTTTAGACAATTGCTTTAAATTTAATATTCTGATTTCTGAAACACTCTGTTCAGGAAAAGAAAAACAATGTCTCCAAATTCTTGATCCAATATAAATTGCGTAATCTTAAAAGGAAGAGTCCTGAGAAAATAGTGTGAAGTTGAGAAAAGATCTGAAGTGACAAGACGAGCAATTAATACTGGAATTGCTATTAGTCTGGTAACCTAGAGCAAGTCAGAGTCTCAGTTTCTTCATCTTGTGAAGTAGGAATAATCTAAGTGGCATGGCTGGGTAAAGTTTAAGTAGGCCATCAGAAAATATTTTGTAGTCTATAGCACATTATTTCATCCAAGCCCCTACTCAAAGTACAAACCTGCCCTTTTGCATCACTGAGAGCCTCTTCTTGATCACTTCTAGTGATGGGGAACTCATCTTTGGAAGGTCATTTTTACAGCCCTAATGACAAGAAAGTATATATACACACACACACACACATATATATATATAAAGTGTGTGTGTGTAAAAATACACACATATATTTACATATGCACACCTATATACATACATACACATATATGTATATAGGCATATCTATTTAGCCATAATAAATTCCTCCAACCTCAGCTTCCTGGTTAATCCTGATCATCAACTCTAGTTCAGAGCTTCATTAAGGGAAGGAACAGGTCAGTAAGAATCTATTCTGTAGGAACAGGAATATGGGAACACTTGTCACAGAGCTGATGGCTGCCCTTGCTGTGTTTTGTTCATAACTGATTTATCTTGTTTATCATGCCTACTCCAGGCAAGCAAAATGAGTTTGCTTTCTCTGAGTTCCAGGGAGGAGGAAGCCAACACAGATAAAAGGGTCCCTGCACTGTTCAAGAGGGTAGCACTAGCCACACAGCTATTTCATTTTAAATTAAATTAAATTAAAATTTTAGTTCCTCATTTCACGGGCTCAATAGCCATATGTGATTAGTTATTCTGTGGCACAAATATCAAACATTTCTATTGTGACAGAAGTTGTTTGAAGAGCTGTGGTTGATGATTCATTACCACCTACAATGTGCCAGGGACCAGTTAAACTCTACATGCAAGCACTAAAACATCAAAAGTGGAAGTTTTCTATCCCTTGAAAAAAATCACATAATAGCATGATTAACTGAGCTCTTACTCTGGACAGTTCAAGAAAAAGGGTAGCTTTTATTCCCAAATGAACATCATAGGCTTCACATTCTTTCCCAACAATCTTAAGAAAATGGAGATAGTATTAATTGGTTACCTATGTTGTTATCAAATGCTCATTTCCACTTACATTTGGAGATCTGAGTTTCTCTCTAAGGCAGAGGTCTTTAAATCACGAGGTGCCACACACAGATTAGAAGATTAAACAAAAGTTGAAACTTTAAATTGGCAAATATCATTGCTCATTTATTCCTGACAAGTGAAGACCTATGGTTAATTCAACTGCAGAATATGGTGAAATAACTACAGTTACTTAGTTATACTATTTCTTTCACCACTTATCTGAGTGAAGAAGTCCAGCTTGGATACTATATGCAGAGCTTTACATTAACTTTTCTCCAGGAATAAGGAAGTGTCCACACTGCCTTTTGTCTTGAAAACAACTGGGGAAGGTGTACCACAAAAGAACGGGATTCTCTCTGAGAGCATGTTTAGCTACTGTCACAGCTTTAACTGGGAAGGGTGAAATATTTACATCTGGCTAGGTCTGCCCTTCAAGAGCTGGGGCCAGATATTTGCCATCCCTCAGCGTTGGTCTTTTCTTCTGTAAAACAGCAGGATTGGAGTATATGATCAGAAAGGTTTCTGTAATTCCAATGACTTACCAAAATAACCATGACCCACATCCTATCTATAAACCTCACATAGTTCTCTCCCTAATCCATGCTGCTGTCACAACCCTCCCACAGTCTTTTTTTTTTTTTTTTTTTTTAGAACTTAGTAAATCGTTCAGACAAATAACTGTATTCTACCCATAGGCTTTATCTTATAGTCAGCAAATCATTTGCTAAAGTACTAAACTCCAAGAGTCATAAGCCCACATTCTGAAGGGTCTTCCAGCAGTGGTCGATAAACTACTGCCCAAAGGCCAAATCTAATGCACCTCCTATTTCTGTACACCAAGGAGCTCAGAATAATATTTACATTTCTAAATGGTTGGAAAAAATAAAATGAAGAATAATATTTCATGTCATATGAAATTCAAATTTCAGTGTCTATAAATAAAGTTGCATTGGAACCCAGCAATAGCCATTCATTTTTCTATTGTCTACGGATACTTGTGGTCGACACAGCAGAGCCGAGTGGTATGTGGCCATACCACTATGACTACATAGTCTACATACCACTATGTACGTAGACTCTCTCATACAAAGACTGTATGGCCCATAGGCCTAAAATATTTACTACCTGGCCCTTTACTTGCCCCTGTGTGTAGAGCACAGACTCTGGAGTCAGATGGCTTGGCAGCACAGCTCAGCTCTGTTTTGTCCCTTCCCCTTCCTCAACTGTATAATGATAAAGAAAATAGTACCTGTCTCATGGGTTTTTATTAAGATTGAGCAAATAAGTAAAATGCGATGAGGATCTGGCATATTTTTATTATTATATATATGTCTGATGTTATTATAAGTTGCCACAATATTTTCCTGCAAACTAAAGTATTAGCAGCTGACCAATTTGTTAGCAATAATTGTAAGAATCAAATTTGCAACATTCCATTAAAATGCAATTCCTTAGCAGTGAAGCAGTAGGAAGATGTCTAAGCACAACTGATACGACAATTCGTATAGCCGTTTATCCACGAAGCTAATTCTGCAGTACTTAAAAATATTTTATATGCTTTATACTTCTTTCAAACTTGAGTATTGAGCTTATATTCAACATTGAGTTCAGCCCTGACATCTATTCCTTATAGTCGGTTGCCTCTTTCTGAAGAAACAGGCTTCCAAAGAGAGACCAGGGTAGAGACCAGACATTATTAGATATCTCATCTACCTTGATGATTGAAAACAGTAACCTGCTTCCTGAATCAAACACAAAACAGGCAACATGCAGTGTCTTTGCTATGCCACAACAGGGACTATTAGAATTTTTCTCACGATTCGGACTTTAGTTTTCAATAGGGCTTGTGAGGGAAGTTACACACAAGAGAAAAACAATGAACCGAATAAGGACAATAGCCCACGAATTTAGAATGGAGGAAGCCCGTCCACCACCGCGAAAAAGCACACTGGCGGGTGTTCCAATATTTGTGAAATGTTGATGACCCTTTAAATGTTTCTGTGCAACCTCCACAACAAATACTGTGAATCTTGCTTATTAATGCGTTTCTCAATATGTTAAAGTTCAGGAAATCATTAAGTCTAGTCCTTAACAGTGAAGGGCAAACAAACATTTTTCTGTGTCATTGAAATTACACAAAACAAAACAAAACAAAAGAAAAAGCTCACGCCTGAATTGCTTCGGACTATTCAACTGGGAGACAGAAAAATATGTAAAGAAGAATAACCTACATTGAAGTTCCTGTCTCTTATCTTCCTGAATACTGAAAAAACACAGTTACTTTGTTCTAAACTTTTCTTATATAAAAAGTAGCTGAATAATTTTAGGGAAATGGATTGTTTTGTCTGAATCATCCAGATAATTCAAACAATTCATTTTGCTAAGAACGATCTGGGTGAGGCTGTCCTGCCCGGAAAATGCCCCCTGTCCTACTCAGGACACGAGCCACGCCCAGCTTAAACAGGCAAGGAATTGTCCCCTAGGAAGGAAATACGCCGTTGTCGTTGAATGAACTTTGCAATCAACCGCAAGCCAGACTCTCCCTTGCACACCGTTCGTCAAGTTAATTCTTGTTTTCCAAGGGAGCTTTCGTATTTCCATCGTTCAACGACTCCTTCGCCCACTAGCACCTAAGACTTGCCCTAAGGAATTCAGACCCTGCCTTGCGATGGTGCGCTCCGCTTATAGTAGCTCCGTCCTGTCCAATAAAGTTGTTTAAAATAAGAAATGTGCCAGATAATAGCCAAGTCCGACGGAAAAAAAAAAAAAAAAAAAAAAAAGAATTCCTGGGGTGGTGTATTGATGTTGGAATGTGCCATTAGTTTCGGAGGGAGGAAAGTCCCTGGTGTGAATTGCCTCGCAGGTCGTAAGCCACCACTGGACCTTCGGTCGTGCACTGCGTTAGCACCGTAATGGCAAAGATAGGAAGAAGCGCGCAGGCAGGGGAGCCACGGCCGCGTGCACAGGCGGGAACTGAAGACAGCTGCGGAGCGCGTCCCCCACGCCCGTGTGGTGCGCTCCGGTGCGGCCCCCTCGCGGCAGGGCGGGGCGGCGCGGGGCGGGGCGGCGCGGGGCGGGGCAGGCGGCTGGGAGGCCTGGTGCACCCAGGGAGCCGGCGGCGTAGTCTGCACCATGGCGTACCCAGGGCATCCTGGCGCCGGCGGCGGGTACTACCCAGGCGGGGTAAGTGCTGACTGCGCGGGATCGCTGCCCAGGCGGCTCCGGGGCGCTAAGAGGCCACCTTGGAGATGCTGCGGTCAGCGGGGTGAGGCGCTGCTGGGCAGCTGCCCGGGCTCCTTCCGCCCTCGGCTTCTGCCTGCGCTCGCGGCCTCGCCCTAGGCCCCTGCGGTTCGGCCTCTCCCCTGGTTTCCCCCGTCCCTTCTCCTGGATGGCTCTGCGGGCCCAAGGTGAAGGTGGACTGGGACCCCAGAAGCCCACCCTGCGGCTTCTCGGATACGCGGCGTGAAATCGTGTTAATTGGGTGTTGACTAACCCCCACTTCACCCCACCCCCGCCCTCTCGGTTGCCTCCCAAAGCAACAACAGTCATTTTATTCTAGAATGATATTGCGATATACCTTCCTCCCTCAAAAACAAAAACAAAAACAAAAAAAAGTGAGAAGGGGGACAGAAAAAAAAGGAAAACCTACTGAAGTAAAAGACCTGTAGGAAGGCAGCCTTGCCGGGCGTCTGGGATGCGCGTTGTCTTGGGAACTGTTTCCGAGACAGGCAGTGTTCCCTCGCCACCCACGAGATACAGCCGGGTCAGACACTTTACTCTTCCCTAGGCTACACCCGTCCCAGAATGTTACCAACTCCAGCCTTCCATCGTTCATAAAACGCTTTTAAAATACCATAAATGCTGTAACAACAAAAGGAGAATTCCAAGCCCTTTCATTGGCTTGCCTAGTTTGCACTCACCTCAGTAACCTTCAAGTTAATAGGGATTTTAAAAGTTGCTTTACATATGCAGACATCACTTCCACAGCAACTCTTTATGGTCCAAGTTGCCAGTTTTTAAATTACGGGGGTGTGAATGGAAGAGAGGGGTGGAGTGTTGGCAGAGTGTGCCTGGTGGTGGGGAGGTGAGCCTTGTGAAGGGCAGGCAGGCGGGCAGTTGTCTGGCCTTGCACGAAAGCCCTCAGTGGTGAAAGAAGAAAACTTGAATGACGTGTTTGTGTTTCCTGTTTCACAGTATGGAGGGGCTCCTGGAGGACCTGCGTTTCCCGGACAAACTCAGGATCCGCTGTATGGTTACTTTGCTGCTGTAGCTGGACAGGTTAGCTTTTACCTTTAATATTAAAGAGCCGTTATTGTCCGCATTTGTGGTAGCTTTTGATATAGTGACACTGAAAAGCGAACTTCCTCTGGTACTGAGTCCCTTTGCTTCTGCAAAAGAAAAAAAAAAGAAAAAAAGAAAGTTCTTTGTTTCTTATTTTAGTTGTTTATTTCTGAGTGTTCAGAATAAATTAGGACAAAGTGTTACTCCTATTTATGTGAGTTCAGTTCGAAACCAAACTTGTGGTTGAATTAAAGGTTCCAGGGTGGTTTCCAGTGAAGAAATTCTAGATCTGGTAAATATAAACCCTTGTTTGTACAACTTAAAGACGTATATTAGTAATTACATAGCCCGATTCTAATGGGCACTTCCTTTGGGTTGAACTTGATTGCTAATCATTCACCCATTTAGGAAATATGGTAAAAACCCACCAGGTTCTAAATAAGCAATTTACTGTCCCCTTATTAGTATCAGGAAGTTAATCTTGTGAACAATGTAGTTTCTCTTTGATGCAGATGCTGTTACTAGGTTAGCCCCTCCCCCTCCGTGTCCTTATTAGGTGCTGTGGCCTGTTGACCCAGAGAAGCAGAAGGTCAGCTCCCCAAGACCTTTCACTTGTCTGCATTCTGCGTCATATGACAGGAGCTTACATTGACAGGTGCTATCTTAAATTGTGAGAGGACACTTCCCTAGCTCATGAGGTCACTGTGTACAGTAAATATACTGTTGGTATAACCCAGACATGTCCAGAGGGGATGTTTGTTCTTATGAATTCAACCTAGTCTTGTTTTGACCAAAAGCTAGAAATAGCAAAATTTTAATATGAAAACTGTAGAATATTATGGGATAAAAAAACCGAAGACCACTTTTTAAGGTAGTACTCTAAGAAATACAGCTTAAGAAATTGAATGGAAAAATAGTCTAAAACTGGAAGACCTTCCCCTTAAGTGTCTACTTAATCTGTTAATGATCCGTATCTTTGAAACCACAAGACATGGCAAACCTCAAGACCAGCATTCTTAGATTGCCAGTGCCTCCAGCATGTAAGTGACCCCACCTGCTTAGCTTTCAGCAGCCCTGGCCTGTGTTCAGCATACCCATTGTCTTTCAAATTGTTGCTCTTGCTCCTCATTTATAACCTATAATACCCAGTGACTTGAGGATTTAGGTATTTTATTTTAAAGTCCCTAAAAATCACATATATCTAGTTCTTTCCCACTTCAGCCAGTGAATAGGCACTGGGAACCTAATGTGTATCTTCCAGATGTATTTGTGCTCTGAAAAAAAACATTCACTATATCATAAGAAAAAGTGACCAAGGAGGCCTCTTTCTGTTTGAACCAAGCCTTCTCTTATGTCTGGTGTGTAGCTTGCTCTGTCCACCCGCCTCAAACAAAAAAAAAAAGAAAAGAAAACAAGGAATTATGATTAAGCAACTTACATAAATTATTTTAAAATGTTTAGCTGTAGCAGTTTCCTAGCTCAGATTGACAGAAGAGTAGTTGCCAAGACAGACTCTTTCTTTCATCATTAAATTTCTTTTGGCAGTGGGTTAAGGAAAAGAATGCCCACTTTTGGAAGGCATTCCTTTTAATAAAAGGTCATGCATGATGATACTGATTTTCTTGGTTGTTATTACTTCATTGAATGCTGAAGGTAAACAAATAACTTGAAAGT
This sequence comes from Chlorocebus sabaeus, assembly GCF_047675955.1. Lineage (NCBI taxonomy): Eukaryota > Metazoa > Chordata > Mammalia > Primates > Cercopithecidae > Chlorocebus > Chlorocebus sabaeus. The sequence continues at coordinate 64,707,164 of NC_132924.1, forward strand.
ACAAATCACTATTATGATCCCTCTAATTTGTTTTTCAAAAGGATGGGCAGATAGATGCTGATGAATTGCAGAGATGTCTGACACAGTCTGGCATTGCTGGAGGATACAAACGTAAGTTGACAGTCCCAAAGTTTGTCTAAATGTACTCGTGTTTCCTATTTTAGCTGTTACTTGTGATTACGGCCTTCAAGAAAACTGAGCTTGTCTGATCTAGCAAAGTTTAGAATTCCGAAAGCTAAAATAGAGTACTATTTCAAAATGTTGATTTGAAACCAGTTGTTAAATCACTCCAGGTTGGGCACAGTGGCTCACACCTGTAATCCCAATACTTCAGAGGCCCAGGCAGGAGGATCGCTTGAGGCCAAGAGTTTTTGGCTGCAGTAATCTGTGATTGTACCACTGCACTCCAGCCTGAGCAACAGAACAAGACCTTGTCTCTAAAATAATAGTAATAATAAATTATTCCATCCTACCTGCCAATTTAGCGGATTTCTCAGATTTGGGTTTTGTGTACCTAGAACCAGTGAGACAGTTTGGGTGGCCTCCTTCACAGAGGACAAGGTAGGGTGCTGAAATGGAATGTGCCAGGTCAGGTGTCATTAACTGACATTAGGAACTAACATTTACTGTTATTTGCCAAAAGCCTACTCTGTCCTGACCTGGTGGCACTTAGGGCTTTGAGTGGCTGCTCCTGCACCCCTGGTCCCTGAGTGGCCTGTCCTGCACTCCCGGTCTGAGCTTTAGGCATGCTCCTGCTAACAAAAGTGGTTGCCATGACATCCCTCAGGTCTTTCCTCTTCCACTTCACAGAATGTGTTCAGGCTAAGTGGGAACTGCCCTTTCTACTTATTGGACCTGCTGCTCCATAATTCAGCCCTAACCCTACCACTGCCTTTTGAGCACTCTGCCATGAGCTGAGAGTAGTGAAATACTGCAAAGATGCTCCATCCCTGGCAGGGCACAGTGGCTCACACCTGTAATCCCACACTTTAGGAGGCGAAGGTGGGAGGATTGCTTGAGCCCAGGAGTTCAAGACTAGCCTGGGCAACATAGTGAGACCTTGTCTCTGCAAAAAATTTAAAAATTAGCCAGGCATGGTGGCATGCACCTGTGGTCCCAGCTACTCAGGAGGCTGAGATGGGAGGATTACGCGAGCCCAGGAGGCGGAGGTTGCAGTGAGCCAAGATTGTGCCACTGCACTCCAGCCTGGGTGACAGCCTGTCTCAAAAAATCCAAAAAATTGCTGCATCCCAATTGGGGGCTTCTCGTCATCCAACACACATGAAGTGGTTCCTCTTGAAATTAGATCTTGAACATGATAGATTTCCAGGGTAGAGAATAATGTCTTGCTTCAAATACATTACCTGCCAACTTCTTTGCCAGTTATTGAGACAGAACATCAAATTGAAGACCCAATTTCATGGTTAGCTGTGGATTAAAATGTTCAAACTAGAATTCACACCTGTGAATTTATAGTGGCCTTTTTAAAAAAAACTATTTGACATGCCATGTATTAGATGTCTGTCTTTGAACTCTTTGCGTTTGTTTTCATCATCCTTTGTTTTATGTGACTTTAGTTTGGAGGAATTAATACAAACAAAGAACCTTTCAAGTTCCTGTTATTTAGTCCTAAACAAAATAAGCACTTTTTGGATTAGGGGATGTTCTTCTTTACTGTGTAGGTAGTACATTTAAATTGTTAATTGTTACACAGTAGAGCTGGTAAACAAGGTAGGCCTGCCTAATAGCAGGGTTTATCAAAGTGCAGTGAGATGACAGCACGGCTTGTTATTCTACACCCTTTCAGTAGATGAGGTGTGGTAGATTTTAGAATCTGACTAACAAAATGGGTTATATATTCTTAGAGATCAGTCCTTTTAAAATTTCATTGAGAAAGCCACATTTAGTGATGGCCTTAGATCAGTGCATTAAAGAGAAAGCATTTCCTGAGTCATGGGGACTATGTGATTGAATCCATTTGCCTCCTCTCTGGTGGCTGTACTGAACCACAGAACCATCCTGCCTATGAGGTGTCAGGGTTTTGTAATACAGATATTGTATGGAGATTAGTCTTTTAAACCCAGCTTCCAAACCAAAAAGCACAGATCCAAATTGGATGGGCTGGTGGGATACTCCAGCTCAGAGCCTATGGGCCCTTCTTAACCAGTTTAAAAGGAAGCAGTCATACCTAGAGGTGGAGTTGGTGAGAGAAGTTATGTTCCAGTCAGTAAGACTGTAATTCAGCTTCTCTTGTTTTCCTGAATTTAGTTGTTCATCTGTGGTAAGGTTGAGAGAAACAGCTGGAGGTAGGGCTTTCCTTCTAGGTCCATTATATTGTATGTTTCTGTGAGAAGAAAAGATGTTTGAGGCATTCTAGTACAATGAATAGAAGAGAAGAAAAAGAGTAAAGGTAAAATTACAGCAGAGATTCTTTGGAAATTATTTAAATTAACATTTAATTTAAATAATTTATTTAAAATGTTGAATTGATAATTTAATAATTTATAGTTGTAATTGTATGTCGTTACATTTATATATCACAACTATATAATATATAATACTTATAATTTTAATTTTAAATAATTATTTAAAGTAGAATTAACACTAATAAAAGCTATACTATTAACAAAATTGAGAAAGAGTTTTCCTTACCCAAATTTATGGGACATCAGCATTCTAGTTCATTGGAACTGTCTGGAATGGTATATTTTTTGTTCATTCACTTTTGTTCACTGCCATCTCACTGCCCTTTCAGATCCTTCTCACAAAAGAAGACCAGATTCCTGATCTTGATCTGTCCCTCTCCTCCTCAGTCTTTACTAACAGCTTAGAAGGAATTCAGGATCCTCTGTAATGCAGCCTCCCCTGACCAAACATATTTTCTCCCACTCCTTTTGTACTCTTTGAAAGTCATATTGAGCTCTTCACTTACACTTTGCCTGTCCTGGGCCTTCTACTTCTCTTTTTGCTTATGCTGGTCCTTAGCTGTCACCAAATGCCCCCATCGTTCTTGTCATTCAAGGCTTGGCTTAAATTCTATGTCTTCTATGAAGTCTTTCTTGATTCTCTTACTAAGAAGGAGCCTCTCACTTCTCAATCCCGTCTAGTACTTTCTGGCGCCTCCATTATAATTCAGCACTCTACCATGATTAGAGTTGTATGTGTATGTGACTTATCTTTTCCTTAGACTGTCAGCTAGGGCAGTATGCAGTTTCACAATTGTATCTCCAAAGTTGCTGTTACCCTGAGCCCTGAACATAATAAGGACTTAACAGGTGGCTGTTGAGTTAATGAATATGGAAAATTTTCCAAGTCAGAAAAATCATAGCCCTGTAGCCTCATTGGCATTTTGATTTAAGATTATACATTAATTTTTGAGCATTAGTAAAGATCAGAAAATTTTATTCAAAAAACATTCTTTCTTAGACGATCTAAGAGGGTTGTACATATAAAATGCAAGGCTCTAACAGCTTCCTGCGTGGGGGTGAGAATTTGGTGCTATCCATCCATTCATTCATCCAGTGCATTTTTAGTGAACACTTCCTATGAGCTAGGTGCTGGCTCTGTAGCCACAATTAATGCCTGGGTGTTGGGAAAAGCACTGGGATAAGTAAGGAGAGAGGCTGTGGAATCACATAGGATGGGCACATAACCCAGACAGGAGTCAGGAAAATTTTCCTTGCAGAATTGATACCTAAGCTGAGCAGAAGTGAAAGTTCAGCAAAATTGAGGCCGACCATGAAATGAGTGGGATGGGGAAGTTGTGTCTAGGTGTTAGAACAGCATGTGCAAAAGACCCAGAAATAGCGTGGTTCAGTCAAAAAACTGAGAAATTCTCCATGAAGATGGTGTATGGGGTTGAATGAGAGTAAGAGATGAGCTTGACTGGCAAAATAAGTGTGTTACCTTATGTACCAGTTAAGGTGCTTGGACTTTATCCTGAGAGCAGTAGATCACTGATACTGGGTTTTACATAGGAGAGCACATAACCACCCCTGACTGTAGGGTAAAGACAAATAAATTGGGGGACATGGAAGTAAAACAAGAGTCAGGGCTGTTAGTCATACAGGTGAGAGAAATGCTAACTAAAGAGACAGTGGGGCTGGAAATGGGCTTTACAGCTGTTTAGAAGGTGATTGATTATTGGTGGAGAGGGAATTGAGGAGGCTCCCAGGTTTCTGGCTTGGGTGACTGCTAAGTGGATGAGGGTGCAATTCATTAACAGAGATAGAGAAGGTGTCTGCCTCATAGCCCCTTCAGTACCTTCACGTGAGCCCAACACAGTCGGCTCTGCCTTGTGGTTGTCAGGCCATCCAGAGCAGTAGTTCTTAAACTTGAGCAGCATTGGCATCGCCTGGAAAGCTTACAAAAACCAGATTGCTGGGTCCTGCCCTTGAGTTTCTCATTCAGAGGTCTGGAGTGAGCCCTGAGAATTTCACCTCTTAACAGGTTTCCATGTGATGCTAGTTCAGGTTGAGCCAGCTGCTTTAACATAAATATATATCACCTGCACATTTGCTAAAATTCAGCTTCTGATTTTATTGGTGTAGGTTAGGGGCTGAGATTCTGCAGTTCTTCAGGCTCCTGGGTGATGCTAATACAGCTGGTCCAGGAATCACACTTAAGAGTAGAATGATGGTCTCAACCTTGGCTGCTCACTAGAATAATCTGAAAAGCTTTTTAAAAATAGAAATACCTGGGTCCCACACCCAGAGTTCCTGATTTAATTGTTCTGTGGTGCAGCCCAGGTATCAGAATCTTTTAAAGCTTTGATTTTGATAAGCACCAGGGTGGAGAACTACAGCTCCGGATTAGAGGAACTTCATACCTCCACACAACTTAAAAGTCAGAATGAAGAATCTCCCAGCTCTTTCCCAAAAGTGTAAAAAGTGCTTCCTCCTCCTCTCATCTAAGAGAATATTATCTGTGGATCAGATGGAGATTAAAGGACCTAAATAGAAATAGTCACTAGTCTTTTATTTCCAGTAAAGAATTTGCCAAACACAGGAATCTATTAAATGAGTAAAACCTATAGTTTGCACTGTTGGGAGACATTACAGTAATTGGCGCAGTTGTTTTAATTTCAGTTTGGTTAGAGAAAAATTATGAAGCTAGAAAGAGCTGTAAAAAATGTTAGTTCTGTATGTTAACAAACTTGCAGAATTTATACCAGCTTTTCCCACGTGACCCTTGTCACTTCTACCATTTAGCCTTATAGCTTCTTTGTACCCATACAATTTCTTCAGTCATTGATTCCCATTAATACAATGTAAGAGGTTATTTGTTTTTAATTTCCTAATGCTTAGATTACCAGTAACCACACCCATTGCATGTGCTCTGGTTTGGTTACATAAGTGAGGTACCAAAATGCCCTCAGAACACTCCTAAACTGTAGGTAAATTAAAAAGCCCTCTGAATAGTGGCCACCACTGAATTGGTCATGGAGTCTTATCTAGAGTACTCTTATTTAACACATAATTCTAACACCCGTATTTACCTGGTTTCATATATAAGCTAAGAGGTCATACACTATTTGAGGTAGCAGGTTACTGCTCAGTACCTGACATTGAAGGGAAAATAGAAAAACAATCAGACACAAAATTAGCAAAACCAGCAATTTATAGTCATTTATGAGTTGGAACAAAGCAACCCCAACTTCCCACCAACCATGTTGGATATAATACATTATGGTTCATTATGGTGACTTGAACTCTCTATATTACACTTTCAAAGCAAGAAAGTATGAACAGTACTATGTAATACTGTTTTGTTTTTTTTGTTTGTTTGTTTGTTTGAGACAGAGTCTTGCCCTGTCACCCAGGCTGGAATGCACTGGCATGATCTCAGCTCACTGTAACCACCTCCTCCCAGGTGCAAGCAGTTCTCCTGCCTCAACCTCCTGAGTAGCTGGGATTACGGGCATGCACCACCACGCCTGGCTAATTTTTGTATTTTTAGTAGAGACGAGTTTTTGCCATGTTGGCCAGGCTGGTCTCAAACTCCTGACCTCAGGTGATCCACCTGTCTTGGCCCCCCAAAGTGCTGGAATTACAGGTGTGAGCCACCATACCTGGCCTATGTAATACTTTTTAAAAGGAATTCTATCAAAGTTATTTAAATCAAATTTGGGTTCCTAGCAGAAAATCCTCTTTATGGAGAAAAGGCTACTTTGAAGTTCCATATGATTAGTCACATGTACATTGAGTAGCATGTAAAAATAAAAGTGTATAATAGTCATTTCCAATTAATTTGAATGTATCCAGTGTAATGTGAATTTTTGGATTTGTGTTAATATATATGTACTTTTCTTGATTTAACAGCTTTTAACCTGGAGACTTGCCGGCTTATGGTTTCAATGCTGGATGTATCCTTTACCTTGATTGTTGTCTAGAATATTTTTTTCTAAAATTCTAAAGGAATTCACCTTAGAATTAATACCTAGTAAACACAAAGTAATAAATGATCACTAAAAAGCTTTCTGAAATAATTAGCTTCTGTTATAGGGTATAATTTGGTGTGAATAAAGGAAGAAAAGAAATTTAGTAAACAGAATGTTGTTCAGAAATTCAAGGAAATATCAAAGTATTATAGAACAAGTACAGAGTCCAGAGTGTCAGGACAGCTTTTTTTTTTTCTTTAACATTGATTCCTCTGCAAGTGATGGGATTTTTTTCATATCCCAGTTGTTGGACTGAGTTTAGCTAGTGCTGACTATCCACTAGCTATCCACCAGTCCATCTCATGTCATTTGTCTGGGAGCACTAAACAAGGGAATATTAGTACCAGAGATGATGGTAGGACAGAAGGGCAAACAGCATAGCCTGAAGCACCCAGAAAGTACAGCCTAGTTCCAGTAACAAGACCACTTTTTATAAGTGGTTTACAGTGGCAACGCTATTTCCTTTAATCAGGTCATGTAAGTTATCTTTTCCCCACAGTAAAAATAGGTACTTGAGCTTTTTCTTCATAGCCCCTTTTTGTTCTATTTTTAAATCATTAATCTTACATCATACCAAGAATAATCTACAATAACTTTTTTAGTCATTGAATATTGAATTCCCCTTATCCTTGATCTTTCATTTAATCCTTAGAAAGTATTACAAAATACAGCTCTGATCCTTGATTATAGTTCAGAGAGATATGTCTGGCAAAATGGGTTTCAATGAATTTAAAGAACTCTGGGCTGTACTGAATGGCTGGAGACAACACTTTATCAGTTTTGACACTGACAGGAGTGGAACAGTAGATCCACAAGAACTGCAGAAGGCCCTGACAACAATGGGTGGGTATGGCTTACTAGAACTCTCCATTCACTGGTAGAAGCAAGTTGTTTTTTATTTTTAAAACTAGGCTGGGCGCGGTGGCTCATGCCTGTAATCCCAGCACTTTGGGAGGCCAAGGAGGGTGGATTGCCTGAGCTCAGGAGTTCAAGACCAGCCTGGGCAACACGGTAAAACCCCATCTCTACTAAAATACAAAAAAATTAGCTGGGCATGGCGGCATGCGCCTGTAATCCCAGCTATTCAGGAGGCTGAGACAGGAGAATCACTTGAACACATGAGGCAGAGGTTGCAGTGAGCTGAGATTGTACCACTGCACTCCAGCCTGGGCAACAGAATGAGACTCCCTCTCATAAATAAATAAATAAATAATTGCTACCTGAAGGCAGTTTCTGTTTTCTTAGAAATTGTGTGTGTTCATAATTAATATGAGTTCACAGTCTTAAAAAATAAAATAGTGCTTATTTTTTGTATTTTTAGTAGAGACGAGTGCTTATTTTATTTTTATTTTATTTTACTTTTTAATGGGCTTTCGCCATCCTTTAACCTTTTTACTGGGTGACTTTTCTTTTAGGATTTAGGTTGAGTCCCCAGGCTGTGAATTCAATTGCAAAACGATACAGCACCAATGGAAAGATCACCTTCGATGACTACATCGCCTGCTGCGTCAAACTGAGGGCTCTTACAGGTGAGTTCTATAAGGTCATGTCATCACCATAAGCCAAGACACAGTTATTACATTTTATCTCTCAGTTCTTCTCCTTTTATTCTTCCCCAATTTTTTTCTTGCTTTACTATTTCAAATTACTGTTAAGCATATCTAGCAGAATAATTTTTTGGTTGTTTTCCAGAATGTTTTTTAGATTAGTAAGTAATCTGCCATTAAAATAAACAATTAAATTTTACTAAAATGTTCTAAAACATAATCAGCTAACTTGTGCATTTTTGATCAGATTATGATGAATTTTTCCCTAGAATGTGACATATCTGGAAAGAATGAAATTAAAGTAAAATCCTTTTCCATAGGGCAGAGCTGAAATGGTGGAGAAATTGATCACAGCCCATTTATCATATCGGGGACTCTGTTTCTTTTTTTTTTTTTTTGAGACGGAGTCTCGCTCTATCGCCCAGGCTGGAGTGCAGTGGCCAGATCTCAGCTCACTGCAAGCTCCGCCTCCCGGGTTCATGCCATTCTCCTGCCTCAGCCTCCCGAGTAGCTGGGACTACAGGCGCCCGCCACCTCGCCCGGCTAGTTTTTGTATTTTTTAGTAGAGACGGGGTTTCACTGTGTTAGCCAGGATGGTCTCAATCTCCTGACCTCGTGATCCGCCCGTCTCGGCCTCCCAAAGTGCTGGGATTACAGGCTTGAGCCACCGCGCCCGGCCTCGGGGACTCTGTTTCTTAAGCAGTATCTTTGTTATTAAGAAGCTAGAAATTCTGTGCTTTTATCACAATTAAGTAATGGCCATGGAAGTTGCACAGCTTTTACTGACTTTGGGTAAGGTATTTTCTCCAGATCCACACTGAAAAAGACAGCCGGCCAACTTCTGCCTGTTATTTTGTTGCATATTAAATATTTTACTATTCATATAGTTGGCTTCTTTGCTTTGGTCTTTTGTTTATGTTAATTGGTTGCACAATTTAAATGTTATTGCAATGTGAATATAAATGCTAAAATAACTAACTTTTATGACGTTAGAAAAACCATTTAAAGAAAAACCATAAATTTTACTGTGTTGTTTTACAGACAGCTTTCGAAGACGGGATACTGCTCAGCAAGGTGTTGTGAATTTCCCATATGATGATGTAAGTCTTAGAAATTAAGAGATACAGTAGATGAAAAAGATGTACACCAGATGGGTATCCCTTTGAAATTAGCTGTTAAGAACATCTTAAGGATGCCAGAGACATAAGGGATTCAAAAGTTAGAAAGAGTTATCATCCAGAATTTATTAATTTCATGTGTTAGTCTTAACTATAGTTAGACTATGGTTTGATTTGCATTCAAAGACCTGGGTTCAAGACCCAGCTTGTTGTATTTATTAGCTGGATCACTTAAGCGGGTTTCTTAATTGCTGTGACACTACATGAATAAAGAAGATATACAGTAGTAATGCCTTTTTCACTGAGCTGTTGCAAGATTTCTACCAGAAATGCCCTTGAAAAACACTATGCAGATATAGTATCTGCTTTTGTCTTCTATAAACAAATCATGTTAGTCACTGAGAATAGATAACAGCTCAATAGCTTTGCATACCTGTGTTCTTCATTGAGGGCATAAGGCAGGCACCAACTTAAATCACAATTTTTTTTTTTTGAGATAGAGTCTTGCTCTGTTGCCCAGGGTGGAGTGCAGTGGTGCAATCTTGGCTCACTGCAACCTCCGCCTTCTGGGTTCTAGCGATTCTCCTGCCTCAGCCTCCTGAGTAGCGGGGACTACAGGTGCGTGCCACCACACCCAGTTAAGCTTTTTTGTATTTTTAGTAGAGACGGGGTTCACTGTGTTAGCCAGGATGGTCTCGATCTCCTGACCTTGTGATCCATCCACCTAGGCCTCCCAAAGTGTTGGGATTACAGGTGTGAACCACTGCTCCCGGCCAAATCACAATTTAAAACAAGTTATTTACTAAACAGCCACACTAAATGAGGTTAGGGTAAGGCCATGTGTAACCAGTGTGAACATAACCAAGTGCCATTTTTGATGGCATTAGCTGGATATATATAACAAAGGTAGGGAGATTGGTTACTTGTTTCCTCAGTTTTTGCTCAGCCATTGATTTAAAAAAAAACAAAAAACAAAAAACAAAAAAAAAAATTGAACTGAAATGACTAATCACTGAATATTCCATTCTCCATTACAAAATATAAGCTGCATATATTTTTGGTTTAGCAGCTGCTGCAGTTATAAGTACACTTTTAAAAGCTTAGTATGTGTGTGTGAATATGCTTATTTTACCTGCTTATGGGTGTGTTCTTTAACATGCGTAAACTTCTTAGTTGACAGTCCCCTTGCTGTTTCTAAAGATCAGGAGGCTGCCTGGGGAATGGAAAGAAAGACCATGGGCCTTGACTTCAGATGGGGCTACTTAAAAGATTTCTAAACATCCTGATCCTTATTTTCCTTTTCTCTAAAACAGGGATAATCTCCTTGACCTTGCAATAGAGCTGCAAGGGTTAGCAGCTTATAGTACCTTACTAGTGTAGGGAACACTGATAGAGCAGAATCTATTGCTTTATGTTTAGTGGGGAAGCCAACATTTCAGACCAAATACCAGTATTTATAATCTCAGGTGTCTGAAGGGTTAGCTGTTCTGTTTCTGTGCATACATACACTTGCATGCTACAATTTATTTTACTAAAGCAGATTTTAAGGGAATAAACTGTTTAAGGTGTTCCATTAGAGTAATGGGGTAATACTGTGCAGTCCGGAAATCCCCACGTGATACAACAGTATAAACTCCAGTTATTTGTGTTTGTGGTAAGTGCCTTTGACCACGACCATTTCTAGACTCTTAGATATTATTTAAATTATTTATCCATTGACGTTGTATCTGCTTTCTCTAAGAAGTTTTGATGTGAGAAACCCTATGGATTTTATATTACACTGCTTCCCTAATAAAAGGAAACTTTTCCATCTATCATTTACTCATATCTTAGAAAGTTGTAGGGGTTGTTTTACCCACGTTCAAATTAGAAAACCCAATGCAAGCTGCCAGAAATAGGCTGTGCTGTATAAGTGTTTTGAGGTCTGTCATGTAACGCTGATTTTTCTTTCAGTTCATTCAATGTGTCATGAGCGTTTAAATCAAGAGGAAGCTGCATGAATGTAATCGACATTCCAACTGGAATATCCTCCTTTGCTTGTCCTCTTTGCCTTCAGTAATATGTGTAAACTTACATCACGACTTTCAACAGCTGTTGTAAAGTTTATTACTTTATGTAAAACTGAAGTTTTGTTTTTAATTTTGATAATAAATTCTTTGGAACTTTAATAAGATCTAGTCTGTTACACCCTTTAGAACTTTCCTGAGCCATTATCAGTCATGCCTTATTTTCTTGCTAAAACTCTGTGTAAATTTAAGTATGCAAAATGTTTAAGTCACATTATTTATTTTTCATTATGAAACACTAAAAACTGTTAATCAGACTACAACTGTTACCTTTCCTCTCCTAGAAAGAATACTCCACACATAAAAACTTATGTAAATGACATAGACCCACTTGGGTGCAAAAAAACAACAAAAAAGGTAATCCAGTAATCCATGTCAGGATTCACCTTAGTAGAAATTTAGCACAGGCCCTTTAAAACCTATTGAATAATTTGATTGGCAAATACTATCTGTCACCAAGTCCCTTTTTGTCATCTATTTAAACCTTTGTTAACTATACTTAAAAATCTTGTACATTATAAGCTTAACTATATAAAAAGAAAATTGATTGATAGAAAAAGACTAAGGGAATATATGAAAATATTAACAATGTTTATTTTTGATTAATGGAATTCTAGATGACTTTAATTTTCTTTATATATTTCAGTGTTTTTCAGATTTTCTATATGCTTTCCTTTTAAAATCAGATTCTAGTTTTTAAAATACTGATACATCCATTTTAATATACCATGTGTTCACACTTTAAAAAATACACATAGCAGAGTATTGGAAAGTATGTACCAAAACATTGATGTGGCTACCACTGGGAGTCAGGAGCATGAGTTCATCTTCTCCCTTCTTACTGCTTTTCCAAACATTCTCCAGTCAGCAGGTACTACATTTATAATGGAAGAAATTTTTAAAAAAATTTTAAGCTGTACACTTTCAAGTAAGATCTGAATGCTAATGCTGGCTTGTGCCTCTTTCTGTGTGGTTTGGTCATTATAGATAATGCCAAGTTTCAGTTTCCCCATCTTTGAAAAGGAGATAATATGTTATCTCTTGGGAGTAGTTCTGAATATGAAAAGTGTGTTGATACAAGAAGCACTAACAATGTTTCTGTTTCTTAAATTTAAAAGTGGACTGGTTTGCCTTTTTTATCAAGAGAGCTTAACAGATTAAAAAATGAAATTAGTCTATTTTCTGCTTGCCAGCAGAGTATCTGTCTTATTTTAGGATGCAGGGTGAGACTTACCATTCAACTGAACAATTAGTTGTCAACTAATGAAAATAAAACATTTTCTCTAAGCATCTTTAGCCTCATTTCACTATTAATTTTTAAACTGTTGTTAAAATACATATTATTCAAACCTAACATGTAACTATGACAAGTTAGTTAGCCCAGGTTACGTATCAGAATGTGAAGCAGCCTGCTATATATTACACGGCGACTATAGCAGACTAAGCAGCCTGCTATATATTACACGGTGATTGTATCTCCATATATTGTCTATGAGGCCACAAAGCTCTGCTTGAGCCTGGGCTGTCTAGAAAAGGGCCAAAAAGGGGCTCAGAGGATTAGGAGGCAGGGAGCTTACCTTCAGTGTCCCAGCGCCTGCTGTTTGGTTTCAACTCACCAGGGTCCTCTGAGGAAATCAGGGTCCTCTTAAGGAAATGGTAATTTCCTGGTTGAGGATAAGCAGTAGGGAAGAAGGCCCTTGCTGAAGGTTATGGGCCATATTTGAACAAGTCCCAAGGTGTGCTGTATCAATTGTGGATCTGAATTGGCTTTGGGTAACTGCTAAAGTATTACAAAACCATCCCTCTGACATTATATTAGTTTGTTCTCACACTGCTATAAAGACACTACCCAAGACTGGGTAAGTTATAAAGGAAAGAGGTTTGACTCACAGTTCCACATGGCTGGGGAGGCCTCAGAAAACTTGCAGTCATGGCGGGAGGGGAAGCAGACACCTTCTTCACAAGGCAGCAGGAGAGAGAAATGCAAGCAGGGGAAATGCCAGACACTTATAAAGCCATTAGATCTCATGAGAACTCACTAACACAGTGGGGGAAACTGCCCCCATGATCCAATCACTTCCCTCCCTTGATGTGGGCTTACAGGTCCCTCCCTCAACACATGGGGATTACAGTTCGAGATGAGATTTGGGTGGGGACACAGAGCCAAACCATATCAGACATCATTCAGTTAATTCTGTTTTAATTATTGATATCTCAAAATGAATCTCTTTATCTCCTCCCCTTCTGCTTTCACCCATTCTTTCCAAAAGCATGGAGCATAGTCTTCAGCATGTCCCTGCAGTTAGAAAGTTTCCTTCCCCTTGACAAATTTGATGTATTCATCTCCTTTAATTACAGCCAGTCCTCATTACAAGTGGAATCTGTTGCCTTACTTCTATTTTATGTTGGGTTGTGTTTCATTCATTGTATACTTCTAGTGTAGCCTCACCCACTACTTTAAAATTATTTCCTGGTCTGTTTACTTTTTCTTAAAGAATCCAGTTGGAGCATGGTAAAGCTGCGAGCTCAAGCTTGAATACTTCAACTATTTGCAGAATTAAGCTCCTCAAATCACCCTCATTTAGGATTTAATTTTATTTTGGAGAGGTGTGCTTTACTCGTGTGTTTCAAGAGATCCATGATTTATAAAGTACTTTTAACACATTTCGTGCACTTCCATAGGAATGTGGCTGCCAGAGACCTGGTGCTTCCTGGGGATAGCTGGCATAGATTTGCACCACAGCAGTCATATTAAATTAAAGCTCTTGCTTCTATTGAGCCAAACCGGAGTTTAGACTCTCCTTCAGCATGATGTTCCAGGTGGCACTGTGAAGTCCGTGAGATGGCATGTGAGCTAAACTTCTGCCATCTGTGAACTAGACTTTGCTTTGGCTCAGCCGAGTGTGCTACTGTTTCAGTGTTCATCTAAATGAATTATTATATGACTAAAATATTATAAATACAAGAAATGGAGCATGTAATCACCATAAACTTTTAAAATCTCATAATAAATGTATAAGCCCTTCATCAGTGACTTCCTTCTCTTTTTCTCACATTAAAACAGTACCTTGACTACTTATAACTTATTTCCTATGCGGCCTATGAGCAGATGGCAAGGACCTTGCAAATGCCAGAATAATCATGGGCAGGTAACATGCCTGCCTGGAAGATGAAACGGTCACGGTGGAACAGTTTTTAGGCAATGAACTCATGAGCCCATCCTAGGGGCAGTGCTTTAGAATGCAGCACAGGTGAGCTTATTAACTAAGCACCACCGCCTGGTCTACAGGACAGGATAGAGGAAATTCATCCTCATTAGGGTGAGAGAGGAAGTGCTTACGAGGAGAGGCAAACAGATAAATAAGTAAATTACCTCTGCCATCCAGATGAGGAAACTGCAACAAATTGAGCACTCAGGCTTTGCTAAAGGGTTTGTATTTCTCAATTTCTCATCATGTTAGTGACCCCTTCTGGGACACCAGTGAACAGAAAAGAAACAATCCCTTGACTGTACCCCTAACAAAGCTTCTGAAAGAGAAACTGGCTGGGAGAAAAAAAAAAAGAGAAAAGAGTCGTGCATCAAAATAACATAAATCTTTTATTGAAAGTCAGTTTACTAATGTTACAATGAGAGTAACATAGAAAACCATGGTATCTTATTAGCTTTCAAAGTGAATACTAATAAAACTGCCAGAAATTTGAACCGTAAGTTACAGTGACCTTTAAAAACATCAAGATTTTGTTTACCTACAATGTAAGAACAATTTTATAACTTGAACAGCCATAAAACAAATTACACTTGCTCAGGAAAGCAGTTGCCATATACATTTCCATTGGTGTTTGCCAGAACCCCAGTAATTATTGAAATAGCTTAACGAACCTGAAATGCAGAGTAGCAGAGGAATGTTAAAATAATGCGAATCTAAGTATATACACATGATTACCTGATTACCAAAAGTGAAACCATGCTGCTATTAACACCTCCCCATGGGGTGGCTTCCACGATCTATAGATGGACATCACCTGTCAAAGGTGATAACCGTGGAAAACACTAGTGCCGACCTACTGCTGGCTAACATTGAAGCTACTATGTTTAGGTAAAACATCCAGTTTCTGAAAGAAGTTGTCTTTTGGGGGTGCTAGTTTGGAGAGGCAAGTCTTCCAGCAAGTTAAAAAAGGAGCACATGCTTAGCTATCCTGAATAAACATTTTTAAGCACTGTTGCAGTTAGTGTAAAAAAAAAAAAAGTTTTTCCATACAAAACAAAGGTGTTGAGTCATTTTTGCCCTTTAAAAAGACTGGTTGTAGAATCAGAGTTTGATTTTGTGCTGGATTAGGAAAGAAAAGTGGGGTTTCTAATCAGGCAGTGATACACATATATAATTTAGCAGGAACTTTTGTATTATTACTAAGTATTAATTCATATCAGCATTTTCTGTATTGTGTTACTTGTTCAACTTAGCACCGCTATATTTAAAGATTGGGGCTATTTGCATTTTTTAGAGCTTAACCATCCAACACAAATCACAGCCTGAAAATTCATAAAACAAGAGGCTAAGCCCTAGGGTGAATGCAGATGAGCATATTTTATATATACATATATATATATATATATGTGTATATATAAAATATATTTTTTTACAAGAAAGGAAAATACCTTTTCTTCACAAACTCTTTGAAACTTTATTGATGATTCTGTATGTGCATTATCTTAGGAATTGGTCTCATTGTATGCCTTTTTGTAAAACAAAACCAAAAACACACATTGCCTGGTTTTGATTTCAAGGATACTTAAGAACATGAAATGATGATTACCTGATGAAAAGCCTGCCAGCCTTGAAGCTTCCCCATATGATACAGGTTCTATGAACAATGCAACAGGGATGCATCAGGCAGGAGTGACTGACCCATCATGGACTGGACCACAAAGTATTCAGAGTCAACACTCAGTCAATCTGCCAAGCACACAAGTCTGTCTTAGGCATCCAGCGCCTCTCTTCCCATCACACCCCTCATGACAATGTGTGCTCTCCTGCATATCTGGCTTCAGGAATCTTCCTGTGGATATTCATTCTGCATCTGTGCCAGGACTAAATGCCCCATGATCTCCCAAAGTTCTCTGCTTCTTATCTCCTCCCCATCCTGAAATTCACCCTCTTGGGACTCATCTCCCAGTGACTTCCTAAGTTGCCTAAGCTGCTAATGTGCCAGTGGGCGAAGATAAAGATGCCTGCCACCTCTACTCCCTAGGGCATCCTAGGGTTCTCTCAAGGGACAGTTTAGCCAAAGGAACTGACTTCCACAATAGAGAAGTTCCCAGTCAGGAGGAAAAAGTTGCATAGCTACTGAAGGGGGAGCTACATAGGAAGCAGGACGGTTCTGGAAGCATTCCTCAAAATCTCACCATGAGGATGCTTACTTGCTTGTCAGACTATGGATATAAAGGACAAAAGTACTAATTAGGTTTTTGGTTTTGAATGTTTTGTTTTTTCTGCTTACAAACAACCAGAAGATGCTCCATTTGGGGGACTAACAAAGCAATGAATAAAATGCCAATAGAAACACTCCTGTTTTCTAAAGTCCTGTCGCATCTTCGCTCTGCATCTGCAGATGTGATAGAAAAGCTCCTCTTGGAATTAAATCACCTCCCCCCAGAGCATATGCTATGAGCATGTGCCAACAATTCCCAGCAGGTATACTTTTAACAGCAGGGCTACTCACACACAGCTGGCATGGGCTGCTGCCGCTGGGCCAATTTTCACAAGAGCAGACTGCACCCCTCATTATATGACACTATCAATGAGAAACTGTTTATCAAAGTCCTTAGTTCTTCCAGGTCAGGAGAAAAGTTGCTGCTTCCAAAACCAGAGTAGTTTTATCCATTCAAAAACATCTAAGGAGGAAAAAACCCAAAACATCTCAGCCCCAAATTAAGCCCTATTCCATGGAAGTGTTTACTTCCTATACATCTTAAGCTGCAGAGCAAGAATGAGAAATTTATCTTGACTCCATACATTT
This sequence comes from Chlorocebus sabaeus, assembly GCF_047675955.1. Classification (NCBI taxonomy): domain Eukaryota; kingdom Metazoa; phylum Chordata; class Mammalia; order Primates; family Cercopithecidae; genus Chlorocebus; species Chlorocebus sabaeus. The sequence goes on from NC_132924.1 coordinate 64,724,352, forward strand.
AACAGAGTGGAAAGGTATTTAGGTGGCAGTTTTAGAGAAAAAAAAACCATAAAAGTTAAAGGAAAAATATAATTAGGTACATAAAAAGTAGGTATGACGGTGCAAATGGGAGTCAAGAGCGTTTCATGGAAAATTCATGCCAACTTACCAACGGTAGGGTGATATTTATGATATGCTGCCCATGTGGGCATCCAGTGGCAGCAGCCAGATGTGTCCTATCAGACTGTGCAGGCAGCTGTCTCATCCCTCCTCACTCCTGCCAGTTCCTAACTTGGCTCTCCCCTTCCCATATACTCTACAAGCTACTCAATATCCTGCCAATAAATTATCTTTCCTTTAAGTAAAATAAAGTAAAATAGTCTTTTATTTAGATAAGGATTTATTATTGTGTTAAATAATAACATAAGAAAATTTATTTAAAATACTATATATATATGGTTAAAATAGAACTACATGACAATAGGAAATGAATGGATAAAATGAACAAACCTTATTTTAAAACACTGAAAAAAAATGAATAAAAATATCATATATCTTCTGGTCCAAAGGTAACTATAAAACATAAAGAACAAAATTCCAATAAAGGTAACAGGTAAAGTAGCCATAAGAGACCTGGGACAATAGACAGGATTAAATTATGTAGATATGCAAGGGAATCAACAGAAAAGAAATGTAAGCCTGTTTTGAAATTCAAACATAAAGAGTCCTTCTTGGAAAGTGCACAGAATATCTAATTTTGTCTTTCTGACAACTTCTTTAGAAACCCTATTAATGTTACTTTCAGAAATTCTATGCCGGACTGACCTTATATACAAACACAATTTTAAAATTCTTTTTAAAGTGAGAGGGAAAAGAGACAAACTATGGCATCACTTAATAAAGCACCAATATCAAAGTGAAAAATAAGTTGGCATTTTAAGCCCACATTTGCTTTATTCATCAATATTTTTTTAAAGGAACAACTCTGATAGGTTATTCCTAATCGAAGCTCTGGGTTTCTTGTTAAAAATACAGCAACCAGAGCAAATTGAAAGCCCTCATCATGTTGCACTGTCTGATTTATTCCTTTCCACAGATTGCATGTGCCCTGGGGATCATTTCCAGCCTGCAGCGTTCAGAGGACCATGCCACTTCCCATCTAAATAAAGAGTGGCTGGATGCAGAGGACAGTTCATGTGGCCAGTCCACTCTGTAAGGACTCCCTGCTATCCCACGCCTTCCTGTTGACACTTACTGGAGAGATTTAAATGTTCCTTTAAATCAGAGTTGACTGCACTACAACGACTATGGATAAATGGAACATCTCGGGCAGCTGGGTGCCAATCTGTAGTCTTATCAATGCATCAAACTTTAGAAAGAGGGGGAAAAGGCATACAATGAAACATAAAGGCCAAATAACTGCTCTCTTCTGCTTAGCAATGATTTTTTAGTGGATTGGGAAATACAAATATTAGTTGCATGATATAAACTGTTATATGGCCTCAAAGTTTCTCTTCAAAACAGTTATTTAAAGAGAAATAATGCTGTGCTTGTATATTTAATGCTACCTACCTCAGTGGATGAAAAGTCATAAATATTTAGATGTAACGCCTCTAGAACCCCAAACCATGAGTATATATACAGATACTTCTTGAAACTCTCCCTTGAGACTATAAATTTGTCAATGAATCCCACAAATGGCTCTAAGAATGTTTAAACATGGGAGATAGAGTAGATTCCAAGAATAGAACATTAAAGTTACTGTATACCTAAAATCATAATCTCTAAAAATAAAACATAAAAATTTTTATTCAGTTCCACAGGAAGGTGGAGCTTCCAAAGAGGGTAATTACAAACTATATACCTCTAGAGCAACCATGTCTCCCAAAAGGCACATGATAATGATTTTCATTTGAAATAATAATTTCATGTAAAAATAACTGAGGTGAAGGAAGAAAGACACATGGATGGATGATAGACAGAGATCTGTTAACTTCTCAGCTAGCCATTTGTGGATTCTTTCAAATTAGAGTTTGTGTACCTGTAACTAGGAAGCATATTTACATGAGGCACCTTATATTCAAATCTATAAACTCTTTTATAGTCAAAATAAACCTTATAGCATTAGCCTTTTATACACTCAATACCAGGAAACATTCAGTGCACGTTACAGTGATCTTGGTAAAAAGTCACTTTATTTGCTACATCTTTCAATCTGTCTGCCCTTCTGTTCTTGGCTTGAGCTATGTGGCAACAGTGCCCAACACTCACCCAAACCTTGGCCTGATGGATCGCTTTACGGTCATATTAACAATCACATCCCTTCCTGTCATGAAAAATGCTGTTTTACATTATGTAATTTTGGATCATTAAATTGTTTTCCAACCATTTCAAAGACTTTCAAAAGAGAGGTCCATTACCGAAGACATAAACACAAAGCACAAAATGCTGCCTTCTAACTCGGCCCTTCAGTTTGGGCATCATATGTAATCAATTTGATTACATATGAAGATGATATGGATTTTGTCCATGGATACTATGGAAGAGGATCAAATTTAGAGATTATTTCTGAAACCCTGTCTGCAGGTTCCATACCTCTTAAGAACACACAGAAAATTAGCAAATCAGAAGTATACTTCAGAGCAGACCATGTGATTGAGCCCATCAATCTCCAGTCTCACTAGGGTAGCTAGCTTTCTTTTGGAATGACAGATCTGCCATTATAACAGTTATCAAACTTTGGTTTTAAAGAAGGGTCTTTTAAAATAGAATCCTATTTTCCTATGGATTAAAAAATATATGGTTCAAAGCATCAGATTCTTTCCCCCTGCCAGCTGTTAGTGTAGCTCTGCAGTTGCTGCATCTCTGTGGTTTAGATCTAACTTAACCCTTTATGAACGGTTGAGGCTACCCAACTCAAACAGTAGAATCTTCCATCATCTTGCTCCAGAGTGAGTGCAGAATGACTTGTTGGGATTCACATCCCAGTGATGATAAATATTCTTAATCAATAGTGTCAAAGTTGTTTTTGTTAAAACAAGTCATTCATTTCACAGATAAGGGTGACTGAAAAGTTTTGTCAAGGAACAAAACTTCAGGCCACAAAGGGTTAGAGTATTGGCAAGTCAGAAGCTACCAGCTCGCTGGCAGTACGTGGTCTCATGTGTCTTTGGTGCACTTGCTTAATCTCAGCAGGACACATTGCTGAGGGGCTGGCTCACTGGGATGAGATGGGATGGATGGATGGGATGGATGATGTCCAGGGAGCTGCCCATCGGGAGCAGAGTGGGCTCCTGCATCAGCAAACTGTGGAGGCCAGAAGTTTTGCTGGGCATTTAGTTCTCTCACTCAATTACTTACTCAATAAAACTGCGCCTCCAGACTGTGCACAGGTTAAAGGGATATCACATGTTTTAGACAAATACCAATTATGGAGAGACACATTTACAGCACTGACCACTATATTTACATTACCTGCTTATAGTCTTTGAAGATCACTGGATGGATGACGATGATGTGATTGTGACTGAATTTTTAGGCATTTGGCAAAATACACTTGTGTGTAACAGCTGCATTTTTTTAAATTTTAAAAATGTTACATATATACAATTGTCCTTGTATGCTAATATAAATATGAAAAGTAAAAAACAAAACAAAAATTAAAATACATGTTTAAAGTTAGCCTATGGGATATTGGCCTCTCAAAGCTTTAAAGTCCTGCAGAAAAATCCTATATGCCTTAGCCCTGCATGCTCGTTTCTATTATGGGATGTTGTTTCCTTAAATATGGAAAACAATAAACAGAAGCTTCATGCATATAGCATTAGTGTTTACAGTGAGGATGTGCTTCAGAACATCAAGTTCTGAATCCACTATTGTCCCTTAGGAAACTTGCTACATTTGGGTCATGTGAGTTAACTTTATGGATATTTCTACATCTTATCTGTCATGCGGATTATCTGTTAACATACCAGTACCTTTATTGTTCCATGTTATAGTGTAACATTTCAGTAGTTCTTTTCATGATTCAGTTAAACCCTAAGCCAATGACAAAAAGAAAATGGTAACCAGATGTGAGACTCCACTTCCTCTCCTCTGTAGCATCTCAGAGGGTCTTCGTATTGTCTGAAGAGCAGATAGATTTGCAGTGATTCCAAGAGCCTGGGTTTCTATAAAAGTTGAAGTAAACAGTTTTCGATGTATCACATGTAAACAGTTGATCTTAAATGGATGTCTCCCATAGCTGCACAACAGAAAAGAGCAAAATTGCACATTGTGAAAGCAGGAAGCAGATGTATTCTGAGTAGGAGATGAAAAAGATTCAGTGATTCCATCCACACATATGTGACTGTGGATGCACACTCTTGCAAAGTCTAAAAAGTGGATAGAATAAACACTCCAACTTTTAGCTCTCTCTTTCCTCAAAACCTGTGTCTCAACCTTTTCAACAACAGCCATCTTTTGATACAAAAACCATCACATCCTCATTTAATGTTACTAAAATTTTGAATAAATATTGTGTCTCAAACGAAATAAAAGAATTTAAAATACTATTTTTTTAGCTATACATGCCCTTCCTTTCCCCAGGATTCCGAGACAGCCAGCTAGAGCAGTGGTTCTCAACCTCAGCTGCACATTACATTAATCTGGGGAGGTTTCTACAATTCCGCTTCCCAGGCAGCACACCAGACCAACTAAATCAAAACCTCTCTGGGTGGGACTCAGGCGTAAGAATATTTTAAAAGCTTTGCAGATGATTCCCTTGTGCAGCCACAACAGAAAACCACTGACATCAGGGAAGTGTGAGTTCATCAATTCCACCATCACCCACTTGAAAATCATTGCCATACACTCCAATTCTATCACTACCTCCTTAAAAACGGTTCTCTCTCATGAGCTGAGGTATCACAGTGGAATGATACATTCAAGGCAGGATGTCCCTTCATTCATGCTGTCCCTCCTACCCTCTCCTTGCTTTTGCCATGAGGTCTTTATATTGGCCCTGTTCAGATCAAATTTCTACAACGTTCAGCAATCACCTTAATGGACTAATAACAAGTGTGACATGATCAGATATGAATGCAACTCAGTTCACCAGAAAAGGAAGACCAATTTAAAAAGAAGATCAAGCTGATGAAATATGTTTCCAGGCAATATAATTTAGATATAATTATTATAAACATAAACAAAGCCTATGACCAGAGTGACTTAGGTTGTATCCAATTTCCATCCACATTCCATTTTTACTAGACATTTGATATATGTCACTGTATATATAATGAGTTTCTGGGAAAGAAAAAGGAGAAAAAGCCAAGTGATTAAGTAGATGTTTCTATACAGGTTCCCTTAATATGTTCTCCCAAATCTTCATGGAAATCTTGTTCTGAATGCCCAAGTCTGCCTACCCCACAGGACTGTGGTAAAGCCACCATCCTATCTACCTTAGGTCTGCTTTATATGTCCTTTTTATTGAAAAGACGCCAACCCCTTGGAAACCAAATGAATATCTGAACTGTGGGGATCTTCGTGAATGGGTGACACTGGTGGTGGAGAGGAGTTAAATGGGGCTTGTGGTGGGTCTGGAGCAAAGATGATCTCAATTGATGCTCAGATGATAGTCTGGAGGGCTAAAGGGTTTGGACTCTGGCCTTGGAGAGCTGAAGTTTCCTCAATATTTTTTTATAAAGATTAAAAATAATATGTGACAGAAAGGAGAAAGAAGGGAGGGACAAATGAATAACATTGGGAAAAACCTGAATGTCATGACTACCCCAGTGGGATAAAATGAGCAACTGCCAAGCATCACTTTCAGCATGAGGCATGCCTTGGCCCACACCTATGTGGTGGTAACAGAGGGGCTGCTGATAGGAAGATCTGCTTGTTCCACTCTCCACAGCCCACAGAGACATCCCAATGATAGGGGCTGTGTATTTGGTAGGATTCTGCCACATGCTTATGTGGCTGTTCCACAGTGCATAGAACAAATCAGACCTTTCACGTAACAATCACAGCAGCCAGAGTCTTTGTAGTCATCTGCTCAGCCCAGGAAAGGGGCCATGGGCCAGCCATTTTTTCTGGAGAGCTATCGTTTTTACAGGCTCTTGTGTGGTAATATCTCCAATAACCCAAACTCTGACATGACAACAGCTGAGGGAATGTCCCTAACTTGATGGAGCAAAACAGGGATACAGACAATTTAGCAGAAAGAAAGTCGGGTGCTACACTTAGAAAATTCTTTGAGGAGGGCAGGAATGACACCAGTCTCAGATTTCATTATCACCCATGACATCATGAACAACTAGATATCTATCAAGAAGTCTTCTGTTAATTCAGATAGCTGAGTGCTGGGAATCTGAATTGTCTTGTTATCTTTTACCATTTCTCATATTAACATACAATGGTAATTTTTTATTATTAACAAAACACTGCTGGTAGTTTTTAAAGACTTTTGGATTATAGTGATCTACACCGCTTTTAATTATTTGTGCCTTCTTACTGACTCTGAGTTAAATTAAAATTTGAATGATCCACGTTTACCTTGAACCACGTAATTTAGGTTTGGGATCAAAGAGATTCTGAAACATCTCTTAAGACCAAAAAGTCTAACCAGCAGCTAAAACTGACGAGGCTTATAAGCTTTATTTTATTTTTTTGCAACATTATTTCTAAGAAGATCAACATTACAGTGTAAATGACCACAACAGAGCCTGGACATCAATAAAGGTAATTATTCTTTGGTTGTATCTTTCACTTAAGTCTCTGAGGGCCAGTCTGCCTCTCTCAACTCCACTGTATCTCCAATTCTACATACTGATATGTTTCAGGAATGTTGTGAGACAGAGTGGCAGTGTGATTAAAATGTAAAAGGTGACATAGAAAAATACAGTGTTTTGTTTACTCAAGGTTGTACTATATTAGCTATAATAATATATAAATATAGAGCAATTAATTACACAAAATGTATCTAGGCTATATCAATGTAGATTGAACTATTTGCAAATATAAATCTGAAGCCAAAAGTCCCAAGAATCTCCTTATTTTCAAGTTTGATTTTTTCATTTTCTTAGGAACAAGGGAGGAAAAATGGTTCTCTCTTTTATAAACTCATAGATAAATGATAATGACTGAGCATGTCAGCACATGAAAGAGGTTTCCACATACCCTTGCACTTTGTCGGTTCACTTTCTTCTCCTCATCAGGAAGTGGAGGCATTGGGTAGGGGTATTTTCTGCTGGAGGCAATAGACCCAGTTGATGAAGAAGGAGACTTGGCAGGAGATAAAGTCCTGAGATGTTGAGAACATGAAATAAACATCATGTGATTGCCTAACAATTTTCAAATATCTGAAAAGTGGGGTCAGAACAAACCCTCTGACTTCTAACTTTCATATGCCACTACTGCAAAGATTTAACTACTGGGAAGATATTCTGTCATTCTCAACAGTGAAATGCTGCAATTTTATCTTCCTAATTTCATGACTGCGATGGATTATTTAAATGTTAGTACATAGAATGATACTTTTAAACTACAAGCCACTAAAAATGTATCCTATAGAATAGATAAAAAGCTAAAATGGAGAAGGGATGAAATTATTCTAAGAGCTTATAATGGTAAATTACATGTATAAAATATTAATATTGTGCCTTATTTTTACCACTTAATGTAAAAATGTTTAAGTACAATAATTCCAATTTTCTCTTAAGATCTCAAAATCCATTACAATTGATATATTTATTAGTTGCTAAATCACACACCAGTTTACACAACACTCATGCATTCAGAGGCCAGTGTGTTAGTTGTGAAGGAACAAAGGCAAATACAGGGCTTTTAATAAATTAGTAAACATGCAAGCAGTAAGGAATGCAGAGTTCCAGCCAAATAAAGTATGATGAGAACATACAAAAATGGTCTAATTAGTCCCTACCATGAGCATTTCTATGTAAGCTGTTGGTGTATTATGCTGTACTGGATTGGTTTTGCATGTGTAGTGGTAATTTGTGACTAAGCTGAACATACTAGACAAGCCCATATCTATTGCTAACTTGTCTTTAAAGTGAAAAAAAAAAAACACAGCTGAGTAAAAAATGTCTACTCATAACATATCAATGAAAAACAGATGTGATAACTGTAGTACCTATTCCATTCACAAACGTTACCACTACACATCCACTGCTCCTTAATCCCTGGTGCAAGGTGGTAAAAACCCATATTGCTGAACTGGTTACACTGCCACATTACAGCAGAAGTATTTATTTCAGTAGAATGTACTTCATCTGCTATGACTGATCCAGCCTGGGAATGTTGGCTGGGAGGGGTGGGGGTAGCATTGGGTAGGTCAAGATCTACTGCCTAGGCTGCATTCAATAGCATAAAGTTGTCTTTTTTCCTCCCTTGTTTTAAATTTTGGTTTGCATGCATACATTATCCTTTGCTCTGGTTCTGACATAGTTTTCATACTAATTTCCATTTTATGGACACTGAATTCAAACTAAAGTTTGAAAATAATTTTTCCTATACACCCAAAGATAGTAGTAGTGAACATTCTTGATAGATTTTAAGAATGAAGAATGGTACAATTCACTTTTAATCTGTAACTCCTATTTTTGAAAAATGGCTAGGACCACTCCTTTGCCTGAATGCTTAGAACACAGCAGCTCTTTGATTTCTCCTATGTTAATGCTCTTCATTGCGGAGTGGATGGGTGTAACTAATACTAGTACTTCAAATTCTCTAAAGTTCTATTAAAGCAATGTACTACTTCATATTTTTTAATTGAGAAATTAATTTTTTTATTTTAGAAAAACACTTTAAATAGGACTATGATCTTTAAGAAACAAATTTGGTACATGTAAGATGATGACAAACTTCTGCATTTAGATACTTCTGCATCTTTCTAAAATGAGGACTGTTAACCTGGCATCAGTTTTTCAGCCTAATCACTACTGATAAAATATCCAAGTTTAGGAAAGCTAGTAAGGTACACAAACAAATAATTAAACCTTGTTTACTTTAGGGGATCATGCAAAATGAGGCATCTTTTTAATCTGCTGCAGCATGTGTGTCCACACCATTAGCTATTAGCTTTTAGCTTCACAGTCATTCCAGCTTAAAGCTGGAATGCTTGGCCATGGGTCCAAATGGCCAGCCTGGAACATGTACAAAGCCATTCCAATGAGGGGTGCTGAAGGTCCAGTCTTCCCCTCAAATATCTTCCTATGGGCAAAGCCAATTAAGTTAGAACAAAAACAGGAGATTTTCTCCAGAATCCCAAAGAAATTGCACATATACTTCTTCTTAAAATAACACGCTAGTTAATTGACACCTTGGACCCTGAGGGGAAGAAAAGAAGCTGAGCAGGAAAGTTTTAGCAGGGGAAAGGGTCCTGGAGGCGGGTATAAAAGTGATTATCTTGGGGGGATGAGAGCACCAAAGCAGGAGTCAAAACAGAAGTAAAGAATAATAACATGCTTGTTAATTGGCATCTTGGACCCCGAGGGGAAGAGAAGCCCAGCAGGAAAGTTTTAGCAGGGGAAAGGCTCCTGCAGGCTGGGTGGTATATGGCAGTATAAAAGTGATTATCCTTGGGGGGATGGAGAGCACCAGAGCAGGAGTCAAAACAGGACTAGATGCCATGATAGCATAAAACACTTTAGGGAAAATAAACTCAAAATGTCTCACAAATGTCTAAGGAAGACATTTCTTCAAAACTATCTCCAGGCTCTTTTCTGACCTTGATTGACTACTTGCCTGGCAGTTCCAGCCTGGCTTTCACCTAAAGCCAGGCACCAGCACAGCTCATTCACTTAAAAAGTAAAGTGCATCACTGGATACAAGTCAACCATTATTATTACTGCATTTTATTTTATTTTATTTTTTGAGATGGAGTCTCACTCTGTCAACCAGTCTGAAGTGTAGTTGGTGTGATCTCCGCTCACTGCAGCCTCTGCCTCCTGGGTTGGAGTGATTCTCCTGCCTCAGTCTCCTGAGTAGCTGGGACTATAGGAGTGTACCACCACGCTTGGGTAATTTTTGTATTTTTAGTAGAGACAGGGTCTCACCATGTTGGCCAGGCTGGTCTCAAACTCCTGACCTCAAATGATCCACCCACCTTGGCCTCCCAAAGTGCTGGGATTATAGGCATAAGTCACTCCGCCCAGCCCATTACTGTATTTTAAAAAATGATAATTACCATAATGGATACCCTATTAGAATTACACAATAAAAGTATGTTTGTGTGCCAGTGGATTGTGGTGCCTCTTGGGGCTACATCAAACTTCCTGGGATTACCTTCTGTATATATGCCTGTAAGGCCAACCTCAGTTCAGTTCTGCACCCACGGACAGGCTAAAAACCAGGCCAGTCACATGGAGAGGGACACAAGTCCAACTCTTACTCACTTGTGTTCATATGTGAGTTTTATAGTAGGTTGATCCAGGAAAATTTGTTATTTTATTTTTATTTATTTTTTTGAGATGGAGCCTCGCTCTTTTGCCAGGCTGAAGTACAGTGGTGTGATCTCAGCTCTCTACAACCTCCGCCTCCCAGGTTCAAGCAATTCTTCTGCCTCAGCCTCCCAAGTAGCTGGGATTACAAGTGCGCACCACCACACCCAGCTAATTTTTGTATTTTTAGTAGAGATGGGGTTTTACCCTGTTGGCCAGGATGGTCTCAATCTCCTGACCTCGTGATCCGCCCACCTCGGCCTCCCAAAGTGCCGGGATTACAGGCATGAGCCATCATGCCTGGCCTAGATCCAGGAGAATTTGTTAAGTGTACTAAGGGAGGATTCAAGTCATCAGTATCCACTCTGCTACTTTTAATTAAGGTGAAATGGAAAAGGTACAGATTTTGGATTCAGAGCCAGGCTCTAGTTCTGGTTCTGACACTTACTAGCTGTGCATAGGTAAACCTAGGTAAACTAGGTAAACCTTGAATTACTCTTTGTACCTCAGTTTCCTCCACCTACAGAAAGGTAATAGGAATGCCTACACCTTAGGATGTGAGGAATAAAGATATATCGTAGGCACTTAATACACGACAGTTGTAATTATTCATTTTCTTTCAGAGTCACCAAAAATTCCATAGAATCATGGAAGTGGACTCGAAAACCCTGATGAAGTGAGTAATCAATGGGATAATACCCGAGAGTAACGATACCTTCTGAAAGCTTATAACAGAACTGCATCCAGGATCTGGGTGTGGCAAGATAATGCACTTGTCCTGATCTCACTTGCTTCTTCCTGGTGGCCCGAATTCATGCAGAGAACAATCTGAGCAACCACTGTCATATCGAAACTGGATAAGGGGCACAGCAGAGGCACTCTCATCACTCAATATCTATTTAGGAATTTGCCTTGCTCTCTCTAGCAGTGTGGCTACTATATTTTAAATGCTGGACTATATTTTGAACCAGTTTGCTGCAGATTGCATTTTGATAAGGATGCCACAAAGCCAACACCACATGGCTGTAATCCCAGCACTCTGAGAGGCTGAGGCAGGTGGATTGCTTGAGCCCAGGAGTTTGAGACCAGCTTGAGCAACACGGTGAGATTACATCTCTACAAAAAACAATAAGGTGACTTTTGCCCTCACTGGTGATTTTGAAAGGAAGGGTAATCCTGAATGACCTGGCCACAGATGAAGCAGATCTGAGCCTAAGCATAGAGTTGGCAAGGCACAAGCCAAGCTGTGGAAGCACTTTGGGGCTCCTATGTGAGGCTTGGCTTGGATAGAGAGTGGATGAAATTGTCCCTTGCATTAGAATCACTGTGTTAAACGTTCTGGGCCATGTCAATTATTTACCACCACCACAGAAATGCTGTATTGAATTTCAAATCTTATCACCTGTGTTAACCCAAAAATGAGTTAAATTATAACTGTCCACAGAACTTTAACCTTTAAACATAAATATGATTTTTAACAATTAATTCTTAATTTCACTATCTACTGTAGGAATCAACATCTCATATTAGAATAGAAAATAAAGGAGCCCTCTAAAATTGTCCTTGCAGTTTTGCACGTGCAACCGGGGTGCTAAAGCATTTCCCCATCCAAATTGCATTTAGTCATGCGGCTTCTGGGCAGACCTGGGTGCTGATTTTAAGAAAAGTGACCTCTTTCTCTGAGAGCCACATAAACTACTCAGTTCACCCAGGGGAGGTGAATCAACTCTTCCGGGGTACCATTTCACAAATTATTGCTGCAAAAATGCTAAATCCATTTGGGAATGAAAACCCTAACCTATATAGGACCAAAGTCATTCTGTTTTGGATCCATGGCTGGTACAAATTACAATCTGCCCACAAGCCTGAGGAAAATAGAAAGGAGAAATAGGACTGCAGGTGAGCCAAGATTCCAAATAACAGTCAAAATCATCTTACCTGTCTTCCTGATGTTGGCCATCTTGGGAGCTACAGACGAGGGTGGGATGTTTGAATGTGAGTGTATGTGTATGAGGTTCAGTGTGGGAAAGTGTGGGACAAGCAGAGGGGCAGGGTAGGAGGGAAAGATGGGGTATAAAAGCAGGATATATTTTTATGAGCAGGCAGGAGTTATGCTTTCCTTGGGGCGTATGCAAATGTTATGGATCGAATTAAAAGGCAGGTAGGTCTAATCATTTTCTCAAACTATACATAACTAAACTAAATGGTACACTGGAAGAGAGAGTCCACCTTATATGGGTGCTGAGAGTTAAAAACACATACATATTTTGATATCCGTTCAATGTTGACCCAAGACATGGCAATCAGTAACATGAAAGTTTATTGTAAAATTGTGTTCAGAAGAGGTAGTAATTGAGTACATATTTCTCCTTTACCTTAGTTGTCCACAAAGTAGTCAGATATAAAGTGGACATTTACCTCTAGGAAATCACTTTACTAGAAAGGGTGAAAAATGCCATTAAGAACGCTTGGAAATTCTTTCTGACCTGTAAATGTCACACAGAGTTGCAGTGAATTGAGTAAATTTGATAGTTTCTAAAATGTAGCGATATTCTTCTATTTTGTGAGTCAAGAATATATTTCCAGCTGCTTCCTGTTCTATTTGAAGTATTAGATGACAACATTTTTATTAGCATAAAAAATTCCTTACATGCTTTGTTGAGAATCTGTAAAACACTTCTCAGCACAGCCTTTCTCTGGTAGGAAATGGTTATACTGAACAAATAAAACCTAAACTCATTCCACATACTCCCATGGGGTCAATGTTGTCTCAGTAATTTTCCAGTTAGACCAAATCATTGTTTCTATCCAAGTAAAATCCCATCACATTTCACTTAGTTTCTTTATATGTTTTTCCTTGAATTTTTGTATACACTATGCACTCTTAGGCAGTAAGTAGGAAAAATGCATTATGAAACTGCTAGATTATAGAAACTAAATTGTTCAGGTTAATAGTGCTTCTTTATTAGTGGAAAGTATGTTTCATGCCCATAGAATACTACATAGCATAAAATGAAGAGAAAGCTACTAAAAAGCTTAAGATGGTGATAGGGACATGCACTAAATGGCAACCCTTTCAAATGGCTTTATTTGAAACATTCAGAAAAGAACCAGACTTGCTCACGAAGCAAAAACAGAGTCAAAAGGCAGCAAATAAACAAGGACCCCTTTCCACCTATAGGAACTTGTATTGGGAGATACAAGATAGAGAGCCAGTCACACTACAGTATTTGTATGTGCTGGGAGAGTTTGAGAAGGATATAAAAATTAATTTATAAAATACCTAAAGTATGGTCCTTCAGTGTTTTTATTCACATCTTCTACCCACTTAGCTACATTATAGTCTCTTTTGAACCATGGGTTTAAATACCTGCAGAAAGCAATGGAAGGAACAAAGAAAGCAGAACAAGATAGAAAATCTGAAAATACACAGCACAAGCTTAGCAAGGATGTCTTCACCCTCCAAATGCAAGTGACCATGGCAAATAAACCAGAATGGATGTTGGGTGATTATGAGGCAGTCTATACAATGACATGAGAATAATCTTAGCTACAACAAGGCTCAATCAAGGCATTCTACAATGTATTCAACATTTCTGGGAAAGCCTTTTCCAGTGGCTTCCCAAAGTGAATTAGAATCTCCCTTTCAATCACAGTACAGTCAGCAGTCCCATTCACCCACCTCCAAAGTGGCTTTTTCCAGGCCACCTCTCATTTGGCTCTTTGGTTTTTAAATGACAATGATGCTTTTTGAAAATATTCAGATGGCTGCAACTCCAATCTGGCATTTGGGCATACAACACCCTAAGAACAATTAAAAGGAACAAAATTCTCTTTCCAATATAAGAAGGCTTTTACATGACCACTGTCTTACTCCCTAAAGAGGATCCCAAGCTGGAGTCAACATGAAAGTATGTTCCAGTTGGCTCTGTAAGGAGCAGATAGGGTCCCACTCTTTTGATCCTGGAGCCTCAATGCGCATTAAGTGTGGTCTAAATAGGCCTCCATGATCTCGAAGCTGGATTTAGTAATTTAGTTGCAGCTGCAGTGTTCCTTCCTCTTCTTTGTGCACTCCAAAATAAAGTGCTCATGTTTCCATTAGGAACCAACCCTCAGAGGTTGCCTTCCAAGTGTCTGACCATGAATTGTGTGAATGACTGCCAGAGAATAATAACGAACTTACTTAGCATTTCCCTGATGGATCTGGCAATGTTTCCATCAGAATTACTGTGCAAATTTTAAAGGTAATAAAACTGTAGGGAGGTCTAAGTTGTTGGTTTTCCCCAGAGTTCCCTTTGATTTTTACCCTGGGAGCCAAGCAAAAATACATCCCCTTCAGAGTCTGCCCTTGTGAAATAATGTAGATTTAACAAATTCTACTTGGAAGAATTTGGAGGTTTTCTTTTTTTCTTTTCTTCATTTAAAAAGTAACTTCTAGAGATACTATAGACAATAAAGATTCAAGCTCTATAAAACATAAGTTATTTGTAAACAAACCAGGGGAAATTATAAAATACATTATTTATTTTTGGTTACATTTTGCTTCTTTCCCCCATATTTAGTTATTGAGCTGTTCATAAATATGGAAGACTACATTTCCAATTACATAAAAATATCAGGTTATTTTTTCCACAGCCCTTTCCCTCAGTCGAGGTACTATACAAAATAGCATTGTGAAATTCCCTTCTGAAAGAAGGGTTCAATTGCTTTTTCTGCTTATAAAACCATTTTTAGTATCTCCTGACTCAGAAACAACTCACACTAGTTTTGCCTTTAGCCACAATCATTGCCAACTTGTGCTTTCACAGATAGCCAATTAAAACTTGCATAAAGATTTCCATTGAGATTCTCAACAAAAAGAAAAAGTCAAAAAGCCAAGTGCAGCCACAAATGAAGGCTAGTAATGCTCTGGCCTGGGGAAAACCGTAGAAAAAGCCCATGCAGCTGTAATCAGGTGAAACATAGCCACACAGCAAAGTGAGTCACCCAAAGGCAGACGGCCACTTCCGGGAGGAGACATTTGTTCCTTTCACTGACAGTCTTAGAAACTCAAAGGACTGCTGCCACAGCTATTCCATGAATGCTACAACGACATGGGTTGACTTGCACTTGATGGACTTTTTTCTGTTTCAGGGAGCATTTCAGAAGGCTGTGGTCACTTCACCATAGAGTTCTTCACTGAAAAGAACTCTCAATTTTGTGTTCTTTCTGGGGATCTGGCCATAAAAATGTCTTCACGGTGAGCTTCCTGACATCTCAAGGTCATGGCGGCTGAAGTGATGGGATTCTATCACATTGCAGTAAATCTACCTATGTGGCTTGCCTTGGCATATAGCGCAACATGCAAAAAAAATGCGTTAGATGGGATAGGGGAGCTCTTTGTGTTTTCCAGGATGGAAAAGCAAAGGAAAATTAGCTGGTGCTGGCTGGACCAGGAGCACCTCCAAGCAAACATGGGGGCTCGCTCAAAGATCAAATGACCCTGTTCTCAGCCAAGGAAAGGACTTGGAAGGAGATTAAGTGGCAGCCCAGAATGAAGGGGCAGGTGGAGACTGACCTGTGATCCAGACTCCCTGTCTGGGGGCTGTCAGAGCCCCCTGGGCTTATGCCTTGGGATGGGACTGTCTGGGCGAGGGAGTGCCCAGGCTCAGGTGCTTGGGGCTCCCTCCTGTAAAAACACAATATATAATACAAAGTCTAAGCCAAAAAAATTTTTATATCATTTACAACAATGAGGAAGATGCAAAAGTTTTGACTGGAAAAACAATACAATATATGAGGACATTTTATTTTGTTAATTAGCAGAGCATGTATTTATGGCGCATGTTTTAATTCATGTCTCAATTTTTCATCATCTTTTGGAATAATGAGGTATTAAAGGGAATTTTGAGTAATGGACCTGAAATATCTCTTATTTGAAAAAACAAAAGAGATATTTGTGATGAATTTGTTCCTCTTGTAGTCACACAAATGGTATTATACTATCAGAAGCAAATGGGATTAAATATGGAAAGTATTAAAAGTTTGCAAACATAATTCTTGATATGCTACGTATCAGGAATCCTCGTAAGAAAATATATACGTGTGTGTGTCTGTGTGTGTGTGTGTATATATGTATATACGTATGTATATAGAGAGAGACAGTTCCTATACAAGAAGGTATGTGAGAATTGTGGTCAGCTTTACAGACTTGAATCCATTTAATTAACACGAGTCATGTAACCAAAATCAGAAAAGTCTGAAAAATCTGAGGAAGTCCTTAATACTTCTCCCTCACAAAGATGAACCTATTATAATGTCATATTAAATATTATAATTTAATTATCTCATAGGCAAGATTTCTCAAAGGCTATCTGCAGTATTACAATTTTAATCATACAATGTGAGTGGAAATTATACATAACATTTTAAAAAATAAGTAAATGTTCTAGAAAACATCGTATGAATATTGTTAAACACCAAATGTGCTTTCGGTCCTAAGCTCACAGCTTTAACATAGTACTGATTTTTTTTTTTAACTTAGGAGTTTTTGAAGCCTTGTTATAGGAAATGCTGTTAGAACACTAAACAGTACACAAGGAACTTCTAAAGAACATTTTGCAATTTTATCTGTACACCTGTGAGCAACTAAGATAAGTTAAGGAGCTCTTACTAGGTGACCTCATGCAAAACAAACCAAACAACATTCCAAGAAGAGTTTATCAACAATGAGCCCTAAAGCATACAAGTGCTTTGGGAATGGATAAGATAAACTCTAACACATTAGTTATTTATGATGGAATTCTATGATGCCATTCTGGACCATGCAATGGTATCACTTGAAATTGTCTATTGTGTCTATAAAGTATCCTCTAGTAAATGTTGACAAGCCACTTACAAGACAATACCATTCAGGTGGAAGGTCCAAATTTCAGGGCAATGTTATTATTCCTGGACTGAAAAAGGCAGGGTATATGATGGAAAAGCTAACATAAGTTTTTGACAAGCAGTTAACAAATACCTGCTATTCAGACTTTCCAAGTATTAAGGCGTGAAGAAGCAATAGAGTTCCTGGAAATAATAACTATCACTACAGTGAGAAATAAGTAACAAGTTTTAGGAAGGATAAAATAGAATGGGTAAAAAAAAAACCAGGTGGCAAGTTCAGTCCAAAAGGATACTAAGGATGTGTTTTATTCCATGAAGGGAGATAAAGATTTGAGGAGGTTTTGTTTTCCTTGTACTTTCTTAAGTGGAGAAACCAACAAAACAAGTACACTATTTACTTCATTATAAATGACTTTAAATGTGACTTCCAAACCCATCCCCCTTAAAAGAAAAAAAAAGGTAAATGCATGGCTATCATTTAAAACAGATAATGTCGCATTTAGTGACAATGATTCAGTTAAAGAGCAAGTTTAGGAAAATGCCCTTTTAAATGTTCTATCTGAGAACATTTAAAAGGGAAACTTATTCCATAAGTCTGAGAGAATGCTTAGATTGCAGCCATGAAGACCTCATAGTGGTGGTTTCAGATTGTGAGCAGTATCATGCTCTAGTAAAATGGGAATTTTTCCCTGATGCTTACAGGCTGTGTGAGTATTGGGGAGAGGAAGGGTGACCCTTTGAAATGGTTGAATCCCAGATGATGAGAAGAAAGGAATGTTATCAAATTCCCTTCATACAGAACCAAGACCCCACAATGGCAGGTGACTGGAGGAAAAAGCCTGCAGCAAGGGTGAGACCCCCACTATCAATGCATATTGGTATGGGCGCAGTTGCGGAGATGCCTATGTAAAAGAGAAAAGCCATGGTTAATTTTTAAAGGGCAAAAAAGAATTTAAAAGATAAAAGCAAGACCGAAGACATGGTTTACAGTTCTTTGACTATCTGCTTAATTTACTTTTGACACTATTCGCACAGGACCTTGGAGTGCCTTTTTTTCATTAGAGGTTCAGACTTACTCAGTTGAATTAGACCGAGGTCTAAATCTTTTGCCTCTGATTTTCTTTTTGTTGCCTCCCAGGTTACCTGAAAAAGATGGTTTAGAGCTAGATTTCCATGTAAATAAGTAATTGCCCTATGTCTAATTACGAGGCATTTCAAGTGGGTGTAATTTATAAGCAGCACCACTGTGAAACACTGAGTTTTCACACTGTGCAGCTTTCTCAAATTAAATTTCACAAAGTGTATAGTGTCCTGGCGCTGCCGAATCCCACCATTTCCCATCCAGATAAAACCTAGGCTCTCATTCTACATATTCTCCTCTCTGTTGGGACAAAAGCTAAAGAGCTTCCAAGAAATGAAAAAGTCTTTACAACCAGGGGCCACAGAATATAAAATTGAATTGTGTGGACAGATGGATTCAGAATGCCAACCTCTACCTTGCCAAGAGTTACTTCGAGGTCGCCCATTTTCACAGATGTCTGAAATATGTTTTGTGTCTGGAATCCTTTCACTCCAAGAATGAGACAGCCCATTTGACCTAAAATTGAAAACATTGATAAATTGTTCAAAAATGTAACCAAATGAATGTTTTGAGATCAGTAAGCAAAACTTCTAAGCATTACTGTGCATTAAATAAAATAAGAAAGAAAAAATCTGAAATGAAAGAATGAAGAGAACATGAAAGTCTTCATGAAGAAGGCAGAATTACACAACATCCAATTTAAGAAAAGTCAAATACAATGGAACCCCATTACAATAGTATATAAATGAAAAGTATCAAGACACAATGCAAGCCAATTTACATTCCCCAGAACGCAGCAACCACAGAGCAAATTCACTATGTATTTCAGCATAACCCCAGCAGCAGAGTTATAATGGGGTCCCACCATAGATGTTTCTTAATTGTAAAGCAATGGTTTCCACTCAAATATTATGAGAACATGGACTTCCAAGAGATTACATAAAGATTTGCTCAAGTGAACCTGGTTAACATTTATCAAAGCATTATTTAGATTTTCTTAAGTAATAAAATTATTTTCTAAGAATTGGCATTTTTTCCCACAAATATGGTCCAAAAAAGTGCAGTACATGTTGGCTAATTGTTCAATAACTGAACTGAATCAGATGTTTATCATGACAGTGCCTCTCACAAAGCCCATGTACCATCGAGCCCACCTATTTGGGTCCTACCATCTTTAAATGAATTATCTACAAGAAGCAAAATTTACACACCTACCTTGTACCACACAAGAATTTTAACAAGCTACATATACTTCAGAGTAAAGTCTTAACAACTTTTAGCTGCTTAAGAATCATAACCCACTGAGATTTTTCTAAAATCTGGGAATTATTCAAATGGATATTTTAAACTCTTTTATAGGTACTTTAGAAAATAGCACTATACTTAAAAATCTTTTCCATATATTATTCTGGTTGATGGTTAATACTTTCTATTTCAAAAAAAAAGCTTTCTACTGATGATTGAAAATAAATGGAACTCAGCACAACTATTTCATATGAATTCCCTAGGTTGGAATTTCTCAACATCATTTGCTACTCACAGAATGACTCATATTTTGTACAAAAGAACAACAGAAATTCTGCTGGAAATCATTAATTTCTCCACTAATTTACCATGTTATTTAATTTACAATTTAATATTCTATCAAGAAAATATTTGTATTAGAGAATTCAAGTAGAACCCTAGTCTTCTGCTCTTAGCCAACAAGCCCTCCATAAATTAAAATAATACATTTTTAAAAACATTCTTCTGTAGAACCATACTCCTTTGGCGACAACTAGTGTTTCTACTTTTGCTTTAAGCTACGTTATCTAAGTGAAAACTATCCTTCATGCTTAAGAAAGTTCCACATAAAGTAGAGTTCCCAGGTTTCACTAATTCCTTCTATTCTCGTTCCTGATTAACGTTTACAAAGACTGAGAGACATTACAGAATATTTACAGATGATCCACTCTATACAGAACTCTGGAACAGGTCATGTTTCCTCTCAATAAACTAGCAACTTCCCCTTCACTCTGCAAAGTAGTTAATGTGCCCAAAGGCATGAGCAGGGCTATCAAACCTTTTTTCCTGTCCATTACACTCTTATTGGCAACTTTAAATAAATAAATTATTCTACAAGAATATTTTTGCTTCCTTCAACATGAATATAGGTCTCATTTCCTAAATCATGCCAACTATTTATTTCTTCTTTTTATTTATTTTGTTAAGCAGTTACAAAGCATGCAGAATTTTAAATGGTGTCATACACCTTAAGATGCTAGAATAAGAATATAGCATCAGTGTCTAAGACATATAAATATTAATTCCACCTGTACTGTTATAAAACTCAGGCAAAATTAAAAACACTTAATTTGTCAACTAAGTTGTAACTTATAAAGTCTAGAAATAATCACCCCCCCAAAAAGGCAAAATCATAATACTGAAATATATGATTCACAGAGAAGCAATCTTTGTTTCATAGCGAGCTTAGCTTTGATATATATAAAATTAAAAAATATTCAATGCAGCACTTAAATTACCAATTTAGTTAACAATTGCTTTTATTGAAGCATGACAGTAACCTTTTTCTTTGACTACCAAACATGACATAAAGCTCACCATTTAAATATTATTAAATACTATGTATAGTTTCTTAAGCCATATAAAGCAAGACTGAAAAACCCTGAGGTTTCTATATAGAATCAGAGTTATTGGTTGGTTTGCTTTGTTTAGGTTTTGTGGCCTGATTTGTGTAATGAGTGGTTCTGAGCATATGGCATTTTGAAGTAGAGTAATCAAAGAACAAAGGATACTATTTTTTAACATTCAAGAAAGAAGGAAGAAGTAATCAAACCTGCTGCAAAATAATGAAATGTTCTGACTAATGGAATAATGTGTGATGGAACAGGTAGAAATCTGAAAATGCGACAGAAAAGCAGACCTCTTCTTAGAACTAGATGCTGAGTTTGTGCTGACTCCGGGAGGAATGTCGCTATAAAAAGAGTCACCATCTCCAGGCTTTTTTACATAATCTCCCTGGGGTAACTGTCTAAGGCATAATAAACATTTCAGAGTCAGAAAACAAGACACACACATGAACACAGACATATACAAATATTATTTCAGGAAAAAAGAGAGGTAGGGATAATGATCTACATGAATCAAATCTATCACAACACATAAAATTATCAATAAATGAGACAAATTAAAGTCATTCTAACTGTAGAGGCCAGAAATGCAATTACAAATGTCTTTATCGTTTGGATGAATAAAGCCTTGCTTTGGGGAAAAAAATATGAAAATATGAGTGTTTTCATGGTAACTTCATTATACTTGAAAATGTTAAGTGCATTTTTGTCTTTTTTTAAAAAACAATTATGTCAAAGGTGTGTTAGGACAGATAGTCCCTACCCAGATTAAGCATAGCTTTTTTTTTCCTTTGTGGTGAATAAACTGTTAATAATTTCTAAACATACATAATGTAACCTGGATTTGGTCTTAAAAGAACTGATTGATTTTTAAATTATTATAGAATTTAATGTAAACAAATCACTATTAGAGTTTGATGTTCAACTTAGAGCTTCGTTATTCATTTAACAGAAATATGAAGAAATGGAAAGATTCAAAGTTAAATCAAAAAGGAAATTTTATAACTGTTCAGTGGAATATGTGAAGGAAGATACTTTAGCAAGAGCAAGAAAAGGTTGAAAAAAATAACTGAATTTTTGTTGAGACTATAGAAGCATATTTATAGGTAGCTGGTGGGTGACCTTAGTTCTCTATCTCTACTGTAGTAGTAGTGCCCAAGTGAAAACATATTCAATCTGCACTGTTATTGACCCAAATCATCTGATTTTCAATAAACCAAGATTGGAACAGATTTTTATTACTTCTCCTAAGGTAATCAGATAGAAACTTTTAGATAAGGCCCCCAGTTAACCCTCCTGCAATAGCTAATCTGGTCATTTGTCAGTGGTGTAGCCTCCCAAATAGCCAACTGCATCAAAAACTTGATTCTTTTCTATTCAGTACTATTGCTGGAGGTGCCACAAACTAGTGCTGAATTGAGAATTTTTAACAAAGCTATGCTTAATTAAATCTCCAGCAAAAGCACAAATTTGCTAACTTTTCTTTTTCTTATTTGGTTTCTCCTTAATTACCATTATAATTTTGATTATTTGCTGATGCTTAATTTAATCCCCCCAAAATGCCATTTTCAGGTGTTTGCTTGCTTAAATTATTGCCATATTGTTGTAAATGTTTAAAATACTTGGTCATTCATTCTCTTGAATGATTGAATACTCTCATATAATTTTAATGCTATTTAGTTACACATGTCTGTGAATCTGAAAGATTTTTCAATCAGTATGGAGCATATATTTTAACTTGTGTGATTTAATCTACTCTCTTTTATGTTTACTAAAGAAAGTAGAATTTTTCATGAAATTAGTAATGTAGGATTAATTCTACCTATAACTTTTTGATACGATTCCTCCAAAATATTTTTAATTCTGTAAATGACTTCAGCTCATAGTAGTTATCCTTTCTTTTCCCCAGTATATAAAACATTAATTTTATAGGAAAAAAATACAAAACCTCATATTTAGACTGTTACATGACACCTGCTATATCTTCCCCTGTAAGAGATCTTTATTAATATTTTCTATTTTACCTTGTATCAGTAAAATATTCCATTAATGCCTGAAAAAAAAAAGCTGTCAATAAAATCAGAGTTCTATTTTTTGCCTTGGGGAGAAAATTTCCCTTTTGTGTTATATTAATATTTATAAAAGAATCCCATGAACACATTTCCAATAATAATCTCTATGGTTAACAAATCCCATTTATCACTACTATCTTTACTGATAATCTTTATAAACTGATGAGATGTGCCTCACCAAATTCAACTCAATTAAAGACCAGGCTGGGCATGGTGGCTCATGCCTGTAATCCCAGCACTATGGGAGGCCAAGATGGGTAGATCAATTGAGGTCAGGAGTTGGAGACTAGCCTGGCCAACATGGTAAAACTCCATCTCTACAATAAACATAAAAATTAGCTGGGTGTGGTGGCGCACACCTGTAAGCCCAGCTAGTTGGGTGGTTGAGGCACAAGAATTGCTTGAACTTGGGAGGCAGAGGTTGCAGTGAGCCGAGATCACACCATTGCACTCCAGCCTGGGCAACAGAGTGAGACTCTGTCTCAAAAAATAAATAAAATAAATAAAAGATGAAGACAAGCTATTATATAAGAGCTCTGAACTACACTTGACCATTCCCAATATTCTATCCCACAAATTGCCTTCTCTTTACATGGGTCTGGCTGGCCTTCAGGCATTTATCCTGGCAATTACCAAGGCATCACTTAGCTGACACTAAGGATGTAGATGGACTATCGTTCCCAATGGATGGGGCCCAATTTTGTTTTGTGTTTTTAACTAAACATGTTTTATTAACCCTTCAATGTAACCTCTCTGAAGTCCATGGTCATTTTTTACACAGTGCTCAAACACCCTAAATGCTAAATAATCATAAACTATGGGTTTCAGTCAGTTTCAGTTCAATGTACTTCTGGGGCACCACCTTGTTTTCATTATGTTGAACAGATTAGATTCTTATCTATCACACTGCAAAGTCTCCAAAAGATAGAAATTCACTGGCTTTTCCTTAAAATTCCATGAGGAAGGCATGTAACGTTCTTCCCATGGTAAATGTCAGTGATAGGTTATGAATTTCAT
Source organism: Chlorocebus sabaeus (assembly GCF_047675955.1). Classification (NCBI taxonomy): domain Eukaryota; kingdom Metazoa; phylum Chordata; class Mammalia; order Primates; family Cercopithecidae; genus Chlorocebus; species Chlorocebus sabaeus. Next base: position 64,748,440 of record NC_132924.1, read on the forward strand.
TAAATATCTCTTAAGAACAATGTTTTTGGGAGGCCGAGGTGGGTGGATCATGAGGTCAGGATTCCAAGACCAGCCTGACCAACATGGTGAAACCCTGTCTCTACTAAAACTGCAAAAAAATTAGCCAGGTGTGGTGGCACGCGCTTGTAATCCCAGCTCTCAAGAGGCTGAGGCAGGAGAATAGCTTAAACCTGGAAGGCAGAGGTTTCAGTGAGCCGAGATCATGCCACTGAACCCCAGCTTGGGCGACAGAGAGACTCCACCTCAAAATAATAATAATAATAATAATAATAATAATAATAATAATATAATGATGATGTTTAACATTTCCACTTCAGAAGACAACTCTTAATATGTTCATAATTATAAATCATCTAGTTGTTATGTTAGCATTCTAAATTTAAACATTAAGTAAGACTGTTTCTTGATCACCCCAAAACCTTTAGGCAAACAGTCCTGCTATGAGAGAAGTCTAATCTTTCCGAAAAGCATCAGTTGAATTATATTTATCTTAATAATTCTTATGTATACTTAAAATGTTGGAGGAAAAAACCATTTAACCAACTCTTAACTTTAGTGCTGAAAGAGGCATTTCTCCAATGCTTTGTTGGCATCTGGGCTGTCTCTTATTAAATTGTTACTTTACTGTTTTAAGAAATACTGTATAATGTGTACCAAGTAACACTGACAGATGCAGGAATATCACCAAAATAATAATAATATAAAAGCAAACTAAGAAAGGTTTGGAAAAAAGATAGGAAGTTCACAAGCAGAAAATAAAGTGGCTAAAACAGGTGAGAGAGAAAAGAAATGGGGAAGGGGAGGGCATTCTGCTTAAAGTAAAACCATAGATCAAAAAGATAAAATCTAATTATGTTTTATATTTCTCATCAATCATAATGGTGTGTGTTCATCTCAGACAAAGGAAGAGAGTAAGATTTCAGCTAAACATGGATATTTTATGTATCCAAGTTCAGTTAATGTTTCTTATTCTATTGCTATTTGCAAACTTATCCTAAAAACTAAAATTCACTTATAATTCTCACTACAAGTCATATAGCTTCTAAGTCCTAAAGCAATTGTGCTATAACATCAACAAAACATCAACTGAAAAAATTGGGGAAGTTTTCTTTCCTGAATATTTCAAATAAAAGGATAAATATAACCATCATTCTAATTACCTAATGTCTACGGCTATGGCTCCTTTGTTCCACAATTCTGCCCATCATAAGACACTGGCAGATTTAAACTGATGCTGTACATATGTGGAGTTCTGCCTTCGCTATGCCCCAGAATGGAGCTTCCAGTTTCTTTTTATTACCAAGTTTGTGAACAAAAAGAAAAAAATGGGTCTGCTTCACATCTTTTTGTCAAACTTGCAAGAAAACATAGAACATAATCCTTCTCTATACTGAAAACCTTCCGGACCCATTCTCAGGAGAGAAAATGTATCTGGTTATCAAATTCAGTCACAGAATTACTTGCCTGTCCTCTCCAGGAATTGGAAAGTTACGCCCAGTTTGGCACTTCTGAGCCATTATAACAGTATTAGGAATCTAATAACTGGCTATTATACTTATTATGTCTTGCATTTAGTGTCAAAGCAAAAGTTTACATTCACCAACATTTTCACCACCTCAACCAGTATGTGTGAGCCTCACTCATGTCAATGAATGCTGCCCTCCTCTTTGAGAAGAACTACATTCACCTCTTTCATTCAAAGATCAGAGAAACACAGTCTTCCAAGACCACATACTAGTAACTTCCCGTCACCATAATGCTTTACAAATTACAAAGAACCTTACTTGATTTCAGAGTTGAGGAAAGTTTGATTTTCCAATACCACATACTAGTAGATTTCTGATTCCTTGTGGATTGGTCTCCCTACCATGGAACCTCAAAGAAAAACCTAATTTAAAAGCAATAACAATTCAAAATTCTTAATTTTACTTCCTGGTATATTTTGGACTTGGGAAGCTATTTACTTTAATGTCTATTGATATTTTTATAAGATTGAACATTTTTTAATGCATGCTTTGGTCTCTGGCCTTACCACTTCGTCTATAATCACTAGCATGTATTCTCGAAAAGGAAAATCATTTAGAAAACACTTATACATTCACAACTTCCTATCTAAAGTCTATTCTTTGCTATTTCTCCACTTCGAGACCTGCTGTACAAACCTGATATTCATTAGTTATGGGCAAGGACAAAAAAGGGTTGTGTTGACATATATCAAAATATATAAAATAAATATCCACTGAAGATATGACAACTCTCAAAATATGACTGACTAGATTCCAAAAGAGTAGCCAGATCAATGAAATGATGACTCAGTAACACCAGAAGACATGAAATTATATCAGGCACATAAAGGAGATTCTTCATGTGAAAATGTTCTTAACTATATCTCTCTACATATTGAGTTAGCACAAGAAATTTGTGCATACTTTTCAATATTAATCATTTTTCTAAAGTGTAGGCAATTCCCTTATTCTGGACAGAATCCCTAATGAGAACATATCTTAGAGCACTGTGCTAGTTTTGCTTATGTTACATATGAGACATTTCACTTTTGTTTTCATATATTCAGCAATATTAAATTACATTATAGCCTTAGTTCCTGTGGAAATGAAGCTGAATCATTAACTTTTTAATCTTATTTGCCTAATTCTATTTTCCACTAAAGAAACTCAACAAACTTAGATTTCTAATGTGATCAGTCAACCTCTACTCAACAGAAAGCCTAAACGGCGGCTCCTGCTCTACTCAAGCGCTTTTGGACACAAGAGTTTACAACATGTCACGAAGAAATCTGGTTGTTCTTAAATTGTAATTTTGTCCCAGTTTTACTTTTTCCAGTAAAGATGAGTTAGTCACTCTAGGGAAAGGTCAATATTTTCTATTGTCTACAAAAACTGACCAGGATTTCAAATGGTAACCCATGGGCACCATGTATTTATACAGATTCTACAGATACTTACGGTTAAAGCCTTATGGGAATTTTAATTTATTTAAAAAAGAGTAAAGTTAAATTTTTGATTTGTGAAAAAAAATGAAAGTTGTGATGGAGCATGACAAATTACCACATTTATACACCTTATTCATAACCTGTCACAAGCATGCAACTCAACAATGGAAAAGGTTAAGTAAATAGGAATCTGCATAAATATCATGAGTATAGAACTATATCATGTGTAAGACCTGGTCTAGGTTATCAGTTTCCAGGATAATATTTTAATATTTTATATCAATAGCTAACAGCACTAGTAACTTTTTAAGTATGAAAAGTGAAGAGTGAATTTCAATATTATGTGCTAATTTAGATTCAGATAAAATAGGTAATTGTTATAGAACAACATGAATGTTTTGTATCTGTTTTTATGCTGTTGGTTAAGCACAGATTTTTAAGGTTATGCTATACAGGGTGTCTGACTTTCTCAAGAATATAGACATTTTTATTATTCCAACTATGCAAATTCTTTCTTTAACTAAATGTGCAGTTACCTAATCAATACAAAAAAATTCCTTATGCAGAGATAAACAGCTCAACAAATGCTAGAACATTCCCAACAGCAATACTGCCCAAATAAACTTTGTCACTTATGAATGGATATTATTAATATAAAAACAGTAACAAATTCCCTCAGAAAGTATTAGGCAATAAGAGTGTTACAAACATGAAGAAAAGCTAACATTAATGTAAACAAATGGGACACCTTACCATAGAGGAAGTATGTTTTGGATGGAAAAAATCAATTTCTATATATATTACTATTAAAAAATAAGCAAGACTCTCCACTAATTGTTGTATTGTTGGATAAAAGAACCATTAAAATTAAATGACAGATCTATTTTAAATTACTATATTTCATGGCACCATCATTAAAATTATCTCAAGATAATGAAAAATCAAGATTAGTGTATGATCATTATAGCATAAAAACAAAGTGAACTTAATTATAATTGCATGTATGAATTCCAGCAATGCTAATCTGAGTCAAACCTTACAGTTTTATGTTCACATTATTTTAATTACATACCTCTGTTCTCGATAGTTTCTTTTCATGGACAAGAAGAGAAAGAGGAAGAAACACAGAGTTAGTTACCTCTGGATGGACATCAAGAGGGAGCTCTAAACATAAAAGCTCTAGCTTTCATTGAAAAGTCTTCACTAGAGGATTCTGAATTAAATAATTAAAATGGGAATGCACACACAAAAATGTCACTTCATCATTAGGAGAAGCGACAAAGAGTCAGTGATAATATTGTCAAACAACTGTCCATTTTTAAAAACATAAATATGCTGCAGTCATTAAACAGTAACTGTTTTCTCAACATCAATCGCTGCTGTAAAGTAAATCTTATTTCAAATACAGGTCTTCAAACATACATTAACTTAAATAATGAAATTAATGAATCAAGTTACTTATATAAATAACTGTATTTTCACAGAAATAAAATTATAATTCATTCCTAATGGGATATAAACCCCAAACTATAATTATTCCTAAGAATTTCAAATAGGGGAATATAAATGAATACCAGAATATTTTATTTCATCAGGTATGATAAATAGGAGTGAGTTAATTGATGACTGTTAAGGATCTCCTAAGTGATTACTACTTACTTGCTGAAGTTTCACATTGGAAATACTTGTTCAGTGTTTAGTCTCTGTGTTTATTTAACCATAAGCTAAAATCAACTTAAATGAGTTTCCAACTAAGTGGATCTTATTAAAAAATTGCTCTAAAGGGTGTGGTAGTACAGTACCAGTGACTTTTCAGGGGTTCATTGCTAACTTTCTATCTTGACATAATTGTTAGTAGTTTGGAGACACGTTAGAAAAGTCATGCAACTAAGTAGTTTTAGGCTGCTTCCTCTAAGAACAAGGATAATGTTTTCACATGGATTTCATTGGTAACATCTTTACTTGCCAGTCTATTTCATCCACATTATACATATCATGTTTGATAACACACACACGACGGCAAAGGTGCCAATTCGTTATTATTTTTGATTCTGGAAACTATCAGATGGGTGAAAAATAAACCTGGTATCTTTCTATTCAACATGTTTTACTTTCTATTCCTTCAATCTGATTTCCTGAGCCATACGGTTCCAAATGAGCATTCTACTTTTTTTTCATTCCTGCTATTCTCCACCCCAAGGCTTGGAGAAGGGGTAGAAAGTTTAACTGGACAAACTAATGAGAAAATGAGTTCTCAGGTTCTAAATCTGGTTTTAAATTTCAAATAGAATAAGTAAAACATCATATTCATGAATTTAATTCCTCTTTTAAAATATCTACATTCCCACCATATTCCTAAACATATTCTGAATAATTTTAGAAACATTAAAACTTTAGCTACTTGGACTAATTATTTAAAGAGGATACTGTAATATACACAAGTTTTGTCTTTTTCCTTAAGCTAAAACCAACTTAAATGAGTTTCCAACTATGTGGATCTTATTAAAGTTGCAAAGTGCATATATGCAGGAATGAACAAATCTCAAAAGAATGCCATAAAAATAAGAAATCTCATGCAGAAAAAGGTGATTTTCATTCTAATCAATAAAGGCAAATAGACATATAATTTAATAAGTAATATGAGTGTTTAGGTTTCTAAAAGGTAGGTTTTTCCAAGATTGTACAAATGAAATATCCACTTCCATCACTAGGTGGCAGAAAAACACACACTACAGAATGAACAATTGTTTCTTTCCATTTTCACATAGCCAAATGAAACCACTGAGCTACTTCAAAACAATAATGCTTGTGATGACAATTGCTACTTAAATCGTGCATTAAGTTGGAGAAATAGTGCGATTCCAGCACAGAGCTAATTTTGTTGTGGTGTGAGGAGAAATCAAATGATAAACAGAAAAGCCTTCCTATCAGATATATGATTTTGTAACTCCAAATGTTATGCTGAGGTGAAATATACCCAGTAACCTGCATACCAAAGAGGCCCATAGGTTTTAAGCATCAGCTATGAACTTATTATTATCACCTAACACTGTCTTAAATTAACTGCACCAAAAGTAACATCTTTATACAGGTATATGGCAATTGCTTGTGAGGTCAAAACCATGAAAGAGTTTATTTAGCTGAAAAGGGAGATCAGTTAGTTTACTGCCAGGATAAGCTTTGTATGGTACAAGCATTAATAATACAATAATTTGTGGAAGACCACACAGTACAGGGCTAGGTGCTCATTTAATCAGGAAAGAGCTTACTATTATGCTGTGCTCTCCTTCACTATGATATGCCATGTCAACCATGTTATGCCAAACTGTATTATGCTCTCCAAGCTACTCGTTAATATACAGTATTCCACAAATGCCTGTAATATTAATGCTTGTAGCATACAAAGGTTATCCTGCCAGTAAACTAACTGCTCTCCCTTTTTAGCCAAAGAAACTCTTTCATGGTTTTGACCTCACAAGCAATTACCATGTGCACTATAAAGGTGTTTCCTTTGGTGCAATTGGTTTAAGACCTTGTTAAGTGATAATAATCATAGCAAACAATTACCTAGTGCTTACTGTGAGCCAGGTACTACTTTGAGTGTTTGACATATATAAATTCAAGGAACAAAGTTGAGTCCATCAAAAGGCGTGGGGTAAAAGTCTAAAATTTTGATTCTAATTCCCAAAACTTTGAGTTACCTAAGTTTGATCCATGAGGAAAAATGTGCTATGAAATGAGGCAATGCCCAGAATGCCTAGTACAAGTTGCAGGCCTTCCAAATGGAGAAAAGCCCCAGGCCTGTGGACTGGAACATCATCAAGGATCAGCAGAATATGATTTTAAGTTGAAATATTAAAGAAAATTTAAGGTTCATCACATTTAAATTCTAACTTATTAAACTTAAATTAGCTATTTGAATACAAAGAAACTTTTCACATCATGCGATTAAAGCACTTAAAAAGGAAATTGAATATTCTGGTTTCTTTTCAGATTGTATAAATCATAAAAAGAAAATTGAACACATTAAATAAATAAAAAAGTTTACAATGTTTGAAGGCATTTACTGAGCAAAATGTTTAAGGCTATCAACTGCTCTTCAAAAGTTACAACTTAGAAGCTTTTAAAAATTTAGACTGATTTCAATTCACTTCAAGGATTTTAAAATAATACTCAGTCCTTTTACAATAGAAGGAAGTTGTCTCGAAATCTAAAAAAAAATGATGTTATTATCACTTCTCACCATGCCAAGAATAAGCATTGACTGGCTGCTGATTTTCATTGCAAGTATATTCAACCAATGATACAAAACTTTCTAGATGTTTTCACGTAATCAAAATGTTTAGAAGTATATTTCGATAGTAACAAGACTGAGACATTTCACTTACTTATAACCCCACGCAGTTATTCCTAATATGAGGGCCAGCACTAAAATGGTGCCAGCAATTATGCCTATTATGATATTGGTGCCAGCAACACCTGAGAGGAAAAAAAAGAAAGAAGGAAGATCAGTGGTATAAAATTCTTTCAGAAACTTTATTGCTCAGTTTTGTAATCATCACACTAACAAGACTGTTTGTTTTCAAAAATGGGTATTTTTCAAAGGAAAGAAAAAATCAACCACAATTCAGCAATCTACATCAGTTGATTTAAAAACAGTGTTTGGTATATGTCCTTTTTAATTCTTGTCCAAGTGCATTTTGCCAGTTGTATTTTCCAGAAACCATGATGTCATTAAACTAAAAGAGGGAAGAGTGATGGTAGTTAGGGAGGAACAGGGAGAAAACCTGTGTTCCTTTTGATCCTTACCTCTTTCTCAGAAATTCTAGAAATGTTATTGTGCGTATCACTCCACTTTGACAACTAATGCAAGGTCCTTATTGCTCTCGGTTTTGTATGTGTGTTATATTTTGTTTCTCTCAAAGTGAATATAAGCTTCTTAAGGGAGAAAACATGTCCACAGACTTGTATGGTTACTGCCCAGGTAGTGTAGGTGATAAAAACACTGGACTTGTAATTCCCCGTCTGGGCAATGATGGCTATGGCATTCTAGAGAAGGAAAATCCAGAGGAACAAAAGAGTCGAGTGAGCTGGAGGACTGCAGCTGAAGTGGCAGGAGAGGGAGGCAGCACCACACTGGCAGAGAGACAGGCAGGCAGAATCCAGGGCAGGGTTGAAGCTCAGAACACAGTGATGGCATTGTTGTGCCAGTATCCATTGTCAGGCAGGCTGAGATATAATCTTTAAGGGGATCATCACAGCAGAATGGCACCATGAGTCAAAGGCTTGGTCGATAAGCTCCAATGAGGGCTCCAAGGCAGAAAAGGCTGATCTGAACGAGGCCTAGCTCTGACACCAGAAGGCCTGTTTTGCTGATAATGATTTATGCCACATGGTTAACTGCAGAGCTTTCATCCAGAGCAGCTTAGATCCATCCTTGTCTGCTCCACTCTTGAGGCATCCTTTTACACATCAAAGGTCAGGAGTCATGGGCTACTTGAGAAGACTTCAATTCTCCATGATAGGAGTGGCAGTCTCTCTGTCTAGGAGCCCTCAGAATTCATGCCAGACAGCAGGGCTAGGCCATCTGAGCAGACTAGTGGAGTCCAACCTGCCAGGTCCTCTGTGGGATGCACAGATGCAGATGCCAGAGGATTTCTTGGGTCACTAGAGTTTTCTTACTCCAAGACCTAGCATGTCTGTCTTCCCTTCCTTTTTCCCAGGGACTTAATAGGGATCAATAAACTTAGATGTTAGTCTTGTTTATTTCTAAGTAATGGTATGGCTTTTGACATGTCATTTAAATCCATGTGCCTAAATATTATTGCCTTTGAATTAATTACCGGAACAAACTCCACACTACCATTGCTAAGACTGGGGACTCTAAAATCTTAATCATCCTATGATTTTCTTTATAAAAGTCATATTAGCTAAAACTGTTTAGATTATTAGAATGAACATATTCCTTTTTTTCTCATCCTTTGAGAGTGAATGAACTTCAGGATTTGAGCATTATCTTGTATAAAAGAATACTCAATAATGAAATGATTAAATAGTTTAAAAGGGGACATTTGCCTCCAATGTATGAGTTCTTTCAACCATCTGCATTTGATTTCTATACCCCAGCTTGGGCCACCCTAGCTTTTAGGACTGCACCTGTTATTTCTTATCCATGTTCTTAAAGCCCCTCCAGGAACTTTGGCCAGGATTACTACCCGCAGCCAGTTCAGGCTACAGAACTGGGATTGAACAACAATGAGCTTCTATAATAAAGAATATTAAAATATTTTAAAACCAATTCTTTAATTGTTCCTTTTTATTCAGTTCAAAAATATAAAATGCTTCCTTTAATTGCACACAGTTAAGAGTTATAACTACTTTCTTCATTTGAAAGAAATGTTAGGGTTTATTGACAGCTTCAGACAAGTATAATAATCAAAAAATCTCAGAATGAAGCAGGACAAGATAAAGCTAAATCAAATAGACTAAGTTATACACAATATTACATATCATTACAATTTAATGGACATATTCAGTTTCATAAAATGGACCTCATTATTATGAGAATGTATTTCTGATTATCACAAAAATAACTCAAACAAAAGTTTTCAGAGAGCAGTTTTCTCTTTGTGTATAAAGAGTACATAATGTACCAAATTAAGTACTTACCATTGCCAGACAGAGTAATACCAGTCTTTGCATCATCATTGTGAGGGAAGTAAGTGTTGCAGTCAGAACCTATCCAGTGTCTGTTACACACACACTTCAGCTCATTACTGCAAACCTGAAATCCACAATCAACTTAGAGTAAATGTCAACTCTCTGGTACAGAAGCATGAAAAATAAACACTAATTTCTTATTATTATATGCTTAGAATTTGGTAATTCTGAAAAATTATTAGTATGTTCTTCCCAATACTAATTATATTATTTCTCCCTCCAGTATTTCAAGCAAATGTTTCCTAGAGACCAACAACTGACCCAAAGGGAACGATGAATTTTAACAGAGAAATTCATCTACATCTATAAAAAAATCAAAGAAATTACTGTTTTGACTTTCATTAACTTAAATTTTATGAGGAAGATTTAAAAAGCTAAGTAGAAATACAATCATCTGTCAATTATCTAATACAAAGGTTTCCTTCCTTCCTTAGTAAGGGTCTTTATGCAAAAATGTTATTCATTTCTTAGAAAGCAAAATGAAATAAAAGTCTGATGAAGAGAGGAGACCTATGTTTTGCAGTGGGCTGAGAAGAAAGTTTCACAAGGCTATAACCTTGGCACTTCAACCCATGCTGTAGATACTAGCGATGTCAGGGTCAGGGGAACTAAGTACTCCCACGAATAGAGCATATAAAAAAGATTCACATAAAATTGATACCATTTTTTTATATTATAGGGAAATAATCTCTCTTCATTTGTCCACTCAGGAAACAGAATATACACCTAAATCTAATTCAAAACAACTCTGAATAGAGAAGCAGGAGAGAGTTAAGTTAGGTTAAAGATCAGCAAAGTTCCTGCTGAGACAGGTTTTTACTACAGGGGTTTCTGTCTTGTCTGATCTAATTTTCAGGAACACAACATACATCCACATCTATATGTAACTATAACACAGCCTCAATAAGAGCTACACATTAACAAATATGCAGAAAGGAAAAGGTTTAGGCTTAAAAGGCCTGGATTTGATTCACCATATCACTCCTGTCTTACTAAGGGACCTTCATCAAGTCTCCTGGCTTCTTCAAGCATCAGTTGCTATATCATATGTCAGGTATCAGTGATAAAGTGACAAGAACAGACAATGATGCAAGTGTACAGTAATCATAATAAATAGCATAGCTTACATTTATTGAACACTTCCCATATCCCAGTCTTGTTTTAAGTGTTTTACAAGTTAACTCATTCTTTGCACAATTATTTAAAGTGGGCACTATTATCTCCATTTTACAGAGGAAGAAATTGAGTCATAAAGGTTAAGAAATTTGCCCTATGTTACCCAGCTAGTAAAAAGCAGAGTTGGGATTCAAACCCAGGCTGTATGATTGCAAGCCCACGCTCTTAACTACATGATATATAGTACAAAAAGAATATTTACGGCCAGGCACGGTGGCTTACGCCTGTAATCCCAGCACTTTGAGAGGCTGAGGTGGACGGATCACGAGGTCAGGAGATCGAGACCACCCTGGCTAACACAGTGAAACCCCATCTCTACTAAAAATACAAAAAATTAGCCAGGTGTGGTGGCGGGTGCCTGTAGTCCCAGCTACTCAGGAGGCTGAGGCAGAAGGGCGTGAACCTGGGAGGTAGAGCTTGCAGTGAGTGGAGATCGCACCACTGCACTCCAGTCTGGGTAACAGAGGGAGACTCTGTCTCAAAAAAAAAAAAAAGAATATTTACTAGTATTAATTTTTCTCATATTAATTTTTTGTCACAAATACAGAGTTGAGTTGCTGTAAGTTAAAATTACGCCAAATATAATTATGCATAATTATTGTGAATACATAATTATATTATGCATAATTGTTGTAAATTATCTGGATGCTGATTTGCCATCTGATTTATTTGCACTGATTATTCTTTTACTAATTAATTAAACAAATGTTTACTAAGCACAACTATGTTTGGTCTCGTGTTTTGTTTCAGAACCTTAAGAAGGATAAGACATAGTTATTCATTAGCATGGATGATCAAGAAAAATTCCATTATTTTTTATTTTTTTCCTCTGATCCCCTAACATCCTCTTAAAGACTAAGAAAACAAGACTTGGAAGACTACTTCATAGGAGCAGAGCTACTTAGTACATGTCTGCTCTACTCTTATATGCCATGAGAATTCCTATGCTTTGGCAAGAAGTAACAATTAGTTACTTCCCTAAATAAATTCTCGGAATATCCCTGAGGATATGTATGGAATGACCAGGATTGAAGGCTTACAGTTCCAAAACAGGGATCCTTTATCTTAACTGAATACAACAGTTCAAGCAAAAAATCCGGAACAAAAATAAAAAGCATGCTGTAGCACATGCTGAAAGAAATAGAACAAACTATTTGTTTTGGTAGTATAGGAATTCCTAATTGAAACTGACAAAACTTTATCCCTAGCAGAGGATGAATATTTAACCTGTAAACTTACCTGTACAAGATATACATTATCTGATACATAACTGAAAGAACAGAATTACAAGTCTTTCAAATGCCATTTTTGTCCTATTCATTTGTAAGAAACATTTCCCTAAGTTATTCTGTTTTTATTTCCAGGACTTATCCTCAGCTTGTACCCGCTGGTGTGGCTACAGCAGTTGATAGTCTGTTCAGATTTGTCAGTGCCCAGACCACATCGTTTTTGAATACTGTGGCCATCACATCCAATTTTTATTGTCTTTCTTAAAATCCCATCATAGTTTGTTAAAATGTATCTCCAAGTTCACTTGTAAAAAGCTGGCATTATATTATATGAGATCATAGTAACACAGAAAAGAAAGATGGAAGAATTTTGATTATTCTTTTCCTTATTCCCAGGCTTTCTCAGATTATACAACAGAAATATTCAAATAGCTATAATTGAATTAGCATTTACACAACTAGAAATATGAAAAATCATGTTTTCCATAATTAAGAAAAATAAATAGTTTAGGGTCCTATCTATTTCTGTGATATAAAAGAAATAAATAGATCCTGACAAGGTACTGGATACTTACTCCATTTCCTGAGCAAATAGTGCCTTCTTTACTGCTCAAGCAAGTACTAAAGTTGAAAGAAGCCACAGGAAGACACCTGTGTTCTAAACACATCATTTGGGGACCACAAGGTGTCCCATCTTCCACATAGCCAAGATCTACATCTTCTTCAAGCTTAACATGCCCACCACTAAAACAAATTGAGAGCAAAAAATGTCTATTAATTCAAATTCATTTTGAAAACACACTCAAAAACTTAAAAGTGGGCAATATTGCTTCCTGTATCCTATTTATTACTCATTAAAGACCAGTAGCATAAGCCAGTTCAAACTCAGAAAAAGCCATTGAATCTTTTGATCTAATTCCTTTTGGAGAAATTGATATAGTTTAGGATTTAAACATAATTACTATAACTGGGGCCTGAATTGAAACAGGTTTATCATTTCACTTGGGCTACCAACCAAAAGGTAAGTAAGGCATTATTACTAGTATGTAATTTGATAAGTTGGTTGACCCAAAAAGATTGCATATGTACCAATTACATTTGAGAATGACTAAACTTTTGTAGCATCACTATTCAATATAGCAAACCTGCATATATTATTTAGAAATGTTTTTTAAAACCACGGTAAGAATTGAAAATGTATATTCATAATTTATTCATATGGGGCCATGTCAATGCTACTATAAAAGCCCCCATTTTTGTCACTTTTATTTTATGTTCAGGGGTACATGTGCAGGATTGTAATATAGGTAAACTCATGTCATGAGGGTTTGCTGTGCAGAATATTTCATCATCCGGCTACTAAGCCTAGTACTCAATAGTTATTTTTTCTCATCCATTCCTTCCTCCTCATCACATCCCTCACAAATAGGTCCCAGTGTCTGTCGCTCCCCTCTTTGTTTCCATGTGTTCTCATCATTTAGCTCCCACTTATAAGTGAGAATATGCGGTATTTGGTTTTCTGTTCCTGTGTTAGTTTACTAAGGATGATGGCCTCCAGCTCCATCCATGTCCTGTGAAGGACATGATCTTGTTCTTTTTTATGGCTCCATGGTATTCCATGGTGTATATTTATGTTCCACATTTTCTTTATCCAGTCTGCCATTGATGGGCATTTAGGCTGATTCCATGTCTTTGACATTGTGAACAGTGCTGCAGTGAACATACATATGCCTGTGTCTTTATGGTAGAATGATTTATATTCCTTTGGGTTTATACCCAGTAATAGGATTGCTGGGTCAAATGGTATTGGTTTTTAGGTCTTTGAAGAATTGTCACACTGCTTTCCACAATGGTTGAACTAGTTTACACTCCCACCAAAGGTGTGTAAATGTTCCCCTTTGTCTGCAACCTCACCAGCACGTTATTTTCTGACGTTTTAATAATAACCATTCTGACTGGTGTGAAATGGTATCTTATGGTGGTTTTTATTTGAATTTCTCTAATGATCAGTGATATCAATCTTTTTTCATATGCTCTTTGAGCACATGTATGTCTTCTTTTGAAAAGGTCCGTTCATGTCCTTTGCCCACTTTTTAATGGGGTTGTTTTTTCTTGTAAATTTAACTTCCTTATAGATGCTGGATATTAGACCTTTGTCAAATGTATAGTTTACAAAAAAATTTTCCCATTTTGTAAGTTGTCTGTTTACTCTGTTGATAGTTACTTTTGCTGTGCAGAAGCACTTTAGTTTAATTAGATTCCATTTGTCAATTTTTGGTTGTTATGACTGCTTCTGGTGTCTTTGTAATGAAATCTTTGACTATTCTCGTGTCCAAAATAGTATTGTCTAGGTTGTCTTCCAGGGTTTTTATAGTTTTGAGTTTTAGATTTAAGTCTTCAATCTATCTTGAGTTGGTTTTTGTATATGGTGTAAGAAAGGGATCCAGTTTCACTCCTCTGCATATGGCTAGCCAGTTATCCCAGCACCATTTATTGAATAGGGGGTCCTTTCCCCATTACTTGTTTTTGTCAGCTTCATCGAAGATCAGATGGTTGCAGGTGTGCGACTTTATTTCTGGGCTCTCTATTCCGTTCCATTGGTCTATGTATCTGTTTTTGTACCAGTTCTATGCTGTTTTGGTTACTGTAGCACTGTACTATAGTTTCAGGTTAAGCAACGTGATGCCCCCAGCTTTTTAGTTCCCTGTGAATTTTAAGTTTTTTCTAGTTCTGTGAAGAATGTCTTTGATAGTTTGATAACAACAGCATTTAATCTGTAAATTGCTTTGGCAGTATGGCCATTTGAATGATATTGATTCTTTTGACTCACAAGCATGCAATATTGTTCCATTTGTTTGTGGCATCTCCGATTTCTTTGAGCAGAGTTTTTAAATTCCCATTGCAGAGATTTTTCACCTCCCTGACTAGCTGTATTCCTGGGTACTTTATTATTTTTATTGCAATTGTGAATGGAATTGCATTCCTGATTTTACCCTCAGGTTGGCTATTGTTGGTGCATGGGAATGTTAGTGATTTTTGTATGCTGATTTTGTATCCTAAAAGTCATTTCAGGACCAGGTTGCTTAATTTCCACATAATTGCATAGTTTTGAAAGAATTTTTAAGTCTTGATTTCTATTTATATTGTGCTGTGGTCCAAGAGTGGGTTTGGTATGATTTCAGTTCTCTAGCTAGCATTTGCTGAGGATTGTTTTATGTCCAATTGTGTGGTCAATTTTAGAGTATGGGCCATGTGATGATTGGAAGAATATAGACTGTGTTGTTTTTAGGTGGAGAGTTCTGTAGAGGTCTGTCAGATCCATTTGGTCCAACACTGACTTCAGGTCTTGAATATCTTTGTTAACTTTCTGCCTTGATGATCTATCTAATACTATCAGTGAAGTGTTGAGGTCTCCTGCTGTTATTGTGTGGGAGTTTAAGTCTCTTTGTAGGTCTCTAAGAACTTGCTTGATGAAGCTGGGTGCCCCTGTGTTGGGTGCATATATATTTATAATAGCTAGCTCTTCTTGTTGAATTGAACCTTCTACCATTACATAATGCCCTTCTTTGTCTTTCTGTATCTTTGTTGGCTTAAAGTCTGTTTTGTCTGAAATTAGGATTGCAACCCTGCTTTTTTTCTGATTTCCATTTGCGTAGTAGATTTTCCCCCATCCTTTCATTTTGAGTCTATAGGTGTCACTGCATATGAGATGGCTCTCTTGAAGACAGCATACCATGGGGTCTTATTTTTCTCCAGCTTGTCACTCTGATACCTTTTAAATGGGGTATTTAGCCCATTTACATTCAATACTCATTCACTTCATTTATTTTTATCAAAATTACATATGCACATAGTTTAAAGGATCAACAGATAAATTGTTTTTAAACACAATAAAGCAGTTCTCTGCCTCTCTAGACATTCTTCCAGATACTCCTCCTAGGAGAAAACCATTTTCTACTCTTAATTCATTCTTTTGTTATTTATGAAAGTCTCCTGGAGTTTCTGGCCTGCTCTTGTCTGTGCTGATTCTCCACATGTGCCAGTTTCATAGCACTGTAAATCTTGACTTTCACCTCACTATCAACTTGGGGATTGCCCGGTCTCTGTTTGTGGAATCCTGTTTCCTGTATTCCCTATCTTTCTCTTTCTTGGTTTACTTTGTTTTGGTGGAGTGCAATATCTAGTACTTTTCTGAGAAATTTGTAGCATAACTAAACATATCTTTATTATCTATCCTCACACCTGTTTGATATTTTGCCAGAGTACAAAATTCTATTTTGGAAATAATTTTCTCTATCGTCTTCTGACTCCCAGGGCTCCTGTTGCTAAATCCTAAACCATTTTAACTCTTAAGTCTTTGATTTTTGTTCTCGTCTCTGGAAACTTCCAGAATTCTTTGTTTTGTCCTAAGGTTCTAAAATTTCACAATGATATGTTTAGATGTACCTCTAATTTCACTCATTGTATTCAGCACTTGGTGAGCCTGTTAATATGGAAACTCAAGTCCTTTATTTCTAGACAATTCTCTTGACTTATTCATTGAAAATTTCCTCCCTGCTGTTTCCTCTGTTATTACTGCTATTCTAATGCGTAAGATTTTCTCTATGTTCCATTTCTTTGCCTTTTTACCGTACTTTCTGGAAGATAATTTCAACTACTAAATTTTTTCTTTCTGAATGTTCCCTGTTTAAGAAAACAGCACCCTATTTTCTTGTTTCATGACAGAAATCTCTTATCTCTCATAAATACTGGTAAGTGGTTTTGTTTTCTTCCCCTTCATTGTCTCATTGTTTTTGTCTTTTTTTTTTTTTTTTTTTCATGTTACAGACTTTTTTTCACATCTCTGATAACCTGCTCATATTTGAGTCAGGAGACCGAATAGATGATTGGAAATTTGTACTATTGAGGTTGGACTACTTCCATACAACCCTTATATAAATATTGTTTGCTGTCCTCCAGCTTAGAAACCTCCTCTTTTATTCTCTATAGAGTATCAAGCTCCAATCTTCCATGGGAGGGTGGGAAATCCCCAGTTAAGCTGAGTTGGGGAAGTAATCTGAGTATCTAACTGCTTTTTAAACAGCCTTTCATCTGTTTTCTGTATTTCAGCCCCTTCCCTCCACTCCTTCCCTCCCTCTTCCTAAAGTAGATGATGCTGCCAATTTCTGAGCCTGTGGGGAAGTAAGAGTATATCTTGGATTGATTCTCAGTTTTCCTCATTACTGACTTAGGAATTCAGCTTTCTCAGCTTTGATAAGTCATGTGCCACACATCCATTTGCTTTATACATAACAAAATATTGTTGCAATTGTCTCTTCTCTCTTTCTATGCCTCCCTGTGGATATATGAACTCTAAAAAAAGATCCATTTGCTATCTTTTTAGTGGGATTTCATAAGGGAGCAAAAGTAGATGCATATATTTAATACACCGATTTACCCAGAAGTCCTCATTCATTTTCCAAACTCTGTAAGACTTTACTGACCAATCTAAACTTAACTCTAGTAATCACATAATATTCTTCATTCAACTACTTTTTGTCTTCTTTTTATCTCTTCTCTATTAGGATTTACTCAATCGCCTCTGTAGACTAGATTATATTTCGACTTACTAACATGTACGTTAATTGAAAATGGAAGGAATCCTAAACTGCATTCCTGAGAAATAAGATGACTCAGGTTCTTACTGAATGGTTAGATAATTACCTGCAGTTTAATGTTCTTCCTTGCTGCACAACTAAAGTAGATGTGATTTCACCATCGAGTTCTCCAAGCCTTGGGATATTGCCAATATTGGTACACAAAAGGTAACCACAAAGCACATCCCTGTATCAAAAGATTACCAATTACTTCTTTTCTCAAAGATATAGCAAACCATGTACAGTTAGAATAATCTCCTCTCATTTTAGCATTTGGTTTTCATCAAGTATATTATCTACGCATATGCTAAGCAAAATAAAATAAGTCCAAATTAGTGTGCTACCTGCTCTCAAAAGTGTCTTCTCTGAAACTCTTAATGTACCAAAATCTCAATTGTTTTCTAGCTTTTTCTTTACTGTCTATTAGTTCAAGTATTTAAAGAATCCATCAAATTGGCTTATTTTATATTGAAATCTCTTTTCCCATAACACAATACTGGATATACTAATCTATTTCTTCTTCTTCTTTTTTTTTTTTTTTCCCTATAGAGTCAGGGTCTTACTCTGTTGTCCAAGTTGGAGTCTGGTGGTGTGATCATGGCTCACTGCAGCCTCAAATTCCTGATTCAAGTGATACTCCTGCCTCAGCCTCCCAGGTAGCTGGGACTACAGGTGTATGCTACCAGACCCAACTAACTTTTAAATTTTTCACAGAGACAGGGTCTCACACTATGTTGCCCAGGCTGGCCTTGAATTCCTGACCCCAAGCAACCTCCCTCCTCACCCTCCCAAAGCACTGGGATTATAAGCATGAGACGCTATGCCCAGCCAATTTTTTTTTAAAACTTGGTAACTGAATATTTGGATGAGCATTCTTTTGGAATACGGATGTTTTTTCAACCTGTTGCCCTAGAATTAAAGAAGAAATTATAGACTCCATTTAGTTTATAGATGCCAACTACAAAGGCTCATTATCCTTTCTTCAATATATTTCACTACTTCCCCAACTACTACATATGATTCTAATTTAACTTATAAAATATCTTTATTGTTGTTAATACTATCTTATGTATTATTTATATCCAACACATTTTAATTATTAGTAGAGATAACAATAAACATATTTTTAAAATATCTTGTGAAGAGTAATTAGTAAGTCAGCAAGATCATATACAAAAATATCAGACTTTACCAGATGGAGAAAAAAGAAAAATTAGAACCTATATTTTTCACCAACATAGAAAAGAACATACTATCATTCTTTAAAAATGCTTTTTAAAATTATGTCATCATTTTACTGTATCTATCATAAACAAAAATGCTTTCTCAACAGAGAAGAAATATTCATTCAAAACTTTTTTGAATGTCATTTATGTATATGAACCTATGTAATGTAGAATATATAAAGAAAATTAGATACAATCTTTATTCACAAGAAAATTATACTCTAGATGAGAAGATAAATCACACACATAAACAACTTATAAAACAAAATTAGGGACAAATAAGTACAAAGGGCTGTGGGAGTTCAAAGAAGAGAGAGATTATTTATTTCTAGAGTAAATCAGAAAGAAATTTATATATAGAAAGTGTTTTGCAAGCTGGGCTTTGAAGAATAGATACATTTTTGGCTGATGATGGTATGAGTTAAAGGGTGCTTCTGGAGGATTACAGAGGATAAATATAGGCATGGAGGTAGGTACTTATTAGGAATGGTTAGGTTTGCTAGATTTGGAAGAATATAAATTAAATGACAAAAAGTCTAGGTTGGGGACAATTGTGGAATAGGTACAGTGCCAAGCTAAGGTTCCATTTAATTTGTTAACAAGACTATGACATTCAGCAAAGTGGTGAAGAGAGAGTTCTGAAATCATATTCTCCAAATTCTAATTCTGCTTATTATTACATCCCATATACATGCCTTTGGGCAAATTAACTGTGTCTCAGTTTCCTCCTCCATTAAATGGTAGGACTGCCATAAAGATTAAATGGCATAGCTTATGTAAAGTGTGATACAGTGCTTAGTACACAGTGTTCACTCAATCAGTGCTGGGTACTGTTCTCACTATTAATTAGTCATGTGGAACCAGTGAACTTCCAACAAATAATTGACAGTAAAAAAGATCCAAAAGAGTATTCTGATAGTAGTACACTAGGGAATGCTGGCACAGAAAACTATTAAAAGAATTTTGTAATAGTTGAAGGATTAATATAAGTCTTAGTTCAGGTAATAGCAATAGGAATGTAAGTGAATACGTGAATTAAAGACAAATGGTAGCAAAGCAAAGGGAAGAATGAATGTAATTTGGCATTTGGACAATGTGTAGAGGGAAGGATCACTTTAAGCCTTCTAGACAGAAGGAGAGTGAAATATTGAGACCTTTGGCAAAAAGAGGGTGGTTTGGGAAAGTTATAGCCAGTTAATTCAATTCAATAGCACTCAGTGCATATTCTGGTGGCTTTAAATTCTGTGGCTTTTGAGATGCTAAACGGTGTCTTCTAGGTAAGAAAATCCTGAGGTGGCTGCAAGTATGACCTAGCCTTAGGAAAGAGGTGAGAACACATGTCAAGATTTGGAAGCCCTCTGCACAGGTGATGCTGGAACACTGGGAAGAGATGAGGTTAAGGAGGCAAGAGCACACTTTGTGTGATGCAGAAAACAGAAATTTCCCATTCACTCAAAAAAGTACACTTGTAATTGACCAGGGGATGAATTCTGGGCTGACTTCTCCACCTCACCGTTTGTTGCACTGTATCCATGTATCTTTGTCTTTCCCACAGTTACCCTTCTCCGTCCCCTCGATATTCAGTTTCTCATAGCAATATTTGTCTGATGCTGTCACCTCTAAGGCAGAAAAAAATTTTCTATCAGTGATGGAAGTAACATTTGGCTGCTCAAAATCTTTGCAGAAAAGAAAAATTGTAATATAAGGACTTTTCATGACTACAGTGTTATCAATTCCAAAAATGTTACCAATGGTTCACAATTTTACCATGGATCATATATATCCATGACTCAGGTTTTCATTAAAGTTCATCTGAAATTTAGAAAGCAAATATATTTAGATCTCTGTTGGGACTCAGGCTGTAGGCTACACAAATCAACACTCCTTAGAATTTGGCTAATAATTCGGGCAGATCATGAGGTGGGGAGATTGAGACCATCCTGGCCAACATAGTGAAACTCCGTCTCTACTAAAATACAAAAAAATTAGCCAGGTGTGTTGGCATGCGCCTGTAGTCCCAGCTACTTGGGAGGCTGAGGCAGGGAAATCGCTTGAACCCGGGAGGCAGAGGGTGCAGTGAGCTGAGATCACGCCACTGCACTCCAGCCTGGGAACAGAGCAAGACTCCATCTCAAACAACAACAAAAAAAGAATTTGGCCAATAATTAGGGAAGGCAATAACAAATAGTTCCTTGAATATATACTCCATTCTTTAATCTCAGTGCTAAATATAATACATGAATTTCTCATTCAGCATATTTTATTAATCATAAAGACAAGTTTATTAAAATAGTTATATCCTATAATTAGATTCAAGAAACAGTGGCACAATTTCTACCTAGCTCACCACTTCTTAGCAGCTATCACAAGCAATTTTACTTCGCTTTAAGACAAGCTTGAATTCATGTTAAATCTATGGAAGTCAAATAACATTTTGAGGTACATCAGTATCTTTTTCAGGCTTTTATCTTTTCTAAAACCAGGGATGGTTGACAGAGTTACCTAAGAATTAGGACGAAATGCAAACTAATCAAAGGATAATTGTTGGTATTTTTTTTAAAAAAACAACTAGTTACGTTGGTAGTTTCTTTTCCTACTCCTTGTTGTCAGCTACTATTTTTGCTCAAGTGGATAAAACAAAAATGATATCTTTTTTCAGAGTACAAACCTGCCTGACTAAATGTTTTCCCATACCAATGTTTCCAATTGCTTAAAGAGAGCATACACTTCCCCTCCTAAAAGGATTGTGGCACTTACTTATAACAATTAAAAATTATCATCATTTTTATAGCCTTTTTTCTACTACAAATTGTCTCCTGAAACAGTTTAAAACAAAAACTGCTTCCAAAAGTTTGGGCTAGTAATACTTCTAGAAAACAATACATTACTCAACATTTAAATAAACATTTAAATAGAGTATAATTTAAATCTAAATGTTATATATTTTCCTTTGAAAATCTGACAGACTTTAAAGGCTAAAACATTAACATTTCTTTCTGATACAGCAAAGCCACTTCAGCAGAAGTTCATCTCTAACTAGGAAAGTCAACTGGAGTTTAAGAAAAATATCTAAGGAGGAAAAAAATGACTCTAGATAAAATGCTGCTGTTCTAAGTTAAGGACGTCCTGTCCAGGGTCCATGTCCATCCCACATGGTTGTGTAAGCTTTAGCTTCAGGGCACTCAGCTGAAAAGAGTATACATGGAGCTGAAATCCAGGTTTGCTCTAATCTCCAAGCTGTGCACCCTGGCATGGGCTTCATCTGTCTGGCAGCAAAGGCACTTTCTGTCTTGTCCACAGGCACTGCCAACTAGCAAGATCTGTGGGGCTGTCTTCTCAAAGGGGTGCCTTACTCTAATTTCCAGAAACATGCCCCTGCTAAGACCTGTGGTAGCTTTGAGAATCCCCCAGTCATAAAGTGGTCAAAAATTTACTTCCAGCACACATGTCCTTGAGAAGTCTGTCTGATATCACGCTTTAACAATGATCCAGCCACACTATTTACTTACTTTGCCCCCAGATGTATTTGCACTGTCTATCCCTGGTTTTGCATCTTCCTCCAAAGCAAATTCCCTAAAACAGAAAAGCAAATACCCACTAGCGATGCAATATCTGCTTATGTCAGATAACTGAAAAAGAAACTATGATTGGGAAAAATAATAGATGAATAGTAGAAAGGCTTTTATCTTCAGAACTGATTATAAACATTTAAATTGATCTTCCTATTTTGATAAGATTTCAGTATTCCTGCTACACTGGTACATGTGAAAAATATAGGTAAAAATGAAGTGACCTACCTGAACACCATCACACGAATATCCATCCATTTTATGAATATTAGGGGCACACTAGGAAAAACAGAACAACTATGAACGAAATGCGGTGCAAAATATAAGGCTGAGCTAAACCCTTTAACATTTTCATTTTTTAAAAACATATTTATTAATATGGCTAGTCCCTTATACCATCTATAAAACACAATGCAAAGGAGGTCAAGAGAAAGCAAGTGGATGTCCTTGAAGTCTGGGTATTTGGTAAAAAGTAAATTTAAAAAATTAAAGAGAAAGCAAGAGGAAAAACAATGGGTACACTTGACCCTGAAAATATGAATCTACCAGAGGCAAAAACAGTTGATTACATAGCAGCAAATAAAAAGAACTGACTACAATAGACTCAATTGATGATACATTTAAAAGCATCTTGATTCATACAGAGATATTATTTTTCAGAGCAAGAAAGCTAAGGGAACAAAACTAACATAAGGAGTAAGTCTGCATAGATGGAGTAATAACTACAGTTTCCTTTCTTTTGCCATGAGAAGAAACATAGTGCTTATACTGAAAATAATGACTTTCAAGCTGAAGTCCACTTTAAGAATGTCAGAAAAGGACATACTTTATAATCCTACTTTCTTCCTTGTAGCAATTATGAAAAATTATAAGGCATTATTGAATGAGTATAAACAGAGAGCAAAGTGTGCAATTATGTTGCCTCTTTGTCTTCTAGTGATATCATGTGCCATTTTGCAAAAACAGAATATCAAGAGAGGAAACTGGCCAACAGAGATGGAAGTGCAGCAAAGAAAAGTGATGACACCAGAAGTAAAATGCAAATTGAACTTTTAAATGGAGTTATAGAAAAAAATTGCTGACTGTGGGAATGTCAATACTGCTGTTCAAGAGCCTCTAGACATGCAAACAGAGGAACTTGCTGAAGAAGGACTTAATGACATCGGTGAATAGGGTGATTATGACATAAAGGTGATGATGTCCCAGAGGGAGTAATGCCAGCAAGAAACTTCACATTCACATCTTCACATCTCTCAGGGATATCTCATGACTTCGAAAGCACAAAGAATAAAATGTTGAAAGCTGATCCAAACTTAGAAAAGAGTGTGACAGTTCAACAAGGCATAGAAAATATGCTCACTCTATATCATAAAGCTTATAAGAAGGCAAGCTCTATTCAAACTACTCCTAAGGTTTTTACAAAGAAATAAAATCCTTTAATTCTCAATGTTTCTCTTTTAATGTACAGTATGCTAAATAAATATTATTATTTCACCTTCCTATCCATTTAAAACCAGCAGTAAGAGCGTTTTTAATAATCTGACAGCATTTGTTGAAGACTGCAAAGCAACTGAAATATTTTCCTTTGATTATTAAAATGACTTTGCATGGTCTCAGCTTGCATGTTCATTTTTATGGTTTGGCACTACCCTTCAGAGTGAGGACAGTCTGTATATACACTGACCATTTTGAAATCTGTGAACCCCCACCAAAGTTTATTTAATTTCTCTAGCTTGTCTATCTATAACTAAGTGCTATAAAACTCAAGAGCAGCTATTAATGGGCTGAGGCGATACAAGCTATAGTAGGTAAGAGTCAAGAGAAAAAAAAGGGTCCTCTCTAAGAATCCAGTGTGCTTGTGAGTCCCTGCCTCCACTGACTTCTTGTTCAATCAGCTGAAGAGAAAGAGGTTTTTTGTTTGTTCCTTTACTAAGTAGACAAAAAGAAAATGCCTTGCACTACCTACTTAATACAAAAACAAAATAGTTAAGGCATGCATGCAGTCTGAGGTTAGTTCAACATTAAGACAAAATTATGTTCAACATCTGCTCAAGCATCAATCACTGAAACTTAAATTCCTAAAAAAAAAATAGAGAAATGATGTGAAAGAGACATGAGCAACTTGTTCATTTACACTTCTCTTTGAGGGTCAGTGCACTAAAGATACCCCCACTTTTTCCCATAAGGTTTAGAGCAGTTATTTTGTAAATTACCTGGCTTGAATTTCCTGAGCATGTTTCACGAATATCACAATCATTTACTGCTTCCCGGCACACAGTACCCATAGGCTGAAACTAAAATGAACAAAAATCAATGTGTGAAACTGTAGGGAGAAAAAAAAAAATCTTACAATATCATCTGAAAAAAACGAAGTGAAAATTGTTTGGCTAGAAATACCTTAAACTACCGTAAGATGGTAATCTGTCAAAACCACAGTTACTGAAAAAATTTTTAATAATTTTAAGAAACAGTTTCTTGTGTATGATGTAATTTCCATAGTCATTACACATAAGCTTTATATTATACTGCTAAATTCCACAAGACAGACCAGTTAGTCCAGGTTCTAGTAATTTTTCTGTACAAATAGCTTTTGAATTTACCCTTTACTCTTCATTCTCACTGACACTTTAATCACATTATCCTTTTTTGCCGTATCTACCAAGAATTTAAAAATTACATTTTGGGTTGAACCACAAAAACTAGATTTTCTGACAAAGCTATTTCCTCCCATGTTTCTTCTACCCTTCTTCTCACCTGCCTCATTTTTACATGGATTTAGATCTTGGTCTTTTATTATTTTCTAGTGTTTCTAATATTTAAGTCTTTGTATAGGCATTTTTGTTTTTCTATTTTCCGTCATCTCAAATACTTCTTGCAAGTGTGAGAATTACACAAATAAATGTTTAACTTCATTAGGTTAAAAATGTGAATTGCAGGAGTACTCATTAAAACGAAGCAGACCTGAGATATATAGTTAAAGTACTTCCCCTTCCCTTCACAATCTTTCTCTTTTTCCCTCTCAAAAATGTTAGCATTCAGGGCTGGATCCTTACATGCTTTGTCTCTGCTCACACAAAGGCACATGCTATTCTGCTTTCCCCACTTCCTAGACAAGCTTTATCTTCTCTAACTGCTTAGAACCCTATAGGCATTTGAGTCTCCTGCTGTTCCTAGAACATGCACTGCCCACTATAAACTCCAATCTGGATTTCAACAAGTATTTTTCTTAGATCCAAACAAAATATGTATTCATTCATCCATTCATCAAATATTTAATAACATGCCAAGCACTGTTCTAACTACTGGGAACTCAATGGAGAACAAAACACAAGAACCCTGCTCATAAGGAACTTGCATCTTAATGTGGGTTAAAAATAAAGAAATAAGAAAATTTAATTTCACATGTTTCTCTTCTTCCTTGGGACTGAGGCAAGCCACCATTTTAGAATATCTAGGGTAGAAATATGAGCAAATATGGGGTAGTTTAGAGGAGTGCATAATGTTCAAGAAGTTTCAAGAAACTTCTAACAGAAAGAATAGCGGGGCAGGATTTGCACTAAGTGCTAGGATACAACGGTATATACATCAACCAAAATCCTTGCCCTACTGGAACTTGTATTATAACGGGAGAAGAAAAGTAATAAACAAGTAAACAAGCACTCTTTAACAGCAGTGGTCTGCAAACTGTGGCCCATGGGTCAAACTTCACTGACTGCTTATCTTTATAAATAAAGTTTTATTGGAACACAATTATGTCCATTTGTTTCTGTATTTTCAATGGCTGCTTTCAAAGGCAAAGCTGAGCTGCAACAGAAACTTTATGACTACAAAGCCTAAACTATTTACTATCTGGCTCTTTATAGAAAAAGCATGCCAATGCTGGCTTATAGATACACTATTATAAATACCTGTAGAAAAAAATAGAGATACACATGGTTGCTTATCTTTTTCTTCTATTCTCCCTCCTCCATTCACTGTCCTGCCTCTGGCTGCCCTAGAAGTCCAGGGTGTCAGGTGAGAGTTGCGGAGGATGGTAAAGAAAGTGGCAAAGAAGATCTCACTTGACTCTTGACTGATACAGCTATAACTTACTTTGAGGGATAGCAGTCATGCCATTTTATTTTATGTATTTTAATTGTATTATTTTTCTACTTGTTCCTTGAAATAATTATATCACAGGGAGCCTAGTTGTATAAATCAAAGGGAAAACAGTGTAATTAAACACATTTTACAGATGGGCCGACTTAAAACACTGAGGATTAAGATAAATGATTCAGGATCTCTTGTTACGGCAGTGGAAAAAGTTGACAGAATAAACAGGGGTGGTAGCCAAAATCAAAGAATGTCTTTCACATTTGGTTTAATCTTCTTTTTTACAGAGTGCTTTCAGAGATCTCTGCCAGTGCCTGCTTGTCTTAAAAAGCTGCCAGGAGACACAGTGGTAGAGTGGAAACAACAAACTGCTGAGAGCAGATCTGGGGTATAACTGTACATCTATTCCTTACTGGCTGAGTGAGCCTGTGTACAGGTTATTTAACTTCCTTGAGACTGAGATTGTTTAATGATAAAAATCAGGACAATAATGCCTATCCCAAAAGTGTGCTTGTGAGCATTATCTCAGAGAGTGGTCTCAACCAGGGGTGATTTTACCCGCAAGGGAACATTTGGCAGTGTCTGGAGACATTTTTGGCTGTCCCACCTAGGAGGGGTGCTGCTGGCAACTAATGGGTGGAATGCAGAGATACTGCTAAATATTCTACAACGCACAAGACATACCCTTACAACAAAGGATTATCCAGCCACAAATATCAACAGTGCCAGAGTTGAGAAATTCAGATATAAGATGATACTGAAGTCCTTAGCATAATCTCTGGCACACAGTAGATACTCACTATATAGTTTCATATCCCATCCTCCTTTAACTCATTAGACTAAAGTTAATCAGTAAATTATCACTAAGAGAGTGCTGTGCATATTTATTCATTCACTCAACAAATATTTACTGAGAATGTATACCAATTACTGTCTAAGTGCCTGGCTCTGCTCCATGAAATGTACAGAGGAAAGTGAGAGACAGATAGAAATAATGTAGACTATTATACCAGATTTTATATGAGAAAACAAGAATAGATTTCTTCAGGGGAAGTAAGCCTCAACTGTTAGTCTTGATGTAAAGGCTTAAATATTTGGAGATAAGTATGAGGATGCTGCTGGGAGGATGAAAACATAAAGTGTGTGAAAATGCATTCTAAACTTTCAGGATCAATAATATATGCATGCTATAATCACGTTTCAAAGTACTCCCTTGCTTCCTCAGCAGCTAATGTGAGAGATACACCAAGCTGAGCAACAAGAAAAGATCTACTGAAAGTCTCCTTGGCTTTACCAAGAAAGGCAAACATCATTTAAACATTAGTAACACCTGGTTTCATTTAATGTGCATGCTCCACAGGAAGTATGAAAAGGACAGCCTCTGAAGATTAACAGGGCTCAGGTCCTAGTTCCCCAACTTACTTGGTGTAAGACCTTGGGCAAACTACTTAACCACTACAAGCCTTAGCATTCTCATCTGTTAGATGGGAATAATAACAAGCAACTACACCACACAAGATTTTGTGAGGATCCTATAAAGCACCTGGCACTTAGTCATTTAATATGTATTAGATACTATTTTTGTTATTAGATTATATGTACCCAGCCGTAATGATTTAATCAACTATGTTCTTTTTTTTCTGTCAAATGATCATTAACGTTTATTTACCTTGCACTTTTTACAGCAAAGACCGTCACTGCATTGAGAGTCTTGAGTCAAGGTGCATTTCTTACAACACTCTGCTCCTTCAAGGACACATTCCTAAGGAATATAAACATTTTCAAAACATCAGAAAATGGTGTCACTTTCCTGAAAGTAACAGGATATTTTCTAAAATAGATATACAAACTCACAATAATTTTTCTTCCACAAATCCTATAAAATTTCCAGGCATGACACTTGCTCCATACGTCTCAGTGTGTGGACCTGGAATGACCCTCAATTACCTTGAAAATATCATCAAAACAACCAGAGACTTACGGCCGGGGTTCCACAGTCACACTCCTCTCCAGTTTCAATGAAGCCATTACCACATTCAGGAGGATCAAGAAGCTGTAAGGAAAACCAAAAAGTGAACTAAAATATAGAAAAATCAACATCAAAGACTTTGAGAGACCATAAGTGCCATACCCAAATACACCTGCCCTGCCAAGTCATTCTAAAATATAGTTTTATTTTCCTAAACTAGAAAGCATGAGCTCAGAACTTGGAACTTTAGAACAGAAGTATCTATTTCTGTTTCCTTTTCATATTTAATATACATAGCATATAGTGTACCTATATATTTATATATATAACATATATACCACATAGGATCTGGTAAATGTCATCAAAATTAAAGATGATCTAACCATTCACTAAAATCAAGCCAGACTCTCTCCTGAAAATTCATTTGAAACCAGCAGCAGGGGATTTGGAGTTAGATGTCTAGATGAAAATCTTGGCTCAAGTACTTATCTTGGGTAAATTACTTAACATCTCAGAGACCTTAATATCTAGAACAGGAATAATAATAATAATAGTTGTCCATTTACATCAGAAAATTTTTGAGGATTAAGTTTAGCCATCTGTGAAAAATGCTTTATTACTGTATCTCCTTCTGATACAGGAAACTATTTCTTAGACAATGAGAAAAGCATCAAAAAATTAGTATATCCATTGATCTACTTAATATAAAATACAGCTCCTCCTATTAAGATAGTTTTGCAGCAAACTAAAATTAAATTTTCCCCAGAGATTGAAGCAAATTTTGACCTGTCCAAGTGTATGTTTTAGGTCTGTTTTATTGTTTAGCTCTTCATCAATTTTGTTCTCTTTTGAATATAATGTATCCTATGGTGACAGGCAAAATTAGTAAATAATTGTTATATGCCAGATACATAATATTCATTCAAAAGCTAATCAAAGTCTACATATCATAGAATGAAAATGTACACACACCAGTAAACAGATGGACATACACATGCACACATATACTTTCATAACTAACTAGAGGAAAAAAAAACACAAAATAAAGAATATATACAACAACAACAAAACCCACTTGATTTTAAATATTCTCTCTTCTACAAATGAATCAACTTTTGTCTATATTTCATTTTTGGTTGAAACAGATCATAACAAATAAAAAACAGTCAAAATGGAAACTTATCCAAATGAAAACCACACTTATTCTCTTACTCTGGGTTTACAATAATCAGTTATTTTGGTAAAAAGACTTGAATTGTTTAGTATTTACGGCAGCAGTGACACAGTTCAAATATTCTTTCCAATCTTTTGAAGAGCCTTAAAATTGTCAATTCATTTTTCAATTCAATTCAGTGAAATTTCTAAATTTCACTGTAGTGAACAGAAAATTAAACCAGGTAAATTAAACTGATTTCAAAGGCAATGGTGCATATCCCTGTGGTGCACAGAAGCATTTCGCAGTTCACATAATTCACAAGGACAAAGCATTTTTTTTTAACATGCAAAGTCTTCAAAATGCAGGAGGAAGACCTTCTTTCTAGTCAGTAACCAGAGGATGCACTGCAAGTTGTAAAAGCCTGTGACAAAGTCCAAGACCGTCTTCACTTCTGCTTTAGAAAGACTTGCTTTTCATATTGAGAAATACTTGTAATTTTAACATACTGCTCATTCAGAAAAGCAGTGGTAGGGAGTGATGAGGGTAGATATGCCCCTACATTCTACCTGTATGAGTTGTGATTAGGTAACCAAAAAAAAAAATAAGCATCAAGAAAATAAAAAAGAAAAGTAATAAAACCACTTTTGTAAACTAACTCTGAATCATCACTTGGCTATAAAAAAAGAAAGTGGAAATTTTTCAGACAGCAAACACTGTTATTTCAGAATAGCCCAAAATGCCCAACATTAAAGCTGACTTTGAATATCCAAATACATAGCATATCTAGAATATGTACATATAGGGCGAGTTGAAAAGCTCTCTAAGATTCAATAGTTGAAAATGTGTATTTATAATATTTTAGAAAGGTTGATAATTAATATTATAAACCTTGTTAGACACACTTATTACCTTAGAAGGTTTGTTGAAAAGGCAGGCACCACCTCCACTATTCAGGAAGTCATGATACTCTTCAACATTACACTGGGTGAACTTTTTAGGAAGGTAATAGCTATAAAAGAGAAGAAAATCAATAGCTGGGTTCAACTCATCTCTCTTGTTTGTGAATATGTCTGAAAACTGAACACTTAAAATTGTATATTACTCTTTAAAATGAGGGAAAAAAGTCTACTTATGTATGACATTTATATTCAATCTATAAGAGTTTTGTTCAATTAACATTATTTCTAAATTCTTCATTTGGTGACTAATAGTTACTGTGGGTTTTTCATTATTTGCATGTGCATTCAAGTTAAATCAAGGAGAGCTGGGAAAAATTTATTTCATAATGAGTCTTCCCTAAATATTAAAACTGAGCTAGAATCCAAACTGCAGAGCATTCCACAAAATAACTGACCTATAATATAAATGTGTCAGGTCTTAAGAGTCAAAGAAAGAGGAACTGTTCCAGACTGAAGGAAGCTAAAGAGACATAAAAATGAAATGTGATTCTTTTTGTTACAAATGACAATATTCAAACCTGGGACAATCTTGAATGAAGGCTAAGAATTAGATAATTTTACTGGTTGTATAGTGGTTATGTAGGAGGATGTACTTCTTTGTAGAAAATGCAAAGTCAGGTGTTTAGGAGTAATGGCATACTAAGCAATTTATGATCCACCAGACAAAAAGTTTCTTTGTTATTAATCTTGCAACTCTTCTTTAGGTTTGAGGTTTTTTTTTTTAAAGTATTCTTTAAAAAAACTAATAAAAGGTCAATAGAAAAAAGATCTTGATTAGAGAATAATTTGGCAACATGCATTAAGAATCTTCAAAAAGAGCACACCTTTGGATCTAGTAATTCTACTTTTAGCAATTTTTCTTGAGGAAATAATTAGCTATGTGCACAAAAATGTATGAACAAAGATATTTGTGGTCACACAATTTATAACAGGAAATAACAAAAGCATAAACTAAATGTTCAACAGTAAGAACTGTTAACTAAACTGTGATGTAGTAATAAAACAGAATACCATATAGTTATTAATGATCACAGTGTTGAAGAACAGGCTCAGAAAAATGCTGACTATACAGTGTTAAATACCAAGGTTATCACTGGGGAAAAGTCACCAAAATTTTATTTTCTATATTTTTAAAACATTGTTTTACATTGAGCTTTGATAAAAAGGGAAAAAAGATAAGAATGAGTAGTTTTTATAAAGTTTCCCAGTAGCCTGCAAAAACTGTCCATTTATATCCCTACTTCTTCTAAGCATAGTTAATACTTTGTTATCAATTAATGGAATTTATAATGATTATTTACCCTAAACTCATTTCTAAAGTGCTTCATGCCAAACTCTCCAAATAAAGCTGTCTTGAGTTTAAGTTGTCTAAACTCCCTTACTTCCTTCACCTCCACTTTCTATAAGCAGATGAGGAGGGTTTCCAGATGCTACAGGAATTTAATCAACTTGAACAAGCAGCCTGTTTTACAGCCTTCTGCCTTGCAGCCTGCTCTTTCCCACACTTTGTACGGAATGTGGTCACCTAGTCAGCTGGAACCAGCTCCGGACAAACTGACAATTTATAAATGAGCCCAAGTAAAGTTTCCTCATTACCATGCTGAAGTCTCCACCACGGGAGGAACTATAGCTTCATTACTATAACTTGAAACCTACGTGCTGACATAATGATTCACTGTATCTGTACCACTGGGACCCCTCCTCTACATGCGATGACACACCCTCTCCCTGTCCACCTCCCCATAAAACCCTCCTGTTGCTTTCCCTCAGGAAGACACTCGGCTACAGAATACTCCCAGAGCTCTCTGTACTTGTGACTAGTAATAAAACTCCCATTGATCAAAACCTGTTTTTTTGTTTTTTTTTTTTTTTGAGGTAGGGAACTCACTCTGTTGCCCAAGCTGGAGTGCAGTGGTGTGATCTCCGCTCACTGTAGCTTGGACCTCCTGGGCTCAAGTGATTCTCCCACCTCAGCCTCCTGAGTAGCTAGGACTACAGGCATGTGCCACCATGCCCAGCTAATTTTTAAGTTTGTACAAAGTTTCCCCATGTTGCCCAGGCTGATCTCGAACTCTTGGGCTCAAGCGATTCTCTCAAAGTGCTAGGATTACAGGCATGAGCGACTGGGCCAGCCAAAACCTGCATTCTGGTGAAGAGTTGTTTGTTCTTGCCAGGCAAAGGAACCAGGTTTTTTTCAAGTAACAAATCCTAAAAAGACATGAACTTTATTCTTCATTTGAAAGTTTCTTACACATATTGTAGCTGCACCAGACCAATCTGGTTCAACTTTTATGTAATAATGTTATGACTTGTTTCTCAGTTGCCATGGACCCTCACGTCACATAGGCTGACCATGCTCAGATGAACCAATGGTGCAACCACAGGAGGAATCTAAATGCTCAGCTGAGAAGCAGGAATTGAATTAATCAGCAGATATGATGACAAAGTTTGGATGTTTGTCCCCTCCAAATCTCATGTTAAAATATGACCCCAATGTTGAGACTGGGGTCTAATGAGAGAGTCCCATGAATGGCTTAGTGCCCTTCAAGAGGAAATGGCTGATAATAAGTTTACACGAGATCTGGTTGTTAAAAAGAGTCTAGCACCCCCTCCCTTCTCCCCTGCTCACTCTCTTGCCATGTGACACACCTGCTTCCCCTTGCCTTCTGTCATGAGTAAAAGCTGAGATCTCGGGTGATTTCTGCATTTTCAACTGAGGTACTGGGTTCATCTCACTGGGGAGTGCCAGACGATCGGTGCTGGTCAGCTGCTGCAGCCCGACCAGCGAGAGCTGAAGCAGGGCGAGGCATTGCCTCACCTGGAAAGCGCAAGGGGGAAGGGAATCCCTTTTCCTAGCCAGGGGAACTGAGACACACAACACCTGGAAAATCGGGTAACTCCCACCCCAAAACTGCGCTTTAAGCAAACAGGCACACCAGGAGATCATATCCCACACCTGGCCGGGAGGGTCCCACACCGACGGAGCCTCCCTCATTGCTAGCACAGCAGTGTGTGATCTACCGGCAAGGCAGCAGCGAGGCTGGGGGAGGGGCGCCCGCCATTGCTGAGGCTTAAGTAGGTAAACAAAGCTGCTGGGAAGCTCGAACTGGGTGGAGCTCACAGCAGCTCAAGGAAACCTGCCTGTCTCTGTAGACTCCACCTCTGGGGACAGGGCACAGTAAACAATAACAAACGCAGCAGCTCTGCAGACGCAAACGACTCTGTCTGACAGCTTTGAACAGAGCAGTGGATCTCCCAACACGGAGGTTGAGATCTGAGAAGGGACAGACTCCCTGCTCAAGTGGGTCCCTGACCCCTGAGTAGCCTAACTGGGAGACATCCCCCACTAGGGGCAGTCTGACACCCCACACCTCACAGGGTGGAGTACACCCCTGAGAGGAAGCTTCCAAAGCAAGAATCAGACAGGTAAACTCACTGTTCAGAAATATTCTATCTTCTGCAGCCTCTGCTGCTGATACCCAGGCAAACAGGGTCTGGAGTGGACCTCAAGCAATCTCCTACAGCTACAACCTACAGCTGAGGATCCTGACTGTTAGAAGGAAAGCTATCAAACAGGAAGGACACCTACACCAAAACCCCATCAGTACATCACCATCATCAAAGACCAGAGGCAGATAAAACCACAAAGATGGGGAAAAAGCAGGGCAGAAAAGCTGGAAATTCAAAAAATAAGAGCGCATCTCCCCCGGCAAAAGAGCGCAGCTCATCGCCAGCAACGGATCAAAGCTGGACGGAGAATGACTTTGATGACATGAGAGAAGAAGGCTTCAGTCCATCAAATTTCTCAGAGCTAAAGGAGGAATTACGTACCCAGCGCAAAGAAACCAAAAATCTTGAAAAAAAAGTGGAAGAATTGATGGCTAGAGTAATTAATGCAGAGAAGCTCACAAACGAAATGAAAGAGACGAAAACCATGGCACGAGAAATACGTGACAAATGCAAAAGCTTCAGTAACGGACTCGATCAACTGGAAGAAAGAATGTCAGCGATGGAGGATCAAATGAATGAAATGAAGTGAGAAGAGAAACCAAAAGAAAAAAGAAGAAAAAGAAATGAACAAAGCCTGCAAGAAGTATGGGATTATGTAAAAAGACCAAATCTACGTCTGATTGGGGTGCCTGAAAGTGACGGGGAAAATGGAACCAAGTTGGAAAACACTCTTCAGGATATCATCCAGGAGAACTTCCCCAACCTAGTAGGGCAGGCCAACATTCAGATCCAGGAAATACAGAGAACGCCACAAAGATACTCCTCAAGAAGAGCAACTCCAAGACACATAATTGCCAGATTCACCAAAGTTGAAATGAAGGAAAAAATCTTAAGGGCAGCCAGAGAGAAAGGTCGGGTTACCCACAAAGGGAAGCCCATCAGACTAACAGCAGATCTCTCGGCAGAAACTCTTCAAGCCAGAAGAGAGTGGGGGCCAATATTCAACATTCTTAAAGAAAAGAATTTTCAACCCAGAATTTTATATCCAGCCAAACTAAGTTTCATAAGTGAAGGAGAAATAAATTCCTTTACAGATAAGCAAATGCTTAGAGATTTTGTCACCACTAGGCCTGCCTTACAAGAGACCCTGAAGGAAGCACTAAACATGGAAAGGAACAACTGGTACCAGCCATTGCAAAAACATGCCAAAATGTAAAGACCATCAAGGCTAGGAAGAAACTGCATCAACTAACGAGCAAAATAACCAGTTAATATCATAATGGCAGGATCAAGTTCACACATAACAATCTTAACCTTAAATGTAAATGGACTAAATGCTCCAATTAAAAGACACAGACTGGCAAACTGGATAAAGAGTCAAGACCCATCAGTCTGCTGTATTCAGGAGACCCATCTCACATGCAGAGACATACATAGGCTCAAAATAAAGGGATGGAGGAAGATTTACCAAGCAAATGGAGAACAAAAAAAAGCGGGGGTTGCAATACTAGTCTCTGATAAAACAGACTTTAAACCATCAAAGATCAAAAGAGACAAAGAAGGCCATTACATAATGGTAAAGGGATCAATTCAACAGGAAGAGCTAACTATCCTAAATATATATGCACCCAATACAGGAGCACCCAGATTCATAAAGCAAGTCCTTAGAGATTTACAAAGAGACTTAGACTCCCATACAATAATAATGGGAGACTTCAACACTCCACTGTCAACATGAGACAGATCAACGAGACAGAAAGTTAACAAGGATATCCAGGAATTGAACTCATCTCTGCAGCAAGCAGAACTAATAGACATCTATAGAACTCTCCACCCCAAATCAACAGAATATACATTCTTCTCAGCACCACATCGTACTTACTCCAAAATTGACCACATAATTGGAAGTAAAGCACTCCTCAGCAAATGTACAAGAACAAAAATTATAACAAACTGTCTCTCAGACCACAGTGCAATCAAATTAGAACTCAGGACTAAGAAACTCAATTAAAACCGCTCAACTACATGGAAACTGAACAACCTGCTCCTGAATGACTACTGGGTACATAACGAAATGAAGGCAGAAATAAAGATGTTCTTTGAAACCAATGAGAACAAAGATACAACATACCAGAATCTCCGGGACACATTTAAAGCAGTGTGTAGAGGGAAATTTATAGCACTAAATGCCCACAAGAGAAAGCAGGAAAGATCTAAAATTGACACTCTAACATCGCAATTAAAAGAACTAGAGAAGCAAGAGCAAACACATTCGAAAGCTAGCAGAAGGCAAGAAATAACTAAGATCAGAGCAGAACTGAAGGAGATAGACACAAAAAACCCTCCAAAAAATCAATGAATCCAGGAGTTGGTTTTTTGAAAAGATCAACAAAATTGACAGACCACTAGCAAGACTAATAAAGAAGAAAAGAGAGAAGAATCAAATCGACGCAATTAAAAATGATAAAGGGGATATCACCACCGAACCCACAGAAATACAAACTACCATCAGAGAATACTATAAACACCTTTACGCAAATAAACTGGAAAATCTAGAAGAAATGGATAATTTCCTGGACACTTACACTCTTCCAAGACTAAACCAGGAAGAAGTTGAATCCCTGAATAGACCAATAGTAGGCTCTGAAATTGAGGCAATAATTAATAGCCTACCAACCAAAAAAAGTCCAGGACCAGATGGATTCACAGCCAAATTCTACCAGAGGGACAAGGAGGAGCTGGTACCATTCCTTCTGAAACTATTCCAATCAATAGAAAAAGAGGGAATCCTCCCTAACTCATTTTATGAGGCCAACATCATCCTGATACCAAAGCCTGGCAGAGACACAACAAAAAAAGAGAATTTTAGACCAATATCCCTGATGAACATCGATGCAAAAATCCTCAATAAAATACTGGCAAACCGGATTCAGCAGCACATCAAAAAGCTTATCCACCACGATCAAGTGGGCTTCATCCCTGGGATGCAAGGCTGGTTCAACATTCGCAAATCAATAAACATAATCCAGCATATAAACAGAACCAAAGACAAGAACCACATCATTATCTCAATAGATGCAGAAAAGGCTTTTGACAAAATTCAACAGCCCTTCATGCTAAAAACGCTCAATAAATTCGGTATTGATGGAACGTACCTCAAAATCATAAGAGCTATTTATGACAAACCCACAGCCAATATCATACTGAATGGGCAAAAACTGGAAAAATTCCCTTTGAAAACTGGCACAAGACAGGGATGCCCTCTCTCACCACTCCTATTCAACATAGTGTTGGAAGTTCTGGCTAGGGCAATCAGGCAAGAGAAAGAAATCAAGGGGATTCAGTTAGGAAAAGAAGAAGTCAAATTGTCCCTGTTTGCAGATGACATGATTGTATATTTAGAAAACCCCATCGTCTCAGCCCAAAATCTCCTTAAGCTGATCAGCAACTTCAGCAAAGTCTCAGGATACAAAATTAATGTGCAAAAATCACAAGCATTCTTATACACCAGTGACAGTCAAACAGAGAACCAAATCAGGAATGAACTTCCATTCACAATTGCTTCAAAGAGAATAAAATACCTAGGAATCCAACTTACAAGGGATGTAAAGGACCTCTTCAAGGAGAACTACAAACCACTGCTCAGTGAAATAAAAGAGGACACAAACAAATGGAAGAACATACCATGCTCATGGATAGGAAGAATCAATATCGTGAAAATGGCCATACTGCCCAAGGTAATTTATAGATTCAATGCCATCCCCATCAAGCTACCAATGAGCTTCTTCACAGAATTGGAAAAAACTGCTTTAAAGTTCATATGGAACCAAAAAAGAGCCCGCATCTCCAAGACAATCCTAAGTCAAAAGAACAAAGCTGGAGGCATCACGCTACCTGACTTCAAACTATACTACAAGGCTACAGTAACCAAAACAGCATGGTACTGGTACCAAAACAGAGATATAGACCAATGGAACAGAACAGAGTCCTCAGAAATAATACCACACATCTACAGCCATCTGATCTTTGACAAACCTGAGAGAAACAAGAAATGGGGAAAGGATTCCCTATTTAATAAATGGTGCTGGGAAAATTGGCTAGCCATAAGTAGAAAGCTGAAACTGGATCCTTTCCTTACTCCTTATACGAAAATTAATTCAAGATGGATTAGAGACTTAAATGTTAGACCTAATACCATAAAAATCCTAGAGGAAAACCTAGGTAGTACCATTCAGGACATAGGCATGGGCAAAGACTTCATGTCTAAAACACCAAAAGCAACGGCAGCAAAAGCCAAAATTGACAAATGGGATCTCATTAAACTAAAGAGCTTCTGCACAGCAAAAGAAACTACCATCAGAGTGAACAGGCAACCTACAGAATGGGAGAAAATTTTTGCAATCTACTCATCTGACAAAGGGCTAATATCCAGAACCTACAAAGAACTCAAACAAATTTACAAGAAAAAAACAAACAACCCCATCAAAAAGTGGGCAAAGGATATGAACAGACATTTCTCAAAAGAAGACATTCATACAGCCAACAGACACATGAAAAAATGCTCATCATCACTGGCCATCAGAGAAATGCAAATCAAAACCACAATGAGATACCATCTCACACCAGCTAGAATGGCGATCATTCAAAAGTCAGGAAACAACAGGTGCTGGAGAGGATGTGGAGAAATAGGAACACTTTTACACTGTTGTTGGGATTGTAAACTAGTTCAACCATTATGGAAAACAGTATGGCGATTCCTCAAGGATCTAGAACTAGATGTACCATATGACCCAGCCATCCCATTACTAGGTATATACCCAAAGGATTATAAATTATGCTGCTATAAAGACACATGCACACGTATGTTTATTGCAGCACTATTCACAATAGCAAAGACTTGGAATCAACCCAAATGTCCATCAGTGACAGATTGGATTAAGAAAATGTGGCACATATACACCATGGAATACTATGCAGCCATAAAAAAGGATGAGTTTGTGTCCTTTGTAGGGACATGGATGCAGCTGGAAACCATCATTCTCAGCAAACTATCACAAGAACAGAAAACCAAACACCGCATGTTCTCACTCATAGGCGGGAACTGAACAATGAGATCACTTGGACTCGGGAAGGGGAACATCACACACTGGGGCCTATCATGGGGAGGGGGGAGGGGGGAGGGATTGCATTGGGAGTTATACCTGATGTAAATGACGAGTTGATGGGTGCAGCACACCAACATGGCACAAGTATACATATGTAGCAAACCTGCACGTTGTGCACATGTACCCTACAACTTGAAGTTTAATAATAATAAATAAATTAAAAAAAAAAAAAAAGCTGAGATCTCACCAGGAACCAGGCAGATGCTGGTGCCATGCTTGTACAGCCTGCAGAACTGTGAGCCAATTAAGCCTCTTTTCTTTATAAATTACCCAATCTCAGGTTTTCATTTATAACAATGAAAAACAAACTAATATACACTGAATGACAGGATCCAGTATCCAATCAGATTGAGCTCTGGCATCCAGTCCATCCAGTCTGATAATACCTCCTAGCACCACCTCATTGCAAGATCCAATCAGATCATGCCTCATTATCCTATGCTTATAAAACCTGACACAGCCTCCTGCTCAGCGAGACACTGCTTTGGGAACTATCCATGGTATTCTACTTACTTGTTAAAAGTAATAAAATCTCTTTCATTTAATCTTCCTTGGTTATGATAATTAAGTTGATACCCACGAAGTGACCAACCAAGCCACCTGTTTTACAGTAACAATATTACTTCCTTTTTCCTTGCAATGCTTTTACTCCAGCCAATGTTTTTATCACCTTTTCCTCTAATCCATCCAACATATATCTGCCAGAGTTATCAAATTTAAATGGGTCTTTTTTCAAAGTCCCACCTTTTATTTATTTATTTATTTATTTATTTATTTAGGAACGGAGTCTCACTTTATTCATTTATTTATTTAGAGATGGAGTCTCACTCTTGTTGCCCAGGCTGGAGTACAGTGGCGTGATCTCAGCTCACTGCAACTTAAGCCTCCTGGGTTCAAGCAATTTTCCTGCCTTAGCTTCCTTAGTAGCTGGGATTAGCTGGGATTACAGGCGCCTGCCACCACACCCAGCTAATTTTTGTACTTTTAGTAGAGATGGGGTTTCGCCATGTTGGCCAGGCTGGTCTTGAACTCCTGACCTCAGGTGATCTGCCTGCCTCAGCCTCCCAAAGTGCTGGGATTACAGATGTGAGCCACCATGTCCAGCCCCAAAGTCCCTCTTTATCCTACTGGTCAAAACCTGAGTTGGATCCATACTGCCAAAGTAAAAAGTCACTAACTCTTAGTGTAGGACTCTTAGAAGTCAAAGTCTAGTTGAGCCTCCTATAAAGGCCTCTCTGTAAAAGCACCCTCAGGGGTCATAGCCAAGCCCACCCTCCTGCCCACTGCAGAGCTGGGAGGAAGCTCAGTCTGTTCTCCAACACTTGGCTGTGACAGTATACTCCCCAACAGGGAAGGTTTTAAAATATATGAACAGTTGAAAATTTGTGGATTGTTCTTACCTTTATTTTTCCACATCTAATTTCTAACTTGTGAACAGTTCTGTATTCTTAACTATATAAAGCCTTATTCCTCTGCCTTAACATAGCCCCTTCAAATATCTGAAGGCAGATATCATGTCTCTCCCCTGCCTCTGCCCCCACAACTTCTGTTTCACAGAATAATATAGCTATTGTATTCAGTGCATTCTTCAAATTTTAATTTTTGTACCTTTAAATAGGACTGAAGGTATTCATTTCAACCCTGCTTTCTAATATTTAGCTGTACAGAACTTCAGAAAGTAGAAATGGTAGGGGATGTACCCATGGGAACAAATGTTCATAATTACTGCTGCTTGGTGATATTTGGCGTAATCAAATTATTGCATCATATCCCATAGTTTTATACAAACGGCTCTTCTCTTATTTGCATCTCTTTAATGTAAGAATTCCAGTGTACACAGCTGTATGTATCTGAAGGTAGCCATTTGACTTCACTGTATATTATGCTTAATGCTATGCAGATTATCTATTAAACATTTTAATAATCAGGATAATCAAATATACTACATAGGATTTAAAAGACAAGAATCTCTAGTATGAAATTAATTGTTAAAACTGCATCTATAGAACTTATATCATTTCCTCTCATTACTAAACAAAAAGTCCAAAGATTTTTGGAGAAATATTTTACTTTATTATTATTATTATTAATATTATTATTATTATTATTAAAGACAGGGTCTCACTCTGTCACCCATGCTGGCGTTCAGTGGCACAATCATGGCTCACTGCAGCCTCAACCTCCCCAGAATCAGGTGATCCTCCCACCTCAGCTTCCCAAGTTGCTGGGACTACAGGTGTGTGCCACCACGCCTGGTTAATTTTTGTATTTTTTGTAGAGATGGGGTTTCGCCATGTTGCTTAGGCTGGTCTCAAACTCCTGGGCTCAAGTGATCTGCCTGCCTCAGTCTCTCAAAGTGCTGGGATTACAGCCATGAGCCACCGCACCCGACTGGAAAAATATTTTAAACACATGTTTGCATATATATTCCCTCCATCATTTATTTTCCTTGCTATACATATCCTGCGCGTTCAAAATTCAAATACAATCAAGAAATATTTGTTGAAAATCAAGTTTTTACAAAGGATTATGGTGTGAGGTCTGAAATATGTGTTAACATAATAAGCAATCTCTCAAAAATTTATAACTAATTTGTGAAAGACAGCATAAGTACACATGATTAAATTATAATGCAGGGGTTAAAATTATAACAAATCTCAGATGGTTAGAAATGTGGTTAGATAGAGGAAAAAGGGAAAGGCATTCCAGATGAAGAGAATATATTGAGGAAATCAAATGAAGTTGGTAATTAATGTACAATTACGGTGAGCAAGTATTTAAGAAGCTGAAAATCTATGTAGTATTATGATTAGCAAATCGAAAAAGCTAGAAATTCCTGTACAATTATGGTAAACAAACCGATCATGAAAAGTAGGGGAAAAGAAGATTGCAGATGAGAATGAGGAAAGATTATGGGCATCTAAATAATGAAGCTAAGATTTTGAACCACATTCTTTAGACATCAGAGACTCAC
Source organism: Chlorocebus sabaeus (assembly GCF_047675955.1). Lineage (NCBI taxonomy): Eukaryota > Metazoa > Chordata > Mammalia > Primates > Cercopithecidae > Chlorocebus > Chlorocebus sabaeus. Next base: position 64,790,732 of record NC_132924.1, read on the forward strand.
AAAATTTCTGAACAGGACAATGGCATTTAATGAACAAGAGTTGTATATTAACAGGATGGATAAATCTCACAAACATCATGTTGATAAAAAAAAAACAGCAAGTCACAGAAGAATACATACAGCATGATGTATTTCACATAAACTGAAAACATGCAAACCAAATGCTATGTTTTACTCCAACATACATACATACCGCACAGTAGAAGTATAAAGAATGACTTGAGAATGATAGGAACCAAACTCAGATGGTGGTGACCTTGGCTGGGGTTGAGGATTAATAATGGAGGACACAAGGGAGATTTAACCACAAATGCAGTATTTTACTTTTTAAAAGCTGGATAACGGGTGTACAAATGTCCACTGTTATATTCTTCATACATTTTTAATGATGATGATTCCGAATGTATCACTATTGCCCTCGTTTAAACTTTTACCATTTTTTGCTGTTATTATTTTAGTAGCATTCCAACTTTTTTTATTTCCATAGGTTTTCTGGGGAACAGGTGGTATTTGGTTACAAGAGTAAGTTCTTTAGTGGTGATTTGTGAGATTTTGGTGGACCCATCACCCAAGCACTGAACCCAATTTATACTCAATATTTGAAATGTTATTAAAATAATAACAGCAAAAGATGGCCAAAGTTTAAACTAGGGCAGTAATGATAAGCTTGGAATAAAAGGGATAACTGTAAAATTTACTTACAAGAATAAAAGACAAGCATTGATGACTGAGCTTGTGAAGGGGAGGACAGTATACAATGAAAACCTTTCTCAGGAAAGCAGACTGTACATTTCTCTTCCCAACTCCCTTTTCAGTGATACCACATTATGAAGCCATCAGTGACAGCTTGAAGTCAGCCATTGCGGGAATATTTACACCTCAGAAAAGTGAGAAAGCTACAAATCCAGGCTGTTTTCTAATTTTTGTTTTCAAGAGTTAACTTACCAGCACAGTACTGTTTATAAACCATTTAATTAGAATTGAAGGAAATGAAAGGAAAGGGAATTAGCAGGCAAGCCATCAAAAACAAAGTTGTCCCTCATTTCTTACATTTATAGCCTAGATTTAAGGCTAAAGAAAAAAAAATATCTGATGTCTACCAACTTAGTCGACATCAATTGTTTTTATAAATAAGAGGTTATTTTGCAAAAATATTTTATATACAGAACCATTAAGAATAGTTATTTCTGATTTCTTATAAATGCTAGATTCCATGCACTAAGTTATTGAGTGTCATATTCCTCAGAAGACAACAACACAGCAGGGAATGTAAGACTGAGTTATTTTCAAATACAAATGGCTCACCCAGTGTCTCCCATTATGCACCCGGACCACGTGTCCTCGCATTTACATTCACCTAAGAGAAAATTAACACACATGCCATGTTATAAAGTGAACACAGTTGCACTAAAGCAGTTTCTGTTTTAAATTCATTATCTCCATTTTATTCCTTAAAATACCTTTTAAAAAGTAATAGCTTCTTTCTAATTCATCTTACAATAGTTTTTTATGTAATATACAACAAAAATATACTTTGATCCTATCAAAATTATATAATTTTTGCCAAAAAAACCCATTGTATTTTAACAAATGGCCATATTTAAACTATTTAATCAAATACCAATGGAAGAATGAAAAACTTTATGGCACTATTAAAGGATCTCAGTTTCACAGGCCTTTATGAGAACTATCATAATTTCTTGACCATTTTTGAAAGTCTCTGCACACACCAAGGTTTCTGGTAGAACGCAGGGGAATATTATTGGGTAAGCAGAAGGGTTTCAGAATCAGGAAATATTAGGGTTCAAAACCTGAGTTTGCCATTTGATATATGTGTAATCTTAGAGACATTATTCTTGTAAGATCTAGTCACTTCACCTATAAAATGGGGCTAAAAATGGGTGCCCTGTAGAATTATCTGGAGAATTAAATGAGTATCTAAATGGAAGTAATACCAGCAAGCATTCAATCATCTGGCATATAATAAGTACTCTATAAATGGTAATAGCTTTTTTTTTTTTTTTTTTTTTTTTTTTTTTGAGATAAGAGTCTCGCTCTGTGGCCCAGGCTGAAGTGTAATGGCACAATCTTGGCTCACTGCAACCTCTGCCTCCTGGGTTCAAGTGATTCTCTTACCTCAGTCTCCTGAGTAGCTGGTACTACAAGAGCCTGCCACCACACCTGGCTAATTTTGGTATTTTTAGTAGAGATGGGGTTTCACCATGTTGGCAAGGCTGGTCTCAAACTCCTAACCTCAGGTGATCCACCTGCTTCAGCCTCCCAAAGTGCTGGGATTCCAGATTATAAAAATATTTACAATGTTTGTTACTAAAATAAAAATGGAAATCATCAAATTTTAATGGTAAATACACAGTATTTGACCATTCAGGGTAAAGTGACTTTACCTACTTGAGAAAAGACATTCTTCATAGATACCAAACCTAGCATATTTTACTAGGTCCATTTATTAACTAAGCTTTTTATCAGTTCTGATCCTGACAGGGAAATTCTACCTCTGTGGCCACGTTCAGAGATGTTTTAAATAAAACATAAAAAAAAACAGTATGTCTGAAACCTATATGCCTAGAATTCTCTACTAAACATTTATGATGAACAAACTGGGCTTTTTTTTCCCCTTATAAGGTTAAATTCAGCTTGAATTTATTATCACATGGCTTTAAAGTTCACTATAGTCATAGAAATTTCCACCTATAATGTAAATATTTATTTGTATTACTTTGGAAAACAACAGTTTGTGCTGTTTATCTTTTATCTTTTACTACCATTCTTTTACTACCATTCAAATTCTTTTTATCTTTTACTACCATTCAAATTATTTTCATCAAGCAACTAAATCAAAAAATTTTACGCTCCAAAATATTTTACAAATAGTCTATTTTAAATACAACTAACCACACAAGCACTAAAACTTACCGCTTGCTAACTTTCTTTTGTCTGAGATAATACCAATATTATGGGCTAATGACTGGGCAAGTGTAACAGCCATTAAATCAGTTTTCCCAAACTGAAAAACAAAAACAAAAATAAAATATATATAAATCCAACTTGTCACTGAAAAAGAACCAGAGAAAAATGTCACAATATCGCTGAAAATAAGTAATTTCTAAGCAATTTCTTTAGCAGAGGCTAAACACACTGTAGCCAGCACTGAATATGCATTTGGGAAAAAGTGGTAAGAAACAAAAATCCATGTTTGATTAGGTCTTACAGGGAATACTAGAAGTCAGGAAATAATCACAGCTTTTGGGTTTTGGAAATGTATATCTGAGTCCAAATTTCACCAGTGACATTCTTGAAAAATTCAATATTGGTATATAATTAAATCAGTCTTTTGGATAATACAAAATAAAATTAAATCGGTAATTTTTTTTAGAACTTCTTCATCTTTGTGTCCACTTGTAATCCTGAAATTCCCCTCAAGTGGAATAGAATGGGGCTTCAGAAAACAAATGAAATGAGTAACAGGAGGTAGTGACAATCTTTGGGCAATAGAAACTGAAGAACTGAAGAACTGAGGATATATTTTTCAATTTGTAGCCTCTTAAAGATACAAGTATTTTCTTTTCGATCATCTCTAATAGGTTTAGTGCCTTAGGAATAAGAGAAACCCTTTGGAAAACCTACTCTATTTTTCTTATCTCCAAATCTGTTAAATATTAAGGAAAAAATATCCAGTTGGGTTGTTAGGTGACAACCTGATGCTTCAGGAAATTATTCAATTCCCTGGAAAATCATTCAAAGTGAATAATAGGGCCTTATTTTCAATGAAGGTAAAGGTAAAGATTCTCTCAATTTAATCTGTAAGTAGCTTAATCTGGAAATTATTCCAAGTATAACATGAATATATAATAATCATCACATATTATCTCCCATTATTTCCCCAGTTTGTTCTCTGGTCACTTATAGTAACCATATTAGTTTTTTATTTAATTTTTAATTTTATTTTATTTATTTATTTATTTACTTACTTACTTATTTAGAGACAGGGTCTCACTCTGTTGCGCAGGCTGGAGTGCAGTGGCTCAATCTGGGCCCAATACAACCTCTGCCTCCCAGGCTCAAGCCATCCTCCCACTTCAGCCTCCCCAGTAGCTGGGGCTACAGGTACATGCTACTATTTTTGTATTTTTGATAAAGATGAGGTTTTGCCATGTTACCCAGGTTTGTCTCAAACTCCTCATCTCAAGCAATCTGTCCACCTCAGCCTCCCAAAGTGCTGGAATTACAGGAATAAGCCATTGTGACAGGCTGCCATATTGATTTGCAATGTAGCAATCTAACATCTGGAGTATGTGAATACTGAGAAATTCTCTCTTAAGTATGAGGAAAACATTTTCAGCCATCATACCACTTTGTATTGTACAGATGTTCACACCTACTTCATTCACGCCTCCTCCTTTCAGCAACGAGCAAATCCCACCAATATAAGCTGCCCCGCTCCGGCTACTCTCAAATTGACTTCCCCTTTTAGAAAAGGAAATGAAAAATGCTTACTGTTCACAGTTCAAACATCATAACACCTCTCATTATTAGTTTACCACATTTATTTTCTCAATATACATAAGATTTCTATACAATATACTCATGTTGCAAGGGAAGAATGTGAAAATTGTTTATACACGTAACCAAAGAAAAAGGTTTATAAGGGATGTTTTCTCACAAGATTAATAAATATCTTAAATTGAAGTATATCTATTAAAAAATAATTGGTTGATATGATGTACTCTGAAAAAGACACAAAATCACTTCTCTGGTATTTCTGCCAAAAATACATAACTTAACATCAGGCATTCCCCTGAGGAACAGTCAATAAAATAATTGGCCTATACTCTCCAAAAGTATTAAACTCAAAATAGACAAAAGAAAGCTGAGGAAATCTTTCAGATTAAAGGAGACTAAAGAGACATGATGATTAAATGCAATGTGTGATCCTGGATTGGATTTGGATGGGGAAAATTAGCTATAAAAGACATTATTGAGGTAATTGGTGAAATTTGAATATAGACCATGGATTACATAAAAGTATTGTTTATGTTAAATTTTCCAGTTTCAATAATTTACTGTGGTTATATAAGAGAATGTCTTTTTACTCTTAGAGAATATATACTATTTAATAACAAATCCCCAGTAAGTGTCTTCAACTTATTTTCAAAAGGTTCAGGAAAAAAAAACAAAAACAAACAAAAAAACTGAAGGATGGATGAATGGAAGGAAGAGAGGGAGAATGGAAGAAAATTATGAAAGAAATGGGGGAAAATGTGAATAACTGATGAATCCGAATAGAGGGCATATGCAATTTCCTTGTAGTATTCTTGCAACTTTTCTCTAAATTTGAAGTTATATATAAAGTTACCCCAAAATACATCTTTTCTTCCTTTTATAACTTTCTTCAACAGTTCTGACTTTAGATGATAGATTTTTAAAATTCTACTATATATAATTTGCTATTACGTCACATATGCATGCTATCAAAAAAAGAACATAAGAGTGAGAAAAAATTAAAAATAAATTCCAGAAATACTAAGCTGTCATCTCAGAACCAAAAACAGAGAAAACATTAACATTTAAAAGACAGTAACTTTAAAGAATATAATTTATCTGCAGTTAAGAATACTATATATACTGGCAGTATTTTTACTCAGTAAATGCTCTATTTAAACATCTTGAAAAATTAAATAAATATTAAGTAATAAAATAGCTCAAAATTAAAACTTACACTTTCATGGCAATTTTAAACAATCTATACTTTAAAACTTTTTCCAAATCTATCTGCCATCTGCCATGTCAAATCCTAATTGTGTTATGTAGCAGAAAGGATACATTTCAGTCACAATAAAGCATTTAACATGAAATCAGAAAAAGGAATACATCATTACAGAAGTTACGTACGAAAAAAGGTGTACTGCATCACTTTTCTCTTTGATAAAATCCCTCCTGTATTTCATAAACTCACGTAGGGTGATCAATGGATTTTCAGACATAGCAAACTTGTTGTCAGTCGCCCAGGTTTCCATAGCAACCAATACTATCCTGGTCTTAAGTTGGTCTTTATATATCTAGTATATTAATAAAATGAACACATCAGCTGTACATGTGGTAAAATCAAACAGTTTATGAACAGGACTACAAAACTCCTTTCATGGAAAATTCTTTGAGTTTTAGTTAAAGCAAGATAACTTTCTAATTTACATGCATTTCCCTTGAGTAACTGAGACTGAAATTGTTGACTAATACCCAAAGAACAGAGCACTTTTTGGAAACAAAAGGTCCCTTTTGACGAATACTTGCACCCTATTCAAGGTTCCACTTGAATCTGTTTTCTGGTATCCTGGAAAAAGAACTCATGCATGCTTGAGTTCCCTTAGCCAAAAATGGAGCAATGAAGACTCCCCTAAGAAATAATTTATATACAACCTGACTGGCTCTGATTAGACTTGTGAAGAAGGTACTAGCACAGCCTCATCAAGGGAAGATTTGGGAAGTATGGAGGTATAGTGGAATTATTTAGTTGCATCACTGCCACAGCACCAGGCACTCTTGAAAAAGGTACAACTGTTGTACTGCTTCTCCATCATTATAAGTCACTGTGAATATCTTTGTTAGGGGTATGACACAACCTCTGTTTTTACAGTGTGAAAAACACAGGATGGAATTTCAGGCATATCTATGGATAACTTCGATCAGTTCCTCTTCCCAGCCAGACATCAAAGTCAATAAAGTCTATTGCAAGGTCACCTGGGACTTACTAGACACCTTGGTTGAAGTGTAACATAGAGCAGTGAAACTATAAGAATCATATTATCCATTCTATTAGCAATTAGGAAATAAGATTCTCTAGGGCAATAATGGACTGGGTTGATACTTACTACATCTGCCATGTTCACCACAGACTTCGCATAGGTATTGGTATGTACAACGGAAAGCCGATGTTTTTTAAACTGAAAGCAAAAGAAAAAAAGTGAAGGTCTTCCAAAGTGATCAGAAAACAACCATCTCATCAGAGAAAACATGGTGCAATTGAAAGATCCCTACAAATGTAAAAGAAAATCTTTTCTGTAAAAATGTGCTTTCTGTAAAAAAAAGTCAGAGTCAGTTGAGATCAAGTTATTTATCTGCTATGTTGCCTGAGACAAGGCTCTTAAAGGATTGAGGCCTCAATTTATTCATCTGGGAGATGAAGTAAAAAATATCCAATCCATCCATTTCATAGATTTATTTTTATCGGCATTGTTATTCAAAATGATAAAACATATGAAAGTTGTCTATGAATTGCAAGACATACAAATCTAAGTAGGGGTATAGACAGTAAAGTGGATGTGAACACTGCTAAATGCATACAAATCGAAAAGTTCTATAAGACTTATTCAGGAAGAAGAAAGCTCTAAGATAAAGGTCACAACAAGGTGGCATACAGGGCAGATGTGGATCACATAGATCTTTGTTTAGTCTCAAATGTGTTTTAAAAATCAGGAAATATCATGTAAAATCCAATTTCTGGCTTCAGTTAAAATTAGCATTCCCACCTGGTAATAACTGGCAAACACTGAGAGGCAGTTGCTTCCCTTAGACAGGCCACACACCGTTCTTTTCACCACAGGCCTCACCCACCTATGCTGTCTTATACCTGGTTCATTTCACTTATATTATATGTCTACAGATGTCTATGGATATCTAAATTTGTGACTATCTAAAATGCTCAAAATACATGTTGTTATAACTTATTTTATAAAAGTCCTGGGGAACAGTAACATTCACTGGATTCAAATAGGTGGAAAGATAAAACTTAGACCTAACTTGAAGAAGGAAGCAGCACTCAATCCTGATTATGTTGTGATTATTATTATTAGCAACTGTAATAATTAAGATCTAAATTATGTATTTAATCATACATAAATAAATGATAATCTTTTCCTCAAATAAGTAGGTCAAAGTAAAATGCACTTGTACCTGAACTTAAGTAAAATTCAGCAATATGCATCATTAAACATTTTGAGTTTAAAACTTTGGTTACATGGAACAATTAGCATTATAACTCATTGCTGTGCTATGAATGTAGTCATACTGCCTGCAATATGCCCATTAACTGAATATAAACACTATGGGTCGAAATAATTTGATTCAACAACATGAAAGTTTTGTCAAGTTCTTATCCTAATAATCTTCACTGGTTAGCTATGTAAGCATTTGCATATGATTTCTGCACAGTAACACCAAAATAGAAAAATTGCTTTTCCTTTATTAAGATAAAGTTGTACCTTGCAAACTAAAATGTCACATAATTGGTGCCTCATTTTTTCAATATAAAATGGAATTTCCATTTTTTTAAACCTTGTCATTTTAGTAAGTGGAGATTCAAATATTAGCACCTCTACTAACCAAGCAAATTCAAAAGTTGATATTGAGTTACAAAGTATTTTTGAAAACTCAAAAATTACTGCTAGTTATTTCCACCTATGAATATTTCCTAATTGCAGGTTGTTGCTAGTTAACAAATATATTTGATTATACAAATACCTTCTCCAGGTTACAGCTTGACGGGCTTCTTGTTTTTTCTAAACATATTTTTACACTCACCAGTTTTACCCTAGGCACGAACAGGCTTAAAAACAACAGCAAATCATACCATAAGGTGATCATTCACAATCATCAGTTCAATGTATTTGGTTTCTTCTTCTACATTACGAGGATATCGACGAAGCTGTAACACAGGAAAGGAAACAGCACCTAATTCAGCCCTCTAAACTCGGCTGTGAAAACCTAAAAAATATGGAAGAAACTGACAAAACAAAATGTTCCCTTTTTATTCCTTCAGCATTAAAAAATTTTTTCATCAATTTGTTTAGTTTCTGAGTTGGTAATAAATTAACATGGCTCAGAAAATTTAAGAAGTATAAAAGAACAGAAGATGAATGTCTTCCTCTCACCTCTATTCTCCACCTACTCAGTTCCTAGTCCTTCCCCCACAATGGATACAGCAAGTTACTGGTTCCTTCCAAAAATATTTATGCATATAAAACTAAATGTGAATATATCCTTTATTTTGTACTTCCATTTATTTCACTCCTTTCTGCATCTAGCAATTTTATTTAACTGTCTATCTTGAAAATAGTAACATATGAAGAGCATTCTTTTGGGTCCTCTGAAGATCTCTGAGAGGGTACAGGGACTGGAGTGATTGGCACTTTTATTATTTAATCTCCAAACTGGGAGTGAGTCACGTGCCTTCATCTAGGATGGTTCAGAGGATCCCCAAATGACATGGGGTCTTTGTTAAAATAGCTTTGAGAAGTCCCAGTCAGTCTTGAGTTATCTATTACAGCTAGCTTTCTAGAATATTGTCCTATTCTTTCAGTCTATAATTCAAAAACAATAGTTTCACATTAAATCCTGATGGTAATTTTATCTAACTGGGCCTCAAGATAAATATGTCTCTACCTATTCATATAAATATATATATATGCTTATATATTAGTTTATACATAATCTATATATGAGTTTATATGTGTGTATATATGTGTGTGTGTATATATACATATATAAACATTCACAACATTTATAAAGGTCGTAGTAGTAATTCACGGAACACATGGGTCTGAGAGGCAATATATGGCGTATATGTGGTTATAAGCACCTCTCTGAGACCACACTTCCTAGGTCAGAATCCCAACTCCACCAGAGTCACCCTATGTGGCTTCGGGCAAGTTTCTTGATTCTCTTATGTTCAATGTCCTCATCAGTAAAATGAGGATATTATATGTTGAATATCTCTCATCTAAAAATCCAAAACTCCAAATGCTCCAAAATGAAAAACTTTCTGAGCACCAATATGACACTCAAAAGAAATGCTCACTGGAGCACTTCAGATTTCTAATTTTTGAATTAGGGATGCTGAACCACTAAGTATAATGTAAATATTCTGAAATCCACCCCTACTCTCCCTGCTGCCACACACACACACACAAATCAAAATCTGCAACACTTCTGGTCCCAAGCATCTTGGAAAAGGTATACTTAACCTGTGATAACACCTTCCTCTTAAGGTTTTTGAGGGTTACATGTGTTAATATAGTTAAAATTCTTATAATAGACCCTATTATAAGAATTTTACAAGGTAAGTATTCAATAGTATTCAATAAGATTTAGCAATAATTATTCACAATAAAAATCTGTCTATAAACATGTATTTTATTTCAAGGTAATAAAAAGAAGATACCTGATTCCTTCAACTTCTTGATCTTACTAGAGATCTATTTCCTTCATCTTGTGTTTTTAATGGCCACCTCCCCTGCCCACACCACCACAGTGGTGACATCTTGATTCTGATGGCCACAACTCTTAACTTTTCTAAACTACTTGCCAGCTCTGTGATTCGAGCAAGTCATTTTCTCATGTCAGAGTCATCATTTTTCTTTCAGTGAAAGGGGAATAATAGTACCGACTTCATTTGGTTTAAAGCACCATATCAACAGTTATTATTACCCAGTCCAATATCCAGTGGAACAATCATAAAGCCCATGACCTAATTTTATATCCTGGACTCCAAAGATTGCTCAAGTGAGACAAAAGCATTTTGTGGCTTCACAACTGGATTGATTCATTCCTAAGGGGTTATATTCAAGGTAATAAATACAAGGATATAAACCATACAAGTGGATTCCACGATGTGGTACATATCTGGGCAAGGAAAGAAGCCTATTGTAGAAAGAACCTGAGATGCCACAAGCAGGAGCCTCATAACCCATAATATGATGAAGAAACATATTATAACCACTGTCTTGAATCCTTTTTGCATCTGTGAAATAACGTGGTTCCCCTTTCTACTGCTTCTTCAGATCTGTCACCCTTATGGTTTACCACATCCTGACAAATTCCCAAACTAATACTCACCCTCTCACACAGACTTACTGTAGATTAAAATGACTGGCAGTTAACAATTGTTTTAAAATAACATGACATACCACTGTGAATACATACCTGCCGTTTACTCCTTTTTGGTCTTGGCTTCAAAATAAATTTTGGTGGAGTAATGTTTACTTGTTGAAATTCTAAAAGGAAATTAAATTTAATTTAACTTAGTGAATTTGTCAGATTTCTTCAATATAGGGCAAAGTTTTACCTGCCCTTCCTTCTTATGAATTTTATAATATATAATGCTATACTTAATGATCACACAAAACATTTAGTATGTCAATACTAAACATTAATTTACTATATTAATACTAAATAAACATTTAAAGGGTGAATATAATTTGCAAAATATAGAACATTATTTCTGTCCTAATTTACTTCAAAAAAATTTTCATATTTCTCCTATAACTATCATTACATTATTTACTAGGAATCTTCTAAACAGCCAACTCAACTTTCACTTCCATTACTAACCTTCTCGAGGCAGCAAAATACAGAAGACGAGCAATGAGAAGTAGAAAAAATAATCACACATTTCTGAGTTCATAATTTATTAAGAAATTGTTATAGGACACCAAAGTTTTGAGTTAATTTTTTCCAATTAATTTACATTCTTCTTTGCCCGTAACCAAATTAATCTCAGGCTTTATCTGCTCTTGGTAGCAGATGTAAAAATCATACATCAACTGTTTATGCACATAGATTCATCTCTGAATATAAGATTAGGTTATTTATAAGGGAGGATTTTTCTACAAAGTGAAAGGAAAGTCGCAATCTTTCCCTAGGGTACAGATTTCCTAAAACTTTGATGATTGAACAATCTGAAAGGGCTTATTATAGGAATAATGCTATAAAACACTCAAGGTGAACAATTATCATTATTTTTGGATACTGTTCATAAAGGAGAGATAATAATGGTCAGAGAAATCTGTGACCAAGAAGCTGAATAATAAAATCAGGGTAAGGAAATTAATATTCTCTCTTTATTTCATGTTCAAATATTCTCCCATCATGTCGTTTTTCAGAATGCTATGGCCTGGGCATACAAGGGATTTGCTGAGAAAGGGAATAAGTTCTCTTTTATAATTAAAAAAAAAACTGATAGGATAAACAGAAAAACAAGATTACAAAAGTAACCCATCTCATATCAATTATTCATTAAATGTAAATAGACTAAATGTTGCACCTAAAAGGCAAAGATTGCGAGACTGGATTTTTTTTTTAATGCAAGACTTAACTACATGCTGTTTAGAAGAGGAACACTTTAAATTTAAAGTATGGAAGAGGATACACCTTACAAACATTAATCACAAGAGAACTGTGAAGGAAATATTAATATCAGACAATGTAACTTCAGGACAATAAGTATCTGGGAGAAAGGAAACTATTTCCTAATTATAAATGGGTTGATTCATCAAAAAGACACAATGCTCCTAAATGTTTATTCACCTAATAACAGAGTTTCAAAATACATAAAGCAAAAAGTGACAGACCTGAAAGGAGAAATAGACAAATTCAAAGTTACAGTTAAGGATTTCAACAATCCTCCCTCAGTAATTGAAAGAAAAAAAAACGCAAACAGAATCATATGGACACAGAAGACTTTACACTATTAACCAATTTAACTAAGTTGGCATTTTTAACACTTTACCCAATAATTGAAGAATACATATCCTTTTCAAGAACACATGAAACATTCACCAAGACAGGTAATATCATAGATCATAAAGCAAGTCCCAATAAATTTTATTTAAAGAAAATGAAATGACAGAGTTATTTTCTCTTATTGCAATTCTATTAAATTTAAAAATCTATAATAAAAAGGTGCTTGGAACAAAATAACCAAGTATTTTGATACTAAGCTCTACATTTCTAAATAACTCATTGGACAACGAAGAAATCACCTGGTAATTTAGAAAATGTTTTGACCTAAAGTAAAAATATGACAAGTCAAAATACGAGGGATGCAGGTAAGGCATTTAGTGCTTGAAGGGAAATGCATAGCTTTAATTGGTTATGTTAGAAAAGAAAAAAAAAAGTTTAAATTATGATCTAACCTTCCACCTTAACAGCCCAGAAAAATAAGAGTAAATTAAACACAAATCAAGTAGAAAAAAGTGAGACTAAAAACTTAAAAACAAAAATCAATAAAATTGATCAGCAGGACTTGATCCATAAAGAAAGCAAATCACTACAGATTCTATAAATATTAAAAAGATAATAGGATATTATGAAGAGCTTTATGCCAATAAATTTGTTAATTTAGATGAAATTCCTTGAACATGTGTATATGTAGATAATCTGAATAATCCTGTATCTATTAAATAACTTTAATTCTTAATTAAACTCTCCAAGAAAATTGCAAGGCCAGATGACTTCACTGATGAATTCTACCAAACATTAAAGGAAGAAATAATACCACTTTTACACAAACTTAAAAAAAAAAAAAGAGTTGGAAACTTTTCCTAACACATCTTGTAAGACCAGCAAAACCCTGGTACTAAAACCAGAAAAGAAAACTAGAGTCCAATATGCTTTCTGAACCTTTATATTAAAAATGTTTAACAAAACATAGGCAAATCGAACCCAGTAATACACAAATATATAATCTACCATAACCATCTGGGGCCCATTTGAGAATGCAAATTAGTTTCATATTCAAAACATCAATTTATACAATTCATCACATTAACAGATTAAAGGAGAAAATCATATGATCATCTCAATAGACATAGAAAAGCATTTGACAAAATTCAACACTTATTCTTGATAAAAACTCTTAGCAAGCTAGAATAGCAGACTGATAAAACTACTCAGCTGCAAATATGTACTACCTTTCATAGAAAAGGAAAGATGAGCAGAATCAAGAGCTGAGAACATAGAGCCAAGAGTCATGGAGAATTATTTCCAGGCCTTGAAACCCAATCAAAAAGGGTCAACATTTGCCCAGCAGAGTTTCAGAACTGCAATGTCGGTGTCTTTCTTGTTTCTCAAATGTTTCCTCTTTTGTAAGGGAATGTCAATAGCTGGCCCATTACTGGATCCTGGGAGTATATAGAGCAGATAACTTGTCTCTTTAGTTTTACATACAGAAGGATTAAGAGAAACTACACCCAAAGACCCTCATCCACACCTGGACCTGATTTAGATAATGAGATTCTAGATTTAGAGCAGATGCTATAACAGGATGAAACTCTTAGAGACCTAGGGAGGAAGAGAATGTATTTTGTAGGTAAAAGAGACAGGAATCACTGGGGGCCAGAGAGAAGAATTTGACAGACTTTAAAATGACCTCTAATAGTCTCCACCTCCTGGTACTCACGCCCTTGTGTAATGCCCTCTCTCTGAGTATAAGTAAAACCTGTAACTTGCTTCCAACCAATGGCATACAGCAAAGGTCATTTCTCCAGATAACATTATGTAAGATTGTAACTCCTCTTGCTAGAGACTCTCTTCCTTACTGGCTTTCATTACACGAGCACCAGTGTTGTGAGCTGCCCTATGCAGAGGCCTATGTGAGAAAAAGAGTAACCATCAGCCAAAGCCAGCAAGAAACCAAGGCCCTTGGTCTAAGAGGCTAAAAAGAACTGAATTCTGCCAACAACCACTGCATATCCTTCCACAGTTGAGCCTTGAGATGAGACGAAGTCCTAGAAAACACCTTGACTGCAGCCTGTGAGGGCCTCTGAAGCGGAGAACCCATCTAAGCCATTCTTGGACTCCTGATCCACAGAAACTATGAGATAGTAAGTGTGTATTGTCTTAAGAGGTGCATTTTGTGGTAATTTATTACTCAGCTACTTTCTAATTTTTCTGTACATAATAAAAATGTATTCCTCAGCAATGGATAACTAATACAATGCCACTGTATAATCTCATCCCCTTGAGAGAAGGCTGGACCCTGTGACTCATTTCTAATAAATACTATACAGCAAAAGTGATCAGACGTTGCTTTTGAGATCAGGTTAACAAAAATACTGTAGCTTCCATCTTAGGCATCGTGTCTCATTCTCTCTCTCCTCTTGGTCTCTCGCTCTCTCCTAGAACAAGTTAGCTACCAGGTTGGTGCGGGGCAGCCCTGTGGAGAGGCCCATGTGGTGAGGTACTGAGGCCTCACAACAATCATATGAGTGAGCTCAGAAGCGAATCCTCCCCAGTTGAGCCTTCAAATGAAACTGGAGTCCCAGCTGACAGTTACGCTACAAACTCATGACACCGTGGGCCAGAGGCACCCAGCTAAACCACACCCAGGATCCTGATTCTCAGAAATTATGAGATAATAATGTTTGTTTATTAAAGCCACTAGGTTTTAGAGTAATTTGTTAAACAGCAATAGATAATACAATAATAAGCAATAGATAATAACTAATATAACATCTACACTAAAAATGACCAAATACTGAAAGAAATTTTAGACTCACTACTAATAATATGCTGTTTTTCCCCATTAATCCATACTTTTAATACAATTCTAATAAAAATCCCAGAATTATAGAAATTGACAAGTAGTTTCTAAAATTTGTAGGGAAATGTGAAGGGCCCAAAATAGCCAAAATTTTGGGGGGACAAAAACAGAATTGGAGGATTTATGTTATTTGATTTCAAAACTTATATAAAGCCACAGTAAGCAAAACAAAGTATGATAAGGGTAGCCAAATAAAGTAAGAGTCAAGAAATTGACTCTTTTTTTTTTTTTTTTTTTTTTTCTTTTTTGAGACGGAGTCTCGCTCTGTCGCCCAGGCTGGAGTGCAGTGGCCAGATCTCAGCTCATTGCAAGCTCCGCCTCCCGGGTTTATGCCATTCTCCTGCCTCAGCTTCCCGAGTAGCTGGGACTACAGGTGCCCGCCACCTCGCCTGGCTAGTTTTTTGTATTTTTTAGTAGAGACAGGGTTTCACCGGGTTAGCCAGGATGGTCTCGATCTCCTGACCTCGTGATCCGCCCATCTCGGCCTCCCAAAGTGCTGGGATTACAGGCTTGAGCCACCGCGCCCGGCCGAAATTGACTCATATTAATACTTTTTGACAAAGACATCAAAACAATTCATTGATTAAAGGAAAGGAAACTCTTTTCAACAAATGGTATTAGAATAATTGCGTATTCACATAAAAAATAATAAAATAAAACTTAACCCCTACTTTTCACCATGAACAAAATGTAATTTGAAGAGGATCCTAGATCTAAACATAAAAAATAAAACTATAGAGTTTTTAGAAGAAAACACTAGAGAATATCTTCAAAACTTGGGAGCTAGCAAAAATTACTTAGCATAGAGAAAGCAATAATGATAAAAACTAATGTTAAACTTCACAAAATTTAAAACATCTGTTCATCACAAGATGCCATTAAGTAAGTAAATGAGCAAACCAAAGACTGGGGAAAAGATATTCATAAGGCATATTTGGCAAAGGCCTTCTATCTAGAATATGTAAGTACTCCTACAACTTAACAACAAAAAGACAGAAATTCTGATTAGTGGCGAATAAGTGTATATACTACACATCATTAATCACAAGAAAAATGCAAATTTAAACCAAAGTGAGATAGCACCAAATACACCAGAACAGCTAAAATTATAAAGAATAACAGAGCAGATGTTGGTCAAGATGTGGAACAATTAAAACTCTCAGAGTGCTGATGCAAGTATACCACTTTGTGTACCCACTTTGGAAAAAGGTTTCAGCAATTCCTCATAAAACGGTGGTTCTCAAAGTGTGATTCCAGCATCAGCAGCATTAGCATCACCTGGGAAGTACTGGAAATGCAAATTCCCCAAACCCACCCAAGAAATACTGATTTAAAACTCTCAAGATAGGGCCAGCAATCTGTGGTTACCAGTCCTCCAGATGATTCTGATGCATGCTAAAGTTTGAGGACACTTTCAACACAGTTAAACATGTACCTACCCTACAGCCCAGCAAATGTATTCCTCGGTGTTTACCGAAGAAATGAAAATATGTGCCCACAGAAAAGACTTGTACCAGAACATGCACAGTTGCTTTTCTCATAATAGTCAAAAACCAGAAACAACCGAAATGTCCATCAACTTAATAGATTAAAAATTGTGGTATAGGCCAGGCGTGGTGGCTCATGTCAGTAATCCCAGCACTTTGGGAGGCCAAGGCAGGTGGATCACCCAAGGTCAGGAATTTGAGACCAGCCTAACCAACACAGTAAAACCTTGTCTCTACTAAAAATACAAAAATTAGCCAAGCATGGTAGCGTACGCCTGTAACTCCAGCTACTCGGGAGCCTGAGGCAGGAGAATTGCTTGAACCCAGGGGGCAGAGGCTGCAGTGAGCCAAGATGGCACCATTGCACTCCAGCCTGGGCAACAGTGCAAGAACCCATCCCCCCGCAGAAAACAAGTGGTATATTCATAGGACACAATATATTCAATAATTTAAAAGAATGAACCATTGCTACTCTTGACAACATAAACCTCATAGGCATGTGCTAAGCAAAAGAAGCTGCAAATAGTACATGATTCCATCTGTATAAAGTTCTACAACAGACAAAAGAAACAGCAGAGGTGGGAGGCACCGACTACAGAGGGTACAAAGGAAGTTATTGGGGTAACAGAAATGCTCTCTCTGTCAACAAGAGTGTATGTATGTAAAAATTTATTGAATAGTACACAAGACTTTTATATTTCATTGCATATTTTTTTAACTGGATACATAGGCATCCATAGGAAATAAGATTTTCCCAGAATATGTTCTCAGAAACACTAGTCCTGAGACAGGTGCATGCCACGTAAAGGAAACGTTCCACAGTCCAACAAGTTTGGGGAACAGCTGATCCTATTTCTATCTCTGGGAAATACATACAACATAACAAGATGATGATGTTGATAATCTATAACCCAGTTAAACTTTATTTATTCTAAAATAAATAAGCTTACTTTTGAGACTATTTCACAGAAATTGTAGTTGTGACATTTATTTGTCTATTTCTTGTTTTCTTTTAATTTATCACAGTAAATCATAAGTAATGTTGGGAGACAAAACTCTCTCAAAATTGACAGTGCCAACTTCTGATGAGAAAAACTAGAAACTAATTGAAACAGACCTGAGTTTTCAAAGAATATGTCTAAAAATCATTTTAATAACAGCAAAACTGCCAAGTCACCATCAAAGTTTCTGCTGGAAAGAAACCCTGAACAATTTCCTAAAAAAAAAAAAAAAATTCCTAGCAAGCCTACAATCAAGTCTTTAGGGGAAAATCTTTATTTATTACTTTAAATATTAATTAATGTTGACTGCTTCCAGTAATACCCATTAAATTATAGCTTTATTCCCACACAGCTAGTCATGATTTATTTTCTTATCAGAATAGGGATTGTAAAAAGTTTTATAAGACCACTGAAAGAACCGTCTAAAAAGTCTGTGAGAGGTAAGAGCATCTATATTCCCATTTGAAAATTTTTCAAAATAGTAAATTCTATTAAATCTTCTCTCCCTCTGGCAGCAGGAAAGAAGGGGAGAGAATGTTCATTCTCTTCAGGGAAATTACAGGAGGATAAGGAGTTAAAAACTTATGTCAGAGAGAAAGGAACATTAGGAAACATTTATTTCATTTTCTGATGAAAGGACAATGTAAACTTCTAAGTGATTTTCTAAGCATTAGTTTAGGATTACTCTCAGGCTGGCGATTTTTCCATTTCCCTCTGTGATTCTCTACCGTAGTACATTTTCATAGTGTCATAATTCAAAACTCAACTTCACCCCTTGCTAGCTGTGGGACCCTGGAAAAGACAAACTAGCTGAGCTCTGTTTCTTCATCTACAAACCGGGAATAACATTAATCTTACAAGGCTGCTGCAAAGCTTAAAATGAGATTAAAAATTAAAATAATCAGGCTGGGCACGGTGGCTCACACCTGTAAACCTGGCACTTTGGGAGGCCGAGGCAGGTGGATCACGAGGTCAGGAGTTCGAGACCAGTCTACCCAATACGGTGAAATCCTGTCTCTACTAAAAATTAAAAAATTAGCCAGGCATAGTGGTGCATGCCTGTAGTCCTAACTACTCAGGAGGCTGAGGCAGAAGAATTGCTTGAACCCAGGAGGCTGAGGTTGCAGTGAGCTGAGGTCACGCCACTGCATTCCAGCCTGGGCGATAGAGCAAGACTTTGTCTCAAAAACAAAACAAAACAAAAAATTAATTAATTAATTAATTAATTTAATTAAATAAGGTTCACTAAATAGGGGAGGAAGCATCTCCATACCAATATCTTCTGAATAAAGATATTCAGAGTGCTGTCTGTCTTCAGGAGAAAATAAATGAGTCCAGCACAGTCAAAGAGAAACGAACCCTACATAATCACTGCTCCACTAAGGAGGGCAAAGTATGCATGCACCGCCCTTCTTGTCATGTGAAGACTTGGAAGCAACTCTAGAAGCAACATAGGTTGCTAGGTCCATTTATTCGACCTAAAATAAATAAGCTTACTTTTGAAAATATTTCACAAAATTTGTATTTTTGACATTTGTCTATTTCTTGTTTTCTTCTAACTTATTATAGTAAATAATAAGTAATCTTAGGAGACAAACACTCTTAAAATTAACCTAGGTCCATATCAGTTTAGATGAGAAGAAAAGACTAATTTCACAAATAGCACATAATGATAACAAAAGTTAATCTATAATAGTTCTTTCTTAAAATGCTACAGCAAAAAAGAGACAAGGAAAACAATAAATAGGGAAATGATTAAGAGTTCATCCCTATGTTTACAAAACCAGTATTTCACCAAGAATGAATTTGTATGTACTTTGTCTCACAGACCAATTCTTGCTCTAATCTTGTTTCTCCTTTAGTGCCTTATTTTCAATTTAAAAATTTTTTAAAGTTTTCCTCCACATCTTTCCAAACTCATCTGTGAGGCCAGTTTGCATTTTATTCTCCCTCTTGATGTGACTTGGCTCTCCCTCTAAAAACGTCAAAAGCAGATGTGGGCTAATGATACTCCACAAATAGATTAGTTCTAAGGCATTAAATAAATTACCGAAGTTGCCTTTTAAATAAAAAGTCACTATATGAACATCATACCAGATGGAAGATCATCCAAGGGAAATTCAAACAGTCTGGATTTGTAAACCGAATGAAAATGGAAATCCTCCTGAAATGACACAAGCAACAGTGATTAAGCATGTACAACCGAATTATCTCCAGCCTTAGGCAAACGTAGCTGGAGACCCTTAAAAGAACCACAGCTTGCCTATGCATTCTCCTGGGTTTAGAGAGGTGATGAACCATTGCCCAACCCCTCCTATTCGCTCCTGAATTCTCTCAGCACCAGAGCAATATCCAATGAGAAGAAAAATGCCTTCACAGAGAAGCCAAAGCCTATAGTAATGGAAAACAAATGAATGAATCTATTCCCCCAAGGACAAATAAGACATTTGGCAAAATGACTTAATGTTTTTTTATTACTGGTTCCTTTCACGGATCCCTGCAGCCTTTTAAAAGTCAGAGAGCTTTGGTAGGCAAAGACTACAGAGCTAACAATTTTCACAGTATTGGGGAGCAGGATGCCTGGTATAAGTAAATGTCCAAAGTGGACCCTGTTCTGAAATTCAAGTGTCATATAAGCTATATTAAAAAGCAAGAGATAAAAAGTCATATTTTTCTTCTAAAAAGTTAATAAACACTCAAATATAATTTCATCTGGCTTCATCCAATTACTAAAAAAAAAAAAAAAAATTAGACTGTCATAGGTTTCATATTATCTTAAAAAAATCATACTGTCAAGCAAAGTGACAAGACAGGCAGCAGTGGGTACCCATAAAATAATATACAATACAGAGAATTTCCCAAACAAGATGGTTTATGGGTGAAAAAACCATGTATGTTTCTTGAAAGGATTTGCCTCTCTGCTTGACTAATGTTGTGTAATACAAGGAAGAATATTTGTACGTACAGAGCTAGAATGAAAGTGTATTATGCTTCTCCGTAGTCTATAATATTAATTCAACTTATTCTAATTTGTGGGAAATGAATGTTTCAGCTAAAGTGAGGGAGAGGATTAAGATGACTCAGGTTTCTCTAAACTTCATCAGCATAGAGCCTTAAAAGGAACAGACAACAGAGAAAAATCTGGAATCTAGAAAAGAGAGGAGAGGTGAAAAATCAGAGACCTGTGGATTTGATCTGTTATGGACTGAATGTGTGTGTGTCCCCAGAATTCTCATATTGAGACCCTGGCACCCAGGGTGACTTTGTCTGGAGATAAGGCCTGTGAGGCAGTGATGAATGTTAAATGAGGTCATAAGGGTAAGATCCTCATTCAGTATAGCTGGTACCCTTATAACAAGAGGAGACAACCAGAGTTCTCTCTCCCTCTCTGCCATGTGAGAACACAGTGAGAAGGCAGCCGTCTGCAACTCAAACAAACAGCCCTCACCAGAAGTCAACCATGCTGGCACCTTGGACTTTCCGTGCCCAGAACTGAGATAAAGATAAAAGTTTCTGTTGGTTAAGCAACCCAGTCTACAGGATTTTGTTATGGTAGCCAAGTCAGACTAAGAAAGATCATAACACATTAGGGTGGAGATGGAAATAGAGGTTTCAGAACACCTCAAAGGGAAAGTATTATATTTCCAAAATAAAAGAGAAAGAAACAAAAGAAATTTGCTGTTTGTTTGTTTGTTTTGGAGATGGAGTCTCACTCTGTCGCCCAGGCTGGAGTGCAGTGGCAGGAGGTTCAAGCAATACTCCTGCCTCAGCCTCCCAAGTAGCAGGGATTAGAGGCACATGCCACCACACCTGGCTAATTTTTGGATTTTAGTAGAGACAGGGTTTCACCAAGTTGGCCAGGCTGGTCTCGAACTCCCGACCTCATACCTGCCTCAGCCTCCAAAAGTGCTGGGATTACAGGCGTGAGCCACCACACCCGGCAAGAAATTTTTTAAAAAACACTTGTGGTTTTGACTTACTCAATATTTAGTTTAAAATATACAGACAGTCCCCAACTTACATGTTTTTGACTTTATGATGCATTTATCAGGGTATTAAATATATTTTTGACTTATAATATTTTTAACTTATAATAAGTTTATCAGGACATAGACCCATCATAAGTCAAGGAGCATCTATACACATGTTTACTATCTTAACCCTAAACAACATAAAAATGAAATAAAGTAGAAAAAAAAGGAGAAGAAAAAAGCTCTCAGCACAAACATTTCCATTTGCCACAACAAACAGAAGAAGCACTTACTTGAGTAGTGTCATTTTCTTCTGGCTCAATGAGATATGTGTGGTTCCCGTCATAGAACATCCCACTGCCAATGACAAGAAAATAATTAGGCATGGCTATCGACTCTCATCCCAGAACAAGATCATTTTAAAATCAGCAGCAGCCAGAGGACCCATTTGCTTCTCAATGCCCATTTCCCAGTCCCATCCATCACCTCCAGACACACCACACACACCACTGAGAGGGAAAGGCCCCTTCTTCCGATTCCTTATAGGTAGAGTCCCCTCATCCTCACCTGACCCCATGCTCAGGTTTGCCATGCTCTAGCTGTTGCCCATCACTCCTCCGTCTAACATAGAATTCCCAGATTTTCATATGCAAAAAGCCACCTGGAGAGCTAGTAAAAACGCAGGTCTTTCAGGACTTTTCTCAGATTTCTGGACTGGAACCCAGGAAACTGCATTTTAAATAAGCTCCAGGTGATCCTGAGGCAGGTTTTCAGGGACTATACTGAGAATGACCAACCTACCATAAACATGGAAGATGCTCTAGTAACAAGAGCTAACACATTTGAACAACGTGCCACAAGCTAAACACTCATTTAATCTTTTCCACAAATCTACAAGGGAAGTACAACGACTATCCTTATTTTACAGGTAAGGAAACTGAAACCCAAAGAGATAAAGTAACTTGCCAAATTATTTAACCAGTAAGAGCAGAAATAGGAATAGAGCCCAGACAGATGGGACCATGAACTGCCCATTTGCAACCTGCCACCTACCTACATTCATGCATTCATGCATTCAATCAACATGTTTACAGAGCACAGGGACATGTTTACAGGGACACAACAGCAAATAAAACAGACCAATTATCTGTCCTTGTGGTGCTGATGAGTATTCTAGGGAGGACATACTATATATAGAGAGAGAGAGAGACAGTGATAAATTCTAGGGAAGAAAATAATCAGGTGAAGGGCAATAAATGGTGCCAGAGGGCCATGGGGGCCATACCAGCTGGGCACCTCCTAGGGCCTTGGCTTTTACTCTAAGAGAGATGAAGAGCCACTGCAAAGTTCTAAGCAGAGGGGAAATACAAACTTCCTTAAGTTTTATAATGATCACGCCAGCTTCTGTGTTACAATAATTTTTAGCACAGCAAGGATAGAAGTAGGGAAGTTACTGCAATAATCCAGGTGAAAGAAGGTACTGGCTTAGATCAGAGCAGTAATAGTGGAAGTGGTGAGAACTGGTCAAATTTTGGATATATTTTGAAAGTAGAACCAATAGGATTTATTAATGGATTTGAAACGAAGTATGTAAAACAGAGAAGAGTTAGTGAAGACTCCAAGTTTTGACCTGAGCAACTGGAAAAACGGATGTGTCATTTAACAAGATAAAAAAAAACGATGTGATGGAGTGAGACCCTGTTTCAAAAAAAAAAAAAAAAAAAAAAAAGCCAGGGAGGGGAAGGGGGGATGCAGAAGGAGCTTATTGGGATGGGCCTAGGGAAGCAGGGAGCAGAGGGAAGGATGCAAATTCTTTAAGCGTTCAGTTTTGAGCTGGGCATGGTGCTCACATCTGGAATCCCAACACTTTGGAAGAAAAGGTGGGGGGAATCACATGAGGCCAGGAGTTTGAGACCAGCCTGGGCAATGTAGTGAGCAGCAAGACTCTCTCTCTACAAAAAGGTTTTAAAAAGTTAGCTGGGCCTGGCGATGCACACCTGTAGTCCTAGCTACTTGGGAGGCTTAGGTGGGAAGATCACCGGAGCCCAAGAGTTTGAGGCTGCGGTGATTGATGACTGTGCCACTGCACTCCAGCCTGGGTGACAGGGCAAAACCCTACATTTCTTTAAAAAAAAAAAAAAAAAAAAAAAGATCCATTTTGGACCCCGTAGGCTGGGGGTGGCTACCAGCCATCTGACAAATCCTCTGGAGAGCACTTAAATATACAAATGGCCTCAACTCCCACTCAGACAGATTCTGATAGCTGCTGCTTTTAGAAAAATATGATCCTTTTACTGAGATCAGACCCTTTATGATGTTAAAGAAACTTGTCTTATCATTCAGGCATCTGAGGGTAGTAAAGCTATGAGCTTCTGTGGTAATTTTTTAGTTTTTGGTAGAAATGACTATATGACAGCCACGCTCCTAAACATAAACTAGTATTTGTTTTTCATTGAAGACTTAGTGAAACTGGTGAAATTCCATGAGCTATAATTATAATGGCCTCCAAGTTCTGCCTCTATCCAAATTCTTTCATTCCTGCTATAACATCTTCCACATGACCTCAACTTCTGTATACTCACAGTATGATTGTTCTCACAGCTGCACTGTTTTCAGCCACATGTACTTTCTGAATTTGGATGACATTCTATTTGGAATTTAAAGATAAACAGATGCAGTTTGTAAGACATTACTGACAATATGTGCCCAAGGAGTCAGACGGAGAGCCTTTCAAAAAAGTAGACCAAATATGGCAGGGAGTATCTCTCTACCCTTGCTGAGAACTAGCCAGATCCATCCAGAAAGTCATATGAAACCGTCACACTTTGCCAAAATTCATGTGGCAACACCAACAAAGTAGCAAGCAGATTACTTTGTTAAAATAGTACTGAGTGTTATTTATCCTTACATTAGGTTAACGTCCAATGGGAAAGTCATTTCTTTTTAGTGGACTTACACATCATGTAAGCAATATGAAGACAACAGATTCTGACACTGTATCTCAGAAGACTCTAGATTGCTATATGATAATGTGCCATTATTAATTCCTTAATAATGAAAAAATACTTGTGTTCTATATGCTTTGAGAACTGAAATATTTTTATTTCTATAAATCCTTTTATATTGAGTCCATAACAGTATACTTGATAAAAACCTATAGCTAAGACTAAGTCATCACAGACCAACTGAGCTAAAATTTCAAAAGGTTGTATCAAAATAAGATTTTGAAAGGAAAAAGCCATTCTTACAAATTTCCACAAGAGGGCAATAAACTCACATTTAACTCCATTCTTTAAGGTTCCCATAGTAACAAGATTTTTGTCATAACACCAAACATACCAAAACCAAAACATTGCGTATTAGTCCTTTGACTCTGAACAAACGTGACCTTGCAGGTTCTTTATGGGAAAGATATACGAATCTGATTTTCCCTTATTTATGTTATTCAACTGATTTAAGAAATCAAAAATGAAAAAAATACACACTTGGTAATTTATAAAGGATGAGTCATGGATGACATAATACTTCTCATATCTAAACCACTGTAATTGGGACAACATACATTATTCAATATTTCATAACACTGCCCCAAAATATTTCTTCCAGAAATTTTTGTTCAGAAGGTAAAGTTAAGATGAGAAGTAATAATTACTAAATAACAAGATGATACAAGGGTATATTTATCCTACGTGCTCATAAAAGTCTAAGAAAGCTTAAAATGATCATACACAATTCTCACAATGTTCCAAGACGCATGATAGGTTTTCTGTTTATTTTTATTTAGTTTCAAATAAAAACATTCTTAAAAGGAGAAGTAAAATCTACTTAATTAAAATAACCCTGTAATCCCAGCACTTTGGGAGGCAGAGGTGGGCGGATCACAAGGTCAGGAGTTCAAGACCAACCTGGTCAACATGTCAAAACCCTGTCTCTACTGAAAATACAAAAATTAGATGGGCGTGGTGGCAGGCACCTGTAATTCCAGCTACTCAGGAGGCTGAGAACAAGAATGGCTTGAACCTGGGAGGCGGAGGTTGCAGTGAGCTGAGATCGTGCCACTATACTCCAACCCGGTGACAGAGCGAGACTCCATCTCAAAAATAAAATAAATAAAAATAAATAACTAAGGCAGGATTCTGAGTTCTATTCCTAATCCAGTTACTATACAATCTCCTAAAAGTTATTTTTCCTCGGGTTTTTTTGACACGGAGTCTCACTCTGTCACCCAGGCTGGAGTGCAATGGCACGATCTCAGCTCACTGCAACCTCTGCCTCCCGGGCTTAGGTGATTCTCCTGCCTCAACCTCCCAAGTAGCAGGGATTACAAGTACCCACCACTATGCCCAGCTTAATTTTGTGTTTTTAGTAGAGACAGGGTTTCATCAGGTTGGCCAGGCTGGTCTCAAACTCCTGACCTCAGGTGGTCTACCCACCTCAGCCTCCCAAAGTGAAATACGAAATTAGCCAGCCATGGTGGCAGGTGCCTATAATCGCAGCTACTTGGGAGGCTGAGGCAGGAGAATCACTTAAGCCTGGGAGGCAGAGGCTGCAGTGAGCTGAGATCACGCCACTGCACTCCAGTCTGTGGGACAGAGTGAGACTGACAGAAAAGAGTAAAAGAAAGAATGAACGAATGAACAAATGAATGAAAGAATAAAACAGAGAGAAGAGAGAATAGAAGAGAAGAAGGGAAGGGAAGGGGAAGGGAAGGGGAAGGGAAGGGGAAGAGAAAGGGAAGAGAAGGGGAAGAGAAGGGGAGGAGAAAGGGAAGTGAAATGGAAGTGAAAAGGAAGTGAAACAGAAGTGGAAGGGAAGTGGAAGGGAAGGGAAGTGGAAGGGAAGGGAAGGGAAGGAAAGGGAGGGCACAGTGGCTCACGCCTGGGAATACAGGGGTGAGCCACCATGCCCGGCCTAAAAGTTATTTTTCAATCCTTCTTTACATAACTATAGTAGGATTACTAACAGGTATCAGTCTTAGGTTCTCAGGTCCATTTATAGCCCTTAGAAGGCACAAATATCTTCTCTCTGATTCTGACAACATTGAGCCCATTTGGAAAACCAGAAGGCAGACTGGAACGAGTACTGAGAAAGATGCTGACACTATGACTTTGGATTGAGATTTTAAGAGAGAGAAAGGAAAACAACCACCTCATTTATTACCCTCCAATATACACTTGCTGTCACAAATGGGGACAGGTCTCACTGTACTATTCCTAGGTGACAGATGTGCTTGTCTTGAGTTCAGATGTAACAATTCTACTGCTGAAAAGGACTTCAATATTTCTTTTTCCTATTAAGAAAACAGAGACTGCCCAATATTAAGCATGGATTCCATGTTTGCAAAAACCTCTTTCTTCAAATAATGTATTTAAAGTAAATAAATGTACACCTTTATTCACAGTACTCTTTTAGCACAAACAAGGAAATGGAAGTCTTCCATGCTCTCAGGCACATGGCCTCCTATCTCTGGTTATTTAACTCACCCTTATATTCTTCTTTCCTTTCTGCCTAATATGCTTACTCCCAGATCCTGACTAGAGGTGTCACTCAGGCAGACTAGCTAGATTTTCTGGCCGTGTCCATTAGCTCTCTTTCCTAGATTTAAGATCTGTCAGTGTAACCCGCTCCCTTGGATATGCTATTCCAACCTATTGCACTCCACCGTCTTCAGGTGGCATGTCTCCGGAGCCCTTAGGTGCTTCCTGTTCTTCAGTGACAATGCTTAGCTTGCATTTTTCCCCTTTTTTATTCCTCTCTCTCAAAAAAAAATCAAATATACCTATGGGGTTCCACATCAGGAAATGGGCTAGATTTGGACTCCTCATGAGACTGTGAACTCCCAGGACTTGTGTTTCAATTGCCTTAATATTCCTAGGGTTGGCACACAGGAAACACCCAGTAACTGCTTGTTAGATGAAAAGCCACATATCTAACTTGGTAACAAAAAGGAATTATTTTAAAGTTCCTCAACGAAAATTTAACAAAACTAAAGTGCTGGCTTGTTCTGTGACAAAAATTAAAACACACAAGAAGGAAATGAAATGATTTAGTTAAAAGAGAATGCTGAGGAATGACATGGTAGCTTTATAAAGGGTTACAAAACAAGTAAGAAACAACCACCTGTGCATTATCATATCGACAGGATGGAGGAAGTGGACGTATTCCCATGTTAAACACCAGCAAACAGTATTCGACAGAGAAGGTTATGAGAAAGGAAGCAAGCCACTGAGGAAGGATGAACTTTGTTCCTTGGAGATCTCTGAGAAACGACAGACCCTCCCACAGATTTGCTATTAATTAGGTGGGATTCAGGCTGAAAAAAGGGGCAAAGACATATGCGCTATTGAGGTCATGAGAAGCCTTTACTCTTTGTGTAAGGAGACAAGAGTTACCATTTACCGAAACTTCTATTATTTGATGAAAACATAAAAACGTATGAAGAAGGAATAGGGGTATTTCAAGGGGCTAAACATCCACAGAAATAGACACCGAAGTTAACCCAAACCACTCCTGTCTGAATCTGGATGAAACTAGAAAAATGCTTCAAATATTATTTTAAGGTATCATTGTGAAATTCAAAAGCCTCTGTTTTCTGCAACTCTAATTTTATTGAATTTTTTTGAGATGGAGTCTAGCATCATCTTAATGTATGCTTCTTGTCTTTTTCTTGACAATATATATGTTTTCTTTCTTTTGCAAAATGTAGAAATTTTATTTTCTTTCTTTCTCTTTTTTTTTAATCAGAGTCTCACTCTATCCCACAGGCTGGAGTGCAGTGGCATGGTCTCGGCTCACTGCAACCTCTGCCTCACAGGTTCAAGCGATTCTCCTGCCTCAGCCTCCCAAGTAGCTGGGATTACAGGCTCCTGCCACCACGCCAGGCTAATTTTTGTATTTTCAGTAGAGATGGGGTTTCACCATGTTGGCGGGGATGGTCTCGAACTCCTGACCTCAGGTGATCCGCCACCCTCGGCCCCCCAAAGTGCTGGGATTATAGGCATGAGCCACCAAGCCCGGCCATGTGCAACCCTGATTTAAAAATCTGCTTAGTTAGAAAAGGCCTTTGACAAAATTAAACCGCCCTTCATGCTAAAAACTCTCAATAAATTAGGTATTGATGGGATGCATCTCAAAATAATAAAAGCTATTTATGACAAACCCACAGCCAATATCATACTGAATGGGCAAAAACTGGAAGCATTTCCTTCGAAAACTGGCACAAGACAGGAGTGCCCTCTCTCACCACTCCTATTCAACATAGTGTTGGAAGTTCTTGCCCAGGGCGATTAGGCAGGAGAAAGAAATAAAGGGTATTCAATTAGGAAAAGAGGAAGTCAAATTGTCCCTGTTTGCAGATGACATGATTGTATATTTAGAAAACCCCATCGTCTCAGCCCAAAATCTCCTTAAGCTAATAAGCAACCTCAGCAAAGTCTCAGGATACAAAATCAATGTGCAAAAATCACAAACATTCTTATACACCAATAACAGACAAACAGACAGCCAAATCATGAGTGAACTCCCACTCACAATTGCTTCAAAGAGAATAAAATACCTAGGAATACAACTTACAAGGGATGTGAAGGACCTCTTCAAGGAGAACTACAAACCACTGCTCAACGAAATAAAAGAGGACACAAACAAATGGAAGAACATTCCACACTCACGGATAGGAAGAATCAATATCATGAAAATGGCCATATTGCCCAAGGTAATTTACAGATTCAATGCCATCCCCATCAAGCTACCAACGACTTTCTTCACAGAATTGGAAAAAACTACTTTAAAGTTCATATGGAACCAAAAAAGAGCCCGCATTGCCAAGACAATTCTAAGCCAAAAGAACAAAGCTGGAGGCATCATGCTACCTGACTTCAAACTATACTACAAGGCTACAGTAACCAAAACAGCATGGTACTGGTACCAAAACAGAGATATGGACCAATGGAACAGAACAGAGGCCTCAGAAATAATACCACACATCTACAACCATCTGATCTTTGACCAGCCTCACAAAAACAAGAAATGGGGAAAGGATTCCGTTAATCCTTCTGAGAAAACTGGCTAGCCATAAGTAGAAAGCTGAAACTGGATCCCTTCCTTACACCTTATACAAAAATTTATTCAAGATGGATTAGAGACTTAAATGTTAGACCTAAAACCGCAAAAACCCTACAAGAAAACCTAGATAATACCATTCAGGACATAGGCATGGTCAAGGACTTCATGTCTAAAACACCAAAATCAACGGCAACAAAAGCCAAAATTGACAAATGGGATCTAATTAAACTAAAGAGCTTTGCACAGCAAAAGAAACTACCATCAGAGTGAACAGGCAATCTACAGAATGGGAGAAAAATTTTGCAACCTACTCATCTGACAAAGGGCTAATATCCGGAACCTACAAAGAACTCAAACAAATTTACAAGAAAAAAATCAAACAACCCCATCAAAAATTGGGCAACGGATATGAACAGACAATTCTCAAAAGAAGAAATTTATGCAGCCAACAGACACATGAAAAATGCTCATCATCACTGGCCATCAGAGAAATGCAAATCAAAACCACAATGAGATACCATCTCACACCAGTTAGAATGGTGATCATTAAAAAGTCAGGAAACAACAGGTGCTAGAGAGGATGTGGAGAAATAGGAACACTTTTACACTGTTGGTAGGACTGTATATTAGTTCAACCATTGTGGAAGACAGTGTGGCAATTCCTTAAGGATCTAGAACTAGAAATACCATTTGACCCAGTGATGCCATTACTGGGTGTATACCCAAAGGATTATAAATCATACTGCTATAAAGACACATGTACACATATGTTTATTGAAGCACTATTCACAATAGCAAAGACTTGGAATCAACCCAAATGTCCATCAGTGACAGACCGGATTAAGAAAATGTGGCACATATACACCATGGAATACTATGCAGCCATAAAAAAGGATGAGTTCATGTCCTTTGTAGGGACATGGATGAAGTTGGAAACCATCATTCTGAGCAAACTATTCCAAGGCCAAAAAACCAAACACTGCATGTTCTCACTTATAGGTGGGAATTGAACAATGAGAACACTTAGATACAGGAAGGGGAACATCACACACTGGGGCCTGTTGTGGGGTGGGAGGAGTGGGGAGGGATAGCATTAGGAGATATACCTAATGTAAATGACGAGTTAATAGGTGCAGCACACCAACATGGCACATGTATACATATGTAACAAACCTGCATGTTGTGCACATGTACCCTAGAACTTAAAGTGTAATAATAATAAAAAAAATCTGTTTGGTTTATAAAACACAAAATAGAAAAAAAAAATCAGATCCATCACTGATTTAAAATTATTTCTTGACACAAAATAGGGAGATCTACTATAGTGCATTCATACTAAAGAAAATAAATTATTGAAAAAATAAACAGTACAAATAACTTTTTGAACACTTACTGAAGTCCATGGCATGTTGACAATGCAACAAATGAGGCAGGGTTTCCTCGGATATGACCCTGGTAGTAACAGTGCTCTCCTCCCTGAAAACAGAAGTAAAGAATGTAAGCCTTTGCATCACAAGGAGAATCAGCTGCTTCATTTCACAGGCGGTTTCTACTCACAATGTACCTCCACATCTAGAGCTCTGCAAGATATTTCATTATTCAGATTAGCATTATCAAACATTTTCTAACAGAATTATTCATAAACATTCTGAGTGAGCTGACTCCAAATCAAAATTCAGGGAAATAAAAGTTGACTTAACCTTTCTTTTATGTAGGTGATATTAGAGGAACAAAGAAAGAGATACTGAAATATACACAGGGAGTCAGGCACAGTATCTCATGTCTATAGTTTCAATGCTTTTGGAGGCGAGGCAGGAGTTCAAGACCAGCCTGAGCAACATAGCAAGACCCTGTCTCTACAAAAAAAAATTTACAAATCAGATGGATGTGGTGGCATGCATCTGTAGTCCTAGCCTCTTGGGAGGTTGAGGCAGGAGGATCATTTGAACCCAGGAGTTCGAGGCTGCAGTGAGCTGTGATTTTGCCACTGTACTCCAGCCTGGACAAAAAGAGTGAAATTCTGTCTCAAAAGAAAAAATGAAAAAAATAAGAAAATAAAGGAAATACGTATGTGGCCCTTGCACCAAAGTTTAATCATCTGCTTTCCTAGTTATAAGAAATTCAACCATGGGCCAGGTGCAGTGGCTCACGCCTGTAATCCCAGCACTTTGGGAGACTGAGGTGGGTGGGTCACTTGAGGTCAGGAGTTCCAAACCAGCCCAACCAACATGGTGAAACCCTGTCTCTACTAAATAAAAATACAAAAATTAGCCAGGTGTGGTGGCGCATGCCTGTAATCCCAGTTACTCAGGAGGCTGAGGTAGGAGAATCGCTTGAACCAGGGAAGTGGGGGTTGCAGTGAGCCGAGATGGTACCACTGTACTCCAGCCAGGCCAATAGAGACCCTGTCTCAAAAAAACGAAAAAAGCAACTCAATCATGAGCAGCAGCAAAGTAATGCTCTTTCACACAAAGCTAAGTAAAAATAAATATAAATCATTTGAGAGTCAGTAAATTACATTGATGGAGGAAATGCTTGTTTTTACAGTGTTTATATCAAAACTTGATTACCAGATAAGCAAGTTAATACCATTCTTTTCTCAAACCAGCAATGGCTTTAACTGGTAAGCAGTTTATGGGCAGCGTTTTAAATTGTGAACTTTTTCTTAGCATCCAATTTCATTAACAAAATTCTACTAAGAGAGATTCATTTATTTGGTTAAATGTGCCTGGAAAGGTAAGAAGTTAAATCTTCTGCCATCTTAGGATGTCACCTTTAAATACTTGCTACTCAGAGTGCAGTTCAGAGACAAGCAGCATTGACATCACTAGGAGCTTGTTAAAAATGCAGAATCTCAGGCCCCACCCGAAACCTACTGTATGAGAATCTGTATTTTAACAAGTCCCTAGGTGATTCATATGCACATTAAAGTTTGAGAAGCTCTTGTCTAAATGACCTCTTCCCATTCTATCACTAATCTCCTATTTCTTCAGTAGCTGAAAGCTTCTAATTAAATTGATTCACTGAGATATGAAAGAGTGAAACAGAAAGGACTGATAGGATGGGTGGTTTAAAGAGGCAAATGTTACCTACTTCACAGTAGGACTTAAGGACTAACACTACTTAAAATGTTCAGTGTTTCACAAATGGAGGAGAGAAAACAGGAGGACATGGAGATGTAATAGGCTGAAGACATTTTCTCCACCAAAATCCAAGGAAACCAGCCTAGCCTGAGACTGCTGCTCCTTGTGAGATTATCCCACAGAAGCTGGTAACTCTCAGCTTTAGGGAGTGGGTAGACAGCAGGTAAAATGGTACACAATGCAATCCCTGACCTTAAACCAGCTCCAAATTCCCAGGGGAGCCACTGACCATCATAAACTGAGGGTTGTGGTTGCATTTAATGGAGAAGATGGAACCCAGAAGGCCACAGAGACTTGGGGACTGAAACAAGTCCTAGACACTAGAACACGGGGCCATGACTTCATGTGGAGCGCCAGTGTAGTGTAGATGTTAACGATGTGAGCTATTGGCTCCTTCTCTTACCAGCTATGTAATCTTAAGCAAATTACAGAGACTGCCCAAGCCTCAGTTTTCTCATCTGTCAATTGGGGATAATTATCTCATAGGGATGTTATGAGGATTACACGAGCTAACAGACATAAAAGAGTTTAGAGTAATGCTTGGCTCATCGGAAGTACTCAACAAATGTTTGCTGCTATTATAATTACTGTGTCTGTCAGTGTTCTCAATTTACATACACAATCACACTAAATCTTCATATCAATCCTACAAAGAAATATTCTTATCCCTCTTCTACATAGGAACCACAATCTCAGACTGTGGTTGTCTGCCTGGGGAGTTGCCAAGTAAGGATGAAAACTTTATGTGAGTACAAAGCCTGTGTCCTATCCCCTATTGTTGAACCTCGAACCTATGAGTTATGCAAGGCAAATCTGAACTTTCCCCTAAGCTGGTTTATTCTTTTATTCTGTTGCTTTGTCAGCAGGGCTAAGGGTAAATTTAACAAAAGTTACAATAGTGTGTGTTGGGCTGTTGGACTGGTGAACAGTCCATAGATCAGATTCTGAGTGTATGAGAGGACATTATCACTTAGATGCCCCTGATTTCCTGGATACATCTAATTGGATCAGAGATCAAAATTCTAGCTTTGCATTGGCCAGACATAAAAAGTCAACAGTCAACAGATGACCTGATAAAGACAGAACTCTGTCTATAAGTGTTTCCTTACACTGGACAGTGACTGAATCAGACCTTCTCCTCTTAGAAGTCTGAGCCTCATAGCAATGAAGATAATAGAAACAAAGATAAGAAAGTAGAAACAAACATAAATAAGGAGAAGTAGAAACAAAAAAATAATCTCGGGAATTATGGTATCAGACTAGAAAACAATGGAAATTGATAGTCATGAGGATATATGTCAATGTCAAAGCATACTATTTTATAAATTACTAGAGTTTTCTTCAAAAACGCAACTCTGGAAACATGTCATATTAAATCATAAAAAGGACAAATAATTCATTTTTTAAAAACATTCCTCCATTATATTGGGGAGAGTTATATAGATGAGTCAATAATGGAAAACACTATTTCACTCATCTCTGATTCGAAAAATAGGAGTCAAGCCAAAAACAGCATATGATCAGGACCCATCTGCACAAAAGCCTAACATGGCAAATGAAGCAAAGAGCTCAGTATGGTTGAATCATTATTAAATGTTTCCATGACACTTCAGCAGAGGCATAAACACCAGGGGAAAAAAATCTCAATTTGCATCACTACAATTCAAATCTTGAGGTCTCAGCTGGTGGCATGTGTAATTATTAGAAATAATGGTGAAAGTTCATTTTTGTGCTGTAATATTTTTCAGAGATAATTAATCATAAGTCAATAATTATTTAAACTAAGAAGTAATGAAGTTTTTATTTCCTTTAACACGCCTAGAAATATTTTTTAGTCCAAGAGATAGGCTGTTAAAGGGCTTTCTTAATTTATATAAACTATAATATTAAATATAAATTTAATATTTTTATTTTGTAAATAATTATTTTCTCTATTAATACACATGTGGTGCAAAAATTCTAAGAATTGAAAGAGTACATAGTGAAGAATAAAAAAACTCCCTTCACATATACTATTCAAGCTGTAGATGCCTTCTAAATGGTACGTATTTTTGATGCATTTTGTGTACCATGTCAAGAATAGTCTATGTATATTCAAGTAGAGGCATATATACACACATACACATATATCCTTTTCACTTCACAAATAGTTTTATACTATGTACACTGTTCAGCCACTTGACTTTTTTTTTCTTAAGGTAAGCTTGGCATCCTTCTGTATCAATATCGTATTTTTCAATGATGGCATACTATTCCATTATGGGGGTGAACTATAATTCATTTAAACAGTCCTGTACTAATGGACATTCAGATAATCTCCTTTTTTGCTGTCATAATGTTGCAATGAACATCCTTTCATATATTTCTGTGCACTTCTATCAGTATATATGCAGGACAGAGTACTAGACATGGACCTGGGAGGTCAAAGAATAGGAGTATTTTAAATTTTAATAACTAATGGGACAGATAAAATTATATTTTTTGCACTTATATGTTTTAGAATATGCACTGCATTTGAAAGTCATAAACTGCATTTTACTTAAAAATTATCTATTTCAGTAAAGACTACTAACAAAAAAACTTTCTCAAATCTTATCAATTATAAAGGTTCTCCATGTCTTCATATGACTTTTGAAGAAAAGTCAAAAGTATGCTATATGGAAGTAAGTACTATATACAATAATCTGAGACAGATGTTGCAGGAAAAGAGAAAAGCCTTTTGGGCTTTTCCTAACAGAGTTGGGCTCTTTATCAGACTGCCAGTCATAGCTTTATTCCTTATTGTCTCTTTAGTTCCAGAAATAAATCCATTGTCCTTGAAACTTTCTTCATACTCCTTGATCTAACAACATAGCCATAAAAGTACAAATGTTTATTTTTACCTAATTAGATAGCTATAGCTAAAAGAATATCTACCTCTATAAAAATGAACATGATAGTTCATATGTCTATTATTGGTTTATCTTCCTAATGGGAGAAAAATTTATTGTAATTTTTTATTCTAAGAACATCAAAATAATCATTTATTTATAAAATTCAAAGACATACCACATTTTTATTAAACATAGCAAAATCTCAAAGGAAAATTCGAATTTATTATAAATATGATGAGATGATAACACAAAGGAGGTTACACAGCCTGGACCATAAAACGAGGAAAACCTAATAAAGGGAAACAATTGGAGCATAGCTGTAAGACAGTAGTCATGCGCCCTCTATCAAGGTCCTCAAAGGAAACTAGATCTTGACAGCTCTAAAATGAGCCGGGACCACCTCCTCCAAATAGCCTTCTCAAATTCCCTTCTCATAAATTACTTCCTGCTAACCCCTCCTTCTCCGAATTTTCATAGTATTTTTCAACCATACTGCAATCTCTTCCTACCTGAAGAGATTGTTCCTTCCTGCCTGTTTCTGTGTTACTTCTCCAACAGACTATTATCTCCCTTCAGAGAAGCACATTTGCCTGATTTATGTTCATATACCCACACGTGCTACTGGAAAGAAAACCTCCCTGAATATCCAATTCTTCACCAATAAACTAGAGATAATATCTACTCCAGCTGTCTCATAAGGATATGCAGGAGATTCCATGAGATAACAATGTAAAGTACACTGTAAAGTGCTATATAAACAGGTGAGGGAGGTGTAGTCAACCAATATTTAGGGATGCTATAATGTCCCTTGAGCTGTGATTCTCAAACTTTGTTAAGAATAACTATTTGAGACGTTGATTTATAATGTAGATACTGTCTCTCGCCCAGAGAGTTTGTGCAGGCAGCTCTGAGGTAAGACCTAAGAATCTGCATTGTAACAAATACTTTGTGTTTTTCTTGTTCCAGGAATACCCCTAGAGGGGAGGTTCTCAACCTCTGTTGCATTTCAGAATCACCTGGGAGCTTTTAAAGTCCAATGCCCATGACTTACTCCCAACCATCTAAATCACAGTCTCGGGTCCAGGTATCAGCATCTGTTAAAATCCTCCAAATGACTGAATACGAATTCAGTGCCTGAGAACCCTTGCACCAGAGAAATGCTCCTCAAAATAGCAGTTCCCAAAACTGACTCTCAGAAGTACCATGGCAGGCTTTCTAAAGCAACTGATGCCCAGGCCTTCCCTCAGGCCTGCTGAATCAGAATCTCCAAGGAGGTAGGGCCCCAGGTTTCTTACGGTGTAAAAAGTTCCTCTGCGTGATTTGATGATCAAATCTGGAATTGTTAACCCTAAAAATATTCAATACAAAACTGTCCCCATGCAAAGGATACAGAAAGATCTTTCAGAGAATGGAAGTATCTACCATATCCTGGACATCCTGTTTAGTGAATTACGTGACAGTTCATGACGACTGATGAGGTGAGTATTATTTCCCCCCTTTTTACAAGTGAGAGACCATAGACTGAGAGAGATCATCCACACCCAGGTATGCCTGCTACAAAGTCAAGGTTATTTACACCAGTGGTTCTCAAAGAGTGGTTTTCAGACCAACAGCATCGGCTTGCTAGAAATACAAATTTCTCAAGCCTTGCTATAGCCTTCCTCAGAAGCTCGGAGAATGCAGCCTACCCAACTGTAATTCAGCCAAACCTTCAAGTGATTTTACTGCACTCTGAAGTTTGAGAACAACTGCTTTACATTACTCCTGTTTCTGATTCTGAAGCTCCTCACTGCTGAGCTCACTGAAATCTTACACTAGTTCCTGAGCTGACCCTTCCTGACACAGAAAGAATGTACTCCACTCTGTTTCTTGTTCCCCAAAAAACAGCTGGCTTTATCAAAAACACAATGGAAGGTAAGAGGTGAGATAAGAATATTAAGGAAGAGCAGAGCTGTTTATTTTTGCTGGTGCTGATCATAGGATACCATGCAGGATGCTTTGGCCTGGATCAAAGGGGCTAGAAAAACCAAACTTCCAGTTTGCCTGGCGCAAAGGGGTTTCCCAGGATACTGGTAATTCAGTGCTACATCTATGAAAGTCACAGGCAGATAGGAATGGTTTGCTCATGCTAAAAGGGTCAGGGCCAGTGTAGGCACCTCCAGATCAAAACACCCATCCCTGCAACTCTTGTTCTCCTGTTCTGTTCACTGAATCATAGCCTTCTCCCCCTCCATGGGCACTGGTCCTAGAATCAGCCTCTGCCATGCAGTTGGGGAAGCTCATGCCAGTCACCCTCTTCCACAAGCGGGACCCTTTCTCACCCCGCCCTAGCACAGTAGCTGCCAACCCTGGCAGCATATTGTAACACATGGGAAGCTCTTTTTAAAAATACCCAGCCTCACCCCATACCAACTGCATCAGAATCTCTAGAGGGTGGGACCTGGGTATTTTACAAATCTGCCCAGATGATTCCAATATGCTACCATAGTTGGGAGTCTCTGTTCTAGCTGATACCACCTTGCAGGAACTAACGGCCTACCCTTGAACACTATTGCATCCTAGATTGTCCCCAGGTGTATACACTGTCCTGACACATTGGTGGCCGCATGGCTACAGTCTGTTCCACAGAACCACATTTCTTGCCTGGTCTCAACTCCCTCTTGCTTGGCATCAACGTCAGGAACCCGCCTTCCTCCAATCCTCACTCCATCTTCCCAGTTGTAAGTCTCCTTGGGAGGCTGGGCATGGTGGCTTACACCTGTAATCCCTGCACTTTGGAAGGCCGAGGAGGGAGGATCGCTTGAGCCCAGGAGTCCAAGACAAGCCTGAGCAACATAGTGAGACCCCATCTCTAATACAAATTAAAATAAGAAAATAAATAACAAAGTAAATCTCCTTAGGGCCAGCTGCATGATGGAAATCCTTAGAAAAGCTAAATTTTATGTTAAAGATGATCCACCAACCTATCCCGATTAAAACTCATACTCTGTACAGAATCGGACTGGATTCATAGAAGGGACATAGGCTAAACATCTGGTCAGGTACAGAGTATAATTGATTCTAAAGGTACCTCATTCTAAAGGCTAAAAAAAGTGAAAAGACTATTTCCTCTCATTTACAGTAAATTAAGTGAAGCTA
Source organism: Chlorocebus sabaeus (assembly GCF_047675955.1). Classification (NCBI taxonomy): domain Eukaryota; kingdom Metazoa; phylum Chordata; class Mammalia; order Primates; family Cercopithecidae; genus Chlorocebus; species Chlorocebus sabaeus. The sequence continues at coordinate 64,829,800 of NC_132924.1, forward strand.
TCACGTGGTTCCCAAATGCCAATAATCCATGAATCTGTACTAATGCATCTCAAAATCTTTACTAGTTCCTGTCAAAAAGATAGAAATAAGTATAGTGTACTTAATTTTTCATAAAGCTAAATGTATTTAATTTTTGAAAAACTGTCATTTGTTCTAGGTTTACTTCCTTATCTTTATTATTTAAAATATCAACTGCTTTCCGTTTTTAAATAGACTTTTATTTTGGAATAATTCTGATACACAGAAAAGTTGCAAAGATGGTATAGAGAATTATAGAATATCTATCACTCAGTTTTTCCCATTGTTAACATCTTATATTTATTAGTATATTTATCAAAATCACATAACTGACACTGGTATATTACTATTTACTCGACTCTGAACATTGAGATTTCAGCAGTTTTTCCTTTAATTTCTTCTTTCTGTTCCAGGATCCAATCCTGGAACACAGTGCCATATTGCATTAGTGGTTAGGTTCATTTTTTTTTTAGTTTGTAGCAATAGTAAATAGTATTTAGATGTTTTGAGAGGGTTGTTTTCATATATGGCAAAAGAGAAGAAATGATGCAATGCTATGTTGATCCTCAAAATTCATTTTGTTAGTATATGGATCTATGAAATATAAAAGTACAAGACCAAGAATACAAATGAACACTTCCTAGACTTTAACTTAGCACTACAGGTTTTCAAAGCCTTAAAAACAAAACCACCCTTATATCATCAGGCTTAATTTAAATGATTAAAATGTAATATTTAATGTGACCTATGGAAATGAATTCTGAAAGATTACTCAGTAACATTTCCCTATAATAAGTATCTAGAACCCCTTATTGTGTGAGATTCTTCTGGACTATCCTTTCAATGATGTTTGTACAGGGAACAGCTTTGGAAGATGGAGAAAATCTCCCTCCAAAGCAAAGGGCAGGCATGTTTACTTCCCACTATAAAACATTCAGGTTTCCTAAATTCAGAATTTCTTTGTTGTAACACAATGCACTGTGTGCTCAGGTTAGCCTGGCCCTATCCTCTGTCACCCTCTGGGAATTAAGGCTGAAGATACCAGTGCAAGAAAATGTTGCTATTCTGGCTATAGCCAAAGCCACAGTAATAAAGCCCTTTGTCTCTGACCCAGGAGTTTCCTGTCTTCTGCAGGCATAGACAAAACTGCAGCAAGCTAATGCCTATTAACTTGCAAGTAGGATAAAACTTCAGACTTTCACAGTTGTTGAACTTGGATTTCCATCTTCCCCTAAAAATTAAGAGATCTGTTAAGACTCCATTACCACATTTCCATTTTCCTGCAAGACAAAAATCAGCTAAAGCTCAGTAAGACACATACTGCCCATCTTATCACAGGTAACGTAACTCTCATATACAATATTGTTTAACACCTTTGGGTATTAACATTTGCCACTCCATTCCAGGGTACAAATGTTCAAACAGCATCCAACAACATCTAAAGGTAAACAGTCACTAAAAATCTCTGTACTATTTCAATATTCATTGATGAGCACTAGGATCTTATAGTATCAATCAAAAACATTTAAAAAATCAGAAGGATTAAGCATATTATGGACTTAAAAAATTAAAAGAAAATAAAACTAGCTGACAAAAAAGAATAATCTCATTTAAAAGATACACGGTTACCACTGGAGAGAAAAAGATGCATAAGAATATTATGGTAGCAAAAGTTTCCACAAGAAAGGAAAAGACAGTAGAAAACCACTGGATAGAAATAAAAATGATGAAGAAGGAGTTAATCTTACTAAAAGATGGTGAACACCACAAAATATAGGGGCCATAACTTTCTGTGTTTGTCTCTTTGTCTCTACATCTATACTTTTCTCTGTTAAGGACACCAGCCATTGGATTAGGGCATACCCTAATCTAGTATGACTTCCTCTTAATTGATTACATCTGAAAAGACTCTGTTTCTAAACAAGGTAGTATTCATGGGTTCTAGAAGTCATGAATTTTGGGGAACATTATTCAAACCAGTACAACCATTCATCTCTTTATACATAGATAAGTAAATTTTTATTCACAATCCAGGAATTTTCCTTTTAAGAAGCTTGGTTCAGTGGTAGAAAACTAGAGGTGTCTACCATAGCATCACTCATCTAACAAAATTAACCCATATCTTAATTACCTATAACCAGCATTCTAGTTTCCTATCTCTTCATTTTAAAATACTCATCATTATTTTTACACAATATGGCAAACCTAATATTCCATTTTATTAAGTTAAACACAGCTTCCTAAATTGCTTATTTTTAACAACAGAATAGTCGAGAGAAATTATTTTACAGCTGTTAGGTAATCACTAGACACTCACTAATATAACAAATATCAGATTACTAAAAATTTTAGGTTCCCACAAAATGCTCAGCAACAGATTACTGTAATGCAGAAGGGGAACTTTACAGATTCTCTAAGTTCTAAATTGAAAGAACGGAAAATCAATATGGACCACATAATATATGATGACTATATAATTAGAAACTCATGAAATTATAACTCTTTCCAGGAAACCACTACATCACTCTGCCTTTTTACAAATAATAAAATTTAAATGCATTACTCTATAAGGACTTTTTAGCATAAAGACTGAATTACCTAAAACCTTTTTCTGTAGTTGATGTTTGACTATTAAGAGTAAAAAATATAACTGACTGGATGATTGTTGCACAAAGAGAAAACATATTTGTGCATTCCTAAAATACAGGAGGAATAAGTATTTTTGTCATATCTGAAAAAATATTTGTTGTTTTTCTTAAGGAAATACAACTATATGAGGGTCTGAGGTAAGGAAAAAAAGGAAATCGTTTTTTCTCCACTTTTACCATAAACATAACCTCCTTTAGTTTCACTTCAATGCTATCCTCCATTCCTTTTTTTGAGGAAGAAGAAAATTTCTGCCCGCTAAAAGATTCTGTTGCAGCTAGGCACAGAGGCTCATGCCTGTAATCCCAGAACTTTGGGAGGCTGAGGTGGATGGATCACTTGAAGTCAGGAGTTTGAGATCTGGCCAGCATGGTGAAACCCTGTCTCTACTAAAAATACAAAAATTAGCCAGGCATAGTGGCACACACCTGTCATCCCAGCTACTGGGGAGGCTGAGGCACAAGAATCGCTTGAACCTGGGAGGTAGAGGTTGCAGTGAGCCGAGATGGTGCCACTATACTCCAGCCTGGGTGACAGAGTGAGATTCTGTCTCAAAAAAAAAGAAAAAAGAAAAATGAAAAGAAAAAAAGATTCTGGTTGCAGTATCTTCTCTCTTGCACCTTGAGCCTTACATGCTGAGCTCAAGCAGTTAATATTAGCATTCAGTGGTCATTTTCATCTCTGCATGAATGATTTTGGATTAGCCCAGGATTTATCAACAGGTAAAAAGAATTAGATTATTAAAGAGGTCTCAAACAACATCCTTCATGGAAAGCAAACTAATATTTAAGGTTGTATCTAATGAAAAATGATACTAAGCATGCAAAAGTGAAGTGCTTTTTTTTTTTTTCCAGCAAGTGTTTCTATGAGAATAAGTTGGTCATTCACTATTTCTCTTACTTATGTTTCCATAAATTAAGAAGGGAGCTGAACCACCAGAGTCCTTTCTTGTTCTATGATTTGCAAACTATTTTAAAAAATCAAAGGTTACTTTTCTTTTAAAGACCAGGCCAACTTCAAAGAATCAATATCTTGTACACTGCACTTACCACAAAGAAACAGAATTTAAAACCAACAACAAAGATGCTCATATGTTTGGAAATTTTTAAAATGCCAAATAAACAATTTTTTAAAATAATTATATTATTTCTAAAAATATAAATAATTTATGAGTCATATAAAGTCATAGTATAAGTTATGGAATATATATACACATATATATGGACAACAGCAAAAAAAAAAAAACTACGTAGCAGAGCTTTAGGTTGCTGCTAAAATAGTACTTGAGTAAATTTTACATTCTTAGATACATATAGTAAAGAAGATTGGTAATTAATAAATTAAATATTTAACTAAATGAATTATGAAAAGAAAAACAGAAATTTCAGAGTAGAAAAAAGGAAATTACAAAAGTACGAGCAGAAATGATTGAAAAATACAGTAAAGAAAGTAAAGCTGGTTCTTTGGGACCCTCCCAGCACTCTGGAAGGCTGAGGCGAGAGGATTGCTTGAGGTCAGGAGTTCGAGACCAGTCTGGGAAACACAGTGAGACCTGGTCTCTACTAAAAGTAAAAATTAAAAAATTAGTTAGTGTGGCAGCACATGCCTATAGTCCAGGTAATCAGAAGGCTGAGCGAGAAGTACTGCTAGGAGTTAGAGTTTAAAGTGAGCAGTGATCCTACCACTGCACTCTAGCCTGAGCAACAGAGCAAGACCCTGTCTCTTAAAAAAAAGAGGGGAGGGGGGCGAGTGGGGAGAGAGTATTTACAAAAAATTCTAATAAGATTGATCAAGTAAAAGAGTGAAGGCAAGAATAAAAATAAAAACTAACAGAAGACATGCTGATACATAATTAGTAGATTTTTAAAACCATGAAAAGATTTGAAAGCTAATATAGCAAAACACTGAACTATGTTACATCTACACATGGATGTCTGTTGAGGCATTTTATACAATTTTTAACATGTTTAAAACATTTCATGATTACAGAGATTTTTATCGCAAGCCAATTGTTGATATTTGGTGAGTTAAAATTTAACACTGATCAGTTGTGGCTCTAAAACACCTTAGAAAGAAAACACATGAATGTGAGCCTCTGCATGGAGGATGCACTTACCACCAGGCAAGCAGATTATAAGGCTCACTACCAGTTTTTATTTTTCCAGCAGATTATAAGGCTCACTACCAGTTTTTATTTTTCCTGTTTATATTCACTGCACATTTTGAGAGCAGGGGGAATAATATGCTCTCCCAGACCTGTCCAGGCTGAACTTTTCCCTACACATCTGACATACTGTTGGATGAACAGGAGAAACCACTCCATTTTCTAACACCTGGACTAATTCATTCACTTATTTTTTTCATTCAGCAGATACTTACTCTCTTCTACGTACAAATATTATGCTAAACGCTGATAATATAGTACAAGTTCCCATGGGTGCTTCTCTTAGAGAAACTTCTTACGGAATTTACAGTCTAGGGGCACAGAAGATTGTCCTACTATAAAGCAGGAAGTGAAGGACTGCAGCTGGTGATCCTGACATGCTTCCTGTCATGAGCGGAATCAGAAACTAGCAGTAAGAATGGGTAGAAGCCACCAAAGACTTCTCCAGAAATTCTTTACAAATTGCCACTTTACCTCAACAATGCTATCAGAACTAATATTTACAGAGAATTTCCCACACCCAAAGCTCTGAGCTACATGTTTGTCTTGTTTAACAGGTGAGGAAAATGAAGTATAGGAGGCATAAGTAAATTGTCTAAGGGCACACGTATATTAACTGGCAAAGTCAGGATTTGAGTTTAGGTCCTTCTAGCCCTCACAATATTCACAGTCCCTAAGCTTTAGTGTCCTCAAACCACAGATCTGTCCTGGAATTAGAAATTTTACCATTTGTTAACACGATTCAAGAAGTTTATTTTTTAAATTTAATCAGAAAGACAGCAGGACCTCAAGAAAATAGCACTTAGTCTGTCCAAAAATCTAATTGCTATGTGGAATACCTATTGACCCCACTCAGAATTACCAAAGCAACCACTCTGTCATCCACAGAGTTACAAAATCGTTTCCAGATTTTCCAGAGAAGAGAAAACAAAGGCAAAAAGTAACCAATGTAGGAAGTCCAAAAACACTGTCAGTCTGATTTCCTCTACATTGAACCTGATATCCTCTGAGTTGAGGCTCTGGTCAAATACCATCCTCCTACTTTCATCCCTTTTCTTCCTGTGCCACTTGCTCCACCTCTTATTCTGTCCACTTTCTATGGTTTCTTTCTGACCCTTTCATGCACCAAGATCCTACATCAAGGCCTCTGGCCTTTGCACATGCTAATTCGACTACATGAAAAGTTGTTCTGCTCTGATTTCATTCACCTGTTATCTTTTGAACTTTGGAATTAATATCATTTCCTCAAGAAAGTCTTCCCTGAGCAACCAGATGAGGTCAGGTGTCCCAGCAAGTGCCCTCAGAGCAACATGTAATTCTTTTCAACACTTATTTCTATCATTTACAAAGACTTCTCAGTAGTTGTCTGCACCATGCCTGTCTTTTCCACTAAAGGACAAGCTTCATGTGGGCAAGAAATGCATCATCTGTTGTTTATAGCTATATCCCTGTCACTGGCCCATGGCAAGCACTCAACTCATATCTATTGAATAAATGAGGGTTGAGAACACACATTGAGTATCTGAGAATTTTGGCTTTTTTTCTATTTCACTGTTAATCTCTCATGTCAGCTTTCTAGCCACTTAAACTCCATATGCCTGAGTTTTTATGAGTGGCTATGGGGAAAACCAAGTGCACCTGCTCTTTTTCTACCTCATAGGTGCAAAGAAAAGACTGTTGTGATAAAACATCAAACGTGGCCAGATGCAATGGCTCATGCCTGTAATCCCAACACTTTGGGAAACTGAGGCAGGCAGATCACTTGAATTCAAGACCAGCCTGGGTAACGTGGTGAAACCCTATCTCTACTAAAAATACAAAAATTAGTCAGGCACGGTGGCATGCACCTGTAGTCCCAGCTACTTGTAGGACTCAGGTGGCAAAATCACTTGAGCCTGGGACTCTGAGCTGCAATGAGCCAAGACTGCGCCACTGCACTCTAGCCTGGGAGATCAAGTGAGACCCTGTCTCAAAACAAACAAACAACAAAAAAGAAAGAAAAAAAGAAAGAAAGAAAACAAAACAAAAAACATCAAATGTAGCCCTGATCAATTATCCTCCTTCAAAAAGGCTGTAAACACTCGAACTACTCAATACCAATAGTACATATTCTCTTGTCTTTATTATCTTTTCTGATTTTACAGTGGCCACACCTTATCCACTGGAAAGTAAGGTATTTTTATTAATGAATAGGAAAATAATTGCAGTTTATGACAACACCAAGGGAATAATTTGTGATTTTTTTTTTTTTTTGCTTCAAACCAGTTTAACGTCAAAAACAACATTTCTACTAATTTCTTTTCAATTATAATTACTCTAATAGTTCATTCTGGTTTCAAAAAAAATTGCAAGAGTAGATTTGGAAAAGACATTATATAATGAAAAGGTTAGTTCTATAATTAGAATTAAAATAGTAAATTCTATTATAAAACAGCTAATTAGTTCCATACTTGGAAGTATCATCAGCTAGTGCTACTTTGATTTTTTAAAAAAAACTTATGGCTGAATATTTCTTTTAAGTTTATAGACAACATCTTGAACATTAACAGATGAAATAACTCCTTAGATACTTAATTGCGGGAAGAAAATCTTAACACCAGAAAGAAAATAAAGGACTTTCTACTCAAATAGGTTACAAACAGAGCTTAGGAACAGAACTCATGCTGACAGCAGCTGTCACTTTTCATTTTTCCTTTCTCCCAGCACTAAGACACCTGACCTGTATAAACTGGCAATGGGCCAATATATTTTCTTTAGGATACAGAGTTAAGACCACTTGCAATCTTACCAATGCCATTAAGGCAGTTGATGCATTGTACATGATGACGGACCTATAGCAACCTTGCTTCAGTCCCAAGAGAAAGTAAAATTTACTTAATCCCCCCAATTTTTTTTCCTATAATGCAAAGAGAATTAAATCATGAAATCTGAGACCTTCCTGAAACCACACTGATTACAAGATGTCAGAGGAGCATATGTCTGCATAAGCCTGCCAGGGGGGAAATGCACACATTATCAAGCTCATCCAGAAGATACTAAATGATGTCTAGTGGCAGATAAAAAGTAAAGTTAGGAAACATACCTGGAATAACTGATCTTACATGTGAGGAAGAAATAAACACTTTATCAGTTTGTTTGTTAAATTTGTGTAGCTCTTTTACTCTCTTCCAGCTTGTGGGCTGTGTATGTTGTGGAACGGAGGGTAAAAGAGGTAGGGGGATGGGTATTTTGAAGCACTTTGGCAAAGATATAACCAAATATCTTCTAGTCTCTTGGCAGGCTAATGGTATGTTTCAGCTTAGTTATTCTTGCCCATAAAACTTCACATTTACTCCAGATGCAGATAAATTTACACATAGGCATAAGATGGGCATAAAAACTGAGCCATGTGTTTGCCATGTGCAAGTCAGCAACATATTTCAAACTATAACTATTTAGAAGCGATAGTGCTCCCCTGTGCTGAACAATACACAATCCAACTTCTATGAAGAACAAAGGAGGACTAAAACTGAACTCCAAAATGCAATAGTTTTAAAAAGGGGGGGGGCAGGGAATCTTTAGAAGACATTGGGTCTTTGGAATAAAGAAAATTTTATACTGGAATAATTGGGACTCACTTGAACTAAAACATCTTCAATTTTGGCCTATTAAAATAACTACTAAAAGAGACAGTAAATTGCAAATGGTAAATTGTAGAAGTGCTGTAATTAAAATATTTGCATTCTAATTCCTCTGCTATTATGATCATTTATTTCCATAGAGAGGATAAACTATAGCAGATTATAGCACACATTCGGGTGCCAGACTTCCTTGCTTAAAATTCTTGGGCAAGTTGGTTAAACTTTCTGTGCCTCCATTTCCTCATCTGCAAAATGAGGTTATCAGTGGTATTACTTGGGGATAAAATGACTTAACATATGTAAAACACTTAGACCGGCACCTAGCACATAGTAAATATCATATAAGTATTTGCTATTACTCCAACTATTACCAGTAATTTTGTTAATCCTAAATCCAGTTACTAGTATTGATCCCATCTGAATATCGTATGATTGAAAGACGTATAGATTGCATAAGACAGGAAATCCCTGGTGTTAAAGTGAGCACTTACAGGAATACATAATATTTATTTGTAAAAATGCAAAACTTTGACAATGATGTAAAACAGAAGTAAAACAAGTCATTATATTTTTTAATTCCATTACAATGAGTGTCATTAACTAAAAAGAATATTCCATCAGCAGCCTTAAGTAAGCAAAATGAGTTTGGATTTGTAAGGAGAAAAGGTTAACTCTTCCAAATGACAAACAGTAAACCACTGGCAGCAGTTATTTGCCCCTAAGACTGAGTTAGGGAGCCTGAGTTAATAGACAGTATATGAAAGCATAATCTTTCTACAGGACAGCAGTATACAGTAATTATTAATCAATGAAACTAGCTCACTATGACTTACATATACTAACCATCAAAACTGTAATATTTCCAGCTAAACTTTTGTTGAGTATTTAAAACACTTCTGTGAGAATATCACAGTTCTTGAACGAGTAACAGAAAATTAATGAGTCTTCCTCTGATATATTTCACTATTTAAAAATGAAAGTACTTAAAAATGGGCAGCAGCTCAAACCCACAGGAACCAAGGGACATGGTTTCCCGTGTTGGCCCTATTTACAATTATAGAGTCATCTCTACATCAGAAGATCTTAATATTGTTTCCCATAACCACCCTGAAATTCAATTCAATAATTTCTCATTAAATTAGTGTATGGTGAACTCTACTTATAGAATCATTTTTAGAAAGTTGAGCTCTTATTCTTGTAGGATCTTTTTATCCTGAGGTTTTAAAAAAAATCATTTTATTTCAGTAATTAGGGGAGAATGACGTCGTTAAAATATAATTGTGTTTAAAGCTAGCCTACCTACAGCTAACAACTAAATATTCATATTTGAGGATGTATTGACAAATATTTTTTAAAGTCATTTTAGTTTCATTACTAGTCAAACTGACACTAAGTCATGGCTAAACTGTTTCAAGAGAATGGTCTTGAAAATAAATTTTTGCAAGTCATCTAATTTTAAAATCTGTGTATTTGTGGTTAACTTGGTTTTGATTAGCATGTTCATAGCTATACCATCCAAAATTTCCTCTCCTGTCTGAGAGAACCTACGTGAGGTACCTGCATGCTCATGCCACAACCTGTAACACCTGCACCTGAAGTTTCTCTCTGTTCCACACCGAAACTTCTGCTCTCAGAGTTTAAGCTTAACAGTGAGAGTCCTTAACCTAAATCTCCCAGCAGGTGCAGCAAGGAAAACATAAAAACAGATTTTAATATACAGGTAGTCGCATCTGCCAGACAATCCTATCATTGCTTCATTAATTGTTTGTGATCATTTTCATCAACTGTATTTACACAAACACTGTTAAAGAATCTACGTTCTCTAGCAGACAAAATAGAGACCAAAACTCACCTAAGTTTATGGTATGTGAACTATATCTCAATATAGCTGTTCTTTTTAGAGAAAAAAAAATTCCAATTACCATGGCAGCAGGAGACCCTTCAATGAATGAAGGCCCTCAATTGATACTCTGCCCATCAGCCAGCCCTTAAAATGCACATCACTAAGCTTGTTTACTTGGAGAGAAGCCTCCCTATCTCCACAGAGCCAAGGAAAATGCCTGAAACTTGGATTTGAAATTTGGTGACAAAATTAGGAGCTTAAGTGACAACTTCTATAAATAGATCTGTTCCAAAAGGAAAAACGTCATTTCTAAAGCCATCTTCCTAAGCCATGTGACTTAATTACTGTCTAGGTGACTAAGTATTATCCAAGAGTTTCTGGAGAAGCTACTAAAGTGCGAATTCAAGACAGAAAGCTTGTTTCTCAAATGCAAGCGAAAGCTGTAAATAAGGAAGGCACTTTGGAAGAGAAATGCTGTTGCTGGGTTCTTCTACTGATAAAGAAAAATGAAAATGAAAGTAAAGGAAAAAGCCTTAATGTAGATTACTTGGCAACAATGGCTGTTGCTTACATGTTATCTCAAAGACAGCATCCAAAACAAAAGATAACCTAAAAAACTACTTGAAAAAACACACAAATCTCTACTTCAGAAGATTCATCATTGATGCAATGGTATGGATAGCTCTGTACTAATAATGCATGCAGCAAAATTTACTGCACACCAAGGTCTGTTTTTTGTTTTTTTATTTAATTGCTTACTCTTCTTAATCTTATAGAAAGAGCCAAGATTCTGCATGGTAATGCAGTTTTAAGAATCAATAAGGAAATTTTATATCCAGTGTAAGCAAAAGCAAATTAACCCCTCTCTTCTGTTGCAATAGATATGAGCCACTTTGACAGTTTAATATTTTGTGCTTCCTATGGCCAAAAAAGAAACAATTCAAGCAATTTTCTACTATTCAATTTGCATTGAAGTTGAAAAAAAAAAAATCTATGTCCCAAAACAGGATATGTTAAGTACTATCATTAAAAAAAAAAAAAAAAGAAATGTAATGCAGTCACTAAACTATAACCTATATCGTATATAAACTAAACTCCGTCACTAATGACAAACTGAGAACATATTTCACTTAAGAAAGGAGTACACAGTGTTATATTGCACCATATACTTTTGGATCACTGTTGTTTTTACAAACAATACATTTTAAAAGGTATCTTAAGAAACACTATTTCTCTAACACATTGTGTACCTTTTGAGTTATTGTACAACTCATTGTACAAACTCATTGTTAAGGATTAGGAATCTAATCCAAAGACAAGTTGGGAATGCTCATATGCAGTAGTTTAGAAATAACTTGAGCTAATAAAAATAGATATTCAGAGGCCGTTACTTTTCACTATAATCATATGCGTCATATGAGATCAAATAATTTAACCAAAAACTACTATCAGAACTATGCTGATAGTCAGAATATGCCTGACTGTCATGATCTTTCATTAGTGATACAATAAATTATATCTCTACAAAGATGTCTACTTTTAGTTTTGGGCCACAAGAAAATCTGTTTCCTGCCCCATCTACACACATTCCTGACATATATAAAGGATTTGCCATTCCTCTCTTAGTTTTCTAAAATTCATACTATGGTTATTTTCCTCATATGTTCATTCAAACAAAAATAAAACAAGCTTTGGCCTGGAGTGTGTCTTTACCATTCCTGCCCAAGGCAACTGATATTACAGAAAAACTATGCAAATGCATAACCGAATTTAAGAGAAATGCCTAAAGGGTCTTTATGTAAATCACCATTTCAGTTTAAGGATTAAAGACCATAAAGGAGAAATTGTTAGATACCAAAAATGAATTAGATATGTATACCATGTGTATAAATAAAATACATTTCAATTTTTATGCCTATCTTACTTTACATACTATAGAATGTACACCATACATTCGGTGTACATTCTATAGTATGTAAAATCTTATACATGTAAGAGTCAGCTCTGGAGTTACAAAATCTAGATTCAAATTGCAGCTTTATTACTCCTTACTATGTTACTTTCCCAAGTTGTATAACTTCTCTGTGTCTCATTTCTGTAAATTAGGATAATAGTTATAAGCACAGGTAGTCTGAGGATTGAATGGTACATACAAATTCATGTGACTATCACATCATACAGTAAAAGTTATTACTGTAATAAATAGTTACTACTGTTAGTATTATAATACTGATTAACTAAAGCCTATATAACTGTTCATTTCAATTAGCCCCATATATTAGCAGCTTTCTGTTTCAAGACAAAAAAAGCTATAAAGTAGCAAACTGCATGGCTAAGACTCTGTTGCCACTACTCATCAATTCCAATGTCCTTTTTCTTATGAATCCAGAACGATGGTTCTCCATAATCAGAATTAAAGTTGTATTCCCAAGGTATTCTGATTAGTTGAGGCTTTACTTTAAAATTATTTTAGAAACCCATGTCAATCACATAAAAGTTCTCCCTAAACAGATGGGTAAATTCAGAATTTAATTTTTCTTTTTTTTTTTTTTTTGAGATGTTGTCTCACTCTGTCACCCAGGCTGGAGTGCAGTGGCAGGATCTTGGCTCACTGCAAGCTCCGCCTCCCGGGTTCACGCCATTCTCCCGTCTCAGCCTCCCAAGTAGCTGGGACTACAGGCGCCTGCCAACACGTCCAGCTATTTTTTTGTATTTTTTACTATAGACAGGGTTTCACCATGTTAGCCAGGATGGTCTCAATCTCTCAACCTTGTGATCTACCCACCTCGGCCTCCCAAAGTGCTGGGATTACAGGCATGAGCCACCGTGCCTGGCAATAATTTAATTTTTAAATGGATTGAAAATAAATGTAAGTGAAAGACTAATATGTCTCATTAAAGGAACACAAAGTATCTTTCTTTTCTTGCATAAAGACTTTATCTTTGTAACCTTTGAAAAAAAATTCTTTTGAAGTTTTAATACAATTTATATATCAGAATTATGCACAGCTATGTGAACAAGATAAACTAATTTCAATGAGGCTGATGATATCCCTGCAGATAACACAAATCATTATGTTAAGGAACAATCACCAAAATGTGTTTGTTTTTACACTAAACACAAAATTGCAATCAACATCAAAATCCAGATTGTAGAAAATTACATAAGATAAACAATCTGGTTTCTTCAACAAATAAATTGCGAGGGGAAACAAAAGAGAAAGATAATGTTTTTAAAATTATTATTTTATTTTATTTTATTTTTGAGACAGAGTTTTGCTCTGTCACCCAGGCTGGAGTGCAGTGGCACGATCTCAGCTCACTGCAACCTCTGCCTCCTGGGTTCAAGCGATTCTCCTGCCTCAGCCTCCCAAGTAGCTGGGATTATAGGTGTGTGCCATCACACCCAGCTAATTTTTTGTATTTTTAGTAGAGACGGGGTTTCACCATGTTAGCCAGGATGGTCTTGATCTCCTGATGTCATGATCCACCCGCCTTGGCCTCCCAGAGTGCTGGAATTACAGGTGTGAGCCACTGCACCCAGACAAAAATTATTTTTAAAACCTACACAGCCAAAATTAAACTATAGGGGTACATGCTTTGGTGATAAAACTATGAACAAAAGCAAGTAAGCAATTACGATAAAAGTCAGGATAATGTTTACAAATCTTACAAGAGGAGGATGAAAAGGGCTTGGGTTTGGGATGCAGCAAACAAACAGCTGGCCACACTCTATTTCTTGAACTGAATGGTCATTATAAAAGCATTTGCCTTTAGTATTTCATCAACCCATATATTGTTTTATGTGAATTTCTGTGTCTGTTGTATATTTTACCACTGAATAGGTTTTTAAAAATAAAATTGCAATCTAAAAGATTTACCATGACTTTTTTGTTGTTGTTTAAGACAGTCTCTTGCTATGTTGCCCAGGCTGGCCTTGAACTCTTGAGCTCAAATGATCCTCCCGCCTTAGCCTCCTGGGTAGCTGCAAACAGGCATGACACTGCATCCAGCTCTTTTGTAAAAATGTTTTCTCCTGAAACATTTATTCCTTTACCAAAAGTTCAAAGACACCTGAGCACAGCCATTTATCGACTGGTTTCTAGCCGTTGTTAAGTTTGGAATAATACTTTAATTTTAAATTTGCATCCTTAGGATACATATGGCCATGCTTGTGCCAATTAACACAAGAAGCTCTTAGAGTTTAGCTTTGATTTCATATTTCCTTTCATTTACCTCAGTCCCAAGAGAAAAGACAACTTTAAGAAAAAACTAAAAACTTACAGGGCTCTTAAGGAAGGTGTTATATAGGTGGATTGTGTTCCCCTAAAAAGCATACGTTAAAGTCCTAACCCCTAATACCTCAGAATATAACTGTATGTAGAGACAGGGTCTCTAAAGAGGTAATGCAGTTAAAATAAGATTATTAGGGTGGGCCCTAGTTCAATAGGAATGATGTTCTCACGAGAAGAGATTAGGATGCAGATAAACACAGAGGGAAAGCCATGTGAAGACACAGGAAGAAAACCATGTACGAACCAAGAAGAGAGGCCTCAGAAGAAACCAACACTGTCAACATCTTGATCTTGGACTTCCAGCTTCCAGAATTGAGAGAACATACATTCCTATTGTTTAAGCCACCCAGTCTATGGTACTTTGTTATGGTAGCTTTAGCAAATTAATATGGAAAGTAAAGGAGAAGTAAAAGTTTTAGGAGTTCCTTTTTAAAAAGGTACTGCAGGGAAGGAAAAAATATAAAATGCTACAACTTTGATTTATAATGTATTAATGAGTCATTAATAAAGAAAATAGACTGCTATCAGATTTCATGTAAAAAGAAATATCCCAAAGAGCTAAGCACAGAGGTTGAGACAGGAGGGAACCCGCAGAGAAATAATTGGCTACTGACTTTGGATTGATGGGCAGGATTCAGCACTTTCAATGTGGTTCCTGGAAAAACCCAGAGGAGAATTTTGAGTTAGATTTTTAAATGGAGTGGAAACAAATGGAGGTGACAGGTGATACCAAAGTGGTTTTCTTAAAGGGAAAAAGAAACAACCTCTGGCCCTTCAGTCTGGACAAAGTTTGTATTTATCATTTCCCTAGTATGATAGGCTTAGGGGTTAGAAAAACCATCAACAAAGAAACTGCAATTCTCAGGTTGGAAAATCAGCAAAGACTGTGCGGCAAAGTCAGTGCTTCATGTGTTATGTATACCCATGGAGCCTTAAGATCCCAGAGTAGAGTGCACTTTGCTGATTAGATACAAGTTTTCTGAAAAAGGATATTACCATAGAGACAGGAGAGAGCTATCTGCTGGGTCCACCCTCCACACTCCTATTTGCATTTCATCATTCCACTGACAGACACAGACGGAAACAGATAGTGAAAGGCCTGTTTCCTTTCCTCTTTAATTTAACAAGGGAATAAGAGATACTCTACATCAGAAAAACATTATCATAGAAAATAGAGAAGTGAAGCCAAATGAACAGGGATGGGAATAAAAGGACCTGCAGATTCTATCCCTAGGTAATTTTTTTCCCCCAACTATAAACAAAATGGCTCCATTCTCCCATGTTATATCTAGAAAAATCCTGATATCCCTTCTGTAGGGAGGCAGTAATATAAATTAATCCACCATTCAATTCACCAATCTTTAGTTTAGGATAACTTTCTGGAGAGACAGGCATAATTATTACACCTAGATCGCTTACAGGAGTTACCAGATTTTAAGTCTTTATGAATTAGAAATGTATAGGTATACAGGATGTATTTATTGACAAAGTGTCCTAATGTCTGGAATTTGCTTTAAAATACTACACACACACACACACACACACACACACACACACACACAATAAAAAGAGAAAAAAAAGATAGTCAAAGTGTTGATAACTGTTGATGCTGGATGATGGGAATGAGGGGGTTCATTATAGCATTCTTTTCACTTCAAAATATGTTTAAACTTTTCCACAATAAAAAGTTTTCTTTTAGTTTACATATATATAATTGAAAAACTCAATTCTCTTCAGATTGTCATTTGAATAGGACGATATAATTTATTTTGGTTACTGATAACAGTTTAGTTTGAATAAAAAGCTTTACAACAGTAATATATGTACATAAAAAAACTGAACAAAGGCTTTATGGGAAAATAACTTGGCAAATGTTTACAAAATGATACAGAAGCAAGCAGATACAATATTGTAGCTATATATGATACTATGTAAATATCTATGTATATATACAACTGTGTGCATATGACAAAAAAACTCAAAGAAATAACAAAATAAAAACATTTATCTCTCAGTGATGAGTTTAAGGATGAGTTTTCCTTTTTTGTTCTACTTTTCTCTGTTTACAAGTTTCCTAAAATGAGCATGTATCTAATTTGTAATTAGAAAAAGGAAATGAATGTGAACAAGTGGGTTATAATTCAGATAAAGTAGAGTAGATAGTCTGAACACTATGCAGAAGAAAATAAACACTTGGCCAAAAGTCACTATACTCAACATTGAGCAGAAGGAAGCCCTACACTTGAGTGGCTTTTGTTTTCATATGCTCTCAGATTACACCATCTGCAGATCTGGGGGAAAAACCCCACATTCTTATGCCTCTAGCTGGTGGAGGCTTTTATTTTTGTGTTAATATTTTCACAGTTTACTTGTCATAACCAGTATCCTGAGATTTCTGTCTCTAGGTATTTTCAACTCCTTGATCTCCTGTAGATCTAACAATTTTACATTTTACTGGTGGAAGTGTGGGGTGCTGTGGGGTGGGGCCGGGTTAGGGGGCGGCGGGGGTGGGAATCTTTCACAACTGAATGCAAAGGCAAACACCTACCCTGGACCCAAGTTTTCACCTCTTGGTTCTCAGTGGTAACCCTAAAGGCAAATTTCAAAAACTATCTTCAGTGACATAATCCAAGAAAGAACTATAGGTTGGCATAAAAGTCACTGGGGTTTCCTAGGCACGGTGGCTCATGCCTGTAATTCTAGCAGTTTGGGAGGCCGAGGTGGGCAGATCGCCTGAGTTCGAGACCAGCCTGGCCAACACGGTGAAACCCTCTCTCTACTAAAAAAACAAAAATTAGCTGGGTGTGGTGGCAGGCACCTGTAATCCCAGCTACTTGGGAGACCGAAGCAGGAGAATCACTTGAACCCGGGAGGCAGAGGTTGCAGTGAGCCGAGATCGCGCCATTGCACTCCAGCTGGGAGACAAGAGTGAGACTTTGTCTCAAAAAAAAAAAAGAAAGTCATTGGGGTTTTTGCCATTAAAAATAACGACAAAAACCACAAGGACTTTTGCACCAACCTAGTACTTGCAGGTGTAGCAATCCTATAAAACCTAAGTCTAACAATTCCTACAGTACCCTAAAAATTCTTTTTCTGATAACTAAAAGTAAAGTTTCATTTTTCCAAAGTGGGTGATAAAACTTTAGATTATAAAGTATTTTTAAAACCCTCAAAACTGTACATTAGAAATATCATTGAAAATTAAAATCATAATCAGTAGTATTAAAAGATTCTCAATAAATTTCCCCATAAGTAGGAAGATTTCACTTACTTTAACTTCCACAGTCTTGCCTCCATGTTCAATGTGTCTCTCTACGTATTCAGAGGACAGCAAATCACTAAAACAACAAAAATAAATGATGATTAAACAGGATCCCAAAAATGTAAAACATGAAAATCAGGATCAAGTTTACACATAATGGCTTTAACAATTCTTTAACCCCCCCCAAATCAACACTTTATAGGTCTCTCTCTCTCTCTCTCTCTCTCACACACACACACACACACCCCCACACCCACACACACACACAGTATTTCTAAAAGGATGTGAGGTTGAACTGCCTACACCACCTGTCACTCCATTGCTGAGCACAGCTGATTCTGCTGAACCAGCCAGTAATTCCAGGAAACTACTGTAAGCATATCATTGTTTTTAAGACATATTGTTCTTAATTTTTTACTTTAACTTTTTATCAAACAGTTTTAATTGCATATTATGCCTTACCATTTCTTTATGTGTTATACGTGATATTTTCATCTGACAAAATGTTAGCTTCAATCACAAAAGTAAAAAAAGGCAAAGAAAGTTAGAAATGAAATGGAATACATACCATCAACATTTGAAAATAATTCTTTTTTGAAAACTATCCTAAACAACAATATCTACGTGTTTCTATAATCTTAAATATGCTTCTCTTTAATTTCATATATGTGAAAAACTTTTCCTTTTAATGGAGGGGTCTCAAGACACAACTTCCATAAAATATCTTTAATCTTTTAAAGCACTAAAATATAAATAAAATGATCATTAATAAATTTTTTAAAATGCATGAAGCTATAAATTTCCAGTGTTGCTCTATTAATAGACACTGAGCCAACTAAAAAGTCCTTAAGTGAACTGAAGATCATCAAACAAAAACTGTTCCAATCATTTCAAAATGTGCATTTTTGAGCACAGAGGTTCATCATAAGCACCATGCCTACAATTGCTTTAAATGTAAATAGAACGATCAAACAAGCATTACATTAATGCAGGCACCATAATCTTGTACTATCTGATGCTTATATTACTATTTAGGAAACTTGTAATTATAGTCTAAGTCAATGCTTCATTTATCTTTAGAATAGATGTTCTTAATGACTTTATGTGAAAATCAGCTAGCATGCTCTCAGCTGCAAGCTGTAGAAAACACAACAAAAAGTATATTAAACAATGAGGACATTTATCACGTTATTTCTTCTTTGAAATTCCAGGACTAGTATAATGTAAATTTGCTTTTGAGGATGTTTAGTTCTATTTGATAAATAAATTTGAGGTTTATAAAATATAGGCAAACCATTTTAAGATATTTTAAGTGCATATTTTGCTAGTAAGACATGAGCAGAATTCATATATGTATAAAGTATTAAGAAAAAGACTGTGTGTTACACACTGACAGAAAGGGCTGCAAGATCAAGAAATGTCAATTACTCTTGAAGCATATGAGTAATAAATGTTCATGATATATTAAATACATAAGAGGCACTAAATATCCAGGATACGCTAAATATACATATTCACTTAATATTCATGAGGGGGTTTCTCAGCTTCGACACAACTGATACTTTGGGCCAGATAATTCTTTGTCTTGGGAGGCTGTCTTGTTCACTATAGCACACTTAGCATCCCTGGATTCTACCTAATAGATGCTGGTAGCATCTCTTACATATACCAGTCATGACAATCAAAAATGTCTCCAGACATTGCTAAATGGACACTGGGGGACAAAAATCACCCTGGTTAACAACAACTGCTGATACTCTTTCCTGCCCCATTTGTTATCTGTCCAATAAACACAACAGAACTCATGACTGTTTGTGAAGCTAACTGGCAACCCACAGCCACTGACTAGGCATACTTGTCCCAGTATCTCTCAGACACTTAAGCAGGTGTTATTAGCTTGGGACAACTGCTATCTTTGAGGCTTGCCCAAACCTCATCTCTGGTCCTTGTAACCACAACATCAGCGGGGAAGGCATATGCAGATGTATGAACATGAACAATAGGTACCCCAGGATTAGCTGGCATGGCCCCTCTACCCTACTTGCCCCTAACCCAGGTATGCCAACCTAATAATCTTTCCTCTTGCCTCTCACTGTGCACTTTAAATCAATTTAGTGAATTATGTGATTTGAGGATTGGAATGTAGTCTGTGGGAGCTTTTGGTTCCCTCACCTCTAGGATAGCTCACCTTGTAGCATACTTGGAGGCTACAATTGCATCAAAGTAATCTTCCCACCTGACATCAGGGCAGTTCTAGGGTTGGTTCATGTGGTGGCTCAGTGCCATTAATGAGATGAGGGGTGTTTACAACTTTCTGCTCTGCCATCGGCATGGTAGCTGGGACTCTCTTAACTGGCTCCTCTCATGACCCTGACATGACGGCTGCAATTCTCAGCATCTTATAAAAACTACATTATTCCAAGATTAAAAAAAGAAAAAAGCCTGGTATTTATTTTTTAAAGTGAACAAGCCCTTTCAAAAATAGCTCTTAGCATTCATCTTCTCAAGTATCTTTTGCCAGAATTACATTATATGGCCACTCCTAAACCAATCCTTTGACAAGAACATTTGTCTGTGAACAATCAAGATTCTGCTGCCAGGCCTCCCTTGACCATCATGATTCTTTACAGAGAACTGAACAATATTGGTGGAAAGGCGAGTAGTGAAGAAAGTACCTGTTGTAGATCCAACTGAAAATTGTCTTTTTTTTTGTCTTCATGAGTATATTATATATTTCACAAATGTCCAAGGGTTTATAACAAAAATGTGAAATTACACGGGAAAGACCTGCCTCAGGCAAAACTGGTAATTGCTCCAGCATCTGCATCACACCCTGTTACCCAAAACAGGAGAGATACTAGCCAGGTGTTTGCAAAGGACTGTCCTCCAACCTTGCTATCAGTCTTAAAACTTCCCCAGAAGTAGGAGGGAAACATTATCATACAGAGGCATGTTTATCAGCAGAGCCAGCAAGGTGCCCTCTCCTGGGAATCTGAACTTGTCAATTCAGAAAAAAATCATCCAGCTGATGAAGGAAAGAGAAACAAAAGTCAAAGGTAAGCTGACATTGAAAAGAAACTGAGCTGTAGGACGGTGAATACCAGAGTGAAAGCCCCAAATCCCCGCTGCTGAAGTCCCTGAATGCAGAACACCCTATCCCTGTGCTAGACATCTTTGGGATCCTTGCTCTATCACTGTCACATGAGTCAAACCCCACTACTGGAGCCAGCATGAGTGAAATCAAAATCACCTAAGTCAAATACTCCTCAGAGGAATACTAGCTGTGGTGTAGAAATAGTAGAAGTAATAATAATAAAAAAAATTTAAAAACAACTTTTGAGTCCTCCAGGTTTTCCAATTTCAAGGGAACATTTCCCTTTGAATTATAAAATCTAGGCCTTAAGAGAATATGAGTCACTGCATGAATGTAATTACAGCAAAGAAAAGCCCTCTGCTGAGGAATTATGCAGTTATTTCAATCAAGCCTCTATATACAAGTACTGCTGGAAAGCGCTCCATGTAATTTTAAACCAAAAACAGCTCATGCAATTTGGTTTTGTCTGTTTGCATATTGTGAAAGTTGGCTAAGTATTGTTATTTTAATGATTAGGGTGAGAAACCTTAAACTTAAAGTTTCACTTTTCCCTCTACTAAAGTTAGAACCTAAGTAAATTTTCTTGAAGATTCCTGAAGTAGAGATAATCAAATTACCTTATCTTTCTCAGAACATCATCGTTTATAATTATATAGGGATCTACTTAAATCATTTTAAGTGTAGGAAAATGGAAGACCTCCTTAACATAAAGGAAATGTTATATTAATGTAAATGGGTCAGGTAGAATTCACTCCATGCTAATAGCTTAATAATGATGTGTGAATGCTTGTTTGTGAACTCTGAAAAAGTAAAAATCATTTTCAACCAATTTCTAAAGGCCACTCATTCTCTAAAGGAAGTAAGTAGATGTTTATAAAATTAGAAATGTTTTCTGAGGCCTTTTTTCATTTGCATGCCATAATAAGCCTAAAAAAGCAAAACAAATATAATGTAAACATTTTCAGTCATAATGATTATCCTTTGTCTAGTGGGCAACTGTCATGAATCAAAGACAGCTGGTATAGTATTATACAAAGGTTTGGGAGTTAAAAACAAAAACAAATATTTTAATTTTCCATCCAAGCTCTGCCATTTACTAACTGTGTACCCTTGGCCAAGCTGCTTAATCTTGATCAACATAATTTGCTTCTGTTTAAAAGGGAGACCGTAAAAAACAAAAACAAAAACAAAAACAAACAAACAAACAAACAAAAACACTTCGTAAAGCTGGTATGGTATTAAACTAGAACACAGATGAAATGCATCTCAAATCCTGATTTCAATCATTCACATACCCTATTCACCATGTCATATCTATTTATCTTTCTCTAGAACTTTCTCTCACTGTTTTGGGACTTAAAACCGTTGAGCCACTTTTTCACTCTCCTCACCTCCTTCTTGTCTACTTAATCCAGTTGATATTCCATGATCTGTCCTGATAAATTACCTCCCTGCACACACTCTAAACTAATTTACCCCTTTTTCCACTGTACTGCTTGACCAAACCTCAATCACAGTAAAACTCCTTCTACTAGTCAAAGTCTGACTCCAAGAAGCAGAACATCTTGAATGTTCATAGGCTGGTTTAGGATCACAGTTGTCAAATGGTCCCGCATCACAACACTGCCCTTAAGTCCACTACACTTTTCTGGTCAATTTACTCTGAGAAGACCCTTCTAAATCTCTCTCCTCACATCTCCAATGTGCTCCCTCATTATTACTCCCTTCAGATAACCTCACTTCTGTATTCCCTGAAAAAGTGAAAAAGGACTACCTCATCTTTCCAATTACCAGCACCCCTGCTCCTCAACCAGTCTCTACTAGGATGTCAAATAGGCATCTCGAATTCAACATGTCTAATGCACAACTCTCTCAGTCAAATCCAGACATTCAATTCTACGTTCAAAATGTATCCTAGCAACAACTTGATGTGGAAAAAAAAAAAAAAAAAAAAAAAAAAACTGGAGACATTCCCTTAACCAAGTGATCACAGTTAACATAACCAGTAACAGAAAAAAAACAGAATCATGTGCTTCTGAAGTGATGCTTGCATAAGAAGCAAACAAATGAACAAAGAAACTTGAATGTGAAATGGATTTTCAAAGAAACAGCCTCAGAGCAAAGATCTAATCCAAGGTGGTGCCAGTAAGATGTAACCTCAAGGTCAAGAGTAAGTCAAGGGTGTAGTTTTAAAACCCTTTGTTAAAACTCAGAAAGACTAAAGGCTGTTTCGCCTTGACCAAATCATCTATGTGAAAGAGTTTCGAAGACTATTAAAGGCCTCAGCTAGACAAAAGAGTTTCTAAGAATCTCGTAGGTTCTCATAGACATTGTCACCTAAACAAAAAGGCTAGTATGAATCTTCAGGGCATTGTCCCACAGCATCTTAACTCACAGTAGAGAGGGGCCTATCTCAAAAAGATCTGTGGATGCGGATTTGTCTAATGGGGTAAATGCCAATGAGATTCACATGAAACCTATAAAGTTCTTAAGAGAACTATATCACTAGAACCACACCAGCTTTTACCAAAATGGACAGTCAGTTCAAACTTTTTATAACCAGGAAACAGACCTAGAAAGATAGTTAGCACAAGCCCAGCATATTCCTTAAAAAAATAAATAAATGTTGACTCAGAGGGTGAACCCAAGAACCGCAAAGGACTGCTCCCAGGAAGCAAAGCAGAGCCTTAATCAACACACATTCCCTTCTGCCAAAGCAGGAAAAACCAGTGACATACCCGATTCAATATCAGAAATTCAGTGGACCAGTGACTGCTAAGTAGCTATATTCCACTTTTTGAACAGGAGTGTCTACTGCAGTCATCCTGTATTTTACATCTACCCTGTATTTTAGGTTATCTTTTTGGTTCAAGGGTCTACACCTGGGCTACCTCACCTAAGAAGACCTATCTACACCTGGACCTGATTCAGATGATGAGAACCTGAACCTTGCATTCGAGCCTGATACTATAATGGAATCAGATTTTTCAGGGGTCTCTGGAGGAATGCAATGCATTCTGCATATGTGATAAATACAAATAATTTGTGGCCAAAGGACAAACTGGTTGATTAAAGAAGGCTACAAATTGTCACTCTTCTAATGGCAAAATGGAAATAATTTCTTCTCCCCTTGAATGTGAGCTGGCCCTGTGAAAAATATGAGACAGAAGTGATATTGTGTGTCTTGGTCCGTTTTGTGCTGCTGTAACAGAATATCACAGACTAGGTAATGTATAATGGACAGAAATATATTGGCTCACAGTTCCAGAGGCTGGGAAGTCCAATATCAAGGTGCCAGCAACTTGTGAGGGCCCTTTTGCTGTGTCACCATATGGTAGAAGGAGAGAAGGGTAGAGGGAAAGAAGAAGGAGAGAAGGAGAGAGAAGGAAGGGGAGAGAAGGAGAAAGGAAGGGAGGAAGGAGACAGAGAGAAGACAGGGAAAGAGGTAGGGAGAGGGAGGAGGAGGGAGGGAAGGTAAGGGAAGGCAAGAGAGGGTGAGAGCAAGCCAGACAGAGAGAGGGAGAGCACACACAGAAGCAAGAGGAAATCAAACTTGCCCTTCTATAAGGCACCAATGCCAGGACTGTGAGTGCAGGCAGCCCTCATGGCCTAATCAATCACCTTTAAAAGGTCCCACCTCTTCACACTGTTACAATGGCAATTAAATTTCAACATGTGATTTAGAGGTGACAAACATTCAAACTACAGCTCTGTGTAACATCTGAGATCTGCAGATTCCATTTTCATGCATGTAGAATTCTCCTTTGAATCCAGCCACCATGCTGTCAGGAAGCCCAAGCAACCACATAAAAAGACCATGTGGAGGAGAATCATGTCCCTAGCTGATAGACGCAGTGAATTCCAAGCCAACACTGACAACAATTTCCAACCATGTGATTGAGGCAAGTCTGCATCTTCCAGATATAATAGTATCCCAGCTGACACTACATAAAGCATATCTGCCCAGCTGACCTACAGAATTGTGCAAAACAATATACACCGTAAAGATTATAATATACTGTAACAAGCTGACTATGCTTTCTTATTCTAACATTCAATGATTGTTATGCAGCCCCAAATTACTATGTTTTCCTTATAGCAATCACCAAATATTAAATGTAACTTACTTTGGACAATATAAAAGAATCATAAGACTTCAAATATGATTATAATCCAACCAATGAAAATAAGAAAAGCCCACAGATCATGGGTCACAATAAAAAATCAAAGACTTCATAAGGTCCTTAAACTATGAAAAGCTCTCCAGAAGAACAGAACTGGAAACATGAAAGCTTTAAGGATCCAAATTTCATTATTTCATTTAAGAGGAATAACAAATTATGAACTTAGAAAGGTTTTTTAAAGAAAACATTCTTCCCATTCTCTCCATTCTATGAATCCCTCCCCAACACCTCCATTTCACCTTCTTTATTTTCTTACTTTCTCTAGCC
Source organism: Chlorocebus sabaeus (assembly GCF_047675955.1). Taxonomy (NCBI): domain Eukaryota; kingdom Metazoa; phylum Chordata; class Mammalia; order Primates; family Cercopithecidae; genus Chlorocebus; species Chlorocebus sabaeus. The sequence goes on from NC_132924.1 coordinate 64,855,192, forward strand.
ATGTACCAACCCTCCAGACCCTTTTGATATACTAGAGAATCCTCACTATAGAAAATGAATAAATACCACTGAGAATTAACCATCCATTCCTCAGCTTTTTTTAAAGTGCCAAAATTGTTATCTATACGCTCAGCATGTAATGAGTGGTATTTAAAATGTTTATGTTGCTTAAACTAAATTAAAAGGAAACTACAAAAAGAATTAAAAGTTTATTCAATATCTGATTTTTGGATGAAAGTTTCACTTTATTACTTTTCCAATTTGTAAATATAATTCCATTTTTGCTTATGCACATAAAAGAAATATTCTGTGTACCCTTGTGTCTAAAAGTGAGGCTATTTTTGTTACATGCTATTGAGGAAGTCACAATCTGATGAAAATTCTCAGGGAGCTTTAAATGTGTATGCTAGGACTAGGGCACTTAACAATAAATGTGATTAAGTAAAAGTTGAGCCTGGCACTATCATGAATGTTAGCTCTTATTTATAGAATCCTGTTCCTAGTAAAGCAAAGTTTTCCAAGCCTAGCTTTGCAGCAGAATCAGATTAAAAAAAAAAAAAAAAAAAAAAATACCTAGAATCCCTCAGACCTACCAAATCAGAATCTCCTAGGTTTATTCTGCTATAAAGAAAAGTTATCAAGACATGAAAGTTTAATCAAATTAACAGTCTACAAATATGCTAGTAAAATTCTATTAACATATAACAGCCTGTTGGCATATCTGATCATTGTAGCTCAATACCACTTTAAAAGCCAAGGTACCAGGGAACATACTACACCAAGGCAATTAAAATGAGCCCTTGGTGAATCTTATTGCAAATAATCAACAGAGGGAGACATGTTCCTCTTCATTACAGCCAGGTAAAGGACTAATGTTTTGTAGTTTTTTAAGGGTAAAAGTACCAGACTTACTTCAAATTTACTTAGACTTCTTATGAGTACCCTAGAAATGGAGATTTTGGGCACTTAAAAAAAAGATGAATTATTGGGCATAGTTCAAATAAATTATATTCCTTAAAGATTCTAATTCTTATAATATTTTTATAATATTAATCACTTGAAAATCAGATCCCATCTAACCTGGTTTTCACCACACCACTTCACCAAACCTGTACTTTCACGGTCACTAATTAGCTATCTCTATATCGTTAAATCTAACAGTTAATTCTCAGTCTTAATCTTACTTGATGTATAAGCAGCATTTGACATAGCTGATCACCCCTCCTCTTGGAAATATTTCCTTCAGCTTCCTACCAGGAACCACACAGTCCTGGTTTTTCTCCTTTCTCTTGCTGCTGCTTCTGTCTCCTTTGTCAGTTTCTTCTCATCACTACAGTTCCTAAACATTGGAATACCCCCAGGGATCAGTACTTGATCCTCCTCTTTTCTTCTGATGCTCTCTTCCTTGGTGATTTCGTCTAATGTTTTCTCTTAATTAACAATTATATGCCGATGTCTCTTAGATTTATATCTCTAGATTAGAATTCTCCTCTGAACACTGGAATCATATATCCAACTCTCTCTCTCTCTCTCTCTCTATATATATATATGTATGTATATCTTACTTATTAAATAAGCATCACACTTAACATGTCCAAACTTGGGCTCCTGATCTTGCTTGAACAACACGATTCTCCTATCATCTTCCCAGCTTCTTAAATGGCAACTTAAATTTTCCAATTACCCTGGCCAAAAATCATAGAGTTATCATTGACTCTTTAATCTCTTACAAATCACATATGCAACTGATCATATGTGATCATATGACAAAATATTGAAAATTTTGTCAATAGCGTTTTCCAAAAAATTTCCAGCATATGAACATTTCCATTGCTACCACCCTGGTCTGAGCCACGACGCTATCTTGCCTGGAATACTGCAAGGCTTAAGATCTATTCTATTAACCTATCAACACTTCGCTTACTATCCATGTGAAGAATGCAACAATCCCATCATTAGTAAGAACACAGAGTAATAGACATTATTATCCACTGTTAATGATAGTCAAATACTGTCCTCTTGATAAAGCAATTTTTCAAAACAGTAAAAGTCTTAAACTTCTAATATTCTTTGTACATAAGAATCTAATGAAGAAAATAACTCTAAATATAGGAGACATTTTATGGAATTAAAAAAATAATATCAGAAAACCTAGTGTTGACAAGGCTGTGAGCACAGAGTTTTGTAGAATTTTCACAGAGGGAAATTTGACAACACATATTAAACGTAAAACTTTTGAACCTGGAATTCTGTTTCTAAGAATTTAAGGAATAATTCTGAATAATTTTAAAAGAGATTTTTAGCTGTAAATATTTTCAATACATTATCATTGTGAAACACTGAAAAATTTTAAAGCAATTTAAAAAGTAAGATCCCAAAATTTACAATTAAATACTCTGCTGACACTAACATGACATAGAAGATATCAAAAGGTGGTCATAGCATCTACAAGAAAAGTTCTACGTTCTGCAAAACAAATAAAAAATATATATTGTCAAGAAAAAAGACAAGAAGCATACATTACAAAAATGCTAGCAGTGCTTCTTTCTAGGTAGATTACTGTTACATTAATTTTACTGATCTTATTTTGACACCTTAAAATGTCTATAATAAACATGTATTATATTTCTAATAAGAAAACTAAATTTTGAAATGTATTTTAGAAAGCCATCACCCAATGCTATTCACAAAGCAAACTAAATATATAAAAATAGATAATTGGTTAAGTGAAATATTTTCCATACATTTAGTGGAAAATAATGAAGTCAACAAAAACTCTTTAATTAGAGTTTGTATTAACAGGTAATATGGTTCTTTTATGTTAAAAAACAAAAGCAGAACACAAAATTATATAGAGAGAATATAATAATCATATAAATAAAACAATGCACAGGGAAAAATACACTCACAGGCTTAAAAATTTCACCTTTGAGGGGTGGCACTATAGGTCATTAAAAATGTTTTGGTTTTGGTTTATCATTTTAGATAGTTTCTTCTGGGTACTTATCACAAAATTTCTCAAGAAAAGTATTAAACATCTTAATTATTTTTCAGTTTTAAAAATAATAGCAATAGAAATAATAGTTAATAATTCTGAGAACCTACTACTATTACCACAGCTACCACTACTACTACTATTACTAGGATTACTAGTACTATTTCTACTGATCTAATGGTTTTGCATGTATTAGCTCATCTGATCCACACAACAACATGCTAAGTAGGTGCTGTGGTTTGAATGGCGGCATCCTTCCAAAGTTTTTACATTGGAACTTAACCCTCAAGGGGATGATATTAAGAGGTGAGGCCTTTGGGAGGTTATTGGGTCATGAAAGCTCTGCCCTCATAGAACAGATTAATGCCTTTATAAAATCTTTAGAAAGTTAGTCCCCTTTGCCCTTCCATCCTGTCTGCCAGGTGAAGACAAAGCATTTGTCACCTCTGGAGGACACAGCACCAAGGCATCATCTTGGAAGCAGTGAATGACCTCTTACCAGACACTGAATCTGCCAGTGCCTTGATCCTGAACTTCCCAGGCTCCAGAACTGTGAGAAAAAAAATTCTATGATTTATAAATTACTCGATCCGTGGTACTTTGCTACAGAAGCAGGAGTAGACTAAAGTGGTAGGTATGATTAGTATCTCCATATAGATGAGGAAACTGAAGGACAGAAAGGTAATTTACTCAAGAGTATGCAGTTGGTGGTAGTAAGTGTTATAGATAGGATTCAAATTCAGACAGCCTGACTACAGAGCTCATTCTCTTGACCACTAAACCCAACCCCAACCTGTATCTTGATTCCTCCCATAATTTTCTTCTATTTTCATTTGTCTAGTTTTCTACATATGTAGCTACATCAGCCCTAAACTTTTCTACATAACTGTAAAGCCTTTGATATGGGCGAATACATTAGGTAATATATTAATTCCAATATTTTATTGGCTACATCCCTCCTGTGGCCTTCCATCCTCCTGCTCACATCTGGACTAACTGCACCCTAGGCCTGTTGTACAGCCATAATCCTAGAATCTATGATCCTGGGAATTCCCTTGGCTTCTATCTTCATTGTGAACTGTTTCCTATATCTCACATTTTCTTGATCTTCTCCCTTTTATTTTGGTGGAGCTCAGTCTCCAATGCCTTCCAAATAAAGAATGCATCATGTTAATTTATTTTAAATCTTGCACATATATTTTCTGAGAACTCACCTTTGATTGATGGTTTGGATTTGTAAGTACAGAAATCCTGCAGAACTTACGCAACAATGTTCCACTGTCTCCTAGTATGGCTAGTAAGAAGTCTGATGCTATTCTGATTCTGATCTTTCCAATGTGACCTTTTTTTCCTGTATGGAAGCCTTTGTGATCTTCTCTTTTATCTCCACCATTCTAAAGCATCAAAATTGTATGTCTTCATGTTTCTTTCATTCACTGTCCTGGGCATTCAATGGGCACTTTTAATCTAGAAATTCCTATACTTCAGTTATGAAACATTTTCTTAAAATATTTCTTTGGTAATTTCCTCTCTGTCCTTTCTTTAGTGTCTTTCTGGGACTCCTACCAGTCAGATGCTTAGTCTCCTGAATGATCCTCTAAATTTTCTTTTCTTAATATCACTACCATGGTGAATGATCCTCTAAGTTTTTATCTTGTCTCTCCTATATTCCACTTCTTCATCTTTTGTCCTGTTTCCTGGGAGAACTTTTTTTTTTCAACCATATTATTCAAACATCTACTGCTTGTTATTGTTTCTACTATTTTTTCTAGGTGTTTTCCTCTGAATTTTTAAGTATGATTTTCTTGTCTCATAATTGCAGTAGTTATCTCTTTGAACACAGGCATACCTTGTTCCATTGTGCTTTGCTTTATTGTGCTTCACAGATACTGTGTTTTTGTTCTTGTCGTTGCTATTGTTGTTTTACAAACTGAAGGTTTGTAACAATCCGGCACCAAGCAAGTCTATCAGTGCCATTTTCCAACAGCATAAGCTCATTTTGTGTCTGTGTCATATTTTGGTAATTCTCACAATATTTAAAACTTTCCATTAATTTATCTGTTATGGTGATCTGTAATCAGTGACCTTTGATGTTATTATTATAATTATTTGAGGGCACAATTAATTAAACCCATATAAGAGAGTGAACTTAATAAATGTTGTGTGTGTTCTCACTGCTCAACTGATTGGCCATTCCCCCATCTCTCCCCCTCTCCACAGGCATCCCTATGCCCTGAGACAAAACAATATGGAAATTAGGTCAATTAATAACACTACATTGGCTTCTAAGTGTCCAAGAAAAGGAGGAGTTGCATGCCTCTTACTTTAAATCAAAAGCCAGACACAATTAAGCTTAGTGAGGAAGGCATGTTGAAAGCCAAGATAAGTCAAAATCAAAAACCAAACCTCTTATGCCAAACAGCCAAGTTGTGAATGCAAATGAAAAGTTCTTGAAGGAAATTAAAAGTGCTGCTATAATGAACACATGAATGATAAAAAAGCAAAACAGCCTTATTGCTGATATGAAGAAAGTTTTAGTGGTCTAGATAGAAGATCAAACCAGCCACATATTCCCTTAAGCCAAAACCTAACCCAGAATAAGGCCCTAATTCTCTTTAACTATATGAAGGCTGAGAGACATGAGGAAGTTGTAGACGAAACGTCCGAAGCTAGCAGAGGCTGCTTTATGAGGTTTAAAGAAGGAAGCAGTCTCCACAATATAAAAGTACAAGGTAAAGCAGCAAGTGCTGATGGAGAAGCTGCCACAATTTATCTAGAAGATCTAGATAAGACAATTGATGAAGGTGGCTATAGCACACAACAGAGTTTCAACATAGACAAAACAGCCTTTTATTGGAAGAAGATGTCATCTAGGACTTTCCTAGTCAGAGAGGAGAAGTCAATACCTGGTTTCAAAGCTTCAAAAAAAGGGGTCAGGTGCAATGGCTCATGCCCGTAATTCCAACACTTCAGGAGACCAAGGCAAGAGGATGGCTTGAGCTCAGGAGTTTGAGACCAGCCTGGTCAACACAGCAGGACCCTGTCTCTACAAAAAATTTTACAAAGTACTCAGGTGTGGTGGTACATGCCTGTAGTCCAACCTATTTGGGAGGTTAGGCGGGTTGATCGCTTCAGCCCAGGAAGTTTAGGCTGCAGTGAGCTGTGATTGTGTCACTGTACTCCAGCCTGGGCCACAAACTGAGACTCTGCCTCAAAAAAAAAAAAAAAAAAAAAAAAAAAAAGAGAGAGAAAGAGAAGAGAAAGAAAGAGAAAGGCTGACTCTTCTGTTTAGGGCTAATGCAGCTGATGACTTTAAGCCAAAACTCACTCACCATTCTGAGAATCCTAAGTCCCTTAGAAATTATCGTAAATCTATTCTGCCTGTGCTCCATAAATGCAACAACAAAGCCTGGATGACAGCATATCTTTTGACAATGTGGTTTACTGAATATTTTCAGCCCATCATTGAGACCTACTGCTCAGGAAAAAATATTTCCTTCAAAATATTACTATTCATTGACAATGCACCTAGTCACCTAAGAGCTCTGATGGAGATGTACAAGGAGATTACTGTTGTTTTCATACTTTCTAACATCACATACATTTTGCAGCCCATAGATCAACAAGTAATTTCAACTTCAAGTCTTATTGTTTAAGAAATACATTTTGTAAGGCTATTGCTGCCATAGATAGTGATTCCTCTGATGGATCTGGGCAAAGTAAATTGAAAACCTTCATCTTATCTAGATGCCATTAAGAACATCCATGATTCATAAGAGGAAGTCAAAATATCAACACAAATATGAGTCTGGAAGATGAGTTTGACCATCATGGATGGCTTAGGATCAAAGACTTCAGTGGAGGAAGCTCCACAGATGTGGTAGAAACAGCAAGATAACTAGAATTAGAAATGTAGTCTGAAGATGTGACTGAATGCTACAATCTCATGATCAGATCTGAATGGATGAGGAGTCGCTCTTTTTTTTTTTTTTTTTTTTTTTTTTTTTTGAGATGGAGTCTTGCTCTATCACCCAGGCTGGAGTGCAATGGTGCAATCTTGGCTCACTGCAACCTTTGCCTCGTGGGTTCAAGTGATTCCCCTGCCTCAGCCTCGTGAGTAGATGGGATTACAGGTGCCTGCCACCCACCACACTAGGCTAAGTTTTGTATTTTTAGTAGAGACAGGGTTTCACCATGTTGGCCAGACTGATCTCGATTCCTGACCTCAAGTGATTCGCCCTCCTCAGCCTCCCAAAGTGCTGGGATTACAGGCATGAACCACTGCCCCTGGCTGAGTTACTTCTTATGGATAAGCAAAAAAAGTGTATTTTATTTTATTTTTATTTTTTTGAGACAGAGTCTCGCTCTATCGCCCAGGCTGGAGTGCAGTGGCTCAATATCGGCTCACTGCAAGCTCCACCTCCCGGGTTCATGCCATTCTCCTGCCTCAGCCTCCTGAGTAGCTGAGACTACAGGCGCCTGCCACCACACCTGGCTAATTTTTTTATTTTTAGTAGAGACGGGATTTCACCGTTAGCCAGGATGGTCTCGATCTCCTGACCTCATGATCCGCCCTCCTCAGCCTCCCAAAGTGCTGGGATTACAGGCATGAGCCACCACGCCCAGCCAAAAAAAAGTGCATTTTTAAGGCATAATCTACTCCTGTTGAAAATGCTGTGAACATTGTTGAAATAACAACAAAGATTTAGAATAATATAAACTCAGCTGATAAAGCAGTGGTAGAGTTCTAGAGGATTAAGTCCAAATCTGAAAGAAGCTCTACTATGGCTAAATTGCTATCAAACAGCATCTCATGCTACAGAGAAATCTTTTGTGAAAGTAATCAATACAGCAAACTTAACTGTTATTTTAAGAAATTGCCACAAATACCCCAACCTTCAGCAACCACTATTCTGATCAGTCAGCAGCCATCAACACTGAAGCAAGACCCTCCAGTGGCAAAAATATTACAATTTGCTGAAGTCTAAGATGATCATTAGCATTTTTAGCAATAAAGTATTTTTTAATTAGGGTATATACATTTTTTTTAGCTGTTGCACACTTACTAGACTACAATATAGTGTAAATACAGTATTTAGGGTTTTTTTTTAGATTCAGGGGGTGCATGTGTAGATTTGTTACATGGATATATTGTATAGTTATGAGGTTTGGCTTTTCATGAACCCCTCAACCAAATAGTGAATACAGTACCCAGTGAGTAGTTTTTCAACATTTGTCCCCATCCCTTTCTCTCCTTTTGGAGTCCCCAGTGTCTATTGTTTCCATCATTATGTCCATGTGTACCCAGTGTTTAGTTCTCACTTATAAGTAAGAACATGTAATATTTGGTTTTTCGTTTCTGCACTAATTCACTTAGAACAATGGCCTTCAGCAGTATTCACATTCCTGCAAAAGACATGATTTCATTCTTTTTAAGACTGCATAGTATTCTGTGGTGTATATATGCCATATTTTAAATCCGATCCACCATCGATCAGCACCTAGGTTGAGTCCATGATTTTGCTATTGAGTAGTGCTTCATTGAAAATATGAGTACAGGTGTCTGAACATAACTTTTATATGAGCTGGGAAACCATACAATTTATGTGACTTGCTTTATTGTGATATTTGCTGTATTGAGGTAGTCTGGAATTGAACTCTCAGTCTCTCCAAGGTAGGCCTATATATTATTATAGCTTTGAGCTTTAAAGATTTTCTTCTGTTCCCTAATTTTTCATTGTTTCAACTGAATTCATTTGTTTCTCTGTTCTCTTTCTTTTTGGTTAGATAGCTGATCGTCCTTGGCTCTCCACTGTTGTTGAGAGTGAAGCACTACAACATCCCTGGAAGCTCTGTGAAGAACAGCAGGGTTGTGGATGGGTGGGCATCTCTAGAGGGAGGCAGAAATTCCATTAGAAGGATCCCAAATGTCGGCATCCATAGATTCTTTAGCATGGATTAATCACTTTGCCCAGAGAGTGAGCCTCCAATCTCCTGGTTGGACAGCATAAACTTTGTGTCAATGTTCAGAGAGCCACCTGGGGGATGAGAACTAAGGATCTCTGATTCAACGTGTAGAAATCAGTACACCCTCTTGTTTTCAGTATATCACTTGCCCTCAGCTGACTATGCCCCCAATCCAGAAACGTGGGTTGTTTCTCCAGAAAGAGAACCTCCTACTCCTGCCAGGAAAGGAAGAAGCATATCCCTGCTTGCTGGAACTTAGCTGGGCTTCTAACTGCTCCTTAGGAAAATTCAAACACTAGAGGCAACACACGATATGTTCTATATTCCACTGATTAAAATTCTCTTTCTGACATTTTCATTTCCACATTATAAGCTTTTTTTTTTTTCAAGCCTGCTTTTTTTTTTTTCAAGCCTGCTTTTTTTTCTTCTACCTAGTGGAATTGCAATAGTTAGCTTTAACACTACAGGCCCTTCCAACTGCTGGTAAAAGGAAGGCCATCATGATGAAAAGAAAACATCCTTTCTTTTAGATCATCAGGAAAGCAAGTACTAATCTATGTCACAGAACAGTCTTTGTGAACATTATTTCCAACAATAGACCCTTTACCATAATTCAGACATGAAAATGTGTTGTTACGTCCCATGAAGGTAAGTATAACTTCTAAAAAGTCTGTAATTCTGTTTGTTTCCTTAATAATCTGTTATCCTATTAAGACTATTTAAACAGACATCTCTGTTTGCTATAAAGCATAAATAACCATTAAGCCAAAAGAGTAGACTTGGCATTTCTCTTTTCTTCTATATGTTTATAGATGTGAAACAAAATAAAACAAAACTATGACTGTCAGGTTTCCCATTTTAAAACAGTTTTAGAGTTTAATATCTTACAAAAATAAGATAACCTTCTCTTCTCAGATCTATACCACCCAGTTTTCTGAGGTATCTCATCACCTCTATTTCTAGAACTTTTCCCAAGTTCTACTTCTTGTTGAAATCAGAGTCAGCTTTTTCCACTCTGGTAAGACAGTTACCACTTGTCCCTTCTTCGTACATCTTCCAAAATGTTATTGATGTCTCTCATCTGTTTTATTCTTGTTAGTTTATTATACCCTCACTATCATTATAACAGAGCAAAGATATATGCAAGAGTTCAATCTGCTATACCTAGCCAGAAATATGGGGGTCATTTTTAAATGTTTATTTTTCTACAACGAGCATATAATCGTTATGATGGAAAATTACTGGATTAAACCTGAGCCAGGGAAATTTAAGTAATGGGGGCATGAAACAGGCACCAAAGAGTAGAAAATTATGTCTCACCATTTATCCCAAGACTCCAGCAGTAAGTCCTTAAAAGGTGACCTTTCCACTCTCTTGCATTTCAGTCTATTCCATTAGCTGTCATTTCCTGACCTAGCTTTCAATTCCAAGGGCCATTTCCAGCAAGTATCAGCCAACTTAGAATTACTTTTGATGAGCTAGTAGTAATCACACCTAGACAAACTATTTTATTTTGATCCCACTAAAATGTCTTTGTGTTTTCACAATACCAGAATGCTACTATAAATAATGGAATGGGCTTTTTTCCTTATTATAACAGAACTAAATAGTCAGATGAGAGTCGTCATTTTTAAAACTGTCATCTTGAGGTCTTCTTCATTTATGCCAATGATGCTGCCATAGTTCAAAACTTAATTAAAGTTTATCTTTTGGAATTACCTTCAGAGACAATGTATGTGGCACACAAGAAACAGTCTCATTAATTCCTAAACATATTTTTGTGATTAACAAATAATTAGGCTAATCACTTAAACTAAGGAAAGGTTGATTCTGAAGAGCTGTTGGCTACTTCCAAAACTCAAATATACCCTATTGATGTTATTCCATTACCAAAAAGATTCAAAAATGTGGCCAGGCATGGTGGCTCATGCCTGTAATCCCAGAACTTTGGAAGGCCAATACAGGAGGATTGCTTGAGCCCAGGAGTTCAAAACAAGCCTGGACAACATAGTGAGACCCTGTCTTAAGAAAAAAAAAAAGATTCAAAAATGTGCTGTCGACTTTAAAAGCAAATCCTACCTGCCCTACCCCCAATCTAACATTGGTTTGAGCAATACAGCTTTTTACTGTAATAAATACAATGTCATCCTAGGGCAATAACTTTAAAGGGATAACTCACTTAGATGTATAAGTTTTGAAAGTCCTGTTAAAAATTCTCATTGCCTCATAATCACTCCTAAAACTGGCTTAAATAAACAATAAATGGAAAGAAAACAAATCAAGACCTTGACCCGATGATCTAACTTGAGTTAGTTTCTATATTTTAAGAGCTAATAATCATATCAAAACTGCAAACATAAAAGTTAAATATGCTTTGCTTTCCTATTCTGCCAGATTTTACAAAATTGTTTCTAGGACAACCTTTTAGGAGTGAATTTTCTTGTGGAAAATTACTAAATTTTTTGCAGCATCTGAAAATATGCAAAAGAAGATGAGATGGAAAAAGAGAAAACATCATATATATTATCAGCTGTGAATGTCTATATGCCAGACACAGAGGATTGATTATCTGAGGCCTTTGGATGGGGCACCTCTTTTCACAATTATCTGATGAACCATTGTATTCCTCAATCTAAATTCAGCCAACAGCCCAGCAAAAGGAAAAACAGTGTCTTCATTGCTGCTTTTCAGCCATAAATTTCAAATTATGCTTTTATAAAAGAGAAATCAATGCATAATGCTAAGGCTTCATGTTAAGCTACTGAGCAATAGAGGAGATCCTGAAACAAAATAGTTTCTATAGAAGCAACCAAGTGAAAAGAATCCAAGATATATCTATATCACTGACATATTCTTCTCATGACTCTCTCAACTTTTTGCTCTTATTTCAGATTTCAGTATTAAATGAATTAGGCATCTGTGGGGAATATTTTAATAAAAATTAAGCATTATCCTTGTCTATAAAGTAAAGAGAATGAAGAAGAAAAAAAGAACCTATAAATATTCTATGAAGATGTACCAAGAAGTCCAAAACTATGAGTTAATAGGGACTCCATAAATATTTTTTAAATTGCAATGAAATTAAATGGACGCAGGAACTAGTTATTGCACAGGACTAACAGAATATTTCCCAAAATGCCTGAGAAAAATCTGAGGTTTTTCTTTTGTGCAGATTCCTGAGCCAGGAGTAATGGTATCACAGCTGTAAAAGTCTTGGGTGATGACTGGCAATCCAAAATAACAAGTAAAACATTTGTCATGATAGGGGTTGGAGACTAAGAAAACTTGGTTACCACAATTCAAGGAGAGAGAACCAAAAGATGTCGAGATGAATACCAAAACACATAAAAAAGGTATATACAATCAAAAGAGCATATAAATAAATGAAAAGCATTATGAAACATGTCTTAGGGGGCCTCTCCTTCGAGTGACTGGACTTCAGGTAGGGAAATAGGCACTGGCATAACTTTCCTGGATTCTTACCCACCCTATGGAGAAGGACTATGGTCCACATTTCTCAACTAGGTGCAGTTAATATTTTTAAAGTTTGTAAACAGTGAAGACTCTTCTTCTCCTCTCTGCCCTAGATCAATGTGAATAGAGATTATGAGAATTTGTCTGCTCTACAGACCCATATTGTTCCTAAAGGAAACGGGGACAGGAGCACTAAGAGCATCACTTGGCCTTCACAGTCAAGGCACAGTGCTTTTCACAGGTTCACCAACAACAAAAAAAAAAAAGCGATTTTTTTTTTGAGATGAGTTCTAGTTCCATCACCCAGGCTGATCTCTAATTCCTGACCCCAAGAAACCCTGTCACCTTGGCCTCCTGAAATGCTGGGATTACAGACATGAGCCACCGCACCCAGCCAGAACAGTGATTCTTTGCTTTCAGTTTCCTTCCCTCTCAGTCTTTCCAAACTTGAGTAGGTCTAGGGAGCAAGGTCCTGAGAACAAAGGATAGTTAAGCAAGAAGGAAAATGGGAAGAAACAAAAGATATATATGAGATATATGTTGAGTTTGAAGAAACAGCAGCATGTTCCATGATTAAAATCCTGTACATTAAGGACTGTAATACTGGGGTATTGATTTGAACTCAGGGAAAAAAGAGTCACAGGCAAGTAAAAACTACTGACTTTAATTAGTTTTTTTTTTTTTTAAGAGATTTAAAACAATGAATTGTTGAATTTTGAATTTAAAACATTAAAATTTAAAACTCCACTTTTCACTAACAAAGTAAACATATAAAATGGTCACTAAGGCCCTATCTAATTCTAAAATTCTGACATGGATTTAAGTTATCTCATCCAAAAACATATTTACTGAGCCTCTACTACATGTTGACATAGAAAAAACGTTTTGGACAAAGAGATGAAAATGGTGAAGAATGTACAAGGAACCCATGAACACAATTCACAGTGATGCGCACCATAATAGAAGTGTGCAGGAGAAACCGACCGCGTGTGCAGAGAAACCACACACACACACACACACACACACACACAGAGGAGGGCACCTAACCAGACCTGGAAAGTTCTAGGGGAAGGGAACGCAATGGTGATTATGGAGCAAGGATGTTTCTAAGATGAATGTATGATAGACCTGAGTTTTGAAGGAAAAGAGACTGGAGGGATGGAGGGAGCTGTGGTAGGACAGGCACATAATAGGCAGAGCTTTCTAATAATATAATAACAACAGAAAAACTAAGAGAAGTATGGGAGAACATCACCTCAAGGCTCTACAGGGAAGTCAAAAACAGCTAGAGCAATGTTGCATGTGATGGAAACAGGGTGTGAGAAAGGAACTTTCATATGTTTCTGGTGAGAATATCAATTGTGTATTCCCTTTGACACAGCAATTTCATTTCTGGAATTTATCTTACAGATATAATCCTATATGTGTACTATAATACACATATAAAAACATACGTGTACATGTCATCACAGCACCATTTGTTTTTTGTTTTATGTTTTTGAGACAGAGTCTTGCTCTGTCACTCAGGCTGGAGTGCGGTGGCATGATCTTGGCTCACCACAACTTTCGCCCCCCGGGTTCAAGTGATTCTCCTGCCTCAGCCTCCCGAGTAGCATGCCACCACGCCGAGCTGATTTTTGGTATTTTTAGTAGAGATGTGGTTTTGCCGTGTTGGCCAGGCTGGTCTTGAACTCCTGACCTCAGGTGATCCGCCCGCCTCGGCCTCCCAAAGTACTGGGATTACAGGCATGAGCCACCGTGCCCAGCCCACAGCACCATTTGTAATAATAAAAAACTGTAAACAAACTTAATGAGCCTCAACAGAGGAATATTTAGTAAATTATGGTAAATCCATCAAATGGTATACACTCTGTAGCCCTTGAAAAGAATGAAACATTTCTATATGTATTAGGATGGAATTATCTCTAAGACATTTTGCTAAGTGAGGATATCTTTTTTACTTACTCTTTTTTTTTTTTTTTTTTAGTTATCCTGAAATCTCTAAGAATGCCTCTGAGCATTTCCTCTTCTTTTGAACTCTTTTGATGACGATGATGATTATCTTGAGAGAGAGATTCCTGCTCTGTTCCCCTGGCTAGAGTGCAGTGGTATAATCATGGCTTGCTGTAGCCTCAAACTCTCAGGCTCAAGTGACCCCCATACCTCAGCCTCCCAAGTAGCTGGGACTACAGGTATGCATACTATGACGACCAGCTAAATTTTTTTTTTTTTTAGTGGAGAGGGTATCTTGCTATGTTACCCAAGCTGGTCTCCAACTCTTGGCTTTTAGTAAGAGATATCAGAAGGATGTCCCTAATATGCCAACATCTGCGTACAAAAAATACAATTATGTGTGCGTCTGTAAGTGTGTGTGTCTGTGTGTGTTCACATATACATGAACACGTGAATACATGGGCTCCCTCAGGAAGGACACTGATAATAAATGCAATAATAGATACTGCTGAAAGGAAGAACTGGATAACTGGAGGACAGAGATGTAAAGCAAACTTTTAAAAGTTCTGTACCTATACCCATATTATCTTTTCAAAAAAAAAAAAAAAACACATTTAACCCATAATATACATTTTTTTTTTTTTTTTGAGATGGAGTTTCACTCTTGTTGCCCAGGCTGGAGTGCAATGGCACAGTGTCGGCTCACCGCAACCTCTGCCTCCCAGGTTCAAGAGATTCTCCTACCTCAGCCTCCCTAGTAGCTGGGATTATAGGCATGTGCCACCACGACCAGCCAATTTTCTATTTTTAGTAAAGAAAGGGTTTCTCCACATTGGTCTCGAACTCCCAACCTCAGGTAATCTGCCCATCTCGGCCTCCCAAAGTGCTGGGATTACAGGCATGAGTCACCACACTCAGCCCATAATATACATTTAACAATGAAGTAAAACACAAAAGTCCACGTTGAACTTTTTTAACTGAAGAAAGATTCAACATGAATGATGGCAGCTGAGAAGGTATTTGAAGAGAGACAGTGTTTAGTGAAAAAGGCCTGAAAGTACCAACACAAATGAAGAGCAACAGAATTTAAGGCAAACAGGATAGCTGACCAGGGAAGGACATGGGAAAGTTAACTTTTTTTCTCAGTCAACCATAAAGAAAATACATGTCATATGGTGTGTGGAAGGAACAGTAGAGATAAACAAGGGAAATATCACATGCAGCTTCAATCTGTTTGGAAAAATAGGCAAAAATTATCACAAATTTTGTGATATGTGTACTATGTACTGGGATTTTAGGTATGTTTCCAGCCAGGAATTTTTTTTAACTGCTAAAGCCTGAGGTCTTGCCGGGCACGGTGGCTCAAGCCTGTAATCCCAGCACTCTGGGAGGCCAAGACGGGCAGATCACGAGGTCAGGAGATCGAGACCATCCTGGTGAACACGGTGAAACCCCGTCTCTACTAAAAAATACAAAAAACTAGCCGGGCGAGGTGGCGGGTGCCTGTAGTCCCAGCTACTCGGGAGGCTGAGGCAGGAGAATGGCGTGAACCCGGGAGGCGGAGCTTGCAGTGAGCTGAGATCCGGCCACTGCACCCCAGCCTGGGCGACAGAGCGAGACTCCATCTCAAAAAAAAACAAAAAAACAAACAAACAAAAAAGCCTGAGGTCTTTATTTTCTTCATGGTATTCAACTATCTTCCAATGTTTACAAAGTAAAGTGGATAGTAGGGACACCCCAAGTAGTGGGCAGTAAATGGCCCATGGTGACTGATGAGCGAAACAAACACATCAAAGACGGAACAAATTATATATTTGGATAAATTCAATTAGCAAACAGCTATAAGCAGTCTGGCAAGTTAAACCCAGCCTAAACCCACATTCTGAATTTGGAGGGATATTTAATGATGTCCTGTTGAAAGCCAAAGGTAAAAATCCAAAAACTAATTTTACCGAAGTAAAAAGAACAAAATAGCAACCTCATCTCATAACTCCTACTCATTGGGTACAATAGGTCTAGTACCATAAGACCCTTTCAATAGTCAATATGAAATGATAATATAAAAAGGCTAAGTCAAAGGCCAAGACTCTATAGACCTTGTTAAGAAATAACAAAAAACAGACTATTGGAAAGCCACATTATTTTTATTTTTATTTTTATTTTATTATACTTTAAGTTCTAGGGTACATGTGCACAACGTGTAGGTTTGTTACACATGTATTCATGTGCCATGTTGGTGTGCTGCACCCATTAACTCATCATTTACATTAGGTGTATCTCCTAATGCTATCCCTCTCCCCTCCCCCAACCCCACGGCAGGCCCTGGTGTGTGGGCCTGTATCCAAGTGTTCTCATTGTTCAGTTTCTACCTGTGAGTGAGAACATGTGATGTTTGGTTTTTTTGGCCTTGCAATAGTTAGCTCAGAATGATCGTTTCCAGCTTCATCCATCTCCCTACAAAGGACAGGAACTCATCCTTTTATATGGCTGCATAGTATTCCATGGTGTATATGTGCCACATTTTCTTAATCCAGTCTATCATTGATGGACATTTGGGTTGGTTCCAAGTCTTGGCTATTGTGAATAGTGACGCAATAAACATACATGTGCATGTGTCTTTATAGCAGCATGATTTATAATCCTTTGGGTATATACCCAGTAATGGGATGGCTGGGTCAAATGGTATTTCTAGTTCTAGATCCTTGAGGAATCGCCACACTGTTTTCCACAATGGTTGAACTAGTTTACAGTCCCACAAACAGTGTAAAAGTGTTGCTATTTCTCCATATCCTCTCCAGAACCTGTTGTTTCCTGACTTTTTAATGATCGCCATTCAAGATGGATGAAAGACTTAAATGTCAGACCTAAAATCATAAAAACCCTAGAAGGAAACCTAGGCAATACCATTCAGGACACAGGCATGGGCAAAGACTTCATGTCTAAAACACCAAAAGCAATGGAAACAAAAGCCAAAATTGACAAATGCGATCTAATTAAACTAAAGAGCTTCTGCACAGCAAAAGAAACTACCATCAGAGTGAACAGGCAACCTACAGAATGGGAGAAAATTTTTGCAATTACCCATCTGACAAAGGGCTAATATCCAGAATCTACAAAGAACTTAAATTTATAAGAAAAAATATCAAACAACCCCATCAAAAAGTGGGCAAAGGATATGAACAGACACTTCTCAAAAGAAGACATTTATGCAGCCAACAGACACATGAAAAAATGCTCATCACCACTGGCCATCAGAGAAATGCAAATCAAAGCCACATTCTTTTCAAAGAAAAATCAGGTAACTTAAGGTCTTTTCTAGCTCTGACTTCAGTGACGACAAACCATTCAATAATCTTTTTTACTTAGTTTCTTTTTTTTTTTGAGTTATCCTGAAATTGCTAAAACCAACTCTGGGCATTTTCTCTTGTATAATTCTTTTAATTCCTTTTTTTGTTTTTTTGAGACAGGGTCTCACTCTGACACCAGGCTGGAGTGCAGTGCAATAGCACAATCATGGCTCACTGCAGTCTCAAATTCCTGGGTTCAAGTGATCCTACTGCCTCAGTTTTTTGAGTAGCTGGGACTACAGGCATGCACACTATAATGCCCAGTTATGTATTTATTTTTTTTGGTAGAGATGGAGTCTTGCTATGTTGCCCAAGCTGATCTCAAACTCTTGGCTTCAAGTAATCTTCCTGCCTTGGCCTCCCAAAGTCTTGGGATTACATATGTGAGCCACTGCACCTGGCCTTCCTGCTTAATTCTTCATAAATCTTTCAAAAATTTAAATTATATTTATTAAATAAGAAATCATTTGAGGTTAGAGTTTTTAAATAGATTATCAAAATAAAAACTATGTTCTATATCTGTACTTTGATTTCTGAGTTGACATTTTCTTGTATTTTTTACAACGTAACATTACTAATTCTTCTGAGGGCACTTCATATTTCAAAGTTTCTGTTATGAAAATTATTTTATATAAAACAATATCATATTTCATCAATTTAAAATAACAGCTGCTGACCAAAAATAAAATAGAATCGACATACCATTCACCAATTCTAACCTTAGATTTCTCAATTTATGATCAAGGTAAAAATCATCCCTTTCACCCCAAACTATAGTTATCCAAATGACACATGAAATAGTGTACACGGTAGGCCAGGTGCGCTGGCTCACACCTGTAATCCCAGCACTTTGGGAGGCGGAGACAGGCAGATCACCTGAGGTCGGGAGTTCAACAGCAGCCTGACCAACATGGAGAAACCCTGTCTCCACTAAAAATGCAAAATTAGCCGGGCGTGGTGGTGCATGCTTGTAATCCCAACTACTCGGGAGGCTGAGGCAGGAGAACTGCTTGAACACAGGAAACGGAGGTTGCAATGAGCCAAGATTCTGCCATTCCACCCCAGCCTGGGCAATAAGAGCGAAAGAGCAAAACTACATCTCAAACAAAAAAAAAAGAAAAAAAGAAAAAAGAAATAGTGCACAGGGTATAAAGTTCTATTCCAAATAAGAAAAGATGCTAGACTCTGGACAAGTTATTTACCCTACATGGACTTCAATTTGAGATAAGAAATATTCTAATTCCCTATTTTACAAGTGAGAAAATTGAGACTCAGAGATGTTAGGGATTCCCCAAGAGCTTGATATCTGTTAGTTAGCAGTCACTAAAGCCTCAGGTGGATGCCTCTTCTGAGAACAACCGGCAGGCCATTCTGAAAAACAAAGATGGAGCCTTACTTCACACTAACACCTATATAAATGGGTTAAATGATCAATTATTTAAAATAAAGTAATAAAAGTCATGGGAGAAAATTTAGGTGACTAATTCCCTCAATGAGAAGGGCCTTTCTAAAACCAAAGCCAAAATTGAAAATAAAACATCCCTATAAATTTGGCCACATTTTGAGATAAAAATCTAAATAATCCCTCTGACAAAACACACTAAACCCAGTTAATGATAAATGACATACTGGGAGGTAGGGAGAGAAAAAGGAATTATTTGTAGAATGTAGAGGGTGGCCATAAAATCTGGAAACAGATATTATTTGATCATGAATTATAATATCTATAAATCATTCATTATATATTTTCCTGTGTTTCTAGACTTAGCGACCACCCTGTATATAAAAAATAGTTGATACTGTTAATGTACAAATTAATAAGAAAAGGTGAATATTCTAGTAGAAAATGGAAGTGGTACATGAGGAAGCAATTCATAAAATGCCTACAAATGGCCAATATACATTTCAATACATATGTTCAATCTTTCTAGAATCAAAGAATATTGAACGATAAAATTTTTTACCTAATGTAAGCAGGTATTTTAAAAGATTAATAAAAATTTAGGAACACAGGTTAATCTTGAGTGAATACATTGGTATAAACTTTATAGAAGGCAGTTTAACAACATGCAGCATAAATTGAGGATATATTTCTAGTCACCAAAATGCCTCTCCTAAGAAAAGGTCCAAAAAAAAAACAAAATAATTTGCCCAGAACACTAAATATGTGAAGGATATTCATAAAATAACAGCAAAATACTAGAAACAATCTATCCACTAAGAAGTTAACTGTTAAATAAATTACAAAACAATCACATACTGGCATACTATGTAACTATTAAAAATACCATAGAGATCTACTTATGAAACGTAAAAATTTTTATAAAATAAACTTAGTGAAAAAAGTAGGCTGCCGATCAGCACAAATATTATCAGTTTCAATCATATAACAGGGAAAATATTTCTTTCAAACGTTATGGAAGTCTAGCAACAGGGCAGGATATAAGAAGAAAACATGGCCAGAGAGGTATTCCAGTGGCAGAGAAGTTCAAGGAACTTCCATTTTTACTTTTATTTCACTTCTTTTTTATTGCTAATTTTATATTTTCATCTTTTTAAAGAATGTATTTAACTTTTCTTTTATATATATGTATAAGTGAATTTTATTTAAATGTATATACATCTGATGCATTTATTTATTTGATCCATTTGCTTAATAAATTCAGTGCCCTGCATATTTCTAATCTAATCACGGCACTTTAAAAATAAATTTTTGTAAAAGATCCTGCTAAAATAAATAATAAAGGAAATTTGAATGTATCTGAGTGTAAACTCATATAACTTTAAAAAATTGTTAATTAAAATACTTTCTAGTATATTCAATGTTCAAAATACAGTTCATGATACATAACAAAAAATCATTTTTTAATAAAAGACAAAAAAATCCAAAACATGCCTGCATGCTCAATTTTTAGAAATATGTAAAAATTTAGAGAGCACTTGACTGCATGGAACTTTGAGTCTTATTAACAAAACAAGAAAATATAAAAATCAAATCCCAATGTATCATTGAGAGTCACAATAAATGGAACGGAGAGTAGACACATAGACTCCATGAAAAGAAATGATCTTGGTGAATTAGAACAGTCAAATCAGGATTTATGAAGACTTAATTGCTGGAAGATAGATTAAATGTCCATGGTTTGTAAAGAGGCATAGAGGAACATTTCAAATGAAAAGAATAACAACAGCAGAGTTGCGGCAGGGAAAAAACTACAGAGGTAGAGAAAAAAGTACAGAGGTAGAGAAAAGATAAGCCTGCCTGAGGGTTCAAGTTGAGGAAATAATACCACCAGCTAGCATTTATGGTTTGCCAGCAACTATATTAGGTATTTTAAATGCATCCATAGATCACAGAAATAAACAGTCAATTGGGAAGGTAGTTATAAATATGATCTCATTTGGTAGGCTAGGAAATAGATGCCTGAAGACAAATGGCAAGCCCAAAGAGGTACACAAGTGGTCAACGAAAGGAACAAGCACAAAGTTCCACAGCTGGTGAATGATTACACCAAGATGTATTCCCACGTAGGTCTAATTCCTGAGTCCACTGTCTGAACAACCACATTCCACTATTAATGAAAAAGAGTAAAACTAGGTTGCCAATGATTTTATATTGTATCAATAAGGTGGCCAGTGCACATTAAAGAACTATTCAAGATGAAAGTCCTATAAAAATTAACCTAACTGTAATAGTGTTGGAAAACTGGATATCCACATGTAAAAGAATAAAATCAGACTCCTAAATCATGACATATATAAAAAACAACTCAAAATGGGCTAAAGACTTAAACATAGACCTGAAGCTATAAAACTTGTAGAAGAAAACATAAGGTAAAAGCTTATTGATATCGCTCTGGGCAATAACTGTTTTGGCTATAACCACCAAAACACAGGCAACAGAAGCAAAAATAAACAAATAGCATAATACCACACTACAAAGCTTCTGCACAGAAACAATCAACAGAATGAAGAGACAACCTACAAAATGGGAGGAAATATTTCTGAAACAAACATCTAATAAGGGGTTAACATCCAAAATATATGAGGAACTCAAAAAACTCAATAGCAAGTAAACAAATAACATGTGGAAAAAAATAGGCAAAGGACCTGAATAGACATTTTTCCAAAGAAGATATACAAATGGACAACAGTTAAATGAAAAAATACTCCACATCATTAATCAGGGAAATGCAACGTGAAACCACAATGAGATATCACCTCACACAAGTTAGAATGGTTTTTATCAAAAAATAACAAAAAGATAGCAAGGACTGGTGAGGAAGTAGAGAAAAAGGAACCCTCACACACTATTGGTGGAAATATAAATTAGTACAACCATTAGGAAAAACAATCTGGAGGTTTCTCCAAGAATTAAAAATAGAACTACGATATGATCTAGCACTCCCATTTCTGGGTATGCATCCAAACAAAATGAAATCAGTATGTCAAAGAGATATCTGCACTCCCATTTTTATTACAGCACTATTTGCAATACCTAAGATATGGGATCAAACTAAGTATCCATGGATGAATGAATGGATAAAGAAAACAAGGTGACATACATACATACACACACACACGCACACACACACACACACACACACACACACACAATGGAATACCACTAGGCCTTAAAATGAAGGAAATCCTGTCATTTGCAACAACATGAATGAACCTGGAGGACATGATTAATGAAGTAAGTCAGGCACAGAAAGACAAATACTACATGATCTCATTTACATGTGGAATCTAAAAAAGTTGAACTCACAAAAGAGAAAGTATAATGATGGTACCAGACACCGGACGAAGTGAGGAGAGTGTACAGAGAGACACTGGTTAAAAGGTACGAAAGTCCAATTATACTGGGGCAGTAAGTCCTGGAGATCTATTGCACACTGTGGTGACTACAGTTAGTAATGTATTTTATACTTGAGAATGGTGAAATGTTCTCACCATAAAAACATGAAAAGTATGTGAGGTGACAGACACAGTAATTCACTTGATGTAATCATTTCACAGTATATACATACATTAAAACATCATGCATACCATAAATACACACAATTTTTTTAAAATTATATCTTAATAAAGCTGGGTGGGAAAGCAACAAGAAAAAAAAAAAAATAACCTAACTGCAAGACGTAGAAAGGATTAACATAGGAAATTCATGGTTGAAATGTCTCTATTAGGCCAGGCGCGGTGGCTCACGCCTGTAATCTCCACATTTTGGGAGGCCAAGGTGGACAGACTGCCTGGAGTCAGTTCGAGACCAGCCTGGTCAACATGGTGAAACCCTGTCTCTACTAAAAATACAAAAATTAGCCCAGTGTGGTGGCAGGTGCCTGTAATCCCAGGTACTCGGAAGGCTGAGGCAGGAGTTGCTTGAACCCGGGCAGCAGAGGTTGCAGTGAGCCAATATCATGCCATTGCACTCTAGCCTGGGCGACAAGAGCGAAACTTCGTCTCAAGGAAAAAGGCCGAGTGCAGTGGCTTACACCTGTAATCCCAGCATGTTGGGAGGCCGAGGTGGGTGGATCGTCTGAGATTAGGAGTTCAAGACCAGCCTGGCCAACATGGTGAAACCCCATCCTACTAAAAATACAAAATTTAGCCAGGTGTTGATTGACAAGTGCCTCAATCCCAGGTACTTGGGAGGCTAAGGTAGGAGAATCACTTGAACCCGGGAGGCAGAGGTTGCAGTGAGCTGAGATTATGCCATTGCACTCCAGCCTAAGTGACAAGAGCAAAACTCCCTCTCAAAAAAAAAGGCCAGACGTGGTGGCTCACACCTGTATCCCAGCACTTTGGGAGGCCAAGGTGGGTGGATCACCAGGTCAGGAGATTGAGACCATCCTGGCTAACACAGTGAAACCCCGTCTTTACTAAAAATACAGAAAATTAGCTGGGCGTGGTGGCACACACCTGTAGTCCCAGCTACTCGGGAGGCTAAGGCAGGAGAACTGCTTGACCCCTGGATGGGGAGGTTGCAATGAGCCGAGACCGCGCCACTGCACTCCAGCCTGGGAGACAGAGCGAGACTCCATCTCAAAAACAAACAAAAGTCTCCATTATATGAGTTTAACAAATTTCTCCAAATAGAGGAGATTTTAGTTGAAAATTCCACATATACATCCATCTGCATGTTATCATTATGGCACCACATAACAGAGCAAATAACACAGCAGTTCCTGAGCACTCTAAAGATATCATCATCATAATCATAGATGATATAATGCAGAATCTACTATCCAAAAGGGAAGAGTAACTTTTAAGTTAATTTTAAATCACTTTCTTCAAATAATTAAATTATCAATAGCTTAGCTAAGAGTGGAACTGCAATGTAATATTTGAGAGTAGTCAAGGGCTATTATTTGACTACAATTTTGAAAACCATTTTAAAAATCTACTTTTTAATAACTGACATATTGTTTAGCTTCCCTATTTTAATTTCAAGAAGTACTTCTCTTTGGATTTAATGTATGCCACATTGTAGCAATGAGAAGAATAGTTGATTTGATTTATATAATACACATTTATAAAAACAGATGAAAAGAAGTATCTTTGATGCTAAAAATGGAAATGATTTTCCCTAGGATTCCTTGTACTTTTAAATGGTATGCACACTGATTAAAAACTCTCTACCATTTCCATCCACATATGGACTTGTGTGGATTAGAATGGATGTATCTGAAATAAATAATGTAAATGCTCTTTTTATTTTGTCTGTACCTTTACTCAGCTTTTTCACTGATTCAAATTGGAAATAAACATAAATTTTTAAGGATACATTTTTTTCTCTTTATTCTTTTTTTAAAATTATACTTTAAGTTCTAGGGTACATGTGCACAATGTGCAGGTTTGTTACATATGTATACATGTGCCATGTTGGTGTGCTGCACCCATTAACTCGTCATTTACACATTAGGTATATCTCCTAATGCTATCTCTCCCCACAGCCCGCCTCCCCACAATAGGACCCGGTGTGTGATGATCCCCTTCCTGTGTCCAAGTGATCTCATGTAATACTATGCAGCCATAAAAAAGGATGAGTTCGTGTCCTTTGTAGCGACATGGATGCAGCTGGAAACCATCATTCTTTTTTTTATATATATATACTTTAAGTTCTAGGGTACATATGCACAACGTACAGGTTTGTTATATATGTATACATGTGCCATGCTTTTTTTTTTTTTTTTTAAAGAGATGGAGCCTCACTATCCAGGCTTTCCTATGTTGGAGGGCACTCCACAATCGTAACATACTAGAACCTCCAACTCCTGGGCTTAAACAAACCCCCGGCTTCCCAACTAGCTGGGACTACATGTGCATGCTCCGAGACTGGCTAGCGTACATTTTCTATAATACAGAATGGCATAAATCTTACTCTGAAAAGTAAAATACTCTTTTTTTTTTTTTTTTTTTTTTTTTTTTTTGAGACCAAGTCTTACTCTGTCGCCCAGGTTGGAGGGCAGTGGCACGATCTCGGCTCACTGCAAGCTCCACCACCCAGGTTTACACCATTCTCCTGCCTCAGCCTCCCAAGTAGCTGGGACTACAGGCGCCCGCCACCACGCCTGGCTAATTTTTTGTATTTTTAGTAGAGACGGGGTTTCATCGTGTCAGCCAGGATGGTCTCCATCTCCTGACCTCGTGATCTGCCAGCATTGGCCTCCCAAAGTGTAGAATATTCTTTATCCATATGTTCATTTATCTGCACTTATATATACACTTGATAAAATAATAAACAGAATCATTATTATTACTTTTCCAACAGTCACTTCCCTGAGCTCTATGTTTCAGAGAAGAAACAGCAATACTGTTTGAACCTGCAGATGTGAAATGGGCAGCTGGCATCAAACCCTCAAAGAACAGAGAAAATAGGTAAGCTAATTGAAAAGTGACCATTGCGCAAGGAATTTTGTGTCATCTACCTTCTTGCTACCAGAAGCAACATTTTTTTTCTTTTACAGCTATGGTGTATTTCTTTCCTTAGAAGGCTATTAATATATTCAAATTTTAATCTGGCATGCCAAGGAAATAGGAAGAAATATCAATGAATGAATAAGACAATCAGGACACCTTGAGATTAGGTTAGAAACACATTAAGTCACACTTAATAACAAGATATTATATTGTGGATTCCTAGCTATCATCAAGTTTCCCTTAATCAAATGCAAAATGTCAGCCTGACCTGAACAAGTTCAGGAAAGACTTGAATCGGAGGATGAATACAATTACTAACTGAGCCACAAATCTATTTTTTTTCCTAAATGAAGATAAATGCTAAGTCAGTGGAGAGAAATGAAGACTGAATGTGCATGTGGATAAAGGTAAAAATACTAATTTCCAATTTCATTTCAAACTTCTTCAAATCAAGTATAAAACTAACGGCCATATAGCAGAGTAATCTATTAATACTCATACAAAAGATTGTTGCATGTAATGGTCTTGATAGCTATAAACAGCTCCAAATAAACAAGCAAACAAAACAGTTAAGTCTTTAAGTGTTAGTACCAGATCAACATAATCCACCAATTTGAAAATGAAACCAAAGTTCACTTCTTCCTTTTTTCCTCCCTACAAGATGCTCTAGCTAACACACCATATTTGGAAACATTATATAAATTTTAAAGCCCTCTGTAAAATGGAAGTAAACTTGAATCTTTCTTATGGCCCACTAAATAAACAATCAAAAACTGGCAATAGACTCTGATGTATCCAAAATCAATGGAAAACAGTGAGAAAGTCCTCCCCTGAGGATAAACTTTCTTCTTAGATTGAAGAAATGATTTAAACAGTACAGCAAACAATACAATATAGACATGACTCAAAGAAAAGCTCTATCACCAATTTTAGCAATACCAGCAGAGAACAATTAACAACAAATCTCTAACAACATAGAAACAGGTGCTATTTATAAATACATTTTAAGAAACCAGAGAAAAACACTTTTCTCTCTATTCAAATAAGAAATCTACATTTTTATTTTGTTTCTCAACAGATTTGTTTCTAAGAAAAATTGCATTTCAAAATGTGGCTTGGCTCACACACATACACACAAAGGCAACTTAAAATAAAACGAATGCTATTCCTTCAAAGGTCAGAGGATGAAAGCCATAATTTGATTATTCACCAGAAGCAATTATCCTTATTTGGGAAGACAGAGGAAGGCAGTCACTTAACATTACACTTTACCTGGGCTAGGGAAAAAAGCAAGTTAAATTGCCATAATTTTATAACAAAGGATAAGAGCAAAAGTACTGGCATGTATCTCTCATAAAAACATAACATTTGCAAAATTAATCTTACATTTCATATTCAAATATGGTTGAGTTGCGGGAAATGTTTACAAAGAGGTAACAAAGACAGATTTAAGATAAAATGAACGTATAGATCTAGATGAGTGCATATTAAAACATTTTGTATGTATGTTTTATATATATATAAAATATATATGGATGTGTAATTAGTATAGCTTTCCACAAACATGCACATACTAATATAAAACTCCAAGCTGGCATTCCATTGGCACCACCTATGTTAGTATAACTATTTTAACTTCCACACATAATTAATGATGGCACTCACTACCATTCTTGCTTCCATCTGTCCTGTGGTAAGTAGAATTCTAAGATACCCCCCAAGATTCCCACCCTAAGGTGTATACACCCTGCATAATTCCTTCCCCTTGAATGTTGGTGGGACTGTGAGTACGATGGGTTACCATCCATACAATGTTACATGATATGGCAAAGGGGTTTTCACAGATGTAATTAAGGTCCTTTATCAGCTGACTTTGAGTTAACAAAAAGGGAGATAATTTTGAGTGGCCAAATTTAATATTGTGAGCCCTTAATCACAGAAGCCATAGCAAAAGCTCTCCTGCTAGCCTGGAAAAAACAATTGCCAGATTATGAACTGCCTACGGAAGGGGCCATTGGACAAGATCTGAGAGTGACCTTTTGGGGCTAAGAGAGGTTTTGATCCAACTCTTAGCAAGAAAACAGGGACCTTAGTCATCGAGCCACAAGGAATGCTGAATTCTGCCAACCACCTTGAATGAGTCTGAGAAAACCCCCAAATCTCAGACGAAAGCCAACACCTTTATTTCATCCTGAGCAGAGACCCAGCTCATCTGAACAAGCAAACAGGCCAACAACTTTATTTCACCCTAAGCAGAGACCCAGCTCATGTGAAAACAAAATCCTGACCCACATAAAATGTGAGATAATAAATTTGTGTTATTTTAAGCCATGAAATTTGTGGTAATTTGTTACAAAGCAATAGAAAAACAAAACAAAAAACTAAATAAAATTTTAATTTTCTCTTTACCATATCTTCTGCAACAGATATTTAATAAAAGTGGATGACAGGGGAAGTGATAGACAGAACCACTTACAGATGTGTGAAAATCTAGATGACCTGATAGTGGTGCGGAGTAAGCTAATGAGTTTAACAATGGATGTGTTGGCCGGGCTCGGTGGCTCACACCTATAATCCCAGCACTTTGGGAGGCTGAGGTGGGTGGATTACCTAAGATCAGGAGTTCGAGATCAGCCTGGCCAACCTGGTGAAACCCCGTCTCTACTAAAAATACAAAAAGTAGCTGGGCATGGTGGCGGGTGCCTGTAATCCCAGCTACTCAGGAGGCTGAGGCAGGAGAATAGCTTGAACTTAAGAGGTGGAGGTTGCAGTCAGCCAAGATCGTACCACTGTACTTCAGCCTGGGTGACAGAGCAAGCCTCCATCTCAAAAAATAAAAATTAAACAAAAAACAACAACAAAAAAAATGGACATGTTAATCTTGAAGTGATAACTGAAATCCTGACCCTTTGAAAAAGACGCAATAGGAACTGGCGGTGTGGGGAGAACACTCATGAAAGAGGTCAGGCTTAGCAAATATCTACAGAAATAGGGTTGAGCTGTGATGAGTGGGAGAGTGAAAAGGACATTGACTCAAGCTTGGATATGTCCACATTTAGTGAGGGAAGATGTGCTAAAAAAAAAAAAAAACTTGGAGAAAAGGAAGGAAGAATTACTATTAAGAGTTTTGAGGATGAGAGAATCAACCTTTTCAAGTACCTACAGAGAAGCCAAGGACAAAAAAGGTCATTAAGTTTGAAGACTAGTTATGTTACTGGTAAAGTGGCAAGAGCATTTTCAGTAGAATAACACAGATAGAAACAAGATAGTGAGAAAAAGAAAAGTGGCTCATTCTTTCTTTTTTTAGATAGGTAATAAATGCCAAACAGTAATCACCACTGGTCGTACTAAATACAGACAGACACACACACACACACACACATACACACAAACTAAATGAAAAACATTTCAACCATAATTATATTATCCGTCCCTGACCTTGCAATCCTCAGTATTTGGAAAGATACAGAAACAAAATCAGGTTCAGATTATAGCCACCGTACATGAAATATATATGTGTGTGTGTGTGTGTACATAGACATATATGTGTGTGTGTATATGTGTGTGTGTGTGTGTGTATATATATATATATATATTTTTTTTTTTTTTTTTGAGAAAGAGTCTCATTCTGTTACCCAGGCTGGAGTGCAGTGGTACAATCTCGGCTCACTGCAACCTCCACCACCTGGGTTCAAGCGATTCTCCTGCCTCAGCCTCCCAAGTAGGTGGGACCACAAGCGCATGCCACCATACCTGGCTAATTTTTTGTATTTTTAGTAGAGATGGGGTATCACCATGTTCGCCAGGATGGTCTTGATCTCCTGACCTCATGAACCGCCTGCCTCAGCCTCCAAAGTGCTGGGATTACAGGTGTGAGCCACCACATCTGTTTCCTAACGTAAAACTTCTTCTCATAAACTTGATGATTATGACTACCATCCTTTGTAGATGCATAGTCTTGGAAAAATCTGGAGTTCTTCAGTTGGGTTAAGAAACGTATTATGAGGCTAAGGCAGGAGGATCACTTGAGTCCAGAAGTCTGAGACCAGCCTGGGCAACATAGTGAAAACCAATCTCTACAAAAATCTAAAAAAATTAGCCAGGCATATTAGCCTCCCATGCCTATAGTCCCAGTTACTTGAGAGGTTGAGGTGGGAGGATTGCTTGAGCCCAGAAGGTCGAGGCTACAGTAAGCAGTGATGGCATCACTGTGCTCCAGCCTGAGCAACAGAGCAAGACTCTGTGAAGAAGAAGGAGGAGGAGGAGGAGGAGAAGGAGGAGGAGGAGGAGGAGGAGGAGGAGGAGAAGGAGAAGGAGGAGAAGGAGAAGGAGAGGGAGAAGAGGAAGAAGAGGAAGAGGAAGAGGATGAGGAGGAGAAGGAGGAGGAGGAGGAGGAAGAAGAAGAAGAGGAAGAAGCAGCAGCAGCAGCAGCAGCAGCAACAGCAGGAGCATCTATTATTCAGTTACTATGTAGAATAGCAGAGATGTATCATTCTGTTTACAAGACTTTTTTTTTAGAGCATGCTTATATTTGGATGCTGCAGTCTAAGTTTAAATCCAGGGATTTTGTAGTTCATAAGGCAATGAATATGTCTGAAAACCATAAGCCAAAACATTCTAAAATTTACACTATATGTAATAAATTTAGCTCATTGCTAATTTTTAATACATTTCTATCCTAAGTCAAAATAAGCCAATTATTCCTGAAACTTATCACTTCATAGTCTACATTCTCTCCCATAGAATAGATGGAGTATACTTATCTATCCACAGGACATGAAGAATGCTAAAAGTCATACTTGTCAGGAACTGAGCTAGGTCCTAGAGACACACAAAAAATTACAAGACGTTGTCTGGTTTCCCGACACTTATAATCAAGTAGCTCATAACTCCTGAATACTTCTATGCTGACTGAGATATGTCACCATGTCCATGGGGTACGAAAAACTGCTTATGAGATACAAGTTCAGAATTAAACCCATTATCTTTGGTTTACCAAGTTGTACAACAAGCATGTAAGACTTCTCTGAATATTGGCACAAAGTTTCCCACTGAAAGTCTTAAAGAGATAGTACATATGGCTATATTATCACAGAAAATGAAAGTGATCTAGTTTTATGAAACTCCCAGGAGAGGGAGTGAGTGTGTGTGTAGGGTGTAGAAAGCAGGCATAATTGTCCAAAAGCTTCTCATGAAGGGAAACATGGTGGGAATGTTATCAAACATCATTCTTCATTGAACAGCAGGGTTTAAATGTTAACATACAGATACAGTTAT
Organism: Chlorocebus sabaeus; assembly: GCF_047675955.1. Classification (NCBI taxonomy): domain Eukaryota; kingdom Metazoa; phylum Chordata; class Mammalia; order Primates; family Cercopithecidae; genus Chlorocebus; species Chlorocebus sabaeus. The sequence continues at coordinate 64,886,131 of NC_132924.1, forward strand.
GAAATAAGCTCTTACTCATAGGCAAAAAAAAAAAAAAACAATAAAACACATCAAGGCAGACCTAATGGAAATTAGGTAGCAGGCCAGCATATGGGAAATTGGACAGCAGGCAGACTTAATGAAAATTAGACAACAGGATGAAAAAATCAATATATGTCCTCTCATCTTTCCCTTTTATTTCTTGCATATGTAAATCTAGGCTTTAGATTTTCATTTTTTTCTCTATCATGTGAAACAGAAAAAATGGAGATAATTTTGTAGAACACATAGGACAGGTCCAATAAAGAATAATAATTAAAATTACATTAAGAAAAAATGGCATTCTTAAGAGCTTTAATTTAAAATAAACTATCAAAACATCATTGCTAAACATTTCCAAATGTCAAAAACATCTCAAATCCACTAGAAAACTGGGCTATAAAAAAATGTATCTACCCTTTGATCTACTAATTCTATTACTCAGAATTTTTCTCAAAGAAAGAATCCCAGAAGAGAGGCTCTACTGCACAAATATGTTCATAATAGCATCATTTATAAAGTTCAAGACCGAAAATACCGTAAATGTCCAATGAAATTGTCAATTCTTTTGCATATTATGGAACATCAGCAAACATGTAGCCATAAATGAATGTGGAATACATGTAAATGTTTATGACAAATGTTAAATGGAGAGGGCAGACTACAAATTGACATGACACAAAACGTATATTCTCATTGGAAAAGGAAAAGAAAGAAAAGAAGGAAAAGCCAATTGTTTTCTTCAGATGGTAAGATTATATAGGAGGAGCCCCCTTTTTCTTTTTATTTCTGTTTTTGTTATTAATTGCAGTCACTTTGTTCAAAATAATACTCAAAAATTGGTGAATGAATCAGGAGAGTTTTCATTTTATTCTAATTCACAAGTTTCTCACAGATTGGGCAGCAAGGAAGAATAAGGAAGAACAGTTATTAAAATAAAAATAAACTAAGTATGGGCTCAATTTATTCAGAGGTTTTATATCAAAGGGGAAACAGATATAATACTGTATTCCAGTGAAGTGCTAAAGTAAGGAAACTTCCTTATATCTGTGCTGTTATACTGTTAACATATTATTAATGAATTGCCAAACATTATAAATAGTAATAAATGTGGTGATAAAATGGGTTGCTATATCAAAACTACGATTGTGAAAAATATTTTACATCTTTACTCCTTTTCGTGTCCATCCCCAGCCCTCATTAGAATGCTGCAACAGAAGAAAGATATTATTTTTTCCCATCAAAAGAACTAAGCAAATAAAAACATTCACACTAGAGGATTTCTGAACTTCGGGAGGGGCAATAAACCTTGCATCAATTACAACTCAGGGTTATTTTCTTTCTTTAGTGAAGGTTTTAGTAATTTCCAAAAGAAAAATGAAGGATTATATAGAAAAATAAGCAGTGAAAGCCTATTGTGTTTTAAATACCCATGCAGAGAGCATTTCCAAATGTGTGAGTAGCATAAAGAGTACTGTGATACTTATTTTTCATTTGCATTTATATTTAATTTTGCCAGCTAGCCAGCAACTTAAAAGCTTTCTGCAACAATAAAGATTATGTGATGATCATACGTAAGTATTATCTACTTGACTTTCTTCTACACAAAGACCAAGAACATGTGGAAACTAAATAGATCCATATTTTTCCTAATTGTCTGTACTTTTACTGCTAGAAAAGCAGTTTAATTCATAGCTTATGAAACTCAGAGGACAGCACTCTAGTTACTAATTTGGTAGCAGTATATTCTGACACAACTACAATCATCCGTTGGTATCCTTCAGGGATTGGTTCCAGGACCCTGAGCAGATACCAAAACCCATGGATACTCAAGTCTGTTATATAAAATGGTGTGGTATTTGCATATAACCTATGCATATACCCTGGTCATCTCTAGATTACTTATAATATCTAATACAATGTGGATGTTATGTAAACAGTTATAATACTGTATTGTTTAGAGAATAATAACAAGAACAAAGTGAATACATGTTCAGAACAGATGCAACCATCCATTTAAAAAAAAAAAATTTTTGATCCATGGTTGGTTGAATCTATGAATATGGAACCCACAGATATGGAGGTCCAACAGTATACATAATACATTGTGCTGGAAATCTGCTGTCTACACCAGCCGAGCAACCTTATCTGCTTACTCTGATAATACTACCCCCATCCCTTCCTTTGGGGAAAGGCTCCACTATTCCATAAATGGACTGCTAAATGTGGGATAAGCTGCTGGTATAGCAATTGACACAACAACTGGATCTAGGGCCCAAGCCAAGGCAACAAACTTCTTTCTCTTGCATTTGTATATACTAATAAGCAAAAAGAAAGTTTTCTTCCCTACAGTGTTTGCTGACTAGAGTATAATGAGTCTTGACCTTTCTGTGACCATAATCTGTTTCTCAGCATGAAGAAAAACCATATTAGGAGAATGAGGCAAACACAAACACAAGTAGAATCAAGAAATAAAGGAGGAAGAGAAGGAGGCAGAGCAAGATGGCCAAATAGAAGCTTCCACAGGTCATCCTCTCTGCAGGAATGCCAAATTTACCAACTATCTATACAGAAAAACACTTATATAAGAACCAAGAATCAGGTGAGAGATCAGTAAATAATTTAAACTTCTTATCACTGAAACAGGCACTGAAGACAGTAGGAAAGACAGTCTTCAACTGCCAACAGCAACCCTCCCCCAGGCCCCAGCAGCAGTCTGGGGGAGGCACAGAGAGAGAAACTGTGCACTTAGACGAGGGAGAGCACAGCAATTGTGGGACTTTACATTGGAATTCAGCGCTGTAACACCAGGCAGAACTCAGCTGGTTCCCACAGAAGGAGCATTTAAATGAGCCCTAGCCAAAGGGGAATAGACCATCCTAGCAGTCAGAATTTGAGTTTGGCAAGCCTCACTACCTGAGACTAAAGTGCTTCGGTGCCCTAAATAAACCTGAAAGGCAGTCTAAGCCATAAGGATTGCAACTCCTAGGCAAGTCCTATTGCTGTGCTGTGCTTAGGGGACTTGGGGGCACTCAAGTTACTGAGACACGAGCTGAGGTGTCTAAGGGAGTGCCTGTACCACACCACCCCCAGTCCCTGGCAGCACAGCTTGCAGCTCCAAAAAAGACTTCTTCCTTCTGCTTCAAGAGAGGACAGGGAAGAGTAATGAAGACATCGTTTTGCAACTTGGATACCAGCTCAGCCACAGTAGAATATGGCACTGGGAAGAGTCGTGAGGCCCTCATTCCAGGGCCCAGCTCCTAGGCATTTCTAGACACACACTCTTCCAAAAGGGAACCCACTACCTTAAAGGGAAGGACCAAGTCCTGGCAGGATTCATCACCTGCTAAATATAGAGCCTTTGGGCCCTGAATAATCGGCAGCAGTAGCCAAGCAGTACATGCCGTGGGCCTGGGGTGAGACTGAGATGTGCTGACTTCACTAGCACATTCCTAGCTATGGTGGCCACAGGGAGGGACTCCATCTGCTTAAGAAAAGCAGAGGGAAGAGTAAAGGAGGCTTTGTCTTGCACCTTAGATACCAGCTTGGCCACACTGGGGTGGAGCACCAAGCAGGTTCTTGAAGGACTAGGTTCCAGGTTTTGGCTCCTGGATAGCATTTCTGGACCTGCTCTGGGTCAGAGGGGAGCTCACTGCCCTTAACAGTGAGCTCCAGACCTAGAAGCATTCACCATAAACTGACTGAAGAGCCCCTTGGCCTTAAGTAAACATTAGTGGTAGCCTGGCAGTACTCCACGTGGGTCTGTGGGGTGGTGGACACAGGGAGAGAATCCTCTGCCTGTGGAAAGGGAAGAGTAGAAAGGATTTTGTCCTGTGGCTTGGGTGCCAGCTCAGCTACAGAAGAATGGAGCACCAGGTAGATTTTTAAGGTTTCTGACTCCAGGCCCTGATCTCCAGATGGTATCTCTGGACCCATCCAAAGCCTGGGGAATCCCATTGCCCTATAAGCAAGAACACAGGCCTGGCTGGCTTTGCCACCAGCTGATTTTAGACCCTTAGGTCCTTGAACAAACATAGATGGTAGCAAGAAAGTGGTCACCACTGCCTTGGACAAGATGCAGTGCTATGTTGGCTCCGGGTCTGAACCATCACTGTGGTCCCAGTGATGGTGGCCACACGGGTGATTGTGTCACCCCCGACACTCAGCCCCAGGCAGCCCAGCACACAGTGAGAGACTCTGTTTGATTGCCAGAAAGTAAGGGAAGAGAACAAGAGTCTCTGACTGGATAAAGAGAATTCTTCAGGATCTTATCCAAGACCACCAAGGTTACACCTCTACAAGTCTGCAAGAGCCATAGCATTACTGGGCTTGGGGTGCCCCCTAATGCAGATACAGCTGCATCAACCAAAACACCCAAGCTTCATACACCTGGAAAGCCTTCCCAAAGACAGGTACAAAAAAACCCAGACTATGAAGACTACAGTAAATACCTAACTCTTCCACACCCAGAAACCAATGATCCACAAGCATCAAGACCAGCAAGATCAGAAAAACATGACTTAACCAAATGCATTAGTCCATTCTCACACTGCTATAAAGAACTACCTGAGAATGGGTAATTTATAAAGAAAAGAGGTTTGATTGGCTCACAGTTCTGCAGGCTGTACAGGTTTCTGCTTCTGGGAAGGCCTCAGAAAACCTACAATCATGATGAAAAGCAAAAGAGAAACAAGCACATCTTCATATGGCTAGCAAGAGAGAGACAGGGAGCAAAGGGGGTAGTGCTACACACTTTCAAACAACCAGATTTTGTGAAAACTGTATCAGGAGACAGCCCTAAAGGGATGGTGTTAAACCATTATGATCCAATCACCTCCCACACGACCCCACCTCCAACACTGGGGATTATAATTCAACATGAGATTTGGGTGAAGATACAGAGCCAAGCCATATCATTCTGCCCCGGCTCCTCCCAAATCTCATGTCCTTTTCACATTTCAAAACACAATCATGCCTTCCTAACAGTCTCCCAAAGTCTTAACTCATTCCAGCATCAACTCAAAAGTCCAAGTCCAAAGTCACATCTGAGACAAGGCAGGTCCTTTCCACCTATGAGCCTGTAAAATCAAAAACAAGATAGTTACTTCCAAAATACAATGCAGGTATAGGCATTGGAAAGACAATGCTTCCCTTTCCAAAAAGGAGAAATTGGCCATAACAAAGGGGCTACAAGCCCCATGCAAGTCCAAAACCCAGCAGGGCAATCATTTAATCTCTTTTGACTCCATGTCTCATATCCAGGCCACACTGATGCAAAAGGTGGGCTCCCACGTCCTTGCAGAATACAGACCCAATGGCTGCTTTCACAGGCTGATGTTGAGTGCCTGCAGCTTTTCCAGGTGCATGGTGCAAGCTGTCAGTGGATCTGTCATTCTGCGGACTGGAGAATGGTGGCCTTCTTCTCAGAGCTCCACTAGGGGTGCCCCAATGTGTGGGGCTCTAACCCCACATTTCCCCTCTGTACTGCCCTAGCAGAGGTTCTCTCTGAGGGCTCTGTCCCTGCAGTAGATTGGACATCCAGGTATTTCTATACATCCTCTGAAATCTAGGCAGAGGCAGCCAAGCCTCAACTCTTGCCCTCTGTGCACCTACAGGCCTAACACCATCTGAAAGGCTTGGCAGCTCCAGCTTGCACCCTCTGGAGCAGCAGCCTGAGATGTACCTGGGGCCCTTTTAGCCACAGCTGGAGCTGGAGTGGCTGGGACAGAGGGAGCGGTGTCCTGAGGTTGTGCAGGGCAGTGGGACCCTGGGCCTGGCCCATAAAATCATTCTCCCCTTCCAGGCCACAAGGCCTGTGATGGAAGGGGCTGCCATGAAGGTCTCTGAAACATCTTCCCAGCATGCTCTGCTTCCCTTTTAAATATAAGTTCCAGGTTCAGATAATCTCCTTGTTCACACAACTGAGCATGCACAGTAAGAAGAAGTTACATCTTGAATGCTTTGCTACTTAGAAATTTTGTCCACCAGATACCCTAAATCATCTCTTTCAAGTTCAAAGTTCAACTGATCCCTACAGCAGGGGCATAGTGCCACCAATCTCTTTGCTAAAGCATAGCAAGAGTGACCTTTACTCCAGTTCCCAATAAGTTCCTCAACTCCATCTGAGACCACTAAAAACTGAATTTCGTTGTCCATATCACTATTAGCATTTTGGTCATAACAATTTAACAAGTCTCTAGGAATTTCCAAACTGTCTCTCATCTTCCTCTCTTCTTCTGAACCTTCAAATTGTTCCATCTTCTGCCCATTACCCACATTACTATAAAGAACTGAGACTAAGTAATTTATAGAGAAAAGAAGTTTGTTGTTGTTGTTGTTGTTGTTGTTGAGACGGAGTCTTGCTGTCGCCCAGGCTGGAGTACAGTGGCATGATCTCAGCTCACTGCAAGCTCCGCCTCCCGGGTTCACGGCATTCTCCTGCCTCAGCCTCCTGAGGAGCTGGGACTACAGGCGCCCGCCACCACGCCCAGCTAATTTTTTGTATTTTTAGTAGAGACGGGATTTCACCATGTTAGCCAGCATGGTCTCGATCCCCTGACCTCGTGATCTGCCCGCCTCAGCCTCCTAAAGTGCTGGGATTACAGGCATGAGCCACCGTGCCCGGCCGAGAAAAGAAGTTTAATCAGCTCATGGTTCTACAAGCTGCACAGGCTTCTGCTTCTGGGGAGGCCTGAAGAAATTTACAATTATGGTGGAAGGCAAAGGGGAAACAAGCATATTTTCACTTGGCTGGCATGAGAGCGAGAGAGAGCAAAGAGGGAGGTGCTACACACTTTCAAACAATGAGATCTCATAAGACCTCTCTCACAAGACAGCACTAGGTGGATGATGATAACCATTAGAAACCAGCCACACAATCCAATAACCTCCCACTAGGCACCACCTCCAAAATTAGGAATTACAACTCAACATGAGATTTGGGTGGAGACACAGAGCCAAGCCATATCACCAAATAATAAAATAAGGCATGAGGGACTAATCCCAGACAGAGATATGTGACTTTTCAGACAGAGATTTCAAAAGGGCTGTTTTGAGTAAACTCAAAGAAATTCAAGATAATATAGAGAAGGAATTCAAAATTCTATCAGATACATTTAACAAACACATTGAAATAATTTTAAAAATCAAGCAGAAATTCTGGAGTTGAAAATGCAAGTAACACACTGAAGAATACATCAGAATCTCTCATTAGCAGAATTGATCAAGCAGAAGAAATAAGTAGTGAGCTTGAAGACAGGCTGTCTGTAAACATAATCAGAGGAGACAAAATTTTAAAAAAGGTTAAAAAGAATGAATTACACCTAGAAGATCTAGAAAACAACCTCAAAGGGGCAAATTAAATTAAAGAGTTTTTGGGATTAGATAGGAGATAGAGATGAGGGCAGGTAGAAAGTTTATTCAAAGGGATAATAAGAGAATTTTCCAATCCTAGAGAAAGATATCAATGTTTAACTACAAGAAGGTTACAGAACACCAAGAGGCTTTAGCTCAAACAAGGCTACCTCAAAGTCTTTAATAATCAGACTCCCAAAGGTAAAGAATAAAGAAAGGATCTTAAAAGTAGCAGGAGGAAAAAAAAATACAATGAAGCTCCAATATGCCTGGCAGCAGATTTTTCCACGGAAATCTTATAGGCTAGAAGAGAGTGGCATGACATATTTAAAACTCTGAAAGAAAAAAAACTTTTACCACAGAATAGTATATCCAGCAAAAATATAATTCATATATGAAGGAGAAATAAAGACATTCCCAGACAAACAAAAGTTGAGTGATTTCATCAACACCAGACCTGTCCCACAAGAAACACTAAAGAAAGTTATTCAATCTGAAAGAAAAGGACATTAATGAGCAGCAAAAAATCATCTGAAGGTACAAAACTTATTGATAATAGTAAGTACACAAAAAAACACAGACTATTATGACACTAATTTTGGTGTGTAACTACTCATATCTTACACAGAAAGACAAAAAGATGAACTGATTAAAAGTAATAATTATAATAACTTTTCAAGATACAGACAGTACAATAAAATATAAATAGAAACAAAAAAATAAAAAAGGAGGGACAAAATTAAAGTGCAGAGTTTTTATTAGCTTTCTTTTGCGTATTTATGCAATCAGTGTTAAGTTGGCATCAGTTTAAAATAGTAGGTTATATTATTTACAAGCCTAGTGGTAACCTCAAATTGAAAAAACATATAACAGGAAGGCGGAGCAAGATGGCCGAATAGGAACAGCTCCAGTCTCCAACTCCCAGCGCAAGCGACACAGAAGACCGGCGATTTCTGCATTTTCAACTGAGGTACTGGGTTCATCTCACTGGGGAGTGCCAGACGATCGGTGCTGGTCAGCTGCTGCAGCCCGACCAGCGAGAGCTGAAGCAGGGCGAGGCATTGCCTCACCTGGAAAGCGCAAGGGGGAAGGGAATCCCTTTTCCTAGCCAGGGGAACTGAGACACACAACACCTGGAAAATCGGGTAACTCCCACCCCAATACTGCGCTTTAAGCAGACAGGCACACCAGGAGATCATATCCCACACCTGGCCGGGAGTGTCCCACACCCACGGAGCCTCCCTCATTGCTAGCACAGCAGTCTGTGATCTACCGGCAAGGCAGCAGCGAGGCTGGAGGAGGGGCGCCCGCCATTGCTGAGGCTTAAGTAGGTAAACAAAGCTGCTGGGAAGCTCGAACTGGGTGGAGCTCACAGCAGCTCAAGGAAACCTGCCTGTCTCTGTAGACTCCAACTCTGGGGGCAGGGCACAGTAAATAATAACAAACGCAGCAGCTCTGCAGACGCAAACGACTCTGTCTGACAGCTTTGAACAGAGCAGTGGATCTCCCAACACGGAGGTTGAGATCTGAGAAGGGACAGACTCCCTGCTCAAGTGGGTCCCTGACCCCTGAGTAGCCTAACTGGGAGACATCCCCCACTAGGGGCAGTCTGACACCCCACACCTCACAGGGTGGAGTACACCCCTGAGAGGAAGATTCCAAAGCAAGAATCAGACAGGTACACTCGCTGTTCAGAAATATTCTATCTTCTGCAGCCTCTGCTGCTGATACCCAGGCAAACAGGGTCTGGAGTGGACCTCAAGCAATCTCCTACAGCTACAACCTACAGCTGAGGATCCTGACTGTTAGAAGGAAAGCTATCAAACAGGAAGGACACCTACACCAAAACCCCATCAGTACATCACCATCATCAAAGACCAGAGGCAGATAAAACCACAAAGATGGGGAAAAAGCAGGGCAGAAAAGCTGGAAATTCAAAAAATAAGAGCGCATCTCCCCCGGCAAAGGAGCGCAGCTCATCGCCAGCAACGGATCAAAGCTGGACAGAGAATGACTTCGACGAGATGAGAGAAGAAGGCTTCAGTCCATCAAATTTCTCAGAGCTAAAGGAGGAATTACGTACCCAGCGCAAAGAAACTAAAAATCTTGAAAAAAAAGTGGAAGAATTGATGGCTAGAGTAATTAATGCAGAGAAGCTCACAAACGAAATGAAAGAGACGAAAACCATGGCACGAGAAATACATGACAAATGCACAAGCTTCAGTAACCGTCTCGATCAACTGGAAGAAAGAATGTCAGCGATGGAGGATCAAATGAATGAAATGAAGCGAGAAGAGAAACCAAAAGAAAAAAGAAGAAAAAGAAATGAACAAAGCCTGCAAGAAGTATGGGATTATGTAAAAAGACCAAATCTACGTCTGATTGGGGTGCCTGAAAGTGAGGGGGAAAATGGAACCAAGTTGGAAAACACTCTTCAGGATATCATCCAGGAGAACTTCCCCAACCTAGTAGGGCAGGCCAACATTCAAATCCAGGAAATACAGAGAACGCCACAAAGATACTCCTCGAGAAGAGCAACTCCAAGACACATAATTGCCAGATTCACCAAAGTTGAAATGAAGGAAAAAATCTTAAGGGCAGCCAGAGAGAAAGGTCGGGTTACCCACAAAGGGAAGCCCATCAGAGTAACAGCAGATCTCTCGGCAGAAACTCTTCAAGCCAGAAGAGAGTGGGGGCCAATATTCAACATTCTTAAAGAAAAGAATTTTAAACCCAGAATTTTATATCCAGCCAAACTAAGTTTCATAAGTGAAGGAGAAATAAAATCCTTTACAGATAAGCAAATGCTTAGAGATTTTGTCACCACTAGGCCTGCCTTACAAGACACCCTGAAGGAAGCACTAAACATGGAAAGGAACAACCGGTACCAGCCATTGCAAAAACATGCCAAAATGTAAAGACCATCAAGGCTAGGAAGAAACTGTATCAACTAACAAGCAAAATAACCAGTTAATATCATAATGGCAGGATCAAGTTCACACATAACAATCTTAACCTTAAATGTAAATGGACTAAATGCTCCAATTAAAAGACACAGACTGGCAAACTGGATAAAGAGTCAAGACCCATCAGTCTGCTGTATTCAGGAGACCCATCTCACACGCAGAGACATACATAGGCTCAAAATAAAGGGATGGAGGAAGATTTACCAAGCAAATGGAGAACACAAAAAAGCGGGGGTTGCAATACTAGTCTCTGATAAAACAGACTTTAAACCATCAAAGATCAAAAGAGACAAAGAAGGCCATTACATAATGGTAAAGGGATCAATTCAACAGGAAGAGCTAACTATCCTAAATATATATGCACCCAATACAGGAGCACCCAGATTCATAAAGCAAGTCCTTAGAGACTTACAAAGAGACTTAGACTCCCATACAATAATAATGGGAGACTTCAACACTCCACTGTCAACATTAGACAGATCAACGAGACGGAAAGTTAACAAGGATATCCAGGAATTGAACTCATCTCTGCAGCAAGCAGACCTAATAGACATCTATAGAACTCTCCACCCCAAATCAACAGAATATACATTCTTCTCAGCACCACATCGTACTTACTCCAAAATTGACCACGTAATTGGAAGTAAAGCACTCCTCAGTAAATGTACAAGAACAGAAATTATAACAAACTGTCTCTCAGACCACAGTGCAATCAAATTAGAACTCAGGACTAAGAAACTCAATCAAAACCGCTCAACTACATGGAAACTGAACAACCTGCTCCTGAATGACTACTGGGTACATAACGAAATGAAGGCAGAAATAAAGATGTTCTTTGAAACCAATGAGAACAAAGATACAACATACCAGAATCTCTGGGACACATTTAAAGCAGTGTGTAGAGGGAAATTTATAGCACTAAATGCCCACAAGAGAAAGCAGGAAAGATCTAAAATTGACACTCTAACATCGCAATTAAAAGAACTAGAGAAGCAAGAGCAAACACATTCGAAAGCTAGCAGAAGGCAAGAAATAACTAACATCAGAGCAGAACTGAAGGAGATAGAGACACAAAAAACCCTCCAAAAAATCAATGAATCCAGGAGTTGGTTTTTTGAAAAGATCAACAAAATTGACAGACCACTAGCAAGACTAATAAAGAAGAAAAGAGAGAAGAATCAAATCGACGCAATTAAAAATGATAAAGGGGATATCACCACCGACCCCACAGAAATACAAACTACCATCAGAGAATACTATAAACACCTCTACACAAATAAACTGGAAAATCTAGAAGAAATGGATAATTTCCTGGACACTTACACTCTTCCAAGACTAAACCAGGAAGAAGTTGAATCCCTGAATAGACCAATAGTAGGCTCTGAAATTGAGGCAATAATTAATAGCCTACCAACCAAAAAAAGTCCAGGACCAGATGGATTCACAGCTGAATTCTACCAGAGGTACAAGGAGGAGCTGGTACCATTCCTTCTGAAACTATTCCAATCAATAGAAAAAGAGGGAATCCTCCCTAACTCATTTTATGAGGCCAACATCATCCTGATACCAAAGCCTGGCAGAGACACAACAAAAAAAGAGAATTTTAGACCAATATCCCTGATGAACATCGATGCAAAAATCCTCAATAAAATACTGGCAAACCGGATTCAGCAGCACATCAAAAAGCTTATCCACCATGATCAAGTGGGCTTCATCCCTGGGATGCAAGGCTGGTTCAACATTCGCAAATCAATAAACATAATCCAGCATATAAACAGAACCAAAGACAAGAACCACATCATTATCTCAATAGATGCAGAAAAGGCTTTTGACAAAATTCAACAGCCCTTCATGCTAAAAACGCTCAATAAATTCGGTATTGATGGAACGTACCTCAAAATCATAAGAGCTATTTATGACAAACCCACAGCCAATATCATACTGAATGGGCAAAAACTGGAAAAATTCCCTTTGAAAACTGGCACAAGACAGGGATGCCCTCTCTCACCACTCCTATTCAACATAGTGTTGGAAGTTCTGGCTAGGGCAATCAGGCAAGAGAAAGAAATCAAGGGGATTCAGTTAGGAAAAGAAGAAGTCAAATTGTCCCTGTTTGCAGACGACATGATTGTATATTTAGAAAACCCCATTGTCTCAGCCCAAAATCTCCTTAAGCTGATCAGCAACTTCAGCAAAGTCTCAGGATACAAAATTAATGTGCAAAAATCACAAGCACTCTTATACACCAGTGACAGTCAAACAGAGAGCCAAATCAGGAATGAACTTCCATTCACAATTGCTTCAAAGAGAATAAAATACCTAGGAATCCAACTTACAAGGGATGTAAAGGACCTCTTCAAGGAGAACTACAAACCACTGCTCAGTGAAATCAAAGAGGACACAAACAAATGGAAGAACATACCATGCTCATGGATAGGAAGAATCAATATCGTGAAAATGGCCATACTGCCCAAGGTAATTTATAGATTCAATGCCATCCCCATCAAGCTACCAATGAGCTTCTTCACAGAATTGGAAAAAACTGCTTTAAAGTTCATATGGAACCAAAAAAGAGCCCGCATCTCCAAGACAATCCTAAGTCAAAAGAACAAAGCTGGAGGCATCACGCTACCTGACTTCAAACTATACTACAAGGCTACAGTAACCAAAACAGCATGGTACTGGTACCAAAACAGAGATATAGACCAATGGAACAGAACAGAGTCCTCAGAAATAATACCACACATCTACAGCCATCTGATCTTTGACAAACCTGAGAGAAACAAGAAATGGGGAAAGGATTCCCTATTTAATAAATGGTGCTGGGAAAACTGGCTAGCCATAAGTAGAAAGCTGAAACTGGATCCTTTCCTTACTCCTTATACGAAAATTAATTCAAGATGGATTAGAGACTTAAATGTTAGACCTAATACCATAAAAATCCTAGAGGAAAACCTAGGTAGTACCATTCAGGACATAGGCATGGGCAAAGACTTCATGTCTAAAACACCAAAAGCAATGGCAGCAAAAGCCAAAATTGACAAATGGGATCTCATCAAACTAAAGAGCTTCTGCACAGCAAAAGAAACTACCATCAGAGTGAGCAGGCAACCTACAGAATGGGAGAAAATTTTTGCAATCTACTCATCTGACAAAGGGCTAATATCCAGAACCTACAAAGAACTCAAACAAATTTACAAGAAAAAAACAAACAACCCCATCCAAAAGTGGGCAAAGGATATGAACAGACATTTCTCAAAAGAAGACATTCATACAGCCAACAGACACATGAAAAAATGCTCATCATCACTGGCCATCAGAGAAATGCAAATCAAAACCACAATGAGATACCATCTCACACCAGTTAGAATGACGATCATTAAAAAGTCAGGAAACAACAGGTGCTGGAGAGGATGTGGAGAAATAGGAACACTTTTACACTGTTGGTGGGATTTTAAAGTAGTTCAACCATTATGGAAAACAGTATGGCGATTCCTCAAGGATCTAGAACTAGATGTACCATATGACCCAGCCATCCCATTACTGGGTATATACCCAAAGGATTATAAATTATGCTGCTATAAGGACACATGCACACGTATGTTTATTGCAGCACTATTCACAATAGCAAAGACTTGGAATCAACCCAAATGTCCATCAGTGACAGATTGGATTAAGAAAATGTGGCACATATACACCATGGAATACTATGCAGCCATAAAAAAGGATGAGTTTGTGTCCTTTGTAGGGACATGGATGCAGCTGGAAACCATCATTCTTAGCAAACTATCACAAGAACAGAAAACCAAACACCGCATGTTCTCACTCGTAGGTGGGAACTGAACAATGAGATCACTTGGACTCGGGAAGGGGAACATCACACACCGGGGCCTATCATGGGGGGGGGGAGGGGGGAGGGATTGCATTGGGAGTTATACCTGATGTAAATGACGAGTTGATGGGTGCAGCACAGCAACATGGCACAAGTATACATATGTAGCAAACCTGCACGTTGTGCACATGTACCCTACAACTTGAAGTTTAATAATAATAAATAAATTTAAAAAAAAAAAAAAAAAAAACATATAACAAATACACAAAAAATAAAAAGCAGGAAATCAAAGCATACCACCAGGGAAAATCATAGTGATTAAAAGAAAGACAGAAAGGAAGAAAAGAAGACCATAAAACAACTAGAAAACAAATTTTAAAATAACAGAAATAAGCCCTTATTTATCAATAATAACACTGAATTTAAATGGACTGAACTCTCCAATCAAGACAGAGAGTGAAACATCTCATATACCTGACAAATATATATACTGACTATGGATCCACAAAAATTAAATTAAAAAAATTAAAATGACATAGAGTGGCTTAACGGATAAAAATCCACGTTCTACTGCCTACAAGACATATACTTCACCTATAAGGACACACATAGACTGAAAATAAAAGGGTGGAAAAAGATATTCCATGCAAACACAAACTACAAATGAGCAGAAGTACCTATACTTATGTCAGACAAAGCAGATTTCAAGATAAACACTACAAAAGAGACAAAGAATGTCATTATATAATGAGAAAGGGGTCAATTCAGCAAGAATACATAACAATTAAAATATATACATATATACACACACACACACACTCAACACTGGTGTACCCAGATATATTAAAAAATATATATAATAGAGCTGAAGACAGAAACAGACCCCAATACAATAATAGCTGGAGACTTCAACACTCCACTTTCAGCATTGGACAGATCATCCAGACGGAAAATCAGCAAGGAAACATGAGACTTAATCTGCATTACACAGTAAATGGACTGAATAGATATTTACAGAACATTTCATCCAATAGCTACAGAATGCACATTCTTCTCCTCAGCACATGGATGATTCTCAAGAATAGACCATATATTAGGCCACAAAACAAGTCTTTAAAACATTCAAAAAAATGAAATCATATAAAATATCTTCTTTGACTACAATGAAACCAAACTAGAAATCAATAACAAGAGGAATTTTGGAAACTATACAAACACATGGAATTAAACAACATGCTCCTGAATGACAAGTAGGTCAATGAAGACATAAAGAAGGAAATTGTAAAACTTCTTAAAATAAGTGACAATGGCAAGACAATACAGCAAAACCTATGAGATACAGCAAAAGCAGTATTAAGAGGGAAGCTCATAGCTGTAAGTGCTTACATGAAAAAAGTAGAAAAAAGACGGGGCACAGTGGCTCACGCCTGTAATTCCACCACTTTGGGAAGTCGAGGCAGGCAGATCACTTGAGGTCAGGAGTTTGAGACCAGTCAACATGGTGAAACCCTGCTTCTACTAAAAATACAAAATTAGCTGGGTGTGTGGCAGATGCCTGTAACCCCAACTACTCAGAAGGCCGAGGCAGGAGAATCACTTGAACCCGGGAGGTGAGGGTTGCAGTGAACCAAGATAATGCCACTGCCCTCCAGCTTGGGCAACAGAGCAAGACTGTCTCAAAAAATAAAAATTAAAAAAAGGTAGAAAAGCTGAAATAAACAACCTAATGAAGCATCTTCAGAACTAGAAAACCAAGAGCAAACCAAATCCAAAGTTAGTAGAAAAAAAGAAATAATAAAGATCAGCACAAAAATAAATGAAATTGAAGCAATACAAATAGTCATCAAAACAAAAGGTGTTTTTTTCCTGAAAAGATAAACAAAATTGACAAATCTTTAGCCAGACTAATGGGGGAAAAAAAGAGAAAAGAGCCAATTGATCCTGCAGAAATTCAAAGGATAATTAGAGGCTACTATTTGCAACTATATGCCAAGAAACTGAAAAAGCTAGAAGAAATGGATAAATTCCTATACATATAACAACCTACCAAGATTGAACCATGAGGAAATCCAAAACCTGAACAAAGGAATAACAAGTAAAGAGATCAAAACTGTAATAAAAAGTCTCTCAGCAAAAACAAAGCCTGCAACCTTAAGGCTTCACTGCTGAATTTTACTAAACATTTAAAGAAGTACTAATACCAATCCTACTGAAACTATTCCAAAAAATGGTGGAGGAGGGAACGCTTCCAAACTCATTCTACAAAGCCAGTATTACCCTGACACCAAAACCAGACAAAAATGTGTCAAAAAAGAAAACTAGAGGCCAATGTCCCTGATGAACACTGAGGCAGAATTCCTCAACAAAATACTAGCAAACCAAATTCAACAATACATTAAAAAGGTCATTCATCACTACCAAGTAGGATTTATCCCAGGGATTCAAGGATGGCTCAACATACACAAATCAATCAATGTGATGCATCATATTAACAGAATGTAGAAGAAAATTCATATGATCATTTCATTTGATGCTGAAAAGCATTTCCTAAAATTCAACACCCTTTCATGATAAAAAGCCCTCAAAAAACTAGCTATAGAAGAAACATACCACAATATGATAGAAGCCATAACAACAGACCCACAGTTAGTACCACACTGAATGGAAAAAAACTGAAAGACTTTCCTCTAATATTGGGAACACAACACAATGGATGCCCTATTTCATCACTGTTATTCAACATAGTACTGGAAGACCTAGCTAGAGCAATCAGACAAGAGAAAGAAAAAACAGCAACCAAATTGGAAATGGAGAATTCAAATTATCCTTGTGTGCAGATTACATAATCTTGTATTTGGAAAAACCTGAAGATTCTACCAAAAATTGTTAGAATTAATAAATTCAGTAATATTGCAGGATATAAAAACAACATACAAAAATCAGTAGCATTTCTACAAGCTAATATGGTTTGAATCTGTGTCTCCACCCAAATCTCATGTCAATTTGTAATTCCCAGTGTTGAAGGTGGGGCCTAGTAGGAAGTGACTGTATCATGGGGGTGGAATTCTCACGAATGGGTTAGCACCAACTCTTCAGTCCTGTTTTCATGATAGTGGGTAAATGAGTTACTGTGACATCTCGTTGTTTAAAAGTATGTAGCACCTCTTCCTTCTCTGTTGGTCCTGCTCCTGCCATGTAAAATGCCTGCTCCCACTTTGCCTTCTGCCATGAGTAAAAGCTCCCCAAGGTCTCCCCAGAAGCAGATGATGCCATGCTTCTGTACAGTCTGTGGAACCATGAGCCAATGAAACCTCTTTTCTTTATAAATTATCCAGTCTGTGCTAACACACATGCTAACAGCAATTACCAAAAAAGGAATCAAGAAAGTAATCCAATTTACAGTAGATACTAATAAAATTAAATAGCTAGGAATCAACCAAAGAAACTAAAGATCTCTACAATAAAAAGTATAAAACATTCGCCAATGAAACTGAAGAGGACACACACAAAAAAAATGGAAAGATATTCCATGTTCATGGATTGAATCAATATTGTTAAAATGACCATAATACCCAAAGCAATATATAGATTCAATGCAATCCCTACCAAATACCAATGACATTCTTCACAGAAATAATAAAAACAATCCTAAAATTTATGTGGAACCACAAAAGACCCTGAATAGCCAAAGCTATCTTAAGTAAAAAGAACAAAACTGAAGAAATCATATTACCTGCCTTCAAATTATACTACAGAGCTATAGTAACCAAAACAGCATGGTACTTGCATAAAAACAGAAAAATAGACCAATGGAAAAGGATAGAGAACCAAGAAACAAATCCATACATCTACAATGAACTCATTTTCAACAAAGGTGCCAAAAATATACATTGGGGAAAAGACAGTTTCTTCAATCGATGGTGCTGAGAAAACTGGATATCCATATACAGAGGAATGAAACTAGACCCCTATCTCTTGCCATATACAAAAAATCAAATCAAAATGGATTAAAGACTCAAATCTAAGACCTTAAACTCTGAAACTACTAAAAGAAAATATTAGAGAATCTCTCCAGGATATCAGAGTGAGCAATAACAGTAATACCCACAAGCACAGGAAACCAAAGCAAAAATGGACAAATGGGATCACATCAAGTTAAAAAGCTTCTGCACAGCAAAGAAAACAATCAACAAAGTGAAGAGGTAATGCACAGAATGGGGAAAAAATATTTGCAAATTAACCATCTGACAAGGGATTAACAACCAGAATATACAAGGAGCTCAAACAACTCTATAAGGAAAATCCAGTAATTTAATTAAAATATTGGCAAAAAATCTGAATATACATTTCTCCAAAGAAGACATACAAATGGCAAACAAGCATATGAAAAAGTGTTCCGCATCATTAATCATGAGAGAAATGAAAGTCAAAACTACAATGAGATATCATCTCACCCCTGTTAAAATGGCTTATATCCAAAAGTTAGGCAATAATAAATGCTGGTGAGAATGTGGAGAAAAGGGAATCTGCATACAATGTTGATGGGAATGTAAATTAGTACGACCACTATGGAGAACAGTTTGGAGGTTCCTCAAAAAACAAAAAATAGAGCTACCATGTGATCCAGAAATCCCATCGTTAGGTATATAGCCAAAAGAAAGGAAGTCGGTATAACAGAGAGATATCTGTACTTCCATGTTTATGGAAGCACTATTCACAATAGCCAAGATTTGGAAGTAACCTAAGTGTCCATCCACAGATGAATGGATAAAGAAAATATGGTATATATACAGTAAGGAGTACTATTCAGCCATAAAAAAAGAATGAGACTTTTTCATTTGCAACAACGTGGATGAAACTGGAGGTCAGCCAGACACAGGAAGAGAAACTTCACATGTTCTCACTTATTTGTGGGATTTGAAAATTAAAACAATTTAACTCATGCAGACAGACAGCAGAATAATGGTTACCAGAGGCCAGGAAGGGTAACAGGAAGGTAGGGGAGAAGTGGGGGTAGCTAAGGAGTACCAAAAAATGGCTAGAAAGAATCAATAAAATCTAATATTTGATAGCACAACAGGGTGACTATAGTCAATAACAATTTAATTGTATATTTTAAAATAACTAAGCCAGGGGTGGTGGCTCATGTCTGTAATCCCAGCTACTCAGGAGTCTGAGGCAGTATAATCACTTGAACCTGGGAGGTGGAGGTTGCAATGAGCTGAGATCATGCCATTGCACTCCAGCCTGGGCAACGGAGCAAGACTCCATCTCTAAATAAATAAATAAATAAAAGGCTATAATTGGATTGTTTGTAACACAAAGGATAAATGTTTGAGTTGACAGATATCCCATTTACCGTCATACAATTATTACACATTGTATGCGTGTATCAAAGTACTTCATATAATCCTTGAATATATACACCTACACTATATACCCAGAAATTAAAAACAAAATCAATAAACAAATATAAAGAGATCTGATATAACTGAGATCCTAGATGCAGGCATACCTGAGGCCAGTTCCACCTGTTCTAAATATAATCCATCTAAATAATCCTTCATTAAAAGGAAGATAGGAAAGAAGAAAAGAATGAAGAGAAGACCATGAAACAACCAGAAAACAAAAATCAGTAAATTCATTATTTTGGTTAAGTTAGGTTTCAGATACTTGTAACCAAAGAGTCCTAAGCAAAAGAAAAGTGAAGTAAAAGTAGTGGATCGATGTATCTAATGTAGTCTAGCAATGTTTTACAAAGTGCAACAAGAGTTATATTGCTCCACTAATAGTTTCAATAGTTTGTGTGTGCCTTTTGAAACAGAAAAGAAAAATCCTTTAAATGCTGCTAAAATATCATTTATTGAACTTACCTAGTGATTGTTAATATTGTTATAATTTTTTTCTCAGAAAAATATTTGGCCAGAATACAGAGTATATAAATATGAAGCAGGAATAAAACTATGGCAAACATTTAAAATCCTATGTAAAAGAGTAATTTTATGATGAAATCAGAGAAGTCTTAAATATGAGTGTAGTAATTTCATTCATGAACTCTACTTATTGGTATGAAAACAATCAAATTTCACACACCAAAACAGATCATAAAATTTCCAGACAATTTTCTGTAGAAAAACAAAATGGTAGGCACCTTTTTTCATTAACCCAAATCCTCTTTCCTATTACTTAAGCTAAACACTGTTCTCTTGGTAAAATCCAATTGAAATAATCTCATTGAATATAAATCATCTTATTAACTGGTCATAGTGGAATTTCTTGACCAAAATTTCAGTGTTTTATGTTAAGAATCATTTAGCACACGTTAATCCACCACAACACTGAATTTTAGTTTGCAAGTTACTGAGAACATTTGAATTGAATGTCATCAACATCTGGTATCATTCCCTCTGTCCAGCCTACTGAACTCTAAGAAAGCAGAGGTCACATTAATAGTTAAGTGATGGTTAATAAATAGTTAAGTAATAGTTAAGTGTAATGAGATCAAGAGTGGTGGCTCATGCCTGTACTCCCAGCACTTTGGGAGGCTGAGGTAGGAGGATCACTTGAGGCTAGGAGTTTGAGAACAGCCTGAGCAACACAGTGAGACCCCATCTCTACAAAAAAAAATTTTTTTTTTTTTAATTAGCCAGGCATGGTGGTACATGTCTATAGTCCTTGACATTCAGTAGGCAGAGATGGGAGGATCACTTGAGCCCAGGAGTTCGAGGCTGCAGTGAGCTTTGGTCATACCACTGCACCTCAGCCTGAGCAACAGAGCGAGGCCCTGTCTCAAAAAGAAAAAAAAAAAAAAAGTAATGAGAGGAGGAAGAAATTCCAAATGCATTAAACTTTATACCATTGTCTCTGAGTCTTTTATGACTCGAAAACTTCTATCAGAATTTCCTGAAAGCCATGGCCTCACTCTCCTGAAAAATGCACAAGTGCATATACATAATATTTTGAATACAATTTCAGTCACTCCTGAAATTCAGCATCCATTCATGATCAGTGGGTCCGGAAACTGTGCTTTAGAACCACTGAAAAGTGCATTGAAGAAAAAATGCTATAATCATTTGTCTGAAAACAGCCAATATATTTTTACATGTTTTATTTCTGAGCCAGATCGCTAATAGAAAACATAAGGCAATAACACAAAAACTTAACCTATTTATTATTTTTAAGGATAAAATGGAGTATACAAAGTGTCCAGAATACAGAAACAGGATATGTGTCATATCGTCTGTTGTGACCCTCAGCAAACCTTTGGCACATACCAGGGGTTTCTTCCCAGCAAAAAGGTTTGCTTTAGGCAAATTTTAAACTCTGTAAAAATAATCCCCACTCCTCAGTTTACTTACAAAATAACAGGAGTGGATTAAGGTCTCTGGAAGGCTCTGGTGAAATGGCTGCTTTTGCAGAGGAGAACTAGGTGCAAGGTAGGAAAGAGCCTTCACATACTTCTTTTATGCTAGGAATTTCCACTTCCTTGCGATCCACTTGCCACACTGCCCTGGGCCCCAAGAGGCTGACCTTTATGGTTCATAGCAAAGAGTTCCCTGCCTTCTGGCTTCTGGTAAGATTGGATGATGGAAGGCAGGACATAAGATCAGAGGAGAAAAATTAGTGACGACAAAGTATTTATTTCCTAGCTCTCTTGACCACAGTTCCCTGGAGTTGGCTGCCTCTCCAAAGATCCCCTGGAGTTAGCTGTCTCTCCAAAGAAGACTGTGGTTCCTTTCAAGGGGTTCTGACTCTACAGTAAAATTCACTCCCTAAATTCCAGACCTCATCCCTTAAGTTCCAGTACCCACTCCCTCTCCTCATCCCCAACTAGGGTACTAAAAGCCAGGTTTCTGCATTATCTATTCGGGTTCTCTTACCCCCATGCTTTTGTAAATGGTCTCACTGCAAATAAACTTTCCTGGAATAATCCTATTTTGAATTACATAGTATGTGAATACAAAATAAATAAAATTTAAAATTCTACAAGCATATGTTATCCTGGCTCAAATAATCTGCTGATCTCAGGGACTGCCTGGGCCTATTCCACTGTGATGCAGTGGAAGAGGTCAAAGGTTTAATGAGCATTCACCTGGTGGAATTTCAGAAGTGGTACTGTCAGGGTGGCTTGGAATAGTGAAGGAAGAAGTAAGGCCAAGGTCAATACACATTGGAGGAAACAAACCAAGACAAAAGTTGCCTCTGCTCTCCCAGTGAAAGCCCAGAAGTACAAATCACAAAACCCATCCCCTTGGCAAATATGCATCCTCCTCCAAGCATGGAGAGACCCTGTGGAGTACTGTCATAGGATTGTGGCACCAGTCCTCTCTTCTCAACAAACCGCAGGTAAAGCGACTTAAAAACTCATTTTGTTAGGCCTTAGCCAACCAATCCCAAATTCCAATTGAAAGAGATGGTGGTTCTGGCCTGAACTAGGTCCCAGCAAAAAAATATGTCATTGTCAGTTTCTTTTACATTTACAGTTAGAGAACACACATTTGTCCATTGCCATGACTAATACTCAGTGCCTGCTCATTAACACCACAATACCAATACTCATGAGAATGCAGTAAGTCACAGGTGTATCAGCAAAGCCCATTCTGTTTAATCACTGCTATTACCCAGAAAAAAAAATTGCTATCCACAGAAGAGATGGCTTTCACTACTTTTGTGAACTCCTATAAAGGTTCACGAACTTGACATTCCATTTTCATCTGTATTATGGAAGATGACAGAACGCTAATGTGGTTTTTCATGATTTGAGCTTTAATCTTTTTTATTTTTAAAAACACACACACACATATATCTATATTGAGACAGAATCTCACTCTGTTGTCCAGGCTTAGGTGAAATGGCATGATCTTAGCTCACTGTAACCTCCACCTCCCGGGTTCAGGCAATTCTCCTGACTTAGCCTGCTGAGTACCTAGAATTACAGGTGCACACCACTACCCCCAGCTAATTTTTGTATTTTTTTAGTAGAGATGAGGTTTCACCATGTTGGCCAGGCTGGTCTCGAACTCCTGACCTCAGGTGATCCACTTGCCTTGGCCTCTCAAAGTGCTGGGATTATAGGCATGAGCCACCACACCCAGCCAGAACAAAATATATTTTGAAGTAAGTTTATATCATTATAAATTTCAAAGTCAGTATGCTAAACTTTATTTATTTATTTCTTTGTTTAGAGACAGAGTTTCACTCTGTCACCCAGGCACAAGTGCAGTGGCATGATCTCGGCACACTGCAACCTCCGCCTCCCAGGTTCAAGCAATTCTCCTGCCTCAGCCTCCCAAGTAGCTGCGATTACAGGCGCCCGCCACCATGCCCAGCTAATTTTTTTGTGTTTTTAGTAGAGACAGAGTTTTACCATGTTGGCCAGGCTGATCTCAAACTCCTGGACTCAAGTGATCTACCACCTTGGCCTCCCAAAGTGCTGAGATTACAGGTGTGAGCCATGGCACCTGGCCTAGTATGCTAAATTCTCAGAAGGGCTAACAGACATTCTTTCTGGGTCAGTGATAAATTGCTTGCAAGTTTATTTCGTCAAGTCAAAAAGGAATAGTTTTGAAGCTAATTTTTTTTTTTTTGGTTTAGTAGTTCACACATTTTTATAGATGGCAAAAAATAAAATCACTATGTATAATATGTCATGAGATAAACACTTTTTTACATCATAAATAAAACTTTTTATATAAAAACGCTATAGAGCTAATAAGCTATCTATGAAAAGCAATGTGTGCTGATACTACCTTTGTCCAAAGCTTTATGTAAACATTATTATATTCAGTAATTTCTTGGAAATTTAGTACACAATATGCCTCTTATAGATTGCCATGTAAAATGCACATATTTATTCCTAAAGAGTCATTAATCACTGCTCAGAAACAATTTAAACAATATTGGCCTCCAGGGATTTTCATGTTCCAACTTTTGTGTTTCATAAGCAGTAAAATAGGAAGCAAACACACCACTGGGAATCTTAAAGAGTGAGTTCAATTGGAAAATCTTCTTTGGAAAGATTGGTTTCTTTCTTTACAATGTGCCTTATTGTCAATGAATGTGCAAAAAAGAAAACAAGCAGATGCTTTATATTTCTACGCAAAATCCAATCCCATCATCTACTTTATTAGATTTGGCTTCTTTATTTTTTTATACACCTACTATGTTTTCCCGCTCTACTCAGTGTGAAATGCTACTTTGGTAGAATAGTGATGGGGGGAAAAAATCTAGATTTTCTAATATTATTTACCTACAAAATAAAAGGTTTCTCACAGAAGAGTCTAAAAATGACACTCCTCTTTAATTGTTCTTAACAAAGTTTTAAGAAACAAAAAAAGAAAAACATGGCATCTCAAACATAATGAAACAACAGAACGGTGGTTTCTGGGTGCTACATCTGGACCTTTTATTTTCAAAGGACAAAAAAGGAAGGCAAAACTACTTCTTTCTTGACCACTTGACATCAATATTGTTTAGATAATCTATGAATGAATTAGCCCACAAACAGGATACACTATGTGATTTTTCAGGTCATTTTCATTAACGTGGGATAATTAATACTGACCTTGAACAACAGATCTTTGTTAAAGGGTCTGGTTTAGACCTGAAACAAGAGAGGACCTAAACACAAGATGAACTAGTAACTCAATGGGACCATCTCAGAAATCTTTGGGGAGTGGAGAAGAATGTGGTAGTTTGCGAAGGTTTTCCTTCATTTCCGATATCTGTATGTGAAGAAAAAAAATGTAAAACAAATTTTTTTATTCTTTGTGAAAAACTAAAGAGAAATAGGAATATATATGTGTATATATGTATGTATTTATACACACACATTTTATATATATATACACATATATGCTTGCATTTTTACAAAGAAACAGTGAAAGGAAAAGCTAGAAATTAATAAAAATGGTTACCTATACAGGAGGAGGAGGTAGAAACTAGGTGTAAGGAACAGATGTAAATAAAACTTCTCTGAGTACATACTTTATATATTTATATCATTTTGGACATGCATATGCCTCATATATTTCAAGAATTAAATTTAATCAAAAAGAAAAAGTGCCAGCCCTAGGTGAAAACAAACTAAAATGAATAAACCTACATATATAGAAAACTGATAAATAAAACTATTCAGAGAAAGTATTTAATGTAACTTATTTTAAGTATTTTAAGTTACTGACACAGCATAGTACTTTTGTCCTTTTTAGTTGACATGTAATAATTATACATATTTATGGGATGCAGTGACATTCTGATACATATACAATGTGTAATGATCAAATCAGGGTCATCAGCATATCCATCACCTTAAACATTTACCATTTCTTTGTGTTGTGAACATTCAAAATCCTCTTCTCTGGGTTTTTGAAAATATACAATAAATTATCGTTAAATATATTCACCCTACGGTGCTATAAAGCACTAGAACTTATTCCTCTTATCTAGCTGTAAATTCGTATTTTTTTTTTTTAATTTTTATTTTTAGAGACAGGGTCTCACTCTGTTACCTAGGCCTGTCACCCAGGCTGGAGTACAGTGGTGTGCTCATAGCTCACTGCCGCCTCAAGCTCCTGGACTGAAGCAATCCTCCTGCCTCAGCCTTCACAAGAAGCTGGGACTACAGGTGTATACCACCATGTCTGGCTAATATTTTAGTCTTCTGTAGAGACAAGGTCTCATTATAATGCCTAGGCTGGTGTTGAACTCCTGGCTTCAAACAATACTCCTGCCTCAGCTTCCCAAAGTGTTGGGGTTATAGACGTCAGTCACTATGCTGGCTTAGCTGTAATTTTGTATCCATTTGCAAACTTTTCTTATCCTTCCCTCCCCACTACCTTTCCCAGTCTCTACCAACCACAATTATCTTCTCTACTCTTATGAACTGGACTCTTCTTAGCTCCCACATGTGAGAACACAGAGCATACTACTTTGACTGCAGTTCCTTAGTGGGAAATATTCTAAGATCCAAAGGAGATGCAAAGTCATCCTAAACATCATACAGTGGGTTTACAATCAGCAGGAAATCATTATGTTACTGTTTTTAGGAAGTATAAATTTTCACATAAGAAAAAAAGACATATATAAAGTTTAATAAATTATAAGGTACCCATTAATAATTCTAATTTAAAAATAACATAATTTTCAAATTTGTCCACTAAAAGGACCTAGAAGCATTAACCCAATAGCACTAAGCACATCTAGGACTCAGATTTCAATCTCTAGGGACATTTCCTATTGTTCTACAAAGGATAAACTTACTACTTTGTCTTGTTTGTACTAACATCATTGGTAAAAGTTATACATTTGTTAGACAGGACCCTACCCACATGACAATGGATATGAAAACAGAAATACAATTAGAAAATGTTACATTCCTAGAAAAAAATCAAGAAGCTTTCGGAAAGTGACTTTCAATCTTTAATTTGCATGAAGATTACTCAGAGATTGTTTAAAATACAAATGCCTAGAACTCATACCCTAGCAAGTCTGACTTATTAGGTCTGGAATGGGACCCAGGACTCCTCATTTGTAATAATCTTATCGGCCAATTTCAATGAAAGCAATCAGAAAACATACCTTGAGAAACACAGTTTTAGGGAAAAGGAAAATAAATATTTTCTAGTTCAGTCATTCATATATACATTTGTTATATGAAGAAAAAGTTTTAAAAAGATTTGAAAGCAGTTGTCTCATGGGAAAAAGTGTGCCACAAATTAATTCACTAAAAAAAGTAAATACAGGTGGGGTGAAAACATTAAAAAAAAAAAAAAGTACATAACTTTGATCAAAAACAAAAACTCAAAGAGAAAACACAATAAATGCCTCTGCTCCCCACAAATTTCACCATGCAAAATGAAATGTAGGTTCTTAAATTATTAATAAAAGAACAATACATGAGAATATTAAACTTCATCATTTGTTGGAACATAGTGCTTCCAAGAAAAATCCAAGCTGCCTAGCTTCAGAAGTCAAGCTTTTAGTATTTTCTGGGCTTTGCTTAGCTTTGGTAAAAAAAACATTTAATGTACTAAGATGAAATGTGATGTTTGGAGGTCTGTTTCCATTTCCTCCTCCAGTTTCATGAATGCAGCTTTTTTATTTGATCAAACCATATTCCTTTTACTACTTAGCTTTTCTGAACCTCTTTCTTGAAACCACATGCTTGCAGCTATGCATGCCTGTGATGATTGATTCCAAATGTACAACTAACGGCAGCAGGGATGGTGAATACAGCCTGGTTACATGAGCAGAGACAGAACCCACAGTTGCTTTATTTTGCTATAATATAGTACGAAGTGGGGTAATTATTTAGGCATTTATCTGTTCTCTTTCCACCTCTGGAAAAGCAAGGTAAAATTTATTTACTTCACAATTAATATTTATTAAGTGCTCTCCAATCAACAGATAACATTTACTAGGGTTCAAATCAACTCAATCATCTTTAACCCTTAACTGCTTCTTAAATGGTTGTTAAAGTTCTTTCCATTGTCTTCTTCAGAACAATGGTATTATTCAGTATCCACAATCCATTTCTTTTTCTCTTTATTAAACCTTTGTTACTTTATTTAAGATGAGAAGAAATGTCAGTGTATGTTGAACTCTTAAAGTTCTACCCTGTATCAATGATCACTGCATAGACCAGAGCATACAGAGTCATGGCTCTGTAGCAGAATCACCTGGAGAATTCTACAAACCTGTGGATTCCCAGGCTTCCTCCACCAGATCTATTCAGAACCTCTATGGGTGAGACTTAGCTTGGGAATCATTTCTTCGAAAGTTATCCAAGTGACTCTGCTGCAGCCAATCTGAGGATCAGCATTTGGGGATCACTAGAATACCACATATCTCAATGGAATGATGACTTGGTAAATGTGACCTCTGCAAAGCTCCTTCTGCCAGAAAGCTCTCAAAGCAACTTCTGAGTTTGATGTGGCAAATTCTTAGAGGGCCCAGTGTTGCTAGAAATTGTATAACTTTTTTTTTTCCCTCCTGCCTCAGTCTTCTGAGTAGCTGGGATTACAGGTGCCCGCCACCACACCTGGCTAATTTTTGTATTTTTAGTAGAGACGGATTTTTGCCACATTGGCTAGGTTAGTCTCAAAATCCTGACCTCCGGTGATCTGCTCGCCTCAGCCTCCCAAAGTGCTGGGATTACAGGCGTCAGCCACCTCAGCTGGCCAAAAGTATGTAACTTATTGATAATGCTCCTGCTGGAAAAACTTCCTCACTTGACTTTCAGATTTAAAGAATGGTGCAATAAAATATTCCTATGAAAAAAGTGTATGATGGGGAGTTGGGAGAAAGTTGAACATTCCTAGAATAGAAGCAGCACTGGGCCCATTATATTGTCACACCTATGCAGAATCAGAGAGACTCTGAGTTTACTCCTGTCCTACTTGGGGCAACGTGTATCTGTTTAACAGCTAATTTTTGAAAGAACTCATAAAAATTAGTATACAGCTACACATTACTCACCAGCTTACAGGAGTGTTTTCCATCATGGGTACACATGCCACTAGATAGATACAGGATGATTTTAGGAACTTTTTATTCTAATCTTTAGGAAATCATGCTAACATATATCAGAAAAAATAGACAATTAGCATATCAAACCTATGATTTCACAGATGTTACTCCTTAGGAAAGTGCAGTAGGTATTTAAGATTTTAAAAGTGAATTAATTTCAAGAAAAAAGATAGCAGTACTCAGATACAACCAATATTTATCCTTTCCATGAATATTTTTGAGTACCTAGAATTCA
This sequence comes from Chlorocebus sabaeus, assembly GCF_047675955.1. NCBI lineage: Eukaryota > Metazoa > Chordata > Mammalia > Primates > Cercopithecidae > Chlorocebus > Chlorocebus sabaeus. Next base: position 64,915,064 of record NC_132924.1, read on the forward strand.
TGTCATTTGGGTAAAGAATCTAGACAAATCACTGTCATTATCAACCTTACACTCTAGTAAAGTTGAAACATGAATGTGGGAAACACTTTCCCTATGAGTATGAACATAGCAACATCAGTGAAAATCACCCATCTCCATATAACATTCAGAAGGTTCAAGAAATGGCCAGGCATGGAGGCTCATCCCTGTAATCCCAACACTTTGGGAGGCAAGGCATGGATCACTTGAGGCCAAGAGTTTGAAACCAGCCTGAGCAACACAGCAAGACCCTGACTACATAAAATAAAAATTAAAAATGTAACCAGCCATGGTGGTGTGTACCTGTAATCCTAGCTACTCAGGAGGCTGATGTGGGAAGATCCCTTGAGCCCAGGAGTTTGAGGCAGCAGTGAGCTATGACTGTACCACTGCACTCCAGCCTGGGTGACACAGCAAGACTCTGTGACAGAAAATGAAAATTAATAATAAAGTTCAGAAAAAAATATAACCTATTGAAAATAAAAACATTTCCAGTTTCTGTTCCAGCATGTAAGGAGCTTAGAAGTCATGGCCCTAATTTTTACAAGGAAAAAAGCTGAACAAACTAAAAATCAATGACTTTTCTTGAACCTACCAGAGAACAGAGGTCACAGGGCAAACTGCCACCCCAAAATCTGGAAAAACAGGTGAATATAGAGAATAATAGCTAAGATCAGTTTATCTGGAACAGAAGCTACTGGATGCTATAAATTGGTGGAAGACTTGGGTAATGGCTCTGATGCCTTGCTGGGGGCTGACTGTGGACTAGCATAAGCATGAGAGACATCTGGGAATCCCAGTCTTAGGGGGTGTTCCCACACTTTTGAGAGTTTTCCCTCCAGGAACCTTACCATGTTCTCATGGTGAAGATCTCCCTGGTCGCCCGAGCCCCTGGCTCTAGAGGGAAAGAGGAAAAGTAACCAATATGAAATACATGAAATACACCTGGACCATTCCCCAGAACGAAGGGCTACTCTCCATGGGGAAGGACTTTACTAGAACTTTATCCTACCTTACAGAAGAGCATTTCCGCAACTACAGACTCATCTAGCCTTCTAGTCTCAGCAAAGGGAGTGAGGGGGATAGTGAAGAAACACTGTGAAGGTCACAGCAGAGGGATGAGCCTACTTAAAAGACTGAGATTTAATCATGAGATTATAGAACACTTGTTCTTCCTCCATACCTTACTAGCACATGAACAGGGCTCTAGGGCTCTAGTATAATATTCACGGGTTACAGCTGAAAGGGCTGCAAGGTGTAGACTCTCTTTAAGAAGAGGTCTTAGGTTTTCACAAAGACAACAAGGAAAATTAAAACAAGAACATTAGAAGTATTTGACACTTCTGGCAACTACAGCTAAAGCAATCATTAAAACTGCACAACTAGCCAGATTAACATCAAACCAAACATTTCAAGACCTATATACCTCTGCTCCTATTAGCTGATACATCATGTCCAGCTTTCAACAAAAAATTACAAGGCATGTTAAAAGGCAAGAAAAAAACAGTCTGAAGAGACAAAGCAAGCATCAAAAGCAGACTCCGACATGACAAAGATTTTGGAACTATCAGGGAATTTAACTATGATTACTAGGTTAGAGGCTTTAGTGGAAAAAGGAGACAACACCCAAGAGCTGATGAATAATGTAAGCAGAGAGGGAAAATTTCTAAGAAAGAATCAAAAGGAAAAGTTAGCAGTCAAAAACACTGCTAACAGAAATGAAGAATGCCTTTGATAGACTCATCAGTAGACTGGACACAACTGAGGAAACAATCAGTGAGCTTGAAGGTATGTCCACAAAAACTTCTCAGATTAAAATGCAAGGACAAAAAAACAAACAAACAGAACACAATATTCTACCAAGAACTACGGGACAATTTCCAAAGGTATGACTTATGCATAATTAGAATAGCATAAAAACAAACAAGAGAAAACAAAGAGGAAATATTTGAAATAGTAACAGTCAAGAATTTTCCAAAGTTAATGACTAAACCACAGATCCAGGAAGCTCAGAGAACACCAAACAGAATAAATACCAAAATATCTACACCTAGGTATATCACTCAAACTGTAGCAAACCAAAGACAAAGAGAAAATCTTGAAAGAAGCTAGAGAGAGAGGAGAGAGAGGAGGGGGGGGTTGGGGAAGAGAGAGAGACAGAGAGAGAAACACCTTCCAGAGTGAGATGAAGCGTTACTTTCAGGGTTCACCACTCATCTTCCCTCTAAAGAAACATATTACCAACTATTAATATTCTCCAAGTTGACTTAGGAAGAACAAAAATGCAGGAAGAACAAAAAACACAGCATTTTTAATTCCTTTTTTTTTTTTTTTTTTTTTTTTTTTTTTGAGATGGAGTCTCACTCTATCGCCCAGGCTGGAGTGCAGTGGCCCAATATCGGCTCACTGCGAGCTCCGCCTCCCGGGTTCACGCCATTCGCCTGCCTCTGGGACTACAGGCACCGACCACCACGCCCTGCTAATTTTTTGTATCTTTAGTACAGACAGGGTTCACCCTGTTAGCCAGGATTGTCTGGATCTCCTGACCTCGTGATCTGCCCGCCTCAGCCTCCCAAAGTGCTGGGATTACAGGCTGTGTTTTTAATTTCAATGTTCAATATCAATTATCTTAATGAGTTTAAATCAATAATAGTTTTAGATTTAAACATTCCCCTTTTTACCATTTTAGTGTAAACACTAACAATGTTGCTTCTGAAAGTTTCTGAGCCCTCTGATCCCTTTGTTTCTCAACTATTAGCTTTCCTGATTATATTCCAAGTTAAATGGGTCAGAGCCCTGAATGATTTTTAGAACGAATTTAGTACCATTTTACTCATATTTTAATGAAGGATTGTGTGAATTAACTCTTAATATGCCATCACACACTTTAAAAAGCACACCACACTTACTAATCACAAAAAATACACTTTCTGAGACTTAGAGTGAATTTTGTGCCTAAATTATCTTCAAAATGGGATTAAGTTACTGTATACATGAGGAGTGGTACCCCACACAGTAGGTTTCATCAGTTGATAACTTCCATGCCACCTCCACACCAAGCCTTGGCCTCAGCTACCATAGTGGACAATTATGGTTTTGACTTACCAAAATGATACCCTGCTTTTCTGGGGGACCTGCTCTTCTATTCCAACTCAGCACATGCCAATCACAATGTTCTATCGCTTGCTAGCCTCATGGAGAGACACAGAAAAGTTGAGGCGGGCACATCACCCAAGCTGGCCAGAGTCATTCCTAAGGATGTCCCCATTAGGAGCTGGAAAAGAAGTTCCTTTAGGCCTTTCAGACTATAGAACCCCATGCTGCCTGCAGCCATTTTTTAAGAAAAAAAGCCTTTTTCAGGAGTAGAGAATAAAACTAACATAGAAAAAGAGAGACGGGAAAAGAAAGAAACAGATTAACAGATATGACACTGTTCGAATACATAAATCCAGATGATCGTTAGGCTACTTCCAACTTGCTTACCTTCCAGTGGTTTGTTACCTGAGCCAATAAATTCTTTCTACCAAAGTGCTAACTAGTTAAAAGTGGGTGTCCATCACCTGCAAAAAAAGTATTGAGGCAAATTCATAAACAACCATTTCAGATGAAAAACCTGTGATAATTTTATCAGACACATTTGAAATTAGGTCAGTTCTGGCACCCTATAGCCAGTGTCCCATGGCCTGTCCTTTCATGGTTCTTTAGGTGATTTATTCCAAGTGAAACATAGCCAGAAGTAGGCTCACCATGAACTTAAGAGCCTCTTCCAAGCACAGTTCCCTTAAAAGTTCTATGAGAGACCCTAGCAATATGTTCACACGGTTCTATTTATATATGAAAAAAAAAAAAAGAGAGAGAGAAATTCAACCATAATGGGTTGGAATGGTTGTGGACATTTTTGGCATTCAGACAAATGAAAAGTAGAGTTAGGGAAACACTTACGTGGTTCACATCACTATCGTGTACAGTAAGGTTACTGCTGGCCTTAGTAGCGTAGAAATGGCACCCAGATACATTCTCAGAGCCCACTGTGCTGACTCAATCAACACAACAAGGTGCAGGGCCAAAGACCTCTTACCACAGGGATGCGCCCCATGATGCCTCCAACTGAAGGACAGGGTAGTAGGGACAAAAGGTTTAAAATAAAAGCTAGTCTATGGAAAATTTTCCAGTCACCAGATGTCTAAAATAATAAGCAGAGAATTCCATTATCACAGATACCTAATCAAAATTCAAAGAGCCCTCCTGTCAAAAACGAACTCAACATGAAAGCACCATACTTCTTTTTATTAGAATAGCATATTTGGTGAAGTTTGAATACACTATTTAAACTTTGATTTAAAAAGACATTTCAAAAAATTAGTGAAAAATTATGATGCCTGATTTCTATATATACCAAGGACTACTTCTTTTGTCATTTTAGAAAAAATTCATTAAACAACTAAAATAAAATTCAGATTAAAAATTAATGAAATATGAAACAAAAGTGACAAAAAACAGCCACGTAACCAACTGAAATTACTTTAATGAATAGGCTCTTGGGTTGTTTAACGATCTAATTATGAAGAGAAGTTAATCATACGAGCATACCAGAAAATTTAAATTTCTGACTGATTTGTCATGAAATACTGACATCAATGAAGCTAATGCAAAACTCCTGGTATCCTAATGAATGAGGACGCTGATGAAGAACCATGTCATGAGAGTCATTGATTCAGAGTATTTAAGGTAATTCACTGTCCCCTCAAAAGTTGAAATGCCATAAAGTCTTAGAGTGCTTTATGTCAGAGGTTTTCCCAAATTTGATCAAAATCCACAAAATGTATATTACTAATAACAAGGTGAAAAGCTGAAATAAATTTTTCTGAACTATCAATAATTGAAAATAAATTTGAAACAACCATGCTAACTGGAAAGATTGGATTTCTATATTCTCAGTATAGACAGTGATATTTCAAAATGATTATTGCCTTAAGAGAAATGATTGGAAAGTATGCGGCCACGACATATAAATTATAATGAAATATTACAGTAGTGTATCAAGCAATTCATTTTTAAATGTTATGTTTCTAGGTTTTTGTGGTATTTGTTATGTTATATTTCTAGGTTTTTGTGGTACTTGTCAGCTTTTAAAAACATTATCACTTCTTTTTTCATTAGTTATAAATACATCCATACCTAAGTTTGTAATCATAATTTTATATTTTTTCCTTAAAAGTATCCCTTAAAATTAAATGATTTTCAGGCCTAACGAACCTGGATTCAACCCTGGACCTAGTCTTGTATCATATTAGTAAAATTCCAAGTTAAGCCTACATTAGTGAAATATGGTTAATATGACAGATTTAGCATCTCTCTCTGTCCAATCCCTTCATCCACCCACCTTAAGCATCTGTGTATAATAGGTGCTCACTGGTCCCTGTGAGCTCACATCCATCTAGTCACAGGATAAGATCTGAGCTTGTCAATATACTGATACAAACTTCCACAAGAACAACTTGGGTATGGAAAGAATACTTTTCTACTGCCTTAAAGCTAAAATTGTTTGAAGGTAGTAGATCCCACAGTGATGGTGATAGCACTGAGCCTGCAGCCTCCAAAATCTGCCTACTCCATAGGAACCATCTGCTTATCCAGACAGCTTCCACTACCCCTGCAATGCCCAGAATGCTCCCCACCTCCCCTGGCCCTGACATCCAGATCACAGTCTTATATTGTTTTCTGTTAGTTAAGGAGCTGCACCTGTTCCAAATCTCTTTCCTGGCAACCAGCTCGGGCAATCCCCTATCCCTATAATATACAGATTTAATGGGGAGTGAGTGGGTGAACACAGGGCACAATTATTTGTTTGTGTGTTTTGTTTGGAGACAGGGTCTCCCTGTATTGCCCAGGTTGGCCTTGAACTCCTAGGCTCAAGCGATCCTTCCATCTCAGCCCCCCAAACAGCTGGGGCTACTACAAGAATGCACCACTATGCCCAGCACACTCGGTGTTTTAAAATAATATAGCATTAAATTCTCACATTTAGTGCTGGATTATCCAAAGTCAAACTACACTGATACTTAGGGCTCTGGAAAATCAAGATCCTCTCCATCAAGAAAATGAGAAAAAAAATTATTTGGAAAAACAGTCATTTTCTTCAGAAGCATCAAAATTATTAATCTGAGAGGCAGAATATATATTGTTTAAGAGCATTAACTCTGGCCTCAAACTGTCTCTTTCTGAATCTCAGTTCTAGCACATATTCCAGGGGTGGCCTTACACAATTTACTTAATCTCTTTGTAAGTTTGAACACATCTATATATTGGAAGTTCTTGGAACAGTGCCTGGCATGGTAAATGCTAAGTGCTTTCATTATTTAGAAAACTAGAACCTTGTGAGACTTCTTTAACTTAGTTTATAATGTAGTGTTCTATTATTTTGAGTTATATTTGGTAAAGCCACCATTCTCTCTTCAGTACTTTGGCCCTCAAAGGTAATAATCTGACCCTGGTCACATCTTGAGCCTTATTCTCCTAACTGTGCTCCAAAAGATGTTGAAAAAAATGACCAAGAAAGTTTATGAAATACTGCATTAAGCAAGTTATTTATCTTGGGAGTTCTCAGAGCTTTAAACATGTGGGCATTTGTCACTGAGCTGATAGACTAACAGGTACCAAGTTACGGCAAAATGATTCCAGGTCTCCACTGCCTGAAGAGGCTTCTTAGTGCAGGCAATGCAGCAGTACTCCCAGGAAGGGAAGTCAGCTTCCTAGGACTTCAAATCCCCAAGAAGGCTCCAGCTACTGATGTTTCTGCTTACATGGTTAAAGATCCATTTAGATTTTCAGATCTTTTTAAATATATTTCTTTTGAGATCCTCCTAACTGCTCTGCAGACTCAGGCCTTGTGTGTACTTTTCCACCAGGTGCAAGCAACCAGTAACAAGCCAGTTCATTCCTGAGTGTTCACTTGAGACTCGGTAGAGCAAGGGCAATTTCCCTGGTTCCATATGTTCATCTATATACGAATCCAAGAGGCAGACATAATGCAGAGCTTTTCCCAAACTTTTCTGGCCTTAGAAACTTTTTTTTAGGAACATTTAAAATCATCTCAAGAAATACCAGTTGCCATTCAACAGTGATAAGTTTTTTTAAGGTTTCTGAAAATACTTGTCTTTTGACTCAGAGTTTCCTTTTCTTAAAGAACAAGATTCCCTTCCCTCCATTTGGAGATTGAAATCTGTCTTCTCTTTGCTTCCCAAATTTGAAATAGCTAAATATTTCACAATATCTTTCTTAATTCTGACATGTAATTCTGTCTTTCGGAAAAAAAATCAAAAAGTGATTCTCAGGATACATCAAATTTGAGGGGAGAACCTAAATGTATAAAGTTCACTCTATTTTCTAAGAAGTTTCAGGGAATACCTGAGTTGCAGCAGCAGCACCACTGAGCCTCTTGATTCCCAATTAAAGCCCCACTTCTTATATTAAGCAACTGTAGAACCCTGAGCAAGTTATTTAACTCCTCTAAGCCTGAGTTTCCTCATTTGTAAAATAGAATTATCATGAGATTTAAATGAGATAATTAATATAAAGTTTCTGGAACACAGAGGGCAATTTTAAATTGACAACTTATTTCCTGAGTTTTAGCGGTTCAACTTTCTTCCTTTTGTTTATTCCAGATCTCCTATGACTCCCTGTTCTCCTCAGGGGCAGCAACAACATGCCTCCTGCAGCTGTCTGCCTTTCACAGATAAAATTTTATTAGCATTTTCATAATTTTCCCGGCTTCAACTCAAGTGACTATTCTGATCCCAGTTAGTCACTGAAAAGTAGAATTCATTTCACAATTTGTGTAGCTACTTTTCTGACAATAACATATACACTTCTGACAAAGAATTGCTAGTTTTTACTAAGGTTCCAACACTTCACAAATTACATCCTCTTACTTCATCCAAGGATGAAGTTTTCCTAATCCCATTCCTTTGGACTGAGGCCAGCCTTCTTAAAAATGAATTATGCCTTGGGTCAGGATCAAGGAGGAAGTGAAAACAGTCTCATAAAATGGTCACCCAATACAGTGGAGGTTAGTATCACTAACTATGATAATTCTCCTCCAAGGTGCATAAAGGAAAATGTTCTTCTTCACCCAGATCCTTGTACTGATCTGTCCTCATTAAATTTCTGGTCTTTTTCCTCTCTGGCTTATTAAATATAATCTCCTTTTGAACTACGATTCTTTCTTTACTTTTATGAATGCCCACCAACTATTATTTCTTCACTTTCCTTTTAAGCCATTAAACATTTTCATCACAGAGAAAGAAGTAACAGTATCTTATTTAGTGATCAGATGTTCTTGTGGCATCGCAGTCACTGATGCTGGCAAAGGGGAAATCACCCCTCCCTCACATTCAGCTCACATGGTTTGGGAGGGACGGGTTCCACACCCAGCTCCCAGCGTGCGTGTACCCGGCCTCAGTCAAGGGCCATGCCATATTTCCTGGTTAGGATGCCTGATTCAGGAATGGGCCTGTTATTCATTCAAAGCTGGTTCCAGACAGTGAGACTCAGTGATACACTGAGACAGAGGCAGGTAGTCCTCCCTTCTGAAATTATGCTTGAAGGTATCCTAGCCAGACACATTGAGTTAGAAACTAAAGATAGAGAGCAACAGAGTCCTAGAGACCAAAAACCAGAACTACGCTGGATTTCTGTCACAAGTCAATACATTCCTTTTTCGTTTGCAAATTTGAGTTAAATTTTTGTTATTTGCAACTGAAAGATTCCCAAATGATACGCATCATATTTGACTACTTGGCAAAGTTGATAACATTAGGCTTTTGCAACAACTCTGCCAGGTCAAGCAGAACAAGAACATTTGCCATTTTAAAGTAAAAAAAAACCCTGACCTCCAGAGAGATGACACAGCATGGCCAAGGTTATGTAACTAGTAAGTTACAGAGCTGCAACTCAAGCCTGGGTCTTTTATATCCCTACTCAATCATAAGTTTTACTTTTCTATAAACATATTATAGAAACTTCCAGTATGCTTACTCCTGCTTGTCTCACCTTGCTAGTTCTCACCTGCTAGTAACAGGAGAATTAGAGGCATTATTAGGCCACCATGCCACGGGGGAAATAATCACTGTCTTAAAAACAAAGTTATTAAGTGGCAGCACACAGTTGGCCACACATCAGTTCTGACCTTAAACCTCAAAATGCCATCCTCTCATTTTGGAATAAGCACCCTCCCCAGATATAAACACGGGCCTATACAATTAGGGAGCCTTGATCCCTCTCTCAAGAGACAATGATATGTCAGATCTCTAAATAAGAGATAATTATTTATTCCTCAATATTAGCTTTTGAGTTTCTACTGCTTTCCATACTGTCTTGGCCAAAAGCTTATGTAGATTGAGCATTCCTAATCCTAAAATCCAAAATTCAAAACTTTCGAGTATCAACATGATACCATAAGTGCAAAATTCCATATGTAAGTGCCTAACACAAACTTTGTTCCATGCACAAAACTATCAAAATGATTGTATAAAATTACCTTCAGGTTATGTTTGTAAGGTACATATAAATGAATTTCATGTTTAGAATTTGGTGCCATATATGCAAATCTTCCAAAATCTGAAAAAATTTAAAATCCAAACACTTCTGTCCCCAAGCATTTTGGATAAGAAATATTTAACCCATATACTATTTTCCTGCATGTGTTTCTACACCTTTTGTCTGAAAGACAGATGTACCAGAGTATGAAGTACCTTTTTGGGATGATATCACATAAAATCTAACCAATCTCAATTCTTCTTAGCCCCAAAAGATAGAAACAATTGCATGATAATGCAATCATAGTGCCAGAGCTGGAATTTGTCTATAAAACAAAAGCAAACCATAAACAGCAAACAAAAGAAATGGACAGAAACTGTCCTCAAGGCCAAGGTAAAAACAAAGTCTATTTCTCTCCTCTTAGTCATTCCACTTCTTTACTTCCTAGTATATAAGTTAATAAAATTGTATTCATTCCTGCTGAAAAATTATGAATTTTCCTAAGCTTCAGTCTAAATGGAAAAATATTCATATTCTCATCATCAGTACTGGTATCCATCCCAGAGCTTCATTTGTAATGTGATTTTTGTTAAGGAATTTACGTTATATAAGCTGTAATTTATTTTGTTGAATCATAAAGTTAGTCCTGAAAAACCAAGATTTTAAAAAATTTATTATAATAAATAATGCAAAACTAGAATATTGTCTTTGTGGCTATAAAAACAGAATAAAGGAACAGAATGAAGACATTAGTAAAATAACTAGTCTTTACTTCATATTTATTTTTCAAAGTGATGCACAATCCTGAATATGCATGCCTATTCCACTTTTTTTAATCCACTAGGATAATAATAAAATAAAAAACAATGAAATACAATTTTAGTAACAATTCAAAAGAAACTCCTATTGAGACACTTATTACAGCTGTGTTTCTCATGCCATAACTAAAATACTTAGCTTGAAAACTACACTGTGATTTGCTGCTCTAATTGATGTATATTTTTATCTCTCTGTACTGTTGCTGTCAACACTTTACTACATGAAGAAAACAGAGACCAAAACAGCAAGGAGGAGTTTAAACATAAAACAGCAGGGGAGTTGTTTATTTTTAAAAAGAGAATATTTTATATAGAAGGAATAACAAACTAGAGATCTAAAGAATAATGAGAGATTACTTAATACCGAATGTAGACATATTCCATTATTGGAAAATATACTATTTAGAGCATTTAATAACGAATGTCATATTGGTAAACTCTGTCATTTTGTCAGATGGAATTTTACGGCAAATACTTTTTTTGTTTGTTTTAGAGATGTGCTCTCACTATGTTGCCCAGGCTGGAGCACAATGGTGAATCCACAGGTGCAGTTATGGAACACTACAGCCTGGAGCTCCTGGTCTCAAGTGATCCTCCCACCTCAGCCTTCCAAATAGCTGGAACGACAAGTATGTGCCACTGCACCAAGCAGGCAAATAATTTTTAATAAATAATTTATCCAAGAATAAAATATTCAATTGAGAATCCAATCTTAAGGTTCAAATAATTGTTTAAAAGATCCTGAAATAATAGAAAATTTTAATCCCATATAACTGATATCATAAATCCAAATCAATTCTGATAACAGAACAAGTATCGTAAGTTTCCCCTCTAAGTTTTAAAATGTAAATATTTCAAAAGGTACTTGTAAATCTGTAATTATGTATTAAAAACAACTATCTGAGTGTTTTTAGGGTGAGACAGAAGATTAAGAGTTTAAATACCAGATCTGCCACCATTTTTCAATGAACAGAGAAAGCAGATTTTTAAAGTCAGAACAAAGTTCAAATTCCAGTTCCACATGCTAACTAGCCATGTGACCCTTGGCAAATTAGTCTTCCTGATTCTAGATTCTAGCACATGTAAAATGGGGAAAATAACACCCCACATAGATCATAAGGATTAAATGACACATACACCCCACACACAGCTATGTTGTGTGATTGTGTATAAATGAATAGTATACTATTTCATAAATGTTACCTTCCATCTTTTTCCTTTCTTATCTGTAATATTGATACCTTTTTCTGAATCTTTAAAATAGTGAGTCTGTCTTCCATATCCCTTTTAGTTCTCTAAATTTAAATCTGGAGAGCACATTAACATCCTTTCTCTCAAGTAGTGGGTGCTACACATGTACCACTTCACAGTATTTTAAAATATAAATATAAATGCTTTCAAAAATATCTTCCACCAGTAACTTTTTATAACGTGTCCACAATCTCTTCAACAACCCTTGAGGCCAGATGTGTTTTGGAGTTGAGAAATTGTTTAATTTTAGAAAGGTAATGATATGCACATATCATATATTACATAATGCTCCCAGCAGAATGAAGGAGAGCAACCTTTAATCAAACATATTAATATTTCTGTACCAAATGATGTTCATGCTAAGTGGGATAAGTAAAGACTATAAATAGTCTAATGTATGACGGTAGGCAGAATTCTCAAGATGTCCCCCAAGATTCCCATTCCCTATTTAAGCAAACACTAATTTGGGTGCTCCATGAAGAGACTTTGCAGATGGAATCAGGGGTATTAACAAGCTGAGTTTAAAATAGGGAGATTCTCGTGGTGGCTCACAACAGTAATCCCAGCACTTTGGGAGGCCAAGGTGGGCAGATTACGAGGTCAGAAGTTCGAGACCAGCCTGACCAACATAGTGAAACCTGGTCTCTACTAAAAATACAAAAATTAGCCAGGCATGGTGGTGCACACCTGTAGTTGCAGCTACTTGGGAGGCTGAGGCAGGAGAATCACCTGCACTCGGGAGGCGGAGGTTGCAGTGAGCTGAGATTGTGCCACTACACTCCACCTTGAGCAACAGAGCAAGATTGTCTCAAAAAAAAAAAAAAAAAGGGGATATTCCCCTGCATTGTCTGAAGGGGTCTAATGTAATCCCATGAGCCCTGTGATGGTTAATATTGAGTGTCAACTTGATTGGATTGAAGGATGCAAAGTATTATTCCTGGGCGTGTCTGTAAGGGTGTTGCCAAAGGATATTAACATTTGAGTCAGTGGACTAGGAGAGGCAGACCTACCCTCAATCTGGGTGGGCACCATCTAATCAGCTGCAAGCGTGCTTAGGATAAAAGCAGGTAGTGGAACCTGAAAGATCTAGACTGGCGAAGTCTTCCAGCCTCCATCTTCCTCCTGTGCTGGATGCTTCCTGCTTTCGAACATCGAACTCCAAGTTCTTCAGCTTTGGGACTCTCGGACGTACACCAGTGGTTTGCCAGGGGCTCTCGGGCCTTCGGCCATAGACTGAAGGCTGCACTGTCAGCTTCCCTACTTTTGAGGTTTGGGGACTAGGACTGGCTTCCTTGCTCCTCAGCTTGCAGATGGCCTACTATGGGACTTCACCTTATGATCCTGTGAGTCAATACTCCTTAATAAATTCTCTTTCATACATACATCTATCCTATTAGTCCTGTCCCTGACTGATACAAGCCCTTAGAAGCAGAAGAGGAAGGCAGAGGGTTGGTGGGAAAGATATGGTGGAGGAAGATAGCAGAAGAGAGATGAGGCAAAAGGGGAGGTTTGAGAGATTCAAAGCCTGTGAAGGACTTGATTGACCCCTGTTGCCTTTGAAAGTGGAGGAAAGGGACCACCAGCCAGGGAATGCAGGCAGCCCCTGCAATAATCCAGGGCCAACAGCCAGCAAAGGAGTGGGAGCCTCAGCTATAATCTCAAGGAACTGAATTGTGCCAACAACCTAAAAAGGCTTGGAAGTAGATTCTTCTCCAGAGCCTCTACACAGAAGCATAGACCAGATGACTCAGGCTTGTGAGACTCTAGGCAGAGAATCCATCTGAGCTTTATTGTACCCAGACTTCTGACCCATGGAAACTATGAGATAATAAATGTGTATTGGTTTAAGCAGCTAAAGTTAACAGCAGCAATACAAAACTAATTCATGCGTATTACGTGAGGCTTTTATTGCCAAATGAGGTGCTCCAAGTTTACAAAATGTTACTACTGCTTTCAGAGCTTCGGGGGTTTTAAAATTGCACTGAAGAGATTCAGAACTATTTATTTCTGTTCTTTAAATATAGTCAGTAGGTTTACCAAGTTAATAAACATGAATACGGCTTTGAAACTTTTAGTAAAACCTTACTAGATATGCTTTTAACAAACAAACTCCAATAGTAATCTCACTGCCTAACTCCTTTTCAGTCCTAACGTTTTCAGAGTTAAACAGTTCCTTCAAGACAGCTGAACTCATGGCAACCCTTTAAAGGAAAGGGCCTCTGTTAGCTAATAATAACTGAACACTTACTGAGCACCTCCACATGCCAAGCACTGTTTTTGGTTTTTCATATGCATTAACTCATTAAACCTGTCAGCTACCCAATAAAATAGGCACTATTGCCAGTCCTATTTCACAAGTGGATAAATCTAGGCAATGAGCAGTTAACCGACTTACCCAAGATCACACAGTAAGTGGGATAAAGCCAGGCAGCCTGGCTACAAAGTCTATGCTGTAAACCGATTTGGTAACACTGCCTCTCATGTTGATACAGATACCATCTAATCAAATATCCACAATTGGCACAACAAATACAAGGTATCGTGATCCCAGAATTTATGGGGCAAACCTTTTTCTATATGAACCTCACATTGATCACTTTGGGAGGCTGCATGTCCCAATAACATTCCCTTCAGTGTTATGAACTGAACGCTTGCTTCCCCCTCAAATTCAGATGTGGAAATCCTAACCTCCAATGTGATTATATCAGGAGCTGGGACCTTTGAGAAGTCATTAGGTCATGACAGTAGATTGGAATTCATGCTCTTAGAAGAAAAGACATGAAAAATTATTTTTCTCTCTGTCATTCAAGGATACAGCAAGAAGGTAGCTATGTGCAAACTAGGAAGAAGGCCCTCAATAAGACAGAATCAGCCTGTACCTTGATTTTGGACTCCTCAGTCTTTGGATCTGTAAGGAATACATTTCTGTTTTTAAGCCACCCAGTCCTTATGGTATTTTTGTTATGGAAGCCAAAGCTAAGACATCACAAAGTACATAGTACATTAACCAGCCAACCAGCACATCTATTGCCAAAGGCTTCCTGTTGTGCTGCCTTTCCTGCCCCCATGATTACAAACTTCTAGAAAGTTGTGCCTCCTATTGGATCTAAAATCCCAATAACCTGGTGCCACGGCCATGTCCATATTATTGCAAAATAAACCTGTAGTGACTGACTGAGTAGCTAATTAACACATTTCCAGATTAAGAGTGCAATATCTCAGGTCACAGAAAGTTACAGAGGGCCCAGTAGGAATCTTCTTTGATGTTATTCATAATGGCCAAACATGTTTAGAACAAACAAACATCTGGTCATGGTTTTCAACAGTATTTATCCAGAAGACACTATGTTTATTAGAATATAAGTAAGAACAGTTTTAATTATTGAATTTTAAAAACATTCCTATTCAAATATCTGTAAGGGAATGAGTGGCATATCGGCGTAGGGTTGAGGTTTGGACTACATCAAGATAGTGAGAAAAAACTATAGCAGGTGAATGTCATGCAGAAAAACACTAGATCGGTGGCTCTCAAACTTGAACCAAATAACCCAGAGAGCTTCTAAAAGCACAGTTTTTTAGGTCCCATCCAGCAGCAATTCTGATTCAGTAGGTCTGGGTGAGAACCTTGAATGTGCATTTCTAACAAGTTTCCCACGATGATGCTGCTGGTCCCAGGGACCACTCTGGAAAACTACTGCACTATCTGGTCTATGGGAGTAGGAAGGGACCCAGGTATTGGGAGTTTTTAAAATTCCCCAGGTTATTATGATGTATAGCCAGGGTTGAAACCATGGTGGAAACTATGTCTTCCTCATTTAACTGTTTTCCTAGCCCAGTGGTTTGCATGACTGGGATAACCCATCACAAAAGGTAAGATGTCCTTGGGTTTGCACGCTAATTTATGGCCTGTGTTAGCTTTGGAAAAGGATATCAAAAGGAAAGCCCTTCTAGACACTGCCCAATAGCAATCAAGGGTGTTCATGAGAGAAAATCCTATGCCACTCCATCCAGGCACTTAGATTCCCAAGATCATTTTTGCAGAGGGAAGGATAGACTGATATCTGTTATTTCTCTAAATCCTTTGGTATTCACATCCATAGCTATGTGTTACCAGTTAACTAAAAGCCCTTAAAAAATACATGCTAGAAAGCTGTTTCAAAGCCATTTCACCACATGGGCATTGAAGAAGACCCACTTGTGTGATAAACTTGGCAGTTTCTGTGATTACACACTTTAAATGCAAGGTACATAGCAAAGTGAGAACTGGAAGTTTCTGTGACCTCTATTAAGCTTTGTTGTCTGTTATAATCTGAGCTATAGCCTACAGGAGGAATCAGGGTGGGATCAGAAAAAAAAAAGAACACTTTAAAAAGAAGAGATATGAATTAGACCCACATCAAAATTAGATCCAGAAAGGGAGAAAGTAACGGGGAAAAAGGTTACTCAAGTGACAACAAGGCTATCAGATCTACACAGTCAAAGTTTGGCTAAAGAATGACAGTAACAATTTTCACAACGTGAAACAAAGCCACAACATAATTTTTGTAAAAAGAGGGATTTTTAGTATATTCTTTATATCAGAAAATTCAGACACTTTCATGATTATTATTACTGATTATAAACAATTTTATTATTTATTAATAAGTTGATTTTGTTTTTTCTCCGAATGATTATTGCTTTAATGTATGGAATTTCTCTGAGTAGTCTAGTGTAAATATGGCTTCATGGGCTCAAATAACCCTTTTAGTAGGGCTAGTTCTGTGTATATATTGCTTTTTGAACAGTGAAGTTTAAGAGACATCATAGTACTCAAAATCTTCCCCTGTCCTAAAATATCACCTACTGGAGTCAATCCTTTGAGTTACCCCAAAGAGGCAAGAATATCTCTAAGAAGTCACACACATGGACTGAGAAGGGGGCTAGAACCAGCCAATTTATCTTCATGAATTGATTTATCAGAGAAGAGGTAATCAACAGAACCAAGATATCAGGGTGACCACACTGCACAGCAGAAGGAAGAAGAGAATGCACGTGACAGGTAAGATGATGGAAGGACCTTTAGAATGGCCTGAGGCATACTGACTTTCCGACAGAGGGAAGCTATAGGTTCAGGTGGTGTCCAGAGTAAGTCAGCTGAAGAACTGAATTTCACAGTGTGCCCAGGGCTAATCTTGCACAGTCTGACATTCAATACTTCTAATTTAATTATTCTCTATTTACAGTAGAAGTTACTAAAATGAAAAAAAAATTTAAAGCAATTTATTACAGGATCTCAGTGGGCATGAATAATAAGATGTATAAAGATAACCAATAAATAAAATTCAATACGAATTCCCAGGTTTTACTGTTGCATGCCTCATTATTTTTGATAAAGGGAGCACCTGTTGGATCAGTGTAAAGGGGTGTACATTTAGTAGATAGAGGGTTCTCATTTCAGCAAGGCTGTGGAATGAACTCAGCAGCAGTACCACAATAGCACTCAAGTCTATTTATTCCTCAAGGTTACCTTTACCAAAATTCTCTTTGGCAGACCCTCTGGCTATCTCTCCAATATCCACCCCATATGCCACTAGTCAATAGATCCCTTGTTTGGTCAGTGATCCTCTCTTCTCCTATGAGACTCGGGGAAAGGTGAACTCACCCCAGTTCTGGGGTGATCCTGACTAGTATCAACTAATCACAGAGGTACCTTTTTCTTTACCAAGGTTTAAGAGGAGTTTTGACCCAGTTCTGGCCAATGAGACCTCTGAAGTTTTGGTGAAAAGGTTCCCTGGTTCCCTACAATGAGTCAGAGGAAGATGTGGTCTTTTTGTCTTCTCTGGACCCAAGAATGACAAAGTAGCATGGCTGGAGTCACACTTGGGGCTGCACAACCTCTGGATTTACAGTTATAGGAGATCATGAATCTCCTTTCAAGATCCTTGAGTCAGACTTTTTTTGTTACTTTCAGTCCAAAGCATTATCAAAGTGAGCTATAGAAAAGCAATTTATGAATAAGCAAGCAATAATAGGAATAAGCCAAATCTCCACTTATAGTAGAACTAAAAATGAATACCACCTATGGAAATCAGGAATTATTTTGATAATCAAAACCACGAATCAAAGCAAGCTTCTTATTCAATATTTCAAAACATATCAAGTGTCTATATTCATGACTAACCAAACTTCCATACCGCTATCAAAGTTATCTTCCTGAAAAATGTACTAACCTTAACATTCACTTAAAAACCTTGACAGTCCTCCATTACCAACGAAATGAAGTCCCCCTTTGTTAGTGGAGCCATCAACACCTTTGTTAGTGGAGTCATCAACACCTTCCCTAGGCCCCAACCAAACAAGGTATCTTAGTCTCCCAGCCCTCCCCAGGCCCCTGAACTTCATATAACTCCCCAGGGGCACTTTCATATCGCTATATCCATGTTCCATCTCTTTCCTCTGCTTTAGATAACCCTGTTGTAGCAAAATCTTACACAGTTTTGAAAGCCACAAAGAACACCAATTTTTCTATGAAACTTTATCAGAAGCCCTTTAACCAGGCAAGATTGCTCATTCTTTCCCTGGGTTGATACCATCTCGCACTATAGATCACCAGATAAATATCTGTTTCCTCTAAATGGTCAAGAGTGGCTTGAACACAGAGATAATTTCTCTGATCTGAGCTGAATCTGATTAAGGTTCACTTATCTCTGATCAAATGTCTTTCAGTTGTGAGAGAAAAACAGATTAAGGATTTCACTAGTGAGTTTTAAGAGTGTTTCAATCTTGGGAAGAGTAAGAACTTACCCCTTTAAGATTCTAATGTTTCTTTAAAATCCTGATTACCACCTCAAACTCACTATAGTTAACCTCCACGGCATTCTAAAAACAGCTATTTCTGAGATCTTATATTTAACTCAATTTAATAAATATGTGCAAAGCAATCCACCCAAAAGTCAAAGAATTGAAATGCTTGTCACTGATTTGTGTGTTGGTTCAATACTTGATTAAAAATAAGACTAGTGATAGCTGTCAGTCTTTGGCATTTTTTAATATAATAAGTTAAGATGACAATAAACAACTGAAACAGGGAAATGAAGACAAGGATTAGTCTATAAACTAGTCACCATAAAAAACTAGAAATCAATTCTAAGATATAATAAAAAATCAATCTGATTGTCCCAGAAAGCAAGAAGGCTCTCTTCCTGTCCCAGAATACAAAGAAGCACTTAAAGATTAATAGGGTTATGTCAAAAAAAAAAACACAGAAATCAAAAGGGCTTCTATAAGCCAACTTTAGAAAAATTTGAGTATCACAAAGAAACATGATTGAAATTGAGTGTAAATATCACATAAATAAAAATCCACAAGTCCATTCTACATTCAATTATTTTAAAAGAAGGAGAAAGGCTGGGCGCAGTGGCTCACGTCTGTAATCCCAGAACTTTGGGAGGCCAAGGCAAGTGGATCACTTGAGGTGAGGAGTTTGAGACCAGCCTGGCCAACATGGCAAAACTCTGTCTCTACTAAAAATACAAAAAAATTAGTTGGGTGTGATGGCAGGCACCTGTAATCCCAGCTACTCGAGAGACTGAGGCATGAGAATCAATTGAACCTGGGAGGCGGAGGGTGCAGTGAGCTGAGATGGCACCACTGCCCTCCAGCCTGGGTTACAGAGAGAGACTCTGTCTCAAAAAAAAGGGAAAAATAAATGTACCTTTTGTTTAGGGATGGATATATAAGTGATAAAACTATAAAGAAAAATCACTGAACTGATTATCACAGAAGTCAGGGTGATTGTTTCCAATAGTGGGGAGGGAGAGTGTACACTGGAGGACTGTGGAACACTGGTAATGTTTCATACCTGGGTAGAGTTATCTTAATAATTATTCTGGTTCTCAATAATTATTTAAAACTTATTCATGTATGTTACTTATTTGGTATATATGTTAGACTTCAATATTTTAAAAGTATTTAAAGTAAATGACTTTCCATCAGTTACAATGTAAAAATATACAATGAGGAAAGGTTAGTGTCTGTAGAAAAATGATCGATAACAATCTCCAGCAGATAGTATACTTCTGTTCAATAAAGCTCCATTGCATTCTCAGTGCCATTGGCCATACCTCTGTCATGCTCCTTAAGGTATTCTACCAATAGTAGAATCCCACCCCTTAAAAAGTTTCAAAAGTTCTAGATCCTTGAGGAATCGCCGTACTGTTTTCCATAATGGTTGAACTAGTTTACAATCCCACCAACAGTGTAAAAGTGTTCCTATTTCTCCACATCCTCTCCAGCACCTGTTGTTTCCTGAATTTTGAATGATCGCCATTCTAACTGGTGTGAGATGGTATCTCATGGTGGTTTTGATTTGCATTTCTCTGATGGCCAGTGATGATGAGCATTTTTTCATGTGTCTGTTGGCTGTATGAATATCTTCTTTTGAGAAATGTCTGTTCATATCCTTTGCCCACTTTTTATGACCCAGCCATCCCATTACTGGGTATATACCCAAAGGATTATAAATTATGCTGCTATAAAGACACATGCACACGTATGTTTATTGCAGCACTATTCACAATAGCAAAGACTTGGAATCAACCCAAATGTCCATCAGTGACAGATTGGATTAAGAAAATGTGGCACATATACACCATGGAATACTATGCAGCCATAAAAAAGGATGAGTTTGTGTCCTTTGTAGGGACATGGATGCAGCTGGAAACCATCATTCTTAGCAAACTATCACAAGAACAGAAAACCAAACACCGCATGTTCTCACTCATAGGTGGGAACTGAACAATGAGATCACTTGGACTCGGGAAGGGGAACATCACACACCGGGGCCTATCATGGGGAGGGGGAAGGGGGGAGGGATTGCATTGGGAGTTATACCTGATGTAAATGACGAGTTGATGGGTGCAGCACACCAACATGGCACAAGTATACATATGTAACAAACCTGCACGTTATGCACATGTACCCTACAACCTAAAGTATAATAATAATAAATTAATTTTTTAAAAAAAGGAAAAAAAAAAGTTTCAAAAGTTCAACATAGATTTCAAAAGTAGAGTTTTATTATAAATCAAAAACATAAGATCATAGCCATGAGAAGTATGGAACTCTTTCCAGACTTTCAGGAGACATGAAACTGAAAACCTGAAGCCTTAGTAACTATTTATACTTGACATCATCCCTCCTGCAAAATAGAATTTATAGAAAAACAGCTGTTATAGCACCATTTTAAAAAATCAAAAGTCCACTTTGGAAAATAGCTTAGCATTTCTCAAAGCATAAAACTACCATATGATCCAACCATTCCACTTCTAGGTATATCTATCCAAGAGAAATGAAAACATCTAGGAACACAAAGACTTCATAGACAGATTGTTCATAGCAACATTATTCATACTAGCCAAACGCTAGAAAAAACCCAAATGTCCACCATCAGGTGAATGGGTAGTCACAATGTGATATATCAATACAATGAAATAATATTTAGTAATAAAAAGAATGAACTGACACATACAGCATAGATGAACTTCAAAAACATGCCAAGTAAAAGAAGCCAGATACAAGAATACATAGTGTATAATTCCCTTTATAAGAAATGTACAGAAAAGACAAATTTATAAAGACAGAAAGTAGATTAGTGATTGCGTTGGGCTGGGACCAGGAATGAGGTTTACATGTAAATGGCAATAAACAATCTTGTTAAGAAATGAAAATTATTTAAAAATTGAATTTTGGTAATTGCTGCACCACTCAGTAAAGGTACTGAAAATCACTGAATTGTTTACTTGAAATGGGTGACTTTTATGAAATATAAAAAAAATTTTTTTTTTTTTGAGATGGAGTCTCACTCTGTCGCCCAGGCTGGAGTGCAGTGGTGCAATCTCAGCTCACTACAAGCTCTGCCTCTGGGGTTCACGCCATTCTCTTGCCTCAGCCCTCCGAGTAGCTGGGACTACAGGCACCCGCCACCATGCCTGGCTAATTTTTTTGTATTTTTAGTAGAGATGGGGTTTCACCATGGGGTTAGCCAGGATGGTCTCAATCTCCTGACCTCATGGTCCACCCGCCTTGGCCTCCCAAAGTGCTGGGATTACAGGCGTGAGCCACTGCGCCCAGCCAATAAAATTCTTTAAAAAAATAAAAACTATTTCATTGTACACAATAAATATGTTCCTAAGCTAGATGTGGTGGCTCATGTCTGTAATCTCAACATTTTGGGAGACTGAGGCAGGCAATCATTTGAGTTCGAGACTAGCCTATGCAACATGGTAAAACCCTGTTTCCACTAAAAATACAAAAATTAGCCAGGCATGTTGGTGCAGACCTGTAGTCCCAGCTACTCAGGAGGGTGAGATGGGAGGATTGCTTGAGCCCAGGGGGTTGAGGCTATAGTAAGCCGAGATCAGGCCATTGCACTCCCAGACTGGGCAACAGAGCGAGATCCTGTCTCAAAAAAAAAAGGTCCTAAAAGTTTATATATTTGGTAAGATAACCACAAATAAAAATAGGATTCAGAAAGAGGATATAAGAACAGGAACAGGGGAAATTTTAGAAATTATTTTCCGAGAAGCACACACAGATAAATATGGATAAAGGTAAAACACTCCATGGTATGGACAATTCCTTGCAAAACTATAATTTCTCAAAGTTGGGCTCAAAAGCAAGTAGAAAAACATGAATATATCAATAGACATCAAAAAATTATTTATCAAAGATTTCTGTCTTAAAAAGCTTCCAGGACTAGTCAGCTTTCCCATTGGTGACACCAACCCTCCACAACAAGGCCTGTAGATAGGTTTGGGCTTGTGGGTTCTTCAAGAAACCACTCTGGCAGATGTTAGCAGGCATCACTAGTGAAGGGAAACTGCCCAGCAGACCAACTGTCTGCAGGTCTCTGCAGGGGGATCTATCAGTGGTAGGAACGTGATTATAAAATTAAAAGCTAGAGACCAATCTCAGAAATAGTTAAAGGAAACACTTAGGGAATATAATTAATTTACACCAAGAATGTCAGCAGAGGCGTGTGCCATAATAACTAAGATAAAAAATAGGAATGGTAATTCTACTTCATAGTTACAACCAGAAAAGCCAGCAATATATGGGACAAAACAATGAATTATTCAACATGACAAAGTCAAGTTTATTATCGGCATTGAGAATAATTTTTAATAATGGGAAACATTAATATAATAAATCATAATAACAGGTCAATTGATAAAAATCCAAACCTACCTAAAGGCCTTGTTGTGGAGGATTAGTGTCACTGATGGGAAAGCCGACTAGTCCTGGAAGCTTTAACTGACTAGACAAACATTCAATAAAATCTAATACCTATTCCTTAAAATATAAAAGATACCGCTTTAACAAATAAAGACTAGCTCTCACAAATCAATAATCAACACTCTACTTACTTAACAATGAGCAAGAGTTATTTTTATTACCAAAAAAACACAATATAAAAATGCTATTATTACCAAATTATACAGTTCAGAAACTTTTAGAAGAAGCGTTAAGGTAGGAAATAGTAGTAAGCAACATTTTGAAAAGAAAAACTCCAATGATTTGCCATTCATGTTATTGTCAAACTAGAATGTTACATTCAAACCTAAGAGAAACAATAAAAAGCCATTAGCAAAAATAAGAAAGTTCAATAAGGTGCAACACAAATCAATGGCTTTCCTTTATAACACCAATAAATAATTATGAAATATGATGGAAAAATATTACATCCACGGTAGCAACAAAAACAAATACAATTCCTAGGAAAATATTCTACAAAATATGTTCGGGGCCTATAAAAACAAAAATACTGAATTTTACTGACATATAAGAGAATGCTTAACATTTAAAAAAATACACTGTGATGTTGGATGGGAAGATTCAGCACTGTAAAAATGTCTATTTTTTCCAAATTAAAATATAAGTTTAGTGACAGTCCAATAAATTCAATAAAGTGATAGTCCAGTAAAGGAAGAATGACAAAATTATTCTGAATTTCTGTTTTAAAAGAGGCAAAAAATCTAAGAAAATTTTGCAAAAGAAAACTAATAATGGAACGTATTTCCATACTACCTATTAAAACACATTATAAAGCTACAATAAATAGTATGATGGTACTAAGCCGTAAAAATCAATGAATAGATCTTCAGAAGACATTGCTTTGAAAAAACATTAAAATATGTAATAACTGGGCCAGGCGTGGTGGCTCACGCCTGTAATCCCAGCACTCTGGGAGGCCGAGGGAGGTGGATCACCTGAGGTCAGCAGTTCAAGACCAGCCTGACCAACATGGAGAAACCCTGTCTCTACTAAAAATACAAAATTAGCTGGGCATGGTGGTGCACTGTAATTCCAGCTACGCGGGAGGCTTAGGCAGGAGAATCACTTGAACCCGGGAGGCAGAGATTGCAGTGAGCCGAGATCGCACCATTGCACTCTAGCTTGGGCAAAGACAGCAAAACTCCGTCTCAAAATAATAATAATAATAAATGTATGTAATAACTGAATCTGATGAATAAACGTTATAAGCCCGTAGGGGAAGGAGTGAATAATGCAACAAATGGTGTGGGGAAAATCAATAACCTCCGTTTAGACTTTCACCCAAAGTCTTTCTGTTGCCTACAAGGCCCTAGATATTTTAGTTCCTTCTACTTTTCCAACCGCATTTAATAACTTGGCTATCCCTGTTCCAACCTCCTTAGCCACATTTCTGTCTCTCAAGCATGCTAAGCTTGTTCCTGCCACAGGGCCCTGACCCTTGCTGTTCCCTCTGCATGGGGGCCCCTTACTTTCAAATGCCACCTCCTTAGAGATGGCCTGTCCCTGACAACAAATTCTCAAAGGCGCTATTTTCATCCTCACACCAGGCACTCTCTATAAATGGCACTGTCACTCTCTGAAATTACCTTATTTAAAATGTTCCTTGTTTGTTTCTCTGGCTAGATGCAAATTCCCTAAGAGTAAAGTCTTTGTTTCCTTTCTTCTCAAGTCTAAGTCTTCAGGGTCTAGAGAAGCTTTTAGCATTACTAGAAGCTTAGAAAACGTGTGTGTGTGTGTATACATATATCTGTATGTATATATGTTTATATGTATATGTATATTCCTATATATGGGGTGTGCATGTGTGTGTGTGTGTATATATATATGAAATGAACATAAGGATTCCAAACTACTCCAAACACAGATCTGTCTTATACACAATAACTTTGTATTAAATGTACATGGAAACAAATATTCACCATAATGAATTCAGTGGAACAGCAAAGCATTCAGTTACAGATTTATTAATAACAGTGAGGTATCTATTGTTATTCATTATCATCACATAACATCATCATTTAATTATAATCTTATCCTCATCACTTATTTTTATCATCATCATCAGCCACACTGTAAATATAGCATGATGAGACTCTTCCAGATCTAACTTTCAATTCCCATTGAATTCAGATCCTGTCTTTTACCCATGGTGATTCTTACTTTCCCTACAAATTCAAGGGCCACAGTGTAAAGCAAGCAAGAGGTAACTATTGGAAATGCTTTCTCTAAATGAGAGAAAGCAAGACTAAATGTGCTCTTTTGAACAGAATCTGGGAGTTCCTTGTCTAACCCTGCTTCTGCTTCTCCCTCTCCCTATTCCCTACCTCCATGCCACCTCCCATTCTTCAGGGGCAATCCCATCTGCTGACATCTGTCATGCTTCAGTTCCTAGTTGTCCTCCCACCACTTACTGTAAAACTGGGGGAAAAGAAGACTGCTATAAGGATCATACAGTGAGAAAAACCATTTCATTGTTATTGAAATAAGGCAAGAAGCTGAGAATCTGTAAAATACACTCAAAATTTAGGCACTGGACCATCCAAGATCTGAGAGCTGTACAACAGAATCCCTTCCAAAAAAAGCAGGCTATAAAAGATTTGTTTTTCTAATTGTTATATATTTCACATCATAAACAACCAACCACAGTCCAAAGACAGTGCTTGCTTCTTTGTTGGGGGGCTACGCATGGTTTTTGTCAGGTCCCCTGTTGCAAAGGATCAAATAGTTCTCCTGAAAGGAAATGTTTTTCAACATCCTTGCATTGTTTAGAGCAGTTTAATTATCCACTTCTTCAAAAACAGGAGATGTACAAGAAAAAAAAAAAATGGACTGAATCACTCAGATAATAGTTACATGTCCTTATTGAGCTTTCTTCTTTCTGAGGAATGTTTTACAATAAAGTATAAGACTTATTGCTGACCTCTGCAAAGGTCCAATGCAGCCTCAGGACTAGTGTGGCCAGACCAGGCCATATGTTTGATTTTGTTAATACATCTGTCCTAAAGAGTGAAATCTGACAACTATGACCCCATGAAGAAAAACTACTCCCCACCCTTTTCTTGATAATTTTAATGAAACAGAAACTGGCTGTGCTTTTCATTTTTAACCTTTCCATATTTTTATCAGCCTCCTGTGGAAGTTACTACTCAAAGGTTAAACTCTTGTATAATCTACTTATAGATAATTTTATTCACTGAACATTAAGAAGAAACATTATGTAATGATACTTTTCCATCCATTGCAATCAAAAAATATGTATTATTGGATCCATTCTGCAACCAGAAGCTAGCTACACATAGACATTTAATTTTCCTCCAGTTAAAAAAAAAATTTCTGTATGTTCCACAGCCCCAGAATTGCTTCATAAGAAAAAAAAAGTTTCAAGAACATGTTGTTTTTCACGTTCCTGCTCCTTAACCAACTTAAGACAATACACAAACTAAAACCATGAAACAAAAACATTCTACATAAAAATAAGATGAACATTTCTGTATCACATCATGATTTGTATAGTATAAAGATAACAGCTATTGCCACCTATGTTTAATATTGATCCCAGGCAAAAAAAAAATGAGCACACTGCATGTTTCTCAGCCCAGGCTACCTCCATTTATGCTCTTATTTGTTTACATGTCTTGTCATTGCAAATTTGCATTGAAATAGAAAGAAAAATGCCCAATAGAGGTTTCTGCCAGTATCTCAAAAGAAATTTTGCTTCAACCTCGGTATTCCAAACTTCATGCTTTGATAAGTATGACCATATGTGTCTCCTTCAGGAACAGAAAGTCTTTGGACTCGGATGTCTCCAAAGTAAGTGAGGCAGTTTGGCCAGAATGGACGTGAATAAATATCTGTTCTTTGTTTGAGTACTAAAAGTCAAGGAATTACAAACGTCAGGAAGCAGAAAACACAGATTACCAACAGGGACAATGATTTCAAAGAGGGATGGAAGGGAGTTATTAAAATAGAGACCTAAGAACGTGACTTTCCAAATCACACCTAGTATCTACATGTGGCTTTCAGTAGCTAGTCTCAAACATTTATCTTCTTTTTTGCTGTTTCACTCTTCCTCTCCTGGTCATTTCACCTCTGTCTCCTGGCTAATCCTATCCTCTGGTTTCTGAGTCAATATGACTCTCAGCCTGGAGTTTAGCCCCTACACTGTGTTAAGGATATATCAGTGAAGCAAAGAAAATCTCTGCCCTCAAGCAGCTTACATTCTAGGAGTAGGAAAAAGACTACAGACCAAAGAAATAATCAAAATATCAAATATTAGATGGCCATGCATCAATAATGGTAGTCAAACTTCTTTGACCTATAAAAATGACAATGTCATAAGAGTTCATCTATATATTAAATGGTGATAAGTATTATTTTTAAAATGAAGCAGAGAAGGAGACTAGGTAGTAAAGTAGATGAGGGAGTGAAGGCAGAGAGAGTTATAGAGCATTTAAAATATGGCTAATGCAACTGAAGAACAGAATTTTTAGTTTTATTTGAATGAATTAATTTAAATTTAAACAGCCACAAGTGGCTAATGGCTACCTATCCAGATAACATGGTCCTAAGTCTTGCCTCTTACATGCTTTTTTAAATTAACTGACAGTCTTCCATCTAGCTGATTCCCCATTGCAGACAACTTAGGCTCTAATTCTCACTCTTGGTCGATTTGCCTGAATTTCTGGCCTCAGACTTTCTTCCTGAATGGTTGTAGAAATGCTTCCAGAAAACTATGGCCCAATGCTGCCCAGCTTAGAAGCATAGGCCTGGCAGAACCCTGGTATCTGCCTACTTGCCCATGATCAGAAGTAGGATAGAAACCCTTTTTTAAAAAAGTGAACAGTAACTAACCAGATTTATTAAACACTACATTTAGACCAAATGAAAGAGATTAAATCCAGCAACAAATCAAAAGCACCTTCCAAACCTAAAATTCTAGGTAGACAACTATTTCTAAAATTATATTGTATTCACAGGATAATCCCAGGACCAGAAACCTCACAGAAATCCACCACCATATCAAAGCATCTAATGAACTCCAGGTATTATTTAGCATCACCTATCATGCAGCCAGTCCTCTGAATCATTAATCAAAAAGTGCAACCTTCTCTTTCCTGCTGTTCTCAAGGAAGATACTTCAATACCCAAAGTATTATTTTCATAATTTACTGTCATTCACAGGCAACTTAAGCTATAGATATTCTTACAAAAAATATTGGGGTAACTCTTGCCTTTCATTTTACATTATTAAATCTAATACAGGTGCTCAATTTCAAATGAATATACATTTCTTGCTATCTGCCCGACTTTATAACCTACAGTCAACAAGTATAGTTTCAAATGTAATATTTAACTGGTATAGGAAGATGAAGTAAAATATAGCAAGAAAAAACTTTACAAGTGGAAAAGAAAGTGGATTTCATGTGTATCTGACAAAAGCAAGCGCAGCTCAACACTTACTGATTTAGCACGACATCAAGAATGAACGTCGTTCCAAAGGCATCAACCTGGAAGCTTGCTTGGTCAACATGAGTCAACTACAATATCAAAAAGAAAAAAGGTTATTTATTACTCAGCCATACTAATTAAGCAATTAGTCTTTCTTATGATTATTTCAAAACACTTACAATATCATAAGAAAATAATTCAAAATGGAGAATAAGTGAAAACATATTAAAGTAAAATTTACATCTTCTTAGAAGCCAAGCATTCACCAATATGAAGTAAATTACCACCCAATCAAAGAGGACAAGTGCCCTACTTTTTTAGTTTACCTCAAGCGGTTAAGCATTTCATTTCCAAGATGACTGCACTTCATTCATCTTATCTGATTTTAAGTGACTAGCTTCTTTAAAATCAAGTTTTGTACATTTGGAAAGAAAATAAGTAAAATATGCTCAATTTAATAATAAAATAATATGGTGAACATGATATATTTAGAAAGAAGATATCTAAACCTCTACAAAATACCTTTTTCACTTATCACAAAGACATACTTTAAAAATAGTATTTCAGTTCTAATTTACCAGACATAATTTCATCAATGTTTCCACATCTTCCTAAAAGCAAAATTGAACCTCTGCACATCTACTGCCAATATCACCTATCATGTTCTTGTGTAAAAAAAAAAAAAAAAAAAAATTCACTATTTCCTATGCTATCCTAGGAACTCCCAGAGAAAACCACAAGGGACTCTAAACTAAAAAATATAGTGCTTCCCATAGCATTAATATTTGCATACTGAATAATCATGTGAATTAACTGAAAAGAAAGGAGGAAGCAAAACTGTGAGTTCCATTCGACTCACCAAATATGAACAGTAGCTATATCCAAACAGTAGGACTCCAAATTATTGGATTTTTTTGTGTTTATGTTTCCACAGTATCCAAACCTCTAAAATAAATATGTATAATCACTAAAACGAGAAACATGTGACAAACATTATTTTAGAGATTAAAAGCCACATGAGCAAATGCACATAGTATGTGAGACCAACAGAAACGCTGCTCCCTGAGATCAAGCGCATCCCAGAAGGGACATCTTAGGATTCTCTGGGGCCACAGGGGACCTCAACCATCCCTGGGATTTCACACGCAGTAAACTATGAGATTAGGTGAAAGGAGAGAGTCTGATTAATAACAAGGCTTTTTGGAAAGAAAGGATAATTCTTCTGTTTTAAAGTCTATCCTCCTATTTTAAAGAAGTAGGTACGGGAGAATCTTGTAATTCTGTTGCTAACACATTCTAATCCTCATAAAACCTCAAAACTTAAGAATCACCTGGGTACCTCTGAGCCTCATTAGCCATTCAACTATCACTCCTAACTCTTCTCAACTAATACCCAGCCCCAACTAATCTTCGTTTTCTTTTTTTATGGTAGTTCTTGGAGCCACACCTTACTCTTCATTTCCACCTCTGCCATATATCATATCCCCTGATTTTTCTAAAGTTGACTCCTTATCAAAATCCCAAATGTAAGCCCTACATTTTCTACTGTATCCAAAAAAAAAAAAAAAAAAAAAAAAAAACCCTTCTCCCTGGATTTCAGGATCTTCCATAATCACCTTCCCCACTCCAGGCATAATGGTATATAAGCACCTACCCATAGCCCACCTACACTCAGTTCTCTCTTCTGCTCTTTAGTTCAAAAGCTATGTTCATTCCAACATTTTCTGTGGCTTTTTCATTCATTAATTTTGCTGAGCCCTTTTCTGAACTAGACCCTTCACCAAAGCTGTTTCCCAGAAACGGCCCTACTCATCCTTCAAGATTTAGATCAAGTTCCACCTGTAGTCGTCTAGGACTGCCAAAACAAAATACCACAGACTGGGTGGCTTAAACAGAAATTTATTTTCTCGCAGTTCTGGAAGCTACAAGTCCAAGGTTGAGGTTTTGGTAGATTTGGTTTCTCCTGAGGCCTGTCTCCTTGGCCTGCAGATGGCCGTTTTCTCTCTGTGTCCTCACATAGCCTTTTCTTTGTAAGTGCACATGCCTGGTGTCTCTCTCTCTTCTTATAAGGACGCCAGTCATATTGGATTAGGGTCCCACCCTTATGACCTCATATAATCTTAATCACCTCTTAAAGGTCTCCCATCTCCAAACGCAGTCATGTTGGGGGTTAGAGTTTCAACATATAAATTTAGGGAGGGCACAATTCAGTGCATAGCACCTCTCTTCCATGAAGCCTTTTCAATCTCGTCTAGTCTCCTCCTCTCCTCCTCACTACAGGTCAATATCACATCAAGACCTTAGTAATGATCAGCACCAGGTATTTAGTTGATCTTCTGATCGCCTGATTCATTCAAAGGTTGTTATCAGTTCCCTGGATGTATAAATGAACAACAACTGAACAGTTATAAATTAACTGCTTACAGAAAGACACTCTTTCCATTAAAATTGCTTTTAAAGTGAGGTCAATGGATAACATCACTCCTTCCACCTAAAGCTCTTTGAGTTTCCTAGAGTGCTAACAACCATGTTTTGGGAAGAGCCTCTGCTTACCAGAAATGATGTTTCAGTTAAAATGAACCTCTCCCTCCTCCATTCTTCTTGTAGGACTATTAAAGCTCTTACCTCAATTTCCTTGATCAGAAACATTAATGCTACAAATCTGTGGTGAACAACGCAAGGGCCACATGTTATTCACCTTGGTATCCATGATTACAGCTTGAATCGAGGTAATGTTAAAAATTCTTCTTGGCAAGGTATTTACTGTCTGCATTAATTCTAATTCTTATCTTTTCTTTTTCCTGCAGCTCCATTTTACATCTGGTATCTTATTTTATTGATCTCAGTCATGTCCCAAAGAGAAACTCATGTACTTAAATTCAAAAGAAAATCCATTGACAGAATGCTTAACTACTGCTTAGTAAGAATGTTTGCATTATTGATAGTAATAGGAACAGGAGTATGTTAACATAGCTTTAAAATAAGGCAAGCTTCCTTAGACTGTATACAGACTGATTCATTCAATAACCTTCTTCTGAGAGCCTACCAAGTGCTGGGAGCTATTTAGATTTGGGGGATAAAGTAGTGAAGAAAACTGATCATATTTCTGCTCCTGTGCAGCTTATCTGATAGTAGAGGAGACAGAAAATGAACAATTAAGTTAAAAACAAGTTTAGAAAATAAACATAGTATTCTCAGACTTAATAAAACAGGGAAATACTGTCGAGAATGACCAGGGAAGATGAAGGACTAAGGGTGTCTCAGAAGGCCTCCAGAAGGAGGCAACATCCAGGTAACAACATTAATAACTAGAAGGAATCTGTGGTAGGGAGAATAATGAGCCCTAAATATGTCTACACTGTAATATCCAGAACATATGCACATGTTACCTCACATGGAAAAAGAGACTATGCAGATATTTTTAAGGACCTTGACTTGGGGAGATTATCCTGGATTGTCTGGATGGGCTCAATCTAATCACATGAGTCCTTATAAGTGGAAGGCAAGAGGGTTAAAATCAGAGAAGAAGCTCTGATGGTGGAGTAGAGATCAGAGTGCTAAGAGGAAGAGGGCAGGAACCAAGGAACGCAGGCAGCCTCCAGAAACTAGAAAAGGCAAGGAATGAATCTCCCTTAGGGCCTCCAAAAGGAGCAAAGCACTGCCAATACTTCACCTTACCCTTGTAAGACCTATTTCAGGCTTCTGACCTCCACAGCTGTAAGACAGTAAGTTGTTGTTTCAGGCAACTAAGTTTCTGCTAATGTGTTATAAAGGCAACAGGAAACTAATACAGCATCACTGGCACTGTCCCTGAACACTTTGAAAAGCAGTTCCAATGAGTTGACTGCACCAGTATTCAATATCACTTTCCTCCCAGTTTGGCTAAAACCAAGACACTTCCAGCAGCAGGGCTGAAACTCATGAGGCCTCAAGGATCAAACCCAAAACACAGGACTTCTCACCCAAACCAAACTTGCATTGGTGGTCACTAAAATAAATGTGAGCCTGGTTTCTTTGCATTTTGTGTGGTCTTCCAATATTCAGGAACCTACCTTCCCTATGTTTCTGGCTGATAAATAGGACAAAGAGAAGAAATATGGTTTCTTCTTTTTTTTTTTTTTTTTTTTTTTTTTTTGAGACAGAGTCTCGCTCTGTCGCCCAGGCTGGAGTGTCATGGGGCGATCTCTGCTCACTGCAAGCTCCACCTCCCGGGTTCACGCCATTCTCCTGCCTCAGCCTCCCGAGTAGCTGAGTAGCTGAGACTACAGATGCCCCCCACCACACCCGGCTAATTTTTTCTATTTTTTTTTTAGTAGAATGAGGTTTCACCATGTTAGCCAGGATAGTCTCGATCTCCTGACCTTGTGATCCGCCTGCCTCAGCCTCCCAAAGTGCTGGGATTACAGGCGTGAGCCACCACACCCGGCCAATATGGTTGCTTCTTAAGGTTATCTTGGAGACGGAATAAAGTAAATGAATTACACCGAATTGCTGTATTATCAGGCTTATTATTCAACACCACTGAAGTGCGACAGGATGGTTCTCACACAGTTACTCTTGGACCTTGCCTTTTTAGTTTAAGGAAAAAGGTAGGTTTGAGAAGAGAGAATCAGTATAATACCAAGATTTTCCTTTGGTGGGGGAAACAGGCTAAGATACTGTCAAGGAAAAATTCCAATATTTATTAACTTTAAGTTGAAGATTAAAAAGTAGTAATACCTCTCAGAGATATTGGAAAAACATAACTTTGCAGAAATGCCATCTTTCAAATTACTACATAAGAATGAATTCTGATTTTAAAAACTATTAAACAGGTACTTCAGGTATTAGAATAATACTGAGAGAATTCCTAGAGTTCATGTAATACCAGATCCTTAGTATATAAATAGGGACACTGAGGCCAGTGTGGGCAAAAGTCACTTCCAAAGTCACATTTTTGGTGGCACAGTAGGCATCCCACCTGCTGGTAGGCCTTTTTCATTATATTTCAACTCCTTGCTTTCATTCTACAGCTTGGAGGTACTTGCAGGTTTTACTGGGTTCTAATGAATAATTATCATAATAGAAATCATTTCAGTATCATGAAAATGCTCTGAAGAGCATTTTTAGAAGATACGACAAGAAAATCAAAACATAAAAAACAATCTTTAGAATTCCATTTTCATCCAAAAGTCAATAACATGACCACAGCTGATGTCCTAAGCCATGTCCTAAGGCCAATTTGATAACAAGCTTACAAACTCAGAGTTATAGTTAAAAATATGTATATTGAAATCCCTCATTTAAGGAAAAGAAATTACATGGACATGGTAAAATATGTGCGTGCAGTACGTATGTGTTTTAGGGATTGAGACAAGAAGTGAGGCTGACATTTATAGAAGCTGTGAAAGAAAAGATACAGGGGAAAAATGCAAAAACATAAAATAACTCTCCAGATGGCAGGAACTCTTAATAAATCAATATAATTACATAATAAATAATTACATAATAAATATATCAATTAAATCAATAAAATTACATAAAGATAATTCTAATTTCTAAATTCAAAAATGAATCATAGAAATTTTAGGACCATAAGAACATAATACAATCCCCAGACTGGGGCCTGTTTATTATTCATGGGCAATAGCTGAAATTAAAATGTGAAATTAACATAACACTCATGTTCCTCATGCATTTTGCTTCTTGGCAGCCTGTCCTCTTCTCCTCATATCTTCTAGATTCAATGAACCAAGGCCAGCCTACCTATCCCAGAGAGTAAACACAAGGGAACTTTTTAAGACTGCCTTATTGATAGCCAATTTTTAAAGCAAAGATAGCGGTACAACATTCATGGTAGAATCAGAAGTTTGACACAATGAGAAAGATGAGGTACTTTAGGTTTTTAATTAAGCCCAACCTGAACAACGAATTGATGTTTACCAATGGGGTGGGAATATCAGCAATCAAAAGGTAGTATACAATAAGATAACTGTGACAGTAATTAATATTATTAAAAATAAGGGTTTAATGCATGTAATAGAATCTTTAGGTACTGCGTCCTAAACACGTATTTGCCATTTGACTGCTTCAGCTCAGTTTAAAAAAACTACAAGTATAATTCTTGGAAGTCTAACATCTTCAGTTTAATTTAAAAAAAAAATGTGTGTGTGTATATATATGTGTGTGTGTGTGTGTATATGTATGTACATACGGAGAGAGCAAATATGGCTTATATATATGATCCCTCTCTTCTACATCAGAAAAAGCAACTAAAAAACCACCATAGCCTTATGATAACTTCTGGCAAAAGAACTGCAAAAGATTGATACTATATCTCTATTCAGATGAAGGTTTCTCATTCTAGAATTTGTTGTGGTTACATCAAGATATGGGATTAATTTTGTGAAGCAGAACTGTATTACAATGGCATCTGTTAAAAGACAGCTCTACCTAACAGGTCTATCTATATGTAAATTGGTATGACAAATGTAAGAACATTAGTGTTTTCTGTCCATATTTCTATACTATGACTCCATGTTACTCTCCCTTCTCCATCTCAGTAACACCCGTAGTTTTCATAAGCTGATTATATATTGTATCTAATTTACACATTTTCTTTAAACCAAACTGTTCCTGAAATCCAACCATCTGCATTTAGTATTGCAAGAACCAGAACAGTGCCTGGCAACAGGACATTTTAAAACAAAATGAAACAAAACAAAATAGCACAATTTTTAAAGAACAAACTTTAAAGAGCTGAGGTACATTTGAATTCTAGGTCTTCCATTTACCAGTAGAATAAACTAGAGCAGGTTGTTTCATGTCTCTGAACTGAAAGTCCTCACCTCTTAAAGAGCAAAAATGATAACATACACTTTGTAGATTTGCTGTAATAATTAAATAAGCAATAGTCCATTCAACACTTAAAGAGTGCCAATCATACTAGGCCCTGAAAAAGAAAGATGAGTGGGATGTGGCTCTTGCACTCAGGAAACTCATAGTCAAAAGAGGAAGGTACTAAACAAATTATTACAAAGTGAGTATAAGTCCAACAGTAAATATATGAATAAAATACAACAGCAGTCCTTCAACAGTAGGGATACCAAGGAATGCATTGGTACTCCTCAGATTGACAATGTAAAGGAAAGCACTCCAAGAAAAAGGAACAACAAAGGTACAAAAATGGCAAACAGCTCAGCACAACCAGGAAATTACAAGGCATGCTATATATTACAAGGCATACTATGTATTACTGATTTATTATGGAAGATCAAGCTGGAACTAAAGACATCAAAAAACTTCTAAAATTCTCAATCCTGGTTCCACATTAGACTTTGATACGGTTTGAATTTGCATCCCCACCCAAATCACATGTAGAATTATAATCCCCAGTGCTGGAGGAGAGGCCTGGTACCCAGTGACCAGATCATGGGGGTGGACTTTCCTCCTTGCAGTTCTTGTGATAGTGAGTGAGTTCTCAGGAGCTCTGGTTGTTTAAAAGTGTGTAGCATCTCCCCCTTCTCTCTTGCTCCTCCTCCTGCTCTGACCATGTAAGACATGCCAGCTTCCCCTTCACCTTCTGCCATGATTTTAAGTTTCCTGAGGTCTCCCCAGAAGCAAAAGCCTGTACAGCTTGTAGAACCATAAGCCAACTAAACCTCTTTTCTTATAAATTACCCAGTTTCAGGTATTTCGTTATAGCAGTGCAAGAACAGACTAATACACTTGGGAAGTCTTCTTTTTTTTCTTCCTTAGAGACAGCGTCATGCTCTTTTCCCCAGTCTGGACTGCAGTTGCACAGTCACGGCTCACTGTAACCTCAAATTTCTGGGCTCCAGTGATCTTGCCACCACAGCCCCCCTGAGTAGCTGGGACTATAGGTATGTGCCACCATACACAGCTATTTTTATTTTAATTTTTTGTAGAGACAGAATCTCACTGTGTTGCCCAGGCTGGAGTGCAGTGGCTATTCAGAGATGCGATCATAGCTCACTGCAGCCTCAAACTCCTACGCTCAAGCAATTCTCCTACCTCAGTCTCCTGATTAGTCGGGATTACAAGCATGAGCCACTACACCCAGATTGCCTTGGAAAACTTTTTTAAACATACTAATGTCTGTGACTCAAATTCAGCAATTCTGATATACTTGGTCTGCAGTGGATCCCAGGCATCAACAATTTTTAAAGAGCTATACATGTCATTCTAAGGTATAGCCAACAGTTGAAAAGTGACATTCTAAACCAACCTAAGAAACACCCTCCTTATCTTGAAAGCCATAAAAATGGCTTTCAAGATCATAAAGACCTTTGTGATAACAGATGTCCAATAAACAACAGCTCTCTTCCCTTTCCTTCACTATTTATGACAAAATATGTTTAACTTTCAAAAGTGAATATTTACTTACTAAATTCCTGCATTATTTCTTAAAAGTAAAATGTATGTTCTTATGACAATTTACTACCTACATTTTGTTGTTGAGTTCAACCAAAATAATAAAAGTTTTAAGAGTTTTTTCTAAAAGGAGGGAATGAGTAAGAGAAATACAAAAGGAAGAAAAAGAAATTCAACCAGATAGTCTTTCCTGCTAAATTAAGGGCCAATATCTCTGTAAGCACCTTGGCACGCTTTCTCACAAAGTAGAACCTCAATATACCCTTTTTTTTTTTTTTTTTTTTTTTTTTTTTGAGACAGAGTCTCACTCTGCCACCCAGGCTGGAGTGCAGTGGTACGATCTTAGCTCACCGCAACCTCCACCTCTAGGGTTCAAGCAATTCTCCTACCTCAGCTTCCCAAGTAGCTGGGATTACAGGTGCACGCCACCATATCTGGCTTATTTTTTGTAGTTTTAGTAGAGATGGGGTTTCACCATCTGGCAAGGCTGGTCTCGTACTCCTGACCACATGATCTGCCCACCTTGGCCTCCCAAAGTACTGGGATTACAGGCATGAGCCACCATGCCCAGCCTATACTGTTTTTTTAAATGACGGGGGGGAAGGAGCAAAATCTTGGAATTCCCATGGTATTTTTATTCTTTTTGAGACAGGACCTTACTGCATTGCCCAGGCTGTTCTCAAACTCCGGAGCTCAAGCAAAGTTTCTACTTTGGCCTCCAAGCCCATATATTTTAAAGAGCTACTCCATGTGAGTCTAAAGTATGGCCAATTCTCATGGAATTCTCATCTACTTATGCCTGCTTTCCAAGTCAAATTTCCATTCTTGCTGTTGGTTTTATTTTACATGAAAAAATTTATAACTTGTATTAGTCTATTCTCATGCTTCTGTGAAGAAATACCTGAGACTGAGTAATTTATAAAGGAAAGAGGTTTAATTGACTCAGTTCACAGGGGTGGAGAGGCCTCAGGAAACTTACAGTCATGGCAGAAGGGGAAGCAAACACATCCTTCTTCACATGGCAGCAGCAAGAAGTACAGAGTGAAGTGGAGGAAAAGTTCCTTATAAAACCATCAGATCTTGTGAGAACTCACTCACTATCACGAGACTAGCATGAAAGTAACCACTCCCATCATTCACTTACCTTCCACCAGGTCCCTCCTATGACATGTTGGGATTACAGGAACTACAATTCAAGATGAGATGTGGGCGGGGACACAGCCAAACCATATCACAACTGATGTAAACAATTTCTTGCCCTTGCTTTGGGATACATTTTCCTAGGACAGAGATTACATCATGTAGATCTCACTACCCAGGAATTCCTAGATGAAGGCTACACATTCTACAAAAAAAAAAAAAAAAAAAAGGCTTTCCTTGGATAAGATGAACTCTTGAGAGGCATTCCCTGAATTTATCTTGCTACATCTTGCTACATTTCCAGTTCTGAAGGCACTAAAAGCCCTGGACTCTTGTGATTCCCTGGCTGCCATGGCGGTCCCTGCTCCAACAAACTAGAGGCAAAGACAAAAAGACAGACTATGCTGACACTGGCACCAGCTCCTATTTTCTCATCTCCATTCAGGAAGTCAGGCAGCCTCATTACTTATTTATGCTTCAGCTATCTTCTGATAAATCAGTCTCTCCATCGTCTTGGCCATTAGCTGCCCATTACTAGGCCTTCAATTTAAGGCCTGAACAAGAAAATGCTTACTCACATAATCCTGAAAGCCAAAGCAGACCTTTAAGATACTTACTAGTCTGAGAACAATACAATATAGTATAGTTATATTGAGCTATAATTAAATCTGAGTACAAGGAACCCTAACATTTAGATGCAACAAAATCAGCAGACAAAAATGTCTCAGACAAATCAGTCCTGGGAAATGGGTACTCTTTTCTGGTACAGGAAAGGCCTGTGAGAAATGAGATGAGAGCTCTTCCCAGCCCCACTATTGGCTTGATATTTCATTTAGAGTAGAGTTAGGAAAACTTTCATCTTCATCTTCTTTTTCCCCATATGTGAACTGAAAATAGTCACAATTACAGAATGCTGTGAGGGAAACGCTTAACATTTTTGTTTACGGTGAAGAGAGTATATAAAGCTCATTGCAGAGAATAATGTAACTATCAAAAGCTAAATAAAAGGTAAAAAGTGGAGAAGAGGAAAAATGAGTAAATGACTGTCAACTACACTCTCACATGAATAGCTAGTCAGTTTAGCTCTAAATCAGGTAATTTTAAAAGCAGAATTAGAAATAAGAATTGTCCCTGCCAGCTGGGTCATAATCTCTCCTGGAGGCAACTTCAGAAGTAGGCCATGTCCAAATAATAAAATTAAGAATGGTGAGTTCTTCACATCAAGGTTTACTTTAGCCAGTTCTGTAATATCAATGGATTTTTCTTTGCTTGATTTCATTTGCTTAAATAGACATTAGATATATCTGAGAGTAAAGGCTCACTTTTACTTAAGGGCTAGCTCCAAGTGTCTGAAGAAAGAAAAATAGGAAACATCATTGTACAAAATCCCATGATAAATAGCTAGTACATATAAATTCCATAGCATTTCCTTTGGGAAACAATTTCATATGATGTATAAAGACCTCTTCTCTCCTAGGACTAAAGAATGAAACTATATAATTCTAAAGGATGTTCTGCTCACATATTTACATATAATAAACTATGGAACTATGTTTCAAATTTTAAACATAAGACCATACGCCTTCTTTACTAACATATCTCACTCGTCTAAAAGTTTTCCAAGGACTTCATCAAGAAACACTCTAAGAGCAAAGCAAAAGTAAGAGAAAAATAAAAGCAGTTAAGTCCCTAATGTTAAGGATATGCAAATGACGGGTTTTCACCTATGACTTGACTGTCAAACACCAGAGACTTTCTTCCTTTCTTTCTTTTAACCAAAGGCTTTCTTTATTGGGACACCAAACGAGATAATTCTAGAGACAAGAACCACTGCAAAAATATTTCATTTTCTTGTTTGCCAATGGGCTAGAATGAAGACTGGTAGGAAGAACACACTACCTATAGCTATCTTAATTACCACAGTAAAGAAAGGAGAAGATGGGACTGTGGTGTGTGTCTGTGAGAGAAAGAAAAAGAGAAAACAGACTACCAGCCCTCTCTGCAGCCCTCTCTGAGAAAACCATGTCTTAAAACCATGTAGTCTTGCAACGCACACATAGGTTAGAAAATAGCAAGAATCTTTAACAGTGATTTAGTATGACATAAATCTGCCCCCAAATTATTAAATTCAGAGGCTTCCACATACTACCAGCTGGTATCTCCAAGCTGCTTTGAAGAGTAACTCCCTGCCCTTGAGTTTCAAGAAAGTTGAAAGAATCCATCCACAATTCATGTTTGAGAGAAAATACTAACATCCAAAATGAAAATTTTTGCATTACCTGTATCTGGTATACGGTCTTCTGGGATTCTGACTTCAAAAACATCTGAATCTAAAAAAATTCAATGAGTACGATTTTTCAAACATGTTCTAATAAAAAACCTAAGGGGCTGAAAAATAATGCAATTATTCTGTTAGACAAAGGTAATAAGAGAGACTCTAAAAACTAATTTTATTTATACTTCTATTATTTATTGGAGCTAGTCCCAGTGATTAAAAAAAAAAAATCAATCTTGTCATCTAATCCTTAGCATTAAATTTTCCCTAGAAAAGCGAAATGCCTCTTTAAAATACACTGACTCCAAATCATCTTTGAAAGTAGGAAATCCTAAGAGATAACATTATTAGGAGACATAGAAAAACTGCACAAATCAAGTCACATTATCCATGAGCCATCCAACAGTGCTTATGTGTGCATGTGTATACATTATGACAGGAAAAGCTTGTAGCCAACTGTAACCTAGAAGATAATTACCACTTAAAACAAGCAAACTTTCTAGTACTGAGCCCAGCTCAGAAGAGAATAGGAGAAAAAACTGCACTCTAAATGAGGGAGATAGGATATAGATCACCACTGAAGGGTCTTACAGACTTAAGACATACTAACATTGTCTAGCGATGTAAAGTCAGAATCATATGAAGACTACCCTTAGCTCTGAAATACATCTTACTACAAGAAAATATATATATTAATATAACCTTCGTGATATCTAATTAATTTTATAACCTCACATCTGAATATTTAAAAGAAATAAAACCCTTACTCTCAAAACTCTTTCTTCACTGACATGAACTCAGCTCTTAATAGAAACAATTTCGGCCGGGCGTGGTGGCTCAAGCCTGTAATCCCAGCACTTTGGGAGGCCGAGGCGGGCAGATCACAAGGTCAGGAGATCGAGACCATCCTGGCTAACACGGTGAAACCCCATCTCTACTAAAAAAAAAATACAAAAAACTAGCCAGGCGAGGTGGTGGGCGCCTGTAGTCCCAGCCACTCGGGAGGCTGAGGCAGGAGAATGGCGTAAACCCGGGAGGCGGAGCTTGCAGTGAGCTGAGATCCGGCCACTGCACTCCAGCCTGGGCGACAGAGTGAGACTCCGTCTCAAAAAAAAAAAAAAAAAAAAGAATTTCATATCAAAGCCTCATGGAACTTGACCCCAACCGTATCAGAAACATAAAAGATGAATAAAATTACAAGGAGCCATCACAGGATGGTGGAGCTCTGGAGTCACTAGCTAGAGGAGAGCCATTCATTCCTTCCCTCTGATTAGCTGCTTAGTCTTAACAAAACTATGTGTATACAGGGGCTCAGACACTGTTTTCTGTATGTTCCATATGTGACTCAGGTTTCTGTACTGTTGATGTGTTTTGATACAATGCTGAATAAATCAGACTCTGTAATTCTTGCCTCTACTGGAGGCAAATCAGAGCAGTTTAATGAGGATTCCATATGTTTGCCATGCTGGGTTAAAGAAAGGATTCCTACAAGATATCCTGATTCCTTTTTACAAAGGAAAAAGGCCAGGCACAGTCATTCTTTCTATGTTTTATAATAGTTTTTTCAACTTCTTATTGCTTTGAGGCAAATGAATACTTTCAAAGTAACATGGAGGTCACTTTTTATTTAATTTATCAAATGATACCCTAGGAGAACTTATTCACTTCTGAAAACTGGGTGGGTTGTCGCTCTGAACTTTCCCCACTGAGTTTCTGGGAAGCTGCCTCCTGGCAAAGGCTCCTGACTGAAACTTTCCCTGATTGGCCATCCTTAGCAAACTGCAATCAGGTGTCCTTTTTGTCCTTCTCTGGCCTTCCCTGCATGCCTCACAGTCTCCACCACCACCACCAAGTCCTGAACTCCTAATGTGTACACAGGACTCCAGGAGAATCAAAATGGACTCTGAGAAAGATAAGGCCCTACCAACAGATTTTTATTATCTGGAAAGACATGTTATTATCGTACAAGACAATAACACAATGGCATGCTTAATTGCTTTGTCCAAGACTTTTCCCTCTGTTTTAAAACTGTGAGCAGTTGCTTATGAAAAGCTGCATACGATAGTGGTTAAAACTCCAGATACTGGAGACAAACTTCCTATGTTCAAATCCTAGCTCCACCCCTTCCTAAACTGAATGATCCTGGGCATTATTTAAGCTCTCTGTGCCTCAGTTTCACTATTTATTAAATGCAAAAAACAGTATCAACTTCTGAGGATTGCTGTGGAGACTGAATACATGTAAGACACACAGAACGAGCTGCTGCAGTGACTGGTGCTTGTTGTTATAGCTACTGGGGAGGCTGAGGTGGGAAGAACACTTGAGCCCAGGAGTTTGACCCAAATTGAGCAACACAGCAAGATTCTATCTTAAAAAAAAAAAAAAAATCCACAGAACGTTCTAGCTCCATAAACGTTAGGGAAATTATTCTGCCACATGATTTAAAAAAGTGTAAGGAGTGTGAACAGAATTTCATGTTGTATTCAGGAATCAGAATTGTTCTTGCTTCCCTTGTCACTTCCAGATGACAATTCCTTTATCCCTCTCTCATTGAGGTGCATGGCTTATAGCTACACCATCTTCCACTCTCAACCCTATACCAAGTGCCTCTGTCGTCCCAACGTTTGGCACCTTGCTTAGCACAAAGAATGCACTCACTTACAAATTTAAAACAAAGCTGACAACTGTTAATCTGACAATAACATGAACAAACATTATTTTGCAAACTGTGATTAGCCAAAAGTGAAAAGTAGTTCTCAGGACTCACATAATAAAGGTTGCTTTCACATAGTTTAACTACTTTACTGGTTTCCTTGTGAGTTCTCCAGTAATTATAAGCACAATCGTTGTTTTATAGAGTGTAACTCTCAACAGCATATGCATTACACTAATTCTCCTGAAATACTGCTGACCTGTGTTCCTGTGTTAACTATATTCACCTGACATTTGTTAGTGAGTTTGGTGGTCATTGGGCTACATGACTTGCATGGGCATTATCTATAAGGCAGATGGAGAAGAATGGAACTTTGAGCTTTGGGGAAGCTCGATGAGTTATATGATTCATTCCCTCACCAGTAAGGAAACAAACATCTATACAAAACCATTTAGAAAAATGATTGTTGAACCTACTTTATAAGTTCTTGAGGCAGTTCCTCAACCCCCATTTATAGTCTGTTCCGATGCTGAATCATCTTACTTTTCCTTTTAAATCACTAACAAAACTCC
Source organism: Chlorocebus sabaeus (assembly GCF_047675955.1). Lineage (NCBI taxonomy): Eukaryota > Metazoa > Chordata > Mammalia > Primates > Cercopithecidae > Chlorocebus > Chlorocebus sabaeus. The sequence goes on from NC_132924.1 coordinate 64,958,462, forward strand.
GTCTTAATGCAACTTAGTCCTACTTCTCCCATTTGTGAAAGCAGATATTAACATGTTCAAAGAAAGCATGGAAGTGTGCTGCTCATCTCTTAGGCACAGTAGAAAGTATCTGCTACTTAGTAAGCTTTATGGCAGGCTAGTTCTAAAAATATCTGCCAACCACACCAAATAAAACATCTTGCAAAAGGAGTAATTCATAACCATGCATGTACTAAACATACAATACAACCACATTTAAGTGCATGGAAGTAATACTGTCTTGAAAAGAAGAATTCAAATGCATTACATTGTGGGATTATGGGAAGAGGAGGGGAACAGATTACATTTAGACACCACACTGAAAATCTGTATGTTCTTCCTTGGTGGGATAAACCAATACTGTGAGACTGCAGGATGAAACCAAAAATACTGCCAGAGATGTGGATGATTCCAAATATTTCCTACCAGAACAGTTTCCAATAAGATCTTACATCACCAATCTTCTTTGGGGTAGTCATCTTGTTATTCATATTTGACCGGTACACTCTGGCCTCTCTGGCCTTGGGGTCATCATATTGGTTGTTCTCTCTACATATAATGCTCTTTCTAAGATACCTGTATGACTCACTCCCCACATCCTTCAAGTCTTTTCCTTATGTCATTTTCACTGAAGCCTAACGGACTACCCTACTAAAAATTACAACGTATGCCCCCTACACTCCCCCGCACTATCAGTCTCCATTACCATGCCATATTTTTTTATTTTCCATAGTACTTATCACCTTTGAACATACTGTATAATGTATTACTGCATCATTTACTATATTTGTCTATCTGCTAGAACATGAGCCCAGAAGAAAGAATTATTTTTTTTTATTCACTGATGTATCCCAAAGGCACAGAACAATGCCACATAGTAGGACCTCAATAAATGCTTGCAGAGTTAAAAGGATGTCAGTTCACAAATCAAATCACAGGAAATTGCAACACACACACAAACTGCATTAATGTCACTCAAAACAGCTACTGAGCCTTAACCTGAAATAGAACCAATGGAAAAATTTTAATCGCAGAGCTGGCAACTTTAAACTTTATAAGAAAAGGAACAAGAAGCGAAGTCTATTAAATATTTGCCAATCCCCTCAGTTCCCTCATTATTCAAAGATAGGATGATAAAAAGAGAAATCAAGAATCTCTAGTTCTAGTGAAAACACACTGCAAAGAACAGGAGCTATAAAAAGGCATGATTAATAGCTCTAATATAACTGAAATAACCAATTGCACAAGGGCCAGAAGGTTCAGAGAAAAGTATAGCTGTTTCTCTTCTCATCAAGTGAATATAAGGACTAAGAGTGACCCAGTGGCCTTATGGAGATGAGATGTCCCATGAATACTCTACACACACCCCCCCACACACACATACACACACACACTACTACCACCAGCAGCAACAATACTATCTGCACTTGGAGCTCTTTTCTTCCTGAACACTTTCATCAGTGAACATATGATGCTTAAATGCTTAAAATGAAAGCATATGGACTTCTTCTAACTTAATTATTTCTTGAAAAAGAGAAATAACACAACTAACTTCAGAAAAACAGATTTTGGAAAGACTGTTTGTTTAAAACTGTTAGAAATTCAGAAACACATGGTTGATTGATAAGTATTAAAATATTTATTAAATATGGGAATCCACTGCAAGAACATGGAAGTTCTTCAGTTCTTTCCATTGATCTGAAGGCTACATCTAATGCTGGGCCCAGATTAATAAGAAGCTGAAAATTTTAAGATTACAACTACTCTACAATGGTACCAAAAACAGCACAATAATAAAAAGAGAAGAGTCCAAACAGAAAGGAAAAAACGATGAATTCAGAACGACAAACTTTTATTTAAAACTATATTAAAAAACACTGAACTGTATATTCAAGAGTGAATTCTATGGTATATGAATATGTCAATAAAGTATTGTTTTAAAAACTATATTAAAATCAGTATTGTTGCCATAAATATATTTTAAATGCAAAGCAATCTTAATTTTCACAGAAGACTCAACTTTTTATAATAAATGCTACCATCTATAAAATTTTAGAAGCCCTTTCTTCCAGATCACCTGTCTGTTCCTTTTGATTTGCATATTGAAGTATTTCAGGCAAAACATGTTTTTTAAAAAGGAAATTAAAACAGATTATTAAAATAGAGCATCTTGTCCTCTAATCTGGTAGCTATGTTTTTGGAAACACCTACAGTGAGACCAAAGCTAGATCCAGAACTAGCACCAGAGAGCAAATTGTTCTACCATCCTGGAGCATTTGATACAAATCACAGCTCTCATGAAAACAGAGAAATCCAGTGATTTGCATATATAAGACACTGAGTATCAGTTTTATACCAAGAAAAGATAATTATAGGAGCTAAAAAAAATAGGAGCTAACATTTATTGAGCTCTTACTATATGCCAAACGCCCAGCTACAGCTTTATGTATATTATCTTTTTTAATCCTCACAACATATGAACTGGGTACTATTCTTATTCACATTTTATTGGTGTAAAAACCCAGGATTAGAGAAGTTAAGTGTTTGCCAAGTTCACACAGTGAGCTAGTGGCAGAGGTGGAGTCTAATTCTAGGTCCTTTAACATGTAATCATGTTTCTATAATGCTTTTTTTAAAAAGAAAACTACATTTGAGATTTATTTTGTGAAAAATTAAGATATTCTAAAACTACGGTAAATTCCACAGTGATAAAGTAATACACAGACAGACCAAGAATCATTAAGAAAAGGATCTACATGAATAAAATAAAAAATTTAAATCTGTTAAACCAAATATACCATGAGAAGAATGAAAAATAAGCCATAAACTAAAAAATAAATAAATATTTGCTATACAGATAATAGAGAATAATCCAGAATATTTTTAAATGCCAAAAATCGACAAGAAAAAGACAAAAGTTCCAACTGAAAAATGGGGAACGTATAATAGGCCAGTCAGAAGAGGAAATATAGATCACCAAAGGTGCTCTATCTCATCAGTCATCAGGAAAATGGAAACTAAAATAACTAGATAGCATTTCATATCCATAATATTGTTAAAAACTTTAAAGTCGGCCAGGCGCAGTGGTTCACGCCTGTAATCCCAGCGCTTTGGGAGGCCAACGTTGGCAGATCACAAGGTCAAGAGATTGAGACCATCCTGGCCAATATGGTGAAACCCCATCTCTACTAAAAATACAAAAATTAGCTGGGTGCGGTGGCGCGTGCCTGTAATACCAGCTACTCAGGAGGCTGAGGTAGGAGAATCACTTGAACCTGGGAGGCAGAGTTTGCAGTGAGCCGAGATTGTGACATTGCACTCCAGCCTGGGTGACAAAAGTGAAACTCTGTCTCCCAAAAAAAAAAAAGAACCTTTAAAGTCTTATGGTTCCAAATAATGACGAAAAGGAGAATATACAAAAATTTGCATACAGTGCTAGTGGAGTGTAAATTGCTATATCACTATTTGATTTGGCAATATACAGGGAAATTGACAATGTACAAGCCCTAGGAATCAACAATTTCACTTCCAAATATATACTCCACAGAAACTCATGCAAATGTCAAATGTGTATGTCAAATGGTACACATTGTTTATAACAGCAAAACATAACAAATATGCTATAAATACTATTAGTGGGAAAATGAATAAATGATAGGTTTATAAAATGGGAAGACAGGCAGCAATAAAAATAAATGAACTCAATTCTTTTACCTATATCATCATAAGAGATCAAAACATTTAATTTTGAGGAGAGGTAAAAGGATATATATGCTATCAAAGATATACATTTAAATACACACAAAACAGTAACATATTGTTATGGATATACATGTATGTATGAAAGTATAAAAACAGACCAGACACGGTGGCTCACACCTGTAATCCCAGCCCTTTGGGAGGCCAAGGTGGGCAGATCACCTGAGGTCAGGAGTTCAAGACCAGCCTAGCTAACATGCTGAAACCCCATTTCTACTAAAAATACAAAAAATTAGCCAGGCGGGGTGGCACACGCCTGTAATCCCAGCTACTTGGGAGGCTGAGAGGCAGGAGAATTGCTTGAACCCAGGGGGCAGAGGCTGCAGTGAGCCGAGATGGCACCATTGGACTTGAGCTTGGGCAACAAGAGTGAAACTCCGTCTCAAAAAAAAAAAAAAAGATGAAAAGAGAAAAGAAAACAAAGATGGAAAGGATGCACACTAATTGCAAGATAATGATTTCCTCTGAGAAGGAAGGGGAAAACACAATAGCAAGAGAGCATCAACTGAATCTATAATGTTTATTTCTTGCAAAACAAACAAACCACACTAAATTTTGTTCATTCTGGGTGGTGAGTACAAGAGTGTCCGTTACATTATTCTATCTACCACTTTGTATGTTTGAATTATTTCAAAACTTAAGCTTTTTATGTTAAACAAACTGAAGAAATTTTTACAAGCACCCTCACATGGTCAATTTCACTTTTTACCATATAACAGCTAACAGATAAGCAGCACAACCATCCAGATGTCCCTAATATTATTGCCAGGAAAACTACAAGAAACAAAAAGTAACAGACAGAACATACAAGGGGGCACATCTTGATTCAACTTTCTAAAACCTTTTTAGTCAGAGATGTCTAAAGAAAGGGCTGCCTCACAGGTACTGAGCTTACCTGTGAGGAATCCTGTAGGGTAGTTTTTAAAGTTGTGGGTAAGATCATAGAAAGGACTCTGAAATCACTTGAGTGCACCATAGCCAGGGTTTTAAAGAAAATGAAATAGAACAGAACAGAATGAAACATATACCACTGCATGTAATAAGGATAAGTATGTTTTATACTTACGTGTATGTGTTTCCACATGTCCACACAAGAACTTTTTACACACATGTTCACAGCACCATTATTTTAAATAGCCAAAGAATGGAAACAACTCAAATGTCCATCAAAATGAATGGATTCATAATGAAATATTATTCAGGAATGAAATACTGATACACGCTACAACATGAATGAAACTGGAAAACATTATGATAAGTGAAAAAAGCCAGTCACGAAAGACTGGATAGTGTATGATTCCATCTATATGAAAGCTCCAGAGTAAGTAAATCTGTAGAGACAGAAAGTAGATCAGTGGTTGCCCAGGCTGAAGGTGGGAGGCAGTTAGGGAAAATGGGCATGGGGTTTCTTTTTGAAGTGATAAAAATGTTTCAAAATTGACAGTGGTGATAATTGTATACCATTTTTAAATGGGTGAATTCTATAATGTGCGAATTAAACTCTTATAAACCTCTTATAAAAATACATGTAAGTAAGATAGGAATTATTTTGTTCCTGGGATTACATTAGGTTAGCTAAAGTCACAACAGCTATATTTGATCTTTATCTTTTAATGTGGGGCTGCCTCTCCACCACAAGTCCTCACTTTTTCATCTGGTCTTAAAGCTACTTTCAGAGCCTCCATCTACACTGAGATATAAATTCTAGAAGCTAATTATACTAATGTGCCTGTTCTCTACTGGTATATTTTTCTGATTTAAACCAGTATATGAAGATCTTTTAGAGGCATGAAGATTTCATGGAGTATGGGTAACATCCACCTCCGAAGAAATAAAAATTTACAAAATAATATAAATATTTTATATTAACATAATTAATCAATGCTATAATTAATTTAAATAATAGATGTTTAAAGTTGTATATTTTATCTATTTATATTTTATATTTACATACAAATTTATATTAACATAATCCATATTAAATAATATGAATATTTTAGATTAAGTTGTTAGTCCATAAAAGTAAGATAAAAACTAGAAATTTTTTTTTTATTTGTAGACAAAATATCTGGGGCTTAGCTACAGGGGAAAAAAAAGAGGATGTTGTCCTTAGTTCAAAAGCATAGCTTAAAAAATCAAACCCCAAAAATAAATAATAAGGGAAATCCTTGGCTGAATATGCCACATGAATTCAAATCCATCAGAAATACTAGATGTCACTCTCTCAGAAGACATACATCATTGTCTTAAAGGAAATGCAGCTCCAGGCAGCGAATGACAAAGTATGGTGAATAAAATCACACAAAAAGGTTAAATAGCTTGAGTTTATTTTTGTTGGGAGACACAGGGCTATAACTGACATGAATGATTTTGTCACAGTGATTATAGTGGCCTCAAGACAGCAAGGCTACTTTATATGGTAGAATGTCAGTATGCCAATCATTGTCCAAGTTCCTGTCATTTTCTTCGGCTGTCTCCCTCCCCCTCGTCATCATGGTCCTGCCTTTCCTAATAGGCTTTGCCTTTCCTAATAAATCCTGACTCAGATTTGAAGCAAGAGGGACAGCTATTGCAATTCATTCACCATGAGAGCCCGGGCATACTAACACAGGCGGCTCTGTTGGGCCAGGAAGAGTATATGTGCAGGAAGAGGAAGAAAGAATTCAGGGCTTTAGCCCTAAAAGTAGAATGATGTCCACGATCCTCTCCATGCCATCCCAACCAAAGCATTAAATAATCCAGATAAAATAAATATTGTAACTCTTGGAACTATCTCAAAAGTACATAAAATCACTAACAAATGGTCACAGAACTTTTTTCCTGCATTTTTGGTGACAGAAAATTGAAACAAAAGTAGACCGTAAATATTTACTGAGCACCAACTGTGTGTCAGGCACAGTGCTAAGCAGTGCACAAACAATAGTGAATATGAATAACCAATTGCGAGCCCAACATTACAATCTGTTTCATAAGAACACCTTCTACTAACACACAAGTTATCAGCGCCCCAATCCCCTCCTTAATGGACACATAAAGCATGCACAACTTTATGGAAAGCCTATGAGGCAAGTTTTGCTTTTAGGATACCTAGAAAAATGTCTGGTCATTCCTTTATACTGAATATGAATCCTGTAACAATGTAGCAATGGATTACTGCCAAGACTCTGAGAAGTGACATGATCAGCAAATGTAGAGGGTAAACTAAGCATATAATTTAAAGCTTAAATCCAGGGGATTATGAGCAATGAGGAAAATGATTTTAGGAAGGAGATTATTCCAGCAATAAGGGGCAGAAGGGACACTAAAATCCACATCCACAGAGGAGAATGAATGAAGAGCGATTCAAGGGGCACGACAGAAACAAATGAATGGAAAAAAAGAAAAACCTCACAAAATATAGGTTTACAAGTAAGTAGTAAAATGAAAAGCGTGTTGAATTATAACACATTTTCTAAATCCCAAAATAAGTTAAGTCCAGCAATGTGCTACAGGGATGGTTCCCAACACTGAATGTAAATAATCTTTCAGAGACTTGTTTTTACTTCAGTTGCTAAGAGAAAGAGACGCTTGACTGAAATAGAGTGGGGGTAAATACAAAATAAACCAAGGGTCATACCGAATGAGAACAGAGCAAGGCCATGTACACAGGAAAATGGAAAGAGGCTGCAGGAAAGTGACAGAGTCTATACCGAGGGATGCGGAAAGAAAGAGATGAAGAAAAAAGAAAAGAAACAATTGTACAGGGAAAATCTGATGTAACGATGGGGGTATGGGAGCACTAATGAAGAAACAGGGCCTCTATAAGTCATGGCATCAACACTTTCATTCAGTCAACATTTGCTTTTTGAGCACTTGTTATGTACAAGGCTCTGTCTGTGCTCAATGATGGAAAGAAGTACAAATGAAATGAGGGTCCATGCCTTTATTCCATGTTATTGTGCGCAATTAAATTAAAAATAATTTTTATTGCATAACCCTACAATAACTGCGAAGTTCATCATTTCATAATCAAAACACTTAAGAAAATGCCCAAAACACTCATCAAAGACCACAAGAAGATTTCATGTTAAATTGGTTATGAATAAATAGTACTTTTCCCTCATTAACTATGAGAGAACGTTGTCTATTCAATATCATTAAGAACTATAAGAACATCATGCTAAACTTGTCTCAGAAACTAAATTAAGTGAAAAATCTTAGTATCTTGGCACCAATATTCTCCCCCCACCACCTTTTTTTTTTTTTTTTTTTTTAACCTTAGAGGATTCCGAGAGTCAGCGAAAACTGTTATACACTGTGGTTTGAAATAGTCTTACCTCTAGTCAGTTACTTAACCAGAGTGGCTTCACCTTTGGTGAAAGCAATGAACACGTCTTAAATTTCCCCTATCTTCTTATCAATCAATATCTGTCCAAGTTAGAAGGTACTTTCACAAGGAAATAATTCAGAAAAAAAGCTATGTACTATTTATAGCTAAACCAGCTATACAGGATCATAAAAAGTGAGAACATTTTTGTAGTCCTGAATCAAAACTTGCATAATCTTTTTTTATAATTTCAACTTTTATTTTAGATTCAGGGGATACATATGCAGGTTTGTTAGATTGGTATATTGAGCGATGCTGAGATATGGTATATGAATGATCCTATCACGCAGATGCTGAGCATAGTACCCAGCAGTTAGTTTTTCAACCCTTGCCCCTCTCCTTCCCTTCCTCTCTATTAGTCCCCAGTGTCTACCACTGCCATTTTGACCATAAGTATCCAATGTTTAGCTCTCACTTGTAAGTGAGAATATACAGTATTTGATTTTCTGTTCCTTTATTAATTCATTTAATATAATGGTCTCCACCCATGTGGCTGCAAAGGATATAATACCATTCTTTTTAACACTGCATAGTATTCCATGGTATGTTATGTACCACATTTTCTTTATCCAGTCCACCATGAATGAGCACCTAGGTTGATTCCTTGACTTTGCTATTGTGAATAGTGCAATGAACATGAGTGCATGTGTCTTTTTGGTAGAATGATTTATTTTCTTTTGGCTATTTACATAGACCAGTGGAACAGAATGGAGAGCCCAGAAACAAAGCTGCGTACCTCCAGCCATCTGATCTTCAACAAAGTGTACAAAAATAAGCCATGGTGAAAGAACTCCCTCTTCAATAAACAGTGCTGGGATAGCTGGCTAGTTACATGCAGAATAATGAAACTGGACCCCTAACTTTCACTATATATAAAAATTAACTCAAGATGCTTCAAATTATAAGAATCTTAGAAGAATACTTAGAGAACACCAGTCCAGAAATCAGCCTTGAGAAAGAATTTATGACCAAGTCCTCAAAGCAACTGCAACGAAAACAAAATTGTCAAGTAGGACATAATTAAACTCAAGCGTTTCTGCACAGCAAAAGAAACTATCAACAGAGTAAACAGATAACTTACAGAATTCAACAAAATATTAGCAAACGATGCATCCAATAAAAGTGTAATATACAGAATCTATAAGGAACTTAATTCAACAAGCAAAAAATAAATAATCCCATTAAAACACGGGCAAAAGACATAGACACTCCTCAAAAGCAGACATACAAGCAGTCAACAAGAAAAAAAAAATGCTCAACATTACTAATCATCAGAGAAATGCAAATCAAAACCACAATGAGATACCATCTCACATCAGTCAGAATGGCTATTATTAAAAAGTCAAAAAAAAAAAGGTGCTGATGAGGCTAAGGAGAAAAGGGAACGCTTATACACTCTTGGTGGGAATGAACTTATTCAGTCACTGTGGAAAGCAATTTGGAAATTTCTCAAAGAACCTCCAACAGAACTACCATTCAATCCAGCAGTCTGTTACTCGATATATATCCAAAACTTTCATCACCTTTGATGATGTTAAAGTTTCTGTCAAAGTCGATAAAGTTCTTCCTAAGAAAAAATTGGCTTCGTTCTTCAGCATACTGGTAAATTTGTAAATATATCTGTTTTTCAAAACCCCATCCTTATTAAACACTTACTTCAAGTTTTTCTGGAAGGGACATGAAAGCCTTCCTAAGTATTTTTAAGCTGCAGCTGATACCAACATTGAAAATTCAGAATCTATGGCAAACAATGACACCAAAATTATCCATCTCAGTAAGAACAAATTTTCCAAATTCTAACTTAGAGACTCTTCATTTACTCAACATACATTTATTTAACACAGACCACATGCTATTCAAAGTAAGATGTTGCTCATTTTGTACAAACTAATTTTTAGAATATCAAAAACTCCTGCATAAATTAGGAAATCAATATTTAACTGGGTCTCATCTCCTGATCCATGTGAGGCACAGTGTCTAAAGTCTAAACTGTAAACTGGGGAGAAGCGTAGAGCCCCTTAGAGCACTCTCTCACTAGCCTGCAGAACTTTACAAAGACCAACCAAGAAGAAGAAGAGGAGGTGAAAGACAAGAAGGTAAAGAAAGAGGAGGAAGAAATAATAAATAAAAGAAAACACACACACACAAAGAACAGGAAGGAAGAAGAAGGAAGGAGGAACTGAACACTTAAAGCTCATGTGTGGATGAAAACAAGACTGACTAAAACAAAACAAAACAAAACCAAAACAAACAAACAAACAAAAAAAACACCACAAGTTTCCCTTTAAAGACCTAAGACCCAGATCAAGAGTGGAGCCAGAAACTCACAAAGTGCTTTAGACTCTTTCAGGTAGCTCTTTCTAGTTGAGCCAGAAGGATACTGACCTGACCAGCCTAGTATTTTCCCTTGATAATTTGCTCTCTGATAATCTTGCTTCCCTGAGCCTCACCTGCTACCACTCTTTTACCTACAGCCTGTTCCTGACCATATCTGATGATCCCAGATCATTCCTCAGGTAACTGCTTGCCTTGCTCCCTCTCCAGCCTGTGTTAGATTAATACTACCAAGCTATGTGTAACCTCGACTGCCACTTAGGCCTGCTGAGGAGCCACAGCTGGTTTCCGCAACAGAACGCTAACAGGATTTCCCAAAGGCTTTAAAAATCCACTACAGAAATCAAAGAAATCTGCAGAACCAGGTTCTGTCAAGTGGCAGCTCCTCCTGTAGCATCTTGCTGTTTAATCCAAAGAAAGATAAACCATACAGACAAAGAAGCTTGAGCTATGACCAAATTGCATGTACCAGCAAATTGTGTGTACCAGCCTGACCCCCAACACCCTAACCGCATCCTAACCTTGAAGTGTCTAGGTTCAAATTCCCTAACCTCACTAGTGGAGGAAATGAAGGCAATTCCTCCGAAACAAACCTACTTAAAAGGCAAATCGGAAAAAAAAAAAAAAAAAAAAAAAAAAAGAAGCAGAGTAGAAATTGACCAACTAGAGTTAAAAGCTAGAGACATGGGGCAGTGTGAAGCAGAAAAAGTGGTCTCACAAAACTCAACCAGGAGTTCTGCCTCAGCTAGGAAATTTTAAAACCACTTGCAAAATGTCAGTTCTCAAGGCCTATCTGCAGAAAAGCACCATCGATTTCTCATCTTCAAAGAGTTATCCAACGATCTTTACTTGGGACAAAAAAAACGCAACAAAAGGGCAATTATTGCTAAGTGCTAAAATCCACTAGTATAAAATTAAATTTTAAAAAGGAGAAGAAAAATGTTAATTTAACCTTGCTGATACATGATTCTGAAAATCTCTTCAACGCAAATAACAAGCATATTTAGGAGTAGGGGAGAATGATTTACGTTCTTTATTCCTTCTCTTTCCAGTTAGAACTGCTGATATTTCTGGATCATGGTACAACATTTTCAATTTTATTTTCAAAATCAAGTCACAGAGAACAGTCTGTCCTGGGGAAAACAAAACAAACTTCTATTTTAAAAGGAACTCTAATGATAAAATCAAAAGTAAAGGATAGCCAGAAGTCTAAAATCATTTTTCATATAAAATATTTCTATTTTTTAAAATACAGCATGTAGTACTCTATTTTAATTATATGTAAAATAACTGCAAGTTAGCTAGGGAGGAGACCTGGGAAAGACCAAGAGTATCTTTTTCTTTTCTTTTTTTTTTTTTTTTTATTTTTTATTTTTTTGAGACGGAGTCTCGCTTTATCACTCAGGCTGGAGTGCAGTGGCACAATCTCGGCTCACTGCGAACTCTGCCTCCTGGGTTCACGCCATTCTCTGGCCTCAGACTCCCAAGTAGCTGGAACTACAGGCACCCGCCACCTTGCCCGGCTAATTTTTTTGTATTTTTAGTAGAGACGGGGTTTCACCATGTTAGCCAGGATGGTCTCAATCTCCTGACCTCGTGATCTGCCCGCCTCAGCCTCCCAAAGTGCTAGGATTATAGGCGTGAGCCACTGCGCCCGGCTAAGACTTAAGAGTATCTTAAAGAAATAATGTTAGGTATGTTCCAACACGGAGATAAACGGGAAACTACATGTCAAATAAGTAGTAAAGATTATAAAAGATTATTTTATGTTGATGTCTAACATTTTGAGAATCCTTTTCCCACTTCTACCACTTATTACCTGTATAACCTTAGGCAGTTAATTAACTTCAGTTTCCTCATCTTCAAATGGGTATAACAGTATCTACCTCATAACGAGAGATAATGCATGTAAATCACTCAATACAATGCCTGGCACATGGCAAAAAAAAAGTTATATATTATTTATATTTTGTACATATTATATATTTATACTTAAAAATGTTTTACTTATTTAAGTTAATAAATACTAATCCTTATTTTTTCAACTCTTTCCCCCAAAGTTTGCTTGCTAGCGCTTTTATTATCAAAGTAAACACATTCAACTACATGTTCTCAGAAGCTATCATTTTTTGTTATTATTGATTATGTATCTCTTTTACCTGAATGATATCACATTTGGGACTCTAGTACTACTAGTTCTATGAAGGCATAAAACATACTTTGTATCTTTTCTTTTGGAGAAAAATATATGAATATAGATCCCTGCTTAGCAATTAATATTTCCACCTATGAAACTTTGACCACAAAAAAGCATATACAATTTTGGTGTTGATTGCTGAATACTAGTATGTGATTTACAATGAACAAGTGTAAAAGACAGTATACATATCTACAAACAAACAGGACACATGTCCTTCAAGAGGTGTTTTTCACCATTTAAATGTCAGATATCCTCACAAATTCCATTTTCATTTTCAAGATAATAAAAATGAAACATTCCTGTTGTGCTCTGCAAGCTTCCTCACTATTGTCTAACTTTAAAATGTATATATATATATGTTTCAGGCACTGAAAGTCATATATAGTTCCAATGGGGTAAATGTAAGAAATTTGACTCCAGCGACACTGAATGGCATCTGAAGAACTGTTGGTGGCCCCCTTCCATAAGACCAGTTTAGTGTAGTGGTTAAGCACATAGGCAGTGCACTGGAGCTGAAATGCCTAGGTTCAAATCCCCTATCAGCTTTGTGACTTTACAGGTAAGTATTACCTGTCACACATGATTTTTGTGAGGATGCAATTAATTAATGTACATCAAGTATTCAGAAGACCATTTGGCACACAAAAGATAGCCATGCAAGTTACCATATATTTAACTATTTTAGTATATAACATATATAGTGACACTATTAAAAGTATTTTTCTCTTTTTATCATTTCCTTTTCCTACCATCTTCTCACCATTCCCCTCAAGGACTCTACCTTTTCTTCTGCTCCATCCCCCAGCCCCACTTTTACAAACATCTATCTTCTTTCCCTTTGGGACTTATCTATGCTACTTAATGATAAATGTGACTCTATCTAATTAGCCCCACTGGAGTTAGGGAATACTACTGACCTTACAGATTCCTGTTCTCAGTGTGTTGTGAGAAAAAAGCAGGCCTCTCCATGTTCTTCTAAGGGATTCTATTTGTTAAAAATGACAGCAGAACTCTCGGCATTCTTTGCAATATGAGAAAGCAAATAAAACTAGGAACATTTTTTATCAACCTATAAGCTCTTAGAGTCATTCATAGTTAGTTTCCTATGTGTAGCCGTACAGAAGTGATGAAAGACTGATTCTTTCTGTGCACCATAACCTCATTAGATAGAATTTTAAAGATACCAAAAATACCTATACATACAAATTGGAATTTCATAGCACAAAAACAACACTAAGGGAAACTCCCACAATTCTGAATTTTACTTTTTTTACTATTTAATTGGAAAAGAAGATGGTTGGTAGAAGAATAAAAATTCATTGTGAAATGTCTCCTATTTATAGCAGTAGAACAAAGTTCTGATTGCTGGCAAAACTTTATCAATATTGAGCCACTTACTTAACAAATGCACAGTATTAAAACAAACAAACAAAAAACAAGATGTTTGTGCTACCCTTGCAAAATACTTTCAATGTTGTAATTCCTAGGAGCAATTTTCCGCCAGGGAAGCAGTACTGCAGACAATTAACCATCAAGCTGACTCAGTGCTCCTCAATGAAACAGCACAATGTAAAGTACAGCTCATCCATGCACAGGCATTATGTATAAGTACATCAATAAAAATGGAGCACACCTACTGCTTGCCATCTTGCTGCCATCTTGCTGCCTTCTTGCATTTTTCCCATTTGCTACTCTTTATCAAAACTGTGACAAACTGTGACTACTTGGGAAGCTATAACACTTCCTAGGGAAAGAGCCAGAGGAAAAAAAGTAGCCTATCTATCCACTGACCACAAAGGCTTCCAACAAAAAGAAATTTTGCTCCTTGTAGAAATATATAATCACTAGGTAAAAAACAAAGTATTAAAAATGTATGGGGTGAAAACACAACGAAATAAACCACAAAATAACTTTTCCTTGATGTAAATATGTGATGCTTAGTTGACAAAAAAGAATCATTAAAGTGTTTATTCAAAAAATAGCAATTATGTTTATGAAACAATGAGTAGTATCAAATCATCAGTAAGATTCAGTAGGTGATATCTTGCCTACACAGAAGTCCAGGTAAAAGTATAAGTTTTATCCTTTTACTTGCAAACATACAATTCTGTCAGCACAAATAATTTCAAGACAGAAGAAAGACTCTTAATATTTTGAATATTCTAGGGCTGAATGCTATTTTCCAGGAATGAAATTACTTTAGACTAAGTAAACAACGTTGAAGATAGCAAGGCTACCCACAATCAAATATAATTACTTTGACTACCATTTCTAGGACTTTGTGGCATAATAAGCTTTCAGTAGTGGGCTGATCCTCCCACTTGTGATAAAAATAAAGTATATGCATTCAAGTAACCATACAGTAAAGAAATCATTTACAATATGTACTGGTATCAACAGAATTACTATTTAAAACCAATCAAATTGTCAGCATTTAAACAGAACTACAATGAAAATTTCTTCCAAAATTTTTCTGTCCCAATTTAGGGATGAAAATTGAAACAAGGACACATTAAGAGTAAAATTAAGACGGTTTATATCATTGTAGTTCTTGCAAGCTTTCTGAAACATTAAGCAATACATTGCTATTTCCATATTTTTAACCTTTTAAAAAAATGGACATATAATAACTGTACATATTTATGGGGTGCATAGTGATGTTTTGATGCATACAGGGCACACTGATCAGATCAGGGTAATCAGCATATCCATCTTGGTGAATGGCTTGATTTTCTTTTTTTTTTTTTTTTTTTGAGATGAAGACTTGCTCTGTCGCCCAGGCTGGAGTGCAGTGGCACCATCTCTGCTCACTGGAACCTCCGCCTCCCGGGTTCAAGCGATTCTTGTGCCTCAGCCTCGGGATTACAGGTGCCCACCACCACACTGGGCTAATTTTTGTACTCTTAGTAGAGGCAGGGTTTCACTATATTGGCCAGGCTGGATTCGAATCCTGACCTCAAATGGTCCACCTACCTGGGCCTCCCAAAGTGCTGGGATTACAGGCATGGGCCACCGCACCCAGCCAATGGCTTTCTCTTAACAAGTGAAAAGTAATTCCTGAATTAGGTTAGATAACCTATAAGGTCTCTTCTGTCTCTACCACTATTTGATTCCACTTAGTTAAATATAAATTGAGTAATTAGTAACATACTTCTGGGACTATGTTAAACTCAGGTAGTTAAGGCACCATTTTGCGTTCAAGTGATGTCATAAAATATCTAAATAGTACTCAAGCAGCCTTAGGGAGTTGATGTTATTTAACAAAGACTCATATAGTGCTTACTCTATGCCCAGCATTGTTCTAAGCACATTATAAATATTAACTCATTTATACAGTTATTTTCAGTATATTTACTAAGTACTTATGAATCTTAAAGATTATGTGAACATTTACCAGTGAACTAAAGTACACAGCTACAGTCACGTGCTCTTTGAAATTAAAATTATTCATTCTAACAATTAGGATTATCTGACAATAACATGAATCTGGTCAGTTACCTCTCCTAAATGAAATCCTGTGACTGCCTTCAGGACAAATTCCAAATTCCTCAGCAAGTCACGAAAGTGCCGCAGCATCTACTCTTTGCTTTCCTGTTTTATCTTATCTGTCCCTGAATTCTTTACTATTTGCAATTAACAACAACACATCCTGATTCCCATGTACCTATGTACTTACTGCCTCTTTGGTTGGATATGCTCAACATTCCTTTTAATGTAGCAATTCCAAACTCACCCTCGAAACACAGCTTCCCCAGACAGCCCACCCTGACTGCTCGGCTGGGTTAAGTACTAGCCTTCTCTGCCTCCACCAGCCTCTGTGATCACCTCCAGAAAATCATAAGGCAAAGTATAATTGTTTAGTCACCCATTCATCTTCCACATCTTTAAGAATTCCTTAAAAGCAAAACTGTGTCTTTTATCTCTAAATGTCCACGGTCTTGCATAAAAATTAGTACAGAGTAGGAACACAAGTAAATAAATGCCTTTTAGGCCAGGCATGGTGGCTCACGCCTATAATCCCAGCACTTTGGGAGGCCAAGGTGGGCAGATCACGAGGTCAGGAGATTGAGACCATCCTGGCTAACACTGTGAAACCCTGTCTCTACTAAAAATACAAAAAATTAGCCAGATGTGGTGGCACGTGCCCGTAGTCCCAGCTACTTGGGAGGCTGAGGCAGGAGAATCACTTGAACCAAGGAGGTGGACCTTGCAGTGAGCAGAGATTGTGCCACTACACTCCAGCCTGGGCAACAGAGTGAGACTCCATCTCAAAAGAAAAAAATAAAATAAATAAATAAATAAAGATCTTTTAAAGAACAAATCAACAAATGTATATAAGCTTTTTGAGTTCACAGAAAATCACCCTGATTTTACTTATGAAGCAGAAAGGAAGTTGATAAAAATATCTATGGGTGGCTAGGCATGGTGGCTCACGCCTATAATCCCAGCACTTTGGGTGGCTGAGGTCGGAGGATCACCTGAGGTCAGGAGTTCTAGACCAGCCTGGCCAAAATGGTGAAACTCTGTCTCTACTAAGAATACAAAAATTAGCTGGGCATGGTGGTGGGCACCTGTCATCCCAGCTATTCAGAAGGATGACATAGCAGTATCACTTGAATCCAGGAGGTAGAGGTTGCAATGAACTGAGATCACGCCATTGCACTTCAGCCTGGGTGACAGAGCAAGATTCCATCTCCAGAAAAAAAAAAATCTATGGGGTTCTAGAATTAAAATGCCATAAATTAGATCTATTTAAGTATTAGAGAAATAACAAGGGCCATAAAAAATCAACTTATGTTTTTCGATCCAATCGTTGCTCTTAGGGAAACTAGAAATGCCAATAGTACAAGAAAACTCCTCTCTTTCCTAACTGTAGGAAAAGTTGGCTTAAGATAAATAGGTCTTTACGATTCTGTCAGATCTGGTCCTAGTTGTCAATGATTTCCACCTGTAGTTGAAGCAGCATGGTAAACTGCAGTGGCTCCCAGGTGATACAGACATCAACATGTACTATGTCTACCTTACTATGTGCTAGGCACTGGGATAACGTTTTGTAATAATTACTGTAAGATGGTATCATCGTTTTCATTTCTGACTTGAATTAATAATCTATTCATACTGTTAAACCTAAATCCTACCAATTCATTCATACTTCACCAAAAACCAGTCATTCTTCTCTATTGTGAGGTTTATTGCCATAGGAAGTAGAAGCTCTATGAACCCAAGACAGCTTCCAACCCACGTCAAGAGTCCTGTGAATCAAAAAACTGCATAAGTGGTGCTCCATAAATGGGGAGAAAAGGAGGACTGACCTCCTCCACTTTTCAAAAGTGGTGGTCTTTCACCAACACAGAAAAGGCAAGGGGTACACAAAGACATTTCCAGCATGAGTCAGAGATTCTGTGAGTTTCCAGGTTCAATCCTGTCATTTTATTTTTCTGTATCTCTATTTCCCTCAGTCTCTCTTCTTCTCCTAGAAAGTCTTTGTGAATTGTTTTAAAGCACTGGTTACAACAGCAAAATCTTGACTCTGAGAAACTCTACAGGATAAAAGCCTCTATGTCTTTACTGAAAAAAACTGCAAGGGGAAAAAAAAATTGAGGTGAAAAACCATACATTAAAAGACTTTTTAGAAAACAAAAAAACAGGCCAGGCCCCACAACTCACACCTGTAATCCCAGCACTTTGGGAGGCCAAGGCCGGCAGATGGTTTGAGCCCAGGAGTTCAAGGTCAGCCTATGCAACATGGTGAAATCCCATTCTTACACACAAAAAAATTTTAATTAGCTAGATAAGGTGGCACATGCCTGTAATCCAAGCTACTCAGGAAGCTGAGGTGGAAGGATCAGTTGGGCCCAAGAGGTCAAGGCTGCTGTGAGCCATAATCACGCCACTGCACTCCTGTCTGGGTGACAGAGTGAGACTCTGTCACAAAAAATAAATAAATAAACTAATTACAATCTACAAACATTATCTGGGTCCTGGTCCAGACAAACTTACTTAAATATATACTCTAAATATATACTCTCTCTATATATATATACACACACACATATATACACACACACACAAACATTCACACACATACATACACATATATACATATATATTTACGAGAACTGGAAATCTGAAAAACAGGATATTTGATAGTAGTAAGAAATTATTCTTAATTTTTGAAAATACAATAACACGGTTGCATTTTTAAAAGAATCCTTACCATTTAGTGGTACATTCCTATAGCTTTTATGAATGAAATGATATGATTTGCTTCAATACAATACAAGGAGGGAAAGAAAATAGAAAAAAAAAATAGGTAGAGTATAGACAAAACAAGATTGGCCATGAGTTGCTAATCGTTGGAGCTGGGGGTTCATTAACTTATCCTACTCTTTTGTGTGTTTGAAATTTTTTATAACAAAAGGTTGCAAATGGGTGTGAAAATATTCTTCCACAGAAATAATCTTAATTGATTGAAAAATATGATGACATAGGGAAACTATGGCCCCTGCTTCTTCAGTTTTACCATTGAAACGAGTCAAAATGGAAAAGGAAAATAGGCATTTACCAAATATTAATTCACGTACAAGAATCCTTCATTAAAAGCTTAAAATATTAGGATTTTCTACTAAAACAATCTTTGATGCATATTATGTAGCCCTTTAAGTTAATTTCCCACCTTCTATTAACAAAATTTTTACAGTACCAACTATTTGGCTACAAATACAGATTTAAATAATATTTTCTATTTTTACTTATTTCACACATACAGATAAGTTAGTATAATTATCACATCATCAAGATATGTCTGAAAGCACTGATGAATGTATCTACACATATGAAAAGGTTTGGCTTGCCTTTGCTTCAGTCAAGTTTACAAAAATTTTCAAGTACATGAACAAGTCCTATCTTAAAATGTACTTACAGGTGGGTGGAACTGCCTGATAAGCTGATGTGTAGAAATGAAAAAAATACACAGCCCCAGAAGTATTTACTTAAATTTGTCAATAAAGTCACAATAATTTTCAGGCATATCTGTGAATGTATGATCTTGATTTAAACACAGATACAGTGATAAAACTAGATTTTTAAAAACATAATTTATAAATGCTCAAAGAACAGCACAGCCCTAATTAAACCAAGAGAACTGCTACTAATAAAGAAAGTGCGAGGAGGACACCTTTTCTAGAAGGCAGAGGTGAATGGGCATATCTCTGGTGTCCATAAATGTGAGCGAATAGAACCTTAAAGTTCTGCTTGCTTTTACAGTTTGGGTTTCTTAAGAACGTCTAGCCTTGTTTTTTTCCAATTCCTTCTTACAGTGTCAATCTTGGGTTAAATCACTTACGAAGTCTCTTTGAGGAGTAAAACAACAACAACAATGATTCAAACCCTGCCCAAATACTACCTCCCTTCTCCCTATGCACGCCTGGCTTTTGCTTGACAGATGTCAGAGGGCTCTCCGCCCCTTCTCTCAGGTCACCGCACTGCTGAAGGCCCCCCGCACAAACTCCCCTCGGGCAAAGCCCTCGGCCTGTGGTTATTTTGGTTATTTTTTGTACCCTTTTCCCCTTCTTTTTTGCACAGGGAGCGCCATGCATGACTCGCATCGGGACTGAGCTCATTTCACCCAAGAAGACATGGGGTCTCCAGGGCAACCGAGCGCAATCGTGGGGTCTCGGGTGGGCCGGGTGGCGCGGAGGACCACCTCCCGGACCCAGCCTCTCACCTGCCGGCCGCCGGGGTCGCCCCGCACCCGCGTGTCGAGCGCATCGTGCCGAGTTTCGTCTTCACCGCCGGAGCGGTAGATGAGGCGCAGCGGCACGATGCTCTGGCGCTCCAGGAAGCGGTTTTCCTTCCTCTTCTCTAGCTCCATCAATGAGGCGTCTCCTCCAGGCAGGAAGGGGGAAAGGAGGGAATGGAGAGAAAAGGCAAAAATAATGACCCTGACCCGCACTCCTCCATCCTGCGGTCCTACGTCTCCCCTACTAAAATCCCCACCTCCCCCTCCCTCTCGGAACCCATCTGGGAAGGACGCAGAGACACGAGCCGGAGAGCCTTGGACCAGTTCATCCGAGAGCATCCAGGAGCGGGGCCCAGAAGCAAGGCACCCCTTTCCCATTCTCCCCATTCCTCTTCAGAAGGAGAAAAACAGGCTTTGACCCAAGGCTTCTAGTGCATCTGCGCGCCCCCACACATATATTTTTGCTTCACTTCTTACCACCCTCCCGAATTTAAAAAAAAAAAGAAAGAAAGAAAGAAAAAAATCTCCCCGCGCACTCGGGAAATGGGAATGCCCCCTTTTCAATACGCCTGAGGGCTCCAAAGATTCCCGGGAAATAGTATGGCCCGAAGGCACAGAGGGCGGTTAACTTACCTGCCTGGCCGCAGCGCGCCGGGGGGCAGGTCCCCAGAGCGCAGAGCAGCAAGAAGGGCACGGACACAGCCACCGCCGCCTGCATGGTGCTGCCGTCAGCCCGCCTCGCCCGAAACGCTCAGCTCCTCATGCCGGGGCCGCCGAGTCCGTTTCCCTCACTCTGCGCCCCTGGGCTCCCCACGGCCACCTCCTCCCAGCCCCAGCCGGTGCTGCGGCGGCCGTGGCGCTGCAGCCTCCACCGCGGCTTAGTGCTGCATTGTGCTCCGCGGGCGCTTCCGCTGGCGGGGGGAGCGAGCGAGTGCTGCATTGGGCGGTTGGCTGTAGCTAAGTGGTTTCTAGCGCCTCCCACCTCATCCCCTGGCAAAGGCTCAGGCGGGCGACAAGCGCTCGGCAGGGAGCGAGGGCCCGGTGCACTCGCCCCCCGCGCGCAGGCAGGGGCGCGCGCAGGAGAGTCAGCTGGGAAATGTAGTTCTCTCTCCGCGTCCAGCTTGTCTCCACGACGGCGCGGACTGTCGCGACCTCGTGACTGTGAGGTCCTCTATGTCCCTCAGACTGAAGGGGCGGGAGGGAAGGGCAAAAGAAAGAGGTCAGCACTGGACGGGCTCTTGGCATCCGAGATGCACCAACTGGGCAGTTACAACAGCCGGTATTCATCCACATCGTCTTTAAAGAGCTGTTCTGTTTCCCACGGATTAGTAGTTACTTAAGTTATCAGAGAACCATACCCTCACGAATATAGTGCAAGTAAATTATTCAACAAATACAGATTGAGGATATACTGTGTACCCAGCGGTTGACAACCAGAAGAACACGGGGATCAGAGGCACCTGTTCTTGGGTAAAGTTGAGCAGACAGACCACTTTTTTACAATACAGCGTGAAAAGTGTCATGGTTATACCTAGAGGACTATTAATTCAGTCCAGGGAGTCAAAGAGGACCTCCCGGGGAAGGTCTGTGCAGGTAATTGAGGGATGATTTAGCCTAACTCTCCGGAATATTTTTGTTCTTTATTGCCAGACAGAGTCAAAACTCTACCAGATAACGGGAAATCAGTTTTCTCAGGCTGCTTATTCCATTTCCCTCTGATTCAAAATGATAAAAATTCTTGAGTATAAAACAATAATAAAATAGTTATCTACATAAAGTAATACTTGTATTTTTTAGTTTTTCAAAGTTCACATATATTATCTGATCCTTTGGTCAAGAATTTGATTAGAACTATTACTCTGATTTTATATTTATGTATGTACGTACGTATGTATTTATTTTTTTTTGAGATAGGGTCTTGCTGTGTCGCCCCAGCTGGAGTTGAAGTGGTGAAAACACGGCTCACTGCAGCTCAAGATCCTGGGCTCAAGGCATCCTCCTGCTTCAGCCTCCCAAATAGCTGGGACCACAGACACGTGCCACCACACCTGGCTATTTTTTATTATTATTATTACTTTTTGTAGAATCAAGAGTCTTCCCATGAAGGTCAAGATGCTCTTGAACTCTTGGGCTCCACCTTGGACTCACGAAGTGCTGGGATTACAGATGTGAGCCACTGCACATGCCTACTCCCATTTTAGAAAGAAAAAAAAAAAATTAAGATTTAGAGGTGTGCCTTTCTAGCCAGTAGTTACACGAGGCTATTTTTTTATTTTTCTGAGTGTTTATTATTTATTTATTTATTTTTGTATTTTAATCGCTTTTGGGGAACAGGTTGTGTCTGTTTACATGAATAAGTTCTTTAGTGGTGATTTCTGAGATTTTGGTGTACCCATCACCTGAGCAGTGTACACTGTACCCAATGTGTAGTCTGTTATCCCTCACCATCCCCTACCCTTTCCCCTGAGTCCCCAAGTCCAGTGTATCATTCTTATGCCTTTGCATCCTCATAGCTTAGCTCCCACATATAAGTGAGAACGTGCAACGTTTGATTTTTCATTCCTGAGTTACTTTACATAGAATAATAGTCCCCAATTCCATCCAGGCTGCTGCAAATGCCATTATTTTGTTCCTTTTTATGGCTGAATAGTATTCCATGGTATATATATGCCACATTTTCTTTATCCACTCATTGATTGATGGGCATTTTGACTGGTGCCATATTTTTGCGATTGTAAATTGTGCTGCTGTAAACATGCATGTGCAAGTTTCTTTTTTGTATAATAACTTATTTTCCTCTGGGTAGATACCTAGTAGTGGGATTGCTGGATGAAACAGTAGATCTCCTTTCAGTTCTTTAAGGAATCTCCATATTGTTTTCCACAGTGGTTGTACTAGTTTACATTCCCACAAACAGTGTAAAAGTGTTCCCTTTTCATTGCATCCATGCCAACATCTATTTTTTTTTTTCCTATGGCCATTCTTGCAGGAGTAAGGTGGTATCACATTGTGGTTTTGATTTGCATTTCCCTGATAATTAGTGATGCTGAGCATTTTTCCTTATGTTTGTTGGCCATTTGTATATCTTCTTTTGAGAATTGTCTATTCATGTCCTTAGCCCACTTTTTTAATAGAATTGTTTATTGTTGTTGTTGTTGTTTTTCTTGCTGATTTGTTTGAGTTCTTTGTAGATTCTGGATATTAGTCCTTTGTCAGATGCATAGTTTACAAAAATTTTCTCCCACTCTGTGGGTTGTCTGTTTACTCTGCTGATTATTTCTTCTGCTGTGCTGAACTTTTTCGTTTAATTAGGTCCCATCTATTTATCTTTCTTTTGTTGCATTTGCTTTTGGGTTCTTGGTCATGAAGTCTTTGCCTAAGCCAATGTCTGGAAGGGTATTTCTGATGTTATCTTCCAGAATCTTTATGGTTTCGGGCCTTAGATTTAAGTCTTGATTCATCTTGAGTTGATTTTTATATAAGATGAGATATGAAGATCCAGTTTCATTCTTCTATATGTGGGTTGCCAATTATTCCAGCACTATTCGTTGAATAGGATGTGCTTTCCCCACTTTGTGTTTTTGTTTGCTTTATGAAAGATCAGTTGGCTGTATTTGGCTTTCTTTCTGGGTTTTCTATTCTGTTCCATTGGACTATGTGCCTATTTTTATACCAGTACCATGCTGCTTTGGTGACTATGGCCTTATAGTATAGTTTGGAGTCGAGTAATGTGATGCCTCCAGACTTGTTCTTTTTACTTCATCTTGCTTTGGCTATGTGGGTTCTGTTTTGGTTCCATATGAATTTTGAGATTGTTTTTTCTACCTCTGTGAAGGATAATGGTGGTATTCTGATGGGAATTGCATTAAATCTGTAGATTGTTTTTGGCGGCTTGTTCATTTTCACAATATTGATGGTACCCATCCATGAGCAAGGGATGTGTTTGTTTTGTGTGTGTGTGTGTCACTTATGATTTCTTTCAGCAGTGTTTTGTGGTTTTCCTTGTAGAGGTCTTTCACATCCTTGGTTAGGTATATTCTTAGGTATTTAAATTTTTTGCAGGTGTTGTAAAAGGAACTGAGTTCTTGATTTGATTCTTGGCTTGGACACTGTTGGTGTATAGTAGAGCTACTTATTTGGTTACATTAATTTTGTATCCTGAAACCCTGCTGAATTTATTTACCAGTTCTAGGAGCTTTTTGGATGAATCTTTAGGGATTTCTAGACATACGATCATATCATCAGCAAACAGTGAAAATTTGACTTCCTCTTTTCCTAATTGAGTGCCCTTTATTTCTCTCTCTTGTCTGATTGCTCTGGCTAGGACTTCCAGTACTTTGTTGAATAGAAGTGGTGAAAATGAGCATCCTTGTCTTGTTCCAGTTCCCACTGGGAATGCTTTCAACTTTTCCTTGTTCAGTATAATGTTGACCGTCAGTTTGTCATAGATGGCTTTTATTACCTTAAGGTATGTCCCTTCTATGCCAATTTTGCTGAGGGTTTTGATGCTGGATTTTGTCAAATGCTTTTTCTGCATCTGTTGAGATGACCATGTGATTTTTGCTTTTAATTCTGTTTATGTGGTATATCACATTTATTGATTTATGTATGTTAAACCATCCCTGCATCCCTGGTGTGAAAACTACTTGATCATGATGAATTATCTTTTTAATATCCTGTTGGATTGAGTTAGCTACTATTTTGTTGAGGATATTTGCATCTATGTTCATCAGGGATATCAGTCTATAGTTTTCTTTTTTCGTTATGTCCTTCCCTGGTTTTGGTATTAGGGTATACTGGCTTCATAGACTGATTTAGGGAGGATTTTCTCTGTATTTTGGAATACTGTCAATAGGATCGGTACCATTTCTTCTTTGAATGTCTGATAGAATTCAGTTATGAATCCATCTGGTCCTCGACTTTTTTTTTTTTTTTGCTATTTTTCTATTACCATTTCAATCTCATTGCTTGTTATTGGTCTGTTCAGAAATTCTATGTCTTCCTGGTTTAATCTTGAAGGATTGTATATTTCCACAAATGTATCCAACTCCTCTTGGTTTTCTAGTTTATGCACGTAAAGGTATTTATAGCAGCCTCGATAACCCTTTGTATTTCTGCGTTATCAGTTGTAATATCTCCCGTTTCATTTCTAATTGAGCTTATTTGGATCTTATCTCTTCTTAGTTAATCTCGCTAATGGTCTATCAATTTTATTTATCTTTCCAAAGAACCAGCTTTTTGTTTCATTAATCTTTTGTACGTCTGTTTGTTTGTTTATTTGTTTGTTTGTTTCAATTTCATTTAGCTCTGCTCTGATCTCGGTTATTTCTTTTCTTCTGCTGGATTTGGGTTTAGATTGTTCTTGTTTCTCCAGCTTCATGAGGTGTGACCTTAGATTATCTATTTGTACTCTTTTGGACTTTTTTATATAGGCATTTAATGCTATGACCTTTCCTCTCAGCACCGCCTTTGCTGTATGCTAGAAGTTTTGATAGGTTGTGTCACTGTTACTGTTCAGTTCAAAGAATTTTTAAATTTCCATCTTGATTTCATTGTTGACCCAATGATCATGCAGTGGCAAGTTACTGAATTTTCATGTTGTTGCATGGTTTTGAGGGTTCCTTTTGGAGTTGATTTCCAATTTTATTCCACTGTGGTCTGAGAGAGTAGTTGATACAATTTCAATTTTCTTAAATTTACGGAGACTTATTTTGTGGCCTATCATATGGTCTGTCTTGGAGAATGTTCTATGTAATGATGAACGGTTGTTGAGTAGAATGTTCTGTAAAAATCTGTTAAGTCCATTTGTTGTAGGGTATACTTTAAGTCTATTTTTTGTTTTTTGACTTTCTGTCTTAATGACTTGTCTAGTGCTGTCAATGGAGTATTAAATTCCCCCACTATTATTGTGTTGCCATCCATCTCGTTTCTTAGGTCTAGGAGTAATTGTTTTATAAATTTGGAAGTGCCAGTATTAGGTGCGTATATATTTAGAACTGTGATATTTTCCTGTTGGACTAGTCCTTTTTTCATTATATAGTGTTCCTCTTTGTCTTTTTTAATTGCTGTTGCTTTAAAGTTTGTTTTGTCCAATGTAAGAATAACTATTCCTGCTCACTTTTGGTGTCCATTTGCATGAAATATCTTTTTCTACCGCTTTACCTTAAGTTTATGTGAGCCCTTATGTGTTAGGTGAGTCTCTTGAAGACAGCAGAAACTTGATGAATTATTATCCATTCTGCCATTCTGTATCATTTAAGTGGAGCCTTTAGGCCATTTATATTCAATGTTCGTATTGAGATGTGAGGTATTATTCTATTCATTGTGTTATTTGTTGTTCGAATACTTTTGGTTATTTTTCATTGTGTTATTGTTATATAGGTCCTGTGAGATTTATTCTTTAAGGAGGTCCTATTTTGGTGTATTTCAAGCATTTGTTTCAAGATTTTAGTTCCTTTTAGCAGTTCTTATAGTGCTGACTTAGTAGTAGCGAATTACCTCAGCATTTGTTTATCTGGAAAAGACTATATATTTCCTTCATTTATGAAGCTTACTTTCACTGCATACAAAATTCTTGGCTGATAATTTTTTTTTTTTTTTTTTTTTGAGACAGAGTCTCAGTCTGTTGCCCAGGCTGGAGTGCAATGGCGTGATCTCAGCTCCTGCAACCTCTGCCTCCTGGGTTCAAGCGATTATCCTGTCTCAGCCTCCCAAGTAGCTGGGATTACAGGGACATGCCACCAGACCTGGCTAACTTGTATTTTTAGTAGAGACGGGGTTTCACCATGTTGGTCAGGCTGGTGTCAACCTCCTGACCTCGTGATCCACCCACCTCAGCCTCCCAAAGTGCTGGGATTACAGGCATGAGCCACCGTGCCCAGCCGATGATTTTTTTTTAAGAAGGCTAAAAATGGGACCCCAATTCCTTCTAGCTTGTAAGGTTGCTGATGAGAAATCTGCTGTTAATCTGATAGGTTTTCCTTTATATTACCTGATGCTTTTTCCTCAGTTCTTAAGATTCTTTCCTTCATCTTGACTTTAGATAACCTGGTGACCATGTGCCTAGGCAATGATCTTTTTCTGACAAGTTTCCCAGGTGTTCTTTAAGCTTCTTGTATTTGGATGTCTAGATCTCTAGCAAGGCCAGGGACATTTTATACCCTCAAATACGTTTTCCAAGCTTTTAGATTTCTCTACTTCCTTGGGAACACCAATTATTCTTAAGTTTAGACATTTCACATAGTCCCAAACTTCTTGGAGTTTTTGCTCATTTTTTAAAATTATTTTTTCTTTGTCTTTGATGGATTGGGTTAATTTTTTAAGCCTTGTCTTAAAGCTCTGAAATTCTTTCTTCTGCTTGTTTGATTTTATTGCTGAGACATTCCAGTACATTTTGCATTTCTCTAAGTGTGTCCTTGATTTCCAAAAGTTGTGATCATTTTTTTATTTATGCTATCTATTTCACTGAAGAATTTTCCTTTATATCCTGTATCATTTTTTTTTTCTTTAAGTGGTACTTCACCTTTCTCAGGTGCCTCCTTGATTAACTTAATAATCATCCTTCTAAACTCTTTCTGTCAATTCAGAGATTTCATCTCATTTTGGATCCATTGCTGGAGAACTGGTATGATTTTTCTGGGAATGTTAAATAACCTGGTTTTGTCATATTACCAGAATTGTTTTTCTGGTCCTTTTCATTTGGGCAGACTATGTCAGAGGGAAGATCTTGGATTCAAGGGCTGCTGTTCAGAATATTTTGTCCCATAGTGTGCTCCCTTGATGTAGTGTTCTCCCTTCCCCTAGGAATGGGGCTTCCTGAGAGCTGAACTGTAGTGATTGTTTTTGCCCTTCTGGGTATAGCAACCCTGCAGAGCTCCCAGGCTCCGGGCTGGTATTGGGGAATGTCTGCAGAAAGTCCTGTGATGTGATCCAGCTTCAGGTCTTGCAGCCATGGATACCATCACTTGCTTTGGTGGAAGTAGCAGGGGAGTGAAGTGGACCCTGTGAGGGTCCTTGGTTGTTTTTGTTTAGTGCACTGGTTTTGTGTTGGTTGGCCTCCACCCAGGAGGTGGCACTTTCAAGAGCACATCAGCTGCAGTCCTACAGGGAAGATGCAAACTTGCCCTAGGGACACTTGGTTAAGTATTCAAGTTTCTCAGGCAGTGGGCAGGGGCATCATGCTCCCAAGAGATTATGACCTTTGTCTTCAGCTACCAGGGCAGGTAGAGAAAGACCACCGGTAGGGGCAAAGATATGCATGTCTCAGCTCAGCCTCTTCTTGGGTGGGGCTTGCTGCCACTGCTAGGGGCTATTGAGGGTGGGTTCCCAATCCATAAAGTTATATTATCAGGGGGTTTATGGCTGCCTCTGCTGAGTCCTACAGGTCACCAGGGAAGTGAGGGAAAAGTAGCAGTCACAGGCCTCACCCTACTCCCACACAGCCTGCAGTCCTAAAGGCTGGTCTCACTCCCACCAGGCCCCACAACAGCACTGAGTCTATTTACAGGCAGTCGGTGACTAGGGCTGACAACTTGCCCAGACCACAAGTCTCCCTGTTGAGAAAGCAAGCAGACTCAAAGTTTTTCAGTGTCTCAGGGAGCCTGCAGCAGTGATCCAGTTCCTTCAAAAGGTCTGTGGATTCTCTTGGCTTTCCTGGAATGTTCCTGTGGTAGTTCTTGGAGCAAACGTTCACAATGTGAGTCTCCACATGCTGCTGTGTCCGTCTGAATGGGAGCTACAAGCTAGTCCTGCCTCCTATCCACCATATTAATCTCTCAAAATTCTACTTGTGGCTATTTTAATTTTAATTTAATTTAATTTAAAATTCAGATCCTCAATCAAACTAGCTGCATTTCAAGTGCGAACCTGTAGCTAGTAACTGTGTCTGGAATTGGTGGGTTATTGGTCCTACTGACTTCAAAAATGAAGCCATGGACCCTCGCGGTGAGTGTTACAGTTCTTAAAGATGGTGTGTCTGGAATTTGTTCCTTCTGATGTTCAGACGTGTTTGGAGTTTATTCCTTCTGGTGGGTTCATGGTCTTGCTGGCTTCAGGAGTGAAGCTGCCGACCTTGGCGGTGAGTGTTACAGCTCTTAAGGCAGCGCATCTGGAGTTGTTCATTCCTCCCTTCCGGAGTTGTTCATTCCTCCTGGTGGGTTCGTGGTCTCCCCGGCCTCAGGAGTGAAGCTGCAGACCTTCACGGTGAGTGTTACAGCTCATAAAGGCAATGCAGAACCAAAGAGTGAGCAGCACCAAGATTTATTGCAAAGAGCAAAAGAACAAAGATTCCACAGTCCTGAAGGGGACCCGAGGGTTGATGCTGCTGTCTGGGACAGCCTGCTTTTATTCCATTATCTGACCCCATCCACATCCTGCTGTTTGGTCCATTTTACAGAGAGCTGATTGGCCCATTTTACAGAGAGCTGAGTGGTCCATTTTGACAGGGTGCTGATTGGTGCATTTACAAACCTTGAGCTAGACACAAAGTGCTGATTGGTGCATTTACATACCTTTAGCTAGACATAAAAGTTCTCCAAGTCCCCACTAGATTAGCTAGACACAGAGCACTGACTCCTGCGTTTACAAACCTTGAGCTGGACACAGAGTGCTGATTGGTGCATTTACAATCCTCCAGCTAGACATAGTAGATCCTGCGCCCAGGACTGTGGGCGAGCTGCCTGCCAGTCCAGCTCAGGCGGAGCGGGAGCCCACGGTGAGGGGGTGGGAGGGCAGGGCGAGGACGAGGACTTGGGGGTGTGTGGGGGCCCCGGGGAGCAGGGGGGCGGGGGGAACGGGGCTCGAGTCCTTCCTTGCCCTCCAGGGAGGTGGCTGAGGCTGGCGAGAATTCCAGTGCAGCCCCTGCAGGCCAGCAGTGCTGTGGGACCCAGTGCACCCTCCACAGCTGCTGGCCCAGGTGCTAAGTCCCTCACTTCCTGGGGCCGGCAGCACCGGCCGGCTGCTCAGAGTAGGGGCCTGCTGAGCCCCTGCCCGCCCAGAACCTGCACTGGCCCACAAGGGCCATGTGCAGCCCCGGTTCCCGCCAGCGCCTCTTCCTCCACACCTACCTGTAAGCAGAGGGAGCCGCTCTGGCGTTGGCCAACCCAGAGAGGGGCTCCCACAGTGCAGCAGCGGGCTGAAGGGCTCCTCAAGCCTAGTCACAGTTGACACGGAGGCCAAGGAGGTGGCGAGAGTGAGCGAGGGCTGCTAGCACGTTGTCACCTCTCATAACTACTATATTGGACAACTAAGATGTAGAATATTTCTACCTTGCAGAAAGGTTCTGTTGAACAGTCAGCATTGGGTTCCAGAGTTTAAACAACTTGCCCCCAGACCCCATGGCTAGTAATAAAGTAGCCTAGGATGCAAATCTCCTGCTTTTAGGTCTGAATTTCTTTCCACAACATCTCCCTGGTTGAAATCTGGGTTTGTGTAACCTTCACTTGGATCCTGATTCTGGTTTGGTAAAACATAAAAAGTTTTCTACATGATATTCTTTGGAAGCGTTTTACTCATTCCCTGTTTTCTTTTTAACGCCTGCCTCATGTGACATGGCTTCAGGTCCCTTCATCATCATGATGATCTCAAAATATACTCCAGTCCCAGCTAAAGTGTGGTGTCCAGAATTAATGATGTAGCTTAAATATTGTTTCACAAGCAAACAATAGAGAGGAACTTTTTTCTTCCTTGTCCTAAATTCTTGCCTAAGGGGACATTCTATCATATTTTTGGTAAATACATTTCATTGAGCTTACTGTCATTTCAAAAAAAATTCCCCAAATATTCAAAATGAGCAAAACAGTTAAGAACTGTTAGGAAATTGTAGGCTGAACAAGATTTCAGTAGTATACAATAGACTTTAATGCAGTATGTTCTGATAGTTACAGTCAAAGAGAATTAGAACCCTAGGACCTAGAGAAGTCCTTCACTTTCCTTCTCTATATCATGGACCCAAATTCTTTACTCAGTTCTTTTCACTGGAAAATAAACTTGAACAGATTTTATAATGATCATGCTGCTCTACATGTACTCTTTAATTTTTAATTTTTTAAGATGTTTGAAATGTTTAAAATAATTTCATAGGCCAAACACATCATCTTGATGTAATGAAAATTAAAATGGTTTTTTTTTAAATTTTTTTTAGGAGGCTGTCTTAACTCAGGCTACCATGTCAAAAATATCATAGACTCAGTTACTTAAACAATAAACATTGTTCCTTACAGTTCTGGAGGCTGGGAAGTACAAAATGAAGGTTGTGGAAAATCTGGTATCTGATGAGGACCAATTCCTAGCTTGTGGACAGCAGCCTTCTTGCTGTATTCTCATATGGCGCAGATAGTGCTAGTTCTCTCCCTATTTTTATAAAGACACTGGATTCCATCATAGCAGTTAGACCCTCGTGACCTAATTACTTTCCAAAGGCCCTGCTTTCAAATACCACCACATTAGGGCCTCAACATATGAATTTGGAGGCAAGGGGACAAAAACATTCACATGTTAGCAGAGGTTAAGAAGATATCTTTTGTCAAATTTGTAAGTCTAACTTGTTAGGTGCTTGATGTGTTTCAGAAAACAAGTATAAATTATAAAGTTTTTTCCTCAGTTATATATAGAGCATTTAATTTGGGTAAAATTATTCTGTCAGATTTATAAATTAACTGAATATCAATCAAAGAACAGTGAAAGTGATGATCTTATTTTTATTTTAACAAAAATTAAGATTGTAAACTGAACCTAAAGACTTAAGGAAAACTACATTTTACATTTTATGAGTTACCAAAATATAATATCAATGAAATAAAAGAACAGCAAGTATTTCTTTTGTGAATTACTGCTTTCCTCTCTGTCTGTAGTTTTCTTTTTTTGTTATGTCTGGTCTGTAGTTTTATTTTTTTGTTATGTCCTTCCCTGGTTTTTGTATTAGGGTGATACTGGCATAAGGAATGATGTAGGGAGGATTCCCTCTTTATTTTTTGAAGTTGTTTCAGTAAGATTGGTACCATTTCTTTTTTTCTTTTTTCTTTTTTATTTGTTGATATGGAGTCTTGCTCTGTTGCCCAGGCTGGAGTGCAGTGGCGTGATCTCAGCTTCCTGAAACCTCCGCCTACCAGATTCAAGCAATTCTCCTGCCTCAGCCTCCTGAGTAGCTGGGATTACAGGCACATGCCACCATGTCTGGCTAATTTTTTGTATTTTTAGTAGAGACAGGGTTTTACCATGCTGGCCAGGATAGTCTCAAACTCCTGACCTCGTGATCTGCCTGCCTCAGCCTCCCAAACTGTTGGGATTACAGGCGTGAGCCACCATGGCCGGCTGATTGGTACCATTTCTTCTTTGAATGTCTGGTAGAATTCAGCTGTGAATTTACCTGGTCCTGGACCTTTTTCCGTTGGCTATTTTTAAAAATGACTGTTTCAATCTCACTACTTGTTATTGGTCTGTTCAGAGTTTCTATTTCTTCCTGATTTAATTTAGTAAGGTTGTATATTTCCAGGAATTTATCCATCTCCTCTAGATTTTCTAGTTTGTGCATGTAAAGGTATTCATAGTAGCCTTGAATGATCTTTTGTATTTCTGTGATATCAGTTGCAATACCTCCCATTTCATTTCTAATTGAGCTTATTTGGATCTTCTCTCTTCTTGGTTAATCTCGCTAATGGTCTGTCAGTTTTGTTTATCTTTTCAAAGAACCAGCTTTTTGTTTCATTTATCTTTTGTATTTTTCGTTTATTTCAATTTCAGTTAGTTCTGCTCTGATCTTGGTTATTTATTTTTTCTGCTGGGTTTGGGTTTAGCTTATTCTCGTTCTCTAGTTCTTTGAGGTGTGACCATAGATTGTCAATTTGTGCTCTTTCAGACTTTTTGATGTAGGCATTTAATGCTATCAACTTTCCTCTTAGCACCACTTTTTGCTGCATCCCCAAGGTTTTGATAAGTTATGTCACTATTATTGTTTAGTTCAAATAATTTTTTATTTCCATCTTGATCTCATTGTTGACTCAAAGATCAGATTATTTAATCAGATCTGACTCAAAGAGCAGATTATTTAATTTTCTTTTATTTGTATAGTTTTGAGGGTTCATTCTGGAGTTGATTTACAGTTTTATACTACTGTGATCTGAGAGGATACTTGTTGTAATTTCAATTTTCTTAAATTTACTGAGACTTGTTTTGTGACCTATTTGTGGTCTATCCATATGGTCTATCTTGGAAAATGTTCCATGTGCTGATGAATAGAATGTATATTCTTGGCTCGGTGTGGTGGCTCACACCTGTAATCCCAGCACTATGGGGGGAGGTTCACCTGAGGTCAGGAGTCTCTACTAAAAATACAAAAATAGCCAGGTGTAGTGGCACACGCCTGTAGTCCCAGTTACTCAGGAGGCTGAGGCAGGAGAGTCGCTTGAACCCAGGAGGTGGAGGTTGCAGTGACCCAAGCTTGTGCCACTGTACTCCAGCCTAAGTAACAAAGTGAGACTCCATCTCAAAAAAAAAAGAAAAAAGAAAATTGAATGTATA
Source organism: Chlorocebus sabaeus (assembly GCF_047675955.1). Classification (NCBI taxonomy): domain Eukaryota; kingdom Metazoa; phylum Chordata; class Mammalia; order Primates; family Cercopithecidae; genus Chlorocebus; species Chlorocebus sabaeus. The sequence continues at coordinate 64,992,395 of NC_132924.1, forward strand.
TTTGCAGTTGTTGGATAGAATGTTCTGTAAATATCTGTTAAGTCCATTTGTTTTAGGGTGTAATTTAAGTCTATTGTTTCTTTGTTGACTTTCTGTCTTGATGAACTGTCTAGTGCTGTCAGTGGAGCATTGAAGTACCCACCATTATTGTGTTGCTATCTCATTTCGTAGGTCTAGTAGTAGTTGTCTTATGAATTTGGAAGCTCCAGTGTTAGATGTGTATATATTTAGAATTGTGCTAATTTTCTGTTGGAATAATCCTTTCATCATTATATAATGTCCCTCTTTGTTTTATTATTATTTTTAACTGTTGTTTAAAGTCTGTTTTGACTGATACCAGAATAGCTATTCCTGCTTGCTTTTGGTTTCCATTTGCATGGAATATCTTTTTCTATCCCTTTCCCTTAAGTTTATGTGAGTCCTTATGTGTCAGTTGAGCCTCTTGAAGACAGCACTTACTTGGTTAGTGAATTTTTATCCATTCTGCCATTCTGTATCATTTAAGTGGAATATTTAGGCCATTTACATTCAACATTAGTATTGTGAGGTGAGGTACTGTTCTATTTATCATGCTAGTCGTTGCCTAAGTACCTGGTTATTTTTCATTGTTGTATTGTTTTATAGGCGCTGTGAGATTTATAGGCCCTGTGAGATTTTAAGAAAGTTCTATTTTGGGGTATTTCAAAGATTTGTTTCAAGATTTAGAGTTCCTTTTAGCATTTCTTGTAGTGCTGGCTTGGAAATGGCAGATTCTCTCAGCATTTGTTTGTCTGAAAAAGACTTTATCTCTGCTGCATTTATGAAGATTAGTTTTGTTGGATACAAAGTTCTTTTTTTTTTCCCTTGAGACAGAGTCTAGTGGCTCTGTCACCCTGGCTGGAGTGCAGTGGCATGATCTCAGCTCACTGCAACCTGCACCTCCTGGGTTCAAGTGATTCTCCTGTCTCAGCCTCCTGAGTAGCTGGGATTACAGGTGTGCACCCACCCGGCTATTTTTTTCTCTTTTTTCTTTTTGTATTTTAAATAGAGACAGGGTTTCACCATGTTGCCCAGGCTGGTCTTGAACTCCTGACTTAAGGTGATCTGCCTGCCTTGGCCTCCCAAAGTGCTGGGATTACAGGCGTGAGCTACTGCACCCCACCAGATACAAAATTCTTGGCTGACAATTATTTTGTTTAAAGAGACTAAAGATAGGATCCCAATCCCTTCTGGCTTATAAGATTTCAGCTGCTAATCTGATAGGTTTTCCTTTGTAGGTTACCTGATGCTTTTGCTTCATAGCTCTTAAGATTCTTTCCTTCAGCTTGACTTCAGATAACCTGATGATATGTGCCTAGGCAATGATCTTTTTGTGATGAACTTCCCAGTGTTCTTTGAGCTTCTTTATTTGGATGTTTCGATCTCTAGCGAGGCCAGGGAAGTTTTCCCTGGTTATTCCCTCAAATAAATTTTCCAAACGTTTAGATTTCTCTTCTTCCTCAGGAACACCAATTATTCTTGGTCATTTAACATAATCCCAAATTTCTTGGAGGCTTCATTAATTTTTTAAATCTTTTTTCTTTGTCTTTGTCTGATTTGATTAATTCAAAAGCCTTGTCTTCTAGCTCTGAAGTTCTTTCTTCTACTTGTTCTAGTCTATTGTTGAAACTTTCCAGTGTATTTTGTAAGTGTGTCTTTCATTTCCAGAAGTTGTGATTGTTTTTTCTTTATGATATCTATTTCTCTGGAGCATTCTTCATCCACATCTTGCATTGTTTTTATATTTCTTTAAGTTGGTTTTCACCTTTCTCTGGTGTCTCCTTGAGTAGCTTAATGATCAACCTTCTGAATTCTTTATCTGGCAATTCAGAGATTTCTTCTTGGTTTGGATCAATTTGCTGGGGAGCAAGTGTGATATTTTAGGGGTGATATAGAACCTGTTTTGTTATATTACCAGAATTACTTTTCTGGTTCCCTCTCATTTGGGTATACTATTTCAGTGGAAAAATCTGGAACTCAAGGGCTGCTGTTGAGATTCTTTTGTCTCATGGAATGATCCCTTGATGTAGTGCTCACCCCCTTCCTCTTGGGATGAGGTTTCCTGAGAGCCAGACTGTGGTGATTGTTATTGCTCTTCTGGGTCTAGCCACTCAGCGGGGCTACCAGGCTCTCAGCTGCTGCTGGGGAATGTCTGCAAACCGTCCTGTGATGTCATCCATCTTTGGGTCTCCCAGCTGTGGATATCAGCACCTGCTCTGGTGGAGGTGGCAGGGGATTGAAAGTGACGCTGTGAGAATCTTTGGCTGTAGGTATGTTTAGTGTGCTGGCTTTCTTGAATGCTGGTTATTCTAGTAGTGAAGTTGTCACTTGGATAAGCTCAGGACCTCTGGTTAGCCAGGATGTTTCAGGCAGTGGTATTAGCTGTTGTATTCTCCTTCTTGGGAGCAGGGTTATTCTGTCATGAGTTGTGGTAATGGCCTGAGTTGATTGGCCTCCAACCAAGAGGTGATGCTTTCAAGAGAGCACCAGCTGTGGTAGTTGAAGGGGAATATAAGCTTGCCCTAGGTTGACAGGGTAAGTGTTCAGGTTTCTCTGGCAATGGGCAGGGCCATAAAGCTTCCACAAGTTTTTGTCTTTTGTGTTTGGTGATCAGGGCAGGAAGAGAAATACCATCAGGTGGAGGCAGGGTTAGGTGGGTCTGAGCTCAGACTCTCCTTAGGTGGTGCTTGCCATAGCCACCGTGGAATGGGGGTCTGGTTCTCAGACCAATGGGGTTATGTTCCAGAGGGGATTATGGCTGCCTCTGCTGTGCCATGTGGTTCACCAGGGAAGTAGGGGATAGCCAGTAGCAAAAGACCTCACCCAACTCTCACTCAGTTGGCAAGGCTGATCTTGCCTCTGCGGTGTCCCGCTAACAGCGCCAAGTTTAGTTAGATCCAGGAAGCCTGTGCATGGAACTCAGCCCTTTCCCCATGCTGTAAGCTTCGCGGATGAGAAAGCAAGCATGACTTTTAGGCCTTGCTCCTCTCCGTCTGCTCACAATGTTGGTGAAGGCTCCTGTACTCGTATCTGTAGCAGTTCCCATTCACCCCCTGGATTCTGTTCAAGATAGTTCATACTCATTTGCAATTATTACATAATTTCATTGGAAGCATCTTTCAACCTGTGACCCCTCCCTAATTTTGCTGGCTTCCTTGCCTGAGGGCCTCTGCAAAATCCAGTCAGGGATAGCTTCGGTGGGCTCAAGCTGAAGACTGGGTGTGCCTACAAGGCTCTTCCTGCTGCTGCTTCTACTTTTATATTTTACACAGCTCTCTAAATGTGTTGCAGCTCTAGATAAGGTTAAATCCTTCTTCTGTAATCTGGATTTTCATATTCGCCAATAGGGATATGTGTTCGGAGGCAGGTTTTCCACTCTCACACTTTGGGAACTCAGTTTTTTGCCTGTCTCACAGAATTTGCAGTGGCATCAGTTGGGCAATTCGAAAATGAAATTGCAATATAAGAGGCTGAGGGTTAACGTTCTTCCCTAATTAATGTCACTGAGTCTCTTCCTTCTCCTGAAAATGTAAAGTTTTCATTGTTTAAAAAATGTTTTTAGAAACTTAAAAAAATCCTATTTGAAATATAAATGTATCTTCTGGCCAGAAAGAATGAATGTATATAAATGTGTTTGCATAAAAAGCTAAAATGTTATGGCCTTTATAATTTCTAAGCCAGCAAAACAAATTATGTTTGTAACAAATAAGTTTTTAAGTATAATCTTGCACATAAAAGATACTTCTTATTTTCTGTATTGCTAAGAACTAGCAGCAATCCATGAATATATTAAGATATGATAATGGTAAAAAGCAAAGATACTGAAAAGATAACATGTTTAAAGGAAATACAGTTTTTCCAAGATGTGTGTGAGGGTGGGGGTTGATAACTGGGAAATAGTTTCCTTGGAATATGTTTGAAATTGTGTGCTACGGGCCACGTCTTGCCTATTTCATGTATAAATCTATATCTATTGTCATGCATTGCTTAATGACGGGGATACATTCTGAGGAATATACCCTTAGGCAACATCATTAATGTAACAATATCATAGAGTGTACTTACACAAACCTAGATGGTATAGCCTACTACACACCTAGGCTACCTGGTATAGCCTATTGCTCCTAGGCTGTAAACCTGTTTATCATGTTATTGTACTGAATACTGTAGGCAGTTATAATACATTGGTAAATATTTATGTATCTAAACATAGAAATGGTACAGTAAAAATACAATGTGAAAGATAAAAAAATGGTATACCTATATAGGGTACTTACCATGAATGGAGGTTACAGGACTCAAAGTTGCTCTGGGTGAGTCAGTGAGTGGGGAGTGAATGTGAAGGCCTAGGACATTACTGTGTACTACTGTAGACTTTATAAACACTGTACACTTAGGCTGCATTAAACATTAAAAATTTAAGTAATCATGCTAGAAAATTATGGCAGCTTTGATGTCAGTAGGTGATAGGAATTTTTCAGCTCTATTATAATTTTGTAGGATTACCATCATATATGTGGTTCATCATTGAATGAAACATCATTATACGGCACATGGCTGTATTTCTATACAATTGAATTAAACTATGAGTCAATAACAGAATGATAGCTGGAAAACCTCAAAAATACTTGGATATTATCAACACACTTTTAATTAACATATGGGTCAGAGAAGAAATCTCAAGAGAAATGTTAAAATATTTTGAACTAAATGAAAATGACAATACAACTTACCAGAATTTTTGAGATGCAGTGAGTACTTAGAGGGAAATGTATAGCATTGAATGCATATATTAGAAAACAAGAAATATTTAAAATCAATAATATGTGTTTACCTTAGGGAACTAGAAAAAGAAGGGCAAATTAAATTCCAAGTAAGCAGCAGAAAAAAATAACCAAAATTAGAACAGAAATCAATTAAATTGAAAATAGGAAATCAAAGGAGAAAATCAATAAAACCAACAACTAGTTTTGGAAAATATCAATATGCCAAATTTCCAGCCATGTCAACAAAGAAAAGAAAGAGAAGACACAAATTACTAATATCAGAAATGAAAGACAAGCTATGACTATTGATCCCATTGACATTAAAAGGATAATAAAAGACTATCATAAACAATATTAAGTCTCTAAATTTGATAACCTAGCTGAAATGGACCAATTCCTTGAAAGACACACTATACCAAAGCTTACATAAAGAGAAATAGATAATCGAAATAGGCCTATGTCTATCAAATAAATTCAGGCGGGTGCAGTGGCTCATGCCTGTAATACCAGCACTTTGGGCGGCTGAGACATGAAGATCACTTGAGGTCAGGAGTTTGAGATAAGCCTGGTGAAACCCTGTCTCTACTAAAAATACAAAAATTAACCATGCGTGGTGATGGGTGCCTGTAATCCCAGCTACTTGGGAGGCTGAGGCAGGAGAATCACTTGAACGCGGGAGACAGAAGTTGCAGTGAGCCGACATCATGCCACTGGATTCCAGCCTGGGCAACAAGAGTGAAACTCTGTCTCAAAAAGTAAATAAATAAATAAATAAATAAATAAATAAATAAATAAAATAATTTGTAACTTTCCAAAACGAAAAGCACCAGGCCCAGGTTGTTTCACTAGTGAATTCTACCAATATTTTTAAGAATAAATTATACCAAATTCTTTATAACTCTTCCAGAAAATAGAAGCCAAGAGAATACATCCTAACTCGTTCTATGTGACCAGCATTACCCTAACACAGAAAACAGAGGAAAACTAGACAATATGTCTCATCAACATAGATGTGAACTCTTCAATGACATATTAGCAAATTGTACCCAACAATGTAAGAAAAGAGTGTTAGTCACATGTACTAAGAGAGATTTATTGAAAGCTGGTACAACATTTTAATTCCCATTAATATAATCCAACACATCAACAGGCTAAAGAAGAAAGAGAATATGATCATATCAATCAGAAAAAGCATTTGACAAAATCCAACAACAATTCATGATAAAAAAAAAAATCCCTCAGCAACTAGAAATGAAGGAGAGATTCCTCAGCTTGAAAAAGAACATCTACGAAATGCTGTAACTGTAAGCGAACATCACGCTTAACGGTGAGATACTAGATAATTTTATGTTAAGATCAGGAACAAGCCAAGGGTGTCTACTCACACCCTCCTATTCAACATTGTAAGAAAGGATAGTCTTTTCAGCAAGGGGTGCTGGAACAACTGGACATCTTCATGCAAAAAAATTAATATAGATATAGACCTTACATCTTCCACAAAATTTAACTCAAAATGGACCATGGACCTAAGTGTAAACAAAAAACTATAAAACTCCTAGACAATAGCATAGAAGAAAGTCTAGGTGGCCTTGAGTCTGGTGGTGATTTTTTAGACACAATACCAAGAACATGATCCACAAAAGAAAATACTGATGTTTCGGTGAAACCCTGTCTCTACTAAAAATACAAAAAAATTAGTCGGGCATGGTGGCAGGTGCCTGTAGTCCATAGTCCCAGCTACTCGGGAGACTGAGGCAGGAGAATGGCATGGAATGAGACTCCATCTCAAAAAAAAAAAAAAAAAAAAAGAAAATATTGATGTTTGACTTCGTTAAAATTAAAAACTTCTGCCATGTGAAAGACATCATTAAAAGAATGAAAAGACAAACCACACACTGGAAGAAAACATTTGCATCTGAAAAACGTCTGGTATCCAAAATATACAAAGAACTCCTAAAACTCAACAATAAGAAAACAATACAATTTTTTAAATGGGCAAAAAATCTGAACAGAAGCTTCACCAAATAAGGTATACACATAGCAAATAAACATGAAAAGATGCTCAACATCATATGTCATTAGGGAATGCAAATTAAAATAACAATCAGATACCACTACACACATTAGAATGGCTAAAATCCGAAAGAGCAAAACCAAACTCTGGTGAGAATGTAAAGTAACGGGAACTCCAACTCATTGCTAGTGGGAATGTAAAACAGTACAGCAACTTTGGAAGACAGTTTGGCAGTTTCTTGCAAAACTAAACATACTTTAACCATAAGACACAACAATCATGACCCTTGGTATTTACTCTGATGAGTCAAAAACATGTCCACTCAAAGACCTTCATCTTATGTTTAGATCTTTCTTCTTTTCTAATATAAGCATATAGGCCAGGCATGGTGGCTCATGCCTATAATCCTAGTACTTTGGGAGGCTGAGGCAGGTGGATTGCTTGAGCCCAGGAGCTCAAGACCAACCTGGGCAACATGCTGAAACCCCATCTCTACAAAAAATACAAAAATTAGCCATGTGTGGTGGTGGGCACCTGTAGTCCTAGCTAGTTAGGAGGCTGAGGTGAGATGATCACCTGAGACCAGTAGGTCAAGGCTGTGGTGAGCCATGATTGTACCACTGCACTCCAGCCTGGGTGACAGAGTGAGTGAGACCCTGTCTCAAATAAATAAATAACATTAAAGAGGCAAGCATGGTGGCTCACGCCTGTAATCCCAGCACTTTGAGAGGCCAAGGAGGGTGGATCATCTGAGGTCAGGAGTTCGAGACCAGCCTGACCAACATGGTGAAACCCCATCTCTACTAAAAATACAAAATTGTCCAGGTATGGTGGTGCATACCTGTGATCCCAGCTACTTGGGATGCTGAGGCAGGAGAATCGCTTGAACCCAGGAGGTGGAGGTTGCAGTGAGTTGAGATCACGCGGTTGTACTCCAACCTGGGCAACAAGAGCGAAACTCCACGTCAAAAAAAAAAAAAAAAAAAAAAAAAAATTAAAAAGATAAAAGATAAAAAATAAAAATAAGCATATAATGCTATAAATTCTCTTCAAACTTTGCTTTAGCTACATTCCACAAATTTTGTTATGTATTTTCATTTTCATTTACTACAAATTATTTTTAATGTTTCTTGAGACTATGTCTTTGACCCATGTGTTATTTAGAAGTGTGTCATTTTATAACTACCTGGGGCTTTCTAGATATCTATTACTTGCTTCTAGTTTAATTCCACTGTGGTCTGAGAATATATTTTTTATGATTTCTATTCTTTTAAATGTTTTAAACTTCCTTTTATGACTCAGAATATGTCTACTTTGGTGAATGTGGTACTAAATTTTGAGGATACTTGATCGAGGGGATTTGCACACAAGTTAGATAAAGGACAGTAACTGATTTGGGAGGACTGCAGAGACACGGGATTTAACCCCCTGACAAGAATCCTAGGATATACTGTGAACGTGTTGACGGTATATTAGAATTGATGGCTCATGCTAAGAGACATAAAACTGCCACATTTCCATGGCAGATGGTGGAGAAAGAGTGGTGGACATACTTGAGTGAATATACTATATTAAGACTGGGGACTGGACGCAGTGGCTTACACCTGTAATCCTAGCACTTTGGGAGGCCAACGCAGGCAGATCACTTAAGTCAGGAGTTCCAGACTAGCCTGGCCAACATGGCGAAACCCCATCTCTACTAAAATGCAAAAATTAGCCAAGCATGGTGGTGGGTGCCTGTAATCCCAGCTACTCGGGAGAATGAGGCAGGAGAATTGCTTGAACCTGGGAGGCAGAGGTTGCAGTGAGCCAAGGTCGTGCCGTGGCACTCTAGCCCAGGCGATAGCACAAAACTCTATCTCCAAAAAAAAAAAAAAGACCCAAACACCCACCAGGTCATTATATTCCATGGAAAGTTCCTGATGGCATACTACTTACCAAGGCCATAAAGAATGCCCTAGAAGGAAAGCCAACAATAGTACTAAAATATGCAGTTGTGGCTCTCCTCGGTGTGCCAGAACCGATGGCAGGTAAGGCCATTACAGAACTAGGCTCACTAATAGCAGTGAGGTTGATAAGACCTGAAACAATAAAGACCAGATGGTGCCATTCAAGTATCAGAAAGTAGGTGGACATAATTCATAATAAGTGGCAATGTCATAGGGGAAGCTAGAGGAGGCCTGAATCCTCTGAGGGTTATGGGGTTGGTTATTAGAACATAGCATCTTTAAGAGCAAAATGGATGGATAGCCAATGAGCTCATCATTCAATATGTACCATGAGTCAGCCTCAGGAGGCTAAGGGCAATTGCTCCAGTAAAAAGTCATGATTTCTTGTTCTGTTTCCAGATTTAACTTAATTTTTCAACGTTGAAACCACTGACTAGAGAAGAGTCCATGACCCCAGGAGAAAGACCCTGCAACACATTTTAACTGCACATGGTAATTATTTCCTAGTCGTTCCCAAAAGGTACTAGTCTCCATTTACTTGGGTAGCTGTGCACTGGGAAAAGGGGACTACCCAGATATTTGTTAGACACATGGTCTGAATTGACATTGATACCTGGGACCCAAAGCACCTATTGTAGAGGAGATATAGAGAGCCATGTAATAAATGGAGTCCTGGCTAAGGTTTGGCTGATAGTGAGTTATTTGTCTGATAATGTGTCATTTGTCCAGTCCCTGAATATATTATTAGAAGAGAAATACCTAGTACTTCATACACTCCCTCATACTGTGCCTCTGGCCTACAGAGTCAGACATTGGAAAAGACCAAGCGGGAACCTTGAAACTGCTTCTACCCTCTAGCCAAAATAATAAATCAAAAACAGTATCTTAACTGGGTGGTATTGGTGGAGGAAATTAGTGCCACTGTTAAATGTTTAAAAGATACAGGAATGGTTGATTCCCATTATATGCATATGGATTATAAAAAATGAGTAGACCACCAGCAGTTGCACTAAGTAGTAGTCTCAATTTCAGTTGCAGTGCCAGATACAGTATATTTTCTGTTGCAAATGAACATGGCACCAGGTGCATGATGTGCTACCATTGGTTGTGCAGATGCATAATTTTCCATCCCTAACAGAAAAAAGAGGGATCAGGAACAGTTTGTATTCACAGGGAAAAGATTACAGTATACACTTACAGTCTTATAACAGGCCTATTTAAACTTTGTCCTTTGTTACAGTATGAAGAATCTAGACCATCTGGATGCCATGGTGATTATCACATTAACCCTTTATATTGATGATATATTTATCAAATCAGATGAGCAAGAAGTTGCTAGTACATTGGAAACTTTGATAAGACACATGTTCTCCATAGGATGAGAGATTCAGGAACCTGTTATATCAGTAACATTTTCAGACTTCCACTGGTCAGGGGCATGCTGGGAAATCCTATCCAAAGTAAAAGACAAATTATTGCCTGCTGAACCTTCCAAACATATGGAAGCATCATGACTGCTAGGCCTCTTCAGGTTCTGAAGGCTGTCAGTCCCAACTGGGAATACTGCTTCAACTCAGTGCAGGAAAGGCTTCCAACTGTGTGTGGAGCTTCCAAGCAGAAAAGGACTGCAGCCATATGATCAGGCAGGTTCAAAGGTTCTGGATTTAGTGGTAGGAAAAGATGCTGTGAGGAATTTATGGCAACTTCCCTGCCCACAGTAAAGGAATAACAGCCCAGAAACAAAGGATTTTAGAATAAGGTTAGTCCCTCTTTAATGGAGAGTCACACACTTTTTCAAAAGCAAAAATACTTTGTTTTATGAGATGATGATGTATGAGATGGAACACCTGACCATGGGGCAAAGCCCACCATGTGGTCAACACTACCCATCATGAACTTGGGTTTTATAAGACCTACCAAGTCATATCACCAGGCAGATGCAGCAACAATCCATTGTAAAATGGAATTGGTTTATTTAGGATTGAGCAAGAGCAGTATCAGAGAGCTCAAGGAAGTTGCATAAAGAGGCAGCCGGGATTCCCGTGTCATTCATTGTTGTATTAATGCCTCTCCCTCAGGTCACACCTACAGATGTGTGGGTCATCCCTTAAGACCAGGTGAAAAATGAGGAAAGCCCAAATTTCGTTAATGGATGGGTTGCTTCTGTGGCTACAAGATGAAAATAGATGGCAACTGCCATATGGCTACTCAGTGGTGACACTGAAAGCCAGTCACAAGGGAAAAATCTTGCCAATGGGCAGAATTTCAAGTGGGGTACCTGGTCATTGCTTTTGTGTGAAAGAGAAGTAGGCTGAGCTTAGAATATATGTACAGTCTTGGGGAGTGAGAAATTACTTGCACTGGCTATTAAGGGGCCTGGGAAGAGAAAGATTGGAAGATTCAGTAGGAAGTATAGAGGCACGTGGCATATGGGAGTCGGCATGAAGTGTGGGCGTCCTCATATTGTATGTTAATACTACCCTGATTCTGGCACAGTGGGCATATGAGCAAAGTGGTCATGGTGGGCAGTGATGGAAGTTATTTCTGGGTTCCACAGCCTAGGTTCTTATTCCCCAAAGCTGAGCTAGTGTTTTGTCACTGCCAGATGTTCAAACTGCCAGAAACTAGGCATGAAGTGGCTCGTTGATTATACTGGGCACAGTAATAGACATGCCAGGTCTAAGTTTTGTTGTTGTTCACATTGCATTTTTAAGACTTACAGAGTTTCACTGGCATGGCATCATATATAACTTCGTATCAGACCAGGGGATGTCCTTTACAGCAAAGGAGGCATGGGGGTAGGCCCATGATCATGCAGTTCACAAGCCTTATTATACACTGAATCAACCAGAAACTTCCTGATAAGAGTATTGGAAGGGCCTGTTAAGTAGCATCAGCTTGGAGGTGATATTCTTGAGAATAGGGTATCATTTAAGATGCAGTATACAGTTGGGGTTTAAGAAGTTTTTATGGTGCTATACCCCCAACAAACTAAGTCTAGCAACCCATGAGTGGAACAGGAGTGGACCTGCTTGCCGTCACTTATTTGACCCTCTTGAATGCATTTCCTACCTCAGCGACTCCTGTTGAATTATAAGCTGCAACCACCACCCAGCCATTTTGAGTTCCTTGTGCCAATAAACCAACAGGCAGAGTCACTATGTGGGGTAATTGATCCTGATCCCTCTTCAGTAACTTGTTGCCCCAGCTTCTGGGAGTACTGACAGTAAACAGCTTTCAACTTCTACTGACAGCTCCTTCAGAGATTGTGTCAGCTGAGGAGCCTCATTGCCCACAGTCATGCTCTTTCCTAGAGTTACCCATACTCAAATGACTTATCGGTCATCTTCACCGAGCAACTCTGAAAAGCTCCCTGTGGAGTCAACTGATATCCAAAGGCACCCCTTAGAAAACATTTGCACACTAAATTCCATCTCAGTCTGCCTGCTGAGGGAACCCAAAAGTCATACCATGAGGGCCTCGTGGTATGACTTTTTATAGACTTTTGTCTATAAAAAGTTTTCATACTGCTTGAAAGTGCTAAAACAGGGTAAAGAAAATATTTTATGGAACTGCTATGAGGGGTACCTAACGTGGTCTTGAGAGCCTCGCAAGTTTTGGATAGGGGAACACCAAACCATTCAATTTATCCCTTCAAGTTAAATGTTAACAAAATGGGAACAAACTGTTTCTGAAATGGTCATAACATAGTGAGAGCATTTTGAAAATAAATATTTGGAAATGTTTCTGTTGGTTACATACGTTTATTCCTGAAAATACATGTCACTGTAACAATGCTCACACTTGTAAACGGAATTTTCTATTCTGTTTAAAAATCTTCCAAAAGACCTTCTAATTGAAAACTAACTGATTAATCTCAGGCATCTGAAAGCTTACTAACTAGATTTCAATGAATATTTGGGATTCCTGGGGAACTAAACTGAAAAATTAGTATTACAATTTAGCAAATGGAGCTAAGACTGTAGGATCCAAGTATTTTGTGTGTGTGTGTGTTTTGAGCTATGACAGCCATAAAAACCAAGTATTGAAATAACTGAATTTTTGACAAGGTACAGTGACTCACACCTGTAATTCTAGCACTTTGGGAGGCTAAGGCGGGCAGATCACTTGAAGCCAGGAGTTCGAGACCAGCCTGACCAACATGGCAAAACCCTGTCTATACTAATCCAAAAAAATAGCCAGATGCAGTGGCACATGCTGAGCTAAGATTGTACCACTACACTCCAGCCTGGGCGACAGAGCAGACTGTGTCTCAAAAACAAAACAAAACAAAAAACAACCACCAAAACCAAACCAAACCCCCCAAACAAACAAAAAACCCTGACTTTTCAAAATATTAAATCATAGAACATCTTCTAATGAGAAAGCATAAAGACTGGCTATCTAGTTACTTTGAATGGTTCCTTTAACTCTTGGTCAAATATTTTAATGGCATTTTTGGTGACAGCAAAAAGGTATCGGTATCATTGGTGAAAAAATGTTGCATATATTTTATCCCTTAAAAATTAGCCAGGCGTGGTGATGCATGCCTGTAATACCAGCTACCTGGGAGGCTGAGGCATGAGAATCACTTGAGCCTGGGTGGCAGAGTTGGCAGTAAGCAGAGATCATGCCACTGCACTCCGGCCTGGGGGACAAAGCGATACTTTATAAATATAAATATATATTATAAATTTATTTTTTTATAAATTATATTATTATATATTTTTTTGTTTAAATATATATTAGTAGAGTAACATACATGTTATACCACACACACATACATTGGAGCATGTGGTCAAAGTGATTTTTAAAACCAAAAACAAAGCTTTGTTAAAAGAAATTTCTATAGATGGTTCCTTCTTGGTTTTACTGGATTTCATAATTTGACTGGGTTCACCTATTCCCAATATCCTTTGAGGTTTGAGGAAGTCAGCAGTAGAACTGAAGACAACTGATCTTATCCTATAGTACAAAAGCTAAATGCTACTGTACATTTAAGCATAACCAAGTAAAACAAACAAAAATAATATACAGGGACTTTGATAATTCTGACTTCTCACGAAGGAATTGGTCATATTCTTCAATAAGTATGGCTGAGTATATCTATGTTTTAGTTTTTCTTTTCCATCATGTTATCACAGTGTTCAAAATTGGCATACCTTTTTCTTGCAGGATTACTTTTTGCTGACAAATTTGTTTTTGCCCCTTTAATTGCCCAGAGCTGCTCCTAGACTTTTTTTTTTTTGCTATGGGATTTTAAAGAGGCTACTTTCCTCAAATATTGCCTATAAAATTAATGCTAATTAAAAATACTGTTAGCAAGACCTAAGTTATGATATTCCCTATAACTAATGCAGCTAAAAGGCTAAATGGCCGTTTCATTTGGTTTATCTTTGTACTATGCCATTCTTCCTCTCCAGTCTCTGACACCTCCCATGACAAATAATGTAATTATAGCACATGGCTCATGTATAGTATATTATTTGTTATAGTACAACTTTAATACAGGCAAGTCCATTGTAGTTGTTATCTAGGGTAACTGGCTCCAATTAATTTCTCTTGAGCATACCACTCTGTGACTGGCATTGTTTAGACCTTTTTTACTTGGCAAACTCATGGTTTTAAGATTGAGGTTTACTTTACATTTATTGTTATGCTTAAGAACCTTTCCATCTCTTATAGGAAGAAGCCTATCATTCTTACATTTCACTTTACTAATGAAACAGCACTGGAATAATTTCTGATTGAAATGTAACATAAAACTGTCTTTGTTCTCATAATCAAAACTGCATTTAGAGAAGCTGGTAATATTTAAATAACATTTATTAACCTAGAGTATTTTAATATATCCTTTAGATGGCAGAATAGAATTACACATCCATCCTGGCAACTAAATGCTTTAAAAAACCCCCAAAACCCCAAAATTCTATCTGATAACACAGAATAATCTTACATTTCTAGAAATAAGGGTTCAAATTCAATGGTTTTAGGTCAAAGTTTTACACATAAAATTCTTTGTTTTCTATTCCTCTTTTAAACATCTTTATTTTGCTTGCACATTCATTAGGGTTCTCTAGATACAAATTGCAAATTTTAGAATCAGAAGCATCTATGTATGATTCCACAAATTATTCTAATATTAGACATACTACTGAACTATGCATGCAGAAAGGTCATTGGCTTCAAAAACCAATGATAATGATTTTTGTGAAATACACCTTTTGCTACAACTGTGTACTTGTATATCTTAGAAAAATAAACATTCATT
The DNA here is from genome assembly GCF_047675955.1 of Chlorocebus sabaeus. Classification (NCBI taxonomy): domain Eukaryota; kingdom Metazoa; phylum Chordata; class Mammalia; order Primates; family Cercopithecidae; genus Chlorocebus; species Chlorocebus sabaeus. The sequence goes on from NC_132924.1 coordinate 65,007,413, forward strand.
TTTGAGTCACAGTATCAAACTGTCTTCACTGCTGCTGCTCTGACCACCCCTAGAAATATGGAATCATCAACTTTGAATGCTAGACTGTTACCTTTAGATGAAAGTTAATTAGGGTGCCTGTTTCTTTTCTTTCCTAACATCTTGTAACTTCAGTATTCTTGAAATTACAGAATTCTACTTTATCCCGTGCTTGCTGGGGAATTGTTGTCTGGACAACTTTGGCAATGCGGGTCACTTTCTATCAAGTAAACCAAGTTTCCTGTCTACCCTGGTGATGATCTCTGAAGATTCCTATTTTTCAAGAAACCTTGCTACATTAGAGATTAAGTATCCTTTTGTGAACAAATCGGGGAACTAAACCATAAGTGCTATTAGAGAATTAGGATCACTTATGGTTAGTTGTTTGAGACCAGCCTAGACAACACACCAAAAACCCCATCACTCAAAAAAAAAAAAAAAAAAAAAGAAAAAGAAAAAGAAAAAGAACTGTGCTCAAGTCAAGGATCCTCCCATGTCAGCCACCTGAGTAGCTGGGGCTACAGGCATGTGCCACCAAACCCTGCTTTTTTGTGTTTTGTTTTTATAAAAACAAAGTTTAGCTATGCTGCCCAGGCTCACCTTGAACTCCTGATCACAAGTGATCCTCCTATCTCAGCTTCCCAAAGTACTGGGATGACAGGCATGAGCCAGTGCCCGGCTAAGCCCAGGAGTCTGAGGCCACAATAAGCTGACTGCACCATGGTAACCAGGCCTGGACAAGAGAGACCTAGTATCAAACAACAACAAAACAAAGAAAAATAAAAAGGCAAAGCACCTTCTGGGTAAACATTACCTTGGCTGTGCCTTGGTAAAAATTAGGAAAAACTACCCCTACCTCTAGGTAGATGCATCTCATTGCCAGGACACACTACTTGCTGCAAATAACCTGCCTTCATCTCATTGGCTGGGTGCCCATCTGCATAGCTGCACAGCACAATCCAAACCAACCAACGCTATGTGGTAGCCCAAGTAAACTGAAATTATTCCAAATAAACTGAAATTTAAGCACTTGAAAAAAGCTGAATACTCATTATGAAGACTGTGTGGTGTTCTAAAAGCTCAATGTTCAGTGTCAAAATAGTTTAACAAGTTTTACTGAAGGGTTCAGACTTTCTCTCCTTAATAACTTAATGTAAAATGATGCCCAGAGTACCACTGCAAATTGAAGTCACTTTTTTTTTTGAGACGGAGTCCCGCTCTGTCACCAAGCTGGAGTGTGGTGGCGCAATCTCAGCTCACTGCAATCTCTGTCTCTGGGGTTCAAGCAATTCTCCTGCCTCAGCCTCCCAAGTAGCTGGGATTACAGGAGCGCACCACTATGCCCGGCGAATTTTTTGTAGTTTAGTAGAGACAGGGTTTCGTCATGTTGGCCAGGATGGTCTCGATCTCCTGACCTCGTGATCCGCCTGCCTTGGCCTCTCAAAGTGCTGGGATTACAGGCGTAAGCCACCACACCCAGCCAGACACTGTTACTCTTAAAGTCAAAGGATCATAGAGTGACTTTACATGCCTTTTAGTTATTTGAAAAATTGGGGGAACACTGATAATTGAAGGGAAATAAACCTGCAAATAATTTCCCAAGTTCCATTTAGATTTTTCAAGGGTTGTCTACAAAACCTGGTATTTACACATACATACATGTATTTGTGACAGAAAATGGAATAATTTACAATGGAAACAGGGTTTGCATGTATGCACTGTAAAGACTCTTATTGAGCCTACTTAAGGTACTGGTATGAAAAATACAGGTGTTAAAAAGCCAGTATTCATTGATGCTGTCCAAACAGTCAAATATATGCAGGATAAGCATATGAACTAGTCTTATACTGAGAATCATATATTTCAAAAAAAAATTATGACAACCTAATTTTTAGTGACAATATATTCATGTACTATGCAATAGCACCAACTGAATGTCACTGGTGGTAGGTAGTCTTACTCCTACAAGAACATACTCAAAGGCAAATGCCTCATATCCACAGATTCAAATTGACATTTCTTATATTTGAATTTTCTTTTCTCCAAGTGGTTGTCAGTAAGTGCCAGATCAAGCCAATCCTTGTATATATTCCAAATTCTTGTATATACCACTGTATCTGTAATTCAATGCCATCCTTTTCTTTTTCATCTCCTACCAAATTAGGGGATAATCTTTTTCTTTTTTGAGACAGAGTCTCACTCTGTCACCCAGGCTGGAGTACAGTGGTGCGATCTCGGCTCACTGCAACCTCCACTTCCCAGGTTCAAGCAATTCTCCGCCTTTGGAGGGAACAGCTGGGACTACAACCACATGCCACCTTGCCCAGCTAATTTTCTATATTTTTAGTAGACAGGGTTTCACTATGTTGGCCAGAATGGTCTTGATCTTCTGACCTTGTGATCCACCTGCATTGGCCTCCCAAAGTGCTGGGATTACAGGGGTCAGCCACCAGAGTGTCAACTTTTGAATATTCTCAAAGTTATTTACAAAAGTAAATAATTAAAAATAGCAGACAAATTATATTCCACTTGGTAGCCTGGTTAAGTCTTTCCTTCAAGACTTCTAGCTACCACTACACATAATCTAATTACTGAGCACCAAAATACTAGCATGGTCCACCAGTGACCCTCAAGTGTCAGTATTTCTGATGATTTCCAGAATTCAAACATTGAAATGTATTTTCCCTTTCTGTATGAAATTCAGGTTTTTCAAGGCAAGGTCATCCTATCCTGATAATCTTTTTAAATTTACAATACAACTAGAATATCCAAATGTATAATGCTAAGTTTGATATTCCCCAAATTTCACTTTACTGGTGGTTTTCAGTGACCAAGCAAATTATTATTCACTGTAATTCTCAGGAAACAATTATGAACATATATATTATGTAAAATAAGACCAGTCACAAGTTTATACTGTAATTTTTCTGTAATAGTCATTCAATTCTGTAGAAAACTGCAAACGTTTATTTTTAATATTTACATTTGGTTCTGTAAACAAAGCTGGTAAAAAAAAATTTCCATATTTATAAAAATTTCAAGAATATGATCCTTATCACTTCTGAAAAGTATGCATTTTTTAAAGTCTAAAAGCCAGTAAATGTAGAAGTTGAAGGGGACGAGAAAAACGCTGTTAACAGATTATTTGAATTTTCCTCTTCCCAAATATCTAAAACACTGCATATACCACTGTTTTCCGTGTAGCTTGTGAAACCCAAAAATTCTGATTTCTCTTCACTAGTCTGAAACAAGTCTAGTAAAGATTGTACTGGTGAACTACAAATTCTGTTTTCTTCTTGTGTAATAAATTCAGTTCTTTTATCAAATTCAGCATTTGGTTCCAGATTTTCTTTTCTATTTCTTCCTAATAATATTTTCACTTTTCGATGTATTTTACCAGAAGGTAAACTATCCATATTCTTGATGTCACATTCATTGGGTTCCTCAGGAGGAGTATGGGATGGAGCCTTTGCCTGAACAGTTAGGTGCTCTTGTGAACTGTTTATTGTTATCAGACCAGAATCATGAGTAAATATTGAATGAAGGTCCTTTTCCTTGAGATCCTTTGCTGGAAAAAGCATAATATCTGACTTTTGTTTTGGTTGAGATGCACTATTATCTGTACTGAAATCAGAAACATGTACAGATGCCTTTATGTTACATTTATAGTGATCTGCCCTTAGTTCTTCTAAGTCATTTTCACTTAACGTGTGTTCGGAAATGTCAAGAATGCATTCCTGTTTGTTTCTATGTAGAGGTAGCTGTGTAAAACTCTGTCTTAATACATTTTCAGCTGCACTTAACATGGAACATTTATTAGTCGTTTTCTCATTAAGCCCTCTTAATTCATTTGAAGGGTAGGGGATGGGCTCTGAAATAAACAGAATCTCTTTTTCAGTTTCCTGGGTCTCTTTATACAGGAAATTGTGCTCCATCACCGTTATATCATCTTCCCGGCAATCTTTCTGAGAAATATGTTGGTATTCCACTTTTTCCTTTTGTTCAGTCTTTTTCAGGACATTTGCAGAAACAGGAGAAAGGGATCCAACACTGTATTTTATTCTTTGTCGGAAAAATAAAAGAAAGATATTAAAATAATTGCTATAAAAAATTCCTGAGTAGTTAGAAATTAAATTAGTAAAAACATTATATAATTAACTTAGGAAATTAAGTTAAGAAACCTATTTAACTTAGGAAATTTTACAAAAATACAAACATCTTAACATTTTGCCAAATTAACATGAGCTGTTTTTAAAGTAATACCACTTTTCAGATATAGCTGAAAACTCTAGGGTACCTCTCTTCTCCTCTACATTCCTTGCCTCCCACCCAGAGATAACCAATATCCTGAATTTTGACATTTAAAATTACTTTAATCATGTAAATGAAAGAAAGATGATAGTAAAGGGATCTGAGTCTGCCCCTAATTTTGCTTTCATTATTCTGAACAATTTCATAACTTCTGTGCTTTTATTTACATTAATGCACATTTTACTCATTTTACTTAGAAATGTGGAGAATAAGTATTTACTGAGAAACCTATGGCAAAAACATATATTTTAAATTTATATTTAAGAATATTTAATATCGAAGTGAGCTAGAAACAGTATCTTTATACTTTCAAAGGTGACAAAGTTGTAACTTTTGAGCTTCAAACATATTTGACCTAAAATTATTTTCTTCATGGAGCATCTTGATGTCCCTGAAATGCCAGTTTGTATTAGACCACCCTAAATAATATACCATTAGAGAAAAAGTTAATAGCTCACCAATTACATTTTATGTCCCGCATGTCACAGTGTGAGAAATGATACAATTTTTCCTGCCCCTTCAACCAGAATGTTCTTTTTTGTTTATCTTGTTCATACATTTACTTACAATTCTCTTTGAACAAATAGGCAATAAAAAAATGTAAAAAAAAAAAAAAGAAAACTAGTCTAACCTGGCTTTTAAGTCCAAGATGTTTAGGAGACTTGCCCACAGAAGTAAAATTAGTGCACATAAAAATAAGACCATCAGGGAACAACCAGTACTAGCTCAGAATGTTGCTACAGACAGAATTTTTAAGGAATTATGAGTTCTTAGAGTAGTCCGCATAGGGTTTTTTTTTTTTTTTTTTTTTTTTTGAGACAGAGTCTCTCTGTCAACCAGGCTGGAGTGCAGTGACCTGATCTCAGCTCACTGCAACTTCCACTTCTTAGGTTCAAGTGATTCTTGTGCCTAATCCTCCTAAGTAGTTGGAACTACAGGCATGTGCCACAACTAATTTTTTTTTTTTTCAGTGGAGATGGGCTTTCATCGCGTTGGCTAGGTTGGTCTAGAACTCCTGGCCTCAACTGCTCTGCCCGCTCGGCCTCTCGAAGTTCTGGGACTACAGGTGTGAGACACCCTGCCCAGCCACAGTAGCCCACATAGTTTTAATATTTGGAAATACACCTCCTCTTCAAATCCACATTCAGTCAGTCATGAAACCATTCTGAATGTCACAGAAATATGGGATTTAAGAACTGTTCTACCTGAAGTAAAAAAACTTTCTAATTTTCAGAAGCTGCATCTTGGTATCACATTTCTAATCTTCTTTATGCCTTAAATAAGATTAGTCTAAGAATAAAGACTAACTTAATGAGTTATCACCACCTCTAGGGTATATCCATATGAAAGCAGTTCTTTTTAAGTTTATGGGAATAATCTAATCAGGACAATTTTTGTCTATGTGCAGTTAGTGTACATTGAGCAGTACTGTATTCACACTTAAAAGTTCTGTCGGTACCTTTAGTAAATATATCCATCATAAGGTTTAGGCAAAGATATTTAGTGAAAATACAAAGACCTAAGAGGCAAGTGGAGGCAGGTTTCTTAAAACTCCTTAATATTACCTAAAAGTTCAATAAAACTTTTTAGTCTGAGTAAATGGTAAACTTTATGGTTCTCTAGCCTTCAGTCTATTTTTGTAAATAAAATTGTATCAAAATACAGCCATATCTATTGTACAAAAAAGCTAGTTATTTGTAACATAGATCTATCTGACAGTTCACAAAACCTAAAATATCAACTATCTGGCTCTTTACAGGAAAAGTCTGCCAACTCCTTCTAAACTACAATGTCAAGAATGAGACTATTAGTGGGGTGTAGTGGCACATGGCTGTAATCCCAACTACTCAGGAGGCTGAGGCATGAGAATCTCTTGTGTGTGGGAGGTGGAGGTTGCAGTGAGCCGAGATTACACAACTTCACTCCAGCCTGGGTGACAGAGCGAGACCATCTCAAAATAAAACAAAAAATTTGAAAAAGGAAAAATTTTAGATAAAAATAAAATTTAAAAAGAATGGAACTAAAAGTAGTCTAAGGTAAGGATCTTTGATAGTAGGGAAGAAGGGAAGGGAAGAAGTTACTGGTTTTTAACCATATTTACATCCTGAAAATACATATTCCTTCTAAGAAAATAGAAGGCAAACTGTGTTTATTTTTAGTTTAATAAAATAGTTTAATATTCTAGTATTATTTATTTATTTATTTTTGAGACAGAGTCTCACTGTCACCCAGGCTGGAGTGCAGTGGTGCAATCTTGGCTCACTGCAACCTCTGCCTCCCAGGTTTCAAGTGATTCTTCTGCCTCAGCCTCCTGAGTAGCTGGGATTACAGGCTCACATCACCACACCTGGCTAATTTTTGTAATTTCTTTTAGTAGAGACAGGGTTTCGCCACGTTGGCCAGGCTGGTCTCAAACTCCTGACCTCAGGTGATCCACCTGCCTCACCCTCCCAAAGTGCTGGGATTACAGGCATAAGCCACCACCCCCGGCCTTCTAGAATTTTAAACTTAGGTTGATAAAACTAATTACCTTTTCTTTTTAGGTGTGTCCTTTTCATATTCCACAAAGTCAAAAACTAACTTAGATACAATATCATCAACAACTTGATACTGGTTACTCTGTGCAAAGTTTCTGTGTTGCTCACTTAGAAGGTGCTAAAACAAAATTAAAAACATATATCAAAAAACTGTATTTTAAAACCAAGAGATGCCTTTTAAATTAAGGTTTTCTAACATTCTCATGCCCCTAAAATTAGGTTTCCAATAACTACTCCAAAGATAATACCCTTTACTAGACTTCAAAAGACGTTTAAAATAAAATAAAATAAATAAAATAAAATAAAATAAAGTCACTTTTGAGAAGCCAGTAAAACTACTTTAGTTTTTAGTTTTCAGTGAGAAAAGACAAATACTAATTTGTGTTACAATGGAACTGAAAAGAATGAGCTATATCAGAAAACGAAGACACAGGTTGGGCGCAGTGGCTCATGCCTGTAATCCCAGCACTTTGGGAGGCCGAGGTGGGCGGGTCACCTGAGGTCAGGAGTTTGAAACCAGCTTGGCCAACATGGTGAAACCCTGTTTCTACTAAAAATACAAAAATACAGCTGGGCGTGGTGGCACATGCCTGTATTCCCAGCTACTTGGGAGGCTGAGGCAGGAGAATCATTTGATCCCAGGAGGTGGAGGTTGCAGTGAGCTGAGATGGCACCACTGTACTCAAGCCTGGGCAACAGAGCAAGACTCTGTTGCAAGAAAAAGAAGAGAAAAAAAGAAAAGATATAGACAGAGAGATATAACAGTAACATTTTGGAAAACACGTTTCCCTCTATTACTTTGTCTTCAAGCAATTATTACCAAGTAAGGCAGGGCTTACAGAGTAATAAATGAATGAAATGTAAGTTAACATAAAAGAATCCAGAAAGTAGATTAAACACATGAACCACATTAACTGCTGTGAAGTACTAAAAAAGCCAAGATTCATAATTGAAGAACACATTTGAGAATGAACAACAAAACAAATGATCTCAATTACCCAGTGCTCATAACAGAATATACAGAAGTTACTCTCATTCTTAAGAGCAGTCAAAACCACCAGGCGCAGTGCCTCATGCCTATAGTCCTAGCACTTTGGGAAGCCAATGATGGTGGATCACCTGAGGTCTGGAGTTCAAGACTAGCCTGGCCAACATGGTGAAATCCCGTCTCTACTAAAAATACAAAAATTAGCCAGGCATGGTGGCACATGCTTCTAGTCCCAACTACCAGAGAGGCTCAGGCAGGAGAATCTCTGGAACCCGGGAGGTGGAGGTTACAGTGAGCTGAGATTGCATCATTGCACTCCAGCCTGCGTGACAGAGCAAGACTCCATCTCAAACAAAAACCAAAAAACAAAACAAAAAGAGCGGTCAAAACCAAAAGTAAACAAGTTCACAGCATAGTGAGATAAAATTCACAGCAAACAAAGTTCCTTGGAAATAGGTGGAATCTCCAGCCTAACTTTATTATGTGTCTGTCAGCTGATCAGGAAGGGAATTGTACTTAGAAGCTTGCCTCTAGATGACCACGAAAGAACCTAATTTCTATTTCCCTAGTTTCATGCAATTTTACATTTTGATGATTTGATTACATTTCCAAAAACTAAATTCTCCATTGGTCACAAAAAGCCACAATGTATCCAGGAATATATGTGCATTCCTTCCTTACTTGCAAACTTTACCATTTACAAATTATATATGCCCAGCAATAAAAATAAGCAATTATTAAAATTTAAAAGGAAACATCAAATCTGTAAGCTCAGATTCAGTCTACTAATGTTCTGGGAAGGAAAAATTCCAACTTTTATTTAGTTCTCCTCTAATTTCCATTAAGTTCTTCTTATTCATCCTTACAGTCTTAATTTAAAAGTCACTTGTGTTCAGTTAGGCCTTTTGAGACCCTAATTCTAGGTTAAATAACCTCATTATTTATTCCCATTGCTCTTCATACTTTTGTGAAACTCATCACACTTGCAAATACATATTTTGTATCTACTCTGCCAGACCATAAGGTGCATAAGGGTAGGGATGTCCACCTTATCTGTTGCTTTTTCTCCAGTACTCAAAAATATTTGTTAATTGAATCCCTTGATACAAGTGGAATTGAATCATTACGAAACCTAACATCCAAAAAATATTTCTTTACTCTTAGCAACTAAGAAACATAAATGAAAACTGTAAAAACATGACCTTAAATTTCAATCCCAACCTCTAATCTCAACATCTGCTTTCACTAATTCTCCTTCTTTGTGGAAACCATTGAACAATTTTTTTCATTTTTTAGCCTCGACATTTTCTGAGCACCAAATTAAGCATCCATTCTAGAGTATTTTGTTGCTACACCAGCAAAGTAAATCTTCAGAACCAATCTGTAATTTTAATTTTCAAAATGATTTTCAGGAAGGGGAAATATTTCTGAGAGACTTTAGCTTCTGATTAAAAGCAATTTTAGACTAACCATAGTTTTCTCATTTATTACATAAAAACAAAACAAACAAAAAAAACAAAACACTAATATATTTTGGTTTATAAAACAAACTTCAATTCAGAGTCTGAAGACAGATATGTTCAAGTATTCTTTCCCCTTAACTTTCCCACCATCCTCTACCAAAACCAAACCAAACACTAAAACAAACCTATCTACTACATAAAAAATAATTCAAATAACAGCTGACAATAAGCAATTACTGTGTGCCACTGTCCAAGGTCACACAGCCAGGGAGCCAGGATTCAAACCTGGCAGCCTGAATCCACAGCTCTTGCTCTTTTCATCAGCTTGCAAACTATAATAGTTCCCCCATTTTCATCCTATATACCCTACCCCTTCCAACTCTTCCATTTCTTTCTGCTACCTCAATGGTCTTTACTTCTTTCAATTCTTCTTTTCCCATTATAAATAATAAGCTCACTTTTTAATTGCTAAGGTTCAAAATACTATAGTAACCCTTGACTACCATTTTCACTTACTTGCAACATCCAATCCATTGGCAAATCCTCTTGGTCCCACCTTTAAAACAAACCCACAATCTGACCACGTTTCAGCACTTCTACTACCACTTAGTCTGGACTACCAATATCTATTCCTTGGTCCCATCAATCATTTTAAATTGGGACTTTTGCACTTGCTTATCTCAATATCCAGGTCTTACTACTTCACTTCTCTCAGGTCTCTACTCAAATGTCACCTTATCAGTTAGGTGTTCCTTGTCTAGGCTAAATAGCAACATCTCCATTCCTATGTTCTGTTTTTTCATAGCACTGATCTAATATTTTCTGTATACATTTTTATTACTCTTTTATCCTGTGGTTACCTATCTCCACCCCTACCCCACCCCCACCCTACGGAATATAATCTTCACAAGGGTAAAAAATTAAGTCTGTTTTGTTCAATGCTGTTTGCCCAGAGTAGTGATCAGTAGGTAGTAGATGTTCAGTATTTGTTGAATAAATAAAATTCATTTTCAATACTCATTTCCTCCCTTGAGTTATTAAAATGTAAAATATCTCCATCAGAATAACAAGCTAAAATTTAAAACACAAGTATTAGAGTTTTTGAAACAAGCCCCCAAAATATAAAATCTCATTTACAGTTTCTAGATCTTCATATTTCTGCAAGCAACATTCGCAATATCCTTTTTTCTTCTTCTCTTTCAACTGGAGCTGAATTGAGGTTCCACCATACTTATCGCCATCCGTTTGGATTCTGATGACAGAAATACATGGTAAAAAATTAACTCCTGAACCTAAGGAATAACTTTTAAACTTTATCGTCCTAAACTATCACACACAGAATCTGGTAATTTGCAGAGACTTATATCAGCAAGTACTTTTTTTTTTTTTTTTTTTTTTTTTGAGACGGAGTCTTGCTCTGTAGCCCGGGCTGGAGTGCAGTGGCGCGATCTCGGCTCACTGCAAGCTCCGCCTCCCGGGTTTACGCCATTCTCCTGCCTCAGCTTCCGGAGTAGCTGGGACTACAGGCGCCCGCCACCACGCCCGGCTAATTTTTTTTTGTATTTTTAGTAGAGACGGGGTTTCACTGTGTTAGCCAGGATGGTCTCGATCTTCTGACCTCGTGATCCGCCCGTCTCAGCCTCCCAAAGTGCTGGGATTACAGGCTTGAGCCACTGCGCCCCGCTCAGCAAGTACTTTTAATCATATTTCTTTATACTATATTGAGAAGCAAACTAAAGATTTAATGAATAATCTGGAGAATATTTCAGATAATTCAAGATAAACTACACAGTTTCATTTACAAATATTTTAAGACCCCACCTCCATCTAAACAGATTCAGACTTATACAGAGGGAAAAGTAATCAGAATAGTAATTACAAACACAAACAACCATTATGGCATAAACCAAACTATTTCAAATCTTTACAAAGAAAAGTTGAGATGAAATTCTCAATATTCCTTCTAAAAGTAAAGATTCAAACCAACCTTAGTTTAACCTGAGTTTGCTTTTGCATACTAGATGGCTTGTCTACATCAAATGGACTGCAGGGCTTCTGAATAGAATAATTTATAAAAGGCATATTGGTCAGCTGAAGATAAAACGGCCTATAAAGTCTAAAAGAATAGAAAGACAAATACATGAGCTTCTTTATGATTAAAGAACAAAAGTTTTAAAGTTTTGTATTTCAAAATCATATAATTCAGCTGGAATCTGAAATAAACAACAAATTATTTAGGCTTCCCTTCAAAAAATCAATTTCAGGCCTAATACTTTTAACACTTACACATTTTAAAAATTGTGGTACAATTCAGTTGTATTAAGTATTCACAATTGCTGTGTTACCATCACTGCTACTATCCATCTTTTGTAAGATGACATATTTTCATCTTGCAAAAACTGAAACTCTGTACCCATCAAACAGTAACTTCCCAAATACCCTTTCTCCATATCCCCTGACAACCACCATTCTACTTCTTGTTATCAATTTGACTTATGTAGGTGCTTCATAAGTGGAACCATGCAGTATTTTTCATCTTATTTCATTTAGCATGTGTTAAAAGGTTTATTCATGTTGCATGTATCAGAATTTCCTTCCTTTTTAAGGCTGAATAATATTCCATTGAGTGTGTGTACACACATCTCACATATTTATCCATTAATTTGCTGATGGACTTGGATTACTTTCACTTTTTGGCTGCTGTGGAGTTAATAGTAGCCATCCTAAATAATGTAAAGTGGTATCTCACTGTGGTTTAGATTTGCAATTCCCTAATGATTAGTAATGTTGAGCATCTTTTCATATGCTTATTGGCTATTTGTGTATCATCTCTGGAAAAATGTCTATATTCAGTGCTTTGCCTATTTTTAAAACTGGGTTGTTTTGTTGTTGAGTTGTAATTCTTTATATATTCCAGATATTAACACTCTTATTAGATATATGACTTGTTCAACCTGAGAAAGCTGAAAAAAAAAAAAAATAATATATGACTTGCAGTATCTTCTTCCATTCTTTGGAATGTTATATATCCCTTTAGGCATAGAATTTGTATTTTTGATACAATCCAATTTAATTATTTTATCTTTTGTTATCTGTGTTTTTGGTGTCATACCCAGTAAAGCACTGCAAATCCAATGTCATGAAGCTTTTCCCCTATGTTCTCTCCAAGAGTTTTACCATTTTAGGTCTTTGGTCCATTTTGAGTTAACTTTTGAATATGATGTAAGGTAGGAGCCTAATGCCATTCTTTTGCATGTGTATATCTAGTTTTTGCAATGCTGTTAAAAATGTTGTCCTTTCTGCATTAAATGATCTTCATACCCTTGTTGAAAATCATTTGGCCATATGTGTGATGGTTTATTTCTAGGCTTTCTATTCTATTCCATTGATTTATATGTCTTTATTCTAATACCAAATTGTTCTGATTTCTGTAGCACTACAGTAAGTTTTGAAATCAGGAAGTGAGAGACCTCTTATTTTGTTTTTCTTTTTTTTTTTTTTGAGACGGAGTCTCACTCTGTCCCCCAGGCTGGAGGGTAGTGGCGCGATCTTGGCTCACTGCAAGCTCTGCCTCCAGGGTTCATGCCATTCTCCTGCCTCGGCCTCCTGAGTAGGTGGGACTACAGGCGCCTGTCACCATGCCCAGCTAATATTTTGTATTTTTAGTAGAGATGGGGAATGAGGTTTCACCGTATTAGCCAGGATGGTCTCGATCTGCCCGCCTTGGCCTCCCAAAGTGGTAGGATTACAGGCGTAAGCCACCATGCCCGGCCTTTGTTGTTCTTTTTAATGACTGTCTCAGGTATCCTGCATCTGTTACAATCCCGTATGAATTCTAGGATACATTTTTACTATTTCTGCAAAAACCATCATTGAAATTTTGATAGGTATTGCACTGAATCTGTAGATCACTTTGGGTGGTATTAACATCTTAACAATATTATGTCTTCCAATTCATGAACATGGGCTGTCCTTTCGTATACTAGTGTCTTTTCTAGGCCTCTTTTTGAATTGCACTTTTTTCTTCACAGGAACACATTTCATAAAAAGCAGTTTTCAATATACTTTTGTCACCTCAGTGTGAATACCCAAGAGAATTAACCACACATGTCTAAATTAGTAAGTGGAAAGAAAAAAGAAAGTAATCTAATTCTCTCATGGCAGGCCTATTTATATCTGAGGTCTTCATTAAGATTATCCCACATGGCTGGGCGCAGTGGCTCACGCCTGTAATCCCTGCACTTCGGGAGGCTGAGGCAGGAGGATCACTTGAGGTCAAGAGTTAGAGACTAGCCTGGCGAATATGGTTAAACCTCATCTCTACTAAAAATACAAAAATCAGCTGGGCATGGTGGCGTACACCTGCAATCCCAGCTACTTGGGAGGCTGAGGCAGGAGAACTGCTTGAACCGGGGGTGGGGTGAATGTTGCAGTGAGCCGAGACTGTGCCACTGCACTCTAGCCTGGGTGACAGAGCAAGACTCCATCTCAAAAAATCAAAACAAACAACAACAAAAAGACTACCCTACAGTACTTCAGAGTGAGTTTTGGAAATCAACCATGTGAGATGTTATACTTAAGATTTTCTATTTCTAAATAGCATCTAATAATTTCTTTTTTGCAAATGTAGGTGTAATCTTTCAGTAGTTCTAAATCATTTGGTACTGCATTTAGCCAGAGAATAATTTAAATACTAAAAAATAGTGTCATGATTTTTCTAAACCAGCTATTTCAGGGATATCTACAACATACTGAAACTAAATTTAGTCCTTGAGCATATATGAATTAATGTTACTTTCATTAACTTGTGCCGCAAGCACGTTAGCATAATATAAATCAAACACAAAGGAACCTAACAGTACTAATCGAGCTAGCCTAATTATTTAGGTGATTTTCCCCTTTAGTACTGCACTTAAATCATACAGATTGGACTTAGATACTTACTGGCTCATATCTTCCACCTTTACAAAAGGCTTTTTCAGTCTTCCTGCTTGAGAACATAGAAAACATATTAGATACTTGCAAATCCAGGAAATTTTTTTTTTTAAATAAAACTACTATGGCAAAACAAAACAAAACCCTCCAAACAAAAAACCATGTATCCACTTTAAAGTTTTAAGCCTCATGAGGTACTTCCATTACCACCTCATTTCCAAAAATAACAGAAGCTCTCTCTATATTCTGAGATTCTTAAACTGAATGGAACCCTCAAATGAACAGGATTCAGGAGGGTCATAAATTAGAACAGGAGAAAAACTACACTATTGTTTTCACTAACCTCAAACTGCAATTTAGCATTTCCTCCAATTATAAATGTAGCATCACAGTATTCGCAGTACCTGCGACTTTGATGCTAATAGAAACAGCACAGACTTTCATCAGTTATGAATTGCTTCAGTAGATATCTCACAGCATTGTTTACGCTTATCAATTCAAAATGACAGCAATTAGATTCACTGCTAGAACCTGTTCTGTGTATTAAAAAGCAAGTTATCACTATTTCATAATTAAAAACTATTTTGGTAACTACATTTTAATGTAATTCATTTTCTTGGTAGTCTAGTGATCTTTAAAAGAAACGTTTTAAAAAAACATTATTCTGAGAATGCGGTCCACAGGCTTCACCAAACTTCAACAAGGATCTATGTTCTATAAAGACCAAGAAAGTCGTGAACAAGTCATTTAGAGGGTGGTTTACATGATTTTAGAAGATCTTTTATGATTTTTCAAATGCAAACCAAATACACTTAAAGATATCAAAATACTTACTTCTTGTTTTTTGTGCACCAGTACCAACTCTTTTCCCCTAAAAAAAATATATATATACATAGTGAAAAGATTGGCTTTGAAAGTACAGTTAAAACAGCAACTGCAATTGCTCAATATCTTCAAGATAAAAAAAAAATCATGCCGAAAAGTACTATATCAAAGGATTATTCTTTGTTAAATAAAACTCTTGTTTTTAAATGTTTTACAATACACTCAATAAGTACCTTGCATTCTAGCTATAACTGATCTTGACTTCATAAAAAGAAATCAACCAATAATGAAAAGGTAGTTAATGAAATTTTTTTTTAAAGTCATGTTATTTTTATGCCCTTATTCAGTAAAATATTTGTGTTAGAGTGAATAAAGCAATTAGTCAACATTTATTAGTCTGTCAATTTAGGCAAAGATTCAATATGTCCAAGATGGATAATCAACTCTACTGATTACAACTAGAAGTTCTGGACAACACTGAATAAGCGACCACCTGAAGAATGAAAAGTAAAATAAGCAGGCAGATTGTGGAAGGAAGTCAAAACTGGAACTTTCAGTCATGGAGTTAGCAGCAGTGGCAAAGCCAGCAGCTAAAACTCCTATCTTTCTGGCTGGAAAAACCAGGAATGAGGTTCAAGTGGTCCAAAAATACCAAGAGAATCCCTATATTATTTTCTTTTCTCCCACAGTTCTACCCTGAGGGTGGGTCCCAATAAGGAAGCTGAGATTGTAAAGGCAGAACAAGCTTAAGCTAACACTGAGAAACCCTCACTTTCTGACTAGAAGACCTGGGAAAGAGGCCACTGTGAGCTAGAGATTGATTCATGAAAAGAGCAAGTTAGAGAAAGCGATCTCTAATTCCCTGTATAAATCCATGCAAGTGCAGGGCTTACCTCCAAGTTGCACATGCTAAGGAGAGACTCAACACAGCATAGCAAAGGCTTTGAAAATTGAAACTGAGATTAATTAGATCCACCCCACCCACAATAATCAAGACAGAACAGTCTGAACAAAACTGGGATAACTGTCTGCTAAAACAATGGCAGAAACAAAATCAGCATTCTCCAGACTATTAGAATAGATATAGAGCCGACACAATATTTAGAATGTCCAGTATACAGTCAAAACTTAAATTTGACATGTAAAAAACCAGAAAAAACATTATCAATTTTTGAGAGAAAAGGAAAATCAGATGCCAACCCCAATATGATCCTGATACTGTAATTATCAGAAAAAGACTTTAAAAGTAAAGGTAAACACACTTAAGATGAATGGAAAGAGACAAGTTCTCAGCAGAAAAACTACAAATAAGAACCAAACAGAAATAATAGGACTGAAAAATATACTATCTGAGTGAGATACAAAATTCACTGGATAGGCTCAATAGCAGAACATAGATGACACAATTAAGTATTAGTGAACTTCAGACAAATTAATAGAAATCTCCAATTGTAAGAAAAGAGGAAACAAAAAAGACTAAGAAAAAAAGGAACAGAGCCACAGGGACCTATGGAATAACATCAAGATGTCTAACTTTATTGTCAACTGGAATGGTGGAAAAAGAGGGGAGAGTTTGGTGAAGAAAAAAAATTAACAAAGTAATAGCTGAAAACTTTCCAATCATTAAGTCCTAAAACTAAACCTGGTCTTACCGTAAGAAGCAGCAATCATACTCTTTGGTTATTTACCCAAATGAGTTGACAACATGTCCACAAAAAAACCTGCACATGGATATCTATATTAGCTTTTATGCAATATTGTGAAATATTGTGAAAATTTACACAATCAATAAGCTCAGTGAACCAAGTGTAGGCACAATCGAACTTCTGAAACCAAAGATAAAGAAAAAAAAAGTCTTAAAAGCAGCCAGAGAAAAATGATACAGTACGTATAAGTGAACACCAATTTGAATGACCACAGATTTCTCATCAGAATCCATGGAGACCAGAAGACAGTTTTAGGATTGGAGTAAGGTGCTGAGATAAAGAACTTTCAATTCATTATTCTTTTTCCAGTAAAGACATGATCACATGAAGGATATCTAAGAGAATTCCTTGTGCCATCAGATTTGCTCTAAAACATGCTAAAGTAAGTTCTTCAGGCTAAAGGGATATATCTGAAGAAAACCTGTAATTTCAGGAAGGAAGAGTAATGGAAAGGTTAACATCTGGGTTAACAGGACCATTTTTCTCCTGTTACTTTCTTTAAAACGCAACTTTTTCTTTTTTTTCCCCAGAGACAGGGTCTTGCTCTGTCGCAAGCAGTGGCGTGTTCTCGCATCACTGCAACCTCCGCCTCTCGGGCTCAGGCCATCATGCCACCTCAGCCTCCTAAGCAGGTGGGACTACAGGCACATGCCACCATGCCTGGCTAATTTTTATATATTTTTTTGTAGAGATGGGGTTATGCCATGTTGCCCAGGCTGGTCTTGAACTTCTGAGCTAAAGTGATCCACCCACCTTGCCCTCCCAAAGTGCTGGGATTACAGGTGTGAGCCACCAGGCCCAACCTTAAAATATGACTTTTTCAAGCAAAAAGTTTAACATTGTCTGGTGACATTTTCATTATAAGAAGATGTAATACACATTAGGACACAAAGGTTGGTGCGAAAGGTAAAATGGCTTGAATATTTTAAGGCTTCTACATCTTATTTGAAGAAGGTAAATGTTAATTCAAGATAGACTGCGAAAGGTTATGCATGTATATCGTAAATCCTATAGCAGCACTAAAATAAAACAACAAAAATGAAGAGAGTTAAAAAGCTGGCAGATCAATCTGAAAGAAGGCAGGAAAGGAGGAAACAGAGGAATAAAATACAAAGGGCATCAACAGAAAACTAACAGTAAGCTGGCAGACCTAAATCCATTATCAATAATTACATTAAGTATAAATCACTTAAACTACCAATTAAAAGACAGATTGCCAAATTTGATGAAAAAGACAACATCTGCAAGAAGTCCATTTTAAATATGCAAAAGACTGCAAAAAGTACTATGTAAATACTAACAAAAATAAAGCCAGAATGGCCTACATCAGAGAGCAGACTTCAGAACAAGAATTAACAAAGACAAAAGAGAGAGCATTATAGAGGATAAAAGGGTCAATTCACCAGGAAGACGTAAGAATATTATGTGTACATATCCAACAACAGGCTTCAAAATGACTCAAAACTGTACTAGAATTAAAAGGAAAACTAGACAAATCCACAATTTTACTTGGTAATTTCAATATCCCTCTCAGTAGTGGACAGAACAAGGCGTGAGCAACATTTCTGTATCCTGGATACAGAAGACATGAGCAACGCTATCACTCAAGCTGATCTAACTGACATGTAAACAGTACCCAACCACAGCAGAATATACATCTTTTTCAAGTTCTTCTTTACCAAGATAGACTATATTCTGGGTAACTCTGATAAATTTTTTAAAACGAATAATAAAAAGCACGTTATATAGCCATAACAGAATTAAAATAGAAATCAGTAACAGAAAGATAGCTGAAAAATTCCTATTTGGAAACAAATAAAATTCCAAGTAACCCCACAGGACAATGAGTAAGTCACAAGAGAAATTTTAAAATATTTTTAATTGAATAAAGATGAAAATCCAACCTATCAGCAACAGGAACTCTCATTCATCGCTGGTGGGAATGCAAAACGGTACAACAATTTTGGAAGACAGTTTGGCACATTATAACAAAACTAAATCTGGTCTTACCATAAGAAGCAGCAATCATACTCTTTGGTTATTTACCCAAATGAGTTGACAACATATCCACAAAAAAACCTGCACATGGATATCTATATTAGCTTTATGCAAAACTGCCAGAACTTGGAAGCAACCAAGATGTCCTTTAGTAGGTAAATGGATAAACTGTGGTGCATACAGAAAATGAAATATTACTCAGATTTTAAAAAGTTGTCAAGCCATGAAAAGACATGGAGGAACCTTAATTGAATATTACCAAGTGAAAGAAGTCAATCAAAAAAGGAAACACACTGTATGATTCCAATTACATGACACTGTGGAAAAGGCAAAACCATGGTGAATGTAAAAGCATCAGTAGTTATCTGGGGTTTAAGGGAATGGGGGAATAAACATGAAAGATTTTTTGGGCAGTGGAAACATTCTGTATGATACTATAATGATAGATACAACTCATAACCACACTTGTCAAAACTCATAGAATGTACAACACCAAGAGTAAGCCAAAATGTGAACTATGAACTGTGGATGATGATGATGTGTCAATGTTAAGTTCATTGATTACAACAAATGTACCACTCTGGTGTGGGATGTTAGGGCAAGGGGTATGTAAAACATCTCTGTACCTTTCATTCAATTTTACTGGGAACCAAAAACTTCTCTAAAAAAATAAAGTCTATTAAAAAAAATCCAATGTAAAATGTGTGGGATGCAGCTAAAGGAAAGCTTAAAGAAAATTTATAGCATTAAAATAAAAGAAAGGTCTCAAATCAATGATTCAAGCTTTTTACCTAAGAAACTGCAAATAGAAATAAAAACCTAAAATAGGCAGAAGAAAAGAGGTAAGAGTGGAAATCAATAAAACTGAAAACAGAAAACTACACACACAAAAAATCAATGCCACTAAAGGCTGTTTCCTTGAAAACATTAATAACTGGTAAAACTTTAGCCAGACTGACTAAGAAAAAAAGGAATAGACACAAAATAGCATTATCAGGAATGGAAGAGGGGACATTATTACAGTTCCCATAGACATTACAAAGTTAATAAGGGAGTATTACGAACAACTCTTTGCCCATCAATTTGACAACCAAGAAAAAAAGGACAAATTCCTTGAAAAACAGACTAACAACATGCACTGAAGAGAAAATAACCTGAATTGTCCTGTATCTAATGAATAAATTGAATTCATAGTTAAGAATCTTCCAACAAAGAAAAACTTCAGGGCTAGATAGCCTTGCTAGTAAATTCTACCAAACATTTAAATAAATAAAAACAATTCTATAAAAACTTCTCTAGAAAATAGAAACAGGAACACATATCAGTATCTTATGAAAATAGGATTAAACATCCCACCTAACAAAGACATCAAAGAAAATGACCAATATTCCTCCTGCATATGTATGTAAAAAATGACAAAAAAGTTTTGAGTAAACAAACAAACAAAAAAAGAACAAAAAGTCCAAACCTCAAAGCACTTTAAATAAAGCAGTGAGCAAAATACATTTATCGAATTATCACATTTTAAATAAGATACATACTAACAACATTTATGAGAACCTAATAAACATTTTGAAATTTATACATGTCCATTCAAGACTCTTAAATGTAATTTCACTAAAAGGTTTTGTTTTAGTACTTGGCAAACTAAAAATTTTCCGGAAACATTCCTGTCTTATATACCAAAATAAAAATTTCCAGTATGAGAATCAATTCAACCAGATACAGATTCTGGACTATCAAGATATTTGGTATTTTTATCGTTTTTATTTTAGAAGAAAGATTAAGATCTGTTTCATAGCTATTTTATCTTCTCTGTTTTATGGGGGCTACTACTACATGGCACATAGCAGGCATTTAATATATGTTACTACTGAAGGAATGATGAGGACTAAACTTGGTCTTTATGATGTTAATAATCTAGTAAATACTAGATTCAAGACAGTGACTAGGCACTGAAACCAATTAAGTATCTTTCAAATCTTCCCCTCCCCTACTGTTATTGCCTTAAGCCAGGCCTTGAACATTTCTCAGGATCACTGACATGACATCCATCCATCCATCCATCCATCCAATCCATCCAATCCAGCCAGCCAGCCAGCCAGCCAGCCATCCATCCATCCCTCCATTTATTTAGAGATGGAGTTTTCTATCTATCTATCTATCTATCTATCTATCTATCTATCTATCTATCTATCTACCTACCTACCTACCTACCTACCTACCTACCTGTCTGTCTGTCTGTCTGTCTATCTATTTATTTAGAGACGGAGTTTCACTCTGTCCCCCAGGCTGGACTGCAGTGGGGTGATCTCGGCTCACTGCTATGGAGTCTCACTCTGTCACTCAGGCTGGACTGCAGTGGAGTGATCTCGGCTCACTGCTATGGAGTCTCACTCTGTCACCCAGGCTGGACTGCAGTAGGGTGATCTTGGCTCACTGCTACCTCTGCCTCCCAGGTTCAAGTGATTCTCCTGTCACAGCCTTCCAAGTAGCTGGGATTACAGGCATGCACCACCACATCTGGCATATTTGTATTTTTAGTAGAGATGGGGGTTTCACCATGTTGGTCATACTGGTATCCTGACCTCATGGGATCTGCCCACCTTGGCCTCCCAAAGTGCTGGGATTAGAGGCCAAGCCACCATGCTCAACCCCCAAAATGCTTTTTAAACTGCAAACTGTGACCTATCAGTAGGCTATAAAGTCAATTCAGAGAGTTGTGATCAATATTTTTAAGAAATGAAAATACCACAGAAATACTAATATCCATCACATTAAGAAGGGTAACTATTGTTCTATGAAACTTATTTCAGATATATATACACATATATATGAAGACAGACACAATTTGTGTATTCACAGAGTTCATAAAGGTCGTTATGAGTTTACATTTTTTAAAACATTTACTTCTATATACAATCCAAACAATCTGCTAAGTGTGGTAGAGATAATTTATATGCCATTTAGCTCAGTCCAATATAAGAATAGCCACTTACATTTTGTGAAAATTTGGAAATAGTCATTTAAATTTTTAGCCCATAAATAAGACAATATTGATAGTTTTATTTAAATACTACTTTGTTGCTTTCTGCAAATTATTCTAATATAAATGCGAATTTATTAAAAATGTGAAATACATAGAAACTTTATGAATCCTTATACAAGGCATGCATATACCAAGTGGTCATCTTGTAAAATGTATTCAGTAAAAAATGAGGGTTGGGGGTGGTGGCTCATGGCTGTAATCTCAGCACTTTGGGAGGCTGAAGCAGGTGGATAGCTTGAGCTCAGGAGTTGAGACCAGCCTGGGCAACATAGCGAAACTCCGTCTACAAAAAATACAAAAACTAGCCAGGTATGGTGGCTCATGCCTGTAGTCCCAGCTACTTGGGAAGCTGAGGTGGGAGGATCGCTTGAGCCCGGGAGGAGGAGGTTGAAGTGAGCTGAGATGGCACCACTGCACTCCAGCCTGTGTGACAGACGGGGAGGGACTGCCTCAAAAAAAAAAAACAAAACACAAAAAAAACAAAAGACAAGTGTTTAACAGTTCAAAAGCCATTTTCCAATCTTGCCAAATAATTCATTCTTTACTGTCAACTAGAAGATCTTTCCAAAATGACTATCCAATCAGGTTACTCTATAATCTTCCAAAGCCTCCAAGATAAAAATCTAACTCCTTTATATAGTGCAAGGTACTTTATAATCTCAACAGGCTGGTTTTTCCAGCTTTATCTTTTGTCACTGGCACACTCAACAATCAGGCTGTATTATGCTATACAAGATTTCTAAAACATGCCATCCCGCTATGGCTTCATGTCTTTATATACACTCTCTTATCAGTTCATTATTTTTAGATCCCTGTCATTTAAGTATTGAACAGAGGAAAAGCAGGCCACAAAAGAATGGTCTGAGAAACATGAAGAGACCAGGAGAAAGCTAAGAGATGATATTTCAGAAGAGAATAGAAAAGTTTAAGGAAGAAATGGACAACACTTGAGAAACCAGTATGACTGGGTTTAAAAAGTGTCAAAATGATTTGGAAAACTGGTCAGAAGTTTTATACCTTGTAGGTTGAAAAATGAATAGGAAGTATAAAAGTAGAGATCTGAGAACTTTGGATGAGGAAATATAAGGATTAGATAATAGGTAGGTGGGGATGTGGGATCAAGGGAGGTTTCACTGTATTTGTTGTAAAGGATGGAAAAAGCCTGAATCTGTATAGATGCTTCAAAGAAGCAACAAGAAAAATGAAAGCGACTGAAGATAATGGGAACATTAGGTTTAACAGAATGTTAACAACCAATGTGGTTGCTTAACAAGTCTTTCAAGGTCAGGCCAGTTAGCCATGCTAAAGCAAGATTTTGTTATACCACCATCCAGAGCAGTTGAAAAGGATAGTACATATTTATATTCCAAAAAGAAGTACATTACTTACATTAGGAACATTTACACAATAGGCTGATTTTAGTGTTTTTCTACAGAATAAAAGTACCTGTTACAAAACAGTAGTAACAAAAGGGGGCTGAGGAAGTGACCTATACCACTATTCCAGGAACAACTTTTACCTGGTGAGTACAACCCTGAAGTTAAATTGACACACGATTTATCTGAATAACAGAAACAGGCACATCATACACAGGCTTGCCCCTAGGATATTTTCTACTTGGGAGGAAAAATCTGCAAATAAATAAATAAATAAACCAAGCTTGGTCACTTTAAAAAATTACTTTAAAAATTAAAAAAGAAGACATACCCCATCTCTTACTGAAGTACTTGATTTCTTGAGTAAATACAACTCTTTTTTCTTTTGTTCAATGTAGTATCTAATGTCTTTATTAAAAGAAAGGTTTTAAGATTAGCAATTTTACTCTTCGAGTTAAACAGTGATATTTTCTTGTAGTTAAATTAGATAAAGAAATTACAATTATATGTATCCCTTATGGTATGGTCTGAATGTTTGTCTCCCCTAAATCTCATGTTGAAATTTAATCCCCAATGGGACAGTATTTACTGAGAGGTGGGGCCTTTAAGAGGGGATTAATGGATTAATGGGTTATCATGGGAGTGGACCTGATGTCTTTATAAGAAGAAGAAGAGAGACCTGAGCTGGCATGCTCAGCCCCTCACCATGTGATACTCTGTGCTGCCTCAAGACTCTGCAGAGTCTCCACCAGCAAGAAGGCCCTCACCAGATGCAGCCCTATGACCTTGGACTTCTTAGTCTCCGTAACTGTAAGAAATAAATTCCTTTTCTTTGTACATTACCCAGTTTCAGGTATTCTGTTATAAGCAATAGGGAACAGATTAAGACATCCTTGCTATCAAAATTTTACTATGTAAAATCAGGAACCAAAGGACAGACATGGACACTTACAACAAATATTGTCCAAAAACAATTATAAAAGTCTTACCATCAATATGAAGAATTTTTACTCCCCATGACAAGGCATTTGATAATATACTATTTGAAGGAATAAAATCCTGTAAAAAAAAGTTGTACAGTTGTTCTAGGAAATTATTTAAAATGAGCTAAATTTTAATAAAAATTCAATTATTTGAAGCTTAATGTCACTAAGGTGGTTATTTGTAACAGACCCTATAGAGTTACAATAGCCAGGACATCAAGATTTTCTATAGAATTTCTAAAATCAATCCCACTTTATACCCACGTTCTTAATAATTTAATGAAAACTATAAGGCAAGTTTTAAGTTTCCAGTAATATTTTAAAAGGCCACAAGATGGCAATGTTTCTACACGAAAAGTTAAGTTCTGTACTTTGTAAAACAAAATATATGCTGAGATTCAGGCTTTTGCCTAAAAATGTGGAAAGGAAAATTTCAAGAATATCTGAAATTTCCAGTGGAGTTTTTAATAACAAAACGTTACAATGTGAATCTTTACAGTTCCTACTTACATGGTCCTTGATAGCTTTTTCAACTAATAATTTTCCTCTGCTTAAACACACCTATAAAAAGACCAGAAAATTTTAAAACATAGTGCTTAACTGGAGAACAGGTTAAAAAGGTAAAGCAGCTAAGAAAAGAGAACTTTCGGGTCTCATATTTAAAAGTTTCCTTTTTGGGATGACCTCTTTGGTTTTGTAGTAATTCTATTCAACATGAAAAATAAAATAGCTAGGTTTCACTGGAATTCTTTACAATTAATTGGTTTACATTTTAGTTCCTATTAAATCAAAGATTTAAGAAAAACAATAAATTTTATATACTGTTTTTATGCTATTTTACCCTTTTTTTTTGGAGACAAAGTCTCGCTGTGTTGCCCAAGCCAGAGTGCAATGGCGTTATCTCAGCTCACTACAACCTCTGCCTCCCGGGTTCAAGTAATTCTCCTGCCTCAGGCTCCCAAGTATCTGCGACTACAGGCAAGCATCATCATGCCCAGCTAATTTTTGTATTTTTTTTTAAGTAGAGATGGGGTTTCACTATGTTGGTCAGGCTGGTCTTGAACCCCTGACCTCATGATCCAGCTACCTCAGCCTCCCAAAGTGCTGGGATTACAGGCGTGAGCCACCGTGCCCAGCTGTTACTTCACTTTTCAAATAAACTACTAGGAAAATCAGTTGAAATGCCATCAGCAACAATTATTTTGGAATTGCTAGTGTATTGTCTCCTTGCTCCAAAAAAGCATTAACTCAGAGAATGCATGGTCCTTCCTCGATCTCTTTTCCATTCTTTCTTCTGTTTTCTTCTATGTATTATAACTCTTTTTTCAAGTGATATCTCTTTTGTGACTCATTTTTTCTGTTTTCTCCTCATTTCCCCTAATTTTCAAATGGCTATAACAGGTAAGTCGAGGAGGATATTTTAAAATCATAATTTAATTACACTTCAACCTAAAAACTGAGATAAACATTTTATCTCTCATTTGATCTTATCCCATCTCACACCCAATTAAATCAATTTAATTTGTCCTTCCTTGCATCTTTCAATTTATTGGCCATGGAGTGGTAGGGATGAGATTTCAATAATTCTAGAATAGGGGCTGGCAACCTTTTTATGCAAAGGACCAGAGAGTAAACATTGTAAGCTTTGTTGGCCATATGGTCTCTACAACTACTATTCAATTTTGCCTAAAACACAAAAGCAACTACAAATTATACCTAAACAAACAGGTATGGCTGTGTTCCAATAAAACATTATGGACAATGAAATCTGAATTTCATAAAATTTCTACTTGTCACAAAATATTCTTTTGATATTTTTATACAACCATTTGAAAATGTAAAAACCATGCTTAACCTGCAGGCTGTACAAAAAAGGCAACAGACTGGATTTGGCCCATGGGCTAGAGTTTGCTGACCCCTGCTCTGAAAATAAAAAAGGTTTCTATTTCTTCTTTAAAGAATGATCTGCTGTTAACTTTTTAGTTGTAAATTATTCTAAAAACTACAAGCCATCCCTAAATACAGGGGTATACCTAAGCAATCAGAGTGTGATTACACAAGAACTATTAGGCAAAAACCACCTTTCTAAAAGACAGCAACCTTATTAAGGACTGGACAGCCACACATAATGTGGCTTTGCAAATGTTCTACATAAGTAAACTCTACTGCCACCTTGCTATTAAAAACCATGAGATCTTCAGGATATAGCCCTTCTGAGTCTCAAAGCATATTTAAGAGACTTACTGTGTCTGGTGACTTAAATGAACTTCCATCATGGCTGGGATGAGGTGAAGTGGTTTCTGCAGTATATGCAGATTCTGGACTTGGTACAGGAGAAATTCGACCCAAGGTCTGTGCAAATTTAGCTTCCTTCTTATTTGAAATAAGATAACTGATATCTTTGCTGAGAAACTCTTCAACTCGCTAGAAGAAAACAAGGTATTTTTATTTATAAATTTTTTTTAAGAAACATGGTCTCACTGTGTTATCCAGGCTACAGTGCAAGTGGCAAAATCATAGCTCACTGCAGCCTCAACCCCCTGATTCTTCTGCCTTGGCCTTCTGAATAGCTGGGACTGTAGGCACATGCCACCAAGGTATTTTCAACTAGGTCATAAAAACCATAAGCTGTTTCATATGCCAAGCACAGTAAAAAAAGTTCAATTTGATGCAATTATGTCGTAAATTGGTGGGTTTTGTACTGTATTTTTCTGAACTTAGAACTCTGAGGAAGTATAAGAGCTCCTATAATAGCACAACAGCAGCATGTGCTGGATACTATTCTTAAATACTTTATATATACTAATTAACTTAATCTATGGAACAGCCTCATGATACTATCTACATTTTCTGCAGGATAAAAAGTGAAGAGAGGTAACTTACTTCATGTTACCCAGTAGCAAATAATATAATTTGAACACACGCATTCCGACTCAAGCCCATGATCTAAAGCAGCAGTGTCCAATACAACTTACCTAAGTACTTGAAATGACCTTGGTAGTGTGATTAAGCCACTGAATTTTTTGTTTCTTAAGAGATGGGGTCTTGTTATGTTGCCCAGGTTGGTGTTGAACTCCTGGGCTCAAGAGAGCCTCCTGCCTCAGCCTCCCAAGTACCTGAGAGTACAGGCACATACTACTGCGCCTAGCTCAAGTCACTGATTTTTAAATTTGATTTCATTTTAAAGACTTTAAATTTAAGTAGCCACATATCATTAATGGTTACCATAGCAGATAATACAAGTTTAAATCAATCATTAATTTATTACACCTTCCCTTGAGGCTTCAACTTACAGGATGCAGGGAACCTTTACCCTTAAGAGTGTAATACTGTTTGAAAAGAATTACTTTACTAAAATGTTTGAAGCTCACCGCCTAAATATCTGAATTTACTTATAAAGAAACATACCAAAGTGAAGGTTATTTTTTTTTTTTGAGACGGAGTCTTGCTCTGTCGCCCAGGCTGGAGTGCAGTGGCGAGATCTCCACTCACTGCAAGCTCCGCTTCCCGGGTTCACACCATTCTCCTGCCTCAGATTCCCGTGTAGCTGGGACTACAGGCGCCCACCACCGCACCTGGCTAATTTTTCTTTTTTTAAACGTATTTTTAGTAGAGACAGGGTTTCACCGTGTTAGCCAGGATGGTCTGGATCTCCTGACCTCGTGATCCGCCCGTCTCAGCCTCCCAAAGTGCTGGGATTACAGGCATGAGCCACCGCGCCCGGCCCAAAGTGAAGGTTATTAAAGATCGCCAGGGTCAGGAAAATAAAAATAGGTAGAAGTAAATACTAAGTAGAATACTAATATTATTAGAAAAATATATAGTATAAATATGTATAAATAAAAACCCACTAAGCAGAAGTAAATTGTGAATCATTAATAAGCAGTAACAATTTACATCCATAAAAAACTTCTTAAAATATTTTAAATAGCTGTATCTAATTTCTATAGGATTTCACACTATAAATGAGGATAATAAAAATGAAGTCAAGTGTGTAACAGATAAGTTCACTTCATCTAAGCATTAAGCAGAATTTGCTACTGAGCCCAGTGACCTCCTTGGTTAAGTGCAAATCATTTTTTTGACCAACATTCATTTTCATTAACCAGTAAATAATGTACCTACATTTATTTATTCCAGGGATTACAGACTGAAATGCCTGTAAGGGCCAGGCAATAATATAAATGAATAATTCACACATCATATACTGCCTTCATTTTCATAAATATGAGGCCCTAGTAATGTCAGAGGTTCTAATACTTTCCATCTCTGAAACTGGCTATTCTAG
This sequence comes from Chlorocebus sabaeus, assembly GCF_047675955.1. Classification (NCBI taxonomy): domain Eukaryota; kingdom Metazoa; phylum Chordata; class Mammalia; order Primates; family Cercopithecidae; genus Chlorocebus; species Chlorocebus sabaeus. Next base: position 65,035,890 of record NC_132924.1, read on the forward strand.
GTAACTCATATAATGGAATCCTACATTTGTTCTTTTGTGACTGGCTTCCTTCACTTAGCACAGTGTTTTTAGTGGTTCACCCATGTTGTAGCATGAATTAGAATTTCATTTCCTTTTAAAGCTGAATAATATTCTACTGTATGTATATACAACCTCTTCTTTTTCTATTTACTTGTTGGACATTGGGGCTGTTCGCACTTTTTGGCTATTGTGAATGGTATCTATGAGACTGCCTTCAATTCTTCTGGATGTATAGTCAGAAATGAAATTACGGAATCATACAGTAATTCAATTTTTTACTTTTTTCAGAAACCACCCATACTATTCTGTATGGTGGCTATATTGTTTTACACTACCACTCAGAGTGCACAAGGGTTCTACTTCTTCAAATCCTTGTTAACACTTGTTATTTTTCTGGTTGTTTAACAGTAACCATCCTAATAGGTGTTAAATGATTACTGATTGACATTTCCCTAATGATCAGTGATGCTGAACATTTTTTCATGTGCTTATCTACCATTAGTATATCTTTTCTGAGTAAATGTCTTTTCAGTTCCTCTGCCCATTTTTAAATTGGGCCACTTGTCCTTTTGTTCTTGGGTCATAGAAGTTCTTTATACAGGTATTCTGGATATTAATCCCTTAGCAGATAAATAATTTGCAAAGATTTCCTGTGATTTCACTCCTAAAAATGTCCTTTGAGGCACAAAAGTTCTTAATCCTGATGAAGTCCAATTTTATACTTTTCATTTGTTGCACATGATTTTGATATATCCAAATCCAATGTCATGAAGACTTCTCCCTATATTTTCCATTAAGAGTTTTAGTTCTTACAAATACATCTTAGATCCATTTTGAGCTCATTTACGCATATGTCACAGTAAAGGTCCAACTTCATTTTTTCTGCATGTGGATATCCAGTTTTCCTAGCACCAATTGTTGAAAAGATCATCTTTTCCCCAATGAATGGTCTTGGTACCCTTCTTGAAAATCAATTAGTCATATATGCAAGGGTTTATTTCTGGGTCCTCTGTTCTATTCTATTGGTGTGTATGTCTGTTCTTATGTTAGTACCACTTATTTCCTTCGGTTTTTCATTTCTTACAGAGTTAAAACTCCTCAGTAGTGAATAAAATGCCCTTTGCAACATAGCCCTAATGTAATTTTGTTTCCTGCCATTCCCCCCACCTATATCCTAAGCTCAAATCTCACTGCAACATCAGTTGTAGAAACAAACCGCATTGACATATATTTTAAATATGATTTCCTCTATTCAGTATGTCTATTTGCCTTGCAAACTAAGACTTTCAAGATCCAGCTCAAACTTTATCTCTGTTGATTCCTAATGGCAGAGTTAATCATTCCTATCTCTGTGTTCTAATAGCAATTTCTACATATTTCTGTCAAAGCACTGATAACACTCTAATACAAATTATTTAGTTGTCTGAGGTTTCCGCTAGACTAAGAATACCTAGAGCATTATATTTTACTTATTTTTGTATCTCTAGGATCTAAAATAGTGCTGATATACTGGAGACACTGGTGGAATAATTTTTGAATGAATTCCCACATGCCCAAATCTTCATCATTCTTCAAAGCCGTGTTCCAATTTTGTATGAACGAAATCCACAATTCCTTAGCTGGAACTAATCTCTCCTTGCTCCTTATGTTCTATGTTGTATTATTAACACAATTACTTGTACCAATGTCATCTCCACCTAGGTTAGAACATGAGGATAGGACGGACATAAGGACTCATATTTTATTTTATTTTTCTTTTGAGAGACAGTCTCGCTGTTGCCCAGGTGGAGTGCAGTGGCACCATCTTGGCTCACTGCAACCTCTACGTCCCAGATTCAAGAGGTTCTCCTGCCTCAGTCTCCCCAGCAGCCGGGATTACAAGTGTGTGCCACCATGCCCAGCTAAATTTTTGTATTTTTAGTAGAGAAGGGGTTTCATCATGTTGGCCAGGCTGGTCTCAAACTCCTGACCTCAAGTGATCTGCCTGCCTCAGCCTCCCAAAGTGCTGGGATTATAGATGTGAGCCTCCAAGCCCGGCAGAATTCATTTTTGAATCTACCAAAACACAGAGTGCAGTGTACACCATACTCAAACATTTGTTGAATCAGTTCTACCAGGTTATTCAATTTATTAGATATTGTTGAATCTTCGCCATTTAAAGAGTACACTCAAAACGTTATTTTCTGATGACTCAAGGTCATCATGACGAACACCAAACCTTTTACTGTTCAAGCTAATACACCAAGGAATTGGCGTACATTTCTGTTCCTCTCCAATTGCCTTATTTCAGCCAAAACTATTTAGACATGGACCTAACTGTGGTTGATCACACGTTGTCCTTAGATGGTTTTGTAACACCTACTTTTCTTGCACTATTAAAGGTATTTCCCCTTTATATCAGAATCTGGGTGCTGTGCTCTCAGTGGTTAAATTTGTCAGAAGCATACACTGTAGATAAATGGGGTATTAAGATGTTTTCACCGAGATTGTAGAAACCAAGGTATGTGACATGGTGAATTAAAAAGGCACCTAAAGTAATGATGTGAAGATAAATTAGCTCATGTAGATCTTTATGAGAAAATCTTTTTTAGTGACAGAAATAGTAAATGTGCTGAAGAAAGAAACCAAGACCCGAGAATTAAATGTCATTAATTATAGAAAAGATAGTATGGGAAGATCAGAATTCAATAAATAAAACTTTTTTTTTTTTTAGAAGAAAGTTAATAAATCAAATTCAGTTGAAAATCCATAGCTTTGGATTTTTGGGAAATCCAAAGGAAAATATGGAAACTCACACCCTTAATAAGCTCCTAACTTCACTGGTCTACTTCAGTCATTTCAGGGTAAGACTAAGTATGTAAAACCAAAAGCTCCCTCAACTATTAATGTATGGCAGAAGTAATTCAAAATGTGTTTCTTGCAATTACCTCAGGAACTGCTGTGGAGATAGGAGAAAGAAAGGTGACAGGGCAAGTGGTTCTTGCTTTAGCCTCTGTACTGTTGTTTTAGCCTAAGGAGTTCCCTTTTTATAGGCTTTACACGTTAGACTTCTGAATATTATTTTGTTCAAAGGGCTCTACTGATAAAAACGCAAATCTAAATATCACTGATCTAGACCATTAGACCTAGAGTTAATGGGTTGTTCATCGTATTTGAGAAAGCTGTCATCAAATCACATCAGATAGCTACTTTGAGCTACTTTTTTTTTTGGAGGGTCTCACTCTGTCACCCAGGCTGGGGTGCAGTGGCACAATCTTGGCTCACTGCAACCTCCACCTCCCAGGTTCAAGCGATTCTCATGCCTCGGCCTCCCAAGTAGCTGGGACTACAAGTATGCGCCACCATTCTTGGCTAATTTTTGTATTTTTTAGTAGACATGGAGTTTTGCCATGTTGCAAAGGCTGGTCTTGAACTCCTGGCCTCAAGCGATCTACCTGCCTCGGCCTCCCAAAGTGCTAGGATTACAGGTGTGAATTAACAGCCAGATAGCCATTTGTAGCCACTGATTGCTAGAGGAAAAGAATGGTGCAGGAACTATGTTGCTGTTGGAATTAAGAAGCTAATACTGCTCTAATTGGGCCATTTACTTTCTCTGGACCTCAAGTACTTTGCTTCTAAGGTGAAGGGGTCTTTTTTTACTCAATGTCTAAGGTCCTTAACACATTAAGATACGCTAAATAGATACACAGTCAATAGGGTGGCTGGCCTAGTAAACATGACCTTTAAGAATGCTGTCGTATGATCATTACGATAAATACTACTATTACAAGCATGTCACAGTGTTTTAGTTTAACAAAATGAATAGTAAAAAAGTAGAGTAACTTTTCAGATAGGTAAATAAAATATCATATTAACAAACAGTTCCAGGAAACTTGTTAGCACATGTTCTTCTGGTAAGTTTCTAGTTTGGGAATTGGCAGGGCCTGGAGGGCTCATGCCTGTAAATCCCAGCACTTTAGAAGGCTGAGGTGGGCAAATCACCTGAGGTCAGAAGTTTGAGACTAGCCTGGGCAACATGGTGAAACCCTAACTCCACTAAAAATACAAAAATTACCCAGGAGTGGTGGCACATGCCTGTAATTGTAGCTACTCAGGAGGTGGAGGCTGAGGCATAAGAATCACTTGAACCTGGGAGGCGGAGGTTGCAGTGAGCCGAGATTGCACCACTGTACTCCAACCCAGGCCATATAGAACGAGACTCCGTCTCAAAATAAAAATAAAATGAAAAGTTACCAGTCTGGGAATGAAAGGATCAGTTTAGACACTCAAAGATGCAGACCTTCAGAAAGTCAAAGTCCAGTATGACCCTTTAAAACAGAAAAAACCTTTATCACCTCATTTGCTAAAACTCATCCAATATTAACCTTAATCCTATTAAGATCCTAGAATTTTGCCTGAGCTTTCTTTTCTTTCTTTTTTTTTTGAGACAGAGTCTCACTCTGTTGCCCAGGCTGGAGTGCAGTGGGGCTGATCTTAGCTCACTGCAAGCTCCGCCTCCTGGGTTCACGCCATTCTCCTGCCTCAGCCTCCGAAGTAGCTGGGACTATAGGCGCCCGCCACCGCGCCCAGCTAATTTTTTTTTTTTTTTTTGGTATTTTTAGTAGAGATGGAGTTTCATCGTGTTAGCCAGGATGGTCTCGACCTCCTGACCTTGTGATCCGCCTGCCTCGGCCTCCCAAAGTGCTGGGATTACAGGCATGAGTTACTGTGCCCGGCCTTTGCCTGAGATTTCTAATTTCCCAATCATCTAATCAGTGTACAAGGTAGGAAAGTATCTCCAGATTCTTAATGCAAATTTCTATTCCTTTAATAACATTCATTCTGTTGAAACAGCATCTGTACCGCTCAGGAACAATTTTAACTGGTGGTTTGCATGGGTGTTCTGTAATAACATTCTTAACTGTTACACTAGTCCATACAAACTTACGTAGCTCCCCAAGATTCATAATCAAGAAACTGCTGTCATCTGGAGGACATTCCAACATTACAGTGAGCAGTCAATGAGCAGTTCCACTAGGACTGGGGAGTCTTATACGCTGGGAACTTTATACTAGACTGCTAATCGGAGAAACCTGAAAGTTTTGCCAGTCCACAAAAGGTTAAAACAAATGGTTTTTCATTAATGATAAACAGCTGATAATAATGTTAATCTTGGTGCTAACAGAAGGGTTTAACTTTTCCAAAATGAAAAATTTAAATGATTACATAGTAGAAAGTAGTAGTTACAAATTTTTCCTTCTATGCCAGTTTAGGGTTTTCACTTACCCCTCCCAGATCCTTAATGTCCTTTTGCAGTTTTTCAGATATGGTGACAGAAGGTAAGTCAAGGTAAAATACTTTTCCCCAAAGTGGCTTATACTTGGATTTTTCTGGCCTGTTATCAGTTTTCAGAGATTTCAAAGATGGTCTGTTTTTTTCATTTTTGACTTGGATTCCACCTGCTATTAAAGATGTTTAGAATCAGATGTTTTACACAGACACTTGTACTATTTTTAAAACATTTCATTATACAATATTACAAAATAAAAATCCTTACAATCCTACCAGTTTAAGTTATTAGCACTGAAATGTATTTCTTTGTAGCACTACTTAGGATAGAGGCAAAATGCTCTATATATTTTCACAGACCGCATATTGTAAAATAATAGTTGACTCAGCAAGAAATATTCTTGTATTTATTCCTGAGGCACGGAACTATATAAAACTCTTTTGAAAGATTTTCTTCTTTAGGATGTAAACTCCATGGGGGTATTTAATACTCAACTACTTATTGAGCATCTGCCATTCTGCTGAACATTCAAAACTGCTGTTTAAACTTCATTTAGCGATGAAAGAATCCTGTTACCCAGAATAACCTGGTCAAGGGTTTCAGACTGCTCAAGTTTTAGTTTCATATAAAGTTTGTCTGCATGTTAACAACTAAATGGTCCATTTCACATACAATTTGTCTATGTATTAGGAATTTAACGGTCCATTATGAAGAACTAAACCTTTCATTTCATTATTTTCATTAAAAACAGATCTGAGATCCGAGCAACTGCTTTAAAAATTAATTTTTCAAACGCAACCTGTTCTTAAATTGGTAATTACTACACATACACAAATACCTGTACAAAAAACTTAGGTGGTGGAATGTTTCACCAAATAAAGTGATTGAAAATGGAAACGTGCTTTTGTTTCCCTGTTTGTAATGATGAAACCAGCAATGGGATGTTTGAAATATAAATGCTTTCCCCCAACTTATGAGGAAGGGAAAATAAACTTTCAAGGGTTAAGACCAAAAATCCACCCACAATCACTCAATGTAATACTGAAGCGAAAAGCGACGAGGGTGTCTGACTTTAAACTGAGGATGCTGTCCGTCGCCTCCAAGGGCCCGGGCGAAGGCGCAGCATCTGCGGAAGCCCGGCAGAAGAGAGCACGGCAGCCCCAGCGAGGTCCCGGATCTGCACATTGTTTGCTAGTTTTCAACCGAAGGCACGACCGGGAATGAATCTGGGACCGCCGCTGTAAAGGGCAGAGCGCTGGAGGGGCCGGGCCGGAATCCGTTCCTTCTTAGACAAAACACTGAATGGAGCCCCTTCCTTCAGACCCCAGAGGAGGGCGGTCAGAAAAAAAAAAGCTGAGGAACCGGCGGGAGAAGTCTGAAGAATCAATGGTGGAACCACGAGGGGAGGAAAGGATTAAAGGGACTGCAGGCGGAGGAGGGGCTTCTTACCCTGGAAATGCCCTTTACTGTGGATCCTCATGGCTCCGGAGTTCATGGCAGTCGCCCGGTACCTACATGCTGGGTCCGGAGAGTGTCGCGCCGGGCGGCCACGAAAGCACGGCCTCCCCAGGCCTGTTGACAGGACGGCCGCCTCTCTCCTTCCGCCGGCTACGGCCTCCACGCAGCAGAGGTACCGCGTCTGCGGGTCGGGTTTCCGGGGCCGGATCCGGCTCCAAAGCGCGGAGGAGGAAGGCGCAAAGCACAAACGAGTGGGTTGCGGCGGTTGAAGATTTGAAAACGCGTCACGCGGCCGCGGCGCCGATACGCGCGCCCCGCCCCGTCTCACGCCGCGCGGCGTGCCCCGCCTCGCGCTCGCCCCTCGTGCCCGCCTTCTCGCGCCGCGCGCCCCGCCCCCTCACGCCGCTGTCCTTGTGGCCCCTCGCTCCGTCTCCGCAGGATATGTGTTTCCTTCTGCCCCGCTCCCATTCCGATGCCCTCTCAGCCTCTGACCCCGGCTCTCAGTCCGCCGCTTCAGGTCTTGGCGCAGCCACAGAGAGTTGGCGCGGCTCTGTGTTGACCAAACCTAGTGGATGCAGTTAGCGCTGGAGCCCTGCCCCGCCCATCACCAGGGTTATTTCCGCCTTCTAGGTTTGCCAGGACCGCCGGCCTTCCAGCTGCTTTCTCCCGCAGGTATGCTAATTTTCCACTGGTCGGACGTCTAGGAGGCTGAAGGCGAGGGGCTTCGGCCGATCCCGGACTCAGCTCTGGCCGGGGCCGGAGCCGGGCGGTGGCGGCAGCGGGGTTTTCCCGCGGTCACTGCCGACCCCGCCGGCTGAGGACAGGCCGCAGAGCGACTTGCGGGAGAGAGAGCGGTCCCGGGGGACGTCGGAGGGAGGGTCCGGCCAGGCGGCCCCCGGTCGTGACGGCAGCGACACCCCAGAACGCGTCCAGGTCACTTTGTGTCCTTGGGTAGTTGGCTATTTGCGCTGCCCTGTTGACTTTTATTGCATACAGAACTGTTTTCGTTTAGTTGTGTGTAACTTTATTTCAACAATGAAGGAGTGGAAAGTAACATCTCATTTTTTTTTCTGTAAAACAGATTAAAGATCAAATTAAAATGTTGTGAATATATTTTAATTTTATAAGTTGGAACATGCCTCACCAAAAAAAAATCTGTTTCTTTGGGAGGAAGAGGATGTTTTGAACTATTTTGCGTTCCTCTACTCCAGGCCATAATAGGCACTCCTGTAATGGTTGGATTTTTTACCTGGTAGCTCAAGGAAGTCAGAGTGTCAACGTTACAGTTTTTCAGGTAGGTACCTCAAAGAATAGACAAGGGTGGGTTGTGACAATATTAGCTGGAGAACGCAGAGAACACGTTTACTAAGGGAAATGAGAGTTTGGTTTTAGACAGGTTTATGTTGAAGGCCCTGGGGCGACAATCATGGAACTATGCTTATTAGACAGTTGAAGATGTTTATGACTCGAGAGAAATGTCTAGGAAAAGTGGACATGGGAAGAGGAAATAGAGTGATTTGATATCTCTCCAATAAAATATTTCTACCTCAAGATCTGTTGATTTTAATCATGGAGCAGTTCATTAAAGGTTAACAGATCTTGAGTGGTGGAAGGAAGTGTGGTTTAAGTAAACATATTCAATATTGTAATTTCTATGGGAACTTATTTTCAAAATATAAGCTACAGAGAGCACAAAATGTTTATATTAACAAAGATTTAAAAAGTTGGGAAGCACTAATATATAATGTAGTTAAAGCTTTGGGAGGAAATGAAATTGTCAAGGAGAGCATGTGGAATGAGAGAACTGATTAAAAGCGTGGTTGATGAAATAGTGAAAGAGATGGAGGAAATGCCACAGAATTGGGAAGAGACTGCAAACATTAGAATCATATGGGCTTCACTACTTGGCCTCTGGGTAATTTTGAGCCCCAATATTAATCTGTTAAAAGGGGGTAATACTTCTCAGGGATGTTGTGAAGGTTAAATGAACATTTTTGAATGCTTAGTACAGTACCTGGAGCTCTGTAATTATATCCTAGTGAGCGCTGCACCAGTTCCTTCATCCCCAGGACAGGTAAGATTAAGACTTGAAAAATAAGTATTTGATTTTGGCGTTTCAGGTATCATTGGTTTCCTTAAGGGTAATTTGAGTGGGTGGCGGAGATGAGTACAGTACTAGATAAAAATGATCAGCTTGAAGTTCAGACAGGTTGAATGTACTCTTTCAAAAAAAAAAATTATTTTAGGAAAGTATAATGGAGGGAAGACTTGATCTTTGGAAGGTTTAGAGGATGTGGGAAAGATTTAAGCATGCTTCTATTGAGGAACATTTTTTCAAAAAAGGAAGTCCATTTTATGTTCTTGTGAAAGATGAGTTGCGTGTCTTATTTACTGTGAAGAGGAAGGACAGTAACATAGTTGCACCCTATGCTGTTAGACTCACCCTTGACTGCACTGAAGGTGGTAATTCCGAGCAATAAATAAACAGGAAGTCTGCTTTACTGATAGTTAGTAATTTTCTAATCTATTATCCGAGGTTAGTTTTTAAAAATATTACTGGAACCTAAATCTTTTAGTAGCCACAGAAAGGACGTGGCTATAGTCAGTAAGGATAGAAACCTCCTTTTTATTGTCCAGTGGTCAGGTCTGTTGGTAAGAGGATGGGGTTTGTCTTAAAGTAGATCTTGAAAATATGCTTGAAAACATTCCTTCAGAGGAAGGGTAGACATTCAAGAAGTGAATGGGGGCGGGGTTATTTATGGTGAGAAACTTTGTTCGAGAGTTATATTAGGCAAAATTGGAGAACATTGAGCAGAATCATGATCTAATTAAATGAATATGTGGCTGTGAATCAAGAGAAATGAATTTTATTAATTACCTGCCCTATCCCTAACTAGTTTTATGACCTTGAGCAAATGTTAACCTTTCTGGCAGGGCATAGTGGCTCAAGCCTGTAATCCCAGCACTTTGGGAGGCCGAGGTGGCGGATCACAAGGCCAGGAGATGGAGACCAGCCTGGCTAACATGGTGAAACCCCGGCTCTACTAACAATACAAAAATTAGCTGGGCATGGTGGTGTGCGCCTGTAACCCCAGCTACTCAGGAGGCTGAGGCAGGAAAATCACTTGAACCCAGAAGGCGGAGGTTGCAGTGAGCTGAGATCGCGCCATTGCACTCCAGCCTGGGCGACAGAGCGAAACTCCATCTCAAAAAGAAAAAAAAAGTTAACCTTTCTATGCTAGTATTTCCTTATCTAGAAATGAAGATAATATTGTTTAGTCTACTCCACAACTTTCTGTGATTATCAGAGATCTAAATCTGATCTTTTAGATTACCTCACACATATCCAAATATAAATTTTTTATTCTAGAATCTAGACAAATTAATTTTATAATACTTACCACTTTTTTTCTTTATTTTGCCTAAGCCTCTTCACCTGGCTTAGCAAGTATTTTTTCCTGTCCATAGCAAACCTAGTTTAGATTCAGCCTTTATCTCCTGCTCATTTGGGTCTTGAATAATAATCATTCCTGTTTGATTCATTTGCCAACTATTAATATGTTGTTTTCTGAAATGTGTTCTGGTCTATTTTTATTATTTAATTTGCACATTTCATAGTCTCACTATCCTGGTGAATTGGAGGGCTTAAGGTTATATATAAGGTTAGATTCTTAGTTTTGCAGGCTAAGTGTATGCAAGGATAGGATTGGTTAGTGACTGTGGCACTGAAGTTAATGTCTCAGGTGCATGTGGGCTGGGAAACCAGGGTAAATTCAGCATTATCAGGCCGTGAACACATCCTAAATGAAGGATCAAAAATGGAGAGGCCGGGCTAGGTGGCTCACGCCTGTAATACCAGCACTTTTGGAGGCCATGGTGGGAGGATCACTTGAGTCCAGGAGTTTGAGACCAGCTTGGGCAACATAGGGAGACCCTGTCTCTACAGAAAATGAAAAAATTAACCCCGTTAGAGTAGTGCACACCAGTGGTCCCAGCTACTCGGGAGGCTGAGGTGGGAGGATCACTTGAGCCCAGGGGTCTAGGCTGCAGTGAGCTATGATTGGCCACTATAGTCCAGAGTGAAACCTTGTCTCCAAAAAAAAAAAAAAAAGGCAAGACAGGAGGATTCAGAATTTGGGAATATATGGTAATGGATGCCACGAAGCAACATAATTCAGAGGCTACTTGGCAGCTCCATCAGCTGTTACAGATAATGAACCAGTTGAGAGGTTATATCTTACATACTGAACTAAATTGTAAATTCCTTTAGGGTGGTATGAGACACATACTTGGCCATGACTATAAAATAATCTACCTACCTGCCTCATTTCCTGCTTTCCTCCTGTTTTGATTGAGCACCAACAATGTACTATGCCCAGTGAAGCTCGTTTACTGTTATACTCGAAGTCTTAATGTATAAAATTTCAAACATTTATAATCCACATGCAATAAAGTACATTTTAAACGTTATGTATCTAAATATGAATTTATGTATTCTAATAAATATGTATATCCATGTAGTTACCACTAAAATGAAAATACAGAACATTTTGTCATCTTAGAAGGATGCCTCATTCTTTCCAGTCTCCCTCCTCCCACCAGAAGTAACCAGTCTTCTGATTTTTATTATCATAGAATGGTTTTCTCCATATTTCAGCATAATATAAGTGGAATCATATAATTTGTACATTTTGGGTTGTAATTATTTTTCATAATGTAATCTTTTTGTGATCATTTATGCTTTACATGTATCAGTAGTTCATTCTTTTTTATTGCTGAGTAGTAGTTCATTGTGCGAATATACCACAGTTTATCCATTCACCTGTTAATGGACACTTGGCTTGTTTCTATTTTTCTGGCTGTTATGGATAATGCTGCTATGAACATTCATACACAAGGTTTTTTTGGGCATGTATTTTTACTTCTTTAGAATTGCTGAATCATATGGTAACATAATATTTAACAGTATAAGAAACTATTAACGTTTTTCATTCTCCTTCCAATAATGTATGAAGCACAGTGTTGTTATTCACTGGGTGTGAACTGGGATCTCATATAGTTTCAGTTTTTAAAATTCAGGTAAAATTTATATAACATAAAATTTGCCATTGTAACCATTTTGAAGTGTAGAATTCAGTGGCTTCCAGTATATTAACAATGTTGTGCAACCATCACCACTATCTAATTCCAGAACATTTTCAACATAGGAAAAAGAAACCTCTTACCCATCAAGCACTCATTCTCATTCTTCCTGTCTCCTCAACCCCTGGCAACCACTCTTTTGCTTTCTGTCCCTATGGATTTGCCTATTCTGAACATTTCATAGAAATATAATAGAATATGTGGGTTTTTTTGTGTCTGGCTTTTATTGAGCATAATGTTTTCAAGGCTCATCTATTTTGTAGCATATATCAGGTCTTCATTCACTTCTTAGAGATGAATAAAATTCTCTTGTAGGGATATACCACATTTTGTTTATCCTTTCATCAGTTGATAAACATTTGGTTTCTTTTTATTTTTAGCTATTTTGAATAATCTCTGAACATTTGTGTACAAGCAAATGTTTGTTAGACTATTCTGTTTTCAGTTCTCTGGGGTATATATCTAGAATTATTACTGAGAATTTCCGGGTTATATTATAATTCTGTGTTTAACATTTTGAGGAACTGCTAAACTATTTTCCATGTGGCTGCAGCATTTTACATTCTCATTAGCAGTGTAAAAGAGTTCTCATTTCTCCACATCCTTGTCAACACATTTGATATTCTGTACTTTTAATTATAACCTTCCTACTGGGTGTGCAGTGGCATCTATTTCTGGTTTTGATTTTCATATTCCCAATAAGTGATGATGTTGAATACCTTTTTATGTGCTTATTGGCTATCAGTATACCTTCTCTAAATATTAGGTCCCTTGCCCCTTTTTTTGAAGGTTTTTTTTCTTGTTCTGGTTGTTTAATTTTAAGTTCTTTATATATTTTGGATACTAGACCCTTATCAGATATATGATTTGCAAAAATTTTATTCTTTTCCATACCTGGTCTTTTCAATTTTTTGATAGTGTCCTTTGATACACAATTTTTTTAAATAAAATCTAATTTTATTTTTCTTTTGTTGCCTGTGCTTTTAGTATCATATCTAGGACACTATTGCCAGATTCAGGGTCATACAGATTTATTCTTATGAGAATTCTGTACTTTGCCTACATTTATGTCCTTGACCCACTTTGAGATAATTTTCTGTATATTATATGAGAGTCCACCTTCATTTTTCTGCATGTGGATATCCAGTTTTCTCAACATAATCTGTTGAAAAGACTATTCTTTTTATCATGGAAAGGTTTTTAAAATCTTGTTAAAAATCAGTTGCCTGTAGATGTATAGGCTTGTTTTTGGGCTTTCAGTTCTATTCCGTTGATCTATATGTCTCTCCTTATGTCAGTACTACACAATTTTAATTACTGTAGATTTTTAGTAAATTTTGAAATTGGGAAGTATTAGTACTACAAATTTGTTCTTTTTCAAGATTGACTATTCAGGGTCTCTTAATATTCCGTATGAGTTCTAGGGTCAACTTACCAATTTCCACAAAAAAAGTAGTTGGAAATTTGGTCACAGTTTCATTGAATTTGTAGGGTATTATCATCTACACAATATGGTTTCCGATTCATGAACACAAGGTGTCTTTCCATTTATTTAAGTCTTCTTTAATTTGAACAGTGTTTTGTGGTTTTCATTGTACAGGACTTACACCCCCTTGATTACATTTATTCTTAAGTATTTCATTCTTTTTGATGCTATTGTAAAGGAAACTGTTTTGTTAATTTCATTTTCAAATTGTTTATTGCTATTGTATAGAAATAAAATTGATTATTATATATTGATCTTATATTCTGCAACTTTGCTGTATTTATTAGCTTTAATAGATTTTTGGTGGATTCTTTAGGATATTATAGATGTAAAATCAAATCATCTATTAGAGATACTTTTACTTCTTTCTTTCAAATCTAGATGCCTTTTGTTTCTTTTTATTGCCTGATGGCCTCAGCTAGAACTTCTGTTATAATGTGTTACCAAAGTGATGAGAGAATGGACATACTTTTTATTTTCCTGATCTTCAGGGAAAAGCTTTCAGTCTGTCTTTTGTTAAATATGATGTTATTTTTGAGTTTTTTTCATAGATGTCCTTTATCAGGTTGATGAAGTTCCCTTCTTTTCCTACTTTGTCACGTATTTGTGTCATGAAAGGGTGCTGGATTTTGTCAGATTTTTCTCTGCATCAATTGAGTTGATGATATGTTTTTTTTTCCTTCATTTAATTAACATGGTGTATTTCGTTGATTGATTTTAATGTGTTGAACCATCCTTGTATTCCCGGGGGTAAATCTGACTTGGTCATGGTATATACTTACTTTAATACGTGGTTGTATTTGGTTTACTGGTATTTTCTTGAGAATTTTTGCACCTTTCATACAAAGGGGCTAGTGGTCGCTAGTTTTCTTGTGAGGTCTTTGGTGTTGACATCAGAGTAATGCTGTACTGGCTTCATAAAATGAATTAGGAAGTGTTCCCTCCTTTATTTATTGGAAGAGTTTGAGAAGGCTTGGTGTAAATTTTTTCTTAAATATTGATAGAATTTATCTGTGACACCATCTGATCCTGGATCTTTCTCTCTTGGGGAGATTTTGATTTTTGATAGAACAGGTTTCTAATAAGTGTATTTAGAAGTAAGCAGACTATTGACTCAAGAACAAATAGACTATACTGGTAGTATTGTCTCCACTTTCATTCCTGATTTTAGTAATTTGAGTTGTCTTTTTTTTCCCCCTTGGCCAGTATACCTAAAAGATTGTAAATTTTGTTGATCCTTTAAACCACTTTTGGTTTTATTAATTCTCTCCGTAGTTTTTATATTCTATTTTTTATCCTTTATTTATAGTATTTTTTCCTTTTTCATCCTCATTTTGATTTATAGTATTTTTTCCCTTTCATCTTCATTTTGATATATAGTATTTTTTCCCTCTTACATGCCTTGGATTTAGTTTGTTCTTTTGATAGTTTTATAGGGAGAAGTTTAGTTTGTTGATTTGAGAGATCTTTCTTATTTCTTAATGTAGATTTTTATAACTGTAAATTTCCCTCTGAGCACTACTTTGCTGTGTCCATTAAGTTTTGGTGTGTTGTGTTTTCATTTTCTTTCATCTGAAGACATTTCAAGTTTCCATTGTAATTTCTTCTTTGACTCATTGGTTATTTGAGTATATTGTTTTAGTTCCATATATTCAAGAATTTTCCACATTTTCTCATTATTGATTTTACAGTTTCTCTTATTTTGATCAAAAAATGATACTTCGTATTATTTTAGTTTTATTAAGTAAGAATTGTTTTGTGGCCTAACATATGATCTGTCTTAAAGAATGTTCCATGTTCACTTCAGAAGAATGTGTATTTTGGTGTTATTTGAGGGGAATGTTCAATATATGTCTGTTAGGTCTAACTGATTTATAGTGTTGTTCAAGTCTTTCTGATTCCTTGTTTATGTTTTTTCTGGTTCTATTCATTATTGAAAGTGAGATGATGAAGTTTCCAACTATTGTCGAACTATCTGTCTCTAGTTCTATCACTTTTACTTTTTATATTTGGGGCTCTATTTTTAGGTGTATATTTGTTTATAATTTTTATATTTTCTTGATGGATTGACAACTTGTATCGTTACATAACATCTTTCTTTGCTCTTGTAACAATTTTTGTCTTAAAGTCTATTTTGTCTAATACTAGTACTACCACTCCAGCTCTCTTATAATTACCCTTTTCATAGAATGTCTTTTTCCACTTTCACATTCAGCCTATGTGTGTCTTTGGGTCTAAAGTCTCTTTTAGACAGCATATAGTTGGGTACTTTTAAAATTCATTATTCTAGTCTCTACCTCTTAATTGGAGAGTTTATTTTAATTGATGAAATTACTCACGAGAGCGTATTTTGCCATTCTGCTGTTTTTTATATGTCATATCATTTTATTCCTCCATTCCTTCATTATCACTTTCTTTTGTGATAGATGTGTTCTGGTGTACCATTTTGATTCCCTTATAATTTCTTTTAAATATATATTTTAGGTATTTTCTTAATGGTAGTCTTGGAATTGCAATTAACATCAAATATATAACAATTTAGTTCAGAATAATACCAGCTTGGTTTCAATAGTATACACAACTTTTGCTCCTGTGTACCTCCATCTCCCCATCCACTTTATGTTGTGATAGATTACATATTGTTGTTATAAATAACATATAAATAGATATAAATGATATAAATCAATTTAGATTTATAATTACTATTTTATGTAATTGTATTTTAAATCATATGGGGAAAAAAGTGGTGTTGCTAACCAAAAATGCATTAACAATTCAGTTACTAACTAAAAATACAGATTTTTACATTTACTTACATTGTTATCTTTATTTTTTCTTTCATTTACATTCAACTTATTTGTATCTTTAAATATAAGTGTCATGCTATGTGTGGTGGCTCACTCCTGTAATCCCAGCTTCTCAGGAAGCTGAGGTAGGATAATCTCTTGAGGCCAGGAGTTTGAGACCAGCCTAGGCAACACAGTGAGACCTGTTTGTAAAAAACTTAAAATAAAAGTAGCTGAGCATGGTGGTGTGTCTGTCATTCCAGTTACTTGGGAGACTGAGGCAGGAGGATCGCTTGAGCTAAGGAGTGTGAGGCAGCAGTGGGCTATAATCATGCCACTATACTTCAGTTTGGGTGTACAGAGCAAGGCTCTGTCTCATATTTATTTATTTATTTTTTTAATCTCTGGTAGCCAAGATATAGTTTGATTATTATTTTTAAATTGATTTTGCCAATCTCTGCCTTTTAGTTGTATATTTACGTTTATTGAGGTGGGATTTACATCTGCCATTTTGTTACTTGTTTTCTGTATTTCATTTATATACAGGTGCTCCTCAATTTATGATGGGGTTACGTCCCAGCAAACCCGTCATAAATTGAAAACATCATAAGTCAAAAATCCACTTAATACACCTAATCTACCAGGCATCGCAGCTTATGCTAGTCTACCTTAAACATGCTCAGAACACTTACAGTAGCCTACAGTTAGGCAAAATGGTGTAATATAAAGCCTGTTTTATAAAAGACTGTTGAATATCTCATGTAATTTATTGAATACTGTACTGAAAGTGAAAGACAGAAATGGGATGGTTGTATGGATACACGAAGTATGATTTCTACTGAATGCATATTGCTTTTGCACCATCATAAAGTTGAAAAATAGTAAGTGGCACCATTGTAAGTTGGGTACTGTGTATATTGTGCTTGTTTCACTCACTCTTTATTGCCTCCTTTTATTTTAAGTAGATATTGTATGTTTTAATTTCATTGTTACTTCTAATATATTTTAAAATTTTATGGTTGCTTGCAGGGTTTCAATTAACATCTTAGTTTATAAAATCTGATTCAGATTAATGCCAACATAATTTCAATAGTTTATAAAAATTTGTTCTTGTGTAGCTCCATTCCCTTTCCCCATCTTTGTGCTATTGTTGTCATACATTATATTTTTATATATTGTATGCTCATAACAAATATTTGTTTATTGATTTATGCAGTTGCCTTTTATATCAGGAGCAAAAAGGACTTACAAACAAAAAAATATACTTACATGCCTTTTATCACTACCTAACTTGTTACTTTTGCTAGTGTACTCTGTTTCTTCCTCTGAATCCCTGTTACTGTCTAGTGCCTTTCATTTTAGCTTGAAGGATTTCTCCTAGTGTTTGTTGTAGGGCAAGTCTGCCAGTGACAAATTCTCTGATTTTCTTTATCTAGAAATGTGTTAGTTTGGATTTTTTCTTTTAATTCTGAAGGATAATTTTGCTAAATATAGAATTCTTGTTTGACAGTCTTTTTCTTTTATAACTTTGCATGTTATCCACTGCCTTGTGGCCTCCATGATTTTACATGTGAAATCAGCTGTTAATCTTATCAAGTATCCCTTTAATATGATGAATTGCTTCTTTCTTTCTGCTTTCAGGATTCTCTGTCTGTTTGGCTTTTGTCAGTTTGATTTAAATGTGTCTTGTGAAAACTCTATCTCTGAGTTTCTCCTACTAGGGATTTGCTGAGCCTCTTGGATGTATAGATTAATTTCTTTCATCAAATTTGGGAAATTTTTGGCCATTATTCTTTCTGCCCTTTTCACTTTTTTCTTTCTGGTACTTTCATTAGGTGTATGTTGGTTTGCTTGATAATGTCCCACAAGTCTCTTAGATTCTGTTTTTCTCTTTCTGTTCCTCAGATTGGATAATCTCAATAGACCTGTCTTCAAGTTTGTTGATTCTTCTGCCTACTCAAGTCTGCTATTGGATCCTTTAATGAATTTTTCATTTCAGTTATTGTAATTTTCAGTTTTGGAATTTCTCTTCGGTCACTTTTTTGTAATTTCTGTTTCTTTATTAATAGTCTCTCCTTTGTGAGACATTGTTCTCATGATTTCCTTTATTTCTTTTACGTGATTTCCTTTCCTCTTTGAGTGTATTTAAAATCATTGTTTTAAAGCCTTAGTCTTATAAATTCAGTTTCTGTGGTTCCTCAGAGAGAATTTCTATTACGTTATATTTTCCCTTTGTATGGGCCACATTTCTTTGCATGCCTCAAAATTTTTTACTGACGACTGGACATTTTAAATATAATATAGCAACTCTGGAAACCAGATTCTTTGTCTCTCCAGGATTTGTTGTTGCTTACTGTTGCTTACTGTGGTTGCTGTTGTTTGTTTAGTGACTTTTCATAACTAATGTTGTCAAATCCGTATACATTGTCATTTGTGACTAGTGAAGTTTCTATTTCATTAGCTTACTGGTCAGCTAGTGATTTGATGAAAATTTGCTTAAATGGCTGGAATCCCCGCTAAAACAAACAAAAAACTCTCCCAGTCTTAAGTGGTGGGCTGTGTGTATGTGTGTTGGGGGTGGAAATATTTTCAACATTCAGATGGGCTATTTACATCTCTTTCTTAACCTTTACTTTCTGTTTGTGCAGAGCCTGGAGGTCAACCAGGGGTTAGTGCTGAATGCCTTCTTGGGTATTCTTGGTGCATGTGCTCCTTTCTAAGCATAGATGTAGCCTTCTAGAGACCTAGAGATTTGTGGGAGCTTATTTCACAAAACGTCATTACCCAGCTTTTTCTCCTGAGCTCTTCTATGTGTCTTTTGTTTTCGCCAATTTTTATCCCTTGTTCCAGGTGGCCACAACTGATAAATTTGCCTTTTTAAGTGTTTTTGACAAACATCCCTTGGGTAGTTGCCTTTATAGCCTTGTGGAGTTCTGAGTTTAGTGAAATAAAGGCGCAAGTCCCTTTCACTGGTCCTTAGGCAACCACCAGTGAAGTAAAAATAGACAACAACAATTCTTTCAGAACAATCTTCACTTTGCTCCTCTGGCACCAGGAATCACCTTGAGAATTCATGCTGCTCATTAAAAGTAATGCCATTAAAAATAATGGCAAAAACCACAGTTTACGTTGTTTTCTTTTAATGCTACCTTTTTTTTTGTTTTGTTTTGTTTTGACAGAGTCTCACTCTGTTGTCCAGGCTGGAGTGCATTGGCACAGTCAGCCTTGAGCTCCTGGGCTCAAGCAATCCTCCCACCTTAGTCTTCTGAGTACCTGGGACTACAGGCATGCATCACCATGCCTGACTAATTTTTAAAAACTTTTGGCAGAGACAGGGTGTCCCTGTGTTGCCCAGGTTGTAATGTTATCTTTTTTTTTTTTTTTTTTTTTTTGAGGTGGAGTCTCCTGGGTGATGGACTCTCTGTCACCCAGACTGGAGTGCAGTGATGCAGTCTCGGCTCCCTGCAACCTCCGCCTCCCGGGTTCAAGTGGTTCTCTTGCCTCAGCCTCCTGAGTAGCTGTGATCACAGGTGTGTGCCACCACACCTGGCTAATTTTTGTATTTTCAGTAGAGACGAGATTTCACCATGTTGGTCAGGCTGGTCTCGAACTCCTGACCTCATGATCGCCTGCGTGGGCCTCCCAAAGTGCTGAGATTACAGGCATGAGCCACCATGTCTGGCCTGTAATGCTATCTTTTTAAAGGTGATATACATATAATCAGTCTTGCCCCTTTTAGTACATATACCTGTGAGTTTTGACAAATATAGTGTCATCATCAGAATTAAGATTCACAACAGTTCTGTCACTTCTCCACGGCTGTTAGTCTTTTCCTCTTCTTCTCCACTTCCAATCCTGTGGCAGTCCAGTCTGTTTTATTATTTTGCCTTTGCAATAATGCCAGTTAAATGAAATAATGCCTTTTGAGTCAGGTTTCTTTTACATAGGATAATTTATTTGAGATTCATCCCTGTTGTTGGATGTATCAGTACTTTCTTCCTTTTTATTACTGAGTAGTATTCCATTTTATGCATATGAAAATTTGTTTACACATTTCCCAGTTGAGAGATGTTAGAGTGGATTCTAGTTTGGGGAAATTTATAAAGAAAGATCTTACAACTATTTGTGTACAAGTTTTTATATAAATGTAAATGTCTCATTTTCCTTGTGTAAATACATTGAATTGAGGGTGTTATATGATAAGTCTATTTAAACACTTTTCTTTCACTTTATTCTCTTAATGTTAACATTTTGCATACTATAGTACATCAAAATAAGAAATTAACATTGGTACAAGACTTTTTCCTAAGCCACACTACCAATTTTATTCATATTTTATGAGTTTTTCTCACTGTTGTCATTTTTCTATTCTAGGATCTACTTCAGGATCCCACATTGTACTTAGTTTCTTGTCTCTTCTGCCTTTAATTTGTGATGGTTCCTCAGTCTTTGTGTACCATGCCCTTGAAGAATACTAGTCAGTTATTTTGTAGTATGTCATTTAATTTGGTTTTGTCCGATGTATCTTCATGATTAGATGGAGAGTATGCATTTTTGGCAAGAATATCACAAAAAATCTTCTTAGTACATTGTGACAGGGTGTACATGGTATTTACATTTCTTATTATTGATGATATTAACCATGATATTAACCTTAACCACTTGGTTAAGGATGTCTGGTGTCTACAGAGTTTTTCTACTGTTAAAGTACTATCTTAATATTTGTAATTAATAAGTATCTTAGGTAAGATACTTTGAGACTATGCAAATATCCTGTTTCTCCTCAATAATTTTAGCATCTATTGGTGGATTCTTATTACTGTGTTATTACAGTGCTTATTACCCTGATGTTCTAATGGTGATTTTTTTACTTTCCTCATTCCTTATTAATGAAGAATTCATTAATATGAATGCTTTTGTAAGAAAGAACTATCACTCGTCTCCATCTCTTTATTCAGTTGTTTGTTTATATCAATATCTACTGATGGATATTTATTTTATGCCATTAGTTATAATCCAGAACAATTATTTTGTGTTTTGTTGCTCAAATTGTTGTAACTTTGGCCTTTGGAAACTCTTTCAGTTTGGCTTCTTTGCCATTCAATGTGTCTTCTTACCACTGCATTCTCATCCTTTTAAATCATTTTCTTATTTTTTAGCACTATGGTGGTTTCATTTTGTATTTTCCCTGCCCTAGGCCTAGGAACAACCACTTCTCCAAGCATCCCTGGTTCCTTTTATTGGAGAATTAAAGATTATGATCTGGATAATAGGTACATTTGTTACTACTGAGTTATTGCTACTGGAGTATCATTGATTCTATACTTCAGCAGGCACAGCTTAGAAATATTTATATGTATACTAACTCATGCATTTATATACATTTGTAATTATTTCTGTTTTTGTCTATTTGTATATATGCATTTTAAAGCTATGAGTTGGTTATGATAGCTTTGATTCAAATCCAACATCATAGGACAAGGGTGTCTTCTAGCTTTGTTGTTTTCTTTATTTGTACCTTCATTCTGTGACAGTGAGAAACCTGGCTGTTATTATTTACTATACATTTACTTATTTGATCAGCCTTATACACATATAAGAAACTGGCAAAATGTTTTCCAAAATAGTTACAATATTTTACATTTCTACTAACAATTTTTGAGAGTTGTCTAGGTGCTTTGCATCTTTGCTGACACTTGTATCATCAGCATTTTTAAAAGCCATTGTAGTAATTATGTAGTGGTATCTTATTATGGTTTAGTTTGATTTCCATGATGACGAATGATGTGGAGCAACATTTCATATTCTTGTTTGGTATATCTTTGCTTATTTAAAAAAATGGATTATTTGGCCAGGTGTGGTGGCTCGTGTCTGTAATCCCAGCATTTTGGGAGGTCAAGGCAGGTGGATCACTGGAGGTCAGGAGTTCGGATCAGCCTGGCCAACATGGCGAAACCTCATCTCTCCTACAAATACAAAAATTAGCCAGGTGTGACGGTGGGTGCCTGTAATCCCAGCTACTCAGGAAGCTAAGGCAGGATAATCACTTGAACCCAGGAAGTGGAGGTTCCTGTGAGCCGAGATTGCAGCACCATACTCCAACCTGGGTGGCAGAGCAAGACTCTGTCTCTCTCTCTCTCTCTTTCTCTCTCTCTCTCTCTCTCTCTCTCTCTCTCTCACACACACACACACACACACACAAAATTGGGTTATTCATTTTCTTACTGAGTTTTGAGAGTTATTTATATATTCTGGATGTAAATCCTTTATCAGATATGTGATATATGTGAAATTTTTGTTCCAGTCTATGGCTTGTTTTTTGTTTAAGTTTTCTTACCAGTATCTTTCAAAGACTGAGAGTTCTTAAATTTGATGATACATAATTTATCCTCTTTTTCTTTTATGGATTATGCCTTTGATGTAATATCTAAGAAATTTTATTTAATCCAAGGTCATAAACATACCTATGCTAACTTGTTAAAGTTTTATGCTTGTACTTAGAAGTTTTACAGTTAGGTGTACATGCATTTTGAGTTAGCTTTTGTATCAAGTATGAAGTTATAGATAGAGATTCTTTTTACATCTAATTATTCCAGTACAATTTATTGAAAAAGACTATTCCTTCTCTATGTAATGGTCTTTCTGCTATAGTCACAAATAATTTGATCATATATATGTGGATGTATTTTGTTTAACTCTCTGTTCCATTCCATTGGTCAATATGCCTGTTCTTTCTTCATTACTACACTATCTTAACTACTGTAGCTTTGCATTAAGTCAGGAAGTCAGGTAGTGTGAGGCTTCCAACTTTGTTATTCTTTTTCAAAATCGTTTTGGTTATTCTGGTTTCTTTGTGTTTCTATATAAATTTTAGAATCAGCTTGTCCATTTCTATGAAGTGTTGTGCTAGGGTTTTATTCAGAATTGCTATAAGTCTGTATATCTGTTAGGGCAGAACAGATGACCTTGTAATTTTGAGTCTTGCGATCTATGAATATGGAATATTTTTCACTTACTTAGGGTTTCTTTGATTTATTAGTGTCTTTTAATTCTCAGCATACAAAGCTTGTACATATTGTATAGATTTATACCTAAGTATTTCACATTTTTGGAGTTGTCTGACATGTTTCAAATAACTTTGTTGCTAATATATAGGAATATGATTTTCTATATTAACTTATCTTGCAATGCTTCTAAACTAAGTTATTACTTCTAAGTGGCATTTTAAATTTTGTAGATTCTTAGGGTTTTTCTACATTTTGTCTGTGACTAGACACTGCATTCTTTCCAATTTGTATGCATTTAATTTCTTTTTTTTTATTTGAGACGGAGTCTAGCTCTGTCACCCAGGCTGGAGTTCAGTGATGTGATCTGGGCTCACTGCAACCTCCACCTCCCAGGTTCAAGCGGTTTTCCTGCCTCAGGCTGCTGAGTAGCTGATATTATAGGTGCCTGCCACCACACCAAGCTAATTTTTAGTAGAGACAGCATTTCACTGTGTTGGCCAGGCTGCTCTTGAACTCCTGACCTCATCCTCTCAAAGTGCTAGGATTACAAGCGTGAGCCACTGCGCCCAGCCGCATTTAATTTCTTTATCTTGCTTTGTTGTACTGGCTAAATTCTTCAGTACTTTGTTGAATAGAAATGATGATAGTAGTAAATGGTTCTTATCAAACTGAGCAATCTCCCTTTCATTGAAGGGATGGAAAGGCTTGCGGAAGCCTTTCAGTCTTGGTGGGTGTGGGATGTTGTCAAAGGTTTTCTTCTTCCTCTGTTATCTGACTGGACATTTATTATTATTATTATTATTTGCCTCAAAGGACTAGCTTTTTTTTTTTCCTGTTGTTTTTCAGCTTTCAATTTTACTGATTTCTGTTTTATTTTCATTTCTTCTTCTTTTGGTTCTAATTTGCTCTTTTTTTAGTTTCTTGGGAAGATGCTTAGATCATTAATTTTATGCTTTCTCCAATACAAGCATGTAATGCTGTAAATTTCGTTGTAAATGCTGCTTTAACTGCATCTCAAAACTTTAGGTAATTCTTGCCATTTTCCACTTCCATGTAAGTTTTGGAAAATAGTCTGTCAAATCCACAAAAGTAAGATTTGGAATTTTGGTTACGATTCCTGTGAATCTATAAATTTGGAAGAATTTATATCTTTATAGCATTTATTTTTCCAGTGTATGAAATGGTATATTTCTTCATTTATTAAGATCTTTAATAAATTAGTGAAAGGTACACAACTACAGAAGCAATGGATGTTAAAATGACAACAAAGCAATATTACGAACAACCCTATGCTGATAAATTCAACAACTTAAATGAAATGGACAAATTACTTGAAATATACCAACTGTCAAAGCTTACGGAAGAAGAGAAAGCCTAAATATTCTTATATCTACTAAAGAAAACTCCAGGCCCGGATAGCTTCACTGGTGAATTCTCTTCACATGTGCATTTTAAGAAAGGCAAAGATGATACAAAAAATTATGGATCAGCATCCCTAATAAACATAGATGGTTAAATTCTTAGCAAAAATTTAACAAATGAAAACCAATTCTTTATAGAAAGGATAAAACATCGTGAGTAAATGGAGGTTTATTCCAGGAATCAAGCAGTGTAAATCACCATGTAACCAGACTAAAAAGGAAAAACCGTGTGTTCATCTCAATAGATACTATCTGTTGCTGTATAACAAATTATTCCAAAATGTAGTTAAAATAACTAATCTTTATTATTTCACAGTTTTTGTGTGTTAGGAATCTGGATGCAGCTTAGTTAAGTAAGCTCAGGATCTCTCAGGACAGTACAATGAAGGTGTTGGCTGAGGTTGCATTTATCTCAAGGCTCCAACCAGGGAGGGATCTAATTTCAAGCTCACTAGTGGTTGTTGGCAAGATTCACTTTCCTTTGACTTGTTGGTCTGAAGGGCCTCAGTTCAATGCTATTATCTGAAGGCTGTTTTTGTTGCCCAGATGGGCCTATACATAGGGCAGTTCACAGCATGGCACCTTGTATCATTGAATCAGGGTATTTCCCTGACCTCTTCATGCATGAAACTGGAGTGCATGAGCACTGGCAGGGGCAAACTTTACTCACTCGCTGTTCCACCCCTCATGTGATGGGGAGTGCAGGTGAGCGGGTGCAGGAGCTGGGGTGAGTGCTTTTGGGCGTCAGCAAGAGCCAACTCTGTACTGCCCCATGCCTGTGACCCCTGAAGCCCCAGAGGAAATGATACAGTGCCCTTTCAGCTTTGCCATCCATAGACAGCTTAAGTGTTAGCAGCTTAGGAGGGTCAGTGTGACGGCCTTTTACACGCTCCTGTGTGGCACATGAGTTCTTGTCTGGCATTCAGGAGGAATGAAGTCACACGAATGACTTGAATATGGTAAATGCTGATGAAAGTGGCTCTCAGCAGGAAGGGGAGCTGAAAAGGGGTTGGAGCAGGAAGGTAATCTTGCCCTGAAGTCCGGCTGTCCCCAGCCAGAATCATCTCCAAAGCTACGCCGTCAAGCCGTCACTCAAAAGTGAAGCTGCTTCTCTCAGACATCCAGCTGTTGCTGCTTTTCCCTCTGCTGGCTGAGCCTGGGGTTTATATGGGCACAGGATGGGGGTGGGGCAGGCCATAGGTAGTTTTGGAAAAGGCAACATTCAAGTGGGAAAACAGGGATGTAAGTTTTCGCTTTGGGCTGTAGTTCCAGTTTTGAGGGTGGGATCCTCACTGGGGATCCGCCCTCTTCTGTCCAGAAGTTATCTGCCTCTTGTCCCTATCATCATCAGATAAAGCTAGTGAAGAAAGCAGAATCTGCTTTAGTGGACATCACAGTCTTTTCTAAGTTAATCTTGAAAGTGACATTTTATCACTTTTGTCCTTTACTTCAGAAGGCCAACAGAAAAACTAGGCAAATTGAGCTTTGTGTAAACTTAAAACTTTTGTATGTTGAAGAACACTATGAAGAATGTGAAAAGACAGCTCACCATAAGCTATTTTGTGTGTTATATATCTGGTAAGGATCTAGTATCCAAAAAATATAAAGAATTATAACTTAATTTTAAGAAAATGACCCAATTTAAAAATTACCGAAGGATCTAAATAGCTGTTTCTCCAAAGAAGATATATTAGATGAGAACTAAAGACATGAAAAGATGCATAACATAACAATTCC
Organism: Chlorocebus sabaeus; assembly: GCF_047675955.1. Classification (NCBI taxonomy): domain Eukaryota; kingdom Metazoa; phylum Chordata; class Mammalia; order Primates; family Cercopithecidae; genus Chlorocebus; species Chlorocebus sabaeus. Next base: position 65,062,217 of record NC_132924.1, read on the forward strand.
TTAGAAAAATGCAAAGTAATACCACAGTGAGGTTTCACGATGCACCTATTCAAGGGAATAAAATGTTAAAACTGACCATACCAAGTGTTGTTAAGGATGTGAAGCAACTGGAACTTGCATATAGTGCTGGTGGGTGTGTAGAACGGTACAACTGCTTTGGAAAACATTTTCCGAATTTCTTTAAATGTTAAACATACATTTACCATTTGATCCAGCTATTCTACTTATGTATTTACTCAAGATTTAAACAGATAATCATAGTTGCTTTATTTGTAATAACCCCCAACTTGAAACAACCCAGATTTTCATCAACAGATAAATGGATAAATTGTAGTATATTTATATAATGGAATAGTATTCAGCATTGGAAAGCAACCAGGTATCAATACATGTAATAAAATGAATGAGTTTCAGTATAATTAGTGAGTGAAAGAAACCAGAAAAAAAGGGGTACAAACTGTAATAGAATAAAGGGGAGAGATATTTATTTATTTATTTATTTATTTATTTATTTGAACAGGGTCTCCCTTTGTAACTTTGACACCCAGACTGGCGTGCAGTGGCATGATATTGGCTCACTGCAACCTTGACCTCCTGGGCTCAAGTGATTCTTCCATCTCAGCCCGCCATGTAGCTGGGACTACAGGTGCAAACAACTACACCTAGCTCATTTTTTGTATTTTTTTTTCTAGAGATAGAGTTTCACCACATTGCCCAGGGTGGTCTGAAATTCCCGAGGTCAAGCAGTTTGCCTCACTTGGCTCCCCAAAGTGCTAGGAATACAGGCATGAGCCACCACACCCAGTTAAAGGGGAGAGTTTTCAATTCCAAAATGGTGGTGTAGAAGTAAGTTGGCTTCATTCTCTTTAACAGAAAACTGAAAACAAATATACAGTGCCAAGATTACCACCAGCAATATCCCAGAACTCAAATAGGATGAGGCAGCTTTCAGAGCCACAGATAAATGAAAAAACTCTAAGCAGATGGTCTGATATTATGAAATATATATATATATGTATATATATATTTGGCCTTCATCTCCATTTCCTGATGTACAACTCCTAAAATCCTTAGAATCTCCAAAGTCCTATATTTTTGTATGCTAATACTGACTGATAGCTTTAGGGTACGACTGGTCACCAGAAAAATGAAGGCATGATTAGAAGTTTGGGATTTATAGCCATACCCTGAAACTTTCGGGGAGAGGAGAAGAGCTGAAGGTCAGGTTGATCACTAATGACCAGTGGTTTAATTAACCAGGCCTACATCATGAAACCTTCATAAAAACCCGAGAGGACAGGGTTCAGAGAGCTTCTGGATAGCTGAATATGTTGAGGTTCCTGCAGGGTGGCATGCCCAGGGAAGAAATTAAAGCACCACCTCCTTCCCGTATACCTTTCCCTATGCATTTCTTCATCCGTTTCCTTTGCAATATCATTTATAAGGAACCAGAAAACCTGCTTTGCTGAGTTCTGTGAGCCACTCTAGCAAATTGTTCAAACCCAAAGAGTGAGTTGTGGGAACCCCAACTCAAATCTGATTAGTCAGAAGTTCTGGAGGCGTGGACTTGTGACTGAAGTTGGGAGGCAGTCTTGGAGTCAGCCCTCAACCTGTGGGATTAGACTCTTATTTCTAGGTAGGTAGCGTCAGAATTAAATTGGAGGATATCCAGCTGGCAGGTCACACTGCATACAGGTAGGGGGAACTCCTCACCCCCAAACATTTGGTCAGATAATTCTTTCTTGATTTTTCTGGTGTGAGAGCAGAGAAAAAACACGGTTTGAGAGTTTTTCCTAAACAAGAAAAACTCTGTGGAAAAGTATCACAGATACTTTTCCTCTGAGTCTTCCTGGCACCAAGTGCACAGAATTGTTCCCTTCAATTCATGGTTTCCATGCTGGAAGTTGTGAGATTGAGGTGGATAGTCAGCTTCCCTATAATTTCGGGTTCCCTCTCAGGAGAATTCTTCCTCCCTCAACTCATTGGAAGCATTGGTGGTGCCTGAAGGTAGAAATATTGCTAAAGACAGGCAGAGTAAAAGGTGGGGAGGTGATACCACCATCCCTGACCTTGCAAACTCTGCTCTATAACTCAACCAAAGGAGATGCCAGATCACCGTGACTGTTCCGCAGCACCATACTGTAAGAGGAATGTTCCACAGGTCCCCTAGGCAGGAACACCTAACCATCCTTCTTACACTGCTGTGATGCATTCTTTGTGATTTCACCCATTCAGGACAGGCAGCATTTAGATTGCTTACTAAAGCTAAGGCAATCCTGTGCTTAAGGTGCCATCTAGTACCAAAAAGGAGGCAGTGACCTAGTGGGAAACAATATTCAACAGGTAAATTACAAAGAGTGTCTAAGTAAACATGCCCAGTAAACACTAAAACAAGCCAGACCAAGAGGACTGGAATAAATGAATGATTCATTGCAAAGATATGGACATAAATCTATAGGAAATAACAAATAGGGAATAGTGACCTCCCCAAAAAGACAGCAAAACTCCAATGACTGATCCTAATGAGACACAGTACATAAGCTCTGTGACCAAGGATTTAAAATAGCAGTTTTAAGTAAACTCTGATCTCCAGGATAAAACAAAAAAATTCAGAATTTTATCAAAGAAATTAAACAGATTGAAACTGTTTTTAAAAATGAAATCTGGAACTCAGCAATACTTGTCAACTAAAAATTTGATTAGATACTGTGAACAGCAGAATGGATCAAGCAGAGAAAACAATCAGTGAGCTAAAGGACAGGCTATTTGAAAACACACAGAGGAGAATAAAAAGAATGGAAAAGAGTGAAGATTACCTACAAGATACAGAAAATTACTTCAAAAGACCAAATCTAAGAATTATTGGTGTTCAGAGGGAGTTGAGGTAGAAAACATATTCAAAGAAATAATAACAGAAAATGATCCCAAACTTGAGAAAGATGTAAATATCCAGTTATAGGAAGGTCTGAGAACAACAAACAGATTTGATCCAAATAAGATTTCCCTAAGGCATATGTTGGGGAAACCAGCCTCACACCACCCAGCGGGTACCCCGAGTCTGGTGGAGACAAAGGAGTTAGAGAAAGAATAAACGTTTAAAAGGCGGGTCCAGGGGACCAGAGCATTGGAGGCTTGCTCACAGCCCAGAGCTCCTGGGCTCCGCCCAGTTTATTGGTTTACAAGCTCTTTGTTCTTAGGGCAGATGGGAGGGGGAGGAAGGGATGAGGAAAAGAATTAATCAGTGAAGGAACTCCTGAGTCATTCAATCAGATGTATAGCAGTGGTGGTTTCTGTGAATTTCCTTGAGCAAAGGCGTGTGTCTAAACTACTTAAGATCTTTAACTTATCAGGAGTGGGTTTCAGGAGGAGCTGAGATGTTTGATTATACTCCTCTTTCAAGGGAATATTATCTCCCTGAGCAACCTGTGGAATGCCACTGAGAGGTTGTGCTCTCGGGACATAAAGACATGAAGGCAACAAGGAGACATTTCTCCTCAAAGCCCGCCCATGGCTTCCCATGGGTGTCTCACACAGGGGAGACCAACTCAGCTGGCACCCCAGAAACTCTCTCTTCCACAGCATATAATAATCAAACTCTAAAGGGGGAAGGATAAATAAAGGATTCTAAAAGCAGCAAAATAAACCAAATAACATGTAAACAAACTACAATTCATCTGGCAACAGACTTCTTAACAGAAGCCATACAGGCCAGGAAGGAGTTAGATGACATTTTTAAACGGCTGAATGAAAAAAAAAAAATCTGCCATCCAAGAATACTGTATCCAGCAAATACATCCTTGAAATATGAAGGCCAGATAAAGTCTTTACTAGACAAAAGCTAGGAGAATTCACCACTACCATACCCATTTTTCAAGAAACACTAAAGGGGATTCTTCAATCTAGAAGGAAATACATGTGCGAAAAGAAAACATTTTAAGGTGCAAAACTGGCCAGTTAAAGTAAGTACACAGACCATTAATATTCATTCTTTTTTTTTTCCGCCCCCAGAGAGGGTTTTGTTCTATTGCCCAGGCTGGAGTGCAGTGGCATGATCTCAGTTCACTGAAACCTCTGCTTTGTGGGCTCAAGCGATCATCCCACCTCTGCCTCCCAAGTAGCTGGAACTACAAGCATGTGCCACCACACCTGACTAATTTCTGTATTTTTTGTAGAGATGGGGTTTCACCATGTTGCCCATGTTGATCTTGAACTCCTGGGCTCAAGCGATCCACCTGCCTTGACATTCCAAACTGCTGGGATTACAGGCATGAACCACTGTGCATAAATTTGAAGAATATTCTTCCCCCCCGCCCCAAGACGGAGTCTCATTGTGTTGCCCAAACTGGAGTGCAGTGGCCTGATTTCAGGTCACTGCAACCTCTGCCTCCCGGGTTCAAGCAATTCTCCTGCCTCAGCCTGCTGAGTAGCTGGAACTACAGGCAAGTGCCACTGCACCTTGCTAATTTTTGTTTTTATTAACGGAGTTGGGGTTTCATCCTCTTGGCCAGGCAGGTCTCGAACTTGTGGCCTTAAGTGATCCGCCTGCCTTGGCCTCCCAGAGTGCTGGGATTACAAGCCTCAGCCACTGCACCTGGCCTCCCAAGAATATTCTAATGCTGAAATTGTGGTGTGCAATTCACTCATAACTCTAGTATGAAGCATAAGAGAAAAATCTATCAAAAACTGTAATAGCTGCTGCAGCCTGTTGAGAGATAAGGAATATAAGAATATATAAATTAAGACAAAAAGTCAAAATGTGTGCAGGATGTAATTAAAGTGTAGAGCTTTTTTTTCTTAGTTTTCTCTTTGTTTCTATTCTTTATCTAAAATAAGTTTTTATCTTTTAAAAATAACGTATTTACAAGATGATTTTTAAAATTCATGTTAACCACAATGCAAAATTATTGTAGATACACTAAAAATAACAAGCAATGCGTTAGACGAGGAGTGGTGGCTCATGGCTATAGTCCCCTAACTCTTCAAGAGGCTAAGGCAGTAGGATTGCCTGAGCCCAGCAGCTTGAGGTTGCAGTTAGCTGTGATCCTGCCACCGCGCTCCAGCTTGGGCACCAGAGCAGGACCTTGTCTCAAAAAAAAAAGAAAGAAAGAAAGAAAAGAAAAAATCAACAAATCAAAACATGCTAACAAAGAAAATCACTTAGCCATGAAGGAAAACAGTAAGAATGGAAGAAAAGAAGAGGAGACAAGTTGGAAAACAGCCGTTAAAGAAACAACAAAATGGCAGTGGTAAGTTATTAGTACTAATACAGAATAAAAATAGATTCAGTTCTCAGTTTAAAGACACAGAATGGCTAAATGGATTAAGAAAACCAAGACCCTACCATATGCTGTCTACAAAAAACCCACTTAATCTATAAAGACACAATTTGAAAACGAAGGGATGGAGAAAGGTATTTCGTTTATGCAAGTGGAAACCAAAAAGAATCTGGAGTAGCTGTGCATATGTAAAATAGACTAGTAGTCAAAGACTGTAAAAAGAGACAAAGTCACTATAAAATGGTAAAGGGATCAATTAAGCAAGATGATACAACAATTGTAAATATTTATGTAACCAATGCGGGAACACCCCAATATATAAAGCAAACATTAATAGATCTAAAACGAACAGTTTGGTAAAAGAAGACCACATTTTTTTGATAGATCAGTATGGTGGATATAGTTTACATTAAACTGTTGTGTATTTCAAAATAGCTAGAAGAGAATCACGTTTCTAACAAATAACATTTAAGGTGCTGTATATCCCAATTATGCTGATTTGACTTTGTAAATTATATGAATGTATTAAATTATCACATCCACCTTGAATATAGATGCACCTAGTACATATCAATTAAATTTTTTAAATAGTCGTAAAGGGAGAGAGAGACTACAATTCAGTATTAGTGGGGAGCTTCAGTAACACACTCTCAGTAATGGACAGATCATTCAGCCATAATACTAACAAGGAAACACTGGAGTTAAACTACACAGGCCTAACTGACGTTTACAGAACATTTGTAAAAAGAATGAAATTCTGTCACTTGTGACAACGTGGATGAACCTGGAAGTCCTAGAAATTCTTATGTTAATTGAAATAAGCCAGAGAGAGAAAGACAAATATCACATGTTCTCAGTCATATGTGGAGCTAAAAAAGTGGATCTCATGAAGACTAAAAGTAGATTGGTAATTACCAGAGACCAGGAAGGTTTTGGGGAAGGAAACTGGGAAGAGAAGTTGATGAATGAGTACAAATTTCAGTTAGATAGAAGAAATAAGACCTGGTGTTTGATCAATTGGTAGAGTAAGCATAGTTAATAATCTGTTACACATTTCAAAATAACTGGAAGATAATAATTCGAATGTTCCTAACATAAATAAAAGATAAATGTTTAAAGTGATGGATATCCCAATTACCCTGATTTGATCTTGACACACTGTATTAATATATCAGATTATCACATGTACTCCCAAAACATGTACATCTAGTATGTATCAATAAAAATAAATAAATGTATTAGTCCATTCTGACACTGCTAATAAAGACATACCTGAGACTGGGTCATTTATAAAGGAAAGTGGTTTAATTGACTCACAGTTCAGTGTGGCTGGGGAGGCATCAGTAAACTTACAATTATAGTAGAAGAGGAAGCACACATGTCCTTCTTCACATGGTGGCAGCAAGGAGAAGTGCCAAGCAAAAGGGGGAAAAGTCCCTTATAAAACCATCAGATCTTGTGAGAACTCACTATCTCAAGAACATCATGATTAAATTAACTCTCACTTGTTCCCTCTCATGACACATGGGGATTATGGGAACTACCATTTAAGATGAGATTTGGGTGGAGAGACAACCAAACCATATCATGCATTCCTGAGTATTCTTTTTTTCAATGGAATAAAGGATTCCTCAAAATAGTAAGGAAAGTATACATGCCTTAACATCAAAGTAGGTAAAAGATGCAAATGGACATACTACAGAAGAGGCATTATATACTACTGATAAAAATGTGAAGAAATGTTAAGCATCTTTATTGGACAGGGGAAGGTGATATACTTTGGCTGTATCCCCACCCAGGTCTCATCTTGAATTGTAGTTGCCACAGTCCCTACATGTTGTGGGAGAGACCTGGTGGGACGTAATTGAATCATGGGGGTGAGCCTTTCCCGTCCTATTCTTGTGATAGTGAATACTTCTCATGAGAGCTGATAGTTTTATAAAGGGGAGTTCCCCTGCACAAGTTCTCTTACCTTCTCTGCCGCTGTGTGAGACGTGCCTTTTACCTTCTGCCATGATTGTGAGGCCTCCCCAGGCGTGTGAAACTGTGAGTTCATTAAAACTATTTTATTTGTTAATTGCCCAGTCTTGGGTATGTCTTTATCAGTAGGGTGAAAACAGACTAATGCAGAAGGTAAATCAAGATTATAAGATAGCATTTAACACATATTTGTTTTGAAAAAATTAAAAATTCTGATGAGACTGAGGAGGTACTTTTCTGTCTTCTGGCTTAAATGTAAATTACTTTAATCCTTTTACTAAATGTTCTTAATCTCTTGGTTGAGTGAATTTTGTTATTAAGTAACATGTTTCTTAACAAGGGCTCATGGGTTTTTCATGTTGGAGAATGCTTCCCATTTACACTTGAAGACCACGTTGGCTAGTTAGAATAAATTATTAATGGTTACTTCAGCAGCATACAGAAGCAGAAAAGGTATAGAAAAGAAGAATTTTGCAGGGAGTTGAGGGAGGAAAACTGTTCTTGCAGAACGTTTTGTTGATGAGATGTTCTACTATTATAAGAAAGCCAAGAGATACTTTGTTAGAGTGATTTATCCCACTAGAATGTGTCCTCCCTGAAAAAGGGACAGTGTCTGCATATAGGCGAATAGAAAGTGGCAAAGAAAAAAGATAAGTAGGTTGGTAAAACTCTAGGGAGTTTAAAGCAATGTTGAATACATTATGAGTTCTAGGCAGTTCACTGATAATCACTTCTCACATTTTCTACGTGTACTCCCAAGTCTCTGGGAGTAGAGTTTTGCATTTTTTTCATTATTTTTGTAATAAATTGAAAAGGAGACTCATTTTTCAGTTCTCATTATAATTAGGTAATATGATTTTAGGAGATAATTGATGTAACTTATTTTTCTAAAATAGTATATATGTTATGAAACAATTTCATTAACTATTCTGAAAAGTTGTATCTAAATTTCTGACTTGTTTCCTTACATTCTAATGGCTAAAAACGTAATAAAGTTTTCTGGATTTACTTTCATGTGCACATATTCAAGTGTCAACCTTGCTGGCATCAGTGTCAACAATAAAGTACTGTGGGCCATTTTACCATTCTGGAAGAGAAATATACCTGTATTCTAGCATACATATATTATTTTTCCACTTAAAGGAGCTCATTTAAATGAATGTTACAAATATGATGTTCCCTAGACTTGAAGATTCTACATAAGTTTCAGGAACTAAAATATTTTTATTATACATATTTTCACATATAAAGAAAAATACAGAACAATGAAATATTTATGATATATGTTTACGTAGATTTACCAAATCATTAACATTTTAGTATATTTATGTTTTTGAAGTTTTGTAAACTACAGCTATTAGAACATTATGGTCCTTAATAATTTAGAATGATATCTTAAAAGATAAATGATATCTTAAAATAATCTTAAAAGATTATTTCTACATACAAAATAAACAAGATGTCTGAAATATTGTCTAATATCAAATTAGTATTATCTAATACCAGACCATGTTCAGGTATCACTAGTTACCTTCAAACTGGAAAAATTTGTTTGTTTCAACCAGGGTTCTTTTGGTGGTTGACTCTTTCAAGATTCCTTTAATCTCCCCTGCCACCTTTTTTCCCACCTTTGACTTGGAGAAATCAAGACAATAGTCCTGTAAGCTAAAAGAGTACAACTTCTACTGTTATGTGGCATCCATTACCTTGTTACCCTAGTTGCTGAATTTCCTGTGACTTGGAAGTTAGATCTAAAGCTTGTTGCTTGTTTCAATTCAGATTAAAGGGTCCCCCCTCTTACACTCCCCTCCCAAAAAAAAACCTTCATAGATGATGCTGGACCTTTAATTTTGTGTTACAAAATCTGGTTGTTCTACTGTAAATGATGGTAAGATTGATTACTGTGTTTGGGCTCTAGAGTCATTTGCTTATTTGTTTTTAAAGCAGAGTATATTAACTAGAATAACATGAGGTTTTTGTGAAAATGCTTCTGTAACTAATGCTTGCCTGTATGGAGTGCTCGTTATATTCCTCAGAGCAATTAGTAGAAAGCCTTTAATGAATATTTGTTGATTTTTGTATTGAAGTTTTTATGTACTCCTTTCTTTTAGATTTATTATCCTTTTCCTGGGTGAAAAGATAAGACAATTACTTTCTTTTAATTATAGGTTTTTGGCTACTGATGTTACAGACGATACAATATTGGAGCATAGAGTTGAAGAAAAGACTCAAACCAGGTAGGTAGATAATAAAAGTCTAAAGAAACAATAAAATTACCATTTATTTTTATAAAAGACATTATCGATATTATTGACAAAATTGGAATATGAACTGTAGAGTACTGTTCAAAATTGTTTTCTGAATTTGATAATTGTATTGTGATTATATAAGATAATATTTTGACATATTTATGGTGAAGGGACATGATGTATGCAGCCTACTTTTGAATGGTTCAGAAAAAAATGATATGTAATTTGACAGAGAATTCGATAAGTCATGCATAAGTAAGAACTCTCATATTGCCAGTAGAAGTATAAATTGATCCAAGCTTTCTGGAAAGCATCATGGCAATTTGTATGAAGTTTTTTTGTTGTTGTTGTTGTTTTGTTTTTGACACGGAGTCTCCTCTGTCACCTAGGCTAGAGTGCAGTAATGCGATCTTGGCTCACTGCAACTTCTGCCTCCTGGGTTAAAGGATTCTCATGCCTCAGTTCCCCAAGTAGCTGGGACTACAGGTTTGCACCACCATGCCTGGCTAATTTTTTGTAATTTTAGTAGGGACTTGGTTTCACCATGTTGGCCAGGCTGGTCTCGAACTCCTGACCTCAGGTGATCCACCTGCCTTGGCCTCCCAAAGTACTGGGATTACAGGTGTGAGCCACCGCACCTGGCCCTGTATCAAGTTTTAAAATAGCTTATCCCACCAATCTTACTTTTTTTCCTAGAGTAATTGCAGGAAGGTTACAAAAAGATATATATGTATGTATAAGAATATTATAGCAGAATATTTTACAGTTTGGAAATTGGCAACAACCTGGTATCTAACAATCTGAAACTGATTAAATATAATTAACTACTGTGCAAGCAATAAAAATGTAAATCTGTTTTTATTGACACAGTGTCTATAATATATTTTTGTTAAAGCAGGCTACTAAAGCAAAATAGTATTAACCTGTTTTTCAGAAAAGCTGTATGTACACAAACATATAAGTGTATGTGTTTGATTAATATACAGTATTTAGTTAGATGAAATGTGTGTGTATAGACGTATCCATATGTATGTGTATATGTGCGTAGACATTTGGAAGGATGGCATTCATGTTGCTGGTGATTATTATTATTTTTTTTTTTGAGACGGAGTCTTGCTCTGTCGCCCAGGCTGGAGTGCAGTGGCGCAATCTTGGCTCACTGCAAGCTCCGCCTCCCAGGTTCATGCCATTCTTCTGCCTCAGCCTCCCCAGTAGCTGGGACTACAGACGCCCAGCTAATTTTTTGTGTTTTTAGTAGAGACGAGATTTCACCATGTTAACCAGGTTGGTCTTGATCTCCCGACCTTATGATCTACCCGCCTCGACCTCCCAAATTGCTGGAGTTACAGGCGTGAGCCACCGTGCCTGGCCAGTGATTATTTTTGAATAGTAAGTTCATAAGTTATTTTTATACTGTTTTGTATTATCTGACTTTTTAAGACTTTTATGTTTTTATGTTGCTTTTCTCCTCAAATTTTTGTAAGATAAAACTTATTAAGGTTATGTGTTTTTATTTTACATCTGTACAACAACTACTGGTGTCTAATAAAGGGCTATATTTGCTGATACCTCTGTACTCTACTGGGGAGGGTTTCTTAGTAGTGTTTATGAGGCTAAGTTCACTGACTCTGAGACTTACTGGTCAACTGCTTTCATTCTATTATGTGGTCTGTATCTGTTTGGTTAATTCTCTCTTAGTTGTCTTACTATTGTGATGCTGCTCACCCAGCTTAGCTGAAGGACATTATCATTTTTGAAGTATCAGAGGACGTGCTCTAATTTTATATTTTCTTTTTCTTTAACAGGTTTGTATTTAATTAGTTAAAAATATGGATCCCGAAACAAGAGGACAAGAGATTATCAAAGTGACACCTCTTCAACAAATGCTTGCCTCATGTACTGGAGCTATACTGACATCACTAATAGGTAAAATTATGTTACTGATGTAGATTATGTAACTTTGAATGAATCAGTGCTTCCATTTGAGTTTTAGTATCAATGTTTCAATGTAGGTTATTTCTATTTTCCTAAGTGTTGGCTGGCTGAGAAATAAAGAGAAGGCGTACAAAGAGGAATTTTACACCTGGGCCTCCGGGGGTGACATCACATATCGGTGGACTGTGATGCCCACCTGAGCTGCAAAACCAGCAAGTTTTATTAAGGATTTCAAAAGGGGAGTGGGTGCAAGAACAGGGAGTAGGTCACAAGATCACTTGCTTCAAAGGCAAAAAGGAGAACAATCACATGCTTCTGAGGAAACAGGACAAGGACAAAATCACAAACTCCTGAGAAGGGTCCAGCAAAGATCACAAGGCAAAGGGCAAAAGCAGAATTACTGATAAGGGTCTATGTTCAGCAGTGCACATATTGTCTTGATAAACATCTTAAACAGCAGAAAACAGGGTTCGAGAGCAGAGAACCAGTCTGACCTCAAATTTACCAGGGTGGAGTGTCTCAATCCTAGTAAGCCTGAGGGTACTGCTGGAGACCAGGGTATATTTCAGTCCTTATCTCAACCACGTAAGACAGACACTCCCAGAGGGCCGTTTATAGACCTCCCCCCAGGAATGCATTCCTTCCCCAGGGTATTAATTATTAATATTCTTTGCTAGGAAAAGAATTTAGTGATATCTTCCCTACTTGCACATCCGTTTATAGGCTGTCTGCAAGAAGAAAAATATGGCTCTATTTTGCCCAGTCCTGCAGGCAATCAGACCTTATGGTTGTCTTCCCTTGTTCCCTAAAATCACTGTTATTGATTTCATATTGTTCAAACACATGTTTTACAATCAATTTGTACAGTTAGCACAATTATCGTAGTGACCCTGAGGTGACGTACATCCTCAGCTTATGAAGATAACAGGATTAAGAGATTAAGAAAGGCGTAAGAAATTATGAAAGTATTATTTGGGAACTGGTAAATGCCCATGAAATCTTCAGAATTTATGTTCCCCTGTCATGGCTCCAGCCAGTCCATCCGTTTGGGGTCCCTGACTTCCCACAACACATTCTATCATTTATGATCCATGAATGTTTCATCATATTATTATATGAAAACAACCCTGGACAGAGATTCAAGAGACTTGAATTTTTAGTCCTTGCTTTGCCATTTTCAAGTTGAAATCTAACTTTTATTTGAACTTCATTATTTCATCTGTAAATTAGGGACTTATACTGAGATTTCTTTTGGGTCCCTATCAACATTAAACTTTTCTGATTCTCCTTTTTTATAATAGAAAACAAGAAGATGGAATAAAATATTACCATAATGAATATATAGAATTTTAGCAATTTATGTTAGCAACAATTACAAATAATCTTTATTTTGCACTAATGGAATTTCTTAAATTTCTCTGGATCACAGTTTTCTGTTTCTTACAGTCAGCTTCTTGTAGATGTAGCCAAATGACATAGTTAGGTGATAGTTTAGCATTTTAATGATTTTTAAGTTGCGTAGTTTATACAAATAACAAATGATTAGAACAAATAAATTAATTGCTTATGATGTATTTTCAAGTCAGAATTTGAGTTATAAAGGTCATAGAGATCATCTAATATGATTATTGTCATTCTCAAGATGAGGAAAAGTTTTCTTAGAACCATTATTTGGCATTTGTTTCTACTTGGATAAAATATAGCATACATATTAAAACTATATTCCTTTGCTGTGCCGTGCCCAAATGGAATAACATAATTTAGTGCTAAAGATGTTTTATGGCCAGTGTACTCAAATTTTTATTATCTGTACCACTTATTTGATACAGGTAAATTTGACAGATTAGGAAGACTAATATCATTTGACTGTTGATTACTTATACAAAGTTATTCTCAAAGACTTTTGGAACTTTTGCTTCTTCTATTAGAAAGCATATTTTCTTACAAATACCAACTTTATTGCTAATGGAATGATAGTTGTAGGAATATTACAAATAGCAGTTGGTACTCATGAGAGAAGTAATTAGTCTGTCTTTCACTGATTAGCAAAATTGAAGGGCAAAAAAGTTAGAATGTTACATTCAAGACTACTTTAAGATAAATAAGCTCACCCATTATATAGCCATGAGGAAAAGTATGAATCAATGTATTTTGTGTTCTTTGTAAAACATCTATCCAATTTACAGATACCACTTGCTAATTGAAACTTACATATCTTCAATAGTGACACCCCTGGATGTTGTTAAAATTAGACTCCAAGCCCAAAACAACCCACTCCCCAAAGGTACGTGTACTAATTACCCTAAAATGTTATGTTTGATTTTTAAATGTTCCTTTGTTTATTTTTGTTTGCATAATATTAATTTGCTAATTTATTAAAATAGATGCCTCTTACCCTCATGAAAAACATTTTTGTTTTCACCATTTAGTTGTACGTGATGAAGTGTAGGCAAAAAATAAATATATAACATTTGTAGGGACCTACTAATTAAAGCAAAGGATGGTTATGTATTTGTAGATGTGCCTCAGAGGTAAGAACAGAATTATATTTGTGAGGGACCTTAGAATCTAGCTTACTCCCGTGTCCAAAAGTTGTGCCCATGTTAGAGCATCATGACCATCATACAACTATTGCTTGAATATAGTGATTGGAAATGTATTATTTTATCAGATAGCTTGGTTAATTTCTGGATAGTAGTTTATGTAGAATTTGAGACAAATAATGATGTGTTTTTATAAGATAGGCAAGATTAGCAATTCCTTAGTATTTTATAGGTTTATAAAGATAATGGCATTGCAACCACATTTTAAGTGGCAGAAAACACAATTTGGACTGTGAGAAAATTGGCTCAGATATAAAGCCACTGTGTTGAATACAGAGCAGTGAGAGGGAATGAACAACCCTGATATTTTAGATGAATGAAAGAGTAGATTGTAGGAAGAGGCTAAAAAGGTAATTTCCTATATGTTAAAGAAAACCACAAAAGCAGAAGGCAACACTCAGACTTAAGTATTACAAAATTCACAGCTTCGTATTTTTATATACGGTTGGGCAGTGAAGACAATTTTGGTAACAGTTTAGTCCAGTAAGTGGGAAGAAGTTGGTACTAGAGAAGAAGGTTGTTACTACATTAGGTCGAATGTGACAAATGGCTAGACTGAGGAGTACAGATACAGAAAAAGAGACAAAGCATGGCATTATGTACATTGAGAATGATATTTTTTAAAAAATTCTATTTTTGTCTGAATTTCCCTTGCATACCACAGATTTTTCTTCTGGACAAATAGACAAGATTTATGTCCGTGTTCTCTTCTCTAAATGAGTTTTCCTCTTTTATCTTCTTTCTTCATTCCCTCAGATAACTTAAAAACTTAAAAGAAGTTATTTGTGTACTTTTTTTTTTTTTTTGAGAGTGAGTCTTACTCTGTCACCCAACCCAGGCTGGAGTGCAGTAGTGTGATCATAGCTCACTGCAGCCTTGACCTCCTGGGCTCAGGTGATCTTCCCACTTCAGTCTCCTGAGTAACTGGGACTACAGGCATGTGCCACCACACCCAGCTAATTTTTAAAAATGTTTTGTAGAGTTGGAGGTTCACTGTGTAGCCCAGGCTGAAATCAAATGCCTGGCCTCAAGTGGTCCCCTGACCTTGGCCTCCCAAAGTGCTGGGATTACAGCCATGAGCCACTGTGCCCAGCCATTTTCTTACACAGTTCTGAAAACATAAAGTACTAATTTGCAGTTACTTTTAACAACTCTGAGTTTAGAATGCATTGCAGTAGCATTAAGCAAATCAAATTAATTATGTCCATTTCATCCTAAAAAGTAGAGATGGTTATTTATCTTTTTCAAGATTCTCTTTTCATAATTTTCTAGTTTCCTCATTGTGATGTCAAATTGTTCATCTGTAAAAATAATAAAGGTTATATGAGGTAATTGTTGGCTGTTGGAATCTTCTTTGCTAGGAAAATGTTTTGTATATAGTAATGGACTCATGGATCATCTATGTGTCTGTGAAGAGGGAGGCAACAAACTGTGGTATAAGAAGCCAGGAAATTTCCAGGGAACATTGGTAAGGTGATTATATTTTTTAGAATCACAGTATATTTTCTATTTAATCTTATATGTGAAAGATTTTTCTAATTGCAAGAGGGTGAAGAATCATATTAAACTGAGAACAGGGAACTACTTCTTTGCTGTTTAACCCTTTGTTAACCTTTTCATAGGTTCATGGTTTTGTGTAAAAAAGGGGGAGGTAACTTTTTAAAAAACTAACCATTTTTATTTTGAAATAATATAAAATTAAAAATATATATACAGACAGATTTCATGTACCCTTTTCTTAGTTTCCCCCAGTGGTACCATCTTACAAAACTAATACAGTGTCACCACAAGGATTTTGACATTGATTGATACAATTAAAATAAAGAATAATTTCATCATCACAAGGATTCTTCCTGTTTCCTTTTTTAGAGCCACACCCATTTCCCTTGTTTTCTCACCAACTCCTTAAGTCCTCGCAACTACTAATCTGTTCTTCATTTATGTAATTTTGTCATTTCAAGAATGTTATATAAATGGAATCATAACATATATAACCTTTTGGGGTTGGCATTTTTTACATAGCATAATTACCTGGTGATTCATCCAGGTTGTTGCATGTGTCAATCATCTGTTCCTTTTGTATTGCTCATGATATAGATTATTTCATGGTACAGATATAATACAGTTTGTTTTCAGAGTTTTTTCCCAGATTTTGGCTATTATGAATAAAGCTGCTACAAACATTCACTTACTCTGGGAAAAATGCATTAGGGAATACAGTTGCTGAGTCATGTGGTAGTTACATGTTTATAGTTTAAGCAACTCCTAACCTGTTTTCTACGCTGGTTCTACCATTTTACATTTTTCATTAGCACTGTGTGACTGATCCAATTTCTCCGCATCTTCACTAGTGTTTTGGTGTTGTCACTACTTTTATTTTACCAATGATGATAGCTGTGTAGAGATATCTCGTTGTGGTTTTAATTTGCATTTCCCTAGTGGCTAATGATGGTGAACATCTTTTAATATGCTTGTTTCCCTCTTCAGTAAAAAGGCTCTTCATGTCTTTTGACCCTTTTCTAATAAAATTGTTTGTAGTTTTACTGTTGAATTTTGATAGTTATTTATATGTTCTAGATACTAGTCTTTTGTTGAATGTGTGGTTTGCAAATATTTTTTTCCACTTCTAGTTTGTCTTTTCATCCTCTTAAACATGGTCTTTCACAGAGTAAAACTTTTTAATTTTTATGAAGTTTGATTTATTAATATCTTTTATAGGTCATGCTTTCGGTGTCAAGGCTAAGAACTTTTTGTCTACTGTTACACTCTGAAGACGTTTTCATAAAAATTGTATTTAAGTCCTTGATCCATTTTGAGTTAGTTTTATATAGGGCATGAGACTGTGATTGAGGTTTGTTTGTTGTTGCTGCCTATGGATGTTCACTTGCCTTTGTGGAAATGGCTTTATTTCCTCCATTGAGTTGCTTTTTGCACCTTTGTCAAAAATCAGTGGGGCATATTAGGTGTGTCTACTTCTGAGTTTTCTATTCTGTTCCATTTATCTCTGTCTGTCACTCTGTCAATACCACAGTCTTAATTATTGCACGTGTAAGTCTTGAAATTAGATTCACTTATTCCTCTTACTTTATTTTTATATTTCTTTTTATTTTTTCTGACACAAGGCCTCGCTCTGTCACCTAGGCTGGAGTGCCGTGGAGCAATCATGACTTACTGCTTCCTCAATCTACATGCCTCGAGATTCTCCCACCTCCATCTCCCAAGTAGCTGGGACTATAGGCATGTGCCACTGTGATTTATGTTTTGTAGAGACAGAGTATCATTATGTTGCCTAGTCTGGTCTCACACTCCTGGGCTCAAGCAGTCCTCCTGCTGTGGGCTCCCAAAGTGCTGAGATAGAGGCGTGAGACTCGGAATCTGGTCCTTATATTTTTTTTCAAAGTTGTTTTTGCTATCCCCAGAGTTCCTTTGTCTTTCCACATAAATCTTAGCTTGATCCTGTTTATATTTACAAAAAAATATTGCTAGGGTATTTATTGGAATGACATTCAACTTGTATGTTAATTTTGAGGGGAATAACATCTTTAATGTGTTGAGTGTTTCAATCCATTTTCAACCTGCTTATGACATTATAATTGAAGTGAATTTCTTTTAGATAACATAAAATTGAGTCGTGTTTTAACTTCACTCTGTCAGTTTTTATCTTTTAGTATACTTAGTTTAACTATTGTAATGCATTATAGATTAGAACTTAAGCCTATTATTATTTTTTTAATTTTCTCTTTGTTCTGTTTTCTATTTCTGTTTTGCTTTTCCTGCCTTCCTTTGTGTTACTTGAACATTTTTTAGCATTCCATTAAACTCTTAATCTCACTTAAAACATTCTATTTTAGCTGTCTTTTTCTGACATTGCTTCCATGGGGGAGAAAGGATGTCACCTTGTTACTGTCGGATAGAGTTAGAAGTCCAGGTTCCCCACCCAGCCTCTATTGACGCACAGTGTGAGGGAAGACCTCTTTTACTGTTGAGCATGCATGGGAGTTCTGGCTTTCTACATGGTTTCCACTGACGGTGTAGTGGGGTAGCCTCATTGCTGGGTGATGGTGAAAGTACTGACTCTCCACTATTCCTCCTGTGACACCACCCTAGCAGAGGGATGAAGGAGCCTTACTGCTGACCTGGTAGGGGTAAAAGTCTTGGTTCCTTATTGACCTTCTGTCAGCCTTACATTGATGGAAGTCTAGGCTACCTACTTAGCCTTTGCTGATACAGGTCGTGGTGCCACAAGTTTCACTTTGTTGTTTGGTTAGAGTAGAGTGGTTATTGTCTAAAACTTTTCTGTCTTACTAGGGCTCTTTTTCCTGGGAAAATATGCAGTCCTTTGTGACTAACGTCTTTTACTTAGCACAGTGTTTTAAGATTCATCCATGTTGTAGTATGTATCAGTATTTTGTTTCTTTTATTGCCAAGTAATATTATGTGAATATATCACATTTTATTTATCCATTCATCATTTGATAGACATTTGGGGTGTTTCTACTTTTTGGAATAATTCTATGGACATTCATGTTTCTGTGTGAACATGTGTTTTAATTTCTCTTGGTTATAACCTTATGTGAATATGTGTTTTAATTTCTCTCAGAGTATAACTGGAGTTGAAATTACTGAGCCATGTGATGACTATGTTTAACCTTTTGAACAACTGCTAGGCTACACCATTCTGTATTCTCACCAGTAGCATCTGAGGGTTCCAATTTCTTCACATTTTCACCAGTATTTTTTATTGTCTGTCTTTATAATTTTAGCTTATTTAGTAGGTATGAAGTGACATCTCATTCGTGGTTTTGCTTTGCATTTTCATAATGATCAATGATGAACATTTTTCCTTTTTCTATTTTTCTTTTCTTTTTTTTTTTTTTTTTGAGACAGGGTCTCACTGTTGCCCAGGCTGGGGTGCAGTGGTGTGATCTCAGCTCAGTGTAGCCTCTCCCTGATGGACTGAAGCAGTCCTCCCACCTCAGCCTCCCAAGTAGCTGGCACCACAGGAGTGTGTCACCGTGCCCAACAAATTTTTTAGCTTTTTGTAGAGATAAGGTCTCACTATATTGCCCAGGCTGATGTTGAACTCCTGGGCTCAAGGGGTCTCCTACCTTCCAAAGTGCTGGGATTACAGGCCGGAGCCACTGCATGCAGCCAAACAGGTTTTCGTGTGCTTATTGGCCATTTGTGTGTATTCTTTGGAGAAATTCATATTCAAATCCTTAGCCAATTTTTAATTATCTTTTTGTTATCAAATTGTAAGAGTTTGTCTGTTAATAGAAGCTCTGCCTACTTTAGGTTCCTCTCCAAAGATTTCACATAGCACATTTTAATATTTTCTCTGATTTCATGCTTAGGAGAGTTTATCTAACCAATTCTCTGCTGTTGCTCTCCTTCCTTTCTTATAATAATCTTTTCAAAAGCTTTTTTTCTAAGCTCTTAGAACAATCTAGAGCTGAGTAATATAGACTTTATTCTGTAAGAAGTTAGTATCATCCAGAAATGCTTCATTTTAATTGTGTTTTAAAATTACCTTTTTAAAAAGAACAGACATAAATCCAAAAAGCTAATTTTTTTAGATGTAAATACCCGAAAGAATCAAATTACCAATCATCACTATAAATTTTTATATATCAGGTTTAAAGATATATTTTGATTACTTTTTTCTATTATAATTTTAGGATGCCTTTTTAAAAATCATTCGAAATGAGGGCATTAAATCTCTATGGAGTGGCCTTCCTCCTACCCTGTAAGTTGAATTTTAATGTTTTTTCTACCAAATAATGGATGTTATTTTATCCTATAATCAGCATGGTTGGACAAAGTCTTGCATTTTTAATATTAGAATGCTTTCATTTTCTGAGGTATTGTTTTTAAGCCTCACAGCCACCTGCACGTTTAATGATGTATTGAAAGACTTGCAGGACCTGAAGAGGTTATATTCACAGATACGGTTTATTATAGGAAAAGGATACAAAACAGAATCGGTAAGGGAAAAAGGCACATCAGGAGTTGTCCAGAAATGGGCTTCCAAAGTCCTCCCTTATGGCATTGCACAGGATGTGCTTATCCTTCTGTTAGTGAGCTCTGAAGTATACAAAGTGCTTCTGCCTTGGGAAACCCATTTGAGTTTTGAGTGTAGGGCTTTTATTGAGCATGGGTTGTATGGACACATTCTGTCTTTGAGGCCAGTTGTGATGAGCAAAACTTTAAACCCATAGAAGGAAAGAAGTTTACTATAAATCGCAGTATACAGATCAACCTAGACAAGTTGGTTTAGTGCTTCAGATGTCCAAAAAACCTTCTAATAGGGAATACTCCAGGGGATACGTTCCCATGAGTTGTCCAGATGTCAGGCATGCACATAGGCCCTCCTGAAGTTATACAAGGTTTGAGCAACCAAGCCTGCTGTGTTGTCTTTGCTACACAAGCATATGGTAATTTTTTTCATGTTCAGAAATAAAGATTTTGATGTCTATTTGTTCATTTTACTAAAGCTGTATGATATATTGCAAAATGTATACTTTCTCCAGATAATTCTAATTGTCTACTAACTAGCGATTACATGAATTAGTATGATAAACTCAATATTAAATGTAAAAATCTAAAATAATAACTTAGCTTTTGCTGTCTCATTTATTCCCAAGGACTTTATATTTTTAATGGAGGAAATTAGTCAATTTGAGGCATTTATTTTAAGCAATGCTTAAGGTTTGAAGTTAGTGGCAGATCTAATACCTCACCAGTCAGTCCTGCTCCTAAATTCTCAGCAGCAAAGTCCACCATATAAGATTAAGCATTCCAGACTATGGTCTGTGAATGTTCTGTAGTTATATCATAAACATGGACTCATTTCTTGTTGCATTAATATTTATCGACATGACAGTACATGCAACTTTGTGTTTGAATTAAATAATTCCCTTTTAATAATTTCTTTTAAAATAGTGTATCATTAGAATTCCCTTAAAATTAGTGTATGTAATTCTGATGAAGTTAATTATAATTTATGTCTAGTTACAAGCAGGAGTGATATATGGTCTATAGTTCAAAAATGTTTTACAATTTCTCATATACTTTTTATTTTGCTGATTCTGATGTTATGGTAATTATGAATGAGAAAGAAGATCTGGGCGACCAGAAACAGAACAAGTTAAGGAGATGAAGTGTCTGTCTTAATTTGTCTTTTCCTATTTGTTTTATTTTTATTTAATTTATTTATTTAGAGACAGTCTTGCTCTGTCCCTTAGGCTGGAGTGCAGTAGCATGATCTCGGCTTATTGCAACCTCTGCCTCCTAGGTTCAAGTGATTCTAGTTTCTCAGCCACTTGAGTAGCTGGTATTACAGGCATGTGCCACCATGCTAGCACTTATTTAATGCTATATATTGTAACTGTCTTCACAACTAGAATGCAAACTTTTGGATGGCAAATGCCTACTTTATATCTTTTTACTGCCTACTAAGTTAAGTATTAACCATTTTTAAAATAAAAGAAAAATTGATCTCATAGGCTAATTTGTTGTGGTTTTTAGCTTACACAAAATATAAGGGTTTTTTCGCTTATATAATAATATTTGAATTTAAGACTGTGGAATCTTTTGATAATTTTGAACAAATCTTTTTGTGTGATCTAACAGAGTGATGGCAGTTCCTGCCACAGTTATTTATTTTACCTGCTATGATCAATTAAGTGCTCTTCTGAGATCTAAGTTAGGAGAAAATGAAACCTACATACCAATTGTTGCTGGAATTGTAGCCAGATGTGAGTAATAAATCTTTATTTTCATTTTGATTTCTGTTTAGATCTTCTGTTTAAGTTGGGACATTCACAGATAATTTGTACAATATATAGAATATTAGTATGATATATTTTGCCTTACAGTTTATATTAATTTGTTAATATAGGATAGATACTCCAGAAGTCATATGGAATAGTGATTACCATCAGAATGAGATGGGCTCAGCCTATCTTGGTCAAATCATGGACAGAGTTTTTAGAGTGACATCAGAGTTGGTTCTGATTCACCTGAACTTCTGAGGTATCACGTGGGATCATGCATGCTTCAGTCCAAAGTTCTGAATCACTTTCCTTAAAACTTTGGGATTCAGAGTTTGATCACAAGGAAAGTTGACTCTATACAGAAGAACGTTTACTCTGCTAAATGGGAGTGGGATTTATTGGGTCAGTAACTGGAATGGGCTTTGGTTTTCATAGTTCTGGTTGATTACAACATTTCTGGAACTGCCGTTGAGAGAGTTGAAACCAGAAAAAGTAAGATATATGAAAATAGACTTTTAAGAAATAACTTTTATCAAGGGAAAGATCTGTGTCAATTATGTTGACATCATTAGATATTTAATTTTAAGGTTTTCAGACATTATAGAATAAAAGTTTAAAATATCATAAAAGATATGAATATTAATTTTTACAGTATGTGTATTTGCATAGCACATGGCTTTATTTTTGTTTTCTTTTTTTAAACTTGTTTGTATTAGTTGGTGCAGTAACTGTGATAAGTCCACTAGAATTGATTAGAACCAAGATGCAGTCCAAGAAGTTTTCTTACATGGAACTGCATCGATTTGTCAGCAAGAAAGTATCTGAAGATGGTTGGATTTCCCTTTGGAGGGGCTGGGCTCCTACTGTTCTTAGAGATGTACCTTTCTCAGGTAGGATTTATCTTATTTGTAGCTACTCAATTTTACGTAGCTTTGTTAAATATTACTGTTACTAGATTTTTAACTCTTTACCATTAAAGGTAAGTTATTGTCTGTAGTGACCACAAACTCCTTTTTCATTGTTGGGCTCTCAGATCTTTACAAGCTTTTATTGAATGAATAGTTTTTATTCAAGCTTGTTATTAGTTTTTATACATTAATTAGTGGGTATTCATATTCAGAGAATGCAAAGTACCTTTAACATTCTAAATAAGTCATTTAGTATTATTCTAAACAATTAGTAAGATAAGTAAAACAACTACGAATCAAAGGATAGAATCCATATAAGACCACTTTGGAATTATATGGGCTCCTACTTTTTCAGTTATTAAAAATAAACATCTCCCCATTAAATGATTACCCTGTAAAAGACTATTACAAATCAAGTAGGCTATTGTACTACTTACTCAATTATGAAAAGGGAGAAAATTATGAAAAGTGAGAAGTGCAAATCTACCAGTAACTTATATAATGTACATACTCTAGTGGCATTTCCCCTGTGGGTCATAGAAGTTTTTAAGACCCAAAAGAAATACTTATCTAGAGAGAAACTGTATCTATATCCTTTAAAAATCATGAAACCACAAATATGTTCTTTCACTGTCACAACCCCAGTGGTAACCAGTATATTAAATGCCATTCATTTCATTAAAAGAATTAGTTTTCCCACATACATATTATTGCCAAACATTATATTAGTTAGTTTTGCCTATTTTTGAAAATCCCCTTTTACTAAAAAATTTTCCTAAGATTCCTTCTTGTGTTATATGCAACTGTTTTCTTCATTTTTACTCATTTATATGTGAGTAAACAACTAAGACAATGCTGCTATGAAAATTTTTAATCAGTTGTTTCTTGGTGCACCTTTGAAAGTTTATCCAGTATTGGATTTGTTGGTTCATATACATACATACATTTCAAATTTTACTAGGTAATATAGAACTCTTTTCTAAAGTGATTGTGTGATCTAGCTACCTACCAGCAATGTATGAAATTTTCTGCTGCTTCACACCCCTTCCAGCGTTTTTATTGTCAAAGTTCTTAATTTTTGTTTAATAATTTAAAGTGGTATCTCACTTTAATTTGTGTTTCCCTGGTTTTTAATAAGATTGGGCACTGTTTCATTGGCATTCATTTATTCATAATTGATTTGGGGTTTTGAAATTGAAGTAGGTTTTAAATTTCATTTTCCTCCCACATGGATAGCTGGTTGTCCCAACATCACCTGTTACAGTGATCCCCAACCTTTTAGGCACCAGGGACTGGTTTTGTGAAAGACAGTTTTTCCATGATTGGAAAAATTGTGTGTGTGTGTATGTGTGTGTGTGTGTGTGTGTGTGTGTGTGTGATTGGTTTCAGAACGAAGCTATTCCACCTCAGATCACCAGGCATTAAATTTTCATAAGGAGCACGCAACCTAGATCCCTCACATGTGCAGTTAGCAATAGAGTTCTATGAGAATATATTGCTACTGCTGATCTGACAGGAGGTGGAGCTCAGGAGGTAATGCTCACTCACCCACCGCTCACCTCCTGCTATGTAGCCCAGTTCCTAACAGGACACAGATCAGTACCAATCCTCAGCCCTGGGGTTGTGGACCCTGATCTATTGAATAACCATAATTGCTCCAGGGATCTGCATTGTCATCTCTGTCATATAACATTTTCATGTATGCATGTATGCATGGATCTGTTTCACTGGTTAATGTTTCTGACTTCAGGCCAATACCACACTGAATTATTAGTGCTCTATGAAAAATCTTTTTTTTTTTTTGGCAGGGTCTCACTCTGTTGCCCAGGCTGGAGTGCAGTGGCACAATCACGGCTCACTGTAGCCTTGATCTATCTACAAGGCTCTAGTAATCCTCCCACATCAACCTCCTGAGTAGCTGGAACTAAAGGCGTGTGCCACCATGCTTGGCTAAGAAAAATCTTGATGTCACTTTATTTTTCTTCCCTAGGAATGTCATCTCTTTATGTTAATAATAAGTCTTTAAGAAGTTGTTTTAGGAGAGAGTCAAATTTTTCTTCATCAAGGTTGTATTCATCTCTTTTTTCTGACATTTGGTTATAGGTGCACCCCACTGTCCCCAGCTTTTAGTAGCTATTTTTAAAGCTCTATTTTAATTTTTTAAAATTAAACTTTGTAGTTGGTACAGTTGCAATTGATTTTTTTCTATAGCTTATATCCAGCTATGTTTTAACATTCTGTTATAAATTCTGCTTTGTCTTACTATCGTTTTGGTTTGGATATATATAAAAATATATGTAAATTTAACTGTTTTATATCATCATTTATAATCATAATTTTTCTTTCTTGCTTGCTGCCCAGTGAGTTTTTGAAGTATGATGACAATAATGAACATCCCCATCGTTTTTCTCATTTTAAAGAAAATAAATCTCATTTAACCATTAATAATTATTTTTGGTATAGGTTTTTGATGCATGTTCTTTATCAAATTAAAGAAGTTTCCTTTTACTTCTAGGTTTCCAAGAAACTTGCTTCTTTTAAATGAAAGAGTGTTGAGTTTTATCAGATGCTTTTTCATTATCATTACATGATCCCATGGTTTTGTTAACATGGTAATATGACATTTAAAGAATTTTATTGTATACCTTTGCATTTCTGGGATAACCCAACTTAATCATAGTGTATGATATTTTATGAAATATTTCTGACTTCAGTTTGTTTTTCATTATTGTTTTTAGGAAGTCTGTACCTATGATCATGAATAGATTGGCCTTTACTTTTTTCCTTTGTACTGTTGTCAGGCTTTGGAATTATAGTCATACTTCATTGATGCATAGTTTTTTTTTTGTTTATAGGACTGCTAGAATATTACTGAGAATTTTGCTTTAAAAAAAGAAATCCCACCCTAGTGGGTGTCTAAGCAGAAAGCAAGGTGTGTCAAGGTTAGAATTTGTCTATCCCCTGAATATATAACCTCATAACTCTTTTATTAAAGTCCACATTTTGTTTCTAAATGTGTGTTCATTTCATTCTCTGTTTTTATAGCAATGTACTGGTATAACTATGAAATTTTAAAGAAGTGGTTATGTGAGAAGTCTGGTTTATATGAGCCATCATTTATGATCAACTTTACTTCAGGGGCATTGTCTGGTTCTGTAAGTTTATTCTTTTGTTATTAATATTCCAGAAAAATAATTGTTGTATTAAAACAAAACAAAATATTATATAACATCTCATGTATATTGAGATCCACTTTGGCTGCACTGCTTGAAAGTTTTTCTAAATATTTTCCATCTATTTTAAGGAAACAAATTATTAGCAAATAAAATAATTTAAACTACTGTATTTATGTTTTTATGTTGCAAAAACATTTTTGTGAGAAACTTTTGAATTTGTTAGATCATTACAGTTACAATACTTTAGAGTTTTATTATTTAGAGCATTTTGTAATTTTGCTCTGATTACATAATATTTCATGCAGTGTCATCTCATATGCGTTAAGCACTTCTAGCCTCTGCTGCTGATTCCTGTTTCTTTGGAAACATTTTGTCCTACTAAAGTACTTTTTAAAAGAATTTGAACAAAAATTACAGTCAGAAGGAAGGAATCTTAAGTTACCATTTTTTGGGTAATAGTTTATCTTTTTCCACACCTCCTTGTAGAATGATATGAAAGTCCTGTAGTAGACTTTCATTATGCAGATTTATATCACCCTGACATTGGTAATAGTTTTTTTATACTCACATACTTCCAAAAATGAATTTGTAATAACTTGTAGTGAGACAATAACACACTGGAACCACATAAAAACAATAGTGAAGGAGCAGAGTGAAGTGATGGAGACTTGGAAAAAAATATTGTAATAATATCTCAGAAAATCTAGGCCAAGGAAGCCATGTAGTTGACTTTAAAACTTAGATATAAATATTCCCAGTCTAAAATCTTTCAAATTAATCCTAGTGGATTATAAGCCTATTGAACAAAAAAAGCAATTAGTATTGTTGAATAATGGCTTTAGGATATTTACCAGTTTTGCAGAAATACAAAGGAGAGTCCTCTATTGTACTATTTCTATGTAACCTAGAAAATCTATTTTTTTAGCATTTTTTAAAATGATCTAGAAAATTGCTGCATTTTGACAGTTTTCAAATAACGTTTTGTCTCTACAACAGAAAAAACATCTGAATGTGAGTGTCCAGGCTTTCTGTCAGAAAACAGAACAGCCTAAACCACCTTATTTTAGAAAGAGTTTCAAAAATGGCTTACATAACATTGTAGCTACTACATGATAGATAATGAAGATGGAGAAAAATCATTGATTTTACCTTACCTGAAATCTTCAAAGCTGATTTCAAGAACGTAAATCAAATTGTTGGGTTGAAATAAAATATAAGTGATTCTAAAGGGGCATTTTATGCCCATATTGGCCAAATGTGAGTTGGGAAGCAAAAATACCTGCCAGTTTTAACCTTGCATGGCTGTTGTATCAAATATTGTGATAACATATTTAAAAGAATTAAGTTATTAAAAAAACTCAAGGCATTGTGGAAATAAGTGTAAATTATTTTGAGAAAAGTTATTTGAAATGTGATTTGCATCCAGCTTTTATCATTAATAGGAAAAAATCTAATTTGTAAACCATTGTAACTATATTTTAATATGTAAACATTTACATAACTATTTTAAAAGGTTTATAGAGCTAAAAGTTCAAAATTCATTTTCATTGTTCAAATTTAAGTTTTTATTCTATTTTAAAAGCATTTGCTGGAAATTTTAAAATGCTTACTAGATACTTGAGAATTTTTGCTTTGACATATGTGTTGTACCTTCTTGTGATGTAAAGGAATAATAAAACACAAAGGAGCATGAGAAATTGTGAATGCTGGTAGTGGAGTCAGAGAGGTGTGGTTGGAATTGTGGCTTTGCAGCTAGTAGCTATGTGACCTCAGGAAAGTAAGGGAATTTTTCTGAGGCTTTTTACTTTTGAGTATAGTGAGAAATACATATCTGTTTTCTTTAATGAAGACTTAAAAGATATATGTATTATTTCATTTTAAAGTTGTTATTTTCATTATTATTCTTACTAAATAATGTACTAATTAGAAGAATGTAAAAATATTTTAGGAAAAGTTAAAAGGTTGATGGAAATTAATCTTACTTTCTGATAGTTTGCAGCTGTTGCAACTTTACCATTTGATGTAGTAAAAACACAAAAGCAGACACAACTTTGGACATATGAAAGTCATAAAAGTAAGTTTAATAAATTTAAAGCATTTTTTTGTTTTTCATCCAGATATTGTAAGAATATCTAAAATAAAGAAAACAAGATTTTTTTCTTCTGCATTATTCTTTGTGTATTTTACTGAAAGTAATATACTGTTAGAATGGAATACCCAGAAAATCTCTAAACAAAAACAAAAAATTTAAGAAAATGTAAAGTCTAATGTTTCTTGAATGCCATCAGTTAAGTCTCATACCTGCGATAAAGAAGAAATAATCTTTGTCATTTAAAAGCTAAGTTGTTTTATGATGTCTTTTCCTACAGTTTGTTTTCAGATCTATTTCAAATTATTATTTTTATTGTCCTCATAAGTCTTTGAAATAAACCAATAAGATAAATCTAGACAAATCAGGATAAAGGATAGGAAATTACTGGGAAACTTTTTTCTTTTTTTTTTTTTTTTGATAGTGTGTATATATATATATCTGTATATGAAAGCATTATCAGATGCTTTTTCATTATTACATGATCCCATGGTTTTGTTAACATGGTAATATGACATTTAAAGATTTTTACTGTGTGCCTTTGCATTTCTGGGATAACCCAACTTAATCATAAAAACCATCTATTTTTATTTCTTCATAACCTGTAATTTCTTCTAGAACAAAAGTGTACTCCTATTTGCTTCTACTAGGATCCCTCTGTCATTTATTCCCTTTAGAAAGTGTAGCAAACCCATGGGAAATTGTCTATTACAAAATTATGTAAGTCTTATGATAAGACTATTACAATGTAAATAAAAATTCTTCTACCCATGATTATAATAGTTTGCATAAAAGGTAAAATAGGTATAATGTTGAAAGAAGCTGGTTACAGACCTCTACAAATGAATCTGATGGATATTGGTGACATCCTTGTCTTTGACCTGTCAAATACCTACTCTCCTCTTATATTAGAAGCTAATGAAAACCTGGGAGGTAATCAGAGTTTTATTATATTAGGCTTCTCCCACTTCCCTGTTTTAGGCATGAGCCTTCTAGAAACCCAAGCCCTATCTGTCCTCCTTTGACAGTTCAAAATTACTTTGTTTCATTCTTCTTTTCTTATCAGAATTTCTATTTCCCCTCTTAAGTATAATATTTAATATAGTAGGATTTCACCAGTTTCTCTTTGGTGTAATTTAGCATAAATGGCTAATGACTGGGGCATTGAGGTAGTGGTGGTCATGGTGGTTGATAAGGGAAAGATGGGAATCTGTACAGGTAGATTCTAATGCACACTAAAGTTTGGGAGCCACTTATGTTGGTAACTAATCATTGGAGTCACCTGAGGTGCTTATTCAATATACCTAAAGCTGGACATCACCCTCAATAGACTCTCATTTAATGACTCTGAGGTGGAACTCTAGCTTGTATATTTTGAAAATGATCCCTAAGTGATTGTGATATATATCTTCATTGAGACTGGCACCAGGGAGCCATCTTTCTTTATTAGATTTAACTCTTACCTATCACCGGTTTTTTCTAATTAATGTTTCCTCATTTAAACCTAAAAGGAAAAATCTTAAGAGTTGGGTTTTAATTTTCCATGATTATCATTGTAAATTTTAATCTGTTAGTGTACTTCAGCTATGAACCAGTTACTTAAAGGTTTACTAAGATAACATTTCAGTTGAAATTACACTTGCAATTTGAGTGATAATCAGCCCATACTTACTGTTTGGATTTACATTATTTATCCCCAAGAAGTAACTCAGCTCCATTTAGAAGTGACTTCCTTCATTCCACAGCTCAACTATACCAAATCCCTTCTCTCTAAGCAAAAAAGAAAATATGAAGTGTTATATCTATCATACTATAGAATGATAGTTCCATGCAAGTATATGATCTGTCAGCCTACTTTGACCACTTCTTCCATTCTTCATTCATTAGTCAATTACTGAGTGCCTGTACTGTGTCAGGCACCATGCTGGTATATACAGATAAATGAGACAATTACCCAAATCCTCAAAGAGCTCATAAGCTACTGGAACAGAGGCTGCATTCAGAAGCACATTAGCATGTAGTAAGTGCCATATCCTATAACAGAGATAACTTTTACCTAATTTATGAGTGTGTCGTATATTATTAATTTTTAAAAATTTAATCTCTGGTTTTAGCTTTTTAAACCTGGCCCAAATGTACTTATTTCCAGAAGTTAAACTTCTTTTTCTCTGAACACATTTAATATTTTTAAAACACTATTCTTAACTGGACAATAGAACTATAGAAAAAAAAAAACTACTCAAGCAATATTTAATTTTTAAACATTTTAAAATTAAAATGTTTAATAGATTTAATAAATAGTACATTGGTTTTAATATTTAAGGCAATATTTTTCTGTATTTCAATATTTATCGTATTTCTATTTTAAAATAGAAATGAATCATTATGAAATGGTTATACTTGCCAAATAAACT
The DNA here is from genome assembly GCF_047675955.1 of Chlorocebus sabaeus. NCBI lineage: Eukaryota > Metazoa > Chordata > Mammalia > Primates > Cercopithecidae > Chlorocebus > Chlorocebus sabaeus. The sequence goes on from NC_132924.1 coordinate 65,092,622, forward strand.
TATTTAAAATGTTCAATTTTGGTAATACTAAGGAACAGCAGTGAGAGAACATTTTATATAAATTAAACTGTTGGGGAGGATGTAGCTCACTGGAAACTTTATGCCATGATGGTAACAGTATTTGCAACAGCTACTTTGGAAAACAATCTGGCAGTAGCAAGGAGTCCATTCTGAGTTATCAGTTCCACTCCTAGATATGTGCCCTAGAGAAACTTTTGCACATGTACAAGGATATCCAAGGCAAGATTTTTAAAACAGCAAAAAGTTAGAAATCACCTAAATGTCCCTTTACAGGAAAATGGATAAATCATTATAAGCCATGTAATGCAATACCATGCAGCAATTAAAATGAATAAAATATAGCTGCACTTACCAACCTAGATAATTCTGAAAGCACATTGCAGAAGTCAGTGTGCAGTGTGATATCATTTATATAAAGTTTAAACGGAGGATAAAGAAAAGTATACATTGTTCTGTACATTCCAGATGTATACAAAGAAGAGTATATATGTGGATATGTTTAGATGTAAACATTTAAACAAATGCATGAGAAAGATGAAAAAAGAAAGACAAGAGTGATTACCTTTGAGAATGAGGAAAAATACTATTGGGGAGGAATATATAGGGGGCTTCAACTGGATCTGAAAGAGTTATTACGATATAGTAAATTTGGATGTTCAGTAAATGAGCATTTATTTTCTCTATGCTTGAAATATTTAATAATAAAAGTGTTTCTTTACAGTGCGAGAATTTGCTTATTACCTGTAGGAGTAGCTCTTTAATGTTTAAATGTTAGGCAGGAGACACTTCTAAGGTTCCACTAGAGCTTGGCTTACCTTCAGTTGATATTCTTTTTGTCATTCTCTTAATTTCACCTTCTTGTTAAAATAGAAACTAGTTTGGGGCATGAGTTCTACAAGATTAGAAACACCTGCTGCTTGATCACCATTCTTTGACTAGTTTTTAAAATTTAAATGAAATAATTTAAACATGAAGTGAAAATTGCCAACTTAGAAAGTTCTTGTCATTGACTTTCTTTAGAAAGTTAAATTTCATTCATATTTTGTAATCAGTGTTGGGCTGCTGTAGTTACTGTTTATGCTTATACTATTGCTGGTATAGCTTCTTAAATCATAAGGCTTCATTTATCTTAGTCCTCATTTATTCATAGTCAGAGATTCTGATATTTTATATAAATGAAATTTGGAGATAATGAATCACACTCCATTAAATGGCAAAATTCTAGAAAGTCATTTTTGAAAGATATCGTTTTATCTTAACTTTTATCTTCCAGGCTTGCGTAGTGGTACATACTTTAATCTTGTTTAATGATTCAGGGTTGTCTTCCATGTAAACATCGATTTTTGTAGAGTAGCAGCTCTCAAAAGCTAGAGAGGGCAGTATAGGATTGTTTGCCCATCATCCAGCTGGTCTCAAAACAAGACATTGAAATCTTCATCATGTTAGCTGTCATGTCGTTTACATGGTAGTGTATCTGGTTCTTAAATTTTTTTTTTAATCTTATTGCATCTAGTAGTCTGTGGGCCAAGGTAGCTGTTTAGAAAAGTGCGTAAAATGAAAATAAACAAATTTGGTTTACAAACAAGCTTTATGTTTATACTTCAGTGACATCTACTTTTGCTAAGTTTTTAAAAAATTAGTTTTTTATTCATTTTCTTCCAGATATTTGAGTGGTTGCAAATAAGTGAGATGTTATTGTTAGCTAAAATAAACCCTTTGAAGGGGAGAGCACTGGTCTAATTTATTTCAAGACTAGCATATCCATTCAGAAAGGTAGTAATAACTCAAGACACTGCTAGGGAGAATGAGCTGTTTTCCTCAGAACTCTTTTTAGAAAAAAAAAAAGTTTTATAACTATTTATAATAAAATGTGAATGAAAAATGGTTGTGAGGACTTTTCTTTGGCATTGGATACCCCATGAAGGTTTCTATACATTTTTTAAGAGATGGTGGTCTCACTTAAGAGTTCAAGACCAGGCTGGTCTTGAACTCTTAAGCTCAAGAGATCGATCTTCCCACCTCAGCCTCCAAAGTAGCTGTCTATACATCTTTTAAAAATTTCATTATGAAAAGTTTCTAAGACCTAGAAAAAAGTTTAAAAAATACTACCATCAAGTTTAAGAAACAAGCATTATCAAGTCAGGAGAAACCCTCAGTACATTCCTCCTTAATTGCATCCCGTCCTATACATCTTTAAATATACAGCCTTTTTCTGTTTTTTATTTTTCATGAATCTATTAAAAATAAAACTTAAAGTAGCTTTTTAGGTAAACAAACCTCTTACGGTAATGAAATTATATATCCCCAAGGGCCATGAACACTACTTTGTGTTATCTGTATTAGGAATTATTAAATTGTTATTTATAATAGCATTATTTCTTTAACATTTAGTTTCTATGCCTTTGCATATGTCAACCTGGGTTATAATGAAGAACATTGTTGCTAAAAATGGATTTTCCGGATTATTTTCAGGTAAAAATACTTGCTTTACTGAATCATTGAATAGAATGATTACTTTTAAACCTATCACCTTCTAAAATTAACTTATAGGAGGAAGTTATAGGTAACATACTATGTTTATTTTCTCCTAAATATCTGTATTATAAATTAAAATAAATGTTAAATAACAGATTTACTATCAATAAGATAAAAATTTCTCTATAATGTAATATGGATTGAAGTGAAGTTGTTGGAGGTGCACAGTCTTTTCTACCAATTTATGGATTTTAATATATTCATTTAATTTGAACATTATCAGAATAAAGCCAAAAAATTATATTTTTAAAAATAAGGTAAGAAAAAATATTTGTTTTGATTATTCCTATTCTTTTTTCAGGCCTAATTCCTCGCTTAATTAAAATTGCTCCTGCTTGTGCCATTATGATCAGTACATATGAATTTGGAAAGGCTTTTTTCCAGAAACAAAATGTTCGAAGGCAGCAGTACTAGTGATGCTGTTTCAACTTGAAACAACAACTATAACCAAAGAAGATGGAGACTGTTAGGCAAGAATGTTTTTCACCATTATTCTCTTACAATGATTTTATGTCTTTCTTTCCTATAATTTAAATAAATGATTTCAGCTCTACCTCTAAACCATAATTTTAAAATAAATTTTATCCTATTTTTGGTGATACAGAAAATAATATTCTAGAAATCACCACCATTGAGCATTCTTGTAAAAATAAGACAAATTACTCCTTAGCATCAAAAGCAATCTCTGAGAGTTTAATATTGTATGTTTCAGTGTAACATAATCTTAATGGGAGTGTGTCGGATACACAAGAACTTTTTGAATTGTGTGCTGAATGATGTACGTAGTCTAGAAAAAAAAAGCCCAAGTCTTGTGCACATTTAAATCATGTACATAGGTATTTCTGTATTTCAGTAAAGTAAGGAAGGCAGTCGTTAAATAGCATTGTTCACATTGACCAAATATTGCCTGTTTCCTTTAATTCAAATGCATTAGGTTCCCGCCTCCCTGTCCCACCCCGCCATGTTGCTGTTTTAAGGCTTCACATGTATTAAGATTTCTTTGATCAAAATTGTGGCTGTTCTCCTTATGAACCATAATATAATCATTTGTGTGATGTACATTGTGCCATTTTTGATGACTAAATGTCTGTATTTCTGCTGTTCCTGTAAGAGAGGGAGTTTTTTACTGATAGTAGCAAATGTTCACTTCAGCCAAACTTGGGTGTTCAGTGGTAAATTATATAGTATTTAGACTGGTAAAAATAGTTTGCACACAGGAATAGCCTCCGATTTTTAGCCATCTTGTAATCCAAGTATCATTGTTCACGGAATTCTCTAGGTCATTTTTATTGTCTTGTTCTAACAAGACATTATTGCTACAATAATAGTTACAAAATATTTCTAAAATATCCTTTGATTTTTACACTAAGTATGGTAGAGTAAGAGGCTAAACAAGAAGCTGTTTCCTTGAAGACATTGCTTTCAGTCACCGTACATGTCTAAATACTTTAGCTTATCATTCATTGTATGTAGGAATGAGATAAGAAAGGATATAATGGCAGGAAAAGAAATGCTATTCATTTTTTATACTTTAGTTTTATTTTCTTAGGATCTATATCCTTTAAAAAGAAAACAGCACTTTATTGCAGTCTTTATTTTAGGAAAATGTGAAGCATTTTTTTCCTCTCCTAAAATGAATAGATGACAAGTCTTTAGTGCTGGTAGAGGAACTAATTGATTTTGTACTATAGTAGGAAAGTATAACACCAGAAATAAAGTATATAGGGTTTGCATGTAATCTTCTGTGTTTATTTTATCCTATGTTGATTTACCTTAAATTTGCAACATATCCATATAAATATTCATGACGTTCTTTTATTTCATTAAAATGTTTATGCCTTCTTAAAATCATCACTGTGCTTCTAAATATTTTTATATAAAATCATTGTATAATGCTGTACTGTGATATATATATGAAAGTTTATCTTGAACAGTGCTCTTTAACAATATTAAATTTAAATTTATCTTAGTTTTGCTATGCTTATGGATAATTCATAGAAAAAAAGCAGAAAAAGTTAATACTGTTCCCAAAAGGCAGTTACATATTTCAGTTTAATATCACCTGTAAGTATGAGAAAGGTTTCCATGTCTCCTACCCCTCACTGCACTTAGGAAAATTCTTACTTATGAATAAAGTAATATAAGTAAATCTAAATGCCTAGTAGTTTTTCTAACACATACTACATGCAATGTATCTGGATGAAAAGAAGGCTGAATTGAAGCTTTCTTTATACTTAAGAGGTAAAGAAACATTAATACTTTTAGAATTCTGAACCAAAAAGGGTTCAGAATTTTGCCATAATTAATTTGTATTAAAATAGTACCTAGAAAAATTCAGTCCATGGAATAGCTAAAATTTTAAAATTTTAATTTGCTTCCAGAGTTCTGATAAAATAATTGAACCATAATTGGCACGATGAATATTCCCAGGTTTTACATCAGTATTCAAATATAACTCTCAGCCATGTGGGCTTTCCAGACTTTCCAGTACATATGTTGCAGGAATTGCAGTATTTGTAAACATGCGCCACAACAGTGTTCTTGGTGATGTTTCTTAAACAGCTTTTATTCTATTAACGTTAAATTTTCTAACATAAACATTTAGTTGATTAAATGTAAAATTTTAAGAAGGAACATCTTTAATTTTAAATATTAGATGATTGCAACCTTTAATACATGTTTGACTTTTTTTAAAAGGCAATTTTTTTTCTTCTTTTTCTAGGAAGACTATTCACGATGGTTATTTAACTGCATGTGTTTTTTAAAATTTTCCCTCTTGGAACAACATCTACTGGGGTCTGTCAAAGGGTGGAGAGTGGGAGGAGGGAGAGGGACAGGAAAAATAACTAATGGGTATTAGGCTTAATACCTGGGTGATGAAATAATCTGTACAATAAACCCCCATGACACACAACTTTACCTATATACAAACCTGCACATGTACCCCTGAACTTAAAATTAAAAACAAATTCTTCCCTCTTTTTGTCTTGGGCACAAGTGTTTGGGATGTGGACAAGTTTATTGTATCCCTTTTGAATTTTCTTCTAAGATGAACTTTTTAAATAAAATATTACTGCTTTTATATTTTAATCTGTCAGCATTTATTGGGACATTTTTTGTAGTAGGCAGTATAAAAAAAGCACTGGAGACAAGACATTTCAGATATTGTTACTGGCCACAGGAGGTTTCAGAGCTATGACTGATTGATTGCTAGAAGCATGCAAAGGGAGTCATGGGAAATATGGGGAGTTGTTCACTCAGCCTGGGGGCAGAGAAGGGGAGGGTCAGGAAACCTAAGAGTTGGACTGACAGGCAATCCAATTAGTAAATATGCAGGGAAGTGGGAGTCTCAGTAAGGCAGTGGAATTTAGTCCATATGGCTTGAACAAAATGTATACATGGAAATGTGGTAAGAGATCAGACTGGAAATGTAGTCAAAGGCCTTGTGTGCTAAAGGAGGAACAAGAAGGCCATGGGAAGCCTAGGAAAAACTTTCCGGCACAGTTGTAACAGTTAGACTTGCGTTTTGGAAAGATAACTAGCAGTATGGAAAATGGGGCTTATGATAAGGTGATCTGTGTTAGAAATCTAAAAGTTTTGGTTTGTATTAAAATACACTTTTTAAATGTACCATAATGAAAAAGAGATAATTTTATCTTCCCTTTCCTGTCATCGGTTAAAATGACAAATGCTAAAACCAAATCGAAGCTGCTTTGCTTTCAGAAGAGCAGAATGAACCACAGTCTTGTGACGCTTAAGCGGTAATCCAATATGTTTAGCAAAATCTGGACATTTCATCTAATGATAGGAACTTTAACAAATCAGTTTTCTAAGTTGTAAATTTGGGACACATTTATAACCACTTAAAAACTGTATGTAAATCTACTGATTTAACAACTAACTTATGATTTACTTTTTCTGCCAATCATAATTAGTAGCTTGCATTTGGCATTTATCTCTTTAGAACTTTTATATATGATTTTATTTAATGCTTACATCATCCTGATGCCATAGGTGCCAAGAAGACAGTGATGATTCTTACAAAGAAAGCAAACATGACTATTTTATAATTAAATTAGTAACACTGCCAGAACCATTACTAAACTGTACTGATTCAGTAGATGTGTATTCTAAAGCATATCATATTACTTTTTAAAAATAGGATATTTAACTTGACGTGAGTTGGAATAAGGATTTCTCCCATTCCATTTTCATGTTAGTATTTTAGGTGTGAAACAATATATAGTTACCACATTTGCTGAAACAAAAGTTTAGTGTACAAGTTAAATCGGTTAACTTTTTGTCAAGCAAAATAAGACCACCAATGCATAGTACAAAATGTTTAATATACATGCAACAAGTATAGTATGCATCAAGGCAACAGAATACACATGGAAATATTGGCGTATAATTCAGCATTCTTTTGGAGGCAAGAGGGGTGGGTGAACAGTAAACACTACCAAACTAAAATTAAAGATTGAGACATACATTGTTTCTTCATGCAAACAGTAACTAGTGTGAAATGAACTGTGTAGAAACCTGATTTTATAACAGCAGATGAATTTTACACCAAGATCTCCAAGAAAGGAGGAAAAGTCATGATCCTCAGATGTAATGTTTAAATCTGCATTTAGCAGCATGTTAAGATGCACAAATTATACATTAGACAGATCTGAAAAATTTTACGATTATGGAATCTTGAATTTCCTTCTATATTACAAAAATGTATGTAAAACCATTGTTTAATTACTAAAGGATAATAAATGTTAGTTGAGAGTGGACCATGATTGATAAAGCATTTAAACATTCTGATAGTTCATACGAAAGCAGCAATAGTGCTCAAGTCCAGGCTAAAATTTTCAAATTTCTCCTTATCCATTTCCTCACTCCCTTCTCCCAAAGTTTCCATTGTCCTATTATACCTACCTTCCATACCCCAAGCTGATGAAAACCTGCTTTGGATACTTCACTTACAATCAGGTATACAGAATTGAGAAATTGAGAACGAAAATGTGTCATTTCTCAAGAATATTTGCATTTCTACAAGTATTAAAGCCTTAAGCTAAAGGAATAAAGCTCTGAATATGTTCTGGCACATCTAAGATAACTTATTTTAAGGGCTTCCAGGCCTTTGTCCCCGAAGTGACACTGTTTGACTGTCTTACATATAAGACTTGCTTTGTTACTACTTATTATCTTAAATTCCAAATTATGAGACTAAGCTGTAAATTTTGCAGAAAACTACCACACTCCTACATTTCTAACACAAAGAATGAATGTGGCAACGTCGGTTCTTGACTCTTCTCAATAATAATAAACAAAAATACCATATGAAGTCCCCAATAAGTACTGTGGCCTCATCATGTAAACAATGTATAAAATTTCTTTGGCACAGCTAATCATGTTTTCCTCATATTACTTACTATAGAAAATACACGCCATACATTTTCAGTATGGCGGGATTTTTAGGAATTAATGTAGCTGTTTCAAAAATTCCAAAAAAAATAGAAGTACAGATTACAACTTTTTTTGGGGGGGGGGTTTAAAAAAAGAAAACTAATTTTACCTGTATATAAGTGTGGGGATTTTTTAACATTTAAATGTTTTAAAATGAGATTATGGTGTGATTAATGCTAGAGTCTATAAAACATACGACACAATTCATTGTTGCACAAACAGGAAAAAGAACCAGCACTGAGTATCAGACATATATTAATCAAGTATGATAACTACCTTATTGATCCTTGTTTAAACGCCTCTCAAATCCTTAACTAACTTGAACTCTTTCCTGGCAAAACAGTTTTTCAACGTTTGTTCTACGTTTTGAAATATGTCTAGTATTTGAGGCATACTTGATCATATTTTTAAATTGATAATCTTTTAAGAAAATCTTGGAAAACAGTTTATTCATTTTACCTAAATGGCATAAAATGCTGTAAAATATCTTCCTTGTGGCACTAACAAATTAAGTCAGTAACTACCAAAACAGACACATTCCTATGGAAATTATAAAATGTTAAGTGGAATGTTGAGTTGATACCAAATGGTAAATATTAAAGAAAAACTGAATAAGCCACTGTGAGAATGCAGCTGAGAACCTTCCCCTGATATTAAAAACAAGGCATTTAAAGCATAGAACTTAAGAAGAAATTAATGACAAAATGAAATTAACTTTTTTTTTTTTGAAACTCTGAAAGAATGAAAAAATTCTTAGCTTAAGTCTCTGGAATAAAACTTTGAAGTCAGTCTCTGGCCACTAAGGTATATTTAAATATATAAAAATCAGCTGAACAATATGTACAATTTGCTATGAACTATTTGGTGGATCTTTGAAAGCTTTTTTGTTTTAAAGCCTATTCCTTTATGAACTTTCTCAATGACAAATATAAGAATTTTAAAACTGAAAAATGGCAGGATCATTGTTTTTCACTCAAAATCTCTTATCTGGAGTGGATTCTCTCTAAGCAATAGACTTTCAGACATGTACCAGAACAATATAAAATTTCAAAGGTCTTCCCAGCAGTCAAACATATGTAAATTAAACATTTACAACATAAAAACTTTTGGCTTTTACTTAAAAATTTTCAGGATGGAGTTAGGCCTGGACTTGTCATCTCTGTTGTAGGACTTGCAAGGTAGTCATTAGATTTTAAGCTTGTTAGAGACTTATAACTTGCCACTGACGTTAGAGATCCACAGAGGCCAAGTAATGAGGGAGTATCTTCTTTACCTGAAAATTACAATTAAATAGCAAATAATTAATTGCCCTTCAAGAATGATACAAATAAGATCCTAAAACCATTAGAAACTTCCATAGTTAACAAGATATTGCAAATATATGTAACTATTAAGACAAAGATCTAGATCTCAGTATCTTTGCTTTTTTGGCAGTTTCAACATCACCCTTAAACATTATAAAAGATTATTTGTGCTGCTCATAAAAGTTCTAGATATGGAAGTTTGAGATACCAAGTTTTAAAGCAACAATAAAATATTTACCTTTTTGGAGAGCATGGTTATGTCCAGTTAGTAAAAATATAAACTGAAGTAACAGTTAACAGTCCCCACAGAAATACCAGGAAATCCGTATTTTGTTACAGCAATATATTAGAAGAAGGTGGAAGCTGGTTGGGACTGCCCCAGCTCAATAGGAAGGCTTGATTTGGGGAGACTTTATTCATTTATTAAACATTTATTCAGTATCCACTATGCATCGGGAACCTAATGTTAAGTGTTGAATTTCAGTAGACCCATGAAGGAGGAATGAGTACACCTGTTTCCATGGCTAAGGTAAAACAAGTTCTGGGTAAGTTTCAACCTGCAGTCTGCCTCAGTGTGCTGCAGTGTGATGCAACTGGCTATGTGGCTGGCTTGGGGCTATGAAAGGCTAATGTCTCTGAATAATTAGGAGGTTTCCAAAGAAGATGGAAAACTTAGGGTTTACACAGTTATAGAAGTTAAGCTGAGCCAAATATCAGATGTTTCTGAATATTACATATTGTTTTAAACAGCCCTGTGAAATATTCCCATAGTCCTTTGTACTTACCCCACCTTGTCATACTGTATGATAACTGTGGGGCAACTCCTACCTTTATTAGACTGTAATAATATCCTTGAGAAAGGATATGGACATTGTGGTGTTCATTATATCCCCAGTGCCTAGGACACAGCAGATGTTCAAGTATCTATATAATTAATGAATGATGAATCAGTGGAACTGCATTTGTACTCAATATAGCTCTTATATTCTTTTTAAATGTGTGACTTTGGGCAAGGCATCTTCTCTGAGCCTGTTTCTTTCCTTTGAAATCGGAACAGATACCAGAAAATAACAGGCTATGCCAATTAACTTCACAGTTTTTTTGACCAGTAAAATACAGGAACATGTAATGGTATTAGGAAAAGATATGGAACAGTAGTTGTTACATTCAGATTTAAATTGTTTATCATATTATGTTAGGATGAAAAAGTCTGTATGTTCTAAGTATCCTTTTAATGTTTAAGCTTTGAGACTCACTTCAGGCCAAAATCAGCTCTCTGGAGTTTTTGCTAACAGCCCCAGGGGCTCAGCTGCTTTGGATAGTTTCTTCAAATTTGTACTCAATTACTGACCCTGAAACTTTTTTTTAAAATGTACTGCTGATTATGTATACATGTATAACTGTTTACTTAATTGTGGCAAATATATATATGTATGTGTGTGTGTATATATATATATAAAACATACAGTTTACTATTTTAGCCATTTTAAATGTAGAATTCAGTGGCATGAATTATATTCACACTATTGTGCAGTCATCACCACTATTTCCAAAATTTTTCATCCCTCCAACTTTTTTCCTCAAAATATTGTTTTGTTTATGGAGGACCTTAAAATTTCTACATAGATCTGATGCTTTCTAGCACTGTCATACAAGTGATGTGTGTGTGTGACTTGAGAAATGAGAGGCATTTTGCAATTAAGATCTGTGTTCCCCTTTCTCAGAAGATAATTTACACATAATGCAACAAACAGCATCTGTCTTCTAAATTACGGTAAGAAATCTGTCCAAAATTGGGCCAACTTTCAGTTTAATGTTCCTAGTAAATAACAAAGGGGGACCTACCCCTGAATCTGCTTCAAAAAAGTAATGGATTTTGTTTTTTTTTCTTTTTTACTGCAACTCAATATGACAAATTCCTGCCTGAAGAGAGATGGCAAAAGGAGTCAGACATGTTTCCCCTTTAAAGTAGATACCCAGTCATGGACAAATCCTTCTGGGTTTGCCCTTACAATAAAGTGGAGAAGCCCAAATTTGCTGGAACGTTTGCAAATAAAAATGAAATATCCTAAGTAGAGTGCTGAAGCCAGGGTGGCCTTTAATATTATTAATGCCATCTAATATTATTTATTACAATTTGGATAGAAAATAAAGAGGCTAAGTTTTTTGATATCTTGAGATTTCAAACTCATTCTTATTTTACAAGTACCCAAAATAGCTGAGAGAAGAGAGTTACTCTGATTTTGCCCAAGTGTCAACAACAAAATATTTAACAATATAAACTGATAACAGTAACTAATATTTATTGATAACTACAATCCAGGCCCTGTGTTAAGTGCTTTACATGAGTTTCTTAATCATGAAAAATCCCATGAAGATCTGTAAATATCTTCATTTTGCAGATGGGGAGAAATATGTGGCCAAGAGGGCCATATACATAGTAAGAAGAAATAAATGAAATCAAGTCCTCTGAATTCAGACTACCTTCTTGGTCACCCTCTTGTATAGAAGGGAATCCATAAAACCTTTTACATAGGGGATTATGTGATTAGCTTGTATTTTCAATACTTGAAGGCTTTGTGAAGCATGATTTTGAAGGATATAAATAAGAAAACGGACACAGGGAAACAAATACGAAGTCTATGGCGGTTGCCTGAACCAGTTGGTAGTAGAAGGGATACAGACAATAGAACAGACAGAGAAATCTTAAGAAAGTCAAAGTGGTAGGACTTGGTGATAGCAAAATGTTAGGTGACAGGAGCCATGAATGACTCAGTAGGGTTTTAGACTTGCCAAGAATTCCCTTTTCAAAAAATAAAGTGGGACAACTGGATATCCATGTACAAGAGAATGAAGATGGATCCTTAGCTCACACAGTATGCAAAAATTAACTCAAAATGCATCAAAGACCTGAAAGTAAAAGAGCTAAAATGATAAAATTCTTAGAAGGTAATACAGGTATAAATCTGCACGACCTTTGATTTGGCAAAAATTTCTCAGATATGACACCAAAAGCACAAGTAACCAAAAGAAAAACTAAGATAAATAGGACTTCATCAAAATTAAAAACTTTGGGAGTCAAAAGACACTAGCAAGAAAGTGAAAAGATACCAAAATCGAGAATATATTTGCAAATCACACATAAGGATCTGATATCCAGACTATACATACAGAATTACTACAACTCATCAATACAAGGGATAGCCACGTGATTTTAAAATGGTCAAAGGATTTGAATAAACATTTCTCTAAAGCTGATACATAAATGGCCAATAAGCACATGAAAAGACTCTCAACATCATTATTCATTAGGGAAATGCAAATCAAAACCACAATCAGATATTACTTCATACCCATTGGGATGGCTATAATAAAAAAACAGTAACAAGTGTTGGTAAGGATGCAGAGAAACTGAAAGCCTCATACATTGCTGATGGAACTGTAAAATGGTGCAGCCACTTTGGGAAACAGGTTGGCAGTTCCTCAAATGGTCAAACATATGATCCAGCCAATTCCATTCCTAGGTGTATACCCAAGAGAAATAGACATATGTTCATATAAAAACTTGTACATGAATCTTCATAGCAGCATTATTCATAATAGTGTATGATTCCATTATATAAAATGTTCAGAACAGACAAATCCAAAGAGACAAAAAGTAGATTAGCAGTTGCCGGGAGATAGGGAAGGGTAAATTGGAACTGAGTACTAATAGGTACAGGCCTTCTTTTGGGTGGGGAGTGATGACTGTACAAACTGTGAATAATCTAATCACCACTGAACTGTACACTTTAAAATGGTGAATATTATGTTATATAAGTGGATTATATTTTAAAAGGAATGAAGTATTGATACAACTTGGATAGATCTCAACAGAAGTATGCTCAGTGGAAAAAGCCAATCCCAACAGTCTATATACTATATGTCTAAAATATATACATATACATATATAGTAGTTATATATACTGTATGATTTATATAGCACTCTTGAAATGACAAAATTATAGTAATGAAGAACAAATTAAACGTTTGCATAGATTAGGGATGGCACAGAGATATGATAGGGCTGGAGAGTTTATGGATGTGGTTACAAAAGGGCTGCACAAGAGATCCTTGTGGTACTATTCTGTCCTGATTTGGCGGTTTGTACACAAAACTACATGTGTGCTGAAACAGCACAGAACTAACCACACTCACTGTGTACATGTAAATCTGAATGAAATGAGTGGTTGGGTTAATTTCAAGATCATGGCTATGATACTGGGGTAAATTGGGTTAAGGATACATCCAGTACCATTCTCTGTACTATTTGTTCCACTTACATGAGAATGTAATTATCTCAAAGTAGAAAGTTAAATTTTAAAAAGGAGGTAGGTAGAGAAATTCCTTAAAATGTGATATGTATTCAGGGAAAAGTGCAGTATATGAAGGAATACTAACCATAGCATAATAACCTTGTGCATACATATTTTTGCCTTGATTATCTTCAGGGTAAATTCCTAGATAAATGATTGCAGAATTAGAAAGTAAATGCATATGTAGGATTGTGTTAATTTTAAATTAGAGAGAACTCACAACCTATTTCTTGCAATTTGCTTGTTTACTTTTGAGTCTCAAGAATGTTTTACAGTTTTCCTCATACAGGAATAAATTTGACAAGAAATGTGCTGAGTCTCAATATTTCATGTTCTATGTTGCTACTTCAAGTTGTCTTTTCTCCTACCACTGGATTATCTCACTGGTTATGTGAAGGCTATTGATTTCTGTGTGATAATTTTATGTCCTGCTACTTTTCAGGACTACTTTTATTGTTTAAATTAGTATATTACTTCTCAAATGTTTTCCAGGCTCATGAAACCATCTGCAAAAATCCAATTCTCATGTCGTGAAATTTCTTCCCTACATGCGTTAGCTAATACCTGTAGTATAATATTAAAAAGTGGTGGAAACAATGGGTATCTTTACTTTGTTCCTGATCTAAATGTTTCCCCATTAAGTAATATGCTAGCTTTAGGAAAAAGATAGACACACAGACACATATATTCATGGAAAGAAAGCATTCTTCAATTACTGGTTCTTGAATGTCTTTATCACGTAAGTGTTGGATTCTGCCAAAGGTTTTTTTGGCACCTGTGGAAGTAGCCTGTTCTATCTCAGCTCTATGAATATGGTATATTACATTAATGGATTTCCATTTATTGAGTCACATTATGGAACATCATATTCCTGGAATAAATTCACTTTGTCGTGGGGTATCATTTTTTATCAGTTGCTAAATTATCTTCACTCTCCTATTATTTAGAACTTTTAAATTAATATCCGTAAGTGATGTTGGTCTATAATTTTTCTTTTTCATACTGTATTTATCAGGTTATATCTATTTCCTAAAAGAATTATAAAATTTTTCTTCATTTTTTATGCTTTGGAATAATAATTTTTGAGACACTATGAATATTGGTCTTTGACAATTACATAGAAGTCCCCTGAGAAACCAAGTGAGCCTGGTGCTTTTCTGTGGAGTAGTTCTTTAATAATTTTCTCTATTTCTTTTCTGGAAATTGGCCTGCCTAAGACTTCTACCTCTAGTGTGTCCAATTTTGGTAAAGTATATTTATGTAGGAAACTGTTTCATCTAAGTTTTCATATTTATTTGCAGCGAAGTTTGGAAAGTAGTCTCTTAATGAGTTTTAAATTACTTCTTTTTCAGTGATCATTTCCCCATTTCAGTTCTTATTTTTATTTGTTCTTTCTCCATTTTCTGATTAAATTAGCTGTGTGTCTAATTTGTTAATTAAAAACATTTATTTAGATCTATTTTTCTATTCATTTTGCATTTAATGGCAATTTTATCTTTATTATTTCCTGTGTTTTTGGTTACTCTGTTTTTCTTTTTTTCTTGCTTTTTGAACTGGGGAATTCATTTATCTTCTTACATTTTTATTGATAAACATAAATAAAAGTTATAAATTTCCTCAGCTCATTGCTTGAAGTAAATCCCATAATATCTGATGTGCAAACTTTTCATTGTCCTTGTTTTTTTAGAAATTCTTTATTTCAGTTTCTTTTTTTGTTCTAAGATGGTGGATTAGAGGCTTCTAGCATGCCTCAGCCACTTGGAAATAGCAAGATAGTGCATAAAGAGCAACTCTGTGGGCTTTAATTCAGTATGGAAAACAGGAATCCACCAGAATCATGAAAGACACCCTAGGAGAGAATGCAGTCAAACAGCCCCTTGCTGATAAAAGTAAAGCACCAGTAGGAGAGAGGGGCAGAGAGCCTCCCTCTGTGACTCACCTTTCCACTGAGCAACCCTGGCCAAGGGAGAACACTTTGTTTCACCCAAGCCCTGCACCTAACTCCTGGGCTCAAAACAACCCTCCTAGGTAGCTGGGATTACAGGCATGCATCACTGCACCAAGCTTATGTCTTCTTTATGAGCTAACTTCTGAGCATTTTGGGGACTGTTCTATCTGTACTTAAGAAGAAGGTATATTATCTATTTTCAGGTTATAAAGTTGTATAGAGCATAAGATATACCCTAGTGATTATGTTGTTTAGGTGTATTATATTCTTTTTTGTCTATTTGTCTTATACTGAGAATAGTATAAGTCTCCAACTGTCACTGGATTTCTATGTCTCCTTATATAAAGGGGGATGTCATTATTTGTTGTATAATCCTATTATATCTTAATTGTGTTTTTAGCATTTAAACATATCTTTCCTTATAATGCTTAATGCATTTTGGTTTAAAATCTACCCATCTGATATAAGGGTTACCACCCTGCTTTCTTTGTGTTTTTTGGTTTTGTTTTTTTTTGTTTTTGTTTTTGAGACAGAGTCTCATTCTAGCACCCAGGCTGGAGTGCAATGGCACAGTCTCAGCTCACTGCAATCTCAGCCTCCCAGGTTCAAGCAATTCACCTGCCTCAGCCTCCCCAGTAGAAGGGATTACAGGGGCCCACCACCGCACCTGGCTAATTTTGTATTTTTAATAGAGACCGGGTTTCACCATGTTGGTCAGGCTGGTCTCAAACTCCTGACCTCAAGTGATCTGCCCACCTCAGTCTCCCAAAGTGTTGGGATTACAGGCATAAGCCACCATGCCTGGCCCCTTCTTTGCATTTTTATTTGCCTGTTACACATTTGTCTATTCCTTTATATTTAACCATTCAGAATAAATCATGATTTTGTTGTAATTTTATGTATATAGTTATATTTACTGTTTCTCTCCTTGGTATATGTTGTTTGCCATTTCATTAATTTCTTTTGATAGTCTTTCTGCTGTGACAAATTATTTTTCTTTGTTAAATTTGCTGTTTCTCTTTCTAGATGACAAATTTGCTCTTTTTTTAAAAAAATTATGTATTTAGGAAGGTTTGTATTTTAGTTCTAGTTGTTACCTTTATGCAAGTAGACAAATCTAATGCCAACCTCATTCTTTTCTCCCTTTCTAGTTTGTTTCAACATTTTGCCTGGAAGTCATCAGTATGTTTTCATTATTGTTACTATGTAATAATTTTAGTAGAATTTGTCTTGTAGGTGATTACTTCAGGTACATTTTCTTAAGTACTTGGTTAGATTTTTCAATTTGTATATTATGTCTTCATTTACTTCCAAACGTTTTTCTTGAATGACAGATTTTGGTATTAGTTCTGTTCCACTATTTTATCTTCTCCAGTAACTCTATAAACATGTAAATTTGATATTATTGCCTTCCAATTCAACCACTTCATAACTCATTTTACTTCTTTCTTTATCTCACTTTCATTCTCTTGGTGGTTTTCCCATTTTTCTTCAATGTTTTAGATTAAGTTTTATTTCAAATCCATTCTTCTTTAGATACCTTGTATTAGTCCATTTTCACGCTGCTGATAAGGCATACCTGATACTTGGAAATTTACAAAAGAAAGAGGTTTAATGGATTCAGACTTCCACGTGACTGGGGAAGCCTCACAATCATGGTGGAAGGTGAAAGGCACATTTCACATGGCAGCAGACAAGAGAAGAGAGCTTATGCAGGAAACTCCCTGTTTTAAAGCCATCAGATTTGGTGAGACTCATTCACTATCATGAGAAAATAGTGATATATTTTCTCATTTCAATAGTGAAAATAGTGACTGTAAAGTCCTGCCCCCATAATTGAATCACCTCCCACCAGGTTCCTCCCATAACGTGGGAATTGTGAGAGTTACGATTCAAGATGAGATTTCAGTGGGGACAGCCAAACCATATCATTCTGCCCCCGGCCTTTCCCAAGTTTCATGTCTAACATTTCAAAACTAATCATGCCTTCCCAACAGTCCCCCAAAGTCTTAACTCATTTCAGCATTAACTCAAAAGTCCAGAGTTCAATGTCATCTGAGACAAGGCAAGTTCCTTCTACCTATGAGCCTGTAAAATCAAAAGCACATGAGTTACTTCCTAGATACAATGAGGGTACAGGCAGTAGGTAAATACAGCTGTTCCAAATGGGAGAAATTGGCCAAAACAAAGGGGCTGCATACCCCAAGCAAGTCCGAAATCCAGCAGGGCAGACAAATCTTAAAGTTCCAAAATGATCTCCTTTGACTCCATCTCTCACATCCAGGTCATGCTGATGCAAGGGATGGGTTCCCATGGTCTTGGGCAGCTCTACTCCTGTGGTTTTGCAGAGTACAGCCTCGCTTCTGGCTGTCTTCACAGGCTGGTGCTGAGTGTCTGTGGCTTTTCTGGATAGATGATGCAAGATGTCAGTGGATCTACAATTCTGCGATCTGGAGGACAGTGGTCCTCTTCTCACATCTCCACTAGGTGGTACCCCAGTAGGGACTCTGTGTGGGGGTCCTGATCCCACATTTCCCTTCTGCACTGCCCTAGCAGAAGTTCTTCATGAGGGTCCCACCCCTGGCAGCAAACTTCTGCCTGGGCATCCAGGTATTTCTTTACACCTTCCGAAATCTAGGCAAAGGTTCCCAAACTCCAATTCTTGTCTTCTGTGCACTTGCAGGCTCAACACCATATGGAAGCTGCCAAGGCTTGGGGCTTGCACCCTCTGAAGCCACAGCCCAAGCTCTATGTTGGCCTCTTTCAGCCACAGCTGGAGCAACTGTGACACAGGGCATCAAGTCCCTAGCCTGCATACAGCACAAGGATCCTGGGCCCAGCCCATGAAACCATTTTTTACTCTGAGGCTTCCAGGCCTGTGGTGGGAAGAGCTTCCATAAAGACCTCTGACATGACCTGGAGATATTTCCCCCATTGTCTTGGGGGATTAGCATTCAGCTCCTTGTTATTTATACATCTCTCTACTGGCTTGAATTTCTCCTCAGAAAATGGGATTTTCTTTTCTACCACATTGTCAGGCTGCAAATTTTCTGAACTTTTATGCTCTCCTTCCCTTATAAACTGAATGCCTTTAACAGCACCCAATCACTCTTGAATGTTTTGTTGCTTAGAAATTTCTTCCACCAGATACCGTAAATCATCTCTTTCAAGTTCAAAATTCCAGAAGTCTCTATGGCAGGGGCAAAATGCTGCCAGTCTCTTTGCTAAAACATAACAACAGTCACCTTTGCTTTAGTTCCCAACAAGTTCTTCATCTCCATCTGAGACCACTTCAGCCTGGATTTCATTGTCCATCTCATTATTAGCATTTTGGTCAAAGACATTCAACAAGTCTCTAAGAAGTTCCAAACTTTTCCACATTTTCCTATCTTCTTCTGAGCTTTCCAAACTGTTCCAACCTCTGCCTGTTACCCAGTTCCAAAGTCCTTTCCACATTTTTGGGTATCTTTTCTGCAGTGCCCCACTCTACTGTTACCAATTTACTATATTAGTCCACTTTCATACTGCTAAGACATACCCAAGACTGGGCAATTTACGAAAAAAAGAGGTTTAATGGACTCTCAGTTCCACGTGGCTGAGGATGCCTAACAATCATGGCGGAAGGTGAAAGGTACATCTCACATGGTGGCAGATAAGAGAGCTTGTGCAGGGAAACTCCCCTTTTTAAAACCATCAGATCTTGTGAGACTCATTCACTATCATGAGAACAACACGGGAAAGACTCGCCCCAATAATGAAATCATCTCCCACTGGGTTCCTCACATGACACATCATTTCTTCTTGGACATTGATGTTCTTAGGTTTTGATTTCCAATTTGAAATGTTTCTGTCTTATGACTAATTGCTTGTTGGAGGATATTTAGTACAATTAAATGACTTTATGAAAGTATCAAATAATCACATGTACCCCCCAAAATATGTATATCCATTATGTATCAATTTTAAAAGTTACTTTAATAGGACATGAAAATTATATGGTTTTATAACATTTTTTTTTTCCTGCTTCAGTATTGCTTTCCTGGGCGGTGAAGTTCATTGGCTTAATTATTGTTCTCAATTTATGTGATTTTTAAAAATTAATTTTGCAAGGTAGAACCAACCCAAATGCCCATCAGTCAACAAGTGGATACAGAAACTGTGGTGTATATATATAATGGAATACTACTCAGTCATAACAAGGAATGAATTAATGGCATTTGTAGCAACCTGGATGAGATTAGAGACTATTATTCTAACTGAAGTAACTCAGGAATGGAAAACCAAACATTGTATGTTCTCACTCATAAGTGGCAGCTGAGCTATGAGGATGCAAAAGCATAAGAATGACACAAAGGACTTTGGGGACTCAGAGGAAAGGAGTGGGAAGGGGGTGTGGGATAAAAGACTACAACTGGGTGCAGTGTACACTGCTCAGGTGATGGGTGCACCAAAATCTCACAAATCACCACTGAAGAACTTACTCATGTAATCAAACATCACCTGTTCCCCAATAACCTATGGAAATAAAAAACTAAAAAAAATAAAAATAAAAAAATAGATACTCAATTTTAAAGAGAAAAAAATAGTTTTGCATAGACAGTGTGTTTGCTCCTCAGGATTTCTATGGAAAGGGCTATTTGATTTGGATGGTTTATGAAATTTTAAGAGTACCTGTTGAGGTTCAATCAGGCTGATGAGAAAAATATTAGAGAGTTATAGAAATAGACACAAATCTTGGAAGGCCAGAGGTTTGCATAACTTTGGTAATAGATCTGGCTAAAGGTGGTATGATCCCTTTACCTTTAAACAAATTAAAATAGTAATAAAGAAAGGCAGAGTAGTTTATCTAGCTAGCTTGTTTACTCATGTGATCTTAAGACTAACTTTTGATGTACCCTGGGTGCTTAAGTGCCTTTTACTCAGGAAGCCCACAATGTCAATTACCCTCTAATGGTGTTGACTCAAGCTTTTGTTAATTAATCTTACTGAATAAATACAACTCTGACTAGCTGATCAGGGCCCAGTCACAACTGTTCACAAGACTCAGCAGACAGCCTGTAAGCAGCTCGGACCTTCAGCTGGACTGGCAGAACAGAATATCTGTGTGTCAGTGTACTTTATTCATCCATTGCTGGGTCAGAGGTCTGCAAGGGACAGACTCCCCACAGCTCGTGCCCCCTCCAGAGAAGTGCTGCTGCAAGTAAATTCTTCTATAAGTGTGCCAAAGTATGTTGTTGTTGTTGTTTGTTTTTATTGTATGGCTTTTCTGGCTTTAAATTTACCTTCTTAACACTGCTTCTCTGCATCCCACATGTACTTTACCAGAATGCTGTTTTCATATGTTCACACTTAAGGTTGACTTTATCTTTCTAGAGGTGATTTTTGATCAATCTCAGGCCTTCCACAAACATCCCAATTCCTTCTTTTGCACAGTTTAACTTTTCCTCGACCCCTGTGCTCACAGCTTGTTACAGGAGCATGAGAGCCTGCTTATATTTGGTATTTATTTTTCTACTCCCAGGCTATTTGAAGTTTGTTTATTTAGTGTCTGCTATTTATGCTGAAAGCTTGGGTTTTGTGTGGTTTTATTTGTTCTCTTTTATTATATTTTTATAGGATATACTGATTCAAACCTGCATCACTGCCATTACCTCAGCTATCCAAAATTCCCCAAATTTTTAAAATCAGATTTGAGAATTCTAGGAATCTTACTAACTCATCATGAGAACATGTTTCCTTCCTGGTCACCAGTTTTTTGTAGTCTATTATGGTTACCATGGGCCCCTTTCTTGTTGGGTGGCAGTTGGTAGACTTTTGGTTAATTTTTACTCGTTTTATTAAATAATTGGTCATGGAAACTGCAAGTAACTTTTAATCTGCTATTAAACATTGAGTTATTGAAGACAATACAGTTGTTTTTATAGTGTCAAAATGTTCATTATTACTCTTGTCCTGTTGATATCAAAATACCTGTAATAAAAATTAGAGTAAAATCCTAAATAAATGTCTTTTAGATGAAGAATCATAAATAAATTCATTCATAGTATGAATTAGCTTTTAAAATATACACATTATAGATTATGGCAGTGAATCCAAGTTACTATTGGATTTATTAAAAAAAGTACTGAAATGTTAAAATAGATTAAGGCCTTTTGAGAACATTTCAACAACCAACTTAAAGCAGAAAATTCAGTTCAACACAATATTTACACTGCCTAAGCCTGCTGGTTAAATGAATTTCTACTTTATTCCTCACATTCTATGTCATAATATGGTTACTTGATCAATAAATGTGTAATAAGTTGCCTATCATGTGTCAGCCTCCAGTCATACACTGGTGAAAATGATGGATAAGATTTTTACCCTCATGAACCTTACAGTTCAGAGGGGGTTTACAGATAAGAATCATAATAAAATGCATGGCAGTATGATACAGCATGCCTGGGATGGGCTGGGGATGAGATGGAGATGGGGGTGGCCATTTATGATATGGCAGTCAGTGAAAGCTTCTTTAGAAAGATGACATTTGAAGAGAATCTACCACGCAAAGGCCTTAAGAAAGAAGCTTTGGGGCAGTGGAAAAAGCAAGTGTAAAGACAGTCAGGTAGGAACCAGCCTGAAGAAATACCTAGGTCAGTTTGCCATGGTACACAGACCAAGGAAAAGAATGGTATGAAATGAGGCAGATGCTAGCAAGGACAAGATCAAGTAGGAGGCTAGGAAAAGCAGTTTGGATTTTATTCTAATTGCCATTGAAAGCCATTGGAGAGTTTTAAGCAGACTTACAATATTTTCTGATTTAAGTTTTTAAAGGTCACTGATTACTACGTGGAGAATGGACTGTGAGGGGGCAAGCAGCTTGCTCCAAGTGGCAGAGACTAAGGTTGTAGTAATGGAGAAGATAATGAGTAAATGTATATAGCATGTTTTATATGGGAGCTGACAGGACTTGTTTATAAATTGACTGTAATTTTAAGGAGAAAGAATAGAATCTAGGATAATGGCTATAGTGCCAATACTTATTACAAGACAGAAGGCAGGGTAAAAATTGGAGGCTTAAGGGAATGCAGATTCCCCTGAGGTAGGGGATTCTCTTTCTTCCCCTATCTCTCATATATACCTGAAGTCGTAAACTGAGAGGAAAGAAAGAAAGATAAAAGACAGAACCAGATCATATCAGTGAATTCATCCAATCCAAAGTGCTGGAGTAACAGCTTTAACCTATGCTGAAGGAGAGAAAGAAAAGAGCTTTGAACCGAACACATGACTGGTTTTAAAACCAATAGGTTGAGTCTTAGAAACTGAAGTGGGACCATATAATTCAAACTAGCCTGAAAAGTTAGGGAATTGGACCAAATGATGTGGGAAGATGCAACCCGAAGGGAAGAGAGGCTGATACTGCACATCTGAAAGCAGTAATAGGAAAAAATAAAATACTTTTATGTTTGTTCATGAATATTTTAAAAATACTCAATAAACCAAGTACCATGAGTGATTCAAGAATGAGGAAGTGGTCAGTTATGTCAAAAGCTGCTGAGAAGTTTAATGGAATAAGACAGAACTGACTTTAGCAGTTCTCTGCAATATGTTAATAGCTGATTACCTTGATAAGTCCTTTTATTAAAGTGACATAAAAGCCAGATTGGTGGGGTAAAAAAAGAGTACAGGAAGTGAGTAAATGAAGGTAACAAAGATAAATGTTTTGAGAAGGTTAGCCACACACACACACACGCACACACACACACCAGAAAGACACAAAGGCAGACCATTTTTAATCATAACAGCTGCTTAATTTCCAGCATGATTCACAGAGATGTCACTATCATTCTCTGGCAATCATCTGCAACCAAAATATAGATGGCGCAAGAAAAGAGTAATTTTCAAATAGTTCTTTGTTTTCTTACCTTCACTCATTACATTTAATGTGTCTTGTTTTCCATCTCCTTCTTGTGACTGACCTGGATCCAGTGAAGTCTGAGAAAGGCTAACTTCTGCTGATAACTGGTCAAGACTTTGATAACTTTTCCTGTAAAGCAAGGATGAAATACTACTTGAATTTCTTTTCACAAAAAAAGAATTTCTTGAGTGGTTCTTTAATGGTTTTCAATATGTTAAATTTCTGGTTAAAATTCTCCCTATCATTTCTCCTAAATTTTGCTTCATATTTTTTGCTTCAGTATGATCTCCTCCATCATACTTTCCCTCTATCCTCTTTCAAAGCGTATCTGTTTATCCATTGGAAAACAGGAAAAAAAAGACAATTTGTCAGACATAATCTTCATACCAATTTTTGATTACATAGATGGTTAAGAAATGGGAACTTCTGGTTATTACCAATTTTCAAAGAACAGAAAATCTTCACATTACTCTTAATGAAGATATAAAATTGGCATAATAATAATGACACAGTGTCTCTTAAGCACTTCAGAATTCTTCAGTGCCTTGACATTATTACAGATTATATAGCAACAAAAACAAATTATTATTACAAATTCCTGTAATTAAGAAGTTTAAAAAGTGCTGGGTAATAAAATACCTGTTTGTATTAATATACATCAAGATGATTAAATTCCTCTCATCTAGTTGCTATTTTGAGGCCCATTTTCTATTAAGCTAATAAAAAGTTACATGTTAAATTCAGTTATAAATGGAAAGTTAATGAAAACTTATTATTAACCTTTCCTCATATTTGGTTCTTCAGGATAAAACCAATCCAAAAGATAAATGCAGCTTTGGTTGTTACACTTTACATAACAGGACAGAATTATTATTTTCATATATAAGTGGTCTAGAGAAAGAATATGTTTTTCAGCCTCAATATCTATTATTTCCTAAGGTAGCCAAACACCACCTAATTTCCTAGAAATATATTTTACAATAATTTTTATAGGAACGTACATATAATTTATCTATTTCACAGTTATCTCTAGTCATATACACAAAAGTAGACTTAGTTACAGGTTTCCAAAAATATGTATATTAAATGTGATTTGAATGTTTATATGTAGTCTCCATTTTATGTTAATTCACGACTCCATTCAAAATGGGGAGGAAGGGGGGAAATAATTTACTTTAGTAACTGAATAACAAACTAGATTCACCGTTTAAAAAAAAGCAAAACCCAACAGGTTTTACCAAAACAAGTTATTTTTAATTGCTTTTGTACATATTCTCTATCAATTTTATTAATATTTTATAGGATTTCATAACGAGTAGATATATACAACAGGTAAATATTTGTCTTTCCCTCTAAGAAATGAAGAATGAGGTGACAGAATAACTTTACCAGCTTACAAAACAGTGTTCTCGCTTTATAATTTGATGACTCTTAAATGCTTACAGTATTAAAATCCTTAGTTAAAATAATTTTTAACTACCAGGAAATTTTACTATTGCAGAAAACTTACGATGATCACAACAGATAACATTTATATGAGCTATGTAACGTGCAATAAAAATGATATCTAATATTTATATAGCACTTACTATATGTTAGGCACTTGTCTACATATATATGAATTTATTTCATCCTCATAACTACCATAAGAAGCTAGAATTACTACTATCTGCACTTTATGGCAGAATAAACTGGGTCACAAAGAGATTGATTTAAACCTGTTAGTCTGGCTCTAATTTTCTCTCTTAAATACTATGCTATCTACTCCCTAGTATAGGAAGAAAAGATCTGGCTTCCTATTTTATTAGAAATCCTTCTCTGGCCGGCATGGTGGCTCGCACCTGTAATCCCACCACTGAAAGGCGAGGTGGGAAGATCAATCATCTGAGGTCGGGAGTCCAAGACCAGCCTGACCAACATGGAGAAACCCCATCTCTACTAAAAATACAAAATTAGCCGGGCGTGGTGGCACATGCCTGTAATCCCAGCTACTTGGGAGGCTAAGGCAGGAGAATCGCTTGAACCCCTTAAGTGGAGATTGCGGTGAGCCAAGATCGCGCCACTGCACTCCAGTCTGGGCAACAAGAGTGAAACTCCGTCAAGAAAGAGAAAGAAAGAAAGGAAAGAAAGAAATCCTTCTCAAGAATGGCCTTGTTTAATGAGACAGATCATGTAAACTATTTAATCATATTACAGAAAATTTCACTTGATTTGCATTAAAATCTTTTTTTTTTTTTTTGAGACGGAGTGTCGCTCTGTCGCCAAGGCTGCAGTACGGTGGAGCGATCTCGGCTCACTGCAAGCTCCGCCTCCCAGGTTCACACCATTCTCCTGCCTCAGCCTCCTGAGTAGCAGGGACTGCAGGTGCCCGCCACCATGCCCAGCCTTTTTTTTTTTTTTTTTTTTTTTAATTTTTTTTATTTTTAGTAAAGACAGGGTTTCACTGTGTTAGCCAGGATGGTCTCAATCTCCTGACCTCGTGATCCTCCCGCCTTGGCCTCTCAAAGTGCTGGGATTACAGGCCTGAGCCACTGTGCCCAGCCAAAATCTTACTTCTTTAGCTAGAGAGGAAAGCAGGAACATAGGAATTTTAAAAGTAGTTACAAATACATTTACTTTCCAAATTATTTTTTTGTGCCCAATAGGTATCTTACTTTTTAAGTTGAATGACAGCTCAAGATGAGTTTCTGACACTGATTTTTCATCATAGAAAACCTCTTAATATTTCTAAATTAAAAAAATTACATATAGAAATAGTTACAAACAGTATAAAATACCCTATAAGCCAAAAGACATAGAATTCATCCGAATATTGTAAGGACTGAAAAAGTCTGACAGTACACATTTACAATAATCTCCAAGACTACCAGCCACTACTGGGAAGAAACTCTGTAAAAGCAGCTTCTGACAATAGTAACATGAAATGAGCTTTCTGCATGACCTACTGAGGTTCTGTTTAGAATATCACATTTCTGAATCCAAAGTGGTGTTAGAGCCTTTCTCCCCTTTAATTTGTCACAGTTAGTGAACAATTATTGAGTTTATAACTTTGCTTAAACAAATGCCAATGAATATGGAAACAGAATTTGGTAGATGATATTCTGAAGCAATAATAAAAATTATAACCCAAAATTAAGTACCTCATTCCTAAAATATTAAGAACTGTACCTTACAATATCTTCTTTGCATGAAAATGACTACAAATCCACTATCTGGGAGGAAACAAATTCAGTTGTTTCAGTAATGGCTAAGAATGGGTTTAGTTTCCTCATTTTTACCTGATTTCCAATGTGACTGACAGCTCCAACTGACAAACATTTGTTGCCATGTGGTAACGGTAACCAATCTATGAGAGTTCTGTCTTTATAAGGCCATGACTAAGCCCTATCTTAGAATCCTAGACTCATTAACATCAGACAGTAAGATTAAAAGTAACTCACCAGATACATTAATCCAATTAATAGCTATTACTCTTTCTCAGAAGATAATTTTTAAAATACAAGTAGCTTAATCAAAGTAAGAACCCAAGACAGTAAGAGTCATGCATTCTAATTATACAAAATTTGTAGTTTAATCCTTACCTTTCCATTGTTAAATATAATTTTATTTATTTATTTATTTATTTATTTGTTTGTTTGTTTGTTTGTTTGAGATGGAATCTCACTCTGTTGCCCAGGCTGGAGTGCAATGGCACGCTCTTGGCTCACTGCAACCGCTGCCTCCCAGGTTCAAGTGATTCTCCTGCCTCAGCCTCCCAAGTAGCTGGGATTATAGGTGTCAGCCACCATGCCTGGCTAATTTTTGTATTTTTAGTGGAGATGCAGTTTCACCACGTTGGTCAGGCTCGTCTTGAACTCCTGACCTCAAGTGATCCGCCCGCTGCAGCCTCCCAAAGTGCTAGGACTACAAACGTCAGCCGCTGCACCCAGCCATTGTTAAACATAATTTAAATTAAACTTGTAGGAATTATGTCATGGGCATTTGGGAAAATCTACTAAATTCAATATCTAACTATTTGTACATTTTTAAACCTTAAATATAAACATCTATACATAAGATTGGATCTCAAGTAAAAGCAAATCAAAAGAAAATTCAGAAATAATCCCAAATTTACTTGTTAATCAATTTTCTACAATCTTTTATATCAATAATCAGAAGTAATAAATGGTTAACCTATGCATTTGCCCAGTATTATGTTAAGGTTAATAATAATTTATCCAGTAGTCATTGGGCAACAGAGTGTGATACATAGAAGGAGATGAGCATTATCCACATGTAGAAAATAAAAACAAATATATGTATGTTGTATATACAGAAGCACATGAATGTACATCGAGACAGAGATACACTTTTTGTTCTTTGTTTTCACAGAAAGATGTCTAAGGAACAAAATAATCATTTGCTACAGGAGAATATTTATGTTCTTTTATTAAAATAAACAGAAGGATGCAAGGAAAGCCTAACAGGGAAGGGCATATATAAGTGATGTCAATGCCCAGTTTACAAGTTGTAAAAGATTTCTGCAGTTAGGGTCTCCTACTCCAAAAATATTTGAAAGACATAAATGGGAAAGAGAACTGTGAATACATTATGAAGTGAAAGTCATTAGAAAAAATTAAAAGCCGGTCAGGTGCGGTGGCTCACGCCTGTACTCCCAGCACTTTGGGAGGCCAAGGCGGGTAGATCATGAGGTCAAGAGATCAAGACCATCCTCGCCAACATGGTGAAACCCCATCTCTACAAAAAATACAAAAAAAAAAAAAAAAATAGCTGGGTGTGGTGGCAGGCACCTGTAGTCCCAGCTACTCAGGAGGCTGAGGCAGGAGAATAACTTCAACCTGGGAGGCAAAGGTTGCAGTGAGCTGAGATCGTGCCACTGCACTCTAGTCTGGTGACACAGTGAGACTCCGTCAAAAAAAAAAAAAAAAGTAAAATTAAAATTAAAACTAAAAAAAAATTAAAAACCTAAATAGTAGATCATGAAAGCATATAAGAGCTCATGATTCTCAATAATTTTGCAATGTGAATCATGGCCAAATTGGGAAATGATGATAATTTGAAAAGACTGTAAAAGCTTAAGTAGAAAATATAAATATGATGACAATGAATCTGATCTTTTGGGATAAGAATGGGTGAGTTAGGCAATAATCTAATAAGATTATACAGATTATGTAACAGATAACCTAACAGGATTATTTAACAAACTCATGTGACCTAGACTTTACATATATATAAAGATACTAAAACAGAACTTACTGGAAACAAATAAGTAAGAAATTATTCTATGTGTGTGTTAAGGGAACATGTTTTATACACTTATTTATTGTTCAGTTTTTACAGTAAGCCTGTCATGCTTTAAATATTTAATATCATATCATGTTACATTGTTAAAGCATGACAGGCTTTTACAGTTAAGGTATTATAGGCCTTTACATGATATCATGTTAAATTGTTAAAGCATGTAAGGCTTACTATAAAATGTATATCATGTTTGAAATACAGGAAAAGATATGAAAATCCAGCATAGTTTGCTGGGTCTAAGTAATCTTGCCAGGTCTAAGTAATCAATAAATAAACTGGAAATTATATTTTTAAAATTTTATAAACAGCATAGTAAAGATAAATAAATTTAAGATCTTCAATTATGAGAGGGATCTTTCCATGAGTAGGTGACAATATGACCAAATTATTCAATGGCTTAAGAAGACTAACAAATTAATTAAACAACACACTGTTGTTAAACAAACAGGAGGCCATTAGCCTAAGGCTGTCCCCCTACTCTGAGTTCCTAGTAACAAACTGCAACGTAATTTAGTAAACAAACCAAAGCCTAATTCAGGAGATTTTTTGTAACAACCTGGTTTCAGCGAATCACAAACAGCTGAAATTCAGCTAATCATAGGCAGCAAACTAATCCTACCATGCTAAATAAGGTATTTACTTAGCTGTAGCCAATCAGATGATTTATCTGCTTTTGTTTGGCCTATAAAAGCTTCCTACATTCACTGCTGGGCAGAGCTCTCTGAACCTTTTCTGGTTCTGAATGTTGCCTGATTCATGAATCCTTTGCTCAGATAAACTCTGTATAACTTAATTTGTCTGAAGTTTTTCTTTTAAAACTCTCTTCTTAAATTGTCTTTGGCTAGCTGGTTGAATGAAGTTACAGAGTTCCTAGAGAAATAGCTATAGACATCCCATATCTTTGCCAGGAAAAATCATCTACTGTCATTAAAACTGTAATGAATTATAGGGTCAATTTCTTTCTCCAGATTGTCAAGAGGGTTAATGTTCCTTATTAAAAAGGTTTTAGCCACCTCCTTCATAATCAGTACATTCTCAATAAATGTCTGTTGAACTTACTTAAGATATTGGTCAAATCAAAAGGAGCCAGTGATCAAGTAGTTCAAGAGCCTTGGCTTATATTAAAAGTTTGAAGAGAGAAAAACTGGATCCTGATGAAAAACTGTGATTGGTTTCAAACATGATTTTTATGGTGAACTCCTCTATTCTGAAAATCCAAAGCCTCCATCTTATATGCGACAGTTGGATTTATTCAGAACAACTGGGGATGAGTTGTTCACTTTAATTTTACATAAGGTTCAGAAAGTTTAGAAGTTAGGTGGGTATACACTCTCCAGACATGGAAGATACAGGATTACATTAGAGTAGAAACATAAGACTTTATAGAGTATAAATATTTACTGAGAAGCTAGCTATTAAATTCTAGCAATTTATTCTCTCACTTGATCCTTATAATTCTGTTAGACAGGTATTATCCCCAGTATTACATCTGCAGAAAGAAAAGGGCAAGGAGAGAAAGTATTTCTCAGTGTTACACAGTAAGTAAGTAGCAGAGATTACTTACCAGTCCTGACTTTGAACTCTAGGTAAAGTGATCTCTGTACAATACCCTGGCTGCATGCTTTTTTGTTTGGGGATAACAGTTTTGAGACAGGGCCATACTAAAACAATACCAACATCTGAGGACAGGCCAGATTAAAGAATGATGCTAGGCTTAAGCTGGTGGAATAACTGAGTCAAGAAGTATAAAATCTAGATCCATGCTAAACAGATGAATAGGAAGTTTCCTTGCCTTCTTTTCTGAGACCACAATTACCTTATCTGCTGCTATAATACTTTGTAAAAACCAGCTATTATTGTATATGCAGAAGCAAACTAAAAATAAATCTTCCACTTTAGACTTCTTACTGGCTCCTCAATAGAGAACTCTGTAGACAGGGAAGTGTACACATCTTCTGGCTAAAATATGTTACCTCTCACTATCTAATGTGACAATGTGGATATTACAATAAAAAAGCATAGTCTTTTAACTTATCAGGATTTAATGTTATACTATTTTTGCAGTTAAAAAACAGGAGCGTCTTATATGTCATATATAGATAAGGTAAGTAAGTGTACCAAGTATTGCTACAAATTTAATTTTTCAATCATAAATTAAAAATAGAAATAAATTATTCTATTAATTAAACCCAGAGGAAGGTAAATTATATACCAGGATGAGATATATTCGTTATTAATAACTTTCATAAGGGTGTATAAGGGAACTGGATCCCAATTTATGAAATATCCAAAGTCAGTATCTTGAATCATACTAAGAAGTATGGTTTAGTAGACGTTGAAGAGATTCTACTGATTTATTCTGCAAATAATGTGTTCATCTTTTCCTACTTATCTCTAATAATCAATGAAACAAGAAAAAGCATTTAAGTCTCCAGTACTTGTTTTTAATCTCAAATAGTCAAATTTACTTTGAACTCTGCCTTTGACAGACAAAACACATCACAGAGTAAAGCAGGTGGAAACTGTTTGTACTAAAATATTACTTGTAGAAATATCTGGCTACTAATAACCTAGTGAAAGGTACCCAAACAAGCACACATAGATATGTGACTCTACCAGGGAAATTTACAAGCAAGGACTCTAAAAGAGTAGTGAAAGAAACAAAAAGAGATAGGAAAAAGGGAGGAAGGGGGAAAGACAAAATAGAGAAAATACAAGAAAAGAGAGAACGAGAGGGAAGGGAAAAAATCAAACAGAAGGAGATGAGAGAGAGGGATATCAGGAAAAAACAGAAAATTAGCTTAAGATAGGAAAAAATAGTGAAAAAATGATTAAAGTGGAAAAGTGGCTAAAAGCCAAAAGAAGGTAATACAACTTACAAGTTTCAAGATGATTACCTAAAGGAAAACAGCCTAAGACTGTAGCTCTCTCAACATTGGGTACTGGATACTGTAACTAAATGAAATGAAATAGTACTGAACATTGGAACAAAGAAATAAGAAAAAGATCTTGTGGACCATAGGTGAAGTGATTATATCTTCCACAGTTTCTAAAAATCAGATTGATTGAAAATGAATAGAATTCTTCAGACCCACCAGGAACAAATAAATATCTTTCTATTCCTTCAAATTGTGTTTTATGACAAGTGGGAAAATTAGACCTAAGGCAAATACCACACCAATGATGGGATTCAAAAATAGGTGGCTCATTAAACACAAGCTCATAGATTTAACTGAAGGACTGGCTGAAGATTCAACTAAAGGAAAAGTAGACAGCTGGTACAATATGGCTTAAGAATTTCTCAGATAATCTAACCTTACCAAAGTAGTCCTAAATCTTATCTTTGCTCTAAGATAATAATAAGTTCAGAAAGAGTAACTGAGAAACCTAAGCGGATAGCCATATGTTTTGGTACAACTAACTATTAATTAGTTGGAAAAAAAAGTATTACACTTACTCATACCACTGTTTATTGTGTTTTCGGTAAAGCAACGTATCCAAGGCAACAGCATTGACATCCAGAGCTCCTGGGGAAGGCCACTGGTTGGTGAGATGGGCAGTTAACTCTTGTCTCGATCTTAAATCATTATTCTTTAGCACAGTCCTGTGAATATTAAGATGGTGAGTGCTTTTGTCTTCACTGTTCTACAATGGCAGAGGAACCTAATGGTATCAATTTAGGCCCCCAAAATTTATCTTATAAAATTGGTGTGTTAATAGATTGTGAACAGAACTACAGCAAGGGTGGCTGGGACAATGACTGTTCTTTCTCCTGCAATATGTGTTCTTCATTTTTTTTTTCTGCTGGTTACAACAAATCACTACTTGTGAAATTCAGACTTACTATCTTTTCACATTATTACTAAAGTACTAAAAGACCCAAGTAGCATTTTATATCTTAATTAAAAGGAAGTGATATCTTAAAGATACAGGTTATTAAGCCAATTAAAATATTTAAAAAGTAAAGATTCCATGTGTATGATTTCCTAGCTTCAAAACTTAGACACAATCTATGAAAGTATTTTAACTCAAGTAAAGGAAAAGCGATTAAAATGAAAAAACTGACCGCAAAAAAATATAAAAAAGATTCTCATAACTATTTTTCCTTTTTTTTTTTTTTAACACACTGTTGCTGGCTTGAATCCCATAACTGTCTTTGAAAGAAATGACTGATAAATCTTCATGAAAATGATTAAATCAATGACAACTACACTGAGCAGTATAATCCACTGTAAATGTTTTAACTACAGAATGAAGCCATTATAACAATCCATGGTTTTAATTTTTATAGAACTGTTACTTGCTAATATCAACTTAGAAAAGAATTTGCTTTTTGCCAAAATTTCAGACTTCAAAAACCAACTGATCATTGTCACAGGATTAATTCAACATTTAAGTTGATAGTTAAAAAGAACTTTAAAAGCAAAGGTCTTACTCTACCTCTAAAAGGCCTTAAAATACCATTTAGGTAACCTGCATCCTCCAACAGGAGTCCATGGCTTTAGTGTGTCAATGTTCTGAGCCATCAAT
Organism: Chlorocebus sabaeus; assembly: GCF_047675955.1. NCBI lineage: Eukaryota > Metazoa > Chordata > Mammalia > Primates > Cercopithecidae > Chlorocebus > Chlorocebus sabaeus. The sequence continues at coordinate 65,125,970 of NC_132924.1, forward strand.
TCAGAAGCAGGGAAGTAATATGTGCCTGCCACTAACTTCCACAGATAAAAGTCCTGTTGTGGGCAACAGAGAGGTAAGTCAGTGAGGTAAGGTCAGCATAATACTGCACTAAAGAAAATCAGCCTGCACGCCACCCCTGGCTGTTTACAATGATACTAATGGAATAACTATATGTCTCTAACAGGCTACAGATGGATATTTCTGATTTTATGGGGTATCAGTGTGCATTGAAAAATACTTGTTCCACTATGTCTACAAGGAAACATTATCTGATGTAAACATTAGATTCTGTCTCAGGATGGAATGCTAAAATAGGCCAAAGTTAGTGAGAATGTATCTCATTAAGATATTATTTTAGCCTAGTTGCCACAATTTCATTTCACTGAAAAGAAATGAAATTTTTAAAAGGACTTTTAAAGTGCTTTAACATTAAAAAAAAAATTAAAACAGTAAAGCTTTACAAAGAGAGCAAATGGGAAAATTTTAAGACTGACAGGAAAATAATGCAAAACAAAAATAGGAATTATTGGCCAGATAATCTGTTATGATAAACCACCATTATTTTGGATTCTGTTAGGTTTTTCTCTATCATATATTCAATTTCTTGAGGGAATCTAGTGAATATCACTGGAAAACTCAACTTCAATGTCATAATTGGCTCAGAGGGAATATTCAGGCAGAATGTAAGAAAAGCAAATATGCATCTGTGAGGAAATGGCACTGGTAGAACACAATAATAGTAATTGAACAACCTCCAATTTAGAATATATTCTTTCTGGAAAATGAAAAGTTTTATACCTCATTAAATGGAAAAGAGAACTGAAGTTCCACAACTGTTTTTATATAACTGTTGTCCATGGAGATTTTTGCCTAATGACAAATTAAGGTACTGTCTTTAGACCTTTGTCCTTATAAATCCTAATGATGTTTTCTATGAGCAGCTGCCTGGTCCTCTGAAACAGGAGATAAAAGATCTCAACTAATGGAATAGGCATAGTTTTCCTCCCACATAGCATCTATTTCCCATCTTTTGTGAGGAATGTGGAGACAATAAATCCTGGCACTTGCTCTGCCACTATGAAGAGGAAAGGTTCCTGGAGAATCCTTGTGTAAGGCCTTTTCTTTCATCACTCAAGTACACTATGGGACAGACAAGTGAATTAAGTTAAGTTGAGAACCTCGTTGTATTTTTGAACTTGACTAGAGTCTGTTTAGAGTAATAAATAAACAGAGCAGTTTATTCACTTTAACGGTGGGTCCCTGAACAGAATGTACCAGCAAAGAGACATAACTGCAGTTCCTGCTTCCAACGCTCTAGGGTAGCTCAGTTTCCTTCTTTCTAAGTCTATTTATCCAGCCTTTCTATCCATTCTGTGAGTTGCTGGTCTCTTCATAATGAATTCTATCTGTGCACAAGAGCTGATTGCAGTTGTTTGCAACCAAAGAATCCTATCACTTACCCTAGAACAGGGGAAATATACCCAGTTAATATCAAAACCTACTTAAAGGTAATCCAATTAATGTTAATATGAAGAATAATGATATTTTTCTTAATTGGCCAAGCTTAAAAATGGTTTCAACTTAAGTTACTTAATAATTGCTATTATTTAATGGTATTAAATCAGTGATAATTAAAGGTTAAAATATGTGACATTTAGCATTTAACTTTAATTAAAACTCTAACCAATGCTGAAATTAGTCTGTCTAAAAACTGAATTATTTTATATGTGATAGATTCTATTTATCACTTATCTATACATCAATTTATCATTCCCTCATTAAGACAATGATTCTATAGAAGGTGCACTGAAGGAAAATTGTTTAATTTATTATGAAAGTAGCAAGAGTAGAATTATCACAGCTAATTTTCAGAACTTCCCTGTGGTATCTACCTCCAAATTTCTAGATAGCTGATTTCTCTTTAGATTCTCAATAGGAATTATTTAGGAATTTGCCTTCTCACAATTTAATTTATTACTGTAATGATTCAAAACCATTAAAGAAAGGATCTCTTTATATGGATTTTAAGCTACATATAATCTCATCAAGCCTAACTATGAGGCAGGTTCTGACACTTGTAAAGCTTAAATACAGCTACTGAGACAGCAAGTTGCAAGGCAACTCTATTAGGGAAAAATATTTAAAACTCAAGTTTACTTATATACTGAAAGTATCATCTCCTTGTCTTTGCTCTCCCAGCATGAACTATATCCCTACTGTTATTCAAAAGATCCAAATTCCATCCATCTTCCAAGGTTTATTTCGTTTTCTACCTCATTCTAAAAGATCTTCAGACTAATTCTGTTCACAATGATACAACTTGTATTGCTTTGTAGTGAGTCTCATACAGTTTAATAATCAATTATTTAAATATTTTAATGTTTTATAGATCTTCTACTTTGATTATAAGCTACTTGGGAACAGTAGCTTTGCTTCATATTTATTCACTGTAAATGGTTATAATATTGGACATATTGCTGAATCTCCTCAACATGCAATTCACATGACCACTAAATGAAAACTTTTCCAGCTTGAGGCCTTATATGGATTCTTGCTGATTTCCCATATACTACCTCATAACAAAAAGTAAAGTTTTAAACTAAAAATTTAGATTAAATCTGCAAAATACTTCACAGACAGCATTTTCATGACAATTGAAAAAATATATTCACAACTAATATCAAGTAAATGTATTAGGTAGGCAGTGGAGGACACACCTAAAATACGTGAAGAAGCAATCATCTAAAAGTCTTTGTGATTGTTATATTTTTCATGAGAAACATGCTCATAGAAGAGGAAGTATAGAAAGTACAATTTAAATTCTCCTTCCTTATTATACTCTACCGCTCCTAATAATTGGCTTCTAGATCCTTGAGGAATCCCTATCTTGCTTTTGCATAAAGATCTTTTACTCTACAGGTAAAAGTCTGTCATTTGAAAGTGAAGTTTGATTTCTTATATATAATTATGCTGAAGTATGTGTCAGTTCAATTTATCAGTTGACTATTTCATGTGATCTTTAAATATATCCTCAATTTTTTGACCTGAATGTGTCTTTGATGGATATATGTAAATTCAAAATACTGTGGATTTATATATGCAAAACTTCTCAAGTGAAAAATGGAGTCTATCTCTCCTGCAAAATTGTTAGAAACAAAACTATAGCGCTTTCAGTTAAGGTTCAAAGAGCTGTTTTATTTTTCAAAAGAAAAAGTTCCACATCTTAAGCAAGTCCTTCTGGGAATGACAGAAAAAGTCAATAAATACAATTTATTCTGTGGAACCTAGCTAACCCCTGAAAAGTTTCTATATCTTCTAAATACATAATTTGTAACTATGTATAAATATGTATTTTACCACTGACACTTTATTCTTTTTAGATTTATAATTTTTCTTCATATGTTTTTTAAACATTTTTATTTTATTTTATTCATTATTTATTTTGAGTAAGGTCTCAAATCTGTCACCCAGGGTGAAGTGCAGTGATACGATCGTGGCTTTCTGCAGTCTCAAACTCCCAGGCTCAAGTGATCCTCCCACCTCAGTCTCCTAAATAGCTGGGACCACAGTTGTGTACCACCACTCCTGGCTAATTTATTTTTTCTGAGGTGGGGTCTCCCTATGTTTCCCAGGCTGGTCTCAAAGTCCTGGGTTCGGGTGGCGCTCCTACCTTGGCCTCCTAAAGTGCTGGGATTACAGGTGTGAGTCACTATGCCTTGCCTTAATTTGTATTTTTAATTTTTGTGGGTACATAATAGGCGTTTATATTTATGAGTTACATGAGATATTTTGACACAGGCATGTAATAATCACATCAGGGTAAATGGGGAATCCATCACCTCAAGCATTTAACCTTTGTGTTACGAACAATCTGATAATACTCTTTTGGTTATTTTTAAATGTACAATTAAAACACTTTTGACTATAGTCACTCTGTTGTGCTAGCAAACACTAGGTCTTATTCTTTCTAATTTTTTTTTGCATCCATTTATCCACTTTCCCTCCCTCGTAAGACTCGTATGATTATTGTTAGCTTATCTTTTATTTTTTTTGAGACAAGGTGTTGCTCTGTCACCCAGGCTAGAGTGCAGTAGCACAATCGTGGCTCCTCAACCTCTCAGTCTGAAGTGATCCTTCCACCTCTCAGCCTCCCAGTAGCTGGGACTACAAGCACGCAACCACCATGACCAGCTAAGTTTTGTATGTTTTATAGAGACCCAGGTTTTGCCCTGTTGTCCAGGCTGGTCTCAGACTCCTGGGCTCAAGTGATCCGCCAACCTTGGCCTCCCAAAGTGCTGGGATTACAAGTGTGAGCCACTGCAGCCGGCCTATTAGTTTATCTTGACTAAGTACAGAGCAATACAATGCAATACAATATAATGCAATACAACAAGACTCTGTATTAATTATAAACACCAAGGACTTTTCATTATGGACTCTGTATCATTTCAGGAGGAAATTATTTTCACATTGTTTTTGAAAAAACAAATTCAGCAAAAATGCAGTTATTTACTGTCTCTTTCAAAAACAGCTTTCCATATCTCACTTGTTCATTATGTAATTTGCTAAAATTCAATTTGTGAAGATTTATCACATGACTCTGAGGCATCAAGAAGGGTATATTTACCTCTCCTCTAATAATGAAGAGTGTTTTACAAAATATTAATTTTTTTTTGAAACAGAGTCTTGCTCTCTCACCCAGAGGGAGTGCAGTGGCGCGATCTCAGTTCATCGCAACCTCCGCCTCCCAGGTTCAAGCAATTCTCCTGCCTCAGCCTCCCAAGTAGCTGGGACTACAGGTGTGTGCCACAACACCCAGCTAATTTTTTTTTTTCTTTTTTTATTTTTAGTAGAGACAGGGTTTCACCATGTTGGCCAGGCTGGTCTCAAACTTCTGGTCTCAAGTGATCCACCCACCTTGGCCTCCCAAAGTGTTGAGATTATAGTTGTGAGCCACCACGCCCAACTGCAATATTAATTTTTAAATAGAGGCTCATCCCAGGTAAAAATGGAACAGTCCCAATAAAAATTATTTCAGTTTTCCCAGAAAAACTATTTGCTTTGAATAGTACTTGACTTAAAATTTTATCTCACTGGTCTTCCTCACATGATGTTTTACATGCATGTTTCTGTATGTGCTATTCTTTGTACCCAGAATACCCTTTCTTTCTTCCTATCCCTTGGTTACGTGGGGAACTCCTGAAAAGCCTGCTCAAATATCAACTTCTTAGTGATGGTTTCCCTGGATCATCATTACCGTGCTACTTCTATAGGGAATATACAAGTTGAGCATTCCTAATTTGAAAATCCAAAATGCTCCAGAATCCACAACTGAGAAAGTTTCTCAGAAGCAATGTGACACCACAGTGAAAAATTCCACACCTGACCTCATGTGAAGTGTTGCAACTAAAACACACTTAAAATTTGGATCATGCACAAAATTATTAAAAATATTGTATAAATTATCTTTAGACTTATGTGTATAAGGTATACATAAAACATAAATGAATTTTGGCTGGGTACAGTGGCTCACACCTGTAATCTCAGCACTTTGGGAGGATCACTTGAGTCCAGAAGTTCAAGACCAGCCTGGACAACACAGTGAGACCCTATGTATATAAAAAGTTTTAAAAATTAGCTGGGTAAGGTGGTGCATGCCTGTAGTCCTAGCTACTTGAAAGGCTGAGGTGGGAGGATCACTTGAGCGTCGAGGTCAAGTCTGCAATGAGCCATGATTGTGCCACAGCACTCCAGCTTGGATGACAGAGGCCTTGTCTCAAAAAACAAAAAACAAAAAAAAAAAAAAGAAAGAAAAAAGAAAAAACAGAGAGAGAGAGAGAAAAGATAAGTGGAAAAATGGGGATGTTTGCACACTGCTGGTGGGAATGTAAATTGTACGTTCATTATGGAAAACTGCATGATGGTTACTCAAAAAACTGAAAACAGAATTACCATATGATCCAGCCATCCCACTTCTGGGTATTTAATGATTTGAAATCAGTATGTTGAAGAGATTCTGCACAATTATGTCCACTGCAGCACTATTTACAATAGCCAAGTTATGGAATAAACTTAAGTGCCCATCAATAATGAGTGAACAAAGAAAATGTGGTACAAGGTCTTCTAAGAGGTCTAGAAATCCATATTCTAGACTTTGATAGTAATACTTAGCCAATTCAAAGTGATTCTTTTGTTCATTTATTTATTTATCTTGTGGCTCCAGGCTTGAGGGTTATCCTCTCCCCTTTACTTTGCTTCTTCCTCACCCCAGAGGCTGTGTCAACGCTCATGATGTGGTTATACTTTCAGCTGCTGGACATGTATAAGGATCTAACCCCTGAAATCTAAGGATGTAACAGCTGTGGTTCCAAGCATTCCAATGCAACTCCAAAGGTCCATGACATGAAGTAATTTTCAATTTTGATAAGACAATATATTTAAAGCCCTTGGGGCTATGAGGAAAGTTTCGAAAGTGTGAGTGAGCAATTTTGATGCTAAAAAAGTTCCTAGCATCAGCAATATAGCAAATTTTGTAATTTTCCACTCGCTCTGTCACCCAGGCTGGAGTGCAGTGGCATGATCTTGGCTCACTGCAACCTCCACCTCCCAGGTTCAAGTGATTCTCTTGCCTCAGCCTCCTGAGTAGCTGGGACTACAGGCGCACACCACCACTCCCAGCTAAATTTTGTATTTTTAGTAGAGACGGGGTTTTACCATGTTGGCCAGGATGGTCTTGATCTCTTGACCTCGTGATCCACCTGTCTCAGCCTCCCAAAGTGCTGGGATTATAGGCATGAACCACCACACCCAGCCTTATGTAATTCTTAAGAGGTACTCCAGGATTACTTGTGAGTACTTAAAATGTCCTCCAGTACTATTTGTGACACGGCACACTGAGAAAATCATAGGCTATCAATCTTCATGAAAATAACTATAGTAATGCAGAATTTTATGTAAATGGAAAGAATACCTAGGTAGCAATTACTGAAGGTCAAAGAAAGGGAAAGTCACCAAAGATAAAGGTGTTAAATACACTCTAACCCCTGACTCCCTTAGGAAAAGCAGGAAAACAGAGTTGCCTACCTCCAGCTTGTCTTTACTACTTTGGAAGAGCTAAGAGCTATCTGACAGATGCTATCTGTTTATTGTTGGTCCTTGCCCTCTACTCAACATGAACTCTATAAGGGTAGAAACTATATGTTTAATTCATTCTTGAATCACCAGCACCGAGAACTGGGCCCGACTCACCATACTTTCTCAATAAATATCTGTTAATAAAACAATATCAGAGAAGTTACAAAAGCAATTTAATACCAAGAGGAGTAATGAGAATTTATTATTCTTTATTCAATTAAAGCTTCCTGGAATTAGAAAATGTATATATGGCTTGTGAATATCTTAACTTTTTCATAATGTTAACAATAAAATGTTCTTCATTCATGTGTTATTTTCAACTTTAGACACAGTCATGGGATAAAGACTTACTTTATATAACTTTACGATTATTTCCCCTTAAAGAAAACATAATGAAAGAAGCAACCTTAAAAGGAGACACGTGTGCAAAAATTATAAGTTATTTACCCATTTACCAATGAAATATTCTTGCCTAAAAAGTTCAACCTAAATCTAACCAAGTCTCTGAAAGCAGCAATGGTTTTCAAACCTGGCTGTACTTTAGAACTTGACACTATCCTTTAAGAAGAAAGAGACATTAATGAGTAATTTAGAACTTAAAAAAAATCAAGTGACTCATTATTTTCCCCATTTTAAAATGTAAAATAAACCCTGGCTCCTTACAGGAGAGAACGATGCAGGTGTGGGGCACCAAATATACAAGATGAACTTGGGATATCTTCTGCTAGAAAGTAAGAGTTATCAAAAACAAATGGTTCATATTAGAAGGACACAAGATTCAACATGAAGGGGCTTCAATTAGACAAAAACGGGGCAATTTGAGCATCAAAAATAAAAAGAAATGTAAGTCATAGAAGCACAATAAAAACATTTCTACTATAATGCAGGAACAAACAAAACAAAACAAACAAGAAGTGTTTTGCAATATCATACAGAAAATGGGTGGTCTATGGGGAGGTCAGATCAGAAGATGACAATTCAAGACCTAATCATCTTTCTAACTAGAACACAGATGAAAACAATAACAATCCTAATAAAATTACAAACTCAATTTAAAAGGTTTGTTAAATTCCTATATAGAAAAGAAATATTGCAATAAATCTAGATTTTAACAACAACAAAGTAAAAGCCTTTGATATAAGAGAGTAAGGAAGGGTTGAGGATGCTGGGGGGTTGAGGCTTGCCATGAAGGCAAGGGAAAAATGCACAAAGATGGAGTAAATACAGAGCAAGCACCTCCAAGTCTTAGCTAAATGAAACCAGTGGAATATAAGGTGATCATGTACAATGAGAGAATGCCATCTGTTGGTGGCTTGTAGTATTTGATTGTATTCGTGTATTTTGCATTCAGCTGGTGTCACTTGTTGAGACACATTAACATATGAATCAAGGGATTTCCTTGCTACACTGACATCATCCCTTTATTTATAAATCTTGTGTAAGTTAATTTGCATTGTAAAAGAATTCTAATTGTAACAAGTTCAAAATAATAAAAGAATGCAAAATAAGAAACAAAAATCATCAATTCATTAGAAACCATTAAAAAGAAGCAGGACATCAGTGTCTTACTCTAAAACTTAACAATATTCCGTAAGAACTGAATTTCAGGGCAATCACCAAAAAACCCTAACTGACGAGGGAAAGTTCTTCTTTATAGTTAATTCCAGCCAATAAGTACGAAATGACTAACAGTTGGGAAATCACCCTTTACAAACCCTAATTAATCAACTGCTTTAGGCAATGTTAACCCATGGTTTAAGCCATTAAATGAAAGGCTGACAGGAACTTTTACATAGGAGAAACTAGGCTGTCACCACCTGAATCCACTGCCTGATCTTATAATCACTAAAAGTGGGACAACCAGTGTGCTTCACAATATGATACAATGTGAAATCCACAGCATCATCTACAAAATACTCCTGCTAAAAAAATTTAAACTTAAATTTAACCCCGCCCCATACAGCAGCAGTTCTCAGCCCTGATTGCCCATCAGAAACACCCAGAAACTACTTTAAAAGTTTAATTTTCTAGTACCCATATTAAAGAGAAACCGAAATTTTAATAATGTACTTATTTAACCAAATCTACTCAGGATAATATTTTACAATGCAGTCTATATATAAAGTTATTCATATTTTATATCCTTTAAACTCTGCTCCTTTACAGCTATGTCCCCAACCTTTTCAGTTACTGATGTCACAAAATTACACCTTTATACACTTTGTGCCCCCAAACATAAACTAATATTACTTTTAAACACATTAGTCCCATAAATTATGTAGAAAACAAAATGTGGAGTTACAAACCAAATTAGTCTCTTAAATCAAGAGAAAACAAAAGCTGAGTTACAAACCATTGTCACACTACTACAAGATTTTATAATTATCCATGGTATATCCTTATTGATAGATTTATTTCTTCATACAGCTTTAAATTACGGTCTGGTGTTCTCTAATTTTACCTTGCAGGACTCCCTCGTGCAAGGCAGGTCTAGTAGTAATGAACTTCTTCAGCTTATATTTACCTGGGAACACCTTAACTTCTCTCTCATTTTTGAAGGGCAGTTTTGCTGGCTATAGGAAACATGGTTGACAGCTTTTTTCTTTTAGCACACTGAAAAATTTGCCCACTGCCTTCTGGCCTCCAGAATTTCTTTCTTTTAAAAATTTTTGTTGGTACAGAGTAGATGTTATGTATTTATGGGGTACATGAGATATTTTGATACAAGCACACATTGTGTAATAATCACATCATGAAGAATAGGGTATCCATCCCCTTAAACTTTTATCCTTTATGTTACCAGCAATCCGATTTTACTTTTAGTTATTTTTAAATGTAAAATAAGATTATTATTGACTATCGTTAATCTGTTGTACTATCAAACACTAGGTCTTATTCATTGTAATTATTTTTGTTTTACTCATTACCCATCCCCACTTCCACCCCCAAACCTCCTCACTACTCTTCCTAGGCTTTGGTAACCATCCTACTCCCTATGTCCATTAGTTCAATTGTTTTTATTTTTATATACCAAAAATATGTGTAAACATGGAATATTTTTCTTTCTGTGCCTGGCTTATTTCACTTAACACAATGACCTCCAATTCCATCCATGTTGTTGCAAATAACAGGATCTCATTCTTTTTTATGGCTGAATAGTACTCCATTATGTATAAGTACCACATTTTCTTTATTCATTCATCTGTGTATGGGCACTTAGGTTTCTTCCAAATCTTGGCTATTGTAAATCATGATGCAAAAACATGGGAGTGCAGATATTTCTTCAATATGCTGATTGCCTTTCTTTTGGGTATATGCCAAGGGGTGGGATTGCTGGATCATATGGGGTAACATTATTTATTTTTATTTATTTATTTTTTTGGAGACAAAGTCTCACTCTGACGCTCAGGCTGGAGTGCAGTGGTGTGATCTTGGCTCACTGCAATCTCTGCCTCCCAGGTTCAAGCAATTCTCCCTACCGCAGGCTCCCAAGTAGCTGGGACTACAGGCATCCGCCACCATACCTGGCTAACTTTTTTTTTCCTTTTTTGTATTTTTTAGTAGAGACGGGTTTCCCCATGTTGGACAGGCTGGTCTCAAACTCCTGACCTCAGATGATCCACTTGCCTTGGATTCTTAAAGTGTTGGGATTACAGGCGTGAGCCACCATGCCCAGCCATTATTTTTAACTTCTTGAGGAACCTCCAAATTGTTCTCCATAGTGGTGGTACTAATTTACATTCCCACCAGTGGTGTACAAAGGTTTGGTTTACTCCACATCTTTGCCAGCATTTGTTATGCCTATCTTTTGGATAGAAGCCATTTTAACTGGGGCGAGATGGTATCTCATTGTAATTTTGATTTGCATTTCTCTGATGATCAGTGATATTGAACACCTTTTCATATGCCTGTGTGCCATTTGTATGTCTTCTTTTGAGAAATGTAAATTCAAATCTTTTGCCCACTTTTTAATCAGATAATTTGATTTTTTTCCTATTGAGTTGTTTGAATTCCTTATATATTCTGATTATTAACCCGCTGTCAGATGGATAGTTTGCAAATATTTTCTCCTACTATGTGAGTTGTGTCTTTACTTTGTTGATTGTTTTCTTTGCTATGCAGAGGCTTTTTAACTTGATGTGATCTCATTTGTCCATTTTTGCTTTGGTTGCCTATGCTTGTGGGACACTATTATTCCAAGAAGTTTTTGCCCTGACCAACTTCCTGGAGAGTGTCTTCAAAGATTTCCTGTAGGAGTTTCATAGTTTGAGGTCTTAGATTTAAGTATTTCATTGATTTTGATTTGATTTTTGTATATGGTGAGAGATACGGGTCTAGTTTCATTCTTCAGCATATGGATATCTGGTTTATTTATAGAAAACACTGTATTTTTCTCCAGTGTATGTATTTGGCAACTTTGTCAAAAATAGATCCCTGTAGGTGTGTGGATTTTTTTCTTGGTTGTCTATTCTATTCCACTGGTCTACACTTTTTTAATGTCAATACCATGCTGTTTTGGTTATGATAGCTCTGTAGTATAATCTGGTCAGGTAATGTGATTCTTCCAGTGTTCTTTTTGTTCAAGACAGCTTTAGCTATTCTGGGTCTTTTGTGGTTCCATATAAATATTAGGATATTTTTCTATTTCTATAAAGAATCTCATTGGTATTTTGATAGGAATTGCATTGAATCTGTAGGGTACTATGGACATTTTTATAATATTGATTCTCCCAATAATTCCAATGAACATGGAATATCTTTATATTTTTTAGTGTCCTCTTCAATTTCTTTCATTAGTGTTTTACAGTTTTTTGTTTTTTGTTTTTTTTAAGTCAGACTCTGGCTCTGTCATCAGGCTGGAGTTCAGTGGTGTGATCTCAGCTCACTGAAACCTCCGCCTCCTGGGTTCAAGTGACTCTCCTGCTTCAGCCTCCTGAGTAGCTGGGACTACAGGCGTGTGCCCCGCTAATTTTTGTATTTTTAGTAGAGATGGGATTTCACCATGTTGGCCACGATGATCTTGATGTCTCGACCTCGTGATCTGCCCGCCTCGGCCTCCCAAAGTGCTGGGATTACAGGCGACAGCCACTGTGCCTGGCCTGTTTTACAGTTTTTATTGTAGAGATCTTTCACTTCTTTGGGTAATTCGTAGGTATTTAATTTATGGCTATTGTAAATGGGATTACATTTCTTTATTTCATTTTTAGATAATTCATTGTTGGCATATAGAAATGTTCCCAATTTTTGTATGTTGATTTTGTATCCCGCAACTTTACTGAATTTGTTTATCAGTTTTAATAGTTTTTTGGTGGAGTCTTTAGTTTTTCCAAATATAAGATCGTATCATCTGCAAACAAGGATAATTGGACCTTTTTCTTTCCAACTTGGATGACCTTTGTTTCTTTCTCTTCTCTGATTGCTCTAGCTAGGACTTCCAGTACTATTATTGAATAACAGCAGTGATAGTAAATATCCATGTGTGCTCCAGATCTTACAGGAAAGGTTTTCACTTCTTCCCCATTCAGTATGACACTAGCTGTGGATCTGTTGTATGTAGCTTTTATTATTTTGAGGTATGTTCCTTCTCAAAAAACTCAGTTTTTTGAGTGTTTTTTAAAATCATGAAGGAATATTGAATTTTATCAAATGCTTTTTCAGCAATGATTGAAATGATTATATGGTTTTTTAATCCTTCATTCTGTTGATATGATGTATCACATTGATTGCTTTGCATATGTTGAACCATCCTTATATCCCTGAGATAAATCCCACTTCGTCATGATGAATGATCTTTTTAGTGTATTGTTGAATTTGGTTTGCTAGTATGCTTTTGAGGATTTCTGCATCAATATTCTTCAGAGACACTGGCTTGTAGTTTTCTTTTTTTGATATATCTTTGTCTGGTTTTGGTATCATAGAAGGAATTTGGAAGTATTCCTTCCTCCTCTATATTTTGAAATAGTTTGAGTAGGATTGGTATTAGTTCTTCTTTAAATGTTTGGTGGAATTTAGCAGTGAAGCCATTGGGTCCTGGGGTTTTCCTTACTATGAGACTTTTTACTAAGGTTTAAATCTCATTACTAGTTATTGGTCTGTTCAGGTTTTGGATTTCTTCATGGTTCAATAATGGTAGGTTTTATGTGACTAGGAATTTATTCATTTTCTCTAGATTTTCCAATTTATTGACATACAGTTGTTAATAGTAGCCACTAATGATCCTTTGAATTTCTGCAGAATCAGTTGTAATGTCTTCTCTCTTTAATCTCTGATTTTATTTATTTGGGTCTTCTCCCTTTTTTCTTCATTAGTCTGGCAAGGGTTTGTCCATTTTGCTTATCTTTTCAAAACAAACTTTTCTTTCATCAATCTTTTGTATAGTTTTCATTTCATTTCAATTTCATTTATTCTGCATTTTATTATTTCTTTTCTTCCATCAATTTTGGTTTGCTTTTGCCTTTCTAGTTCTTTAAGATGCATCACTAGGTTATTTATTTGAAGTTTTCCTTCTTTTATGATATAGGAACTTATAGCTATGAAGTTCCCTTGTAGGACTGCTTTCAATGTATCCCATAGGTTTTGATATGTTGTGTTTCCATTAACATTTGTTTCAATAAACTTTTTCATTTCCTTCTTAATTTCTTCCTGACCCATTGGTCATTCAGGAGTATATTAATTTCCATGTGTTTGTACAGTTTGCAAAATTTTCTCGTTATTGATTTCCAGCTTTATTCCATTGTGATTAGAGAAGATGCTTGATATTATTTCAATTTTTTTGAATGTTTTAAGATTTGATTTGTGACTTAACATATGGTGTATCCTTGAGAATGATCCATGTGCTAAGGAAAAGAATATGTATTCTGCAGCCATTGGATGAAATGTTCTGTAAATATCTATGAGATCCATTTGGTCTATAGTGCAGATTACATCCAATGTTTCTTTGTTGATTTTGTATCTGAAAGATCTCTCCAATGCTGAAGGTGGGGTGTTAAAGTCTCCAAATATTATTGTATTCAGGTCTATCTCTCTCTTTAGCTTTAATAATATTTGCTTTACATATCTGAGCGCTCCAGTGTTGGCTGCACATATATTTACAAATATAGCGCCTTACTGAATTGGCCCCTTTATCATTAAGGACTTTCTTTGTCTCTTCTTATAGTTTGGGTTGGAATCTATTTTGTCTGATGTAAGTATAGCTACTCCTGCTCTTTTTTCAGTTTTCGTTTGCTTGGAATATCTTTTTCCACCCCTTAATTTTCATTCTGTGTGTATCTTTATAGGTAAAGTGTGTTTCTTATAGATAACAGATCTTTGGGTCTTGTTTTTTCATCCATTAAGCCACTCTATGTCTTTTCGTTGGAGAGTTTAGTCTTTACATTCAATGTTGTTATCTATAAGAAGGGGATTACTCCTGTTTTGTTGTTTTCTGGTTGCTTTGCGGTCCTTTCTTTCTTCTTTCTATCCTTCCTGTATTCCTTTTTGTGAAAGTGATTTTTCTCTGGGGTTATGGTTCAATTTCTTGCATGTTATTTTTTGTGTATCTGTTTTATGTTTTTCAATTTGTAGTTACCATCAGGCTTCCAAATTCTGTCTTATAATCAATTATTTTAAACTGATGACATTCATTACATACACAAACACACACACACAAGCAAAAACTAATAAACACTCTACAATTTATCCCCCTGCTTTTTACATTTTTGTTTCTCTTTATGTCTTACTGTACTATGTCTTGAAAAATTCTTGTAGTTATTATTTTTTATTGGTTCATCATTTAGTCTTTTTACTTAAGAGTCGTTTGCATACCAGTTATAGTGCTATAATAGTCTGTGTTTTTCTGTGGCTATTGCCAGTGAGTTTTATACCTTCTGATAATTTCTTCTTACTCATTAACATCCTTTTCATGCAGATTGAAGATCTCCCTCTAGCATTTGTGGTAGGACAGGTCTGGTGTTGATGAAATCCCTCAGCTTTTGTGTGTCCAGGAAAGTCTACTTCTCCTTCATGTTTGAAGGGTATTTTCATTGGATATAATATTTTATGATAAGTTTTTTCTTTCAGTACTTCAAATATGTCATGCCACTCTCTTCTGACCTGTAAGGTTTCCACTGAGAAGTTTGCTGCCAGACACATTGGAATTCTTTGGATGTTATTTGTTCCTTTTCTCTTGTTGCTTTTAGGACTCTTTCTTTATCCTTGACCTTTGCAAGTTTATTAAATGCCTCAAGGTAGTCTTCTTTGGGTTAACTCTGCCTGGTGTTCTATAACCTTCCTGTATTTGAATACTGACATCTTTCTCCAGGTTTGGGATGTTCTCTGCTATTATTCCTTTAAATAAACTTTCTAACCCAATCTCTCTGTCTACCTCCTCTTCAAGGTGAATGACTCTTAGATTTGCCCTTTTGAGGCTATTTGCTGAATCTTGTAGGTGTCCTTTATTCTTTTTCTATTTTTTTGTCTTTTCTGACTCTGTATTTTTAAATAGCCTGTCTTCCAGCCCACGAATTCTTTCTTCTGCTTGATCAATTCTGCTATTAAGAGACTCTGATGCATTCTTCAGTATATCAACTGCATTTTTCAGCTATGGAATTTCTGTTTGATTCTTTTTAATTATTTCAATGTCTTTGTTAAATTTATGATAGAATTCTAAATTACCTGTATTAATTTCTTTGAGTTTACTCAAAACAGCTATTTTGAATTCTCTGTCTGAAAGTTCACATATTCCTATTTCTCCAGGACTCCATGTTGATTTATTTAGGTAGTCTGGTGAAACTATGTTTTCCTGGATGGTCTGATGTTTGCAGACATTTGTCAGTCTTGGGGCACTGAAAAGTTAAGTATTTATTGTACTCTTTGCAGTCTGGGCATGTTTGTGCACATCCTTTTTGAGAAGGATTTCCAGGTAGTCAGTGGGAGTTGGGCCCCAAGCCCAATAACACTGTGGTTTTTACAGACTCATAGAGGTACTGCCTTAGTGGTCTTAAGGGAGGAGACCACCCCTCATATTGTCTTATGCCCAATTTCTGCCTCCAAAGAAAAAGAAGTAAAAACTAAAAGGCAGAAATGAAATCCACAGGCAGACAGCCCGGTGCCGCACCCTGGGCCTGATAGTTAAAGATCAACCCCTGACCTAATTGGTTCTGTTATCTACAGATTACAGACATTGTATAGAAATGCACTGTGAAAATCCCTATCTTGTTTTGTTCCGATCTAATTACTGGTGCATGCAGTCCCCAGTCACGTACCCCCTGCTTGCTCAATCAATCACGACCCTCTCACAGGCACCCCCTTAGAGTTGTGAGCCCTTAAAAGGGACAGGAGTTGCCCACTCGGGGGCTCAGCTCTTGAGAGAGAAGTCTTGCTGATGTCCCCGGCCGAATAAACCCCTTCCTTCTTTAACTCGGTGTCTGAGGAGATTTGTCTGCCACTCGTCCTGCTACAGTCTTGGATAAGATATGGAAGAATTCTCTGGATTACCAGTAAAAGACTATTGTCCTTTTCCCTTACTTTCTCTCAAACAAACAGGGTCTCTCTCTCTGTGTTGAGCCACCTGGAACTGGGGGGTGTGGTGATGTAAGCCCTCCTATGGCCACCATCACTGGGACTGCACTAGGTCATACCTGAAGCTAGGACAGCACTGGGTCTCACCCAAGCACTGCTGCAACCACTACCAGACTACCACCTATGTTCACTCAAGGCCCTAGGGTTCTAGGATCAGCAGATAGTGAAGCCAGCCAGGCTTGTGTCCTTCCCTTCAGGGCAGTAAGTTGCCCAGGCCCTGGGTGGGTCCAGAAATGCTGTCTGGCGGCCAAGGATGGTAGTCAAAAACCTTAATAATTTACTTGATGTTCTATTCTACTGAGGGTAAGCTGGCACTCAAACCACAATACGAAGTCATTCTTGCTCTTTCTTCAGGCAGAGGAAATACTATCAATATCAAATTACTACTCTTTTCTGTTGTAATATCTAATTTCCAATCAATACCCAAGGAAGTGCAACAGAACATGGTTTTACCTTTCTGGGGCTTAGCATTTTTCTCTTCTGGATACATTTTCTTGATTTTTCATCCATGTATGGACAGTAGATTATGTAATACATATTAACATGATTTTAATTTTAAATTTTAATTACCTGCCAAAATGTACACATGACCAGATGAGTAGGAACTGTCATAATCTGTCCATTGTAATATCATTGTACTGTTGTTAGGATTCATACCACTCATCTTAAACTTGTGCATTAGAATGGCATAGTATCACTGACTTGTAGTTTGCAGGCTGATAGATCATGCCATCAGTACTCACTATGAACTATATCAAATTGGCTTTTCAACTGTAACAATGGCCTAGTTTTAACAATGAATTATTCTTTACTTATATTTCACTATGAGTGACACTTCAGTTTCTTTACTAGGAAACCATACAGGACAGGTTACTGTTGCCATAATCTTTCAAACCATAAAGAGAAAAAACATTCATCAGCTAACTAGGAAAACAAAATAGAAAACAATTATTGGTGTTAAATATGACAAATATGTTCAAGCTTTGCACACTGTTCTGTGGCTATTTATTCCTGAGGTTGGAATGCATGTTCTACAAAGAATCATTTGTACAACAGATCATCTATCTGACGGTCTATACCTCTAGATGTTGACAAAATCCCTCTCTTACATATGGCACCCTTCAAATAACAATGTGATTGATGATGTTAAATCTACTTCAGGAGATTTTGAATCCCATGTAAAAAGAGAACATGCCTATTATTATTGTCAATATTCTCAACTACTTGGCAATCTCAGGTACAAAGTATACATTTAAATATACGTTTACTGAAAAATACTAAATTCAAAACTGAAGTTTTTCCACCAATTAGCATAAATTATTTTGACAATAAGTTTTAAAAAGGCCATAAACAGAATATATTTTTTAATCTTTTAACAAACTTGCTATATACTGATCCAAAGTACAACTGGTACTTTAAGCTTGTTTATATTTCTTTTATTGAATAAAATTTAATAGATAAATAAGAGTTAAAACAGTTACTAGAGCAAAATAAAGTCGAGTTGTACACAGATTTCCATAAAACCATAAGAACCAAAGTCTACAATAATGCCATATCTCCCAATGAAATTATACTATGATTACTAATCATAATAGTAGAAGATTGAAATGATTCAATCCTTAAATATTCTACCCAACAAAATCTTTTTCTCTTTGTTTTGGACACAGTGTCTCACTCTGTTACCTAGACTGGAATGCACTTACACCATCATAGTTCCTCCCAAAAAACTAGGACTACAGGCACACAGCACCACACCCAACTAATTTTCGAATTTTGTAGAGATGGGGTCTTGCTGTGTTTTCCAGGCTGGTCTTGAGCTGCAGGCCTCAAGTGATTCTCTCGCCTTGGCCTCTCAAAGCTCTGGGATTACTGGCATGAGCCACTGTGCTTGGCCCACCATAATCTTAATCATTCAAATATACCTTTGTCAATGCCTTTAAACTACTTTAAATTAATATTGCAGCAAACATATGACTGACAAAAAGAATTACAGTTACAAGTGATATCTGTTAAGAAGTAAACAAATATGTCTTACATGCATGGTACATACAAATCTATACCATTATTTTAAAGATTAATCCCATTGCCATTTGGAAATCAGAACTCAAAAGTGAGTTTCTTGGAACTTGGGGATAATATGATAAGAGTCAAAATTCATTGTTTGATCCTTAGCATTTTGACATAAGGTTTTAATTTTCTACTTATCTCCCTGAGTGAATTTATGAAGGAGATTTTAAGGTTTCCATAAATAAAAGCAGAGGAATAAACCTTCTTTGAATGCCTTTTTAAAAAATATACCTAATACCATTTAATACTCATAATGATTCACAAAGTAAGTATTTTATCTCTGTTACACAGATGAAGAAACAGAGGCTCTAAAACATTAAGAGCTCACAACTGGAAAGTGTAGAAATCTCTCTGATTTTCAAGAGAGCTTTAGAATGCTCCTATAATACTCCATACTAACTTGTACTCTGTTGCCCAAACTACAAAATGTATAGATTTTATGAGTATTCAAAGATGCAGCAAAAAAGCACTTTAACAGTAATTCAAAATACATCTAATCATCAAGAAAATCATAAAAATAAGTGACTCAGGATTTAAATTGCCCAGGAAAAAAAATCAATACAATGTAGAAACAAATATTACATGCCTCACATTCTACCTGTCAGTATTCCTTCTCTGGCCTTTTCCTTTATAATTTTAATTTTCTCGGGGCTACTTTTATCTTCTCAGGACTAACAAAGGAAATTTCAATGCCCAACTTTGATTGTAGGCCTTCTTAACAGTTGATTTTTAAAAAAAATCTCAGGAAGATAAGTACAAAACATGTTCACTCTTTCACTATAGCTGCAAAAATATCCACACCGTTCTGCATTTCTTAAAGCTGATTCTGATAAAGTAGTGAATTGTGGACATTCACAAAGAAATGTATCTTATGCTCCTGTTCCGTATCCTTGAAAGTGGTTTTTGTACAAAAGAATCTTTTAAGACACCAATTTACGCCTTATGCCTGTCTAGAAATTGAAGCCATACTGTATGAAAGTAGATCTTTAACCTCTAAACTCAAGAAAACAGTCTAATTTTGATCAGTGGCCATAATTTTTTTTGTTGCTCTAGTAATATTTAAAATTAAAGGTATTACATTAAAGGTATTAAAGACAATTGAAAGCTTACTTTGCAAAAATCAAGAGGATCAATGGCACTCTTTTTTTTTTTTTTTTTTTTTTTTTTTTGAGACGGAGTCTTGCTCTGTCGCCCGGGCTGGAGTGCAGTGGCCGGATCTCAGCTCACTGCAAGCTCCGCCTCCCGGGTTTACGCCATTCTCCTGCCTCAGCCTCCCGAGTAGCGGGGACTACAGGCGCCCACCACTTCGCCCGGCTAGTTTTTTGTGTTTTTAGTAGAGACGGGGTTTCACCGTGTTAGCCAGGATGGTCTCGATCTCCTGACCTCGTGATCCGCCCATCTCGGCCTCCCAAAGTGCTGGGATTACAGGCTTGAGCCACCGCGCCCGGCCAATGGCACTCTTATATCCAGAAATATGACAAAATCATAACTCAGGTAGATTAATTTCTCAAACTTAAAAGTTTGAAAGTCTTTGTTTTCTTTCAATTATCCAAAGTAAGATAAATGTGATCCATTTAAATTTAATTCTTCAAATGAAAATATCTCTTGAAAAAATAAAGTGATTTCATAATTATTTTTATGTTAAAAGCATTTAAACTACCAGTATTGCTTGCAAAAGAAAAATGAAACTATCTTCTTAATATTTTAATTGTAAAATTATGATTTTAGATAACCAGAAATCTGGTTTTTAATAACCAGAAATCTCTAGTGTTTGGCTCTTGATATTTTTCTCCCTGCTAATGGAAGCAAGGGGTTAAGAAAAGTCTTAACCTCTTCCCTACCCAGTGATGCCCCATAGGACAAACTCTCTTTAAAATACCATTAAAAAGAAGAAAAATATGTAAATATAATTTTTTTTGACATAATCATTTTCATCGAGATACAAATTCCTAAAAAATATTAAACTTTTTTGTTCCTTAATAAAACTTTCTAACTTAAAAAAATCATCTTTTATATCTACTTAGTCTCAAAGTATCTCATTACAAAATAACACTGGAAGGAGGAAGTAGAGCTGCGCTGCCACTGGGCCAGTGTCTGCAGAGTCCAATTCTAGGAAAGTTTTTAGGAGGGAGGGGACAAGATAGCCAATTAGATATAGCCAGGAAACACATCTCCCTTCAAGAGAAACCAAAATATCAAGTAAACCATCACATTTCAAACAGATTGTTTGAGAGAAAACACTGAAAGTTGACAGAGACGTGATGCAGACACCAAGGTTAAAGAGGAAGCTGGAAAGCCTGCATAGAATCTCTTAACACAAGGACCGGCTCTTGGTCCTGAACAGAGCCAAGGTAAGGGGAGAGTGAAGGAACTACAGAACACCACACCTCTGGGATCCTAACTATAAAAGATCCCACAACCCACACAGACATTTGAATTGGCAAAGGAATTGCCCACAGAGTATGCAAAGGCAGAGCTCAAACCTGTGCAGAGCTCAGAAGGGTTGGTGGAACATGAGACAGCTACAGTAAAATGCAACCATAGGTTTCCATCCCCCAAGCCTCTCCATCTTGCTCTGAGTAACTGTAGCCCCTACTGACTGCAGAGCCAGAGGAGAAAGTAGGGCTCCCTTTCTCATGCGATTGGGCAAGGTTGATCCACATGTCCCCTTGTCTTCCAGCTCCTCTCAAAGCCACCTGCCTCGCCATTCTTGTAAGAAGGTGCACACAGCACAGCCTCACTGCTCCACCTGAATGTTCTGCCAGTGACCTGGGAACAGTTTAGCTCCCCCAGCACAGCTGGTGTTCAACCCCATGGGGCCAGAGGACAAAGCTGCAGGCCCAGTCCCATCCTCCCAGGGTGGGAGTACACTGCCCAGGGTTTCAAAACTGAGATCTGTGGTTAGACCACTAGTGAGGAGGGAGCCCCCACTCAGAACAGAAACAGGGAGGCGTGAGTTCATGTGCTGCCAAGGGAGCTGGGCATCCTTCCTTCCCCAAGACCAGCCTGGGAAGGGTTCAGTCTGTTGGCCAGTCGCACCTTCTACTTGAGGGAGCCCCATGGCCTGGAACACCTGGGACAGCCCAGCAATTTCAGCACAGAAAGCTTGGGACAAATCCAGCTCGTTAGGTCTGTTCCTGGGGCAGACACTGGAGGGAGATCTGCTTGGGGGATCCCACAGCCATCTGCCAGGCTAAAAACCCTGGACTGCAGGCACCACATGAGCTATACATCTGTGGCACCAACACCCTGCCTGGGGATCCTCTGCCCTTGATCCGGTTCATCATCAGACCACCAAAAGACATATCCCACAACCTACTCTGACTCTGCCAAGCTCAGAGGACCAGTGGGTCCCCAGGGAGTTGTGAGTCTTTGGTGATCTAAGCTTCAGCTTGAGCTGTCCCTAAGGGAGGGGGTGTGCAGCCAACCAGGGTCCCCCTTAGGGCTAAGGAAGCATAGGCAAGACATCCATGATTGGAGGGGTTCCCCCAATACCTAGGAACAGGCTTAGTGAGGGGGTAATCTTCTACCCTGCAACAACATTTTGCCCCTACCACATCTCCCCTCACCGCATCTCCCCTACCACCACATCTCCCCCTCCCCAAAGCACTGCTATGAAGGTACTCAAATACAAAGGAGGCTTACAGCTGAGTAAGCATATCTGCCAGCCCTTACTCTTAAATGCCATCTACTGCATCACATCCTGAATTACACCATCAAACAAAAATAAATTCCTTTAGCACACAATGCCTGTGAAACCCAATGAGGAAACTAGCCCAAACTAAGGAACCCATACAGAACCTTGGCCCTCTGAAAAGACCCAAAAACAAAGCCAACCAATTATACACAACAGTCGAACCCTCAAGGGATTAAAAAAAAAAAAAAAGAAAGAGAGAAAATGAAAACCAGCCCCATCCAAATGTGAGCAGTTTATAAAAGAAAAAGAAACACTAGCCCCCTCAGCTGAGATGAAATCAGCACAAGAACTCCAGCAATTCAAAAAGTCAGAGCATTTCCTTACCTCTAAAGGATCACACTAGCTCCCCAGCAATGAATCCTAATCAGATTGAAATATCAGACATGACAGACATAGAATTCAAAATCTAGATGGCAAGGAAACTTAACAAGATTGAAAAGAAAGTTGAAATCCATTTCAAGGAAGCCAGTGAAACAATCTAAGAGTTGAATGACAACATAGTCATTTTAAGAAAGAACTAAAGTGAACTTCTGGAACTGAAAAATTTCCCCAATCTCACTAGATAGGTTGGCATATAAATTAAAAAAAAATTCATAGAACCCTTATGAGATACTATACAAGATGACCACACCCAAGACACAGAATCTTCAGACTTTCCAGGTCAATGTGAACGAAAAAATCTCAAAGGCACCTACAGAAAAGGGACATATCACTTACAAAGGGGATCCTATCAAGCTAACAGTAGACTTCCCAACAGAAGCTATACAGGCTAGAGGAGACTGGGAACATATTTTCAGCATTATTAAAGAAAAGAAATACCAGTCAAGAATTTAATATCCCACCAAACTAAGCTTCATAAGAAAAGGAAATGTATAATATTTTCCAGACAAACAATCACTATGAGAATTCATTACCAATAGACCAGCCTTGCAAGAGATACTTGAGGGAGTTGTAGACACAGAAATGATATAACAATCTGTATTACCACAAAAACACACTTAAATACACAGCCTGCAGACCCTATTGAGACTACACAATCAACACTACAAAGCAACTAGCTAACAGCACCAGGATAGGATCTAAACATCACATAGCAATATTAACCGTGAATGTTAATGGTCTAAATGCCCCACTTAAAAAACACAGAGAGGCACGGTGGCTAGTAGAACAAGACCCAATCACCATCTGCTATCTTCAAGAGAACCATCTCACATATAATGAAACCCACAGGCTCAAAGTAAAGACATGAAGAAAGATCTGCCATGCAAACTAAAACCAAAAAAGAGCAGGGGGTCCTATTCTTATATCGGATAAAACATACTTTAAAGAAACAACATTAAAAAAGGACAAAGAAGGTCATTATGGTCATTACATAATGATAAAGAGTTCAATACAATGAAAATTGTACAAGTTCAATACAACTGTCATACACACACACACACATGCACGCACACGCACACGTGCACACACACACAGACATTGGTGCACCTAGATTCATAAAGCAAGTACTTCTAGACCTACAAAAGACTTAGTCACACAATAATAGTAATGGACTTCAACACCCCATTGAAAGCATTAGACGGATCATTAACACAGAAAACTAACAAACTCTGGATGTAAATTTGACTTGTCCAATTTGACATCTAAAGAATACTCCACCCATCAACCACACAATACACTTTATTTTCATCTGCACACTGAACATATTCTACGTTTGACTACATGCTTGGCCATAAAGCAAGTCCAAATAAAATTTTAAAAACCTGAAATCATACCAAGCACGTATGTGGACCACAGTGGAAGAAAAATTGAAGTGAATAGCAAGAAAATCTCTCAAAATCACAGTCACACTGGCATCAAACTTACACCTGAATAACTTTTGGGTAAACAATGAAGTTAAGACAGAAATTTAAAAATTCTTTAAAATAAATGAAAAAGAGATACAACATACCAAAATCTCTTGGATGCAGCAAAAACAGTGTTAAAAGTTTTTATCAGTAAATGTCTACATCAAGAAGTTAGAAAGATCTTAAATCAACACTCTAACATCGTACCTAGAGGAACTAAAAGAACAAAAATAAATTAACCCCAGAGCTAGAAGAAGAAAACAAATAACTGAAATCAGAGCAGAATTGAACAAGACTGAGACACAAAAACCTATTCAAAGGATCAATAAAACTAAACATCATTTCTTTGAAAGGATAAACAAGATTGATAGACTGTTAGCTATTATCAAAGAAAAAAAGAAAGAAGATCCAAATAAGCACAATGAGAAATGACAGAGTTGACATTACAACTAATCCTACAGAAATATAAAATATCTTCAGAGACTATTACGAACAGTTTTATGCACACAAACTAGAAAATTGAGAGGAAACTGATAAATTGCCGGAAACACACAACCTCCCAAGATTAAACCAGGAAGAAATTGAGAACCTAATCAGAGCAATAAACTCTGAAACAGTTATAAGAAACCTACCAACTAAGAAAAGTCCTGGACCAGATATATTCACAGTTGTATTCTACCAGATGTACAAAGAAGAGCTGGTGTCAATCCTACTGAAACTACTCCAAAATATCAAGAAGGATGGACTCTTTTATAACACATTCTAGGAAGCCAGCATCATCTTGATACCAAAATGAAAGACACAACAAAAAACGAAAACTTTAGGCCAGTATCCCTAATGAACACAGAGGCAAAGATACTCGATAAAATACTACCAAACTAAATCTAGCAGCACCTCTAAAAGTTAGTTAACTATGATCAAGTAGGCTTTATTCCTAGGATGCAAGGATGGCTAAAATAAGCAAATCAATAAATGTGATTTACCACATAAACGAAATGAAAAACAAAAACCATATGATCATATCAATAGACATAGAAAGCGCTTTCCATAAAATCCAACATCCCTTCATGATAAAAACCCTCAAAAAACTAGGTATTGAGGGAATGTATCTTAAAATAATAAGAGCCATCTAAGACAGACCTACAGCCAACATCACACTGAACAGGCAAAAGCTGGAAACATTCTCCCTGGGAGGTGGAACAAGACAAGGACACCCACTCTGGCCACTCCTATTCAACATAGTACTAGAAGTCCTAGCCAGAGCAATAGGAAAAAGAAATAAAAAGCATCCAAATTGGTAAAGGAAAAGTCATATTGTCTCTCTTTCCTAATGATATAATTATATGCCTAGAAAACCTTGACAACCTCCTGATGATATAATTATATACCTAGAAAATCTTGACCACCACCAACAGGCTCCTAGAACTGAAGAACAACTTCAGTAAAGTTTCAGGGTACAAAATCAATGTATAAAAATCAGTTGTACTTCTATACACCAATAACGGTCAATCTGAGAGTTACCTCAAAAACACAATCCCATTTACAATAGCCACACATGCACAAAATACCTGGGAATATATCTAAGCAATTAGGCGAAAGATCTCTACAAGGAGAACTACAAAACATTGCTGAAAGAAATGACATAAACAAATGGAAAAACATTCTATGCTCATGAATTGGAAGAATCAATACTGTGAAAATGACCATACACTGCTCAAAGCAACCTACAGAACAAATTGCATGATTGAATGCAATACCTATTAAAATACCAGCACCATTTCTCAGAGAATTAGAAAAGACATCCTAAAATTCATATGGAACAAAAATAGCCAAATCAATCCTAATTAAAAAAAACAACAAAGCTAGAGGTATCACGTTACCCAACTTTAAACTATATTACAAGGATGGCTACGGTAACCAAAACAGAATGGTACTGTTACACAAATAGACACAAAGTCTGATGGAACAGAACAGAGAACCTAGAAATATAGCTACATACCCACAATCCATCTTATCTTTGACAAAGTTGACAAAAATAAGCAATGGAGAAAGGACTCCCTATTCAATAAGTGGTGCTGTGATAGCTGGGTAGCCATATACAGAATAATGTAATATATGGAAAAGAATTTATGACTAAGTCCTCAAAAGCAATTACAACAAGAACAAAAATTGACAAGTGGGACCTAATTAAACCAAAGAGCTTCTACACAGCAAAAGAAACTATCAACAGAGTAAACAGACAACCTACAGAATGGGAGAAAATACTCACGAACTATGCATCCAACAAATGTCTAACATCTCGAACCTGTAAGGAACTTAAATCAACAAGAAAAAAACAAATAATCCCAGTAAAAATTGGGCAAAAGACATGAACAGATACTTAAAAGAAGACACACAAGCAGCCAACAAATGTGAAAAAAAAATGCTCAACACAATAATCATCAGATAAACGGAAATCAAAACCATTCTGACACTAGTCAGAGGGCTATTATTAAAAAGTTGAAAAACAACAGATGCTGATAAGGCTATGGAGAAAAGGGAATGGTTACACTCTATTGATGGGAATGAATTAGTTCAGCCACTGTGGAAAGCAGTTTGGAGATTTCTCAAAGAACTTAAAACAGAATTACCATTCAACCCAGCAATACCATTACTAGGTATATATCCAAAAGAAAATAAATTGTTCTGCCAAAAAGACACGCACTCCTATGTTAATCACAGCACTATTGACAATAGCAGAGTCGTAGAATCAACTGAGGAGCCCATTCACAGTGGATTGGATAAAGAAAATATGGTACATCAACACCACAGACTACTATGCAGCCATAAAAAAGAATGAAAGCATGTCCTTTGCAGCAACATGGATGCAGCTAGAGGTCATTATCCTAAGTGATTTAATGCAGAAACAGAAAACCAAATACCTCATGCTCTCATTTATAGCTGGTAGTTAAATATTCGGCACACTTGGCCATAAAGATGGCATTATTAGACACAGGGGACTATGAGAAGGGAGAGGAAGGGTCGGGGGTAAGGGTTGAAAAACTACCTATTGGGTACTATGCTGACTACCTGGGTGACAGGATCAATCATACCCCAAATCTCAGCATCATGTAACATACCTGTGTAACAAACCTGCAAATATACCTCCTGAATCCAAAATAAAAGTTGAAATTTTTAAAGTATCTACTTATAAATTACGCATTAATTAATTTATAAGGAACAGAAGGAACAGCAGTAACTATACAGAAGAGAAAAACATCTTAACCAAATGAGTAATATTAATATCATTAATAAAGGTCCAACAGACTATGTGCCTCTGGGTGTTCATATCCCCAACAGAACATAACTACTTATTTTGTAATCCAGCTGATAATGGACAAGCTCATTCTAATCATAAGGAAAAAGTAAACAAACACAAATTAAAGGGCATTCTATAAGAATTCTAGCTAGTTTTCTTTAGAAATATCAATCTCATGCAAGAAAAAGACTGAAAACTGTTTTAAGTTTAAAGTGGCTGACAACCACATGCAAACACAATCCTGAATTGGACCCAGTACCAAAGAAATAAAATTTGTAGTAAGGGACATTATTTAGACATTTGACAAAACTAGAAAATGAATTAGAGGTGAAAGTACATCAATTTAAATATCTTTATTTTATTTTATTTTTTTTAGACGAAGTCTTGCTCTGTCGCCCAGGCTGGAGTGCAGTTGCCAGATCTCAGCTCACTGCAAGCTCCATTTCCCGGGTTTACGCCATTCTCCTGCCTCAGCCTCCCGAGTAGCTGGGACTACAGGCGCTCACCACCTCGCCCGGCTAGTTTTTTTATTTATTAGTAGAGATGGGGTTTCACCGTGTTGGCCAGGATGGTCTCGATCTCCTGACCTCGTGATCTGCCTGTCTCGGCCTCCCAAAGTGCTGGGACTACAGGCTTGAGCCACCGCACCCGGCCCCCAATTTAAATATCTTTAATTGACAACTGAACTATCATCATATAAGGGAACATTTTAGTTCTTAACAATGACACTGAAGCAGTAAGGAATGAAGGACCATAATGTATGCAACCTCTCAAGTGGTTAAAAAATGTATACGTGTTTAGAGAAAGGAACAGAATTATAAGACAAATGTGGCAAAATGTTGAAAATAATGAATCTAGGAAAGGTCATATGGGAATTCTTTGTACTGTCCTTATAACTTTTCTGAAAATTTGAAATTACTTCAAAATAAAAAAATTTAAATTATTTTTTAAGATTACATATTCATATGTGAAAATTTTCACAATAAACAATTGAACAAAGCAAGCCTGACAAAACATGATTAGTACAAGTGCTTTGAACAGTGACAAGAGGCTTGTACCAGAAAGTAGCTCCATATACTGCTTTCTTCATCAAAAAGAGTCTTGCTATTAAGAAATAACTCAGCTATCCTAAACTCTGCTTAGTGACATTCTGGCACAACCTAGTAACAGTTAACATACCAGCACTATGCTTTGAGTAGCACTAGTCTAAATACCATCTCTTTATAATCAGTCAATCAATAACTACTTTAAGAATTATACATACGCATTTGGAATAATATATACCAAGTTATAACCAGTTTATGCTGGGTAACACAACTGAAGGTAATTTTTACTCTCTTCTTGTATTTTCTTATTCTTATTCTTTCTTTCTTTCTTTTTTTTTTTTTGACAGAGTCTTGCTCTGTCACCCAGAATGCAATGCTGTGGCTCAATCAGACATATGCCACCATGCCTAGCTAATGTTTTATATTTTTAGTAGAGGTGGGGTTTTGCCACATTGCCCAGGCTGGTCTCTAACTCCTGGGCTCAAGCAATCTGCCCAACTCAGCCTCCCCAGTGCGGGGGATTACAGATATGAGCCACTGCACCCGGCCTCTTCTTGTGTTTTTTTAAGTTTCTGAAATTAACATGGATTACTTTTGTAATAACAAAAACAAAAGTAAACTTTCAAAAAATGTGTAGGTGAAAAAGAATTAACAAGCAATCAGATTTACTGGAATTTGCCTCCTATATTAAAACATGACATTTTGTCTTAATGTTTACATACTACCAACATTTTTCTAAAAGGC
Source organism: Chlorocebus sabaeus (assembly GCF_047675955.1). NCBI lineage: Eukaryota > Metazoa > Chordata > Mammalia > Primates > Cercopithecidae > Chlorocebus > Chlorocebus sabaeus. The sequence continues at coordinate 65,155,361 of NC_132924.1, forward strand.
TTGTACTTACAGCTGATCTTGAAGCTCCACAATTATATATTCTAATTGTTCCTTCTCCAGTTTATGGGCCAGATCAGAATCTTCAATCCTTTGAAGTAGTATTTTATTCTGGGAGACAGATTCAGATAGCTGGTTCTCTCGAAGTCGTAAGAGTTCTTCAAGGTAACCCTGGAAATCCAGTATCATCAAGATATAGCAACTGCAAAATTCTAATACATATCCTGAAGATAAATGCTGAGTAGCTTAAATGTTATTCCTATTTATATTATAATGAAATAATTTCAAAGCATTACTGATAAATTAGTAAAAAATGTGTTTTAATTGAATATAAAAATTTAACATATATTCTCCATTATTTAAAACTCTTCTCTGAAGTTTGAGAAACTAATTTGATGCAAAACTTAGTTAAAACATTGTAATTCTAAGCTTCAAAACAACTGCATGACTCCTAGCTTCAAAATACAGACCTAAAAACAGAATAACCAATTAGAAAGTTGCCTCTTTGTGATTATTTTTCAAAAACACATAGACATTAACATTTTAGCATTAATATGTTAGTGAGAGGTAGTATAATGTTTTGGTTAGGCCTGCCGGCCTAGTGTCATATTCCAGTTTCACCACTTATCAGCTATGTGTCCTTGGGCAAGTTACTTAAGCTCTCTGTGCCACAGTTTCACCATCTAAAAAAGTAGGACCCATCAGAGTACCCTACTTGGTAGGATTAAATGAATCAATACAGGTAAATTGCTTGGAACAGTGTCTAGTACACTGCATGCAATGTATAATTACTAGCTATTATTATTGGTAAACACGTAATAGATATAAGACTTTTGGAATGATCTCTTAACCTTTTAAGAGATTTACTTTTTCTTCGTCCTTCTGCCCTGCTTTCTAGGAAACCTTACTGAATTTATCCTCGAACCCTTTGTACTAAATTTCTGAATTCAGGAAATCATATTTTTAATTTTCAAAAGCTCTTTCCTGTTTTCTGATTGTTCTCTTCCCATGGCATTCTATTCTTTTTAGTTGCAAAGTATTTTCAAATTCCTCTAAGGATTTTTAATTAGAATCTTTTTAAAGTATTCTTCTATTACATGTTACCCTATTCATGTGTCATTAATAAACTTTCACCTATTTTAGATTTATGATACATGTTAAGAGTAGCTAATACTATTCTTCAAGAGCTTTTCATATTTTTTCCTGATAATTCTCAAATGTTTGTTCTTCTATAATAAAAATCTCAGAAGTTAAATTTTTATAAATGAATATTTCATATATATACAGCTTAATATAAACAATATATATTCATAAACATTAGTAATTAAAGAATACTCACATATCCACCACCTAGATTAATCACCAATACTTAAAAGCCAATATAATGCCTTCCTTGATTGTCTCCTCTGCAAAGGTAACAATATCCTAGATTTGTATTTATCATCTCTTTACTTTTCTTTCCAGCTTTACTACAAATATGTGTCATCTTAAACAATAAGTTGTTTAGTTTTGCTTGGTTTTATCAATATCTTTTTGAAAATGTTTTGTCTATATTGATGAGTCTAGCTATAGTTCATTTGCTCTAAAAACTGTATAGTATTTCATTGTATGAATATTGCAGTTTATTCACTCTTCTGTCACTGTTCTCTCAATGACCATTTGGATCACTTTAGGTTTTTCTTAATATAAACAATATTGCTGTGAACACACTCTGTTATGTCTCCTGGTATGCACATCCAAGAGTTTCGAGGAGATCTATCTAGGAGGAGAATTCCTAGGATATAGGCCGTGTATATCTTCACATTTACTAGATACTGCTATTGATATTGCCATTGTAGTAATCGTTCTTACTACTGGTTTTATACTGATCACATTCCCACTTGATACTATATTCACCTGATCTTATGTTAGTATAAAAGTTATACTGGGATTCATTAAATCCATTGAAAACTATTCCTTCTTTTTCTATTCTCAGGAACAGTCCATATAAAATAGGGATCACACATACAGTTGTGTGCCAGTTAATGATGGGGATATGTTCTGAGAAATGTGTTGCTAGGCCATTTTGCCATTCTGTGAACATTACAGAGTGTACTTACACCAACCTAGATGGTACAGCCTACTACACACCTAGGCTAGATGGTATAGCCTATTGTTCCTAGGCTACAAACCTGTACAGCATGTTACTATACTGAGTACTGTAGGCAACTGTAATACAATAGCAAGTATTTATATATCTAAACATAGAAAAGGGACAGTAAAAATATGGTATAAAAGATTTTTTTTTAACAAAAGGCACAACTATGTAGGCCATTACTGTGAAATGGAACTTGCAGGACTGGAAATTGCTCAAAGTGAGTCAGTGATTGGGTAGTTAGTGAATGTAAAGGCCTACAACTACTGTACCATACTGCAGACTTTATAAACACTATACACCCAGCCTACACTAAATTTATTTTTATGTTTTCTTTCTTCAGTAATTAAATTAAACTTAGCTTACTATAACATTTTTACTTTACAAACTTTTAAAAATCTTTTTGACTCTTTCGTAATAACAGTTTAAAACATACATTGTACAGCTATACAACAATATTTTCTTTTTAACATCGTTATTCTACAAGCTTTTTTGCTATTTACACATTTAAAAAAATTTTAACTTTTTAAACTTTTTCATTATAAATGAAGACACAAACACACACATTAGCCTAGACCTACACAGGGTCAGGATAATCAATATCACTGTCTTCCACTTCCTCCTCTTGTCCGACTGGAAAGACTTCAGGAGCACTAATACACGGAGCTGTCATATCCCATGATCACAACGCCTACTGCTGGACTACCTCCTAAAAGACCTGCCTGAAGCTGTTTTACATTTAATTTTTTTGTTTTTTAAGTAGAAGGAGTACACTAAAAAATAATGACTAAAAAGTATTGTATAGTAAATATGTAACCCAGTAACAGTACTTTATCAAGTATTATGTACTGTCCATAATTGTTTATGATAGTTTTTAATGACTGGCAGGGAAATAGGTTTATTTACACCAGCATCACCACAAACACATGAGTAATGCATTGTGTTACAACATTACCATGGCTACATCACTAAGTGATAGGAATTTTTCATCTCCATTATAATCTTACGGGACCACCTCATATACATGACCCATTGTTGGTCAAAACATTATTATGTAGTGCATGACTGTATTTGGTAGACTCACCAAAACAATACATGATAGTTTTTTTTGGTGGGGGATTGGATAGATTTTAAACTACTTATTCAATTTGTTAAATGGCTATATATCTATCAGTTTTGATAAGTAGTATTTATAAAAATTCTTTGTTTTGCAAAGTATTATAAAATTATTTAAATATTCTCTAATAATTATTGGGAGGGTTTCTCCCACATTTATGCTGTGCTGTCTATTCTTCCATTCTTAAGATTATCTGTGCCTTAATTTTTAAAAAAAGTTATTCTAGCTAGAATGTCTATTTCATTAATTTTTACAAATAATTATCTCTTGGTTTTGTTAATTATGTTTCTTTGTTTTTTACTTCACCAATATCTGTTATTTTATTACTTTCCTTCTTTTTGAACTGGTTTGGTTGCTCTTTGACTACTTCTTGGATACTTATCTCTTTAAATTTCATTGTTTCTTTTCTAAATATCTAAGTATTTCTATAAGTACTATACAAGTTGTGTGGCAACTTACCACGGTTAGTATGCATTATTTTCATTCTCGTTCATTTTAAAGTATTCTATTTCCTCAATTTTTTGACCTATAATTTAGACAATTTTTTCTTTAATTTCATGGGTTGCATGTGGGTGGTGCTAAACTTTTTGTATTGATATATAACTTTACTGCACTATTCACATGACCTTATATTAACATAAAAGTTATACTAAAATGATAATATTGTATCATTTCTTTGGTATTTGTGGACATTTGTTTTGTGACCTAGTGTGCTCCATAAAAATTTGGCCGGGTGCAGTGGCTCATGCCTGTAATACCAGCACTTTGGGAGGCCGAGGTGGGCAGATCACTTGAGGTCAGGAGTTAGAGACCAGCCTAGCCAACGTCATGAAACCCTGTCTCTACTAAAAATACAAAAATTAACCAGGCATGGTGTCACATGCCTGTAGTCCCAGGTACTTGGAAGGCTGAGGCAGGAGAATCACTTGAACCCAGGAGGTGGAGGCTTCAGTGAGCCAAGATTGCACCACTGCACTCCAGCCTGGGTGACAAAGCGAGACTCCATCTCAAAAACAAAAACAAAAAACAAAACAAAACAAAAAGATACTATAGCTGTTCCATATATGCTTGAAAAGGTTATATATTCTAATTGTTAACATTTAATATATTTTAGATCAGGTTTATTAATTGTGTTACTGAAGTTCACTACATCCATTCAATCTATAAATTACTCTGAAAGACATTAAAATTTCTCATTATAATTATGGAATTATCAATTTATTCTGGACATTTAATTAATTTTTGCTTCATATTTTTCATGGATATATTGTGAAACAGATGTAAGTTCAGCACTGATATATATTCTTGGTGAATGCTTACTTTAAAAAGTATTTTTTCTAACGTGTTCCCTTCTATTATACTGATCAATCTTTCCTTATTTCTTTTCTTTCCCTTTACTAGTTTGGAAATTAAACATTCTACTTCTATTCTCTTAATTGTAACTTCTAAATGTTAATTTTGGAAACAGGCACACACATTTAAAAATGTCTCTAACCTCCTTCACTATATTACAAAGACCTCGAAAGACTAGCTCAAAAGACTACTCAAAATTTATCACTTTCTAATTATTTCACCATATTTTAATTATTATCTATGTTCTTATGGTCATTTACATCTATTTCATCTATCTTAGTAGAAATACTATGTAATGGTGTTCTACTGTGCATCTCTCACTCTTTCTGATGTTTTTTAGTCAGTGTTTTAGTTCTGCTCTGCTTTCGTACTCGCAGTGGTGGTCTGTAGCTGGCTTGTATAGGCTCTCAAGAACTGACTGTTAAATTTCAGAAATTTAACTCAGTTGTTAAACATTGCTGTTATTAAAAATTAAATTATATAAATTTACAACTAAGTAAATTAAACACAAAGGTAATAACTACTCAAAATTCATCACTTTCTAATTATTTCACCATATTTTAACTATTATTATCTATGTTCTTACAGTCATTTACGTCTATTTCATCTATCTTAGTAGAAATACTATGGAATGGTGTTCTACTGTGCATCTCTTCCCAATTTTGCATTCAGTGATGTAATATTGGTACCTTTAAATTGGCCATGATGGGAGTATTTATCCCAGAAAAATTGGCAAACGCTACAATTGAGGGCTTGTTTCCATCTCCTCTAAAACAGCCAGTTAAACATATTTCAGTATACCAATGTCACCCCATATTGGTCATTATTTTTGCTATTTCATGTAACCAAGGTTTCCTTACAAATTTATTTGTTTACTCTGCCATTTTGCATCTCACTCCTGTATTCTAGGTTCAATTTCCACCTGAATGACAGGGTCCTATGCCTGCTGTTTCCCTGTTGGTGTTAAAATACAAGTTTCTAGGTTAAGGAATTATGCCTTCACCCCCATCCCTGGGACCTACAGTTCTCTCAATATATGCACATATTCTTATTGTGTTAGGTCTATGTTTCTGATCCCTAGTGAGTTCCTTTTCTTGAGAGAGTAGCTCTGAATAAAACTTTTAAAAAATTGTATTCTACTCAGCATTTTCAGATTTTTGCAGTGAAGATACTTTCAGATTATCTTAGTCTGAATTCTTGCTGGTACCACAAGTCTCCTTCAATAGTGCATGAAAAGTTTTCTTCATATGTATTATGCAAATGTTTATAGCTATATAATTTGGATTTAAAAAGTATTTTCTAAGCAACAGCTATCTGTATAGATAAAATTATTTATATTTGTAAAATGATAACAATTTCCCCACTGCATTTTTAATTTTTTGAATATTTCTATCACTAATTCCATTGGGCTTTTCTTATATATATCATCTATGAATAATGATATTAAAGAAGAAGAAAAGGGAAAAATAGAAAATACAGTAAGAAAGTAATGGTTACAAAGTCCTTAATAGAGTTTGTTTTCTTCCTGTTATATACTCCACTTTGCCTACTACAGTGCTTAACACAAAAGAGCTGCTAAAATATCTAATTTTCAAAAAAACAGATGTACGTGCTTAGGCAATCACTGCATTTTCACAAACCAATAATCTTTTATAAAATTAATGATAGAAATTAAAATCTCAAATACATAAATAAAACTGCTTATTAAAATAATGGCTTGTTTTTATGTTAAAACATAAAATTTGAAAAAGTTCAACAAACAAAAGCATCTTCTATGACTGCCTGATTTTTCATTAAAAGGAGGACAATTTGAAAACAGAAGAGAAGCAGCCAAGGATAAATAATTTTATTCAGTTAAAAATATTTTGGCAGTCACAGTTCAAAGGCAATAACAAGAATAAAATTAAGTGTGTTTTGATAATTTTAAAATACCTTCTGTTCCAGGGTAAGCTGATACTTTTGTTTAACTCTCTTACACTTGTTGAACCAACTGTTCTCATCCATGAGGAAAGGAGGTCCGACATTCTCTGGAGTACTGCTTTCACTACCACTGCTTCCCAAAGTCCTTAGCTCCTCCTCATCACTGCTGATACTATCAGAACTGGGAATATCAAAATTTTAAGGAAAGTTAAAAATATGTTCCAACTTGATTCTTAAACACTATTATATTTGCAAGCTATGGTGAACAAATTTGAAAATATTCAGTACTAAATACAGAATTATAATGATATTATAAAGATTTTAGCTTCCTAAAAAAAAAAAAAAAAAAAGGCAAGTTAGCATAGGCTGCTGAATCCCTCTTGGAAACCAACCCTAGAGATACTACAGAAGTTCAAGTGAGGTTTATGTTAGGCAGAAATCTAGACCCAACATGGCAGTATCACCCGACATGGCAGGCCCTTTGTTAGGACTTCCCACCCTTCACTTCCTGCTAAGACTCTCAGCGCGCGAAAAAGGCTGGCACCTGCCAAAAAACCCCTGCTCTGTGCAAGCTCCTGGACATGTCATTCCTCAGAAATCGAAAACTAACTCAGGAAAACCGAAACCTATAAACCCCACCTACCTCGCCCTATAACAGGCCCCCGATACCCGCCCCGAGCGCGACTTCCTCAGCCCTTCTCCTAGAGGACCGGTGAACCTCGCCCGCAAGCCCAATGAAGGCTACCTCTGTTCTCATCTGCCTCGTGTCTTCTTGCTCGGCTCCCCATTACATTACACTGGTGCTGAAACCCGGGAGGAGACCCCTCTCCGGACCCCTGCCGGGCAGGCTAGGCTCTCCTCTCCCAGAGCCAGGAACTCCTCTCTGAGCCAGGAGCCATTTCACCAAATCCGAGACTCAATTCGATTACTGCTGGGTAAGTTTTCCCCCGTCCTGCAGGCTCTGGGAGTCCCTGCCTGAAAACATGGCCACGTCAGGGCCTCCCCCGTCCGTCACTTGTGACTTCGGCACCAGGGACTAGGAGACGTCCAACCTCTCCGGAAGCCGCCATACCCCGCACTCTGCATGGCAGTGGGAGGATGCTCCCGTTGCCTCCGGACTGCCCGCCTCAGGATCATGGGGACTGCCCAGTCCAAACCAAACCCAAAATCCCCTCTGGGGTGCCTCTTGGCTAATTTCCAGGCTTTAGGTCTCAGCCAAGACCTAAAACGAAAGCAGCTTATTTTCTTCTGCACAGTGGCATGGCCGCAGTATAAATTAGATAATCAGTCTCAGTGGCCTACAGAAGGCACTCTAGACTTTAATTACCTCACACATCTGACCAAGTTTTGCAAGAGGCTAGGCAAATGGTCCAAGGTACCCTATAGTCAGGTCTTTTAGGACTTGCGTTCCTGCCCATACCTCTGTGCCCGATGTTCGTTAGCCCAGGTCTTGCTCGTGAAATCTACTCCCTCAAGCAAGGAGAAGGACGATTCCTCCTCTTTCTCTGAGCCCCCTAATACTCTTTCCCTCTCCCCCTTTCAGTCCCCTGCTCAACCTCCCCCTTACTCTGACCCGTTGTCATCTCTGTCCTCGCTGGTGCCACCCCTTCTGTCTACTCCTCCTGTGTCCCCACCAAACCTGATGGATCCTGTCTCTCCTACCTCTTCCTCCTTGCCTGTCTCAGCCCATACCCGGTCCAGGACCGACCTCCTGTGCCCCTTGTGGGAAGTGGCAGGTGCCGAAGGAGTGGTCCGGGTCCATGTGCTGTTTTCACTGGCAGACCTAAGATTGAAGAGCATGTAGGCTCTTTCTCGGCCAACCCCACTCTGTATATCAAAGAGTTCAGATACCTATGCCAGGCATATGACCTCACCTTGCATCATCTCCATGTCGTTATGACCTCAACCCTGCCCCCTGAGGAATGGGAGGTATCCTAGCAGCAGCCAGGCAGCATGCTGACCAGTTTCATTTAACTGACCCCGCCATGCCAGTAGGCACGGAGGCAGTGCCCTCAGCTGAGGCCGGCTAGGACCACCAGGTTGGGCAGGCAGGCCGCCGCCACCGAGACATGATGGTCCAGTGCCTTCTTGCTGGCATGCAGGCAGCCTCCAATAAGTCGGTCAACTTTAATAAATTAAAGGAGGTAGTCCAAGACTCAGATGAAAATCCGGCCGTTTTTCTTAACTGATTGAGGCATTCATTCAGTACCTTGACCCTGCCTCCCCTGCAGAAGGAACCATCTTGGCTACGTACTTTATTTCTCAGTCAGCTCCGGATATCCGGAAAATATTTAAAAAGGTGGAGGACGGCCCTCAAACTCCCATCCAGGATTTAATCAAACTGGACTTCAAGGTCTACAACTCCAGGGAGGAAGCAGCTGAGGCCCAGCGACAGGCCAGGCTAAAACAGAAGGTACAACTCCAAACCCAGGCCTTGGTAGCAGCCCTGAGGTCGGCTGGCTCCAGGAGCTCTCAGAGAGGAGGTACTCCCCGAGCGCCACCTGGTGCCTGCTTCAAGTGTGGCAACGAAGGCCACTGGGCCAAGCAGTGCCCCAACCCTAAGGAGCCAACTCGCCCCTGTCCGAGCTGTCGGCAGATAGGCCATTGGAAGTCAGACTGCCCCAACCTGAAGACGGTCGCTACGCCTCCACGTGACAACCCTCCTCCAGGTACTAGAGGCGTCTTCCAGCTCCTCGACATCGACGAAGATTGAAGAGGCCCACACTTGGGAACCCCTCTTACTCTCGCCGAGCCCAGGGTTATGCTCCAGCTAGCAGATAAGTCCATATCCTTCCTTATGGACACAGGGGCTACCTACTCTGTTTTGCCTTCCTTCAGTGGCCCCAGCCACCCCTCCACTGTCACGGTCATGGGAATTGATGGCACTCCCTCCACCTACCGCCAGACTCCTCCTCTGTCTTGCCACCTGGGTGGCTCCCTCTTCTCGCACTCATTTCTTATCATTCCTTCGTGCCCCGTCCCCTTGTTAGGACGAGATCTCCTCTCCAAGCTAGGGGCCTCAGTTCACTTCCGGCCCAACCCCTCCCTGCACCTTGCGTTCTTCTTTCCCCTCCTCTTGCCTGATAAACCCCGCCAGGCTGACCCCCCCACTCCCGTTTCTAGTCCCCATTAACCCTAAGGTGTGGGATACCTCTACCCTGATCACTGCCAGCACCATACTCCAGTCTGCATCCAGCTGAAGGATCCCTCCAAGTTTCCCTCTAGACCCCAGTTCCCTACCTCCCTTGAACACTGACAGGGACTAAAACCCATCATCATGTGCCCGCTCCAGCAGCACATTCTAGTCCCTGCCAACTCACCATGCAATACTCCTATCCTGCCTGTATGGAAAAGCTCTGGGGCCTACCACCTCGTGCAGGATCTATGCCTCATCAATGAGGCAGTAGTCCCCACCTTTCCAGTTGTTCCTAACTCATATACACTTCTCTTGTGCATTCCCCGATACCACTCATTTTACTGTCCTTGACCTAAAGGATGCCTTCTTCACCATTCCCCTACACCCCGACTGTCACTTTCTGTTTGCCTTTACATGGGAAGATCCAGACACTCATATTTCTTCCCAGCTGACTTGGACTGTTCTGCCTCGAGGGTTCCAAGATAGCCCCCATTTTTTCGGACAGGCATTGGCACAGGATGTTAGCCTCTGTCCCCTTACCCACAGCACACTATTGCAATATGTAGATGATTTATTACTATGTAGTCCCTCCTGGGAGAGCTCCCTTGCGGATACTGCTACACTTTAAAATTTTCTTGGCGATCGAGGTTATCGGGTTACCCCGGCCAAGGCTCAGCTTTGCACCCCTTCTGTCACCTACCTAAGCATACTCCTCACACCCCACTACAAAAAGCCTCATGGCGGATAGAATAAGCCTCATGGAAACTATCCAGCCTCCTCAGGATGCGAAAGAGATCTTGTCCTTCCTAGGACTGGTAGGGTATTTCAGGCATTGGATTCCCAACTTTGGGGTCCTAGCCAAGCCCATCTACCAGGCTGCCAAGGAAGCGCCCACTGGACCGCTGTCCGATCCGTCATTGGTTGCCAACTCTTTCAAGAAGCTTCAGGACTGTCTCCTTTCTGCCCCTGCTCTCTCTCCCCCCAACCCCCTTCAGCCTTTTCATCTATTCACCGAGGAGAGTCAAAAGGTAGCTACTGGCCTCCTAGCCCATCCAGTTGGATCCACATACCAGGCTGTGGCCTATCTCTCCAAGCAGTTAGACCCCACAGTCCAGGGCTGGCAACCTTGTCTGCGAGCCCTGGCAGCTGCCACAGAACTTACCAAGGAGGCCCTCAAGCTCACCCTAGGACATTCTCTTACTGTCTACTCTTCTCACCGACTGTCAGATCTCATCACACACTTGTCCATTTTTGCTTTAGATGCCTGTGCTTCTGAGGTATTACTCAGGAAATTTTTGCCCAGGTGAATCAGTGACCTGCAGTTTTTCCCAGTGTTTTTTTTTGTAGTAGTTTCATAGTTCCAGGTCTTCTCTTTTTTTTTTTTTTGAGTCTGGGTTTTGCTTTGTTGCTCAGACTGGAGTGCAGTGGCACAATCATGACTCACTGCAGCCTTGAACTCCTGGACTCAAGTGATTCTCCCACCTTGACCTTCCAAGTAGCTGGGACTACAGATGTGCAACACCATGTCCAGCTAAGTTTTTAGAAGATTTTTGTACAGACAGCATCTTACTGTGTTGCCTAGGCTGGTCTCAAACTCCTGACTTCAAAAGATCCTCCTGCCTTGGCTTCCAAAGTACTGAGATTAAAGACATGAGCCACTGCACCTGGCCTCAAGTCTTAAATTTAAGTCTTTAATGCATTTTGGTTTGATTTTTGTATATGGCGAGAGACTGAGGTCTACTTTCATCCTTTTGCATATGAATATCCAGTTTTCCCAGCACCATTTATTGAAGAGATTGTCTGTTCCCCAGTGCATATTCTTGACCATTCTAGAAAATGAGTTTACTATAGATGCATGGATTTATTTTTGAATTTCTGTTCTGTTCCATTGGTCTGTATGTCTATTTTTATGCTAGTACCATGCTGCTTTGGTTACTATAGTTCTGCAGTATTTGCAGATGATTTGATTCTTCCAGTTTGTTTCTTTTTGTTCATGATAGCTTTGGCTATTCTGGGTCTTTTGTGGTTCCATACAAATTTGTATAATTTTTTCTATTTCTGTGAAGAATGTCACTGGTATTTTGACAGAGAATACACTGGATCTATAGATTGCTTGGTGTGGTATGGACCCTGAATTTTCCAATTAATGAAAATGGAATATCCCTTCATTTTTTGGGTGCTCTTCAATTTCTTTCATCAGTATTTTATAAATTTCATTGCAGAGATCTTTTACTTCTTTGGTTAAGTTAATTCTTAGGTATTTAATTTTATTTGTGGCTATTGTAAATGGAATTACTTTCTTTGATTCTTTTTCATATTGTTCACTGTTGGCACGTAGAAATGCTACTGATTTTGTATGTTGATTTTGCATCCTGCAAATTTACTGAACTTGTTTATCAGTTCTAATAGTTTTTTGGTGGATCTATTACTCCATTTATAGAAAGTAAAAATCAAGCATAACTAAACTATAGTGTGTAGGAGGTAAGGTAAGGTACATTCTTAGAGTAAAATTTAAAAAAGGCAATGAAGTCACCACCAAAAAATGTATTATTACAGTAACTATGTCTCAGGAGCTCAAGGGGGGTTGTGATTTTGAAGTGATAAAAGCAGGCCTTTCACAATGCTGACTATGTTTACTTTATCTATACTGAGAGTGGTGATTACTCAGTATACACTTCATAAATGTTTTATGCTATACATTTATGTTTTATCTATTTTTGTGAGTTTTATTTCACAATAATAATAGGTTTAAAAGATCTAAACAGGACATCCAGTTAGAATTTCCGACAAAGCTCAAAGTCATGGTCTGGGTATTGGAGGTGAGACCAGGACGAGGGAGAGGGTATTATCTAACTATTATGATTTCTTCAAACAGTGCACATCCCAAACAACATATATAACATATTTCATCAATTCCAAGACAAAAGCAAATAAAAGATGCACCATTACTGTATGCACCAAGAAAGGAAAAACAATGCTGACAAACTATGGCACAACATTATTTGTCAGAAATATTGAAATGTAAAACAAAGAAGTATATAATAAAATTGATGGAATATGGTGTATAGAGAATAACTATTATACTTCTCACTTATTCAAACTACTACTTTTTGAATATAAAAATTTTTTATACTTTAAGGGAGTAGATGTAAGTAAAATAAGCCATAACCTACCAATCTGGTTTAAGTGTAGTACAAAGGCCTACAATAATCTAAATGAATTTAGGCACCTTTTATCATTGAAATTATAAATATTTTGCTATATTGGACATGAAAAAATATTAGTAAGGTAAAAAACCTGACATTATCTTTATAGATAATTATTCACTTAGATTAATAAAAACTCAATTATATTCTAACTTTTTGGCCTTTTTTACAATATTAAATTTACATAAATAAAAATATCTTAACAGGACTGTCTATGAATAAAAAAAAAGATTAAAGTAGTTGTTCTACATGATTCCCTAAAAACAATGCCCTAAATACTAGAAAGTGAGAGCTCAGTAAAAAAAAAACAAGAAATAAGTAAAAGGATATAATAAAATCAAGGACTTACATGTAATTTGGTAAAACTTACAAATACCAAATTTTTCATTAAGAAAGAAATACATCTCAGGTGTTTAATATGTATGTAACTGACTAAATCTTTACAAGTTATAATCGTGCCCTGCCCTGCCCCCCAAAAAAGGACTGTAAGTCTTAAAATGAAAAATAAGTCTCCTATCTCACTCCACCCTCCTCCAATTCTATTCTTATAGGACAATATTTTTTACATTTTTTTACTCTTCTTTTAAATTATCTCCATTACCCTATCTTCCTATTTAGATGCCCTTCATTACTTTCTCTTGCCTGATTGCTCTGGCTAGGACTTTCAATACTACTTTGAATAGAAGTGGTGAGAGAGGGCAACTTTGTCTTATGCCAGTTTTCAAGGGGAATACTTCCAGATTTTGCCCATTCAGTATAATGTTGGCTGTAGGTTTATCATAGATGGCTCTTATTATTTTGAAGAATGTTCTGTCAATATGTAGTTTATTGAGAGTTTTTAATGCGAAGGGGTGTTGAATTTTATCAAAAGATTTTTGTGTGTCTATTAATTATTTTTGTCTTTAGTTATGTTTATTTGATGAATCACATTTATTGATTACGTATGTTGAACCAACCTTGCATCCCAGAGATGAAGCCTACTTGATCATGGTGGATTAGCTTTTTGATGTGCTGCTGGATTCAGTTTGCCAGTATTTTGTTGAGGATTTTTGTATTAATGTTCATCAAGGATACTGGCCTGAAGCTTTCTTTTTTGTTGTTGTATCTCTGCCAGATCAGGATGATGCTGGCCTCATAGAATAAGTTGGGGAGGGGTCTTTCCTCCTCAATATTTTGGAATAGTTTCATTAGAAATGGTATTGGCTGACTGGGCATGGTGGCTCACACCTGTAATCCCAGCACTTTGGGAGGCCAAGGAGGGCAGATCAGGAGGACAGGAGTTCAAGACCAGCCTGGCCAACATGATGAAACCCCGTATCTACTAATAATACAAAAATTAGCCAGGAGTGGTGGTGTGCGCTTGTAGTCCTAGCTACTCAGGAGGCTGAGGCAGGAGAATTGCTTGAACCCGGGAGGCGGAGGTTGCAGTGAACCAAGATCATTGTGCAGCACTCCAGCCTCGGTGACATAGTGAGACTCCATCTCCAAAAAAAAAAAAAAAAGGAAAAAAAAAAAAGAAAAAGAAATGGTATCAGCTATTCCTTGTATATCTGGTATAATTTGGCTATGAATCCGTGAATCCATCAGGTTCTGGGCTTTTTTTTTTTGGTTGGCAGGCTATTTATTACTGATTCAATTTTGGAGCTCGTTATTGGTCTGTTCAGCTAATCAGTTTCTTCCTGGTTCAGTCTTGGGAGAGTGTGTGTGTTAAATAACTTATCTATCTCCTATAGGTTTTCGAGTTTGCCCTGCATAGAGGTGTTCATAGTTATTTTGTTTCTGTGGGGTCTATGGTAACATCCCTTTTGTATTTCCAATTGTGTTTATTGGGATCTTCTCTCTTTTCTTCTTTATTAGTCTAGCTTGGAACATAACTATCTTATTTTCTCAAAAAACCAACTCCTGGATTAGTTGATGTTTTGAATGTTTTTTGTGTGTCTTGATTTCCTTCAGTTTAGCTCTGATTTTGGTTACTGTCTTTTGCTAGCTTTGGGGTTCATTTGCTTCTTTAATTCTTTCCATTGTGATGTCAGGTTGTTATTTTGAGATCTTTCCTACATTTTCATGTGGACATTTTGTGGTATGAATTTCCCTCTTAACATTGCCTTAGCTCTGTCCCACACATTCTGGTATGTTGTATCTTTGTTCTCATTGGTTTCAAAGAACTTCATGATTTCTGTCTTAATTTCATTATTTACCCAAAAGTCATTCAGGAGCATGTTGTTTAATTCCTATGTAATTGTATGGTTTTGAGTGATTTTCAGAGTCTTGACTTCTATTTTAATTGTGCTGTGGTACAAGAGTGTGTTTGGTATGATTTTGGTTCTTTTGCATTTGCTGAGGACTGTTTTATGCCCAATTATGTGGTCAATTTCAGAGTATGTTCCATGTGGTGATGAGAAGAATGTATATTCTGTTATTTGGGGGTGGAAAGTTCAGTATCAGTACTGCACAAAGCCCTTTTCAGCACAAGTACCATTCTATAAAATCCCCAGCAAGCCTTTTCTTCTTGCAGTCAACTCCCCTCTTGCTGATCTGCCTGTTGCTTTCTTGGAATGTACTTTTATACCTTCTGTAATAAATGTGCCGTTTTGTACATGTAACTGTCTTGGCAAATTCTTCTTACTGCCTGCATGATACTGGCCCCAGATAGTCACTACCTGTGACAAAAATGATCTTACATTTCAGAAGGATCACTCTGCCTCTGCCTCCTCTATGTAGAATAAGTTATAGGAGTAAGAGGTACAGCTATGGAGACCAGTATAAATTTCCAGGTTTAAATTGAGGTGGAGTTGCCAAAGAATTTGCTGATGGATCCTATTTGAGTTATAGCAGAGAATTTTAGGATGACTCCAAAGTTTTCAGTATAAGCAACTATAAAGTTATAACTATGATTGTTGGACTGGGAAAGACCAAAGCAAGAAATGTTTGTGGGGGAGAATTTAGGAGTTTAATTTTGTTACAGTCGAGGTGCTTATTATACATACAAATGAAAATGCTAATTTGAAGGCCAGATGGAGGAGTCCTAGAGTTTACAGTGGTGTCCTATGTGGAAGCACACACTTGGAAAAGTGTAGCATATAAACGGTATTTAAAGTAACGAAACACTGAGTGGAAAACTACCTAGAGAGTGAGTGTAGATAAGAGAAGACAGTTCAGGACCAATCCCTGAAATATTCTACATTTAAAGGTTGGGGAGATACAGAGAAATCAGGCAAGGAGAGTGAGAAGGGGCAACCAGGAGGAAAACCAGAAGAGCTCTGAAGAGAGAAGTCATGTGCATCACTGCAAAATCTAGTGTTCAGTCTCCTCGTCTTGGATTTGGCAATGAGACATCACTGCTGACTTTGACGTGAGCAGTTTCAGGGGTTGGGATAAAAGCTTAATGAATAGTTCAAGAGAGAATGGAAGCAAAGAAAAAAATAATCTAGAGGCATAGTTTTGTAATAAAAGGAGGGGGAACAGAGAAACAGTGAATGTGGGGTTAGGAACGTTTTGGGTTTTGTTTTTATGGTGGGGAAAATAACAACGTGCTTATATGCTGTGATATGTGGGAAGATTTAGAAAGGAGGGATAATTAATGGGAAGAGACAATTGCTAGAGCAAAGACCTTACTAAAAGAGAAGGGATGGGATACATTGCATAGGTCCAAGGAGTGGCCTTACGTAGAAAATGATTGATTTATTTCTCCTAAGACCAGGAGACTGACAGAGTACATGGACTAGTATGTCGAGTAACGGCAATTTAACAGCATCCTTGGTCATGTCCAGTCTATTTACGTCAGGGATTTTGTTTGTAGAAGTTAGCCTCTTTAGGAAATAATCTGTTTAAGTAAAAGACTTAGCTATAAGACTGGGGATAATAGCATTCAACTTAAAAGTGAAAAGTTGAAGGTATCTCAAATACCCAGAATCATTAGCTACTGGACTTTTCAGGCTTAAAATGTGTTACAGAAACAATGTTTCAGGATGTTTAAAGTTATATCAAACAGTAACTCAGAGAAAAGCAACTGTTTCTCACTGGTACACATCCTGAAATTTAAACCAATATTAAATATAAAATATGTTTTAAGATGTTTCGTAAGTATATTTTATGGGGATAAACCCCCATTAAAAAAGACATTTTGATAAACATTTTTTAAAAGTTTGACTTTGCCAGTAATCAAATAAATGGAAATTAAAATAGAATATCATTTTCACTTATAAAAATTACAAAATTGGCCATAACTTAAACACTCTGTTGGAAAGAGTAAGAAGCAGGCATTCTCATATACTGTTAATACAAACTGAATTGGTATGACTTCACTGGAGGACAATCATAGTATGTATCAAAAGCTTTAATAATATATATGTTATTTATCCCATAAATTCCACTTCTAGGATTTTTATTTAAAGAAATATTAGGAATGCTTTTACACTGTTGGTGGGAGTGCAAATTAGTTCAACCATTGTGGAAGACAGTGTGGCAATTCCTCAAGGATCTAGAATTAGAAGTACCATTTGACTCAGCAATCCCATTACTGAGCATATACCCAAAGGATTATAAATCCCTCTACAATAAAGACATGTGCACACGTATGTTTACTGCGGCACTACTCACAATAGCAAAGACTTGGAACCAACCCAAATGTCCATCAATGACAGACTGGATTAAGAAAATGTGGCACATACACACCATGGAACACTATGCAGTCATAAAAAAGGATGAGCTCATGCCCTTTGCAGGGACATGGATGAAGCTAGAAACTATCATTCTCAGCAAACTATCACAAGATCAGAAAATCAAACACCATATGTTCCCACTCATAAGTGGGAGTTGAACAATGAGAACACATGGACACAGGGAGGGGAACATCACACACCAGGAGGGATAACATTAGGAGAAATACCTAATGTAGGTGACAGGTTGATAGGTGCAGCAAACCACCACAGCACGTGTATACCTATGTAACAAAACTGCACATTCTGCACATGTAATCCAGAACTTAAAGTATAATAAATAAATAAATAAATAAATCTGAAAAAATTCATTGTCTTGTATAAAAACATATAGTTACAAGGATGTTAGCTACAACACTGTATATAACAGTTAATAATTAAATGTACCCTAAAGTTTCACAATAACTGTGTAAACATACTATACAGACAGTGAAATTTTAGGACATGATACTGTAGAAACACTATTAATGATAAGTAAAAGGCACTTTATACAGTAGTAAGGGAAATAAATAGCTACATGTACATTATGATTCCATTTTCATTAAAGAAAATAATGTATCTATGCATAGAAAAAGTTAGAAAGCCATCCATCAAAATGTCAAGAATGTTTCTAGCAGCTGCTTCTTGAAGGTAAGATAAGGAGTGACTTAAACTTTCTTCTTCCTATCTTTATTTTATAATTTTTCTACCATGAATATGTATTACTTCCTAAATAAATTAAAAGCAGTAATGTGGGGGGAGGGACTGATGGTTTCTTAAAATTAGAAATCTAGTAGATTTTTAAAAAATGTGTCTAATACAGGTATATTTCTGTGAATGCAATTTGATTTTTAAAGTATTAGTTCTTTATGACAATTAGGATAGTTTAAATTTTTCTAAAAATAAAAACTCCATGATTAGTAATACTAACTGGCTTATGACTAGGCTGAATTGCTATTTGTCTTCTCGTTTTAGCATCCTTTATACAACAAGATGTTAGAAATTCTTCATTTTATAAAGAAGCTATATATACATGTTTGGATTAGTGCATCACAAAGTCATATTAAAATATGCAGATAAAAAGTGGCTATGCACTTGGGGATACAGGGTCTATATTACTAAATTAATTATGAGCGCACATCATGAGAAAGTTCCATTACTTGTACCTTTCAAAAACACTGTAATCATTACTTCAGTATCTTACATGTACGTAGAAGAGGAAAATCAGTTTGTGTGTGTATACATATCTCTTTATATTTTAAGTCATTTCCTAAATCACTGAATACAGCCTTTCTACCTACATACTGATTACTAAATTCTGTCTCCAGATGACATCTTGCTGTTTATAAATTCCAGACTTGTATTTTACCCACTCTGCCATAAACTAGTTGTGTGACTAAGGACAAGTTATTTAACCTCTTTGTATTTCAGTTTTCTCATTCGTAAAATACAGACAGCAGTGCCTATTAATCCAACATAACCCAAAACAGTATAATTTTATGCCTGTTCAAAACATCATCTTGCTGCATTTCTTTTCTAGACAATGTACTACAATTATCCCTTTTCCCAAGGAATCCACTTACCCAAGTTAGAAATCACAGTGCCATTATACTCTATTCTTCTTTTTCCCTCACCATCCAAAACACTTTCCCACTCTCAGCTTTGAAATATTAGTGACTTCTCTTACTAGATGGCAATTATCTTGAGAATGGGGACTGTGTTCTTTTTTAGAAGTTCATAAAGCTCCTATACTCTTGACATCTAAGTATCCCTGGCACCGAGGAAAATTTTTGTCCTATGGTTAGGCACTCAATAAATGCATTTTGGATGTGTGTGTGTGTGACATATATACATATTTTATACACATACAGAATACGTTACAGCTTTGCCATGATTATAAAATTTTAGAAGTATATAAAGACTGTAGATCCTCATGGCGGACAGAAGGCAGGACTAGATTGCAGCTCTAGACAGAGCAGACTGCGGAGGCTTGCATTGTGAATTTTAGCTCCAGATCGACTGCAAGAATAAACCTACCAATCCTGAGAGGACCACAGACCTTCTAAAGGAGTGGACTACTCCTGCAGGACCTGGGAGACCCCCCGCCAAATACTGTGGGTGCCACAACTGCCGAAGTGGGAAAGGGAGAACCCTGCCTCTCCCAAACACACACCACCACTGGAGAAGCTGAAGGTCTGTTTGTGGGAGAAGTTTCCGACTTTACCAGCAGCTGAGTCAATCTGGAGAGCTGAGCAAAATACAGGGGTAGGGGAAACAACAGAAAGGCCCTGGGAGCTCGCTGGGTCCCTGAGCTGGCCATTCCTGCCTGTACCACAGGGATCCAAAGGGAGGGTAGCCAGAGGACCAGGGGCTAAAACTCCACAGGGAAAAGGAAATCTCTAGCTGAACTCTGTAACAATTTGAACAGGGTGAGAAGCCTCCCGGCCAGAACTTGGGGAAGAGTGCAAATCCAGTGTGCAGACTCCACAGGCAGGGGAAGAACCAAGCTCTTTTCTTTTGCAGCTGGGAGGCGGGTAGCCTGGGGCAGGTTTTCAAGCCTGTCACACCCTCTGCCTAGAAACGGACTCGGGCATGGCAGGGGCATGGTGGGAATGAGACTGGCCCTTCGGTTTGCATGGGAGCTGGGTGAGGCCTGTGACTGCCTGCTTTCCCCCACTTCCCTGACAACTTGCAGGTCTCAGCAGAGGAAGCCATAATCCTCTGAGGTAGACAACTCTACTGACCTAGGAATCTCGCTCCCATCACCCACAGCAGCCCCAGCAAGACCTGCCCAAGGAGAGTCTGAGCTCAGACATGCCTAGCCCTGCCCCGACCTGACAGTCCTTCCCTACCCACCCTGGCGGTGAAAGACAAAGGGCATATAATCTTGGGAGTTCTAGGGTCCTGCCCACCACTGGTTCTTCCCCATACTACCATAGTTGCTACTCTCTGGAATGTGCCACCTCTTGGCAAGAGGCCAACCAGTGCAAAAATAGAGCATTAAACCACCAAAGCTAAGAACCCTCACAGAGTCCATTGCAACCCCTCACCTCCCTGCTACCTCCATCAGAACAGGCACTGGTATCCCATAGATGGCTCACATCACAGGACTCTGTACACACAACCCCCAGTAGCAGCCAAGAGCCAGGTAGATTCACTGAGTGGCTAGACCCAGAAGAGAGACAACAATCACTACAGCTAGGCTCACAGGAAGCCACACCCATAGGAAAAGGGGGAGAGTACTACATCAAGGGAACACCCCATGGGACAAAAGAATCTGAATAACAGCCATCAGCCCTAGATCTTCCCTCTGACAGAGCCTAGCCAAATGAGAAGGAACCAGAAAACCAACCCTAGTAATATAACAAAACAAGGCTCTTCAACACCCCCCAAAAATCATACTAGCTCACGAGCAATGGATCCAAACCAAGAAGAAATCCCTGATTTACCTGAAAAATAATTCAGGAGGTAGTCATTATGCTAATCATGGAGGGACCAGAGAAAGGCGAAGCTCAGTGCAAGGAAATCCAAAAAATGATACAAGAAATGAAAGGAGAAATATTCAAGGAAATAGATAGCTTAAAGAAAAAACAATAAAAAATTCAGGAAACTTTGGACACACTTTTAGAAATGCAAAATGCTCTGGAAAGCCTCAGCAACAGAATTGAACAAGTAGAAGAAAGAAATTCGGAGCTCAAAGATGAGGTCTTTGAATGAACCCAATCCAACAAAGACAAACAAAAAAGAATAAGAAAATATGAACGAAGCCTCCAAGAAGTCTGGGATTCTGTTAAACAACCAAACCTAAGAATAAACAGTGTTCCTGAGGAAGAAGAGAATTCTAAAAGCTTGGAAAACATAATTGGGGGAATAACTGAGGAAAACTTCCCTGGCCTTGCTAGAGACCTAGACATCTAAATACAAGAAGCACAAAGAATACCTGGGAAACTCATCACAAAAAGGTCTTTACCTAGGCACATTGCCATCAGATTATCCAAAGTCAACATGAAGGAAAGAATCTTAAGAGCTGTGAGATGGAAGCACCAGATAACCTATAAAGGAAAACCTGTCAGATTAACAGCAGATTTCTCAGTAGAAACCCTACAAGCTAGAAAGAATTGGGGCCCTATCTTCAGCCTCCTGAAACAAACAATTATCAGTCAAGAATTTTGTGTCCAGCAAAACTAAGCACATATATGAAGGAAAGATACAGTCTTTTTCAGAAAAACAAATGCTGAAAGAACTCACCATTACCAACCAGGTCACTACTACAAGAACTGCTAAAAGGAACTCTAAATCTTGAGACAAATCCTGGAAACACATCAAAACAGAATCTCTTTAAAGCATAAATCACACAGGACCTATAAAACAAAAATACAAGTTAAAAATCAAAAATAAAAAACAAACAAAAAACCAAAGTATACAGGCAACAAAGAGCACAATGAATGCAAGGGTACCTCCCATTTCAATACTGACATTGAATGTAAATGACCTAAAAGCTCTACTTAAATGATACAGAACTGCACAATGGATAAGAACTCACCAACCAACTATCTGCTGCCTTCAGGCGACTCACCTAACACATAAGGACTCACATAAAGTAAAGGGGTGGAAAAAGGCATTTCATGCAAATGGACACCAAAAGTGAGCAGGAGTAGCTATTCTTATATCAGACAAAACAAACTTTAAAGCAACAGCAGGTAAAAGAGACAAAGAGGGACATTATATAATAGTAAAAGACCTCATCCAACAGGGAAATATCACAATCCTAAATGTACATGCACCAAACACTGGAGCTCCCAAATATATAAAACAATTACTAATAGACATAAGAAATGAGATAGACAGCAACACAATAAGAGTTGGCGGGGAGGGGGGGGGCTTCAATACTCCACTGACAGCACTAGATAGGTCATCAAGATAGAAAGCCAACAAAGAAACAATGGATTTAAACTATACCTTGGAGCAAATGGGCTTAACAAATATATACAGAACATTTCATTCAACATCTGAAGGATATACATTCTATCCCACAGCACATGGAACTTTCTCCAAGATAGACCATGTGATAGGCCATAAAATGAACCTCAATAAATTTAAGAAAATTGAAATTATATCAAGCACTCTTTCAGACTACAGTGGAATAAAACTGGAAGTCAACTCCAAAAGGAACCTTCAAAACCATGCAAATACATGGAAATTAAATAACCTGCTCCTTAATGAGCATTGGGTCAAAAATGAAATCAAGAGAGAAATCAAAAAATTCTTCAAACTTTACAACAATAATGACACAACCTATCAAAACCTCTCAGATACAGCAAAGGCAGAGCTAAAAGGAAAGTTCATAGCCCTAAATGCCTATATCAAAAAGACTGAAAGAGCGCAAACTGACATTCTAAAGTCACGCCTCAAGGAACTAGAGAAACAAGAACAAACCAAACCCAGACCTAGCAGAAGAAAGAACATAACCAAGATCAGAGCAGAATTAAATGAAATTGAAACAAAAAAATACAAGATAAATGAAACAAAAAGCTGGTTCTTTGAAAAGATAAATAAAATTTATAGACCATCAGCAAGATTAACCAAGAAAAGAAGAGAGAAAATAACCTCATTAAGAAACAAAACAAGAGATATTACAACTCACAGCCCTGAAAACAAAAGATCATTCAAGGCTACTATGAACACCTTTATGCATATGAACTAAAAAACCTAGACAAGATGGATAAATTCATGGAAAAATACAACCCCCCTAGCTTAAATCAGGAAGAATTAGATACGCTGAACAGACTGATAACAAGCAGCAATATTGAAATGGTAATTAAAAAATTACCAATAACAAAAAAGTTGAGGACTAGATGGATTCACAGAATTCTACCAGACATTCAAAGAATTGGTACCAATCCTTTTGACACTATTCGATAAGATAAAGAAGGAACCTTCTCTAATTTACTCTATGAAGCCAGCATCACCCTCATACCAAAACCAGGAAAGGACATAACCAAAAAAGAAAACTACAGACCAATATTCTTGATGAACACAGATGCTAAAATCCTTAACAAAATACTAGCTAACTGAATCCAACAACATATCAAAAAGATAATACACCATGATCAAGTGAGTTTCATACCAGGGATATAAGGATACTTTAACATATGCAAGTCAATAAATGTGATACTCCACACAAACAGAATTAAAAACACAAATCACATGATCATCTCAATAGATGCAGAAAAAGCATTTGACAAAAGCCAGCACATCCCTTTATGATTAAAACTCTCAGCAATATCAGCATACAAGGGACCTACCTTGATGTAACAAAAGCCAGCTATGACAAATCCACAGTCAACATAATACTGAATGGGGAAAAGTTAAAAGCATTCCCTCTGAGAACTGGAACAAGACAAAGATGTCCACTCTCACCACTCCTCTTCAACATAGTACTGGAAGTCCTAGCTAGAGCAATCAGACAGGAGAAAGAAATAAAGGGCATCGAAATCAGTAAAGAGAAAGTCAAACTGTTCACTGTTTGTTGATGATATGATTGTTTACCTTGAAAACCCTAAGGACTCCTCCAGAAAGTTCCTACAATTGATAAAAGAATTCAGCAAAGGTTCTAGATACAAGATTAATGTACACAAATCAGTAGCTCTTCCATACACCAACAGCAACCAAGTGGAGAATCAAATCAAGAACTCAATCCCTTTTATAATAGCTGAAAAACAAAATAAAAAAAATACTTAGGAATATACTCAACCAAGGAGTTGAAAGACCTCTACAAAGAAAACTACAAAATACTGCTGAAAGAAATCATAGATGACACGAACAAATGGAAACACATCCCATGCTCATGGATGGGTAGAATCAATATTGTGAATAATGACCATACTGCCAAAAGCAATCTACAAACTCAATGCAATCCCCATCAAAATACTACCACCATTCTTCACAGAATTAGAAAAAAAAAATTCTAAAATTCATATGGAACCAAAAAAGAACCCGCATAGCCAAAGTAAGACTAAGCAGAAAGAACAAATTTAGAGACATCACCCTATCTGATTTCAAACTATACATATATGGCCATAGTCACCAAAACAGTGTGGTACTGGTATAAAAATAGGCACATAGACCAGTGGAACAGAACAGAATAGAGAACCTAGAAATAAACCCAAATACTTACAGCCAACTGACCTTCGACAAAGCAAACAAAAACAAAAAGTGGAGAAAGGACACCCTTTTCAACAAATGATGCTGGGATAACTGGCTACCCACATGAAGGAGAATGAAATTGGATCCTCATCTCTCACCTTATACAAAATCAACTCAAGGTGGATTAAAGGCTAAAACTTAAGACTTGAAACTATAAAAATTCTAGAAGAGAACTTTGGAAAAACCCTTCTAGATATTGGCTTAGGCAAGGATTTCATGACCATGAACCAAAAAGCAAATGGAATAAAAACAAAGATAAATAGCTGGGACCTAATTAAACTAAAGAGCTTTTACACGGCAAAAGGAACAATCAGCAGAGTAAAAAGACAACACAGAGAGGAGGAGAAAATCTTCACAATCTATACATCTGACAAAGGACTAATATCCATAATCTACAAACAACTCAAATAAATCAGTATGAAAAAACAATCCCATCAAAAAGTGGGCTATGGACATGAACAGACCATTCTCAAAAGAAGATATGCAAATGGCCAAAAAATATATGAAAATGCTCAACATCACTAATGATCAGCAAAATGCAAATCAAATCACAATGTGATACCACCTTACGCCTGCAAGAATGGCCATAATAAATAAATCAAAAAACAGTAGATGTTGGTGTGGATGCAGCAAACAGGGAACACTTTTATACCACTGGTGGGAATGTAAACTAGTACAGCCGCTATGGAAAATAGCGTGGAGATTCCTTAAGGAACTAAAAGTAGAACTACAATTTGATCTATCAATCCCACTACTGGGTATCTGACCAGAGGAAAGTAAGTTATTATTTGAAAAAGATACTTGCACATGCATGTTTACAGCAGCACAATTCACAATTGCAAAATCGTGGAACCAACCCAAATGCTCATCAATCAACTGGATAAAGAAACTGTGTTATACAGGGGAAGATATGTTTTGAAGACACCTTGAGAACTGTCAATATGTAATTACCATAGTTTGCTAATTTTTTCTTTTTTTTTGAGACGTATTCTCGCTCTGTCGCCTAGGCTGGGGTGCAGCTGGCGTGATCTCGGCTCACTCCAACCTCCACCTCTCGGGTTCACGTCATTCTAATGCATCAGCCTCCCAAATAGCTGGGACTACAGGCATGTGCCACCATGCCCGGCTAATTTTTATTTTTAGTAGAGACGGGGTTTCACCATGTTATCAGCCTCCCAAAGTGCTGGGATTACAGGTGTGAGCCACTGCGCCTGGTCTTAGTTCACTAAATTTTTATCTGATATTCCACCCTGGGGATGAGAGGGAAAGGTGAAAAATTTGAATTCTTGACACTATCTGTAGTTTTTATATTTAATAATTGTCCCAGATTTTTAAATTTCAGATAATCCCTTGTTTATATTTTCCAAGAATGCACACTCAATTATAGACAAATAAAAGCTAATTTTCTCCATTAAAAAAAAAGAAACTGTGGTATATATATACGATGGAATACTATGAAGCCATAAAAAGGAATGCATTAACAGCATTTGCGATGACCTGCATAAGATTGGAGACTATTATTGTAAGTGAAGTAACTCAGGAATGGAAAACCAAACATCATATGTTCTCACTGGTATGTGGGAGCTAAGCTACGAGGACTTAAAGGCATAAGAATGATACAGTGGACTTTGGGGACTTGTGGGGAAGAGTAGGAGTGGGGTGAGAAGGATAAAAGACAACAAATATGGCGCAGTGGACACTGCTCAGGTGATGAGTGCTCCAAAATCTCACAAATCACCACTAAAGAACTTACTCATGTAATCAAATACCACCTGTACTCCAGTAATTTATGGAAAAATAAAGAAGTATATAAAGATCATCATTTTAGTGAGGAAATCAATCTTTCAAGCAGACCTTAGAAATATATATAGATGTCATTAATTATTATTTAATGCTGATGAGACTGTGGGAAATCCACAATTCTCACACAATATTGGTAACAGGATAAATTGTTACAACTCTTTAAAAGACATATTTTAAGAGTCATCAGATTTTTCAGAGAATTTATTTGAATATCTCTGACAATTTACAATGAAAACAAAAGGAAAACTGATATGTATAAGAATGTTATTTATCCTTTTTTTATGAGAAAAATGGAAAACAATCTAAATACTGAATTATAGTTTTGAAATTTCAGTCGACTATTTCAGAGCTATTAAAGTTATTATAATGACTATAGCAATATGAATAAATGCTTTTGTTATTTTAAAAACTATATGTTGGGATTACAATTATGTTAAAAAGTGTATATTTACATAAAAAGTGCATTTTTAAAATAATAAATACTAAAAATGCAACTGAAGCTTGTACCCTTTAATGATTTCTGATACTGGAAGAAATATTTAGTACAAAGTAGTTTTAATCAGACAAACATTGCACAAGACATTTAATTTTAAATAAGATTTTAAAACACATATCTCAGAATGTCACATACCTTTGGATATACTTCAAATATGGTGTATAGTCTATTACAGCAGGAAAGCTGCCATCCAGTCCCTCTCCCTTTAGGCAGAAACTAAGACAATAGAAAATAAATATTTCATATTAATATATAAAATTTTAAATCAAAGTTAAGTTTTATGAAAAATCTCTTGCCAGAGACGTTTCTCTCATGAAATGGCAAGTGAATCTTTTTTGTTAGCAATTTAATTGTTACTTGTCACAAATAAATGCCTGAATAAAATGTTCTACCTTCAATACCAATGACAAAGCATTGTACAAATTAATACACTGTCAATGGGTTACATTAAACCAACAGTTAACATTCTTAATCCGTTTTTTTTGTTTTGTTTTGTTTTGAGACAGAGTCTTGCTCTGTCACCCAGGCTGGAGTGCAGTGGCATGATCCTGGCATACGGAAGCCTCTGCCTCCCGGGTTCCAACAACTCTCCTGCTTCAGCCCCCTGGGTAGCTGGGATTATAGGCGCCCACCACCATGCCTGGGTAATTTTTGTATTTTTAGTAGAGATGAGGTTTTGTCATGTTGGCCAGGCGGTCTTGAACACCTGACCTCAGGTGATCCGCCCGCCTCGGCCTCCTAAACTGTTGGGATTACAGGCATAAGCTGTCGTGCCTGGCCAGTTTTTTAAAACAATGAAACAACAAACAAAACAAGACTGTAAAAAATTTAGACAGAGCTGGTAACATGTGATATAAAAAGTTAACATCCATAGAGCGATCAAAAAGACAACCTTCATATTCCATCTATCATGTTCATCCTCCACAATTAAGCTAATTAACCTAATACTAGCTTATTAAATCTTAATAAAGTTAGACTTGTAAAATGACAAATATTTAGAAAAGGAAGGCCGGGCGCGGTGGCTCAAGCCTGTAATCTCAGCACTTTGGGAGGCCGAGACGGGCGGATCACGAGGTCAGGAGATCGAGACCATCCTGGCTAACACGGTGAAACCCCGTCTCTACTAAAAAATACAAAAAACTAGCCGGGCGAGGTGGCGGGCGTCTATAGTCCCAGCTACCCGGAAGGCTGAGGCAGGAGAATGGCGTAAACCCGGGAGGTGGAGCTTGCAGTGAGCTGAGATCCGGCCACTGCACTCCAGCCTGGGCGACACAGCGAGACTCTGTCTCAAAAAAAAAAAAAAAAAAAAAAAAAAAAAAAAAAAAAAAAGAAAAGGAAGCGCTTTACTAAAAAAGATAACTTCAGTGAAAACGAGCAGCATTATTTTTATCAACACCCAAAAGTAGAATTTCATTTGTCTTACACTTATTTTGTTAATATTCCTGAATTTCCAAATGTTATATTTCAATAAAAATATAATATTTCCTTCATTCCTTGTGTTTGAGTTTTCTTATAGACAAACCTTTTACTTTCAATGTAACGTAAAATCTGGGATCGATTAAAGAAATACAAAAAAAGTGTCTATAAATCTAAAAAGAACTTGTATTGCCCATTTTTAGCACTTGTTACTTTAGTGTGGAACCAGTTCATCTTGTTGATAATAAAAGTAAATTTTAACAATATTTTTTTATATTCTCCATACATAACATAAGAGACATACCCAAGACAGCCTCTCAGGATCTTCTTTATCTCAACACATGAGATAATGATAATCTTTCTGGCTTTGAAACTACTTTTAGTCTATTTCTTTTTAATTTTAAAGCAGTAGCTGAAAAATACTAAGATATAAAATTCAAAGCCTTCCTTCACTGGGGAGGGGGTTATTGGGGAATGGGATATAGTCTAAGTTTTCTTTTTATCCAAGCTACAGAGCAAGCCTATCAATTTGTTAAGTTTCAGGCAGTCTCTTTTCTGAGAGCAAACCCATTTAAAAAAACAAACTGATGTCATTTGAAAGAGAACATGAATCAAATAACGATTTCCAACTGTGTGCTTTACTTAGAAAACCGAAAGAAAAAATCATAAGTAGAAACTATTAAGACACAGAATAATTTATAAACTGAATGCATTTGGTTATATTAAGTACCTGAAATCAATAGCATTGAGTCCTAGCAGCATGCCAGCAAGCATATTTGCTTCTTCACCCAAGACAATTGCTCCGTCTTCATAAAATCTCCTAAAAAACGAAATGGGTGAATATATAAAATATTAAAAATAAATGGAAGTTTGATCGAGAGAAAACATTTAGAGTCCAAACTATTGTAGGAAGAGCTAAATTTTCTTTAATTTGTAGTTTTTTAAAAAAACATATTTCTATCACTGAAGTTTTGAAGATACCTAGACCAAAATAAAGAGACAGAAAAACAACAACAAGCCCCTGAAGAAACTAAAACTTGCCAATATAACAAAAAGAATTCTGTTTCCACCTCTCCTAAAAAGAATTCCCAAAGTGACTCTTTCGATGGGTCTAGAGTGCCAGCATTTTTCTTTAATAATCAAGCAATATAAATGTAAACTGAAAGGTGGCAAATTCAGAGTCATTTGTACTGATCTGTTTTCAAAATGAAGTAGACTTGAGTTCTAACAAATAAGAAAAAATAATTTCTGTTTTTCTATAATTCCAAAGGTTATTGACTAAGTTAAGAATTTGGGAGGCATACTCATTAGTAATTTATGGTAACCTTAATAGTACAATCCTAATAAAGCAGATGGGCTACCAAGGTGGCTGCATATGAAAAAGAAAGTATTCATTATCCCCTTGACAAAAACGGGAATGTGAATGTATCTTTGCTAATTCCTGTAGAGGTTTCTATTTTAGTTATCATTAGTTTTTAAAAATTTTTTGAAAGAAAAATAATAATGTGGCCCTAAGATATTTTTCCAAAAATGAATGTAAAATCATTAATCTACTTCTTTTAAAACGTAGCACTATGTAAAATCTAGTTTATATCAGTAACCAGGGATGATTACACTGCTGTATCTATTTATATTATATATAAGAGAGTGAACACCACTCTATACCACCCCACTAACTAAAATGAAACATTTTAGTAAACCAAAGGTCTTGCTCATTTTAGTATTTCTGAGTTTATAAATTCTGCAAAAAATTTTAATATGCTTATAATCCTACCATCAATTTTGAATTGTTGTTCACAACTTACCAAGTATTTTTACAAACATATTATGTGATAATTGCAAAAAAAAAAAAAAAAAAAACCCATAAATTAAACGCAGAAGGAATCATCATTAGTTTCAAATTTACCATCAGGAAAAGTTTAAAACAATTTGCACAAGCTCATGTTAGACGAATTGCTTAAGAAGGGTACCCAATTCTTCTTTCTTTAAGTCCCATATCTTATATTAAACCCACTTTTTGTAAAACAAAAATATTTTAAAAGAACTTAATTTATGGTATGGTTAATAAGGAATATTAAATGAATAAAAAGTATAAAACGGAAAAAATAGGCAACTATTTACTCTCTGACAGAAGAAAGGCTGCAAACAAATACAGTGGGGAGACTAGCTTGGAATAAACGTTTTTTATTTTCTTGGACCTACTGAAATTCCTTTTACTGATTTATATAAAAGGAGAAAAATGAAAACTTCTGGCCTAACAAAAATTAGTAAAATAAATGGAAGGATTTTTTACAGATTCTACTGAGGTGTCCTGCAGAAACGTAAAATATTTAGACAAATACATATATTTGAGACTTTGTCCCTGGTCCAATAACTAAGTTAGCTATTGGCAGAATATATTATTAATCCTTGGAAGAACTATGCTTCTAACGGTTTCAGACCACTAAATTCTATGAGACATATGAATTTGGAAGATAATCTTGTTTTTTTGATATTGGCAATAACCCATTATTCCTAGTACTTCTTATATAAGAAAAGGTCTACTTTTTTTGTTCTTCATCTTGAACCTACCATTGTTTAAAAAATACATTCCAAAAATCAGCTCAAAACTATTCTTGCTTGCTTTCTAATGGCAGCTTTGTACTAGGGAGTATTGAAGAACACCACACCAAAAAATTAACTGGTTTGAGAAATTTTTTAAAATCTAAAGGTCTTTTATATGTGTGTGCATATAATAATGTTTTAATGAGTTTTTGGCTTTAGTTTTAATCATTAGTAAATAAGTAAATTTTCTAAGCAAATGATTTAAGCAAAATGGTTGCTATATGTAAAATCAATAATTCCACTGAAAAAAACCATATCTTAAGGCCTGATTTAATATAACAGCAAAACAGGAAAGGAAAAATGGAAGAGGAAGGGCTAGTTAAGAGAATTGCCCATTATATGCTGAACTTTTAAATTATTAGTTCTGGTTAAGAAAAAAATTTTTCAGAAGATGTACTTCTGAGCTTGAGATAATATATTTTAAAGTAATTCAGTATTTAGAAAACTGAATTGATCTGAGAAGATATTTTTACCATTTAGTCAAAAACTTCATTCATGTGTATGAAAGAAGTAGAAACTGTCTTGAAAAATTAATTTATTCTCTTATGCAAACTAATATATCAATAATTTGACTAAAAATATGATTCCTGTGGTCAATACTTTCAAAGATTCCAAAAGATTGTAAAATTTCAACCTTTTCATTTTACCTCATTGAAAAATTGGAACATTAAACTTTGCTTATATAACCAAGGTCATACAATAAATGAGCCATGAGTAAAGCCTGAGATGACTAATCCAATAATAGTAAGGTATATACTAAAAATTCCCTTTTTTTAGTTAAAAATATTTTTTGTTCTAAAGAAAATTTTTATGCCAGGCCTGGTGGCTAATGCCTGTAATCCCAGCACTTTTGGAGCCTTAACAGGCAGATCCTTTGAGCCCAGGAGTTAGAGATCAGCCTGGGCAATATGGTGAAACCCCATCTATACAAAAAATACAAAAAAATTAGCCGGACATGGTGGTACATGCCTGCAGTCCCAGCTACTTGGGAGGTTGAGGTGGGAGGATTGCTTGAGTCAAGAAAGCAGAGGTTGAAGTGAGCTGAGATGGCCCCACTGCACTCCAGCCTGGGTGACAGAGCAAAACCCTTTCTCAAAAAAAAAAAAAAAAAAAAAAAAAAAAAAAAAAAAACATATATATAAATATATATGTATATGTATAAATGAGAAGAATCTAACCAAAACACTGTACTGTTTAATTTCAATATATTATAAATGTTGAAAGTACCAAAGTAAAAAATACATATGAAACTTCCAATTAAAGATTTATATATTAGAGACTATACCTTTAAATATACTTTTATATTTCAGAAGTGAGGAAAAATTACAAGCAACTATTTGATACTACTGTGATCTGGGAAAAAAAATTCCTGATCTTATTAGGTATACCACCCTTTCCAAGTATTTATATGTTGATTAGAAAAACATTAGTGACTAGAAAAGTATTTAAAATAATGCCCTTATAAGAATATGTTTTTCTTTTACCATATATAATTTAACTCTAATTGAAATATATTCCTATAATGCCACCTTACTGTCCACTCTGTAAGAATATTTTAAAGAATTGTAAGTAGTTCAATAACAAATATCCTTTGGATGGGATCCAAGGTGAATAATAAATATAAATTATGTTGATACTATCTAATGTTATGCTTCAAATTTTCCTTTTGTGGGAGTCAAAAGTTATTCTACGTATTTGAAAACACAGTATTAAAATATAAGAAAGCTTGTGTTATAAACCAAAGAAAATTCATTATTGGCATGCTTGTTCTCTTCCCCCAATTTAATATAAGAGACTACTAAAAGTGGATATAAGAAAATTCTCCCTCATGACATATAACACAGATCCTTGCATTATAAATAGATGTTATATTCAAAGTCAAATTTAATTAAAATGCAAAACTGATGAAAAAGTCAACCTCCAAAGGTCTTGCCAAGAATGTGAGATTCAGTAATTATTTTAATCAACAAATATATATTATATATTAATTCCTTTTATGTGACAAGAACTGTGCTAGGTACTATAGTTACAATGGTAAATAAGTTAGATTTAGATACTCTCTATGGAGCATATAGTCTAGGGGAATAGAAAAGCAAGAAACAAAAGAAAAAGATAATTACAGATGATGATAAATATAAAGTAAATAAACAGGTTGCTGAGGTAGAGACAAAGGGAAGGAAAGCCCAACTTTGGAAAGAGTCATTAAGTAAGGCATTCTCAAGTGTTTAACCTGATACCTTAGCCCACATAAGTCCGATCACACAAAGATCTGTAGGCCACAGAACATTAATAATAATAATGAACACTTATTGAGTTTCAGGCAGGTATAGTAATAACTTTACATGAATCATCTTCTTAACTTTGCCGCTACATATTATTCTCCAGAGAGATTAAGCAACTTGTCCAAGATAGACACAGCTAGAGTAGAGAAACCAGGATCTGACTCCAGGAAACATGACAGCCACAGGGCCTTCTGGCTAATGTAATAAGAAATCATTTCAATGTTTTAAGTGGGAGTTGACGTAATCTCTTTTATTTTTAAGATCAGCTGGAAGCTAGATGGCTACTAAATGCGGGCAAACTGGAAGGTCAGGAGGCCAACAGGTGAGCCTTAGACAACAGATAAAAGAGGTCTAGATGAGCATAAGAGCCGTGGAGATAAAGGTAAATAAATAGATTCAAAATAGATTTGGAGGTAGGATCAGTAAGACTTGCTTATGGATTAATTACAGGGAATGAGGGAGAAAGAGGAATCAGGTATGATTTTTAGATTCTCCCTTAATCAATTATGTAGGTAGGCAGTGATACCATTTGCTAAGAAGGGGTGAACAGAGTTACAGGGGAAAAAAAATCAGTATATCTGAACTATCTAGCTAGAGGTTTAAATGTGGTATCATGGTCATATGGACGGTATTTCAAGTCAGGGGAATGGATGAAACTCCAGGAAGAGAGAATAGAGAGAAAAATGAACAGAGAAAAAAAAGCAGAAAATGCAGGACTGAGCCCAGAGAATATGAACAGTCAGATGTTGTTAAGTGGAAAAGATGACAGAAAAAGAGAGCAATTAAGGAAAAGCCATGGAATGTTGTATAATTTAAAGGTGCAGAGATCTTTTTCAAGAATGATGAAGTAGTCAAATTCTACTGGGAGTAGCTGGGAGATGAAGTACAATGTGAACAGAGGAATATCCATTACATTGGGTAGTTTGTAGATTATTAGCAACTGGTATTCTTTTAAAAATTCTTGGTGGAGTGATGAGGGGCAGAAGCCAGAGAAAAGTGGATAAGAGAATGACTCTAAAGTGAGAATGATGGCAGTGTGAAGAAGTGATTTGGAGAAGTCTGGTGATGAAGTGGAATCGTGAAATTAGCATTGGCAGAGGGGAATTACAGGTTCAATGGAGAATCTTTTTCTTTTTAAGGTAGGAGGTACCGGTATATGTTCTATAAGGGTGGGATTGATCCAGCAGTAGTAAAGAGATTGAGGATGAGGAGACAGAAAGTTGATAACTAAAGGAAGAGGGGAATCATACACTATCTGGTGTTTTATGACTGGCTTCTTTGCTAAGCTTAGCAGGTTTTCAAGGTACATCCATGTGGCAGCATGGATCAGTATTTCATTTCTTTTTATGCCTGAATAATATTCTGCTACATGGATACAGACACACATGCACCTAGGAGTCATGTGCTGGGTCATATGGTAACTCTACATTTAACCTTTTGAAAAATTGCCAGGCTGCTTTTCAAAGTGAGTGCATAATTTTCTTTTCCCCCCAGCAATGTATGAAAGATTCAGTTTTTCAAAATCCTCACCAAAATTTGTTATTAAGTGATCTTTTGAACATAACCATCCTAGTTCGTATGGAGTGTTATTTCATTGTGGTTTTGCATTTCCCTGATGGCTAATGATGTCAAACAATATTTTAGTGTTTATTAGCCATCTGTATACCCCCCCCGGAGAAGTGTCTATTCAGATTCATTGCCCATTTTTAAATAAGTTGTCTTTTTATTACTGAGTTGTAAAAGTTCTTTATATACATTGTAGATACAAAACCCTTATCACAGGGGTCTCCAACCCCTGGGCCATGAACCAGAACCTGTCTATGGCCTGTTAGGAACTGGAGCTGCAGGGCAGGAGGTAAGTGGTGGGCCAGTGAATATTATCACCTGAGCTCCGGCTCCTTCACTTAGGCATTAGATTCTCACAGGAGTAAGAACCCTACTGTGAACTGCACGTGTGAAGGATCTAGGTTGCATGCGCCTTATGATACTCTAACTAATGCCTGATGATCTGAGGTGGAACAGTTTCATCCTGAAATCATTCCCTGCCACCACGGTCCGTGGAAACACTGTCTTCCACAAAACCAGTCCCTGATGCCAAAAAGGTTGGGGACTGCTGCCTTATCAGATTATGATCTGTAAAAATTGTCTCCTATTCTGTTTGTCATCTTTTCGCCTTCTTCATGGTGTCCTCTGAAACACAAAGTTTTAATTTTTATTATGTTCAATTTATCTTCTATCTTAATAATGTAAAACTTTAATATATACTCAGATTCCAAAATGCATTCTTAACTCTTAAAAGATTTTGGTTACTTATCACTATTCTGTTTACTTTTCTGTAATTGAGAAAAGTGTTTGTCATCTCATTTTTTCTCTTTGTGACAGTTCAGTAATTTACAAAGTTTTATTTTATACTTTACTGCTTCCTTTGATTTGTGCTAAAACATTGTGAAAATTAATATTTCTTTTTAAGACAACTTTTTCATTATAAATTAAATACTGTGATATAATTGCAAAGTAAACAAATGAATTTCCATAAAGCTAATTTATCTTTATATTTTCCATATTTATTACTTCAAATTCTTGTTACAGTTTCAATTGTGTTTGAAATATCATATGGTATTTTTAATTTAAATTTACTAATTATTTTTTAGTCTGTGGTAAAGAGAAATTAAAAATTTGAACAAATTCAGTTTTTATGTCAGTTCTCATATGAAGGTCTTCCCAGTAACCTACCAAAACAAGTCTCTCTCTTTTTTTTTTTTTTAGCTTAGATTCTAATCTTCACTCTGTCAACTTCTCAACTCTGGCTATTTTCCAATTATACTCCAACCCCTAAGCCATGTAACTCTTCAAGGTTTTTGTTTGTTTTTACAACTGCTCATTAAGACATCCTACACCTTAGCGAAAAGATCACACATATTTCTTCAATGCTTTGGAACCACAGTCATGTACTCAAAATTTATTTTATCTCTACTCCCACCCTTCCTCCACCCAGACTTATCCTTGGGTTTTCACTGATAAGTGCTTTCAAGCCTGCCTGCCTTAGTTCATGAAGCTCCTCCTCTGGTACTGGGATAAACATTTGTATTACTATTTTAAAGGCTATCATTACTCTTTATCTGTGAAGAGTAGAACATGAAGAAATCTACTTTATTCAGATATTCTCTATATTCCTAAAGATTAGAGATCATTTCTCATTCTTCTAGGAGTACTTCAGGAAGCATCCAGATAAAAGGTAAGGTACAAATACTCTTTCGAATTGTTTGTATTTTACAAATCTAATCTTATGAATATACTTATCTTGACTAGAAGTTTGCAATCAAATTTAATTAGAATTAAGAAATTTCTTTGGTTTCATCTCAGTAAAAAAAAAAGATAGTGTAAATAGAGGGAGAAAAATAAGATTTTTTTCCACATTTTTTAGTTAACTTGTAAGATAAAAATTCTGAAATAACTCCCTACTTACTTCCTTTGAGAGTTACAAAGCCATTATATTCACATTTAAATCCTACTATTCAATAAATGTATATGTGTAAATATTATATGCATGTGCGCATATATCTATGTATTAGACACGTACATATGAACATTGTACGCTAAGCCATGTTTCTGTTTGAAGACTGTATGTTTATGTATTGTTACAAGAATATTTTTACTTCATGTACTTTTTTAGAGCTGAATCATTTCCTTTCTATGAAAAAGCATGGTTAACACGTAAGAACAAGGCAGAAAGCATTTCCTTTAAATATTTAAACTACTTGTTCTAAAAATAATCTATTCAAGAATTATTTCTACCCCACCCAATCATTTAAACTAAGAAGACTAACAATTTAGAGATTATTAATTATTTAATTTCTATTTGGAAAAGACTATCATAACTTTGATTCAATATTGTAATTGCATAGGAAATGATTACTATGCAAACTAGATTTTGATTTAATTAACATAGGATTTTTAGATTTGAGCTACTAGATTCTGATACTATTCTTTGTTTTCATTTTCAAAGCCTTAGTATCCTCAATGCTTAAGTTTCATAATGAAACTTAGTTATGGTAAACAAATGTTTCATTTTATAAAGTTCATTTCAAATGTCTAAGGGTTTATCATCATCTCACTGTTTATCTTTAGAAATATCTCAAGTGTCACGTTGCTTGAAAAGAAGTTAAATAAGTATACATCAGATTTACTTTATGTAAATATTACTTTTAGCTAAAAGTCTTTCTATCCTGGTCAAACTTACAATCATGACAATTATATTTTTTGTATCTCAAAATTAAAAGTTTACTATTATATTACCACAAAAAATAGAGGCAACTAAATAAAGATACTTAATTAGTACCAGCTAGTTAGTTGAAAGAATGTGTCATAATAAATGCCCAGATTTTCTCAAAATCCAGAATGTCAAACCCTGCATTAGGATATGGAATTTAAGATCTCAGAGATATGATTTCTTTGTGCTTATTTTTTTCTATCAAAACTAGTTTATAGTTGTAATTATTTTCTCTTCTTTCAGAAATATGATTAATGAGGTAGAGAAAAGAATGATAATTTAGAAATATCTCAGGCAGCTCCGCCCAACAGAACCTTCTGTGATGAGGAAAACACTCTAAATCTGTCCAATTGGGTAACCAAGAGTTACATGTGGCCATGGGACATCTGAAATGTGATACAGCGCTTGAGAAATTAAATTCGTAATTTTATGTAATATTAATTAATTTAAATTTATATATGGCATATGTTAGTGGCTACTACATTGAACAGTTTATGTCTAAGTTATTAAAATTATTAAATCTTTTCATTTACAAATACTTTTGATATGGAGAAAAGTGGCTTCTTCAACAGCAACAAATAAAGATTAGTAGTTGAGTGCTAATTAGGAATGACTGTTGTCCTAATATGTACCTTTTTCTATCATCATAAAAAATTAACAAAGTCCTATTTTTCACATGGCACAGGATGTCATCTTTATACAATCCAAGAAAAACAATGATTTAGATTGTCCTAAAAAGATAAGCAAAAATTAATTATACATATGAATTAAATAAATTATTAATTATATTCTTTTTTTTTTTTTTTTTTTTGAGACAGAGTTTCTCTCTTGTTGCCCAGGCTGGGGTGCAATGGCACAATCTCGGCTCACCACAACCTCTGCCTCCTGGGTTCAAGCTATTCTCCTGCCTCAGCCTCCCGAGTAGCTGGGATTACAGGCATGTACCACCATGCCTGGCTAATTTTGCATTTTTAGTAGAGATGGGGTTTTTCCATGTTGGTCAGGCTGGTCTTGAACTCCAGACCTCCGGTGATCTGCCAGCCTCGGCCTCCCAAAGTGCTGGGATTATAGGTGTGAGCCACCGTGCCCAGCGAATTTCTATTCTTTACAAGCAAAAAAATAAGGAAACACTGTGGTGGTGAAAATAATAAAGATGCTATTGAAATTTCATAGTTAAATCTTCAAATCCATCAGGAAACAGTCTATGGGGAGAATGAAGCTTCAAGAGTTGAAAGAGTACGAATCAGAAATGATTTAGAAAAAGGAAATTCCAGGTATAATGTGTATCTTTTTACAGAAAGGTAGATGTATGTTTAGTTGACAAATTACATTTTCCTAAGAAGACAGTGGATTTATCTGAGTAGTAACAAAAGGAGGAAATAAAACGGTTGAAGATTTTAGAAATTGATTCTTCATCCTATTCTGATTTTTAAGTCTCTAGGTGATTCTTTCAAATATATATTAGAAAATTAAAAGGACTTTTAAACCTGGTTGTTTTGAAGTCTCTCAGAGCTGTAGAGATGTATTCAGATAAATGTTTTTCCATGAGTGCTACTCTGATCCAGGCTCTACCCTAAAAGGAAGAAAAAAGAATCAAATATAAAAAAAATTAAAAAAATATTTTGTCACTGTGCCATCAAAAATATAAGTATTTTAATATGTAAAAACAGCCATTCAAAATATACATTTGATAACGACTAAGAAAAATATTTAAGTAGATAAAAATAGATAAATTTTGATTATCTAGAGTACATATTTTGTTTTTCTGAATAGGTAGGGTACTAACCCTACCTATTAACTGTCAACAAACTAACTTTCTATCCTCTGAAGGGAC
Source organism: Chlorocebus sabaeus (assembly GCF_047675955.1). NCBI lineage: Eukaryota > Metazoa > Chordata > Mammalia > Primates > Cercopithecidae > Chlorocebus > Chlorocebus sabaeus. The sequence continues at coordinate 65,194,832 of NC_132924.1, forward strand.
AGAACATTAATGCTAAGCTACTTGGGTTAGAGACTTCTTTTGAATTACATAATGTAATTATATAGCTCTCTACTTCAATACCCCAAATCAACAAACTAATTAAAATGAGCCCTCTCATAAATCATGAAAAACAGAGTTCTCTCTCATTAATAAAGATAATCAGTCTTAACATCACTTATTTAAGAAAATTTTCAATGCTGTCCTTCCAGTGGGAAGTTTTATACAACTAGTAATAAAATCCAAATTTCATGATTTATCATGAATCCAAATCATGAGTTATTGAATTTGGTGTCCCCAGAGAATTCTAAAAGCTATTACCAAATATTTAAACTAGAAAAACAAACAACAAAAAACAGAAGCCAGCATATTCTAGCACAGAATCACAGAAACAGACAATTCTTATTAAATGTAATTAATTTTCTTATGGACTTTCTATTTAGAACTAAAGAATATAAGAGATCATATTTGTAGTAAGAATTTTATAATTCAATTATTTTCATTTTCACTCAACTCTTACACAAATCTCTTAAAAACTTCATGAAGACTGAATATATAGAAAATCAAAACACTGCAATGGCAGTATAAAGGTTGACACTAATCAATATACATGACTGTCAACTGCCAGAAAGGGAAAAAAAAAACATACTCTAGAAACGTCTACAAGTGTAGTGAATTCACAAACTCTGGGATAGGAAAAGTCACAAACGAGTCAATCTAGGCAGTGGTAGAATGCAGGCCAGAAGCAGCAGTACTACTACTGGGAAGAAAATGAATGATATGGGTGTGGTTAGCATGCAAGTCAATTTACCTATCAAGCTCAACATCCCTTTTAGCTTAGCTGTGGTTGATTGGAACAGAGGAAGGAAGAGGCAAGCTACCGGCTGGCCAGTAGTCTCAAAATTCTCTCTTGAAATTTCATCTAAAAGACACAGAAACTAATAGTGGTGTCTTGAATCAAAAGGTTACAATTTCACCAATGAAGTCAGGAAAATTGCTCTCCAGAGAAAATTCAGCACAGGAGTCTATGCTGTTACTAGATAAGAAATGCAGGGAAAATCTTCCTTCCTGATTTATTAATTTCAACCCACACAAAACTGGGCTGCATTTAGTTTCCTGCATTTGATTGTGTATGGAATTCTGTTATATTGTAAGGATAAGTTGCACTAATTTTAACGGTTTCTTTTCTTTAACAAAGGAACTTTCACTAGCACAGAAGATAAACAGACTTATAAAGATTGTTTGGGCCAAGAAGTAGAACAACTTAAAAACTAGATTAAGGAATTTAGACCTTTTCAGTTGATAATAGTGATCCATAAAATGAAGGTTTATGAAAAAATAAATAAGTAAAAGTAGTCAGCACTTAAAAATGTAATATGTGCTAAGCCTGTTTTAAGAGCTTTATATACATTAAGAAGATAAGTAATTCTCCCAATAATTGTGTGAGTTAGGTTACAACACTATCCCTACTTTATGCACAAATGAAAAACAGACACAATTAGAAGAGATGAAATTCATTTTACTACCACCAAACTGACCAGCCTAATTATGTTAATACCTATACACTCCACCTTCTTTCCTGTTTCAGGGAATGAGCTGTTAGCATTTAAGAGAGTTAAAAAAAAAAAAGAAAAGAAAAAAAAAGCACAGAGTAGGAAAATTAAAATTAAATTATAAATATCTGACAGACAACTCTTATCCATAAAATACAATGAATTTTTAAAAACCCGTAAGAAGAAAACAATTTAAAAATGGGTTTGCAATGGGATGATTTTTAACTATAGATTACATTGCTTTAGCAAATATTAGATATTCAGATATTTCCATGCTTTTTGTGTTAGTTTTGGTGAGCAATTTTTTAAAAGAAATTTCCCATTTCTTCTAAATTTTCAAATTTATATAATAGATGTAAAGTTATTTGTAATACCCTTTTTTAGGATTTTTAATGTCTGTGAGATATACACACTTGGCCTCTTCTTCATTCCTCATATTGGTAATTTATATTATCTTTTGATCTTCTTGAATAGTCTTGCTAGAAGCTTATAAATTGCATTAATCTTTTTAAAAACACTTTTAGTTTGGTTGATTTTCTTACATATTTGTTTCAATTTTATTGAATTTTTACTGTTATTTCTTTCCTTCTACTTTGACTTTAATGTATATCTTTTTTCACAGCTTCTTGAGATGAAACTTTTGATCACCAATTTCCAGTTTCTATTCTTCTATAAAATACACAAAAGCCTATTTAAGCCTATTCCTCTAAGCACAAGTTTTTTTTATATGTTGTATTTTCATTATCAGTACTTTCCAAATATTTTTCAATTTCAACGGTGATTTATTTTTTCATCCATGGATTACTTAGAAGTTCTCCTCAGTTTCACTCATATAGACATTTTCTTGTTATTATTTCCTTGTTTATTTTTGATTCTAGCTTAATTCCACTGTGGTTAGAGAACATACTTCATAAAATTTCAATACTCTGAAATTCACTGAGATAAATTATGCCTCAGAAAATGGTCAATTTAGTATAACTCCTCTGTGTGTGTGACTGTATATTTTGTAGTTTTATCTGTTTTTTTGTTTTGTCTTGTTTTTCTTTTCTTTTTTCTTTTTTTTTTTTTTTTTTGAGACAGGGTCTTGCTCTGTCACCCAGGCTGGAGTGCAGTGGTGCGATCTCAGCTCACTGCATGCAACCTCGGCCTCACAGGCTCAAGTGATCCTCCCACCTCAGCCTCCCAAGTATCTGGGGCTACAGGTGTATGCCACCACACCTGGCTAATTTTTGTATTTTTTATATAGACTGGGTTTCACCATGTTACCAAGAGTGGTCTAGAAATCCTGAGCTCAACTGGTCTGCTCACCTTGGCCTCCCAAAGTGCTGGGATTACAGGTGTGAGCCATCACACCTGGCCTTCGAATTTTAACATATTCCAATAATCTAGTAATTTTATGTATTTCAGTTTTCTCGTAATATTCATATTTTCATTTTCTTGAACCTATTATAATTGCTTAGAAGTCCATAATCTCTATCACCCATAGGTTTGTTTCAATTGTCTTTTTTATTTTTCTTGATTACAGTCATTCAGTCTTGTTTCTTGATGTGCCTGATGATTTTTTACTGTATACTGGACATTCTGTATGAAACTTTACAGCAACTCTGAGGCTACCTTTCTCCAGAGTAGATTTAATAGCAGTTCTTGTTTTTAGCTAGATTTGGCTTTCTTAGGTTTCTGGTTGCTTATCTTGTACATTCCTTCTGTTGTTGAATTAGACCAGTTTCTGAATATGCTAGTCACATCAGCCATCCATATATCCATGCATCCTTCCATCCAACAAATTTGCTGTGCAAATATTGAGCACGGTAAGCAAGGTGCAGAATACAAGATATGGCCATGATTAAAAGTTCAGATGTTATTCTCAGTGCAGTGGGGGAGCTACTTGAGAGTTTTTTTAATTGATAGAATACTGTAATCTGATTTGCATTTTATAAGATCAACTTGGTGCTGAAGGGATAATAAATTGAAGGGAGGAGTAGAAGCAGAGAATTTATTTAGAAGGGTGTAATTGGAGTCTAAAACAGAGTTGATCCCAGAGGTAAGAAAACGATCAGGTTCCAGTGATAACAGAATATCTTGTATCAGAGGGACCTACTGCTGAGAACAACTATAAAAGTTGAATAAAATAAGTGAAGTAACAAATTTAAGATATAACAGAGCAACCAAGGCATGAGAACTTGAGTGGCCACAGTCCTGGAGAGATGGATGTTACATGAGCTGAGCCGCACATCCATCTTGGCTTTAGCCTAAAGTTATTTGTCTATTCACATCCTAGGTATAGAGACTAAACAGAAAGCCGTGGAGGTGGGGATTTTTATTTCCCTAGGCAGATAAACAGAAGTTGGAGCTTGGAACTGCCACTGAACTGCAGACAAATGTGCCTGGAGTTGTGCATGCAGTTTTCCTATGGGGTCGTTGCCAACTTAAGTCATCTGTAGCTCAAAGCAAAGTCCCATAAACAAAGCTGAAAGCAGCAGGGAAGAGGTAAAACAGCTGATTGACGATTTCACAGTCTAGTTCTGGAGAGACAGAGGTTAGAGTTCAAGGGCAAACAAGGTGAAAGGCAACTGTAAACACTCCGGGTTTTTACTTGAGGCCCCTGAAAGACTATATCTTTGGAGTAAGGAAAATTAAGAAGATTAATGCAAAAAAAAAGGCCTAAAAATAGTACCCTAAATTGTGTGAGGAGATTTTCTAGTACTCTGACTGACTGCCAAAATAGCTGCAAATGTATTGGAGATACAAAGATTACAAACATGATCCTCAACTCAAATGTTTTATTCTATTGTTAGGCTATGTTTAAGTCTTACGAAATAGGCTAAACTAGTCACAGACTTAGCAGAGAAAGGGAATGGTTAGCATTTCATTGTTGTTGTTGTTGTTGTTGTTGTTGCTGTTGTTTTAGATGGCGTCTCACTCTGTTGCCCAGGTTGCAGTGCAATAGCATGATCTCCGCTCACTGCAACCTTTGCCTCCTGGGTTCAAGCGATTCTCCTGCCTCAGCCTCCAGAGTAGCTGGGATTACAGGCATGCGCTACCACTGCTGGCTAATTTTTCATATTTTAAGTAGAGATAGGGTTTTACCATGTTGGCCAGGCTGGTCTTGAACTGCTGACCTCAGGTGATCCACCTGCCTTGGCCTCCCAAAGTGCTGGGATTACAGGCGTGAGCCACCACGCTTGGCCCATTGATCTTAACCTAGACAAAAGTATGAGATTGTCTATAGTGACAAGCTTCTACGATATGAATCTAAGTGGTACCAGGACAGATAATCGTGATAGAATTGTGATACAAGTGTACTGAGCTGTATATTGTTCACCAGGCAAATTTAGTTGTGTTTCAGTTCTGAAATATCTTTTCACATGTGTCAAGGTAAAATGACACTATGCTAGTAGTCATTCAAGATTGCAGCTCTAAGCCTCAATAAGCCTGCCATCTGAGGCATCTGTTTAATTCTTCAATCCAGACACGTGACAGATGTGACTTACTGAGTAGATTAAATAAACTGCTCTTTTCGTTGCAATTAATAAAGACAAAGAGCTTGTCTTCTTCCTCTTCCTCCACAGACTCTTCCCAGTATAACCAGGCAACTCAAATAATTCTCTTTCCCCACTAAATGGAATCTGTTTGAGGCCTGAGCAAAATAAAGATATAAATGCTGGATTTGGAACACGATTGTTCTGTGGTGTTTTGATACTCAATACCAATACTTCACAGAATAAATATTAACTCTCTGCTGGATAACATTTTGCTGTGCAGGGATTAGTTCCAAGATCCTTGTTAAGAGAGTTGGTCAGCTAGGGTTTGGGTTTCTTTCTTCCACCCAGGTCCAAATGCTACATTTCTAATGTTTGTTAACTTCTTAATTACTTCTTGTATTTTGGGATATGCTAGTTTTATAAATATATCCTCCCCTCTATTGAAAGGGTTTAGAATATACTGTTACGTTCCTCTCTCCTACTTTTGATTTGAAACTGAGAACGTTTATGTAGCATCTAGAATACTTCTTATAGATTTGATTCATTCAAATTACAGCTAATGTTTAACCTTAGCCTAAACCTTAGCAAAAAGAAACCTAGATACAATTCTTAAGTCATAAAGAAAACATAAAGGAAAACTGAGACTGGGTGCTGTGGCTCACGGCTATAATCCCAGCACTTTGCGAGGCCGAGGGGGGCAGATTACTTGAACTCTGGAGTTTGAGAACAGCCTGGCCAATATGGTGAAACCTCATCTCTACCAAAATTACAAAAATTAGCCACGTGTGTTGGCACACGCCTGTAGTCCCAGCTACTTGGGAGGCTGAGGCAGGAGAATTGCTTGAGCCTGGGAGGTGGAGGTTGCAGTGAGCTGAGATCGTGCCATTGCACTCCAGCCTGGGAGACAGAGCAAGACTCTGTCTCAAAAAAGAAAAAAAAAAAAAGGAAAACTGATAAAACTCAACTAAGATGCAAAGGGGAATTCACATTGCATATTTTAAAAATCTGTAGTTCAAAAATTAAAAAGTAAATAAATGAATTAAAAATTCAGTTGTTTGAGGAAATACGTCAAAGGACAATAGTTGGGACAAAAAAGACATCTGTTAATATGTAATAAAAATAGGATTTAAATATCTGAAGGAAAAATTTAATTAAAAAAAGAAAATCTAACTATAATTATTTTACAAATGAAGAAGTGTACTGGTTTAAAAACATGTGAGACAGAGAAGAAAACTGATCCAGCCTAAGAGAGTTGAAAGATATTGAAGCAGGAAGTTCCTTGTTGCTACAACCCCTTGGTTGAAGACTGGCAGGAAGGAGCAGTGGCTTTAGCAAGTGAACTTTATAGTTTTTTTTTTTTTTTTTTTTTTTTTTTTTTTTTTTGAGACGGAGTCTGGCTCTGTCGCCCAGGCTGGAGTGCAGTGGCCGGATCTCAGCTCATAGTTATAGTCTCAAAAAGGTGACAAAAATCATAGCTATTAACTGTATCCAAAAATATACTTTCATATTAAGGAGCTAAAAATGTTTTACCTGTGTTTCTAATTATGTCACTACATTTAAACATTATAGATTTTGGTTTTTAAAACATATACTCAGTTCGTGCTTACAAAATATTTAATTCGAACATATCTTCATCAATTTTGCTGAACAAACATTTTCCAAAAGAAAAAAAAAATCCTAAATAAAAAAGGATGCAAGAACAAAAAACTTGGAAACTATACTTTGGAAAGATAATTATTATACTTTAGCTTATTACATAGATATATAATTTATAATTCTATAATTGTGAAATAATGATGTCTTCATCTTAAAACTGTAAATATCAATTTTCAATTTTTATCTTCTACTTAATCTTTCATTCTGTAATTTATAAATGTCAAAATAGTAAAGCTACTCTGACAATTCAATAAAAATAAATACAAAAAGCTGATACAGGTTAAGTATATTTTTTCAAAAATGCTTGGGAGAAGAGTATTTCAGATTCTGAGTATTTTTTGATTTTGGAATATTTGCATTAAATGCTCCATTTAGCATTTTCTTTGAACATCATGGTGGTGTTCAAAAACTTTTAGTTTTGAGATCATTTCAGATTTCACATTTTCAGTTTTGGGATGTTTAATCTGTTTGACTTAATAGTTCAGATATTTTACAATCTTAAAAGCTACTGAGGACCCCAAAGAAGTTTTATGTAGGATATATCTACCAAATTTACTGTATCACAAGTCAAAACTTGAAACTTAAATATTAGGTAATTCAAAAATAACAAGTCGGTCATGGTGACCCACGTCTGTAATCCAGCACTTCGGTAGGCTGCAGCAGAAAGATTGCTCAAAGCCAGGAGTTCTTAGACCAGCCTGGGCAACAAAGAAAGACATTATCTTTAGAAAAAATTTTAAAAATTTGCCAGGCATAGTGGCATGCACCTGTAGTCTCAGCTACTCAGGAAGCTGAGGTCGGAGGATCACTTGAGCCTAGGGGTTCTAGCCTGCAGTGAGCTGTGGTACTACCACTGCACTCCAACATAGGCAACAGAGCAAGACCCTGTCTGTAAAAAATAAAATAAAATAAAATATAAAACAAAACAAAACAACAATAAACCCATTACATGTTAACATAAATAACATATTTTTATGAAAAGTAACTATTTTTTCTAAGCAAAAATATTAGTGAGAAAAGTATCTCTGTTTTACATATTTTTCCTAATCTCTTTAACGTCTGGCATAATACAAGAGAATTAGATATCTGCTTCTGCATTCCATCTGTTACAATGTGTTGTTTTGGTTGAAGTATATGAAGAAAATCTAGCTTCACACAGATATATGGTTGGAAAGGGAATCTTTTAATAGTCTTTTCAGATAAGTGTAGATATTATCTTTTGTTCTAGATCAAAACTCACTAAGTGATAAATTTCTGTAATCATATTAGTTATTTTTTCATACTAGTAAACTAAATCTACTGACCTACCTTGCACTTTGAATTGATCTTTTTACCCATACATGATTTTGTAATTCCATGAATTGATCATTTGGAAAATACAAGTTATGCAGTTCTATCCAATGTTGACACAGTTCATTAAATAATTTAAAAATAAATTTGTTGATATCAACATCAATGTTTTAAAAAAGCTTTTCTAAATTGGGAAGCTATGAAGCTTAAGATGGTGAATATAAGTTTCTAAAATTCGAGTTTTTACTTAAAAGCTTTAATTTCACCATTGGCAACAAATACTGTCAGCTGTTTCCTTGAAGTAATAGGCTCACTTCTTTCTTCTTCTTCTTCTTCTTTTTTTTTTTTTTTTTGAGAAAATATCTGCCAAATGCCTAAGTCCAAAAAATTATGGTTTATAAGTTTTTCTTTTCAGTAAAATCATATTACTTTAAAAAATATCTAGTTCAGCTCACAATTCAAAGAATTATACAAGTGTTATTCTTGAAGCAACCATCATATTTCAGTATGTTGCAGAAATGCTTTATGCATACTTCCCATTTTATTACTCAGGATATTAAAAAGACAGATCCTCTAAGTTGAGATTTAATAAGAATTAATGTTTCCATCATGGTCATTCTTAAGTTGAAACCATCTTTAAAAGAAAATACTGACTGCATGGTGGGGAAGAACTCAAGACTGCTTGCACGGTTTGATGTCACTGCATTAATTCGTGCTAAGGTTCCAACAGTTTTATCCACCATTGTGTCTGTATTGGCAGTGCAAATGTCAACACAGTGAAAAGGGAAAAGGCAAGTAACATGTTGATATTATATAAAATACTTTTGTCATTATGTACCCATTAAAGAAAGGATCTTGGACATCTTCAGGGTTCTGCTGAACATTATTTGAGAGCCACTAGTTTAGATAATTCAAGAAATGTAGAAACATCACAGAACAGGAAGTATTTTATTATGCTTCTTAAGAAAAGGAAATTCATAATAAGTAGCTTCACACCTTCCTGCTATTCCAAATACATGCAATGAAAGAAAAAAAAAATAGAAATGAGCCTCTGATCAATGTCTTACCTTAGCTCTAGAAGAACTGACATTTTCCATATTTTCAATGCTGCAGATACAATTCTGTGAAACTTTCCGGCAAGCCACTCTGATATAGTCCCAGAAACTACGAGGACTTTCATAACCAAACCAGGTTACTTGACCTTCAGGAGACAAATTATGATACAAAATTTTAAAAAGTAAAATAAAACTAGACTTGAAAATGCAAGAACAATAAAATTCTGAAAAATAAAGGTAATACAGTGGGCTATAATGGCAAGGGCATCACCAATCTAAGTGTTAAAAAGCCTCAAATCTAGTCCTATTCTATCTTTAACTAATGGTGTTACTTTGGAAAATTTATTTAATTTACTTAATGAGTCTGGATCACGGTTTGTCAACAATAAAACCAAACTAAATGAAAGGGACTAGATACTAGAAATATCTTGCCATTTAACATCCTATTATCTAATACAGTCATTTAAACAGCACACAGGAAACCTTCCTGTACTTCTAGTTAAGCATTAATAAATGTCACCAGCTGAATTCTAAACCTTTCTCTACTTAGAAAAACAGAAAAAAAAAAAAAAAACCCACCACCATAATTCTTTTCTCCTCTTCATAACGATACTTCAAAAAGGGTATACAATGTGTGGTTTGCTTTATAAATAAATAAAATCAATTAGCATCCTATATTCACTAATAATGCATAACCACCTACCCAACCATTCTCATCTATAAAGCTCCCCTTTAACTGTCATTTGTTTGCTCTCTTCCAGTTAAGAACTCATGAAAAACTTGTAACCTTTCAGATTTGGCTAACTATGTATCCGTTCATGACCAAATGTTCTATTGTGCATAGGTTATATTAGTATTAATATTTCTATGTAGGTTAGGCATGGTGACTCACGCCTGTAATCACAGCACTTTGGAAAGCCAAAGTGGGTGGATCACCTGAGGCCAGGAGTTCAAGGCCAGCCTGGCCAACCTGGTGAAACCCCATCTCTACTAAAAATACAAAAATGAGCAAATGAGCTGGGCGTGGTGGTGCGTGCCCATAATCCCAGCTACTTGAGAGAGGCTGAGGCAGAAGTATCACCTGAACCCTAGAGGTGGAGGTTATAATGAGCTGAGATTGAGCCACTGCACCACAGCCTGGGTTTTGACAGAGCAGGATTCTGTCAAAAAAAAATTATATGCAGGACTCCGAATATTAGGTTCACAGGAAACATTTTCTACACTCAGTATTTTTAAGTGGAATATGAGAGACATCTTAATACTTTCTTTAGTTGTCTAGAATGACTAGTCTTCCCTAGGAAAGTTGTTTAATCTTCATGTAGAAAGATTTGCTTTTATATTTTGAAATAAGTTCCTTATCATCATGAATTAATAATGTATTTTAAATTTTCCCTTCCTCAGTAATTACTTCTCTGTAGCAACATCAAAAAGTGTTCTTGTCAGAAAGCACCATTTTAGGACCAATGTCTGAGATAGTATCTGAGTAGTTCCAAACCATGGCAGAACATTAGTATAACTGAACTACTTTTTAAAAATACTCATGTCTAGCCTCCCCACAAACTAAATAATCAAAATCTTTAGGGGAAGACGTAGCCATTTGAATTTTTTAAAATCTCCCTCTAGTATTTCTAGTGATGTACTTATTATTAATCAACCAATAGAAATCCTACAAGTCATGATAGATAACTTCTATTCATTATTTAGGGCGTTTTAAAGCCCTCCTCTTCCAGAAACCCATACATGATCCCAACAGCTAGTCCCTCTGTTGGCACAGCACCCTGTGCTTACTTCTCCTCAAGATTATTTCTTTACTTGATTACTTCACATACTAGGTGGTAAGATCACTAAGACAGGAATTTTTTCTTATTTTAGATCAATCTCTAACACTTGACACAGTGCTTGCTTGGCTCACAGTAGGCACTCAATAAATATTTGTTGAAAAATTAAGTTGATAAATCAGCACAACACAGATACTCTTAATTGCAATGAACACAAAAAATTAATTTTAAAAAATTTAATTAGTATCTTTTTTTTTTTTTGAGACGGAGTCTCGCTCTGTCGCCCAGGCTGGAGTGCAGTGGCGAGATCTCAGCTCACTGCAAGCTTCGCCTCCCGGGTTCACGCCATTCTCCTGCCTCAGCCTCCCAAGCAGCTGGGACTACAGGCGCCCACCACCTCGCCCAGCTAGTTTTTTGTATTTTTTAGTAGAGACGGGGTTTCACCGTGTTAGCCAGGATGGTCTCGATCTCCTGACCTCGTGATCCACCCGTATCGGCCTCCCAAAGTGCTGGGATTACAGGCTTGAGCCACCGTGCCCGGCCCAATTAGTATCTTTTTATAGCAATAGTTTTGGTAATAGTCTGCTAGTGTTTGCATGATTACAAACATCAAATATTTTGCACAAATATATTTTTCTTTATATAAATAAAAACAAATGCATCTATAAATCTTTATTCAAATAACCATATAATTCAATGCCTCTTTAAAAATAAAATTTTGCGGCCGGGCGTGGTGGCTCACGCCTGTAATCCCAGCACTTTGGGAGGCCGAGGCTGGTGGACCATGAAGTGAGGAGATCAAGACCATCCTGGCTAACATGGTGAAACCCCCTCTCTACTAAAAATACAAAAAAATTAGCCAGGTATGGTGGCAGGCACCTGTAGTCCCAGCTACTTGGGAGGCTGAGGCAGGAGAATGGCATGAACCTGGGAGGTGGAGCTTGCAGTTAGCTGAGATCGCGCCACTGCACCCCAGCCTGGATGACAGAGTGAGACTCCATCTCAAAATAAATAAATAAATAAATAATAAATAAAATAAAATAAAATTTTGCTACTTACAAATAGAAATCTACAGATTTCTCCCTCTTAATCTCTCTCCATCACTTTCTTCTGCTCCCTTTCTTCTTTTAACTAAAAGTTTCCCAGTATAATACCTCAATATAGTTTGTCTCTAGGATACTTTTCATGTCATCAATTTGTTAGCCATTTGGAGGGGAAGCAGGGTGACTGGTGGTTAAGAACATGGGCTTTGAGTCAGGTGGACCTGAACTAGATCACTTTCTAGCTACAGGATCTTGAAAAAATGACTTACGTTCACTCTATGAGTCTGGGCCTCTTCTGTAAATTGAAAATAATAATAGTACCTACTGGATAGTACTGTTGTAAGGATTAGATGAGATAATGTATGTGCAGCAAGTAGCAAAGAGTCTGGTGCATACTAAATTCAAAATAAGTGTTAATTATTACTATTGTTATTACTGTAATCACACAAGTAGTTACAGGGACCAAGCTCTCCTTGCATCACGAAATGAAGTAGGAATGAGATGCAAAGTTAAATTCTTCACATTACTTGCTTTGGAATCTAGAGAAATCTTCCAAATTTACTCCCTAATCCAACTTTACTCCCATCATCAACCATTGTAAAGTTACTTCCTCAAATGTTTCTAACTTCAACTCATTTTCCTTGCCTTCTATTATTTGGGATCATTCTATAATTTCAAAATGAGAGCTACAGCTGCCAGACTTTCTTCAAGAAATGAAGTACTACACACTGGAAAGAATATTAAGGAAAGAGTATCACCAAGATTCTGTGGCGAGTTTAAGTCTCTCTAAAAAGACAATATGGGAAAGAGAAGTCAGAGAAATAGGCAAGGGAAAATACAACATTTTATTAGCCAATGGCAACCACCTATAGTGGTAATCCAGATAGGTAACCACGGAGAAAGATAAAGCATAGGTTGCCCATGAACAAGAAGACTTTCCTTTTTAAGAAAATGTACAAGGGTCCAGGACTTTGGCATAGGGCATGGTTTGCTTTTCTGCAATATTATTTTAAACCTTCTCTTTAGTTTCAGATGCCTGAAGAAAATAATTTGTAGGCTGTTTCAAAGCAGAGCTGTTGAAAACCAAAGAGTATAAAAAAAAAAGCCCTGTTTTGGAGGAGAGAAAACAGAGACAGAAAAACTAGAAAACTAGAGTTAGGTTAAGCAGAGAAGGAGTGGGCACTAAATCCTTGGAACTCCTGCTATAGGTAGGGCACACTATCTACAAGGACTTTTACCCAAAAGATAATGAAAAGACTTCCCAGATTACAAACTGAGAAACTAAGCAATTAACAGGATTGCATATCATCATGACTTGCAGGGCCATAAGTCAACCGGCAAGATCTTCATAACACATTTATCTGCTCTACAAATTAGATGTGAGGATGACTTGGCATGATTCTGGTATCCTTCCTTTTCCATGTGCATCACTTCCAAAGTGAAGCTCTTAATTCAAGACACTGAATTTTTCACATTCAGAAAGATATTCTTCAAGAGAAGGTAAATTATCTTGCTAGAACCTCCAAACAAGCTTTCATGTAAATTGTCTGTATTTCCTAGGATTTCACCTAAATAATTAAATAATTTCTGCAGCTACAGAAAGGGTTTAATTTAGTTCAATATAACAGATGTGTTCAATGAGTTATCTGTTATATTATTTGAACATCACTTTTATGTAAATACAGATTAACTGCTAGTAAAAGTCTATAACCTGTATTTAACAGGAAAATTAAAAAACAAAGTTATAAGCTACTCATGCCTTCAAAAATAAATATTGAAGTAATACCACTCCCCAAATACTTTGACTTCCTTTAAAAGTAATCACAAAAGACAATCATATAGCAAGAAACTGACTACTCTGTATCTTGAAGAAATGTTATTCCAAAGATGAGATATGCTGTCAATAACAATTCTCTTTTTAAAGTTCTCAATGAATATACGTATACAACATGCTTTCAATTATAAGTGTTCTTGGAAGTTAACATTTTACCAATGAAAAAGTTAAACAAGCTTTTTAAAATGTATTCCCATCCCATCAATCCAACTCTATTCATCTTTAGGCACAGAAACAAATGGTGAAAAGTTTGCTAGACTAAAAGACAATCTGTTACTGACCAGCTACGTGATTATGTTTCCAACTAAATTGCCTCATCTTCAGGACCCAAAAATTGCCTGTCATCTCTAGGGTCCAATGTTACTCTAAAATTACTCTTCTATACTCTTTGAGTTATCCATTTACACTTTGCAATATGTCTGTGTTCTGTTTGTGTCTTATTTTATGGCTAGAATAAGACCTTCTAAGAACAGAAATTAAATTTTCTAAAGTGGTTCTCTACTAAGCAGTAGCTGACACATCATCTTTTCACAATATAATAAAAATATAAATGAATCTCTTAAGTGACTTATTTCTCCACCTTTAGTAATAGTGCTTAGCTATGTAAACAGTGAATGAAAAACTGATTTCACAAATGAAAGTTCTGTTAGAGTTAAAATATATCACCTACTTGACAATATTAAAGACCGTTACCTTTGAGCTGCTATTCGTCTAGACAATCAACAAAAGACAAGATAGTCCTACCACATTTTAATAAACCACTCTGATGTCACTGAAAAAGCTTTCAGATATTTAAAGAAAATTGGTTCCTTTAAAAAACTTGTGGACTTCTCACTTTAAACTTTGTAGCAGCAATCCCAAGTTTCTTACTGCTAATTTGTAAAAGCCAGTTTAATATTATCCACTATTTTATCAAACAGAGAAAATTTCCATTTCTATAAAAGGTCAGAAACTTTTCCTTTAAAAAAGTACTATTATTAGTTGAGGTTTATATTTATTAGAACATCCAGCTTTGAAGGTAAAATTATGACACTGATCCATTTTCTAACTAAAATCTCAATTAATGTTCTAAAAAATCTAAAGTATGTGTCTCTACCATAACAATTAGTCAACTCTCAATTTTCCAAAACAAAAAGATTAGGATGACCAGGTTCGGCAAAAATCTGAATATTGAATCAATTGAATAGACTTTTTTATCCCAGTAATTTTACTGTCTCTGAAATGGAGAACAAACGTTTTGTTTTTTTCCTTCCACCAGCATTATTAACATAAGGATTAAAGTACTGGTGGAATGAAATTGTACATGACGGCTGAAGTCCACACAGAGAGCTACACATAAATGTGTAGCCCCGAAAAAATCAAGTATAATGCGTGTCAGTAGTGATTAAGACTATAGGTACAGAACATAAAACAGAATTGCTTGAAAGGATTAATTGTGGGAATGAAAATTAAGGAAATGACATTCGTTTTTTACTTTTTCTCCTTTGTTCTAGTATTTAAAAATAATGACTATATTGCTTTCCCAAGCAAAAAATATAGAAAGCTAGATCATAAGTACAGAGGTCCAGCAGTGTTTTGCATATAGAAGAAACTCAATTAAAAAAAGTTTTGAATAAGTAAGTAAAGGTATGCATTCTACCTGGTAGAAAGGAAACTAAGAAATACATTCCCACTAATGGTTCAAGAATGAAAAAGCAGTTATTGTTTACAGTGCCACATCTATGTTTTACTGAGACTGGAATATTCATACAGCTTCCCTTAGCTTCTACTACACATGTAATATTTATTATTATACAGCACTTAAAAAGTAAATAGGTTATTATATTGTGTGGATTTACAAGATTTTAATTTTAAAATTTAGCATAAGCATACTTGTGCCCTCTGGATTTAAAAAAACAAAAACACACAAAAAAGAAAGCTTCACAAAACCCATGCAATGTACTAAAAAAGATCACTTAACTGATACAGCCCTCCCCCGAAAGTCAATTCCATGCTCCCGTGCAGCTCAGTGGCGGGAGACATCACCAGCATAGAGTACCTTGAAGAGGTATTTGGAGATGAGCCAGCCATCTGCAACTTTGGGAAATCTCTTTAAAAAAAAATAACAACAACAACACACAGATATTTAAGAAACCTGCCATCATGTTTACAATTCCAAACTGAATAGCCCAACTAAGATGGCTACATATAATTTTGAAGCAGTAACCACTACTTTTACCTACTAAATAAATGAACTGTTAAGATAAATATGAGTTACACTTGGCACCTAAATGAAGCTAGTTCCTTGTAGATTACTGTACTGGAGAGGCTAAGGTGTCTGTAAGTCATAGAAATATGTGAGCAGAAACTGTTCCCTGTTTACTTTTACCTCTATCATTCTTTCTCAGATATAATAAACTAATCAGTATAATAGACCTCAAAGATGAGCAACGGCTTGGCTGAACTTGCTGGCTATGCACCTCAGAACTTATAAAATTGGTTAAGAAAAAAATCACTCACTTTGGGACAATATGGCTCAGAAAATTTCCAACTTTAAAAATAAATACACATTTTTTAATGTTAACTTTTCTAAAAGTTATAAACAAATACATTTTGAAATGTAGCCATTCTTTTTTTTGCCTAAGAATTGTTAAAACTTTTATGTTTTCTTCCCTGTATGAGAGCAGCACTTAGATATTATATAAAATGTTGGTCAGTTTAACCAATGTTGACTAAATGCCTCCTCTATCAAAAACACTGTTTTATTTGTTACAGCTTCCAATTCTTGTTTAACAAATCACCAACTGGAAAAGTACTAGAATTTTTTGCTGTATTTTTTGGAAATTGCTAGTATAATATCGGAAAACTCCAAAGCCAAATTTCTGAAATAACATTCCCAAAAAATAACATTTCCTTCTCTCACAGTCAAACACTGAAATCTCCAATAGCAAATGGTCCCACACCTTTCCAATCACTTAGATCCTTTATAAAACCAATACAAGACAAACACAAATAGCTAGTAATGAGACGTGAAAAATGAAAGGAAGGAGGTACATACAGTTGTGCCACATCTACGCATCTGCCATTCACTCTATTCTCTTACTTCCATAACATTTTAAACAAATATTAAATTTGGAAAAACATATCCAAAAGGATCTTTAACTTGGTACGCTAGTTAAAGCTTATATTAGAACATAATGTTCTTGCTATAACTACAACAAACAAAAATGAAATTTCTTAACATTGAAATGTATATAAGAATAGAATGCTTTTCATTGCAAATAACATCAATTCCTAATGTTTAAACCATATTTACTATCTCTGGCCTAAAACAAAGTTCTCTACATTATTTGTGATTTATAGATCTAAAAACTTATAAAAGTAAAAACAATTTCCATGAAAATCTGACTTAAAGAGATTTTACTACAAAGATTGTACCAAATAAGCATATCACGACCAGATTTATGGCATTTCTTAACCAATCCCTCATATACGGTGAGAAACAATTACTGAAAATATCACGAAACTCAGTTTATAGGGTTTTTGTGTGTGTTTGATTTTTAAGAGACAAGGTCTCACTTTATCATCCTGGCTGGAGCTCAGTGATGCATTCATAGCTCACTGCAACCTCAAATTCTTGGGCTCAAGTGATCCTCCTGCCTTAGTCTTGTGAGTAGCTAAGGCTACCAGCGCATGTCACCAGGCTTAACTAATGTTTTTATGTTTTTTTTTTTTTTTTTTGTAGAGACCAGATCTTGCTACGTTGCCCAGACTGGTCTCGAACTCCTGGGCCCAATGGATTATCCTGCCTTGGTCTCCCAAAGCATTGGGATTACAGTTGTGAGCCACGATGCCTGGCCTAGATTATGTTTGTTATGTTTTTTAAAAGTTGTTAGTAGGCTAGCCTCTGTGTCCTGATTTTCATTTTGGCTGTGAAAGATCACGGGAAAATTTTCTTAAATTTTTCACTTATTTGTAGGATTATTTGCTTTAATTACAATTTAATACAATTAAGTCATTCTAGACAAGTTAAAAGCAACCAGAAATATCTGGACCAAACAATCCACTATATTCCAAGCTATCTGTACTCAAATTTCAACAACTCTCATTTTACAGATGAGAAAAGGCAGGCCCAGAGACAAAGCTGCCAAGACCCAGCAATCAGTGTTCTCTGTAGCTTCAAGCTGACCTACTCCTTACGAGATAGGCAGGACTTGACTGATGGAGGATAATTAGTCAGTTCGTTTTCCTGGTTGGTTAGAGTTCTCACTGACAACCCCAGAAGGAAGGGGGAAAAAAATGAGGTAGTGAAACATGTAATGGGAAGGAATATAAATATTTTTTATATAAAATGTAAATCCTTAGCAAGTAGAAGCGCTGCTCTTTAAAAAAATAGGTGTATGACAAAGCTCACATTATTTCAAAGTGGCCCAAGGCTTGTTTGTAGAAGGGTACTTATTTGAGATGGAAACAAAACCTTTTGTTATAAAATATATAATGTTAAAAGAAAGTGAAACAGTATTTATCATTATGTAGCTTAGAAAAATAGTTGAGACAAGACCAAATAAACCAGGTTCAGAAAGCATTTTGCTCAAGAACAAAATTCATTCAAATACAACAGTATAATTATACCATATAGTTATTTCAAGAGTAAGTTTCTGAAATTTCAGGCAAAGGCAGAATCAACTCAGAGATGGATATGCAATAGAAGAATGCTTCTATACTGAATACTGAAGACAGACAGCATTTCCTGACCCAAAAAGTATGTAATTTTCAATATCAAATAATTGATTCATAATTTTATTAATACTGAAATTAGCCCTCACACAGAAAAGACTATTGGCCACTGTTTTAAACAAATAAATTTGCCTTGATGATAAAACTAAACATGTTTCTAATTCACGAATATGATATTTACTCTTCTATATTTTGCTCCAACTTGTTTTCCATTCATTTCCATTTCTTTGATCATTGAATCACTATCATGACTGATGTAATCGATGAATTTTAACACTTAAGAAAAAGTAAGCCTTTAGCTTTTGCTACATCTGTTCTATTTTTTTCTCTCTCTCTGCACATATTTTTTTTCTAATAAAGTTGCAGGCAGATATCTTTATATAAATGCACCAAGATGGATTATGGAAAAGACTCCTAGATAAAATGGTCTGTAGATGGATTACCATTTGTAAAACAAATAAAACTAATTCAGACTTTTCACAAGTCTTGTCTATAAATTGGCAGTACCATATAGAACATATTCTATTACTAACATTAAGGCGAGTTGCTTAAAATCTTCCACTTTGTATTTATATATGAGAAAAAATTTTCAGTGAAGCAACAGTTAAAAGTGCTATAGTACTGTACAGTTAGCAGTAAGACTATCTTTTACACAGCATTTTTCATCTTTTAACAGGTTCTGAAGTTAAAATGTAATACTATATATAAGTTTTTTTAAGCTTTAAAAATACTGCTTTAAAATGCCATTTACAGGTAGGTGGTAGGTATTAATATCTTAGAAACAAAGTATTTGTTCACTGATTTAATAATTTTAAAAATACTGAGTACCAAAATTGTGCAAATCTTTTGAAGTTTATCAAGTGCAAATCTTGTGAAGTTTAAAGGTCATAACTTTAAAGAAAAGAAAATGTAGAAAATTTTTAATAAAATAAAAATATAGATCACAAGAACAATGGCAATCAACTAAACAGACAACTATTAATGAAAATACCCTTCATCAAATTAAAGTATTTGAATTTATGGATAATAAAATTTTAATTTTTATTAAAATATTTTAAATTATATCAAATATATCTACTATAGGGTCATCTTAGGTTCTTATACCAAGAAATCTAAGCCCCAGGCTCAGTGGCTTACACCTATATTCCTGACCCTTTAGGAGGTGGAAGCAGGAGGATCATTTGAACTCCGGGATTCGAGATCAGTCTGGGCAACATAGTGAGACTCTGTCTCTATAAAAAATTTAAATTAAAAAAAAAATCTATGAGAGCTATTTAAAAATTCAGAGATTTAAAGTAAAAATATAGTGTATATGCAAACACACATAAATATTTGGCATTCAAAATTTTTACATACTTCAGTCAACTCTTAATTAGGCTATATATTAGAAATAATACATCAGAATAGGAATTTATCATTAGACTTCTAGCAAAGCAGTGTGCAGCGATATTGTTCACCTTAAGGAAAAGAGGTAACAATACCATAAAATTATTTTGAAAAGGACAACTCATTGAATCCATCAGAAAGATGTAGGAACTGAGATTATTATTATGATACCCTCCTAAAATGAACAAAGTTCACTAAATTGTGCAATCTTTCCCTTGTTCTATAAAATGAGAAATATTTACTTTCTTTAGATGAGCAACATTAGCACAATAAAGTAAGCAAAACTGTTGAATTATGTAGCAAAATTAATAAGAAAGCAATTTTCCATGATTAAAAATAAAGTATGACTTGCTCATTACAAGTACTGTAAATCGCTCTATGTCAATTTGCAAATATCACAAGGTCAAACTGGAAATGTCCCGTTAGTCTTCTGACAGAAACTTAAAGGGCTACAAACAGATAAACAAACAAAAATGAACTACCAGCAGAGATCATCAATTTCTGTTAAAGAAATGAAATTGGATTACATTGTAGACTAAAACATTTCTGTAACTTTCTTATTAAAAAAAAGACATTCAAACATATCTCAGATAATTTTATCAACAGTAGAATTTATTTAAGTCTTTTCATAATATCATCTTCTTTCTGGTAATCCCCCTTCCCCAGAAGCCAAATGTAAATTTTGAATAATTTTATTTGAAGAGATTTTGAAAGTGACGTTCATGTAAAATAAACCTGAAAAATTCCCCAGTGTACCAAAGTTTAGAACCATTAATAAATCTCTCATTCTGTAAATAAGTTAAATATTTAAATTGGGGAATGAAAATGATTTCTTGAAAATTCTAGTTTGGTTATAAAATATAAATATCATTTTGCCTATATTTCCTTATAAATAAATATATATACATAAGATTTTGTTCACCAAGAAATACCTATAACACACACAGTAATTAAGAGTGCTACAATAATATTACTCAAACACAACCAAGTATATGAGAATTGTGTTATAAAATTTTAGACATTCAAAACAATATAAAACATTACAGAACTAAGAAAAATATTTCATATGTTTTAAAACAGAAATCATAAAGTCTCAAATGAAAAGTAAGTATAAAATAACAAACTCCCAACAGTAATCACATATGAAGAGTAATATCAATGGAGAAAAAAGGTCACTACTGATCAAAATGGGTTTATATAAAAATTAGTTCCACATGATAATAGTTTTTTTCCTATTCTAGGGTAATTAAAAATTCTCTCCACAAAAGAAATAGGCAAAAAGTCGTGAAAAGAAAATGAAAAAAAAGTATAAACATGAAAATATATTCAATTTCATTTCTAAATAAATATAAATTAAAATAACAAGATTATGTGTGTATATATATATATTACATTATATAAAATGTGTAGCTCTCTGTTTTTAGCATCTATGTAGTTATTATTTTCTCCCAAATCTTAAATTTATTATGAAACATTAATATAGAGTTGGTTTTATTCTATATGCAATTTAAAGCATGGAATCAAATTTACAAAGGTATACATAACCCTGGACACTTCGAGAATTACGTGAATACGATGATTTTCTGAGATACAATATCTGCTTCAACTTTCCTAAATTTCCAAGTACACAACTTGGTGTTTCTCAGAGTGGCCTTTCCCATTGTCTAAAAGTCAAACTCTGGTGACCTTAAGAGCCAATTTCTTATCTCTGGTATCATGTTTTGGCCTGAGTATATGGGATTTTATTGAATGAATTGTGTTCATATGTTACTACAGAAACAATTTAAGTCTCATTTTGTGTTCAAACCAAGATTTTCCAACAAAAGTTGGAAAGTCTTCAAAAATGAACAAAGAAAACTCAAAAGCCAAATGAACAGGTTTATCATTATCCATTGTTTCTAACAGTGTTTACACTGTACTTCAAAAGATGGCCTCATGGAGAGGTAACTGTTTATCATCTAAGTCAGGAAGAGCTTTGAGGTTCAAGCCAGAGTTCCTGAGCAATGCTTAGGTATCATAACAGTTCAATCGGATTAGAGAAATTCTAAAATGTCAAGTCACAGGAGTTCTAACTCGTTTTAAGAGTCCAAATCCAAGTCCTATCAGAAAAAAATATAGGAAATATTACTCTTACATCAAATTTTCAACAAATAATGACTGAGTTTCTGCCATATCGTAGGCTCTGCTCTAGAGAT
Source organism: Chlorocebus sabaeus (assembly GCF_047675955.1). Lineage (NCBI taxonomy): Eukaryota > Metazoa > Chordata > Mammalia > Primates > Cercopithecidae > Chlorocebus > Chlorocebus sabaeus. The sequence goes on from NC_132924.1 coordinate 65,216,817, forward strand.
TTGGGATACACCAATGAACAAAACAGATGAAGATCTCAGCCCCAGTAAAGCTTACATTTTAGTGGAGGTGAAGAAAGATAATAAACAATAATCATAATAAGTACATAACATAATATGTTAGAAGTTAAGACTTAATGTAACTCAGGGGAAAGAGGTCAGGAGTGCTTGAGGTTGAAAGGAGGGGAGGTGATTTATCATTTAAAATATAGTAGAAGGGTTAAACTTCACTGAGTAGTTTTCAAACGGATGAGGGTGTTAACCACTCAGACACTGGAAGAAGTGTGCTCCTTACACAGCAAACAGCCAGTGCAATGGTGCCTTGTGGTAGAATGTGCCTGATATAGTCAAGAAAAATCAAAAGACTGATAAGGGTAGAGAACAGTAACTTGTGGGGGAAAAATTAGTTGTACATAAATATAACTGGAAAAAATGTTAAGAATCAATATAAAATCTAAACTGAATGTCAGCAAGCCAAATGTTAAATAAGTATAATTAGCAGATTAAATTATAGGCAATTTAACAGTGTCTTATATTTAATCCTTTTTTCTTTAATAAGCGCTACATTTCTAATTGACAGTCTATACTTTTCTGGTATATTCAGCTTTTTCTTTTCTTTTTCTTTTTTTTTCTTTTGGAGATAGAGTCTTACTCTGTTGTCCAGGTTGGAGTGCAGTGGCACAATCATGGCTCACTGCAGCCTTGGTCTCCTTGGGCTCAGGTGATCCTCCCACCTTAGCCTCCCAAGTAGCTGGACCTACAGATGCACACCACTATGCTCAGCTAATTCTTGTTTTTTATTTGTTTTTGTTTTTTTGTTTGTTTTTCTAGAGTCAGGGTTTCACCATGTTGCCCAGATGGGTGTCAAACTCCTGGGGCTCAAGTGATCTGCCCGCCTTGGCTCCCAAGGTGCTGGGATTACAGGCATGAGCCACTGCACCTGGCTAACTTTTTCATTTTAATCAGTTATTTTCCATATAAACTTTACAAAAATCACGAATACATCCCATCCTCATGTCACCAAGCTGAAGTTTACGTTGTCTGTGATGACTTTCCTGCTAAATTTCTATTTTTCTATTTTTCTTAATCTATGTGGGCTAATAGTTCATAAATAATCAAAGTCAGAGATGACATTTTAAAGAACTGCAATTTTCATCTGAGGTACTTTTATGCCTCTTTCTTGTGTAAAGCCTTCCCTGACCCATCCAAGAAAAACAGATTATTTACTCCTTTGTGCTACATCATGCTCGCTAATATACTTCTATTATGACTTGATGACATTAGTACACACCATTATTTGTTAATATGTCCTTCCTCTACCTTTCAGGACTGAGTTTCATGTGAAAGCATACCTTATTAATGTCATATCCTGGGCCCCCAGCACAGGGCCTAAATTTGTTGTTGAATAAGAGAACGAATGAGGTAAAGAGAATAGAAAAATTGTAAGAAAAAAAAAGTGTGGGTGGAGGGAAGCCAAAAAAAGAAGAAAGTATACATCAAGTGTCAAATTTAAGGTATCTGTTTCAGAAAAAGAACAGGGAACTCAGGTTATGATTCATTTCCAAAGCAGAGAACAAGTAGAAGTAATATTTGGCCAAGAAAAATATGGAGGGGTGATGGTAAACGAGTATTCCTTGGGACTTCTTTTTACTGTGCTCTGTGAAAAACTGTCCAGTTTTCTAAAGCAAGTGAGGATCAAGGAGTTGGAATCTTATATGTTATAATCAAAAAGTGGGATCCTCCCCATTTTAAAATGTTTTAATGGGAAGCAACAGAATTTCGGGGAGTTATACATTTATTCTTTATAGTAAATGTGTTGCTGCTATGAGTTTTGAAAAATAGAGAGAGTCATGTAACCATGATTATAAAACACATAACAGTTTCATCATGCAAAGAAATTCCTTCATCATGATGCTAGTCAGCCCCCACCCTGCAACCTTTAATCCCTAGTACCACTTACGTATTCTCTGATACTACAGTTTGGTCTTTCCTAGAATGTCATATAAATGGAATCATATGTAACCTTTGGAGTTTTGCTTCTTTCATTTAGCCATAAGGTATCTGACATTTATACATGTTGTTTTGTATGGAAATTTTTTTCCTTTTTTATTACTGAGTTTTCCCAGTGTATGAACATACAACAGTTTATCCATGCATCACATGAAAGATATTTGGGTTGTTTCTAGTTTTTGACAGTTTTGAATAAAGCTGCTATAAACAGGTTTTTGTGTGAACTTATGTTTTCCTTTCTCTTGAGTAAAAGTATGGGATTTGGGACTACTGGGATATAAAAGTATATTTAACATTATAAGAAAATGACAAGCTGTTTTCCAAAGAGGTTCTACCATTTTGCACTCCCACCAGCGAGGTATAAGAGTTCATATTTGCTCCTCGCCCCCAAAAGAGCTTGATAAAGTTGTGCAGTGGTACCTAATATGGTCTGAATTTGCATTTTCCTAATTACTAATGATGCCGAACATCTTTTCATTTTTTACTTGCCATATGTGTATCTTATTTGATGAAATATCTGTTCAACTCTTTGCACATTTTAAAATTGCATTGGTTTTCATATTATTAATGTTTTTATAGCAGTTCTTTGTATATTATGCATACAATCCCTTTGTCAAATACGTGATTTGCAAATATTTTTTCCAGGTCTATAGCTTGTCTTATCATTAACAGTGTCTTTCAGGGAGTAAAAGCTTTTAATTTTGATGAGGTCCACTTTATCCATTTCTTTTTTGTTTTATGGATTGTATTTTTGTTGTTATATACAAAATCTGTTTGCCTAATTAAACAAAGATATTCTACATTTTTAAGAGTTTAATACTTTTACATTTTGTGTTTACACCTATAACCCACTTTGAGCTAAATGTGAGGTAAGGAACAAGGTTCACTTTTTTTCTGCACACAGGTATTCGATTAACACTAGCACTATTATTCTTAAAGATTATCACTTTTCCATTAAATTGTCTTTGCATTAGCAAAACGAATCAAGCATATTTATGTGTATCTTTTTCCAAACTCTCTTTTTTTTTTTTTTTTTGGTCACTCTGTCGCCAGGCTGGAGTGCAGTGGCACAATCTCGACTCACTGCAACCTCTGCCTCCTGGGTTCAAGTGATCTTCCTGCCTCAGCCTCCTGAGTAGCTGGGACTACAGGCATGTGCCACCACACCCAACTAATTTTTTGTATTTTTAGTAGAGACGGGGTTTCACCATGTTGGCCAGGATGGTCTCAATCTCTTGACCTCATGATCCGCCCGCCTCGGCCTCCCAAAGTGCTGGGTCTATTCTGTTTGTCTATATGTATAAGCTTTCACCAATAACACATTGATTACTGTATCTTAACAGTAAGTCTTAAAGTCAGATAATTTGAGTTTCCAACTTAGTTCTTCCTTTGTGAAATTGTTTTGCCTATTCTAGTTACTTTGCCTAGTCATATAAATTGTAGAGTAAGTTTTATATCTACAAAAAAAAGTCTTCTAAAACTTCGAGATTGCATTGAATCCATAGAACAATATGAAAAGAACTGACATCTTAATGAGTTTTCCAATCCATAATGAAGAATTATCCATCCAAAATATCAACAGTATCAGTGTTGAGAAACCCTGTTGCAAACTTCTGTAGATGCCTTTTAAGGAATTTTTCTTCTAATACCTAGCTGTAAAGATTTTTTTTTTAACATGAATCAAAGTTGAATTTTGTCAAATGCTTTTCTATGCAACTATTTTTAGTATGATCCTATGATTTTTATTCTTTAGTCTGCTAATAAAATGAAATACATCGATTTTCAAATACTGAAGCATCCTTGCATTCCAGTTTGATCTATCAATATTTATTGAAGATTCTGATGTCTGTGTCCATGAGGTGTATCGGTATGGACGGTCATTTCTTGTTTTAATGTATTTCACTTCATTGTGCTTTGCAGATATTGTATTTTTTACACATTGAAGGTTTGTGTCAACCCTGCATCCAGCAAGTGTTTTGGTGCAAATTTTCCAATAGCATGTGCTTACTTTGTGTCTCCCTGTCATGTTTTGGTAATTCTCACAGCATTTAAAATTTTTTCATTATTATTGCATCTTTTATGGTGAAGAGTGATCAGTGATCTTTGATGTTACTATTGTAATAATTTTGGGGTACCATGAACCACACCCGTATAAAATGGCAAGCTTTATTGATAAATGTGTGTGTTCTGAATGCTCCAGCTACCGGCCATTTCCCATCTCTCTCTTTCTCCTCAGGTCTCGCTATTCCCTTGAGACACAACAATATTGAAATTAGGTCAATTAATAATCCTATGATGGCCTCTAAGTGAAGAGTGGCATGTCTCTAACTTTAAATCAAAAGCTGTACATGATTAATCTTATTGAGGAAGGCATGTCAAAAACTGAGATAGCCAAAAGCTAGGTCTCTTGTGCCAGTTAGCCAAGTGGTGAATACAAAGGAAAAGTTTAAAGGAAATTAAAAGTACTACTCCAGTGAACACATGAAAGAAGTGAAGTCTTACTGTTGATATGAAGAAAGTTCAAGTGGTCTGAATAGAAGACCAAACCAGCCATAACATTCTCTTAAGCGAAAGCCTAATCCACAAGGTCCTCTCTTTAAAGCTATGAAGGATGAGAGAGGCAAAGATGATGCAGAAGAAAAGTTTGAAGCTAGCAGAGATTGGTTCATGAAGTTTCGGGAAAAAAAGCCATCTCTGTACATAAAAAAATAATAAAACAAAAAGGTGAAGCAGCAAGTGCTGATGGAGAAGCTATGGTAACTTATCCAGAAGACTGAACTAAAATAACTGATAAAGGTGGCTACACTAAACAACAGATTTTCAATGTAGACATAACAGCTTTATACAGGAAGAAGATGCCATCTAAACCTTTCATAGTAAAAGAAGAGAAGTTAATGCCTGGCTTTAAAGCTTCAAAGGACAGGCTGACTCTCTTATTAGGGGCTAATGCAGCTGGTGGCTTTAAGTTGAAGCCAATGCTTATTTACCATTCCAAAAATCCTAGGGTACTTAAGAATTATGCTAAATCTCCTCTGCCTGAGCTCTATAAATGGAGTAACAAAGGCTAGATGACAGTTTCTCTGTTTACAGTTTGGCTTACTAAATATTCAAAGCCCATTGTTAGGCCGGGTGCGGTGGCTCATGCCTGTAATCCCAGCACTTTGGGAGGCCGAGACGGGCGGATCACGAGGTCAGGAGATCAAGACCATCCCGGCTAACACAGTGAAACCCCGTCTCTACTAAAAATATAAAAAAAAATTAGCCGGGCATGGTGGTGGGTGCCTGTAGTCCCAGCTACTCGGGAGGCTGAGGCAGGAGAATGGCGTGAACCCGGGAGGCAGAGCTTGCAGTGGGCTGAGATCAAGTCACTGCACCCCAGCCTGGGTGACAGAGCGAGACTCATCTCAAAAAAAAAAAAAAACAAAAACAAAAAACAAAAACAAAGCCCATTGTTTTGATCCACTACTCAGAAAAAAGATTCCTTTCAAAGTATTACTGCTCCCTGACAATGTACCTGGTCACCCAAGAACTATGACAGAGATGTACCAGGAAATTAATGTTGTTTTCATGGCTTCTAACATAACATTTAATCTATAGCCCAGGGAACAGGGAGTAATTTAGACTCAAGTCTTATTACTGAAAAAGTATATTTCTTAAGGCTCTAGCTTCCATAGACAATGAGTCTTCTGATGGATCTGGGCAAAGTAAATTGAAAATCTTCTGGAAAAGATTCATCAAGAACATTAGTGATTTATGAGAAGAGGTTAAAATATCAACATTAACAGGAATTTGGAAAAAGTTGATTCCAACCCTCATGGATGACTTAGAGGGGTTCAAGACTTTGGTGGAAGGACTCATTGCAGATAACATGGAAATAGCAGGAGAACTAGAAGTGGAACTTGAAGATGTGACTGAATTATTGCAATCTTATGATCAAACTAGAACAGATGAGGACTTCCTTCTTATGGATCAGCAAAGAAAGTGGTTTCTTGAAATGGAATGTACTCCTAGTGAAGACACTGTGAACATTAGTAAAATGACAACAACAGAAGATTTAGGATACTAAATAAACTTAGTTGATAAAAAGCAGTGGCAGGGTTTCAGAGTACTTACTCCAATTTTGAAAGAAGTTCTACTGTGGGCAGAACACTACCAAATAACATTCTTTCACTCTTATTGCCCAAGCTGGAGTGCAATGGCACGATATTGGCTCACTGCACCCTCCGCCTCCCGGGTTCAAGTGACTTTCCTGCCTCAGCCCCTTAAGTAGCTGGGATTACAGGCATGCGCCACCATACCTGGCTAATTTTTTTGTATTTTTGGTAGAAACGGGGTTTCACCATGTTAGCCAGGCTGGTCTCGAACTCCTGACCTTAAGGTGATCCACTTGCCTTGGCCTCCCAAAGTGCTGGGATTACAGGTATGAGCCACCGCACCCGGCCCCTTTTTTAGTTTCTTAAGGTGAAAGCCTAGGTTACTGATTTCAGACCATTCTCCCTTTCTAAATAAGTTTTTAATGTTTCAGATTTCCTTCTAAGTGCTGCTTTAATTGCATGCTACACATTTTGATATGATGTATTTTAGCTTTTCATTCAGTTCAAAAGACTAATTTTCCTTGAGAATCCCTCTTTGATCCAAGAGTTATTAGCAAAGACTTGGAACCAACCCAAATGTCTATCAATGACAGACAGGATTAAGAAAATGCAGCACATATACACCATGGAATACTATGCAGCCACAAAACGGGATGAGGTCATGTCCTTTGCAGGGACATGGATGAAGCTGGAAATGATCAATCTCAGCAAACTATTACAAGATCAGAAAACCAAACACTGCATATTCTCACTCAGAAGTGGAAGTTGAACAATGAGAACACATGGACACAGGGTGGGGAACGTCATACACTGGGGCCTGTCACGGGGTGGGGGACTAAGGGAGTGATAATATTAGGAGAAATACCTAATGTAGGTGACAGGTTGATGGGTGCAGCAAACCACCATGGCACATGTATACCTATGTAACAAAACTGCATGTTCTGCACATGTAACCCAGAACTTAAAGTATAATTTTTTTAAAGAAGTGTGTTTTTACATTTTCAAACATTTGCTGATTTTTCAGATATCTTCCGTTCTTGATTTCTAGTTTCATTTCAGAGAACATACTTTATATGATTTTAATTCTTTTAAATTTGCTAAGGTTTCTTTTATGGCTCAGAATAAGATCTCTTTTTTAATGTTCCACTTGCCCTCGAGAATAATATATATTCTGCCACTGAGGAATGTTTTATAAATGTCAATTATAAATGCTGGGGTGGCCAGGCAGTGGTTCACACTTGTAATCTCAGCACTTTGAAAGGCTGAGGTGAGAGGACCACTTGAGCTCAGTAGTTCGAGAGCAGCCAGGGCAACATAGTGAGGCCTAGTCTCTACAAAAAATCAAAAAATTAGCTGGGTGTAGTGGTGTGTACCTGTAGTCTTAGCTACTCAGGAACCTGAGGTGGGAGAATCATTTGAGCCTGGGGGTGTGGAGACTGCAGTGAACCATGATTGTGCCATTGCACTCCAACCTGGGCGACAGGGTGAGATCCTGTCTTAAAAAGAAGTTGGGGTGTCTTATAGAAGTCAGTTGGCTGATAATATTGCCCAGATCTTTTGTACCCTTACTAATTTTCTATTTACTTGATCTACTATTATGAGAGGAGTGTTGACATTGCTAAGTATAATGTACATTTTTCTATTTTCTCCTCTCAGTTCTGTCAGCTTTTGTTTTTTACACTCTGTTGTCAGCTTCATACATACTTTGGTTTTGTTCTATCTTCTTGGCAAAGTAATCTGCTTTTTAAATATGTAAATGTTCAACTTCATCCCTGTCAGTCTTCTTTGTTCTGAAATCTACTTTGATATATAATTAAATCTACTCCGACTTTCTTTCAATTACTTTCTGCATGGAATAACTTTTTCTATCCTTTTAACCTATCTTTATCACTAGAATTAAAATGGGTTTCTGTATATATTGAGTCCTTTTTTTACCCAATCAAAAAAATCTCTTTTAATTGGTGTGCTTAGGCCATTTATATTTAATATAACTATTAATAAGGTTTGATTTAGGTCTGCCACTTTATTGTTTGTTTTCTGTTATCCCTTTTTTCACCACCTTCTTTTGTATAACTTTAACGTTTTAATGTTCCATTTTAATTTATTTTTTTTTTTTTGGCTAAAATTCTTAGTATCATTATAGTCACTACTTTATGAAATAGAATACCTAATCTGTAAGAGTCTACAGTTAACATTTTATCATTTCAAGTAAATATATATAACCACATAGTTCCCTTTACTCTGTAGCCTTTGCTTTAAAAGTCACTTGTACTATATATGCAAACCTGAAAACCTTCCCCAGCAATAGCATAATTTTGCTTTCAAGAGTAGAGTCAGGGTCAGGCATGGTGGTTCACACCTGTAATCCCAGAACTTTGGGAGGCTGAAATGGGAGGATTGCTTGAGTAGTCATATTGAAAGACCTTAATAGAGGAGAAAAAAATCTGCTGTATTTATTTAGATATTCACAGTTTCTGTTGCTCTTTTTTCATTCATGAAGTTCCATGTTTTCTTCTGATATCATCTCCGTTTAGCCTGAAGAACTTCTGTTAGCATTTCTTTTAGACTAGATTTGCTAGTAATAATTCTTAGTTTTCCTTTATCTGGGAATTTCTTTATTTTGTCCTCATCTCTGAAGTACATTTTCACTGAATACAGAATTCTGGGTTAGCAGTACTTTTCTTGTAGAACTCTAAAGATGCTATTTCACTGTCATCTGTCCCCCATGGCTCCTGCTGAAAACCCTGCAGTCATCTGAATTGTTGTTCCCTATATGTAATAAATTATATTTCTCTGGCTGGTTTCAAGATTTTTTGCTTTAATCTTTTATGTTTAGAAGTTTGATTATGAAGTGTTTAGGAGCAGTTAACTTTATCTCCTTTGAGGTTTTGCCAGGTTTTTTGTTTTGTCCTGTTTTGGATTTTTGTGTGTGTATGAATGGTGAAAACACTTGAGATCTACTGTCATAGCAATTTTCAGGTACACAATATAGGTCTCCAGTACTTAATCATCTTATAACTGAAGGCTTGTACCCTTTGACCAATATCTCCCCTTTTCTCCTATCCCCCAGCCTCCGGTAATCAACATTTTACCATCTGTTACTATAAGTTTGACTCTTTTTAGACTCCATATCTAATACATGAGATCATATGGTATTTGTCTTTCTGTGTCTGGCTATTTCATGTACCTTAGTGTCCTCCAGGTTCATCTATGTTATTGCAAATAGCATGATTTCCTTTTTTTTTTTTTTAAATCTGAAATGGTATTCCATTGTGTGTGTGTGTGTGTGTGTGTGTGTGTGTGTGTGTGTGGTATATACACTATAGTTTATTAATCCATCCTTCTGTTGATAGCTACTTAGGTTGTCTTAATATCTTGGCTACTGTGAAAAAATCCTGCAATAAACATAGATGTGCAAATATCTCTTCCAAATACTGATTTTATTTTCTTTCAATAAATAACCCAGAAGTAGAACTGCTGGATTATATGGCAGTTCTACTTGTAATTTTTTGAGGAACCTCCATACTGTTTTCCATAATGGCTGTCCTAATCTACATTCCCACCAATAGAGCAGGAACGTTCCCTTTTCTCCACATCTTTGCCAACACTTCTTATCTTTTGATTTTTTTTATACTAGCCATCTAGACAGATGTAAGGCATTATTAAATTTTGTGGTTTTGATTTGCATTTCTCTGATAAGTAGTGATATCAAGTGTCTTTTCATATATCAGTTGGCCATCTGTACGCTTTCTGATACTTTTCCCATTTTTATTATTTAGCGGAAGGGAATATGAGTGATTTTAAGATAAGGCAAGGAGTTGTGATCCAAGTAATGGTACGTGTTAAAGGCATTTAAAAAAAATTTTTTTTTGAGACAGGGTCTTGCTGTGTTGCCCAGGCTGGAGTGCAGTGGCATGATCTCGGCTCACTGCAACCTCTGCCTCCTAGGTTCAAGCAATTCTCGGGTCTCAGCCTCCCAAGTAGCTGGGACTACAGGTGTACACCACTACACCTGGCTAATTATTGTGTTTTTAGTAGAGATGGGGTTTCACCATGTTGGCCAGGCTGGTTGTCTTGAACTCCTGACCTCAAGCAATCCACCTGCCTTGGCCTCCCAAAGTGATGGAATTATAGGTGTGAGCCACTGCACCTGGCCTCTTTGCCCATTTTTAAATTGTTGTTGTTGTTTTCTACTGAGTTCCTTAAATGTTCTGGATATTAACAACTTATTGGATACATGGTTTACACATGTTATCTCTCATTCTGTAAGTTGCCGTTTCATTTTGTTGACTGTTTCCTTTGCTGTGCAGAACTTCATTTGTTTGTTTGTTTGTTTGTTTAGACAGGGTTTTGTTCTGTCACCCAGCCTGGAATATAGTGATGAGGTGACAGCTCACTGAAGCCTCAAACTCCTGGGTTCAACCAACCCTCATGCCTCAGCCTTACGAGTAGCTGGGACTACAGATGCATGCCACCATGTCTGGCTAATTTTTTAACTTTTTGTAGAGATGGGATCTCGCTATGTTGCCCAGGTAGGCCTCAAAGTCCTGGCACTCCTGACCTCAAGAAATCCTGCAGTGTCAGTGTCGCAAAGCATTGGGATTACAGGTATGGGCCACTATACTTGGCTTGAAACTTCTCAGTTTAATGTTGTTCGACTTATTTATCTTTTCTTTGTTGCCCGTACTTTGGGCGTTAAGTCCAAAAATATCTTTGCCAAGAGCAATGTCAATTAGCTTTTCCCCTATATTTTCTTTTAGTAATTTTACAGTTTCAGGTCTTCTGTTAAATTCTTTAATTCGTTTTGAGTTGATTTTTGTGTATAAGGGTCCGATTTCTTTTCTTTTCTTTCTTTCTGTCCTTCTTTCTCTTTTTCTTTTGCATGTGGATATTCAGTTTTCTGAACACTATTTACTGAAGAGATTATCCTTTCCCTATTGTGTACTCTTCGCATCTTGTCAAAAATTAGTTGACCATAATACGCATATTAATTCCTGGGTTCTCTAGTTTGTTCCATTGGTCTATGTATCTGTTTTTGTTTTAGTACCAAGTTGTTTCAATTACTATAGCATTGTAACATAGTTTGAAATCAGAAAGCATAATGCCTTCAGCTTTATTTCTTTTGCTCAGGGTTGCTTTGGCTACTCAAGGTTGGAGGTTTGATATAAATTTTAGGAAACTTTTCCATTTTCTATGAAAAATGTCATTAAAATTTTGAAAAAGATTGTACTGATGAGAGACTGGGACATCAGGAAGACTGGCAGACTCTGAACAGATCTTTGGAGAGAAGCCATTTAGAGTGGATGGAGGGAGGAAGCAGACACTGGGTAGGAGAGGGAGGAAGCAGGGAACCCAGCATGGGGAGGTTAAACACAGGGACTTGTTCCTAGCCCCCAGCATCTCCTGGGGAAAAGGCGAACTGAACAAGTGAGGAGTGGACCACTCTCACCACAGACTGTCAGGATCCTAGCAGCAGGAGATCATTCCTCCAACAGACACTTGAGCTGGCAGGGAGAGATGCCTGAAAAGGCTGTAGGTACAGGGCTCCAGCCTGTGCAAAACCAAGAGGGTTTGGCACAGGAAGAGCTGCAGTGGAGCACATCCAAGGATGCCCTTCCCACAAGGCTTACTATGCTCATCTGGGAGCCTTTAGCCTTAGGGTGACCATCAGACCTGGACAGAAAAGGTGCTCTTGCCTGTAGGATGAAGTCAGTCTGATCTGAGCACCCTCCTGTCAACTAGCCTCTCCTTGGGTGCCATCCTACCATGCCCACTTGCAATGCAGCCTCAGATGCCCAACCAGGGTGCTTCCTGGGGGCTCTATGATGCCTCCTTTGCTGGCAGACAATTCTTGACCATCACAGAGCTCCAGCAGACCAGCCCCTGCCAATATGTTCTAGCCCACCCACAGCTTACCCCCAAGGCAGATTCGCCTCACCTACTTTACTGGCATACACTACTTGCCCATGCCCTGACTCCCCTCTGCTTTACTGGCACATGTTACCCTCCTCTCCCCTCCCATGCTGGTGCATGTATGTGTGTGCACCCTGACACCCCGGAACTGCCAGCATGAGTGTACCCTGCCATTATTCCCCCACTGATGTATGGGCACCGAGATACACTGCCACCGATGTGAATGTACACACTGATACCAGCAACCACACCCCTGCCAGCATCCTGCAACTGCCATGATGGCAGCAAGAGAGCATGCATGGATGCCAGTACCCCCACCCCTGCCACAACTGCATAAGTACCTGCATGTACATCACTGCCCTGCTTCCACTGGTACCCTGCCCCAGCCAATGAGGGTGTACCTCGCTACACTTCTGCAGATGCTGGTACACATGAAGGAGCATGGATCCCACAGCCACCACCTCGATGAAGTGCTTTGGCTGGTACCAGCCATAGGAGTATTGTGACCAGTGGACTGAAAACACCTTGGCCCTTCCAGTGCAGCAGCTTCCTAACCTTGAGGGGCCAGAGAACAAAGCCAGGTGCCGGGTACCATTTCCCCAAAGTTACAGCACACAGTCTAGGAGTGCTGAGCTAAGTTTTGACCCACTAAAATCTTCCAGAAATGAAGCCAGTTGACTGAACTTACCTTATATCATAATCAAACACCCAACGGCATCAAAGAATATAAAAGCAAAAAAACCCATCCAAAGACAGCAACATCAAAAGTTGAAGGAACATCAGCCCACACATGAGAAAGAACCAGCACAAGACCTCTGGCAACTCAAACAGCCAGAGTGTCTTATTACCTCCAAACAACCATCTAGTTTTCCAGCAATGGTTCTTAACCAAGCTGAAATGGCTGAAATGAGTGACATAGAATTCAGAACATGGATAGGAATGAAGATCATCAAGATTCGACAGAATGTCAAAATTCAATCCAAGACATCTAAGGAATATGACAAACTGATACAGAAGCTGAAATATAGAAGAGGCATTTTAAGAAAGAAGCAAACTGGCCTGATAGAGATGCACACTTCAAGAATTCCATAATATAATCACAAGTATTAATAGCAGATTCGATCAAACTGAGGAAAGAATCTCAGTGCTTGAAGACTGGTTCTTGAAATTAGCTCTGTCAGAAAAAGAAAAAAGAATAAAAAGGAATGAACAAAAACCTCTGAGAAATATAGGATTATGTAAAGAGACAAAATATGATTCATTGCCATCCCTGAAAGAGAGGGAGACAAAGCAAGGAAACTGGGAAATATATTTGAGGATAACAACCATGAAAATGTCCCCAATCTCTCTAGAGAAGTCAACATTCAAATTTAAGAAATGCAGAGAAACCTGCAAAATACTATACAAGATGACCATTCTCCAAGACATATAGTCATTAGATTTGCCAAAGTCAAAAATGAAAGAAAAAATGTTAAAGGCAGCAAAACAAAAGGGAAAGGTCACCTACAAAGGGAACCCCATCAGGCAAACAGCCAACCTTTCCGCAGAAACCCTACAAACTAGAAGAGTTTGGGGTCCTAAATGCAGCATTCTTACAGAAAAGGAATTCCAGGGGAGTAGCCAGAATGGCCGACTAGAAGCAGCTAGTGTGCATAGCTCTCATGGAGATGGGCTAGTTAATACAGCACCTTCAACTGAAACATCCAGGTACTCGCATTGGGATGAATCAAGGAAACAACTTGACCCATGGAAAACAAAGAAATGCAAGACAGGACAACAGCCCACCCAGGAGCAACACAGAGCCAGGGGAACCTCCCCTGCCCAGGGAAGCAGTGAGTGAATGTGTGACCTCAGGAAACCACACTTTTCCCATAAATCTTTGCAAACCTTGGGTCAGGAGATCTCCTTGTGAACCCACTCCACCAGGGCCTTCAGTCTCACAGACAGAGCTACATGGAGTCTTGGCAGAACTGCTGCTCAGGCATGCAGGGAAACTCTGGAGGCTTACATACTGGGCTTTCCAGCAAAAGTAGCTGCAGTTCTGGCAAAGTGGAAGGTTAGACCTTCCACTTTGGAAGGAGGTTGAATCTAGAGGGCTAAGCAGCCGAAACCTATGGGCCCCACTTCAACGGCACCTCACAAGATAAGACCCACTGGCTTGGAATTCTAGCCAGCCACCAGTAGCAGCCCAGCACCTCCCTAGGGACGAGCACCCAGGGGAGGGGTAGGCCACCATCTATGCTGTTTGGGCACCTTAGCCATTCCAGCCTCTGGGCTTTGGAGAGTCCGAGCTGACCAGAGGTGGAAAGGATCCCCCAGCATAGCACAACTGCTCTACCACAATGTGGCTAGACTGCTACTTTAAGCAGGTACCTGATCCTGTTCCTCCTATGGGTAGAAACTACCAACTGGAGCCTCTAGCCACCCCTGCCTATATTCTCTAGACAACACAGATTTGAATTCTCCCTGGGATGGTGCTCCCAGAGGGAGAGGCAGGTCACCGTCTTTGCTGCTAGGTGACTCAGTCATTCCTGCCTTTGGAATTTGAAGAGTCTGAACTGACCAGGGGCAGAAAAGACTCCCCAGAAAGCACAGCTGCTCTACCCAAACGTGGCCAGACTGCTTAAGTGGGTCCCCAGTCCCACTCCTCCTCACTGGACAGGACCTTCCAACCAGGGCCTCCAGCACTCCTGCCTGTGTTCTCCAGCCAACAGAGAGCTGAATTCTCTCATGACACTGCTCCCGGGGGAGTAGCAGGCACCATCTTTGCTGTTTGCATGACTTAGCTGTTCCGGCCTTCAGGTTTCAGAGTATCTGAGGCACCTGGGGGCTGAAGTGGACCCCCAGCACAGTATAGCAGAGCTGCTCTACCAACACGTAGCAAGACTGCATTTTTAAGTGGGTCCTCAATCTTACTCCTTCTTACCGGGTGGGACCTCCTAACTGGGGTCTCCACCCACCTCTTACAGGTGCCTTTGGGCCAGCAACAGGCCTGTACCTCCTTGGGACAAAGCTCCCAGAAGGAAGGACAGGCTGTCATCTTTGCTGTTTTGCAGCCTTCACTGGTGGTACCTCCCGGTACTGGAAAATCCGAGGCAACCAGGTACTGGAGCAAACATACCACAGCAGCCCCATGGAAAATTGGCCAGAGTGTTAAGTAGGTGCTCATTCCCATATCTCCTCACCAGACAGGTGTTCCAGACTTGGGTTTCCAGCCATCCCCCACCAGAGCTACTGAGCAAGTAGCAACTTGGCAACTCCCTGGACAGGGCCTCTATGGGAAATCGAAAGCCTCTCTGAGACTGCCTCTGAAGTGGATCTGCCCTTGCTGGACCAATAAAAGAGTAAAGACCCTAAGTGTCTTATCCACACCTCCAACAAGCTGTAATAAGCCCAAGGAGAGGAGGCCAATATGTCTCCCACAGGTCCTACACACCCCACAGTGCTTGTGACTAGACAGGGAACCCTTGGCTTGGGCCCACAGTACAGACCCTCCATCCTGGCCTGTTGGCCCTGAGGGACTGCTGACCTATATCTCTCTGGGTTGGAGCCCTCAGGAGACAATCAAATGATCCTCAGTCACAACTACTACTAAGATCCCTTTGTCTGCTGCCTCCATCTTGAGAAAGGAACATAAACACTGAGATCGCACCAAAGCTGCAGTGAGCAGCCCAGAAGTACCAAATCACAATCTGCAGCCAGCATTCAAGGGGAAGAGAAATTCACACTTTCAGAACATTGAGAAAGAACACAGCTACAATTGTGAGGAAACAGAGGGGAGCCACACAACCAAACAAGAGTCTACCAACTGACCGAAAAGGCTAAGCTGCTTGCTGGATCACACCCCAAGGCTTCAACATTAAAAATACCTCACTAATACACCCACCTCTGAAACCAGAGTCAAGAAGTCAGCTTCAAATAAAGACACTGCACAAAGCCTTGGCCTGGTGAAAACATCCAAAAGAGAAGTCTGTTGACTATACTTAATCTACAATGCAGATAACGGAACACCCACATACGGAGATGACAGAGAACAAATGCAAGTGCTCCAGTAACTCAAATGGTCAGAGTATTGTATGCCATCCAAATGACCACACCCATTCCCCAACAAGAGTTCTTAATCAGGCTGTACTGGCTGAAATAACAGACATACAATCCAGATATGGATAGGTACAAAGATCACTGAGACTCAGGAAGATGGCAAAACCCAATCCAAGGAAAATGAAAATCACGATAAAGTGATACAGGAACTGAAGGATGAAATAGCTGGTATAAAAAAGAACCTAATGGGTCTGACAGAGCTGAATAACACAATACAATAATTTCACAATGCAATTAGAAGTATTGACAGCAGAAGAAACCATGCTAACAAAAGAATCTCAGCACCTGAAGACTGGTTCTCTGAAATAAGAAAGTCAGGTGAAAATAAAGAAAGGAGAATAAAAAAGAACAAGCAAAACTTGTGAGAAGTATGGGATCATGTAAAGAGGTCAAATCTACAAATCAGTGGTATTCCTGAAAGGGAGGGGGAGAAAGCAAACAACTTGGAAAACATACTTCAGGAAATTGTCCATGAAAACTTCCCCAACCAAGCTATAGGGTCTAACAGTTAAATTCAGAAAATATAGAGAACTCCTGCAAGATTGTATATGAGAAGATCACCCCCAAAACACATATCATCAGCTATTCCAAGGTTAAAATGAAAGAATTTTAAAGGCAGCTAGAGAGAAAGGGCACATGACCTACAAAGGGAACCCCATTAGGCTAACTATGGACCTCTCAGCTGAAAACCTACAAGTCAGAAGAGATGGGGGCCTATATTCAACATTCTTAAAGAAAAAATTCTTCAACCAAGAATTTCATATACAGACAAAGTAAGCTTCCCAAGTGAAGAAGAAGTAAGATTCTTTTCAGATAAACAACTGTTGAGGGAATCCATCACCACCAGACTTGCCTTACAAGAGATTCTGAAAGGAGCACTATATAGAAAGGAAAGACCAATACCAGCTAATACAAAAACATACTTAAACACACAGACCAGTGTCACTGTAAAACAACCACACAAAAAGCCAACATAATAATCAGCTAACAACACAATGACAGGATCAAATCCACACAAATCAATACTAACCTTGAGTGTAAATGGGCTAAATGCCCCACTTAAAAGGCACACAGTAGCAAGCTGGATAAATAAGCAAGACCCAATGGTATGCTGTATTCAAGAGATCCGTCTCACATGTAATGACACTCATATACTCAAAAGGATAAAGAAAAATCTACTAAGCAAATGGAAAACAGAAAAAAGCAGGGATTGCAATCTGAATTGCAGACAAAAGAGATTTCAAATAAACAAACATCAAAAAAGACAAAGAAGGGCATTACTTAATGGTAAAGGGTTCAATTCAACAAGAAACCCTAAATACCCTAAATATATATGTACCTAACACACAAGCACCCAGGTTCATAAAGCAAGTTCTTAGAGACCCACAAAGAGGCACAAACTCCCACAGACAAAATAGTGGGAGACTTCAACACTCCACAGACAGTATTAAGCAGATCATTGAGGCAGAAAATTAACAAAGATATTCAGGATCTACACTCAACATTAAACCAAATGGCTCTGATAGACCTCTACAGAACTCTCCACCCCAAAACACCAGAATATACATTCTTCTCATCACTACATGACACATACTCTAAAACTGACCAAATAATTGGACATAAAACAATCCTCAACAAAGTAAAAGAACTGAAATCATACCAAACACACTCTTGGACCACAGAGCAATAAACATAGAAATTAAGACTATGAAAATCACTCAAAACCATGCAATTACACAGAAATTCAACATCATGCTCCTGAATGGCGTTGGGGTAAATAATGAAATTAAGACAGAAATCAAGAAGTTCTTTGAAAATAATGAGAACAAAAATACAACATACCAGAATCTCAGAGACACAGCTAAGGCAGTGTTAAGAGATAACTTCATTGAACTAAATGCCCACATCAAAAAGTTAGAGAGATCTCAAATTAACGACCTACCTTCACAACTGAAAAAATTAGGCAAGAACAAATCAACCCCAAAACTAGCAGAAGACAAGAAATAACAAAAATCAGAGCTGAACTGAAGGAAACTGAGACACAAAAAAAACAATCAAACGATCAATTAATCCAAGGGCTGGTGTTTGAAAAAACTAATAAAATAGACCATGAGCTAGACTAATAAAGAAGAAAAGAGAAAAGCTCCAAATAAACACAATTAGAAATGACAAAGGGAATGGTACTACTGACCCCACAGAAATAAAAACAACCAAGAGAAACTACTGTGAACACCTCTAAACACATAAACTAGAAAACCTAGAAGAGATGAGTAAATTCCTGGATGCATACACTCTCCCAAGACAGAGCCAGGAAGAAACTGGTTCCCTGAGCAGACCAATAATGAGCTCTGAAATCAAATCAGTAATAAATAGCCTACCAAAAAAAAAGGGGGGGCCAAAGGCCTGATGGATTCATAACTGACTTCTACCAGACATACAAATGAGAGTTGGTAACATTTCCACTGAAGTAATTCCAAAAAAATGAGGAGGAGGGACTCCTCCCCAACTCATTCTATAAGGTCAACATCATCTTGATATCCAAACCTGGAAGGGACACAATGAAAAAAGAAAATTTCAGGCCGATATCCTTGATGAACATCAATACAAAGATCCTCAGCAAAATACTGGCAAACCAAATCCAGCAGCACATCAAAAAGCTAATCCACCAAGATTGAGTAGGCTTCAACTCCAGGATGTAAGGTTGGTTTAACATGTGCAAATCAATAAATGTGATTCATCATATAAATAGAACAAAAGACAAAAAACCATATGATTATCTCAATAGACACAGAAAAGGCCTTTGATAAAATTCAACACCCTTTCATGTTAAAAACTCTCAATGAACTAGGTATTGAAGGAACATACTTCAAAATAATAAGAGCCATCTATGACAAACCTACAGCCAACATTACACTGAATGGGCAAAAGTTGGATGCATTTCCCCTTGAAAACTGACAAGGATGCCCTCTCTCACCACTACTATTAAGCATAGTAATGGAATTCCTAGCCAGAGCCATCAGGAAAGAGAAAGAAAGAAAGGTCATCCAAATAGGAAAAAAGAAAGTTAAACTATCCGTGTTTGCAGATGACATGATTCCATATCCAGAAAAAAACAAAACAAAACATAGTCTTGGCCCAAAAGTTCCTCCATCTGATAAACAACTCCAGCAAAGTTGCAGGATACAAAATCAATATACAAAAATCACTAGCATTCCTATACAGCAACAACAGCCAAACAGAGAGCCAAATCAGAAAGGCAATCCCATTCACAACTGCCAGAAAAAGAATAAACTTCATAGAAATACAGCTACCCAGGGAGGTGAAAAATCTCTACAACGAGAATTACAAAACCCTGCTCAAAGAAATCAGAGAAGACACAAACAAATGGATAAACATCCCATGTTCATGAATAGGAAGCATCAATATCACTAAAATGGCTATATTACCCAAAGCAATTTATAGATTCAATGCTATTCCTATCAAACTACCAATGACATTCTTCACAGAACTAGAAAAAACTATTTTAAAATTCATATTGAACCAAAATAGAACCCAAGTAACCAGAAGCAATCCTAAGCAAAAATAGCAAAGGTGGAGGCATCACATTACCTGACTTCACAAACTATACCACAAGGCCACAGTGATCAAAACAGCATGGTACTGGTACAAAAACAAGCACATAGACCAATGGAGCAGAATAGAGAGCCCAGAAATAAGGCTGCACGCCCATGACCGTCTGATTTTTTTTTTTTTTTTTTTTTTTTTTGAGACGGAGTCTCGCTCTCACCCAGGCTGGAGTGCAGTGGCGCGATCTCGGCTCACTGCAAGCTCCACCTCCCGGGTTCACGCCATTCTCCTGCCTCAGCCTCCCAAGTAGCTGGGACTACAGGCACCCACCACCATGCTCAACTAATTTTTTGTATTTTTAGTAGAGATGGGGTTTCACCGTGTTAGCCAGGATGGTCTTGATCTCCTGACCTCGTGATCCGCCCGCCTTGGCCTCCCAAAGTGCTGGGATTACATGCGTGAGCCACCGTGCCTGGTGACCATCTGATATTTGACAAAGTTGACAAAAACAAGCAATGGGGAAAAGACCACTAATCAATAAATGGTGCTGGGAAAACTGGATAGCCATATGTGGAAGATTGAAGCTGGACCCCTTCCTTACACTATACACAAAAATAAACTCAAGATGGATTAAATACTTAAATGTAAAACCTCAAACTATTAAAACCATGGAATATTACATAGGAAATACCATCCTGGACATAGGAACGGGCAGAGATTTCATGAAAAAGAAACCAACAGCAATTGAAATAAAATTAAAAATTGACAAACGGATCTAATTAAGCTTAAGAGCTTCTGTACAGCAAAGGAAACTATCCATAGAGTAAAGACAACCTATGGAATGAGAAAAAAATATTTACAAACTATGCATCTGGCATGGTCTAATATCCAGCATCTATAAGGAACTTAAGCAAATTTACAAGGAAAAAACAAACTACCCCATAAAAATGTGGGCAAAAGACATGAACAGACACTTTTCAAAGGAAGCATACACACGACCCACAAGCATATGAAAAGAAAGCTCAGTATCACTGATCATTAGAAAAATGCAAATCAAAACCACAATGAGATACCATCTCAAACCAGTCAGAATGGCTATTACTAAAAAGTCAAAAATAACAGGTGTTGGAGATGGTGCAGAGAAAAGGGGATGCTTATACACTGCTGGTAGAAATGAAAATTAGGTCAGTCATCAGTCATTGTGGAAGACAGTATGGCAATTCCTCAAAGAGTTAAAAGAAGAACTACCGTTTGACCCAGCAATCCCATTACTGGGTACATACCCAGAAGAATATAAGTCATTCTACCATAAACACACATGTATGTGTATGTTCACTGCAGCACTAAAGAAAATGTGATACATATATGACATGGAGTACTACACAGCTATAAAAAAGAATGAGATCATTTCCTTTGCAGCAACATGGATCAAGCTGGAGATCATCATTCCTAAGTGAAATAATGCAGGAATAGAAAATCAAATATCTCACATTATCACTTGTAAGTGGGAGCTAAACACTGACTACCCATGGAAACAAGGATGAGAACAACAAACTCTGAGGTCTACTTGAGAGTGAAGGGTGAGAGGAAGGAGAGGATCAAAAAACTACCTTTCAGGTACTATGCTCATTACCTGGGTAATAAAATTATCTGTACACCAAACCCTCATACAATGCAATTTACCTAAATGACAAACCTGCACATGTACCCTTGAACCTAAAAGTTTTAAAAAGGAAATACTGCATTGAATCTATAGGTCACTTTGGGTAGTATGGACATTTAACAATAAAAATTCTTCCAATTCATGAGCATGAGATATATTTCTATTTATTTGAGTCTTCTTCAATTTATTTAATCAATGTTTAGTAATTTTCAAAGCACAGAGGTTTCACTTTCTTGGCTAAATTTCCTCCTAAGTATATTATTCTTTTCTGATGGAAATGGAACTGTTTTCTTAATTTCTATTTTTGGATACTTCATTTTTAGTATATAAAAATGTAACTTATTTTTGTATGTTGATTTTGTGTCACACAACTTCACTGAATTTATTAATTCTAACCATTTTTTGGTATTTAGGGTCTTGTACATGTAAGATAATTTAATCTGCAAACAGAGATCATTGAACTTCTTACATTCTAACTTGGATACCTTTTATTTATTTTTCTTGCATAATTGCTTTAGCTAGGAGATCTAGAATGATGTTGAGTAGAAATGGTAGGAATGGACTCCCTTGTCATGTTCTTGATCTTATGAGAGCTTTCAGTTTTTTACTACTGAATATAATGCTTACTGTGTGCTTGTTATATATGACCTTTATTATGCTGAGGTACATTACTTCTACACTTTAATTGTTGAGAATTTTTATTATGAAAGGATGTTAAATTTTGTGAAGTGCTTTGCTAAGCTTCTTGAATCTATAAATTTGTCTTCCCCAAATCTAGGAACCTGTAGTTATTATTTTGTCAGATGTATTTTCTGTATTAATCTCTCCCTCCTCTCCTTCAAAGGCTCCAAAGACACAAATTTATATATTTTGCTATAAATTTTTAATTTCTTCCTGTTCTGTTCTTCAGATTGGATCATTTCTATTGATTTACTTTAAAATTAATATACACATCTCTATCATCTCCATTCTGCTTTAGAGCCTCATCTGGTGAATGTTTTATTTCAGACATTATACTTTTAAATTTCCATGGTTCTTCCTTAAGATTTTATTTCTGTATTCAGAATTTCCATTTTTCTATTCATTTCAAGAGTTACACCTTACATCATGGAGCAGGGTTATAAAGGGTACTTTGATGTCTTTGCCTGATCATTCCAACATCTGGGTCATCTCACAATGAGCATCTTTATTCCTTTGAGAATTGATCACATTTTCCTGGTTCCCTGTAAGTAAAGTAATTTTGGTTTTACCCTAGATTCCATATTTTATTTTTTTAGAGATGGTATCTTGCTGTGTTGCCCAGGCTTGAGTGCAGCTGCTATTCCCAGGTACAATAACAGTGTACTACAGCCTTGAACTCCTGGCCTCAAGTGGCCCTCCTGCCTCAGCTTCCTGGGTAGCTTGGACTACAGAAGTGTGCCACCATGTCCGGCTATCCTGTATATTTTTAATTTAATATTATTTTAAAATGAATGACAGCATCTTTCCTCAAAGTGCACAGAGACTAGAAGATATAAATATGTAAGCCAATAGCTACAACATGTTGATAAATGCTGTATAAAATGAATTGCATGCCTCCAAAATTCACATGTTGAAGTTCTATCCCAAATATATCTGTATTTCAAGATACGCACTACAAGAAGTTAATTAAGGTGAAATGAGGTATAAAGATGGGGCCTTGATCCAGTAGGATCATACAAAGAGACACCAGAGAGTGCTCATTCTCTGTCTCCATCAAGTAAGGACACGATGAGATGATGATCGACCACCTACAAGCCAGAAACAGAATGCTTGCCAGAAAGCAAATCAGCCAATATCTTGATCTTGGACTTCCCATCCTCCAGAACTGAGAAATAAATTTCTGTTACTTAAGCCTCTCAGTCTGTAGTATTTTGTTATAGTACACTAAGAACACTTAGAGAGTTAGGTTATTATTGGACTTACTCTGCCTTGTCTAACATCCTATTCAGTAAGATTTTTCAACAGTGGCTTTTAAAGGCAATAATGTGGAAAAGTATACAGCATTTTAAAAGATTAAAGATAGATAAAATCTATGATGTATCAGAAACATAGAGTAGAAAAATAATGGAAGTTTACTTGAGAAATTTACTGAAAATAAAAATGTATACAAAGAAGAACACAGAATTCAATAATACGTAGAAGGGGCAGAAGAAATGCCAACTTTAGGGAAAGCTTAGTAAGTATTGACTAGATAGATGGAAATAGAAAACAGGGAAGAATGCAGCAGAACTGGACAATGAGATGGTTAATTAATAGCATCAATGGGTAATAAACACAAGGAATAGATCTCATCATGTTTAAGTAGAAAAGAACCTTGTACTTACAATAAGATAAGAGGGATTAACAGACAAGAGAAAGAAAGGGCACCCAAACTCAAAAGGAAAAAGTCAAATTATCCTTGTTTGCAGATGATACGATCCTATATTTAGGATAACCTAAAGAATTCATCAAAAAGCTATTAGAACTGATAAACAAATTCAGTAAAGTTGCAGGATACAAAATCAGCATACAAAAAGTCAGCAGCTTTCCTATATGCCAACAGTGAACAATCTGAAAAAGAAATCAAGTACTATTATTTATAATTGCTATAAGTAAAATACCCAGAAATAAACTTTACCAAAGAAGTGAAAGATCTCTACAATGAAAACTATAAAACACTGATGCCAGAAATTTAAGAGGACACACAAAAAAATTGAAAGATATTCCATGTTAGTGAACTGGAAGACTATTGTTAAAATGCCCATACTACTCAAAGCAATATACAGATTCAATGCAATCCTTATCAAAATACCAATGATAGGGATGGTATCTTGCTGTGTTGCCCAGGCTTGAGTGCAGCTGCTATTCCCAGGTACAATAACAGTGTACTACTGCCTTGAACTCCTGGCCTCAAGTGGCCCTCCTGCCTCAGCTTCCTGGGTAGCTTGGACTACAGAAGTGTGCCACTATGCTCGGCTATCCTGTATATTTTTAATTTAATATTATTTTTAAAATGAATGACAGCATCTTTCCTCAAAGTGCACAGAAACTTTAAAATGAATATACACATTTTGTATTTCACAGAAATAGAAAAACCAATCCTAAAATTCATATGGAACCACAAAGACCCAGAATAGCCAAAGGTATCCTGAGCAAAAGGAACAAAACTGGAGGAATTACATTCCCTGACTTCAAAGTATACTACAGAGCTATTGTAATCAAAACACCATGGTACTGGCATAAAAAGAGATACATAGACCAATGGAACAGAATAGAGAATGCAGACATAAATCCATAAAACTACAGTTAACTCATTTTTGACAAAGATTCTGAAAATGTATATTGGGGAAGAGACAGTCTCTTCAATAAATGGTGCTGGGAAAACTGGTTATCCATATGCAGAAGAATGAAACTAGACCCCTCTCTCTCACTGTACACAGAAATCAAATCAAAATGGATTAAATACTTAAATCTAAAACCTTAAAGTGTGAAATTATCAAAAGAAAACATTGTGGAAAGTCTCCCGGATATTGGACTGGGCAAGGATTTTTTGACTGACACCCCATAAGCACAGGGAACCAAAGTAAAAGCAGACAAGTGAGATCATATCAAGTTAAAAAGCTTCTGCGAGCTCCAGTCTCCAACTCCCAGCGCGAGCCACACAGAAGACCGGCGATTTCTGCATTTTCAACTGAGGTACTGGGTTCATCTCACTGGGGAGTGCCAGACGATCGGTGCTGGTCAGCATTGCCTCACCTGGAAAGCACAAGGGGGAAGGGAATCCCTTTTCCTAGCCAGGGGAACTGAGACACACAACACCTGGAAAATCGGGTAACTCCCACCCCAATACTGCGCTTTAAGCAGACAGGCACACCAGGAGATCATATCCCACACCTGGCCGGGAGTGTCCCACACCCACGGATCCTCCCTCATTGCTAGCACAGCAGTCTGTGATCTACCGGCAAGGCAGCAGCGAGGCTGGGGGAGGGGCACCCGCCATTGCTGAGGCTTAAGTAGGTAAACAAAGCTGCTGGGAAGCTCGAACTGGGTGGAGCTCACAGCAGCTCAAGGAAACCTGCCTGTCTCTGTAGACTCCACCTCTGGGGACAGGGCACAGTAAATAATAACAAACGCAGCAGCTCTGCAGACGCAAACGACTCTGTCTGACAGCTTTGAAGAGAGCAGTGGATCTCCCAACACGGAGGTTGAGATCTGAGAAGGGACAGACTCCCTGCTCAAGTGGGTCCCTGACCCCTGAGTAGCCTAACTGGGAGACATCCCCCACTAGGGGCAGTCTGACACCCCACACCTCACAGGGTGGAGTACACCCCTGAGAGGAAGATTCCAAAGCAAGAATCAGACAGGTACACTCGCTGTTCAGAAATATTCTATCTTCTGCAGCCTCTGCTGCTGATACCCAGGCAAACAGGGTCTGGAGTGGACCTCAAGCAATCTCCTACAGCTACAACCTACAGCTGAGGATCCTGACTGTTAGAAGGAAAGCTATCAAACAGGAAGGACACCTACACCAAAACCCCATCAGTACATCACCATCATCAAAGACCAGAGGCAGATAAAACCACAAAGATGGGGAAAAAGCAGGGCAGAAAAGCTGGAAATTCAAAAAATAAGAGCGCATCTCCCCCGGCAAAGGAGCGCAGCTCATCGCCAGCAACGGATCAAAGCTGGACGGAGAATGACTTCGACGAGATGAGAGAAGAAGGCTTCAGTCCATCAAATTTCTCAGAGCTAAAGGAGGAATTACGTACCCAGCGCAAAGAAACTAAAAATCTTGAAAAAAAAGTGGAAGAATTGATGGCTAGAGTAAT
This sequence comes from Chlorocebus sabaeus, assembly GCF_047675955.1. Lineage (NCBI taxonomy): Eukaryota > Metazoa > Chordata > Mammalia > Primates > Cercopithecidae > Chlorocebus > Chlorocebus sabaeus. The sequence continues at coordinate 65,242,991 of NC_132924.1, forward strand.
TAATGCAGAGAAGCTCACAAACGAAATGAAAGAGACGAAAACCATGGCACGAGAAATACGTGACAAATGCACAAGCTTCAGTAACCGTCTCGATCAACTGGAAGAAAGAATGTCAGCGATGGAGGATCAAATGAATGAAATGAAGCGAGAAGAGAAACCAAAAGAAAAAAGAAGAAAAAGAAATGAACAAAGCCTGCAAGAAGTATGGGATTATGTAAAAAGACCAAATCTACGTCTGATTGGGGTGCCTGAAAATGAGGGGGAAAATGGAACCAAGTTGGAAAACACTCTTCAGGATATCATCCAGGAGAACTTCCCCAACCTAGTAGGGCAGGCCAACATTCAAATCCAGGAAATACAGAGAACGCCACAAAGATACTCCTCGAGAAGAGCAACTCCAAGACACATAATTGCCAGATTCACCAAAGTTGAAATGAAGGAAAAAATCTTAAGGGCAGCCAGAGAGAAAGGTCGGGTTACCCACAAAGGGAAGCCCATCAGACTAACAGCAGATCTGTCGGCAGAAACTCTTCAAGCCAGAAGAGAGTGGGGGCCAATATTCAACATTCTTAAAGAAAAGAATTTTAAACCCAGAATTTTATATCCAGCCAAACTAAGTTTCATAAGTGAAGGAGAAATAAAATCCTTTACAGATAAGCAAATGCTTAGAGATTTTGTCACCACTAGGCCTGCCTTACAAGACACCCTGAAGGAAGCACTAAACATGGAAAGGAACAACCGGTACCAGCCATTGCAAAAACATGCCAAAATGTAAAGACCATCAAGGCTAGGAAGAAACTGCATCAACTAACGAGCAAAATAACCAGTTAATATCATAATGGCAGGATCAAGTTCACACATAACAATCTTAACCTTAAATGTAAATGGACTAAATGCTCCAATTAAAAGACACAGACTGGCAAACTGGATAAAGAGTCAAGACCCATCAGTCTGCTGTATTCAGGAGACCCATCTCACACGCAGAGACATACATAGGCTCAAAATAAAGGGATGGAGGAAGATTTACCAAGCAAATGGAGAACAAAAAAAAGCGGGGGTTGCAATACTAGTCTCTGATAAAACAGACTTTAAACCATCAAAGATCAAAAGAGACAAAGAAGGCCATTACATAATGGTAAAGGGATCAATTCAACAGGAAGAGCTAACTATCCTAAATATATATGCACCCAATACAGGAGCACCCAGATTCATAAAGCAAGTCCTTAGAGACTTACAAAGAGACTTAGACTCCCATACAATAATAATGGGAGACTTCAACACTCCACTGTCAACATTAGACAGATCAACGAGACGGAAAGTTAACAAGGATATCCAGGAATTGAACTCATCTCTGCAGCAAGCAGACCTAATAGACATCTATAGAACTCTCCACCCCAAATCAACAGAATATACATTCTTCTCAGCACCACATCGTACTTACTCCAAAATTGACCACGTAATTGGAAGTAAAGCACTCCTCAGTAAATGTACAAGAACAGAAATTATAACAAACTGTCTCTCAGACCACAGTGCAATCAAATTAGAACTCAGGACTAAGAAACTCAATCAAAACCGCTCAACTACATGGAAACTGAACAACCTGCTCCTGAATGACTACTGGGTACATAACGAAATGAAGGCAGAAATAAAGATGTTCTTTGAAACCAATGAGAACAAAGATACAACATACCAGAATCTCTGGGACACATTTAAAGCAGTGTGTAGAGGGAAATTTATAGCACTAAATGCCCACAAGAGAAAGCAGGAAAGATCTAAAATTGACACTCTAACATCGCAATTAAAAGAACTAGAGAAGCAAGAGCAAACACATTCGAAAGCTAGCAGAAGGCAAGAAATAACTAAGATCAGAGCAGAACTGAAGGAGATAGAGACACAAAAAACCCTCCAAAAAATCAATGAATCCAGGAGTTGGTTTTTTGAAAAGATCAACAAAATTGACAGACCACTAGCAAGACTAATAAAGAAGAAAAGAGAGAAGAATCAAATCGACGCAATTAAAAATGATAAAGGGGATATCACCACCGACCCCACAGAAATACAAACTACCATCAGAGAATACTATAAACACCTCTACGCAAATAAACTGGAAAATCTAGAAGAAATGGATAATTTCCTGGACACTTACACTCTTCCAAGACTAAACCAGGAAGAAGTTGAATCCCTGAATAGACCAATAGTAGGCTCTGAAATTGAGGCAATAATTAATAGCCTACCAACCAAAAAAAGTCCAGGACCAGATGGATTCACAGCTGAATTCTACCAGAGGTACAAGGAGGAGCTGGTACCATTCCTTCTGAAACTATTCCAATCAATAGAAAAAGAGGGAATCCTCCCTAACTCATTTTATGAGGCCAACATCATCCTGATACCAAAGCCTGGCAGAGACACAACAAAAAAAGAGAATTTTAGACCAATATCCCTGATGAACATCAATGCAAAAATCCTCAATAAAATACTGGCAAACTGGATTCAGCAGCACATCAAAAAGCTTATCCACCATGATCAAGTGGGCTTCATCCCTGGGATGCAAGGCTGGTTCAACATTCGCAAATCAATAAACATAATCCAGCATATAAACAGAACCAAAGACAAGAACCACATCATTATCTCAATAGATGCAGAAAAGGCTTTTGACAAAATTCAACAGCCCTTCATGCTAAAAACGCTCAATAAATTCGGTATTGATGGAACGTACCTCAAAATAATAAGAGCTATTTATGACAAACCCACAGCCAATATCATACTGAATGGGCAAAAACTGGAAAAATTCCCTTTGAAAACTGGCACAAGACAGGGATGCCCTCTCTCACCACTCCTATTCAACATAGTGTTGGAAGTTCTGGCTAGGGCAATCAGGCAAGAGAAAGAAATCAAGGGGATTCAGTTAGGAAAAGAAGAAGTCAAATTGTCCCTGTTTGCAGACGACATGATTGTATATTTAGAAAACCCCATTGTCGCAGCCCAAAATCTCCTTAAGCTGATCAGCAACTTCAGCAAAGTCTCAGGATACAAAATTAATGTGCAAAAATCACAAGCATTCTTATACACCAGTGACAGTCAAACAGAGAGCCAAATCAGGAATGAACTTCCATTCACAATTGCTTCAAAGAGAATAAAATACCTAGGAATCCAACTTACAAGGGATGTAAAGGACCTCTTCAAGGAGAACTACAAACCACTGCTCAGTGAAATCAAAGAGGACACAAACAAATGGAAGAACATACCATGCTCATGGATAGGAAGAATCAATATCGTGAAAATGGCCATACTGCCCAAGGTAATTTATAGATTCAATGCCATCCCCATCAAGCTACCAATGAGCTTCTTCACAGAATTGGAAAAAACTGCTTTAAAGTTCATATGGAACCAAAAAAGAGCCCGCATCTCCAAGACAATCCTAAGTCAAAAGAACAAAGCTGGAGGCATCACGCTACCTGACTTCAAACTATACTACAAGGCTACAGTAACCAAAACAGCATGGTACTGGTACCAAAACAGAGATATAGACCAATGGAACAGAACAGAGTCCTCAGAAATAATACCACACATCTACAGCCATCTGATCTTTGACAAACCTGAGAGAAACAAGAAATGGGGAAAGGATTCCCTATTTAATAAATGGTGCTGGGAAAACTGGCTAGCCATAAGTAGAAAGCTGAAACTGGATCCTTTCCTTACTCCTTATACGAAAATTAATTCAAGATGGATTAGAGACTTAAATGTTAGACCTAATACCATAAAAATCCTAGAGGAAAACCTAGGTAGTACCATTCAGGACATAGGCATGGGCAAAGACTTCATGTCTAAAACACCAAAAGCAACGGCAGCAAAAGCCAAAATTGACAAATGGGATCTCATCAAACTAAAGAGCTTCTGCACAGCAAAAGAAACTACCATCAGAGTGAGCAGGCAACCTACAGAATGGGAGAAAATTTTTGCAATCTACTCATCTGACAAAGGGCTAATATCCAGAACCTACAAAGAACTCAAACAAATTTACAAGAAAAAAACAAACAACCCCATCCAAAAGTGGGCAAAGGATATGAACAGACATTTCTCAAAAGAAGACATTCATACAGCCAACAGACACATGAAAAAATGCTCATCATCACTGGCCATCAGAGAAATGCAAATCAAAACCACAATGAGATACCATCTCACACCAGTTAGAATGGCGATCATTCAAAAGTCAGGAAACAACAGGTGCTGGAGAGGATGTGGAGAAATAGGAACACTTTTACACTGTTGGTGGGATTGTAAACTAGTTCAACCATTATGGAAAACAGTATGGCGATTCCTCAAGGATCTAGAACTAGATGTACCATATGACCCAGCCATCCCATTACTGGGTATATACCCAAAGGATTATAAATTATGCTGCTATAAAGACACATGCACACGTATGTTTATTGCAGCACTATTCACAATAGCAAAGACTTGGAATCAACCCAAATGTCCATCAGTGACAGATTGGATTAAGAAAATGTGGCACATATACACCATGGAATACTATGCAGCCATAAAAAAGGATGAGTTTGTGTCCTTTGTAGGGACATGGATGCAGCTGGAAACCATCATTCTTAGCAAACTATCACAAGAACAGAAAACCAAACACCGCATGTTCTCACTCGTAGGTGGGAACTGAACAATGAGATCACTTGGACTCGGGAAGGGGAACATCACACACCGGGGCCTATCATGGGGAGGGGGGAGGGGGGAGGGATTGCATTGGGAGTTATACCTGATGTAAATGACGAGTTGATGGGTGCAGCACACCAACATGGCACAAGTATACATATGTAGCAAACCTGCACGTTGTGCACATGTACCCTACAACTTGAAGTTTAATAATAATAAATAAAAAAAAAAAAAAAAAAAAAGAAAGTGAGCCAGACCCAAGAGAGACGGGTTTCTTCTTGTCCAGAGACGCTACTCAGGAGAAGCCGCAAACCGAGGTTGTCAGAAGAGGCAGTGTGAGGACAGAACCCTAAGACAGTGGGGAAGGAGGAGAAAGATGGCTCTTATAAACATTCACCACTATCCACTGAGGGTGCTACACCCACCTCTGGAGCTCGGTCCCCCCACGTTTGGACCTGTAGGGTCCCTGTTGAAGGAGACCATGAAGCTGTAGGAGGAAGGCCAAGAACCTCACTAGGAGATCCAGGAGGAAAACATGCCAGGTTGAACCAGAAACAAGCACAGAGACAGACCATGCTGGGGCAGAAGCAGAGGGTTTGTCTGGCAGAGAGAAGACAGCACCCCCAAAGCAGGGCCATGCCCTTACCCACCTCAAAAAGGGATCTTTTGGTTTGGCTGCAAACAGAGACTCTGTTAAGCTACCTCAAATAATATAGATTTGTTGTTGGGATGAACATTAAATAAAAGAGAGAGGATCACAAAAAAATAAATAAATAAATAAATAAATAAATAAATAAATAAATAAAATAAAAATAAAAAGCTTCTGCACTGTAAAGTAAACAATCAACAAAGTGAAGCAATAACCCACAGAATGGGAGAAAATATTTGCAGACTACTCATCTGACAAGGGATTAATAAGCAGAATATATAAGGAGCTCAAACAACTCTATAGGGAAAAAGCTAATAATTCAACTTAAAATGGGCAAAAGATCAGACTAGATATTTCTCAAAAGAAGACCTACAAATGGCAAACAGGTATATGAAAAGGTGCTCAACATCACTGATCATCAGATAAATTCAAATCAAAAGTACAATGATACATTATTTCACTCTGGTTAAAATGGCTTTTATCCAAAAGACAAGCAATGATGAATGCTGGTGAGGGTGTGGAGAAAAGACAACGCTCATACACTGTTGGTGGGAATGTAAATTAGTACAGCCACTAGGGAGAAAAGTATAGAGGTTTCTCATAAAACTTAAACTACCATATGATCCAGCTATCCCACTGCTAGATATATACCCAAGAGAAAGAAAACCAGTATACTGAAGAGATAGCTGCACTCCAATGCTTATTGCAGCACTATTCACAATAGCTAAGACTTGGAAGAAACAGACAAATGAATAAAGAAAATGTGGTAAATATACACAAGGGAGTACTATTCAGCCATAAAAAAATGAGATCCTGTCATTTGCAAAAACATGGATGGAACTGGAGGACATTATGTTAAGTGAAAAAAGACAGGTACAGAAAGACAAACTTTGCTCTTTTCACTTATTTGTGGGAACTAAAAATTAAAACTAGTTAAACTTATAGAGATAAAGAGTAAAATAATGGTTACCAGAGGCTGGGGAGGGTAGAGAGGGTGGGGGGCAGTTAGTGGGGATGGTTAATGGGAACAAAAATATAGTTAGATAGAATTAATAAGATCTAGTATTTGATCACACAACAGGGTGACTACAGTTAGCAATAATCTATTGCACATTTAAAAATAACTAAAAGAGTATAATTGGATTGTTTGTAATGCAAAAAAATGAATGCTTGAAGTGATGGATACCCTACTTATGCTGATGTGATTATTACACATTATGTGCCTGTATCAAAATATCTCATGTACCGCATAATATATACACCTATGTACCCGTAAAATTAAAAATTCTAAAAATGAAATCCATCAGAATAAAATCATTTAAAATATCTAATATCAATAAATAAAGCCAAAAAATGTAAATAACATTTGAAAAGATAATCAACAATTAAGAATACATCTTCTTCTCAAGATGGGACATTTATTAAAGTAACGATAAACTAGGCCCTTAAGTAAGACTTACAAATTTCAACAAAATCTCCCAAACAAACCAAATTCTGACTGTAACTCAATTAACATAGAAGTAAATATGAAAAGGTAAAATCTCCCATTTTCGGAAACATAAAAAACTTCCAAATTACTCATAAGACAAAGAAATGAGCAGAACAAGTAGAAATTACTTAAAAACGAATATTAATGAAAATATTACATTACTCAAACATAAATATAGCCAAAGCAGTAGTTGGAGAAAAATTTGAAAATTAATCTGTTAAGAGTCCAACATAAACATAACAAAGCCAAAGAAGATATAACAGAGGAAACAATAATGCTATTAATATACATACATGATCAGCAAAGCCATAAATTAGTTATTTGAAATACTAATAAAACAGATAAATCTCTGGCAATACTGGTTAAGAAAAAAAGAAAAAAGAACTAATGATCATAAAATAAAAACAAAGAATTAAAAAAGTTTTAGACTTTACATCCCTTTAGAGAGCTTTAATTTTTAAAAACTATTCTGCTGAATTCATCTTTTTAAGTGTCACATTAAAGGAAATATTACAACTAGCTAGAGATTTAAAAATTGAGAGTATACGGGATAGAAGACATTGAAAACTTTAAGGAGAATACAAAATAGAATAACATCAAAGAAATCAACAACCTGAATAGACCTGAAAGCATAAAGTGAATTAGTAGTTGAAGTGCACGTACACACACACATACACTCACCATTTGATCCAGAGAGTTTTTACTGGTAACTTCTACCTAATACATGATTATTCAAAACTTATGCAAAATTCTCCCAAAGAATGAAAAAAAAGACAAAACACCTGCAATGCATTTTTTGAGGCTAGAATAACCTTGACAACAAAACCCAAACAAGCACAAAACAGACTAATTTTACTCATAAACACAGAACCCAAACTTCTAAAATGTTATTAAACCTAAATCCTAAAACTTGTAAAGTAGATTAAAACAATATATGAGGCTCAAGTTGGATTTATCCTAAGAATATTTAGGTGATTTAACATTAGAAAAATAATTGATGTAATTCTTCACATTAAAAAATAAGGGCAACTTCTGGGATAGAACAAAATTAAGTAGATGTATTTTGCTCTTGCTAAAAACAACTAAAAACTCTGACTATTTTATAAAAACAAACATGAAAAGATTCTGAAGGTGGAAATGAAAAGGAAGACTGGCTAGAAACCTTAGAACCCAGAGAATGACACAGCAGTAAGCTCCCTGAGTTTCTTTTTACCTCTTATACCCCGGACTGTGTGCTAGACAAATTAGCAAACTGTATCTACACTATAAATACAGGAACAACAAACTTGCTTTATCCTTCTCCTCTTGAGCGTTCTAAATTATCTTTGGTGGTGGAGAAAAAAAATTATAACACTGTCTAATGTGGTCCTATACGTATGTAGAGGAAATATGTAAAACAACTATGCTATACACATAGTGTAGAGTAAAGGGACACAAAGAAAGGTAAGATTTTTAAACTTCACACTGGAAAATGATACCAGTAGACTGTGATGTTACATATCTATAACATAATACTGCAACCACTGAAAAATCTATACAAAGAGATATACTAAAAAACAATGTAAATAAAAATGGAATTCTAAAAAGTGTTCAAACAGCCCCCTAGAGGACAGAAAGAAGAAAACGGAGAAACCAAGAACAGGGGGAACAAACAGAAAACTAAAAGTAAAATGGAAAACCTAATGTATTTACCCATATTCTTGTTTACTGTATCCTTTCTTCCTTCCTGTTATTCCAAAGTTTTGTTGTTGTTGTTGCTTGTTTGCTTTGAGACAGAGTCTCACTCTATTGCCCAGGCTGGACTGCAATGGCATGATGGCATGATCATAGCTCATTGCAGTCTCAACTTCCTGGGCTTAAGTGATCCTCCCACCTCAGCTTCCCAAATAGCTGGGACTCACAGACGCATATCACCATGTCTGGTAAATTTTTTGTATTTTTTGTAGAGACAGGGTTTTGCCATGTTGCCCAGGCTGGTCTTGAACTACTGAGCTCAAGTGATCTGCTTGCCTTAGCCTCCCAGCCTAAACTTCTTTCTTTTATCATTTCCTTTCTGCTTAACGAATGTTCTTTGATCATTAATTGAGAGTAAGTCTGCTGGCAACAAATCTCCTTAGTTGTCTTTCCTGTGAGAAGGTCTTAATGTTTCCTTCATTGCTGAAAAATAATTCTGCTGTGTTGACAGTTATCTTTCAGCACTTGAAATATATTGTACCACTTCCTCCTGGCCTCCATTGTTTCTGATCAGAAATCTACTGTCATTCAAATTGTTGTAGGCAAGTTGCCATTTTTCTCTATTTGCAACATTTTTTCTTTGTCTTTATTTATTGGTTTAATTATCATGCCTTTGGCATGAATTTCTTTGAATTTTTCCTATTTGTGGTTTGCTCTGTTTCTTGAATCTGTATGCTTATGTCTCTTGCTAACTCTGGATAATTTTCAGCTGTTATTTGAGTACTTTTTCAGTCCCAGCTTCTTTCTTCTCTCCTTCAAGAATTCTGACAGGTGTCATCTTTTGTTATTGTCCCACAGGTCCTTGAGGCTCTGTTCATTTTTTAACATGTCTAATTTCTCTCTGTTCTTCAGATTAGGAAATTTCTATTGCTCTGTCTTTCAGTTCACTGGTTCTTTCCCCTGTAATTCCCATTTTCCTGTTGGGTCCATCCACTGAACTTTTTCAGTTTCATATTTTTTCAGCACCAAATTTCCATTTTGGTCTTCTTTATATCTGTCATTTCTTTGCTGTGGATTTCTACTTTTTCATTTCTTTCTCACATGTATTGCTCAAAGCATTTTAATCATGGATGCTTTAAAATCTTTGTCAGTGATTCTAACACCTCTGTCATCTCAGTGTTGACAACTATTGACTATCTTTTATTATACAATCTGAGATCTTCCTGGTTCTTGGTACGACAAGTGAGTTTCAGTGGAAAGCTGGACATGTTCATATTATGTTATGAGACTCTGGATCTTATTTAAACCTTCTGTTTTAACTAGCTTTTTGTGACACTGCTCCCACAGGGTAAGGTGGGAGGGGAGCACTGCTTCATTACTGCCAAGTGGAGGATGAAGTTCAAGTTTCCCAATGGGCTTCCACTGATACCAATAAGGGCATCCTCATTATTACTGTGTGGAAGTTGGAGTCCAGGCTTCCCACATGGTTTCCACTGGCATGGTACTTGGGATGGCCCCCTTACCACTGGGTGACAGTGAAAGACATAACTCTCTAACAGGCCTCTTCTGACCCTACCCCAGTATGGCCAGGAACCAGCACATTACTTTTAGATGATGATGGCAGCCTAGGCTCCCCAGTATGGTGTTCCATCAACATGGTGGGAAGGGGGGTGTTGGAGAAGAGAGAGAGAGTTTTTGACCAGCCAAGAGGGAAGAAATCTTATCTCTCTGGCCTTCTCTGATATCACCCTAACGGTGGTACTGGGACACTTTGTTATCACCTCAGGAGGGTAGAATTCTAAGCTTCCCGTTTGGCCTTTTTTAAGAGTAGGTGGTACTACAGTTTTTTTGTGTGATGTTTAAAGTAAAGCAGATACTGCTGGAAAGTTTTCTGTCTTGCTAGGCTGTTCTTTCTCTGGTCCTTTGGCTAGAAAGAATAGTATCTTACTGAGAGGTTTTCATTGTTGTTGTCTTTTTCCCTTTGCATGTTGCAATTTGCAAGTTCCTGGCTTATCCAACACCCAGTCTGGGATATATGAGGCAAAAAGTAAATCCAGGCAACCCACTACTGTGTCATTCCTAAGGTCCTAGTGTCCTTAACCAGTCTTTCTTCTACTCTCTACCTTTCAGAGTTTTCTTATGTTTGTTTTATGCATGATAGCCAGGATTTATTATTGTACTTTGTAAGAGAAACAGGGGAAAGTATGTCACGTTCATCTTCCCAGAGGCAGAAGTCTTCCTAAATTGCATTTCTTCCCACCCCCTGTCCATTTGATATAATAGAAGCTATGAATGAGAACAGGGATTTTTGTTTAATTCCCTATTGTATGCCTAGCACTTACAACAGTGGTAGGCATATAGTAGATACTTAATAAATATAGTTGAATAAATAAATGAAAAAAATTCATTTATAGTTGACCCATTAAATTATATTTCTAAATGATTAACTTGAAATTTAAGTAGCTTAGGGATGGATAAATAAGTTTAGAAGAAAAATAGTGGTGAAGTATAATACAACTGACAAAAAATCAATTGATTTTCTTTTATAAATGAAATTAAATAATTAGGTTTTTTTAAAAACTACCAATTAAGTCTATCAACTTACACTAAATCTAACTTTATTTTGGAAAATGAATACCCTCTAACTTCGTTCTCTTCTTTATTCTAATTTTCCTCATCCCCTTTTCTCTTCCATTGCTTTCTGTTTCTTCTCCTTCTATCATTTTTTCTCAAGTGTTCACAACAAACCTTGATATTTTCTCTTTTCCTAAATATGTTCCCCTTTTTCAGTCACCCTGGGTAATGACCACATCCAGACTGGAATCTCTGCATCGTTCTAGTGCTCAGCTTTCTCCTACCCACAACCAACCAATCCCTGAGATTTATTAATACTACTAATGCATACTGTATTTCTAGCTTCACTGGTTAGTCTCTTCTTTCCTCTTTTTTCTTTGAATAAGCTTATAACTGTATTAATTTTTTATTTTTAAAAATTATTTTAAAATTTTTAAATTGACAAATATAAATTGTATATATGATGTACATATTTTTAAATTTGTATACATTGTGGAATGGCTAAATTGTACTAATTAACAAATTAACATATGTATTACTTCACTTTCTTAGTCCATTTTTGTATTGCTGTAACAATACCTGAAACTGGGTCATTTATAGCAAACTGAAATTTATTTCTCATAGTTCTAGAGGCTGGGAAGTCCAAGATCAAAGTATCAGCAGATTTGGGGTCTAGTGAGGGTCCCGTCTCTGCTTCCAAGGTGGTACCTTGAACACTGCATCCTCTAGAGTGAAGGAATGTTGTGTCTCCAAATGGCAGAAAGCAAAATGGCAAAAAAGGACAAACTCCTTCTGTCAAGCCCTTTTATAAAGGTATTAGTCCACTCATAAGGGCTCTGCCCTTATGAGCTAAGAACACCTCCCAAAAAGCCCCACTTCCCAACACTGTTAGGCAGGGTGTTAAGTTTCCAGCACATGAATTTGAGGGGACACATTTAAACCATAGCCCTCACGTACTTATCATTTTTTGGTGAGAACACTGAAAATATACTCTTTTAGGAATTTTCAAATATCCAATACACTTTAACTATAGTCACCATTTTGTACAATAGATCTCTTGAACTTATTCCTATTTAACTGAATTTTTATATCCTTTAACCAACATCTCTCTGATCCTTCTCCTTCCAGCACATGGTAACCACCATTCTACTCTCTACTTTTATGAGTTCAACTTTTTTAGATGCCATATATAAGGAAGTCATGCAGTATTTGTCTTTATGTATCTGGTTTATTTCACTCAACATAATGTCTTCTGGGTCATCCATGTTGTCACAAATGGCAGGATTTTCTTCCTCTTAAAAGCTGAAGTTGTTTATATAGGCAACTTTTTTTTTTTTTTTTTTTTTTTTTTTTTTTTAAATAAACTCATCAGTAGACGGATAATTAGGTTGAGTCCTTATCTTGGCTAGTGTGAATAATCCTTCAATGAACATGGAAGGAGAGATAACTCTTTGAGACACTGATTTAATTTCCTTGTCTATGTACCTAGAAGTGGGATTGCTGGTTTACATGGTGGTTCTATTTTTATTTTTATTTACTCTAATCACATAGAAGACTAATGGCAGTTCTATTTTTAATTTTTTGAGGAACCTCCAGAATGTTTTCTGTAATGGCTGTTCTAAATTTACATTCCTACTGCAAGGGTTCCCTTTTCTCCACAACTTCTCCAGCACTTGTCATCCTTCGGCTGTTTGATAATATGCATTCTAACGGGTATGAGGGCATATCTCACTATGGTTTTAATTTTCATTTATTTGCTGTAGAGTGATTTTGAGCACCTTTTTATATACCTGTTGGCCATTTGCATGTCTTATTGTGGGAATGTCTATTCAGGTTCTTTGCCTAAATCAAGCTATTTATTTTCTTACTACTGATTTGTTTGAGTTCCTTATATATTTTGGATATTAGCCCCTTATCCAGTGTGTGGTTTTTAAATATTTCTTCCCTTTTTGTAAACTGTCTCTTTACTCTGATGATGTAATTTAGTTTTATGTAATTCCACTTGTTTATTTTCCTTTAGTTGCCTGTGCTTGTGGTGTCAAATCCGAAAATGTCATCACCCAGACCAATGTCATGGAGTTTTTTCCCTATGTTTTCTTCTAGTAAGTTTACAGTTGTAGTAGGTAGATCTTACATTTAAGTCTTTAATGCATTTTGAGTTGATTTTCCTCTATGGTGTGAAGGGTATAATTTCATTCTTCTATGTGTGGCTAATCAGTTGTCTCAACACCATTTATTAAAGAGACTGTCCTTTCCCTAGTGTGTGTTTTGGCACTTTTGTTGAAAATTAATGGACCATAAATGCATGGATTTATTTGTGGGTTCTCTATTCTATTCTATTAGTTTATTCGTCTGTTTTTATGCTAGCGACATCCTGTTTTAACTAATACAGCTTTGCAGTATATTTTGAAGTCAAGTATTTTGATGCCTCCAGTTTTGTTCTTTTTGCTCAAGATTTCTTTGGTTATTCAGGGTCTTTTGTGGTTCCATATGAATTTTCAGGACAGTCTTTTTTTTCTGTGAAAAATGACCCTGAAACTTTGATAGAGATTTCAGTGAACATGTAGATTATGTTGGGTAGATTGTTAATACAAGCATTTTAAAAATATTAATTTTTTAATCTATGATCACGTATATCTTTCCACTTATTTGTATTTTTATCTCTGAAGGGGATAAAGAGGGAAAAAATACTGCATTTATCCCTATCAAACTTCAGCTCAGGCAAACTAATTTAGAGAAATAAAATATAAGCTATAGTTCAATTTTTTAAAAGCCTCGGGATTTTACTCAGCCTCAATTTCAATGTGAACCAGAAGTCTATGTAAACTTAAATTCTGACTAATACTAGCCTATCTGAAGCTTTACTCAGCTCTGAGAACTGGATTTTGAAGAGCAATACTAACAAATCAGTAGTAAGCCAGAAAATTAAGACTCTGGTGGTTCCAGAAAATTAAAGAAACTAGGGATACCTTACCTGGGAGAAAGAAAAGAGGGAACTTGGGAAAAGATTATAAAATAGCTATATTTTAATATTTGTTAGTAGTAGGCTCACATTTGAAAGAAAGTAGCAGAAAAAAAGATCAAAGCACAATATGATAGGTTGGTTTCATAAACATAAGAATTTTCAAATAATCTAACCTGTCCAATAATGTGATGGACTGCTTTACTTAGTTCTCAGAGATCAGAAGTGTTAAGGCAAAGACTGTACGTACCCCTGTTAGAAATACTGTTGAGCAGATTGCTTCAGCAGGAAAGAAGCTAGAATACAGTAGTGCTTCTCAGTCTGTGATCCTCTGAGCTACCTGAAGTGGTACTACGGAGTTCTGAATAGGTTGCAATTGTTACTGAGCAGGCAAAATGCCTAACTTCTCCATCCTGGCTTCAACAAAATATTCTACATATATATCTAGCTTTTGCAGTGGCTTTTATTAGGAGTGGTAGGGTTAGGGTGGAAGGAAGTATTATGCTTTAAATAAATCAATAAAAGTTCAAAAATTACTGAAGGACCTGAACGAAGATCTCTTTCAATTCTAATATTATCATTAATTCCTATTTCTCAGCTATATCCTAGGAAAGTAAGATCAACATCTTATTGACAGATTACTGCAAATAAGATTAATGTATATGATTTTAAAAGCTTCCTTTTCTTCAGTAATGGGGCTTTTAGAGTGAAACAACTGTCTCAGCTCTTCACTTTGCCTGTATCATCACAGCCTATGCTGTGTCTGGGGAAGATTTTATCCTTCTCTGGAGAAGTTTAATGTTGAAAACAAATGTCCTTTTACTTCAAAAATAAGCAGTAGTTGTAGAAAAGTAGATCTTAGAAACACACAAAGTTATAAAATTTTAATTTGTACTTCTATAAAGCAAAACACTGGAAAAATTAGTTGCTATATAACTAAATCATAAGTGAAGAGTGTACTATCAAAATAATCATATGATTTATCCAAAAGTAAAAGCAATTTGTTATATATTAAAATACCAAAAATAGGAAGTAATATATGAGTCCCAGATGCTTGCATCTTTAAAATACCTCATCTCAAAAGTTACACATTATTTTGTAATCCCTTATATATATATACACATACACACGTATATAAATCAGTGACCATATGAGTCGATTTACAGAAATTTTTAAATTATCCTACCTAGCTTAAAAAATTAACACAAATCTTACTGTATCAGATTTCCTACTATATCTTAGTCACACAAGTAGAATTCTTATCCATAATTCAACTGGGGATTCTATTTTCATTATAGTATTATTCAGAAATAGCATTAATGGATTTAATTGTTCAGAAATAATTCTGAAGGTGTGTGATCTATATTTTGCTGATATACAACTCAGAAGACGGCAGACTGGTGTGCCGGAGGCATCCACTTACACAGTAGTGACTCTGCCCAACCACTTGGCATGGGAGTCTCAACATGGCCTTATTGTTCATTTGCTATTGATAGTTTTCTATTGATAGTTTTTTGTGAGAGAATCATATGTTAAAAGGTATACCAGATCAAAGGCATTAGGTTTTAAGGTAAAATTCTCACGAACATCAAGGTACATCAGAGTCTGTTCTATTCCATATACTTTTTAGTCAGGCATTATTTATAAACTTATGCATAAAATTTAAAAATACAATCATCACACAATATAGTATCTAATAATATCTCAAAATACTTCCACATCCTTTGCTTTTATAAAAATTTTATTTTCTTATAAAAGGTAACATCAATGACAGAAAATTTAGGAAACATGGAACAGCAAAAATGAGAAAAAAAAAACCCTTTTAAAATGCAAAACAACCAAATTTAACAGAAAAAAGTGTTAGTAATTTTAGGAACCCCATTTTAAATTGCAGAGGGATAAATGAATTCATATTTTTTCTCTGATGTAGTTTAAATTCAATCCTTTGCTCTGGGCCCACAGTACTGCTCAACTCATTTAAACACTTACACTAAAATCTGGATGCTTTCAGCATCAAAAAGTACAGAATAGAATTAATCTTCATATCACACCTGAGAGTTTCATAAGTTATGCTACCAAAGCAAGTTACTACTACTGATGTGAAACTATATCATTAAGATTGTAAAGATAATAAAAAACTTAAGTGAAAATATCTGATGATCAAGTTTGCTTTAGGAAGACCAGATAATGGGATTAATGTGATAAAGTTAGTACTTATTGTTACTAAGATTTATACTACACAATACTTCTTGATTTTTAGCAACTATATTTTATAGATCTTTTTAATTTAAAAAATCTAAAATTCAGAGAGAATATAGCTCCCATGTTCCCCTTTAAATTAAGAGAATTATATTTCTAATGTAAGTATACTTTTTGATTTAAGAAAACCAAAGCCGGCCGGGCACGGTGGCTCAAGCCTGTAATCCCAGCACTTTGGGAGGCCGAGACGGGCGGATCACGAGGTCAGGAGATCGAGACCATCCTGGCTAACACAGTGAAACCCCGTCTCTACTAAAAAATACAAAAAACTAGCCGGGCGAGGTGGCAGGCGCCTGTAGTCCCAGCTACTCGGGAGGCTGAGGCAGGAGAATGGCGTAAGTCCGGGAGGCGGAGCTTGCAGTGAGCTGAGATCTGACCACTGCACTCCAGCCTGGGCCACAGAGCGAGACTCCGCCTCAAAAAAAAAAAAAAAAAAAAAAAAGAAAACCAAAGCCAAGCATGTCTCTTACATATCTCTTTTTTAACCTACTACCTGCTAAAATATTTACAAAGATACTTGTTTAAGAAAGTAGATGCTAAACAAATAAACATTATGCCTGGAATGCTTTTTTGTAAATTGATTAAAACATCATCAAGTAACCTTCGGGATGGGCTTCCTTTCAATTTAAGCTTTAATTACTTATGGAAAGCCACTTTCCTCCTTGTATGTGGCAATTAACACAACATTTTCAATGCATCCCACAAATAGGTGTAAATCTGAGAACAGAGGCTCTTTTGTAGTCACACAGGCCAACAGATTTGACATTCTGATATCAGGTTTATGTTTCTCACATTGTAGAATGTTGGCTATCTAAGTCACACAGACTGTATGATTGCTAAAATTTCAAGCTTATCATAAAGACAGCTGGTGGGAGAATAAATAGTACATTAGTGCTTTTACCTTTTAGCCGGTGGCTTAAAATCTGTTCCAAAATAGCTGCAAAATTGTTAAATTCAGGAGAAGAATCATCAATTGTCTCAAAGCAAGACCGATCAATCAGGGTCTTCACAGAAAACCTATGAAAAAAAGATTATTGTTGCTTTTAGGCAGAGTTGATTAATTCCCTAAGTATGAAAAAAATGGGAGGAAGGCAATTTGGGGAAAACTTGTAAAAATATTTTATAAGAATATAACTTCTGAAAACCCCATTTATTCAAATTTATTCTGTAAATGGAAATTTTTACAGAAAGGAGTCTTTTTATTGATATATTTCCTATCTCCTCTGGTCAGAATGTTTGTGTACTCCCAAAATTCATATGTTGATACCTAATCCCCAGAGCAATAGTATTAAGGGTTAGAGCCTTTCAGAAGTGGTTAATGAGGGCAGAGCTTTCATGTACAGAATTAGCACTCTTATAAAAGAGGCCTGAGGGAGCTTGTTTGCCTCTTCTGCCATGTAAGGACACACAGAAGGTGTCATCTATGAGGAATGGGCTCTCACCAGACACTCAATCTGATGGTGCCCCAATCTTGGCCTTCCCAGCCTGCAGAACTGTGAGCAATAAGTTTCTGTTGTTTATAAATTACCCGGTTTAAGGTAATTTGTTAAAGCAGCCTGAAAGGACTAAGAGAGTATCTACTGACAAAACTAAGACTTAGAAATAGCTAATTGTCCCCATTAAAAACAAAATGTGACCTAACTAAATTAACTCCAAAATACTCAAAAACAATACTACTACTTGTAAGGAATTTGAGCTGCAGACTCAAATGCTTTTGAGAGTTTCTGAGCACAAAACAGAATAAAATAGAATGTGAGTATTAATGTGAAGAATACATCTGTATCAGTCTGTTCTCACACTGCTAATAAAGACTTACCTGAGACTGAGTAATTTATAAAGGAAAGAGATTTAATTGACTCACAGTTCCACACGGCTGGGAGGCCTCACAATCATGGTGGAAGATGAAGGAAGAATAAAGGGTTGTCTTACATGGCAGCAGGCAAGAAAGCATGTGTAGGGGAACTCCCCTTTATAAAACTATCAAATCTCGTGAGACTTACTCACTACCACAAGAACAGCATGGGAAAGGCCCGCCCCCATGATTCAATTACCTACCACTGGGTCCCTCTCATGACACATGGGAATTATGGGGGTTACAATTCAAGATGAGATTTGGATGAGGTCACAGACAAACCATTTCAACATCCAAAGTTTTTATGAGCTTATAAATAGCAAAACCTGCAAATCTGTAAAGTGTACTATATTTTTCCTTATCAGAATGTTCTTTGTCTGTATTTTTGACTGTCAAAAATCAATGTATTTTCCAAGTCTCAACTCAAATGTCATCTTCCCAATGGAGAATTATCCACCTGCATATTCCTAGCACAAACTAACATTTTATTTGTATGTATTTCCCTTAAGAGACAATTATGATTTATCTTACTGCTATCATTTGTTTTCCATCTTTATCTTATTAGAACACAGTTTCTTCAGGCAGAAACATGCTTTCTGACGGTGGATCTCCCTCAGCACCCAGGACAATGCTTTGAACACTGTACCCAGTGGGTACCTGTTGATTTATTTGTAAGCTCTATTTTGAAAGAATAGCAAAGAAATGTTTAAACATCCTATCATGGCAAGACCCAACATATAGTTTATGAGTTTTAACATGTGTAGATTCATATAATCACCATCAAAATCAGGATACAAAATAGTCCTGTCACCTCAAACAACTTCCTCATGCTCTTTACAGTCATATCCTATAAAGGATGGTATATGAGAGCCTAAGATAGTGGGGAATCAAGATGATAAGGGGAGCTGTTAAATAATTGGAAATAAAAACTATAAAGAAGATAAAAGAGTACAAGCTTTTTTTCAGGTTTTACTCTTGATAGTTATGTTATTCAATCAGGACAGAAAATACAGGAGACAGGCATAAAGGGAAATATAGAAAGATTTGGGTTATATCTAGTATTTACCATACTAGAAATTGAACTAAAATATTTTAAATACAGGCAGTCCTCACTTAGCACAGCAGTACAGGACCATAACAATAACTCTGCAAGTTGAAACCATGCAAAATCATCTTTATAATTAAAAATTATAATTTTCCTGTGGCCTTTATAAATTTTTGTGAAAACATTAAAAACTTTCTTACAACCGGTTACACAGGGAAATGAAAAATAGTAAAACAGATTTATTTAGTACACTGTACTTTAAAACATTAGAAACATTGAGAATTCAAGTGTTCTACTTCTTTGTAACAAACTTATGAAGAGTAGTCTGAACAGTGCTTGCCTCATTCTTCTCATTTAGTGTAACTTAAGATACAGCGTAAGCCTCTTTTTCTGTCTTTTTGCAAACTGCCATATTTCTCGAACTAGCTTCCAATATGTTTTCCTTTACACTTTCAATGCTGTGAAACACCTCTGAGAAGCCCTTTAATGTGAAGTGTTCTGTCGGTGTCACTTCCTCTGGGACATTTTCATCCTTTCTGTTGCAACCACTTTCTTCATTTTTTTTTAAATTATACTTTATGTCCTAGGGTACATGTGCACAATGTGCAGGTCTGGTACATATGTATACATGTGCCATATTGGTGTGATGCACCCATTAACTCATCATTTACATTAGGTGTATCTCCTAATGCTATCCCTTCCCCCTCCCCCCGCCCCACAACAGGCCCTGGTGTGTGATGTTCCCCTTCCTGTGTCCAAGTGTTCTCATTGTTCAATTCCCACCTATGAGTGAGAACACGCAGTGTTTGGTTTTCTGTTCTTGCGATAGTTTGCTGAGAACGATGGTTTCCAGCTGCATCCATGTCCCTACAATATTCAACATTCTTTCCTCATTTTTACATCAACATTTGCCTCCACTAAGTTTCCTTGGCTGTATATATAGATTCTCTTAAATAGGAGAAATGTGAACATTCCCATGATCAACAATTCATTCTGTAACTCCCTTTATATTCATGCAAATCTCACTTTAAGCATTATCATTTTCCATTTTTTTTTTCTTTGAGACGGAGTCTCGCTCTGTCGCCCAGGCTGGAGTGCAATGCTGCGATCTCAGCTTACTGTAAGCTCCGCCTCACCAGTTCACACCATTCTCCTGCCTCAGCCTCCTAAGTAGCTGGCACTACAGGTGCCCACCACCAAGCCCAGCTAATTTTTTGTATTTTTTTTAGTAGAGCCGGGGTTTCACCATGTTAGCCAGGATGGTCCTGATCTCCTAACCTCATGATCTGCCTGCCTTGACCTCCCAAAGGGCTGGAATTACAGGCGTGAGCCACCACACCCAGCTATCATTTTCCATTTCTTTTCTGTACTTTCATCTCTGTAAATTGGCCAATTCACTGTTTTTGATTATCCATTTTCAGATGCATAGGGACCAATCCTAGGCAGACTTTGAAAGAAGTGATATTACTGGTGTCTGATTATGATGTGTATTTGTTAGTTACATAGTGGTTTGTGGACTAGAGAGCCAGTGGCAAAATGTGTATTTTATGCAACTACTCACAGCTGAGTTACAGCGGTAATTCAAATTGAAACCATGTTACTAGGTAGGATTGATGTTACTTAACTAAATTATGAAATACTGGAACCATGCAAAGTAAGAACTGCCTGTATTTATTTACCAACTATAAACAAATTAAATTCATTACATGCTACATAAAAATATTTTTATGAAAATTGCATTTTCCAAAAGAAAAACATAGCAAGAATAGCACTGTTTACATGTTTGCAAATATCTTTAATGTGTTTAATATAAGACAATTAGATTATATTACTACTTTTTTATTCAAGCTATTACAATAGTACACATTACGTAGCATCTGGAAAACTCCAGCATACACTTGTTAGAAAATGGGGATTTTTAATAAAAAAGACAAAGAAAATGACAATAATAATAACAAAAGAGAATGGGAATTTTAAAAGGCAAATAATGTCTTAGAATAGTTAAGAAAATAATTTTGACCTTGTGGACCTCTGAAAGCATCTGGGTCCAGAAGTACACTTTCAGAAATGCCACCCTATGGCATTCTTGTTGTGTAATGAAATAACTCTCCTATGAAAGTCGAATGATACAAATTATACACCATTATATATCTTTGGGATAATTGATAATATAATCACTCAAATAACTTTCAGTCTTCTTTGGTTCAGATGAATAATCCTGATTGAGAAATGCTGAGACAGATTAATGTTCGACTACACAGTATTATCTACAACAACAGCTGGAGATCAATGGAGTAAATTATCATGCAATAACGAGAAACAACATATAGGAAGTAACACTGATAAAATTAGTTTCTTGTACCTAAAGGGTAGTCAAGTTAGACAAATGCCAGATGTAACGCATACTAAATGTATAGAAACAAAAAGATAAAGAGAAACCAGATTTAAAAGGGACTTGAAAACTTTTATTTTCTATGTCTATCTCAGTGACAATACATGAGAATAATGCTGCCAATCCTTGGCAAATTTTTAATAAGAAAAATCAGTACAATGTGTAGGAAAAGGAAATGAGAAATGTTTCTAAAATGAATAAATAAAAAGCACACAATCTCCACCTCCACCTTTCACCTGAATACAAGGAAATTTCTGAATGCTTTTCTCTAATCTTCATTCAGTAGAATGGAATAAGAAAGCTAACTCTGCAACCAGATTGCTCAAGGAAGGAATAACCTACTGCTTATAATAATTACGCCATTTAAGATAGTAATGCACCTCCATAAAATAAACCGAAATTTATATTTGAAAACAAAATTAACAAAGTACTTAATTCATCAAAGATAAAAATCTAGGTTAGAACTCAATTTCCACCTTTAACAGTCGGATAAGATTTTAGTCACTATTGTTCTCCAGGAATAACACTAAAATTACCTAACAAACTATTTACTTTGTAAAATGTAGAGGGAAGAAGCAGCCATGGTTATTAGTGCATATAATTTTCATATCAAGAGACATATATGGATCAATCAGTAGTCAACAAAATGCACAAATATTTTTCTATGTTACCAGGTTACATTCTTACAGAAGATACTGTGTCATAAAAACATAAAATGTCAAATATCAGAGCACTGCATTACTTTAAACTCAACAGCTAACTAAAAACTAAAGTAAAAGCAAAGTCCAAATAGCCCAAAGCATATCCTTAGACACAATTTCTATGATTTTCAAGCATAAAGACATTTAAGGGTGAGAAAGCATTACAAAAATTTCTATTATATCAAAGTCAGTAATGAAGAAAAATAATGTTTTCCAGCTTTGCTTCATCATTTATATCCTGCTCTCCTCCCTCCAACACAACCCAGAATTTCAGAAGGCAAATCAATCCCTTAGAGTCTATGCTTCACTTTCAGCTAACCGACTCTTCCCACTCAATACTCACTTCTCTAAAATCATATAGCTAGTCATGAGTATATGCCAGAGTAATGAGCATCTGTCCTCCATAACACAGTAACTAAGATGTGCTATAAAAATCAAACCTGTAAAAAGAATTTTAATATATCTAAGAAATATCACACAGATGCTGAGCTATTTCCTGATAATGATGACATTAATATTAGTCATCTGTTTCCTAAAATGGAATGATTTTTGAATCATGAAATGACAATTTGATGAATGTCTAAAAATATCAAATCAAGTCCAGGTAATAGCTTTTACATAAAAATTAAAAATCAAAAGTTTACATAAAAGAGACTTACAATTAAGATTTTGAAATGCAGTTTCTGAAAAGTCTCTATTTAAAAAGATTCTCTTTCCCACCTTCAAAGTCCAAGGAAATTTTAGTTAGCTTAGAAATAAGAAAGAATGGGCCCGGTATGGTGGCTCAAGTCTGTAATCCCTGCACTTTGGGAGGCCGAGGCAGGTGGATAATCTGAGGTCAGGAGTTCAAGACCTGCCTGGCCAACATGATGAAACCCGTCTCTACCAAAAATACAAAAAATTAGCTGGGCGTGGTGGTGCATGCCTGTAATCCCAGTTACTCAGGAGGCTGAGATAGGAGAATCACTAGAATCCAGGAGGTGAAGGTTGCAGTGAGCCGAGATCGTGCCACTGCACTCCGGCCTGAGCAACAAGAGCAAAACTCCGTCTCAACCAACCAACAAAAAAAGAATGATTGTGACTAAAACCTTAAAACCTAAGAAAGCATGAATTACCTTTTTCCCTTTGTCAACATAGCAAGAGAAATGAGAGAATTACCGAAACTGTTTAAAACATATTAATTACATCCACATTACATTAATTCCTTCCATAGTTCATAGATTTGTAACATAATTATAATTTAAAATAATTTAAAAATTTTAAATGTGAGGACAAATCAAAAATAATTTTCTTAAATGTCTATAGTTTTTATTAGAAATTATTTTTACAGTGAAAATTCATTTTTATATTTAATGTTCTGCATTAATAATATATATATCCACATGTACACAGAGAGAATAAGTAGGAAAAAAAATTATATTCCTATCCCTTTACAACAAGCATATATTATTTGGCCATTTATCAAATATGCTTCAGAAAAAAATAAATGTTCAAATAAAATAGATTTTCTTATTATACCATGCTATATCCCGTTACATGGAATTATATCTGAAGATAACTAATATACATGAAAACATCTAGAATCATCACATTTCAAAACTTAAAAGGGCTCACAAAGGTTAAAGTCACTAATAAGAGTGATTTTTTAATAGAACGTAAGTATCCAAAATAGGAGACAGAGAACTCTCCACTATTTCAAACCAAATTTACAATATTCCTTATTATATGCCATTGCTTTTAGTAGTCTCTAACAGAGGGGTGAGGTAATTATCCTCTGCCATTAAAATAACAGTCAGCATCAATGATCAACAAGAAGATGGCTTCCAAGAGAGATGACATGATCCACACCAAACATAATATAAGCAGTGACTATAGGTGATAATAAGCACAATACCCAGAGATATCTGTTCACTGGAAGACCTATTTGCTCTCTTATATTTTATATCACAAACACAAGAGAATGTTTCGCAATCAACAGTTTGCAGGTCTGGGCACGGTGGCGCACGCCTGTAATCCCAACACTTTGGGAGGCCAAGGCAGGTGGATCATCTGAGGTCAGAAGTTTGAGACCAGCCTGGCCAACATGGTGAAACCCCATCTCTACTAAAAATACAAGTCAGCCAGGTGTGGTGGTGCACACTTCTAGTCCCAGCTACTCAGGAGGCTGAGGCAGAAGAATCACTTAAACCTGGGAAGAAGAGATCGCAGTGAGCCGAGATGGTGCCAACTGCACTTCAGCCTGGGTGAAAGAGCGGAAACAAAGAAACAAACAAAAAAAGTAATTTCCCTTCTTTTTTCAAATATTGTGAAACTTACAAATTCTCGGCTGGGCACAGTGGCTCACGCCTGTAATCCTAGCACTTTGGGAGGCTGAGGCAGGCAGATTGCCTGAGCTCAGGAGTTCGAGACTAGCCTGGGAAACATGGTGAAACCCTGTCTCTACTAAAATACAAAAAAAAAAAATTAGCTGGGCATGGTGGCATGTACTTGTAGTCCCAACTACCAGGGAGGCTGAGGCAGGAAAATTGCTTGAACCTGGGAGGCAGAGGTTGCAGTGAGCCCAGATCATGCCACTGCACTCCAGCCTGGCAACAGAGCGAGACTCCCTGCCCCCCACCCACAAACAAACAAAAAAAAGAATTCTCAAACATCATGTGTATTTTCCTCTTTATTTTCTACCTATAATTTTAATCTATTTAAAATATTTTATAATGAGAAAAAATACCTTTCACATATCCTTTAAGAAGAGGTCTACAGACTATTGTCCACAAGCCTAATGCAACTAGTTGCATGTTTTTGTAAATAAACTTTTATTGGAACCAAAAAAAGTTCCAACCATCTTCCCTGAAATTTGTACCCTGAAACATGAAACTCTCTTTGTGAATTTTATTATTTCAAAAAAATTTTACCCAATGTAAAAATCAACTTAAAAATAAAGGAAGAAAGCAGTGCCAGGTGTGGTGGCTCACACCTATAACCTCAACACTTTGCAAAGCTGAGGCCACAGCGATGGCTTGAGGTCAGGAGTTTGAGCAACAAAGCGAGACCCTATCACTATAAAGAAATTTAAAAATTAGCCAGGCGTGGTGGAAATAGGCTGTTATAGCAACTCAGAGGGCTGAGGCAAGAGGATAACTTGAACCCAGGAATTCAAGGTTACAGTGGGCTATGGTCATGCGTCTGCACTCCAGCCTGTGTAATAGAGCAAGACCCTGTCTCTAAAAAGGAAAATTTAAAAAATTAATAAAAAGACAGATGTGTATTTAAAATATTTTCTCAATCTGTACTGTCAAAATTTATTTTAAAAGAGAATTGCTAATCTAGACACTTAAGGATGGAAATACTCTATTATTAACATCTTGTATTGCTATATAAGCAGACTGATGACAGCAGATTGCCAAACATAAAAAATAACGTTAGAAGTACACTCTTAAAATAAAAAAGACAAAACTTTCCAAAAAGATTCATCTAAAATTAGTAAGTTATCAAACCAAGAAAACTTCCTATCTTGCAGCACACCAACATGGCACAAGTATACATATGTAACAAACCTGCACGTTATGCACATGTACCCTACAACTTAAAGTATAATAATAATAAATAAATTTAAAAAAACAATATCTCAAAAATAAATTGATTTAACCTCATATGAAAGAACTCCCAATTAAAATTATTCTAATAAAGAACACTTTATATACTTGGATTACATATCCCTTGGGAATCCAACTGTTCTTTACACAAGAACAAATGAAAATATTCAAATAGAATACTTTAACATAAGTGAGCTTTCTAGTAAGCTAGACACTAAAAGCAGCAATAGAACAATACGAAGAACAGAAAAAAACCATAACATATAGTGTTCATGGTTTATCAACACTAGAATGCTAAGAAAATGAAAGTTCCCAGTTTCTGTCTATGCAAACACACACATCAGCTGACTTGTATCACGGACAATCAAGACAGCACAGTATTAAAAATATATATATGCTTTGAAACCATATATATTTGGGTTTGAATTGTGGCCATGTTATCCTTAACTATAAAATAAATCTAATTTAAATAAAAATTATTATAATTAAAATTTCCATTATTAGTCATAAAGGCTGAATCTAATATTTTTCCTCCAAAAAGCATATTGGCCATGTATAAATTAAATATATTTTCTTATGTTAAGACATAGATGTTTTGTGGTAGATTTATTAAAATTTTAAATCGTTATTAGTATTAATTTTGAGATTAGACCTGAAATATAACAGAAGATTTGGTTCTGTAAATACTAAGATTTAAAAATCACAAAATCTAATGTTAAATACGAATCTTTGGGGGATATTGTTTTCCTAACCTCCTCTAAAGACAATCACCATCACTGGAGATAATAGACAATAAATCATTTTACCTAGCTAAAACAACAAAATGTATGCATTACATCCACTTTCTATCTTTCATAAAATATTTTCAAAACAGTATGTATTTTGGAGGATTTGTTTTTGAATGTGCAATCTAGTGTCAGAGTGAAAGAGGAAGGCGGGGAAGAAGAGCTCTTTCATTTAGTGCACATTCAGCTGTCGGCCAGCTTTCGGTAAACAGTAGTTACTGTGATTGTTTACTGTCGCCCCCAAATCAGAGTGCATTTTGTTGTTTTGGCTTGTTGGAGGAAGGGTGCTAGACAACATACCAAATCTAAGTTGAAAATCCTGAAAGGCCAGGAGCAAACTGTAGGTTGTTCAAGACTAACCATGGTTAAAACCCAGTCTGGATTCAGCACAGTCCCTGACTGGATGAAAGCAATCAGCTACTTACTGTATCTCTGGAGGAAGCTGAACACTAGTAAAGCAAAGTGGGCATTAACCTACACTATTGGCCATGGGTACTAGTAAACTGTTGGTGATATCTTTCTAAAATTGAGTAGTGCATTCCATCTGTTTACTCCACTGTGGTCTATTTCTATTGTATACTATGTTCTTATGAATACTTTGACACATAATAGTTGACAAAAGGGTAAACATGATAGTACTAAAAGCACAACAAAAGTATTAAAGAACTTAATAAATATTATGTGGCATTCAATAATTCCAGATGTGACAAAAGATAGGACTACATGACAAAGAAAGGAGTAAGAGAGAGAAAAAACAGACCATAAAAGAAGATATAAAGATAATTCAAAATTCTAAATTAATAAGAACTTTAAGATAAATGTGATTAACATGTTCAAGAGACTAAAAGAAATGAAGGACATAGGTAAAAAGATAGGTTTTTAAAATCAGAGGGTTAGAGTCTATTTTAAAAAATCAAATAAAAATTCTAGAACTACCTGAAATTAAAAACTCATTCAATGGATTAAACAGTAGAATAGACACAGCATAAGACATAATTAATGAACTAGAAAAGAAGTCAATAGAAAACATACAAGCTGAAGCATAAAGAGAAACAAGAATAGAAACCATGGGAAAGAATATGAATCAAGTGAGGCCTGGTAAATTTTAACACAATGTAATTGGAGTGTAAAAAGATAATGGAGACACACGTGGTGACTGATGCCTGTCATCCCAACACTTTTAGAGGCTGAGGCAGGACAATCGCCTGAGGCCAGCAGTTCGAGACCAGCCTGGGCAACATTGCGAGATCCTGTTATCTACAAATTTAAAAAAAAAAAAAAAATGGCTGGGTGTGGTGGTGCATGTCTGCAGTCCTAGTTACTCAGGAGGCTGAGTATGTTTTAAGATGAGGGGGAATAAATGGTTCTAACACTATTGAAAAAGCAGTAAACGTTACAATTTGCATTAGACTGTAATAAATCAAAGGTAACTGCCAGAAGAATAGAAATATATATAAACATATATAAAGAAATGGAATATATGACTCACAAGCTCACAAAGTAAAAAACTGGAATCATGAAATAATTGCAACTACAAAAATATTAATATTTAAGATGGCAAGAAAAGAGAAAAAAGCAAACATACAAGGAACAGTAAGATAGCTATAAATTCAAATATAATACTAATAACATTAATTAAAATGGGCTAAATAACTACAATACTAAGGCTATTAGACTAGATAAAATGCAAAATTCAATCCTATCTTACCTACAAGGACACTCTAAATATAACAGCCCAGAAACAGCAAAAGTGACAGTAAAAGATGGAAAAAGAGACATCATATGAACATTAATAAAAGAAAGCTATTATAATTGTATTAATAGCAGATAAAACAGACTTTAAGGTAGTAGCACTGTTAGAGATAATGAGGGACATTTCATGATGAAAATGAATCAAACTACTAGGAAGAGACCACAATTCTAAATCGCCATAAAACTAGTAATAAAACAAAATATTTATAGTAAAAATGACAAACCTAAAAGGAGAAACAAAAATCTGCAGTCATAGAGGTAGACTTTAACACATCTCTCTCAATACTAAATAGTATACAAAAAAACAAGTAAGAATACAGAGGATATGAATAAGGCAATTAAAACACTAACTTAACTGACGTATATAAATCGTGCAACCAACAATGACACAATACACATTATTTCCAAATGCATATGAAATATACGTTGAAATTAACCATATACTGCATCATAAAGCAAGCATCGACAAATTTTAAAAGCTTGAAATCTTTCAGAATATGTTCTCTGCACAACAGATTCATTCAAAATCAACAAATAAAAGATAACTAAAAAACCTTCAACTGTTTGAAAGTTAGACAGATTTTTAAATAAACAGGAGTCGACAGAGAAAATTAACAAAGTCCTAACACGAGTCGACAGAGAAAATCAACAAAGTCAAATGCTGTTTTTTGAAAAAGTTGGTAAAATTAATAAATGCCTAGCAAAATAAATGGGGAAAATGGAGATTATAATATCAGGAAAGAAAAATGGGAAATCACTACAGATCTTTCAAATAATAAAAAGACATTAAGAGGATATTAAGAAAAGTCTTAGCAAAAAAAAAAAAAAATTGACAATATAAATGAAATAGGTATGGTCCATGAAAAACCTACTGAAACTCATACCAGAAGACACAGGAAATCTGAATTGTTCAGTATTTATTAAATGAATTGATTCTGTTACGAAATGATTTCCCACAAAGATAATTTGCGGTTCACATTGCTTCCCTGGTGAATTCTTCCAAATGTTTAAGAAAGAAATAATATCAGTCTTACACAAACTGTTCTACAGAACAGGGGAGGGAAATATATACACACACACACACACACACACTTCCCAACTTGTTTTATAAAGCCAAATAACCTTAATGACAAAACCAGACAAGAACATTGTAAGAAAGGACAATTACATACCAATCTCTACCATGAATAAATATGCAGAAACCCCAAAGAAATTATTAACTCCCTGAATGCAAAGATATTTCAAAAAGACAATACATCACAACTCATTGTTTTTTTATTCCAGAGTGGTTTAACATGCAAAAGTCAACATATTTCACTATGAAAACAATAAAAGGGAGAAAAATCATGTTTATCTTGAAAGACAAAAAAAACTTAATAATACAATAATCAGCACCCATTTATGATAAAAATTATCAGCAATTTAGAAACAGAAAAGAACTAAGAAAAACCTACTGCAAACATCCTATTTAATAATAAACTTTTGAATGTTTTCTGTGACACTGCATTAGTGGTCCCAGCCAGTGCAATAAGACAAAAAAGAAAAGCCATAAAGATTGAAAAAGGAAGAAATAAAATAGGCAGATGACATGACTGTGTACTCAGAAGAAAAATTTTTAACTGCAAAAAATCTGTTAGAATTAATAAAGAAATCTGGTAAGACTGCTAGATATAAGACCAGTATTTTAAAAGGTCAAGTTTATATCGATAAACCAACAACCACAAGAAAATGAAAAGTTTTCAATGATTTCAGTTACCATAATACAAAAATATATCAAATATGCAAGAATAAATCTAATAAGAGATTTAAAATATCTATATATGCAAAACTACATTACTGAGAAAAATTATAGAATATTTAAACATGTAAAGAAATAGATTATGTTCATGGGTTGCATTTAAGTCTTAATATTACAAAGATGACAGCTTTCCCAAAACTGATTTATAGTATCAGTACAAGCTTAATAAAAATCCCAGAAAAAAATTTTAACAGAAAATGACAAGTTGATTCTAAAATTTAGTTTGTAAAAGGCCAAGAATAGCCAAGTTAATCTTGAAAAACAAAGCTAGAAAACTTGTATTACCAAACATCAAGGCATAATATAAAGTTATAGGTATTATTTTAGTATGATATTAGCTCAGGATAGACAAATAGACTATTGGAAAAAAGAAAGTCTAGAAACAGACCACAAATTATCCAGTCACCTAAGATAAATGTGATGCTTGAGTGTAGTGGAGAAAGTATGGTTGATACAGTTTGGCTGTGTCCCCACCCAAATCTCATCTTGAATTGTAGTTGCCATAATACCCACATATCATGGGAGGGAGCCGATGGGAGATAATTGAATCATAGTGATGGTTTCCCCCATGCTAGTCTCATGATAGTGAGTAAGCGCTCATGAGAGTTGATGGTTTTATAAGGGGCTTCCCCCTTTGCTTGGTTCTCATTCTTCTCTCTCCTGCTGCCTTGTGAAGAAGGACATGTTAGATTCCCCTTCCACCATGCTTGTAAGTTTCCTGAGGCCTCCCCAGCCCTGCAGACCCGTGAATCAATTAAACCTCTTTCCTTCATAAATTACCCATTCTCGGGTATGTCCTTACAGTAGCATGAGAACAGACTAATACAATGGTCTTTCCAATAAATGGTACCAGGTCAGTTGATTTTCCTTAAGGGAAATATTTAATCTTGACCCCTGTACTTCACACCATAAATAAACTACAGATGAATTGTTGATATAAATGTAAAAATAAAACAATAAAGCTTTAGAAGAAAAAAAGAATATTTTAATTACTTTGGAGTAGGCTGGCTTCTTAAAGACATTACAATAAACATTAGCCATGAAGGAAATGTATGGGCCATTTTCCAATCAGAAATTTCTATTCATCAAAACGTACTACAGAGTGAAAAATAAAGCCACCAAATGGAAGACATTTGCATTACACATATCCAAGAAAAGATTCCCATATAGAATGTACAAAGAACTACACAACTAAAATATAAACAAAAAGCAGAGATTCCAGTTGCTAAGTGACTTGAATTGACATTTCATGAAAGCAAATCTCCAAGTGGCCTACAGACTTACAGAAAAGTGCTTGACTTCATTAGACAAGCAAGAAAATGCAAACTAAAACCACTATGTGACACCCCAACAGACATACAAGATTGGCTAAAATGAAAGAAAATTTCAAGCATTAATTAGGATACAGAAAACTGGAACTCCTACACACACTGCTCAGTAGTATGAGTGTTGGTACAACTCCTTTTGAAAACTTTCATATTACTGAAGCTGAATATCTGCATGCCATATGACTCATCAATTCCACTCCAAGATAATATCTGACAGAAAAATGTACATATTGTCACCAAAATAAATATGAATGAATATTTAGTTAGTAGTAATCAAAAAGTGGAAGCAACTCAAATGACAATCAGCGACAGAATGGAAATATTGTGGTATATTCATCCAATGGAAAAAGACACAGCAATGAAAATGAACAAACTACAGCAACATGCAACAAAACAGATGAACCTCGCAAACATAATGTTGAACAAAATAAGCTAAACACAAAAAGTTATATACCATAGTATTCCATTCCTCTAAAATATTTAAAAAGGCAAAACAAACCATGGTGTTAAAAACCAGGAGAGTAGTTATCCTTAATATGGGTATGAACTACAAGAAAGCAAGGAGGAGGTCTTGATATTTGAACAGTTCTTTCTCTTGACCTGGGTGCTAGTTACAACATTGTGTCCTACCACAAAAAATGAAAGTTATGTTATGTATGCTTTTCTATATGGAAAGTATAAGTCAATAAAAATTTATATTAAAAGAATAGTGGCATAGTAGAGCTAGAAATAAGGCTAAAAGTATTATCACAATGTCCTACATATCTCGTAGAGGTTGACTACAGACTTGATACTAAGATTTCTAACAGCTGCATGAGAAAAATATGAAGTTGTCAGTTATACATTCATTTGTGTCCAGTAGATATAAATAAATCAATTGCTTGAAAATACAAATTGTTGGCACTAAACACAGAGATTTCTCACAGAAGTCTTCACAAAAAAGAAGCCCGTTTTGACATAATAATGTCCTTGACAACAACTTCAAGACCCTCTGTGACAGATTCTTATGATGACCTTCAATGCAGACTGATGGAATCTTTCCAATATACAACTGGGTAAAAGCAACTGGGGATAGAAGAGTGTGGAGCAATGCAGTCTACATACCCAATTCTCTCTGATGCTTTGGACTGACCCAGGGATATATTTTATAAACCTGTAAGAGGGAATAGAAGAGTGGGTAAGCTTCAAACATTCCCCCTTGAATATCATCTCTCAACTGAAATTTTGACAATTATCAAGCAGCAGAGTTAAAATAAATACCCCCTAGTAAAGGACTGGGGGATAGCTAGTCTCTGTTGTCAATTAATATGAATGCAGTTTGGTTGGGGGAAGAGATAATGACCTTTTGTGAATGTTGAAATGTCTACTTTAGGACTAGTAGTTTAAAAGAGGATCATCATACCTCCATTGTAAGCATCTACTAAATAGAGCATGAATAATCCTTAGAAATATTTAATAATACTGAACCTGCTTCCAAGGTATATAACTAATGCTGAATCCAAACCCAAAGTTCTACTACATATAAAATGACTAAAAGAGCTTTAGCCAAAAATATTATAATCACTATAGCCAAGGTATAAATAGTTTTATGAGGCATACTCAAGCAAATAGTAAAAAAAAAAAAAAAAAGGAAATCACTGGATTCAAAGTTTGTTTTTTTTGTTTTTTGTTTGTTTGTTTGTTTTGAGACAGAGTCTCACTCTTTCTCCCAGGCTGGGGTGAAGTAGTGCAATCTCGGCTCACTGCAACCTCCACCCCAGGGTTCAAGCAATTCTCCTGCCTCAACCTCCTGAGTAGCTGGAATTACAGGTGCCTCCCACCCCACAGCACACCCAGCTAATGTTTGTATTTTTAGTAGAGATGGGGTTTCACCATGTTGGCCAGGCTGATCTCGAACTCTTGACCTCAGGTGATCCATCTGCCTTGGCCTCCCAAAGTCCTAGGATTACAGGTGTGAGCCACCATGCCTGGCCAACAGATTTAAAGTTCTTTAAGGGATTATGCTGCAATCCGTATATGGTTGGTCTGCCCCCATCAAATGACATGTTGAAATTTGATCCCCAATGTGATGGTGTTGGGAAGTGGGGCCTAGCGGGAAGTGTTTAGGTAACCATGGGGGTGGATACCTCATGAATGGTACTCACCTCCCAGTAGTGAGCCAGTTCTCACTCTAGCAAGGCTGGACTGGTCTCAAGGGAGAATGGATCAGTTCCTAGAAGAGTAGGTTGATATAAAACCAGGATGCCCCTTGGGTTTGGTCTCTCTTCACATCTGCCTGCTTCCCCTTTGACTCTCTCCACCAATGTTTGATGATGCACAAAAGCCCTCACCAGAAGCCCAGCAGATGCTGAGGCCACAGTTCTTGTACAATCTACAGAATCGTGAGCTAAATAAACCTCTTTTCTTTATAAACTACCCAGCCTCAGGTATTACTTTATAGCAACACAAAACAGGATAAGACAGATTTTATCGTCATTAATATTCAATAACATTTCATATATCTGCATTTCTCCCACCAAGTTCAAGCATAGAATAGACAGTTTTTCTGATTAGTTAGCAACCAGAATGTTAAGAAGTTCAGAGTTCTAAAGCTCACTAAACTTAACTCAGGCCTCTGGGTGCTTTCAAAAATAAATAAATAAATAAACATTTGAAAAGTTTAGTTACATATTTTCCTAGGTCACAACAAATTATAATCGTCAAGTCAGAATGGGAAGTACAAAGAAAAGAACTGCTAGAATTAGAAAGAGTTGTAAGAAATAACAAATAACCTGATAGGAAGAAACAGAAGGATGCAAAAGCTTAAAGAACTCCAAACACATAATCTTCTGGGGCCATTTAGGCAAAAGCTCTACATGCCGCAAGTCTCCAAGGACAACCACTGCACAGTGGGCATAGTCATAGAGGCAGATTCAGAGCAAAGTCATCAATAAGGAGGATTACATTATTCTATGTATAGTCTTTTTCAAGAAGGCAGGGAAAAGTGTAATCATTTTTTTAAAAGCAATTCATCCAAAATATTGTAAATATTATGTGTTGTAGATTAAATTTGCACACTTAAATAAATCTCAGTTATACAAATCCTGCACTCCAAAATAAATGCTAAGCACTACAGTTTATGGACGATTTTAAACTTAACTCCAATATTAGTTATGTATAAAAATATAAGCTTCTCATTCCCTGACTATAATGGAAAAACTGAGCTGCTAATGTAATTTGAAATAATATTAAAGTTCTGAAATAATATCATGACCTATGGAAAACTAAGACTATGCATATGTTATTTAAAAAACTTGAATTGTGAAATCATCATTTGTCTCCACCACGCTTATCACACTACTCCTTATATTCCTCTTACTAGTCCTTCCTAGCCACAAAACAGGAAAATTATGACTTTGCATGGGAAGTTTCTCTTAAAAGCACTGACTTAAAAGTTTGACAAGTGTTATTCAGAAATGTTTATATGTGTATATTTTAATAATTTGCTCATAAGACATTGTTAAGTCATAGAAAGAGAATTTAGATTTTAATTCTCTGCCACCAAAACTAAAATCAAAGGAATATATAAGGTTTTCTGTAAACAATGAAGCTTATAAAGGACAGAAAAATGACTAATATCTGATTATGGATAAAAATGCAAGTTTTAAAAATCTGAAGGGCTTTAACAACTTAATTTTCTGAAGTTCTAAACGATAGAGAATATACAGGGAAAATACTAGTTGGTTCTCAGAGCCAAAGTCAAGTGTATGAATATTTTGAAGTTGTGTGTGTAAGATTTGGAGTCTTCAAATGACCTACTATCTCTTCACCAAAATCTATGAAAAATATGATAAAACAGTACTTATCTGATGAAATAAGGACCATGCAAATGTTTTTAGGGTATGACATGTAAATGTTCACTAAAAAAACTGACGAATTACATATACATACACATATACAATCACAATGAGCCAAAATTCAGTTCAGCTCTTTATCTATCTTACCTATCCAAACAACCCATTTTCAAAGTTCAAAACTATATACTGCACTTGAATAAGGCTTTAAATGTAAAGAATTGTGTACTCATATAATAAGACTTTAAACTTAACCTGAGAAAACACCTAAATTGTTTAAGGGGTAAGGTAAAACATTACTGTGTAAGTATAAGTGGATACACTAGAATGATATATGCTGGTGACTTTTTATTTTTTTGGTTTTGTAAATGGTTCAGTTTTTCCAGAACATCAGCAGAGAATTACAAAATGAAAGGCACAGTCCAAAATGTTTTTGTTTATAAAGAAAAATGGACATACCTAATTTAGCTATAATAAACATTTATCTTATTATTACCCTGCTCATATTTGGAAAAATTCAAAACTAAATATAAACATATTTTGCTTGCAGGCCATTATTAATTTTAGGCCTATAATTGAAGGTTGACAATGATCTAGTCCAATATTATTTTACAGACAACAAAAATGAACATATGGAAAGATTGCATGGCTTGTAAAAGTGCACACTAGTTAATGATAAAGTGAACCTAGAACCCAGTTGTATTTCCACCAAACCAACTTCCTTCCAACTTAAATATCAAATCATCTCTGATTTGAGATATAAAAATAAAAAAAGAGGCCGGGCGTGCGGTGGCTAACGCCTGTAATCCCAGCACTTTGGAGGGCCAAGGCGGGCGGATCACGAGGTCAGCAGATGGAGACCATCCTGGCTAATACAGTGAAACCGCGTCTGTACTAAACAAAATACAAAAAAATTAGCCAGGCGTGGTGGCGGGCGCCTGTAGTTCCAGCTACTCAGGAGGCTGAGGCAGGAGAATGGCGTGAACCCGGGAAGCGGAGCTTGCAGTGCGCTATGATCGCGCCACCGCTCTCCTGCCTGGGCAACAGAGCGAGACTCCATCTCAAAAATAAAAAATAAATAAATAAAAAATAAAAAAAGAATTCATAAGAGACATGAGTGAAATACCCAGGGTTTGGTGACTCTGGAAAGTAAACTAGCAATAAATGCATAAATGCTGCTTTATTCATTTTTCTTAATTTGTCATGCGGCTTCTTAAAATGTACAAATGACCTATAGTGACTTTCTTCCAAAAAGTAAAAGTCTTTCAGACAAAGCCTATCATATAGACCCCATTACTACACATGGATAATTTACATGCACCATCAACTATTTGGATATGAAGATCAGCCTTAATATTATCCATATAAATAACTATACAAATGAAATCCAGAGCAGAAACCGCAATTTATTTTAGCTATTACACTAAATCTATGTGTAAACCGTAACTAAAGTTAGCATATACTCATTTCACAGTAGAAAATAATAATGTAAATTACAATAATGAAAATGCAACTAATACAGAGAGTTGTCCCCAGAAATCAGTGTGACGTTCCTAAAATTTCTTAAAGATAATTTAAAATTTAATTTAAATAAAGTTGAAACACAAATCCGTTTCTTTTCAACTGTCTCTGATAAGGGCACAAATGGTCATCACATGATCTAAAGCCAGTCAAGATAAAAATGGAGAAGCAAAAGGAACAGTAGCCATCATTGAATTTATTCATTCAATAAATATTTTTTGAGTGTCAGATGCTATATCGAGAATTTGAAAAAAAAAAAAAAAAAAGACTAAGCAAAAAGCAGATAGAATCATTACCCTTGTGAAGTTTAACAAAAGCTGACAGAGCTTTTTATTAAATGTTACCCCCCAAGAAGCACTGTATATGTTGAAAGTACCCTTATTTTTAAAGCAGTTTTTAATGTCTGTATATTATGGTTAAGAAAATCAGCCTTGTTTATTGTTCCATTTACCCACTTTAAAAATATTTACCTATACTTTAAAAAACCTAACAGCCTATTTGTCTCAAAAAGTTACATCGTAGACAGCACAAATGGTAAATTAAACAGATGCCATATTACTTTACCATTTACAACTCAAAGTGCTGTAATAATTACATACATATATACAATCACAGTCAATGAAGAAGGTCTTCTTGCTAGATAAACATTTGTAATAATCCAGGCATTTTTTAAAAAGTCACTGTGAGTTAACTGCATTTAAGTCCTGGAATTATAATCTGTATTCCACTTAAGATGCTAGACACATTTTCACACAAGAAAAATAACGGAAAAATACGGAGAAATTGCAAAGGAAGAAAAAGTTTCATTATCATCTGATTCTTAAGAGGAATATCTTTAGGTGATGATTAGGAGTCTGATGGAAAAAAGTAATTTTAAAACAATGGTTCAGAGAAGTTCCTAAGAAATTGATGCTTAGGGTTTCAATTTTTCTTAATACTCAGACATAAGACTTAAAGGAAATATATCAGCATGTTAAAAACCAGTTTTCTCTGAATACTAGGCTTATTATAAACAGTAGTTATTTATTTATTTTTGATGGAGTCTCCCACTGTGGCCCCAGCTGGAGTGCAATGACGTGATCTCAGCTCACTACAACTGCCTCCCGGGTTCAAGCGATTCTCCTGCCTCATCCTCCGGAGTAGCTGGGATTACAGGCACCCCCCCACCACGCCCGGCTAATTTTTTGTATTCTTAGTAGAGACGAGGTTTCACTATGTTGGCCAGACTGGTCTCGAACTCTTGACCTCGTGATCCGCCCGCCTCAGCCTCCCAAAGTCCTGGGATAACAGGCGTAAGCCACCGCGCCCGGCCCAATATAATTATTCTTTTACTGTTTCTATATTTTTCTGAAGTAAGGAAATACTACATTTACCGTTATAAAACATTAAGGAAAGGCAGGCCTTAGAATAAATAATTGACATAAAGACCAGGTATCCTCCACAGTCCCACTCTTAATAACAACTGCAGAGCCAGCACTAGCACTGTAGCTGAAAAGTGGATAGTACACACACGCTCACACACACAATGGCTGGCATGTAGTAGGCACTCAACTAACATGTGTGAAATGAAATGGGTGAAGATAACGTAAACAAGCCAAAACAACGAAATGCACTCTGATTTGGGGGCACCACAGTAAACAATCACAGTTACTACCACTTTATCAAAAACTGGCTGACAGCTGAATGGGCATTAAATGAAAGAGTTCTTCCTCCCTGCCCTCCTCTTTCACTCTGACACTAGATTGCACATTCAAAACAAATCCTCCCCCAGCCCCGCCCCAAGCTCTACCCTCCGATACCTCCAGCACTGGAACTGACACAAAGTCCAGGGCTGCGGCGGTGTCCAGACCCGGGCCCCTGTCCAAGGAGCTGCGCGCTCACACACTCGGCTGGCGCAACATAGGCGGGGGCACTGGGCGGCAGCCCGTCATGCCCGGGACCCCCCAGGGACCCGTGCGCAAGCCTAGAGGTCTCAGCCCCGGCCGGAGGCTGGTTCCCCTCGCCCTGCGCTGCCGTACCTGCACACGGTGATGAGGTTCCTCCTCTCCACCGCAGCATTGCGGGAGCTCAGGCTTTTCTTGCCGCCTCCACCGCCACCGCTGCGGATCCCGCTCAGGCCCCCCAGGCTCCGGGAGGCCATGGCGGGCTTACCCCCGTGCCCCTTTTGTCTCGTGCCGCCCCGCAAGCCCCCCACACCTGCTTAAGGGTGTTCTCGCTCGGTCCGCGACCGTGGGGGCGCGGGAAGAATGCAGGAAAGGAGCCTGGAGGAAGGAAGGGTGTGGAAGACAGCAGGGACTCGCACCCGGGGACTGACGGCTAGCCCTTGGCACCCGAGCTCCACACACACGCACCACCTCCGCCCTCGGCGCGCCGCCGACTGCCGGGCTGCGCGTGCGGGTCGGCGTCGGGTGCTCTCCTCCTTCCCGAGGGACCTCAGCAGACGGCGCGCGCGCGAGCCCGTCGGCCCCTCACGCCCAACCACCCACACTCCGCAGCCACTCGTGCCCCAGCCCAGGCGGCAGCAACTAGGGCCCCGGCCTCGCGTGCGCAGCCCCACCCTCTCTGCGCCTATCAAATCAACGCTACCCCCGCCGGATCCAATCGCGGCACCGGAGGGGCGGGGCCGGCCGCGCGAACTTTTAAAGCAGCGGGCTCAAGCCCCGCCCCGACGCGTGGGCCGCTGTCAAGACGCCGGGCTCGCTCTCGCAGC
This sequence comes from Chlorocebus sabaeus, assembly GCF_047675955.1. Lineage (NCBI taxonomy): Eukaryota > Metazoa > Chordata > Mammalia > Primates > Cercopithecidae > Chlorocebus > Chlorocebus sabaeus. The sequence continues at coordinate 65,282,564 of NC_132924.1, forward strand.
CCGCTAGCTGCAGCCAGTAGCCACGCAGGCTAGCCGCGGGGATTGTGGGATGCGGGGCCCCACAGTGCTAGGGGCAGATTGCCACCCCTTGCCTGGAGCCAAGCTTTAACGGCTGATACCTATTTCCATGGCTGCCGTAGCTTCAGTGTCTGCCTAGAAAGCAGCGCGCCGGCTCCCACACCCGATCCTGGGCCTGACTACTAAGAAGGGAGGAGGGTTCCTTTTGTCCTGACGCCCTCCCAGGAGCTAATAAACAGCAACACAATGGCCTGAGGAGAGTGGGGGGAATTGCTCGTAGAATCTCCTTGGCGCGTGTGGTGGCGAGATTTCTTGACCCTCCACACCATGTCGCTTTCACCTCAGCCTCCAGCGCAGCCCGCCCAAGGAGGAGCGCGGTGCCAGTGTAGAGTCTTCTGGCGTCCTGGGCCGTGACTCCGGTCCGGGACTGGGAATAGTAAGCCCAGGAACGACGCGGCCTCGGTCCAGACGGGCTGCTCCCTCAAGAGTCCTGGAGCGCCCTCCTCAACGCGCGTGTTCGGAAGCGCCCCCTTCCCAGAGCTTCTCACTACCCTCCTGCAGGAGGGTCCTGGCTTGGGCCAAGTCCTCTGACTCACCTAAGCCTGCTGTTTACCTCCCTTTGCACCAATATGCCCAGATTTTAGAGTGCAATCCTAAATGACTTACTCTCCCTGTGGGACCTAGCACGGTGCTGCACACAGAACAGGTTCTCAATAAGTGTTTCTCAAATTTAATTTGAAGTCACATTTGACATGATTTTTACTGAAATTTCATGGCTTCAGTGGCTCCAAAATCCATGTATCTTCCACCTCTGGTTTTGAAGTTTCTGTCAAAGAATGTTATAGAGTATACAGTTTTGTGTGGCTCTCTCTTTTTCTTATATAGCATCCCTACTAATGCAGGACATACTATTACTCTTGAATGTCTTAACAACACACGTTTGTGTAATAAAGCTGTAAATTCCTGATTTCTGAGGTTTTTAAAGTTTAAAAATCTCTGTTTAAAATAATCATCTTTTTCAGCTACCATATCTAATTTTATTCTACTATTCTGTTTAGTAGAATAAAAATATATGGGCCAGGCGCGGTGGCTCACCCCTGTAATTCCAGCACTTTGGGAGACTGAGGTGGGCGGATTACGAGGTCACGAGTTCGAGACCAGCCTGACCAACATAGTGAAACCCCCATCTCTACTAAAATTACAAAAATTAGCTGGGTGTGGTAGCACACGCCTGTAGTCCCAGCTACTCGGGAGGCTGAGACAGGAGAATCGTTTGAACACGGGAGGCGGAAGTTGCCGTGAACCGAGACTGTACCAGTGCACTCCAGCCTGGATGACAGAGTGAGACTCCATCTCTCTCTCACTATATAAACAAACACACACACACACACACACATATATACACACACACACACATTCCTCTCGCTATATGTATATATAATGTCAGTCTTAACTAATGTGCTACCATAAATATTCGTTCATACATTAAAATTTTAAGAAAACAATTTAGTCAGACTTTACACTTTATCTTTCAAGTTAATAAAAGCAGGGGAGTTTTCTGTATATGGATGTTTGTGACTAGTCAGCGCACTTCTTCCAGAGCATTACTTGTCTACTCTCCTGTGACACAGAGGCTTATAAAGAGTTTTCTTCTCCTAGGAGCTACAACTTAGCTTGTCTCTTCTTGATAGTCCAACAGTTTGGGTTCAGAATTAGCCATCAGGAAACAGATGCACTGGTTATGCAGGCAGTCTCAGCAAAATATTTGCACTGGCAATGACAAATACTACTCAAATTAATGTTGTTATTATTTAACCACAGATAAAACTGCAGAAGGAAAAGAGTGGAAAGCCATTAGTTATCAAGAAAATTTCTAAAACCCCATGCTTGGGTGTGTCGTGAGTGGGGGAGAGAACACACATGCCTCTGAAGCATTTATCAAGAAGATAAAAGTGAGTGATCATGACAGAACGAGAAAAGTGAGATGTTACTATCCTCAAAATTGACTTCTAGCCTCCAGTACATTTTCATATTTGCACTGTGAACTATGACTGAAAACTTAGTAAAACCGCATCTTAAATGATGAGGTAATAATGTTATTTTTCAAATGTCACTCTTAGCGGGATTTAGTTGACATATTGGTACTTGCTTACCAAGACTGCTGTAAACAAGCTGTGTTTTTGTTTTGTTTTGTTTTGTATGTATAGCGTGTCATTACACTGCCACACGGGGGCCTTATTTGATAAGACTTTTCTCACTTATCCTAAGCAGTATGTCCTGGGTCTCTTTCTCCCTCTAGATTACTAATCTGGATATTGTCAATCAATTTATTCAGTACACAGCATAATAATATTATAGAGCTCCATGAGTTCCACATCACTTTTTGGACTTCTTTTGGAACCTATTTCAATTTTTTTTTTTATTTAAGCATTGCACAAAGGTTATTCAAAGATTTCACAAAGATTCACGATAAAAATTTTGAAAACAGTAGATACATAAATAAACTTACAGGAATTCCGTAGAACTGAATGGGCAGAACATACCCATTCACCATTTTCCCAACTTCCTTCTTCTAATCGAAACAGACGAAATTACAAGTGCAACATATAAAATGTCCTCAAATATAAAATACTATAAAATGTAAATATAAAGTGCTATAAACCAGAGAGATTACCAAACCATAGTTTATTCTAGTCTCAGAGAAGTGGACTTTTTAAATATGCCATAAACCCAGCATCTGTACAGAAGAAACTAGAAACATTGAAGATGTAATTTTTTAAAATTTTTATTTTACTTTGACGTCAGATGGGTAATATGCTGACATCATAACGAGGATTGAGTGAGGCACACCTCACTCAATGTGTGTGAAAGCTCAGTCATCACGCTTATGAACCACAAATGGATAGATACAAATTTTTTCAAATCCACAAATCAAGCATCATCATAAGCAAAATCAAAAGCAAATGAGACCGAGAAAACATTTTTAAAACTCAAATCATAGACAAAGAGCTAATTTCCTCTATAAAGTACTCCTGCAGATCAATAAGCACTGTTTCAGTGGCACAATGAAGGTGAAAGCCAAATTCCAGTGAGTAAAAAAGTCAGTGGGAAGTGAGTATCACGCAATCTTAAAAAGTTGTGAAGGGGGAGAAAAAAAGAGTGGTGGTGTGGAGGAATATTGAACAGAAGGATGTTGGTGTTTTATTGCTATTGTGTCATTATTTTTCACAGAAGTGACTTGAGCATATTTTAAAGCTGATGCAGTGAATCTACTGGGAGGGAAAGGTTAGTAATACAAGAGAGAGAAAAAAACGATCAGAAGTGAGCATGAAGAAAATGGATGAAAATTGCTTTTAAAAAAAGTCCATTTGAGAGTAAGTCAAGAGAAGCAGAACACTCAGGGGAGATAGGGGTTTCTGCTGAGAAGAGGAAGCGGAAAGACCACTCCAAAGAATTGGAGAATGCAAGAAAGTATTGGTCATAGAGCAAAAGTTCCAGAGAGCATCATGGAAGGGAGTGCAGACAGCGTCATGGGCAAGGAAGCGCAAGGCATGCTCATTAATAGGGTATGGATGGTGAGATGGGTACTACAGGCTATGATAGACGCATAAAGAGGAGTACCTTGATGGATCTCATGAACTGTTCTTTGAAAAAAGTCATTGGTTAAAGGCTGATCGAAACAAGGTGGATGTGGTCTTACAGTCTCTTTGAGGAGGGCAAATACTGACCCTCAGTTCAGAGGATATTTTTCTTTTTAAATTTTGTATCATGTAGAAGGGCGTTAACAAACTAGAAATTATATATAAACTCCAGACATTGTATGGATTGCATCAATTAATCGTGAGAACCATTCTCTAAAATAAGTATTGTTAATATTCTCCCATTTACATACAAGGATACAGAGACTTGGAGACATTAAGTAACATATAGAAAGTCACACAGTAAACGGCAGAGCCAGGATCGAAATCTAAATCATTAGATAGAAAATCTATTATTTTTAAAATTTATTATTTTAAAGACACAGGGTCTTACTCTGTGGCCCAAGCTGGAGTACAGTGGGTAATCATAGCTTACTTCAGCCTTGAACTCCTGGGCTCAAGGGATACTCAAGGGCTCAGCCTCCTGAGTAGCTGGGACTACAGGCATGCACCACCACAGCTGCCTAATTTTTTTAAATTTTTAAAATTTTTTATTGAGACAAGGTCTCACTATGTTGCCCAGATTGCTCATGAACTCCTGGCCTCATATGATCCTCCCTTCTTGGCCTCCCCAAGTGCGGGGATTACAGGCATGTACCACCACAACTGGCTCATAATCTATTGTTTTTTCTAACATGTTTCACTGCCTTTTTGAGAAAGTAACTCCAGATGAGGCTTAAACACAAAACTCCCATATTGTACACATGGTTCTTAAGAATCAGGAAGGATTTTACACACTGATCAACTGTGTCACTCATGGAATGTAGTCTCTAGATAATTCTGGAGCTCAGGCTTTCATTTTTTATTCAGAAAGTGTATTCTGAATCAAAAGATATACACAATTTTAACCACAAATTAAATTTTTTCCTAGAGATGTTTTACCAATTTACATCCTACTAACAGTACGTAAGTTTTCTTACATTCTTGCTCACTCTAGGAACTATTGTTCTTTTTATTGTTTTTCCACATAAGTAAAGAGCAATATCTTTTTGATATTTTAACTTTTTTTATTAGTAATGAAAATGCACATTTATTTCATGTGCTTATTATTCATTTATGTTTTTGCCTGTTCATGCCCTTTGCCCATATTTTCCAACAAATATTAGTCTTCATTGTAGTGGCTCATCATCATATTTGTTTATTGTATGTATGGCAAATACTTCTCCCAGTTCGTTGTTTGCCTTACCTATGGTGTGAGTTATTTATAAAGAGATGTTTAAAATATTTTATATAAATGAAATTCATCAATATTTTCCTTTATTGGTTTTTCCTTTGATCATTTTAGAATAGCCTTTGCCACCTCTAAGTTTATATACTTTATGGTTTCTTTTTTATATCAAAAATAGTTAAGCTATTTGCACTATATGAAAGTATGAAATTAGGATATAATTTCAGTGTTCCAATGATTAACCATGGTCCCAATTCTATTTATTAAATGATTCATCTTGGCCTTACTGCCAATATTAAATGTATTATAAAATAATTAAATAGCAAGGTTGCATTCCAATAAAGAATTGTGCTCATGATAATAAATCCATAGAAACAGCTAACATTAGTGTTTCACAACAACTTTTTTTCTGGATAGGTCTCCAGACATACAAAAGAGAAAAATGTACTTAATTTTACCTAAATCGGTTTATTCTACACACAGTCAATATATTTTCTCATCAATATGTTACTCTGTGTTTGTATTTGTTTATAATATTTTGTTTCCTATAGAAATTTTGAATTTTTATGCAATCAAATTTTTGTTTTTTTTAATAATTTCTGGTGTTCACACAATGCTTAGAAAAACTTCCATATGCTTAGATAATACGAATGTTTACCAATTTTTCTGTAATATTTATTTTTCTTTTTGCATTTGCATGTTTGATATTTATAGAACTTATCGTTGTGTAAGAGTCAATTGGTGAAAGAGCCTAATCTTTCCAAACAGTCAATAGTTATCCAATGCTAGTATCAAATAATGCATCCTTTCCCACTGATATAAATGCTACCTTTGTCAGGTACTAAATGTATACAATTTTATCTACTGCTGGATTTTCTATTCTTATCCATTGATTTATCATTTATGAGCTAGTGGTACCAAAATCTAATAAGTGGCAAAGCCTGGTAATTATTTTTAACATTTTGTAAGGTTAGTATTCCCCAATTGTTCTCTCTCAGAACGTTCTTAGGTAATTCTGGAATATCTGTTCTTCCTAACATAAGAATCATTTTGACACATCCTTCCCACCAAGAAAAGCCTATAGGGATTCTGATTAAAATTGCTTGGCATTTATAGATAAGGTAAAATTAACATCTTCCCAATATTTGCAATGATCTAAGATGACAGTGTGTCTATTTCTTCATGTATTTTTTTTGGTTTTGTTTCACTTGGTGGCATTTTGTAGTCTTATCGTGGAGTTTCAGACTGATATTATGAGTAGGGTTTTTTGTATCAGTAGGGTTCTTTTTTCCACTTCCTAAATAGTTACAGTATTTACACAGGAAAGCTATACATTTTTGCACAATCACCTTTTAACATGTATTTTTTGTTTGTAATAGATTTTCAGATTCTATTGGTTTGATTTTTATGCAGTCAAATTTTTGTATTTTTAACTTTTATAATTTTTTGTTTTCACATGAATCTTAGAAAAGCTTTGTATGCTTAGATTATAAAAGTGTTTACCCAGTTTTTTTTTGTTATGATTCTATTGGTTTTCCAGGCACTAGCTCAGAAAAAGAAAGACTAATGGTGAAGTTAGTGGAACACCACATAAATCTCTTTAACATTAAGAATTTGCTTTCATAACTAAAATGTGGGAATACCAATTCCACAAAGTAATTTTCTGTAAATTATCTTATGCAACAGATTCAAATGTAAGCTCTTTAGAAAAAAAAAATCCTATTGAAGATATTTTGGCAAAGACTTTTAAACATCAGTCAGAAACGAGTTACTCGCCTGTAATCCCAGCACTTTGTGAGGCCAAGGCGGGTGGATCATGAGTCATGAGGTCAGGAGTTCGAGACCAGCCTGACCACAATGGTGAAGTATCGTCTCTACTAAAAATACAAAAATTAGCTGGGCATGGTGGCATGTGCCTGTAGTTCCAGTTATTCAGGAGGCTGAGCAGAAGAATTGCTTGAACCCGCGAGACGGAGGTTGCAGTGAGCCAAGGTCACGTCATTGCACTCCAGCTTGGATGACAGAGCAAGACTCTATCTAAAAAATAAAGAAAAAAATGAGTTACTCACAAACGCCTAAACAGGATTTTCAGCCATGAGATCAAGAAAATCTTGTTTTGATTTTTCCTATGGATAGACTAAATGAGACTCTTTCTCATAATTTTAAAGAAAATGTTGTCTCAGTAATCCATAAGGTTAAGAGAATTAAAAGACATTTTAGTACCAATTTACTATATCCATGGCTGAATTCTGCTTATGCAAGCTTAAAATATAACAAAATGACAATGATATTAATGATCGCCCCTTGAACTTTCAGGGTCAAAATATGTCAAAATGACAATGGCATTAGTGATTCCCCTTGAAATCTCAGGGTCTATTTATTCATTTATGTATTTATATATATACATGTGTTTGTATGTATATATAAAAAATAAGTTTGCAGTCACTAAGATTTCTGCTTAGCGTTCAAAAATTGGACAGCGGCAGCATTCAACTCATAAATTTGGCCAAGTATATTTACCTGTGTCAACCAATAAACCTTAGTAAGGAAAAGAAGAATATTGTGGTTGTCATTCAGATATTTGTCAAGCTTACCTTTTTTTTTTTTGAGATGGAGTTTGGCTCTATCACCCAGGCTGGAGTGCAATGGCACAATCTTGGCTCACTACAACCTCTGCCTCCTGGGTTCAAGTGATTCTCCTGCCTCAGCCTCCTGAGTATCTGGGATTACAGGTATGTGCCACCATGCCCAGCTATTTTTTGTATTTTTTGTAGAAGTGGGGTTTTGTCATGTTGAACAGGCTGATCTCAAACTTGTGGCCTCAAGTGATCTGCCCCCTTGGCCTCCCAAAGTGCTGAGATTACAGGTGTGAACCACCACGCTCAGCCAAGCTTATATTTAATTCATTGTGGTTTATATAATTGACCTTGACAGTGAGGTTAATATCTTCTCAAATATTTCTTGACAAAATTTGGAAGCCAATGTTTAATGGTTATATTAGTTTTCTATTGTTGTATAACAAATTACACAAACATAATGGTTTAAAAACACCCATTCATTAGCTGAAAGTTCTGTAGGTCAGAAGTCTGGTGCAGTACAGGTGGGTTTTCTGCTCAGGGGCTCCTAAGGCTGAAATAAAGGTTTCAGCTAAGCTATGTCCTCAACTGGAGACTCTGGGAAAGAATCTACTTCCAAGCTCATTCAAGTTGTTGGTAGAATCCTGTTGCAGTTGTAAGAGTGAGGTCCCTGATTTCTGGCTAGCTCTTCACTGAGGATTGCTGTGAAGCCCATTGCATATGGCTTCCTCCATGTATCAAATTTCATGATTCAAATTTCTTACTTCTACCCCTAACTAAAGAATTCTGTCTGCTTTTAAAGGGCTCATGTAATTTGATTTCATGTACCCAGATCATCTCCCTATTTCAAGGTCAACTGATTAGTAACCTTAATTACATCTGCAAAATCCATTTGCTGTGCAAAGTAATGTAATCACAGGAGTAATACCAGAGAGCCAAGATCATGAGGACCATTTTAGAAATCTGAGAATCACAGTGGTGAAAGAAACAATACCTTCTGTACAGAGATGTATTTTAAGTGTCTATTAACCTGGCATTGTCCTCCCCAACACAAACTATTTCTATTGATAGGCTTATAGGACTTTGGATACAGCTAAATTCAAAGAGACTGTTAACCTCCTGGTAGTCTCCAAGACTATCAACCTACTAGTAGTCTCCAAACATTAGTTGTATTACTCATTCAATAAATATTTTTTAGTTGCCCATTATGTGACAGACACTATACTAGACTGTGGGTGTACAATAGTGAGCAAAAATTCCTGCTCTCATAGAGCTTAAGATTTGGATGGGAGAGAGAGGTATCAAAACCTAAAGAAATTAACACATATATACTTTATACAGTGTGATAAATGTTCCAAAGGAGAGAAGAACGTATAAAAGAAGTTGGGGCAGGACTCAATGAGGTACTATTCCTATAGGAGATAATGTCAACAGGGCCCCTGGAGTTAGACAACACTGTTGCTCTGCAAGGGTGCCAGGGAAGGAAGTAATGATTGAACTCTGGTATGAAGGAAGAATAGGAGTGAACTAGGTAAAGCAACTCGTGGTGGGAGAAACTATCCAGGTAGAGGAAGAACATGTACAAATGGCCTGTGGCTGGAGGAAATACACTGTGCCTGAAGTTAATGTGGCTGGAGCTGAAAGAGTAAGGAGGATCAGGAGGGTATGACTAGACAGAGGCCAGAGAGGAAGATAGGATTTGTTTTATTCACAGGCTCACTGATCACAGTAAACATTTTCATCTTTATCCTAAGGATGTTGAGAAGCCCTTGGAACAGTTTGAAACCAAAGGCTCACAAGATCAGATCTGAGTTTTGAAATGCTCATTCTGGCTACCATGTGGAGAATGGTGGAAAATATTAAGTAGAAAGTGCTGCCCCAAAATGATTTGACAGCACTCCAAATGCAAGATTTCTTTAGTTTCCCTAAAGAGTTAGGACTTTCGTCTTTGTGATTGGAAGCTCTAGTTCTTGTTTTAAAACTGTAGTAGGTCCCTGATAATAGGTGGCAGTAATGTGCAATCTCATGTACTGAGCCTAGTTGTACTCTACAGAAGAAGACAAACAATAATCAAACACTCTGCTGCTTTTTCAACAATGTGCTGTGTTTTGCCTCAGATGAGAAGGACATATGTTGTCATTGTTAAATGTTTTCTAACCTTTAACACAGTAAGGTTCTCAGAAAACATCTCCTTTATAATATATGGGGATCCTTGACATACACATCACCAAAGTTTTGGTTTTCTGGGACATTGTTATCTTCTGTCAAAAAGAAAAATACATTGGAGAACAGATAAAAATTTTTTGAACAACTGAAAATTTTTAAAGGGAATGCCTAAGTACAAGATTGCCTGTTTATGTGTGAGTTTTCTCTTCCCTTAAGTGAAATTTAGCGAACAGATCTGTGTCTTGAACCACTTAAAGGGATCCAAGTCAATAGATCTAGATAATCTCATTTTACTAATTTTGTGATTCCCAGATTGCAGGCTCAGGCATAACTCTAATTTTATGGACTACATAGAATATATAACCCATATCAACTTATATCCCACTCCCATGAACTCATCTCCCCTCCCCTAGCCACACGAACCCATTCCCTACTAGACCTCATCAATAATTTGTGCAAGTTTGCTTGCTATCTCTTAGATGAACAGCTAGACCAATTCTAGCTGCCCTTATCACAAAAGAAGAGACCAATTGGTTTCTTATCACAAGGGAAGAGACCAGTTGGTCTCTAGATCAATTCTAGCTGCCCTTATCACAAGGGAAGAGCATAAACAAACGTCTCTTAGCTTTGCTCTTCATGAATTATATGACCATGGGAAAACTGTATAATTTCTATATACTTCGGTTTTCTGTTCTATAAGGTTGGGATAATAATGATAGTACATATGGTAATTACATAGGAGCTGGGATAAGATAAATGAATAACTAATGAAACTCTTGATATTTACCTGGTGGAGAAATACCATGATCCTAAACGAAACTCTTAAAACAGGGCGTGATGTGTAGCAAGTGCTGCACAATTGTTAGCTATTATCATTAATTGTCCTTCCTTAAGATATTCTGGTGAATATCAAGTCTGGTGGCTTGGCAAGAGCTCCATAATTTTGACCTTAACATTGTTTCTCCTTAAAAAAGCAAAACAAAACAAAACAAGAAATTGTGTCGGCTCCAGATTGCACAAAACATTCATCACTCCTTATCACATATTTCCCCTTCTTCATAGTCTTATAACAAATGCTCTATAGTCTTTCAGGTTTGATGAAAAGGGTTTCTGGGATTATCTTCATCCTTTTCTTATATATATATTCACTCTGCACAAGATGTCCAAAGCCTCACAATGCAGAAATCCCAACAAACAATAGCCCAGAATACTCATATTTAAGATATCTTATTATTCCAAGTAATAGATGATACCATTTTGGATATAAATAACACTCAGGTACATACTTTTAGAAGGTAGATGCTTATTATTTTATACCACTACTATAAAATATAACTTTATGTTAAAATCTACCTTAAAGCATCTTATACTAGGTAATAGCTATAAAAGTATAAATCGTACCTTCTATTTACTATGAACATAAGTATTAGCAAAGCATGAGGTTGTTATGCTCTCAATGCTTGCTTTCTCAGTCTTCTGAATATCTCACCATCCCCTCAGTAAAAAATATTTGGTGGATTTTTACTTTCTGTAGTCTGCATTCAAAAATCTTTTTTTTCCAATAGAAAATCAGATTAAACGTGCCTTTCAAACTTAACAAACCCTAGAGATTCTGATACGGCTTCTTGCCCTTCTTTTCCTTCCTCCTTTGATCACTTCTTATTAATAGGCTATTTTAACAACAGTATTACACAAGTCTACAAATTATATTATCATGGCATGTAAGGCCTTTTGCAATCTTATTGGTACTACCCTTAAACTATATCCAGAATCTAAGCACTTTTCATTATTCCCACTATTACACTCCCCTGGGCTCACCTGCATCATTATGACAGCTTCCCAGCTTCCAGCTGTTTCTGCCCTTGGCTCCCTATAATCTGATTTCAATTTAGTAGCCAGAGTGATGAGATTATGTTACTTCTCTGCTCCAAACTCTTCAGTGGTTTTCTCTCTCACTCAGAGTAACGAAGTCCTCAAGACAGCCTACACAGCCTGCAGGATCTAACCATATGTCACTTCTCTGACACCATCCCCTACCACTCTTTTCCTTTGGTTACTCCACTCCAGCCACACTGGCCTCTTGTTAACTCTCAGTGGACTAAACACACAGACCAACCTTATTTATCCATTAATTGAGCCAATATTGATGAAGCCCCTACTCTGTGCAGAGGCTTTTGGGGATTATAGAAGTGGACAAGATAGAGCTCCTTCCTTTGTGAATGTATAGTGTAACAGGAAAGTTAAGAAACAATGCAATAAGCATAAAAGGCAAGGCCGGGTGTGGTGGCTCATGCCTGTAATCCCAGCACTTTGGGAGGCGGAGGCAGGCAGGTCAGGAGATCAAGACCATCCTGGCTAACACGGTGAAATCCCGTCTCTACTAAAAATACAAAAAAATTAGCCAGGCGTGGTGGCGGGCACCTGTAGTCCCAGCTACTCAGGAGGCTGAGGCAGGAGAATGGCATGAACCTGGGAAGCGGAGCTTGCAGTGAGCCGAGATGGCACCACTGCACTCCAGCCTGGGTGACAGAGGGAAACTCCATCTCAAAAAAAAAAAAAAAGAAGAAAAGGTAAAACCATTAGTAAATATTATACGTACCTAAACAGACTATTAAACTAGATATTAGCAGGAGAGACAGGAAACAGTGTAACAAGAATTAAAGCCAAAACCAGTAGTAATTATAAATATCTAAACAGGCTATTAACACATCTCAGTTTGCTTTATTTTAGATGGCAACACTCTTGTTACACAAGCATTCATCTCGAAAAATATCTTTATTTAATCTGATGCTTTGTGATGCAAGGTCATGAACTGAAATGCCATAAACTAGAAAATGCTGTAATCTATCACATATAAATATCAGCCAAGCCTGTTTCCTTCCCTTTCTTTATTTCTCTCTCTCTTTCTTTTCTTTTTTTCTTTCTTTTCTGAGATAGAGTCTTGCTTTGTTGCTCAGGCTATAGTTCAGTGGCATGATCACAGCTCATTGTAACCTCACATTTCTGGGCTTAAGTAATCCTCCTGCCTCAGCATCCCTAGTAGCTAAGAATACAGGTGCATGCCACCACATATGGCTAATTTGTTAATTTTTCTTTAGAGACAGGGTCTCATTATGCTGCCCAGGCTTGTCTTGAACTCCTAGCCTCAAGCAATCTTCCTGCTTTGGCCTCTCAAAGCACTGGGATTACAGGCATGAGATTCTTCACTCATCATATTATAACTATTTTGATTTATAGTAGAGAACTAGCTTCATGAAGTAAAAAAGAAATAAAATATTTAGAATTGTTTGTGCAAAAATAGAGGATATTAAATATTATCATAAAACCAAAGGATAATTAAACACAAACCAAGTTTGTCTAGATTAATAGATAAGAATAAACTTTTCAAAACTGGTAATTTTCTTTTATAGATCCATTTTTGACTAAAGGGACATAGGTTTTATAGCTGAGGGAAGTATTTTTAAAATAATCTCAACTTTTATTTTAGATACAGGAGGTCTATGTGCAGGTTTGTTACGTGGTTATATTGTATGATGCTGAAGTTAAGGTTATGAAAGATCCCATCACCCAGGTAGTGAGCATAGTTCCCAATAGGTCAGCTCTTGCTCCCCTTCCTCTCTCCCTCTTTAAGAGACTCCAGTGTGTAATGTTGACATCTTTATGTCTATGAGGACCCAATATTTGGTTCCCATTTATAAATGAAAGCATGTGGTATTTGGTTTTCTGTTTCTGTGTTAATTCACTTAGGATAATGGCCTTGTTGCAGCAAAAGACATGATTTTGTTCTTTTTTATGGCTGTGTAGTATTCCATGATGTATATGTGGTACATTTTCTTTATTCAGTCCACCATTGATGGGCATCTTGGTTGATCCTATGTCTTTGTTATTGTGACTAGCACTGCAATGAACATATAAGCACATATGTCTTTTTGGTAGAACAACTTATTCTTCTTTGGGTATATACCCAGTAATGGGATTGCTGGGTCAATTGGTAGTTCTCTTTTAAATTTTGAGAAATTGAAAGTCCTTGCCAGAGCAATCAGGCAAGAAAAAGAAATAAAGGACATTCAAATTGGAAAAGAGGAAGCCAAATTATCTCATCAATGATATGGTCTTATACCTAGAAAACCCTAAAGATTCCTCTAAAATATTTCTAGACCTGATAAATAAATTTAGTAAAGTCTCAGGTTACAAAATCAATGTACATAAATCAGTAGCACTACTATGCACCAACAATGACCAAGCTGAGAATCAAATCAAGAACCCAATCCCCCTTACAATGAATAAAAAAAAGAAAAAAAAACAAAAAAACAAAAAACCACCAAACCCTAGGAATATTCTTAACCAAGGAGGTAAAAGATCTCTAAAGGAAAAACTATGAAACACTGCTGAAAGAAATCACAGATGGCACAAACAAATGGAAATACATCCCATGCTCATGGATTAGAAAAATCAATACTGTGGAAATGATCATACTGCCCAAAGTGATCTAAAAATTCAGTGCAATTCCTATGAAAATACCAACATCACTTTTCACAGAATTAGAAAAAACAATCCTAAAATTTATATGAAACCAAAAAGGAGCACAAATAGCCAAAGCAATCCTAAGCGAAAAGAACAAATCTGGAAGCATCACATGACCCAACTTCAAATTATACTATATGATTACGGTAACCAAAACAGTATGGTACTGGTATAAAAGTAGACATATAGACCAATAGAACAGGATAGAGACCCCAGAAATAAAGCCAAATACTTAAAACCAACTGATCCTTGACAAAGCCCACAAAATCGTGATTGGGGAAAGGACACCGTATTCAATAAATGGTGCCAAGAAAATTGGATAGTCACATGTAGAAGAATGAAACTGGATCCCTATCTCTCATCATATATAAAAATTAATGCAGCATGGATTAAATACTTATGTCTAAGACCTGAAACCATAAAAATTCTAGAAGGAAACCTAGGAAAAACTCTTCTGGGCATTGGCCTAGGCAAAGAATTTATGACTAAGACCCAAAAAGCAAATTCAACTAAAACGAAAATAAACAAATGGTACATAATTAAACTAAAAAGCTTCTGCACAGCAAAAGAAACAATCACCAGAATAAACAGATAACCTACAGAATGGGAGAAAATATTTGTAAATTATGCATTAAACAAAGGACTAATATCTGGAATCTATAAGGAAGTCAAGCAAATGAGTTCTGCCACTCACTTTGTAACTCATTGAATCTTAGTTCCCTCTTCTTTAAAATGAAGATAATCTTAATACTATCTGTGCCAAGATTCAGTGGGAAAACCTGACTTTGGAGCTCAACAAAAATTAGTTGTTTTGTTTTCTCTCCTCAAGTGTATTAGAAGCTCCTTTAAGGTGAATAATTAAATTTATGTCTATATCTAGCATGCTCAGTGCAATTGCTCTATAAATATTTGTTAAATTTAGTTGTTATAAAATTCTTAGAACTGGAATGCAGAAACCATCTGCAGCATGCTATGAAAATCTAAAATAAAACAATATAATAAAAAAAATTCCCTTGAGAAACTTCTTACCCTGATTATTTTATTTGCAACAGATGCATAAAATGAAAACTCAAATCTGTGTAAATTAAGTAATTCAGACTTGCTGTAAGCATTTAAAAATACATTTTTAAAATACATGCTATATTCTAGCAAATACATGTGATCAACCTAGGTGCTTATTAACAGTGGATTGGATAAAGAAAATGTGGTACATCTATGTTACAGAATTCTACACAGCCCTAAAAAAGAATAAAATCGTGTCCTTTGCAGCAACGTGGATGCAGCTGGAGGCAATTATCCTAAGCAAATTAATGCAGAAAAAGAAAATCAAATATCACATGTTCTTATTTGTAAGTTGGAGCTAAACCTTGGGTCTTCAAGGACATAAAGATGAAAACAGTAGAGACTTGGAACCTCAAAAGGAGGGAGGAAGGGAGGAGAGCAAGGGCTGAAAAACATCTTAGTGGGCACTCTGGGCAGAAGGCCAAACCTCAGCATCATGCAATATAGAGCCTAGCAAAGCTCCAAGTTGCTGACAGAAGACTGGTGTGGCTGGATCATGAAGGAGTAAGGGAGAAGTGGCCTGAGTCTATAGAGGTAAGCAGAAGACAGATAAATGAGGACGCTTGGAATTGAACCTGAGAGCAGTGGGAAGCCCTTGCAGGCCTTACCCGTGGGTATGATATGGTGCTATGTAGATTTTACAAATTACTTTGGCTGCTATGAAGGGAATGAATTAGAAGAAGACCAGAGTAAATGTGGAGAAACTAGTTAAAGTAACCCAAGAAAGAGAAGATGGATGGTGGATATAGTGGTTTGGACAAAGTTATTGGCATTGTTGAGAAGACGCTGGATTCAAATTGGATATAGAGAGTAAGGGGAAAGGGGATGCTAGCAATAACCTCTCCTCTTCTTCCAGGTTTCTGACACAAAGTAAATAGTCATGTTATGTACTTAGATATGCATGCTGAATAAGAAGTCAACGTGGGGACAGGATTAAGAGTTCTGTTTGGGCAGTTATCAAATATGAGATGCATAGAGCCACTCAAGTGGCAATTTCTGCAACACAATTTTTATAATTATTTGTCTTAAACTGTAACAAAGATGATAGAGAATAAGGAAAACTTGACTATAGAATAGTAAGAAGGTTTGCCTTTGCCACATGATGAAATGGTAATAAGGATAAACCTGGCTTGCATGAGCTACTTTGATTGTAATGTATAGTATTCAAGCAAAACAAAAAGAACAGGCCAGGTGCAGTGGCTCACTCCTATAATCTCAGCATTTTGGGAGCCTGAAGCAGGATGAACACTTGAAAGAGGATTGCCAGGATTTCAAGACCAGCCTGAGCTGCATAGGAAAACTCTATCTCTCCAAAAAAAAAAAAAAAAAAAAGAAAGAAAGAAAGAAAGAAAGAAAGAAAGAAAAAAAAAAGGCAGATCTGGTAGTATGTAGTCCCAGCTACTCTGGAGGCCGACGTGGGAGGATCACTGAAGCTCAACAGGTGGAGGCTGCAGAGAGCAATGACTGCACCACTGCAATAGGGCCTGGGTGACCGAGCAAGACCCTGGCTGAGAAAAAACAAAAAAAAAAAAAGAAAAGAAAAAGCTAGTTTCTACATAGGAACACTGCAGTATGACTTGTTGCCAATTAGAAGGAACACAACTACAAGGTCAGGGCATATTATTCAAACAGTAGAGACAATAAGTCAAATATTTGGCAGAATTACAAAATATCTCACTGGAAAAGACACGCAAGGGAAATCAACAAAAAGATAAGAATCAGAATTCATCTGTGTCTCAAGAAAAGGTTGTGCAATAAATTAAGTTTTGCTAGTGTTTCTACACTACTGTTAGCCTCATTCCCTTATTTTCTAAGTGTTAATAGAGTTTTAGGTATTTTACAGAAATTTGTATTATTAATTATAATCAAAGTGCAAAGTGCAACTTGTAATAGCAATTCCTTCACGGTTTTTTGTTTGTTTGTTTGTTTGTTTGTTTGTTTTTTCAAATCTTGCACCTTAAAATACACCTCGGCCCTCAGTTGACCAGCTTCGGTATCTCAGATACTTGAATTGCAGACACCAGCAAGGAAAGTAGATAAAATGTACACTAGGACCTACAACCCTTCTGCTGGATCCTGAAGAATGATCATTAAAACAAGCTGGTCTGGCTGGTCAAGAGCAAAAATAAAATCAAGATGACAGAAAATTGATGCAAAAGTGAAGTAAAATAGCTAGAGAATATGATTGCACCTGTCCCCTTAGCATGGATTCCCATGCTAGCCAATATAAAATCTTCACTGTTAGAATCCTCCTGTCAATATGATAGAATGGACAGCAAGCTCAGTGTCAGAAAACCTGTGTTGTTAACTTGGCTCTCTTTCTAGCTGAATGTGTGGCTTTGGTCAAATTCTTTGGCATTTCAGACTCAGTGTAGTGAAGGAAGTGGATAAGATGACCTCTACATTCTCTTGCAAGCTCAAACATCTGTGAATCCAAAGAGAAAAACTAGAGCATGAAATTACCCTATGCTAGAAATCATTTTAAAGAAAAACCTTAAAATTATTAGTATTCAAGGATTTCAAATATATTAATGGCACCACTCAAAACTTTCCTTCAGCTCTATCCTATCTTGGCTCAAAGTTATCTCCTTAATGAGGTCTACCCTGACCATCCTACTTAAAATCGTAAACTTTGCCCAGCTGGTACTCCCACTCTCCTTCCCCTGCTCTGTTTTTCTCCATAACACTTTACTCTTTTTAACATACAAAATTACTCATTTAGTATGTTGTTATCTACCTGCCTACTCTTGCCACCAAATATAAGTTCTACATAGGCAGGGATTTTTGTGTGTTTTGCTCATGGATGTATACTAAGCACTTAGAGTAATACATGACATATACAGGGTTCTTGATTAATATTGTTGAGTGAATGAATGAATTTCCAATACAAATTTAAAATAAAGTATTTCCTAACTTAAAATTGTAAAGTCAGATCTAACCAACTATTCATTGGTCTACTAGCAGTGTTTCTTGTATATGGAAGTATATTTTAAATAGATATGTCCTGTGAAATAATACTAAGCGTTTTAAAGAAATAAGCGAGTGAACATTACCTCATTGAACTAATTTGACCTTGCTCCCGGGAGAGAGTTCATTTGAGATTAAGCAAGTTCAAAGTCTATGAATCATAAAACAATAAAAAAAAAAAAAAAACCTAAAAGGGAAATGGTGTGTTTATAAGCTCTGCAATTCAAAAGCCATTTTAGGTAATATTGTTATTTTTATGTCAGGAATTCCTCAGTGCTGATATCGTAGGGCAAAGGGTTTGGTTATAAATTAAGAGAATTATAAAACAGATACATAGTAGGATGGCTCCAACCAAATATGTGTTGAATGTCAAAGGAATTTCCCTGAGGAATAATCTTCAGAATAATTTACTAAGCACAGGAGAAAATTTGGCTCATTACTTTATACCCAGATTTCATTTTTAATTGAAACTTCTTTTAAGTAAATCACTTGCTAGTCTATTAACAATAACAACATAAGCACAAGTAAGCATTTAGAATATAGACATCCAGGTACTAAGCTAATTGCTTTACATTCACTGTCTCATTTTATAAATGAGAAGTTTTAGTTGCAGCAAAAGAAATAATTTTTCCAATATTGAATGACCAGAACTTAATCCCAATCTGTTGGATGCTAAAGTCAATGTTCCTCACTGCAATGTCGGGTTATCTCGTTTCTAAAACTTAAATTTATCAGTAAAAGGCAAAATTTGCTATTACTGAGGACATTAAAATCATATTTCTGTAGACTCTGGGGACAAATCCAACAAAATAGTTCAAACTATTTCTTGGCAGGCATCATCAAAATTGGTACATAGCTTCCTTGGGTATTGACTTTGGAAAGGAAGTTGGTCACTTTAGATATATAAGTTCAGTTTGTTTGTAAAAACAAAATGAAAACAAAACAGTTGTCTTATATGCTAACATTATTCTAATAGTTTTCACTTCTAAAAACATACACACACAGAACTTGAGGGACTTCACATGGCTCATCTTCATATTGTCAGCATCTAGCAAAGTACTTGCCACATAGTGATGAATAAAAGTTCTAGCCAGCCTGGGCAACATAGTGAGATCCTATCTCAACAACAAAAAAAATTAACCAGGCAAGGTGCTGCACACCTCTGGTCCCAGCTACTTGAGAGGTTGATGTGGCGAGATCCTTTGAACACAGGAGGTTGAGGCTGCAGTGAACTGTGATTGCCCCACTGAGCTCCAACCTTGGTGACAGAGCAAGACCCTGTCTCACACACGCACACAAATTAAGTAAAGAAAAAAAAATCAAAGAAAAAAATAATTCCCCCAGCATAAGTCCATCTTTATTTGTTCGGATAAGCTATAAAATGTCAAATAATGCTATTAATGGACATTGCTCTAAATATCCCAAAAGAAAAATTGAGCACATAGTATGTGCTGCATTTTGTACACAGAATAAAAATAGAGACAAGATTTCTACTCTCACAGAACTTAAATTCTTCAGGAGAATAACAATGAAGTCCTTAATTGGACTTCTCTGTATTATCTTCCTCAAGTGGAGGTATATGGTGCTTAGTTATGACAAGTACCTCTGGGGCTTTGATCTTCTCAATAACTCTTTGAGGCTGATATGAAAAAAGGAATTAGAAAAAAAAAATGTATCCAACTTATATAGATAGTTGATGACCAAAGCTAGAATCCAGTTATTTCAGGCTCTCATGTATTTTCTTATTACTTAAGGAGAATCTCTAGCTCTACCTCTTTCTCTCTTCTTCCTCTCTCACTTTTCTTAGAAACGTGGATAAGATTTTCAGAAATATGAGAAACTTATTAATGAAAAATATTGGGAATTTTCACTGCTTCTTGTTTTAACCAGTTAATTTTGACCTTCATCCAATGTGACTAATAAGCAGTAAACTCCACTGAGAGACAGATACCAATAACCAGGATTCTGAAAATTCATTCTCATCCCCATCTCCAAACTTTTATAAAAATTTATTATAAAATAATACACTTTTAGTATAGGAAATTTCTCAAATACAGAAAAAGTTAAAGTAAAAAACTCAGACCTAACTTTCATCAC
Organism: Chlorocebus sabaeus; assembly: GCF_047675955.1. Taxonomy (NCBI): domain Eukaryota; kingdom Metazoa; phylum Chordata; class Mammalia; order Primates; family Cercopithecidae; genus Chlorocebus; species Chlorocebus sabaeus. The sequence goes on from NC_132924.1 coordinate 65,302,840, forward strand.
TAAAAGATAATCACTCTTGACACTTTGATATCTTTATTTCTAGTATTATACCAATTAATTTGCTTCATATAGTGAATATTATGCTGTTATCATTTTCCCCTGCCTTTTTTCCTTGCATATTAGCATAGGTGTTTTCTGAGGTTATCACAAGCTCTGTAAGCACATTTTATATTACTACTTTTTTAAAGAGGATGTGTAATAATGAATTCATCCATATATATGTGATTAAGTATTCAGGTCACTGCTCATTTTTTACTGTTATAAAATAAAGCAGCAATGAATACCTTTGGCTGATATTTTTTCCCGTACTTGGAATTATTTCTTTAAGATAGATTTCCAAAAACTGAATTGAGTCAAACAGACTGAAATTTTCCTTATATATGTTTCCTTATTCATTTGAATAATTTTCAACTCTCACTTGTTTTATTCAACTCTTGTGAGCATGTGATAGTCTCATTTTTCAAAATATCTATGGTGTTTTAATTTGCATTTCTTTGTAGTTAGCATGAATATTTCAGTATGTCTTCTTCTGTGTCCCCGTATACTACATACTTTTTTGTATGCATTGCCTATTTGCATCTTTTGCTCAGTTCTATTTAGACCTTTGAATTTTTTCTTATCCATTTATATGCGTTCTTTATAAAGAATATTAACCTATTGTGATATTTGCAATAAATAGCTATATGGTTTTTTGTTGGCTTTAAATGTGAATTTATTCAATTTTCTTCATAATTTTGTTATTTTTATAGATTTCTTTAAAAGTAATCCTTATAATTATTTCCATATTGTTATTTACCTTCAATGTCCATTACTAGCCCTTTCCAGTCATCACTTTTACTCTCACGTTCTTAACTTTTATTCGTATCTTGGCTCCACTGACCACATTTATTAGGATATTTGGGAAATACTACTATTTAGTCTATACCAAACACACATCAAATCTTACCTTATTTTCTTCTTACAAAAACCCTAGGAAGATGCTGTTTTTGTCTTTATTTGAATGACACAGATACCAAGTTTTTTGAGAGGTGGAGTATTTGTTCAAAGCCATACAGCTAGTAAGTTATGAAGTTGGAATTCTAAGAGTTGCCACTTCATTTTCTTATTTCCCTTGATCTTACTCAGTTGTCTTCTCTACTCTTAATTTTGTCATTCATTTGAAAACATTTCTTGCGCTATTATGGTAGGGGGCAGTGACTTACTCAGAGAGATGATTCTCTAATGGAGTTTTAAAGATATTAGAAGTTGATTGAGGAGGCAGGGCATGGTGGCTCACGCCTGTAATCCCAGCATTTTGGGAGGCTGAGGTGGGCGGATCACTTAAAGCCAGAAGTTCAAGATCAGTCTAGCCAATGTGGTGAAACCCCATTTCTACTAAAATTACAAAAATAAGCCTGGTGTGCTGGTGCAGTCCTGTAATCCCAGCAACTCAGGAGGCTGAGGCATGAGAATCGCTGGAACCCAGGAGGTGGAGGTTGCAGTGAGCCTGGATTGTGCCACTACACTGCAGCCTGGGCGATAGAGTAAGACTCTGTCTCAATAAAAAGAAGTTGGTAAGGGAGATAGTCCATGGCAACGGATCTTTCAAGACACACTAATGATAACTCAGGCATTTAGCCTACTAGTGTAATTTCCATAAATCTGTCTCTGATGTCATACTCTCAGCACTTAATATTTTCTACAAACATTTACTGAAACTTTATTTTGTATAAGTCTCTGTCCAGTTAGAATATTTTTAAAAATTCATCATCATATGAAACATTAATAAATACAAAATGAGAGGTGCAGATACTGAAAAGTAGGATTGCGGAGTGGTAGAAAATATTCCCGGCTGGATTAGATGGGGAAGGGTTCGAAGAGGAGTATAATTCAGGTTTCTATTTGCCATTGATTTATCACGTGGCTAAGTCACTAAGTGACTTAACTAAAATTAAATTAATTTATCATCTGATCACCATTTCACACAAGTCATGTCTGTTGCTGTATTGGCTAAATTATGGCAAGACAAACCACCTCTGAAAATGATCATATTGACCTTCCGAATCTGGATTTTTTTCTTTCAACACAGGTGACAATAGAAGCAATCTCATGTAATCCAACATGAGTTCAAGTACAGTCATTTAATATGCCCCATCATTACGTCAATCACATGTCCCATGTCCTTCATACATAAAAATCATTACACATGAAAGGGTGGAGAGTGTGTGGATCCTGTATTATTGTTAACACAGCTGAGTCATATATCTTGCTCTTTGGACTGGGTGGAAACTTGCATTCTTTCTCTGCCTCAGGTCGATTAAGTTCATTGAGGTGAGTTGCATTCCTTCTTTAAGCATGTTGAGCCTTCAATTTGGACTCAGATCGGCTAAATAGGAGAGCTAGGAAAAAGAGAGAAAATAAATTATTAGAGAGATCAGAGAAAGATACATAAGATTTACATTAAAAGTGTTATGAGAAGAACATCCAGAAGAATTAAAAACCATAGGAGAAGGAAAAATAGGTGAACAGCTTTTTCATTTCTATAAATGTGTTGTTAATACTCATAATAAAGGACTCAGAGAGCTGGGATATGAGAATAATTGGTCAATCATATATGGATAAATAGATGTGACTACATACATGAGTGCTGAAGAATGCTAAGGAAGGGCAAAAAGAGATTGAGAAGAGGGCATTACTACTAACATATAACAATGTTGAATGTTTAGAATGTTTCAGGCACTGTACAAATCTTTCAAATATACAAATCACTTAATCTTGCCATAACATTAGAAGGTACTATCTACTCTTTACCAAAGTGATAACTGTGGGACAGCAGAGTTAAGTAACCTGTTCAAACCTACGCATAATAATCAGCAGAGACGGTCCTTATCTAAGTTTTTCTGCCTTTGAAGTCCAAATAGTTTAATGGAGCCAGGTACTAAAGAAGAAAACTTTTGTAAATTAATTTAACGATTTACACGTGGAAAGGCACAGAGTGAAAAGAGCCTATGATCTGAGAAACCCAGTGAGTTTGGCTGAAATGGAGTGAATATGTACATGTTGAGGGTGAGGAAGATGATTAGAGAGAAGTGATGTGTTGTGGTTCTTAAAAGCTAAGAGGAAACTATTAGATGTGATATAGTCTGTGGCAACGAGCCATTGCAGGTTTTCCAAGATGAACTCATAAGAAGAAAACACTTCATGGGGCTGAAAAAGGCAGTGAAGTGGAGTGTCCTATGATAATGTACTATAGTGTAGGGTAGTGGTTAAGAGTGCAGTTATGAGAGAGGGACTACTGGTTAGCAGCTTACCTGCTGTGTGACTGGGCAAATAACGCAAACCTCAGTGTCTTTTATTGTAAAATGGGAGTAACAACAATAGTAACTACTTCTCAGGATTCTTGTCAAGATGAAATGACAATCTCTTTGAAATGCTTGGCAGTTCCTGATAAATGACCAGTAGTTAATAAATGTTAGTTGTTATTATCATTATATGTTATTACTCCCACAGATACATATAGAACAGACTGCAACAGAGAGGCAAATCTTTAGTATTCTGAGAGTGTAGACAAGTTGGTGAAATGGCTACATGAGGGCGGAGGACAAGAAGGTGCAGATGGTGGCAGTCACTTCAAATGGAAATATCACTGCTTGATGAAGGTATGTGAGTGTCATCTTGCAAGGGGACTAAGTAGGTTTCACCAGAAATTAAGGAAGCTTAAGGAGAACAGCCAAGTCCAGCTTGACAGGAGTGGTGGTAGCACAAATGCAAGACTGGTGTCTTTCAAGAAGCCAAGGACTGTTGAAAGTAGCAAGAGCTAGTTTGTTTTAGGTCCATTATGTTTTATATTCACATTTTCATGTCAGTGGAGCAAAGAAATTGAATACAATATAATAGAATGGTAGAATCTTATTTTTAAAATATCTGTGCTATTCTGATCTTTAACTTACTTATATCGTTGATAGAGATCTTTACCTGATGCTCAAGATTGCAGAAACAGTATAATCAGCCTAACAACATAGCACTGTATTTATATCCTGCACTGTTGAGGGAGGGTTTAAGGCCATTCAAAAGGATACATAAAATACAACAAGATTACATAGATGAAAGGTGAGATAAAGGAACAAAGCAAAACAAAAGTGAAATCAGAGATCATAGGCACAAATAAGATTAAAAATGCATGTGATGAAGATGAAAGCTTATACATTTACCCCAGATGGACCACAGGGTTGTTGTTAAGACTTTAAACAGTGAACAGTGTTAGAAGCCTAATTAACAATTTGTTAAAAAAAAAAAAAGAAGAAGAAGAAGAAGAAAAGAAAAGAAAACTTCATTGTAAGGCCAAGAACAAAATATATCAATGTAAGGAAAATTTGTAGTCAAGAATAGAAAAAAATTATGGCTTTGAAGTATGAGTTATTTAAAGAAAGAGGAAATATCCTCAGACTATGCAGTGAAAAACAAAGTGATTTTCTTCTTCTAAACTTATGCAGTAAACTGATAGGTAATATGTGAAAATCATAGAATGTAGACTAGAGGATAAAACAAACCTATTTCCTCTATGTTCATAAGAAGAAAAGCTCTGATGTGAGTTAGCACTGCTTTACAATTTTGATTTGTGCAGATTGCACGTACTTTTCCTCAGTTTGAAACAAATAGTGGACAGGAAAAAATACTAAATGTTGGCAGTAAATATGGAACGAAATTATAACTAATGTAATATGCCAAAACATGCTATGTTTATTTTACTAATTTGAATTAAAATGTAAGAATTTGAAATGCCCTGGAAAAACACGGGCATTGATCTGACGTCTGAAGTTTTAAAATATTACACGCTTTGAAACAGCATTTCTACCTTGAAATACCTGTCTCTGTATATTTTTTAAAACTTCCTTTTTCTTTCATTCCATTTATCATCAAATAAAGGATGAACAGATATAACTCAGAAACTGTCAAACATGCTGAAGAAAGACCACTGCAGAAAAAATTATCCTGGCCTTTTCAAAGGTGTTAGGAAGCAGAAAGATGATACAGAATTGGAGAGGTCGTAGTTTTTGTATTAACTGTATTAAACGCAAATCCCGAGAAAATTTCCCTTAACTACGTCCTGTTGTTGTATGGATATGAAGACGAACGTGAACTTCGAGAGACATGTCTCTACAAGTTCAAATGTCCCCGATGATTTAGCTGATGCGCGTTTCTCTACCTTGCCCTTTCTAGAGAGGTGCAACGGAAGCGAGAACATTCCTCCTCGAAATTCAGCCTGTTTCGCAATTTCTCGAGGAATCAACATTCAGTCAATCCGGGCCCGGAGCAGTCATTTGTGGTGAGGCTGATTGGCTGGGCAGGGACGGCGCCGGGGCGTGGGCTGAGCACAGCCGCTTCGCTCTCTTTGCCACAGGAAGCCTGAGCTCATTCGACCAGCGGCTCTTCCAAGCTTAAAGAAGCAGAGGCCGCTGTTCGTTTCCACTAGGTCTTTCCACTAAAGTCGGAGTATCTTCCAAAATTTCACGTCTTGGTGGCCGTTCCAAGGAGCGCGAGGTAGGGGCACGCAAAGCTGGGAGCTACTACGGGACAGTTCCCAAGAAGTGTCAGGCTCTCAGATTTCCTGAACTTGGTCTTCACGGGAGAAGGGCTTCTTGAGGCGTGGATGGTGTGGAGACCGCTAGCAAGTCCATGGGGACCAAGAGGGGTGAGATCTAGACTCAGGAGCTCCTAGAGCAGCGCCCAAAGCGTAGTGGCACTGGACCATGTTGCCCGGAGCGCGCAGAGCCCGCGCGGTGAGGGGACCTGGTCTCTGAGCCCGCGGGCGCTTGGTGGGAGGCAGCATCGTCCGCGGCGACCGGAACCGGGAGGGAGAAGCGCACTGGCGCCGGGCACAGTCCAGAACGCGCTGCCAGACCCCAACTCTGCCTGCGTGGAGGTGCTGGAGACCCTGCGCACAGGAAAGCCCCTGCCGTGCCCGTCGCGGCCAGAGCAGCTGGAGCATCATGGCAAGCGCTCCCTCTTACTGCTCTCTGGGGTTCGGCGGGGGACTAGAGGTTAGTCTCACCTCCGGCGCGCCTGAGGGTCATGCATTTGGCTAATGAGCTGCGCTTTCTTCTCAGGTCGGGATGGATCTTGAAGGGGACCGCAATGGAGGAGCAGAGAAGAAGAACTTTTTTAAACTGAACAGTAAAAGGTAGCTAGTTTCATTTTCATAGTTTACATATTTGCGAGATTTGAGTAATTTATTTATTTCTAGCCTCCAGCTCTGAATTAAACGACATATTGTTGTTGTTTTTAATTATTTTTATTTTAAGAAACGCAAGCCAGCCTTTGGAATCATTTCCCTGCTTAGAGCAGAAGTTTGTTGGCTGCGTGGAGCACAGCATATGCATTTTCCCAGTCTTTTTTGTTCTTTCTTTTAATGATACATAATATTTTACATATTTATGAAATGGGGTACATGGAAGCGTTTTTTAACAGGCACAGAATGTGTAATGATCAAGTCCGGGTATTTGGAGGGTCCATCACCTTGGGTATATTTCATTTCTATGTGTTGATAACATTTTAAGTCCTCTCTTCTAGCTACTTTGAAATATACAATATATTCCTAACTATAGTCACCCTCGTCTGCTGTCGAACATTGGAACTTATTTGTCCTATCCAGCCGTTCTTAGCCATTCACCAACCCCTTTTCATTCCACCCTGTTACCCTTCCCGTCCTCTTTCCCTTAGTCTTGGTATGCCTCTTCCTCAGCTTTCCTGCCCCAGACAGGCGGATGCTCATACGTGTTTCTGTCTTGTGAACTTCTGCTTTTCAAGTGGTGCTGGTCGCCCACACGTGAGCCATATGCTGCTGGTGATCCGCTCTGTGGTCCAGGCTCTTGCTTCCGGTGAATAGCTATGTAAACATCGCGTGTTTGTGGCGTGGCTGATGGAACAGAAGGTCAAAAGTACATTTAGGTTGTTTTTATTTTAACTGGCAATAAATATCTGTATATAATATTGGTAATGTAATCACATAGGGAAAATAATTATTTAAAGTAAATTTTGATCATGGTGCTCTGCCGTTGTAGAAAATTTAAAACTTCACTCTATAGATTCATTGTTAGTAAATTGTAAGATCAATTAGTAAATTTATTAATATTAGAAACTATAATGTAAATTATGTTAGTAAACATATTAATATTATAAGAAACCAAGCTTTTCAGTGTAAGAGAAAAAATACAAATGTGGAAATTAAATATATTTTTAAAAATAATGTTAAGTTTGCATTGGAAATTTCAATATGAATTCATAATTTTTTAATAGTTCATTTTCACTCCACTGAAAGGGAGAGTAACAACCAGCACTGTTAGTACCAGATATTGGTTTCTAAATACCATTCCTCCCTAAAAGAAATGAACACCTCAATAGCTAATTTCAGCCAGGTCTGGGACAGGAAAAATAGAAAAAGAACCTGGAGTATCTTGTGTTACCTGAAAATAAGGAAGTGGAGTTTAATGGAGTAATCAAAAGCATACTCAAGCTGTCTGGAAGGGGCTTCCAATGGCCAACTCTGGGACAATTTGAGCATCAAAGAACAGCGTAACTGTAATCGATTTTGAGATACTGAATGCTACTGTTGAATCCTTAATATTCTGAGAGGAGGGAAACTGAAAGAAAGTGTGAGAGGTAGAGAAAATAAAGCAATGATCTTTACAGAAAAATTCCAGCTATTATTGTGAAACTTCCACTGTTATAATAGATTCAGGCAAGGATTGGCAGTGAACTCTAAACCATCAGAAAAAAGTTGTAAGAATTTTCTTCAAAATGTTTACTAATTGGAAGGAGAATGTGCTTTTCCAATTAAAGATTTTGCAGTTAGCACCTTAACCAAGTGATCAGACCTGGTATCTCTCATTGTAGAATAGACTGTAGTAAATGACTCATCACTTGGATTTTGAGTAAACAACATCACCTAGCAAATACTAATATATCTGCAAAAACATTTAGTCTGAATACAATTAAACTCGTAGACTGGGACTGTCCAATAGATTTATCATGTCAGTCACATTTGTAATTTAAAATTTTCTAGTAGCAACAGTAAAAACTAAAAATAAAAAGATAAAACTAATTTTGTAAATATATTTAATAGAACTCAATATGTCCAAAAGATTGGATTTTCTACATGTAATCAAAATGATTAATAAGATAGTTTACATTCCCTTTTATGCTAAATCTCCTGTTTGATGTGTATTTTACATTTATTGCACCTCCCATTTGTATTCAGTTTGATACAGGTATACTCAAGATGTGGGACATTCTATAAGACAGCTCTTCTTGTTCCTTTACAAAAGCCAATGTTAAAAAAATAAAAGGAGGACTTCTAGATTAAGAGAGACTGAAGAGATATAACTACCAAATGTAGTGTGTGAACATTACAAAACAAAACAAAAACAACGTAAATGTTCAACAAAGAAAAAATCCTATGGAAAACATTCTTGGGAGATTTTAATGTGCATTTGATATTAGCCAATATAAAAATTGTAATCACTTTTCTTAGATGTGATAATGGTAGGAGAACATGTGATTGAAATTGAAAATTTTTGTAACAAAAATGTTCATATAAACCATGAAAAAGGCTCCATAGAGTGGAGGATAGGTATTCCACTTTTTGTTTTTAACTTTTTATTTTTGAAAACTTGATAGCTTAAAGAATTATGTACTTATACAAACATTTAGGTAGATTTAACTAAGAAATATTGAGGATATATGAAGGGAAACAGTAAAGAAAATTGTTTGATCTTTCACGTATTTCTATTATTGGTTCTACCATGGTCTACAGACTTCTCTTTTCAAATTAGAGATTATATTTTAGATAAGTGGTTCTTATTAAATTGTGTTCATTGTCATTGATTTAAATTTATTTTAACATGGGATTGTAAAGAAGCATGTGGCTTTGGTAGTAGATAATGCTGGGATAATAGTGCTATTTGGAATATGTCTATTAGCAAAGGTTCTTTCCTAAAATGGTATTTGATGAATGACTTGTCTTTCTAAGCACTGTGTTTTGTGCTAATGAGGTTAAGTACGTAATCAAGTAGGGGTGAGAGTCTGTGTGAAAGTGCATTTTAGTGTGATGCAGTATCTCAGAAATCTGAGGTTGCACCTTATAGTTTGGTGGTCAGGGAACAGACTTGTCATTTAAATATTGGCTTAGTTATAGCTGTGGACCTTGGACAAGTTAACTCTTCTCACTCCTCTACATCTCTAAAAGAACAAAAATGTGTCTTCCTCATAGAATTGTTTATGAATTGTGTGTAGGAAGTGCTTACTTAGCCAGTGCCTGGAACATTATAACTTCTCCAGAGTAGCAGCAGTTTTAGAGAACAAAAAAATAAATAAAAAGCTTAGAGCTAAAACTCAACTATTTATGGCTGTTTTTCTCCTTTCATCCTGGTTCCAGGGATACTGAAACCATGCCTTTACTGGGAATTGGGTGGGACCAAACCTGAAGAGTTATGTTTGTGTATTTTATGTCTGTCTAACATTACTCCAAAGCCAAATGGGTAAACTCTGGATTTTTTTCTTTAGAAGTCTCCTCACCTCCTTTGACCTCACTTAGTGTAAAGAACAAAGACAAAGATGACTTTACCTTATGAACTTAAAAACCATGTAAAAAATAACACAAATCTTTTCTAAAATATTTTTTCTTTTATACCTACAAAAATACAGATGAGGCAGATTTCTTACAGTTGGTTTGCTTTCACATCCCAGGTGGCAGTTACACAGAGTAGAAAATGGGCTACATAGTTAGATTCATTTGTATCTGGGCTCAAAATAATAGTTGACCTTATGCCTGAGGACAACTTTTTGACAATTTATAGAACATCATTTTTTACCATGACTTTCTAGAATGCATTTATTTCATAATGGTCCATTTAGGGTTCCAGACATTTTTTTTCACAATTAGATTTGCTCATAAAGAGTAATTTAATTTTCTTCTTAGGCTAGTTATGTCCAGCATCTAATTGCCACCACACTTCAGTAGAAAGGGAATGATTAAGAATAATATCTAGGTAGTAGATGGATAAAATATCTACTGCCATCATTATTCAAATGACAAAGGGATTCATAATTAAGGGGAAAGATAAATGATTTTCTAATTAGAATAAAAACAGGTAACTCTTTTTTCAGTATGTATATTTTTCTAATTGCAATGGGTGTATATATGTATTCATCATAGCAAATCAGAAAATGTCAAAGGCACAAGGAAGAAAATATTTTTAGAGAGATTCCAACACTCAGTGATAACCACATATGTAGATTTCTAAGATATATGTAAACATACTTAAACATTATAAATGGGGTTATACCATTATTATCCTGTTTTTTAACTGTATGATATAGACATATTTCTTCATCCTATTTGTCATTAAATATACATTCTATATTAATTTGGGTAATTTATAAATTGTGTAATTTCTAAAGTTTTATGTAATTCCATTGCTGTTTTGCAGTAAAAAAGATAAGAAGGAAAAGAAACCAACTGTCAGTGTATTTTCAATGGTGAGTTTTGAATTTATGAACTCTTCAAAATACTTTGGAAATTTGCAATCTCTTTACATGGAAAAGAGATATTTCATCTGATGTAAGATTTTCTTACAGGGTATGTTAATGGAGAAGCAAAATAAATTGGTTGATTTAGCTTATTTTCAGGAGAATGCTAATCATAACTTGCTATGTATATTACTAATCTACAGCCACCATTCCTGACTTAGATTTCAATTCTTCTAATGAATTACGTTGCCAGTGATTCATTATCTACGCAAGTACCTCTCCCATCTGCATTTGATAAAGGAAACCAGTCACATAGAATGCTGTCTTTAATGGCTCTGAAATTCTGGCAGGTTTTTTAGGTCAAAGTCCATTGCTATCAATAAAAGGCAGCAATATATTATTTATTACTATGCAAACTTTAGGCCATTTAGGTTAGTCCATTGCAAATTTTAGTTCAAAATCCATTTCTAACAATAAAAGGTAGCAATTGATTATTTATTACTATGATTTCAAATATGTCATATGCCATTGTTCCCCTGTGCTAAATGGATGAAAATCTAGAATTCGAAAACCTTGTCGTAACTCTTTATTTCATTTTCTGGTTGCATAGTTGTTTTTTAGAAGCTTTTCTTTAATCACGCTTGGAATCAGACAGGTATCATATAGGTGTGGTTGGCTGATGACCTCAGTGTCACGATCTTGGCTCACTGCAACCTCCGCCTCCCAGCCTCAACCGATCCTCTCACCTCAGCCCTGCAAGTACCTGGGACCATAGGTGTGCACCGTCATACCCAGCTAACTTTTGTATTTCTTGTAGAGACAGGGTTTCACTATGTTGCCCAGGCTGGCCTTGAACTCCTGATCTCAAGCGATCCGCCTGCCTTGGCCTCCCAAAGTGCTGGGATTACAGGTGTAAGCCACTGTGTGCCCTGCCTAGTTAATGACCTCTTATCTACCTGGATTCTTCCTTTTTTCTAAGAGTACAATTTTAGGTGAACTGTTAGGTGAAAGATTCCAGAGATTAGAACCTGGAAGACTGCTAAACCAATCAAGTCTAACAGCACATGCTTTATAATTCAGTCGTAACAGCAATTTTTTTAAGGTAAGGGAATGGATAGATTGTCTTGTAAAATGGATTTTAATAAATTGACTATAAAATAGTTGTAGGTAGGGAAAAAACACTCATATGACTTTTATACTGAGGACTTCATGGTTCCCTTATGTGATCTTCGTCTCTCTGTGCTACTGTTGCTCTTGTCATGACTCCTGCTTTTTTTCTATCTCTATGCCCTTTGGAATTTTGGTGAGATAAGACTATGTACTTGAGTCATTCTCAGACTACTTGAGTAACCAAGTGACAGTTTTCACTGTTACTTTCTTGTATGGAAAGAAGCTTTTAGGTTAAAGTTGTATTTATCCCCAGGGTTTCAGTGCTGTGACTTTGAGACTTTCAGTTTTTATTATTTGTAGTTAAATTTTTTTAAACCTTAGTAGTCTTATATTTTAGAAAATTTAACAGACCTACTATATAGAGGCAATGTTATCAATACTCAATTCATTTTAAGGCACGAAAGAATAAAAACATGGAGCTTTAATATAAGGTAGTAGTATTAGCACACATAAAGCACTATGTGCCAAGCATTGTCCTAAGTATTTCATATATAATCTCATTTAATCCTTACAACTCTTTTTGAGATAGATACTATTATTATTCCAATTTTACACGTGAAGAAACTGGGGCCAGACATGTTCACTTGTCTGAGAATGCACAATGGGGCCAGGATAGAGAGAATATATTCTAAGCCTGTTGATGAAGTACTCTACTACTTAGGTAGTTTTTCCTCACATCTTTTTCCTGAAATGTCGACATAGAAAACATTGAATGTAACTTCAATATAAAACTTACAAACACAAGAACATAATAAAAGTTTAACAATATATTGGTGATGTCACTGGCATTGCTTATTAATAATAGTTTTCAGTGAAGACAAAAACATTGTGTGTTCAGGGTTTCCAAGAAGCTCAACTTCAATGATTCACACTAGGAGGACTCAAAGGACTTATGGCTAAGATTTATTACAACAAAAGGATACAAGGCAAAATCAGCAATGGCAAAAGGTGAGTGGTGAGAAGTCCAGAAGAAACCAGGTGCAAGCTCCTAGAGTTCTCTCCTAACAGAGTCACAGGGCACACTGAATTTCCCCAAGCAATGAGGTGAGACAACACTTGTGGAATGCTATTTATCAGAGAAGCTCATTAGAGACTCAGTGCCCAAGGATTTTATTAGGAGCTGATCATGTAGGCACCCGCCCAGCTTGCACCAAAATTTCAGACTCATAGAAGGAAGGCAGAACTGCAGAAGGAAGAACCATATTGTTTGTACAGATAGTTTGGCCATACTTCTTATCAGTTAGAATGGTGGTAATCCTCCCCAAATCCAAGTTCCAGCCAAGCGCCAATGTTTGTATACAGGCCTTTCTAAACATAGTGGCCTCAGAGCTGCTGTGTCACCTCTTGTCTGCACACAATGTTAATTTATTTCCACTATGAGACTTTTTAGCAATCTTAAAAGTGATGAAAGAAGTAAGGAATACATTCAAAATTTTATACTAGCCTTTTAAATTTATATCAGACCTTGTTTCACCATTTACAGAAACACAAAAATAGAATAAAATCTAAAGCAAGTGAGGAAATGCGACACATAGAGCAAGAAAAATAAAAGTTGGGCTGCAGTTTCTACACATAATGAACTTCTTAAAGATTATACACTCTTGGTCAGGTGCTGTGGCTCACGCCTGTAATCCCAGCACTTTGGAAGGCTAAGGTTGGCGGATCACTTGAGCCCTGAAGTTCAAGACCAGACTGGGTGCATGGCAAAACCCTGTCTATGTGAAAAGTACAAAAACTAGCTGGGCATGATGGCACATGCCTGTAGTCTCAGCCACTCGTGAGGCTGAGGTGGGAGGATCACTTGAACCCAGGAGATGGAGATGCAGTGAGCCAAGATTGTGCCATTGCACTCTAGCCTGGGTGACAGAGTGAGACACTATCTCAACAACAACAACAACAACAACAAAAAAGATTATATATTCTTGCAAGAATTGTGCACTGTAGATTGAACTCTGAGCTTTCTATTATGTGTGTCTTATGGAAACATTATTTTTTTTCCAGATAGATAATACCTAACAATGTTAAGTGTTTCCTTTGTTCCAGGCATTTGTTAAGGACCCTATGTTTATTGCATGACATAATCTTCATATAGGGACATAAGTCCCGCAATTTAGGAACTCGTAATATTCTTATGTTCCAGATGAAGAAACTGACTCAGAGAAGTTAAGTAACGCATTCAAAAATCACAGGATCGCATAGCTAGTAAGCAGGGTAGACTCAGATATGCCCAGTTGCTTTCAACAACTGTAATCATTTATGATTGGTTAAACTTATCTCTCTGGAATTGAAGAGTTCTTTATTGCTGCTATCTTTTGATCTTCTGACTGTTTGATCATCCAAGACTATGCCACCTGGCTCAGTGTCTCCCTTTCCACTTTGGTCCTCCAACCAACTTGGGTAACTTTTATGGTTATATGGAAACCACTCCTTGATCTTCACAGCTGCAATAATCATATAAACCTACCTGTATCTGGATCTGTTTTCTCCTCCAACTTTCCAGTTATGACAGAGTTTTAATCTTAAGACTAATCACTCATACTTTGGCTCCTATCTCCTTTGCCTTCTCAGGGACCTTACATTATTATTACCACTTATTCTCTTCTGTATCTTCTATCTCTCCCTCTCAACTGGGTCTGTCCCATTGGCATTGACACATCAAGGCACTGTGATCTTACTGATGCCCTTCATGGAGCCACCCCTGCCAGCTCCCTTCACACACAAAAGTGGCCTTTACATTCTATCTTGATTTCACCATTCGCTTAGTTCTCAACCTATTGAAGTTTGGCTCCTGTTCCTGCCTCTCTCTATGTTCAGTGGACATTTTAAAATTCTATCTTGATCTCTCAGCAGCACTTAGACTATCTCCTATATTTTTTGTATTTGCTTCTGTTACGTCATGGTTTGCTGATTTTCCTCTAGTTCTTTTTCTTGTGTTAGGCTTTTCTCTTTTTCTTGTGTCAGGCTTTTTCTTGTGTTACCCTCACCTGTGAAGTTAGAGTTACTCAACTCCTTATCACAGGAGTCAGAGATGATGTGGACATTCCTATAGTTCCACAAAGCCATTTTCAAATTATTTTTTATTCTCATGCAAACTCCTTTGTTATTTGAGTTTCACTCTGAATAATTATACTATCTTCTATCTATTTTCAGCAGTATCCTCGAATTACACCCCCACCCCCATTCCTTGAGGACTTTGTCATTTGATTGCTTCTACTTCATTCAGCTTATGTTCCTATTACTCTTCTGAGTATTTTGGTAACCTTACAAATAAGGCTCAACATTCTCTGACTTCTTCAGTTCCAACAACCATGCCTCATAAATTACATTAGTACCTTAGTAAATTACAAGTGTGGACAGGATCTTGGGCTTATTATTTGGGTGGGCTTTCCTCTACGAAGGTATAAACACACACACACGTGTATTAGTCTTTGACCACAACCTGTGATTTCTTCCAGCTCTGCCCTGCCTCTTTATCATCCCTCTTTTGACATTGTGCATTCATTTCCTATTGCTGCTGTAGGAAAATAGCACTCACTTAGTGGCTTAAAACAACACAAGTTTATTATCTTACTATGCTGGAATCGAATGTTTTGCTGGGCTAAAGTCAAGGTATCAGCAGGATTGCATTTCTTCTGGAGGCTCTGTTTCCTTCCCCTTTTCAGCTTCTAGAGGACACTTGCATTTCTGGACTCACAGGCCCTTCCTTGCATCACTCCAACCTCTTACTTCAATCATCACATCTCCTCCTGACTCCAGGCCCCCTCCTTCCTCTTATAAGAAGCCTTGTGATTACATTTGCCCTCCTAGATAATCCAGGGTAATCCCCTATCTGTAGCTCTTTTAAATCCATAAATTCCCTTTTATCATGTAAGGAAATATATTCACAGGTTCCTGGGATTAGGATTTGGACAGGCTGTGGGGGGAGAATTATTCTGTCTACCACACCTAGTCAAGACTTTACTCTCTCAACTGATCTTTCGTCTCCTAGTATCCCTCCTTCCTTTTTGCTCTTCTAAAAATTTACCCATAATAGCCACATCATGCCACTTTGGTCCCTTCCTTGAAACCATTAAATGTTTTCCTTTCTGCTTACAAAGGAAGTTCAGTGTAAAACCCAGACTCCTTCCTGTCATCACAAAATGCCCTACATATCTGACCTCTGTTATTTCTGACTTTACTGCAGACAAATATTCTCCTTCACTCTGCTGTGCCACAATGTTCGTTCTATTTGGTCCTTGGGACACAGCAAGCTGGTTTTTACCCAAGTATCTTTGCATTGGCTCTTCCTGCCTGAAATGCACTGTCCCCAGATCATCACAGGATGAACTGTATCCTTCCTGTCACTGAAGTCTCATCATGGATGTTACTTCCTGAGAAAGACAGAATCTGACCAGCCAGTCTAAACCAGGTGACCCTGCCTATCTCTGTGTCATACCATGTATGGCTTTTCTTCTGAATATTTTTCACTGTCTGATTTCTTTTCTATGTGTTGGTCTTCTCTCTGAAGGTAGACTCCATGGAGGCAGGAGTTTTTTTGGTATATTTTTTCTCTACTGTACCCCAAATGCCCTAGAACAGTGCCTGGAACTTTGATAGGAACTTAAATATTGAATGAATGTTGAATACATCTATTCCCCCTTTTACTATATGCACTAGAATGTATGCTTTATGAGAATAGGTAGCTTGTCTTACTCACTGTTGTTATCAGTACCTAGAACCAAGCCTGACCTTATTGGGTTCTTTCAAATATTTGAAAGATATTTGAAAATATTCACATATACCTTGAATGTTAAATGAATAAATGAACGAATGAATTCCCTCTCAAATCCAAGTCATGTTTGCCATCTAACCTGCTGAATGTTACCTAAACCTCTCTCCTGTCAGTACCTCCTACTTCTTTGCCCTGGGAAGCTCAATCTTTGGCATTGGGCACTCATCAACATGCCTTTTATGTGGTTCTGATTCACCTTCTCTCTCTTTCCTGTTAGCATCTAATCAAACATTTTTTATTTCTTTTTTCTCTCTTTCTTTGTTTCTCTCTCTCTCTCTCTCTCTCGTCTCTCTCTCTCTCTTTTTTTTTTTTTGAGACGGAGTCTCGCTCTGTGGCCCAGGCTGGAGTGCAAGTGGCAGGATCTCAGCTCACTGCAAGCTCCGCCTCCCAGGTTTACGCCATTCTCCTGCCTCAGCCTCCCGAGTAGCTGGGACTACAGGCACCTGCCACCTTGCCCGGCTAGTTTCTTGTATTTTTTGTTTTGTTTTGTTTTTAGTAGAGACGGGGTTTCACCGTGTTAGCCAGGATGGTCTTGATCTCCTGACCTCGTGATCCACCCATCTCGGCCTCCTAAAGTGCTGGGATTACAGGCTTGAGCCACCGCCCCCGACCTCTCTTTCTTTTTTTAGGTCTTACTTTGTCACCCAGAATGGAGTACAGTGGCATGATCACAGCTCACTGCAGCTTCAACCTCCCAGGCTTAAGTGATCCTCCCACCCCAGCGTCTGGAGTAGCTAGGACCCTAGGCACATGCCATCGCACCCAGACAGTTTTTAAAATTTTTTGTAGAGAAAGGATATCCCTATGTTGCCCGAGCTGTACCAAACTCCTGGGCTCAAGTGATCCTTCTGCCCTCAGCCTCCTAAAGTGTTGGGATTACAGGCGTGAGCCATCATGCCTGGTGCATTTCTTTTTTTAAAAAAAGACTCCAATTACAATTAGTTTATACTTCTATCTTACATTTCACCTGTGCTACAATGTTTTTTGGTCTGCCTGCTTTTTGACTTTATGAGACTGAAAAGTCTTGTTAACTTTTATATTTTCAAAACCTGTGACAGTACCTGCTTATATCGTATATTTGTATATTGTATGCCCAACAAAAGTTTCTTGTATTCTCATTTTTACCCTCAAACAGCTATGTAAGGCTTTCTGTGTGTATGAATATTTTCCTTATTTTGTAAATTCAGAAACTGAGGCTCAAAGTTGTTAAGGTTTGTTTCCCCTAAAGTCTCCTTCCTAATAAACTACAGAGCAAGGGCATTTGACTGAGGCTTTTGTCCTCCTTAGCATTATGTTACCACTTTCTTCAAACCTTCTCACCCCCTTCTCTCTAGAAATCAATCTTGCTTCGTGTCACTAAGAAATACGGCATTCTCACATCTATAAGAAACTTAAAAAAATTTACGAGAAAAAACAAACAACCCAATAAAAAGGTGGACAAAAGACATGAATAGATGCTTCTTAAAAGACATGTGGTCAACATTCATATAAAAAAAGTTCAACATCACTGATCATTAGAGAAATGCAAATCAAAACCACTATGAGAAACCATTTAACACCAGTCAGAGTGGCTGTGATTACAAAGTAAAAAAATAACAGATGCTGGCAAGGTTGTGGAGAAAAAGGAGCGTTTATACACTGTTCAGCCATTGTGGAAGACAGTGTGGTGATTCCTCAAATACCTACAGACAGAAATACCATTTGACCTATTACTGGGTATATATCCAAAGGAATATAAATCATTGTATTATAAAGACACATGCATTGTACGTTCATTGCAGCACTATTCACATTAACAAAGACATGGAATCAACCTAAATGGCCATCAATGATAGACTGGGTAAAGAAAATGTGGTACATAAAGAGCAGTGAATACCACACAGCCATAAAAGGGAACGAGATCACGTCCTTTGCAGGGCATGACTGGAGCTGGAGGCCATTATCCTTAGCGAACTAATACAGGAACAGAAAACCAAACATCACATGTTCTCACTTGTAAGTGGGAACTAAATGATGAGAACACATGGACAGATAGAGGGGAACAACACACAGTGGGGCCTTTCAGAGGGTGGAGTGTGGGAGGAGGGAGAGGATCAGGAGAAATAACTAATGGGTACTAGGCTTAATACCTGGGTGACGAAATAATCTGTACAACAACCCCCCATGAAACAAGTTTACATATGTAACAAACCTGCATTTGTACCCCTGAACTTAAAAGTTAAAATAAACAAAAAATAATTTTAAAAAATACGAAAGGAAATACGAGGTTCTGAACTCTTTCAATTTTTTGTCTTTATTCCTGGAAAATTGGTACTCACTTTAATCTTCTTCCTTCTAGTCTAAGATTAAGAGATGTAATTCCAATTTTCCCAGCTCCGTGAAGGGTGTCTTTTGATCAGTCAGCTATTTCTTTCTGTTTCCACACTTTACACCCCAAACTTGAGGGGACTCAGTCTTGTATAAGCACATTGTACTCTTTTCTGTCTCAGTTTACTGTTCTTTTTGGTTTAAATGCCTTTTTTTTTCCTTCTAACACTTGGTCAACTTTCAAAGCTGGAAGGAAGCATCACCTCTTTTAAATATGAAGCCTTTTCACAAAGGAGGGAATGATGATTGACTCAGTTTTATGTCTATTCTATACACTGTGCTATCAAAGCATGCAGAGTATGTATTGCATATATGTTTTTCTTTAGTCTCTCTGGAGGCAGGGGTTATATCTTTGGCATTTATCTCTGGATAAATTTTACCTGTCATTGTGTAGGCATTCAGTAAATGTTACTTTCATGATCCACTTATTTTTATTATGGCCAATGATAGTTCTGGAGGTAAAACGTCCTGTGTTGGTGGTGATGGGAGAAATTTTTTCATATCAACTATCTTCTCTTCCTGTACTTAGGAGTTTGATATTTTGTCTACTTTAATGTAATCTCTAAAAGAAGACCTCTTCCCCTACATTTGTGTTTAAGGAAGCAGATGAATTCTTATCTAAGACAAAATACATAGTGCAAAATTTAGCCAGTGTTTCAAAGAAATATGAAACAACATGCCAAAACATGATTCTCCCATTAATGTTTTAATCTGTAAATATGATGATGTTATTAGGTCATCAACCCATAACATAACATGGAAAGTTATGCTGTGAACCCAAACTTGAGCTCATTTGATTACAATTTTAAGAGCTAGGGAAAGGGTAAATGCAAATACCTAAGTATCTATTAGATACTCTTTTTACACCATATCTTAATTTTCATTAATCATTTCATAATTTGACTTTACTTTTTATCTCCTGTTTTATGGATTGCCAATCATTTCTGGTAATAACCATTCTTTATGTCTCCACTTAGCAGTCCAGTACCAAATTCCCCAGTTGCTACTGTAAGATTCGTGTAAGCTAACTTTACGATTGATGTCTATCCCCTTGTGAAGTATATGTAAGTTCTAAAATCTTGCTGTCTGTGGCTATGTCTTTTTTGCTGCCTAATCTTTGTTTTGGTTTATATTTCCTGCCTAGGCCTATGATTTTTTTTACCCAGTTTCCTCCCTGCATTACAAACCTGTTGCCTACAGCTACATCTTCCATCCACATGACAATCTTCTGCCCTGGGGTTTATTCATAGACACCCACAGCTGGCTTTATCCCGTTTCTCTTTTGTTTCCTTTGGTTTTCTTTCAATCCTTAGCTAGTTCCCTGAGTTATAGGGGAGCAGTATTAATCACTTCCCAGGGTGTCCCTGAGCCCATTCTTCTTAACTGTGTCCTCTTCCTGTAACTTTTTGGGTTCAGAGAAGCTTATCTTTCCTTCCTGTGACCTGCCTACATTTAAAGAGATTATGCAGATCTCCACTGGTCATTCATTATTGCCATATTCTGTCTTCTCAGAAAAAATGTTCTTTGACAAAGCATGCATTGAACTCATTTTTTCTGCTCATTATTGAGGCCCAATTATCTTCAAATCGCTTTACATTTATGCCAGTTCCATTGTGTGGCAGGTCTTTAACCCAAACCACTTTCTTAAAGCAACACAACGTTTCCTCCATGGTATCCTCAGAGGGGCCTTTGGCATTCAAGTTTTTGCCCATGAGATGATAAGTGGCTTCTATTCTTAGAAACTAGAGCAACAAATACTATATTATAGTACCATTAAATACTTTTACAGTTTCCCAAAATGTCCCATCCTTCTCATTAGACTTCATATAAGAAGACAGACCAAGTCCAATGTGAAGAATTAGGCCAGAACTCAATGGAAGAATCAAATGTCCATTTCTACTTAGACTATTGCAATAAGTTAGCAAAGGTAGAGTGTATCTTGGACTAGGGTAGTATCAGTAGTAGTCTGAAAAATGTTTGGATTTTGGATATATTTTGAAGGGAAAGCAAATCATCCATGAAACTGTACTAATTGTTCCTCTGCTATTCTTTTTTCTGTCTTTTTAGTTTCGCTATTCAAATTGGCTTGACAAGTTGTATATGGTGGTGGGAACTTTGGCTGCCATCATCCATGGAGCTGGACTTCCTCTCATGATGCTGGTGTTTGGAGAAATGACAGATACCTTTGCAAATCCAAGAAATTTAGGAGCTCCGTTGCCAAACAACACTAATAGCAGTAAGTATTGTTTGTGTACCAGTTTTATTGGAAACTTGCAGCAAAAACAAGCACTTTGAGTGATGTTTGTGGATTCTTTACTAAATACACATTAGTGTGTTTAGTCCTGTAGGAGGCAGACAGTCTGAGCTATAATTCATATTTGTAGTGAGTTAGAAAAGATAATATTTACAAGCATTACAACACACAACTGAAGTGCCAGCAGAGATATATAGAAAAAGAGAGAGCTCTGTGAAGTCAGAAATATTCTGGAAAGCTTCAAGAAGAAATATAGGAACTTAATTAGAACCTTGAATGGTAAGTAGAAATCAGTTGTGAGATTTCCTAACAGATTGAATATGGGTGTAAGAGGAAAAGTTCCAGATGATTCTAAAGTTTTTAGCCCTAGAAACTGGGAGGATGCAGTTACTATCAACAGAAATGGGAAATGGAGAAGGAGAGTGGATTTGAGCAATAAATGCCAGAAATTTAGTTTTGGACATTGTTATATGTTGGGCTCTCTGGAAGCTGATTCAGCAATGGAAAAGTGGGGCTGAATTGTGTGTGTGTTGGAGGGGGTGTATTTTAGGATAAGATAAATAATAGCTTGTAGCTTGTTTTGTGTGTTAATGGAAATGATCCTAAAGAAAGGAGAAAGTGATGTTTGAATGAGAGAGGGAAGAGATTTGCTAGAGTGATATCCTTGAGAAAGAATGGAATCCAGTGCTGTGGAGGGAAACAATAACAGGTGGGAAAAGCGAATTTGAGTGTCACTACCCAGTGGTGGATAGATGAGGAGGTGAGAATCTGTGGAAGTTTTCTCCTGGTAACTTTAGTTTTCTCAGTGAAGTAGGAAGCGAGACAATTGGCTGATAGAGACAGAGAAAACAGATGTAACACAGCTCTTAAGGAAAGTGGGAAAGTGAATAGACTACAGAAATAATCTGGGTGTAACATACATATTCTCTCTTTCTGTCTCTCTCTCTCTCTCTCTCTCTCTCTCGATGGGGAGGAATGGATTGATATCTCTTGAGTTTCCTAGGTTACCTCTGGTTAAGCCTAGATTGATTTAAACTAAGCTACTCAAAAACTTACAATCCAGTTTGCACTTAGGTGGTCAAATGTTGAAAATGCCTGTTTGAGAATGTACTTGAAAATATAGTGATACCACTTAGCTTACAAGGACCTTTCAACTTTTGAGCTTTCAAGTTTCTGATGAATGCAATGAGTCACTTCCTCAGAAACATGCACATAAATATTCATACCAATCTCGGGTGTAAATGGATCTTTTGATATTTTTCAGTGGGTCCTTGGAACCACTTTGTGATCCTGGAAAGTACATTGTTTACCCTAAGGTAGAATTACTTCAATTCTGTGGATGCAGGTAATAGGCTGGGCTGGAAAAATTTTTGTATGTTTGAGCTGTGTAAAATTCTTATGCATTTATTACTTTCTTTCGCGGCATTCAAAGGAACCTGCAGAAAGACGCTGTACCACCTTTGAACTGGTACCTTTCTTTTACACCATTCACCAAAGGAAGTCCTCAATGCTTTCTGAATTCATTGGTTCCTATACATGCTATATTGGGCAATATTCTGTGGCGTTAGCTCTCTTAGTGCTTCATAGTGGAAGAATCAAATATTTCATCACTCTCTGGTGGCTCAGCAGACCTAATGGGTACATCTCTGTCCATTCAGATCTTGCTCACTTTTTGATGGCTTCCCGGCCTTGAGAATTGTGAGAAATAAATTTCTATTGTTTGTAAGCTCCCAGTTTATGTATTTTATTATACCATCCCAAATGGACTAAGACACATAGTAAACTCACTTACTTACTTAGTAGCATGTGTGAGTTCCCAGACAGATGATGATCTAGTTGTGATAACTAGCTCTTTTCTGGATAGGCCCATGTGTCTGTATGCCTATCAAAATTTCCTAGGCTAAACAGTGGCCACATCACCACAGCTTGCCAGGTAGTAATTTAGATTTCCATCTTCATAGATATCTAGTTTCCAGTTGAGATTGTAGTTCACATTGCACTCCTTGCCAGCCATTCCCATTAAGCTCACTCTTCTAATCTTGAGAATGCGAAAGAGAAAGCTTAGAGAAATATTTGAAAGTTTACTTTTGTTATCTTCTTAAGAGGGGGTATATTTAGTGGTTAGAGAACAGACTCTGGAGTTGAACTACCTGGCTCAAAAACCACACCGTTACCAATTTTTAGTTTTGAGGTTTAGGGAATTTATTCATACTTTATTAAGTTGGATAACAATAGAACCTACTTCTTAGGATGGTTGTGATATTTAAGTGGATTCATTCATTGCAGAATCACAGAACAAAGTTTATGGCCAAAGTCTAGTCATAAAAAGTACTCAACAAATATTAGTTACTGTTATTATCAACAGGCTTTCATGTTCCTCACAAATGAAATTACATAACTTGCAAATATGATATGGTTCCTTATATAATTTTTCTTTACAAAACTCTATGATACTACCTCAATTTTTATAGTTGTTGAAAGTTTGAGACATACCCAAAGTTACTCAGTAGCTATTATAGATGTGAGTAATCACCCCTTTAAGTAGTATTTCCTTGGTTACTGAATCACCAGCCATGCCTTTCAGGGAAGGTAGGTTTCTTCAAACTATGACCCCGGGCTAATTTGGCCTGCTGCCTCTTTTTGTACAGCCTGTGAACTAAGAATGGATCTTACATTTTCAAATCATTGGAAAAAAAAATCAAAAGAAGAAATTATATTTTGTGACACATGGAAATTATGTGAAATTTAAATTTCAGTACCTGTAAATAAAGTTTAATGAAATGTAGCTACACCTATTCATTTATATTTTATGAATGTAAGCAGCCTATGACTGCTTCTATGCCACAATGGCACAGTAGAGTAGTTGTACAAACCATATGGTCTGAAGAGCCTAAGATATTTACTATCTGGTCCTTTATAGAAAAAGGTTGCCAATCTCTGAGTTAGGGTATTAAGTGAGGGGTTGTTGTCTTCAGTCAATCCATCAGTTAATTTGTATTAGAGCATTCTGTGTGCCAGTCATAGTATATGCCCTCATCATTCCCAACTCTTGAGAAGCTTAGTATAATGGGAGGGATGGACAAGTGAACCAGTAAATACAGTTGAATATGATTAGTGATATAATACAGAGATAAATAAAATGCATTGGAAAAACAGAGAAAGGACACCTGACTCCATATAGAGGAATCATGGGAAGCTTCCAAGAGGAGGTGATAACCAAGTATGGTCAGCATCTGTCGCCTACACAAAATGTACATATTCTGGGTAACAGGTGAAACCATTTGAAAATAAAGATTAAATAAGTAAGATTAATACTCTCCCTCACTGCCACTCCTCATTTCCACTCCCCCCACCATTGTGTATCCTTGCATGCCTTTGTAAAGACAGCATACTATCTTTACTGCGATTTTCACTTTAGGACACTTAGTACACTATCACTAATCTGCATGTGTGCAGATTCAGACTGTCAGAGACCCTCAAGGCTGCCTGGAGAGGGGGGAATAGCATCAAAGGTTTTGATGCTTGTCCCAGAGATGAGGGCAAACATATTCTGTCATGCCTGTGGAGGGAGAACCAGCCTACTAAATTCTTGGGGCCCCAGATACTGTCAGATCATTCTTCTTTTTGCCCTTCCCTAGGCAAAACCTCATTATCTCTCCATGGGGGTGGACTAGATACCAGAGCCTCTTTATTGGAGAAATATTCCTTGCTTAAGGGGACTTGGATTTGCCAAGGCTCTTGAAAGCCTGGAAGTTTTTACACTAAACATAGGATCTAATTAGACAGCTCTAAAAACTTCTTGAGTAAGCAGATCCTTCTTTGTTGCTGCAACAGAACCCTCATAAGTTTTCTCGTCCCAATACTTTGCCGTAATTAACAGATATCAGCTTTTGTTCTGCTGTTTTCCTATGGACCAGATTTCCTGACAGCCACTCCCATGTATCTCTGGTTTAATTATAGAATATGTGCAGACTTTGCCTTAAAATCTCTGATGACTGGAGCCTAGGGAACTCTCTGGTTTTGTCATACCACTTTTTTTGTAAACAAAGCTTAATCACTAATGAATTTCTGTAGTATTCTGTGAATTCTCATCTCCCTTATGAGACTGGCCACTATCCGGAAATGATCCTAGATAAAGGCGATTGTGGTTTTAAATGTGTTGTGGTGAAGATGGCAGGTGGGGCGCATGTAAAATGATATCCAGGCAGTTGAAGAAATGACACTAAATCTTGGCATAAAGAATAGGACTAGAAGCTGGGCGCGGTGGTGTGTACCTGAAGTCCCAGATACTGGAGAGGCTGAGGTGGGAGGATCACTTGAGGTCAGAAGTTCAAGGCTAGCCTGGGCAAAATAGTGAGACTTTGTCTCTAATAAAACTTAAAAGATTTAAAAAAATAAAATGTAAGGAGGAGGTGGAACAAGATAGCCAAACAAAAGCCTCCAGAAATCTTCACTCCTGCCCCCATTCCTACAGGAACACCAAATTGAACAACTATTCACAAAACAAAGCACCTTCATAAGAACCAAAAACGAGGTGAGCGACCACGCTCTTTGGTTTTAGCATCATACTGAGGAAGGAGGCACTGAAGAAGGTAGGAAAGAGAATCTTGAATTGCCTGCACCATTCTTCCCCTCCTCCACCAGCAGCACGTACTGAAGAATGAATCACAGTCTCTTAATAGCTAAATTGATCAAGCAGAAGAAAGAATTAGTGGGCTTGAAGACAGGCTATTTGAAATACACACACTCAGAGGAGATAAAAGAAAAAAGAATAAAAAGAATGAAGCATGATCACAAGACCTACAAAATAGCCTTAGAAGGGTAAATCAAAGAGTTATTGGCCTTAAAGAGGAGGTAGACAGAGAGATTAGGGTAGAAAGTTTATTTAAAGGGATAATAACAGAGAACTTCCCAAACCTAAAGAAAGATATCAATATTCAAGTATAAGAATGTTGTAGAACACCAAGCAGATTTAACTCAAATAAGACTACTTCAAGACATTTAACAGTCAAACTCCCAAAAGTCAAGGATAAAGGAAGGATCCTAAAAGGAGCAAGAGAAAAGGAACAAATAACATACAGAGGAGGTCCAATATATCTGGAAGCAGACTTCTCAGGGGAAACCTTACAGATCTGAAGAGAGTGGCATGACATGTTTAAAGTGCTGAAAGAAAAGCACTTTTTTTCCTGAAACAGTATATCCAGTGAAAATATCCTTCAAACATGAAGAAGAAATAAAGATTTTCCCAGATGAACAAAAGCTGAGGGATATATTCAACACCAGACCTGTCTAGACAAGAAATGCTAAAGGGAGTTATTTAATCCAAAAGAAAAGGATGTTAATGAGCAATAAGAAATCATCTGAAGGTACAAAACTCACTGGTTATAGTAAGTACCTAGAAAAACACAGACTGTTACAACACTGTAATTTTGGTGTATAAACTACTCATATCTTGAGTAGAAAGACTAAAAAATGAACCTATCAAAAATAATAACTACAATAACTATTCAAGACACAGTCTAATAAGATATAAACAGATACAGATATAAAAAGTAGGGAGATGAAGTTAAAGTGTAGAGTTTGTGTTAGTTTTCCCTTTGCTTGTTTGTGCATGTGATCAGCATTAAGTTGCCATCAGTTTAAAAATGCGTTGTATGATATCATTTGCATACCTGATGGTAACCTCAAATAGAATAACATACAGCAGATACCTAAAAGATTAAAAGCAGACTTTAAAACATACCACCAGAGAAAATCACCTTCACTGAAAGGAAGACGAGAAGGAAGGAAAGAAGGAAGAGAAGACCACAAAAAACAACAAACAAAATGGCAGGAGTAAGTCTTTACTTATCAATAATAACATTGAATCTAAATGGACTAAATTCTCCAATCAAAAGATATAGAGTGGCTGAATGGATAAAAAAACAAGACCCAACTATCTATTGCCTACAAGAAACATACTTCACCTATAAAGAAGCACACTACGATCCATAAAAGTTCTTGTAGTTATTATTTTTGGTAGGTTCATCTTTTAGTTTTTCTATTCCAGATATGAATAGTTTACACATCACAATTACAGTGTTATAATTTCTGTGTTTTTCTGGGTACTTACTATTACCAGCGAGTTTTCACTCCAGATCTGGCCCAGATCTGATGTGAGTGGATATGAGTACTTCACACACCAGTTACAGTGTTATAATTGTGTTTTTCTGGGGACTTAACTGTTACTCATGAGTTTACACATAGACTAAAATTTAAGGGATGGAAAAAGTTATGCCATACCAATGAAAACAAACAAAAAAAGCAGGAGTAGCTGTACTTATATCAGACAAAATAGACTTCAGTACAAAAACTACAGAAAGAGACAAAGGAGATAATTATGTAATGATAAAGGGATCAATTCAACAAGAAGGTGCTACAATTGTAAATAAGTATACATTTAAAACTGGAGTTCCCAATATATAAAGCAAATATCGTTCGAGCTAAAGAGAGAGATAGATCCTAATACAATAATACGTGGAGACTTCAACACTCCACCATCAGCATTTAACAGACTTTTCAGACAGAAAATTAACAAAGAAACATTACACTTAATCTGCAATATAGACCAAGTAGACCTGATAGATATGTACAGAACATTTTATCCAATAGCCGCAGAATACACATTCTTTTCCTGAGCACATGGATCATTCTCAAGGAGAGACCATATGTTAGGTCACAAAATATGTCTTAAAAATTTCAAAAAATTGAAATAATGTCAAGTATCTTATCTGAGCACAATAGAATAAAACTAGAAATTAATAAGAGGATTTTTATATAGACACATGAAAATTAAACAATCTGTTCCTAATGACCATAAATAAATTAAAAAGAAAGTTGAAAAATTTCTTGAACCAAATGAAAATGGAAACACAACATACCAAAACCTATGGGATTCAGCAAAAGCAGTACTAAGAGGAAAGTTTATAGCAATAAATGCCTACATTGAAAAAGTAGAAAAGTTTCAAATAAACAACCACAACCTACTGATGGAATTTAAAGGACTAGAAAAGCAAGAATATACCAAACCCAAAATTAGTAGAAAAAAGGGAATAATAAAGATTTGAGCAGAAATAAATGAAATTGAAATCAAGAAAACAACACCAAAAAGTCAATGAAATGAGAAGTTGGTTTTTTGAAATGCAATGATAAACAAAATCGACAAACCTTTAACCTAACTAGGAAAAAAAAAGAAGACTCAAATAAAATCAGATGAAAAAGGAGATGTTATCATTGATACCACAGAAATCATTAGTGGCTACTATGAGCAAGTATATGCCAGTACATTGGAAAACCTAGAAGAAATGGATAAATTCCTAGACACATACAAACTACCAAGTTTAAACAATGAAGAAATCAGAAATCTGAACAGACCAATAATGAGTAATGAAATTTAAGCTGTAATTTTAAAATCTCGCAATAAAGAAAAGCCCAGGACCTAACAGCTTTACTGCTGAATTTTACCAGACATTTGAAGAAAAACTAATACCAATACCACTCAAACTATTCTGAAAAACAGAGGAGGAGGGGATACTTCCAAATGCATCCCATGAGGCCAGTCTTACTCTGATGCCAAAACCAAAGACAAATTAAAAAAAGAAGAAAATTATAGACCGATATCCCTGATTAACATTGATGCAAAAATCCTCTACAAAAATACTAGCAAACCTAATTCAACAACACTTTAGAATGTTGTTCAAGACCAAATGGGATTTATCCCAGGGATGCAAGGATTGTTCAACATATGCAAACTAATCAATGTGATGTATCATATCAACAGAATGAAGGATATAAAATATATGATCATTTCAGTTGATGATGAAAAGGCCTTTGATAAAATTCAACAACCCTTCATGATAAAAACTTTTAAAAACTGGGTATAGAAGGGACATTCATAAACAAAATAAAAGCCACATACAACAGACCCACAGCTAGTATTATACTAAATGAGGAAAAACTGAAAGCCTTTCCTTCAAGATCTGGAACAAGACAAGGATGCTCACTTTCACTAGTTATTCAACATAATACTGAAAGTCCTAGTGAGGGCAGACAAGAGAAAGAAAAAAAAGGCATCTGAATTGGCAAGGAAGAAGTCAAATTATCCCTGTTGGCAGATGATACAATCTTATATTTGGAAAAACCTAAAGACTCCACCAAAAAACTATTAGGAGTGATAAATAAATTTAGTAAAGTTGCAAGATACAAAATCAACATACAACAGTCAGTAGCATTTCTACATGGTGACAGCAAACAATCTGAAAAGGTAATCAAGAAAGTAATCTCATTTACTATTTCTACAAATGAAATAAATACCTAGGAATAAATTTTACTAAAGAAATGAGAGAGCTCTACAATGAAAACTGTAAAAGATTGATGCAAAAAATTGAAGAGGACACCAAAAATGGAAATATACTCCATGTTCGTGGATTAGAAGAATGGATATTTTAAAAATGTCCGTACTACCAAAGCAATCTACAGACGGTGCAATCGCTATCAAAATGCCAGTGACATTCTTCATGGAAATGGAAAAAAGAATCCTAAAATTTACATGGAACCCCCCAAAAAACCAGAATAGCCAAAGCTATTCTGAGCAAAAAGAACAAAACTGGGGAAATCACAGTACCTGACTTCAAATTATACTACAGAGCTAGTAACCAAAACACCATGGTACAAAGAAAAGAGACACCATGGTACAAAGAATACAAAACACCATGGTACAAAGAATAGAGAATGCAGACATAAATCCATAAATCTACAGTGAACTCATTTTCAATGAAGTTTCTGAGAATGTATATTGGGGAAAAGACTGTCTCTTCAAAAAAATGATGGTGGGAAAACTGGATATCCATATGCAGAAAAATGAAACTAGATCCCTTTCTTTCATCATATACAAAAATAAAATCAATATGGATTAAAGACTTAAATCTATGACCTGAAACTATGAAACTACTAAAAGAAGACATTGGAGAAACTCTCTGGGACATTAGATTGGGCAAAGATTTCTTGATTGATACCCCTACAAGCACAGGGAACCAAAACAAAAATGGACAAATGGGATCACATCAAGTTAAAAACCTTCTGGACTGCAGAGGAAATAATCAGCAAAGTGAAGAGGCAACCTGCAAAATGGGAGAAAGTATTTGCAAGCTATCCATCTGACATCAGATTAATAACTAGAATATATGAGGAACTCAAACAACTCAATAAGAAAAAACTCCAATTAACAAATGGGCAAAAGTTCTGAATAGACATTTCTCAAAAGAAGCTATACAAATGGTAAACAGGTATATTAAAATATGTTCAACATCATTGATCATCATCAGAGAAATGCAAGTCAAAACTACAGTGCGATATCATTTCACCCCAGTTAAAATGGCTTTTATCCAAAGATAGGCAATAACAAATGCTGGCAAGGATGTGGAGAAAAGAAAACCCTTGTACACAGTTGAGAATGTACATTAGTACAACCATGATGGAGAACAGTATAGGGGTTCCTCAAAAAATGGAAAATTTAACTACCATATGATCCATAACTATCCCTCTGCTGGGGAAATACTCAAAAGAAAGGAAACCAGTATATCGAAACCTGCACTCCCATGTTTACTGCATCACTATTCACAACAGCCAGGATTTGGGAGCAACCTAAGTGTCCATCAGCAAGTAAATGGATGAAGAAATTGTCATGCATATACACAATGGAGTACTATTCATCTGTAAAAAACTGAGATCCTGTCATTTGCAACAACAAAAATGCAACTGGAGGAGATTATATTAAGTGAAATAAGCCAGGCACAGAAAGACAAACTTCACGTTTCTCACATATTTGTGGGAGCTAAAAAATTAAAACAATTGGACTTATGGAGATAGACAGTAGAATGACATTTACCAGAGGCCGGAAAGTGTAGTGGGGTGGCAGAGGTAGAAGTGGAGATGGTTAATGGATACAAAAATATATAGTTAGATAGAATGAATATCATCTAGTATTTGATTACACAACAGGGTGACTACAGTCAACAACAGTTTATTGCACATTTAAAAATAACTAAAAAGGTATAACTGGATTGTTTGTAACACAAAGAAAGGATAAATTTTTGAGGTGATAGATACCCCATTTACCCTAATGCGATTATTATCCATTGTATACCTATGTCAAAATATCTCATACACCCTGTAAATATATACATCTACTATGTGCCACTCAAATTAAAAATAAGTAAAAATTAAGATTAAATACATTTAAAAAATAAAACTAAAAAATCCAGGACTATCAACTTGGCTTTATTTAAGTTGAATGCAATGTTAAATCCTCTGTGATAGGATATGGAGAAAAGTAAAAGGAATGTGAGCCGCAAGCCTTAAGGAAGAACTCAACTGTTAGCAATAACTAAAGCCAACCCTCATTGAGCATTTACTATGTGCTGGGTCCTGTTCTTAGAGCTTTACATGCAGTAACTCTTTTAATTCTTAAATACACATGAGATTAATACTGTTATATATGTGTGTAAAAGTATGTGTGTATATATATTCTTATATATAATTGTATTATATATATAAAATAATATATATACTTATGCACACACACCCATATATAGTGTGTGTATATATATAGCTCTGTGAAACCACTTGTAAATTTTTTGAATGGGCTAAGTTATGGCAGATGCAACAGGTTGGGCACTGGAAATATAAAGATAAACTAGATATAGTTTAGTTTTCTATGACCTCACACCAGTGGGAGTGGGAGGAGGAGATAGATGTAAATAGTCATACTTCTATTTTTGTATGACTTAGTAAGTTGAATCACTGTCAATTACTGTGGAGTTCTATTGCAAGATGAATCACTCTGCTAGGGGTAAGATGATGTAATAC
Organism: Chlorocebus sabaeus; assembly: GCF_047675955.1. Taxonomy (NCBI): domain Eukaryota; kingdom Metazoa; phylum Chordata; class Mammalia; order Primates; family Cercopithecidae; genus Chlorocebus; species Chlorocebus sabaeus. Next base: position 65,334,813 of record NC_132924.1, read on the forward strand.
TTTAGTTTATTCATGGAGGAAGAGTATATTCCAGGAGAAAAATTTTGGTCAAGGGCATTCCAGTTAGAGAAAGCAGAATGGATAAAGCCTTGAAGGAAGCAAATAGGATAGTTAGGGAATAATAAACCCTTTGGTGTGCTTACAGCCAGGCTACACAGAAGTGGGGAAAGCTGGTGAAGATGGGGTTGAGGGAGTGAAGTGAGTTGAGGCTAGAAAGGGATGTAGCAAGTGTAACTATTATTCCAGAATCCAAGTGTGCTAAAATCATAACTTTTATTTTATATAACATAATTTCCATTTTGAGTCCCTCTTCAGTAAATGTGGTAAAAACCCAATCTCAGTTGTTTTGGAGCAGGCCTCACCTTTCCCTGGGGCGTGTCTTGGAGGCCAACATAGTTTCAGATGAGTGAGAAGGCCGAGTGTTGTTCAGCATCATCGTCTACACAGGCATTCCGTCAAGCTTTCTCATCCTCCTCTCTTAAAAGCTTTGATGTCATTCTGCTCCTTCCATATCTCTCTAGGTCCAAGGAGACTCTTGGAAGCTGTTCTAAAGCCATCCCTTCAACTCACTACACATTTCCTTTTCTGAGGTCTCGCTCTAGGGTCTGCTTAGGTGGCAGGAGGCAGGTTTCTTTTTCCTGGACCCTCCAGTGCCTATATGTAGTCAGCAATTCTCAACTGGTTATTTTCTCAGCATGTGGAAAATATTTTTTCAATCTAAAGGGTGGAGCTTAATCTCATAAAATTTAAACAAAATATTCTGTCATGCTCAGTTTCCTCTCCAACCCTCAAAGGCATAGGCTTTGGGAATATAAAAGCCAAGAAGAAACCTACACAATACATATATATATATATTTTTAATGCAGCAGCAGCCCTCTCTGAAGACAGTGACTGCACAGTGATCTAGCTTCTGAAATGAGGAGATAGGTATGGGGATAAAGAAAATATCTGGTAATCATTGTTGGTGCTTCAGACATATTTTCTTTCATGTGTATATTGTGGCAAAATCGCAAAGGAACTAATGTGATGTACCTTGGATCTTGATCTTTATCCTTTATGTAGTGGACTGTTATTGAAGGTTATCAATGGAAGCACTATGATTATATTTTTGCTTTCAAATATAAAATCTGGGGACAATCTGAAACCTAACTGGGGCGGAAAGATTAGTTATAGTAGTCTTGTTTCAGGAGAGGTAAGAAATGATGAGGACTTGAACCAGAGCATTAACTGTGAAGAGAGAGAGGATTTGAATAGTGCTAGATAGATTTTGGAGTCACTGAAGCTGTGAAAGTGACTGAGGTCAGCCTGGAGCCTGCATAGAGTTCTGGGAAACACCTGTGTATAGGAAAGAGGGAGAACATAGGGGTCAATACTGAGACTAAGGGAGAAGCATCAGAGTGGTAGAAGTAAAAGAACGAGGATAATAAGCTCCTACACACTGGTGATAACCTTCAATGACAGTCCACTGCATAAAGAATGATGGTTTTATTAATGGGAGTTCCCCTGCATGTGCCCTCTTGACTGTCACCATGTACGACATGCTTTTGCCCCTCCTTTGCCGTCTGCCATGATTGTGAGGCCTCCCCAGCCATGTGGAACTGTGAGTCCATTAAACCTCTTTTTCTTTATAAATTACCTAGTCTCGGGTATGTTTTTATTAGCAGCATACTAACAGACTAATATAGTTACATAGGTAAACGTGTGTCATGGGTTTTTTTTGTTTTGTTTTTTGGTTTTTTTGTACAGATTACTTCATTACCCAGGTATTAAGCCTAGTACCTACTAGTTTTTTTTCCTGATTCTCTCCCTCCCCCACCCTCCACACTCCCAAAGGCTCCAGTGTGTGTTGTTCCCCTCTGTGTGTCCATGTGTTCTCATCATTTAACTCCTACTTATAAGTGAGAACATGGTATTTGGTTTTCTCTTCCTGTGTTAGATTGCTAAGGATAATGGCCTCCAGCTTCATCCTTGTCCCTACAAAGGGCACGATCTCATTCTTTTTTATGGCTGCATAGTATTCCATGGCATCTATGTACCACATTTTCTTTATCCAGTCTGTCATTGATTGGCATTTAGGTTGATTCCATGTCTTTGCTATTGTGAATAGTGCTACAATGAACATATGCATGCATGTGTCTTTACAATAGAAGTATTTATACTTCTTTGTTGAATGCCTGATTTTTATTTTGACTGGTACACTTTGACAGGCGAAGCACGAATAAAAGGAACTTGGTGCTAGACTTGCTTTCTATGTATTTTGATGGTTGAAGCTATAGATATGGTGTAATTGGACATACAAACATAAAGGAGGCAATTTTGACCTTGAACAAAGTTGTTTACTTTTTGAGCTATTTAGAAATGACTGTAGACTTAGAAGACATCATTGCTGAAGAACATTTGTTTAAATTATCTTGGTTTCTTATCTTGAGAATTGAGAAAACTGGTAAAAGCAATGAGTAGAAAACAGATATTTAGTTAGACTTGGAAAATGGTCTTGATTTGGTAGTGACATACTGGCAACAATTAATACTATATAGAGACATTTCCTGGTAAATAGAAAAGATAGATAATGTAAGGTTTCCCAAGATTGATTTGGAGAAAAATCCTCACCTGACACAGTGTCCTGTTTCATTTTTGAAAATGTGGAGCAGAAGACATCTCACAACTGATTTAAATAAAAATTCAATCTGAAAAAGTTTATTGTTGTATTGACATAAGGCAAAGCAGTCAAGAATACCTCTTGCATGTTTTGCTCTATTTCTGCATCTCTTTGTTTCTTCCTTACTTTCTGTCTTACCTTTTAATGGAGTTTTCTCCAGTATTCTGTGCTTGGCCTGCTGTTTTCTCCTTATCTGCTGGCCTGTCCTTATGGGTAAGGAGAAATGGATTTAGCTATGGCCTCCAGCACATGAATCCTGAATCTTTAGATCTGAACTCTCTAAAACTGGAAAGTTACAGTCTGAATACTTATTGGACATCTGCAATTGAATGTGCCAGGCACTGCAAAACAAAAATGTTCAAAACCAAACTAATAATCTCTCCTCTGACCAGAGCAGGTATTTTGCTGAATTCTTATTTCCCACTATGACACTAGCATTCTCCAAATGCTTAGGCTTGCTGTTTTGGTAATTTTTTAAAATTTTTATTCTCTCTACTTCTATTCTATCAGTTGCTAAGTCCTGTAACTTCTTCCTCTATAAATCTTGTAAGTACGTGCTTTCTTTTCTATTTTCATTTATACTCTCTTTCCCTACAGAGTTATGGTAGCTCAAGTCTCTTAGTCTCTCCACATTCCAGTTAATCGTATACATTGCTGGTGGCTAAACTCTCATAGAACATACTTCTAATTATATCCTATTTTGCTCAAAGCTGTCGAACGACTGCTGGTCTGTTTTCTAGCACCATACCTGCAGGACCCAGATTATCTTTCCAGCTACATGACCACCTCCCTCCATCCACACAACATACTTCCTCCCCCTGTCAAAAACAGACTTACGCATTCTTCAAACTTGCCGTTGACTTTTGCCTATATTGTTCACTTTGCTAGAAATATTTTTTCCCCTCTTTTCCATACCTGTCAAAATCAGACTCATCTGAAACAGGCCCTTTCATTTTAACATAACCTTTTGCAGTCTCAACTGTGATAATTTATCCTAGAAAATATTTACTCTTTGTACATTTATAACATGTGTGTAAGTATGTTTAACACAGCATTGCTTGTAACAGTAAAATATTGGAAACAAGTGAAATAGTTGCAACATTGAAAAAAATAGATATATACATTTATATACTGATAGGAAAAAATTTGGTCACTGAATGTGAACTATGACTCCATTGTTAGAAAATAAGTGTGTATTTGTGTGTATCTACATACATACATAAAAGAAAATCTGAAAATGTACACACCAAAATGTTGAACAGTGCTTGTGTGTGTGTGTGTCTGTGTGTGTGTCTGTGTGTTAGGGGTAAAGTTATGAAATACTTTTATAATGTACTTTTTGTCCCAAAAATGTTAGCATTTGCTAATATTGGGTGATGAGCTCACTGATGTTTATTACACTGTTCTTTGTATTTGATATTTTTAAATAAGAATAAAACTGGAAAAATGCAGCGTTAGATTTTAAATATGTACCTTAGTGTGCAATGGCATTTATCAGGACAAGAGATTTTTCTTTTATGGGATCTTGGACTGATATTCCAAAAAATATTTTAATTCAAGAACACTGATATTTCTGCTGACAGACTACCTCTTACCAAATGTGGGTTTCTTCTTGCAAGTAAACATCATTGAATTAGCGTATATGTGGTTGCACACAGTCAGCAGAGAAATATTTGAATGAATGCCATAATGCTTACACACAATTAAAACTGAGTCAGCTTGACGTATTTTTGTGTAAATCATTAAGTGAAATGAGTTTGATTCATTTTTACATGTTTATTTTTAATGGAGACTAAAGAGACATAAATGGTATGTGTTTGTTTTGTGGTGGTCTAGGTAATAACACTGATACAGGGCCCTTCGTGAATCTGGAGGAAAGCATGACCAGGTAATTAGACATTCTACTTACTATTGTTAAGCTTTTCTATATTCATCAAGTTGTAGAAATGTTTAAAATTTTGCATTATCATCATAGAAATTTTGAGGAGAACAATACTCTTGTTAGTTTTTAGGAGGATATGTGTAGATTTTTTAAGAAAAGAATTGGCTGCATAAGGTATGCAAAAGTTATGGTTAAGCTTAAAATAGACATTGATCAATATAGAATATCATATTAATATATAAGGAAATTAGAGGAGTTTAAAGTAGCCTTTTAAAATGTAGTTGAATTAAGAATCATTATTTTCTGTAATATATATGTGCCAGGTGTGGCGGCACATACCTACAGTCCTAGCTACTTGGGAGGCTGATGTGAGAGGATTGCTTGAGCCCAGGAGTTCAAAGCTGCAGTGAGCTATGATCACATCACTGCACTCCAGCCTGGGGGAAAGAGCAGGACACTGTCCCCCACCAAAAAAAAAAAAAAAAAAAAAAAAAAAAAAAAAAAAAAAAAAAAAAAATTAGAGAGAATAATTATTTTCAATGGCTTATAATTCTTAATTTGTTTCCTGGATGTTTTCAGACATGACATGATAATGAAAGCAGCCAAAAGGAATTTTTTTAACTCAACATCTGATTCTGAACAATAAAATAAAACATCGCAGAATAAATATAGTCACTCTATTCTTAACTCACACTGGGGAATCTTTTGGTTAATGATTTACATATCTTGAAGTTTATTCCCCAGAACAGCTTATAACAGATGTCCAAAGGTACGTGTAGGTGAATCAGAAGAAAATAATTCTACATTATGGTGTTAATGATCTGGTACATTTGAAAAAAATAGATACCTTTTTTGCTGGAGTACAGTGATACGATCTCGGCTCACTGCAACCTTCAATTCCTGGGTTCAAGCGATTCTTGTGCCTCAGCTTCCCAAGTGACTGGGTTTACAGGCATGTGCCACTGGGTTTACAGGCGGGTGCCACTACACTGGCTAATTTTTATGTTTTTAGTAGAGGTGGAGTTTCACCATGTTGCCCAGGCTGACCTTGAACTTCTGACCTCAGGTGATGCACCTGCCTTGGCCTCCCAAAGTGCTGGGATTACAGGTGTGAGCCACCGTGCCCTGCCGAAAATGGAGACACTTGATAATATTTTGAAAGTCGAGGAGTAAATACCTCCAAATATTCCTGTGGAGAGGCATTGTTTTTTACATTGGGGAAAATGAAACAGAATGTCTTTTAATCATGTACATGCTTTTGAGTAAACATACACTGACAGTTTAAAATACATTAACTTATTCTCAAAGCATGAGTTCTACTTGTGATGTGGGGTTTCTATTAGCTGTCTTTTGCTATATAATAAACACTTAGATAGAATACTATCTCTTGCTGTATCATGAACACTTAGATAGTAATTAATGATTGAGTTATCTGTTAACTAAAACCTAGTGCTTTAATTACATCTTCCTTGATAAATGCATTGTAAGTTACAAGGTAGAGATTGGGGAAGACTTGTTTCCCAAGATTCCTGATGGGCTGAGTACTGAATTGTGAACAGCAATGTCAGAGACTGTCTGCTTGTTACCTAGCCATCTTTATAGCTTCTGCATGATTCAAACATACAGTTTAATTTGAAGATGGTAAGTAGTGAAGTTTTAAAAGTGGGAATATTGGAATACTGTATTTCATTTTAGAATGTTTGCCTTTAACCTAAAAATTAATTGTTTAGTGAAGCCCAATAATTGTTTGCTTTTTTTTTTTGAGATGGAATGTTGCTCTGTCTCCCGGGTTGGAGTGTAGTGGCACGATCTCTGCGCACTGCAACTTCTGCCTTCCGGGTTCAAGCGATTCTCCTGCCTCAGCCTCCTGAGTTACTGGGATTACACGTGTGCACCAGCACACCCAGCTAATTTTTTTTTTCTTTTTTTTTTTTTTCTTTTTTTTTGTATTTTTAGTAGAGACAAGATTTCACCATGTTGGTCAGGCTGGTCTCAAACTCCTGACCTCGTGATCTGCCCACCTTGGCCTCCCAAAGTTCTGGGATTACAGGCATGAATTGTTTGCTTTTTTTTTTTTTTTTTTTTTGAGATGGAGTCTCGCTCTGTCACCCAAGCTGGAGTGCAGTGGCACGATCTCGGCTCACAGCAACCTCTGCCTCCCAGGCTCAAGCGATTCTTCTGCTTCATCCTCCCAAGTAGCTGGGACTACAGTCGCATGCCACCATGCTCGGCTAATTTTTTTTGTATTTTTTGTAGAGACAGGACTTCACCATATTGGCCAAGCTGGTCTCGAACTCCTGACCTTGTGATCTGTCTGCCTCGGCCTCCCAAAGTGCTGGGATTACAGGCGTGAGCCACCATACCCAGTCTGTTTGCTTTTTTAAATATGAAAACTCAGAGCAAGGAAACATTAATTCAGAATTTCTAGATTGATCAAGGATCTGTTTTTAAGACAATGCTCATGTTTTTTAGTACTAGAATTTAAATTGGAAGGGCCACTATTTGATTTGTTAAGCATTTTAGGATAACTCACCATGGCCAGTTGGGCAAATGAAATAAAACTACGTTTTAACATTTTCAGTTGTCTCTTGGCATCTAAAATACTAGATTAATAGCCTAAGGGATAATCCCTAGCCCAAAAGCCCAAGGGATTATTTCCATTTCTTGATCTCACTTTCTGACAGGTTCTGTCACTTCTTTTCATCTCCAGTGTACAGAGACCAACCCAGTGCACTCATCAACTAATGCTAATGTAATAAAAGTAGACAGTATTACAGTGGTGGGTCTTACCTGATGCTGTGATTCCCCAATACACCACACCATCTTTCACAGTAACTGGCATTCTCTGAGTGCTTACTATGTGCTGGGCATTGGTCCAAGTATATTTCATGCATGAGTATTTTTATCTCTGTTTTACTAATTAGAAAACTGAGGCTTAGAAAAGTTGAGCAGCTTGCCTAAGATTACACAGCAGTGAAGTGAAGAGCTGGGATTTGAGCCAAAGCAGAAACCATTCTTAACCATTTCGCCATAGTGGTGCAGACGTAGTTGGATGGTGACTATCAACTCTGCTGGTTACAGCCCCTTCTTGTCTGTTAAGGATGGCTAGATACCCAGATAAGTGAAAAAATAGGAATGAGGGGTCTCTTTGGAAAAGGTACATTGATTAGGAAACAGAGAGCATGTACAGTGTTCTTGTTTTTCAGGTATGCCTATTATTACAGTGGAATTGGTGCTGGGGTACTGGTTGCTGCTTACATTCAGGTTTCATTTTGGTGCCTGGCAGCTGGAAGACAAATACACAAAATTAGAAAACAGTTTTTTCATGCTATAATGCGACAGGAGATAGGCTGGTTTGATGTGCACGATGTTGGGGAGCTTAACACCCGGCTTACAGAGTAAGTATTTAGTTTTATGTTGAACTTGGATGTGGTTCTTATTCTTAGTAAAATGAAATAGATGTCATCACATCTGTTAGGAGATGTTAGTGTACCACTCAAAGGTACTTATGAGACAAAATTTCTTCTAAGCAGCAACGATGTCGTGTGCATCCTTTTGTTCCTAGTACCTTGACGGGCATAAGGGCACCTGCATGACTAGCATTGAATGAAGGACTGGACTTTGCCAGAATGAAGAAATCCTCTGAGAATGTGCAGTAGAGCAAAACAAGATACTTTCTGAGGAAATTTCTGAGCAATTTGAAATTCCTAGGTTGAATACTACTTATGTACACGATGTCCATTTCCTGGGGCCATGTGTCTATGGATTTTTGTTGCTAATGACAAATCTTCTAATAGAAACTTATACCCTGCTAAATAAAACAAAGCATAGGCGCAAAATGCTGTAGCTATAAACTACCCTACACTCAAAATAGGCTTCAGAAGAAAAGTTGTTGTTTACAATTCTGACATTTATTTCTAATACTATCTGTTCTTTTAGTGATGTCTCCAAGATTAATGAAGGAATTGGTGACAAAATTGGAATGTTCTTTCAGTCAATGGCAACATTTTTCACTGGGTTTATAGTAGGATTTACACGTGGTTGGAAGCTAACCCTTGTGATTTTGGCCATCAGTCCTGTTCTTGGACTGTCAGCTGCTGTCTGGGCAAAGGTAGGTGAAGCCTGTGAATCCAGATTTTGAACTACACCTTCCCCTTTCCTGCTCTCACCTTATGGAAAGGTCTTTTTACTACATGATGACTCTGATTCTGTACTTGTTACTTTTACGTTTTGTGTTCAAAATCAGCTGGATAAGCATATCCAGCCTCACTGAGTACTACCCCTGCCAAGACTCCATGCTGCTCTTGGCCATGTGATTATTTGGGGAACGGATGAGAAAGAAGAATGTAGCTCTCATATCTATCTTCTGCTTTTGTAAGAAAACAAACAAACAAAAACAAAACAAACAAACAAAAAAACTTGCTGAGCTCCAAAGAACCGTGCTCTCTAGTGGATGATGCCCTATTCATATAGCAAGTAGCGACTCAAGTTTAGTGAGCAACAGATGTCCCATTCAATTAACATTTCTTTTTACTTTAATGTTTTTGGCTTTCTAGGTTTTTGTTTAATTTTTAAATTGATTTTACAGTTTTGTCAGCATTCATGCATAGTTAAATTTTTGGTTATAAAATAATTTAAGAAAATAGATACTTTCTAGTCCCTAAGGATGCATATAAATCCTTAGCCTTCAGCTCTCTCTCCTGTCATGAAGGCAGAGAGGTAGAAGTGGCCCTCTCTACCTCAGCACACGTTTCCAGTGATCTTTTAAAACCTATTTTCCATTTCAAGGTGAACATGGTGTGAATTTTAAACTGATTTTATATGAGTGTATTTTCAGTAGAGAAATTGGCCTGGTATGTAATTTTTATGGAGTTCAGCACAACTTAGAGAAGGCAATATAAATTCATGTAGCAAAAGTAATGAATGGACAACCAAAGCCAAGCATCACACAAAATAAGTCAGGCTGTAAGTATTAAGAAACTTTAGAAATTTTAACCTTGTATAATGGATATTATTTTGTTTCTGCAAAGAATAATTATCATTTATTGAGCATTTATTGTCAGGCAAATACCTGTGTTATCTTTCTGAAGTATAGGTATTATCTTGTTTTACAGAGAAAGAAACTGAAGTTCTGAGGTCTGTGTTAATTTTTTGCTTAGAGTAACACAGAGTTCAAATAATGTTTCTGGGGATTATCAGTTAACTAAAGTATTTGGCAAAAGCTTCTTGTCAATTGATTTTTCTGTATACTAGAATGTTAAGCAAGTTAGGTGACAAACTCTTCACATCAGTATTTACTGAAAAACTACTTAAAACATATTGATGTCTGTTTTAAGTTAAGATTAAAAACAGACCATGAGTCAATCTTTTAATGATTAATTATGCATTGCTTCACATGCTGTTTATTTAGTAAAAGGAGCCCCAGGCTGGCTGCTAGAGACCCAAGCTTTAATCCCCACGCAACATTACACTTTTGGTATGATTTCAAACAAATTTCGTAAATTCTTTGGATGTCAATCATATTAAAAAAGAAATGTGGTTCACTCTGGGTCTGGGAAGCCTCTTTGTGTCTGTGAGTCTGAGGCTCTACCCTCAAACCTAGAGACACAGAAGCAAATAGACATGGCAGAAAGGGACCCAGTCACAGCAAGTGACCTGGCCCAGGAAACCTCTTTTGTACTTTGTACCTAAGACTGTCTTCCTAGCGCCCAGACACACTGGGGCACTAGAGGGCATTGGTACGGGAAACCACCACACTCTTCCTTGATCTGGCAGTCTGATCTTGAAAAACCACTTTCACCCACTCAAGCAGCAGAAGCAGGGTCCAGTGGGAGCCCCAGAAGCGTCACATAAATCAAGCCAACCAAAATAATACTACAAACACTCTGAATATTAAACCGCTCCTGGAACCACATCTCACAAAAGTAGGCCAATACTATCATGCTAAACTTAAATAGAGCAACTGCCTGCTAGAGTAAAGCAGGTTTATTTTATTTTAACTTTTTAAAACTTTTATTTTAAGTTCAGGGGTACAAGTGCAGTTTGTTACATAGGAAACTTGTGTCATAGGGGTTTGTTATATAGATTATTTCATCACCCAAGTATTAACCCTAGTACCCATTAGTTGTTTTTACTGACTGTTTCCCTCCTCCCACTCTCTACCCTCTAATAGGCCCCAGTGTGTGTTGTTCCCCACTATATATCCATGTGTTCTCATCATTTAGCTCCCACTTATAAGTGAGAACATGCAGTATTTAGTTTTCTGTTCCTGAGTTAGTTTGCTCAGAATAATGGCCTTCAGCTCCATCCATGTCCCTGCAAAGGACACGATCTCATTCTTTTTTTATGGCTGCATAGTATTCCATGGTGTCTATGTACCATATATGTATATATTTTTTATCCAGTCTATCATTGATGGGCATTTAGGTTGATTCCATCCTTGTCTTGTGCCAGCTTTCAAGGGGAATGATTCCAGCTTTTGCCCATTCAGTATAATGTTAGCTGTAAGCTTATCATAAATGGCTTTTATTATTTTGAGGTGTGTTCCTTTAATACCTTGTTTATTGAGAGTTTTGATCATGAGTGGATGTTGCATTTTATTGAAAGTCTTTTTGCATCTATTGAGATAAGCATGTGCTTTTTGTCTTTAGTTTCTGTTTACGTGGTGAATCACATTTATTGATTTGCATCTGTTGAACCAACCTTGCATCCTGAGGACAAAGCTTACTTGATCATGGTGGATAAGCTTTTTGATGTGCTGCTGAATTCAGTTTGCCAGGATTTTGTTGAGGATTTTTGTGTCAGTGCTCATCAAGGATATTGGTAAAGTTTTTTGTTGTTGTATCTCTGCCAGGCTTTGGTATCAGGATTATGCTGGCCTCATAGAATGGATCAGAGGGAGTCTGTCCTCCTCAATTTTTTGGAACATTTTCAGTAGGAATGGTATCAGCCCTTCTTTAACATTTGGCAGGATTCAGCCATGAATTCATCTGGTCCTGGACTTTTTTGGGGAGTGATAAGCTATTTATTACTGCCTCAATTTCAGAACTCTTTGTTGATCTGTTCAGGGATTCTATTTCTTCCTGGTTCAGTCTTGGGAGGATGTATGTGTCTAGTAATTTATCCATTTATTCTAGATTTTCTAGTTTATGTGCACAGAGGTGTTCATAATATTCTTTGATGGTTGTTTGTATTTCTGTGGGGTCAGTGGTAACATCCTCCTTGTCATTTCTGATTGTGTTTATTTGAATCTCCTCTCTTGTCTTTTTTATTAGTCTAGCTAGTAGTCTGTCCATTTTATTAATTTTGTAAAAACACCAGCTCCTGGATTCGTTGATCTTTTGAATGTTTTTTCTTGTCTCAGTCTCCTTTGGTTCAGCTCTGATTTGGGTTATTTCTTGTCTTCTGCTAGCCTTGGGATTTGTTTGCTCTTGGTTCTCCAGTTCTTTTAGTTGTGATGTTAGGTTATCAACGAGGTCTTTCTAATTTTTTGGTGTGGGCATTTAGTGCTATAAATTTACCTCTTAACACTACAGTAAGGCATATTTCAATAGGAGACAGAGTCTGCTAACATAATAGTCAAAATGTCCAGGTTACAATAGAAAGTTGCCTGTCATACCAAGAGTCAAGAAAATCACAACTTGAATGGGGAAAATTAGCACACAAACAAACTAACAACAATTACCTGACATCAACACTGAGATAAATCAGGTGCTGGAATTATCTGACAATGATTTTTAAACTGCCATCATAAAAATTCTTTACTAATCGAACACGAATTCTTTTGAAACAATAGAAAAAAATCCTCAATGTAATAGAATTTATTAAAAAGAACAGTGAAATTAGAGAACAGAGATATACAACAACAGAAATAAGAGTCATGCTAGATGGACTTAACCTAAGCAGTTGGAGATGGCAGCATAGAATTAGTGAACCTGGAGGTTAGAACAATAGAATTCACCCATTCTGAAACAAATAAAATAATAAAAAAAGAACTCCAAGGACCTGAGGGACGATAACAAAAAGTCCCACATTTGTGTCATCACAGTACCAAAAGTAGAGGAAAAAGAGAGTGGAGCTGAAGGAATATTTGAAGAAATAATAACTGAAAATTTCCCATGTTTGATGATGAAAGGCAATACTTCAGATCCAAGAAGCTGAGCTAATCTCAAATAGGTTAAACCAAATAAATCCATACCAAAGAATACTATAATTAAAGTATTAAAAAGTGAAGACAAGATAGAAATCTTGAAATCAGCCAGAGAAAAACAGTGCATTTTTATAGGGTAATATAATACCAATTTAGATGACAACATACTTCTCACCTAAAACCACAAAGGCCAGAAGTGACACAATATTATTCAAGTGCTCAAATAAAAGAACTGCCAACTGAATATATATCTGGTGAGACTAGCCTTCAGGAATGAGGAGGAAGTAAAAACAGTCTCAGATCAAAGTTTCACTAGCATGCCTACTTGTTAAAGATGGGCTAAATAAAATTTTTCTAACAAAAAGGGAATGATAAAAGAAGAAATATTGAAGCATCAGGAAAGGGAAGGCAAGGGAACAACAGAAAGAGCAGAAATATGGGCATATACAATAGACTTTCCTTTGCCCCATGAGATTCATAAATCATATTTGATGATTGAACCACAAATCATATGTGGTAGAATATTGATACCATAGACTGTTGTAAGTCACATATGAATATTACAATACTCAGATAAGCCACTATAAAACTCCTGCAAAAATATGTATTCAAAAATACTGTAAACTCAGCAAGATTGAATCCTAAAATTTGATAAGTAACCTGCAGGAAGGCAAGAAAAGAGACACAGAGAATGGAAACCAGAGGAAACAAATAGAAAACAAATAATAAAAAGGTATACTTAAGTGCTAACATATCATTAACTACCTTAAATGTAAATGGTTTAAATGTACCAATCATAGGAAAAATTGGCAGTGTGTTAAAAAAAATGAGTAACTATATGCTACTTACAATAATCTTCAAATTCAACAACATAGGTAGAGTAGAAGTAAAGGTATGGAAAAAGATATACCATACAAACACTACTTTTTTACAAGGAGTGACTATATTAATATTAAATAATGTGACTTCAAAGCAAAAAAAAATTGCTAGAGAAAAGAAAACTATTATGTAATGATTAAAAGAACAATCCACCAAGAAGACAAAATGACCCAAATGCACATGCACCTAATAACATAGCCTCAAATAGAGATAAAATAAAACTGAGAGTTTTTATTTCTTTATTATAATTTTATTCAACTGAGAGTTGAAGGGGGAAATAGATAAATCCACCATTATAGTTGGAGACTTCAGCACCCTCCCTTAGCAACTGATGGAACAAGTAGACTGAAAATCATCTAGGATGTGAAAAATCAGAATAACACAATCAACCAACAGGATCTAATTGGCATTTATAGAATATTCTACCCAACAACATCAGGATACACATTAATCTTTTTTGTTGTTGTTAAGTACCCGTGAAACATTAATCAACATAGATCATATCATGAGCCATAAAACAAACCTCAATAAACTTAAAAGAATTGATATCATAAAGTGTGTTTTTTCTAAGTGGCATCAAACTAGAAACCAAAATTGGAAAGATAAGGAAATCTCTAAAGAGGGGACTAAAACAATACACTTTTAAATAACCCATGGATTCTTAAAGGAAATTAAAAATACATAGAAAACAGATAAAATATTTGGGTAGAGCTGAAGAAGTGCTAAGAGAGAAATTTATCACATTAATGTGTATACTTTAGAAATGAGGAAAGGTCTCAAATCAATAACCTAAGTTCCTACCTCAATAAAGTAGAAAATAACCTATTGGAAAGTTGGGTGTTCATTTGAAGACTCCCGTATATGGACATTAAATAAATTTGTATACTCTTTCTCCTGTTGATCAATTGGCCTCATGCCAATAATTTTTCAGTGGTGGTTAGAGTCAGTCTTCTCTCCTGACAGTCATAATGAAAGAGAACCCAGGATACTGATCCATTGGCAAAAAGGGCTAAGAGCTGACCCCAAGACTATATTGTTATACTCTACTTTTAAAAATTAAATAAATAGGCTGGGGGACAAAATGGCTGGGTAGACACAGCCAGGAAACGCCTCTCCCACTGACAGAAACCAAAATATCAAGTAAACCTTCACACTCTGAACAGATCTTTTGAGAGAAAACACTGAAAGTTAATAGAGAAGCAACACAGATACTGAGGCTGAAGAGAGATGAAGCTGAGATGCTTGCATGGAGTCTCTGAGTGCAAGGACCAGCTCCCAGCCCTGAACTAGTCCTAAGGAAGTGGTGAGTGAAGGAACTGCAGGGTGCCACACTCCTGTTGTGGACCTCTGAGATCCTAACATGACCCCCATAAATATTTGAATTGGCAGAGCAACTGCCCAGAGATTAAGTAGAGGCAGAGCTCAAACCTGAGTGGGGCCCAGAAGGTTCTGTGTATGGGGAAACTCCAGTAAAATGTGACCTTAGGAACCCATACCCATGGCTCTTCATCTTGCTCTGAGTGATTCTAGACACTGCTGAGCGCTGTGCCAGGAGAGAGCAGGGCTATCTTTGTCACAGGACTAAGGTGCATCTGATCTGTGCACTTTCATCTGCCATCCCCTCCCAAAGCCCCTGCCTGGCTGCTTCTGCAAAAGCATGCTCGCAGCATTGCCTCCACTGCCCAGCCTGAGTGCTTTGCCAGTGGAATTGAAACACTGGCCCCAACAACAACCAGTGCTCAATCCCGAGGGGACAGAGGACAAAGCCACAGGCCTGGTCCCAACCCCCAGGATTCAAGCACACAGCTCAGGGGCATTGAGCGGAGAACTGTGGCCTGAACTTGAGTGAGGGAGGAGCACCAACTCTCAGAACACTGAGAAGAATGAGGTGTGGGTTCATGTGCCGGCATGGGAGCTGGAAATGCCTCCCTCCACAAGATTGGTCTGGGAATGAGGTGTAGCTCATTTGCTAACCAGTCTCTGCCAGAGACTCCGACAGAGAACACCTAACGGCCCAATCATCTGAGTGCAAAAGGCTTGGGACAAAACTCAGTGGTCAGGTCTGCTACAGGGAAGACACCAGGAGACCCAGTCAGGGGGAAAACAAGCTGAGCAGTCTTCACGGCTGTCTGCTGGAATAAAAACCTTGAGCCACAGGCACCACATCAGCTGCACATCCATGGCACCATTCGTTGCCTTGCCCGAGGATTCTCTACCCTTGATCCACTGCATTAACAAACAACCTGTAGAAATACACCACAACCCACTCTGACTCTGCCAAACACAGGACCAGTAGGTCCTTAGGGAACTCTTGGTGAATTAACCTTTGGCTTGGGCAACCCCAAGGGAGTGGGGAGCCCAACCTGCCAGCGTCCCCACTGGGGCTGGAATCATGAGCATGGTGTCAGTGATTGGAAGTGGTGCCCCCAAGGCTTGGGAACAGACTTGGTGAGAGGATGATCTCTCACCTGCCGCCCATCTCTCCCTCTGTGGAATACTGTTGCAAAGGAGATGAAATATAAAAGAGACACAGGGCTGAGTAAAAGCCTATCTGCTGGTCCTTACACTTAAGCATCATCTACTAGATGACAATCTGAATTACACCACTGAACAAAAATTTATTCAGCACACATCACCTGCGAAACCCAATGTAGGAATCTAGCCACAACTAAAGAATCCATACAGAACCTTGGCCCTCTGAAAGCACCAGAAATGAAGTCCATCAACTACACACAGCATACACCACAGTCAAAACTACAAGGGGAAAAGAAAAGAATATAAAAACCAAAAACTCCATCCAAACAACAGCAACATCACAAAGATAAACACCAGCCTTCTCGGATGACCAAGAATCAGCATATGAACTCCAGCAATTCAAAAAGTCAGACCGTTCCCTTACCTCCAGATGATGACACTAGCTTCCCAACAACAGATCCTAACCAAATTGAAATGGCTGAAATGACAGACATAGATTTGAAATCTGAATGTCAAGGAAGCTCAATGAGATTAGGAGATACTGGAAACCCAATCCAACGAAGCCAGAAAAGATGACACAGACATTTTAAGAAAGTATAAACTGAACTTCTGGAATTGAAAAATTCATTACAGGAATTTCAAAATACAGTTGAAAGCCTTAACAACAGACTAGAACAAGCTGAGGAAAGAATCTCAGAGCTCACAGATCAGCCCTTTGAAACAACCCAGTAAGACAAAAATAAAGAAAAACAAGTAATAAATGAACAAAATCTCTGAGAAATAAGTGATTATGTAAAGAAACCAAACTTGTGACTCATTGGCATTCCTGAGAGAGAAGATGAGAGAATAAGCAACTTGTAAAGCATTTCAGGATGCAGTTCATAAAATGTCCCCAACTTCACTAGAGATGCCAGCATGCAAATTCAAGAACTAGAGAACCCCTGCAAGATACAATACAAGACGACCATTCCCAAGACACATATTCATCAAATTTTCCAAGGTCAACAGGGAAGAAAAAACCTTAAAGGCAGCTAGAGAAAAGGGTCACTTACAACGGGAACCCCATCAGGCTAGCAGCAGACTTCTCAGCAGAAAGCTTGCAAGCAAGACGAGATGAGGGTCCTATGGTCAGCCTTCTTAAAGGAAAGAAATTCCAACCAAGAATTTCATTTCCCACTAAACTAAGCTTCATAAGCAAAGGAGAAATAAAATCTTTTTTAGACAAGCAAATGTTAGTGGAATTCACTACCACTAGACCAGCCTTACAAGAGATTCTTAAGGCTAGAGATTCTAAACATGGAAACAAAAGAAAAATACCTGCTATCAGAAAAATATACTTACATACATGCTCCAAAGACTCTATAAAGCAAGTTCACAATCAAGTCTACAAAACAGCTAGCTAAAAACATGACAGGATTAAAACTTTACATATCAATATTAACCTTGAATGTGAATTATCTAAACAACCCACTTAAAAGGCACATAGTGGCAAGTTGAATTGAAATAAACAAAACTCAACTGCCTGCTGTCTTCAAGAGACTCTCTCACATGGAATTCTTCAAGAGACTCTTCTCACATGTAATGACACCCACAGGTTCACGGTAAAGGGTTAGAGAAAGATCTGTCATGCAAATGGAAAACAAGCAGGGATTGCTATTCTTACATCAGATAAAATAGACTTTAAACCAGCAAGAGTTTAAAAAGGCAAAGAAGAGCATTACATAATGATAAAGGGTTCAACTCAACAATAAGACTTAACTATTCTAAATATATATGCACCTGATGTTGGAGCATCAAGATTCATGTGACAAGTACTTCTAGACCTGTGGAAAGACTTGAGACAGCCACACAATAATGGGGGGGAACTTCAACACCCCTTCTGAGAGCATTAGACAGATTGTCACGGCAGAAAACTAACAAAGAAATTCTGGACTTAAAGTCAACACTTGACCAGTTGGACCTACCTAATAGACATCTACAGAATACTCCACCCAACAACTACAGAGTATACATTCTTCTCATCTGCACATGGAACATACTCTAAGATTGACCACATGCTCGGCCATAAAGTAAGTCTCAATAAATTCAAAAAAATCTAAATCATACTAAGCATATTTTCTGATCATACTGGAAAAAAATAGAAACTAATACCAAGAAGATTTCTTAACAACAAAATTAAGACAGATATCAAAAAATTCAATGAAAATAGACATGATGAACCAAAATCTATAATATGCAGTAAAAGCCATGTTAAGAGGAAAGTTTGTAGTGCTAAATGTCTACATCAAGAAAGATCTGAAATTAACAATCTAATGTTGCACCTAGAGGAACTAAAAAAATAAGAAAAAACTAACCGCAAAGATAGCAGAATAGAAATAACTAAAATCAAGTAGAAATGAATGAAATTGCTATGCAAAAATTCATACAAAGGATTAATGAACCTAAAAGTTGGTTCTTTGAAAGGATAAACAAGATTGATAGACTACTAAGTAGATTAACAAAGAAAAAAGAGATCAACATAAGCACAATAAGAAATAAAAAGATGACATTTGAACTGATCTCAGAAATACAAAAGATCCTCAAAGACTATTATGAACACGTTTATGCAAACAAACTAGAAAATCTAGAGGAAATGGATAAATTTCTCCAAACACAAAACTTCCCAAGATTCAGTCAGGAAGACTTTGAAACCCTGAATGGAGCAATAACAAGCTCTGAAATTGAATCAGTAATTAAAAACCTACCAACCAGAAAAAGCGCCTGTCCAAATGGATTCACAGCTGAGTTCTTCCAGTCACTCAAAAAGAGCTGGTGTCAATACTACTGAAACTCTTCCAAAATATCAACTAGGAGAGACTGTTCCCTAACTCATTTTACAAAGCCAGCATCATCCTGATACCAAAATCTGGCAAACAATGAAAAAAAAAAACAAAAACAAAAAACAGTACAGGCCAATATCCCTGATGAACATAGATGCAAAAGTCCTCAACAACAAATACTAGCAAACCAAATCCATCAGCACGGCAAAAAGTTAATTCATCACGATCAAGTAGACTTCATTCCTAGGATGCAAAGTTGATTCAACATATGCAAATTAATAAATATGATTTATTAAATAAACAGAATTAAAAACAAAAAAAGGATCATCTCAGTAGATGCAGAAAATGCTTTCTGTAAAATTTAATATCCCTTCATATTAAAAAACCCTCAACAAACTAGGCGTTGAAGGAATATAACTCAAAATTTAGTAAGACCATCTATGGCAAACCTACATCCAGCATCATTCTGAATGGGCAAAACTAGAAGCATTCCTGTTGAAAGCTGGAAGAAGATAAGGATGCCCACTCTCACCTATTCAACATAGTACTGGAGGACATAGCCAGAGCAACCAGGCAAGAGAAAGAAGTAAAAGGCATCCACATAGGAAAAGAAGAAGTCAAACTATATCTCTTCACTTATTATATAATTCTATACCTACAAAACCCTAAAACCTCATCCAAAGTCTCCTAGAACTGATAAAAAATTTCAGTGAAGTTTCAGGATACAAAATGAATATACAAAAATCAATAACATGTCTGTACACCACTGGCATTCAAGCTGAGAGCCAAATAAGGAATCCAGTCCCAGTTATAATAGCCACAACACAAAATGAAATATACATACAAAATAAAATACCTAAGGATACATGTAGCTAAGGAGATGAAAGGAGAACTACAAAATACTGCTTAAGGAAATCATAGATGACACAAATAGAAAAAATATTCTACGCTCATGGATGGGAATAATTAATAGCATTAAAATGGCCATACTTCCCAAAGGAATCTACAGATTCAACGCTATTCCTCTGAAACTACCAATATAATTTTTTACATAATTAGAAAAAACTATTCTAAAATTCATATGGAACCAAAATAGGGACTGAATAACCAAAGCAATCCTAAAGAAATAAAATGAAGCCAGAGACATCACTTTATCCAGTTTCAAACTATATTACAAAACTGTAGTAACTGAAATAGCATGGTACCAGTACAAAAAGAGACATATAGACCAATGAAATACAATAGAGAATCCAGAAATAAAGCCACACACCTACAACCATCTGATCTTTGACAAAGCTTACATAAATAAGCAATGAGGAAAAGACTATCTATTAAATAAATGTTGCTGGAAAAACTGGCTATCCATAGGTGCAACAATGAACCTGTACCTTTACCTATCACCATATACAAAAAATAATGCAAGGTGGATTAAACATCGTGGCCAAGTGGGACTCATTTCAACTGTAAAATGCTGGCTCAGTATTTGAAAATTGATCATTTTCACATCATTTACCACACCAACAAGCCAAAGAAGAAAAACCATGTGATCATATAGATTGACACAGAAGAAACATTTGAGAATATCTAACACCCACTGATAATAACTGTTCTCAGCAAGTTAAGAATAGAGGAATGTTAACTCTGTAAAGATCATCTACAAAAACCCTTTGGCTGATATGATTAATGGTGAAAGACTGCTTTCCTCTAAGATCAGGAATAAAACAATTAACTCTTACCACTCTTTTTAATCAAAACACTGAAACTTCTAACCATCGCAATAAGGCAAGAAAAAGAAATGAAAGGCATATAGATTGGAAAAGAAGAAAGAAAAGCTATCTATTTATTGACAACATGATTTTGTATGTAGAAAATCCCAAGAAATCTATAAAAATTCTCCCAGCTGAGTTTGGAAAAGTCACAGGATACCAGATTCATTGAATTTTTACATACTAAAAACAATGCAGAAGCCAAAATCTAAAATATAATACCATTTATAGTCACTCAAAATAAAATTAAACACTTTGATAAACACTTAGCAAAACATATACAGGAAGGACATCCTGTGTGACAAATAGTGCCAGAGAAGAAGAAAAAGAAAAGGAGAAGGAGAAAGAGGAAGAGAAAGAGAAGAAGGAGAAGGAGAAGGAAGAAGAAGGAAAAAAGAAGAACAAAGAGGAGGAGGAGGAGGAGGCAGGGGAAGGAAGAGGAAGAAGCTCAACCTAAACCTGATACTTTATATAAAAATTAACTCAAAATGGATCATGGACTTAAATGTAAAATGTAAAGCTATAATACTTTTAGGGAAAAAAAATAGGAAGAAATCTTTGGAACTATGCCTGGGAAGAGTTCTTAGACTTGACACCAAAAGCATAATCATTAAAAGTAAAAATTGATAAATTATACTTCATAAAAATTAAAAAAATTTACTCTGTAAAGCCCATATTAATAGAATGAAAAGACAAGCTGCAGACAGAGAAATAATTATATGCAAACCACATACCTGACAAAGAACTATTATCTAGAATATATAAATAAGGCTCAAAACTCAATATAAGGATAGACATTTCAGTAAAGAAGATACACAGATGTCAAGTAAGCACATGAAAAGTGGTTCAGCACCATTGGCCATCAATGAAATTTAAATTAAACCCCAATGAGGTATCACAATGCATTTATCAGAATGGCTAAAATGAAAAACAGTGAGACTTAAATGCTGGAGAGAATGCAGAGAAACTGGATCACTCATAGATTGCAGATGGGAGTGTAAAATGGTACAGCCACTCTGGAAAATAGTTTTCCAGTTTCTTATAAAACTAAACATACAATTGCCATACAATCCAGCAACTGTGCTTGTGGGCATTTATCTGAGAGAAAAAGATTATGTTTACATAAAAACCTGTACACAAAAGATTATAGCAGCTTTTTTCCTCATAGCCCCAAATTGGAAACAGTCCAGATCTCTTTCCACAGGTAAATAAATGGTTAAACAAACTGTAGTTTTTCCATACCATGGAATTCTAACCAATGATGAAAAAGAAAGCGTTATTGATACATGCAGCAATCCGGATGAATCTCTAGAGAATTATGCTGTTTGGAAAAAACCAATTCCAAAAGGTTCTATACCACATAGTTCCATTTATATAACATTCTTGAGAGGACAGAATTATCAAGATGATAACAAATTAGTGGTTGCTAGGAAGTAAAAGTGATGGGGAACAGGAGGAGAAGCAAGCGGTAGGAATAGGGGCAGCTGTGGTTATAAAAGGTAGCCTGAGGGATCCTTGTGACTGAATTGTTCTGCATCATGACTGTGTCTCATACCACCATGTCCAGCTAGTTTTTAATTTTTTTGTAGAGATGGGGTCTCCATGTGTTGCCCAGGCTGGTCTTGAGCTCTTGGCCTCAAGTGATCCTCCCACTTAGCACCCCAAAGTGCTGGGACTATTGGACTATAGGTGTGAGTCATCATGCCTGGCCTTTTCATATCAGTGATAATAGGATAGGTTAGAGGGCCTTTTTGTTTTGTTTTGTTTTGTTTTTTCCCTCTTCGCAGACATGATCTCTTGAAAAACACAACACTTAAGGTTCTACCATACTTTTGTCTGCTTATAATGGTGGAAGGTCATAGAAGGAAAAGGGAGCTAGATTTGTAGAATTCATTGTGGTATTTGATATATTAACAATAAATTAACATTAAAAAAAAAAACTCCTAACTTTAAAGTATTTCTTTGAAGTATCACTTTGAAGTGATCTTCCTATTGTTGGTTGTCTCCATTGTGGGCAATTGTTGTGGCACCATGAGGTTTCAGAAGGAGCAGAAAAACATTCCTAAAGCATGTTGTATGAGCCTCCTCTATTTTGCAGAAGTTTGTTCAGGGATGGTGCTGGCCACCCTATCTCAGACCTCCTACCATGAATGGTTCTGCAAATATGGTGGCACAGCCCCAGAAAGATTGCTTTGAGAAGTCAGGAATGTCTAGTGAATCAATGGAGTATTATTTTGGGTACTAAAGAGGTTAGATATGTCCAGCACAATGTCTGCACTTAGAACATAACTAATCAACGTTCATTTGCCTTCATCCACCCATTCCTCTAGCTGTCATAGCTCCTTTCACTTTCACACATAGGAAAGGGAGAAATCCACTGTTAAAACCCAAGCAACTTTGAGTGTTTTATGCAAAGAAGGGGTAGACCAATGTTGCTTACATAAATGAGTCCACAAGTGCATGTGAATTTTTTATTGAAAGAATATAATTCTATTTAATCAGAATTTTTAAAATAAATTGGTTTTGTGCAATTTTGGGGGAGGGGTGGGGAGGACAGAGTCTCACTCTGTTGCCCAGGCTGGACTGCAGTGGCGCAACCACTGCTCATTGCAGCCTCGACCTCCTAGGCTAGCTAAATTTTAAATTTTTTGTAGAGGCGGGGTCTTGCCATGTTGCCCAGACTGGTCTAGAATTCCTGGGTTCAAGCAATTCTTCGTCTTTGGCATCCTAAAATGTTGGGATTACAGGTGTGAGCCACCACACCTGGCCTGTAATGTGTAATCTTTATTTAGGTAGTTGACCACTTCAGCATTCTAGGTGCAATAACCTTAGTCCTTTTCCCATTGCAATTGATCCAGCTTTCTATAATAGGACCCTCTGGGACACAAATTCATGCGTCAGTTGCTGGTTTCATTGAGGGGTTTCCTACAGTGGCTGTTAATTCAGACTATGAAACCTTATGGACTCAGGCTTGAATCCTGGATATTACACTTAGAAAATTATTTAACTTTTTCATGCTTCCATATCCTCATATGTAAAGTGGGAGAAATAATAGCCACTTCACTATGCAATTGAGAAGAATTAATGAGCTTCTGTGTATATAAAGTATCCACTACTGTTCCATCCACAGAATAAATGGTCAGGAAGCAAACAGAAGGATCAAAGAGTATCCACAAAACAAAGATCTCCCTGGGTGGCTGAATGTATTGCTTTGACCAAGAGCACCAACAGAGGAAACTCTTTGGCATGGACCTTCTTGAAGTCAGTCACTATATGTACTTGGTTCTCTGAATTCTTCTGGCCTCCCACCTTGACACTTCTGAACCAGAGAACCATTAGTAATTACTGTGTTGCACGCATGCCATATTTTCTTGACATAATGTCTGTTTTCTATGTTTGTTTATAATTATAATGTAGTATAGACTTTCTTTTCTGAAATTTATCATCTTCTAAAAGTTCTAGTTATGTTTCTTTAAATGAGGATCTGTGAGGTTTTCAATGGGAAAAGAAAATTTTCAATTAATATAATTTGTTATATACCATCTCGGTCCAAAAAGAATTTGGGGCAGCTTACAAAGTGAATATAGATACTAAGAAATAGGACATGATAACCAAAGGCAAGTAAAAGACAGATTTTGTCCTACACATACATTAATGTATAGGCAGCACTTATGTATACATTTATTTTTACTTTACAAAAGATAAAATTAACATGTTTTTTTCCATGGTCCAAAATTGTATTTTTAAACAGATACTGTCTTCATTTACTGATAAAGAACTCTTAGCTTATGCAAAAGCTGGAGCAGTAGCTGAAGAGGTCTTGGCAGCAATTAGAACTGTGATTGCATTTGGAGGACAAAAGAAAGAACTTGAAAGGTTTGAGTTTCTTTTTTAAATGGATAGATATGTTAAATTCTGTCTTCTCATATGCCCTTCAGATTGATAGCATTAATTATAAGCATTGTCTCCCATATATATGTTTTCTGAAATAGCTTAATGGATATATTACAGCATAACTAATATTTTGGAGAAGTTGCGATTCTAATTGTACTTTTCTTTTATCTGCTAATTCAAAGAGTTTCTAGATGGGCAATAACATAAAAATAGTTTCCTAAGGCTGAAATGTATTTTCTACTTCTGATTTTTTTTCCTCTATCAAGTTAATTAGTGATTCTCTAAGATTGACTATTTTGTGTAAGATCTGTGGGGACATTTTAATCTGTGGTTCATTTTCTTTTCTGCCTAGGCCCCTACTCAGTTGACATATGCTACATGATTTGGAAGATAAAAATATAACCAAAAAGCATTTATGTGTACAAAAGTTCAAAATCTTTTATATTATATGTTTAGTATTATGCTTGCAACTCTTCCCTTTTATTACATTGCTGAGAGCATAGATGGTAATTTATTGAAATTTATAATATAAATCAGATTACTGATCTCTAAGCAGCAACAGATTTTATTTAAAAGTGAATATAAATTATAATATTCTGATGCTATAACATTTCAATCTTATGAATGTATATATATTTGAAAGTATGAAAAAGTAAACTGTATTGGTTAAGGAAGTTATACATTGTGTGGTACAGCCATAAAGAAAACCAAGGGAATTTTCAGAAATCAGAATAGTGGTTAGCTCTGGGGAAGATGAGAAGTTGTGTGAGGAAAGCCAAACACACAGTAGGGGATTCTGTGGTTCTGGCAGTGTTCTGTTTCTTGATCTCAGGTGTACTAACATGAGTATTCACTGCATAATTTTTTTTAACTGTGCATATGTGTTTGGAGTACTCTTGTTCATATGGTATATTCACACATATAAAGATATGTCCTCTGAGAATAATTTATAATGGTTAAGTGCCATAGTTCAAAGGAAAGTGGTATCTATGTTCCATTTTGATTTTTGCTAAAGTCTTTGCTTTTGATTATAATATGTCTGGCTAATAAAATGAGGAGTCCTGCTTAATGACTGAGCAAATATTCAATGAAATAAAGCCCCGGCTCTCATGGAGCTTAAATTCTAAAGGGAGTGGGTAAGGTTACAAACAACCACAAATAATCAAATAGGTAATACACCAGTTGGGGTAAATATTATTTGGGGAAATAAAATAAGAAATCATGAGGATACTATTTAGATAAGTTATTCAGAAAAATATTTTTTGATTAGCTGCTATTTGAGCAGAGACATAATGAAGTTTCGAGTTTGGAATTTTTTCCAGTTTTCCTCAGAGAAAAGGTGGACCAGAAAAATAATATGCCCAACAGCCCAACAGTGTTGGAAGACAGACAAAACTTAACAGCTTTTTCCTGGTTCTCAGCTGGGGGAAAACATCTCCCCATAGAAGTTAGATTCTCAGGCCTGGCTGCTATCTGCAATTGGGGTCTGAATTTATACTGCTCTGTGGACTAGGAAACAATCTCTCTCCAAAGCTGAGGATTTCACATTAAAAATGAGTCCTAATCCAGTGATACCAGAGTATCTGGTAGAAGAAATACAAAATTATTGTAAATTAAGGAACTAAACATCTAAATCAAGAAATTAGAGAGAGAACAATAAAATATTAGAAGGAAATAATAAGGGTAAGAGCAAAAATTAATTTAATAGAAAATAAAGGCAAAAGAGTAGAAGATTGACAAATCCATAAACTAATTCTTTAAAAAGACTTATAAATAACTATCTTATATGTTTAATCAGGAACAAAAAAAGAATGAATAGGGAAAACTTGTAACAGATTTAAAAATCTATTTTTAAATTATAGCTTTATACCAATAAATTTTAAAACCCTCATGATATAGACAATATGCTAGAAAAATGTAGGTTAAAATCCTCATGTAAGAAGAATAAAATCTGAGTAAACCCATAATCATTAAAAGAATTGAATTCAAAGTTAAAAATCTCCATTTTCCACTACTTCTCTCCCGCAAGTAGAAATCACAAGTCTGGATAATTTTGTAGGAAAGTTCTACTACAACTTCAAGAAAGAGATAACCCTATCTTACATAAATTGTTGTAGAAAATGGAAAAAAAGTTGTGAGTTCATTTTATGGGGCTAGTGTAACTTTGATACTACAACCAGGCAGGTATAATATGAGAAAGGAAAACTAAAGGATAGTTTCACCTAAAACATAGATGCAGAAATTATAAATAAATAAATTACTAGCTAAATAAATCCATGTGAAAAATACCAAATTGAAAACATCCTGAACATGCTGGCTTTGTCCTACGATTGCAAAGATGGCTTTAACTTTAGGAAATCTGTTAATATAATTAACCATATTAATAGATTAAAAGAAAAAAATTTGTTTTGATATAAGGGGAAAAGCATTAATTGTATATGATTCATGACAAAAACTCATAAAACTAGGAATAAGAAACAACCTTCTTAATTATTAGAGACCCACAGGAAACATTTAGTGATGAAACATTAAAAACATTCTAACACTTAAAATAATGAATGAAATAAATACTTACAATTTTGTCTGTCAATTAAAAAAATTTAAAAAAAATAATGAATGAGGCAAGTGTGTTTGATAGTATCATTTCTATGTACTGTTGTACTAGTAGTAGATAATAAGACCAATAGAACAAATAAGAGTAAGAATGAAAAAAAGAAAACAAAAAAAGAAAAGCAATAAGGGTTGGAAAACAGGAAGAAAACTGGCATTATTCACAGATGATAAGATTGTCTACACAGAAATTCCAGTAGGTTTTATAAGCTAACAAAATACAATAAGATCTTTGGGTACCTATGATTATTCAGAATAAATGGCATTCCTGTAAATCAGGAATGCACAATTAGAAAATATACAGTATTTCATCCATTCAGAATGAATCCATCATCTTTGACATTGAAATAAACCTACCAGTCAGTGCCATCTTACATTTGCTATGGATCTGGGTTGAAGTCCAGTTCTTTCAGGCAGGATTTGTGTTTGTTTCTGTGATTCACCAAGGGCACTACTAACCTGAGACCACCTTACATTAAATTCTGTGTCTAGCTGTTTTTGGACCACACTGGTAGTGTGAATTCATACTCAGACCTGACTGACATAAGATTACAAACTGATGGCCTGATGTCCTTGCCAGGTTGGCCATTTCTTAAAAGTTTATTTATTAGACAAATTGATTCAGCACCTATAACATGCCAGGCACTGTGCTAGGTTCTAGGTTTTCCTTTTCTTTTCTTTTTTATTCTATAAAAGTCTAAACAAAGCTAGGGCTCTAGATTTTCAGTTGTGAATCAGAAACAGAGGATATTGTGTGATCTTCAGTCAAAATAGTAAGATGGATAAAAATGGAAGGAATAGAGAAAGGAGGAATAAATATAAGGAATTGTCAAAGAAAAAATTAAAAATATTGATTTAAAAATGTGATCTGAAAGAATCAAAGTGAGTAATGATGATGATGGGGAGGGCAAGTTAACTTTAAATACGGTGGTTGGGGCAGGTGTCTCTGAGGAAGTTTCATCTCAGCTGGGACCTGAGGGATGAGAAGAAGCATGCCATGATGGGGAGAGAGATGGGACGGGTTGGGAGAAGAGTCTTCCAAATTTCTTGGGGTGGCCAAGACTTTAGTATATTCTAGGAAACATCATAAGGCTTGCATGACTGAAGCTCAGTTGAGTGAGGGGAGATTGGGGTGGGCAGGGGCCAGAATGTGGGGATGGTGGGCCATAATGAAGAGTTAGGATTGTATTCCAAGGGCACAAGGGAGTGGTTGAGGGTGTTAAATAGAGGAATGACTATCCACATTATGTTTTCAGATTGTTTCTTTGCCTGTAATGGCTCTCATGAATGGATGTGAGAAGTCAAAGAGTAGAAGCAGGGAGACCAGTGGAGAGGCTGGCAGAGTGGTCCAGGCCAGAGCATCTCCCTGATCTGGATCAGAGGCAGGAGAGGGGTGACAGGTACCTAGATTTGGGATAGAATTTGGAAGCAGAATTGATGTCTCTTCTTAGACCAAACATAATCAGTTTTCATTCCTGTTCTCCTTCCCTTCTCTGCTTCTACATAAAGTAATCGAGGTGCTAATCTGGCTTTCTCTTCAAATTATCAGTGCAGGAGGGAAGCTGGCTCTCTTTGAATGGAAATTTAACCAGAAGTTAAAATAAATTCCATTCAATTGTATAGAATACTTTTGTTCTTTTTCATTTAAAAACATTTTTCTCTCTTTTATGTGTCTTGAAAATATATTTATCTATTAGTATTCATTTCTGTTTGCTTAATCAAAATTTTTCCTTACTCTCAAAGTAGTTACTTGCATTATTGATAAATATTTTTATAATATTTAAGATGAGTCATATTTCCTACATACCAATGGTTTTGTTACATAACTTTAGTCTCTTTTAGTCACTCCTACTTTCATGATCATTTCTGTACTAAAGCTTTTGATGAATGGATTATTTTAATATCTGGTTTTATATATGGCATATGTATTGAAAAACAACAAAGAGCTTATGGAAAAGGAGTATTGTTTATGTCTCGTTTCCCTTTATCCCCTTCTTTCCTTTATTTCTCCTTTCTGATGTGTAAATGATTTTCCTCCTTGTGCTTCTGTGCAAATGTTTCCTCTGGCTGCATAGGACAACGTCAGACCAGTTTCTACGTTAGTCTCGGTAAGCGAGAACTGAAATAAAGGAGATAACAGTGTAGTACATATGTATTAAATTTCCTTAAATGTACTCTTATGTGAGTTGTGCCCAGTGGTAGCATTCACCTCAGATCAACTCATAAAGTGAGAGATATGTATATGTCTGTGTGTTATGTGTGTATGCATGTGTGTATACAAATCATTGAAATGTTTCTCAAAAATAATTTTTCTGTTCAGATGATAACTGGCAAGTTGAGGATTTACATTTTGGGGGGTAGAAACTGATGATGTGTTGATATGTTGTCACTATGAAGTTCTGTTTAAATTTCATCTTTAGTGAACACAGTAGTGATGTAAATTTCACTTGGCATGCTTTTGTAACTCTGTAATGTACCTAGTTAAAGTAGTCATGAAAGCAAAAAACAATGCATGTTCGTATCTGAACAGTGCTTGAACTCTGCTGTACATACTAATGGAACAAGTTCTCTAAATGAAATTAATATAATACTATATAATATTTATATAGTTGTGAATTTTATGGATCAAAGACCTTAAAGTATGACTTTTATATGGAAGTAAGTTCATTAATTTCAACAATTATTAGCTCCTCCTCTATCCAAGTTAATGCTCTAGGTTCTGCAGGGAGTTGTGATTAAGAAAATACAGACAGATTTAAGGCAATCTGTCCTGTTTCACTAATCCTTTTACCTTCGTTCTATATTTGCAAAATTTATTATTTTCCTTTAACTCTGGGGTCCATTAGCTTATCTCCACAGCTGTCTTCTTAAACAGAGTAGTCTTCTCTGTTCCTTTCAAATGAAGGTCGAGTTACAGACATCATCTCCTTTAGCTTTAACGTCAAAAATTGACCACTCTCTGAGGCTTTAAAAAATATTTGAATTATCAGTTGGGAATAACCTTTAGGTCATTAGAACTGGAGAAATAAAATCTATCAGTGATTCCAACATTGTTTTTCGATGTTTTCCATTTGCTCGTTTTTGCTCCTTTTGTATAATTTCCTATATTTGCTCTAAGAAGTATTAATGGGTGCTCTCCAGGTTTGGTTAATGTAGGGTAGGCCTTTTGCTATGAATGGGTTCAGGGCTATAGATATGCTAAGAATTTAATTTTTCTCAGTCATTGAGTTAGCCAGAAGCCCTGGATGGCCCAAGCCACCAGGTCAGAGCCTGTTAGTTCAGCAGCAGGCAGCTATGGCATGACACGTGTTGCGAGCATTAACAGAGGGAAGGACAAGTAGTCAATATGTAGAAAGGAGAAGGAAGAGAGGGAATGCTGATGAATAATTATGTACTTTTATATACCTGTAAGCCAAATAATTTTTGTAGGTCAGTGATTTTTGAAATAAATGTCTACAGAAATAAGATAAATCGTACAGCTTTTTTAAATGTAAAAAGTATTACATGGCAATTCAGAATTCTCAAAATGCTCTCACACATGTAACCTCTCAGTTGGTCATTCCAACAGTCCTAGAGGAAGGCAGGACAGAGAGCAAACTGTCTCCAAACTTCCTTAATGTTCAGAGATTTAAATGACCGTCCCTTTTTTTTTTTTAAAGCACTTTCTAACATTATCTCTCCGTTTTATTACTTAATTAAAGAGGCATGCAGATTTTGAAGGGAAGACACAGGTTTTTCCATGGCTTCTACTTTGTTTTGTGTATGAAACAATGTAAGTTCTAGAAGTTTGCTAAATATTGCTTCACTTATTTTGCTATTGCTAAAACTAGAGTAGGAAATTTTAGAAGACTCCCCTACAAATAAGTTAATCTCTGTAAATTTCAGTTTCTTCTTCTGCAAAAAGGGAGTAAAACAGTACTACTATATAGGGTCAATGTATGAGCAGCAGGACAAAATGCATGTATATCACCAGGACTGAGCACATCCTAGCCACTCTGTAACTATCGTGCTATATTGATATGTTTTCATAAAATGTGTGAGTATATGTGATCATTTTTGGTTTTTTCCCAGGTACAACAAAAATTTAGAAGAAGCTAAAAGAATTGGGATAAAGAAAGCTATTACAGCCAATATTTCTATAGGTGCTGCTTTCC
This sequence comes from Chlorocebus sabaeus, assembly GCF_047675955.1. NCBI lineage: Eukaryota > Metazoa > Chordata > Mammalia > Primates > Cercopithecidae > Chlorocebus > Chlorocebus sabaeus. The sequence goes on from NC_132924.1 coordinate 65,366,100, forward strand.
TGCTTATCTATGCATCTTATGCTCTGGCCTTCTGGTATGGGACCACCTTGGTCCTCTCAAACGAATATTCTATTGGACAAGTACTCACTGTAAGTGGTTTATATTGAGAAATGAGCCATTATTATAAAATGCCAATGAAATCCAGTAATGTTGGCTTGACTTTAGAAGAACATATTTGAACAACTATTGAATACTATAGACACATGCACTACTAGGTTAAAAAGTGGAAAAAAATTGGATGCATCCGACAACCAGTTTTTCGCTTGTCTGTTTGTTTTTGCAGATATATTGCACAATTTATACTGTAGCCTAAATAATATTAACCTTAGCAATCTCAATAGCATGAACTTTTATTTGTTGAGATTATTTGTGCCAAACTTGATGCTAAACACTTCACTTTTATTTTCTGATTTACTATTCCCAAAAATGGCAAAATACACATTTTGACTTCTTTTCAAATTATTTCGAATGGCAGCTAATCCACCTCACAAATTATGGAAGTTGTTCCTCTTCCTAAAAGATTGCTTGGAAGTTTTCTGCATTATAGACCTTTGTGCAAGCACAGAAGTCTTGCCATTTCATGTTATCCTCTTTTATTTTAAAGACAATGAAATAATTTGCAAATCAAACTCAATTCGTATCTGGATCTAATAAAATACACTGTTAGAAGAGTCATTTAGTTCCTTTTTCGTAGGCCAAGCAGAAATAGATTGAGACAGTGAGAGATGATATTTTGTAGAATCCCTTAAAACAATTCCCTTTTTCAGGAGCCAGATTTGTAATGTGGATGCAATAATTGCTGCTTTAGTTTTTTCAAATTTGCCTTATCCAACTTTGCTCAGTCAGGAATGGCTTTTCCCATAAAGTGGTTTTTTTTTTTTTTTTTTTTTTTTTTTTTTTTTTTTTTTAGTATAGTGATACTGTGGGTGATCCTTGGTTGTCATAACAGATGTTTTCCATTTAACTGTGATTGAGATAAGCAGTTTCAATCCAGTGTTCTCTGGGCATAAATATACCTCACAAACTGGAGGCATCCAGAATAGGGAGTGTGGGGTTTAATATCGGACCAACTTGATTCGAATGGCAGTTGTGTCACTTTTTAGCTGTATGATTTAGGGCAGCCAGCTAAACTTTTCAAGCCTCTGCTACCTCTTCTGCCAAATGACATGACAGGAATGAGCCCTAACTTTCAGTGTTGTTTTGAGGACTAATTGAGATAATGAATATAGAATCACTTAGCAAAGTTCCTTCTGTGTAAATTATTGAGCAATATAATTCCATGTGATTTAGAAAAAATGAATAATGACATTAATTTTCATCAACCCCAAAGAGAAACACAGTTGAGTCTTTACCAATAAGAAACTGATTTGCACAAAACAAACAAACAAAAAGACCTAAAGAGAACACGGCCTTGTTGCAAAAAAGACAACCTGATAAAGGATCAATGCCTTAGGTGTGTGTGCTTTATAATGAACAAAAAACGTTCATATACCCTGTTTTATCATGATACAACATCTCTATGATTGCTGGGTAGGGGGAACAGATAGAATCTTGCCTGTTTTTGCAAATGAAGAAGTTGAAGCCAAAGATTCTAAGAGAATGGCCTAACAACATGTAACTAGTTAGTACCAATTTAGGATTCAGAACTGGGTCTTTTGACTCCTCTAATAGTGTTTATTTCCACTTTACCTTGCTGATGATCTAAATAAAAAAAGTCTTAGACCTTGAAGAAATAAAAAAAATATCCTATTATAATATTCTAGCCCTATAAAATTAAATCGTTATTTTATTGAGCAAGTAAGACTAATTCTGCATTCTAAATTGAAAAGTATTTAAACTTCTAAAATATTTTTAGTGTGGGCAACATAGTGAGATCTCATCTCTATAATTTTTTTTTTAATTAGCCAGATATGGTAGCACTTGTCTATAGTCCCAGCTACTTCGGAGACTGAGATGGGAGGGTTGTCTGAACCCAAGAGGTTGAAGTTGCAGTGAACCAAGATTGCACCACTGCACTCCAGGCTGGGCAACAAAGCAAGACCTTGTCTTAAAATTTTTTTAAAAAAAATTTTTTTGCTATTTTTTAATTGACAAATCATAATTGCATTACACTTGTGGAGTACAATTTGATGTTTATATATACACACACATACACACAAAATGTGGAGTGATCAGATCAAGCTAATTAACATATCTATCACCTCACTTGACACTTTTTGAGGTGACACATTTGAAATTTACTCTTGGCTGGGTGTAGTGGCCCATGCCCGTAATCCCAGCACTTTTGGAGGCTGAGACAGGAGGATTGCTTGAGGCCAGGAGACCAGCCTGGGACACATAGTGAGACCCTGTCTCTAGAAAAAATAAAAAAAATTTGTCGGATTTGATGATGCATGCTTGTAGTCCTAGCTACATGGGAGACTGAGTCAGGAGGATTGCTTGAGCCCAGGAGGTAGAGGTTATAATGAGCTCTGATTGCACCACTGCACTCCATTCTGGGTGACACAGTGAGACCCTGTCTCTTAAAAAAGAAAAAAAATGAAAAAAAGGAATTAAATGTACTGTTAGTTTCAAACTATTAAAATATTTTTAACACCTAATATTTATATGTTGCCTCGCCATTTTAAATTTTAGTTACCTATGTTAGAAAAAGACAGAAGTATGAAAAAAAAATTGCTATCACTATCTAAGTAGCCTGATGTTTTTTCTTCACATTCCTCAGGTATTCTTTTCTGTATTAATTGGGGCTTTTAGTGTTGGACAGGCATCTCCAAGCATTGAAGCATTTGCAAATGCAAGAGGAGCAGCTTATGAAATCTTCAAGATAATTGATAATGTAAGTCTGAGTTGGCCATTTATCCATCTGTCTAAAAGATTGTCCAGTTAAGAGTCAATTTCTTTGTCACTTTATCCAGCTTTCCACAAAATGTCACTAAAAGTAGTTATTGTAACCTAGTAATCTCTTAAAATTTGATTCTGTTTAGAAGCCAAGTATTGACAGCTATTCGAAGAGTGGGCACAAACCAGATAATATTAAGGGAAATTTGGAATTCAGAAATGTTCACTTCAGTTACCCATCTCGAAAAGAAGTTAAGGTACAGTGATAAATGATTATTCAACAATTAAACTATTGAATGAAAAGTTTCTGATGTTTTCTTGTAGAGATTATTTTTTTTTAAAAGTGCATGTATATTTAAACCTATTATTGAACGGTCAGTTCCCATACCCTGTGTCTGTGAATTGCCTTAAAGTTTTTTTTTTTCACTCGTCCTGGTAGATCTTGAAGGGCCTGAACCTGAAGGTGCAGAGTGGGCAGACGGTGGCCCTGGTTGGAAACAGCGGCTGTGGGAAGAGCACAACGGTCCAACTGATGCAGAGGCTTTATGACCCCACAGAGGGCATGGTGAGATGACCCATGCTGAGCTAGACCCTGCGGTGATCAGCCATCACATTGCACATCTTTCTGATGTTACCCTTTCAACTACAAATGTATGAAAGTCACACTTACTTTTTATTCCAGGTCAGTGTTGATGGACAGGATATTAGGACCATAAATGTAAGGTTTCTACGGGAAATCATTGGTGTGGTGAGTCAGGAACCTGTATTGTTTGCCACCACGATAGCTGAAAACATTCGCTATGGTCGTGAAGATGTCACCATGGATGAGATTGAGAAAGCTGTCAAGGAAGCCAATGCCTATGACTTTATCATGAAACTGCCTCATGTAAGTTGTCCTTGCCCTTTGCCTTTCTAGAGGTGCAAAAAATAAAATGCAGGCCTACTACATAGGAAGTTAGGAAACTACTATAAATCGGAGGAAGAGAAATCCTAAGAAGGGAAAATAAGATTACCTCAGATTTGAAAGTTCTAGCAGTATCAACTGGTCGTAGACACATTTTTAAAAACTGATGTTGGTTATTGTGCTAAATAAGATTTAAAGAACTGGACCTGTATTACCTGTGAGACTTGGGTTGTGTATGGGATTCCTTATTTAAAATATGAGCTGAGATAGCTTGTCCTTATGCTAAATCATCCTGGGTTTTCTGTGGTAGAAATTTGACACCTTGGTTGGAGAGAGAGGGGCCCAGCTGAGTGGTGGGCAGAAGCAGAGGATCGCCATTGCACGTGCCCTGGTTCGCAACCCCAAGATCCTCCTGCTGGATGAGGCCACGTCAGCCTTGGACACAGAAAGTGAAGCAGTGGTTCAGGTGGCTCTGGATAAGGTCAGTGAGGCTTAGTTCAAACCAACCTGATTTATAAGCATAAGAATATTCTACTATTAATTCTTGTTAATATTGGTCTTAGAAAATGAAATTTATGATAGCTTCTAGGTGATTCCTTCAGCTATTAAAATAAAAGCATTAGGCCTCTTCGAAATCTTTTTCTATTTGTTTGTTTTATTGTTCAATTTATACTTATTTCTCTGATCTTATTTTAAGTGATGATGAATAAATTTTCATCTTTTCATCTAAAGACATTTGCTAATCTTTTAAATTAAAAAATAGAAATATAGATACCAGTGAAAATTCATCTTCATTGTGATCTCCAAAACTTGACTATGTGGATAACCCTGTTATTTAGGTTTTGAGAGTTTGTAATATTGCCAGGAAGAGAAAAATACAACCTGAAGGTTCACACATAATTTTCAAGATGTTGAATGCCACTTGAAGACTCTATGGAAAATAAGAAACCTCTTATTTCCAGGAGAGGGGCAGAGAGCCTTTGATACTGAAAACCTACCTAAACCACGACATGTTACTGACTATCAACAGAGTTTGACTGTCCTGCGATTCTGGAGTCCATATGACTCATTCATCAAATAGCATTTGAGTGTTTGCCCTGTGCCAGGCACTGTGCGTTTGATCTCCAGCATGTGATAGTAATGGAGATAATTCTGTGAGGACCGAGAATGTGGAGAGTGAGACCTTATAACCAAAGGAGTTCCAAGTTGAGATGTCACAGTAGATTTCAAAGATGAACTCATATTTGTTTCAACTCTCCCTGTCTCTAATAAAACAACTCTTGAATGTTCCTTTAAACATCCTGTCAATGTGCTTAATAAATTTTTGAGGGAGGAAAAAAAGCAGCTTACTAAACATTCTGTGGACCAAAATAGAGGCAGATGGGATTGTGGCTACTTTTTCCCCCCTCATTTTGCTTAATCTGTGATTTCACCTCTGTGTTTTTCTTTTTCCTTCCTTCCTTCCTTCCTTCCTTCCTTCCTTCCTTCCTTCCTTCCTTCCTTCCTTCCCTCCCTCCCTCCCTCAATCGCTCCCTCTCTTCCTCCTTCTTTTCTTTCTTTTCCTTTCCTCTCCGTACCTTCCCTTCCCTCCCCGACTCCCCTCCCCTTCCCTTCTGTTTTTCTTTTCTTTTTCTTTTCTTTTTTCTTCTCTTCTCTTCTCTTGTCTCCTCTCTTCTCTTCTCTTCTCTTCTCTTCTCTCACTCTGTCACCAGACTGAAGTTGCAGTGGCGCCATCATGGCCACTGCAATCTCTGCTGCCCAGGCTCAAGTGATCCTTCCACCTCAGCCTCCCGAGTAGCTGGGACCACAGGTGTGTGCCACCATGCCAAGCTTTTTTTTTTTTTTTTTTTTTTTTGAGATGGAGTCTTGCTCTGTTGCCCAGGCTGGAGTGCAGTGGGACAGTCTTGGCTCACTGCAACGTCTGCCTCCCGGGTTCAAGCGATTCTCCTGCCTCAGCCTCCTGAGTAGCCGGGATTACAGGCATGCACCACCACACCTGGCTAATTTTTGTGTTTTTAGTAACGACAGGGTTTCGTCATGTGGCCCACGCTGGTCTTGAACTCCTGACCTCAGGTGATACACCTACCTCGGCCTCCCAAAGTGCTGGGATTACAGATGTGAGCTACCGTGCCCAACCACCAGCTATTTTTTGATATATTTGTAGAGAGGAGGTCTCACTATCTTGCCCAGACTGACCTCAGACTCCTGGGCTCGAGCAGTCCTCCCGCCTTAGCCTCCCAAAGTGCCAGCATTACAGGTGTGACCCACTGCTTATTGGTTTGCTTATCTGTGTTTCCTCATTAATCTATAGTGAAATTGTGTATTAAATTAGAAATAAAAACAATTTTAAAATGTTATGTTTTAAAATACTTTAGGGTGTAAATTTTGAGGGGAAATTCCACATACCCCCTTTTTCTTAAAAAGATACAAAGAATTGATCTATTTTCTTGTATATTTTCTAGTTTCTACCACCTAATTTTTCTCTTGTGTATTTTTTCTTTTTGAAGTTTTTCACTTCTACTTATCCTATTGATCCTGAAAACGTTGTGTGTTGGTTTTGAGAATTGTATTGCTAGTTACTGGAGAGAAATACAGAGTAACAAAAATTATGAGCATTCGGAAAATTACAAAGGTTAGAGAAGTCTTAGATAAGGCCTGGATATCTGGCTCTGTTCCTTTGTGAAAATAAAAGAGACTTACATGACTCTTCAATGTTTCCATAATTCTTCTACCTAGGAATAAGTATCACTTATTAAGCACTTACTGTGGATAAGGCATAGTGTTGAGTACTTTATGTGCATTATTTTATTTAGTCATCACAACTACTCTAAGAAGTAAAGAGTATTATTATCCCCATTTTACATATGAATAAATTAAGCCTTACACAGGCTCCTTGGATAAAATATTTTGTTGAATAAAATAAATTCATAAATTTATTTCAGGTTGGCCGGGCGCGGTGGCTCAAGCCTGTAATCCCAGCACATTGGGAGGCCGAGACGGGTGGATCACGAGGTCAGGAGATCGAGACCATCCTGGCTAAAACGGCAAAACCCCGTCTCTACTAAAAATACAAAAAAAACTAGCCGGGCGAGGTGGCGGGCGCCTGTAGTCCCAGCTACTTGGGAGGCTGAGGCAGGAGAATGGCGTAAACCCGGGAGGCGGAGCTTGCAGTGAGCTGAGATCTGGCCACTGCACTCCAGCCTGGGCGACAGAGCGAGACTCCGTCTCAAAAAAAAAAAAAAAAAAAAAAAAAAAAAAAAAAAAAAAAAAATTTATTTCAGGTTAGTGTGACACTGAGGTCTGGACTTTGCTGCCTCACATTTATTGTCTGTCTTGTTCATCCAGGGGGTCATGTGGGATAGGATATTATGATTCCTAGGGCTGATTACTAGCTGGTGTGTACCAGTACAGCACAATGGCCTGTGTTTGTTTTGATTGACCAATGCCTGCGCTGTAGGAATTTGTTGGTTTGTACAAGCCCCTGATTATTTTATTTTTATTTTTATATTATTTTTTTGAGACAGAGTCTCGCTCTGTTGCCCAGGCTGGAGTGCAGTGGCACGATCTTGGCTCACTACACGCTCTGCCTCCCAAGTAGCTGGGACTACAGGAGCCCGCCACCACGCCCCGCTAATTTTTTGTATTTTTAGTAGAGACGGGGTTTCACCGTGTTAGCCAGGGTGGTCTCGATCTCCTGACCTTGTGATGCGCCTGCCTCGTCCTCCCAAAGTGCTGAGATTACAGGTGTGAGCTACTGTGCCAGGCCCAAGCCCCTAATTATTACTGCAAATTTATGTTAAATAAAATAATTGGAGGCTTACATAATATTAATATGTGACTGGTATATTTGTATTTTTATTTATTACAATAAAACATCATTTTAAACTATTATCAATTGTCTATAGATTTATTGAAGTCAGAGGCTATCTTACATAGATTTGATGGTTTTACAATGCCCACAGCATTGGTTCAGTAAATATATGTTGAACGGATAAGTTTCTTCATGTAATTGTTAATGTATTCAAAAACCAAATTTCTCTCTCTTTAGGCCAGAAAAGGTCGGACCACCATTGTGATAGCTCATCGTTTGTCTACGGTTCGTAATGCCGATGTCATCGCTGGTTTCGATGATGGAGTCATTGTGGAGAAAGGAAATCATGATGAGCTCATGAAAGAGAAAGGCATTTACTTCAAACTTGTCACAATGCAGGTATAGTTTAACTTTAGAATTTTCCTGTCATCTCAGTGATAAACTGATTTTGCATTTAATGCTAAAAATAAATATTATTTGATTTGATTATCTTAAAAAGTAGGAAACAACACTTGGGGGATTCAGAACGACACAGTGTTTAAGATTTTTTTTTTCTTTCTTGAAAGAGGGGAAAATAAAGAAGGATAAACAGATAAAAAAATTAAGAGTTTTCAAGGTGAGTTATCTATTATAGTAGTCAGTAGCCACATGTGCCTGTAGAGCATTTAAACAGTAGTGAATCTGAATTGGAATGTTTTAAGTAGAGTGTGCACACCTTGTTCTGAAGACTTAGTGCAAAAAAATGCAAAATATCTCAATTTTTATATTGATTACATATTGGAATGATATCACAGGATATCAATAATATATTGGATATATTAGGTGAAATAAAATATATCATTAAAATTGATTTCACTTCTTTCTTTTTACATTTGTTAACATGGCTTCCAGAAAATTTAAAATAACATGGCTCACAGCATGGCTTGCACCATATTTCTGTTGACAGCACTGATCCAGAGTAAACTTGATTGAGTCAAAACACCCACAAAAAAGGGCATGAGAAGATAAGATACATGGAATGAATGCCAGTTTATTTCAGTATATACAGTGGGAATTCTTCTTTGGTGGTTTTCATTTCCAAATATCACACACATATATAGACACACACAGACACACACACACACACAAAAAACAGCCCAGCAGATTAGCTTTATCCTTTTCTGCAGTTACTAAACAAATTACTGTTTTCCTTGATGACTGACATTCAGTGATTAGCTTTCATTGGTTAACACAGCCTAATGAGCTTATGCATATTTCTTGTTTATTTTAGACAGCAGGAAATGAAATTGAATTAGAAAATGCAGTTGATGAATCCAAAAGTGAAATTGATACCTTGGAAATGTCTTCACATGATTCAGGATCCAGTCTAATAAGAAAAAGATCCACTCGTAGGAGTGTCCGTGGATCACAAGGCCAAGACAGAAAGCTTAGTACCAAAGAAGCTCTGGTATGAAGGGGGATGAGGAGTTTGTTTTAATCTCACCAACTGTGGTTCCCCTAGTTTGGTGGGCTAGGGCTATGTTAGGAGTGGGAACAAAAAAGGGCTATCCAGAATCCTCCTGTCCTATCCCCTAGAATGTTCCACAGGCCAGGATGTCAACATTTTAGAATCAGGTTAGAATTTAAGAGTGTTAATTTATACAGTAGAATTTTTAGAATTAAAATTTATAATGTAAAGAGACTATAGCGGGTCTTCAAATATCAAAGTTTCTATTGTGTTTATTCCTGCTTATAAATACTCTTGTCAGATTCTGAGTACCAAATAAAAGTTAATTGTTTGTGGAAGCATCATTTATTTTTTAAAAAATAAGGGAATATTGTAGCAACATTTGTCAGCATTTTTTTGAAGCTAAATAATAATCATTATGACATTTTTTGAAGCAAAATTGTCATCACTTATTCCTTTTTAAGGAATAAGGATAGGATATATTCCTTTATAAATTTTTGTGCATATGCAAGAACTGTACATTATAAAAGTTTTTAATTAACTGTTGTAATAATTTGTGTTTCCTAGGATGAAAGTATACCTCCAGTTTCCTTTTGGAGGATTATGAAGCTAAATTTAACTGAGTGGCCTTATTTTGTTGTTGGTGTATTTTGTGCCATTATAAATGGAGGTCTGCAACCAGCATTTGCAGTAATATTTTCAAAGATTATAGGGGTAAGTGTAATGCCCATTTGTGTGATTTACTTGTGAGTCCTGATGGAAGAATGAATGAATAAACTGTGTTTGAACTGGGATACATAAGCAACAAAATCCATTATCTTCTTATGAAACTAATTGGCTTGAAGATGTAAGAATGGAAGTCTGGTTTGTGATAGGAAAGCTAACTTTGTGAACCTTCCTTTGTTGTCACAGTTGGTTTCTAGCCTGGGCAACTAAGGACCAGCTTCCTGAAATAGTCAATGAAAGTGATGAGATGACTTTCTTATACCTGCCAACACTGGACTCTGAACAAACGTTGTGAACTCTCATTTCACCAATGTGCAAAGAGAGTTCCTCAAATGTTGGTCAGACTGGCTTGAGAATGCACTGTTCTCTAACGTACATATTTTCCAGGATATGAGCAGGCCTAGCATGCTACTTTTGTAAGACGTAATTTTCATCCCACTTGCTAAGATTAAAACAAATAGGAACAGCTTCCTAAAGATTGAGATTGACATATGTTGGTTCCACCTCATCTTAATGGTGGCATTTTCAGCAATAAAGTTACGATCTGAAAGGAAGCTCTCTGTTTAGTGACATATTTCCAAACATCAAGCTGAGGACACCCTTGCCGTAACTGCTGAAAACATTGTGGAGAAAGAGATTGATCACCACAAGAAGCATAAGCTAAACACTGGCTTTTGATTCTACAAAACATATATGACTATTCAGGTCTACCCATGCCTGGCTAGCTTATTTCAGTTTAATATATTCATTCATGAATTCATGTTTAATGATATTCATGTTTAATGTTAAATATATTCAAGAATTATTATTATTTTTTAAGTCTCGCTCACTCTCGCCCAGGCTAGAGTGCAGTGGCGCGATCTTGGCTCACTGCACCCTCTGCCTCCTGGGCTCAAGCGATTCTCCTGCCTCAGCCTCCTGTGTAGCTGGGATTACAGGCCTGCACCACCACACCTGGCTAAAATTTTTGTATTTTTAGTAGAGATAGGGCTTCACCATGTTGGCCAGGCTGGTCTCAAACTACTAACCTCAAGTGATCCACCTGCCTCAGCCTCCCAAAGTAATGGGATTACAGGCATGAGCTGCCATGCCTGGCCTCTGGAATTATTTTTTGTGTCTTCTTTGTGCCAGATATTTTTCTAGTTGTTGAGAAAAAGTCTTAGAATGTGATCAAATGTCTGATTCTGTAGAGTATATGGTCCAGGGCAGAAGTCAGCAAACTTTTTCTATTAACAGTAAGATGGTAAATATTTTAGGCTTTGCACGCCACATGATTTCTGTTGCAGATACTCAACTCTGACCTAGTAGTACACAAGGACAATGTGGAAATGAATAAACACGACTATGTTCCATTAAAACTTTATGTAAACATTTGGCCAGTGGCCCATAGTTTGCTGATCCTTGCACTAACATATGTCTTGCAGGTTTTTAGGGGATGGGGGGAGGGGTAGACTGTGGCATCATCAGAGAAAAAAAAAAGGCAGTGGTTAAGTTAGGAATGGGTTTGGTTATAGAAAAACCTCAAGTTATGATTTAATACTTTTCTCATTCTTCATATAACAATAAGTCTGGAGATAAGTGTCCCAGGGCTGGGATATTAGCTCTTAAATATTGAGTAGGCAACCGGATATCTGCCTCATTGAAGATAGTGGGCTCTGCATCAGATTGCTTGGATTTATATCCTTGAGTCATCCCTGGCTGACTGTGTTAACTTGAGCAAATTAATTACCTTCTCTGTACTTCAGTTTCTATCTGTGTAAAACTGATGATAATAAATCATTCTCCATTCTGGAGATGATTGCCAGGATTAGAGGAATAGTATATATGAATTTGCTTAGAATAATGCCTGGCATAGAGTAAGAATTTAGTAGTTGTTATGATTTTTGTTGGACTGACTAGTCAAAAAATTATTTAATCTTTTCAAAAATCCTTTTTGTCGTTGTTGTTTGTCTGTTTTTTTATGAAAGGTAAAGTTCTCTGTCCTGGGCTAGGGATGTGACTGTCTTACAAGACTGATTTTGGCCCACTGTGAAGGAGATAGTGTTTTCTTTCCCTGAGGAGTGGTTATTCTCTGTGTTCCTTTAGTCCAAAACATCCCATTAGCCCTTATAACCATCTCTGGAAAACATTTCATGTATGGTGCTAGGTCAGGTAGCTGCAGTTTCCAACTGGCTCTCTAACTGGCCATCCTACCAAGAAGGCAGGCTCAAGGAAACTCCTTTCTTTTTGAAAGGCCTGGGCTGAGTGAATGACCACTGCTCTGTGGTTCACCAAAAAAACCACATCAGGTTTTCTGCAGACACCTCAGGACAGTTTGAAATGTCCAAATAGTAAAGCAATGAACTGCTGTAAATGTGGTTCCAACCAAGGGAAGAGGAGAGTATTTGTTCTGATTTCAACTTTACACAGTTGAAGTGGCACTCATGACTCCAGGAGGGAACCTGAGCAGAAAAAATATTGGATCAATTTATGAATGATAGACTTATCCTGGCCTCCACGGAAGGCAGAATGCAGACACCTTTAGGGCTGGCAATAGGAAAGCCAACCCTGATTTCCAGTGTACTGTGGCTCTCCTGACCCCTGAATACTGGGCCAGATGGGAAATGGGTCAGGTCCAGGATGGGTTCTTCACTGATTGAACTAAAAATCCTTTAAATGTTTTCTTACAGGTTTTTACAAGAAATGATGATCCTGAAACAAAACGACAGAATAGTAACTTGTTTTCACTATTGTTTCTAGTCCTTGGAATTATTTCTTTTATTACATTTTTCCTTCAGGTAAATGTCTCTATTTTCACTATATTCATTTTGAGAAATGCATCATTATTCAACTGGGGGGATTTATAAACATCGATGTAATTGGCCTTTTAGTAGAACTTTTCTATTAACATGGATACTAATAGCCAAGTTTTTCTGATATGGTGAAAAACGACGTTTGCCTCCTCTGTCTCCCTTGCTTACCTTCTCCTCTCCACCCTCACCTCGTGCAATGAAACCAGAGGGAACAGAGTGTTTGGCCTAATGTGATGACTGGAGGTGAAAGGCAGGGACTTAAAAATGGAGTGTGGGGGAGCCCTGGATATAAGTTTGGATATAAGTATTGCCAGTAAATATAAATACTCAAAGAAATGTCTTCCCGTGTTCTAAAATAAACAAAAAACATAAACTGGTGTTCTAAAAGAAACAAAAAACAAAAACCCCATAAACTGGTCACATGGGTTTAAAAAGGGTTTGAAGAGTTTATCACTTGACTTTTGTTCAAGAAGAAAGAACCATTTCAATGATGGAAGAATGTCAATCCTCTAACAAAAAATGTAGGAAACATTTGTAAAGAGTCAGATTTTTACAGCTTGCAGAAAATTTGGCTGAAATGAAATGGCAAGGAATTAAGTACTCTAAAAGTTTAGTATGAGGGCCTGGTTTGGTGGCTTATGCCTGTAATCCCAGCACTTTGGGAGGCTAAGGCGAGTGGCTCACCTGAGGTCAGGAATTTGAGACCGGACTGGCCAACATGGCGAAACTCTGTCTCCGTTAAAAACACAAAAATTAACAGTCCGTGGTGGTGTGCAACTGTAGTCTCAGCTACTCAGGAGGCTGAAGCAGGAAATATCTCAGGAACCCAGGAGGTCACTGTGAACCATGATCGTGCCACTGCACTCCAGCCTGGGCAACAGAGTAAGTCCCTGTCTCTAAATAAATAAATAAATAAATAAATAAATACTATTTAGTATGATAAGACAGTGTTGGTTTTGGTTCAAGTGCTCCTTGTACCTGTTTCTGATTTTGTGTCCTTGGGCACATAAGTAAACTGTCTAAGCCTATTTCTTTAGCTGTAAACTAGGGATTCTGGTACCTGCCTCTTGATAATTAAAAGGATCATGTGACCAAGTGCCCAGGCCTGCGTGAGGCAGTAGTAGGTAATCACTTATTAATTGAATGACTAGCCCCCTGTAATTTTTAAAGATAAAACTGTGAATAGATCTCTTTATTCAACATGTAAGTATGTATTACGTTTTTTAAAAATAGAATATTGTTCTGGACATTATAGAAGGGGGAAAAGAAAAAACAGACTGAATTCTTTCTTTACTAAGTACTTACAGTCTCACTGGGGAATTTGTCCTTACTAGAATAATTGTGACACTCTAACTACTTACAGGATTGCCATACCAGCTATTAATACCACAGGTGTTTGGAGGAGGTAAAGATTGCTCAATATAAATTTGGTTAAGAAACTTGGAGTGAGGCAGGCTTTGAGTTGGTCCCTTAAATGTTGACAATTTGAATTGGTGAAGCAAAAGAAGTTAGAGGACTGCCTTTATAACATCATGGTGCTTGGGGGTACTGGAACCTAGCTTGCCTGGAAAACAGGTGAGAACAAAGTCTGTGAATTATAGGACCTTAGAAGTCCAGAGATAGCAAAATGCCTAAAGATGTTAGACTACCCAACTCCTCTTCTTAGTAACATGGGGAGGGAGTCCAGTGGGTAATTAAAAGCTCAGGCTCTGGGTTCCCATTCTGGTTAGGATTCTCATGGATCTGGATTAAGATTCCAACTCTGCGACCTTATAACTGTGGACTTTGGATCTTATCAGGCTCTCTTAACCTCAGTTTCTTCTGTAAAGTGGGCTTTTCTGTCTATACCACCTGTACAGCCTTGTGCCATGGCACACAGTCGCAGAAACAGCAAGCCCTTGAAATCAGGCTTTCTGACTTTGTCTAATCTCCTGCTTTAGCAAAGACATCAATTCTCCCTCCTTTTATGTAATTGGTGGCTGAGTCTCTGACAAGGCATGTTCCTGCCCACAGGGCTTCACATTTGGCAAAGCTGGAGAGATCCTCACCAAGCGACTCCGATACATGGTTTTCCGATCCATGCTCAGACAGGTATGTTTATTGAGGGCTGTGCCCTGGGATGTGTAGAACTCCCCATGTGTGCGCCTTGGACTCAGACAGTGGGAGCTCTGTCTTGTTTCCCGGGCCTAGCTCCTATATTGGTTGTTCCTCAGTCTTATGTCAGAGATGCAGCTGAACTGCCCCCTAGGTTCAGGCAAGGCTCTACTGTCTGTCTGTTCTGGGTGGGCACAAGGAGCTGGACCAGTTTGAGACAGAGCCTCCAGAATAGATTCACCTCCAGTCTGTGTCTCAGCAGTGGTGGTCAGTGCAGGCAGAAGGCATCTTTGATACTCCTCATCCCTTTCCTCTCTTTCCTTCTTTCTTCTGGGAAACCCAGGGCACAAGCGTTTCTTTCCATCAAGAGATGCCCTCTGTACTCTTTCTTTCTACAAATCAAAACTCATCCCTGTGACCCATTCCTCACTGCCCATTTTCTTTTCTGAGGCTAGTCTGAAATACTAGTTCAAGCTGCAGTGTTACTGGCTGATAATGGGTTTAATGGAATGCTGCTCACATTTTGCAGCTTCAAAACCCTAACCATTGACACATGTGAATGTTTTCCTGGGGAAATGGGGAAGGAAATTATAGGAATGTAAATCAGAGCAGCCCAGTTCAAAGGGGAAAGTTCCTTTAACAATCATGAAAATTTTGTATGTGACCTAATAACTTTCCATTTTAAAAATCACTAATCACTTGCCATTGAGTAAAATGATGCTTTAGAAGTCTGCCCCATATGTGCCAGGGATACTCGAACCCTGGCTAAGAGGCATCAGTTTGGTGTGTTAGGTTTTCTAGAGGGCATTCACATTTTGCCAGCTGTCTCTGGTTCCTCAGTTCTTCCCCATTCCTCCCATCACCATTTAAAAACAAAATGTATTTATTGAAATTGCTGGCAAGTGACTGACAGAGCCAGGACTGAATCTGAGTGAGAGAGCACAGTTTGATGGGAAACCCTGTCCTTGAACTCTTAGGTTGAACTGTATTTATAACTCAGTTTCCACTTAGGTCTACACTGACCTTGCTCCAGGTCCAAATTTCCCATTACCCAACCAGCCTCCAGGCCAACTGCTACATCCATTATACTTTGGCAGCTGAGCTGATGGTTAGTGGAATGCCTCCTCCATAAATTGTTAAGTAGAGCAAGCATTTATTAAGTGCCTTCTGCTTACAAGGTCTAGTACTTAGTATTGTAAGGCATTCAAACCTGAATGGTCCCTGTGTTCAAGGACGTTACATTCCTGTGCAGAGACACTTTTAACCACTTAAGAATATTGAAAAGCAAGTTGATACATACTATAATAAATTATAGCACTTTTTTTTCTTAAATATTTTTGGGAAAAGTGATAGATACTTCTTTAATGTAAATAACCAGTTTAGATAACTTCTTAGGGACCACTGTTATTTGTAAAACACATAAATTCATACTTCAAATTCACAATCATGTTAGTATCTGTGTATTTAAAAATGTAAATGGTTTTACAAAGAAAATCTTATTTTATGTTGAATGTTATATTTTAATCTGGATTACTTTTGTTGATTTCTTTTTGACTCAAATCATTTGTACTGCCCTGAGCTACATTTATCTAACTGCTTGTTCAACCTCTCTATTGGATATCTAATAAGGGTTTCACTGTTTAACATTTCCAAAATTGAGCTTTTGACTCTTCTCCTCCCCACCAGACTTATTCCTTACTCCCTCTTCCCCCATATCAGTAAGCAACATCTCCATTCTACCAGTTGTTTGGGCTAAAAACCTTGAAGCCATCTTTGACTCTTCTCTTTCTATCAACATTGCAGAAGCTTCCTAGCTGATCTCCCTGCCTCCATTCTTATCCCAATCTGGTAGGTTCACCTTAAAACAGCCAGAGTCATTTTTCTAAAATAGAAATCAAGTCATATCCCACTGCCCAAACCTGCTGAAGGCTGCCCGTAGCTCACAGGATAAGATCTGGAATCCTGACAGTTGCCCATAAGGCCACACACTATGTGGCCCCCACTGTCTCTCAAATCTCGTCTCCTACAACCACCTTTTCCAACACAACATCTATTTCATACACAGTGGCTCACTGCCCAAGAGTAGGAGAGGGGAAGATCAGAGGAGCCAAATGAGAACACAAATCTGTCCAGAGGAAGGGGAGGCTTTTACAAACTCACACAAAAGTTCTTTTTAGGCTGCTGGCAGCCTTTAAAGCTTTCTTGCTGGTGTATGAACAGATCAGGTAAGCCTTTGCCTCAGGGCCTTTGCACATGCTCTTTCTGCTTTTCCTGAGGTATTCTCATCCTTTCCTTCATTCAGGCCTCTGTTCAGATGTCCCCTTAGACAGGCCTTCTCTTTCCCCTCCCCAGTCACTAAAATGGCACCTCCCCTCACTTTTCTGTTCTTCTTACCCTGCTCAATTTTTCTTTTATTTGTACCTTCCATCTCTAGAATCTAAGCTTCACAAAAGCAACTACTTTGTCTTTTTTGTTTGTACAGGTCCAACACTTAGAAATCATGCACAGGACAAAGTAGGCACTCAGAAATTTTTGTGACAAATGAAATGATCTATTTATGTGTTTTTATATTAAGTTTCTTTCTTGTGTATTGAATGTCGCATCCTGAGTGCTAAATGCCGGGGATATAAGTATAAACAAAACTGACCCTGTTGCTGCCCTCTTGGAGCAGAGAGTCTCATAAACAGAGCTTTAAGATAATAAAATCATTTTCTGTGCCACAGGATGTGAGCTGGTTTGATGACCCTAAAAACACCACTGGAGCATTGACTACCAGGCTCGCCAATGATGCTGCTCAAGTTAAAGGGGTACGTGCCTCCTTTCTACTGGTGTTTATCTTAATTGGCCATTTTGGACCCCAGCATAAAACTAATTTTCTCCTTACAGGTGTTAGTTATCATCATTAAGAAAATGTTGGATAGATATCTAACCTACGAACATATCACATGCTTTTTATAGCAACATGTTAACTATTTAAACATTATATACTGTAGAGCATATAGATAACTTATAAACCTTTTGCTATTGCTATTATTCATGCTATTAACAAGATGCATGAAGAATCATTATTTAGAAAAGAGAGTGTAAAGTGCTCAATCAACATAAAACAGTAATTGCTCCTGAAGAAAGGATGTATTTAATTGCTGTAAGAAAGTTTAGGGTCACTGTGGTTACAGAAGGGAGGGAAGACAGTCCTCTAAAATATAGATTGAAAGAAATGAAAAGCACATTAAAAAGTTAAAGCAAGGATAGAATAACTTTAGTCTTTATCTTTAATAACTTTAAACTTTAATAATTGTAATAAATTTTGCTACTGTATGAATCTCTTGATATAACTAGATACTATTGAACCAGCAGGTTTTGATTTTTGGCTGAAGTGACAATTTCTTCTACAACTGTTTATGGCAAAAGTCCACAAAATGATGTAGAATTTGAAAAAATTCATGTGATCTCTGGTGTGTCTTTTCCCCTCTTGAACCTTATCCATCTTTATCTTTAAATCTTTCTGGAAGATAGTACTATACTAACATTTCTTCTATCTAATATATAGGGCTTCTTTAAGAATAAATTAAGCTATGAATGAGGAAACACATAGAGTTATAACATTGAAATATAAACCTTAGGAGTCCCTCTTTTTCTGTTGTTTGGAATAGTTTCAGAAGGAATGGTACCAGCTCCTCTTTGTAATTGTTGTTTTAATACAAACTTCTTTGCTTAAAGCAAACAAAACAATAAAAATCAGGATTTAGATCAAGTTGTATAGAATGTAATTACAGGTGCATGCCTGTAATCCCAGCTACTTGGAAGGCTGAGGCATGAGAATTGCTTGAACTCAGGAGGTGGAGGTTGTAGAGCTGAGATCGCACCACTGCACTCCAGCCTGGGTGACAGAGCAAGACTATGTCTCAAAAAAAAAAAAAAAAAAAAAAAAAAAAAAAAAGAAAAGAAAAGAAAAGAAAAGAAGACAAAGTAGCTGGAATAAAGTGAGTGAAAAGAAGAAACAGTGTGAATAGGCCAAAAGGGGCAAGCATAGAAGGAGGCTGTTGCAGTAATCCAGGACAGAGATGATAGTGTTTTAGACTAATGTGGTTATACAAAAGGTTATACAAAATTTTAAGATATAATTAATTCTGGATATATTTTAGATGTACAGCCAATAGAATGTATTGGTTGGATTAGATGATGGATATGAGATAAAGGGAATTTAAAGATGACTCCAATTATTTTTTACCTGCACAATGGAGAAAAATGGAGTTGAGTTTTTGTTTTTTTTAAAGAGAGTAGCCCTGGGCTACTCTCTTTGTAGCCCAGGCCAGACTACAGTGGTGTTATTATAGCTCACTATAAGCTAGAACTCATGGGCTCAAGCAATCCTCCCTTCTCCAGCCTTCCTGCTAGCTAGGACCACAGGTGTGCACCACCATGTCCTGCTAATTTTTAAATCTTTTGTAGAGACAGGGTCTCCCTATGCTGCCCAGTCTGGTCTTGAACTCCTGGGCTCAAGCGATCCTCTTGCCTCAGCCTCCCAAAGTGTTGAGATTACAGGTGTGAGCTGCCATGCCCCGCTGGAGTTGATCTTTATGAAATTCAGAAGCCTGTTGGAGAAGCAGGCTTGGGGGAGAATGGAGAGTTCTGTATGAGACATGGTAAGTTTGTGATGTCTGTATTAGACATCCATGTGTAGATATCAAGAAGGCTAAACTTTGCACTGCTAACTTTAGTAAACCTTTTCTATAATTGGTTTACCAAATAAGTTTTACTGTGCTGCTGCATTCATTCTGGTCCTCAGAACTGTATAGACTCCTACTCTGTAGGAGGAATATATGTAGGACAGTGAGCATTAGTCTCTGGAATAAAGGAACAGTAACCAGTGCAATGTGACATTGCACAGTATGACACAGATCCTGTGGTATGGGCTCATGTGCCTTGATGGACAAACATCCCGCATCACATTTGACGTGGAAGACACAATCCTGGAGGCAACTCAGTCTTTTGCAGCGGAACCCGGAGCAGATGTATTCAGGGCATTCTGTATTGCAGTTTTTCTTCCTTCCTCTCAAATTCCTCTGGTGTTATGACCTGCCTTAGGCCACAGTGAGTTCCCATATTTGTAAAATTGGTGGTCACTTTTTCCCTCCACAGAGCTGTTTGTGAGGCCCTTTGCCATATTCACTGTCTCTAATTGCCTGCTGGGGTCAACCTTCTGCTTTTCACTTTTTTCCCCAAAGACACCTCGAACTGGCACTTCCATGGCCCTGCCAAGATGGCTGCACTCACCTTATGTGAGCCACTCAGGCAAAACTATTTTCCAGAACTTAGAACAGGGCTAAAAAGGAAAGACCAGGGAAGAGGAAATGAGCAGGTTGGCAAACACTGTCAACTTAGGAAAGCCCAGTGTAGCTGTTATCACAGATTGGCTGAGAGAGGACTGTTGGATCTACTTTATACCACTAACTGATCTGTTTTTGGCTGATAGGTTTTGGTTCCTCCCCTCAACCCTAGTCTTTACAATGAAAATTTTCTGGCTACTAAGCTGTGCTCTTCCGTTCATCTTAGTCCTCATATTTCTATAGACTCCTACTCTATAGGAATAGATGTAGGACAGTGAGTGTTAATCTTCAGAATAAAGAAACAGTAACCAGTGTAATGTCTGAAGTGCTAAATCAAATGAAGCTGAGGAGTTAAATCTCCTTGCGGTTTAAGGTCTTAGACTTTTTAGTTACTCTTTTTGGTACATTAAAGAATTTGCCATCTTTAATCCATCTTATTTATTTCTGTAGCCCTTCACTACTATCCAAAGCTGCACATTTATATGTCTGAAAGGTTATATAGCCGGGTAATTCCTCTGCCATGAACTCACACCGAGAAGTGATTGTAGGTGATATTCTAAGAGCTTCTCTCACAAGCACATAAGTCAGTAGCTGTGGTGGGAAATGAGCTCTGAGTAGAACTTGTAGATACTGAGAACAGGAGCAACCTATATCATCCCTGTGGCACAGCCCTTCTCCAGCTTGCATCCTTTGACCTTCAAACTACAGATGTGAAATGCAGAGAGCTGGCTTTGAAAACCATTCTAGTCTGATTTATCCCAAATTTGGCAAATCATCCCTTTAATATAAGCTCAGTGATTGCATCAACTAAATATACAGGTGTTATATTATTTATGATATCTCTTTCAGCCCTGGTGCAGCTCCATGGTATGGAATTTAATGTATTTAAAGGCTACTGATAGTTACAGCACTCTTTTCCTAAGTACAATTCTGGTGTTTATATCAGACAGGTGTTAAATGATTTTGTAGGGATTAGTGTAGGGAATTATAAAGGATTCTATTGCTACCAGAAAGGGATCCCAATGCAGACCCTGAAAGAGGGTTCGTGGATCTTGTGCAAGAAAGAATTCAAGGCGAATCCATAAAGTGAAGGCAAGTTTATTAAGAAAGTGAAAAAATAAAGAATGGCTACTCCATAGGCAGAACAGCAGCATGGGATGCTTAGCTGCTTATACTTATTATTGTTACTTCTTGATTACCTGCTAAACAAGGGGTGGATTATTCATGAGTTTCCTAGAAAAAGGAGTGGGCTCTTCCCAGAACTGAGAGTTCTTCCCCTTTTTAGATCATATAGGGTAACATTGCCATGGCATTTGTAAACTGTCATGGCACTGGTATGAGTGTCTTTGAGCATGCTAATGTATTATAATTCACGTATAATGAGCAGTGAGAACAACCAGAGGTCACTTTTGTCACCATCTTGATTTTTGGTAGGATTTGGCTGACTTCTTTACCACAGCTTGTTTTATCAGCAAGATCTTAGTGACCTGTATCTTGTGCTGACCTCCTGTCACATCCTGTGACTTAGAATGTCTAACCCCCTGGGAATGTAGCCTGGTAGGTCTCAGCCTTATTTTACCCAGCCCCTATTCAGAAAAAGCAGGTCTGGGGCCAGAGCAGGCATTTGGAATGGCTTGAGGGCACAGAATATTTCCAGGGTAGAGGAGATGTGTTGGACTAAATTATAGAGTGATGGACTAAACTGACTTTGTAGCTTGACTTTTGGTTTCAGAGTTGGAAATCTGGTTTACAGTTGGACTTTATACAGTGGTGGATTAAATTCACTTTGTAGTTTGACTTCTGACTTTAGAGCTGGAAATCAGCACACACTAATGAAAGTCATGCTTCAGACTCCCTCTGGAATTCAAGGGGAAGACAATAATGCCCACTTATTATCTTAAATTAAATTCCATAATTTTCAACTCTGTATTTTTTCCAAATTAAACATTATATCTCAAACAGACCCAGATATATTTGAATATTATTAATGATAAATATTAGGCTTAAATTATAAGTAATTATATACCTAACATTGGAAATTTCCATAATTCCCAGTTTGTCAGACTCCTTTATCTTGCTGATTTGCAGGGATTGCTTTAGTAATGTTGCTGTGATTAACGAAGGTTTTCTTGGTATTAAAAGATCCGAAGAAATAGGAATATGTAATTGAACTCTAGATTGTTGATATTCTACTTTCAGCATTCTGAAGTCATGGAAATTCTTACTGTAGAAACTCAATAAACTTATAAGTAAACCTTTACTTTTTAGTTCATTACTGAGAAAATAATGAAGATAGTCTCATGAAGGTGAGTTTTCAGAAAATAGAAGCATGAGTTGTGAAGATAATATTTTTAAAGTTTCTCTAATATGTTTTGTTTTGCAGGCTATAGGTTCCAGGCTTGCTGTAATTACCCAGAATATAGCAAATCTTGGGACAGGAATAATTATATCCTTAATCTATGGTTGGCAACTGACACTGTTACTCTTAGCAATTGTACCCATCATTGCAATAGCAGGAGTTGTTGAAATGAAAATGTTGTCTGGACAAGCTCTGAAAGATAAGAAAGAACTAGAAGGTGCTGGGAAGGTGAGTCAAACTAAATGTGATTGATTACTCAAGTAGAGTAAAATATTCTAATCAGTGGTGTTTTGTTACTCCCTGCTGCTTACTATGCTCTAAGAATGTGTTTATAACCATTCCTCAAAGCAATCTTTTTTATGCTTATTCAGTAAATTAGAAACTTACAGAAAGTAGCAAAGCCAGTTCTTGGACTCAAAAACTGATAATTAACTTTAACAAACTTTTTCAATTTTCAGGCCTTTGTTTTCACACTGTTCTTCCTTCCTACTCACTTTCCTCGTTCCCTTAGTTATTTTCTTCTTTCTTTTCTCTCACTTTCACTCTCTCTCCACTCCTTCCTTCCTTCTTTCCTTTTTTCCTTCCTTCCCTTCTTCTTTTCTTTCTTTTCTTTCAAAGTTAAATCCATTCCTTTATTAAGGAAAGTAAACCCATTTTATTTGTACATGTAAGGGGGGAGATTAAATATGGAAAAACCCTAGGGGTATTTATTATATCTGTTTTAAATTACTACCACTCTTTCTTTTTTTTATCGTGCTCCTCTCTTCATCTTATTTCTATTTATCTTTACCCTTTTTTTACTTCTTGTTTTTTCCCCCTGCATGCTTGTCTATTTTTTCCCATTATTTAACAAATGCTTATGTGGCATTTACTGTGTTTCCTGGCAAATGTCTTACTCCTTATAGCAACCATATGGGGTCTATTATCTCATTTTTCTGGTGGGGCAGAGGCACACACAGGCAGGTCATGGCTCTGGACTTTAGAGCTGATAGATCTTGGAGCCAGAATTCAAACTCAGACAGTTGTGCTCCAAAGTTGTTTCTCTTTCTGTTATAAAATGAAGAGTTCCTCTGATGGCAGAACGCAGTCTGATATCACATGACCTGTATCATAGTGGAAATGAGAGGTCAGAGCAGGGCGGACTGCCATAACTAACATTTAGGACAGGGATATATGTGTGATGAACGTTCTGAGGTTCCCAGGAGTTAGGGCAGGGACTCACACAGATCAGAGTGGACTCACACAGATCAGAGTGGCTCTGGTTGTCAGTAGGCCCAGCTACCTCACCAAGTGAATGATGAGGAAGGCCCCAGATGTTGGTCATTGCCACTAATGCTTTATCCTTTACCTCTTTGCTATCTCTTCAGACTATCCCATTTTTGGGGGGTTCTCTCTGGAAAATCTTTTGGCCCAGCTGTAGTGCCTCCCCAGCCAGTGTCTGTAGGGATCAAACTTCATGTCAGGCATCCTATCAGGCTCCCAGAGGCCCATTTCTGGAGGTACATCAGGATGGTGTTGACCCACAGGGGTCTATTGTGGTCTGGCTCAAGTAACATTGGCCCCTGCTGGGGAATACATTCTGTGCCAATGACTCCATTTAATACTATACTTTGGGGATCTCCCCCATGGTGTTGACTCTTCCCCTGAGAAGATGGAAAAATCTAGGACAAAATACAAAAAAAGGAGAAAGTATTCTAGTTAACAGTGAGGTATTTGAAATGTCCCAGTGGGGAGTCTTAGATTGCTTTTAGGAAGAAGATGATCCAATCTGATCCCAAGCTAATTCATGCAAACCACAGGTTAGCACCTTTGAAGTGACAATGAGATTTAAGACTCTTGGAGTCCTGTCAGGGGGACCAAAGGAAGGGGACAGATGGAAATGAATTATGTGTGGATATGGCAGATTTTCAGAGTAAAGGTCAGGGATGTGATACATGTTCTAATTCAGGGGTGGCTCATGAGAGGGGCGGAAGTAGGTAGGGAAAGTAGTGATTCTGCACCAACCAGTCCACATAATATTGAAAATCAACTTCCACCTGATCACAATTCTCAAGCTGCTGTTTAGTACTTCTTATATAACAAGTATCATACTAACAGCTCTAAATACATGATCTAATTTAATGCTCTCAATAACCCTGTTGAACTCTCCCTGTTGGATAGATAATGAAATCCAAGATTCAGAGAGATCAAGTAACTTGCTCACAGTCACACAGCAACAGCCTCCTAACCAATCTCCCTGCTTCTACTCCTTCCATTCTTGTCCAACTATATTCTACATTCTTACAGAAGTCATTCTGATCTCTCATAAATACAAATCTGATAATGTCAACCCTTACTTCAGAGTCCCAAATGGCTTCTTATCATACTTGGAACAAAATCTAATCTTTCATCATGGATTATCAAACTCTGTATGATTGAACTCCTGATGACCTTTATGACCTTATCTGGCATCACGGTCTCTTATGCCTGCGTGCCCTGGCCCAGTGGACATTCTTGCAATTCCTGGAACGTTTTAAGCTGATTGCCTCTGATCTTCTCTTGGCTGACTTTACATTATTCATACCCTAAAATTATTACCTTTTCAGAGAGGCCATTCCTGACACCTGAATTAATTCATGATACTTGTCAGCCCTTGATGTTTCTTTCCTATTTATTTGTTTATTGGTTAATGGTGTATGATTTGTTTATTGATTAATGGTGTATACGACATTAGAGCCCACTCTTATTCTGACTGCATGAGGTCAAAATCTGCTCATAACCTCTACCCTGCCTGTGATCTGTGCTCTGTAGTTTTTCAGCACATTATTGTGGACTAGTAAGCATTTCTATAAAATGCAGGTGACCCTTGAACAGCACAGGTTTGAACTGAGTGGGTCCACTTATATGTAGTTTGTTTTCAATAAATGTATTGGAAAATTTTTTGAAGATTTGCAACAATTTGAAAAAACTCACAAGCCATGTAGCCTAGAAATATCAAAAAATTAAGAAAAAGTTAAGCATATTATAAATGCATAAAATATATATAGTTACTAGTCTTATCATTTACTACCATAAGATATACACAAACTTATTATTTAAAAAGTTAAAAATGATCAAATTTTATCCACACAAACACTTACAGACCATATATGGCATCATTCACAGTTAAGACACATGTCAACAACTGTAAAGATACAGTGTGACATGCTTTGGCTGTGTGTCCTCATCCAAATCTCACCTCCAATTGTAATAATCCTCACATGTTATGGGAGGGACCCAGTGGGAGGTAATTGAATCATGGGGGTGGGTTTTTCCCATGCTATTCTCATGATAATGAATAAGTCTCATGAGATCTAATGATTTTATAAAGGGGATTTCCCCTGCATATGCTGTCTTGCCTGCTGCCATGTGAGATGTCCCTCTGCTCTTCCTTCATCTTCCGCCATGATTGTGAGGCCTCCCCAGCTATGTGGAACTGTGAGTCCACTAAAACCTCTTTCCTTTATAAATTACCCAATCTCAGGTATGTCTTTATTAGCAGCGTGAGAACAGACTAATACATAGTGTTAAATCATAAAGTAAAAACATAGTATGTACTGTACTACCCCAGTAATTTTGTAGCCACTTCCTGCTGCTACTGCAGTGAGCTCAAGTGTTGTATCTGCTTAAAATGCAGTGACACTAATCATCTCAGCAGGAGCAGTTCCTCTCTCCAGTAAATTGCATATTGCAGTAAAAAGTGATCTCTCATGGTTCTTGCATATTTTAAAACTCATGATTAGTGCAATATCATAAACACTAAATAATACCAGGGAACCCATATGAAGTACCACTAGTGATGCTGGAAGTGCTCCCAATAAGCAGAGAAAAGTCATGACATTACAGGAAAAAGTTGAACTGCTTGATGTGTACTATAGATGTGAGGTCTGCAGCTGCAGTTAGTTGCCTGCCATTTCAAGATAAATGAATCTAGCATAAGAACCATTGTAAAACAAACAACAACAACAACAAAAAAACAAAATTCATAAAAGCCATCACTGCAGCTACAACAGCAGGTGCAAAAACCTTGCACTTTTTGTACAATACCTTTATCTCATATTGAAAATGCAGCTTTTACATGGGTGCAGGATTGCTGTAAGAAAGGCATACCTGTAGACTCTAATATGATTAGAGGAAAAGCAAAGTCAATTCAAATTAAAAGTAAGATGAAGGATCTAGAGCTGGATAATTTAATGCCAGCAAAGGATGGTTTGATAATTTTAGAAAGAGATTTGGCTTTAAAAAAATGTCAAGATAGCAGGAGAAGCAACTTCTGCCAATCAAGAGGCAGTAGAAATGTTCCTAGATGCTATTTTAAAAAAATCATTGAGAAGAAAGAATATCTGCCTGATAAGGTATTTAATGCAGTGGAAAGTGCCCTATTTAAAAAAAAAAAAAATGCCACCAAGGACTTTTATTAATAAGGAGGAAAAGCAAGTCCAAGGATTTACGTCAGAAAGGAATAGACTAACTCTGCTGTTTCGTGTAAATACAGTCAGGTTTAGGATGAGTCCATATGTAGAGATATGCCCTTATGTGTAAAACTGCTCATCCCTGATCCTTGAAGGGAAAAGATAAGCCTCAGCTGCCAGTCTTTTGATTGTACAAAAAGAAGGCGTGGACAATGAGAGCCCTTTTTCCGGATTGGTTACATTGATGCTTTGTCGTTGAAGTCAGGAAGTACCTAGACAGTAAGGGACTGCCTTTTAAAGTTCTTTTGATATTAGACAATGATCCCGGCCACCCAGAACTCACGAGTTTAATATCAAAAGTATTGAAGTGGTCTGCTTGCCTCCCAAACATGTCTCTAATTCAGCCTTTAGATGAGAGGGTTATACGAATCTTTTTTTTTTTTTTTTTTTTTAATAAATTTTTTATAGACATGAAGTCTCAGTGTGTTGCCTGGGCTGGTCTTGAACTCCTGAGCTCAAGCGATCCTCCCGCCTTAGTCTCCCAAAGTGCTAGGATTACAGGTGTAAGCCACTGTGCCTCGCCACTCATAAGGATTTTTAAGGCTCATCACAAAGCACATGGTACTCTACAGAAAGGATTGTTAACGCTATGGTAGAGAGCCATCATAGAGAAGAACATCATGCAAGTCTGTAATCCTAAAACGATAAATTTCTGCTGAAGAAAACTATGTCCAGATGTACATGATTTCACAGGATTTATGACAGAGCCAATCAAGGAAATCACAAAAAGAGATAGGAGATATGAAAAAAAAAAAAAAAAAAAAAAAGTGGTGGGTGAAGACTTTCAAGGTATAGATTTTGGAGAAATTCAAGAGCAAATAAACATCACACCAGAGGAATTAACAGAAGATGATTTGATAAAGATGAGTGTTTCCAAACCAGTGCCAAACAGTGAGAAAGAAGATATAGGAGAAGCAGTGCCAGAAAACTGACTTTACACAATCTGGCAAAAGAGTTTCCGTTACTCAGGACTGCTTTTAACTTGTTTTATGACATAGACCCTTCTGTGATACAGGCACTGAAACTGAAGCAAACAGTGGAGGTAGGATTGGTACCATATTGAAACATTTTTAGAGAAATGAAAAAGCAAAAAGTCAGACAGAGACCGCAATGCATGTCAGTAACCAGTTGTGCCTGCCTTTCCCGCCGTTCCTTCCACTTCCTCTGCCTCTTCCCCTGTACTACCCTTGAGACAGCAAGACCAATCCCTCTTCTTCCTCCTTTTCCTTAGCCTATTCAATATAAAGATGGTGAAGATAAAGACCTTTATAATTGATCTACTTCCACTTAATGAATAGTAAATATATTTTCTCTTCCTTGTGATTTTCTTAGTAACATTTTCTTCCCTCTAGCTTACTTTGTTATAAAAATACAAATACATATAACATACAAAATATATGTTAATTGGCTGTGTTATTGGTAAGACTTCTGGTTGACAGCAGGCTATTAGTAGTCGAGTTTTGGGGGAGTCGGAAGTTACATGTGAATTTTCAACTGCATGAGGGGTCAGTCTCCCTAATCCCTATGTTGTCCAAGGCTCCATTGTAGATACTTTTTTCCTTTTCAGAAATAAAAGCCATAAACTTGTTTATTTGAGGGTGGGAAGAGTAATGTCAGGAGGCTGTTTTTTCTTTCTAGAAACATACATTTTTATTTCTTCAAAATTATTTAGTACATAACAGTTTCTGAGGGAAACTCGATGCTATTTGTTCTTGAATTAGAAGTTCTCTCTCCTCGTGGTAATTACTGAGTCTCCATTTAAAACTCTTGGAATAAATGAAGCTGTGAGGATGCAGGGTGCTAATTAAGCCTTTTCCTAATTGCTTCATTGTGTGTCAAGATGAAGACAGTCCTGAAGTTATTATGCTGTTTTACTCACCATGCAAGGTCTGTGACTCAAACTCCCACTTTTATTGGGCTAAGTACATACTAAAAAGCAATGACATTTACAAACCAATCTCAGACAAGACACTCCTGCCTTAGAAAATGGTGCACAGAAAATATTTCTTAAAACCATTACACTGAAATATACAGTAAAGTCTATTTTTCAGCAGACATTGTTATAGTCTGTTGAGTTTTCTTACTAATCTGGAAAACCTGTTTGTTTGAATTCTGATAATTAGAAATATTTCTAATGCGTCTGACAAAAGGATTGTCTTTGGGAATTTGAAGGTGAATTTTTTCTTCTCGCCTTTTGCTTTCTGCACTTTTACGGTTTTCTAAAATGACTATATATCATTTTTATAATGTGTAAAAGAAGTTTATAAAATATTTTAACATAAACCTGACATTTTCCTAACTTTCTAAGTAGCTTATGGTAAACATAATTCAATCTTCTTGGCCTGTCAGTGTAAGAATACTATTTTTAATTTTATTTTTAAACAAGTTTTTGTTTCTAAGAATGTTACTTTTTTTACTTCTAATAGCTTTTGATATTAGTCTTCAAAACTGACTTAATGTCTTATGAAGTGCTGCTGTTATGTTTGAAGTTAGGTAATTTATGTAGAATTCAGAGAATAAATGGAATTTCACATTTATGATTTTTAAGCTATAAAACATGCTAAATTAAATGTGTCTTTATTAGAATCTGTTCTGACCAGTGTAGAGGCCAAAGAGAGGAAGAACATCTTAAACAATAAGGAGTCATTTCTCTTGGTGACTTATAATTCTGGAAATTATTTCTGTTAGAATCATAGCATTAAAAGGGACTTTAGAGACCCTCTAGTCCATCCTCCTCATTTCGCAAATGAGGAAAATGAGACAGCATTTTGGTTCAAGGTGGTGCGGCTGATGTAGGCTGAAATCTCATCTTGTACACTGGTGTTCTTTGCTTTTTCCATATCCTTTTACTCAGACTCCAGAGATGATGAAGGATGTGTGTTTCTAATCAAATTGCCTTGTTGGAAGTAACATTCAATTACAACATAATTGAATGATGGAAACTTCCTTTTTAAGATGGAGTCTCACTCTATTGCCCAGGCTGGAGTGCAGTGACACCATCTTGGCTCACTGCAACCTCCGTCTCCCAGGTTCAGGCGCTTCCTCTGCCTCCCAGTAGCCTGGAATTAAGGCATGTGCCACCATGCCCAGCTAATTTTTGTATTTTTAGTAGAAACAGGGTTTCACCATGTTGGCTGTGGCTGATCTCAAACTCCTTCCCTCAAATGATCCACCTGCCTCCATCTCCCAAACTGCTGGGATTACAGGCATGAGCCACCACACCCAGCCCAAGCTTGATAGTATGTGCCACATTCCTTAAAAAGTTAAAAAAGCTTCATTCAAGCCAGGTGTAGTGCCATGTGCTTGTAGTCCTAGCTACTTGGCAGACTGAGGCAGGAGGATTGCTTACCCAAGTGTGTGAGGCTGCAGTGAGCTATGATGCTAACACCTGTGAATAGCCACTGCACTCTAGCCTGGGCAACAGAGCAAGACCCTGTCTCTTAAAAAAAAAAAAGTTAGTTTTCTTTGACCTATTAATTTCACCTTAAGAAATTTTCCTAATAAACCAATTCAACACAGACAAATGTTTAGGTACAAAGATGTTTATCTCACCATTATTTTTAATAAAAAAGAAGTGGAAAACCTGGCTCGACAATAAAGGAATGCTTAATTGGTTATGATATTAAAGGACTCATTACACATCTCATTATTAATGTGTATTTAATGAACTTGGAAAATGCTTTTGATATGAGGGTAAAAAATAATGATATAGAGCTAAATATAGAGTTTCATTCCAATCTTGTTAAATATATTTATGCCCTTAGGAAAAAAATTATGCAAATGTGTAAAATATACCTTTTTTTTTTTTTTTTTAAAAGGACACATTTATTCAGCGTCATGATCATACTGTTACATTTAACAATCAACAGCATGGGTGCAAAAAAATATCTACATTAAAACCCTTTGTTGTAATGCTTTACACTTTCCACAGAACAGAAACTAAAATAACCTGTTATACAATTAGTCACAAATATAGTCCTCGTGTTTTTTGCCCATACACATGAGTATTTGTCTAAACATGTATTCTTGTCGCAGCTAGGCCCTGCCACTAATGTGCTTGTCTGAGTTCACAAATCTGTTGTAAACTGTAACTTCCCTGTCACTTCTCTGGCTCTTATCTCCTGCTAAGCTTTGTTTCCTGGCAGTAATTTAAAATCTTCTGCCACTGCCGTAGCTACTGCTGCTACTGGAACTGCCATAGCTACCTTGGTTTCATGGTTTGGCAGAGTACTGGCCTCTACTAGCAAAAGGGGCCAGAGCTTCTGCCTCCAAAGTTTCCTCCCTTGATGGGTCCAAAATGTAAAGACTAATTGTTGTAAATGCCAAAATCATTGTAGCTTCCACCACCTCCAAAATTGCTTCCATCATTACCAAATCCATTATAGCCATCCCCACTGCCACCATATCCACCACCACCACAGCTGCCACCAAAGTCACCATGACCACTGAAGTTTCCTCCACCACCAAAGTTGTCATTCCCACCGAAACTACCTCCATGACCACCACCAAAGTTCCTAGAGCCACTTCGCTTCTTTGGCTGAATGAATCACTCTCCATCTCTTGCTTTGATAGGGCTTTCGTAACTTCACAATTGTGGCCATTCACAGTATGGGTATTTCTCAATGACAGTCTTATCCACGGAGTCATGGTCATCAAAACTTAAAAAGTAAAGCCCCTTTTCTTACCACTGCCTTGGTCAGTCATGATTTCAATCATTTCAATTCTTCCGTACTGTTCAAAATAATCTCTTAGGTGATGTTCTTCAGTGTCTTTAATGCCACCAGTGAATATTTTTCTCACAGTTGGGTGGCCATTTGGTCTTTGAGAATCTTCTCTTGAGACAGCTCTCTTTGGTTCCGCAACTCTTCCATCTACCTTATAGGACCTTGCATTCATGGCTGCATACACCTCCTCCACAGTGGCATATGTGACAAACCCAAAGTCCCTTGAGCGCTTTGTATTCTCTCATTACCACACAGTCCGTGAGCGTCCCCATTGCTCAAAATGACTCCTCAGGCTCTCATCGGTTGTTTCAAAGCTCAACCCTCCAATGAAGAGCTTCCTCAGCTGTTTGGGCTTTTTAGGAGACTCTGACTTAGACATGATGGCAGGGGAGAGATAGACTTTAACGATGCTTCCTTGGTGGCATCCACAGGCAGAAAGGAGTAAACATCCACAGGCAGAAAGGAGTAAACATCCACAGGCAGAAAGGAGTAAGCTGACGAACGTATCTAAAATATATTTTTTATTGACTTAGTTCTTTCAGTATTTTTCAAGCATTCTTCAGTTGTCACAAATGGCAATGATAAAGAGAAAAATATAAACATCACATTTTAAAAATACGTGCAAAATAACTTTGAACTTAAAATGTGATCATCATAGAAGAAAGAACACTGTAATAGATGTGAAGTACTGTGAGTTCTCAGGTTAATTTTGTGAAGCCACGTAAAGCTTTGTGGCTTTAAGCAATGCCTTAATCCGTTTAAGTCTTAGCTTCTCTTTCTCCAAAGCAGAAGTCTGAATTAGTCAATCTTCCTTCCAGATCTGTCCGGAGCTGCGCGCCCCGGCCATAGCGAGTAATTATTGACGATTAAACGCCTGAGCTCTATTCATTTCCACCTCTCACCTCCTTCCTAGATTTGTCCTTTTCCCCTGTATTAAATACCTTACACAAGATGGCGCTCTTCCTGCTTCTTCTTCACCCATCTTTCCTGCGCGCGCGAAAATTGTTACTTTATAGCGCAGGCGCAACATGACCTCCGACCGTTGAAACCGAAACCTGCCTGGCTACGCCCTCCGAAATGAGATCATTTCCGCCTTGGCCCAACCCCCTCCTCTCCAAGTGTATATAAGGCACTGCATTACCACCATTAAACGAGACTTGATCAGAGCACTGTCTTGTCTCCATTTCTCGTGTCTCTTGTTCCCCAAATTCCCACTCCCTCCTCCAGGGCCTGCTTCGACGATCCCGCGGGCCGGGATACAGATCCATAACTCAGTTTGATAAATTACTTAGTATCTTTTTCTACAGAGAAAATGCTCATACATAATAAAAAATATGTAATCATAAAATTATTTTCATTAGTCTGTTTTATAGAATTCAAGTTAATCACCACTGTTTACCCCTGTGCCTCTTGGTGATCGGTGCTCTCTGTTACAGATCGCTACTGAAGCAATAGAAAACTTCCGAACTGTTGTTTCTTTGACTCAGGAGCAGAAGTTTGAACATATGTATGATCAGAGTTTGCAGGTACCATACAGGTAATAACCGCTGAAGAATGGGAGGGGAGTGTGAATAATTTTTCAGTCATCTTATTTGTTTTCAGAGGGATTACTTTGGCTAGAAGGTAGGGAGCAAGTGGAGAAAGTACTCGAAGGGAACTCATTGGGAAACAGTTGTAATTATGCAGGAGAGAAATTACAAGACCCTGAACTAAGGCAGGGACATCTCTGATGTAGAACCTGTAAGAATGGGTCACTGATGAGAAGGGAGGGAGACATGATGCTGAGAATGACTCTCTGATGTCCAGTTAGGATATGATCCTACAATTTGCTGTAGTTGAAAATGAGTTATTTATGGAACCTAAAATTTGAGGTACCTGTGGGACACGGAGAGGATGGTGCTTCCTGGGTTTACCTGTCTTTCTGCTTTTTACCCCTTCTCCAGTGCAGGCCTTCTTCCTTTGACACAGTCATCCCAGTGAGAGCTCTAATAAGTGGTGTGAACATAAGCAAGCCCAACCTCTCTGAGTCTGTTTCTTATAATAAAAGAGAGAGGTGGACCTTATTAATAGATTTTTAAGCTTTTATTTAAAAAAATGATGGTAGAGTCTTTTTTGTCTAAAAAAAAAATTTATTTGAAATCTTCATATGTGATGAAGATAAAAGCAGAGTTGATCTGGTAGCAGGAGGGGTTGGAGGCTGCCCACTTGCTAACCAACCTGCCCCCACTCACACCTCCATATCGCTGAGCCTCCATGTCATGATTCTAGAATGTCAACCCCTTTGTAAAGCCTTCTCTAAGACCCCCAAATAATTTAGTGCTTCTGCTTTCTTCCCATAACAGATTATTCATAAGGCACCTTCAATGCATAAATAGTAATTCAACTCAACTCAGGTCTCCTAAGTCAAGAACATGCCTGTTTCCTCTGTGTCACCCATCAGGGTACCTGCAACTTGTAGGTGTTGGGTAAACGTGTGCAGAATGAATATTTATATAGAGTACTTACATGTTGTGTGTCCAAAAGTGGGGGGAAAGGGAGAAAACTTTTACTTATTGATCCCTAACTGGCTCTTTACAGTCATTGGATTATTTTCTCTTTACATCAACAGTTTGAGGTGTAGTTAATTCTACATTAAAGATAAAGACACTGAGTCTCAGAGGTTAGGCAGTTTCCCAAATTTGCACAACCGCCAAGTGTAAAGTGTGGACCAAACTTAGT
This sequence comes from Chlorocebus sabaeus, assembly GCF_047675955.1. Classification (NCBI taxonomy): domain Eukaryota; kingdom Metazoa; phylum Chordata; class Mammalia; order Primates; family Cercopithecidae; genus Chlorocebus; species Chlorocebus sabaeus. The sequence continues at coordinate 65,400,333 of NC_132924.1, forward strand.
TATTTGGAAACTAAACCCATTTTTGTTGGTCATGCCTCTGTGCCCTACTGCCAGCCTATCAAAAGATACATTTTAAGGACTGAGAAATGAAAGTGGAATGAGTTTTCAAATGTCTTCTTTTCAGAAACTCTTTGAGGAAAGCACACATCTTTGGAATCACGTTTTCCTTCACCCAGGCAATGATGTATTTTTCCTATGCTGGATGTTTCCGGTTTGGAGCCTACTTGGTGGCACATTATCTCATGAGCTTTGAGGATGTTCTGTTGTAAGTATTGGGTTATTATTTAGTTAAACTCTAAAAATAAAACTGGGATGAACATGCTTCATGTCTAGATAGGAAACCCTACTGTGAAGCCTCATGAAGAGATTCTGGTGATTCCTAAAGTGGCATTTTGCCTCTGAGTCTTCATGTGCCACCATTGAAGCACCCCCTTTCATTTGAAGGAGCAGTAACTTCTTTCCTCATTGCTGGCTCACATATAGCTGAACTTTCCAAGTCTGTCACTGGGTGGAGTGATTCCATTCAGAGATTTTGAGAAGGCCTTGGCATTTGGGAAGAAGCCTAGCCCTGAGCAAGGAGTCTGACTGGCTCCTTTTAAAGGACTTTCTTACAGAGCAAGTAAAGTGCAGATGTGTTGTACTAAGTTCTGCAAGCCCTTGGAGATTCCAGGATAAGTTTACTTTTCCTTGATATGAGAAGAGTTGGAAGGTAAGAGCCAGATGAAGTCAGAAATGACAAAGGAAAAGTTATATTGAGATTTTTCTGCTACATTGTTCTGAATGTAGATAACTGTGCCTTGGTCAGAGGAAGATAAGCCTGAAGCAGTTATACTACAAAAGTACCCAAATATGCAGTTTGGTGGTCAAAAGTATGTATAATATATCTGAGCTTCTAGATTTAGAGATGGGTAAGATTCTGCCTCTTGATAGCGTAACATAATTAGTAGCAATATAGTTTTACATTTAAACCAGAATCATATAAGCCTGGCAGTGTAATGTATTAGTATAGTATTTCTTTCCTTTTTAAACATTGAGCTGTTCATGCATTACAGTTTGCTCAGGAGGACCCCAAAAAAGACATCTAAATTTCCATTAAAGGTGTGCGTTGGACAAATGATATGTGGGTGCTATCTGTGATTACGACCTAGAGATCAAAACCAAGCATCACTGGCATTGGGACTTTGATTAGATAATTATTTGATATATTGCTTTACTCCAAAAAATTGAATTGGTGAAAGTTGCTGACATTGGGGCATTTAGGTTTGCAAAATCAACATTCCAAGTTAAGGAAAAGGGAGAAGACCTGTCTGAAGAGCAGTGCATTAGAAAAAGGTCCCATAGGTTTAAATGATCACAAGGCCAAGATTAACCATCGGTGTATCTTATTTAGTGCCAGTTAAACAAACAACAAACAAACAAACAAAAACTAATGACACAATATGCTACGTAAACATAGGCATAGAGTCCAGAGGAAAGAAAGTGATGGATTCCCTGTATTCTGGGAGGGTTCCCAAGTATTTTGTCAGTTCCAGGCTTGCTAATAAATATGTCTAGAGAAGGGCCGTAAAAGGAGTTATCAAAGAAGCAAAGGAGGTTTTAGTAATATTTCAAGACTTGTAGGCCTGTCATATGTAAAAGGAAGTAAATTTTTCCTTCAGTTTGAAAAAGAACTGTTTAACAATAGACAACCAAACATGCTACTTCCTAAATCAGAGGGTGGAAGCCAATTTAGGGGAGGTGTCCAGGCACGAACATGGAGAGCTGGACTTGTTACCTGTAAGGACCTTCCCAACTTTAAGTTGCTGTGATTCCCATGTCATAGATAAGAATGTCAATGCACCTTAAGAGCAACATATCTGGTTCTGTAAGAAACTTTCTTTTTGTTGCACAGTTCATAGGTTTTTAAGAATCTGATGTAATTCCAACATCACTGACTGTATCTGTTGTTGATAACCACAATAATGCCGTGTAACAACCAGCCACTAAACCTCAGAAACATACATATTTTTGCCCACAAACCTGTGGGTTAGCTGTGAAGTTCTACTGATCTGGGTTAGGCATAGTGGATCTCAGCTGGACTTACTCATGTGTCTGTAGTGGGTTGTGTCTGTAGCTGGTTGGTTGGGATTCACACAGCTCTCCTCCATGTGTGCCTCATCCTCCAGCAGGCTAGCCTGGGTTTGAGACAGTGGCAGAATTCTGAGAGAGAAAGAAAGAGAGAGAGAACACATGCATGCCTGCTCACAAAGCATATAAGGCCCCCTGAGTCATAGACTTGAAACTGGAAAAAGTTATTTCCACCACATCCTGCCCACCACATCCTGCTAGCCAAAGCAAGTCACGAGGCCAGTCCAGATTCAAAGGGTGCTGCAAAGGTCACATTGCAAGATGAGGATACAGAGAGAGGTGGAAAAAAAATGGGCCATTTTGCAATCAATCTATCACACTGACATGAACTTATAAGGAAATGTGTTTGTTTTATTTTTAACATCTGTTTTATAACTATTAGAGGCTAAGCTCTCTGGTTACAGAAGTGTCAACTTTTGGCCAGGCATGGTGGCTCACACCTATAATCCCAGGACTTTTGGAGGCTGAAGCAGGAGGTCTGCTTCATACCAGGAGTTTGAGACCAGCCTGGGCAATATAGGGAGACCCCCATCTCTACAAAAAAATAAAACAATTAGCTTGTTTTACAACTGTGGTTGTGCACAGTTGTAGTCCCAGCTACTCCAGAGGCTGAGGTGGGAAGGTCACTTGAGCCCTAGAGGTCATATCTGTAGTGATCTCTGATTGCACTACTGCACTACAGTCTGGGCAACACAGCAAGACCCCATCTCAAAAAAAAAAAAAAAAAAAGGAGTGTCAGCTTTCTAGCATTGTGTTCATAATGCTGCACACATGTTTTGTGTTTGTACTTTCCAGAGTATTTTCAGCTGTTGTCTTTGGTGCCATGGCCGTGGGGCAAGTCAGTTCATTTGCTCCTGACTATGCCAAAGCCAAAGTATCAGCAGCCCACATCATCATGATCATTGAAAAAACCCCTTTGATTGACAGCTACAGCACAGAAGGCCTAAAGCCGGTGAGTTTGATGTTTCAACTATTGGATCTACTCCTGACTCCTTAATGAAAGTATTCTAAGTGGAAACTTAATAAAATTTGTACTTTCAAATATGCTGATGATAAAATAAAACTTCCTAGATCATAGATTCCTTTCAATAACTACTAATAATATACATCAACATTCAGTACTTTTACATAGCAAAGGTTATAGGGAAATAGGAACACTGCTCACTTTATAAGCAAAACCTATTAATCAGATTTTTTACAAACAATTGTTTTAGAGACAGAGTCTTACTCTGTCATCCAGGCTAGAGTGCAGTAGCATGATCATTGCTCACTACAGCCTTGACCTTCTGGGCTCAAGCGATCCTCCTGCCTCAGCCTCCCAAGTAGTTGGGACTACAAACATGTGCCATCATGCCCAGCTAATTTTTTAATTATTTGTAGAGACATGGTCTTGCTATGTTGCCCAGGCTGGTCACCAGATTTCATTGTAAGTTACTGTATTCCTGAGGAACAGATTTGAGTTATTGCAGCTGTATTGTATATTTACATTGTCTTAACAATACATGCTGTGAAAGCTTTTACTCTTTTAGACCTCATTTACTAAATTCTAGCAGTCTGAGACTGAGCACAGTGGCTTATGGCTGTAATCCCAGCACTTTGGGAGGCTGAGGTGGGTGGATCACTTGAGGTCAGGAGTTCGAGACCAGACTGGCCAATATGGTGAAACTCCATCTCTACTAAAAATCAAAAAAATATTAGCTGGGTGTGGTGGCACATGCTGTAATCCCAGCTACTCGGGAGGCTGAGGCACGAGAATTGCTTGAATCTGGGAGGCGGAGGTTGCAGTGAGCTGAGATCATGCCACTGCACTCCAGCCTGGGTAACAGAGTGAGACTGTCTCAAAAAATAAAAAATAATAAAATGATAAAATAAAAATAAAATAAATTCTAGCAGTTTGAAGTGAAGCCAATTGTAATACAAGTTCATTACCTTCTGACACCTGGTAATTGAAAGAGTTAGCTATACACTTTATTTTCAGTATTGTGGCAATCTAATTTACTGTTATTCTTCTCATTGCAGAACACATTGGAAGGAAATGTCACATTTAATGAAGTTGTATTCAACTATCCCACCCGACTGGACATCCCAGTGCTTCAGGGGCTGAGCCTGGAAGTGAAGAAGGGCCAGACGCTGGCCCTGGTGGGCAGCAGTGGCTGTGGGAAGAGCACGGTGGTCCAGCTCCTGGAGCGGTTCTACGACCCCTTGGCGGGGAAAGTGGTGAGCACACTTTCGTATTTAGCTCAGTTCAGGTTTTCATCATCCAAATGTCTGAATGTATTTAATTCTCAACTATGAGCCATGTTTTTTCAAACCTTTAAACAACCACCCCACTTGGATAAAGTCTGACAACCTAAATATGGTCTCCAAGTGGTGTCATCTGTCCCAGCCAACTTCTCCAGGCTTCCCTCAACACTACTCCTCTACCCTCCTTTGCGAGCACCCTTTGTACCACCTATCTCCCTTGCTGTACTTAGGTTTCAGTTGACTTGAGAAGAACCAACAAAAATGGAAGTAGCCAGAAAGATGCAGGACAGGTGCTAAGAGTGAGATGAAAGCCAAGGATGGGGACTGTTTCAAAGATGGTAGTCAGCAATGACAGATGGTATAGAGAGATTGGGTAAGGAGGAGACTGAGAAGACATGATAGAGTCTAGCAATGAATGGGCTACTTCTGATATTTTAAAATATTCTTAGTGAAGTAGTGATGGTAGAAAACAATTAAGGGTGGCTGAAGTATGGTTAGGAAGAGAAATGGAGATGTAAGTGAGCATAGGTTATCAAGAAGATGGAAAGTAAAAGAAAGGCAAATAAGGACAGTGCTTGAGTGGGGAGGCAGAGTCCAGGGAAAATGTTTAGGAGGTGATCTGTTGAGCATTTTTATGGCTGGGGATGAGACAAAATCATTGATGGAGAGAGGGCATTGAAACATCATCTAAGGAAAAAAAAAAGTAGAATCAACAAATTTGGGAAATGTATAAAGAATATAGAAGTACGCCCTTTTGTCTTAGTTGCTGGGAATGAGGGAGGTGTCTGGCAGGGAGCAGTGAGTTTAAACGACTATGATGGAGGCTAGGAAAGAAGACAAACTAGGAAGGAATAGATTAAGAACAAGACATTTTCATTATGTAGGCATGTAATTAATTGTACTGAGAAGTGATATTTAAAATACTTAACAATGGGAACAGAATGGACACTGACCAATCAGAATGGATGCCTGCTGGTAAAGTCAGATGGATGCCCACCCACTATGTATGGACACTGGTAGCATTTAATAACTCAAATGAAAAGAGAGTTTTCAACCTTTAGTCTAGGACTCTTTTTACTTCCTCACAGCAGTCACTCTTACTCATAAATATTTGTTACTGTATTCAAAGATAGTTATGCCTTTATTCAGTCTACTCTTAAATCATTACATAAGCTTGTTACCTACTTTTACTCTCTTGCTTTATATTTTCTGTGAACTCTGATTTTGTCTTTCAATTTTTTGTGGTGAGTTTAAAAACAGGACTCTAAATAAAGACGTCGCTGACAGCCAAAGCAATTAGAGGAGGAAATGTTGGCTCTCAGACACTGATTATGGTCCTCAACAGACAGTTATTAAGTGGTATGTTAAAGATTGTGCTATGATGAATTGTAGGGCATGATATCTGCCCTCAAATACTTTAACTGAGGAAATGGGGCATATACTTTCATGAGTTAAAGAAGATAGGCCTAGAGCTAGTTCTTAAGAGATAAGGATTTGCATATGGATGAACAGTCGTGATGACATTGAATGTGAGAGAAAATGCAAGCTGTGATCAGTGATTTGTTCCCAATGCGCAAATAGGACACTTTGGCTGAAATAGGAGTTTAGTTTGAGTAGTGGTTCTCAAACTTTTCTGATAACTCATGTAGGAAAGATTTTCAAATGTCATCATCCACTAATGTACTCATAGTCACTTTCCAAGGGGAAAAACGCTTGGTGATAACAAAATGTTGGAGTTGAAAACCACGATATAATACAGCACAATAATGATACAATAAGGAATAATTAATGTTATTCTGCAAGTATATAAACACAAGCAGAACATAATTTAAAACATGGACAGCATCAGTTACAGTTCAGAGTAGGAAACAGAAACTGCACTAGGTATTTCAAGTAGATAAGTATTTAATAAACGGAATTACATGCTTACAAAATCTTTGGAAGGGCTGGAAGAGTGAAAGAAAAGTAGGCTACTTGCTCCCAGACTTCCAGATCACAGCACTGCAGCTGTGATTCTGTAACCAAGAAGCTGCAGAAAATTATGCCACAGCTGTTCCAAATTTAAAGGTACAAGACTAGAATCTGTCTGTTGCAGAAATTCTTGTCTGCCAAAAATGAGTTAAGCTGTTAGCTTACCATGGCTGCTGAAGGAGAGATGGTGTCTACCTCCCAGATTTTACACTGTGCATCTCCCTGGTAGACCCTGACTTACTTCCAGAACCAAGGGAAAGTGGGAAATAGTTTTTAGCCTTCTAGTCCCTTGATGTATAAAAGGTCAGACACAGAAGTATATGAAAATGAATACTGAGTGCATAGCACAGTAAGCATCACAAGACATTATTGATAATGGACTGAAAACAAAGTGTCCTCATTTATTGCAGGAATATCCATTATCTTCTCCTGTGCATTTGCACTAGGGCTTGGAAATACTGCCAGATGGTGCACTGCAGCTAGACTTCTTAGCAGAAAGTGTCCACAATAAACTCTAGTAAATGTACAAAGTTTTGTTTATGGACATCAGTGAATAGCCCTGAATAACTCAGTGGATTACTACTCGTTAGTTTTTATTGCCATGTAAAAATGAGTCTGTGGATTCGAGCATAAGAATTAAAGAAAGGATTTGACCCTGAGGGTCCCCTGAAGTCACGAAATTCTCATAACCATCAGCGGACCTTGAATCCCACGTTGAAAATCATTGACCTGAAGTGGTGGTTCTCAAGCTTCAGTGGCTATTAGAATGGCCTAAAGAGCTAGTAAAAAATATAGCCGGCCTGGATTATTCAAGTAGGCTAGGGTTTAGCCTTTTCTTTTTATAATTTTCCGAGGTGATCCTGATGCCAGCCATCATTCGAGAGCCACCAAACTGTTAAATTTGAAGAAAGATTTAGGTTAAATTGTGGAAAGTCTTGAATAATTAAGCTATGTAATTGTGAAGATGGGAGGATTCTCCAAGTTTTGAGGGACCTGAAGATTATACAATTTTAGGGATTCAACTTAAAGAAAAAATTTGAATGCAAAATTAGACACAAAAGTGGATATTTACTTCAAACGAAAAAAAATCATAACCAAATATTGGAAGCTTAAAGATTCTGGTCCCTTTCATTTTAGGCAATTTATCATCAACACTTACAGGGAAGAGGTTCCTGACTACAGCCTTTCCTCCATCCCACCCAGAAAACTGTTCAACTTCCTAGAATTTACATGTAATTGAGGGCTCTTGAAGCTCAACCTTCATCAGTGTCATTGTTAAATCACCCCTGCTTTGAGTCTTCCCCTGACCTTTCCTTTCTCTCCTTTCTAGTCTCTCTCATATACAACAGTCAGAGCCCCCTTTGGGATATAGTTAGAAGCTGCTTGTCGTTGTCTGGTTATAACCCAACAAGAGCCCGAGATGGGGGCATTCCCCTTTCAAGGAGGGGGCATAAAATATCTTTCAGTTGTGAGATATTAGTGTTACTAAAACCCAACCTATAGTGTTTAGATCCAGTCTTGGTTTTCTCCCAATTACTAACTGTGCGCATTTGCTTATCAGTAAAATGGCAGTTAACCTCACAGTGACCTCAGAAGTGTTGCTGTGAAGGTTAAACAAGAGACTGTAGGAGACATGCTTATCATAGAACCTACAATGTTGTCAGTGCTTGATTTTTAAAAATCAATTATTATTTCACAGTAAATATGCATAGAAGAATACATGTGTTAACATTTACATTTTTGTGCTAATGAAAGCAAGCAATAGATTTAACAATCTACAATAGAGATAGCCGATCATTTTAATCTGGCCTTTCATTATTTTTTACCAATATGTTTACTTTCCTAGTTATATTTTGATTTAGGCCAGGATTTTTTGAGCAGTTCTCATAGATTACCCAGAGTTCCATGGTCTTCTCTCAAACCAACACCATTCCTCAGCCAAAGGAGCTCTGCTTCTTTGATCTTTTTTACATTGTAGGCATCTAAACTTAAGTTTTACTTAAAGAAAGAATTCTTCAGTCAACACAGGTTTTAAATAGTTTGCAATCCCAGGGTATTATGCGGGGACGAGGAGGTCCAAGAGTGTATTCAGTGTAATGAAGAAACATTATAACTTGCTGAGATCATTCAGATTTGCCTGTGATTGTATTAGTTAGGCAGTGGCTGTTTTCCTCCCAGGGGTATAAACAACAAAATTAAAACAAAAACAAAAGCAAAAACCAAACTCCTCCTTTCCTTAAATTTCCACTTCTCAAGTACAGTGTTTTATCTAACAAGATCTGCTACTTAGCCACATCCTTGTTTGGCTTTTACTGTCCCTCTCCACCCTCTGTTTCCTACCTTCATTTATTAACATTGTAAGGAAGCCTGGAGCATACATGTGTGGAATAGTCTCCATGGCAACTCAGCTTGGAACTAATAAGGTTATGGGAGAGCTTCCATCCCTGCATCTGCCAGTGTCACAAGCAGAAGCCATGTTCCTGTAGCAAAGATTGTACCCTACTGCTGGCCAGCTGTCCCCTTGAGCCACCCAACCAGGCACATGGGATACAGAGAGGATATGGCTCAGTACAAACTTGTCACTACTATTGGAAACGCTCAAAGCTGAGTCACTGGTGCCTTCTTCAGAAGGGATGAACAACTCTCTCACTTAAATGCAAATTCTCTTGCAAAGCAGACCTATCTGGCAGACATATTTGCATCAGAGTAGGGCTTGTTATCAGCAAGGCTGTAAGGTGCCCTCCCCAGTCTTCTGCAAAATAATCCAGGGAACCAGATTATAGAGAAAGGGCAGCTCTCCATTCCTACTTATCTGGCTTAGTATTGACGATGTCCATCCACCCTTTCCTTCCCCTGTTCACCTATCCATCCCCTGTAGTTCCTGAACTGCAAACCTGTTATGTGGTCATAGTTGTTATTTATTTCCATGCTAATCCTGGGCACTGTGTCTCTGAAAAATGGAGATTTAAGAATAAGGCCCTCAGGATACATCTCAGAAGTATTAGGCATTGTATTTGTGTGGCTGCTATACCCACTTACCACAAAATCAGTGGCTTAAAACAACACCAATTTATGACTTTACACTTCTGGAGGTCAGAAACCTAAAATAGGTGTCAGTGGGCACGTATCAAGTGTCAGCAGGGCTGTGTTCCTTCTAGAGGCTCCAAAGAATGATCTGTTTTCTTGCTTTTTCTTGCTTGTGGCCCCTTCCTCTGTTTTCAAAACCAGCAGTGGCTGGTTGAGTCTTTCTCACACTGCGTTTGCTCTGATACTCTCCTCTCTCCTTCTTCCTCAGTTACAAGCCCTTATGATTACATTAGGCTCACCAAGGTAATTCAGGATAATCTTATTTTACAGTCAGCTGATTAGCAACCTTACGTCTACTACCTTAGTTTCTTTTTGACATGTAACATAACACATTCACAGGATCCAGGGATTAGGACATAGATGTCTTATTCTACCTACCATGTGCATACATCAGAAACCATGGTTATAACACAGGAAACATGACAGTTCCTCAAAGCATACAGTTGTGACCTTGTTGTATTAATCTTAACTATCCAAATTTTAATCACACAAACTTTTCCTTAATCTCACAGTAACTTGGCAGTTTCAGTGTAAGAAATAATGATGTTAATTGTGCTACATTCAAAGTGTGCTGGTCCTGAAGTTGGTCTGTGAACTCTTGTTTTCAGCTGCTTGACGGCAAAGAAATAAAGCAACTGAATGTTCAGTGGCTCCGAGCACACCTGGGCATCGTGTCCCAGGAGCCCATCCTGTTTGACTGCAGCATTAGTGAGAACATTGCCTATGGAGACAACAGCCGGGTGGTGTCACAGGAAGAGATTGTGAGGGCAGCCAAGGAGGCCAATATACACGCCTTCATCGAGTCACTGCCTAATGTAAGTCTCTCTCCAAATTAACAGCCTGGGAGCATGTGGCAGCCTCCCTGGCCTATGCTTTGATGTATAAGGGGATGGTTTCCCAGAAGTGAAGAGAAATTAGCAACCAAATCACACCCTTACCTGTATACAAGCATCTGGCCACACTTCCTATTTGGGTTAGATGTTACCTTTGTCTGATCACCTCACCCTCCTTGTGAGGAAGGGATGAAAGTGATCACTTCAGGTTTAGGAGAGAGGAACATTTCTGGGATAGGAGAACTGGAAGAATTCTCTAGATCCAAAGCTATTAGGCTTGAGGCTCCACCTTTATCAGCCCTAGGGATAAGTACAATGTCTGGGAAGCCTTTCCCTTCAAGTCCAAGTACAGAGGCTGGGTCTGTACCTGCACATGCTGCTTCTGGCCTGCCAAGGAAGCAGGCATGACTGTCCCTCCCCATGTCTCTGCTCTATTTCTCTTCCTTCTTCCTTCTTGCAGCTCTCTCCCAAGACTCAAACCTCACTGTGGAGTCAGTCCAGTCCAGAGGGCTGAACCCATGCCAGAAAGAGGGCTCTCTCTGAATAAGGGTTGAGCCATTAGGGTGACCAGGGTATCATGTAATCTCTCATCATTGTACATTTCATGGGCCCCAAACTTCGTTTACAGTGAATGGTTGAAGTATTTTCTAGGGCTGCCTGGGCTGTTGTCCTATGGGTGTCCTCTGAATTCCTCCTAGGAAGTTGGATAAATGAAACCTCTCACCCTCTCTTAAGCCCTCTTAGGTCCTGTATTTTAGTTTTTGTGTTTTGTCTTGTTTTGGAATACAAGTTGAATATTCCTTATCCAAAATACTTGAGATCAGAAGTGTTTTGGATTTTGCAATATTTGCATGTACACAATTCACTTATATTTCATGTATACCTTATACACATTAGCCCGAAGGTAATTTTATACAATATTTTTAATAACTTTGAGCATGAAACAAAGTTTTGACTGTGTTTTGATTGTGACCTGTTACATGAGATCAGGTGTGAAATTTTCCACTTGTGGCATCATGTTGGTGCTCAAAAAATTTCAGAATTTCAGATTTTGAATTTTTTGGATTATGGATGCTCAACCTGTATTAACAGTCCAAAATTATATTTTTTCCCAACTTTATTTCAGAATTGGGGGTACATGTACAGGTTTATTATACCTGGGTATATTGCATGATGCGGAGGTTTCAGGGTACAAATGATCCCGTCACCCAGGTACTGAGCACAGAACCCAATAGGTAGTTTTTCAACACTTACCCCCCTCCCTGCCTATCTAATAGTCCCCAGTTTCTACTGTTGCCATTTTTCATCTATGAGTACCTGATGTTTAACTCCCACTTATAAGTGAGAACATGCAGTATTTGGTTTTCTGTTCCTGCATTACTTTGCTTGGGATAATGGCCTCCAGCTGCATCCATGTTGCTGCAAAAGTTAGGTCCTATATTTTGAAGTGCTTCTCCACCTAGGTAATCTACCCCACCCATTATCACCAGTTAAGCTCTTTATTCTAAGGAAGTGCCCCCTAAAACAAAGCTCAGGAGCCTCAACCCAGCAGGGAAGACAGTTTCCTCATGAGGCAGGCGAGCAACACCAGGTGGTTCTCTTTCTCAAGATTCCCTTCTGTAGGCTCTTCTTCGGATAACTGCTGACACCAATCTCATTAAGTCCCAGGGAGATGGCCTTGTCTCCCACTCTCCTTTCACAGTCTAGCCCAACTGGAGGTAATTGACCCTTCCCCAGGCTCAAACATTTAAAATGGAAAGCTCCAGTCCCCTTTACTGATGAGAGGATAGTGGTTCTCAACTATAGACACAGATCAGCGTCACCTGGGAACTTGTTAGGAATGCAGATCCATCAATCCATGTTTTAAGAGCCCAGATAATACTGACGCAGGCTCAAGTTGGAGAACCACTGGGCTAGGGGTTAATAAAACACAAACACAGAGAGTAAGTATTATCTATCTTCTTAAATATACTTTGCCCCTCTGGCATTTGTCTGCCACAGGGACTTCCACCTTTCTGGGATCCGGGTCTCTAATCTGTCACACAGAACACACCTGTAGACACCGTAACTCTCTTCCTCAGTGTCTAGACCAAGAGAGAAAAGGTAAACCCCGTAAGTACTATTACCTAAGGATCCACTTCTCCTAAGTGATTAATACTAGGATTTACCTCACCCTGTAGGTGACTGATTTAGTTACCTCCTTCTTGTAAGATTGCCGCGCTGCCTTTATCTGCCTCAGCAGGATGAACACTATATCAAGAGTGCAATGAGTAACCCCTCCACTCACATGAGACACACTTCAGTGCTCCTGCCTTCTGAGGCAGCCACGGCTCTGGGGCAGAGCCAGTCCCAAACATCTGCCAAAACTTCATCTGGGGTCTTCTCCCTCTATTTACAGGGGGAGACCCAGGGCTGAGTGCCACAAAACTAGGGTTGCCAGATATAGCAAATAAAAATAGGCAACACTGTACTAAAATTTCAGCCTGGCAAGGGCCTAGAAATAATAAAATAGTATTGTTTTCTAGGTTACAAGTGCAGTCACATCCTGTTTCTGCTCTCTTCTGAGTAACCTTTAACTGCCGTTCCTATCATCATAGTGAATAGTTGGTGACAATTATCTACTGTGGGAAACAATATGGGAAGAATTTTGGGAGCACTCTAACAACAAAAATGTTTAAAAAGGAGATATTCATTTTTAAAGTTAGGTATCAAAATGGAATCCTTTATGTAGCACCCATTAAAATTGTTTAAGTGTTGGAGATACTTTCATAAAAACAGATACTAAAAGGCTAACATCCCAAGAATGGTTTTCCTCCATTTAAAATCATTCAGAGAGTGTCACCTGCTGGTTACAATTAAGATGAGCTTCAATGATTTTATTATGAATACCTTATTCAAATCAAATTTCCTTTCTCCTGCCAATCTTTGTCCCAAATATGATGAAACCAGAAGATGAAAGACACTAACATTGCAACGATATTCTTCTTCATTAAAATGCTGACCTGTTTACACTAAAACATATCATTTTAAGGCCCAAACATCTGTTTTTCAAAGAGATAGTAAACCTGCCATTTTGGGCTTTTTTCTGTTCTTTCCTTAATTATCCATGAACAATTCTTAGCTTCTGAACCTAAATTTTTGGAGCATAGAATCATTTATCCTACTTTCTATAAGCAAGCTGTTAGAACTTTACTATCAGTTCTACTTTCATAACAACAAAACCTTATTTACAGAAATATAGCACCAGAGTAGGAGACAAAGGAACTCAGCTCTCTGGTGGCCAGAAACAACGCATTGCCATAGCCCGTGCCCTTGTTAGACAGCCTCATATTTTGCTTTTGGATGAAGCCACATCAGCTCTGGATACAGAAAGTGAAAAGGTAAGAATTTAAATTGAGTTCATTCATATTTGAATCATCATCCTTAAAAATGCTTTATTCTCCATAGTAAAGAACAAAATGTAGTCAGATTATCAATTGTTATTTACATCACCTTTCAGTAAAATGTAAACAGTTTCTGTAACTGTGATTCAGGAGAGTAAAGATGACACAAGGCAAATTAGTCTTAGAGCACGTATGCTTCACAAACCATCCCTAGATCGCTTCGCGTTGATCTAAGAAGCTGCTTTCAGGAGATGTATTTCCTGCTTCTACTGGCAGCATCTCTCAGCAACCGTAAGGAAAAGTGGTAGGGTAAGACAGTGTTAAAATCTGGCTGTACCTTTTAAGATAAATATTAGCAATCATTTCTGATTGGAGAAAAGGTTAATAATTCAGATTATCTGAAAGACTAACTCAGTTTGAGATGTTCCCTACTTTACAATACTAAAATTCAGGAGTCTGTGTTTGGTCTTTGCTCAGGCTTCTTGAATTTACTGTGAGCTGGATTTGAGGTCTGTTTTCAAGGATGTTGTGTGGCTAGACACATTAGTAATGTTTTTAAATGAGTCAGTGAGCTGTATTTACTGCCTTAACTTTAAGAGTAGATGACTGCTGGCTGGCACCTACTGCTGTGGCTCACACCTGTAATTCCAACACTTTGGGAGGCTGAGGTGGGAGGATCACTTGAGCCCAGGAGTTTGAGACCCGCCTGGGCAACATAGGGAGACCTTGTCTCTACAAAAAGTAAAATAATTAGCTAGGCATGGCGGTGGGAACCTGTAGTCCCAGCTACTCAGGAGGCTGAGGTGGAAGAATTGCTTGAGCCTGGGAGGTTGAGGCTGCAGTAAGCCATGATTGCACCACTATGCTCCACCCTGGTGACAGAGCGAGGCCTTGTTTTAAATTATTAAAAAAAAAAAAAAAAAAAAAAAGTTAGGGGTAGATAACTGCTGCCTCGGAACTAACCCAAACTAGGGTTCAGTCATCTTCTGATATGACAAATCCTTTGTTTTCAAAAACCTGTTCTGTTTCACTGACACCTTGTTAAAGAAGGATCTATTGTTGGAGAAATTCATTGTGGAGCTTTTTTTTTTTTTTTTTTTTTTTTTTGAGACGGAGTCTCACACTCTCACCCAGGCTGGAGTGCAGTGACACAGTGACGCCATCTCCACTCACTGCAAGCTCCGCCTCCCAGGTTCTCGCCATTCTCCTGCCTCAGCCTCATGAGTAGCTGGGACTACAGGCACCTGCCACCACGCTCGGCTCATTTTTTGTATTTTTGGTAGAGATGGGGTTTCGTAGTGTTAGCCAGGATCGTCTTGATCTCCTGACCTTGTGATCCACCCGTCTTGGCCTCCCAAAGTGCTGAGATTACAGGCATGAGCCACCACACCCAGCCTATTGTGGAGCTTTTTATGGAAAAGGAATTAGGGAAAAGAACTATTATGTGAATTAATCTATGTATTATGGAATAGGTTGTCCAAGAAGCCCTGGACAAAGCCAGAGAAGGCCGCACCTGCATTGTGATTGCTCACCGCCTGTCCACCATCCAGAATGCAGACTTAATAGTGGTGTTTCAGAATGGCAGAGTCAAGGAGCACGGCACACATCAGCAGCTGCTGGCACAGAAAGGCATCTATTTTTCAATGGTCAGTGTCCAGGCTGGAGCAAAGCGCCAGTGAACTGTGACTGTATGAGATGTTAAATATTTTTTAATATTTGTGTTTAAATATGGCATTTACTCAAAGTTAAAAAGGAAGTACTTATAGAATTATGAAGAGTTATCTGTTTAACATTTCCTCAACCAAGTTCAGAGTCTTCAGACACTTTGTAATTAAAGGAAGACAGCGAGAGACATCATCAAGTGGAGAGAAATAATGGTTTAAATTGCATTATAAATTTTATAACAGAGTTAAAGTAGATTTTTAATGATAAAATATGTAATTTTGTTTTTATTTTCTCATTTGAACTTAACTGATTGCCTTGCTAAAAGATTATAGAAGTAGCAAAAAGTATTGAAATGTTTGCATAAAGTGTCTATAATAAAACTTAAACTTTCACATGACTGGAGTCATCTTGTCCAAACTGCTTGTGAATATATCTTCTCTCAGCTGGAATATTGTAGATAACTTCTGCTTTAAAAAAGTTTTCTTTAAATATACCTACTCATTTTTGTGCGAATGGTTAAGCAGTTTAAATAATTCCGGTTGTATATGTCTATTCATATTGGATCTTGCAGAACCATCTGGCTTCATTCTTCCTGAACTTGATCCTGCTGATTCTTGCATTTCCACATTAAGGTGGCTCTCAAACCCAAAACACAGATCAATATAAGATTTTAGGAGGTGGGGTAAGGCACAATTATCAAGTGTGTATTATTCAGATATACAGTAAATACTTTGCATTGCTTTTATAAAGGGTTCTTTAAGGACTTTTAAGATTTTTACGCTTCCAAAGTACATTTACTTTTTGTCTTGTTAATGAATTACTTTTGCCAATAATTGGCCTCTTCCAAAAGTGATCCTTCTGACTTACAGATGTTTAAAATGTGCCATGAGTTTAACTACATCTTGATACAAACATAATGAAAAAAGAAGAAAATGTATCACAAAGATTGGTACTCTGGATGACAAAATTTTTTAAATTAGCCAAAAAGCATTATTAACATTATAAACTATATTTATTATAAACAATTGCTATCTTAAAAAAAGAACTTCTAAAAAGAAAAAAAAGAAGTCATCATCTCCAGGAAAAAAAAAATGGGAAAGGATATAATCAGGTAATTCTCAAAGAAGAAATGCATGTGCCATGCATTTCTCAAAGAAGAAAAATTAATTCAAGATGGATTAGAGATTTAAATGTTAGACCTAAAACCATAAAAACCCTGGAAGATAACCTAGGCAGTACCATTCAGGACATAGGCATGGGCAAAGATTTCATATTTAAAACACCAAAAGCAATGACAACAAAAGCCAACATTGACAAGTGGATCTAACTAAACTAAAGAGCTTCTGCACAGCAAAAGAAACTACCATCTGAGTGAACAGGCAACCTACAGAATGGGAGAAAATTTTTGCAATCTACTCATCTGACAAAGGGCTAATATCCAGAACCTACAAAGAACTCAAACAAATTTACAAGAAAAAACAAACAGCCCCATCAAAAATTGGGCAAAGGATATGAACAGACACTTCTCAAAAGAAGACATTTATGCAGCCAACAGACACATGAAAAAATGCTCATCATCACTAGCCATCAGAGAAATGCAAATCAAAACCACAATGAGATACCATCTCACACCAGTTAGAATGGCAATCATTAAAAAGTCAGGAAACAACAGGTGCTGGAGCCGATGTGGAGAAACAAGAACACTTTTACACTGTTGGTGGGACTGTAAACTACTTCAACCATTGTGGAAGACAGTGTGGCAATTCCTCAAGGATCTAGAACTAGAAATACGATTTGACCTAGCCATCCCATTACTGGGTATATACCCAAAGGATTATAAATCATGCTGCTATAAAGACACATGCACACGTATGTTTACTGCAGCACTATTCACAATAGCAAAGACTTGGAACCAACCCAAATGTCCATCAATGACAGGCTGGATTAAGAAAATGTGGCACATATACACCATGGAATACTATGCAGCCATAAAAAAGGATGAGTTAATGTCCTTTGTAGGAACATGGATGCAGCTGGAAACCATCATTCATCTTGCAAACTATCGCAAGAACAGAAAACCAAACACCGCATGTTCTCACTCATAGGTGGGAATTGAACAATAAGAACACTTGGACACAGGAAGGGGAACATCACACACCAGGTCCTGTTGTGGGGTGGGGGAAGTGAGGAGGGATAGCATTAGGAGATATACCTAATGTAAATGACGAGTTCATGGGTGCAGCACACCAACATGGCATGTGTATACATATGTAACAAACACGCACGTTGTGCACATGTACCCTAGAACTTAAAGTCTCTTAAAAAAAAGAAAAATGTATACAGTTTCAATAATCAAAGAAATGCAAATTAAAACAAAATATCATTTTTTTTGCCTAGTAACTTGATGAATAAAAAAAATCTAATATGACATTCCTATTTCTTTCCATTTCTAATGTGAAATGGTCATTGATACAAACTTCTGTATTTGATAATGTAAGTAAAAAAATGTAAATATATATATATCCTTCAAGACAGCAATTATAATTCTAAAGATTTAAGAGATATGTAAAACGATACTTTTAGTAGCATTACTTATAATATTGAAAATTGGAAAGATCTAAATATTTAACAGTAAGAAATTATATATTAAATTTTGGTGCATTCACAAAATGGAATACCATATAATCATTAGAAAATTAAGTTGAAGAATATAACAAAATATAATTTGTATAAAGAAAAAATGGTTACCAAATGGCTTGAACATTATGGTGGCTTTTTTATATTATATATATAATATAAATCTATATTTATGTATCTATAGTTATATATCTATATTTATATATCTATATATAACTACAGTTCGTATATAATATATATAATTTTATATATATATATATATATATATTTAAACTTCTGGGAGATAGTCCAAAATAAACCAGAATTAGAAATTATTTTATCTCCTAAGTTTTCAACTTTTGTTTTAAAATTTTAAGGCTTTAAAAAGTGTGCTTAGTTTAGGAAATTTCGATAAATTTATGTGAATAGAAACATAAAACCATGTCACTTGGTTTGACTTCTTAAAGCTAGAGATTTTTCCTTCAACTCTTTGTATGTCTGCTATAAGGACCCTTTGTTTTTTGTCTTTTGTTTTTTTTTGAGGCGGAGTCTTGCTCTGTCGACCAGGCTAGAGTGCAGTGGTGATCTCGGCTCACTGCACCCTCCACCTCCCGGGTTGAAGCGATTCTCCTGCCTCAGCCTCCTGAGTAGCTGGGATAAAAATTCTTACATGTCTATAAAAAGAAAAATAAAAGTATTTTCTACTGTCGTTTGCACAGTCTAGTTGCTGTAGCTGGTGACACTCGCTGGCTCTCTCTGAACCATGTTTCCCTGTTCACTGTTTTGCCCTGGCTGGAGTTGCATGGAGGTCGAGCCCCTCCCAGGGCCTCTAGCTTTTTCTGCTTGAGTATATTGCTGCCCCTTTAGAGTTAAAGGCTGGCAGAGAGGAGGGGTGCTCTTTTTCACACCATTTATTTTCTCCAAATTTACTTCACAGGGTCAATTACCACATTCAACCGGTGATCTCAGATGCAACAAATGATTTCAGTACAAGTAAAGTCTCACTCGAAGACATATACACCATTATTTGTAACACTGTTATAGTAACTCTGGTAGAAAGTAAGAGAAGCAGAAGTTCTTATGTTTAAGAAACATTTTCTTGAGTGACACAAAAGGTGATTACAGTAGTGAAGCTGTAGGACTATGTGATTAAACTGTGTCACACATCATGGATAATAGTTAAAAGCATGTGATATGGTTTGGCTCTGTGTCTCCATCCAAATCTCATGTTGAATTGTAATCCCTAATGTTGGGGAATGGACCTGGTGGGAGGCAACTGGATTGTGGCAGCAGATTTCCCCCTTGCTGTTCTCATGATAGTGAGTGAGTTCTCGCAAGATCTGGTTGTTTAAAAGTGTGTAGCACTTCCTGCTTCCCTCTCTCTCTCCTGCCACCATGGGAAGATGTTCTTGCTTCACCTTCACCCTTCTGCCATGATTGTAAGCTTCCTGAGGCCTCCCCACCTATGCCTGCTGTACAGCCTGTGGAACTGTGAGTCAATGAAACCTCTTTTCTTTATAAATGACCCAGTGTTGGGTAGTTCTTCATAGCAGTGTGAGAATGGATGCATGCAGCAGAGTAGCAGTAGTGTGCATAGCGCAGATGCTGCCTGGTGGGAAGGGACAGTGTTGTCTGTCGTGTTGTGTTTCATAGCTGTATGCATTTGTCTTCTCAGCAGGGCCACATGCTCTGTGAAGGCTGAGTGATACTGTATTTATCTTAGTGTCCCCAAAAGCCTAGAAACAGTGTCTTAGGCATAGTAGACACTCACTAAATGTCTGATGAAGTAAATTATGGGATGCTGGTGAGGTACCAAATTTAGGTGGGCCCAAATTGTGGTAAGCCTAGAATGCCAGGCAGAGGAATTCAGATTTGAAGAGAGAGAAAATGAAAAACCATTGATGACTCTGAATAGGAGCATAATGTGGTGAAAATACTGGTACCCACCCAGAGGGATTGGTCAGGAAAAGCCCTGCAATGGGTTGAATGGTGGCCTCCAAAAAGGCATCTCCACATCCTAATTCTCAGAACCTATGAAGGTGACTTTACTTGGAGAAAAGGTCTTTACAGATATAATTAAAGATCTTGAGGAGAACATCCTGGATTATTCTGGTGGGCCCTAAATCCAGGGTCCAGTGTCCTTATAAAAGTGAGGCACAAGAAGGTTTGACATAGAAGAAGAGGAGGAGATATGATCATGGGAGCAGAAATCAGAGTGATGCAGCCACAGGTCAAGAAATGCCAGCAGCCACCAAAAGCTGGAAGAGACAAAAAAATTGATTATCCCCTAGAGTCCATGAAGGAATTGTAATCGTGCTGGATTTTGGATTTCTGGCTTCCAGAACTAGGACAGAAGAATCTTCTGTTGTTTTAACCCACCATGCTTGTGGTAATTTGTCACAGCAGTCTCAGGAAACTAATACATGCCTCAAATCAATGAAGCTACATAAGATGCTTTTATTTAAGAGAAAACATGCAAGCGGCTAAGGGTGATGTGACTCTGAGTTGGGATGGTAAGAACAGAGAACAGGTAGCTGTGAGAAACACAGCCTAGCAAGAGGAGGAGGGAGGATAGAGGCCAGCTGGGAAATGCTGTGACAGTGAGGGAGATGAGGAACTCTTTAGAAGGAGGAGGATTTGTTCGTATGGCTTGAACATGACATCGAAACAATAGATGTTTGAGGTGTGGCCCTCAGGATACAGACAAAACACAGATGAGTCCCAGCATGTGCCACTTACTTGAGTTCAATCCTTTTCTAGCCCAGGCTTCTTTATTTTCCTAGTTTCACCCCAGATTAACCAGTTATACCCAACTTTAACAATGATGGTTCTTCTATTTGGTTCACCAGAATCAACTCCTGATGTTAGGACAAAATGTGCTTCAGTCTCTTTCCTGACACATAATGCAGTCATTTGTCCCCAGGTCTCAGTAAGAGGTCTTTTTTAGAAATGCATTTTTCTTATATCTCAGCTTAAGGCGCATGCTCTGATGTATGAACTCTTTGAGGAGAGGACTGTCCTTGCGTCACTGTGTTCCGGTGTTTGGCAAAGTCCTTGGCATATAGCAGAGGCTCAATAAGCATCTGTTCTTTTGCCAATTTGTGTGTGTGTGTGTGTGTGTGTGTATGTAAAAGTGTGTATCATTTTCTGGGTCAGTTTCATTTTATCACAAATTAATATCTAAAAAGGCTTTTGTTAATATAAATATATATAAAGAAGATTCTTATCTAAAGCCATGTAATTGTACATGAAAAAATAGGGGAGCCCATAATTACAGTAATATCTGAGGACTGAGCCTTACCCACCATACAGAATAAAAGAGAAGACTTATTCAAATTGTGTGCTCTTAATTTTGGAAAAGAATATATATATATATATATATATATATATATATATATATATATATATATATGAAAGTTGTAGTAGTATAGTAACAGTATTGTACCAATTTCAGTGTTCTGGATTTGATTTTGAACTACAGTCACTACCTGTCATCATTGAAGGAAGTTGGGTGACAGGTACACAGGGTGCTATGTAGGAGCCCCCTCCCCACCTGACCTCCCAGAAAGAAGAAGTAAAGAACAAGCCTAACGATGGGAGGATGGGGAGGGGTAAGACATGGAGGAAGAGACATAACAGGGGGTGGGCAGGAGGGGAGGGAATTTTTGCTTCACTACCCTTGTTCAAAAAGCACAGCCATCAACAGCAGATGTCTGACACCCTGTAAGTCTGAACAGTCAGATGATGTATATGAAAGTCATTTGTAAAAGTTTTAATAGTTACATAATACAAGGAATGTTATACAACACACGTATTTATTGAATCCCCCTCACAAAGAGAAGGGAGCACTTTTAAGACAGCCTTTTCTTCCTGAATCTGTTCCAAAAGGAACCTCAGTGACATTCCTCGAGGCCACTTAACACTTGCTCCAAGGTCAGAACTGGAGGCAAGACCCTTCAAAGAAGCCTCCAAAACAAAGGCCTTCAAAGGAATCAACCAAATTTTACAACTTCTTTCCAAGGGTGAACTTGGCCCTACTGATTCGCATGTAACGGAAAAGCCAGTGCTGTGGGGCATGCGCCTGCTGATGCCCAGTTCCAAGTCACCCTCCACTCTCCCAGGCCACTGGTCTGTTCCGTTCCTTGCCACCTCAAGATCCACTTCAGCCTGGGGAGAATCCACAGCCTCAGGTCCAAGTGTACCTGCTCGCTTGCTCCAGCTTTCAAGGGACGACCAGTTTCTTTGCAGCCCCCAACTGAGGGTCCTGAGCTGGATGCATGGGTCACAGGACCAGGGGGGAGCCTCTCAGTGCCCATCATCCCTGGGGTCTCCCTCTGAGAGCCCTGCTTGACAAATCGGTTTCAGGGTATTTTAAGCCAAGGACCAGATCCTGAACTGTGACGATCCAGCACTGTCTGAACCCAGTGACTATTCTATGAAAAGCCCATATTACATGGGGTGACTATGTAACTTGACCTAGCCCACTGCTAGCATCAAGTGCCAGCCCCCAAGATGGGCCCAATAAGCATCTGACTGCAACCTCATGAGATGAGAACTCTTCAGCAGAGCCCAGTCAATCTATACAACTAGAAGATATCATAAAAACCATTTGTTTTAAGCCAATTTATAACCAGAACAAGTAATAACCCTCCTAGTTCCAGAGCCTATCAAGGACTTTCAGTGACCTTAACTCTCTTGATCTTCAAAAAACTCCCTCTTAGCTGCAATATCATGGTGGGCAACTGGGTTATCATTGTATACATCAATACCTCTATCAATACTTGGCATATCAAAAGTCTTCAATAGAAATATTTGTTAAATGGAAAAAAAAAAAGAGATTTGTTGCTGTTGGGAAAAAAACAAAGATTAAACACAAGATTTTCAGGGAGCACTTTCTACAACTGTAGTCCTTTGTCCCAACTGGAACTTCTGACACCGAGGTGAAAGACCTCTGCCCTTGCAGTTTGGAGAAATCAGAATAGCAAAGAAAAAAGCAGGAATGCTTACAGATACGTGCAAGGGCAAAGATATATGATGAAATATTTTCAACCGGGCTCTTTCAAAAGAGCCAATTTGGGTCAAAAGGAAAAGTGACCTTTGAGTTGAAACCCGGTTTTTGCTTTCTCAACTGGGTGGCTAAATTTAAATGATTTCCTTCTCTACACAGGACGCTATGTAAGAGTATGATTATATTTGGTGTATAGCCAAGCTCCTAGGCTCTCCAGCCAGAGAAACCTGGGCTTCTGTTCTGGCTGCCAGTTTGCTGATATGTGTGGCTTCTTGGTCAAGTAACTTACTTTTTTTAAGCCTCTGTTTCTGCATTGGAAAAAATGGGATTTCAATACCTACCTCATTGAATGAGTTGAGCACTAAATACTGTAATGAAGTATTTAAGACAATACCGAATACATAAGATACAAGCAAAAAAAAGTTGATTGCCTTCATTTCATATTTTTCTTGCTCTTCAAAGCTATCACTTCTCCTGCATGAAAAGAAATTTTTGTATTTATCCATTTAGCAATTATTTTAAGTGCCTACTGGACTAGATATGGGGAGCACAATGATTAGACGAGGAGCTTACGGCTTAGGAGACAGGACATAAGTTTAGCAATGTGCATTGACGCCATGATGCAAGATGGTGGGGTGTGGCAGTGGGGACCAAGAAAAGAGCAATTACATCTCTGGAGAGTGGTTTAGGGCTAACAAAGATTCCAGGGCAACCAAGATGTCCTTTAGAAGGTGAATAGATGAAAAACTGTGGTACATCAAGACAATGAAATATCATGCAGTGCTAAAGAGAAATGAGCCATGAATAGTCACAGGGGAAAATTAAATGCATATTACTAAGTGAAAGAACCCAATCTGAAAAGGTTCAAACTGTGTAATTCCAACTACATCACATTCTGGAAAAGGCAAAACTACGGAGATAGTAAAAAGATCAGTGGTTGGTAGAGACTGGGGGAGTGAGGGATGAAGCACAGATAATTTTTTAGGGCAGTGAAACTACTCTGTAAGATACTACAATGGTGGACACATATCATTATGCATTTGTCCAAGCCCACTGAATGTACAATACCAAGAGTGAACCCTAAAATAAACTATTTGGACTTTGGGTGATGATGTGTCAGTGTAGAGTCGTCATTGTGACAAATGTGTCCCCACTCTGGTCGGGGGGCAATCCATGTGTAGAAATAGGAGGTACATTGGAAGTCTCCTTACCTTCCACTCAGTTTTGCTGTGAATCTAAAAAATACTCTAAAAAAGAAAGTCTATTAAATAAAAAGCTTCCCAGATAATGGAATAGATGCATGTCAGATGGACAGTAGAGGAGGAATGTGGATGCGGAGAGCAGTATAGAACAGTTTAGAAGGCTGGAACCAGAAGCGATTCAGTGTGGCCAGAGTTTTAGATGTTGGATGTGAGGAAGGGTGGGTGGAGGCCTCCAAGGAATGGGGCTGGGCCAGGCAGGACCTGAGCCTGAAGGGCACTGTGTGCCAGAATAGCTTTTATTATTTTTATTTTTGTTGTGACTCTTTTGAAATAATCTGAGTGTTGAGATATGCCTCACTTTAGAGTGGCCTCCTGCTTTCAAATGTACCTGTGCAGTGAAATTTTATAAAATAAATCATATTTTACTTTTTCCATTTCCATTATAAAGATGAAAATGTAACCCTTTACAAATTCCATAAGTAAAGGGAAAAAAGGACCGACTTCAGAAACCTGCCTTGTGACTCCTGAATGTGTGGGTAGACTGCAAATGAGCTTTTGTATCTGTAGAATTTCAACCGCAAGCATGGGGGTTGGTGCACACAACATTCTACTGTCATAGGCAGGGAATCACATTATTCTATTTGGGGATGGAGGGAAAGGCAAGGTGAGGGAAGGAATATATATGTATGTTTGTGTGTGTGTATGTGTATACATATATATTATTATTAATCAAGAATAGAAAGACAAAACTAAACAATATTATCAAAGTCATAAATATAATATTTTAGTTATATGTTCAAGCCAGTTTGTAGTTGAGGCTTTCTATTTCTATCAAGATTTTAGTACAATTTTTTTAATTTCCAAAAGAGTTCATTGTCCCTTGTTAACTCTCTCTTATGCAAAACATCTCTATCAGTACGGGCAATGACACCGTTATCCCCATTCTTCAGTTTAAACAGATGACTCAGGCAGGCTTATCAATGATTTTCCATGCTATTTTGGCATAGTGCCAGGTCTAGCCCAAATATGGCTGAGACTTCCTGAATTATTTGAAAAACCCCATGACCACAATATTCTACCTCTTTTACTTAAAGAATAGTATAAAGTTTTTTGGATTCAGAGAGCCCAGGTCAAGAACATACACATATATACAAAGCCTGGAGAGAAATATGCCAAAAAGAAAATAAGTTAAAGTTTATTTAAAACAATACTAATGATTTCCTTTTTGAGAACAAATATTTTAAAGACTGTTTAAAAGTGTCAGAGACTAAACACAAAATGCTGGTGCTTCACAAAAAATTAGCATTTATGAACTTGTGTTTATCATACACTTTAATTCAGAAAGCAACTTTTTTGAGTAGCTAGAATTTTGATTATGGATTATTTTTTGTTATAATAATGAAATTAAATTCATTCATTGATAGCTGAAATCAGATTTAAATACTTTTAAAATTCTTGATATTTGCATTTATGCTAGAAAGTTACCTTAGTCAACAATTTTATTGCATTGCACATCAAGGCTAAAGTCATAAGTTAGCTATGAAAATTCTCTGCACTGAACTCCCATATGCTTTCTATACTTCTTTATGTTTCACTCTATATTTTAATTATTTCCTTATTTTCACTCTGTTTATAGCTATTTTACATACCTAAGGGCTAGTCTCTATCTTACTATCTTTGTGTCTTCACTGTCTCAACACAATGTCTTGACACAGTGGGTGCTGCCTTTCAAAGTGTTGCATAAAGCATTAGTCACTATAGCAAAGACATGGAATCAATGGAGATGCCCATCAATGCTGGATTGGATAACGAAAATGTGGTAAATATATATCATGGAATACTATGCAGCCATTAAAAAAAAAATGAAGTCATGTCCTTTGCAGCAACATGGATGCAGGTGGAAGCCCTTATCCTAAGCAAACTAATGTAGGAACAGAAAACCAAATACCGCATGTTCTCCCTTATAATTTGTAGCTAAGCACTGAATACACATGAACACAAAGATGGGAACAATAGACACTGGGGCCTACTTGAGAGGGAAAGGTGGGGGCATGTGTTCGTTGGAAGACTACCTATTGGATACTATGCTCACTAGCTAGATGACAGGATCATTTGTACACCAAGCCTCAGCAGCACACAATTTACCTACGTAGGAAATCTGCACATGTACCCTTGGAACCTAAAATAAAAGTAGAAGAAGAAGGAAGGACAAAACAAATAAGTGTTACATGAATCATGAACAGACACAGCTAGTCAGGAAATGGTAGAGTTAAAATACCTGCTGGTAGTTTCCAGATTCTTCATCTTCAGCCATGTGCCAGATATCTTCATTTTGCCGTTCCATATCTATTCTCCACCCTCGTCTCCACACTGCTGTTTACTTTAGGAAGTTGACTTCTGTGGGTTCAGCTGAAGTGGGGGCCTGGAGACAGTTGGAGTGGATCACTGCCCTTCTTGAAGCAGTTCTATCTACATGATGCTCAATGTGGCTTCTGGGAACTGCTCCTTCCCCTCATCCATGCTGGCCTAGGGAAGGCCATACACCTCCCCAATGTTTGTGGCCCCAAGATATTTTGCTATCCATTACGGTGTATCCACTATGCCCTATGTTCTACTCCTTCCTTTCTAAATAGTTCCTTCATTACATCCTCCTTGAACATCCTAATTTTAATATGCCATTTGTTTCATGCTGAGACCTTGATTGATACATGACAATTCAAATTATGGCAAAAAAATCCACCATTCTTGACCAGTATAATCATTGTTTCTCAAAATCCTCTCAATACACTCTGAAAGTCTAAATTCCTCCTAGTTTTTAGCCTCTACTGTATCAAAACTCTTTTATATTCCACCATATCCTTATCTGCTTTTTGGCTCAGTCAAATGAACTTCACACCTTCTTTATTCCATGTCTCCATTCTTCACCTGCATCTGTCTTTGGCATTGTTTTCCTGCTGTTGGAACTTTTAGGATTATATCTCTTAGGAGTAGCTTTATGAATAAGTTTAAAGAAACTATGAATATTGTGCTTTCAGTGAGTATTTTGCGGTGTCAGGAGGAGGAGGAAATACTGGAAACAAAGCTAAACGACTTTTTTTTTTTTTAAACTATAGAGCTTCTCAGAATCTGTGATGCACATTGTGATTTTCTGAGTGTGGTAAGCAGCATTTCTCAAACTTAGTTCATCATGGAACACTCATTATCACCAAGCACCTGATGGCATTCCTCAGGTCACAGTTTGGAAAACCTTGCCTGTGGGTATGCTTTTCACTCCATCCTGCTCTTCCTCTATAAGCATTTATTGTACAAATGAATAAA
The DNA here is from genome assembly GCF_047675955.1 of Chlorocebus sabaeus. NCBI lineage: Eukaryota > Metazoa > Chordata > Mammalia > Primates > Cercopithecidae > Chlorocebus > Chlorocebus sabaeus. Next base: position 65,427,787 of record NC_132924.1, read on the forward strand.
TATTGACAAAATTGGTCAGAACTCTAAAAGAGGGAAGTGGAAGACAGGGTACCACAACCCTTCCTTCCAATCATTGATGTCTGCATAAATTAGGATCTCCCAAGATGTATGGGGTCGGGTGAAAGGTGGCCAGCACTTCCTGCAAGATCCAACTTGAGGAACTGATGGAGACCTGCCTGGTTATTCATTCAGAGGTCTTCTTCAAGCCTTCAAGCCTAGTTTAGTTGTGGATGTTTCTCCCCTGGTCTTTTTGCCTTAATTCCTGAACTAGCTGGTGATGGAAAAGGGAGTGGGCAACAAGAGAAAGAAGAGCATTTATCAGGTGCTTGCAATGTTCCAGATAACCAATTTGGTTCTTCCTCTTCCCTGAAGGAGCTCATTGTCAAATAGAAGAGTAAAGATGCAAAACAGGTATAATGAATGCAGTATAATATAATGTAACATCATATAATTAATGCAATTAATGTAGTTAGTATATAAATTATGGCTACACAAATGAAGAGCACATCCTCTCATTTTTTAACATTGCCTATTGTCCTGGTACGGTAAGATCTATAATTATTGGCATCTGATTTCATGTTTTATTGTGGAGTAAGCATGAGGCCAAACTGAGACAATATCCACCCACCTTCATGTCTTACCTAGAAAAATATACAGATTTTTATAAGTAGCTGAAATAGGATGTTACTGAGAGGGTAAGAGAGTGAGAAGGAGGAAAATGAGCAGATGACTTAGAGAAATCTTGTTATCTAATACTTTGCAGCGCTTCCTCTATTGATGAACAAATACAAAAATTGGTTAATTTGATTTTAGAATATTCATCCTTTGCCTCTTACCCTATTAGAGAAACGTGGATTTAAAAAATTAGGCAGCAACTTCTGGGAAAATGGAATAGACATACTTTTTCCTATTTGTCCTACTAAGTACAATTAAAAACACTGAACATTATAAATAAAACATAAGACAATGGAAATACGGAGAGAATGACAGACTAGCTAAGGATCTTGGGATCCAAGGAATGACACATGGTGGTGAATTTCTGGTTTGTTTGCCTCCTATATCTCAGACTTGGAACAAAAGAAGACAAAAATCCAAAAATGACAATGTACACAGACAAAAAAGTCCTGCCCTTCCTAGTAAAAGGACCCAGAAAGGGACAGCCTAGCAAAGAGAACACGTTGAAACAACAGTCACTCTACTCTAGCCAAACATTATAGAAAAAACTGTGACACCACCCAGACCCACTCCAGCAAAAGCAAAGTAGGGAGACTTGATTTCCTCCTTTGCCAGACATGTCAACCTCACTCTCTGTCTACTCCCACCCCAGGGTAGTGTCACACAAGGCCAAGTAGGGAGCAGATGTTTCACTCCCACCTTGTAGTAATGAGGCACCCCACCCACTTCCCTCTGGGGTAATGGAAGAGGAAGCCTAGTGGAGACTTAGGACTTTCCACACTACCTAGCGGTAACAGGATCATGTCCCCAACATATGGAGGCCACGTGGGGGGAGTAACAATGCACTTCTACTCCTTCTAGCCAGAAAGACATCAGTAGAGGGCCAGTGGGGAATCAGAACTGTCACTTCTGCCCAGCAATAACAAGGATCACCCCCCTCAACCCCAAGTGTCAATGGAGATCATGTGAGAAACCTGAACTTCTACCCCGACCTGCAGAAATGAGTCAGTACACTCCTTTCACTGCTGAAGTAGTGTAAAAAAAAATCCATTTTGATTTATCTGTGGTGTTCATTTTTTAATTTTTTAATTTTTGTGTGTAATTTTTTAATTTTTTAAATTTTGTGTGTAGGGGTATAAATTTATTATTTTTTGATACAGACATGCAATGTGTAATAATCACATCAGGGTCAATGAGGAATCCATTCCCTCAAGCATTTATCTTTTGTGTTACAATCAAATTATACTCTTTTGTTACTTTAAAAAGTACACTTAAATTATTTTGACTATAATCACCCTATTGTGCTATCAAATACTAGGTTTTATTTATTCTTTCTAATTCTCTTTATATATCCATTAACTGCCCCACTTTCCCATGGTACCATCTTCCACTACTCTTCATAGCCTCTGGTAGTCATCCTGCTACTTCCTACCTCCATGAGTTCAATTGTTTCATTTTTTAGCTTCCTCAAATATATGAGAACAGGTGAAGTTTGTCTTTCTGTGCCTGGCTTATTTCATTTAACGTAACAACCTCTAGTTCCATCCATTTGTTGCAAATGACAGAATCTCATTTTTTATGATTGAATAGTACTCCATTTTGTATATGTACCACAATTTCTTTATCCATTCATCTGCTGATGAATACTTAGGTTGCTGCCAAATCTTGGCTATTGTGAATTGTGCTGCAGTAAACTTGAAAGTGCAAATATCTCTTTGATATACTGATTTCCTTTCTTTTGGGTATATACCTAGGAGTGGGATTGATGGATCATATATTAGTTCTAATTTTAGTTTTCAGAGACACTTCCATACTGTTTCCATAGTGGCTGTACTAATTCCCAGCAACAGTATACAAGAATTCCTTTTTCTCCACATCCTCACCAGCATTCATTATTGCCTGTCATCTGGATAAAAGTCATTTTAACTAGGGTGAGATGACATCATAGTGTAGTTTTGATTTGCTTTTCTCTGATGATCAATGATGCTCATATGTCTCTTTGCCATTTATGTGCCTTCTTTTGAGAAATGTCTATTCAGATCTTTTGCTCGTTTTTAAATTGAATTATGAGTTTTTTTCCCTATAGGTTTGTTTGAACTTCTTATATATTCCAGTTATTAATCCCTTGTCAGATGGATAGTTTGCAGATATTTTCTACCATTCTGTGGGTGTCTCATCACTTTTTAGATTGTTTCCTATGCTCTAGAGAAGATTTTTAACTTGATATGATCCCATTTATACATTTTTGCTTTGGTTGACTGTGCTTATGGACTATTACTAAAAAAAAATCTTTGCCCAGTCCAGTGTCCTAGACAGTTTCCCCAATGCTTTCTTTGGGTAGTTTCTTAGTTTCATTTCTTAGATTTAAGTCTTTAGTCCACTTTGATTTGATTTTTGCATATGGTGAGAGATAGAGGTCTATATTCATTCTTCTGCCAATGGATATCAAGTTTTCCCAGACCATTTATTGAAAAAACTGTCCTTTCTCCAGTGTATGTTCTTGGCATTTTTGCTGAAAATGAGTTCCCTGTAGATGTATGGATTTATTTTTGGGTTCTCTATTCTATTCCAGTGCTGTATGTGGCCAGTTTTTTTTTTTTTTTTTTTTTTTTTTTTTTTTTTTTTTTTTTTTTTTTTTTTTTTGCCAGTACCATGTTGCTTTGGTTACTTTAGCTCTGTAGTATAATTTGAAGTCAGATAATGTGATTCCTCTAGTTATGTTCTTTTTGCTCAGGATAACTTTGACCATTCTGGGTCTTTTGTGTTTCCATATGAATTTTAGGATTTTTTTTTTATTTCTGTGAAGAATTTCATTGGTGTTTTGATAGAGATTGCATTAAATCTGTAGACTGCTTTAGGGAGTATGGACATTTTAATAATATTTATTCTTCCAATCCATGAACATGGAGTATCTTTTCATTTTTTGGTGTCCTTTTCAATTTCTTGCATTGATGATTTATAATACTTATTTTAGAGATCTTTCACTTCTTAAGTTACTTTTTAGGTGTTTGATTTTATTTGTAGCTCTCATAAATGGGATTGCTTTCTTGATTTCTTTTTCAGATTGTTTGCAGTTGGCATATAGAAATGTTACTGATTTTTGTATGTTGATTTTGTATGCTGCAACTTCACTGAATTTGCTTATCAGTTTGAATAGTTTTTTGGCAGGCCCTTTAGGTTTTCCCAAATATAAAATCATATCATCTGCAAACAAGGATAATTTGACTTCTTCCTTTCCAACTTGAATGTTCTTTATTTCTTTTTCTTGTCTGATTGCTCTAGCTAGGACTTCCAGTACTATGTTGAATAACAGTGGTGAAAGTGGGCATCCTAGTCTTGTTCCACATCTTAGAGGAAAGATTTTCAGTTATTCCCCATTCAGTATGATACTAGCCATGCATCTGTCACATATGGCTTTTTTGTGTGTTGTGGTATGTTTCTTCTATACCCAGTGTTTTGATGGTTTTTGTCATTAAGGGATGTTGAAATTTGTCAAATGCTTTTTCAGTATCAATTGAAATGATCATATAGTTTTTCTTCATTCTGTTGATACGATGTATCACATTGATTGATTTGTGTATGCTGAACCATCTTTCCTCCCTGGGAAAAATACCACTTGGTCATGATGAATGATCTTTATAATGTGTTTTTTTAAGTCAGTTTGCTAGTATTTTGTTGAGGATTTTTTTTTATCAATATTCATCAGTGATATTGGCCTGTAGTTTTTTTTTTTTTTTTTTTTTTTTTTTAATGTGTCTTTGGTTTTGGTAGCAGGATAATACTGGCCTTGTAGAATGAGTTTGGAAGTATTCCTTCCTCATTATTTTTCAGGATAGTTTAATAGAATTGATATTAGGCATTCTTTAACTGCTTGGCAGAATTTAGCAGTGAAGCCATTGGATCCCAAGCTTTTCTTTGCTGAGAGACTTTGATCTCATTACTTATTATTGGTCTGTTCAGGTTTTGAATTTCTTTATGGTTCAATCTTGGTAGGTTTTGTCTGGGAACTTACCTATTTTTTTTTTCAGGTTTTCCAATTTATTGGCATGTAGTTGCTCCTCGTAGCCAGTAATGATACTTTGAATTTCTATGGTATCAGTTGTAATATTGCCCTTTTCATCTCTGATTTTGTTTGCTTGGATCTTCTTTTTTCTTAGTCTGGCTAAATATTTGTCAATTTTGTTTATCTTTTCAAAAAGCTAATTTTTGTGTTTCATTAATCTTTTTTCATTGTTTTCTTCATCTCTGTTTCATTTATTTTTGCTCTCATCTTTATTATTTCTTTTCTTCCACTAATTTTTGGTTTGGTGTGCCCTTGTTTCTCTAGTTCTTTAAGATGCACCATTAGGTTACTTATTTGAAATTTTTCCTTTTTTTGATGTAGATACTTACAGCTTCAAACTTCCCTTAGTACTACTTTTGCTATATCCCATAGATTTTGGTATGTTGCGTTTCCATTTTCATTTGTTTAATAATTTTTTCAATTTTCTTCTTAATTTCTTCATTGATCCATTAATCTTTCAGGAGCATATTGTTTAATTTCTCTGTGTTTGCACAGTTTCCAAAATTCCTGTTGTTATTGATTTCTAGTTGTATTCCATCATGGTCAGAGAAGATGTTTAATATTATTTCAATGCTTTTGAATGTTTTAAGACTTATTTTGTGATCTAACATATGGTCTATCCTTGAATGATCCATATGCTGAGAAGAAAAATGTGTATTCTGCATCTGTTGGATGAAATGTTCTGTAACTATCTATTAGGTCCATTTGGTCTATAGTGCAGATTAAGTCCAATGTTTCTTTGCTAACTTTCTGTCTGGAAGTTCTGTTCAATGTTGAAAGTGAGGTGTTGAAGCCTTCAAGTATTATTGTATTAGGATCTATCTCTCTGTTCAGTTCTAAAAGATATGTGCTTGATATATCTGGATGCTCCAGTGTTGGGTGCATATATATTTACAATTGTTATATACTCTTGCTGAATCAACCCCTTTATCATTATATAGTAACCTTGTTTCTTCTTATAGTTTTCATCTTGAAATCTATTTTGTCTGGTACATGTATAGCTACTCCTCATCTTTTTTGTTTGTTTGTTTGTTTACATTGGCATGGAATATCTTTTTCCATCCCTTAATTTTCAGTCTATGTGTATCTTTATGGATTAAGTGTGTTTCTTGTGGGCAACAGATCATTTGGTCTTGCTTTGTTTTGTTTTTATCCATTCAGTGACTCTATGACTTTTGATTGGAGAGTTTAGGCCATTTATATTCAACGTTATTATTGATAAGTAAGGACTTACTTCTGCCATTTTATTATTTGTTTTCTGGTTGTTTTGTGGTCTTCTCTTTTTTCTTTCCTGTCTTCCTTTTAGTGAAGGTAGTTTTCTCTGAAGGTATGTTTTAATTTCTTGGTTTATATATTTTGTGTACCTGTTGTAGGTTTGTTGATTTGATGTTACTCTGGGGTTTGTAAATACTATCTTATAACCGATTATTTTAAGCTGATAACAACTTAACACTGTTTGCATAAACAAACAAGCAAAAAGAAAACTAAAAATAAATCTTTACACCTTAAACTAATTCTCTGCTTTTTAATTTTTTGTTGTTTCTATTTATATGTTATTGTACTGCCTATGTCTTGAAAAAAAGATTTGTTCATCTTTTAGTCTTTCTACTTTAGATAAGAGTAGTTTACACATCACAGTTACATTGTTAAAATAGTCTGGGTTCTGTGTGCTTATTATTACTGTGAGTTTTGTAGCTTCAGGTGATCTTATTGCTCATTAACATCCTTTTCTTTCTGATTGTAGTACTCCCTTCAGCATTTCTTGTGGGACAGGTTCAGTGTTGATGAAATCCGTCTTATGATTCCTTTGAATAAACTTTCTACCCCTATTACCCCTATTGCTCTCTCTACCTTCTTTTTAAGGCCAATAACTCTTAGATTTGCCCTTTTGATGCTATTTTCTAGATCTTATAGTTGTGCTTCATTGTGTGTGTGTGTGTTGTAGTTTTGTGTATTCACTGTGTATTTTCAAATAACTCACTAATCCTTTCTTCTGCTTGATCAATTCTGCTATTAAAAGACATCGATCCGTAGTATGTCAATTGCATTTTTCAACTCTAGAATTTCTGCTTGATTCTTTTAAATTATTTCAATCTCTTTGTTAACTTTAACTGATAGAAATCTGAATTCCTTCTCTGTGTTATCTTGAATTTCTTTGAGTTTTCTCAAAACTGCTATTTTATTTATTTATTTATTTATTACTTTAAGTTCTGGGAGATAAGTACAGAATGTGTAGGTTTGTTACATAGGTAGACGTATGCCATGGTGGTTTGCTGTACCTATCAACCCATCATTCTAGGTTTTAAGTCCTGCATGCATTAGCTGTTTGTCCTAATACACTCCCTCTCCTCACCCCCCACCCCTAATTGACCCTGGTGTGTGTTGTTCCCCTTCCTGTGTCCATGTGTTCTCACTGTTCAACTCTGGCTTATGAGTGAGAATATGCAGTATTTAGTTTTCTGTCCCTGTGTTAGTTTGCTGAGAATGATGGCTTCCAGCTTCATCCATGTCCCTGCAAAGGACACGATCTCATTCCTTTTTATGGCTGTATAGTATTCCATGGTACATATGTACTACATTTTCTTTATCCAGTCTACTATTGATGGGCATTTGGGTTGGTTCTATGTCTTTGCTATTGTAAATCGTGCTGCAATAAACATATGTGTGCATGTCTTTATAGTAGAATGATTTGTATTTCTTTGGGTATATACCTAGTAATGGAATTGCTGGGTCAAATGGTATTTCTGGTTCTAGATCCTCGAGGAATCACCACACTGTCTTCCACAATGGTTGAACTAATTTATATTCTCACCAACAGTGTAAAGGTGTTCCTATTTCCCTTTCTTTTTAATAATCACTATTCAGACTGGTGTGAGATGGTATCTCATTGTGGTTTTTATTTGCATTTCTCTAATGATCAGTGATGTTGAGCTTCTTTGTATATGTTTGTTGGCTGTGTAGATGTCTTCTTTGGAGAAGTGTCTGTTCATATCCTTTGCCAACATTTTTATGGGGTTATTTGTTTTTTGCTTGTAAATTTGTTTAAGTTCCTTGTAGAGTCTGGATATTTGACCTTTGCCAGATTCTATAGGTTACCTGTTAACTCTGATGATAGTTTCTTTTGCTGTGCAGAGCTCTTTAGTTTAATTAGATCCCATTTGTCAGTTTTGGCTTTTGTTGCAATTGCTTTTGGCATTTTCATCATGAAGTCTTTGCCCGTGCCTATGTTCTGAATGGTATTGCCTAGGTTTTCTTCTAGTGTTTTATGGTTTGGGGTTTTAAGTCTTTAATTCATCTTGAGTTAACTTTTGTATAAGTTGTAAGGAAGGAGTCCACTTTCAGTTTTCTGCATATGGCTAGCCAGTTTTCCCAGCACCATTTATTGAATAGGAAATCCTTTCCCCCATTGATTGTTTTTGTCAGGTTTGTCAAAGATCAGATGGTTGTAGATGTGTGATGTTATTTCTGAGGTCTCTGTTCTGTTTCATTGGTCTATAGGTCAAAATAGCTATTTTGAATTCTCTCTCTGACAGGTCACATATCTCTTTCTTCAGTATTGTTCCCCAGTGACTTATTTAGTTCATTCAGTGAGGTCATGTTTTCCTGGATGGTATTGATACTTGTGGATATCTGTCAGTATATGGGCATTGAAGTGTTAGGCATTTATTTTGTTCTTTGCAGACTGAGCTTGTTTGTACCCATCTTTCTTGAGAAGGCTTTTCTAGGTGTTTGAAAGTACTTGGGTATTTTGATCTAAGCTGTATCTGCATTAGGGAGCATCCTTAGCCCAGTAACACTGTGGTTCTTACAGACTTATAGAGGTGCTGCCTTGATGGTCTTGGATAAGATCCGGAAAAATTATTACCAGGCAGAGACTCTTGTTCTCTTCTTTACTTCCTCCCAAACAAATTCTCTCTTTCTCTCTCTCTCTCTCTCTCTCTCTCTCTCTCTCTCTGTGTGTGTGTGTGTGTGTGTGTGTGTGTGTGTGCGCGCGCACGCGCGCGCTGGACATCCTGGAGCTTGGGGTGGGATGACACAAGTTCCTCTGTGGCTACCACCACCGGGGCTGCACTGGGACAGACCTGAAATCAGCACAGTACTGCGTCTTGCTCAAGGCCTGACGTAGCCATTACCTGGCTACCAATGTTTGCTCAAGACCCTGGGGCTCTATAATCAGTTGGTAGTAAATCCAGCTAGGTTTGTGTCCTTCCCTTCAGGATGGTGAGTTCCCCCAGGCCCTGGGTGGGTTGAGAGGTGCAGTCTGAGAGCCAGAGACTGGAGTCAGAATCCTTAGACATCTACTTGGTGTGCAGCTTAGTTGGCACCCAAACCATAAGACACATTCTTACCTCCCCTTTCCATAGGCAGAAGAGCCTCACCCCCTGGCCATCATCACCACAGGCCCATGGGGAGTATTTCCAGGCTACTGCCACGGTTCACTTAAGGCCCAAAGGCTTTTCAATCAGCTTGTGGTGAAGGCTGCCCAGCCTGGAACTCATTATTTAGGGCAGTGGGCACCCTCTGCTCATGGTGGGTACAGAAATGCCATAAAAGAGCCAAGACCTGGATCCAAAGAGCCTGCTTGGTGCTTTGACCTCTGTGGCTGAATTGGTACCTATGGTGCAATACAAAGTCTCCTTTACTTTTCCACCCGCTTTTCTCAAGCAAAGAGTCTCTCACCACAGCCACCATAGCTGGTAATGTGCTGGATCTCACCTAAAGCCAGCACATCTCAGAGTCCTACCCAAGGTCCATGTCCATGGCATACTATCTGGGTATCACTGATGGTTATTCAGGGCCCAAAGTCAGCAAGTAATGAGTCCTGCTAGTACTGGCTCCTTCCCTTCAAAGCAGTAGGTTCCCTTCTTGTCCAGGGTATGTCTAGAAATGTTGTCCAGGAGCTAGGGCCTGGGATGGGGGTCTCATGACTCTAACCAGTCCCCTACCCTACTGTGGCTAAGCTGGTAACCAAGATGCAAAACAAAGTCCTCTTTACTCTTCCCTCTCCTCTTCTCAAGCAGAAGGAAGGAATCTCTTTTGGAGCCATGAGCTATGCTGCCTGGGGTTGGGGGAAGGGTGGTGCAAGCCACTTCCTTAGCTGTCCCAGCTGATGTCTCAGTAGGTCATGTGCCTCCCCAAGTCCACTGGCTCTGAGCCCAGTTGGCACTAGAAATCACCTACGAGTTACAGTCCTTGTGGCCTACACTGACTTTCAAGTTTATTTAAAGCCTCAAGGCATTTTAGCCCACAGTGATGAGGCTTGATGGAACTCAAAATCCGACCGCTGGGATGGGTGATTCCCCTCTGGCTAGGACTGATTTAAGTGCTCCCTCTGTGGGCAGGTATCAGCTGAGTTCGGCCCAGCTTTGTTTTTTGCTGTGACAGGAAAGCACTGAGTTCAATGCAAAGTCTCACAATCTCTGAGCTCTCCGTCTCCCAAACACATAGCGTTTCTCTCTGCACAATGTGGACACTGCTGGGGGGATGAAGGGTGGCATTGGCAATTCAAGACTGTCTTTCCTACCTTCTTCAATGCCTCTTTCAGCGATATGAAGTTAAAACTAGGTACTATGAGTGTTCACCTGATTTTTGGCTTTTATGAAGGTGCTTTTTGTGTATAGATAGTTGTTAAAATGTAGTGTTCTTGCAGAGGGGGACAATCAGTAGATCCTTCTATTCAGCCATCTTGCTCTCCTTCTCTAACTGTGGTAGTCTTGACTATATCTATCTGTGTAGATTTTCTAATGGTTCTCTGAGTATTGCATTATATATAAATAACTTATCATACTTTACTGTTTTCATCGTTTTACCTGTTTGAGTGTAGTGTAGAAATCTTATCTCCCTTATATCCCTTTACTCTCTCTCATTCACTTATAATTGTCTTATGCATTTCCCATACTTATATTTAGAACCACATCAGACAGTGATATAATTTTTGCTTCACCCATAAAAAATAATTTAGAAAACTCAATAGGAAGAGGAAAGTTTCTTGTATTTACCAATATTTTTCTTGACCATGTTCTTTCTTCTAGATATTCTAAGTTTCTCCTGTTTATAATTTTCTATTTAGAGAACTTCCTTTAGTCATTCTTTTATTTTGAAAAACATTAGCTTTAGAATAACTTTAAGAGTTGGTAAATGTCCATAACCTTAAGCCTAGTGACCCTACTCTTGCTTATCCATTTCATCGTTGGTCTTGGCACCTTGCAGCCCTCCCTGTCCACCCAGTGGTTCTCATTACTCTTACAGAACACAAGAATTTCATTAGGCAATGTGACCTTGGAACTCTGAATGTGTCCATTAATCCACGCTGGCAGAAATGATATAACATAGTGATTAACAGCAAATTCTTCTAACTACTTCTTGTCATGGTACCTTTGCAAGTCCACCCTGGTTTATGAAGGTATAAGGAAGAGTTTAGTGGAAAAGAGAGGAGATAGCTGAATCAGTATTACCCTTGTCTTCAACATCTTCATGAGTGCCTTTGGATGTGCTGGGTCAAATTACATGAATTTTATAATGAGCAAAATAAGAATGAAACCAAAAGGAAATAATATGTTTTAGAAGAAAGGTCAAAGGCAAAGCAAAATTTTTCTTTTTTAAGTCAAGCAATGCGAAAGTTTAAAAAAAAAAAAAAACTTTGGGAGAATTATAAGATGTAACATGGGTTGAGAGAAGTAAAGGCAGGAAAAATTAAGATCTATAAACTCTGAGAAGGTAGTTTGAGCAGAAGTAAAAACCATTAGTGACAGAAAGTTTGGAAATGATTCAAGAGTAGTTAAGTGCAGCCAAGTGCAAACACAATAGTCAAATTTTCACTATCTTCAGACATGAAAATTTGAAGAATTGTTAGATAGCCACAAATACAATATAGTGGGGGAAAAGGCCACAAAGCATATTTGGCAAGATATAAGTCAACAGGACAGAGAATAGAGTCCGTCATAGCATCCTCTTTAGGAAAAACTGTTGCTAATTAATTTATATTTAAATATAATTTGAAAATACTTTGGTAGATGGAATTTGTTATTCTCTGTTGACTCTTATAGGAAATTCTTTTTTTACAAACCTTTTTTATGCTATAGTTCAAAAATATTGATCTATTCACTACACATTTATTGAGCCCGCTGGTGCTGTGGGAACTAGAAATACAACAGGTACAGCTTCTGCCTAACAGTAGTCTTCCATAGGGATACACAGTGAGAAGCTGCAGTCACATGTCCAGATTTGGAATCCTAATTCCATTGTTCACTGTGTGAAATTCACTTTGATACCCCCACCTTGAAACTGAGAATAATAGTTCCTCACTTATTTACCTTGAATATGCTTCTTGTTTTGAGAATCAAATGAGATGATATACATGTGTGATAGGCTCTGTAAATTCATAAAATACTATATAATCTGAGTAATTTTTGTATTAGCCTTGTTTAAATCCTTCTTTATATGCCTAAAACGTTTTATCCTAAAACCTTAGCCCAGGTCCTTGCACATAGTAAGTGTGGGCAGCAATTATTGGATATTCCAGCGAATAAAATGAAAACATATTAATATTTTTACTCTCACAGCTCTTACGTGCTGCTGAGATGACAAGAGACAATAAGCATAATAAATTCATTAATTATATAGTATACTAGAAGGTGATAAATGCTGTGGAAGGGAAAATCAAAGTAGGATAAGAGGAACCGAGAGTCTGAGGGTACAAGATCCAACTTGTAATTGAGAAGGGATTTTTAGGAGGTGAGAGTGTCCTCCATGTGAGTATTTTAGGGAGGATAATTTTGGACAGGGGGAACAACTGGTACAAACACCCTGAGGTGGAGTGCTGCCTCTCTTGTTTGAGGAATATCCAAGAGGCCAGTGTGGCTGGAGTGGAGTTAGGCAGAGACAAAATAAATAAAAATGAGATTAGAGAGGTCATGGAGAGGGCACAGCACTGCAGACCATGACTGAGTGAATTGGGGGCCACCACAGAAATGTGAAGAGAAGAGTGACATGATCTGACTCACATTTCAAAAGAATCATCCAGGCCACGCTTTTGACAATGGACAAAGGCAGAAGAGGAAGAAAGGACAGAGGCAGAGACACAGTTAACAAGCTATTACAGAAAATCAGGTGAGACAAAATAGTGACTTGCATGATGGTAATAGAGCTGGAGGTGTGGGTAAAAGGTCAGATTCTGGATATATTTTGAAAGTAAAGGCAACAGGATTTCTTGACAGACTGATTATAGTGTGTCGAAGAAAGAGGAATGCAGGATGATTCCAATGTTTTTGTTGACAACTGTAAGGCTGGAACTGCCAACCGGAGGCAGAAGTTCACTGGTGGGCCCAGCTTGGGGAAAAGATCAAGATTAGGTTGGGCATGTTAAGTTTGAGATGTCTATTAAACATCCAGATAGGAATGTCAAAGATGCACTTGTGTTTAAGAGTCAGGAATACAAGAGGGAATTCTATGCTAGAAACAAAAAGTTGGAAATTATTCAATACAGATGGTACTTAAAGCTGTGTGACTGACTGACATGACAGAGGAGGTGAGAATAGACAGAGAAGTCCAAGGAACAAGCCTTGGACAACTCCAGTGTTAGGTAAGAAGTTGAAAAGAAAAGAGAGACGGCATCAAAGGAGGCTGAGGAAGAATGATCAGGAAAGCACAGGAAAATCCAAGAAACATATGGTGTCCTGGAATCTATGTGAAAAATGTATATTCAGAAAGACAGAGTGATAAATTTGTCAAATTCTTGAATTTGTCAGGTAAGGTAAGAACAGAGAATTGATCTTTGGACTTAGCAAAGCAGAAGTTATCAGTGACTTTTATAAAAGTAGTTTCGGTAGTGTGAAAAGATCAAACTTCTGTTTAGAGTGGGTTTCAGAGAGAATAGAGGAGGAATTGAAGAAAGGAATAAACTTTGTCAAGTAGTTATCTGCAAAGGAAAAGAGGGAAATGTGATGGTAGCTTGCAGGGGAAGTGTGGTCAAGAGAGGTTTTTCATTTGTTTTTCAAGATGGAAGAAATAACAGCATGTATGTAAGCTCACAGGAGGGACCCAGCAGGGATGGGGGAATGGATGATATAGGATAGAAAGGGAAGAATGGCTCCTTATGAAAGTGAGAGGGGATGGGATCTACAGGATGAACATGAAAATAAAGACTGGCTGCAGAGAGGGGCATGAATAGTTCATTTACAGAAACAGCAAAGGCATAGTGTTGGGTACAGATGCTGTTAAGTGGGCAAATATCATGGTGGGAGGTTATGGAGTGCCATTCTAAACACTTAAATTTCATCAGTGAAATAAGCACAGTAACTTAGCAGAATGTGCAGATGAAAAAGAACAGAATTTGAGAAAACAGAAGATATGAAATAATTATTAGAAAAGCAGGTGAGTGAATGAACTAAGAAAACATCTTATGACTATTGGGCAGTGAACGCTGGGATACACAGTGAATTTTTAAAAATCTTTGCCCTCATAAGTCTTACATCCCACAGAGTGGGCAATAAATAATAAACATTATAAGTATGTTATGTATATATTATAGGGCCGTTTAAGTTCATGGTGAGGAGAGTCAAATGGCTTTTGATTTGTCTTCAGACATGTTCTGCTGCATGGCGTAGGTTCACAGTAGCTCAGTAACTTGAATTAGCCAGGATTGTGGTTTTACTAAGCAAGCCTGGTAAAGAGAGAAGGCTAGAGGTTGTGGGTGTTTTCAGGCTGAGTTAGAAAGGAGAGAGGACATGAAGGAGGTGAGGAACAGTAAAAAGGTGGTAAGGTCAGTGGACTGAAGGATGCATTAAAGAACGACTGTGTTTAACTCTCTGATACATCTGACATGTGTTCTCCATCTCCACTTCCCTGCTAGTCATAGTAGATAAGAATACTCCCTGGATTCGAATTCTAGTTCCATCAATTATAAGATCTTGATTCTGTTTTACTTTGTCCTATCTCATTCCAAAACACATGTCCTTAATGACCATAGTTTGATAATGAGTTTTGATATTTATTTAGTAAGGCAAACCCATAAATAACTGATAATTTTTCAAGATAAAAGTGAAATAAATTTTCAGGAAAAAAAGAAGCTGAGAAAATTTGTCACAAACTAAAGAAAACATGAGAGACAGTAGATGAAAGAGTGCTCATTAGGTGAAAGGAAAATGATCCAAGAGGGTAGCTTTGAGATGTAGGAAGAAACAAAACACAAAAAAATAATAAATGTCTTGATAAAGCTAAATAACTATCAACACATAAAGAAAAAATATTCCCATAAGAGTCATGAATATACAGAGAAAATTAAAGTACATGACAATGGCAGTGTAAAAGTTAGGGGTGAATAAAAAAGAGATTTAAGAGTTCTAAAATCCTTGCATTGTGCTGGAAGAGGAAAAAGTACAATGATTAGTCAAAGATACATGTCATAATCCCTAGAAAGGAGATGATTATTAAACAGAAAATAAAAGAATACATCTTAATAATCTAATAAAAGAAAATCTAAATGATAATATTAAACAGATCTAAAATAAGGCAAAAATGAGGATAAAAAAAGAAAGATGGAACTAATGGGGCAAATAGAAAAAGTAAGACAGTGTGGTAGGGCATTAATTCCAGTCTTACATCAATGCATAAGTATCTCAATATTCTACTGTAAAGGGAAAGTTAAGATTTCTTACAGCCTGAGTGTAATGGAGAAATCCAGCTTATCATAGTGCTTTAAATATTGTAAGTCTTCAACTTCTAGTTGATGAATAAGTGATGAAATTATCAGTGATACTGCATTGTTATGAAATAAATATAAAAGGAGCCCCTAGAATTGGCTCTAATACAGGTAAAGAAGTAAACACAGCCATATAGGCATGGCTTCTCTGTCCCCACAAACACTCATTTGTCGTAGGGCCTCACTTCTGTCCTCACATGCAGAAAACATTTGATGACCTCTTCTTGCAGGGACAACTTTGTGAATGGGCTCAGACAGACCAGCAAATACACCTCATTGCCTCATAAGTGTTTTTATTTGTTTCAGTTTTTGTTCTGAACCTTCCTACTCCTTCAAGTATCTGCATTTACTTTCTCAAATTCTTTTATTAGAGACTGAAGAAACTGTCATCTCCTTACATGCTAATGAGTTTAATAATGTCCTCCAGTCACCACAAGCCTTCTTTCAAACTACACAATTCCAACTGCTTCAGTCTCAGAGTATCTTGAAATAATGATCTGACCACCTGTTAGAGTCGTGAAGGGAAGGAATTTGGGTTGATTGAAGAAGATAATCCTCATGGTCATGGTAGACTGATATGTACAGAAAACAGTTCAAGGAAAAATACTCAACTAAATTCATTTCTACTCCAGCATGCAGTTTCAAGTCAAGTTTCACCCTAGCTCCAGGTGGCAGGCAGAACAAGGTGGAGAGGCACAGCACAAGTGAGGGGTGAGTGCAGGAGCTGCTGGCTCCTGTTCCAGTCTTTCTTCCTTGGCCTCACCTGAACTTTTACTATAATAATAGTCATCATTTATTAGGTGCCTCCCATGTGCAGGACACTTTACACACAGTATCCCTAATCTTATTAACACCCTTATTTTATAAATTCAATGACTAAGTCAAGAGTTACATAACCTGGCCAGACAGCTAGTACATGGGAAAGGTGAGATTCACACCAGGGTCCACCCAGCATCTCTGCTTATACCATGCTCTGCTTTAAGGTTCTCTGAGAACTCAGACAAGCCTTGGGATAACAATGTGCTAACAGGACGTAGCAGGAGCAAGGACCCACTGGTCATCCTGCTACCTGATCAGAAGGAAGGAAAGTTGTATTTGTTGAACACCTACTATGTTTTAGGCATAGTACTAGGTGCTTTTACCTAGAACTTAATTCACTTATCCTCAACTCATTTATTCCTCACAATAACCTGATAAGGGAGATGATTTTATCCTCATTTTACATATAAGGAAACAGGCCTAGAGAAATGAGCACAGTATCCAAAGTCACATAGTTAATAAGATGTGAAACTCTGAGTTTGAAAGTCTCTGGTTTCAAAGTCATGAAATTTATCACTCCCCGTTTTAGACACTTCGTTTTGGGAACAATGTGGAGGAATTAATCAGAAAGGACAAGAAAGTCATATTCAAATAGGTGGTAGGAGTAGAGACAATTCAATACAGAGAGAAGTCTTAGATGAGAGCAGTGAACCAGGGCACTGGACTGGGATTCAGGAGGCTTCCCCTAGACTCCAGTTCCACCGATGCAGCCTCAGGCAGGACTTCACCTCTCTGGGCATCAGTTTCTTCATATGTTAAACATACGGGGTTTTAATTAGGTGATCGCTAAAGACCCCTCTAGCCCTAAAGCTCTGTGTCTCTAAGTGCTGAGAGGGCACCGACAGCGTTCCTCCTCCCTACGGAGCATAATGTGATGGTTCCGGCCGGCCCTGGCTGACTCTCGCTGTCCCTGGAGATGACTGGGTTCAGTGCCACCCGGACCAGAACTGGGGATGCGGAAGCAAGAGGCGAGTCTACTGCTCTCTCCTGGTCCTGGGCCGCTCTGTGATTATTGGGCGTCCGGAAACTGTCTCCCCTATGGGTTTAGAAAGAAAACTGAGCGCCCAGCGGGTGTGACAGTCATCTACAGGGGCTTGGGTGGTCCATCAGGCGAGGCTGTCTCTCGGCACCCGAGGCTCCAGGCTGATCTCGGCCTTATCCGCCGCAGCTGGCGCGCCCGGGCTAGGACTGGCGGGTCGCCAGGGTGGGCGGCGGCCCCACCCGTGCGCCCCGGCTGCGAGAGCGGCAGGCTGGGCCCCTAGCCCGCGCCTGGCCTGTGGAGGGAGCCTGAGCGGGCGGCGGGAGCTGCTCCTGCGGGCCGGGGCCCTAGCCCTGGCTGCAGCGGGAGGCGTCTCTGGGGCCGGACGCGCGTGGGGGGCGGGGGCGAGGCCGCGGCGAACAAAGTCCAGGCCCCTCTGCTGGAGCGCCCGCGCGCCGGGAGGTTCTGCCAGACACGCGCGAGGTCCGAGGTGAGAGAGGCCAGGGAGCGCCTGGCCGCGAGGGGAGACCCGGGACACGGGGCGCGGGGCGGGAGTGGCGGGACCTCCACCCAGTGCCCCCTGGCCCCTCGACCAGTGCGCCGGGCTGGACGCCCCGCGCCGGAGCGAGTGCACTTGGACCTGAGGCTGTGGTTTCTCCTCAGGCTGAGATGGATCTTGAGGCGGCAAGGAACGGAACAGCCCGGCGCCCCAGGAGCGCGGAGGGCGACTTGGAACTGGGCGTCAGCAGGTACATCCCCAGCAGCCACTGGCTTTTCCGTTACACGCGAATCAGCAGGACCAAGTTCACCCTTGGAAAGAAGTTGTAAAAATCGGTTGATGCCTTTGAAGACTTTTGTTTTGGAGGCTTCTTTGAAAGGTCTTGCATCCTTCTGACCTTGGAGCAAAAGTGTTATGTGGCCTCAAAGAATGTCACTGAGCCTCCTTTTGGAACAGATTCAGGAAGAAAAGGCTGCCTTGAAAAGTGTTCCCTTTCCCTTTGTGCAGGGGGATTCGATGAATATCTGTGTTGTGTAACATTCCTTGTATACGTAACTCTTGAAACTTTTACAAATGACTTTAATATACATCATCTGGTTGTTCAGACCTATAGGGTGTCAGACATCTGCTGTTGATGGCTGTGCTTTTTGAACGAGGGTAGTGAAACAAAAACTCCCTCCCCTCCTGCCCATCCCCTGTTATGTCTCTTCCTCCTTGTCTTACCCCTCCCCCTCCTCTCATCGCCAGGCTTGTTTGTATTTCTCCTTTCTGGGAGAATCGGTGGGGAGGGGGAACCTCCGTACATCCGAATCAGTTTTGTTCAAGTGCTAGGGGGAAACAGCGCTTCCTTTGCCTTCGCGTCTTTCTCGGTTCCCCTGGTCCTTGTTAAACTCACTTCACAGGCTTTATGAACGGCGCAGAAGCTCCCAGTCAGTGGCGTGTGTCTTTGTTTCCTCTTTCACTGTGGGAATAGTGAATCATTTTCGCCTTTAGCCTGAAATAGTTTATGAGGCTATTACGGTCTCTGAGTTCATGCCAGGCTACCCAGAAATAATTGACCTGTGTCAAGTCATCACCCAGAGGGACAAATTTATCAGTTTCTGTAGTTTGTCCTCAAGCTGCTAGGGGCTTGATTAGCTAACTGAAAACATGCCTATCTGATGCTTAAACTGAAGCATTATTTTAGCCTGTTAACGTGTTTGTGCAGTAACCTTGCTGTATTTCTTCTAAGTACCATGGTGTTTTTTCATAGAAAATTTAGTTTTGCCATATAGAATTGAAAAAGTGACAGATGGTGTTACTTCCAATGGAAGTACTTATACACGCAATAGAAAAATATGGTTTTCATCAGCTGGCTGTTTAGGCAGGGATTGACTGTGAGTCTATTAATAGATGGCATTTTCATGAAGAAGTCTATTTATGTATTGCACTGGCTTAACATTTGATGCATGTACAGAGGAGCTATTCCTACAAAAGGTGTGGTAACACTTCAGAACCCAGGAAAGTCCTCAGAGGGGAAGCCCACAGCTCCTGCTGGGAAGAAGAAAGCAGCTCAAAAGAGAAATACAGAAAGTTAACAATAAGTTAAGACCACAAGATTACGAAATAAAATGTAATGAAACTAATTTTTATAAAAGCAGACCAAAGATAATATATTTAAAAGAAGTTAAGCCTGCTTCAATCAAATTAGTTTTATTCTTGTTCTATTTATGTTGTTATTGCCCGTGGCACATTCTTTTGAACGTATTTAGTGGCAGATGTTTGTCCAGTGATTTTAGTCAATACTTTACATAATTGGGAATCATCTTATGAGTAAAACTTTATCATTTAACTGGAAAAATGTGTCATATATATGTAAAAATCATCATATATATAGAAATCACACACACACACACATACACTCCCTCATGGATTTTATATTATAGTATGGAGGACAGACATAAATAATGCACATACTAAATAAGTAAGCCACAGCCAATGTTAGAAGGTAATTAATGCTATGGAAAAAAACCATTAATCCAGGTTAAGTAGATCAGGAGTGCAAAAGGGGAGTACTTAGCAATTTTAAGTAGGGTGGTTAGGGTAGATCTTATTTTAAAGGTAATATTTGAGCAAAGACTTGAAAGAAATGAGGGGAAACAGCTGTGTGGGTATCTAAGGGGAGAGCATTCCTGGTAAAGGTAACTGGCAGTGCAAAGACCCTGAGTTCTGAGTTGGGTACATGTTTGGTGAGTTCATCAGAGCAGAGAGTCCAGGCTGGTTGGAGCAGAGTAAGCAGGTTTGGGAGTAGGGGTGTGGTAAGAGAGGAAATAAGCAAACAGATCATGTGGGGCCTCAGAGGTTAATGCAAGGATTTTGGCTTTTATTGTAAGAGAAAGGAAAGCCATTGTAGGTTTTTGAGCAAAGAAGTAATTTATGGCTTGCGTTTTGAAATGATTACTCTGACTGCTGGTTGAAGATAGACTGAAGCAGCATAGGTGGAAGTGGAGAGACTAGGCAGGAGGCTGTCCTACTGGGGACAGCAATGAAAGTGGTGATAAGTGGTTAAATTGGTTAAATTCTAGATGCACTTTGAATGTATCACCAACAAGATTCCCTGACACCACTCTCCACAATCCTTCAGAAGAATGGACATTCCTAATTTTAAATCAAGATTTTTTTTTTTTTTTTTTTTTTTTAGTTTTAGAAAACAAATAATTGACTTAGCAGACACTGTTAACATACTTTTCTTTCCTGTGTATGTGAGCTCTGTAAGGCAGGCTACCATTTCTTATGTATCCATATATCCTTGTAGTACCTTGGACAGTTACTTTTGTACTTGCTGTGTTTGTTGAACTGAACAATTTTGACATTTTGTGAACATCACTCTTATATTTGAAAACATTATAATAGTTGAATATTGTAACTAAACATGTTTATGTTCAATTGATTGTAAAACATTTTGTAACAGTTTTAAATTCAAGCAATTATATTTTTTACAGCAACCAAAAAAGGAAAAAAACGAAGAAAGTGAAATTGATTGGAGTATTAACATTGGTAAGCTGTGAAATGTTAAATGTGAATAATCCTACCTTTTATTCAGATTTGATGTATTGAATCAATTTTTTTTTTTTGATGTATTGAATTTGATGTATTGAATCAAAGTACTTGCTTTAAAGCAAGTACTTTAAGATTGTCCAGCTAGGCGAGTTGACTCACACTTGTAATCCCAGCACTTTGGGAGGCTGAGGTGGGAGGGTTGCTTGAGCCTAAGAGTTTGAGACCAGCCTGGACAACATAGTGAGATCTCATCTCTACAAAATAATAAAAATAAAAATCTTTAAAAAATAGCCATATGTCATGGCATGAGCCTGTAGTCCCAGCTACTTGGGAGGCTGAGGCAGGAGGGTCTTAGGAGTGTGAGGCTGCAGTGAGCTATGATCACACCACTGCACTCCAGCCTGGGTGGCAGAGCGAGGCCCTGTCTCAAAAACAACAACAAAAAAACCTGTCTGCAGGCAGCAATAAATTGTCCTTGCTGCACCTGTGCTAAGTTTGGCTTATTATAGTCAATGACCCACATTCTCAAGATGGATGATTTTTTAAAATGTAGAGACAGGCTGGCGATGACACAGGGCAGAGCTAACTGGTGTGCAAACAAAGTGAAAATGTGTTAGTAGCACAATGCAAACTCAACAAAATTTCAGGAAATTGCATTTCTGCATTTACTTCACAAACAACCACCCCAAATTTAGCTTTAAATAAGCTTACATATCAAGCAAGTAATTGTTAAGTACATAAATTTTAATTTAAGGAATCTACATTCACATTTGGCTTCCAAAAATTGGCTAAATAGGGGGTAACTATTAGGGATTCTGATTATGCTTAAAACAGTTTTCGGTGCTTTTCTGTTGGTACAAGACAAGACAATATTTTTGGAAGAAGTCTCCTAATCTGGTTTTCATTTGAAATATGTCTTACAGAGGCAGCTCAAGAAAGCATTTGCCCATTTTTGGTAAATATGATGTGTTTCAAACTGTAACAGCCATTAATTTGATAGCAAAGAAGTTAGAATTGTCATGTCAGCTGAAATCCAACTTAGTAATTAAATGGATAAAAAGACACCAAAACATCCACACTCTCAAACTCTGCTGCGTACTTCTCATGTAACCACGAAGCCCCTATTCATTGTCTTCCCTCCTCTTTTTTTATTTGTTTGTTTAAAAAGGCTCAGTAAGGGCAATTAAAAAAATTACTGCTTTGGAGAATAAATTGTTTATCAAATGAAAGCTGGTTTTAATGCATAGGTTTTAAATCTGCCTCCTACAGAAAATAAAATCCTATAAACCTTAATGTAGAAACAGAAATGTTCATTTGAATTTAAAAGTTTTAGCTTAAGTTAAATTTAAATTTAATCTTTATTTTCACCTCTTAATCGATATCTTAATAGATATTTTTTGTCCTGAAAGAGGTTGAGGATAAAGTTGTGCTCTAACAGGAGTTAGAAATATATTATTTTGTGTAAAATCACTGAAAACAAACCTAGGTTTACTTAGGATGTTGCTGTGAAATTCACTTCATTTTAAATTTATGCTTAGAGGCTGTAAAATTGTATTCAGTTAATATGAAAACATTTAAAATGCTTTTTAATGTTAACAACCTGACCCTGTGCTTTTAACTGTAGCTGACAGACCCAAGTGTTCTGTTTTCCTTTTCCTGGAACCACTAAAAATGAACCTTTGGGACACTAGTCCCTTTGTGGCAATTTTAGGGACCCAGCTCCATTGGCTCTTGACTTTACCTGCTCCCATTGTTTTATACAAGTTCTGCCTGGCTTCTGACCCTTTATCTCTTTCGGTTCCCTTGCTTGCCCTGCGCATTTGATGATGGAGTTTGCCCCTGTCCCTGAAACCTTGCCTGAACTCCTGGAACTCTTTGAGAGCGGTTACACACATACCCACTTTCCACCATGTGCCTCTAACCTCAGCCTCGCCCGGGTCATTGATGCAGTTTGACTTAGCTTCAGCCCTCAAAGGCTCCACTGTGCCAAGCCTGACTCATCACCCACTCTCCCAATAACTGTTCCTTGTCCCCAAAAGGGGCTGGAGAGGGGGGAATGGGCAGAGTAAAGCATTTTAAGAGAGGAGAGAAACAAAAAACAAGACAGGAAACTACAGAAATGGAAACGTAAGAGGAGGAAAATGTAGTCTAGAAGGCAGAGGAGGAAAGAAGAACAAAGAGAAAGAGTACCATAAATGGGTCAATCAAAAACAGAAAGAAAAGGTGAGAAATGGAACAAGACTAATAAGACAGTAACAAAGTCCTTTGAAGTGTTAGGACACTGATCTGCTGGTTAGTTCTTGGGGGTTGTGCACTTCACTGTGACAACTGGTATCACCCTTACCCTCTGTAGGTAGTACTGTGTCCAAGATTCTTGGTGTGGCCCACCAGCACAGGCCTTCTATCTCTCTCTAACATCCTCTCCCACACTTTATACTGTGCCCTTCAGGAATGCCACTGCTAGTGGTTACTTAAGCATTCCATCTAGTTTCTAGTTACCTTCTTGTTATAAGCCTAAATTCTTCCTACTTCTTCTACACTTGCCGATTCTTCTCCAGGGAACTCCCTCTTACCCTTCAAGGTTCTACATACTTGGCAGGTGACACTGGTGACAAATAAATTTTCACAAAAGTTCTACATAAGGATCTCCATGAGCAAGACTTCCCTAAGGTGCACATATAGACACACTGTAATGTTTGTTGTGCTTCACTACTGAGTTGCCTTTTTAAAGCTAAGTTAAACCTTTTAAAGGGATCTTATGTCAAAACTCAGAGCATCTATTTTCCCCTACTTTAAATTCTCCCTCTGAAATATTCTGAATGCTTTTTTAAAGGAGGTGGTGTGTATGTGTGTGTGTGTCTGTGCGTGTGTGTGTGTGTCTGTGTGTGTGTGCGTGTTTAAACTTAATGTCTTTCCCTAGCCATTCTTTATTACTGTAGGAGCTCTGGGAGATCAAATAATATTTCTTAAACCTTTATCCCTTCTGATTGTATTGTAATTATTTATTCAAATCAGATACTGATTAACCATAATTAGATTGATTTCTTTACAGAACACAAAATAAACAGAATCATGAAATTAAGGTGTTAATGATTTGAAGACCTCCTTTTCTAAGACATTCATTTGCAACTCTTAAAAAAGTACTGACTTTAAATAAAAATCCAAAGAACATATAATTAGGGAAGAGGAGAAATTCCATTCCACAGCTAAGTATTATTTTATTTCCTTTTTTTAGTTTCGATACTCTGATTGGCAGGATAAATTGTTTATGTTGCTGGGTACCATCATGGCCATAGCTCACGGATCAGGTCTCCCCCTCATGATGATAGTGTTTGGAGAGATGACTGACAAATTTGTTGATACTGCAGGAAACTTCTCCTTTCCAGGTAAGCATTTCTTTACCTTTTAAAAAAATCCATAGCATTTCTTTAACTGGGTAAACTTTTGGAAGTTGATTTTGCTATTCATTACTATCTTACTTAATGATTTGGATATCTGGATGACTCCAGATATCATAGAAGGAGTTGTAAAATTCTCAGAAAATTGTTCAAATACTCATTTAAATTTAAAGAAATACATGTATTCTTGTTTGACTTTTAATACAGGTGAAGCTTCTAAATAAAGTAAAGAAGTCACTCTACTTGAGAACAGTGGAAATGTAATGAATGTATATCTATGCAGTATCCATCCTATTAGTAATTGCTGATGAGTTTCAAAACACTTCAGTTAAACATGGCAGTACTTCTTAGCTGTATTTAGCTTGCAGATCTGTTTCTGGGTTTTCTTTTCTTCTCTCCCCTTCACCTTAAAAAAATTATACCCATTTCTGTCTCTAATTTTGGATCAACCAGATTGACTGGAACTTGAGATGGCACTTCGCTAAAGAGTGAATTGATTCAAAATGTCCCTTGGAATTCACCCAAAGGACTATAATTACTGAAGAGCCAAAAGAGTCCCATAAGTTAATGTTATCAATAAGAGAGACCCTGACAATAGCATTAGAGTGGGGTTCCAATAGACATACTTATTTTCATAGTAACCAAATTCAACATAGAAATGAAGATTTTCATGCTTTCTACCAAGCCTGAAGCCTCTTTTCTCTAACAGACCTTTGGGCACTGGGCTGGAGAAGACTGAGTGAAACTTTACTGTTGCACAGATGGTAGAATATTTTCAAAACACTGGTAAAGGAAAGGCAGCTTTCTTAGCAAAGATATCTAAGACAAATTATCATGTAGACAGCATTGAATGAGAATTTACAATGTTCACTGACTGAAAACTACATATTTAGTTACTATTGTAGGCCTTACGTGTAATTTCCTAAGAGAATAGGATTGCTTAATTAATACAACAGAATATGTTTACATAAATATTGATAAATATTAATGCCTTTTAAAAATCTGATAAAAGCATCCTTTGAATATTTAAAGCAAACCCCTATAAAAAGTTTGTTTATTTATTCTCAAGTAATATTGTCTCTGAAAAAATACCTCTTCATAATAAAAATAACAATAATGGTGATTTTTCATTGTGCTTACTATGTACTAGGTCCTATGCTGAGCACTTTACATACATTATTCCACTTTACCCTCACAAGAAAAATACTACACAGTAGGTAATGTTATCTTCTGTGATAGATGTTAAAACCAAGGCTTGGAGAGGGCAAATAACTTGTCCATCGTTACACTGCTGGTGGATGTTAGGACAGAATTCAAACACAGGTCTTTCTGCCATCCAAACCATGCTCATTGTCATATATATTATAGGGTCAATATAGATGATTAGGAAAAAAAGTGCTTGGGAAAGTTTTAAATGGATTGCTTATTTGTGACTAGTGACCAAAAGTTTAACATAAACACTATGAAGTTGTGATAGGACAGATAGTTTAAAAAGTCTTTAAAGAGGCCGGGCACCGTGGTTCATGCCTGTAATACCAGCACTTTGGGAGACCGAGGTGGCGGATCACCTGAGTTTGGGAGTTCAAGACCAGCCTGACCAATGTGGAGAAACCCCATCTCTACTAAAAATACAAAATTAGCCAGGCATAGTGGTTCATGCCTGTAGTCCAAGCTACTCTGGAAGCTGAGGCAGGAGAACCGCTTGAACCCAGGGGGCACAGGTGGCGGTGGGCCAAGATCGCACCATTGCACCGCAGCCTGGGCAACAAGAACAAAACTCCGTCTCAAGGAAAAAAAAAAAAAAAAGGTCTTTAAAGAAATGGGAGAGTAGGAATTTTCTATTGTCTATTTGTTTTCCTAGAAAATCTATAGATCTACAACATATTAATTTTATATACATATAGAGCAGGATGATGCCCATATTAAGACACCTCAGTTAAAAATCTATTTCTCGTGGAATACTACACATCTATAAAAAATACAAAATCACGAGCTACTCGGGAAGCTGAGGCAGGAGAATTGATTGAACCCAGGAAGTGGAGGTTGTAGTGAGCCAAGATCGTGCCACTGCACTCCAGCCTGGGCGACAGTGCAAGACCTTGTCTAAAAAAAAAACAAAAACAAAAACAAAATTGTGTCCTTTTCAGCAATGTGAATACAACTGGAGGCAATTATCCTAAGCAAATTAACACAATAACAGAAAACCAAATACTGCATATTCTCACTTATAAGTGGGAGCTAAACATTGGGTACACATGCACATAAAGATGAGAACAATAGACACTGAGATCTACTAGAGAGGGGAGGGAGGGCAGCAAGGGTTGAAAAACCAAACACTAGGTACTATGCTTACTACCTGGGTGACGGGATCATTCATATCCCAAACCTCAGCATCACACAATATCCCCATGTAACAGACCTGCACATATACTCCCTGAATCTAAAATAAAAATTGAAATTATTTTAAAATGAAGAAAGAAATGCAGACTCGCAGGCCACATCCTGGACCCACTGAATTAGCAATGGTATTTTAGCAAGACCTTTCCTTCCCCATAGTGAATCAGAGATGCATTTATGCACATTAATGTTCAAGGGTCTATTAAGTGGTCTGACCTTCCAGACGGGGAGCTGGGTTTCTCACTCATCTCTTTAGTAGCAGGACAATGACGCCATAGGAACTTACACCAGCTGTCTTTGATTTCCATCTTATTTCATCTGGAAAAAAAAAAAAATCAAAGAAACTACAAAGACGCTTCTCCAGCTCCTGAATTGTCAGCATCATATTTCCACTGCCCCTACTTTGAAATTATCTTTGAGTTTCACATTTCCTGATTTTCAAACCATAAAGCACCATTTATTAGAGCACCAATAGAATATTTTTGTGGAATAAGACCCAACTTTATCTGTTCATGTATGGTCTAGCACCTCTTTTCAAGTGTTGAAGATATTATCTCTTGGTGACTCACATTAGCCTTCCAGTGAAGCACTTGTGTGTTCATAAAATATCTGTGAAATAATATAGAGAAACTGGTGATTACTTCTAGGGAGAGAAAGTGAGTGGCTTTGAAAATGGGTGGGTGTGATGTCTCCCTGTATTCTCACTTGTAACTGTTGACATATACACCTTTACCAAGAAAAAATAAATTTAAAGTAATTTTTTTAAAAAAAATGGCTTCTACACGTGGTTAAAAATATCAGATTAACAGATGAATGGAAAAATAAAATATGGTAGATACATACAATGGAATATCATTCAGGTTTTTGAAGGGAAATAACTTCTGACACATGCTAAGTCATAGATGAACCTTGAGGACATGATGCTAAATGAAATAAGCCACTCAAAAAAAAGATAAATACTGTTTGATTCTACTTTTATAGGTATCTAGAGTGAAATTCATAGGAACGCATGTGGAATGGTGGTTAGTAGGGGTTGTGGGGAGGGACAGTAGGGAGCTGTTGTTTGATGGGTATAGAGTCTCACTTTTGCGAGATGAAAAAGTTCTGGAGGTTGGCTGGACAACAGTGTGAATATACTTAACAGTACTGAACTGTACACTTAAAAATAGTTAAGATGGTAAATTTTATGTAACATATCACAATTAAAATTTTTAAAGTCAGATTAAAGCAATGCAATTCACTTATCACAGATCATTTCTCTTTTGGACCAATTTTATTAGTTCTGTTTTTGTTTTTACTAATACCAGAATAATTCCCAACTTTCTTACTTGGAGAACTTTTCTTGTTTTTTTTTTTTTTTTTTTTCTTTTTTAACTTGTGCCTAATTATGAAACTGAATGGCTTTGTAGCTGGACATGGCAGAGAGGTGCCAAATTCAAGGTCTCTCTGGGGAACGGCACAAGCAAGTCACTTACAGACCTGTGGTTGACGCAGAGATAAACTCATGAGAGTTGCCAACTTTGTTTTGGTAGCCTCTGAATTATAAACACTCCTGTTATGACACTTGGTACCCTGTAGCCATGTTTCTCGTTAGGCTTACTGGATGTTATGGAGGATTTAGATTGGAAAGTTCCTCAAATGTTATGAATTTTCAACATCCACTCTTTGGTTGTTTGCAAAAATAATATTCTCATACCTCTTTGAAGACAATGAAATCTTTAAAGGATACTTACTCTAAATCCAGACTGCTTACTGATGTGTTGAGAGTTGTAGAGTTTAGCAAAAATCATGGGGATTGGGAACAGATAGAGTGAGTACTTAGCTGAGGTTCCAGCTTATCTCATAGAGATGTTTACTTAGTCTATTCTTTAGAATTGTTGGATGCTTGGACAACCAGACTTAATAGGAGTCAAATGAGAAGGGCATGTTAGAAGGAAAAAAGGTTTATGTTACAAGAGGGTCTGACAATGACTTATTGTGAGCAAAGCCCGTCCTTGTCAACAGAATAAAGCTACTCCATGACAGAGTTGTTCCCTCACAATGAGTCAGTTGTGCAGAAACTATGCACACAACATTCTGCATCCAAAACATTAAGGACAGAGTTGGAGGAAACGGTTTTTCTGCAGAGTGTCAAGGACTTGATATCTTTTATGCTGTCTCTGTGACTGTAATAATCTAGAAAATTCTGTGGGGGAAATAGCTGCACCCTGATTGTCCTTGCATTGCCTCTTGGTTGAGGGAAAAAATGCCATTTTGAGCCCCAAGGCACCTTCATTAATTGTCCATCGTGCCTAGGGTGCCTGAACAAACACCAGCTCTTTATTTTGAGATGAATAATTCTGTGTGGTAAAAGAAGTCCTAGGCAACATTTAAAAATAACTAAAAGCATGTAATTGGATTGTTTGTAACACAAAGAAAGGAGAGATGCTTGAGGTGATGGAAACCTCTCCTTCTTCCCCTACGAAGAAAAAGAAGTCTTGGGCAGATTCAGGAAAGGCGGACACTGATTTACTTTGAGACTCAAAAGTGAAAATGAAGACTATGTTTCCCTATCTAATCCTTAATGTATACACTGCTTATTCAGACCCTTCACCCATGAGCTGTGTGACCATGGGCAAGTCTCTTAACCTCTATAATCCTCACTGTTCTCACCTTTGAAAGGTAAGCATAAATTTACTGATAGAATTAAGTGAGATGATTTGTGTAAAGTGTCTGGAACATAGTAAATGATCAATAAATATTGGGAGAAACTAATTATAAGAACTTGGAAATGAAACAACCCACTCTGTTTCTTCATTTATAATATGTACAGGTTATATAGGTATTCTCTAAAATGAATAGGTAGCTTCAGGACTTCCCCAGTTCCTTACTATGGGAGGCATTCAGGTGGACTGGGGTGTAAGTTTTACATCCTGGCATATTAGAATCAACCAGGACACTTTTTCTTTTTTGAGACAGGGTCTTGCTCTGTTGCCCAGGCTAGAGTGCAGTGAAGTTATCATAACTCACTCCAGCCTTGAACTCCTGGGCTCAAGTAATCCTCCTGCCTCAGCCACCTGAGTAGCTGGGACTACAGGCACCTGCCACCACGCCCGGCCAACTTTTTGTAGAGGTGGGTTTCACCACGTTGCCCAGGCTGGTCTCAAACTCCTGGCCTCGAGTGATCCTCCCACCTCAGCCTCCCAAACTGCTGTAATTACAGGTGTGAGCCACTGGGCCTGGCAGGAGGCACTTTTAAAAAATGTGGTGCTTTGGACTCAACCAGAGATTCTGGCTGCATTGGGCTTGAGTGGAGCCTGGGCATCTGTAATTCTTAAGCTCCCCATGTAATTCTAATGCACAGACAGCATTAAGAACCACCAAGGCAAATGACCATGTAGATATCGTTTATGAGACTGAAGCAGAATAGGTAGCATCTGACAAGACCAGGACTAGGCTCTTTTCAGATCTAGCATGCCGTGACTCTCCAGGCGACACACCAACATACATTTAGTTCACCTTTGTCCCAGGCAACCAAAAGTCTGAGTTTCCCCCGGGGGTTCTGGGGCTCCTCAGGTTACTAACCCAGCACTAGATTTCCATTCTTAGGACTCTGAGAAAGGAGCGGGTCCAATCTGGAATGCTCATAGATTCTTTCCTAGGAGGGAGAGTCAATTTGAGTTGATATCTGTGTTAGTCCATTTTGTGTTGCTATGAAGGAATATCTGAGACTGGGTAATTTATAAAGAAAATGTGGTTTTTTGGCTCATGGTTTGGCAGGCTGTGAAAGTATGGTACCCACATCTGTTTGGAGCTTCTGGCGAAGCCTCAGGAAGCTTTTACTCAATGAGGGAAGGTGAATGGGGAGCAGATGTGTCATATGGAGAGAGAGGGAGCAGGAGGGAGAGGCCAGGCTCTTTTTAACGACTAGCTGTCACATGAACTGAGTGAGAACTCGCTCATTATCTCAGGGAGGGCACCAAGCCATTCATGTGGGATCTGTCCCGTTGACCGAAACACGTCCCATCAGGCCCCACCTCCAACACTGAGGATGAAATGTGAGATTCGGTGGGAACAAACATCCAAACCATATCAGTATCTTTATTGAGAGAATTTAAAAGTTTGAGGTAGGTGTTGAAAGAGAGGAAAAACTTATTTCAGATTTCACCCAATTTTTCAGTTCAGGGAAATGAAAAACCACAATGAGTTTTACAAATGCCACAGCTTTAGAATAACTTGTCTGCCTCTAGTTCCAAACACTATTACAATTTGCTCTATTTAAAACTTCAGGATGGAAATGAACACACAGAAATGAACTGATAAGATGAAAAGTAAAATAGGGCATGAATCTTCAAGGTTCTGATAGCTTATAAAGAGCTAGATTCATAATCAGAAATTTCACTGTGAACATCAGTAGAATTTATAATCCTGGGGGAAAGATTATGCTGCAGTTGGGGCCAGATGCCTGGTAATTTATCCTGACAGTAGTTTGAGTTTTAAATAAATTTCAACCTTATCTTTCTTTGGAAAAAGATAAGGAGGATACACAGCACCATGAAAACATGACCCCTGGGCTATTTACACATGGCAAAGGAACAAAGAGACCAATTTCTCTCCTAAGGCCATGGAAAATGAGAAATATGTACCCTGATGTATTTTCTCAACAATGCTGTGGTGATATTTTATCCTATTATTTTGTGAATGCAGTAGATGTCAGCTGTTTCTTATTTTTTCATTTGTGTTTTCTAAAAAGTAAAAATAAGTCATTATCACATGAATAAATCAGTACAGTATAGTGTTACGAGCATAGGCCAAATTGCCTGGGCTGACTTTCAGCTCTGCCACTTACTAGCTGTATGACATTAAGTAGGTTACTTTATTTATCTGTGCCTCCATTTCCTCTTTTATAAAATGGGGTTTGTAAAATAGTCTCACCTCATAAGATAATTCAATGAATTTACACACTTAAAATATTCAGAACAGTGCCTGGTATTTAATAAATGCTCAATAAACATCAACTATTATTAAAACATGAAAATCAGGAAAGATGCATTGACATTTTATCAAATTAGCTCAAATTAATAGACAATAGATTTCTTTCCAATTAACTGCTTCAAAAATACTAGAATACAGCAGTGCTGGTAAGCAAGAGGTGGAATGCACGATATTCATTTATTGCCAGTGATCACTGACGTGCCTTTGAGCAACCAAGTTATCTTCCCTTTCTAGTTTTTCCTCCTTTGCGATGGATGAACTTAGCCTTTCCCTTACTTATGTCATATGAGTTGTGTAAAGATAAAACACACAGATATAAAAATAAAATTTACTGAAGTACCTATAAAGTGCTTTGAGCCACCAAAAAAAAGTGCCTCTTAAATCCTGTGTTTTCTATTTTAAGTATTTCTTCATGCCTTCTCTGTCTTCTGTGTGACTTGTGGCTTCCTCGTCTCTTCAGTGGCTCCTCTGTGCCTCCTTAGAAGGCTGCTTTGCTAAAGGCTGAGACTGCCAGGATGGGGGAAAGACCTGGGAGGGCTTATCTTCCCTTTCTTGGCCCTTAATGTCCAGTACCTAAACCCTTGGGCTCTTTACTTGAGTAAAGTGAAAATAATGCACTTGAGTGTGCAAAGAAAAGAGTGTTTTTTAAAGAGAACCTTAACAACAGCATCTTCTAGCTTTCGTACATTTAAATTAACAGATTTTTTTAAACCTGGCAATGACTATAATAGTTTGATCTTTTAACATGTTTTATTTTATTTTTTAATTTAGTGAACTTTTCATTGTCGCTGCTAAATCCAGGCAAAATTCTGGAAGAAGAAATGACTAGGTAACTCATATATATGGTGTACTTTTTTAAAGTTTCATTTGAAAATAATTTCAAATTATAGAATTATGAGAATATACAAATAACATGTACTCTTTACCCAGATTCACCTATTGTTATCATTTTTTGCCCCCAAATCCCAATTTAAATTAAGATGCACACATCATGGCCCTTTACTGCAGTATGACTCCTAAGAATAAGGATATTTTCTTACATAATCACAGTACAGCCATTAGCTTCAGTAAATTTCAATACTTTTATCTAATATAACATCATATTCCAATTTTGTCATTTGATCCAATAATGTCATTTATGGCATTTTCTCCTCCTTCTAGTTTCTCAATAGAAATCTCTAAAGCCTGTAAGCATGATGTTTGTATGTCCGCATAGCAATGTTGCTGATTGTAACAAGTGCTGTCTGTACACTGAAAGGCCTGAAAGGTGTCTGTCTGGAAGCAGTTTGTAAAATTAGATAATAAAAATTGGAAAGTATTGATATGTACTTATTATTTTTAAAAATACTAACATTCTACTAATTTGGTAAAACCTTCACTCCAGATTAGTTTGAATTCATGACATTTTACCATGTCATTTTTAAAAAATATTTCAAATTCTGACAAATAGGAACAGAGTTTTTGGTTCTTTGTATAAAGAATGTGGGAAAACCAGTATGGAAAGGACGATTTCACACATTCAATCTGCTTATTACTATATATGCAATATGTAAATAGTAGTGAACTTTTCAGTACAATAAGATATACAAGTCTAGAATATAATTAAATTGTATCACAAATTATCAATATCAGTTAAAAACAAATCATTAACTTATTTACAGTTAACAACAAAAATTTATCCATTTTCTTTGGCTAACAGTTCAAATAAACAGATTTGCCATCATGGAGCTCATCATTTTATAATTTAAGAGAAGAAAAAAATGTTATGTCTCTTTGTTATAATGTATACAGTTTTTGTTATCAGTTTAGTAAATTGATTGATTTCCAGTTCTGAAAATTTCTCCTGAAAGAGATGAATAAAGGATGGTAGGGTGGGGGCAGTGGCTCACGCCTGTAATCCCAGCACTTTGAGAGGCCAAGGTGGGCAGATCACCTGAGGTCAGGAGTTCGAGACCAGCCTGGCCAACATGGTGAAACCCCATCTCCACTAAAAATACAAAAATTAACTGGGCATGGTGGTGCATGCCTGTAATCCCAGCTACTCAGGAGGCTGAGGCAGGAGAATCACTTGGATCCAGGAGGTGGAGGTTGCAGTGAGCTGAGATAGTGCCGCTGCACTCTAGCCTAGGTGACAGAGTGAGACTCAGTCTCAAAAGAAAAGAAAAGAAAAGAAAAGAGAAAAGAAAAGGAAAGAAAAACAAAGGTATTTAATAGAGCCTTTTTTTTTTTCCAGATATGCATATTACTACTCAGGATTGGGTGCTGGAGTTCTTGTTGCTGCCTATATACAAGTTTCATTTTGGACTTTGGCAGCTGGTCGACAGATCAGGAAAATTAGGCAAAAGTTTTTTCATGCTGTTCTACGACAGGAAATAGGATGGTTTGACATTAACGACACCACTGAACTCAATACGCGGCTAACAGAGTAGGTACAATGTCACACTTTCATACAGAAATTAATTACTATGTGAAAATTTGTCAAGGAAAGTTTTTAGATGAAAAATGTGACTAGATTGAGCATCTGACCTGTATTAGAAATCGATCATCTGGCAGCCATGTCTGGCAGCATCTATAGCCTAGGCCGTTGCATGTTGGCTTTCCCCCAAGGTGCACAGCAGGTTTATTTGAGGACTGAGCTCACATCTTATACTTGTTTATTTCTCATGGAACTTTCTACTGTAGGACCTGACAGGTGCTAGACTCTCAGTAAAGATGGTTGAATGAATGAATAGATGATTGAATTAATTTACAAAGAGACTTGCTTTAGCAATTGTCAACTCTTCGCTTATTCAACAAATATTTGAGGGTGTTTAATGTGCTAAGTACCATTCTATGTGTTCGCAATGTATCCGTGAACAAAGCACAGAGCTCTGTTCTTTTGGTGCTTACATTCCAGTAGGGGGAGATAGATGATAAACTTTCCTGACTGAGAGTCCTGGCAAGGGCATCCTGAGCAAATAAGTCAAAAAAAAAAAAAAAAAAAAGGAAGAGCAAGACATTTAGGGTCTTGTAAACCACAAAGACCTCAGCTTTCACCCAGTGAAATGGCAGCCGTTGGTAGTTTCTGAGCTGAGGAGTAACATGACCAGACTTGCATTTTCAAAGGATCACACTGTCTGCTGTGTTGAGAATAGACTGGGATGAGAATAGGGACAAGGGTAGAAGCAAAGATCTTTTCCCTGTTACTTCCCTATAATAAGAAATGCAGTAATCCTTCCCTATTACTGTTGCTTATTATTGTTGCAATGTTCTTCTTAATTCTTGCTTTTCAACAGATAGATTTATATGCTCAAAATGTTAATGCTTCTCTCATAGGATTGACTCATTTAATAGTATCAACTTTAATGATACTAACTTATTAGAAGAATTGATTAATCCTGAATTTCTTCCTTTGTGCGGTGTTTAGGTGGGGAAGATGTTATTCAAGAGGCTAAGACTCTCAAAGAGGCTTGCAGTCAGTGAACAAATTTTACTTGTCTATGTGTTTGTTGGATGTCTACTTCATCTTTCTAACTGAAACCTCCTGCCTGTAACCACTTAGGTGTGATCTTTTTTAGTGACATCTCCAAAATCAGTGAAGGAATTGGTGACAAGGTTGGAATGTTCTTTCAAGCAGTAGCCACGTTTTTTGCAGGATTCATAGTGGGATTCATCAGAGGATGGAAGCTCACCCTTGTGATAATGGCCATCAGCCCTATTCTGGGACTCTCTGCAGCCGTTTGGGCAAAGGTATGTTTGAAAGCTGGCCATTTTTATGTGTGTTAACCCCTGCACACAGTTATCTTTAATATGCAGAAGTCTCATACTTGTACCTGTGCAGGTCTGCATTAAATGTCAGTTGAAACTACATCCAGTAACATGGTGTTAATATGGTGCTTTAGTAAGGAAATTAATTTTTAACATAATTCAAAATGTCACAGGCTGGGTGTGGTGACTTATTCCTATATCTCAACACTTTGGGAGGCCAAGGTGGGTAGATCACTTGAGGTCAGGAGTTCAAGACCAGCCTGGCCAACATGGCAAAACCCTGTCTCTACTAAAAATATGAAAAACTAGCCTTGTGTGGTGGTGCATACCTGTAATCCCAGCTACTCGGGAGGCTGAGACAGGAGAATCGCTGAACCCAGGAGGTGGAGGTTGCAGTGAGCCACGATCATGCCACTTCACTCCAGCTTGGGTGACAGAGTAAGACTTCGTCTCAAAATAATAATAATAATAATAATAATAATAATAATAAAATTCACAGTTCTTACTTCAGTTACCCTTAGTTAAGGAAGTGCAACTTTAAAATATAACATTACCCTCAAATTATTGCATGACCATAAAAATTTTAAATAGAGTTTGGATTTGTTCTATTTATTTTAATTATTACCTGTTATGGTTAAGTGGCACTCTGCCAGTTTTGCCTTGCAATAAAATACACAAAATGTATTCTGCTTCGGCCAACACTTCAGAGTCGAGAAATTTTACTGGCAATTTTTGCTCATCCTGGGGTTGATGATTTACATAGTGAACTACTTGTATCTCTTTTGTTATTATTTTTCCTTTGCTTTTCTCCTGAAACATCTTGTTTGGCTATCTTATTATTCAGCAGAATGCCCATGAGGAGGTCTGGAAGTATTGTTTTTATAGTAATTAAAAATTGTGACACAAGGCCAAGGTGGGTGGATCACGAGGTCAGGAGATTGAGACCATCCTGGCTAACACAGTGAAACCCTATCTCTACTAAAAATACAAAGAATTAGCCAGGCGTGGTGGCGCGCACTTGTAGTCCCAGCTACTCGGGAGGCTGAGGCAGGAGAATCGCTTGAAAACGGGAGGCGGAGGTTGCAGTGAGCCAAGATCGTGCCACTGCATTCCAGCTTGGGCAACAGAGTGAGACTCTGTCTCAGAAAAAAATGTGACACAATAAAGGAAAGAATGGTAAATCCTTTCAAACCAGTAAAGCTTTATTTTATTTTACCTTACAACTAACAGAGAGAAACAGTAGATGTGGAACGTGACAGTGTTCCCAAGAATGCTATTTAGAGAATTATGTGTGGATTTTCTTTTCTCCTGAGTACTCTTGGGGAGCCTATCACCTGGGTGGGTCAGATATAGCCTTTGAGGGATGTGGACGCAGTCGTTGGATCTAGAACACTGGCATTTGCTATGTGACTTTAATATTTGGTAAAGGAGAGGGTTTGAGAAGAAAAAGTAGGTTAAAGAGTTGACCAGAGTGCCTTTAAACTTTTCTCCCTATACAAAAGTGATCACTGTTTCTTTTCTGTCCAGATACTCTCGGCATTTAGTGACAAAGAACTAGCTGCTTATGCAAAAGCAGGCGCCGTGGCAGAAGAGGCTCTGGGGGCCATCAGGACTGTGATAGCTTTCGGGGGCCAGAACAAAGAGCTGGAAAGGTCAGGAAGGTTCTTTAGCCACTGGTTTAAAGAATGTGTTTTTACATTTCGTTGCTTCTTCTTTTGTGGTTTGTGTTTATTACCTTCCCTTTCCTAATATTAACCCTTCTCCCATAAATTATAAGCACCCTTTACTGATGGCTATAGTTGACTGTCAGACTCTAAAGCAAGGTTCTTAACCTTTTATGCTCCATGGACTCTTTTGGCTTTGTGATAATATAAATGGAATCCCTTGTTTTTAAATGCATAAACCAAAATATGCTAGCCCTTTGGGGAGCCAAGGCGGAGGAGAGCTGGAGTCCAGGAGTTCAAGACCAGCCTGGGCAACACAGTAAGACCCTGGCTCTACATTTTTTTTTTTAATTAGCTGGGTGTGGTGGTGTTTTCCTGTGGTCCCAGCTACTCAGGGGGCTGAGGCAGGAGAATCACTTGAGCCCAGAATGTCAATGGTGCAGTGAGCTGAACTCCAGCCTGGATGATAGAGTAAGCCTCTGTCTCAAAAAAATAAATAAATAAATAAAAATTTTTAAAAAAACAAAAACTAAATAAATAACCACTCCCCCCCCAAAAAACAAGTAGGATTACAAAGGAAAATAATTATATTAAAAATACTTATCAAAATATTTTTTATTTTTACTCCCTTAATGACTATGAACTGGAATATAGAAGAGAAAAACCTGAGACAAGATTGACTTCTCAGTTATAGCCCAGAATTCTTTGTAGGGCCTTGTGGGTCCTCCATGACAATGTGGTAGGGCTTCCCAACCAGGCGTCTGGCTTTCAACTTTAATAATCCAGAATAAGCCTGGAAAATTGACCATGATTGACATATGAAAAGTTGTGTATACATCTTTAATGTGTATATCTCAATGAGTTTGGGTATAAGCATACACCTATGAAAAAGGCTATTCTGCTCTACTTACATCTTACATCTCTACTTACATCTTTAATGTGTATATCTCAATGAGTTTGGGTATAAGCATACACCTATGAAAAAGGCTATTCTGCTCTACTTAAATGAAAAGAATTACTTAGGGTTTTATTTAAATAACATTATCCCCTACTATAGTTGAAGTATGATTCCATATAAAGCATTTCTTCGGCTGTTCTATGGGACTCTTGATACCCATAACTCTTGGATATAAAAATTCTCTGGAAATTCTCTAGCATTAAAAACAAAGTTTCCCTTACTCCCCCCATTTCATTTTCTACTTTTCTATTCCTTAATCCCTCTTCAAAGCCAACATGTTTCTGGTCCTCTAACCTCTTCCTTTTTTCTCTCTCACTGCTGCTTCCTGTACACAGTAGTCCACACAGACCACACTAACCCTCAGTTGGACCTCGGGATGTCAGTGTAATCTGTGCCGCTCCATTAGTCCCGGTAAGCGAGCCACCTAAGCGAAGGTAATTACAGTGCGTCCGCTGCTGTCACTGGAGCTGTGTGTCACACTGGGCAGACACAAGTCTTCCTGCCACGCCTTGAGGCTCAGCCACGCAGGAGAAATCACAGTGCTGGCCGTGGCCTGCTGGCTACCCCCAGAGATGCGCTGTGCTCTATGAATGCAGCCCCCAACCAGAGGAAAGCACCCTGAAGAGCTGGGTGCTTTACGCAATAAAAAAGACAAACCTTCTGGTGGCAGAATATGTTTTTTAAAAAACTAATGAATTTCCATGTTTTATTTGGTTCAACACTAAAAGTGGTGTTGCTGTGGTTTCTTTTTTTTTTTTTTTTTGTCACAAAGAGAAATACCCTAATTTGTGTGGTATTTTCCCCTCGAAGTGTCATTGCATATCATCCATTGGATTTTTCTTTAAATTTCAGGGAGCCCAAATTAAATTTTACATACCCTCTGGGTCTAGCATGGATTTGATTTAACTTGATGAAAAAAAATGTTGTAATTTAACATAATCATTCTAGATATTTTAAACTTTATATCAAATGCCAGCAGCCAGTAATAATGCATTTGAATTGATTCAAAGATATGATAGTAATAGAATGAGCAAAACTCAGGAAGAGATAAAAGTTGAACACAATGATACTAATATAATAGTAAGAGAAATGATCAGGCTTGCTAACTATGAACCAGCTACTGTACTACTTTCTATAATTATCTATCAACCTCACAATTATCTTGCAAATTAGGCATTATTAAATCCATTTTACATATGATGAATTAAAGTCTGGAAAAATTGAATAAGAACTCATATTCCATAAGTAGTGACTACCTTATAACCTGTACCTACCTTGACAGATGAAGGTCACCCTGGTTTTTAAAAGAGTCAAAGAGAGAAGCCTATGTTTATGTACAACAACATGTAAAATTTTCATCCCTCACCCAGTGGGCAATAGAGGGAGGATTTTCTTTTCTCCAGAGAGAAGACATTGACCAGAATTAAGAATCTAACTGTTTATGAGTTCCAGTAGTGTTTACAGTCAATTCTGGTTTGACTTGGTTTCTCTCATTCCCTCTTAATGCTGACTTGTGATGTTGCCGTGAAGGTGGTGGAGAAGCTCTTACATATCCCAGGATGAGCCCTCAATTCTGGAATAGCCACAGGAATGTTGGTTGGCCTGCAAGGGATGAAGGGAAATGGAGCGGGCCAGTAAAGAGAAGGCTTGGATCTGTTCAAGGCCTGGCTGATCCTGAATTAGTTCAATTCCCAAAGAGCTGGGTCTCACCATGGGTTCATTACCTTGACTGATTTTGTTACTTAAACCTCCAACTATATAGGAGCTGAGTGTGACTCGGATTATGGATTGTTATTCTTAATTATAACGTTTTCCCTCTCATTTTTCTGGTAGGTATCAGAAACATTTAGAAAATGCCAAAGAGATTGGAATTAAAAAAGCTATTTCAGCAAACATTTCCATGGGTATTGCCTTCCTGTTAATATACGCGTCATATGCACTGGCCTTCTGGTATGGATCTACTCTAGTCATATCAAAAGAATATACTATTGGAAATGCAATGACAGTAAGTAGTTCTCCTAACATTTATGAAGAATATGAAAATCTTATTTCTCCATCTACCTTGTCTTCTCTTTGATATCCCTCCTTTGTGAAAGATGAGCATGATTATAGGTTTTTGTTTTTGGTGAATCTTTCTGCTGTCCAGTGGGCAGGGCTGACTTTCTAGAATATACAAGTCATAATTATGAGTGTGGATAAGAAAATAGCATGTGATTAGACCATTTGTGAAACATATACAATGTATAAAAGGAAATTAAAATGGGATGAATTTATGAATAAACAAATATGGATGGGAGCCATCCTCCCTCTGCCATTGAGTTTTATTATATAAGAAAGTAAGCATCATTATTATAGAATAGGACATTGCACAAGAGAATTTACATTTGTAGCACTTAAAACAATCAGCTCTCTGAAATACAAGAAGAGAGGTTATGTTAGTTTATTTTTCTTATTTATCAAAATGAAGATAGCTTCATTTTATGATTATTAAAATAATATATACTAATTTTACAAAGGATTAGGATACAGAATTTTTAAAATTAAAATTACTTACAATCTAATAATGTATATTCTCTTGATGATAATTTTTGGCATATATCTTCCAGGTCATTTTATATATATATATATAAAATAATACACACACGTATTATTCTCTTTCAAAACTGGGATCATACTATGTATACCTTTTTGTAACCACATTTGTGAACTACCATTATTTTGTGACCATCTTTCCATATCGGAGACTCAAACAATATGTAACTATTTAAATAGAAATCTTTTAAAATCTTTACTTCCCTGTCTTACTAAAGTGAGGATACTGAGCATAATTTGGCCCTTTGATGATGACTTGGGGTCATTATGAAAGTGAATATTTTCAGAATGCTTTATGCAGTGGTATCTTCAGACTTCATTGAAGGGTTGTGGGTGTTTGACTTGGTGAGCCCTCATTAATGCTGAGTCTAGTTTTTCTCACTTCTATCTTCTCTCTGGCAGTCAGTTTGGAAGCTTGACACCCTTTCTTCACTTCTTCATTTACTATTGATGTTTTATGAAGAAGGGAGGTTGAATCCTGACTCTACCATTCACCTTTGGTGATGAGTTGGTCCTCTCTGGCCTTAATTTCCTCATTGTAGTATGTAGACAATGACACCTATCCTGTAGGGCTGAGAGTGCTATCCCCAGAGGGAGCCCAAGCAAAGCCCTCTGCATAAGGGGCAGGGACTCTATTGCATTAACCTTATAACATCTATTATGGTCAACATTATTTTTCTTTCTTATTGGTCTTTATCTGTATTGCAGAAGGGGGATAGATATTTAACTGATATTTGAGTTATGGATACATGAAGTGTTACTGTGTTTTGAGAAAAGCCAAATTATATGTAGAAGTTTTACCATGCCCTGAGAGAAAAAAATAATTTATCTTCACTTACATTTTTCAGTTAAGTTATGCTAATAATCTGGATTCCTGAAGCTATATTCTGAGCTTCTTTATATCAATTCATTTTCCTAGTGAAAAAATACTGTGAAGGTAAATGTGTTAAGTTTTGTATGCTATA
Organism: Chlorocebus sabaeus; assembly: GCF_047675955.1. Lineage (NCBI taxonomy): Eukaryota > Metazoa > Chordata > Mammalia > Primates > Cercopithecidae > Chlorocebus > Chlorocebus sabaeus. Next base: position 65,469,255 of record NC_132924.1, read on the forward strand.
GTACAGAATAATTCCTGTGTAAAGGAATTGCTAACCAGTGCACACTGGAGTGATTTTACATTTTATGATGTGCAAACTGTTTTTATGTTAAAAATCTTCTAAAAATATATGTGACATGGTGCTTTTTAGGAGCATTACATGGGGCCAAAATCTGCCATGTTTTATATTGAACCATCTATGTAATTCCATGCATAGTTAGAGAAAATCATATAGGATGGAATAATAATACTGATTGAAAATGTTTCTGGTGGCATTTGTGAATGAGTCAATGAAATAGGTTTGAAAAATCTTTTTAACTCTATATATTCAGGAGAACAACAGGTAGTGTGAGAAAATAGAACCATTCAGGCAATAAAATGCTATATTAGCCTTGCAAATGTTGCTCTTCTATGAAAAAAATTAAAGGATAAACCTAAACTTAATCCTTTATGTAGTATGTTACATATAAATCACATTTTAGATAATAATGAATGCCAGAATGTGACCTAAGCTTTTCCTCGTGTTATTTTGCTCAGGTTTTTTTTTCAATCCTAATTGGAGCTTTCAGTGTTGGTCAGGCTGCCCCATGTATTGATGCTTTTGCCAATGCAAGAGGAGCAGCATATGTGATCTTTGATATTATTGATAATGTAAGTCATTTATTATTTTAATGCCAAAAGAAGTCTTTGAGCTTGTATAATTAAATCTGGCTTTAGGTTGCATATTTTTGAATCAATTACATTGAATAAGTTGTACTGACTGAAGTGACATTTAATTATATGAAATGAATGACCTCTTAGTAATAAATGAAAGAAAATACCTCTTATTAATATTTATAAAATGTATCTTTAGATAATATAATAATACTGATCTCATTTTGGAGAAGTACATCTGCACTAGTGCAGAGCAAAGATGTTTCTCTTCCTAGTTTTTAATCTTGATTTTCACTTTCATGTTGTAGCCAGACTGAGAATCTTACAATTTCTATATAGGATGGGGGGTAGATAAATTATTGGTCAGGCCAAAACTGACAGTATATTTTGCTGTGGGTGGGCCCTCTCCAAAAAATTATCATCGCATGTTTGGTATGATTTTAAATAAGCTACATTAAATAAGTTAAAACTGACTACAGTGAAAAAGAAAAAGTTTTGACATAAAAAAGTATGTCACTGCATTCAAATATTGCAAAGTAGATAACTGAAATTTGGTCATTTAATCTAAGCAACATTTCCTTTTTCATTGATCCAAGTCATGAGAAAATTTCTCAGTTTCTGATTGTATTAAAAGTTGACATTATTTCTAAATAACTGCTATAATCAATCATAACTGCTATAATCAATCATTCAATCTTCTCAGTTCAATCTATTACATTTATTTTTTAGGAATGAACTAATTTTCACTAAATGCTGAAATACTTTCACTAAATGCTATAATATATATCAATTATTGTATTTTTGTTATTGCACTTGTATAAATATGCATATCTGACCATTTAGAAAATTTATGAGGATATGCCAAAAGCTAAAAGGGAAATATTATATGAAATGAGATGAATATCTCTTAGGTACTCTTCAGGAAAAGACTATTTTCTGAAAAGGAGTATTTCTTTAAAGAGCACACATAGATATACACACAATCTTCATCTTGGGTTTTTCTGATGTATAGGGGATTGTGACATTCCAGGTCCTATTTTTGGAATTTGCTGAATCATATTCCTTAAAAATGCAACTTGTTTGTACTATGATGGAATAGTCATTAAATTTTGTTTTATTTAGAATCCTAAAATTGACAGTTTTTCAGAAAGAGGACACAAACCAGACAGCATCAAAGGGAATTTGGAGTTCAATGATGTTCACTTTTCTTACCCTTCTCGAGCTAACGTCAAGGTACTGCAAGTAATATTTATAGGAATTCCTAACTGAGGTTGATTGTTGAATCATTTTAAAGAATAAAGTCTCTATTATTTTGATACTTATGTGCCTTTTCCTTTGGGGGTTATATTCCCTTATTTGATTTTTTTTTCCAACTTTCAAACTGAATTGAACTATTCCCATTTTAGGGCTTTGTTGTGAAGTGTGTTCTTTTTTCTCATTTCCCTTACAGATCTTGAAGGGCCTCAACCTGAAGGTGCAGAGTGGGCAGACGGTGGCCCTGGTTGGAAGCAGTGGCTGTGGCAAGAGCACAACGGTCCAGCTGATACAGAGGCTCTATGACCCTGACGAGGGCACGGTAAGTGGGAAGAACCAAGCTTTCCAGAGTGGGAAGCTGGATACAAATTGGCCCTTTGAGATTGGTTTTTCAGTAACAAATTTGCATGTGAATCCAGTTTTGGTAAAGAGCCTACAAAATGGCAAAGCCTATGGATAATGCCTTCACACCGTTGGGCTAGTTTCACAAATGTATTAAATGAAAGTCATAAAAGCTGTGGAAGCTGGACAAAGCTCTCCTCTGTTCTGACTAAGCTTTCGTAACACATTAAATTACTGCAAAGCAATCTACAAACCACTGAGAGGATTACTTTCAACGAGTTATTGGGTTTGGTCAAACATATTCCATATAGCAATTGTTGGCAACAATTGATGACAATTAGGGTCACCAGATATTTTAGGACAGCAATTAAATTCATCCAAGACAGTTGAGTTTTCTTAAACTTTGGAATATCAAAGGGGGAAAGTGGAATGATCTCTTAAGAAACTAGTCTCTTGAGAAATTTCTGGAAACACAGGGACAGTAATATCCTAGGGTATGGTTTTTGCCGTTTAAAAGTTTTGTTATAAATTTGAATTTACAGAAAATTTTAACTAGAGAACTCACAGATCCTTCACCCAGATTTAGATTGTTTATATTTTGGCCCACTTGCTTTATCATCTTCTCTTTCTCCGTGTGTGTGTGTGTGTGTGTGTGTGTGTGTGTGTGTGTGTGTGTGTATGTGTATTATGTATACCCTTATACTTCAGAATATATTTTCTAAAAAGGACATTCTCTTAGATAACCACAAAACAATGATAAAAATCAGTAAATTTAACATTAATGCAATACAAGTCCACAAACTATATTCAGAATTTCCTCATTTGTCCCAACTTTAGAGCATTGAGTTTATCTGATATTAAAATGGATTATAATTCAATAATTGTGAAAACAGAAGATTATAAGGTAAAAAGTAAAAATAATGACATGTCAAAACCAAAAATCATAAAAAGGCATTGGGAAGAACAGAGATCTCCAGAATTAATATATAATTTTCTATAATACGTGGAACTATTTATTTAATTAAAGAAAATTAATGTTATTAGAAAAATCTGATATTACTATGAGGGAACATAGGCCCATTCTCGTTTACTAAAGTAAACTCTGGGTTGGTTCAAGTGTAAATATTTTATTTTTTAAAAAGAACCTAGTAAAATACCAACCATTGAGGATTTAAATTATTATTGAAACAATTCACATTTTTAAAGAAAACATATGTTAACAGAAAAAAAGATCTTCAGAAATTCTGAAACTTAGAGATATTCACTGTGAACATCATGATTTAATAATTTTCTTACCACTGAAATAATGGAAAAAGTGCCCACTGGTATAATTGATTAATTCAGTTGTTCCTGAAGCCTCTTTCTGATAAAACTATGATAAAAGAAAGCAATAAAGGCCTGACATGGTGGCTAATGCTTGTGATCTCAGCACTTTGGGAGGTTGAGGTGGGAGGTTCACTGGAGGCCAGGAGTTTGAGATCATCCTGGGCAACTAATGAGAATCTGTCTCTACAAAATATTTTTTTTAAATAGCCAAGCCTGGTGGTGCGCACCCATAGTCCTACTTGGGAGGCTCAGGCAGGAGGATCACTTGAGTCCAGGAGTTCAAGGCTGCGGTGAGCTATTGTTGCACCCATGGTTGCACTACTATGCTCCTCCAAAGCCTGGGTGACAGAATGAGACTCTGTCTCTAAAATAAAAAAAAAAGGAAAAAAATAAAGTAATAAATTGGAGCAAAAGATTTATTATATATGGAAAAAGTATTATATTTATTATTACAGAAGTTAATATGAATATATGAAGGCAACCCTGTTCATTATGAACATGTGACTCTCTGGAATATAAACGGATTTGTAAAAACTTTCAAGAAATGGTCAACTTTACTTATAAATATATACAAATGAAAACAGATATAAGCTATCACCTCATACCTATTAATTGGAAGAAAACAGATTAAAATGATAAAACCCAGTGCTAGTAAATTACAATGAAACAGATATATTTATATATTCCTGTTGACATTGTAAATTAGTAAAATGTTTTAAGAGAATTATTTAGCCTTTTATCAACAGGCAACAAATGCCCAGCAAATGTAGTCATGGTACATGTAGGCAATTGTTGTCAAGGGAGAAAAAATAAATCATAATCTTCAACTTAGTAATTTTCTACTCTTGCAATAAATATTGAAGGAAGCCAAATATTGAAAGGATTGGAAATAAAGTAAATTATAGTATGTAAAAAATAGCAAAACATCAGCTGGGCGCAGTGGCTCACGCCTGTAATCCCAGCACTTTGGGAGGCCAAGGCGGGCGGATCACCAGGTCAGGAGATCAAGATCATCCTGGCTAACACGGTGAAACCCCATCTCTACTAAAAATACAAAAAATTAGCCGGGCGTGGTGGTTGGTGCCTGTAGTCCCAGCTACTCGGGAGGCTGAGCAGAAGAATGGTGTGAACCCAGGAGGCGGAGCTTGCAGTGAGCAGAGATGGCGCCACTGCACTCCAGCCTGTGCAACAGAGCAAAACTCCGTCTCAAAAAATAAAAAATAAATAGCAAAATATCATAATGCCATCAAAATTATATGTAGACCAGGAAGGTAAGTATGCATTTTTATTTAAATTTAATATTGGAACATAAAAATAATGGTATGCCAAAAACATAAAACCCAAAATAGTTTATGACAAATAATCCTTCCATGAAAAAAAACTGTATATATGAAAATAAATATCAGGAGAGAGCAGAAGATTTTTATTTTTGTTCTTGCATATTGCTGTTTATTTCTAATTATTATTTCTAAACACTGAACTAAGTTAAATATTAGGTAGGATGTTTTTCATAAATGGTCCTGATACTTCAGCTATTAGATGGTTAAATACCTAATATGAAATATTTCTTTCTTTCAGATTAACATTGATGGGCAGGATATTAGGAACTTTAATGTGAGCTATCTGAGGGAAATAATTGGTGTGGTGAGTCAGGAGCCAGTGCTGTTTTCCACCACAATTGCTGAAAATATTCGTTACGGCCGTGGAAATGTAACCATGGATGAGATAAAGAAAGCTGTCAAAGAGGCCAATGCCTATGAGTTTATCATGAAATTACCACAGGTAAAACCTCTGATAATGTAGTTGTCCTTGAAATTAGAATTTCACCTCATAGGACTGAGTTTGTTCTTCAAAGGTTTAGCTAAGTCAGATGCATGATTGTCCAACTTTGCTAGGTAAGTCCCCTGAATGACTCAGTTAGGAGTTAAAGGATTATAGCCTGGTAGATGAGTAATATAAAATTTTATACAGAATATGTCAGTTTTTATAATTCAGAATTCATTTATCTTATCATACTTTATGATACATTAAAATAGTTAAGACAAAGCTCCATGTTGTCTTTATGTAGTTCTATAGAATTCCTAGCCTTTTTAAATTTAAGTTACTTCAAGAGCTGATCCATGTTTTCTGTGGTAGAAATTCGACACCCTGGTTGGAGAGAGAGGGGCCCAGCTGAGTGGTGGGCAGAAACAGAGGATCGCCATTGCACGTGCCCTGGTTCGCAACCCCAAGATCCTCCTGCTGGACGAGGCCACGTCAGCGTTGGACACAGAAAGCGAAGCTGAGGTACAGGCAGCTCTGGATAAGGTCAGTAGACCCTAAACAGCTGAAGGACCACCACATTGAAACCTATTAAAAATTCTTAGGCTGGGCGCGGTGGCTCAAGCCTGTAATCCCAGCACTTTGGGAGGCCGAGACGGGCGGATCACGAGGTCAGGAGATCGAGACCATCCTGGCTAACACGGTGAAACCCCGTCTCTACTAAAAATACAAAAAACTAGCCGGGCGAGGTGGCGGGCGCCTGTAGTCCCAGCTACTCCGGAGGCTGAGGCAGGAGAATGGCGTAAACCCGGGAGGCGGAGCTTGCAGTGAGCTGAGATCCGGCCACTGCACTCCAGCCTGGGCGACAGAGCAAGACTCCGTCTCAAAAAAAATAAATAAATAAAATAAAAAAATTCTTGCCAATGCTTCCGGAGCCGGGATTGAGAAACAGTAACATAAGGGCAAATGAAGCTACCTTGTGGAGCTGTATTGATTTCTCCTTTCTGTCAGGTTACATTGTCTTCAGAGAGAGGTGAATGATACTGACTTGTTCTGACCATGATGCAGTGAGCCCAGATCCAGGTCTGTGCAACAAGCCATTTAGTTTTGTTTATTTCTTGCACATGGGCTATTGCAAGACTACTTCTGACCAAAAGTAGTCAAATTAAAAATATATATATATATATATATATATATATATATATATATATATATATATTTAAATCTGGTTACCCAGACACTGGTCCAGCTGCAAACTAATTCAAAATATTCACCCTATTTTGTAGGCACATAATCTTTATCTATTCATGTAGGTGACCAGGTACTTTTCTGGAAATAAAGTTCAACTCTGTACTTGTATAAGCATATAAATAAGCAATTCATTTTAAGGGTGCTGAGTTCATCTGTCCAGCTCAGATATTTCTAAGTCTCTCATTAGCATCTTTACTAAGTTGAAGTATCACAGAAAGGACCTTATCTTAGTACACTTTTGGGGTAATGCTGATGTCATCTGTATTAACAACACAATGTAAATACCAGAGTCAGATGACACCATAGAAATTAGTTTCAAACACATAAATATCATAAATACATTTGATTTAAGACAGTTTAGTAATAACGTGTAAGTTCCTTAAGGAATTCTGTTGGAACCACCTCTTACAATTTAAGAGACAAGCTGCATGAACCTTATTTCCTCAGGAAAATTTATATCTGAATCCTAAGTTAACAGAACTCCCTTGTATGCTGTAAACTGTAGTTAGTTAATGCTTCATGGTTTATCAGCTTAATATCTTGACTCTTTTTGTTGTATTTTAAGACAGGGTCTTGCTCTGTCACCCAGGCTGGAGTGCAGTGGTATGATCACAGCTCCCTGCAACCTCCACCTCCTGGGCTCAAGCCATCCTTCCACCTCAGCCTTCTGAGTAGCTGGTACCACAGGTGTGCACCACCACACCTAGCTAATTTTCATATTTTTGGTAGAGATGGGTTTTTGCCATGTTGCCCAGGCTGGTCTCAAACTCCTGAGTTCAAGTGATCATCCTGCCTCAACCTCCCAAAGTGCTAGGATTATAGACATGAGCCACTGCACCCAACCAATATATTGACTGACTTTATATAATTTAATAATGATTAATAAGACAATAATAATTATTCCTTACAAATTCTTGCACTGAATTATATTGCTTTTGTGTATATTAAATCATGATATGAAGGAGTCAAAATATAATGCATATGAGACTGGTATATGGCTGGTTATTCTGAAGTTACTTAAAGCAGGACATCATAAAGTAATACATGCATAAGTTAAACTATTAATTCTAACTTAAAAATATAATTAGACATTCATGTATTGACATAGACTTTTTAGAGTAGAGTCGGGTAGAATGAGAGATATATTTACCAAAAAAATCAAAAACAAGGAAGAGTCCTATTGAGCCCTGGAGTCTAGGTTCCAATCATTTCCAGGATACAGATATTCAATATACAATATTAGTTCTTGCTGTGCTAAAATAATAGAATTATTGGAGATGACCAGTATGTATTGTTTTTCATAATATGACCTCTGCCAGAAAAACTGATCTTGCAAGTTTTAGTATGTATTTGGACAACTCACTTCATTCAATTTTAGCAGTTTCTTTGTGTTCCATAGGATCATAGCACACTCCTTAGTTAATAACCTTTTATATATTTACTTTAAAAATAGCTGATGAACCACTCATAACTTTTTAAAGTCTCCAAGAAAAGCTATTAGCAGCTTAGGGTAATGGTTAAGGGCACAGGCTTTGATGCTAGGCTGGGGTTGGAGTCCTGGCTCTATTCTTTTCTAGCTGTGTCCTTGGGCACATTAACTAACCTCTCTAAGCCTGAGACATGTCTAAAGTAATGGGGGAAGGGAGGACAGAAATAGTATCATAGGATTATTTAAAGAATAACCAAGATACTGCATATAAAGTTATTAGCACATGCCTAGCACATAGGAAATACTTGATATTGTTGGCTGCTGCTATTATTATGGTGATTACCATTGCCAAGATTATTGTTATTATTATTTTTTGGTTGTTAAATTGGTTACCTATTGCTACGTAACAAACTGTCTTGAATCCAGGCTTAAAACACTTCCATGTTTTGGCTGAGTAGATCCCCTGTTCTTTCCACCTGAGCACATGGCTGCATTTACCTGGAGGGCTGGCTTCATTAAAATGGTTCATGGTGGCCTCACTCACATGCTGGCTGTTGGCTGGCCACCTCAGTTCTCCATGTGACTTCTTGCACTCATACAATAGGCTAACCTGGCTTCCTTACATGAAAGTTTCAGGGCAGTATACCCAGAGAGCAAAGACCAATGCGTGAAGTGTCCAGAGGATTAGACTCCAGAACTCTTCTTGTTGGTCACAGCAAGTCACAGGCTAGCCCAGATTTGAGGAGAGATAACAGACTGTGCCTCTTAATGGGTGAGCAGTAAAAAATCTGTGACCATATTCAATCTTCTAAAGCATGCCCTCTGTCACAATTATTTACATTTCTTCCATATGCAAAAGAAGATCACCTCTTCCTCAGACCGTCAAAATTTTCATACAGTGATAGCATCTGGCTCAAAGACCAGTATCTGAAGATGTGCATGTGGTCTAATACAGATGAGGGTCTTCATTTTCAGCTCATCTTACCCAGAGACCTATGAAAAAGACAAGTTATCATCAACACATACTCTCAACATAGAGTTGCGGTGCAGGGACAGGATAATCATAGCAGATACTCATTCAGATAGGAAGCTCATAGCAGTCCTTGGCCACAGTGATTCTGACATGCAGCCAATTATCCCACTACTCAAGGGAAATGGAATGTTTCTTGATTAAGGCCCAATTCTGTTCCCCAGGAGTGGGTTCCCTAGTCTATTGTTCTCTTTAGTTCCAGGGTCTTTTACCTTCCCTCTGAGAGGGCTTTCCTTTTTTATAAGAAATGGTCTGTGTTTGCAGCTGAGTGGCTTTCTTAGCATGTTTCTGCCCATAGAAGTTTAGGGCCCTTTTCCTTTTGTACTTTTTTCAGTCTCTTTTAGACTAAGCTGAAGGACTTTCTTAAAGACTTTGTGAGTTTACTTAGAATCTAGCTGTCATTTATTCAAGCCCCAGAAGTTATGCCTATATATTTTATTTTGAGACAGGCCCATCTCTTCTTTGGGCTGCAAGTGAATCTGCCATCAGAAAACTCTCAAAGAGTTTTTAAGGCTTTGTGTGTGTGTGTGTGTGTGTGTGTGTGTTTGTAGCTGAAAGTGTCTACTAGGCTCTGCCTAAAATCTTTCAGAGATTTTTGTTAAAAATCTTACACCCACACAATCTGATTTTTGCCCTAATTTCACTGGATGACTAACAACTTCACTTTCCAACTGAGTACTGGGGTCTGCTATATTGTCTTTAAATTCTCCTTGTAACCAAGTAGCTCATTCTTTAGCCGATCATTCTCTTCCCAAATCTCATTGTACACAGCTAGGGGAATCCACTTGTCTCTCCTAGAGATGTCTGGAATCTCCTCAGCCAGATGTACAGATTCATTAAATAAAATGTCTTTCTTCCTAGTCACTGCAGGAAATATTTTTGTCAAGTTTTCCAAGGTTACGTAACGAAGGTACTCCTTTTCTATCCTCTTTACTCTTCTTTCAGTCTCCACTAACAATATTATCACCTTCCTTTCAACCACCACCTATCACCCAATCCCAAAGCCAATGTCACATGTTTTAGGTTTTTGTTACAGCAGCATCCCAGTCTAATTACTAATTTCCATATCGTTGTTTTAAGCCAAGAATTTAGTGGCTTAAAATACAAACTTGTATTCCCCACAAATTTGTGGGTTGGTAAAGTGGTTTTCCTGTTGGTTTTGCCTAGTCTTACGTCAGCTCAGGGTCACCTGGGCTGGAATGTTCAAGGTGGCTTCACTCACGTGCCTGGCAGTTGGGGATAGCTGTTGCCTAAGGCAGGTTGCTTTTCCTCTCCGAAGCCAGTTATCCTCCAGGAGGCTAGAGAAACTTCCTTTCACTGCGGTTCCAGGGTAACATCTGAAGATGGCAAACAGACGAGCTGTGTGAGATCCCTTGAGGCCTGGGCTCCAGAAATTGTAGAAATCAATTTCTTTACATTTTCTTTGTCAAAACAAGTTACAGGGCCTGCCCAGATTTGAGGAGGCAGAGAAATTGGCTCCACCTCTGTATAGGAGAAGCCACAAAGTGTTTGTGGCCATATTAATCTGCCATAGTTGCTATGAACATAGTTTATAATCTACACTAATTGGCTCCACACTGCAAGGTAACTATGCTAATATTTTTACAGACAATAAACCATACCTTTAAAGATAAACCCTTTATGACTATATCCCCAAAGATGATACCAATCAGTCAGTTAGCCAGTCACTCTAACTTACAAGCCAACTTTCTTTTTAATGATGAAAAGTTGAATTTCATAAATTGTAGTCTTGCTTCTGAGGACCGTAAGGATATATCACTATTATATCTACTGTTATTTCTACCCAATTACCCATCCTGGAAGAATAATATTTTTCTTTTGTGGATCCTTTATATATTGATCAGTTCTTCCTTGTGTGGCACCAGCTTACTGTAGTTAGCTACTTATTTTTATGCCACCCCCAGGAGGTAGAATTAATAAAAAGATTCATATTTGAATCTCTACAGCAGCCCAGTGCCTTGCAGATAGTAGAGGCTAAATATTTACTAAATTGAATATGATGGTCCAGCTCATTGAGAAAATATGTCTACATTAAAATAATATTTCTTTTTTGAGACAGAGTCTCGCTCTGTCTCCAGGCTGGAGTGCCGTGGTGTGATCTTGGCTCACTGCAACCTCCGCTTCCCAGGTTCAGGCAATTCTCCTGCCTCAGCCTCCTGGGTATCTGTGATTACAGGCACATGCCACCACACCCAGCTAATTTCTGTATTTTTAGGAGAGATGGGGTTTTCCCATGTTGGCCAGGATGGTCTCAATCTCCTGACCTGATCCGCCGGCCTCGGCCTCCCAAAGTGCTGGGATTACAGGCATGAGCCACAGCGCCTGGCGCTAAAATAAATTTTAATAGTGATGACCATATTAGCTTTTGACTCTACAGATAGCAACTATTTGTCAAAATAATTAAAATGCTATTAAATATAAGATCTTGAAGAAAGATATAACAGCAGATTTGGTATTTTGACTCTTTTAAAGAAAGTCAATACAGTTTCATACCTACATGCACACTCCTGATCATGGCGTTATCATACAAGAACAGGAAAAGAAACAAAATGGTGACCGGGCGCGGTGGCTCACCCCTGTAATCCCAACACTTTGGGAGGCTGAGGCGGGCAGATCACGAAGTCAGGAGATTGAGACCATCCTGGCCAACATGGTGAAACCCCGTCTCTACTAAAGTACAAAAAAAAAAAAAAAAAAAAAAAAAAAAATTAGCCGAGCGTGGTGGCAGACACCTGTAGTCCCAGCTGCTCGGGAGACTGAGGCAGGATAATCGCTTGAATCCAGGAGGCGGAGGTTGCAGTGAACCAAGATCACGCCACTGCATTCCACCTTGGCAACAGAGCAAGACTCCATCTCAAAAAAAATAAATAAATAAAAATAAAAAAAGAACCAAATTGGTGATGCTGTGGTGATTTTTATAATAAGATTCCAAAAGGTTTCATTTTGATGCTGCTTTACCAAAGTTACAGAAAGGCTAGTAGATTAGTCCTCCCTTTGTTTAGGCCCGCCTTTCATCCCTGCACATCCCAAATTAGTCCAAGGTCTAAATTTCGTAATAGTTGGTGTACCTAAATCTAGGATATTTATTTGCCAATGTCCTGTCATCATCAGGATGTCTGGGAGCTCTGAAAAAAAAAAACAACTTTTTTTTGTGTGTCAAAGCTCTACTTTGGCCAACTTCTCTTGGTCTAAGGTGACAGTTGCTTACTTTTCAATTGATGAACACATACTTTATTTCTTTCACATAGCAATCATTCACTCATACATCTGATTCCAATTCCTTTGTGTATGTATGTTGACATATCATCAACCTATTATCATCATCATGATAATATAGTGATTGTTAGCAATTTATTCATCACTATTAGCATCGTGAATATAATTACAGTAATCAAATTATTTCTTATATGCTTTATTATATATGGACTAAACCCAGCTTCCATATGAGTAAATATTTGTGAGTGCTTCTTTGGGGCTTATATACTAAAAATGAAATAATAGTCTTAAATGTTGTCCAAGAGAGCTGTGTTCTAGCCTCTCTCTCTTTTCAGTGATTTTTCTCTTTTGTATTTACTTAAAAACAATTGATTCATCTGGATTTATTTTAATGTAAGGACTAAAATAGAAATAGCACATTAGTTTATTAAGTGGCTACACAATTGTCCCAATACCATTTATTGTATAATTCACCTTTTCTCCACCAATAGATAGTACCATATTTATTATAATTAAATTCTTAAATGGTTTATGTCTATTTCTGGACTCTCCATTTGGTTCTGTTGATCAAATTACCCATTCACATGCTGGTTTTCCCTAGATTTTACTATTTTAATTGCTGTAGCTTTTTATGTACTAATATCTGTTCGAGATATTTCCTTCTCATTATTCCTCTCATTGACTTCTTTTTCAGAATTTTCATGGCTATCTTAAAAAAATTGATATACAAATCACATGCCATAAAACTCACCCTTTAAGAATATACAATTCCAGGGTTTTTAGAATATTCACAAGGTTGTGCAACCATCACCGCTATCGAATTTCAGAACATTTTCACCACCTCATTAAGAAACCAGTCACCCTGCATTCCACCCTCACTCTAGCCCTTGGCAACCATGAATCTACCTTCTGTCTCTATGACTTTGCCTATTCTTAGATAGCTCACATAAATAAAATCATACCATGTGTCATCTTTTGTGACTGGCTTCTTTCACTTAGCACAATGTTTTCAAAGTTCATCTATGTTGTGACGTGAATCAAAATGCATTCTATTTTATGGCCTAACAATATTCCATTGTATGGATATACCACATTTTTTTATGTTTGCCAATTGATGAATATTTGGATTGTTTCCACGTTTTGCCTATTATGAATCTAGCCTCTTAATTTATATGTTAACCACTTAGGTGAATTAGGCTATTCTCTAATAACCATCCTAATGATGTGGTTTGATTGTCTCAGAGTAGGAATGATCTTAAGCTATTGGGTAAAAGGGCTAATGAGTATCAGAAAGAGTAGCTATTATTAATGACATAATATCAATACTTTTATTGGCATTATCCAGGATTTAAATGCCCATTTATAAATCCACCAAGCAAACATATGAGGCCACTAAACTAGTTAGACAGGTGATTTGTAGAGTTTAGCATGCATAAAAATCACCTAGCGCACTTGTTAAAGAGCAAAGTTACTTGCCTTACTTCAGAGATTATGCTTTGGATGGTTTTGAATCATAATTTTAACAGTCCTGATCCCAAGGTACATTTTCACCTAAACTGCCTGCTTTCAGTTCATCAGAATCAGTTACGATCAGGCTCTTAAAAAGGGACCCTACAGCAGTGCTCTGGAAAAGGCTGTCACTTGGCAACAACTTCCCTAAAATATTTCTGGTAATGTCTCTAGCATTCCATATAACTTAGAGCTGGAGCTTCTTAGACAAGTGTGAAAACACTGAAGAAGGATCAAACCCTTGTTTTCCTTAAGTAAACACTGACACTACCATAGGTTTCTGGAGAAATCATCCATCCTGCTACTGAAGGGGTTAGCCACTTGTCTGGTCCCAAACTCAAGTCTGACTTTAATTTTTCATTAAGAGTGATGCCTTTGCCATAATCACACAAAGATCTGGAATATAAACTACTCTGTCATCATCTACAAACAGCATTCATCCAAGTGCTTAACTGTGCATGTTAATTGACAGTGTGCCAATACTGTAACCCTGATGCATCACATTTTTGTTCTTTTAGGCCAGAGAAGGCCGGACCACCATTGTGATAGCACACCGACTGTCTACGGTCCGAAATGCAGATGTCATCGCTGGGTTTGAGGATGGAGTAATTGTGGAGCAAGGAAGCCACAGCGAACTGATGAAGAAGGAAGGGGTATACTTCAAACTTGTCAACATGCAGGTACTTGCTTTTCAGGAATTTTTTCTGGTATTTGCTCCTCAATATAGTGTTCTTTAAATATTAAAATATGATCCAGTGATTGCTATACTGAGCAAGAAGAAACTTCAATGAGATGCCTAAAAGTGTATATCTGAGACTTTACATCAGAATCTGTAAAGAGGTAGCAGGTGAGAAAATAGGGGAAAGGGACAAAAACATCATGGATATATTCCTTAGGACAGAGATTCCTAATTACTTGCAGAATATGGTCAAACTAAAAGGTCCTTTCTACCATAATGGAATGATCAGAGTTTTGGGAGTCAGAGGACAAGAGAAGTATTTCACACTTGTCTGAGGAGTCCTGGCTCTGAATTATATGGAATGCTAGAGACTTTACCAGAGACATTTTAGGGAAGTCGTTGACAAGTGACAGCCTTTTCCAGAGCACTGCTGTAGGGTTCCTTTTAACGAGCCAGGATCTCTAGTGGTTGAGGGAGGTCTCGTGTGATCTAAAATTGTTTCCCAGCTGATCCTAATAAGACCATCATCAAGATTCGTGGCTCTAGGAAGTGAATAGTTTCTCTTTTAAAAGGAAAGAGCAGGCTGGATGCAGTGGCTCATGCCTGTAATTCCAGCACTTTGGGTGGCCGAGGTGGGCAGATCACCTGAGGTCAGGAGTTCGAGACAAACCTGGCCAACATTGTGAAACCCTGTCTCTACTAAAAATACAAAAATTAGCTGGGCATGGTGGCGTACGCCTGTAGTCCCAGGTACTTGGGAGGCTGAGGCAGGAGAATCACTTGAATCCGGAAGGTGGAGATTGCAATGAGCTGAGACCTCACCACTGCACTCCAGCCTGGGTGACAGAGCGAGACTCCATCTGAGAAAAAAGAAAGAAAGAAAAGAGCATTCATTCACTCTAGTTCCTAAAACAGGTTATACTGATAACTATTGGTTTTTCTTCTTATTAAGACATGTTATTATACTCAGTCACTTGAGCAACATTGCAGAATAAATAACCTAAAAATATTTTATTCTATGAACAGATTCTATTTGTGAAAGTATATACATTTGCTTTGATACAACGGTAATTAGTATGTACACACATAGTTTTGTTCTTTTGTCTTAACATTTCAGATATATGTCATCCACATACTATTATTTTAATGGGTGCTCAGAAGTTCATTTTATTAATGTGTGAAATTAGTCATTTTTCTAAAGTTAGATATTTGGTCTGTTTCCAGTATTTCTCTATTCTAAATATTGCCATTGTGAGCACAAGTAGATCAAAAAAGGTTGTCAAAATTTTACCTTGTTTTCTGACAAGTAACTTAACTCTTCTGAGCCTTTGTTTCTACATTTGGAATACCAAACCTACCATGAGAGGTTGCTATAAGTTTATAAAAATAAACATCTGAATATTTGTGTACCAAAAGAAAAAACCACTGAAATGTTTAAAAGGGTGGATTTTGTGATATGCTAATTATATTTCAAAAAAGCTGTTTTTCTTTAAAAAAAAAAAATTAGATGGTGATAAATTGTGGTTACTAAAACTTACAAATTCCCCCAAATGAAAATACCAAATGAAATGACGAAAAGTTTTATAACTCAGGCTTGCATTTGCCAGAGAGTGTTCTCCAGTAGGAGGGAATCAATCACAGTGTCTTTGCCGAATGCTACCATATGGTCTAGCCACCATAAAGGATCTTTGTCATTTCACTAGTTAGGAATGTATAAAATGTTACTTTAAATCTATTTTAGTTTTCATTTCATAAATGGTTACCAAGGGTCTGTGATTTTGCCCATAATGACATGTTGAATCCTCAAGTGAGATAACCACTTGGCTGTCCTATTGCCATGAGCTCTGTAAGAATGACCTCTGCTTCCATCAGGACTTGGATTGGGAGACTGCTAAAGAGATACAGACAGCTCTCACCTTTCCATATCATATTCCCAAGCTTACTTTCTTAGGAAAAGGTGTACATTTGAAGACTGAACAATGAATGGTCTGGCATGATAGAAATCTGTCACCAACTAGGCAACAGCTTTGAGCAAGTCATTTAACCAAATTGGGTTTTGGTATCCTCACTTGCTAAATGAGCATGAGCTTGAAGTAAGATGACCTCTGATATTTCTACCAGCTCTGGCATTCTGTGATTCTCAGCCCCTTTGAATGGTTCCACCTGGGTACCCCCAAATTTCACATTTCTGATTTGAGTTTTGCCCTCCCACTTACTTGGTAAGGCTGGAGAGATGTGGGAAAGACCCATTGTAAGCCTGAGAGTCAGCAGATGCTCAAACTAATGCAGTACTCTTTTCTCAAGTCTCAAAGACTAACCTGGTTTTCATTCAACCTTGTTTTGGTGTTGTTTCTAAGAAGTATCACTGCTTTTCCATTAGGTAGACTGTTGGCTCTTAGTTGTTTCTCTTAAGTGTATCTTAATTTTTTTCTGATTATAAAGTAATGCATTCTTTTAAAAAATCAAGCATTTAAAAAAATACAAACATGTACATTTTAGAAACTTGAAAGTCATCATAAGCCATATCCCTACAAATAGCCGCTGATAGCCATTTCATATTTATTTTTCATCTTTGCCAGTTTAAAGAGTTAAACAGTATCTTCAAATTTAACTATTTATAAGATTGAGCTTATTTTCACATTTTTATGGGCCATTTATATTTTTCTTCCTCTGTGAAAGTATTTGTTCCTGTATTAGGACATTTTTCTGTGGTGTTGTTCCTAATATTCTTATTGATTTGTAAGAACTCTTTACATAAAAAGGAAATACACTCTTCTCTTACAAGTATTGGAGAGATTTTTTTTTTTTTCCTGCTTTGTTCCTTTCAATTTCACTTTGTTGTATTTGGCTACCATAAAGAAGCTTTAAAATTGTATGTAATTAGGTTGTCAGTTTTTTCCTCCATGTCTTCAGCATTTGAGGTTGTTCTTTGAAAGGATATTCACCCCATTTCCTTTCAGAATTTATTGTTCTGCTTTTTACAATTAAATATTTGAGACATCTGAAGTATATCTGGGTGGAAGAAATGAGGGCTACTGGTTTTAAATAGATACTTTTTAACACCTGGTGGAAAAGTGGCTATCTTGGCTTGGAGCTTGATGACTTTCAGCTGAAGCACCCAACACCAAGTGAGTGTTTTAGGTAAGGCACAGAAAAAATATTATGAAAGAGACAGGTAATGTTCATTTGGTCATAGAAGGAAGCTAAAATCTGAATGGGCTTATTGGAAGAACTATCCGTTGAGATGGACCTCTTGATAGCATAGATGAGATTACAAAAAGAGGAAAAGTTCCGGGGAGGTATTCATGAGAGGTGGTCTGGTTTGACTTGCCATGAGCTAGATTTTTGGGGATCCAGGCTTGGGCAGGTACTGGGAAGCTGGGGATGATTTTGAGCTGCCCTTTAGGAAAATAAAGCTGGTAGCAGTGTGGGAACAGATGGCAGTGAGAATGCAAGGGATAAGTTACAAAGTCTGTAGCCTAGGTTGGTTTTTGTTGAGAGATGGTATAGAATTGATTCAGTAATGAGCAAATAAGGAAGTCCACCAAGCAGAACATATCATTGCAATGTGGTTCAAGGCAATATATAAGCACATGAGCAGTGTTCTGTCAGATGTTGAATGAGCAACTGGAAGAGATCATAATTGGCTAAGAGATCATAATTGGCTATTGTAGGTACAGTAAGGCACTAGCCATAGGATTGGGTTCAGGGCAGGACTTGAAGGGAGGAACAAGAACAAGACACTACTACAAGGACTAAGACCCTGAACCAACCATTAAGATGTGTAGTTGGACATAGATGAAGCAAATAGGGAAGCAGACCAAAGTCCAACTCCAGCAGGGCTTGATGTTCCCTCACCCTTACTAGGCAGTGAACTAAAAGTCCTTAGATCACCACTCCCCATCCCCATTCCCATTAAAAAGAGAATTGATCTCACAGTCAGCAATTAGGCTGAGCCTGCATGTTGGGTCACGTGGGTCAAGGTGTGCGTCAGAGCAGGACTGTGAGGAAGGAAGATGACCATACTCAGCCAGTCAAGGAAGACAGTTTTACCTCCCTTGGGTAGTGATCAGGCTCTTTGATTCAGCTTTCCTTGTTTATAGCTTTAAAAACAAACCCTTGGTAGTGTTTCCATGTACTCTTCTTCCCTTTCTTGGTGGCCATGACTTGTTCCCTGGATTACTGCATATTGAGTAAATTCCTGTATACTTTCTGGATTATGAAAAATGTGTCTTTAAATTTTTAGAAAATATTCTTATACTCCAATTTTCTTATTGTTCAAATTGAATTTAATTTTTCTATAGTTCTTTATAGGTTTTTAGTTATCCTTGATTGAGAAGCAGTTAGGAAATCTGAAAAGCTTGATACATGTAATATTCCAAATTGCTTTATGATTCTAAACTTGGAGGTTACGTCCATTTGGACACACACACACACACACACACACACATACACATACACTTTAATGTCTTGATATTCTTTCAGACATCAGGAAGCCAGATCCAGTCAGAAGAATTTGAACTAAATGATGAAAAAGCTGCCACTGGAATGGCCCCAAATGGCTGGAAATCTCGCCTATTTAGGCATTCTACTCAGAAAAACCTTAAAAATTCGCAAATGTGTCAGAATAGCCTTGATGTGGAAATCGATGGACTTGTAAGTTGTTTTTCACTTAAATTAAGTCTCTTACTTTGTAGTTTTGCTACAATTGTTGAAATTCTTAGCCTTGCAAATATTTTTCAGGCACAGATGACTGCAACTATGAGCCATACTCTTTTTAAAGAAAAAAAAATTCAAATTTTAAATGTATTTGACAATGAATTGAAATCAGTTCCAATTATAAATGGATTTTCAAGGAAAAAAAATCCAGAAATGTAGTCTTTGTGCTGAGAGGCTTAATATTAAAATTGAATTTGACATTCATCTTTGAGGTCCAGAGATAATAAGACTGGTCCAAAACGAGAGGCCCTGATATTTGCATACTCTATTGGGTAGGATTACATTTGATTATCTTTATTAGGAAACCCAGAATAGCATCCGTTTAAGCAAATAAGAGCTTTTATTTCTGTTTCACATACCAAAATCTTAGAGGTGAAAAACTCAGGGCTAGAACGGTAGCTCCACAGTCCCCATAGACACAAGCTCCCTTCATCTTTATCTGCACTATCCTGGCATCAGGTTTCCATCCTCAGGGTCACTTATGATCTAATGTGGCTCCTGAAGCCCTACCTATCACATCTGTGGTCCAAGCAACAGGAAGAAACAAAGAGGTTTTCCAGAATTCCCATATAATACTATTACTTATAAGTCATTGGTCATAATTCAATCACATGACCATACTTAGCATGAGTATGGAAAATTCAATTTTGTTTGTTTTTTTGCTGTATGCATTGACACTCTAAATTAGATTGGAATTATCTTACTTAGAAAAAGAGGAGAATGGTGAGAAAGAGCAATGCTGGATTTAGGAGATTATTAATTCCAATTAACAATTTTATTTGTTTATTTATTTATTTTTAATGTTATTTTTTGAGACAGGGTCTTGCTGTGTTGTCCAGGCTGAAGCACAGTGGTACAATCGCAGCTCACTGCAACCTCCACTTCCTGGGGTCAACTGATTGTCCCACTTCAGCCTCCTGAGTAGCCGGGACTACAGGTGTGTGCCACCACACCTGGTTAATTTTTTTGTGCTTTTTGTAGAGACGAGGTTTTACCATGTTGCCCAGGCTGGAACAAATAATTTTATTACAGAGAGGGAGTCCATTCCAAAAAAAGATTTCCTTATTTCAAGATATAGTTTTGAGATATTTTGATGGTATTTGTTGACGAACGCTGAGTTTATTTTTACTCTTGTGTTGGCCTGAGAAAATGAATACTACCAAGAATGCAGTGCATCTGTTTTTATCTGTGTAGGCTATTACTGCAGAAATCACAAGGCCTCTTTTAGAGGTCTTAATCTTGGTATATTTATAGAAAGAAGAATAACAATTGTACCATTTTGGAGCTTCATTATTATAAGTAAGATAAGCAATTTCTCCTCTTTTGGCTATGGAATTATCCACTTTTCATTTCCTCATTTATATTGAGAGTTATTTTACTATCTCTTTAAACTCCAGTATTTCACAGGAGCACGTCTCTTGAAGAAATGCACAGAGAAGAGGGGGAGGCAGGAAATGCTGCAATCAACAACATTGTCCCAAGTACCATTGTAGGGAGAAAACAACGTGCCAAAAGAGAGGGAGAGATTAGGCTGATTAGAGGGACCTGGGTAGACCTGTTTGTGTGCTGAAGAGCAGTAATCCAAGAAAAAGATTCATTCATTATGCTGGAGATAGGGACTTAAAGATATTGTTAACTAGAGAGGAAAAAAAAACCCCCTAAAATACAGAAAAAATGGGTAATTTGTAAGAAGAAGGCTGAATAGAACCTACTTCTATATTCTCTGTTTTTTAGAGATATAAATATAACCTTTCTCAGTGACCTCAAGCTTTTGGGATTCCATAGTCACCTATGTCTCAAGTTTAATGTTAAAACTGCTTCTATCATCAGAACATTCTTTATGAGACCTAAATCCTGCATGCTTGGTCGGACATTTAATTAAACATTTGCTGAGAATCTTATATGTGCCAGGAATTGGATACTTTCTAGGAATATAAAGATATAATATTTATGTTAAAAAAAAGGTTACATACTAGAAATGGAGATATGTAAACAAAAAAATCACAAACAAGCTAAGCTATGAAATAAGAGAACTCTGCACAGGGAAAAGTGTGATAAGAGAAAAGGAATGTAATTAATTTGGTTTTGTGAGTTGGAAATATGGCACAGAAAAGGCAGGGCTTTGGGGTGAGGAGGCCAAGCCCATGTTCTCCAGTTAGTAATGGTTTCCTACATTTGCAAAGATGTTTATCCATCTACTCAGGTGTATTGTCTCATTTGACCCCGATATCATCCCTGTTAGAGAGGCAGGACTGTGTCATAATATATGAGAAAACTGCAGCTCAGCTCATGTGGCCCAGCCATGACTGTCACACCAACACAGTGTTGTGTAACTCCAGAGCTGGATGCCAAGGTGTTTGTGCCCAGAGCCTGCTACCTCACAGTCTACTGAGGCCAGAATAGGGACGAGCTAAGCACACCATGAAGGTTGCTTCTTGGCCGAACAACCTATACTCAGCTTATGATGTGTAATCAGTAAACACTGTTAACATGTTATAATATACTGTCCTACTCTCTAGTAGTTTGCTTGTCATTCTCTGCACCTAGTTTGCAGGTCCCTTGAGGGCAATGGCCATGCCTTTTCTATGTCTACGGACTCTGGTAACTGTTGCATCATCACCAGTTTGCCCTGATGTTTGTATGTTCTAGGAAGCAAATGTGCCACCAGTGTCTTTTCTGAAGGTCCTGAAACTGAATAAAACAGAATGGCCCTACTTCGTCGTGGGAACAGTATGTGCCATTGCCAATGGGGGGCTTCAGCCGGCATTTTCAGTCATATTCTCAGAGATCATAGAGGTAAGTTTGCAAACATCCCATAACAGCCTGAATTAAATCAGTTCATCAGCTGCTGCTTCTCCCAACCTCACTAACTGGCTCCATTCTGGGATTAAGCAGCCTTAAATTAAACTAAGCCAAAGTCCTTAAATCCCTTTTGAGAAAAGCTGTGAGGGAAAAGATAAGTAGCCTTTGAATCACTCTAAGTTATGATATTAATGAAATTATAAAATGTAAAATCAATGAAGAAGGCATTCTAATGAGCTGTCTTCATTTGGTGAAACTGGTGTCAGACAATGATCCCCAATCTGTTTGTGTAGAGAAGCTGGTACACGTCGCACAGTGAGGTGGGGAGAGAGTGGAGCAGGGAGGGGTTAAAGTCATAGAGTTTAATAAGAGTCCAGGCACTGGGTATAGACTGGCCTCACCACTCAATAGCTCTCGGTACCTCAGTTTCTTCATCTATACAATAAATCTACCTCATAACATGGCTGAGGATTAAGAGATTATATAGGTAACTATCTGGAAAGCATTTAAGAGTGTGTGCCTTGTAGTAAGTATTCAAAAAGCAATAGCCACCCCATTTTAGCAATCCTTCCAAGGCTTGGGGAGTCCAAGACTAACAACAAAAACATACTAGTCAATCATTCAATTAATTGGGGGATATTTAAAGGAAGTTATCACAGATATAAACCCTCCATCAATTCCATGAAATCCAGAATTCGTATTCTACAATTTTAGTCAACCTCTAACATTATGGGAGAGACTTTGTTGTTGAGGTTAAATAATTCTCCATCATGTTACGAGTTTATTATTTTGTAATGTTAGGCATTGATCCACAATTAAGACCACAAGCCAAAAAATAAATAAATTAGGAAGGATCTTCCTCCACATCTTTTAAAGTTTCAAAACAAAGCAAGCTCTGGCTCTCTTGCAATTCAAGGCAATGTAGACTATATATTTTGGGGCATCTATCTGCCTAGTGCTTCTCCAGGCACTGGAGATACAGTGGTACAGAAATAAACCAAGTCATGTCCTCAAACAGCATGGTTTCTGTTGGGGAAGATACGCAACAGACAAACAAAAAAATAATCCCACAAACATGTAACGTGTTGAGGGATAACAAGTGTTTTAAAAGATGGGTAGGGTAATAGAGAGGGGTTAGCTGGGGGTGCTGTTTCAGATAGAATGTTCAGGAGAGGTCCCTCTGGGTAGAAGCCTGATGGAATGAGAAGTGGAGGGCTGGGGCAGGGAGGAATCAGAGGGAGAAGGGGACATATAGGAAGAGGAACAAATGCTAAAATGTGCAGCCACTCACAGTCCATGTGCAGTATGTCAACCTATGTTAATAACCATGCAGTCAGAAAGTAGAATAGAGATTACCAGGAGCTGGGAGGAAGGAGGGAATGGGGAGTCATTGTAATGGTATCAAGTTTGGGAAGTTTGGGAAGGTGAAAAGTTCCACAGATGGATAGTGGTGAAGGTTGCACAACAATGTGACTATACTTAATGCCACTGAATTATACACTTAAAAATGGTTAAAATGGTAAATTTTGTGTTATGTATATTTTACCACAATTACCAGAACCCTACATATTTGAAGCCTAGTTTTAAACATGTGACAGTCAAGCCACTATTTATGGAAGGAATGAACAAGGATCAATCATGTAATCCAAGTGGGCATTTTAAATATTCTTTTGTAGATTTTTGGACCAGGCGACGATGCAGTGAAGCAGCAGAAGTGCAACATGTTCTCTTTGCTTTTCTTATGTCTGGGAATTATTTCTTTTTTTACTTTCTTCCTTCAGGTAGGTACCCATGATTTGCCTTTCTCATCAAGTTTATAATTTAATTAGAGAAGTTAAACCTAATGGAGCTTCCAAATTCTTACAGTGAAATAAATTGCAAACACAAGTGGCATAAGGGTCTGCTGGAGGGTAGACTCCTTATCAGGGGGAACTGTGACTTCCCTGTGTCCTAAATTATATTACATTACGAGTTTGCCCTCAGCAAACATTCATTACCAAGGAACGAGAGACCTCAGTTTACTGCAGAGCATAAGAGTAACTTAAATTCAACAGGTTGCGAACTGGGAAAGTACAGTCCAATAGCATTCTCTTTCCTGTTGTTACTCTTTATAGAATAACAAGTAACTTCTCTGATCTTTTCCTACTTAACTGATGAACTATTTGAAAGAACACAATATTTTGCATTCTAATATTGTAGACCTGGCCAAAATAAACTAGTCAAACTCTCTAATTATACTTTTCTACCTAGTTAGACTTCCCTCTAATTTCTTTTGTCTCTTTAACCCAGTGGGCACCACATAGGCCTTTCAAATATAATACAATCCAGTCAGCAAAATAGTGTTTCCTAGTCGTGCCAGCATGCTTCTCTTTTATTATTGTTGAACCAATGGCAAAAATAAACCAAGCTTTTTATTTAGAAGTCATTGCCCTACTAGACACAACTCAATGATCAATCCAGCCCCAATCCCTGGGATGCTAGGCAGTGCAGCTAGAAAAACGTGTTTCAGGGGCTGCAGGAACGGTGGGCTGATGCACAGAACTGTATTGCCTGTAGCAATCTGCCAGCAAATGGAGGGGGAGGGCAGTCTGGTCCTGGACACGGAACACCTGGAGCCTATTCACGAAGTGCACTGATCACCCATCCCCCTGGCTTAGTAAACAGTTCTGATGTGCGCTCCCCCATGTGCCCTCGGCACGGCTACCCCAACACTCACACTGTGGCTGGAGACTCACACATCCCAGAAATAAGCCCACTTCTGGACATCTGGACTCCTCTCCAGTTTGGATGTGGTAATTAGAAAGAAGGAAATTGTCCCAAAGAGGCTGGAGAAGGAAGAGTACCCTGATTGTTCCCCAATTTGAGTGCATGTGGAGCTGTGACCAGGAACCAGCATACTCATTTGGATCTTGTTTCTAAGGACATCCTCTACACTGCACGAGCCAAAATGAATTCCTGTGTAGGACTTTGTTACTTCTGTATTTAACTGCTTTATTGGAAGTAGTAGGAATACACTGAATGTTGTAGTTAAACACAGTATCTTTGTCACTGAGATGCTGCCCTTCAAAGTTTTGAAAAATAAACTTATTTAGAATGGTTTTGAAGCCAGGACTGGACACCTTTAAGATATTTGGCCTTTGATTCTAATGCATACTAATGATTTTGCAGTACATGAATTTGACATGGGAGCTTTGAATTTGTATTTGGTCCTGGACTTTTGTTATTTAAATTGATGATTAACATACAAATAATGTAAAATCAATGTGAATATATGCACCTGTGTCAGAATACTAGGAACTGTTACCCACACAGCAAGTGGGTTTGGTCACTTGGTGGGTTTCAATCCAATGACCACATCAAGGAGGATTTAGCAAAGGAATTTTATAACTTGTCACAAGTGAGGAGCTCACAGGGCATAGTGCCCAAAGCAATATCTCCCCAAGCTGGAGGCTGGGTCAGGTTTTATAAGCATATGGTAATGAAGTGTGATCTGATTGAATCTTGCAATGAGGTGATGCCAGGAAGCACCATCCGACTGGATCCTGCCATGGGGTGATGTCAGAGCTCGATCTGATTGAATCTTGCATTCTGCATTGTGGTGTCTGCTTCTTCATTCAGTCCCTGATTCTTGGTTCGGAGCACTTAGGTTCCCGCTATGGTTGCATGTTTGATTCATCTGGGGTTGCTCAGGTTATTAACATGACTTGAGGGTCTGTGGCAACTATAAAACAACTCATAACTTTGCCACATAAAAGTTGAACAGGATTGGTCTGGTGCAATTACATACATAAAGATCAAAAGAGACCATAGCCTTTTTTCTCAACCAGGGTTTCACGTTTGGGAAAGCTGGCGAGATCCTCACCAGGAGACTACGGTCAATGGCTTTTAAAGCAATGCTAAGACAGGTAGGAGTGTGCGCTGGAGAATGCCTTCTGGTTTTTCACATTTCTTCTGTATTAAGCTTCTTACTGTTCTTATTGCTATGTTGATAGGCATGTTTTCCCCCCATGGTATTCATGCAAGGATGGGGCAGAGTCCTGCAAATTGTCCTGGTCCTTCAAGAGCTAAAGACCTCTCATGTTTTTTTTTCCCACAGAAATAGGCTTTGTTTGGGTAGCTTTGGCTTATTCTATAAATATCTCTCTCCATGTAGACACTATCATTTCAAAGACCTGTATCTCTTTTCTGGATCCTGTGCAGGCCCTGGTGAGTCCATTGAGACTCCAGGATGTCTTTAAACCAAGAAAAAGCTAGTTGGTAGCATTTAATCTCATGTACCACAATCTACCATACTAACTGTAGGTATTCTCAAATGTTAATAATTGTTTTGTTTATTTCGTATTTGAGGTCTATTTTCACATTAATTCATGTGTTGGTTTATTCAAACATTACTTATCATGTACCAGACAGCGTGCTGGTGGCTGGTACTGTACAATCCATTATTTGCTCTCCTGGTAAGTTCACATTCTAGTGCATGACATAGGAAAATGTGCAAACATGAATTATCTATTTTTATAGAAAATGCCTAAGAGAGAGCCAGAATATTATCCATTCAATTGACAGAAACTGATTACATTTCTTTTCACAAATGGGCACATAGTAGGGAGTATATTCTAATTAAATCTGTTTACAAATCCTATTTCAGTATCTCCTAAACTCTCGCTATGCAGGAAAAATTATTTTATGTGAAGGTAAAAAATGCCATGGATGAGTAGCTTACAATTAAAATCAAGTCTCAGACATGCTTCTTTTTTCACCTGTGGCTAACTGGATATAAGACACACTTTTAATCAGTGTTTTTTAAAAAAAAAAAAAAAAAAAATCAAACAAAAGCTTGGTGAGAAACCAGGGCTTATTTTCTCCTGCCTAGAATCTATCAGAACAACATGTCCAAGACAGCTCCACCACCCTTTATGAGAGACAACACCATATCAGGGCAGAAGTGTCCATAGTGAAAGACGTGATGGTCGGGTGAATGGAATGCCCACCAGCCTCCCAGCCTTGGGCGGAGCTGGCAAACAGCATGGCAGCCATCGGGGTGAGCCCTGCTCCCCTAGACCAGAGATGCTCTCCCTGCTACCACAGAGCAGTCAGGAAGCTGGGTTCTGCCAGATTCTGGGGGAGTGTGCTCAGAGCAAGGCCAGGGAGTCTACACTGCATATGAGGTCTCCCCTAAATTTCCTCAGCCTTGGAGCTTTGGGAGGCTTTGTCTGGTTTTCTTTGCTTGTTTTAATTTTGAACTAATATAAAGGTATATTTTATGCCATAGGACATGAGCTGGTTTGATGACCATAAAAACAGTACTGGTGCACTTTCTACAAGACTTGCCACGGATGCTGCCCAAGTCCAAGGAGTATGTAGACTGCACTCTACTTGTATTTTTTTTACAAATATGGTTTTAGATAAGCATATAGCATACCCACACTTGTTAAGATGCTTCCAGTTAGAAATAGCAGAAAGCTCAAATCAAAACTGCCGTAAACAATAAGCAGAAGATTAAACTTCAGGGTTGGTTGACCCACTACCCCTCCAGATTTAATCCAGAATCCAGGTTCCCATCATTGGCTTTGGCTTTATCTCAAGGCCAATTCCCTGCAGTCACAGGATGGCTGCTAATAGTAATTAGAACTACAAGCTTCCTTATTTCCCATCCAGTGAAAGAGAGCACACACCTTTACCTCAACCCCCAAACAAAACCCTTTGCTGAAATCTAATTTGGGCTAATTTGGGTCACATGCCCCACCCTGAACCACTAGCTGTCTCCAGGGGACAGCGGGGTTCTGAGTGGCCTACGTCCCCACCCCTGTAGCTGAGGTGGGTTACTTTGCAGCTCACTGCTTCCACACAACAGGCGAAGGAGGAGTGGATGCAGAGAGCCAACTGTAATGTCGCTACAGCCACTTTTGTTTTCTGAGCAGTGAGCAGTACAACACTAATTCATCCTTATATGTGCTTTGTGGTGGATTGTCTCTTAGGACACGTACCCTTTGTAACAACAGATGGTCTCTGGGAGTGTGTAAATTTCCCTTTCACACTTTTGAAGCAAATGGTCTTTAAAATTACCCAGGTACATTGGAGTTAGTTTCCTCTTTGAACATTGCATCTATGAAAAAATACATGCACCCCCAGTGCCCATCCACAAAGCGGAGAAGTTGATTACTTGGTTCTAGAATGTTGGTTCAGGTGGGCAGGAGAGGAATGAGAGTGTAAAGGCACAATGAAGAAAAGTCTGCAGAGCCTCGTGAGTTAAGCACAGGTGTCGTGGGTTTATTGTAATGAAAGTAAGCCAATGTAGCTCAGGCACAGAACCCACTCATCATTCTCACCAAGAGGCTAAGGCTGGAGCGCATGCATTGGAGCTTAAAACTACAGTTTCTCTGTGCTTTTTCTCTTCCAGGCCACAGGAACTAGGTTGGCTTTAATTGCACAGAATATAGCTAACCTTGGAACTGGTATTATCATATCATTTATCTACGGTTGGCAGTTAACCCTATTGCTATTAGCAGTTGTTCCAATTATTGCTGTATCAGGAATTGTTGAAATGAAATTGTTGGCTGGAAATGCCAAAAGAGATAAAAAAGAACTGGAAGCTGCTGGAAAGGTAGGTCAAATAAGGTTTCAATTGGTGTAAGTGTTGTTTTTAGACATGTGTTTTATTTGAATTATTTATCATGATATGCAGGCTTTAATAATTAAATGTGCTCACTACAACTAATTGTCAATTGTGTATGAAATATTTTACTGTATTAATGTCTAGAACTTAAATATAAGGTGATTAACATAAAACTTTCAGCCTATAGAAAGCAGTTAACATAGTTATGATAAAGAACTTCTGAATATTCAAAGTGCATTTCATTTTACTTCATATCTCAATGCTACTGTTTGGACAAATGTCATCCCTGTTTCAGAAACCTTTATACAGAAGACTGTAAGTGAATTGTTCAGGGTCAGACATGTGCTGGTATTTAAGAGATCCTCTTCTTGGCTGTGATTTCTATAATTAAGGTGGCAGCCACCAGATGGCAGTAATGCCTCAATTTTGTGGTTCGCACCATAATGGCTATTAGGCTTAACATTTACTTGAGCCTTACTATGTGCCAGTTATTGTGCTACGTATTTATATGCACCAATTTATTACATATTCACAATAATCCTATAAGGC
The DNA here is from genome assembly GCF_047675955.1 of Chlorocebus sabaeus. Lineage (NCBI taxonomy): Eukaryota > Metazoa > Chordata > Mammalia > Primates > Cercopithecidae > Chlorocebus > Chlorocebus sabaeus. The sequence goes on from NC_132924.1 coordinate 65,498,388, forward strand.
AGGCACTATTGTTATCCCAATCTCAGAAATGCAGAACCTGAGATTCAAACAGAAGTTAGAGATTTGGCTGGGATTTAAGTTCAGGTCTAGTTTCAAAGTTCTTATCTCTACTATATGGTCTCTTTATATGTGTTTAAGTGTGTTTAAATCTACACATAAAGATTTTGTTTACATGTACATGCACTTAAATGTTCAAATGTAGATTATACTCATGAACATTTTAGTCTGATTTGTGTTATTATCCTTTATTGAAACATGAGGAAGTGAAGCAGATGATAAATATAAATTGTGATATAGTTTTTATAGCATTGCACTTTACAAAGCCCTTTTATGAACATTACTGCAACTGACCTTCACTAGTTATGAGAAATGGAACAGACAGTATCTCTATAGGGAAGGAGGTGTCAGAGACTGGGTGAGTGACTAGCTTCAGAGGTACCATATTAAGGGGGAAGATTAACATTTGGACCAACCGTGTTCCCACTAAACCAGTTATGTCTGGTGAAATCCTTTCCTGTCCTCTTGTAACCGGCGTCAGCTGCTGCTGTGTGCAGTGTTAGGTATAATAGTATCTCCAGGTTTCCATCAGAAAGCACTCTCCTCATTTTCATCCTGCATCCTCTCCAGGACTTGGAGCTTGCTAGGACAATATGTGGTTCTCAGGACTTGGGAACCCCTGGGTGTCCAGAGTTCTTGAAGATTCTCTTGGCTGCTGACTGTGGGTACTTTAGGGCATCATTTCGTTTACTTCTGAGTGTCTCAACTAACTGTTGAAGAAACACTGTGTAGCTCTGTTTCCTCCCCTGCCCCTCAATCCTGCTTCTTTCCACATTTCCTATGGGAGAATGGTCAGTTGGATGGAATGAAAATCAACTTTTCTTAGACAAGTTAACATGATAGAAAACATCTTGAATCTAGTTAATAGTCTTAACTCCATTAATTGTTAGAATTTTGTCAGAGTAGAGCAGGTAGAACTGAGCAGTATTGAAACAAAACAAAATCTTGCGTTATTAGCCTTGGTCTTGCTACTCAGTGTGTGAGGCTGGAGAAGATGCCCAACTTCTCTGGTCCTCACGTTCCACTTTAGTAAAATGAGAAATTGTACCAGATACTGTCCCAAGTTCCTTCCAGCTAAAACCCTGTTATTCTAGGGATCAGAGATTGAATAACTCAGACTGGCCAGTTTAATTTTTTTTAGTAGCTACTTTGACCTACTAGGGCTTTTAAAAATACGAAAGATTAAAAAATTTTTAAATGTTAGTATCAGCAGTTCAATCATAGTTCAATATTGTTTACTCAGTCAGCACTTGATTGAGAGTGAGAGTCGGAAAGAAGGTTCTAGAAAAACCCCAAATCACTGTTTATTTAAAAAGAAATGCTCTCATTTACCTGGGTAGAGTTTCATCATTGTTAAAGGATAACAGAGTTTGAGGTATTCCCATCCCAATTTTCCAAAAAGGGCTTGGTAGAGTGTTGGTTGCTGGGCAGGGAGTGGGGAGGGAAGACTGCCTCAAAACCGTCTTGATCCAGGCCCTGTCTGGTCACTGAGATTAAGGGCCCTCTGTGCCCGAGCTAACCCTCAAAGCAGTTGACCCATGACTAGAATGTCAAGAGAAGTGTCAAGTCATTACTGGTTTCTCCTTGTGTAAATTACACAGCAGGGGTAGCAGAATAGCATAATGGCTTAGGAACGTGGACTCCACATCAGATAGCCTGGGTTGGAATTCTTGCTATGCTACTTATTAACTTTAGAACTTAAGGCAATTCAGTTATCTTCTCTGTGCCTCGGTTCTCTCATCTGTGTAAATAGGAATACTATTTACCTTTCAGGGTTGTGACACTAAATGAGATCATATCGGTGAATGAGGTAATACTTGGACATAGTAAAAGCTCAGTAATTTTTCTTTATTCTCGTAATAGCTATCTGTTATATCTTTATTACAAATGAAAAATCTATGGTTATTCAGTCTCAAGCATCAAATATCTTCCTTTTAGCTCATTACAGAAGCTAAGAACTGAGGTAAAAAAAAGTCTTAAAGCTGTTAAAAGCCTAAAATTAAGATCTTATGCTCTGTGTGCTGATGGTTTAGATGACTCAACTACAGAACTATGATTTAGACTAAATAGCTAGGTCACAGACTGAACATTTGTCAAGGGTGGTTTGGCTATAAGAATCAGAAAACTTCTCTGGCTGGTTTGGGTAAAAGCGATTTGATGTAAGTACACTTCGAAGTACAGGAAATACAGGCAGTTTGTGTTTAACTGGCTCTTAGAGCCACAGGCTCTAATATCTGAATCTTCCTATATACCTATTCCATTCCTCAGATGCTATATATTCAGACCAGCTTATTACACATACCCAATGTGACATCAGCCTCTGTAGCCACAGGGCCTCGCAGTTCAAACTTGTATCCAGGGCCAGGAAACCAAATCTGATTGACCCAGATTAGTCAGATGTCTGCCTCTGATTTAATCACGGATTTAAAGCATGCTCATGTTGTTTACAATTGGGATCTCCTTCCCATTGTGAGTGGACAGCTTTTATAAGAAGTTATACTCAGGGAGGAAATAATTGGCAGCTCCAATAGGCCCTTAGAAATCACAGCCTAATCCTTTCTTCTAGGACTCTGCCCTGCGAAGAAAGTCAGGCCAGAAAGGGGTTGTGACTAAGGCCAGTCATGTAACTGTCTGGTGGCAGGCTGGGAATAGAACCAGACCCTTGGTTCCCAGGTCACAGTTCTTGCCCTAAGCTGATCAGCCTTCCTGGGCATACAAAGACTTGCCTACCATACTTAGCAGAACCAGAAGTACCAGTTTTGTCATAAAGCTAGTCTTGAACATATTGTACCTTTTGTTTTTAATGTAAAGAAACTTAAAGCCTATCAAAATAACCTTCAGGGTGCTTTTGACAGAGCCCTCGGGCTTATTTTTCATTATTTCAGAAGTAAAAACACCACTTTTAATGAGGGTCTATTCTGTGTTACAGATTGCAACAGAGGCAATAGAAAATATTAGGACAGTTGTGTCTTTGACCCAGGAAAGAAAATTTGAATCAATGTATGTTGAAAAATTGTACGGACCTTACAGGTAATGAACCATATGATTCCTGCTAAGAACCTAGTGCTTTCCTAAGGCTGAATTATTATTCCAAAAAGATAATAAAAGCTCTGCTGCTCCAAACAATGATATGACTATAAGGGTGACTGTTTTTCAATAATTCTATCACTGAAAATAAGTAACTTTTTGATATGACTGGGACGCAGAATTATATTTTTTACATCTTATGCAAATAATAAGAATAGGTCTCCAAGAGGTAAAAGACATAAAGAATTGCACAGTCGTTGGTCATCAGTGCAGGCAACAGAAATAACCTATCTGGGTGACTCAGGACAAACATTCTTTTAAGGAATTGCTCAAATCTTCCTTTGCAGTGTGTAGACTGAACCAAAAGTGAGACTTGCTATTGGGTATGTTCCAGAGGAAAGTATTTCATTTGTTCTCTGAATGAGGACCAGATCCAACCTACTCTGAAGATAAAGAAACACAGCCTATTTCAGTGGTTTATAGTTGAGCAATTCAAGAAACTCCTAATGGCACCATTTGCCACTCATTTCCACTGCAGCCTGATTTTATAAATGAGTATGTTTTAACACAAAGTTGAACACAACTTAGATTACAATTTTGCAGACTGGAACAGTAGTTCTGAACACTTGCCAATTTGAACAGATATCTTCAAAAGTCTGAATTTATGCCATCTCCTCAGTTATGCACACGTCATATGACACTAAAGAACATGCAGCTACATCTTTGTGTCCATTTGATGTTGGACATATAAACATGTATGCACCATTAATGATAACCTATTTTGAACTTCAAGGAGGGTTAAGGAAGAATAGAAAGCTGAAGCTAATTATGAACTTGGTTATAATTTAAAGATTTAATAGCATCACAAATTGCTCAGTTAAGTTTTGTAACACCATGTTCACAGCACGTAAGTTAAACCATCCAAATTAGTAATACTTTGAATTTTTCCTTTTGCCAAAAATGCCCTCATATTTGAGAGTAACTCAATTATAGTTCTTTTGGAGGATTCAGAAGCCAATAAAGTATAGCATGAGGTCAAATTAGAAACTGTACAAAATAAATTATATACAGGGGCTGGCAGGATCTAGCTTGGGAAAGGACTTCTGGTGTATATCTATGTAAACTTGAGGGACTCAACTTTTGTGAATCTGAAACATGAATTTTAACCTAACAGAGTACAACTAGTTACAGGAAACAACATAGTAGTAGTAAATAACATTCAGATAATTCAAACTTAAATTCAGATCCTGATGTTTTAGGCATTTTTGAAACAACAGCTATGCTTACATAATAGGAGTTGAACATTGCAGTCATCAGATATTAATATGTAATAACAGTTATCATTTGAGGAACCACTATGAACTAGGCACCGAGCTAGACATTTATATGGTTTTTAATTGTCAAAACAATTCTGCATTACAGTGATTATTTCCATTGTATAAATGTTTAGAGAAGTTATCATTTACTCAAACTAATATAACTGGAGGTGGAACTTAAACCCGGTTGGCCAGACTTAGAAGCCGTGCTCTTTCCACTACACAGCGCTAACGGAGGCTGAAGAGATGGTTACGAGTATACTGATTTGCTTTTCAGGAATTCTGTGCAGAAGGCACACATCTATGGAATTACTTTTAGTATTTCACAAGCATTTATGTATTTTTCCTATGCCGGTTGTTTTCGATTTGGTGCGTATCTCATTGTGAATGGACATATGCGCTTCAGAGATGTTATTCTGTAAGTAGTTTTAAAAATATTAAGATTATTCTATAGTAAGGTTTTAGTAGGTTTATGCAAAAGTTTAGAGTAGGAAAAAAACGACTCCTGTGTCCAGAGATGAAGTCAGGGATTTAAATTTACCACAGTTTCCATCCTGGCAGGCACAGAGATCTGATCTTGTTAATACTCCAAGTGCAGTTTCATTTTGTGGACTACAATAAAGCTTATGAAAATGATCAGAAAGCACAGTTTAGTTGCACATATAACCCTGATGCAAATTTTCTCATTATGGAATATAGGCAGAAAAAAATCATAATTAGAAAGTTGCTGGTGACCATGGACTCAAAACAGGGTTATATAGCTTACTATTATCTACAACCAAAACATGGCCTGGAAAATGAGATGGGAATACTTGATGGAAGTCTGGCAAAGGCACTCTCTCCGTAACCAGGCCTGAGATGAGATGGCCCTGCCAACATTTGCCTCTCGGCTTCTCCTTTTTCCTTGGTTTCCAAGGCAAACTACTGGTCTGTTTGATGCCTTCTTTTCATAATGTGCTCAGTACATTCCATTAGGCTGCAATCTAGGCTTGAAAGAGGGAAGCCACTCTTTTTAAGATCATTTAGTATGTTTCTGCTCTGGTGGGATGATTTTAAAGCAGTGGTGAACGGTCATTTTTGAAACAGGGTCAAGACAAAAAAGCAAAAATGTATAAGAGTTAGTATTTTTTTTTTCATCCAAAATTAAAATTACCATGAAAAAATGTATCTGTATAATCTTTGTATCAGGATCCCAACAGGAAACAAATGGCACAGCAAATGGGTTAATTGATGAGTTTGCTAAAGGGTCTATTTACAAAGGCCTGGGAAGTGTTAAGGTAAGCAGTACCCAAGAAGGAAGTTAACACCCCAGCAATACCCAGCTAGAAACTGCTACCACCCTAAGCCTAAAGGCAAGAGGAAGGAAAGGTTGCCGGAACTCAGCATAGGTGCTTTCTGTGGTCTTTGATGGAGGGACAGCAACTGCACAAGCAAGCTGACAGGAAAGAAGTCAAAGAAACACATACCCTGGCCTCACTCTTCCAGCCTCCCTATCCTCTGCTGTGCCTTCCATTGGCCAAACCCTGTGAAACCAGAGGACCAGAAAACCTTTTGATTCCGTTAATGACAGTTGGAATCCCCAGACATGGAGTAGGGAGACAGAAGGTAGAGATGGGTAAAAAGTGAGGAGTGATTTTGGGGGACAAATGGAACTAGCAGCTGGGGATTACAACTTAGAGTACAACTATTGTATAAAAAATATTGAGAACGTTTCTGAAAGTGAAAACCGTTGGAAAGTTACATTAATCCTGCTTCCTTTCTTTTTTAAAATCATTGAAATGTTAAATTATGGAAACCTAGAAGACAGCTTTTTACTCTTTCATGCTAAAACTAAATAACAGACAGTACAGGGAAGCTATGCAGCCACATGTGGGTTGTTCATCACTATTTTAAAACTTAGTTTTTGGCGACTAACCTTTTCATCATATTTAAAGGAAAGCCTTACTATACCTGTTATCCCAGCCCCTAGGTACTAAAAACCCATTTTTAATGTCTTAGCTTGAGAAGTTTGGGAGGTGAAAACTTAAAGTTCTCTATTATTACTAGAGAACTCCCACTCCTTTCTCTGGGATAGTGCTAGTATCAAAAGTAAATTATTTTGTGAAGTTGTAGATCTCAGGATCTTTAACCCTTCCTAAAAATTGTCATAATCAATATCCATCCTTTAAAGACCATATAATTAGAAAATAGAACTTTAGTTTAAGGTAACCTTTTTTTTCAGAGTGCTATCAATAGTTATTTTAACTTTTATTTTAGGTTCAGGGGTACATATGCAGGTCTGTTAATGCAGGCAAACTCATGTCGTGGGAGTTTGGTGGTCATCAAACCCAGGTACTAAGCATAATAACTGATAGCATAGTTAATTTAATTGTAAACAAAAAGCTATTTCTAGTAAAGGCTTATTTTCCCTAACAAAAATTCTTTACAGTGATGATGATTATCATTTGTGTGGTAGTATAGAAGAAACCACAAACTGGAAGTCAGTCAGGGCCGGAGCTTTATTAGAAAAAGCTTACTTGGAACTGATCAAGGCCCTTACACACTTTGTGCTTCAATTCCCTCAACTCTAAAAAGAGTATAACCAGCAACTAAAATTAGCTGAGCTCACAAATCAGATTCAGTTATAAGCCTCTTCTTGAAAGTAAAAACCTTTGGAAAGTCACAGTAGTCCTAAGAAATTAGGGGCTCCTATGCAAAGGGAAGTCAGAAAGCAAGTCGAGAAAAGGCAAGCCCTCACGAAGTGGATCTTGCCCCTCTCCTAGATTTATCTTGTTACTAGAATTTTATGGAAATGTATGTCAGGGAGAAAGGGGATGATTAAGGAGTAAAGAGGAAAAATATTGGTAAGCTCTATGCCTTTAGACTTTCAAACATCATGGAGTTAATTATATAATCTAATTTTTGAATTCCTCTCCTTTTGTCTAGGGTGTTTTCTGCAATTGTGTTTGGTGCAGTGGCTCTAGGACATGCCAGTTCATTTGCTCCAGACTATGCTAAAGCTAAGCTGTCTGCAGCCCACTTATTCATGCTGTTTGAAAGACAACCTTTGATTGACAACTACAGTGAAGAGGGGCTGAAGCCTGTAAGTTCTCTGATGCCTGATGATGCTTGATCAATTTTTCCCTAACACTTGCTGTCTGCTAGATTATAGCTACAGGATAAGTTTGTGATGATTACACCAACATGTGTTTAATTTAATTTGTAATATTTATATAGCTAATATTTGGGAAACTTGACTGGCATTTAAAAACTTTCTAGGTGGTTCAAGGATCCTGAAGTTTAGCACATCAAAATAAAAAAAGGAAAACCAGATATATTAGAACTGAATAGTTTCCACAAAAATTTAGTCATTTCTACATAAAGGTATAATTCTGCCATGTTAACGCAATTAGCAATTTGACTTTAGTCACTTTTTATAATGGTTAAGTATAATTGGTAAGAAGGCAGTTCATTCACAATGAGAGTAATAATCCTATGCTTTATTATCTACAAAGGTAACTTAAACTCACATCTGAGTGTTCTTTGTATGAAACAAGATGCTACACATTGTCATATACAAGCAGCTGTGCAGGTAAAGAGACTGGGACTTACACAGTCTTTCCAGGACTTTCCCAGGTATTTCATGTTCTGATAAAATTGCTGTGCCCAGTAAGTGAGATAAAGAAAGTGAACTTAAGAAACTGCCAGGGTTTGCCATCAGGGCTGTCCACTGAAACTTTAGGTAGAAACTGTTGCTAAATTTCCAAGTCTTTAGAGCCTTTTGGACACTGGCTTGATTCCAGCTTCAGAATCAGCAGTTGGGAAAGCTAAATCAATATCTTAAAGAAATCAGAAACTGAGTTAGATAACAACTCATGGTAATGACTTTTTGTCTAATCTCACCTCTACCTTTATCTCTCACCTTCATTTCACATCATAATAACTTGCTATCAATATTAACTGGCACCAGAACTATACCAAATATTAATTTTATGTTTCTCTACTACAGTCTTTGGTAAAGTTTCCTTGAAATAATATTTCTTATTCCGATAATTATCAGTCCAATTATAATAGCAACATTTAAACATTTATTCAGGATAAATTTGAAGGAAATATAACATTTAATGAAGTCGTGTTCAACTATCCCACCCGACCAAATGTGCCAGTGCTTCAGGGGCTGAGCCTGGAGGTGAAGAAAGGCCAGACATTGGCCCTGGTGGGCAGCAGTGGCTGTGGGAAGAGCACAGTGGTCCAGCTCCTGGAGCGGTTCTACGACCCCTTGGCGGGGACAGTGGTGAGCACATTTCCTTAGTAACTTGATTGAAGGCTATATTTTAATTGGTCCAACCAATATTGTCATAATGGAAAATATTGGACAAATGTAGACCCAGAATCCTGTTTGATACAATGACCACATTCTATAAACCCCAAACTGGCACCATATCCAAGAAATATATGGGGACAATAGGACAGAATGTCTGGAATTCAGTCTAGTTCAGAAAATACTGAATATAAAGTTAATTTTTACCCTGCCATGGACCTTTCCAGTCAGCCTTATTTTTCTAAGCAAACACTGACTTACTGGCTTATAAAGGTGAACCACAAACTCCTGCCCAAATTCAAAGTTGACTTCCAAAACAAGGTGCTACCTGCTTATTGCCTCCCTACTGCTTTCAGTTTTGCCACCTTTTCTTATCTTGAATTCTAGGCTCTTGAACTTTGACTTTGATCCTCAACCTCCAGCTCTTTCATATTTGGCTTTTGTCATTGATTTTCTAGCACGTAGCCCTCTGGCTCTCTTCCTTGAGTGAAGACCAACTCTTACCAATAATGCTTGTATCTGCCATAACCTTGGGACGGCACTCATGACCAAGCCCTGGAAGCCTGTTCCCATTAGACAGTCACCAAAGTGTTAAGCCTTGTTTGAGTTGTTTTATTAATAGTTGTTAAGCCTAAATCAGCCTTGTTAAGCCTAAATCGGCCTTGTTAAGCCTAATTTAGTTGTTTCTCTCTGGAAGTCTTATGTGTTGCTATTATAACTATTCTGCAGGTAACATAGGCAAACCAGTTCACCAAAACTCTGTAAATGTGAAGTGCTGATACTATGGTGGGAATTTTTTTCTTTATTGAGATCAACACTAGCTGGGCTTGTGTCTAGTCCTTTGCCTGTAACCTTTACCTTACAGAAGGCTGTATTTTCAAGTACATATTACAACACTTCCCTAGGAGCACCATGCCTCCTGCCTGTAGCAAGTAAAACAAAAACAAAACCATCACTGCCAGCAAAAATAATTCTCCCACAGACACTGCCCTTTGTAACTTGTCCATTTTCCATTGGATTCTTGTCCTTAGTGCTACCAGAGAGGTGGGGGAAAGTTAAGGCTAGTAGTTTTCAGGGAAAAGAGAGGTAGAGGTAGGACCAGAGTCAACCAACTTTTGGAATCTGGGGGCCATGCTTCTGATCAGCTTTTTCACTGGTGTGTGTGGGGGAGGGGAAAATCAAGTCAAGTTGAAGGGTTACGATTATTCTGGGGACAGCAGACCTGAGTGGGACACCTTGATGCAGGCTTCTTTAAGGCAGAGTAGGACACAGATGGCTGGAGGAGGGCAGACAAGGACAAAGCGAAGTGTGAAAAAAGAGGGTCAAATGTGCTACCATTTTGCCAGTTAGACCAAGATAGGGATGGCTTAATCACCATAAAAATCATCATGTTGGCCATGCTGGCCTCAATAGTATAAGTCTTGGAGGGTTGTTGTTTTGCAGCTGCTGATGCCCTCATGCAACAATCCTCCAAATGGACAATCTAGTAACTTTTTAGTTTTTTTCTTTTTTAAACCCTCCTTATAGTTTGTGGACTTTGGTTTTCAGCTTCTCGATGGTCAAGAAGCAAAGAAACTCAATGTCCAGTGGCTCAGAGCTCAACTCGGAATCGTGTCTCAGGAGCCCATCCTATTTGACTGCAGCATTGCCGAGAATATTGCCTATGGAGACAACAGCCGGGTTGTATCACAGGATGAAATTGTGAGTGCAGCCAAAGCTGCCAACATACATCCTTTCATCGAGACGTTACCCCATGTAAGTTAACGGGTAACTTCTTAGCTGGAATCAGAAGAGACTATTTTTTATCCCCCAAACAATTACCAAAGTTATGCCAACAAAATCTTGTAACAAAATATGTTGATTTACTAACATTAACAACTTGGACAAGGCACTTGACTTCAGGATACCAAGCTTCCTTATTTGTAAATGGGAATACATCATGCCTACCTCATACAAATGGAGTGAGAAGGTGAAAACCACCATACTTCAGGTTGCAGACTGGTGATTGAGGGCTGCATTTAGACTGCAGTCATGTTTGATTTAGACCTATGGTACTTTTAAAACAATTATAGTTTTTATTTTGAGATAATTATAGATTTACATGTAGTCGTAAGGAATACAGAGATCTTACGTACCCTTTACCTAGTTTCTGCCAATGACAATATCTTGCAAAACTGGTATACAGTGTCACAAGCAGGATACTGATATTGATACACTCCACCGATCTTATTCAGACTTACCTTGTAGACTTCCCTTGTTTTACTTGCATTCATTTGCATAAGGATTTAGTTCTGTGCAGCTGTATTGCAGATGTGGATTCATAGATCCACTAATTAAGATACAGAACACTGGTGTGGTGGCTCACACCTGTAATCCCAGCACTTTGGGAGGCCAAGGTGGGTGGATCACGAGGATAGGAGATCGAGACCATCCTGACCAACATGGTGAGACCCTGTCTCTACTAAAAACACAAAAATTAACCAGGCGTGCTGGCGGCTGCCTGTAGTTGCAGCTACTCAGGAGCCTGAGGCAGGAGAATTACTTGAACCTGAGTGACAGAGGTTGCAGTGAGCCGAGATTGCACCATTGCACTCCAGCCTGGGCAACAGAGTGAGACTCTGTCTCAAAAAAAAAAAAAAAAAAAAAAAAAAAGATACAGAACATTCCCATCTCCATAAAGATCCCTCATCTTGCCCTTTTAGAGCCATGCATACATCCCTTCCTCCCACCCTCACTCCTCCCAAACTCTGGCAAACACCAATCTGTTATCTGTTTGTATAATTTTATATCTTAAAAATGTTTTATAAAAATATATACAGTATGTAAACTTTTGGGATATCTTTAGTCATTCAGCTAATTCCCTGAAGTTGTGTGTATTCATAGGCATTGCTTTTTATTACTGAATAGTATTCCACAGTATGGAGGTACCACAGTTTAACCACTCACCTGTTGAAGGATAGCTGGGTTATTTCCTGTTTCTGGCTATTGCAAATAAAGCTGCTATAAATACTTGTATACAGGTTTCTGTATGAATTCAAGTTTTTATTTCTTTGGGATAAAGACCCAGGAGTGGAGTTGTAGAGCAGTATGGCAATTTCATGTTTAGTTTATAAGCCACTGCTCAACTCTCTTCCAGAGTGGCCATCCCATTTTACATTCCTACCAGCAATGTCTAAGTAATGCAGTTTCTCTGAATCTTTGCCAGCATTTACTGTTGTCATTAGTTTTTATTTTTACCATTCTGATAGGAGTGTAGTGATACATCACTGTGGCTTTAATATGCATTTCCCAAAGGCAAATGATGTTGAGCATAGTTTTTTATATGCTTATTTGCCATCTATATATCCTCTTTGGTGAAATGTCTCCATGTTGTTTGCCCATATTCTAATCGGATATTTTTCTTTTACTGCTGAGTTTTGGGAAGTTTTTTGTTTTTGTTTTTAACATATTGTAATTACTGTTGGATATGTAGTTTGTAAATGTTTTCTCCCAGTCTGTAGCTTGTTTATTCATCCTATAAGAGGATATTTTGCAGACCAAAAGTTTTACTTTTGATGAGGTCCAATTTATCAATTCTTCCTTGTATGGATTATGCTTTCAGTGTCAAGTCTAAGAACTCGTTGCCTAGCCCTAGGACCAAAATATTTTCTGCGTTTTTTTTCTAAAAGTTTCATAGCTTTACGTTTTAAATTTCAGTCCATGACCATTTTGAGTCCACTTTAAACATGTGTAGCCCCAGAAGGATGGCTTGAGGTCCCTAAAAGTGATGGTAGGGACAATTCATTTTATGGCATTCTTCCAGCATTCGAGGTTCCACTGGGTTACACTGACATAGAGCTTAATTATTTTTGCTTTTAGTTTCTGCTATAGTTAGAAATCACTCAGACCCACAAATAAAATTTTAAAAACCTTTCATTTTGGTTAGTCTTACCAACCTTTAATGCACAGGCATTGACCTGAATCAAATATTGGATTTGATTGTGAATAGAAAAATTTACAGCTTCAGCTCTGAATATGAGTGACCACTGGACTTTAGGAAATTAATTCACATGATATACATCACTGCATAAGCCCTGCAAACTGAACTGACTCAATTTACCTCTCTATTCATGTTCTTTCTCATCCTAGAATGTTATCTCAAAATCTAGCTCCCCAAACTTCTCTAAAAAGTTTCTTTCATTTATTTCCCCTTTTTTTCCTCCTTCCACCCTGTCTCCACAACAACTTCTATCTCCCTCTTCTGGTCTTTCATAGTGTGCTGTGTATACTACTACAGTCATGTGTTACATAACATTTCGGTCAATGACAGACTGCATATACCACAGTGGTTCCCATAAGATTATAATGGAGCTGAAAAATTCCTATTGCCTAGTGACGTAGCTATTATAATATCATAGTGCAACACAAAATTCATGTGTTTGTGGTGATGCTAGCATAACAAAGCCACTGCGATGCCAGTTGTATAAGAGTATAGCACATACTACTACGTACAGTGCATAATACTTGATAATGACAACAAATGACTTATTGGTTCATATATCTGTTATACTATTTGTTGTTAGAGTATACTCCTCCTATTTTAAAGAAAGTTAATTATAAGATAGCCTTAGGCAGGTCCTTCAGGAGGTATTCCATTAGGCAGGCATTACTATTATAGGAGATGATGGCAGCTCTGTGTGTATTATTGCTCCTGAAGGCCTTCCAGTGGGACAAAACATGGAGGTAGAAGACAGTGATATTGTATCTTAATCTTGCATAGACCTAGGCTAATGTATGTTTGTATCTTAGTTTATAACATAAAAGTGTGAAAAGTAAAAAATAAAAAATTAATTTTTTTGAGACATCTGCTCTGTTGCCTAGGCTGGAGTACAGTGGCATGATCATGGCTCACCGCAACCTCTGCCTCCTGGGCTCAAGTGATCCTCCCATGTCAGCCTCCAGAGTAGCTGGGACAGGTGCATGACACCACGCCCAGCTAATTTTTTGTATTTTTGGTAGAGATGGGGTTTCACCATGTTGCCCAGGCTGGTCTCGAACTCCTGACCTCAAGTGATTCACTTGCCTAAGCCTCCCAAAGTGCTGGATTATAGGCATGAACCAGTGTGCCTAGCCATAAAAAACTTTAGACTGAAAACTTATAGAATAAGGACATAAAGAAAGTATCTTTGCAAAACTGTACAATGTGTTTTTAAGCTAAGTGTTATTACAAAAGAGTCCAAAGGTTTGACAAATTTAAAAGTTCATGCCTGTAGTCTTAGCACTTTGGGAGGCTGAGATGAGAGGATTACTTGAGGCAAGCCCAGCCTGGGCAACATAGGGAGATCTAGTTTCTACAAAAACAAAAACAAAATTAGCCAGGCTTGGTGGCATACTCTTGTAGTCTCAGCTACTTGAGAGGGATTGCTTGAGCCCCAGAGTCCAAGGTTGCAGTGAGCTATGATCACACCACGGCACTCTGGCCTGGGTGAAAGAACAAAACCCGATCTCTAAAATAATAATAATAACTTAAAAATTTATAAAGTAAAAAAGTCGAAGTAAGCTAAGGTTAATTTATTGTTAAAAATTATAAAATTTAGTGTAGCCTAAGTGTACAGTGTTCATAAAGTCTACAGTAGTACACAGTAAGGCCTTCACATTCCACTCACCAGTCACTTACAGGCAACTTCCAGTCCTGCAAGCTCCATTCATGGTAAGTGCCCTATACAGGTGTACCATTTTTTAATTTTTATACTGTATTTTTACTGTTCCTTTTCTATGTTTAGATACACAAATACTTACCATTGTGTTACAACTGCCAGTATTCAGTACAGTTACATGCTGTATAGGTTTGTAGCCTAGGAGCAACTGGCCATACCACATTGCCTAAGTGTATATAGTATGTGATACCATCTAGGTTTGTGTAAATACTGTACAATGTTTGTACAACAATAACATTGTCTAATAATGCAGTTTTCAGAACATATCCCAGTCATTAAGCAATGCATCATTGTAATTCGGTCCTTACTTGACCTTACATTGAATGATTTATATGTATAGTTTTTCTCTGTAGATTATAAATTCCTTTAGGGCAGGAACAAAGCTGAATTCATTTTCATATTTTTCACAGTTCATAGCATAGCATGTGCTCAGTAAATATTTAAGGGAATAAATAAGTTTGAAAGAATACACTAGTATCTACATGGATCATATGAACATTTGAAATTTAAAAAAAGACTTTGAAAGTATTCGTATTTAACCTTTACAGGACTCCAGTGACATCAGATTAACTGGCATTATAACAGTAGGAACTCGAAAATTTGCTCAACTTTCTATTGTAGAATACCATTGAGAATTAAAGTCACTAGTTTTCTAGTTTGATTTTAAAAATAAACACTTTGTTAAGTTGAAATGTTATAGAAACTGTTGACTCTAAATGTTTTTCTTATAAATAGAACTGTCAACTGTTAAGCAACAGTTCATTCAACATCTTTATAACTTGGTTAACTTGCAGAAATATGAAACAAGAGTGGGAGATAAGGGGACTCAGCTCTCAGGAGGTCAAAAACAGAGGATTGCTATTGCCCGAGCCCTCATCAGACAACCTCAAATCCTCCTGTTGGATGAAGCTACATCGGCTCTGGATACTGAAAGTGAAAAGGTGTGTGTGGCCTCCCAACTTATGTCCTATTCAATTTATGAAATAGAAGGGATTTTGTTGTCAACCATGAAAAAAACACACACAAGCACAGTGGGGAAAGCATGGAACTTTAGATAGTGAGTTTTTTTTAATTTTTATTTTTTTGAGACAGGGTCTCGCTCTGTTGCCTACACTGTAGTGCAGTGGCACAATCTGTCTCAGTGCAACCTCTGCCTCCCGGGTTCAAGCAATTCTCTTGCCTCAGCCTCCCAAATAGCTGGGACTACAGGTACCCACTACTATGCCTGGCTAATTTTTGTATTTTTAGTAGAGGCAGGGTTTCATTATGTTGGCCAGGCTGGTCTCGAATCCTGACCTTGTGATCTGCCTGCCTCAGCCTCCCAAAGTGCTGGGATTACAGGCGTGAGCCACCTTGCCTGGCCGATAGTGGTTATTTTGAAGTAATGGAATACTTTATTCCAAATTTTCTAAAATGATTATATATTTTATAAACAAAGCATTTAAAAGAAAAAAGCTGCACAAATTACATTTTTAGCACATTAGGAATGAAAAACCGGAAAATACTCAAAAGGGAACTAGTTAAACAGAAGATTAGAAAATTTAAATACTTATGAATTTTTTTACAGCATGGAACCCATTTGTGTTATATTTAAAAAGCAGAACATAACTATGTAGAGTAAATGTTGATTATACAAAATACACATGCATAAAGTTCAAAGATTCTAAGAGATTAGAAATTAAAAGTTTATTAGAATGGTAACATTTTCAAATTTACTTGAATGTTAAAACTAATTTATACAATTTTTGTGATAAGGTGTCTGTCTGATTTATCAATAGGTTGTCCAAGAAGCCCTGGACAAAGCCAGAGAAGGCCGCACCTGCATTGTGATTGCTCACCGCCTGTCCACCATCCAGAATGCAGACTTAATAGTGGTGTTTCAGAATGGCAGAGTCAAGGAGCACGGCACACATCAGCAGCTGCTGGCACAGAAAGGCATCTATTTTTCAATGGTCAGTGTCCAGGTTGGGACACAGAACTTATGAACTTTTGCTACAGTATATTTTAAAAATAAATTCAAATTATTCTACAATTTTATCTGACTTGTAAAAGAAGTTTCCAGTTTGTCATCATAAAACATAGGTATATCTCATTCTAGATCAATTTAGAAGATCCAATTTGGGGTTTATTACGGCATTTGAAATTTGAGAGTTAGAAGCGACACCTGTCTTGAAGTATTAAAACAACAGGCTGGCTCTCCCTAAGTTATTAGAAACACCCAGAAAAAGAACAAACTTCAAGAAAAGTACAGGTGTAGAAATATAGAAGTCACAGACATAGGGAAATGGTCTTATGGTCCTGAATGGGTTGGGTAGACAGGATAGTTTGGGAATAATTTTCCCAAGTACAAAAGAAAAATAAATTGTTCAATAGCCTCATCTCTGTTGGTAATTTTCTAAATAATTCTATTATGGAATCAAAGATTTTTAAATGAATGAATTTCCAGCTTTATCATCCAAGACCAAGAGAAAATGAAATTGCCCCTATCTAGCTAACTCTGAAAGCACATATCAGTTCCATTAAGCAAGAAAGAGCCCTATCATTAAGTATTTCTTTAAAGTTTTAAACTCGTTAATTTAAAATGTACAATTATCAATATAATTTGAAACATCAAACATCAACGACACATGCTGAGTTTCTATAGCAACTGTGTTCTCTTTTATAAATATACTACTTTTCCCAGAAAATCCGTTTTTCCTACAAGGAAAGGTATGTTTAATGGAAAGCCAAAAATATTCTAGACAACCCCTGGAAGCTAACCACACTAAAATGTTTCCGTATTTTTCCCTTTGTTTTCTCCACAATTTTCTACAACAAATTAGTTCTTAGTGCCATATCAGGTTGTTAAATTCAGTAAATTATCCACAGTTCTTCTAACTGTAATAAACCATATTACCAAAGAATTTTTCAAATGTGACCACTGTGTGAGTGGATCAAATTTCAGATTAACCAAGACAAAAGTGAGGCAAAAAGTATATTACTGCAGTGACCCAGAGTAGTATTCAACCTATTCCTCTATAATGATTCCCAAACTTGCCTGGTCAGAATCATGGGGCATCTAGTCCTAAACAAAATAATAGATTCAGTAGGTCTGGGTGGAGACCCAGGAATCTGTTGTTTAAAATGCACTCTAGATGATTATTCACGTCAGGCAAGTTAGGAAAAGGGGTGAGGTGTGACTGAGAGGGGGTTTCTGTGCAGGTGATGCAGTTTCCAAAATACCCCACTCATTACACATTATAGGTTGAGTATTCTCATCTAAAATGCTTGGGATCAGAAGTGTTTCATCTGTCAGAATATTTGCATTATACTCACTGGCTGAGCATCCCAAGTCCAGAAATCCTAAATGTTCCAGTGAGCATTTCCTTATGTCAGCACTCAAAATGTTTTAGATTTTGGAGAATTTCTGGTGTTCAGATTTGGGATTCTTAACCTGTATTTAAACACCAACCAAATGATTCTAAATGCCCTTGCTGTCTAGTTTACAACCCTGCACTAGAGTGAGGGAAAAGGTTCTTAGTTCAGAGCTCATCTTCCTTTTCTATACCAACCATGAAGAAATGTATCAAATGTCACAGAAGCCAACTCTGAATGTTTTCACAGAGAAACAGTACTGGTGCTTTTCAGGACAGAGGCTGGCACAGTGGAAAGGGCTTAACTGTTAGTAATAAACCAGTCTTATCAAATTCAAAATATATGTGTTTTTTAAAAGGGATGTATAGAATCAGTACACTGAGTATGATGTAATCTTTATATATATTAAAATGTCTGGCAGATTGCTATAGTGCCCAATAATCATGCCCTCTCTGCCCACTCTTTTACAAAGTGACTTTCTCTTATCAAGAGATTACTTTTTCCCCACTCCTTAAATCTGGACTTCCCTTGTGACTTGGTTGAATCAACAAAATGCAGCCAAGTGATGGCATGTGACTTCAGGGCCTAGGCCTCAAGGGACCTTCACCTCTCAGAACACTCTCTCTACCAAGTAAGGAAACTCAATTTTGAATACTGGATGATGAGAGACCATGTCAGGAGAGAGAGTCACAGCCACCAAATTTGCAGATAGTAGGTGAGGTGATCTTAAACTTTCCAGCCTCAGTCCTGGCTGCCTGATGATTATAGCTGTATAAATAAACACAGGCAAGACCAGCAGAAGAACTGTCTAGCTATTATCAATCAACTGACAAAGTCATGAGAAACAATAAATGAATACAAGACACTAAGTTTTGGATGGTTAATTACACAGCAATATATAACCGAGGTCAAAAAGCATGAGAAAAGCAAACAGGAATGAATCATTTATTCAAACATAAAAAGCTATATAATTTTGGGAGTTTCATTTTTTGAGAGTAAAAACTACAAAATTGAACAGCGAGGAGGAAAAAATTCTGATAATCTGATTCAACATTAGTCCTTTAAAAATCATTGTAACAAGTTTAAATATAAGTGCTTTATTTTTATATTCACAAAACTAATTATAATACACCACAATGAATTTTGTTACAGTTTTATGTGTGTGTGATAGAGGGTATACATCTCCATCTACTACCTAATTTGTCTGTTCAAAACAGTTATTTTTCTTTTTTTTTTTTTTTTTTTTTTTGGGACAGGGTCTCACTCTCTTGCCCAGGCTATAGCATAAGGGCACCATCACAGCTCACTGCAGCCACAACTTCCTGGGCTCAACTGATCCTCCTGTCTCAGCCTTCAAGTAGCTTGGTCTACAGGTACACATGCACTATCATACCCCACTAGTTTTTTGATCTTGTAGAGACAGGACCTTACTCTGTTGCCCAGGCTGGTCTCAAACTCCTAGCTTCAAGTAATACACTCCCACCTCGGCCTCCCAAAGTGCTAAGATTATAGGCATGAGCCACTGCACCCAGCCCAAAAGAGTTATTTTAGATCACCATTAAATTGTAGTGGTCTTTCCCATCAAACATAACAGGCTTGTAACCCTGTGGTGAACATAGAAGTCATTGATTTCAGGGAAATTAGCATAAAATAATTAATTCATACCCTTTGGTAGCTAAAAACATTAAAGTGCTTGAAAGATGGACTCTACATTGATGTCCAGAGAGAGGATTTATAACCCATGTAAGTACCAACAAAAATACTTAAAAATTAGAGTAAGATTTGCATTGTTAAAATTTATAGATTTGGATTGTTGAGGCTTAAATACTGCATAGTTCTATATTCACTATGTCATAATTTGCATTGCTGCTGCATCAGAGGAGCTTAAAAATATTTCTACCTTCTATGGCAGAATAAATTTAGAGAGCATGATTCCACTAATTTCTACATTTAACAAGTTTTCTTAACTTGTTAAAGGAATGTTAGCAAGTCAACATTCCTTCCCATCTCATATTACCAACTCACTCCCAGCACCCAGTTTAATGATATGTTTTGGTAAGTGCTTAATAGATGATTCATCTCTAAAGATGAGTAGTGTTCATCAGCTGTATCATATCATAAAAAGCACAAAAAGTCAGCTGAACTAGCTTTTCGGCATCAGTCTCGGGACAGGATTTCCAGGCTGAACAGGCCACAACAAACCTGTGAAGCATAAATAATGATTAATGATTACACAAAAGGCTCCAAATAGTGATGGTGAATACAACCAGGACTTTATTTCATCTGGATATTCATACATGAAATGTGAAGTCTTGCTGACATTAGGTAAATGTAACCTGACACAACTGAAGGTAAAGCCATATCTGTAGATAATGCTAAGGAACACCTCATTCATTAGATGACTAGAGCCTAGGGACAAAGGGGAACAAATTAGCTAGAGCCCTAAAGTGCTCTGAAGCTAGGTCTTACTACGTTTAAAACAGAACAAAAAACCTCCTTCCTAGAAAATCCTTCCTAAAGTGCTACTGGAATGAGTTGGAATATAAATTCATGCTACAGTTTTTAATGAAATTTAAACTGTTTTTAAAGAGTATAGTACTTGAAGAAAGTTTGAAAAAAAACAGGAGGGAAGGATAATAGGTGAGAAAGGCTCTTTCTAGAAGAGTCAAAAAGAGAAACTCTTGGGATCAAGTCATGCCTTCTACCATCTTTCTCGAGATACTCCTAATAGGAAATCCCAGATCTGGCAAGTGAGAAAAGTGGCCCCAGGAAGCTGAAATAAATAGGAGAGAAGCCTGACTTAGAGCTAATCTTCCATTTTACAGAGAGAAGTTTCCATAGCAAAATATGAATTAGGCTCAAAATTAAAATGTGTAATGTAATGCTTCTGGAAAACTATGCAATTTTCACATCACTTAAAAAAAGAGTAAATTATGTCTTCAACATGTGCTTTAAATTAAACAAAAAGAAATAAAAATAAGAACATGCTCTGGCCCAGTATATAATTATGAAACCAATGTCTGAGTGGATTATATTTGCAGAAAGATAATACAAAAACCTTTAGGAAGTCCTGCCTTGTTTTCACCTAGTGATTCATGATCATGAATCATTCTCCAGCTACACTGGGCATGGAATTCCCAGATATTTAGCAGCATCTAAACATGTTTCTCTCCACAGATGAACCGTTCTTATTCAAGTGTCAATTTTTTAAAACAATTTCAGTTATCTTTCTAAATTATAAAGAGCAGCCTTTCCTACATGTACAGATAATCCACGAAAGGAACACAATGCCAAAAACAATAAAAAAAGTTTTACTTCATAGGTAAACAAGTAATTTATGTTATTTTTTGCCTATCAAATGGGTAAAGACTATTTTTTGAGAAAGACTCTCGCTCTGTTGCCCAGGCTGGAGTGCAGTGGCATGATCTCAGCTCACTGCAACCTCCATCTCCCAGTGTGAAGCAATTCTCGTGCCTCAGGTTCCCAAGTAACTTGGACTACAGTTGTGTGCCACCACACCAGCGAATTTTTGTATTTTTAGTAGAGATGGGGTTTCACCATGTTGGCCAGACTGGTCTTGAACTCCTGGCCTCAAGTGATCCACCCACCTTGGCCTCCCAAAGTGCTGGGATTACAGGCATGAGCCACCATGCCTAGCCTAAAGAATTTTTATAATAACTAGAGTTGGCAATGGTGTGATGAAATGAGAAAGGATACATTTATAACCTTATACATCATTTGTAATGATAGAAAAACAAAATAGTAGAGAAGCAGTTGGATAAATCATAGGAATCCTAAGACTGGAAATTATACAATCATCAAAATATCGCAAAGCATACTTAAAGGCACTGCAAACTGCTTGAAATAATAAGAACGAAATTCACAAAAAAGGACACAAATATTTACAGTGTAAATATACAATCTACATACATTATAGGTTGGGAGCACCATATAATTATAGTCTTATGCCATGTAATGGTAATGTAGATAACTTTGTTCTTATCTATCTTTTATATTTAACTTTTTTTTTTACAATCAGTATGTAATACATTTAAAATGCAACGGTCTTATCTTGGGGTAGAAGAGATAAAAGGAGAGGCAGGGGAGGTAGGCACACTCAGTGTAACTTTATGTAAATACATTGTAATTTCTATCTTTTTGCTTTTTCATTTCTCTGAAAATGTTTCTATATTGTACCAACCCTTGCCCCACTTGCTTTAGTTTCAATGCTCCTATCATGGAAGGGTCCAGTGCATGTCATAAAAGCCATCAAAAACAGTCTTGAATAATCAGAACACTTCTGTGAGATTATTTAACAACAGTTGTGGCACTGCTTCTACTATGTCTTCCTCCTTGTTATTTGGCTCTGGTTCAGAAGCACTCATCTCCTTCAAGTTACCTTCTGTTAATTCCTGTGGTGTGGTGACTAATAGTGCTCGATTTTTAAAATTTTTTAATAGAGATGAGGTCTTACTATATTGCTCAGAATGGTCTCAAACTCCTGGTCTCAAGCAATCGTCCCACCTTGGCCTTCCAAACTGCTGGAAATACAGGCATGAGCCACCGAACCTGGCCCAACATCCATACCTTGAAACCCTTCACCTTCCCCCTCCTTTTTTTTTTTTTTTGGCCATATCCACAGTCTGTTACATGATTTCCTAGACTGACTCTGTTGTAAATCCTGTGAAATCATGTACATCTGGACATAGTTTTCTCTAGCAGAAATTTATTGTTTTGGGCTTGATTGCTTCCATGACTTCTATAACAACAATGGCATCTTCAGTGGTGTAATCCTTCCAGACTTTCATGATGCTCTCTTCCATTGGGGTAAAAGACAATCCTTGGTGACCATCCTTTCTATTGAGTCGTGCATGTAATGAGCCTTATAGGTCCTTATGACCCCCGATCTAGAGCCTGAATTAGAGACATGTCTGGGGGCAAGTAGACCAAAGACTTTGACACCTTGGGTGTTTAAATCGTGGCATTCTGGGTGGCCAGTGTCACTGTCCAAAATCAAAACAACTTTAAAAGGCAGTCCCTGGCCAGGTGCGGTGGCTCACACCTGTAATCCCAGCACTTTGGGAGGCCAAGGCGGGCAGATCACGAGGTCAGGAGATCGAGACCATCCTAACACGGTGAAACCCCATCTCTACTAAAAATACAAAAAAATTAGCTGGGCGTGGTGGCGGCACCTGTAGTTTCAGCTACTCGGGAGGCTGAGGCAGGAGAATGGCGTGAACCCAGGAGGCGGAGCTTGCAGTGAGCCGAGATTGGGCCACTTCACTCTAGCCTGGGGGACAGGGCAAGACTACATCTCAAAAAAAAAAAAAAATGCAGTCCCTTACTGACTAGGTACTTCCTGACTTCAGTGACAAAGCATCAAAGAAACCAATCCAGAAAGAAAGGTTATCATTGTCCAGGCCTTCTGGTAAACTAGCAGCTGATGTTTATCTTTTCCCTTCAAGGCTCAAAGTTAACAGCTTTACAGACAAAGGCAGTCCTGATCATAAACCCTACTGCATTTGCACAAAACAGTAGTGTTGGCCTATCCCTTTCCGCCTTAAAGCTGATGCTTGCTTCTTGTGATGGTTAATACTAAGTGTCAACTTGATTTGATTGAAAGATGCAAAGCATTGATCCTGGGTGTGTCTGAGACAGTGTTGTCAAAGGAGATTAACATTTGAGTCAGTGGGCTGGGAAAGGCAGACCCACCCTTAGTCTGGGAGGACACCATCTAATCAGCTGCCAGCGCAGCCAGAATATAAAGCAGGCAGAAAAATGTGAAAAGACTAGACTGGCTTAGCCTCCCAGCCTACATCTTTCTCCTGTGCTAGATGCTTCCTTCCCTTGAACATTAGACTCTAACTTCTCCAGCTGTAAGACTCAGACTGGCTTCCTTGCTCCTCAGCTTGCAGCTGGCCTATTATGGGACCTTGTGATCATGTGAGTTAATGCTTCTTATATACTTCTTATATATATCCTATTAGTTCTGTCCCTGTAGAGAACCCTGACCAATACACTTCTTTATGAACAAATGTCCTTTGTGGCTTTTTTTTTTTTTCCAGAATAGGGCACATTTGTCTGCATTAAAAACCTGTTCAGGCAGATACCCTTTCTCCTCAGTGATTTTCTTAATGGTGTCTGGGAACTTATCTGCTGCCTCTACTTCTCCTGTTATCTTGACATTT
This sequence comes from Chlorocebus sabaeus, assembly GCF_047675955.1. NCBI lineage: Eukaryota > Metazoa > Chordata > Mammalia > Primates > Cercopithecidae > Chlorocebus > Chlorocebus sabaeus. Next base: position 65,522,326 of record NC_132924.1, read on the forward strand.
TTAAAGCCAAACTTCTTTCTAAAATTATCAAACTATCCTTTGCTGGCATTAAATTCTCCAGCTTTAGATCCTTCACCTTCCTTTAAAGTTGTCATATAGTAACTTTGCTTTTTCTAGAATCATAGTAGAGTCCATAGGTATGGCTTTTTATAGCAATCCTGTACCCAAAAAAAAGCTGCATTTTTAATCGGAGATCAAAAGGTATTTTGCAAAAAGGGCAAAGTTTTAATGCCTGCCGGTGTAGCTGCAGCAACAGCTTCACAAATTTCCTTTTTTTTTTTTTTAATGGTACTCATACTAGATTTATTTATGTTGAAATGATGGGCAAATGCAGCTACAGATCTCAATCTATGATACTTACCAAGCAATCAACTCTTTATTGTAATGTCATGACTTTTCTCTGCTTCTTGGGAGCATTTCCAGTATTACTAGAAGCACTACATATGGGTCCCATGGTATTATTCAATGTTTATAATACTGTACTACCCACAATGAAAGATACATGAGAATAGAACCACAAAAGATCACTTTTTGTGATCCACTAAAGAGACAAACTGCTTATGCAGAGATGATTAGCATTATATAACATCTTAAGGAGATACTTGCAACTCTTTAGCTTACCACAATAGCAACATGAGGTGACTACAAAATTATTATAGTAGTACAGTACGTACCACAATTAATTTTATGCAATTATGACGGAAAACTGCATCTTTACATTCGTTTACATGTCTCTCGACTCCAAATGGCCCCACATAAAATCTGTAAGGGCTTATGTACATACATTTTGAAAAATTTTAACTCTTTATAGTAGATTTGTGTATATTTTATGGTAGTAAATGATGAAATAGATGAGTATCTGTATATATTTTATGCATTCATGAATACTTTAGTTTTTGGATATTTCTAAGCTACACAGTTTTGAGTTTTTTTCAAATTGTCTCAATCTCTAAAAAATTTTCTCATTTATTTAAAATCTGCATATAAGTGTATCCATGCAGTTCAAACCCATGTTGTTCGAGGGTCAATTGTATGAGAAACTGAAATATGTCATGCATATTACCATTCCAATTTTTCACATTCTATCTGCAGTGCCACCAAGCCTTTCCTCTTCTTATTCACATAGTGCTAAATGTAGCCACGTAATTTTTACGAAGCCAACTATGCTTTGAAAGGTTCCCTGTAAAGAGACTGCCAGACTATAAATAAGGACCTTACAAGCCTTGCTATCACTTTCATTTTATCTTGTTCTCCACCACTCTTTTTTATACTGGGTTTTGATCTTTTTGTTCTCATTCTTTCCATAAACATAAGTCAAACTCCACACAGCCCAAATGAACTGCATCTGAATTGGTAAAACATGTTTTAAAAAGTATAATTTACCCAATCTCTTTTCTCTATCTCATTAATATTGTCTATGACTACATGAACCACCATATATTTAAACATTTTATCTGAGCTTACTATAAAATACCTTGTACAAACCAAATATGTTCACGGGTATACTGATTTTGAGGATGATGATATGATTGCTGAATCGACCTGAAACAGTGTTCTGCATAAAAACACCTAAGGGACTGATCTGACAAGTGTCTCAAAAGCAGGACAGAGAAACAAACATGCATTAAATGCCTAAGTGGAAAAAACAGATACTTATGTAGCAAGTGACAGATGGCAATATAAGAATCACAGTGTAGGAAAGGCATTTAAATAACAAAAGTAATACCTTTCTTACTCTATAGCACTGTACAAATAAAAAAGAGAAGCCTCACCTGTCATCTCTGATGTGGTAGAAAAATCCATAACCATTGTGTACCATGGGAACTACCACTCCCTGGACTCGTAAATAGCCAACCAGACTTGTTGAGAGAACAAAATTTCCACCTCCTCCGCTGTGTGGCACAATGAAAGGACATTTTACTAGGCCTACAGATGCTTATATTATTTCTAAAAAGCATTTAACATATTTTTAAAAAGAAGCTAATTGATGAAGTTGTTAAACACTACACTATATTACCTTTTGGAAAAAAGTGGGTCCGTAAAGAGTTCTGGAACAGGAAGACCTTCCTCTTTCGCTATGAGTAAGAGACCTAAAAGGTGACGATCAAATCCTGCAATGAAATCCCAAATCTAAAGTTAGAAAAAAATTTTTCACCACGAGAGATTTTTAAGTCAGAAAAATTTTAACATAAGTACCTTTTCCAGCTGAACAATCTTTCATCATTTTATTATGCTTTGCAAAAGCTTGTAACATCTTTTGCTGCCGCTCATGAAGCTGTATTAAAAATCGAGAGACACTTCAATAACACACTGTGCAAAACCCAACTAGAAAAAAATCCTAAGCTCATTGTAATTAGGATTTGGGTAATTTGGGGGAGGAAAGATTTCTAGGAAGATCTATAATACATACTGCTATATCTTTCCCTCAGTTATTCTATCGCCTATTCTTCCCTGTACGTCCTGCTTCTTATTTCTTTCCTGGAATAGGAAACTATGAACTTGTGGGCAGCACTGAAGTAACATTAACAGGTATAAAGATAGAAGCAAGATTTCAAAAATGAAAGCATAACTAAACAAATGACAAACAGTTCTATAAAATTAAGATACAGGCACTCATATATAACCACATCTAGCAAAACTAAAGAAACAAATATAATACTAAAATAACAGTGAGAAGGAAATTTGCTGTTGTCTAAATGCTTCAAAGAAAGAGTATGAAACAAAGCATACAATTGTCCTGGTTCCAGTATATGAAACAAGAATCTGTGATTTCAAAAACATTGAACCAAATCAAGAAAACCTTCCTTTTAATGGCACCTTGGAACTTCTGCACTTTATTAGTGTTGTTCTAAAGGTAGATAAGAAGTCCTGAAATACCTAAAGTACTGAAGACCCTTTGCCTAGAAATTAACACAAATGGGGTCCTTTTCCCGTCTTCCCTGTTTCTTAGTCTTTCCAAGAAGTACACACTTAACTGGTGAATGAACAAATGCTTTAAAAACCTCAAAAAAGATGTCTCAAAGTATTTTAATGATCCAGGAAAACTGAAGCAAAGAAGTTAGTTATTCAAAGACCACAGTTCCTTCAGAACAATGAAACAAATCTTGTGAGTTTTTTCTTTTCCAATACTCACACTGACGGAAGGATCCTGCATGGACTGGCACCACCTGACTGCTTCAACTGTGCATGATCGCACAGTCTCTGTACGGCCATGATAAAAATATCTTGTCATAGCTGTTTCATAGCAACAACCAGGGCTACAAGAAAAAATTAAAAGAGTGTATCATAAGAAATAAAATGTTCTAATATCATTACAGATATAGTTGCCTAATAAAGCTAGCTTTGTTCAGAGAGTAAGCCCTTTAACACAGATAGGTTGGAGACTTTCAATACAAAAGAGGCTATTTTCAATACCAAAAAGCAAAAAGTACTCTGATAATGTGGGCTGTTTCAAAGGCATGGCTGCTGTCAGGTATACACTACAGCCTCTAAGATGGCCCCCGTCATTCCTGCCTCCTGCTATTTATGCTCTGCTGTAACCCCTCACTTTTGAGCGCAGGCTAGACAGTGACTTGCATCTAATGGAAAGAGTACAGCACAAGAGATGGGATATCACATCTGAAATTAGGTTACAAAGAGAGCTCTCTCTTGTTCTCTTATTTCTCATCTGAAGAAAGTCAGCTGCCATGCTGAGGCTGCCCGATGGAGAGCCCTAGTGGCAGAAAACTGAGGACGGCCCTCTGGACAACAGCTAGGGAGGAACCAAATCCTATTAGTTCCCGTGGGTGAGGTGAGAAGTGGACCTACCCTCAGGAGAGCAGATGACAACAGCCTTGGCTGATACTGACTACAACCTCATGAAAAATCTTAATTAAGTCAGAGGTACTCAACTAAGCTGTATCACAAAAAAATGACCCACAACATTGTGATATAAAATTACTGATCCATAAAATATGTGATATAAAAAATGTATGTGTTTTAAGCCACTACATTTTGGGGTAATTTATTATACAGAAATAGGTAATACAGAGTCCTTGACCTTTAGTGCCTCCATATAGAACACGAAGGACTAGAATAAAGTAGAAGTAAAATTTAAGAAGTTCCCCAAAGTGATATCTGTTTTCCTGGGTTGGAGAATGATATAGCAATTTTAGGTATAAAACTCTCTTACTTTCTTGTTGGTTAGAATTTGGAGTCAAAGAGATCAAATAAAGTGAGAGTGAAAAGTCTCTGATGTGGGTACTAAGAGGACTCAAACAGTTTTCAAGCCTCTTCTGTTCAGTGTTTCTGTCTCTGGAGTGAAATGGTATCCCTTCAAAGTATGAAGGAGAAAGTGTGAATAATATTTTTAAATAGCACTGAAATAACATTCTTTCAGGAAAACAAATTAAAAATAAAAGCAGTAAAAATGAGTAACAAAATATTACCACTGTAACCTCAAATGAAATAATGCATCTTAGCAATGATCTTCAATGACTATTAAAATGTTAGGTAAAAAAATTCAGGGAGCAAACTTTTTATAATAGATGCTGGCTGACTAGTAAACACACCTCAATCTTAAACTATGGAGTAGAAAACAAAGAGCATTAACTATTTATTATTGTAAAACATAACCAAAATAAGAACTGATGCTTATTATCAATCCTTTAGCTCTAACTACCAGTTTATAAGACATACAGGAGACTGAGCAACATGTTAAATACCAACATGGGACTACAATCAGGAAAATTCAGAAAACTCTACAGGATAAATGACCCAGTTTCTTCATCAAATCAAATACAATAAGAGAAAGGTAGGAAAAAGATTCCCATATTTAAAAAGGACTTAAGAGGCGTATCAATCAAATGCAATGTGTAAAATTTATTTGGAACCTCATTTGAACATATCTTCTGTATAAAAAAAAATACTATGTGAAATTTCCAATGCCAGCTATGATGAGCTAGTTTGTAGCAAGCCAGTCTTATTGCTAGGAACAAAAACAAAAACTGGACTTAAAAAACATCTATTTGAAGGCTTTGCAGAATTTTTTTTTATTATACTTTTAAAAGTTCTGGGATACATGTGCAGAACGTGCAGGTTCATTACATAGGTATACACGTGCCATGGTGGTTTGCTGCACCCATCAACCCATCATCTACATTAGGCATTTCTCCTAATGCCATCCCTCCCCTAGGTCCCCACCCCATGACAGCCCCCAGTGTGTGATGTTCTCTTTCCTGTGTCCATGTATTCTCATTGTTCAACTCCCACTTATGAGTGAGAACATGCGGTGTTTGGTTTTCTGTTCCTGTGTTAGTTTGTTAAGAATGATGGTTTCCAGCTTCAACCATGTCCCTGCAAAGGACATGAACTCATCCTCATTTATGCTGCATAGTATTCCATGGTATATATGCGCCACATTTTCTTTATCTAGTCTATCATTGATGGGCACTTGAGTTGGTTCCAAGTCTCTGCTATTGTGAAAAGTGCTGCAATATACATATGTGTACATGTATCTTTATAGTAGAATGATTTATAATCCTTTGGGTATATACTGGGATTGCTGGATCAAATGGTATTTCTGGTTCCAGATCCTTGAGGAATCGCCACACTGTCTTCCACAACGGTTGAACTAATTTACGCTCCCACCAACAGTGTAAAAGTATTCCTATTTCTCCACATGCTCTCCAGCATCTGTTGTTTCCTGACTTTTTAATGATCACCATTCTAACTGGCATGAGATGATATCTCATTGTGATTTTGATTTGCATTTCTCTAATGACCAATGATGATCAGCCTTTTTTCATGTTTGTTGGCTACATAAATGTCTTCTTTCGAGAAGTGTCTGTTCCTATCTTTCACCCACTTTTTGGTACGGTTGTTTTTTTCTTGTAAATTTATTTAAGTTCCCTGTAGATTCTGGATATTAGCCCTTTGTCAGGTGGTTAGATTGCAAAATTTTTCTCCCATTCTGTAGGTTGCCTGTTCACTCTGATGGTAGTTTCATTTGTTGTGCAGAAGCTCTTTAGTTTAATTAGACCCCATTTGCCAATTTTGGCGTTTGTTGCCATTGATTTTGGTGTTCTAGTCATGAAGTCTTTGCCCATGCCTATGTCCTGAATGGTATTGCCTAGGTTTTCTTATAGAGTTTTTATGGGTTTAGGTCTTACACTTAAGTCTTTAATCCATCTTGAGTTAATTTTTGTATAAGGTGTAAGGAAGGGGTCCAGTTTCAGTTTTCTGCAATGGATAGCCAGTTTTCCCAAAACCATTTATTAAATAGGAAATTCTTTCCCCATTGCTTGTTTTTCTCAGGTTTGTTACAGATCAGATGGTTGTAGATGTGTGGCATTATTTCTGAGGCCTCTATTCTGTTGCATTGGTCTATATATCTGTGTTGGTACCAGTACCATGCTGTTTGGTTACTGTAGCCTTGTAGTATAGTTTGAAGTCAGGCAGCATGATGCCTCCAGCTTTTTTTTTTTTGCTTAGGATTGTTTTGGCTATACAGGCTCTTTTTTGGTTCCATATGAAATTTAAAGTAGTTTTTATTTTAATTCTGTGAAGAAAGTCAGTGGTAGATTGATGGAGATAGCATTGAATCTATAAATTAATTCGGGCAACTGTTAAAGCAGCCAGAATATGAGGGCCAAGATTTGGAGAGAAGAGCAGCTCTTTGAAGTGAGGTACCTTGGAGTCTTGGCTCCAGGCCTGCTTGTCTGTGTAGTCTTGGAGGAAGTCCCATCTGTTTAGGGACCTGGAAGGTATCACACCTACCTCCTCCCCAGGAATAGACCCACCAAAACTGTGCATTTGACTGTGGACACAGAAGCAGCCCTTTAACCCAGCTCCAGTCCTACTCAATGGTAGTCCTAGAGACAGTCCCATCTGTCCAGGGACCAGGCAGGAGCCATGCCATCCTGTATTCTCATAACAGCCTGCTGACTATCTAATACACAAGCAGTCCCATGACCTGGCTGCAGCCCCACTCAACTGTAGTTCTGGAGGCAGTCCTGTCCACCTAGGGACCAGGCAGGAGAAAGTCCTTACCTGCTGAAACAAGTCCATAAAAACTGGAAGTGACTTATTTAAATGCATAGACATCAACACAGAACTACAAGGATAGGAAAGCCTGACTCCACTGAAGAAAACTAATAAAGAAATCAAAATGGCATACTAAAAAATTCAATAAAAACAGTAGTAATAGAGTAATTAAGGAACAAAAACAATATAAGACCTAAAGTTATATGTTTTATTACCAGTTATATGTTTTATTATCTTATCAGTAATTATTTCAAATGTAAATAATTTCCAATGTAACTCTCCAATCAAAGAAAGAGATTGGTAGACTGGACTGAAAAAGCCTGAAAAAAACATGATCCATCTACAGGCATACCTCACAGATATGGCAAGCTCAGTTCCAGATCATCGCAGTAAAGTGAATATTGCAATAAAAAGAGTAACACAAATTTTTTGGTTTCCCAGTATATACAAAAGTTGTGTTTACATGATACTGTAGTCTATCAAGTGTAAAATTCAATATGTGTAAAAGCCTGTTGGTTCTGCTTTTCTGAAGAACTCCAATACAGATCCTTACCTTACACCATATACAAAAATTAACTCAAAAATGGGTCAAAGACCTAAAGTAATAGCTAAAATTATAAAAATATTAGAGGAAAACACAGAGAAAATACTTCATGACACTGAATTTGGCAATGATTTCCTGTGTATGACACCAAAAGCACAAGCAACAATAGAAAAAAATAGATGAACTTCATAAAAACTGAAAACTTTGTACATCAAAGAATACTATTATGACAGCAAAAAAAGACAACCACCTACAAGGAGGAGCTGGTACCATTCCTTCTGAAACTATTCCAATCAATAGAAAAAGAGGGAATCCTCCCTAACTGATTTTATGAGGCCAGCATCATCCTGATACCAAAGCCTGGCAGAGACACAACAAAAAAAGAGAATTTTAGACCAATATCCCTGATAAACATCGATGCAAAAATCCTCAATAAAATACTGGCAAACCAAATCCGCAGCATATCAAAAAGCTTATCCACCACGATCAAGTGGGCTTCATCCCTGGGATGCAAGGCTGGTTCAACATTCGCAAATCAATAAACGTAATCCAGCATATAAACAGAATCAGAGACAAAAACCACATGATTATCGCAATAGATGCAGAAAAGGCCTCTGATAAAATTCAACAGTGCTTCATGCCAAAAACTCTCAATAAATTTGGTATTGATGGAACGTAGCTCAAAATAATAAGAGCTATTTATGACAAATCCACAGCCAATATCATACTGAATGGGCCAAAACTGGAAGCATTCCCTTTGAAAACTGGCACAAGACAGGTATGCCCTCTCTCACCACTTCTATTCAACATAGTGTTGGAAGTTCTGGCCAGGGCAGTCAGGCAGGAGAAAGAAATAAAGGGTATTCAATTAGGAAAAAAGAAGTCAAATTGTCCCTATTTGCAGATGACATGATTGTATATTTAGAAAACCCCATCGTCTCAGCCCAAAATCTCCTTAAGCTGATAAGCAACATCAGCAAAGTCTCAGGATACAAAATCAATGTGCAAAAATCACAAGCATTCTTATACACCAATAACAGACAAACAGAGAGCCAAATCATAAGTGAACTCCCATTCACAATTGCTTCAAATAGAATAAAATACCTAGGAATCCAACTTACAAGTGATGTGAAGGACCTCTTCAAGGAGAACTACAAACCACTGCTCAGTGAAATAAAAGAGGACACAAACAAATGGAAGAGCATTCCATGCTTATGGATAGGAAGAATCAATATCATGAAAATGGCCATATTGCCCAAGGTAATTTATAGATTCAATGCCATCCCCATTAAGCTACCAATGACTTTCTTCACAGAACTGGAAAAAACTACTTTAAATTTCATATGGAACCAAAAAAAAAAAAAAAAAAAAAAAAAAGCCTGCATAGCCAAGACAATCCTAAGCCAAAAGAAAAAAGCTAGAGGCATCATGCTACCTGACTTCAAACTATACTACAAGGCTACAGTAACCAAAACAGTATGGTACTGGTACCAAACCAGAGATATAGACCAATGGAACAGAACAGAGCCCTCAGAAATAACACCATACATCTACAACCATCTGATCTTAGACCAACCTCACAAAAACAAAAAATGGGGAAAGGATTCCTTATTTAATAAATGGTGCTTGGAAAACTGGCTAGCCATAGGTAGAAAGCTGAAACTGGATCCCTTCCTTAGACCTTATACAAAAATTAATTCAAGATGGATTAGAGACTTAAATGTTAGACCTAAAACCATAAAAACCCTAGAAGATAACCTAGGCAATACCATTCAGGACATAGGCATGGGCAAGGACTTCATGTCTAAAACACCAAAAGCAATGACAACAAAAGCCAACATTGGCAAATGGGATCTAATGAAACTAAAGAGCTTCTGCACAGCAAAAGAAACTACCATCAGAGTGAACAGGCAACCTATAGAATGGGAGAAAATTTTTGCAATCTACTCAACTGATAAAGGGCTAATATCCAGAACCTACAAAGAACTCAAACAAATTTACAAGAAAAAAACAACCCCATCAGAAAGTGGGCAAAGAATATGAACAGACACTTCTCAAAAGAAGACATTTATGCAGCCAACAGACACATGAAAAAATGCTCATCATCACTGGCCATCAGAGAAATGCAAATCAAAACCACAATGAGATACCATCTCACACCAGTTAGAATGGTGATCATTAAAAAGTCAGGAAACAACAGGTGCTGGAGAGGATGTGGAGAAATGGGAACACTTTCACACTGTTGGTGGGACTGTAAACTACTTCAAGCATTGTGGAAGACAGTGTGGCGATTCCTCAAGGATCTAGAATGAGAAATACCATTTGACCCTGTGATCCCATTACTGGGTATATACCCAAAGGATTATAAATCATGCTGCTATAAAGACACATGCACACGTATGTTTACTGCAGCACTATTCACAATAGCAAAGACTTGGAACCAACCCAAATGTCCATCAATGACAGACTGGATTAAGAAAATGTGGTACACATACACCATGGAATACTATGCAGCCATAAAAAAGGATGAGTTCATGTCCTTTGTAAGGATATGGATGCAGCTGGAAACCATCATTTTCAGCAAACTATCGCAAGAACAGAAAACCAAACACTGCATGTTCTCACTCATAGGAGGGAATGAACAATGAGAACACTTGGACACAGGAAGGGGAACATAACACACCGGGGCCTGTCGTGGGGTTGGGTGAGGGGAGAGGAAATAGCATTAGGAGATATACGTAATGTAAATGACAAGTTAATGGGTGCAGCACACCAATATGGCACACATATATATATGTAACAAACCTGCATATTGTGCATATGTACCCTAGAACTTAAAGTATAATAAAAAAAAAAAGACAACCCTCACAATGGGTGAAAATATTTGCAAGTCATATATGTGATGAGGGTTTCATATCTAGAAAATATAAAGAACTTCTACAATTCTCAAACAGAAAGAGAAACAACCCAATTAACAAACATGTGAAAGACTTGAATAGACATTTTGTCAAAGAAGATAAATAAATGACCAATGAAAAAGCATGAAAAGATACTCAACATCGTAAGTCGTTACAGAATTATAAATCAAAACCACAAGGAGTTATGCCACTTCACAAATGACTAGGAGAGTTATAATTTTTTTTAAATGGGAAAATAATTGTTGGCAAGGACATTGAAATGTACAATGTTACAGCTACCATGGAAAATATTTTGCAGTTCCTCAGTTCCTCAAAAAGTTAAAGAATTATCATACAAACCAGCAATTCCACTCCTCAAAAGACTTGAAAATGGGGACTGAAACAGATACTTGCATATAAATGATCATAACAGCATTATTCACAATAGCCCAAAGGTGGAAACAACATAAGTATCTATCAACAAATGAGTGGATAAACAAAAGGTGGTGTACATCCAATAATGGAATGTTATTTGGCCATAAACAGGAATGATGTTTTGATTCTACAACATGGATGAACCTTGAGAATATTATCCTAGGTGAAATAAACCAAACACAAAAGGATGAACTGTAAGATTCCACTTATTCGAAATATCTAGATCAGGCAAATTCATAGAGACAAAGAGATTAGAGGTAACCAGGAACTGAGGAATGGGAAAGTTATTGCTTACGGGGCACAGAGTTTCTGTTTGTGGTGATGAAAAAATTTTGAAAATAGTGGTGAAAACTGTAAAACATTATGAATGTAATTAATGCAACTGTATTATATACTTAAAAATGTTTAAAATGGCAAATTTTGTTATATATATTTTATCACATTAAAAATTAATTGTTTAACAAATATATTAAAGGGGATTGTGTTTATAACACATGTAGAAGTACAATGTATGACAGCAGCACAAAGAATGGGAGAAGGAAATGGAGGCATTCTATTTTAAGGTACTTACATCATACTTAAAATGGAAAATATTATTTGACTGTGTAGAGTATGATTTTTAAAAAAGTATTTTGTAAACCCTAGTGCAACTACAGTTGATCTGTGAAAATGGAGGTTTAAACTGTGTGGGTCCACTTAAATGGGAATTTTCTTCCACTGCTGCTACCCCTGAGAAAGCAAGACCAAACCCTCATCTTCCTACTCCTCCTCTGCCTAACTCAAGGTGAAGATGAGGCTACAGACCTTTATGATGAGCCACTTAATGAACAGTAAATATATTTTCTCCTCCTTATGATTTTCTTTTTCTTTTTTCTTTTTTTTGAGACAAAGTCTTCCTCTGTCGCCCAGGCCGAAGTGCAGTGGCATGATCTCGGCTCACTACAACATCTACCTCCTGGGTTCAAGCAATTCTCCTGTCTCAGCCTCCCGAGTAGCTGGAATTACAGGTATGCACCACAATACCCAAATTTTTGTATTTGCCATAGAGATGGGGTTTTACCATGTTGGCCAGGCTAGTCTCGAACTCCTGACCTCAAGTGATATGCCTGTCTCAGCCTCCCAAAGTGCTGGGATTACACAGGTGTCAGCCACCACGCCCAGCCTCCTCATGATTTTCTTAACAAAATTTTCCTTTCTCTAGTTTACTTTTTTGTAAGAATACAATATATAATACATACAAAATGTGTGTTGTTTATGTTATTGGTAAGACTTCTGATCAATAGTAGGCTATTAGTAATTTTGGGTGAGTCAAAATTCACACTTGGACTTTCTAATGCACTGGGGGCTTGGGGACCCCTAACCTCCAAGATGTTGAAGGGTCAATTGTACAAAAAAAAAGAAGTATAGTTGATGTTGGAAATAAAATGAAGCAATTTTTTTAAAGCTCTAAAAATTCAAAAGAGAAAGAAAAAAGAACAGATGGGATAACTAGAAAATAAAGAGCAAGATGGTAGACTTAAACACAAATTTAGATAATTATACTGAATTTAATGATCTAAATAACATATTTAAAGACAGATATTCTCAGACTTGATAAAAAAGCAAAACTGAGAGGAGTCATGTTACCACAATGGCAGAGTAGAAGCAATCTGGCTTCACTCTTCCCCACAGAAAACCAAAACAACTATCCAGTACCAATTACCCTCACGAGCATCCCAGAAACCAAAACGGAGGCTGTGATGATCCCGGGGGGCCAGAGAGAAGCAAAAAACTTCAAGCAGAAGGTTAGATAAACAGACTACTCCATCCACAACACCCCGACCTCAAGCTGCTGGGCCGCATGTGGAAAAACTCCCATGGACTCACAATACTACACTGAAAGAAGTGAGGTAAAGGCAGACAGACACCTTTATCTCCATGTTGGGTTCTTTCACAGAAAAATCATTCCTGCTTCAACCTAAGGGAAGCATCTTTGCCTATAGGGTAAAAAAAAATCCTAAAGGCAGCCAAAGACAATGGGTAGAGATGGGGTTAGCAATCCCCAATGAACAAAACTCAGTGATACTCTTCATCTCAGCCAAAAAAGACACCAAATCAGAGAGGTTGTTCAGCAGTATCATGGTTTGGAAGCATGCTCATGAGTCCATGAGGCTATGAAGCCCTAGCCAGCCTTCCCACGCTGCCAGGGTATCCTTTTATTGTAGACACTCCCAGTCCACAACAGTAAGCATTCTGAACTTTTACAAGAGCTGCAAAAGTTAATTTTTTGACAAGATAAACAATATTGACAAACCTGTAGGTAGAATAAGGAAAAAAGAAAAGACTCAAATAAATTAATTCAGAGATGAAATGAGATATGATAACCAATACCACAGAAATATAAAGGATCATTAGACACTATTATGAGTAACTATATACCAACAAATTGGAAAACCTAGAAGGAATGGATAAATTCCTGGACACATACAACCTAAGATTGAAATATAAAGACACAGAAAACCTAAACAGACCAATAACCAGTAATGTGATTGAAGCAATAAAAAGTCTGCCATCAAGAAAAAGCTTAGGACCTGATGGCTTCACTGCTTAATTCTAATAAACATTTAAAAAAAGAACTAATACCAATTATACTCAAACTATTCCAAAAACGTGAAGAGGACAGAATATTTTCAATCTCATTCTATGAAGACAGCATTATCCTAATACCAAAACCAGAAAAGGACACAACTAAAGAAGTAAACTACAGAGTAGTATCCCTCCCAGATGAACACAGATGCAGAAATCCTCAACAAAATACTAGCAAACTGAACTTAATAGCACATTAAAAAGATCATTCACCATGATTAGGTGGGATTCAGATGGTTCAACATATGCAAATTAATAATCATGATACATCACATCAACAGAATAAAGGACAAAAACCATATCATCATTTCAATAGATGCTGAAAAAGCATTTGATAAAAATAAACATACCTTCATGATAAAAAAAATTTTCAACAAACTCAGTAAAGAAGAAATATACATCAAAACAATAAAAGCCACATATGACAAATCCAGAGCTAATGTCATACTGAACATGGAAAAATTGCAAGACTTTCCTCTAAGATCTAGAACATGACAAAGATGCTTACTTTCACCACTTTTATGCAACATAGTGTTGGAAGTCCTACCCAAAGCAATTAGAAAAGAGAATGAAATAAAGAGCACTCAAATTACAAAGGAAAAAGTCAAATTGTCCTGTCTGCAGATGACATGATCTAATACTTAAGACACCAACAAACAGCCATTAGACTGATAAACAAATTCAGTAAAGTTGCAAGATATAAAATCAACATATTAAAATCAGTAGCATTTCTATATGCCAAAAGCAAACAATTTGAAAAGCAAATTAAGAAAGCAATCCCATTTACAACAGCTACAAAGAATATAAAATACCTAGGAATCAACTGAACCAAAAAAGTTAAAAAAAAATCTATACAAGGAAAACTATAAGACACTGATGAAAGAGGGAGGACACCAAAAAATGGAAAGACAGCCCATGTTCATTAATTAGAAGAATTAATATTGTTAAAATGTCCATCCTACCCAAAGCAATCTACAGATTCAGTGCAATTCCTATCAAAATACCAATGATATTCTTCACAAAAATAGGGGAAAATATATATATATATATATATATATTTATACACACACACACACACACAATGGAATATTACTCAGCCAAAATTTTAAAAAAAGAATGAAATCTATTTGCAGCAACATGAGTAAGGCCGGATGACTTTTTGTTAAGTGAAATAAGCCAGAAATACAAAGACAAATATTGCAGGTTCTCACCTATATATGGGAGTTTAAAAAAATTGATCTCATGGAGGTAGACAGTAAAATGGTGGTTAATAGAGATTGGGATGCATGTGGGGAGAGGAGAATGAAGAAAAGCTAGCTAATGAGTATAATGGTACAGTTAGATGGAATAACTTCTAGTGTTCGATAGCACAGTAGGTTGACTACAGTTAACAATAATTTGTTGTATATTTCAAAATACCTAGAAGAGAAGACTTGGAACATTCCCTACACAAAGACATAATAAATGGCTGAGGCAATGGATATCCCAATTACCGTGATTTGACCATTACACATTTTATGCATGTATCAAAAAAAACACATGTACCTGATAAGTATGTTCAATTATAACTTATTTATCAATGAAAAAGCAAGACTGAGGGACTTCCACTTCCTCTTAGGATGTATTAAGTCACAACATTAATGTCGCATCTAAAAATGAGTAAAGGCTGGATAATTTATAAAATCACAACTTTTCATGAACCCATCAGAAAACTGACGTTGCAAGAAAACCAAGCGATCTGAACGCCAAAGAATGACCAATCCTCTTTCAGATGAGAATAGACACTTCAAAAGTCATCAAGTGGATACTGTGACAAAGTAACAAGGAAAAACTATGAAACCACCACAGATCAGAAATCTAATAATCTATTGATAGAAGTACAAATAGGACACAGTACCAGCTGGGAAAAAAGTGAGCAAAAACACTGAGGAGTTAGGATGAAACAGCTACAAAAAAGATATACCCTTGGACTTCAAGACTGTGAAAATAGAAACTGAATGGTCCTTACCGTCCATGAAGTCTATAATAGGCCAGCTGAAGTGCAAGCTGAATAAATGTGTCCGGGTGAAGCATCTTGTTCTTGGTTAGCTTTTTGCCGAAAGATGTAAAGGCATAAGCCGCAATCTGTAGATCAGATGCCTAAGAAGAAGAATTAAATGAGAACAGTGAAAAATCATCTAAGGAGAATATACCAAAGAGAACCAAATTATCACCTGCATTAAAGTAATCACCAGACATAAAGAATTAAAGGTGTTAAAGGCATAATTTTAAAATTTTTGTGCAGACATGCTTGGATGACAGCCAAATTTTTACATATGGTTGTTAAAAGAAAAAATCATGATTATTTAAGAGAAAAGTGAAAAATATACCTCCCTGAGATACTGGGCTTTAGCTTGGCTGATGTCATTTAATACTTTCTCATCCACAGTGAAAATAAGCTCTTCTGGAAGTGGTATATCTCGTACCTTCTCTGAACCCTGAAAATAGGAACAACTTAAAATATTTTATCTATAAAATTATTAGGAGAAAAATGATGAAATACTTATTCAAACATACCTTCCATCTTCCTTCATTCTGAAAAATTTTCTCATCCACATAATAACTGATGCTCACCATAACCATTGCATCAAAAGGGGCATGCTAAAATGAGAACACACAAGATTTCTGAATACTTTATGTCAACTTAAAACATGACCAAATATTTTATTTTCACTTTGTGTCTATTCTTAACAGATAATAAAGCATAGAGTCTTCAAATGCCTCACCTCCTGATGATAAGATATAGGATTCCCTATGGTTCAGTAACTGCTGTATTTTATTTTTTGGAAAAAAAAAAATTGTTTAAATTTGGAAGCACCTAGTAGGGCTCCCGGTGGGGCTTGGGGTCATGAGGGTGTATAGTGTATAAAGTAACATATAAACAATCTAGATAAACTAATTGCTATTTTTACTAGAAGTCAAAGCAAGTGTATATATGTGATACGAAGATGTTCTGGAATTGCAAGAACGGGGTGGAAAAGCAGATGGGGATGGCAGCCTATCTGAAAGCATTTGGGATGGACATGAACTTCTTTAGGTAAGGACTTAGGCCACTTAGTGAATATTAGAAAGCATAACCATTTTGTGTTTTTTATATATATGAGGGTCCCGATGTGATAATTCTCAGTTTAAGAAATGTGGGAAAGATAGGCTGGGTGTTACAGGGGTGTTTCAGGTTTGCCAGGTATATTCAGAGAAAGAAATTGCAGTTAGTGAATTTTCCCATCATTTATACTGAAGAACAAAGTTTTTGCCTGCATTTTCCCCATGTTCCTTAGATGAGAGTTACATCAGATGGTTCCTTGTGACTGTCACCACTTTACATTAGACACAGATATCATTCATGATCTGAACATGACACTGAGAGCTTGGGAGGGAAAGAAGGGAAGTCTCAAGATATGGGCCCAGTTTCAGAGGAGTAATTAGGTGTCTTAAATGTCACCCTAACACTATAGCTCTGCAGCCTGTATCATGGCCCAGTGGAGCCTATAAACACAATTTATTGTTACCAGGCAACAACTACATCAGGAAAGGCTTTTGAGGGAGGTCAGTATAAGATGCTTGAGCAGTTTATCTGCCAGCAACAGCACACATGACAAGACTCACAGGTCACTGACAAACCCATTTGCTAACAGTATCTCACAACTGTGTGGTACTTTACAATTTTACAAAGAATTTTCAGACATTATCACATATACTGTTTTATTTAAGACATTTTACAACTATTTTACTGGAGCCAGTAGGAAATAGCAAGAATGAAGGATGTCTCTTTGAGTTATAATTCTAAGCACCCATCTCCTAATGGAAACCTAATAATCTCAAAAAAGTTAGAAAATATATAAAATTCCAATGCTATCCTGATGCTTTATTTGTTCACATAATTTTTGCCTTTCATTTCTTGCACTTACACAGAGGCAATATGTGTTGACAAAGTGTTTAAGAATGTAGGCTTTGGTTCTGAATTCAAACTACTTCCTAGTTGTGCAATAGTAAGAAAGTTACTTTGCTTTCTAATTAAACTGCCTCATTTCTCAGTAGAGATAATGCATACATACATACATGCTGTGAAAAATGATTTTTATACCACTTATACTGTACTTACTAAGGATCTGGCTCACAGCAATAATTAGTAACTACTGTTATTATTAACTAAGGTTTTTACATGCTTCCTGTGCACCCTCTGCAAAGCCTTACATAAAGCCTACAATATAGAGAAGACAGCATAGTTGACTTCAGGTTTATAAAATATAAGGGAAATGGAATTAATATAATCACAAAAGAACATATTCAAACAATTATGATTATGGAACAGCAACATGGCTTGAAGGTAAAATAGCTTTATTTTACAGTACTTTTTTTTTTTTTTTTTTTTTTTTTTTTTGAGGTAGGGTCTTATTCTGTTGCCTGGGTGGGAGTGCAGTGGTACAACCATGGCTCACTGCAACCTGGACCTCCTAGGCTCAAGTGATCCTCCCACCTCAGCCTCCCAAGTAGTTGGGAGTATAGGTATGCATTATCATGCCCAGCTCATTTTTTATTTTTTGTAGAGATGGGGGTCTCACTATGTTGCCCAAGCTGGTGTTGAACTGCTGGAATCAAATCCTCCCACCTTGGTCTCCCAAAGTGCTAGGATTACAGGCATAAGCTCCCATGTCTGGCCTACAGCATATGTATTTCACTAATGATGATTTACAAAGGTTAAACTGCACTGTCTATAATCATCTTGGGTTAGAAGGGAAACCTCCATGGAATTTAACGCAAATTATCAGGTGGAGATAATCAGATCAATTTTATAAATATATGCATGTTAATGCACACACATAAAACATGTCCACACACTATAGAAAAGCACCTCAGTTGTGCTGAGAGATATGCTCATTATGAGCCCAGTATTCTTTATTCAGAGACAGACAATATTATCAAAATTATTTTCATCCTGAGTTTGTGTGAACAGCAGGATACCAGCGCTATTAGTAAAAATCAGTTTAGCAAAAGGTGTTTTTTGGTAGGCTTGGGAATGAGGGACGGAAAGCAAGATGAGTTACTCTTGATGAGATTGATTTACTCTTATGTAACAATATAACATCCAATTTGAACAATTTAACATATAATGAAACACAACTCTCAAATGAGAATACTAGGTAAAAGCTAGAAAAGTATAGCTGCGAGTTACATATATAACAATAGGTCAATCAAACTATTTAAATCAGGGAAGAAAGTGGTCAGAGGGGGAAAAGTATGATGAGTATTAAGGTTAGTTTCAGAATCAGAAGAAAGGAAAATACTGTTAAGAGGAAAGAGGCAGCGTCAAAATACGTATGAAGAGGGTAACCAACTGCAGCAGACAGGTCAAAGAGAAATCAAGGGAGAAGCCAGAGGGCAGTTAACCACCTTACAAAGGGTAGTTTGCAAGGAATGGTAAGGTCATAAACCAGACTGAGGAAGGTCAAGGAGAATCAAATGAGGAGCTGAAGAGACGAAAACTGAGGCAATTAACAAGAACTATTCTGTCAACAGTAGACTCAAAGGAAGAGTAAAGAGAACATCTTCAAAATGACTCGTGGCAACTTTTCACTGTAGCTCTGATGAGATAATCCAACAGATATTCACTTTCAGTACCTATTAACCAATCCACCTTGTTCTGAAATAACAGCTACTTTGTTGTTCTTTAGGCAACCAAGCACCACTTTGTAATGGTTTGAATGAGACTGATTCTACCCACTAGATTCCAAGGTTGGGCGTGTGACCCAGGCCAAGCTCATCCAAGCACCTGATTCCCCAGGATGGGGACATGAATCACACAGGCCAATCACAACTGATGAGGATTATTCCCAGAACTTTGCTGGAACCGTTGGAAACAAAGAAGCTGACTATTTCCTTTGGGAGTCAATCAGTTATGTAGGAAAGCTATGAAGACATGAGACTGTTGGTACAACAATCACATTGGGCAGTCTACCTAAATATGAAGCCAAACAAAGGAAAGCAGCACTAAAAAATGGGAAGAGATTTCCAATGAAAGCACTTGAACACTGAAGTCAGCTTTACCCAAATTTAGCTACATCCCTTGCCAACAAATATCTTCTTAAGTTAATGTCAGTTTGATTTAGGTTTCTACCACCTAAACCTGAATATGGATTAATACAACTACTGAATCTTATTTTTTTTCTTTTTTTCTTTTTTTTGAGACAGAGTCTCAGTCTGTTGCCCAGGCTGAAGTGCACTGACCCAATCACTGCTCACTGCACCCTCAACCTCCCAGGTTCAAGCGATCCTCTTACCTCAGCCTCCCAAGTAGCTGAGACCACAGGCGCACACCACCATGTGAGGCTAATTTTTGAATTTTTTGTAGAGATGGGGTTTCATGACATCGCCCAGGCCAGTCTCCATCTGCTGGGCTCAAGTGATTCACCTGCCTTGGCCTCCCAAAGTGCTGGGATTACAGGTATAAGCCATCAGGCCAAACCCTAAACCCCTTTATAAAAAATTTTGTTCGTTCATAGACCTCCTGAATGCCTATCAGACAGTTAGTAGACAGAGCTAGTAAAGACATCCATGGGAGGGGAACAGAGGAGAAACAAGTTTTTTTTTTTTTTTTTTTTTTTTAATGAAAATGGTCAAAAATAGTAGTAACTGCCATTTTAATATCCACAGCCTAAATAGTGCTCCAAAGATCATGTGTCATTTTAGGAAAATAGTTACCTAGTTACTAGGTGAATCTTAAACTCTATAAATATATCCAAATGCATTGCTCTGTGCATAGAACACATACATAATGCCATATAATACCTTTTGAAATAGGCATTCTCAGCAAGCAGATAATACTAGGTTTTAAGAGCTTACACTACATAAATACTATATGCAAATTCCATTTTGCAGATATAGTACTAACAAACTGTTGGCCTTACTACAGAAGAAAATAACTTGTCCTATACTCTATTTTCACTGAGAATTCATAACTAAAGTTTTCACCAAAGTGCCATAAAACTAAATTAGTATTCACTTACACTGTTCCCCAGCACAAGTATTTATGGTTTATTGCCATTAATTTAATCTAAAAGATCAAAAGAGAAAAAAATTTCAGTAGTTTACTTACATCACAATTACAGCCAAATACTCCATTAGAAAAGGAAATCAAGTTATAGGATTTGTCACCCCAGCGTACTGTTGGATCTCCAATAAGGATGGCTGCAATAATCTAAAATACATTTAATTTTTCCAAATTAAAAGGGTTTAATATTGGTTTGTAAGAATTCACATCTTAAACACATGTATCATCTCACCATTCCTCTTCAGGGCAACCAAATTTAATAAAATGATAATATAGTTATACTCGAGAGAGTAATTCTGGCCCTGACTTTAGGGGTTTCTCGAAATCTCAAATCAAGAAAATCCTACCAGAAAAGAAAATGCTGGTACAATATTCATGAATGTTTACAGAACATAGAATTGAGAGGAGAAGGCTTTGTAACTTGAATAGGATAAAAGATCTTGATAAAAGTTTAGTCATTAAAGTCTAGTTAGGAGGAAATACTTTAAGAATTCATTTCCTACTAAACCTGTTTTTCAAACTGTATACTTTGGCCTATTAATGGATCATGAAATCAATTCAGTGCATCACAATCAATATTCCTTATAAAAAAGGAGAATAAAATAGACTGGAAATATCAGTGTACCTCACAGATAATAAAAGTAGTTAGTGTTCTGTGAAACTCCTATTTTATATATGTGTTTGCATGCATACCCATGTATATATAGTGGGCTGCAATCTAAATGTATTTGTAACTAAAAATTGTGGTCAAAAAAGTCTCAACAACACTGCATTAAAATACGTTCTTCCTTAAAAAGAAGTCTGGTGATTCTCCAAAAATAACAACAACAAAAAACCTCTTTCCTACAAGGCTACAAGGTTTTTCAATCCTTGATATTCTTTTCCTATTATTTAATACCAATTAACACATTATAAAATAATTTAAGTACTTTCAAAAGACTACGAGATTTCTAATACAATTACTATCTTTTATTATTCCCTGGGAAACTGAAATGTCACCCTAGGAGTGGCAGGGGAGCATAAAATAAGGCCATATTTACCCTTAACGTCATTGAAATCGATGTGTTCAGTAATTAACCAAATGATAAAATAAATGACTTACAAGGGTGACATAATTCTTAGGAGAGACACTCCCAACTATGGTGTCAAGATACACTAGTGCAGGTTATGATTAGGTTCTCGTTTCACCTTTGGCAAGAAAAGTTCATTAACCTAGAGGTCCATGTAAAACAGAAGATAGTTAAGTACCTCAGAATAATCCTCTGGTGTTACATGTGGACTGTCATCCTCCATGGAATATACCAGTAAACTACTCTGAATTTTTTCTAACAAGGCCAAGTTCTCTGCATCAAGACCAATCAGATACTCTCGTGCCTAAAGGGCAAGGAGATGATGATCAAATATTACAACTGAAATACAATACATCAAAAGAGTTTGTTAGAGAAAAGCTTCGTTAAGAAAAGTGTAAATCAGAACCTTAGCCCATCGAGTTCGCTCCTCACTAGTTAATGCTGCAATCCCAGGTCCATCAGGTTCACTATGGCACTTCTTGTGGATATATGTCAGTTGTCTTATGGAAGATGAAAAGAAGATTCAAAAACAGTACAGGCAGAAAGTAACCCCTTTGGCCTTTAAAAGGTCATAACATTGATCAATATTTAAATGTTTGGATATTATTACCCAAAGAAACCACTTATGATGCCAATAGATTTCCCACAGCACATATTTTTAAGTGATTGTGTTCTATTAATACCCAAAGCATATTTGACAATAATTTAATTTCAGTAAATAAATTTAGTTATTGGCTAAATTTAGTTTGGCTGATATATACTTTTGAAATGTGCATGCACTTCTAGGTTACAAGTAAATATCCTTTTTACTGTAAATATCCTGACAATGGAGAACTTGAAAAATATCCTGGTAATCAATTTCACAAATATCATGTACATCTTATCCAACTAAAAACTATGCACATATATATTTAACCAGAGGACTTACTGTATACTCAATTAATACCTGTGTTTTACCAAAAAAAAAAAAATAGAAATACCATGTAATCAGTTTTAAGTATTTTCATATGTGCCAATTTGTTACTTCTAATCATTATATTTTTAAAGAATCTATTAGCTAAGGATAAACTACTTCCCCTCCATAGTATTTTATTCTCCCAGATTGATGACTTTCATGTATCTTTAAACATACAGCAGATAAATAACTGGGTTCTCCCATAAAGAAATTTTCATCAGTCAAAAATCCACAGAGCTTTAATTTAGCTCTACTTCTTCATGGCACATGTTAAGAAATTACTTCAATTTAAAAGCTTTCAAGATTTTCTCAGGAAGTGAGCTAATGTAGCTTAATAAATGGTCAAAAAACACCACTAGTAGCCATCAGTTCTGACTTCATCATTCAAAACTGGAATTCATCATTTATCTACCAATTTGCATACTTTCCTCTGTTTGTTCATTATATCTGTAACACTGATAAAGAAATAATTTTCTTGCTGAAAATTTCCCCCCTTTTTATCTGCAAGTTAATGGTGTCCTGAGGAACAGAATAAGGGTTTCTTCACCAATCTGCATCTGTAGCGAGAGCAACTTGCCTTGCCTCTCTTCCTGCTTACTTGTCTTTAGTAACTACTGATTTTGTTCCAATTATAAATAAACCTTTGCAGTTTGTGGTTACTAGCATAAACTCTGAATTTCTAAATAAAATCAACTTGTTTCTCTCCATATGGTACTTGTTGCTACCTTTCCCTTATCAACTACCTCAAAGCACCAATTTTGACTATGAAACTTTTTCTTCCTCCCTGAAATGATCATTTTCATGTTCGTTTTACAAGGTGGTCATTATTACGGAGAAATTACAAAGGAAAGTGTGTTAAACCTGAAATGACATTTTAAGTTTGATAATAAAAGGTCACATAACTGCCCAAATCGTCACCACTAAGAGATGCAGACTTGGTAACAAGATAATCCCTCTTTTCCTTTAACTTGGCTAACTATGCAACTGTTTTTCAGCTACACATCTAATTTTTTATATTTCAAAGCACAAAGATTTGTATTAAAAATATCTGCATTACAGAATCATATATTTTAAAAAATATTCTATACTCCACACAATCTGGCTTTTTCTCCATCGCTTTCCGTTCACTCTTTAATTTACTGTCCTCAATTTTTGTTCTCCAGTGATCATCTTGAAACTGCTCTTCTGAAAGTCACCAATAACGCCCATTAAGGAAACCTAGTAGCTTTATCTAAGTCTAGTTTTCCTCATTATAGAATTTTGACACTCAGGAATGAATGTTAAAATTATCTTCTTACTTGAGTTTTTCACACGGTTCCATTGTGGTCTCCGTATCTCCCTGAAGTCTTTTTTATTGACCATTTGTTCTCCTTACACTGCTGAATGTGTCTTTTCCCAAATTTCTGTCACTGGCCTTTCCAAGCTCCTCTTGTAAGTTTCTCCCTAGGTAACCTCATCTACTTCTTTAATAGTTTCAATTATCACTTTTATGTAAGAGGCAACCAACTCTCTAACTTCAACACCATTTTCTCTCTCAATCTCTGTTACCAAAGTTCCAAAGTTCCAAAAGCTTGTTGGATATCTCTACTTCAATTCCTGCCAACATTTCCAACTAAATGTACATTTAAACATTATCTCCCCCCTTTCCCACAATTTTTTTTAAAAGATCTTAAAAGATAATATATGTGTAAATCTTCATGTCCTCAGATTAGGCAATGGTTTCTCAGATACAATACCAGAAGCACATGTAACAAAAACAAAAAAGATAAAATTGATTTTGTCAAAATGAAAAATATTGTACATCAAAAGAAGCTATCAAAAAAGTGAAAAGCCAAGTCTAGGAGATATAATTTGCTGAATTATATATCTGTAAAAAGACTTATATCTAAAGAACTATTACAATTCAATAATAAAAAGACAACCTCATTTAAAAATTGGTCAAGTAACTGATTAGACATCTCTCCAAGGAAGATATATACAAATGGCCAAAAGGCATGTGAAAAAAGCTTCAACATCATTATCAAATATAAACTACAACGAGATCCCACTTTACCCTTACTAGCATGGCTACAATAAAAAAGGCAGACAATAAGTGTTGGTGAAGATGTGGAGAAACTGGAACCCTAATATACTGTGCCATTTTGGAAAACTCTCTGGTAGTTTCTCAATAGTTAAACATAGAATTACCATATGACCTGGCAATTCTACTCCTAAAATATAACCAAGAGAAATGAAAACATATGTTTACATGAAAACCTGAACACAATATTCAAGGAAGCATTATGAATAATTTACTATTTGTCTATTACTCATAATAGACAAAAAGTAGAAACAACTCAAATGTCCATCAACTGATGAATAGTTGATAAAATGTGGCATATCTGTAAAATAGAATGTTATTCGGCAATAAAAAGGAATAAAGCATTCATACATGCCAAAACATGGATGAACCTTGAAAAACTTATGCTAAGTGAAAGAAGCCACACACAAAAGGCTACATGTTGTAAGATACCATTCCTATATTAATGAAATGTATAAAATAGGCACATTTATAGAGGCAGAAAGTAGACTGGTGGTTGTCAGAACTTTTGGGGTTTTTTTAAGGCAAAAACAGAAATCTAGATGTTTATGTAAAATTTCATGATTTTTCAATAGTGATTCAAATTCTGCTATCCAAGCAAAAGAGGTCACAGGCTGAATGTAGCCCATGAAGCACATGTGTTCAATTTCTGGAAGCGTGGCTTTGAATAATCCAATTATAAGCCTGAGCTAATAATTATATGTCAAATTTAAAACACACTAACTAAAACATGTAATGGGAAGACACACAAATATTATCCAAGATATAAAAGCAAATGATTAAAAAGATAAATCTGCCTAAATCAAAATTAAGATTGGACAATTTCCAAAATTTGCTTCAAGTTAACTGGAAGAAAATGTTTGCAACACACATAATCTATAAAGGATTAATGTGGAGACCATATAAATAATTGCTATAAATCAATCAGAATAAAGTAAAATAGCCAATAGAAAAATAGGCCAAAGTAACTCACAGAAAACACAAATAAGTGGCCTATAAAACATACAAAAATGCTCAACTTCACTTGTAATGAGGGATATGTAAATTCAAACAACAATGAAAACCATTTTTCACCTGTCAGTTCACTAGATATAGCTTTTTTTTTTTTTTTTTTTTTTTGAGACAGGGTCTTGGTCTGTCACCCAAGGCTGGAGTGCAGTGGCATGATCACAGTTCACTGTAGCCTCAACCTCCTGGGCTCAAGTAATCTTCCCACCCCAGCCTTCCAAGTAGCTGGGAGCACTCCCAAGTAGCACTATCATGTCCAGCTAATTTTTTAACTTTTTGTAGAGACAGGGTCCCCCTGTGTTGCCCAGGCTGGTATTCAACTCCCGACCTTATGTCATCCTTCAGCCTCAGTCTCCCAAAATGTTGCAACTACAGGCATGAGCCACTATGTCCCCCCGCCACCAGATGTTTTAAGTTTAACAGTACCATGTCAACAATGATTAGAAGTGGGTGTCCTCACACAAAATACTGGCAGAAAAAACAATGCCACTGTAGATGACAATTTGACTTAGTCAAAAATTTTAAACGTATACATCAGATGATGTGAAAATTTTACTTCTAATATCAAACCGTAGATATTTTATCCAAATACACAAAGAGGCATGTTTGAACATGTTAATTATTTGTTATAGCAACAAATGGAAACAACTTTAATGTCATATCATAGAGAAATGGTCACATCAACTATAATATATCCATTTGATGGAATTATATGTAATAGTTTAAAAGAATAAGGTAGATGTATTTGTACCAATAGAAAAGATTACATTTATTGTTGGTTAAAAGAAGCTAGTGAGAAAAATAACACTATTTTTTAAATGTGCAACTACCCCTGTGCCTCATGTCAAACACAAAAATCAGTTAACTCCAGGAAGTCTATAAATACAAATGTAAAAGGCAAAACAAAATTCTAGAACATAAGAAATTATCTTCTTGGCAATGCATTAGGGAAAAAGTTTTTAAAACAGAACACAAAATGTATCATCTGTATGGTAAAGATTAAAAGATTAATAAACTGGACTACATTCAATTAAGAACTTCTGTTTACCAGGAAGATGTGTTTAATAGAACAAAAGATCAGTTATAAACATCTTCTATTCTGTGTATTGCAACACACACGACCAAGTAAGAACTCTTACCCAGAATGTATAAAGAACTCCTACAACACTCACACACTAGTAGACATAACGACTTTGGAAAACCGGCATTATCTATTGAAGCTGAACATACACATACCCTACGACTTGGCAAATTCTCTCCTGGGTGTTTTCCAGACAGAAATACATGCATGTGTACACCAAAAGACTTACACAAGGAATTTCACAGCAGCCTTTTAAAAATAATAATGCAAACTGTAAACAACCTAAATGACTGCCCCTGGGAAGGAGTGAAAGTATGGAAGAGGGATGAGGGGAATCTTTGTGTTCTAATTTTTAGAAAATTAGAAATGTTCTAATTTTTGACCTGGGTGCAGGTTACATGAGTATTTAGCTGTACATTTCTGTGTGCAGTTTTGTACATGTTTGCAATATTTATTTAAAATAATTTAAGTTATAAATACATATATATACCCAACAATTAGAAAACAATTAGAGCAACTGATCATCTGTTAATAATATTAAAATACTGTTTATTTGGCTGGGTGTGGTGGCTCACACCTGTAATCTCAGCACTTTGGGAGGCCGAGGTGGGTGGATCACTAGGTCAGGAGATCGAGACAATCCTGGCTAACACGGTGAAACCCTGCCTTTACCAAAAATACAAAAAATTAGCCGGGCATGGTGGCGGGCGCCTGTAGTCCCAGCTACTCGGGAGGCTGAGGCAAGAGAATGGGGTGAACCTGAGAGGTGGAGCTTGCAGTGAGCTGAGATCGCGCCACTGTACTCCAGCCTGGGCGATGAGCAAGACTCTCTCAAAAATAATAATAATAATAATAATCCATGGGAAAGTAAGGGAAAGCGCAAAAGAGGTATAGTTGAAACAGCACTGACTATGAGTTTATAACTGTTGATGCTAGGAGTTGGTAACTGTTGAAGTTAGGAGATGTGTACACAGGAGTTGTCATTATATAATTCCCTATACATTTTGAAATTTTCCATAATATACTTTAAAACATACACATAGAAAATGTATACCATATGTATGTACATATATAATATATATTATATATGTATTTTTTAAGCTAGTTATGCATGTAAATTCATTGCAACAGGCACGGAAAGATGGAACACACTAAACAAGTAACAGTGATTAATTCTGAGGCAGGGAATGGAATTGGTAATACATGTAATGTTTTCCTTTTCTCCAAGTGAACATATTTATATATGTCTAGTAAAATTTAAAAACAATTTAAATTAAAAGTACAAATAGACTTTTTTAAAGAAAGCAAGTATAAAATTCTTATTTTTCAGCTTACTATCACCTTGAAAGGCAATTCTAAACATGTATATTTTAATTCAAGCAACACCATAAGACCTAATGAGACTCAAGAAAGTAGTCTGAAAACCTGAGAAGTTCTGGCGGGGTGACCAAACATCCTTCATGTATTACATCAAAGACAAAAGCTCGGCCTCGACACAGCACTACAATGTGGTTTGGGGAACGCCCTTCACTCTCTGGAAACAGAAACAGAAAACACAAGACTCAAATCTAATGCTAAACAGGAGTAAAGTTGCATATATCCAATAGAAGAAAAGTAGGTATTCTTCCAATATTTTAATCATATAGTCATCAAATATGTCACATAACAAAAACAATGTATTAATGGAATTGCAGTTACTATGCTATAAATATATACTCCTGACACTTGTTCCATGTGAGACATCTAGAAATCCATGAGTTTCAAATACCCTGAAAACCATATAAATCCCAAACTACTACAGACCTTTCTAGATTTATTTAGAAACAGAAATGGGAAGGGGAGAAGGAGACCAGTGGAATCTTGGAGGACAGCCATTTGAATTAACAGGTTTCTCTTTTGGATTATTTTAATGTTAATTACTCATCCGGTAATTTAATTACAGCAATATCTAGCTATGATAACTCAATAAAATAATTTTCAGTAGAGAAGGATACAGTATGCCTGAGTGGCAAAGGAAAAGAATTTTGTCCAGTCTGGTAACACCTGGTAAGCCACTGACAATGGATTATCTCTGATTTCTTTGGCACGCCTTAACTCCCCAAGTACTATTTGTTTGCTGTAAACCTCAGATTATTGTTATACAGCCCCATCTTTAGGTACTTGTCCTTTTGCCAAGGATCTTCTTATATGATCCCTGCCCCACCTTCTAAGAAAAGAAAACGGAAAAAGAGGAAGAAAGAGAAGATATACACTGCCGCTTGAAGGAAATATACTGGTGGGTATTATTTATGGGTCAGTATTAAATGCTTTACATACATTATCTCATGAAATATTTTCATCAACTATGAGGAAGAACAGTCTCCTGATAACATTACTCTTTTTTCTCTTATACCTATTTCCTCAAGACCTAGAGGGTGAGGTATGTATTTTCCTTGTTCCTCTTGGCTACCTCCAAACCATTTCTTCTTTCTTCCCCTTCAAAAACCTCCAGATCCTTTTATCTCTACTACCACTACTCTTTTATTGCTGTCCTCTCCTGACCACACCCCTTTCAAAGTTTAGGGCTGGGAAAGAAAAAAGAAAATAAACCTGATGCCAAATTAATCAATAAATGGTTGGAAAGGGTGAGGGTGGCAGAAGGGTGCTACCTCAGGATAAACCTGGGGGATATTTGAGCAGAAAACTGAATGAAGTGAGAAAAGTATGCCACGGAAATACCCGCAGAAGAGTGTTTCAGGCAGAGGAAACAGCAAGCACAAAGGCATCAGAATAAACATGAGTTGATCTGCTTAAAGGAAAACAAGGTCAGTGCAGCTGTGGCACAGAGAAAAGGGTAGAGTGGTAGATAAGGTTGAGACCCGATTACACTGGCCTCAGAAAGTGGTTTCCAGTATGATGGGAAGGAAATCAATGGACGGTTTTAAGCAGGGGAGTGATAATGTGATCTAACTAAAAAGATCACTCCAGCTGCTACATGGAGAACAGATTATAAGGGTGAAGAGAAGGTATGGCAAATTAGGAAGTGACTAAAGTGGTCCAGGTGAGAACAATCTATGAGAGACGGGATGGTGGCTTCGACTGGGGCCTGATACTTGAAGGAGACAAGAGGTGTATTGTTTTTCTTTTAAGATGGAAGATATTACAGATTGGAACAATTGAGTAAAGAAAGAAAACTGATAAGCAGCAGGGAGAGAGGATAATGCAAAAGCAAGGTCCCTGACTAGGCAAGAGGAACTGGGACTCAGCACAGATAGAGAAGAGTTGTCCTTAGGAGTCAGAGGAGTTAATCTATTTTTCAAAAAGAAAAGAAAAGTATATGAATTTGCAGTAACATATTACAAGGGGGTAGGGAATGGGCAAATATTTGAATTAGTATATTTACACTGGTTGCAAAAACAAGTTACTACTGACTTAGTAGCTTGAAACAACACAAATGTATTATCTTACAGGTCTAAGGACCAGAAATCTGCAATGCGGCTTACTGGGCTAAAATGAAGGTGCCATCAGGGCTGTGTTCCCTCTAGAGGCTCTAGAAGAAAATTGGTTTCCTTCCTTTCTCCAGCTTTTAGAGGCTATCCACATTCCTTGGGCTCATAAATCCCTTCTTCCATCTTCAAGACCATGAAGGGAAGATCATAACCTTCTCATATTGCCATCTCTTTGGTTCTCTCCTTTGCCTCCCTCTTCCATGTATAAGGACCCCTGTGATTATACACTTTGGGCACATGTGAATAATCCAGGATAATGTCCCCATTTCAAGGCCAACTAACTAGCAACCTGAATTCCTCTTTACCATGTAACCTAACATATTAACAATTTCAGGAATTTGAAAGTAGACATCTATGGGGGACCATTATTCTGCCCAGCACTGGAAGGCTGGTAAATGTCATGATGGGAAGAAAGCTCATATTTCTTGAGAAGAGTTTGTAAGCTAAAAAGGAGGGAGAAAGGCAAAAAACAGTCTTCTCTGGAAGAGAAAGAATAAGCTAACCAAGGAAGATAGCACAGTAGTGCTGGAGGCCAACTTGAGATTTAACTGAGATCATTAAGTGAGGTGTTGCGGTTTTCTCTGGCCAAGTAAATTGCTAGAGTAGGTATCTTTGATATGTCGAGAAAAGACAAATTAAATTTTAAACGATGTTTAGGTTTTACCACATTAGGACTGAGGAGGGGTGACAAAGATTTGAATGTGTATGCCTGGCAGTAATGATGGTGAAGAACCAGAAAGAAGCGAAGACTTAGGGAAGTAGGAATGGAGCCGTGAAGAGCAGTAGCATCATTAAACTGTAAATCACGACGTGGCCAAAGGAACAGCTGAGTTGGAGTACTGAAAGATGTAGATTCCTAGAGCTATAAACTGAAGGAAATGAGAGCCTATGGATCGTCCACAACTGACAGCTAAAATCATCAAGAATGTGACTGAGATAGTAATGGAAAGAAAGACAGGCACTGGAGCTAAAGCAATCAATAGATGAAGGGGAATGGGCAGGAGGTAAGTCACTGCAACAAGGTAGTGGTGATATAACCTGAAGGCACTTTTTTTCCCCAAAAAGGCTAAAATTGTTAAGGAAGAAGGGAAAACAGAAAGGGCAAAGGGAAACAAAAAGGATACCAACACCTCCCACAGGCCCTGTAGTGCTACGTAAAAGAAAAAGAAAAATCCCCCTTGAGCGGGTACAGGGGAAGTAGTAAGCTTAATGAATAATCAAGCTTTAGTAACATCTTTCAGAGAAAAGGTTGAGGATATAATGGATTTTGCTGATCATGAGCTCCAGAAAGTACAGCAGAATGGTGTAGGGAAGTCGTGAGGGTATATCGGAGCAATGAGAAATTTGGATCAAATTAGACCATGCACAAATCCATGAATCCAGTTGACAAGGTATAACATGAACAGTCTGGGCTTTTTGTGTAAATGTGGAAGAGAGAGATGAAAGGTATGACTGAATTAGTCTCAATGGTCTCTTGGGCGTAGGTAAAAACAAATACATAAACAACAACAGGCTGGGTGCTGTGGCTCACACGTGTAATCCCAACACTTTGGGGGCTGAAGTGGGCAGATTGCTTGAGTTCAGGAGTTCGAGACAAGCCTGGGCAACATGGCAAAACCCAGTCTCCACAAAAAATACAAAAATTAGCCAGGTGTGGTGGCATGTGCCTGGTCCCAGCTACTCAGGAGGCTGAAGTGGGAGGACTGCCAGAGCCCAGGAGGTCGAGGGTGCAGTGAGCCGTAATCGCACCTGCATTCCACCCTGGGTGACAGACCAAAAAAAAAAAAAAAAAAAAAGACAAGCAAAAAACAAAAAACTAGTTCTAATTATAGCCCGCTTATTGAGACTAACCTCAGTGGCTTAAATGCTGCCCATCCTATCAACACTCATTTTTTCAATTTTCTCTCTTATTTTTTTCTTTTATTTTTTTGAGATGGAGTCTCACTCTGTTGCCCAGGCTGGAGTGCAGTGGCATGATCTCAGCTCACTGCAACCTCCTATTCATGAACTTAAGCGATTCTCCTGCCTCAGGTTCCCGTGTAGCTGGGACTACAGGTGTGAGCCAGTGTGCCCAGCTAAATTTTCTGTATTTTTAGTAGAGATGGGGTTTCACCATGTTGGCCAGGCTGTTCTCAAACTCCTGACCTCAGGTGATCTGCCCACCTAGGCCTCCCAAAGTGCTGGGACTACAGGCATGAGCCACCATGCCTGGCCCAATTTTCACTTTACTCAGGATAGATTCAATGGTCCCAAATTATTTCACCGTTACAAAAAGCTTTCATCCTTCAGCCCCTCTTCCTTTGCACCTGCCCCTCCTGCCCCTCACTGATGCTAAAGAAAAAAACACAACACGTCATCTCATCTAACTTTAAATGCATGAGCACACATCTCAAATGGGCACTCAGCAGTGTTCAGTAACTCCATTATTTCCACAGCATGTTTATTTTTCCCACTTTCCAAAAAGAATATTTCAAACCTCCTTTCTCTTCAAATCTTCCATCCCAGTTGATGACTTCAGTTTTTATTTCACTAAAAACATAAGCAATACAAAGTACCTCCTCATCTTCCTACAGCAAAACTGGCCAATCTGTTTGCTTCTAGATTCACACTTTCTGCGTTCCCTCCTATTGCTTCTCTTCTTTGATCCTGTCAAAGACTAACCCTCCACCTTTCTGCTCTTGATCCTCTTGCCTTTTACCTTCTCAATGACTTTGGCTCCTTATCATCTCCCCTGCAAGATTATTTTTCCTCCCCTCCTGTATCAATGCCTATGATGTAATATCACAATCTTAAAAAAATTATTTTTGATCTCCCAGTGCACATCAAAACTTTTCTTGCAAGCATTATTTCCAGACGTTACCACTTCATCAATCTGCTTTTGTCTCTTCCAGCTGGGCTTCCCTCTTCAACTTTCACTAAAACTGCATTTTAAATGCAAACCAAACACCTTACCTTGGTTTATAAATTACCGTATGATCTACCTTCTAGTCACCTTTCCAATCTGCCCATCCATCTCCCTCCTGTGTACCCTGCTCCGTCCATACTGCCCTTTGAATCTGCCAAGTTTATTCCTGCCCAGGGCATTCTGCCCTTAACACACACAAAAAATAACAACAACAACAAAAGTGAGCTAAACAAAAGAAAGCCAAAAAACTCTGCAGGTTCATCTTATCATTCAGATCCTTGGAGAGGCCTTCCCTGACTATCTAATATAAAACAGCCATGTAGTTACTTATCTTATTTGAACACTCTATATACTATTTGCCATGAATTCTGATTTTTTTTCATGTCTACCTCACACTTTATCCCTATCTCTACATGTCTTCACATGTAAGCCCCAAAATATAATAACCATGTCAGCTTCAACCAACATGTCAAGAGATGCATCATTAATGAATCCCCATTTTACAAACTATAACTCAAAAGAGTCACCTTATCTAAGGATATACCTACTAAGTGATAAAGACAATTCAAAACTAGGTCTATTGATATTAGTTCTTAACTGGTATGCATATTTTCTTTTTTTGCTATTACTCTTCTTACATTGATTTTATCTTGTTCATCTTTTACATTAAACTTCAGACCATGAATAACTCAGTTTCCCTAATCCTTTAATTGTTTCACTGTTAACATCAAGGTAAATATATGTGGGCTTGAGGACATTAAATATCTCAAGCATGTAAATAAGTTTACAAAGAAGAGTTGAATTCCACATGAAAGTAAGCTCATATCCCTCATACTATGAGCATGATTGGCTATAAATATTTTACTTTTAAATAACATTTTCTGTAAGAAAAAAAATCCATTCATAATTACACTCTTCAGTAAGTGTAAACTGAGAAAAAAACAGTGACCACAGCAGATATTTCCATTTCAAGATAAGCTAGGACACCAAGCAGAAACTGCCATTAAACTGCCAGTTTAAAAAAAAAAATTGATGAGTCAATCTGAACTCATGTGTCTCTAAGAAGAGTGACTCCAAGCCAGGCATGGTGCCCCATGCCTGTAATCTCCGCACTTCTGGAGGCTGAGGTGGACAGACTGCTTGAGCCCAGGAGTTTGAGACCAGCCTGGGCATCATGGTGAAACTCCGTCTCTACAAAAAATACACAGTTAGCCAGGTGTGGCAGTGCCTGCCTATAGTCCCAGCCACTCGTGAGACTGAGGCAAGAGGACCACTTGTGTCCAAGAGGTGGAGGTTGCAGTGAGCTGAGATCGCAACCTGGTCAACAGAGTGAGACCCTGTCTCAAAAAAAAATAAAACAATAAAAAAAAAGGAAGAGTGACTCCAGGCTTTTACCTCATGTAAGGTGGAGGGACAAGCAGACTCACAGGGAGACTGCGGCATGATAAGCACATATAAGCAAACACTTAAAAAGACAATTCAGGTAATAAAAAATGACAGTAGAAAGAGAAGCATCCAGATCATATGTTTCAGGATTTTCTTAATACTCTGATTCTACTCTTCAACTAAACTTTAAACTTTCAAATGATGGAATATAAGCATCAGGTTTGTGTTGAACCATGTAAGACATATTTAGAAAATCCATCGCCATAAATCACATCCGAACTAATCAGAATGATTCAAATATAAGGCTCACAGAAAACCTTTCTTTGTCAAAGTCCCAACAGTAATATTCTTCAAAGGTGTATGTTCCATCACATCATAGTAGGCTACCCAAATTCCAGTGCCTTTACTAAAAAAGATACCTGAATTATTACTTACCGGTCCTAAAATAATTCATAATTGAGTCTCTAGTAATTCCTGGAACCTTGCAGGTAGAAAATAGCATTCGGAATTGATTCATATCTAGAGGAGTATTTCCAACTTTATGAACAGGCACTTTTTCTCTATTAAAAAAAAAAGATTTTGACCAAGAAGTCATTATAAAATTTAAAAACTAGCCACAACTGAAGTATTCATCCCCAAATAAGTAAATTAAGCTTCTCAACATTTTGCTACCTGAGACTTCAGGTAAGCCTGTTACTAAATTCACACATGTCCTTACTTTCTTAATAGCTGCCAGTAGTTCAAGTTATGCCAAAGAATTATACTTCCTCTTTCCAACTGAGTCCCTTCCTTTGGAGGCCAGTAGTGTTCAAAATGAGCTGCAGGACCCGCAAAGTTGACATTCAATTGTGATGGTATACGAACATCCAGATAGGCAACATTCAGCCACCACTCTTCCAGCTAAAAGAAATTGAGAACATCACCTTAATGTTCTTCATAATACATGAATGTGTCACTACTGGGAATTTTAAAAAGCAAGCTACATTTGTTCTTTAATTAATCTTCAACATTTAAAAACATGTTTTTTGGCTGGCTGAGGTGACTCACACCTATAATCCCAGCACTTTGGGAGGCCAAGGCAACATAGAGAGACCCTGTCTCTACCAAAAAAAAAAAAAAAAAAAAAAAATTAATTAGCTGGGCCTGCATGTAGTCTTAGCTACTCAAGAGGCTGAGGTAGGAGGATCACCTGAGCCCAGGAATTCAAGGGTGCAGTGAGCTACGATTTACCGCTGCACTCCAGCCTTGGTGACAGAGAAAGACCCTGTCTCAAAAATAAATAAATAAAAACATGTTTTCTTGTTTTAAATCATCATACATATTGAGAAATGTTATTGTGATAATTTCTTTTCAGTAGGGAGCTATAGGATCTTAGGTATTATTTGGTTTAACTACACTATCAAAAACAAGTAGCAAGAAAGCACCAAAAGATACCTTCAGACATATCATTGTATTGTAGTCACAAGTATGCAACAAAGTACATAGGTGTTTCTTCAGAGTAGTTGGGGCATAATACATAATCAATAAATCCTTACCTAATCATAACAGTTATTAAGGTATTAACAATTTTCCTTTTCCAAACAGAAACTGAAATACTAAATCAGAAATATAAAAACTGGCTGGGCATAGTGGCTCACACCTGTAATTCCAGCACTTTGGGAGGCGGAGGCGGGCAGATCACTTGAGGCCAGGAATTTAAGAGCAGCCTGGCCAACATGGCAAAACCCCATCTCTACAAAAAATAAAAAAATCAGTTGGGTGTGGTGGTGCGCACCTGTAATTCCAGCTACATAGGAGGCTGAGGCACGAGAATAGCTTGAACCCGGGAGGCAGAGATTGCAGTGAGCCGAGATTGCACCACTGCACTTAAGCCTAGGCAACAGAGCGAGACTCTGTCTCCAAAAAATAAATAAACAAAAGAAAGAAAGAAATAAAAGAAATAAATAAGAATTTTCAGTAGGCTTCAAATTAATTTAGATTTTTCACAAACACTGTTTTCTATGTATCCCTCTTTCACAATATGCAATTGAATTCCATGCATAAGTAAGTACATCTTATCAAATTACCTAGAGTATTTTTTGAAGAAAGTGATGTTATAAACTATAATTAGTAATTCAGAAAGACACATAAACAAAAAAGATACAGATAAAACAACAACTTCTTTACCTTTGCCCCACTTTAATTAAAATAACTCAAGGCTCAAAATTGAGAACAAAGGAATCCGGAAGTGTGAAATTTTATTATTCCATCACAGATATCAATGGTTCATCAAAAAAAAAAATCAGCTTGCTTTTTATTTCTAAAACTAAATGATAGGTACAATAATTATTTCTAGACCAAGGCAATGGTTTTTAATTATAAAACCTTATCCTCTGATTCATAATAGAGAAGTACAGAAATAGTTGAGCTGAATAAGTTTGTGGAAAATTATTGAGACCTTCAATAAATATTATACTAGCTTCTTCCTCAATTTATCTAACTGAAATATACAATATACATAACCATTCTCCACTCTGATTTTTAATGATTCCCTTTCTCCATTGTACTACTAAAATATTTCTATGCCACCTATGTGACATGTCCATTTTAGAGTTTCAGATTTTTCCAGCTAGTCACCTGGACAAAATGTTTTTCTTAAGCATAGTCTACAGATCACCTGCAGCCAAACCACATAAAGTGATTGTTAAAATAAGAATCTCTGGGCCTCATTCCAGACATGTGAATCAGAATCACTTATCCCAGCAAATCTGCATTTTAACAAGTTCCCGAATCCACCCACTGAAAACTCCCAAAGTTAAGTGATTTATTCCTTCTCTTGGATTATGAAAATGACAATAATAAACTGTAAAAATTTTTACAGCAATAATTTAAAAATAAAAACTATGCACTTTTTATTTATCATTCTTTAAACATCATCAATTATTCAATTGTAACAACAAATACCCAATTTCTTTTTCCTTTTGCCCTTTCAAGTAATTTCTGGTGCAATTTTTCTCCAATCCCACTTTGAAATTTTTGAACTATTTCTTCAGTTTTCCTATATTCTTCTTCATTTGCAAATGGTTTCACTAGAAAGGAAAAATACATATTAAGCTATTTAGACCAAGTACCACCAACTCACCTCTATTATTACTAACTTACATAAATCTTAAGACTTGGATATGTAAAACACAGTACTATAATAAATATCAGGGCAGAACAATAAAATTAAGAGTTGACAACATGAAAGTGGCAGAAAAGAAACAAATAAAAGATTTGGAAATCCTTGCTTGAGAGAGTGGGATTAGCAAGTTGGGAGGGAGCCAGGGAGATGGGGCAAAGGACTACATTTTTCATCACAAGCCTATTTACACTATTTGGCTTTTCAAACTGTGGAAAAATTAACATAAAGAGAGAAAAAAAACTTTGGATATTTTAAGGACATGATTGGCTCGAAAAACATGAGTTTGAACTGCACAGGTCCATTTATACCTAATAAAATGAGTGTGCTTGCCTCTCCTGTCCCTACTTCCACCTCCTCTACCACTTCTGAGACAACAAGACCAGTCCCTCCTCTTCCTCCACATACTCAACATGAAAACCATCAGGATGAAAACTTTTATGATGATCCACTTCTACTTAATGGATAATAAATATACTTTTCTCTTCCTTATCATTTTTAATAACATTTGCTTTAACTTAATACAGAAAATAATACATATAACATAAAAATATTGGTTAATCAACTGTTTATGTTATTGGTAAGGCTTCTGGCCAATAGTAGGCTATTGGCAGTTCAGTACTTGAGGAGTCAAAAGTTGTACTTGGATTTTCTAATACACATGGGTCAGCACCGCCAGCCCTGCATTGTTCAAGAGTCACCTATACTTTATTGCAAGTCTAGATGAAGAAGCAATTAAACCTTCAACTTCTAACAGTGTTGTTAAGGAAGCAGGAGCTTAGGAGAGCCAGAGTAATGCCATTTTAATTTCAGCTCCATCTGCAGACTAACAAGGTACAATTCCTCGCTGGTCATGACCCACATTCAGAAGATATTTACAGTTGAGTGAACAGCCTATAGATATCTACAAGGACACACTCCTAAACAGCAGAAAGTCCAGGTGTCCCAATACCCACAACAATACATGTTTTCAAGATAATTACAGTTATGCTTGGATGTATTCACACACTAAAATGTCAAGGATAGTTTTATTTAAATCAATAGAATAATAAATTGTGTCATGTTGTCTGTTCACCCTCATGTAGACGTAGCTTAGTTTAGTCTTTACATAGATAAGGGCTAAGAAACACTTAAAATAAGTATGGTGCATTCCTTTGCTTGCCCTCTGAGGATGCCCTACTCCACAATGGAGTAGCTTTCAATCAGCTGTCTCTTCTCACTGCCCTCTGCAACTCACCTTGAATTCCTTCCCGTGTGAGATCCAAGCACCCTCTTAGGGTCTGGATCAAGACCCCTTATGTGGTAACATCTTCTAGTGACTACAAAGGGACATTAGGACGAGATCCCATGCTGAGGAAATTCAGCTGGCACAGCACTAATTGGCCACCTCTGATAAGTGGGGTCTGTCTTGGCATCCTATCAAGGATAGTATTTCTAGCCCAATGGGGTTAGAGTCTGAAGGGTATAATATTTGGGTTAGAGTCCCAGACCAATAGGGTGAGAGTCCCTGGAGTATAATAAAAATTAAAGTAGCCTTGCAAGATGTATGCCAATATATGCTTTGGACTAATCCACTTTGTCCCCTTTGCCAGATATGGGAAAGCTACAGTTCTCATCATTTCCCAGATTGTTGCCTTTGCTTTACTGCAGCCTTACAGTGGCCCCTATGACCAGCCCAGAGGTTACTGCATTCGCTTTCCACACTTGCCTTTTGTCCATCACCTTTTCGTTTGCTTTGTCATGTCTCAGGATAGCATGGGAAACCTGAAGACTTACAAGATTTGTTCTTGATATATATATATTTTGAGATACAGTCTCGCTCTGTTGCCCAGAATGGAGTGCAATGGTGCAATCTTGGCTCACAGCAACCTCTGCCTCCCAGGTTCAGGCGATTCTCCTGCCTCAGCCTCCCAAGTAGCTAGAATTACAGGCACCCACCACCACGCCTAGCTAATTTTTGTATTTTTAGTAGAGACGGGGTTTCACCATGTTGGCCAGGCTGGTCTCGAACTCCTGACCTCAGGTGATCTGCCCGCTTTGGCCTCCCAAAGTACTGGGATTACAGATGTTAGCAACTGTGTCCAGCCTGTTCTTGCTATATCATAACCATTGCAGGACTTAGTTGCTTTTACACCCCACGTTAAAATAGGCAGAAATCTTTATCTGCTTGCCCCTGTGGAGTCCCATTCTCTTGTCTGAAGTTTCAGCCTGTTAGCATTCAGGTGGTTACTTTTGCCCTGCAGCTATGAAATTAAATTGAGTCTTCTAAAGCTCTCTATTTTTCTCTTCTTTTCTGCCTGATTTGAATCTGTTATTATTAGACTACTAGTATTGAAATAAAACTTGCTGTTTAGGTTACTTGGAGATTTTGTTTTTCTTCTACAGTTCAACCAGAACTGTAAAAGAAATATACATGTTAGAAATTCATCTGAAACTGAAAAACAAAATGTGAAAAGGCAAAACAAACAAACAAACAAAAACAAAAACAAAACCCCTTAAACTTCCATGAAGACTACTTTACCCAAAATTTTGATCCATGGCTTTCCTGGAGTGACTCACTGGATGTCTGGGTCATTTCCAATTAAGAAATGTTTATAATATGGGAAACATGTTTCTAAAATTTTGGCAGCTTGGGCAACATGGTGAAACCCCATCTCTATAAAAGATACAAAAATTAGCAGGGCATGGTGGCACCTGCCTGCAGTCCCAGCTACTCGGGAAGCTAAGGTTGGAGGATCACCTGAGCCTGGAGGTCAAGGCTGCAGTGACCCGTGACTGCACCACTGTACTCCAGCCTGGGTGACAGTGAGAACTCATCTCAGAAAAATAAAATAAAGTAAAATAAAATTGTGGAATGATTTTATCTATAAAATGCTAACATCTGACAAACAATTCTAGGTTTCTTGCTTCCTAAGTTTTTGGATTCATATATAGGTGAGTGCTCTTTGTTGTCTCTTCCTTCCCTTTGTTGTCCCTTTTCCTTTTTGCAATATAGTTTGCAATATACTCAGCCTTCTAAGTCCCAGGAGATACAGGAATACTCATATTCCCCAGGTTGAGGTTAGAGGCCCCACCCAGAGTTGGATAACCTATTTGAGTCTCAAAGTTGTATTTGCCAGTACCTACTGTTTCTTAATCGGCTGTATATTTGCTGTCTGTGCCTCTCTAGTGACAGATGTCGCCCTGTGCTTGCATGCCCTGAAGTTTAAACCTATTATTTTTTCTGGTTTTGATGATTGTCATTCTCTGGGTTATTTAATTCAGCATCTCTCAATTGAGGGAAGCGAACATTCTCCCAGTTGAAAAATCATAATAATTTTATATAATTTAGAGCTAATTTAAAATTTACCTATGCAAGAAGGTAAAAAGGAACAAGTAGGGAGAGAGAAATGTGAAGAAAGTTGTGAATATAAAAATGTATTTTTGGCCAGGCCCAGTGGCTCATGTCTGCAATACCAGCATGTTGGGAGGCTAAGGCAGGTAGATCACTTGAGGCCAGAAGTTCAAGACCAGCCTGGGCAAGATGGCAAAGCTCCATTTCTACAAAAAATACAAAAATTAGCCTGGTGTGGTAGTACATGTCTATAATCCCAGCTACTTGGGAGGCTGAGGTGGGAGGATCACTTGAGCCCAGAATGTCAAGGCTGCAATGAGCCATGAATTTGCCACTGCACTCTAGCCTGGGCAAGCAAGTGAGGCCCTGTCTCAAAAAAAGTAATAATAACGTATTTTCGGTAAGAAAGGTTATACAGAAGAGAATACTTTTGCATGAAAAAGAATCTTGTATGGTAAATTTTTGTCCTAAAGTAAAATGACTGATTAGGAAAGAAAGAAGTTAAGAACAAGTCAGAAAGTCCAAGCATGTCATAGACGGTTTGTGTAAGTCATGATAAGATTTGTGAAGGGGAATTCATGAAAGGAATTTTGTATGTGATTAAATTGGTTACAGTGAAAAGAAAATCATTTATAAATAAGTCTTTCTAAATTTTGGTCCCTGATGTTAAAACAAGATTTTCTTAAGGTATTAATCTGCTCTTAATAAAATTACAAGAAATTTTACTTTTACTTTTATAAACTGTTTCTTTTAAAAAGTCTCAGAATCATATCCCAAAAGTTCAACTTTTACTGTGTCTCACTGCTTATTGCTTTTTTGAGGTCTGAGAGAATTCTTTCCTTCAGCTTTGTCATCAGCTTTTTTTTTCCCTCCAGTTCTAATTTTACTGTTGTTATGACCTAATGCTAAAATATTTTATCTTGAAGGTCTAGAAAAGCAATGTTTACCTCTAGTATAACTTGATTCTGTACTTTTGGCTTTTTAAAATATATCTAAATTTTCAATGTAATCAAAAAACTAATGCTGTTCCTAAGAGTGAGGTAATCCTATGCTATACTAATAATGTTGAACATACTCTTCCTGGGTCCAGTTAAATTCAAGCACTTTTTTCATCAGGTTTGATGTCCAGGTTATCTAAATGGGCTT
Source organism: Chlorocebus sabaeus (assembly GCF_047675955.1). Classification (NCBI taxonomy): domain Eukaryota; kingdom Metazoa; phylum Chordata; class Mammalia; order Primates; family Cercopithecidae; genus Chlorocebus; species Chlorocebus sabaeus. The sequence continues at coordinate 65,564,550 of NC_132924.1, forward strand.
CCCATAAGGAGAAGTAGTCACACTGCAGAATTTTTTTTTGCCTTTTTGGTAACTGTCTTAAGAAACAAGATTTTATAATTCCTATGCTGTCTTTATTAGTTTTTTTGTTGCTGAAACAACTAAGATTTAAAAGGGTTAAAGTTTTTACATCATGTAGCCTTCTGTATTGTTTCTAAAGCATTTTCATTATCACTTTGGCTAAATGAGTAACTATTATTTTACAATGACCTCTGCTTCTGTTTTGATCAAGTGTTTTCAGCCTTTTAACATGTTTAATAAACATCCTCAAAATCAAAATCCTAAATTAAGTCTCTGACTTAGTCTTACTGCTGGATTTATAAAAGCTATAAAAATTAATTACTACAAGACTGTAGAATCTTTTTACAGCTTTTAGTCAGACCATGAACTCCATTATCACCATAATATAGTTTGGATGTCCCCTCCAAATCTCATGTTGAGATGCAACACCCAGTGTTGGAGGTGGGGCCTGGTGGGAGGTGGCTGGATCATGGGAGCAGAACCCTAATGAATGGCTTGGGCTGTCTCCTTGGTGACAAGTGAGCCCTCAGTCTGATTTCACACCATATCTGGTTGTTTAAAAGTGTGTGGCAACTCTTCCTCCCTGTCACTCTCTCTTTCTTGCTCCTGTTTTCACCATGTGAAGTGCCTGCTCCTGCTTCACCTCCTGCCATGATTGTAAGGTTCCCAAGGACTTTCCAGAAGCAGATGCCAGCACTATGCTTCCTGTACGCCCTGCAGAACTGAGAGCCAATTAAACCTCTTTTTTGAAAATAAATTACCCAGTCTTAGGTATTTCTTTATATCAATGCAAAAATGGCTTAACACATACTACTTCCAGCCTGATAATTACATATACTAGAAAAAAATCAGTTAAAGGGCCAGGCGTAGTGGCTTACACCTGTAATCCCAGCACTTTGGGAGGCAGGGGCAGGTGGATCACTTGAGGTCAGGAGTTTGAGACTAGCCTGGCCAACTTGGTAAAACCCCATCTCTACTAAAACTACAAAAAGTTAGCTGGGCATGGCGGTGCATGACTGTAATCCCAGCTACTCAGGATGCTAAATTGGGAGAATTGCTTAAGCCCAGGGGACGGAGGTTGCAGTGAGCCAAGATTGCACCAGTGCACTCCAGCCTGGGTGGCAGAACGAGACCGTGTTTCAAAAAAAAATAAAAAGAAAAGAAAAAAAAATCCGTTAAAGGACTCCCTCTAGTTCCTTAAAAGGGTCCTTATCAAGTGCTATTAACTAATCCTTGTGCCTTAAGTTACAGGGCTTTGACTTCTGGGTACATATAGCTCATCTAAAGAAGCTACTGACTCCTGCCAGTATCTGATAGCAAGCTGAAACTAATCAAAGCCTTGTCTTTAGACCTGGACAGTCAAAGTAAACTGTTTTCATGAGACCTACAGACAGAGACATAGAGACAGACCTGTATTCAAAACATTAAAATTCATTTAATAATTTTGCGTATATCTGAATATAATTTTTCTATGCCTTGATATTAAATAATTTAAGTATTTGGCTACCTATGGGCTTCCTTTCCTGTCATTCTCAAAACTAGGTGGGGCTTATGACATTTTTGTTTAAACTATTAATTCCTTATGTTTTGTTTTCCTCCATAATTTGAAACTATTTAGTCCTTCTAGGTCCAGAGACTACCACATGAGATTGTAAGGGCTTGTTGTGGGGAATAAAATCAATTCAGGCCCTCCAAATCAAGATCAGGCAAACTGCCTCTAAAGCTGAGCAAAATGCTTGTATTTTATATGGCTAACTGCTACAAGTCAAGATTAAAATAGCTTAATGGATAGAATTTATAAATAAGTAAATTTTGTAACCTTGCCATTTGGCTTTTGGCTCTTATGTTGCTTAAAAGGGGTTTTAAGGTTAATGAGTGCCTGCCCACCTCCATTCCCATCTGGCCTAGAATGCTGAATTGGCCATAAGTCTTTTGTTTAAGCCCCTTGGCCATAGAGGTCCCACCAAGAGACATGATGGACCCAGGGCAGGTAGCACACCACCCTGACATCGATATTGGACAAAATAAGAGCTTGGCCATTGATGGCATACCTTGACAAAAAAAGGGGGGACTATAAACTAAAATAAGTAAATTTTTAAAAGTTCTAAGCCCTTTCCCAACAAAATGGACCCTCTTGGCCAAAGGGCATCTAAAACACCTGAAAAACTAGTTCGGGCCATAAAGGGAAGCAGGGAGACTGGACATGCTTTGCTACATCTTTCGTCTTCTTGGAATTCAGTCATAACTGACTAGCTTAGCATTAAAATAGAAATCATAAGATTGACAAAACAGACTCTTTATGGCAATAAAACACCAAATTATAAATAGGATCTAAGATCATGTTAGGCAAGGGTTAAGTCTCCATCGCAGGGTTAAACAGTCATATGTTACATGCATGTTTGTTCAATATTCATGTGTTAGAACCACATCCATAAATATTCATAACTCTGCTGTTCAACCAGGAGACTTAGTCGTATTAAAGACTTGGAAAGAAGGACCTCCTACAGACCACTTTCTCCAAAGTGGAAAGGACCCTATCAAGTGCTTCTAAGTACCTCTAGTGGAGTTAAACTTAAGGGAGTACACACTTGGGTACATTCATCCAAAATTAAACCTGTCTCTCGTAAAGTCCCAGAGGCATTCAACGTGGCGACCACTGTTCCAGCATACTCTTGTGAGCCAATAAAGAATCCTGTGGCTTCTCTTCAAAAAAAGAATCCATCCAGTAGATAAGCACTACTCTCAAAATGAAATTACTGGTTTTAATATTAAACTTGATCTATTATAATATTGGAGCTAATTTGTTTACAGAATGGGCACAAACTATGGCCTCCTTTATAAACCAGAAAAACTGTTGGGTATGCAGTGAATTACCTCTTTCATCACCCTCAGGCTTACCTTGGCATATCCAATAGGCTAATTTAAGCCACCTCAATGAATGGTTTATAATAGATAAATACTTTCCTTTTCTAATGTATCAAAAAGACACCAGCCACTATCCTTCCTTTCCTCTACTGAAACAAACAAACAAAAAAACACCTTTTTCAATTATTCTGCAGACAACTAAATAACATCCCCACTTTAGGCTATACCATTTTTGATGGGTTTAGTTGATTAATGGCTACCCAAACTCAGGTGACAGGTAAAGCACTCTTATGCCTTGAGAGACATGACACCGGCCACTTCCAGGCTGAAACCTACAACGTGGGGTGGTTGCCACCCAACAATGCAATCAGACTCTGGTCTTAACTAAACAAATGTGGACAAAATGGCAAAATAAATCTCTAAGATTGGGTGCCCATCCTTCACCTTGGGGATGATTATGGGCACATGGGTCTCACAATTGGCTATACCTATCTTACAACTGGACTGGACAATGTACTAGGGATCACTACCTTGTATGACATATCGCTATACATCTAAATTCCTTCCTCACCAACTGAAAACCAGTCAAGGCCCATCATAGATGATGACAAAACAGGTTTCTTTGTGGTTTTATCCTATGGCTATATTCTCTCCTCAAGCAGCAGTTACATATATTGAATCACAAATAAAGGCCCTAGCAAAACATGCTGGTGCAGCTTTCAATGACACTCATCAGGCTATCACCCTCCTGACAGAAGAAACTTCCCAAATAAAACCAGTGGCCTTGCAAAACCATACGGCCTTATATATTTTTTAACTGCAGCCAAGGAAGGAACTTGTGCCTTGAACAAAACTGAATATTATATTATGTTCCTGATTACTTCCATAATCCATCCCAGGACATGAGTTCTCTGGAAACTTGTATTTTCGCAATGGATTCCCTGTCTTATGACCCTATAACAGCAGGGTTTCATGAGCTCTCCAGCACTTGGAAAGCATTTCTTTTCAGTATGCTGGGTATTATGACATTCATTATTATTAGTTATTGTGCTTTTTATTTCTGTTGTGCTTATTGTATAGGGCTGCAAGATAAAATAGCTTAGCAGCTATTTCACCTGTCTATTTACTAACCTAGTATATTAACTTTCTAGAAACAACTGGGACATCATGCAAGCAAGGAGCTCCCTGACTCCCTGAAGAGGCTCACTGCACACTATTATGAGAAGACCCTGTTCCAACAATCAACATCCACTGCCTCCCAGAAGGAGTTATAAAAGGACAACCTTCACCCTTATTTCCCCTTAAGGTTAAGGGTTCTCTCATAAGTAGAGGGGGAAATCTTGGGGAAGCAGGAGCCCAGGAGAGCCAGAGTAACACCATTTTAAATTCAGCTCCATCTTGAGACTAGCAAGGCACCTTCCTTGTCAGTCATGACCCAGTCATAAGATAGTTACAGTTGAGGAAACAACCTAAAGATACTCACAATGACACACTCCTACAACAATGGAAAGTCCAGATGTCTCAATACCCATAACAACATATGTTTTCGAGATAATTAATGTTATTCTTTGACATATTCATGCACTAAAATGTCAAGGATTGTTTTCTTTAAATCAATAGAATAATAAATTTTGTCATGCTGTCTGCTCAACCTCACATAGACACAGCTTAGTCTTTACATAGATTAGACCCCTATGTAAGAAAAACTTAAAGACCATCTGCTTGCTTTCTGAGGATGCCCTACTCTATAATGGAGAAGCTTTCAATAAACTTTCAATAAGCTTTCAATATACTAAAAGATTATTAACATACCTGATTCAAGGTATTTTTTTAATGATTCTTTGAGTGAAGGAACAGGGAGTGATGGAAGAGAATCCTGGTACTGAAATGTTCGTTCTTCAGTTGATTTAGCCAATTGATTTTCCATGATAAAATCACAGTAGGAAAACTAAAGAAAAGAGAGACAGCCCTCACAACTTCAATCTCATAGATAGTCTTATGTATCCTAGGTACAATTCAAAATTCACTAAACCAGTATTTAGGGACCACAGCATATCTAGGACTTGGTACCAGTTATTATGAAATTTATAAATCTGTCAGATAGAGAAAACCAACTTAAAAAGAATGTGTAGACTCAAAGTGCTAGAAGTAAAGAATGATCAATGAGACTGGTATAATTAGTTACCATTTATTGAACACCTAGCATTTGCCAGGTAATCCAGTTTGCATTACAGAAAATATGTGTTAGCTCCCTAACTTTTACGATATCTCTGAAAGGTGGCATTGTTTGCCATTTTACATATGAATATACCAAAACTCAGAAATGTAGTAACTTACCTAAGGTCAAACGCAGGACTCAAACCCAGATCTCTTAAGACTACAATCTTTCCCCTATACAAAACAACATGATAGAAGGTGAGGGAACGTGCAGTAAATCTTAGTGGATAGATAATATTTGATGTATATAAAAGGATTATGCATTGACACAGAAAACACTGGGGTGCAAAGTACAAAGAGGTGTGGAAGTGTCCAACTGTAGAATTAAAGATTATTATAGAATACATAAACCATATGACAAGCTGCTTTAATTGTACAGGTGGTATGAGGCCGACACAGAATGGTCTCAAGTGTTCCAAAGCAATCCTGAACATATTGACACATGTATTCATTGTTATCAAAGAAATCTAACCCAAAATGTGAATAAGGTGTACAAATGCTAAATAAAAAATGAGATTTATCAAAGCCTTTGTAAATTATCATATATTAATTATATTAAATAATGTAATATATTAAATATAATTATATATTAAAATAGCAACTGAGAAATCAAAGAATGTTCATATTGAATTCAAATTTCCTACTCTTTCAAAAACTACTTTTGAAAACTGATAGCAACGCTAAACAAAATATTCCACTCATATAAGGTTACAGAATTGAACACTATCAAAAACATGGAGACAGCAGAGACTGTTTTCTGCTAATACCTTTTTTCCTCTGCTTTAACAGAATCCTGAGTTTCAGCCATGCATACAGTCCCCAGTTACATCTTTCCCACCCTCTCTTGAAGCTCAGTGTGGCTTTGTGATGACCTTGTGTGTGTCACTTCCAGGTCACGCTCCCAAAAAGGAATAATGCATGTGTTCTTCCTGCACTTTCCCTCCTTTTCACTACCTGCTAGGTAGTGACGAACTAAACAGCACTGTGGCCCATACATGGAAGTCATGTATGGAGGATGTCAGAATCTCCCTACTAGTCCTGGACTCCTACCTCTAGCTGTATGGAAAAAAAAAAAAAAAAAAAAACTTCTATTTTATTCACACCATTGTATTTTGGGCTTTCTTTTTTAGTGAGAAGAGCTTAGCCTGTACCACTAATACAAAGAGATAATTTGAAAATGAGAAATAATAATTAACTCAAAGTTCTTTAGCTTCTCGCTGTCTATTGACTTTGGCTGCACACCATTTTGACCATCCATAAACATGGGTTTGGACCTAATGGAAATGTAGATCTGGATCCAAGTATAGACTCTGCCACTTTCTAGCCAAGTGCCCCTAGGGCAACTAACTTTAGGTGAATTTCCTTATCTTAGAGTGGTTAATCATACAATTCAATAAAGTCAGAATTTGTTTTCAATGCCTGTGAAAGCACATTATAAAAACAAAATAATCCTGCCTGAAACCACCATATTGTGGTAGGCACAATTACTATGAATGACCCCCAAGATTCCACCCCTACTAATACCCAGAACCTACAAATATGGTGAGATCATTACTCCTGTGACTGTGATATTCTCTACAGAACTGACCTTAAAATAGGGAAATTATCCAAGTGGAACTAATCTAATCACTTGAGTCCATAAGAGCAGAGAGCTTTCTCTGGCCAGTGGCAGACAAGTAAGACTGCTTTAATGCTTGAGAAGGATTTGTGGTGTCTTTGAAGATGCAGATGGCCTTAAAGAACTGAAAGAGGCTCACGCTGACATACAGTAAGTATATGGAGATGTCAGTGTGAATTTTGTCAACAACCTGAAATAGCCTAGAGTTGTATTCTCCCCTAGAGCCTCCAGAAAAGAACTCACATCTACAGAAATCTTGGTTTCTGTTTTGTGAAATTCTAAGCCAAGAACTCAGCTAAGCCCACCCAAACTTCACATCTACATAAGCTATGAGATAATACATTTGTGTTGTTTTAATTGTTGCATTTGTGGTAATTGGTTAAAGCAACAATAGAAGACTAGTACACCCATACAGAGAAGATAAGCAATTCTGTTTACCTCTGTGCCACTTAATAGACTCTAGAAAACTGGAAGCAAGAGTATCAGTTTCATATCCACTATAGTGCTTAACCCACCAACCGGTACACATTAAAAATATAAATTACCGGATTCTTTCTTGAAGAGTTTTCTTGAATTCTCAACCACAAAGATTAGATTACACAATATAGTTCCAATAGCACTAAGAAAATGATTATGCTAGATTTTTTAGAATGGACTTTCTGGGGGCAATGAAATATGAATTCACCGAAAGTGGAAAAGAACCATGAACAATAAGTGAAGGAATTGTCACATACCAGTACACCAAGAAGATGAACTGCTTAAGACTGCCAGGAGCCTGCTGCAACAATTGTTTTGGGATCACAGGGAACTAAACTAAGTTGGTGACTGTGGGAAGAGAGAAACAAGCTTAACAAACATTTAAGAGGGAAAAAGAAATGAACAAGCCAGTGAAAGAAGGTAGAATGCAGACAATCTAAGAGCTGGGAGTTCCCAAGACAAACTTTTTGTGAATCGCTGCAAACACACGCAAATAGTCCACCTGCTAGAGAGCAGGAGTAAATGATTATACAATTAATTAGGTTTCAGACAGTACACCTTCCATTAGACCTTTTCAGTGGCCGGGTAACAGGTTCGTCCAGAGTGGTAAAGGGTGGAAGCAAGAGCAGAGGGCAATGAGAGCTCGGAGGCTCCTCCCACCAACCCAAGGGCAACTCCGTACTCCAGAGGCCATCCAAGTGAGAGAAATCCAAGCACCACAACAGAGCAGCCCCGCGACCCAACCTTGGGGGTACCCCTCAGACCCCAGCGGGCGAGATGCTTGATGACACTACTCCCCCGCCAAATCCAGGCACCTTTGCGGTTCTGCACGACTTAACTCTGTTCTGCACGACTTAACTTTCCCCTGCCCCCAAGTTGAAGGATTAGGGAAGGGAGGGAGTGCTGCTTCAGAGGGCCTCTCCGTCCTCACCGCCGGCGCCTCGCCGCCTCTGCCGCAGCCTCAGCCTACAGCAGCGCCGGCTCGCTCCCCCTTGGGCCTCAAAGATGCGGGAATTGGACGGAAAGCTGCTAGGGTACCGCCCCTCATTCGCCGGGGAACAGGACTGGACAGAAAGTCGCGAGGGTCCCGCCCCGCACTTACCGGGGAACGGGATTGGACGGACAGCTGCAAGGGTCCCGCCCCGTGTCTGAGGTCGGGGGCGGGCCGGGCCTGCGCGGAAGTGGGACGCGACCCTGCCTCTAGTGGGCGTCTTGGGTCCCGGCTCTGTTTTGGACTGCTGGCCTGGGAAGGGCTCCCCGAGTGCCAATTGAGCGGTCCTAACTCTGCGGGGCTGCAGCTTCCTGCATGATGCTGGGGAACTTGGCGCCTGACCCAGGATATAGAAGGCACTCTGGGCAGGCCGCGCTCCGCCCACGAAGGTACCCAACCCTCTGGGATAGATGCAGGAACCGATGGCTAGGACCCATTTTCACCCAACTTCTCGCCCCAGCTCTGGCTTACCACACGCTCCTCCCTATTCCCAGTGAGCCGCTTTTTGCAGCACCAGGCAAACACTTACACGAGTGCTTTGTAAAGGAATCTTATTGTCCACCCCGTGTCTTGGCAAAAGAACAGTGATCACACGGATTCCTACTTAGGCTCTTTCCTTTCATCTTCGGAGGCAGAGTTTGCCCAACTCAGGTATGCCGCAGCACACTACATCATCTCGGGTCTCCTTGCCCTTCAGCAGCTCTTCCTTGCTACCCAAGGTATTTGAATACCCCAGGGATGCTTACCCTGCAAGTTTAGGGGCCTATCCGATGTCTTTTACTGTTGTGCCAAGAAATGCAATCTTTAACCAGAGTGGAGCTACCCAAGTTCTAGAAGATCATAATGTGATTAACTTAGTTTCACAGATTAACTCATTTCGCTTTTACCTTCTGAAATGAAATATACTGTTTCATTTTTAATTTTAAATACACTTTCAATTTTTTGTGGAAGGAAAGACCAAATGTTTACACTGACTCTGAACTAGTTATCAAACATAAAGATTTAGATTTCAAATTAACATGTCATGACAGGCCCCATTTCTTTGTCTGTCATTTCTAACTCCTTTAGCAGTAAAGTTTGACCTGAATGGAACTGAGGCTATGTGTAACTGAATGTTCATTTGGTGTAAATATTCATAAGTTTTCTACAGAAATATTGTGTTTGATTACAGTACAGCTTTGTGGAAGTGCTGCATAATATATGGCAGACATACTATTCTAAGAAAAGTTCTGAATTTTGAAACATATCTAGCCAAAAAGACTTTAAATAAAGGATTAGGAATTTGTAGTTGTAATTTCTGAAGGTGTGATAAATAACTTTTTCTTTCATGTATAAGTGCGATGCTCTGGATAATGTTAAAGTTTGCTTACAAGATAAAGTTCCTAAATTGAGTAACTAAAAACTACTCAGAAACCTTCGTTGTACTTTTTTTCTCCTTTTTAGTGAGTTTTGGCATCTCTAAAAGTTTATGCATGTTTAATGCCTGTTGGTGCATAGAATTTAAAACCATTTCGCTGCACTCTTTTTCCTACTCTTGTTGTTTATTTCAATGGAAACAAGATGTTTCTGTAAAGATTCCTGAATTCTTGGATAAACAAAATGTTGTGGGAGTGAAAAAATGAATGGAACACAGATTTGAGTATGTAGAAAAAAATCTTTTAAAATATGTTATACTGATAAGCATATATACCCCAAATCACCAAAAAACAGGTATTTTAAAATAATTTATGTTTGGCTTCAAAATATGTGATATATATTTTAATGATAGATTCCAAATTATGTTGCATTCAGGTTAAACTTGAACAAGTTTGCATTTCTTAGAGTGGACTGGGAGATATTGACTGGTAAGGAAGATGTTTTAGACACTTGAAGTATTTCTGATAGCAAGAAGTTGTTCCAAGATTAAAAATTGACTATGAGTTGGCCGGACGCAGTGGCTCACGCCTGTAATTCCAGCACTTTGGGAGGCCGAGGTGGGTGGATCATGAAGTCAGGAGATCGAGACCATCCTGACTAACGTGGTGAAACCCCGTCTCTACTAAAAAAAAAATGCAAAAAATTAGCCGGGCGCGGTGGCGGGCGCCTGTAGTCCCAGCTACCTGGGAGGCTGAGGCAGCAGAATGGCGTGAACCCGGGAGGGGAAGCTTGCAGTGAGCCGAGATGGCGCCACTGCACCTCCAGCGTGGGCAGCAGAGTGAGACTCTGTCTCAAAAACAAAAACAAAAACAACAAAACAAAAAAAATTGACTATGAGTCAAAATTTTCTGGAGGAAAATTTATAAGTAGTACAAGTGGTGATAATTTTTTAAGTTGCCATTAAAAAATATTTTATTTTTGTTCTTCTGTAGTTCTTACTCAGCATACCACAAATTGCAAAAGCCTTTATAGATAAGTCTAGATAAATTTCACCATTAAAAAGTATTAAAATGCTAGACTAAGAAGTTCATATTTCAATCTGCATAACTGGCTTCCTGGTAAGATTTGTGACCCTAATAAGTAAGGAGATACGGTAAATAGCCCTAATCTATGGGAGATCTGTAACCTCATTTCATCCTGGTGTATAAAATGAACATGTTGAAGAAATAATTTTGTGATGTTTCTTCTTTTTAATGGGGGGGCAGTAGAAATATGGTCATTTTGGTAAGTAGCCAACAGCAAATTAAAGTACACTGGTCGCAAAGAGGTCAATGTAGCATTAAAAATGAACTCCACTGCCAACAGCAAATGAACAGTGTTTGATACAAAAGATCTCTTTTTAGTACTAATCATTGATTTGGGGTTGCTTTTGATGATATTTACTGTGTATGAAAAGTTGCCACCAAAATCTGAGGGGAAGAGTTAAGATAACTATGATGTTTTTACATCTCAGAAAAAAATGCCTTCTTACTAAACAAAATATAACATTTAAAACTTTTGTTAACATCTTTGTTGAAATATAATTTACATACCATAAAGCTCTGCCGTTTGAAGTCCACAAATCAATGGTTTTACTATATTCACAGGGTTATGCAGTCACCAGAATCTAATTTTAGAACATTTGGTTTAAATATTTAAAAAGATTATTTTCTTCTTACTCAAATCTCTGTTCCATTCATTTTTTTTTCAGTCCCACAACTTTTTCTGTATCCAAAAATCCAGGCATCTTTACAGGAATATTTTGTTTCCATTGAAATAAATAACAAGACTAGGAAAAGAGTGAAGCAAAGTGGCTCTAAATTCTGTGCTACCAACAGGCATTAAACATGATTCATCAACTTATGAATGGATAAACCACTTTTTGTTTGTCCATTCATCAGTTCATGGACATTTAGGTTGTTTCTACCTTTTGTCTATTTAAATAATGCTACTATAAACATTTGTGTACAAGCTTTGTGTGAACAGGCTTTCAATTATCTTAGTATTTTAGGAGTGGAGTTGTTGGGTCATATGTTAACTCTATGTTTAACATTTTCAAAAACTGTCAAACTGATTTCCAAAGGAACTGTACTGTTTTTACATATCTGCCAGCAATATATGAGTTTCAATTTCTCTGTGCATTTAGTTACAATAACAATATAACAGCCCTCGTTACTGTATTTTTAAAAAATTATAGCCCTTCTAATGAGTGTAAAGTGGTGTCTTGTGGTTTTGATTTACATTTTTTTGTGAAGACTAAGAGTGTTGAGTATTTTTTCATGTGCTTATTGGCCATTTATATATCCTCTTTGGAGAAATGTCTATTAAGATCCTTTTCCCATTTTGTAATTAATGCACATATTTTAAAATTATATTAAAATTAGGCAATGGTCTGACCATAAAAAGGCTGCTTATGGAATACTGTTATGTTAAACTTCACTTACAGGATGTTAAATCCTTAGAACTGAGATTTTCCCCAGAAAAAGATTAATGGAAACGTCAGTTGCTTTTCAGACTTAATGCTGCTTCAAAAGATGGTTTTACACAAATAATTTTTAAAAACTTTAGCACACAACGAATCGTTTTTAGTTTGGTATGGGTCCACATTTCAGCATTTAGTAGTGGTCCTGAACAGAAAGTGAAAAACACAGCAATTTTCCAGGAGGTCAAGTCTGCCAATTTCAGGGATCTGCTGTGTACCCCTATTTCTTTCTTAATCCCTGCTGAGGATCTTGAGAAGCAGGAGCAGCACCAAAACCAAGGCATGCACTGTATCCAAGGTTCTTTTTGTTCCAGTTGTCGGATTCCAAACTAGACCCCAGTGGATTGCAAGGATGACCAAATGAGAGCCCTGTTTAAAACTTCTTCAATTTTTAAAAGCAAAAGCAATTACAAGAAAATAAAACAATGCAGAGGGATCATGTATGCTTATAAGTGTCTTCATGTGGTCTTTCTCCAGGTTTAACCACCAAGGACTCTGAGAGCTGGCAGGTCTGAGTAACCCTGGTAACCATTCTCTTCACCTTATCAAAACCTGAGCTAAAACCAATGCATCAGCTGATGATGACAGCTGGCAGGGCTGATGACCCAATATTCATTTCCCAGGCTGGTGGAGAGTGAGTAAATGAGATTCTAAAACTAAACAAGGGAGGTCAGAGACTCTTTCCAACCTTACCTGATGGCTTCTGGCCAAAGCAAGGAAGTGTCTTGGAAGGTGTTGGTTGGTGATGGTGTGAAAAGACACTTGAGGAGGAAGGAAGAAAAAGCAGCACCCCGTGATAAAGGCGGGGGAGAGAAGATACGGGGAAATCCCTGAATTCCTCACCAAAGGCCAATCTCAGAGAGTAGTGGAGGGGTTACAGTCTATGCTTTGGCCAAGGGAGGGAGCAGAGGAGGGGGCGTTAGGATGATGGCTTGAAGAGGCATCATTTAAGACTTAAAGAAACCAGGGGTGCAGGTAAAGCATCCCACACACTAAGCAGTAGTCCCACAGGCTGCGACCTGAAACCTTCACATCTACTCTTAACAAGCCCCCCATGCTAGAGGGCTATTGCAAGGGGAGAAGGCAGAGACCCCAGACCATGTAATCAACAGCAAGGTGATTGTGTGATGTGTCTTTTCACAGTTGAGTTATTAATAGATGTGCCACACCAGCTATAATGGGAATCAATTTAAATATACTTTTTTGATCCCAGACGTTCAACTACATGGACAGTAGTTACATTTAGCACAACTTACATGTTTCAAATGGATAAAAAATTAATATCATTTACACTATCTTAAGATAAATTTACTTTGAATGGGAGCGTCCTTTCCAGAATGTTGAGATCTATAAGATGTATCCGGAAAATGTACTACTGTGGAAAATGAGGACTGCTTAAATCGAAAGGGGAAGGGCCTGTGGTTTTTCTTTTTGATTAACTGCTGTAACACCGTCCCTTCAGGCAGCTGAGGGAGTTTCATATTTTATTTAGACATCATTAGGCACTGAAGCTCTTGCAGGACAACTTTGATACTATATGAATTCTGTCATTTTGCTAGCACTGATATGGCTCTTGGGTTTACCACTCCATTAGAACTATTAACTCCATTCATATTAATTTTTGTTACAAATCTTACAAAGGGGGGTGCTTCTGGGTATTTAGGTCCACATTCTATTTTAAGCCTGCATATTTGGTTTTCATAAATTGTTCTTGGAGGCCCAATTATCATCCCCCGTTCATCTTTTAAGTGTCGTGTCTTCGTCACCTTCTAGACCCCAGCTAATTGTGCCATTTTCTATTCCTTTCTGACCTTCTTCAAGTTCTTCCAACAGTTGGAAATTGCAAAGGACTTTTACTCCTGAGTCCGTGGTGGCTGCTATCTTGCATTGCTGTCGCTCCTCTTTACAACCCATTTTTAATTGGATTGTGAGTTGTAAAGTTTCTTTATATAGTCTAGATACGAGTCCTTTGTCAGATATATGATTTGCAAATATTTTCCTCGCCTTATTTGGGTTGTCTTTGCACTTTCTTGATAGTGTCCTTTGAAGCACAAAAAGTCTTTCATTTTGATGATCCCAACAAATCAATCTTCTCTTTTATCACTTGTGATTTTGATGCTGTATCTAAGAAATCATTGCCTAATCTAAGTTTGCAAAGATTTACTTCTGTATTTTCTTCAGTTTTCTAGTATTTGCTTGTACACTTGTGCCTGTAATCCAATTTAAGTTACTTTTTGTGTATTGTATGAAGAGTACAAATTCTTCTTTTGTGTGTGGAAATCCAGTTTGTTCCAGCACCATTTGATGAAAAGACTATGTTATTTGTCCATTGAACTGCTGTGGCATTTTTGTCAAAAAAAAAAAAAAAAAAAAAAAAAAATCAGTGGACCACAAATGGTAGAGTTTACTTCTGAAGTCTTAATTCAATTTTATCTATCTATATATATATCTGTTCTTATTCAATGCCACACTGTCTTGATTACTACAGATTTTTAGATTTGAAATCTGGAAGTCTGAGCCCTCCAACTTTATTTTTTTCAAGATTGTTTTAGTTACTTAGGATCCATTGCATTTTTCCAAGGTCATAACATTTGGGAATATAGCTAGGTATACCAGAGTATAATATTTAATTTTCATTTAGTACAGAAATATTGACTTTTTATGTATGCTATGCTTCTGAGAAGCCAATCTAACCTAGTTAATGAACTGGAAGCCAATCTAACCTAGTTAATGAACTGGCACTATCAATGTTCTTGTTTTTCCAGTATCACCCAGGCATATTTTCATCTACACAGTTATGAGAAATAAAGTATTAACAACTGTAAAGTTCAATATGAATATTTATTAATAACACTAGGCCTATAATCCATATATTGCATAATATTCATGTTAATGGTATCTAGGGATTTTTCCAAAATATAGCTATCCCAGAAAATAGGGGAAATTATGTTTATTTACCCTCAAAAAGAAACCAGTTTTATTCAGTTTAGTTTTAAATAACTACCCTATAGTTTACATAACAAATGCTGTGATCAGCCCTCTAATGAAACATCAGTGGGTGAGGGTTGTGGGGGAAGAGGGCTGATCAACAGGCCATATGTTCCTAAGTAAATTATATTATCAATAATCTGATTTTGAAAATCATCCTAGAACATGGCCACCCATCGAATTGTGGGTGACCTGCCCAATTATACTGCATCTTGCTTGCTGTCATTTGAACCTGACCTTTTTGAATTTGGAGAATATTCTTCAATTTTTAATTATGTTTTAATAATTATATGGAAATGTACCACTAGCAGTTTAAATTTATAGCCTTTCAATTAGCATTCAGTACTTAGAGAAAAATGTCAGATGTTGAGTATGGCTTGTAATTTACCTTTCTAGTACAGTATTTTGTCTTTTTAAGATTTGCATAGCATATTCCAATAAATGCCTATTAAAAATGAATATACATTTTTTGAAGTATATTGAAACTCTTGTATTATTTAAAATACTTCTGGTGACTTAGCCATCATTCTGTTTTTTTCTTCTGTCCTTAAGCTATTAGAAGGCAGATCATAAACCAAACAGAGAGAACTCCATTATGGGTTTATACAGAAGAGATCATGTTATTCTGTGTTATTTTATCATTGGCACCTTTAGTAGTTTGCAACTCCTCTGAGCTCTGGGATTTGTTTGTTTGTTTGTTGCGTATCATACCTGTGAGTAAAATTAAATGTTAAAACTTAACATTACCAAATACTTTTTAAAGGTCTTAGAGTAAGTATTCTTATATCACTCATGAGATGAGGTAAAGTCTCTCCTAAACTCATGAAACTTTAAAAAATGGGAAGCACAAACAAAATTTGGATTTTCCTTTAGTATATGTCAAGATAATTTATATTTATGATGATCTGAAATGTTGCATGATGAACCCTCTGTAATGGCAAAGAGATATATAATTGTTCTACATAGTGTTAGAGTCACGTCATTTATTATAGTTTTATTCTTAACAATCCTTATATTACAAAGCAGAGGCACATGAAGCATGGTTTGTACAACCATCCCTAATATCAAGAAGCTGAAGGAGGACAAAGCCCACACTCCTAAATCAGTCTTTTCCCCGCTTCTAATATCATCCTTAATCTACCATGTCAAGTTCATCTAAAAACATATTATTAATATTTTAACATATGAGGGACTTGGGAGATATACTGTGTACAAATAAGATCTCAATTTTAGGGAAATTAATTAAACACAAAAATTGTTTTCTTTGTTTTCCTTCTAGTCACTGGTTACTTTTCTAACATAAACTCTTAAGGCTACTATACTTTGAAGAGGTGGTTTTACTTTCTATTACAGCCCAGATGGAACTACTCTTCCTATTGAAACTTCTGACAACCGCTGATATCCCCTATATTCCCACTTCCTGCCTAGCTTTTACTTTAGTTCTGCACATTCAGTATCTTTAAAATGTCGCATATCAACTAGCGTATTTATGAATTCCTTCTTCGAAATTCATAGGACTTCTAAACCCATCTCTGTTTTCTTTCCTGTTTGTTTTATTTTGATTGCCTCTGGCCATATCAACTCAAATGACCCTAAAGCTCATAGGACACATAGTAGGTGTAGCCAGGCTCACACTAGCAAAGCACAAAGCACTATGTTGACAGATCTTGGCAATAGAAAGCCATTGTAAGTTTGTAAGCTAGAAAATATTTTAGAAAGTATAGCAGAGGGAGGGAACAGCTGTAAAGAGATAGAAACACAGAAGAGTCTCCATCAGTATTTTAATTTTTTAGAAGAAATTTATTACTGAAGGGGTAAAAGCTTACTGCCTAGGAAGCACTCCTAGCACACTGCAGCATTCTTGCTATCGTTTCTGCGTTGCAAAAGGCATGATAACAATACAGAAGTCCATCTTTATGAGGATTGGCATGTTTCTGGGAAGTGTTTTGGTTGCTCTACTTCAGTTACTCCAGTGTCCTTTGAGCTCTGTCTCGGTGGAGTTGGAAGACAGCTCATCTTCATTTCTTGATTACTTTATATTCAGAAGTCATACAAAGTAGATATAAAAATATCAATTAACACAACGATAAATTAAGGATTTTCTTAGGAACGGCTACTCCAATATACTTACTAGACAATTCTGTTAAGTCACAGTCTGTCCAGTGTTTGGAATATATGAGTCCATGTAATTACTACTTTTCAGGAAAATGAAAGGCACTGAAAGATACCTTTTCCCATATTTAGGAGGGTGAGTTTTATGAATGACTTTAAATATTATGCACTTAATGATTATGTTTATTACTTCATACAAAATATTTTTGAGGGCCAGGTGCAGTGGCTCATGCCTGTAATCCCAGCACTTTGGGAGCCTGAAGTGAGTGGATCGCTTGAGCCCAGGAAGTCGAGACCAGCCTGGGCAACATGGCAAAACCTTGTCTCTGCAAAAAATTTTTTAAAAATTAGCCTTGTGTGGTGGTGCACACCAGTAGCCCCAGCTATTTGGAAGGCTGATATAGGAGGATCTCTTGAGCCTAGGAGGTCAAGGTTGCAGCGAGCCGTGATCATGCCACTGCACTCCCACCTGGGTGACAGAGTGAAACTCGTTCTCAAAAATAATAATAATGTTGGGAAATCATTCAATTTAAGCAGGTACTAAAGAAGAAATTAAGGGCTCTTCCTTACTGAAAGGTTTTCCCTGAGAAATAGAAACTTGGCACCTTTATGCAAAACTTCAAATGACTTATTATTAGGTCAATAAAAATAAAATAATGTTGAAGCACTAAGATTGTTAAAGAAGCTTAAAGATATTATTATCATATTAGTGTTTACACAATAGTGTATCTACTTTTATTCAACATTGTCACCTTGCTTTTTGAGGCAAATATATTTTGTATAAAGTATTGAGAATGTCTGAGGTGTTTCCTGTACCTCTTCTGGGTTCTCAGTCTTATCTTGGTATATAAAACCATTCAGGCTTTAGGGGTATCATTTTTTTCCAGATGTAATTTTCCAGATGAGCCTATAATATTCTGGAATAAACAACAAACCATTGTTTATAAAATTTAGAACAACCTTGATAAGCCTCAAGATTCCACAGCAGGACCATTGCAGTTCAGATGACTGGTTGAGGCACGGTAACATAGAGTGCTGAAGGGGAAGTCTAGAAACTTAATTGTGTCGCTAAAAGACATGTGGTCTTGGGCTAATCATTTAAACCCTACTAGTTAGACCTCAGCGTTCTCTTGGAAATAAAATTATTGCTCTCTGTTCTCCAGAATCCCTACTTATTTTATAGCTCTCAGAAACTCCCCGTGAGCTTTACAAGGTATCTCCAAGCAGAGTTCATTGTGGCATTGTCTCCTGCAGGGCAGAAATCCCATGGAAAAGTGGAGTAGTCATGACAAGTGTGTGATTTACAATCCACCACAGGAAACTTGTAGGATTCCTTAGAAAACAAAGTGCGTTCCACCGTCTCTTGAGTCTGCTATTCCCTTTTAAGAAACCTTTCTTCTTATTCTCCCTTTTTTCCTCTTCTCGGCTCTTCACTAGCAATCCAGGCCGACTACACAACCTGTCTCCTCAAAGATCATTTTCACTGCCTGTCTTTTTCACAACCATTGTGACCTCTTCTCAGCTGCAGTTTCACCCTGAGGCCTTGTGCAACTGAAGTTGTCTAACTGGGACAGTTAACTACGCCTGGGCAACTTGATACACTGACCACAGGCTGCCTAATATTGTTTCCTTTTTAGCATTTTAACTACTTTGGACTCTGCTTTGTTTTGCACAAGGTTCACTTCTTTTTCTTTTTGTTTAATAGAAGCTGCTGTGTGACTAGTTAAAGAGGTAAAAGGCTATACAAATAAGTATTTATTGAACACTGTTCCTTGCCCAGCATTATGTTAAATACAGATACAAATCAAGGAGATAATTCTGAATTTCCCAGTTTTCTGTTTCTATGGATATGGCAGCTCATAGAAGGTGAGAGTCCTTAGGTATACTTCATTGTATTTTATGGTGAAGCAAGGATACTGTGAAAAATAATCATAGACTGTCCAAGTATATAACTTCTATACACAATGCATTTGACTTTCTGCTTGTATAAATATAAGTGCTGCACTTATATATCTTTTCATTACTTATACAGTTCTCAATGCTATCCCTTGCATTAAGAACTGTATTAAGAACTGTAAAAATTCAACATATGGCACATATCATTTTATTAGACATACATTGCGTGTCTCTAAGACAATGTCAAGCCAAAGTGGATGCAGCTTGAATTTTTATGTGTTAAAAAAACACACTGGATAAGAGCTTTTACCGCTGAGTTATAAGAATATAGGATATTTTTATTTCTTTGCAACCGTCTGCATTTTCCAATGGCCTAACATGAATAATAATTTTATATAAATATATATGTATGTATGTATACATATAATTGTATATTTGTGAATATGCATATCCATATTTCTAACGGACCTCAGGATATCATAAATTTCTGCATCCTGCCTTCAAAAGTGTTATGTGCCATTATCTCTGTAAGAGGTCAATCATCAGAATCCCAGTAATATTAAGTGACTTATCTAGAATTATTTACCCAGGAAGTGATGAAAGAGAGATCAGAACCAAGATTTATCTAACTACTAGTCTTGTACTTTTCCTGTTTAAATGCAAATGACAGGTGGAATTTTGGGACTCCCCTTTCCTCCAGCAGTATAGATGTGTGCTGCCTGCTTTATGTTAAAACTGGCATTCCAGAACTTAAAGTGTGCAGTCCAGGTTTGTGTGTTTGTATGTCTACTGTCCTTAGTCATTTTAAACATTTTTTATCTTTTTTTGTATATTGAAGAATGTCTTACAGAGTAAAATGCTTATGTTAGACCTTATAAGCATTTTGGTACCTTAAAGAAAATATAACAAAAAACATTAGCAGTGGTTGCTTCTGGGTTATTGGGTAATATTTGTCTTCTCATTTACACTTTGCTATGATTTTTCTTATTTTCTATAATGAGTACTTCATAGTTTACCAAGCCATCAAAATTGATTTATTTATAGAAAGGAGATTAATATTTCTGAGTTCATGCTTTTTACTTTTTCTTCAAGTAAGGAAGAAGTTTTATTCAACAAAGCCAAATATATATATTTATGGTAAATAACATTATAAAGTGTTGCTTTTTAAAAAAAATTCTATCACAGACTCCTTTAATAATCTGTTGGAAGTTATGAAACCTTTCCTTGGAAAAATACAAATATATGTAAAGCCACAAAATGTTATAAGGAATTTCTCGAGGTTCACAGACCCCTGAAGCTCATTAATTTAGACCTCCAGTATTGACGAAAGGATGGGCTACAATTTTTATCAGAATACTTGGGATGTTTGTATTAAATGCAGATTTCCAGCCTTGCCCTTGACTTCCTGAATTGGATGGGAAGAGTGGGGCCCAGGAATCTGCCCCTTCAATAAGATAGTCCTTCCCTACCCTCTAAGCAAATGGAATGCAAAGCAAGTAAGAAAATCTCAGGACCTACATGTCTAGAGGGCTTGTATTAAGAATCCTAAATAAGAATAACACAAACTAAAATGATAGAGAATGTCCAGTGCCAATCCTTGAAATTAGGAGTCTGAGCAGGAGTTTGTTAGGTAGAGAATGGGAAAAGGGTGTGTCTAGCTGAGGAAAGGGCAGAGTTGAACAGGTGGAAGCATGGGCACAGTGGAAAGTATGGACTAATAACAAGTTTGCCTGGGAACCAAAAGTAATTAAATAAAGGCAGCTGGAAAGGCTTATACTTAATCACGATCCTACAGGAGTGGCATATAGCAGTCATGAGGCCAAAAATAGTGATGCCAGACTCGGGCTTGTATTGTCTTGGGAAAATAATATTTAAAGCAATCTCAATAACATGTAGCTGTTAAGTTTCTCATTGTGAGAGTGGAATGGGATCCCATGGGCAAGTATAGAAGTAGTATTTACCTGGAGAAAAGATAGAGGCACTCATGAGAACTTTGGACTATTCCAGAATTATAAAATGTTAAAAATAGAAGAGTCTTTATTTATTATCTCTTTCAACTTTCTCAATTAAAAAAGTAAAATTCTTTGGAGTTTATCAAATCTTGTTTATTACTATTTGAGTTATTAATTCCATAAAGTAAGATAACAAGTTAATACAGCCACCAAAAAGAACAAGATCATCTCCAAGATCATTTCCTTTGCAGGGATGTGGATAGAGCTGGAGGCCATTATCCTTAGTAAACTAACACAGGAACAGAAAACCAAATACCACATGTTCTTGCTTATAAGTGGGAGCTAAATGATGAGAACATATGGACACATAGAGGGGAACAACACATACTGGGGCCTTTCAGAGAATGGCGGGGGGTAGCAGAGGAGTAATAACTGATGATATTAGGCTTAATACCTGTGTGATTAAATAATCTCTACAACAAACCCACATGACAGAAATTTACCCATGTAACCTACCTGAGCATGTACCCCTGAACTTAAAAGCATAAAAAAGTTATTATAATGCATATTTCCTTATTTTATGGTTGAAATGGCAAGTAATGATGTGATTTGCCTCCAGGGCACACACTGGCAGAGCTGAGTTAGGAAACAGTTTTATTACTTAATTGCTTCTTTTCAAAAACATTTTAAAAGTTTAAAAGGTGACAGGGCCTTGCTCTGTCACCAGGCTAGAATGCAGTGGCACAAACATAGCTCACCGCAGCCTTGAACTTCTGGCTCAAGTGATCCTCTCACCTCAGCCTCTTGAGTAGCTGGGACTACAGGCATGTGCCACCATACCTAGTTAATTTAAATTAAAAAAAAAAAAACAAATTGTAGAGCTGTGGTCTGTGTCATCCACACTGTTCTTGAATCCCTAGCCTTAAGCAATCCTCCCACCTCAACCTCCCAAGGAGCTGAGATTACTGGCATGAGCCACCATGTCTGGCTAGATTACTTCTTAAATTACACCATGCCCAACCCAGATCAGCACTAATTGTGTGTTTGTACATTGTACTATGTGTACTATGTATCTGTAAACCATCTTTGTTCAGATGTATGACAGTGAGAATGAGCATTGGGAAAGCTATAACAACAGGCTGAAGCCTAGTACCTGGCACCAGGAACGAGATAAATACCATGGTAGCCCTTTGGAAACACTGCAATTTGATAGCTCATGAGGAGAAAAGGAGTAATAGTCTACAGAACCATAAGTGTTTTCAGAAAATATGAAATCAATGAGTTGGATTATATTTGTGGTAAATGAAACCTAGGCTTTGGAAATAATATTCAAGCATTAGGAATATTAGTAGTTCTAGATAAATGTCACAAGCCCATAAGCAAGTGAAAGTTTTTGTCCTGGTTAAATACCCTAATATGGTACATTTTAATTTTCTTGTTTGTTCATCCATTCGATAATACTTATTGTTTCCATCACAGTACTAAGAGCAAGAAATAAATTAAGAGAATAAGACTGAAATGCTTTCTAGTCTCATGGAACTCACAGGCTAGACAGGGAGATAGCTGTTAAAAAAAATGAAATACACAAATTTAAAATTAAAATGTTTCACATGCTCTTCCATCTATTTCAAGGACACTTCCCACCATCTCCACCTGGCAACAATTATTCATCCTTCAGCTCTCAGCTTAGATGTTATCTCTTTAGTCTTCCTTTACCACCAAATATAAATTAATATTTTATTTCACCTAACAAACATTTTTAAATGACTTTTACCCAAAAGAAAGGCAATAACCAGTGCTGGCAAGGATGTGGAGATAATGGAACTCTTGTATCTTGCTGGTGGGAATGTCAATTAGTACAGCCACTATGGAGAATAGTATGGAGGTTCCTCAAATTAAAAATAGAAATATCATATGATCCAGCAATCCCACTGCTAGGTATATACTCAAAAGAAACGAAATCAGTATATCAAAGAGATATCTGCATCCAATGTTTATTGCAGCACTATTCACAATAGCTAAGATTTGGAAGCAACTTAAATTGCTTCCTAAGTGCCCATCAACAAGTGAATGGATTGAAAAATGTGGTACATGATGGAGTACTATTTAGCCATAAAAAAGAATAGGATCCCATCATCTGCAACAACATGGATGGAATTGGAATTGGAGGTCATTATGTTAAGGGAAATAAGCCTGGCACAGAAAGACAAACTTCTCATACTTTCAATTATTCATGGGAGCTGAAAATTAAAACAGTTGAACTTATAGGGATAGAAAGTAGAAGGACGGTTACCAGAGGCTGGGAAGGGTAGTAGGGGTAGTAGGGGTGAGGGGGTAGTGAAGATGGTTAATGGGTACAAACATAGATAGGATGAATAGTATCTAGTATTTGATAGCACAACAAGGTTACTACAGTCAACAAATAATACATTGTAAATTGAAAAATAACTAAAACAATATAATTGGAATGTTTGTAACACACACAAAAAAAGATAAATGCTTGAGGTGTTGGATACCCCAGTTACCCTGATGTAATTTTTAGGCATTGAATGCCTGTATCAAAATTTCTCATGTATGCTACAAATTATAAGCACCTACTCACAAAAATTAAAAATAACAAAATACCTACACAATGGGAAAACATATATTTTCTAATGATATGTAAAATAAGACAGGGGTCTCCAACCCCAAAACCATGGGCCAGTATCTGTCCATGGCCCATTAGGACCTGGGCCACACTGCAGGAGGTAAGCGGTGGAGTAAGTATTACTGCCTGAGCTCTGCCCCATGGCAGAACAGTGGTTGTTTTAGATTCTCATAGGAGTGCAAACGCTGTTGTGACCTATGCATTCAAGGGGTCTAGGTTGTGCGCTCCTTATGAGAGAATCTGAAGCCTGATGATCTGAGGTGGAGCAGTTTCATCCTGAAACCATCCCCCCCAGTCCCCATCCATGGAAAAATTGTCTTCCATGAAACTGGTTTTGGGTTCCCAAAATATTGAGGATCACTGAAATAAGGCTCTAATATCTAGAATATATTAAAAGAAACTCTTACAAATCAACAGCAAAAATACAAATAACCTGATTATAAAAATTGGCAAAGGAGTTAAAAGGACATTTCTCTAAAGAAGATAGACAAATGTCCAATAAGGAGATGAAAGAGGATCAATGTCATTTGTCACTAAGGGACTGCAAATCCAAACCACAATGAAATACTTCTTCATACCTACGATGGGTATTAGAAAAAGTAAAGTAAGTGTTAGAGAGGATGTTCTAGTTATAGATGTGAAGAAATTGGAATCCTTATTTATTGCTGGTGGGAAGTAAAATTGTGCAGCTTCTGTGGAAAAAAATGGGCAGTTCCTCAAAATGTTAACATAGAATTTATGGCCCAGCAATTCCACTCCTAGGTCTATACACCTAAGGAATTCAACAGGCACTCATACAAATCCTTGTACATAAATATCCATTGCAGTACTAGTCACAATAGGCAACAGGTAGAAACAACCCAAATGACCATAAACAGACAGATAAACAAACAATGGAACATTATTCAGTCACAAAAAAGAGCAAAGTATTAATACATGTTACGACATGCATTTACCTTGTAAATAATACAAGAAGTAAAAGAAGCCAAACTCAAAAAGTCCCATATTGTAAGATTCCATTTCTATGAAACACCTAAAGTAAGCAAATCCATAGGAACAGAAAACTGAGAGGAGAGTGGAATGGTGAGTGACTGCTAATGAGTATGCAGTTTCTTTTTGGATTAATTAAAATATTCCAGAATTAGATATTAGTGACTATTGGCCAAATTTGTGAATATGTTAATATATTTTTAAAACTACTGAATGTATAACCAAATGAGTAAATGCTATGATATGTAAATTATATCTTAATTTCATAATGAAAAAATATTAAATATAGGCATCTGCAAAATTTTTGTTTCTTTTTCTTACAACATTCATAATTTTTAGTTTTAAAAATACAAGATAAAATAATTTCAAATTTAAACTGGCTAATTTCCAAACCCATATTTATAAACAATCTGAATTTATAGAAGGATGCAATTTCAATGGTAAATTTAATTTTATGGAAAAGAGAAAAATATTAGGAGAGTAAAACGATGTTCAAAAAATGGGAAAAAAGCAGCCTATATATCTCAAAGAAAATAGATAAGCCACATTTTATCAATTTTGAATCTGTAAAATACAGGTTTTGAATATTCTTGATTCGAGAGATAACTAATTAATAAATTTTTTTTAATTTTTTTTTTTTTTTTGAGACAGTCTTGTTCTATTGCCCAGACTGAAGTGCAGTGGCACCACATACCTCACTGTAGCCTGGAGCTCCGTGGCCCCACCTGGAACTATAGGTATGCAAAACCACACACGGCTAATTTTTTAAATTCATTTTTTTCTAAAACTTGCTTGCAGGACAAAATACAAATTTTAAAAATATATTTTTTGTAGAAACAGGGTTTCCCTATCTTGCCCAGGCTGGTCTGAAACTCCTGGGCCCAAGTGATCCTCTTGCCTCAGCTTCCCAGTGCTGGGATTATAGGTGTGAGCCACAGTGCCTGGCCTTAACAGAAATTTCTAAAACATCAAAAGATGCATCTAAAACCAGTCATTCATGAGCAGTTTTGCTGAACCTTTAGAATCCATGTTGGAACAAATTTTCATTTCAAAAGGAAGCTTAAATATAGGAGCAGCCAAGTCATTTTACCAAATATACTTCTGAAAGAGTATAGAAATCCTATTTCTAGGGAAACAGAATACTGAACTTAAATAAACATTTGTGTTCCAAAGGGCAGTCATAACTTAATGACTCTCCTTAAATGATTAACAAGAACATTTAATTTAAAGTCAACCTGTTTACAACAGAGCCTTGAAATACATTTTTTTTTTTTTCTAACAGAACAGGGAAAAATGTTCAGATAAATACTAACCTGAGCTGCCATTATGGTCTAGTGATAGAACACAATTCAAATGAATTACCATTGGTAGCTTAGTGAATTAAGTGAGAGAAAAAGTCCTCCCACATCTCCTAGAAGGGGAGCTTCAACAAACTTCACTAATTGGAATGAGAAAGACTAGAGAGACTTATATCGTTTATCTCTGTATATAACATTAATAGAAAAACACTAATCTCTGTATATAACATTAATAGAAAAACACTAGCAACATATAATCAGTTACTTGAAATAGCCTATTTCTGTAACCATCCAACAGGTTCTTTCTGCCTACCGCACAAACAAAATCAACTCACAGAGACCATGGCATTACAGTAAAGAAAGACTTTGATGCTGGTGATGCCATGTCGGAGACAAAGTTATTACTCAGATCAATCTCATTCAAGGCTTTTAGGTGAGGGCTTTTCAAAGGTAGTTTGGTGGACAGGGGGCTGGGGTATAGGGAGTGCTGATTGGTTGGGTTGGAGATGAAATCATAGGGAGCAGAAGTTGTCCTCTTGCTCTGCGTCCCTTCCGAGTGGGGCCACAGGAGTGGTTGGCCAATCCAGGTAGAGCCACTGGTTGACAGACATGCCAAAAATCCTGAAAAAAAAAAAATCAAAAGGCCAAACTTATGTTCTACAATAGTGATGTTCTCTGCAGGAATAATTGGGGAAGTTGCATATTTTGTGACCTCCAGAATAATGGCTGGTTTATGTCTACACCTTAGCAGAATTCAGGTACCTCTGTCCTCCTAGCCTGGTGTTCTCTCATTAGCTTTACAAAGGCAGTTGTATTTTGGAGAAGGGCTATTATCGTTTAAACTATAAACTAAATGTCTCTCAAAGTTATCTTGACCTAAGCCCAGTAATAATTAAGGGCGGCTAAAGGCAAGGTGGGGGTTGGTTAAATCAGATCTCTTTCACTGCCATAATTTTCTCACTGCTATAATTTTTGCAAAAGCCGTTCATTTTGACTTTCATCTAACTATTGAGCCTGATATCATAAATATATTAAACGTTAGTGATTTCTGACAACATGATGATTGTCAACATCTTAGTTCTCAAATGTCAGTGAGACTAAATAATGCTTCAATCCTGTTGGTGTCACTGAGATTGTAGAAAGGAAGAAACCAGTCAGGCAGGCAATTAGGGAGGGTCCTTGGTTGAATTCTTTCAAACAAAAGAACAGTCTGCAGGCACAGATAAGAAAACTTGCACAGGGGGGCTTGCCTAAGATGTGCCCACAGCTGCACAGATAAGAAAGGCTAAACAGGTGACTTGCCCAGACAAGCCCACAATGGAAAATTCCATCCCCTGACACACGCACAGTTAAGGGAACAAAGCAATATGGAGTAACTCAAGCTAAGGGCCCAAATGTGCACTAGGAGGACAGGGTGGAGCTACAAGAAATTCATGCCTTATGCAGATGAGATGTCCAGCTATCATCATTTTCTTATAAAAGCCTTTGCATTCAACTGTAAAAACAGCAACCCTCTTCTAGGCCTCCTCTCAGTGGTGGAGAGCGTTCTTCTTTTGCTTATTAAACTTTTGCTCTAACCTCACCCTTTGTGTCCATGCTTGTTAATTCTCTTGATCCTGCGACAAAGAACTCTGGGTGATACCTCACAATGAGAGACTTCTACATTGTGGTACATTGGCAAGACTAACATTTTGGTGCATTGGCTGGGAAAGGAAACATCAGAAGAATGAGTAGGAGTGGACCTCCAACTCTACTTTCATTTCTGAGGCTTTTTACCTTCATTTTTAAAAGTTAAACAAAACACTGGGCCCCTGTCAGCCAGTTAAAAGCTTTTAGAGTGGCTGCCAGCCTTACAAGACTCAGGGGACAGGCTTGCTCTAGAGGACTTTGTCAATCCCCGATTGCCCTCATGTGGTGGGAATGTTGGCTCTGTTCCAATCCAGTTTCCTTTCACAGAGGACCTAGCCATCTATGGGGTTGGAAGTGAGAGACAGGACTAGCTGGATTTCCTAGGCCGACTAAGAATTCCTAAGCCTAGCTGGGGAAGGTGACTGCACCCACCTTTAAACACGGGCTTGTAACTCAGCTCACACCCAGACAATCAGGTAGTAAAGAGAGCTCTTTAAAATACCAATTAGGCTAAAAACAGGAGGTAAAGAAATAATCAAATTGAGAGACAGGACTAGCTGGATTTCCTAGGCCAACTAAGAATCCCTAAGCCTAGCTGGGAAGGCGACTGCTTCCACCTTTAAACACAGGGCTTGCAACTTAGCTTACACACGACCAATCAGATAGTAAGGAGAGCTCACTAAAATGCTAACTAGGCAACAACAGGAGGTAAAGAAATAGCCAATCATCTGTTGCCTGAGAGCACAGCGGGAGGGACAAGGATCAGGATATAAACCCAGGCATTCAAGCTGTCAACGGAAACCCCCTTTGGGTCCCCTCCCTTTGTATGGGAGCTCTGTTTTTCACTCTATTTCACTCTATTAAATCTTGCAACTGCACCCTTCTGGTCTGTGTTTGTTATGGCTCAAGCTGAGCTTTCACTCACCATCCACCACTGCTGTTTGCTGCCATCGCAGACCCGCCACTGACTTCCATCCCTCTGGATCCGGCGGGTGTCCGCTGTGCTCCTTATCCAGCGAGGCACCCATTGCCACTCCCGATTGGGCTAAAGGCTTGCCATTGTTCCTGCACGGCTAAGTGCCCGGGTTCGTCCTAATCAAGCTGAACACTAGTCACTGGGCTCCATGGTTCTCTTCTGTGACGCACGTCTTCTAATAGAGCTATAACACTCACCCCGTGGCCCAAGATTCCATTCCTTGGAATCTGTGAGGCCAAGAACCCCAGGTCAGAGAACACGAGGCTTGCCACCATCTTGGAAGTGGCCTGCTACCATCTTGGAAATGGCTTGCCACCATCTTGGGAGCTCTGTGAGCAAGGACCCCCAGTAACAAAATCATCTATTGCCTGAGAGCACAGGGAGAGGGAGAATGATCGGGATATAAACCCAGGCATTCGAACCCAATCGGGCAACCCTTTGGGTCCCCTCCTGTTGTATGGGAGCTCTTTCATTCTATTAAATCTTGCAACTGCACATTCTTCTGGTCCCAGCTCAAGCTGAGCTATTGCTCCCCGTCGCAGGCCTGCCACTGATTTCCACCCCTCCAGATCCAGCAGGTTGTCTGCTGTGCTTGTGATCCAGTGAGGTGCCCATTGCCACTCCCGATCAGGCTAGAGGTTCGCCATTGTTCCTGCACAGCTAAGTGCCTGGGTTTGTCCTAAGTGAGCTGAACAGTAGTCGCTGGGTTCCACAGTTCTCTTCCATGACTCATGGCTTCTAATAGAGCTGTAACACTCACCGCATGGCCCAAGGTTCCATTCCTTGGAATCTGTGAGGCCAAGAACCCCAGGTCAGAGAACAAAATGCTTGCTCTCATCTTGGGAGCCACCCACCACCATCTTGGGAGCTCTACGAACAAAGACCCCCAGGTAACAGAAGGAGACTCTGGGACAACTGAAGACATCTGATAGAGGCTACACCTCGGTGTTACCTGAAGGCCCCTGGATTAATTCTGCCCCCCAATAGCCCATGAGGGTATTGGCACAAGAACTTCCAGACAATCACATTTCCTTCCTTTCTTTTCACAGCTATCATATCTGCTATCCCTTCTTTGCATGCTATGTTAAGGGACTATTTAAAGCCTGGGGAGATAATCTTGTTGGATAAAGTTAGCAAGTGCCTTAGTAACCAGGAATGTAACTCAAAAAAATTGCTGCTTCTGTGATTTCCTGGAGATAGGGGAATTTCAATATTTCAGTCTAAACTTTCACCTATTAAGGGCTTTTTTGTCCCCTAATAATAGGCATTCATGGCACTGTATGGGAGGATATTTTACCCTGAGTGAATACCCTCCTTTCCATTTGGGTTGTTTTCTTCTCAGTGCAAGAGCTCAGAACTGCCCAGTGAGTTTAAGCAGTTCCTTTATAAGACAAGTTAAGTTTTTCTTACTAGGAAGCATATTATGGGGACAGCCTATTAAATCCAAAACCTCTCTTTCTAACCTCTCCTTGGAAAGCCAGTTTTTTCCCTAACATTTCAAAGCCTACAGCGCCACCTAGTGGGATGGGATTTTTCTCTATGGGGAGCCTTGTCAGCCCTTTGCCCCAAAACTCTAGTTCCCTGATTGCTTTCCCTCTTACATCCCTCTCCCAGTAATCAGTCCCCATGGCCTGTTTGTAATCAGAAAAACTCCCATTTCAGCAGCCGGGAGGAAGCTACCCTGGCAAGACAGATTTTAGCCTCAGTGCTATCATCATCAGAGGCAGGATGGCCAGTCAATTCTTATGTTCTTTTGAGGCATCTGTTCTGCATCCAACTATATTGGCATCTAAGTGAGAAAGGGATTTTATGTTTAGAAGTCAATTCGTCCCATTCTCTAGGAATTCATAACTTTGCCTGGGTGGTAGTAAGAGGAAGTAAGGGATAGATTTAAGACACTCCTCCCATTAAAAGGCCTTGCCCAAATTCAACTACCATACAGTCTCTTCTGAGCCCCTGGGGTACCCTCAGAGCCTTATGGGCCAACTGGATCTAGGAAATCAGAAGGGCAGAGAGCTAGGGCCTCACACAGGTAAACATGGCTACTCCTGCTGACTAGCTCCTCCAGATCCATGGGTAAAGGTCATGCTTGCATCCATGGGTGGCACCTATGTTGGTTTCCAGGACCCAGAGGAGACGGGAGGGAAGAGGAGAATGGGGATGTCCTTTCTGTCTTTCTCTCCACTCTGGGTCACTCTGAAAGGAGGAAGGAGACTTCTTCTCCCCTTTTTCCTAGATAGGTAACAACTCATCTTTAAGCCTGCACTCCCTTTGAGTGCAGCCTGGATCTTCTTTAAACCTTAGACCCTAAAGTTCACTCTGGGAAAGCCCCAACGTCACTCACATATAGAGGTCTTCCAGGATTTAACCCAAGGATTTAAACTCTCCTGGAAGGATGTGATGCTACTCTTAAATCAAACCCTAACTGCTGCTGAGAAACAGGCAGCCCTACAGGTAGCAGAGAAATTCAGAGACAAACAGCATGTCTCCTATAGCTAGTCAAAAAAGCCAGTCAAAAAGGGAAAGAAGGTGAGAAAGAGGCAGAATCCCCATTCCCAGTAGGAAGAGAGGCAGTGTCTCTTAAACAACCTGATTGAGACCCCAGTGATACCTTAGATGAGTGCAAATTAAAACATTTTCAAATGTGCATATTAGAGGGCTTATGGATGACCAGAGCCAAGCCTCTTAATTACTCCAAACTTTCCGTGATAGATCAAAAACTAGCTGAAAATCCCTTGGCCTTTTTGGAAAGACTGAGAGAGTCTTTAGTGAAACACACCTCCCTGTCTTCTGATTCAATTGAGGGAAAAGGTAGAGGAGGGATATCTTAGAATGGAATGATGGCTTGGGACTCCATAAGCTTGCAGTTCAATCTAGCCTGATAAACTGGTCAGTTACAAGCTTTGCTGTAGGACTCCATCTTGTTTTACATTTTGACCTGTAACCACATGGTAGTACTTTATTTTAGACGCTGCCATTTTACAAAGGTGACCCAGGTTCAATCCTGGCTTGGAGAATGAATACTTGCAAGTTAATAGCTGTGTGACTTTTGCCATTTGCTGATTCTCTTCCCCTCCATGAACAACTTCTAGCTCCTTTCTTAAATCTTCCTTCTCTGAGTTTCCTTTAAAGGTTCTAGATTTTGTAAAAGTGCAACCACACAATGGATTCACCCTGCCTGCTGCCTAGACAGAGCTGATTTATCAGGATGGGGAATGGAGAAGGGGTGATTCATGTGGGACTGGCTGTGCAGGAGGTGGAGTTCTGTTACTGCTTGGGTCTGTCTCCCAGAGAATTTGTGGAGCAGAGTTTTTGAGGATGGCTGGTTGATGGGGGGAGGCCAGTGAGCTGGGAGTGCTGATAGGTCAATTCAGAGATAAAATCATAGGGAGTTGAGGCTACCTTCTTGTGCTGAGTCAGTTCGTGGTTTGGGGTCACAAGATCAGATGAGCCAGTTTATGAGTCTAAGTGGTGCCAGCTGATCTATCAAGTGCAGGGTCTGCAGAATATCTGAAATGCTGATCTTAGGAGCAGTTTAGAGAGGGTCAGAATCTTGTGGCCTC
This sequence comes from Chlorocebus sabaeus, assembly GCF_047675955.1. Taxonomy (NCBI): domain Eukaryota; kingdom Metazoa; phylum Chordata; class Mammalia; order Primates; family Cercopithecidae; genus Chlorocebus; species Chlorocebus sabaeus. Next base: position 65,596,685 of record NC_132924.1, read on the forward strand.
TAGCAGTGTGACTCCTAACCCATAGTTTCTAATCTTGTGGCTGGTTTCTTGGTCCTACAAAGCCATTCTGGTCTCCCAGGCAAGAAGGAGGTTTGTTTTGGGAAAGGGCTATTACCGTTTTTGTTTTGGACTATAAACTGTAAGTTCCTCCCAGAGTTGGTTAAGCCTACGCCCAGGAATGAACAAGGACAGCTTGGAGGCTACAAGCAAGATGGAGTTGGTTAGGTCAGATTTCTTTTACTGTCTCAGTTTTGCAATTTTGCAACGGCGATTTCAAAGCTGCTTACTACCCCTTTAAAAGTACCTCGTACACTCATGGTTAAATCATAACCTTAACTGAGGCTTCTTGATTTCACCCGTGAGGTTACTTTTGGTAAAGTTCAAAAACCAGAAATGGTAATTGCTTGATGTGGCTAAAGTCGGGTAACATGAGATTTAAAAGGATTTTCTTAAAGAGTGCTAAGCTTAATTAAAACTGGATATCCAAGCTACAGGTATATGTACAAGGCCTTTATGGTTTCCTCTTCTTGGATCTTGTTTTTCTGGAAAAGGTTTTTTTTCTCAGTCAACTGAATTCTTTTTCTCCACTTTGTCTTGCCACTCTAAATGCATGCATGAGAGGCCCTAAGATAATTTCTGATGGCCTGGGACTCCTTGGGAAAAAACGAAAATGTGCCACAGATTCCATTTTGAGAGAAACCTCCATTTTCCTCATGAAACCCCAGGAATTAGAGGCAGGTAGTTCCCTCTAAAAATCTGTTTTTGTCCTCCAACAATACCTAGAAACTGTATGCTTTCCTAGCCCTGCTCTTAAACAGCACCACCCAAGGCCAATAATTCAATTAGGAGATTGGTGAACAAAAATATCTAATAAATACTGAATCTGCTTCTGTTCACTTGTATAGTTATATATGTGTTGTGTGCAATGCCTATAAAAAGAGCTCTGATTGACTTAAAGAAAACTAAGTGCTTAAATCAAATTTTTAAAGGAAATATAAAAGCTGTAATGCCTTTTAGTTCACATAACTTTAATCTTTAACAAATAAAAATAGTTTTAAAAATAATTGGTAAAATGCAGATGTCAAAATGTAAATAGGTGGCCTAAATCATGTTAAGTCAGATACTAGGTTTGCTAAATGTTTCAAGGTTGTAAACTGCCTGCTTTACAACTTGGTAAGACCTGGGTACATCCAAAATTAACCCCACACTTAACTATGCTGGAAAAAGTCAGACGTTATCTGTGCCTAGTACATAATTAAGACAATGTACCAGTTTTACATTAAAGTTAAAAATTGCCAAGAGTTACCATTATAACATGTAAATGAGACTACTGAAATTAGATTTACATGAAAGGTATGTAAGAACAATAAAATGTGTTTGTGGTAAAAGATTGTAAAAAGACATAGAAATGTAAATCTTGCCTAGGGATAAAGGATTGTTTTAAAACCAATGTAAGGGTAAAATTTGGCTTTCTCTGCCTTGTACAAGATTTTCATGTAATAGTGAAAGATAATGAAAATTTTTAATTTGCCTTGCAGATAAACTGCCAAGGAGAAGAGTGAGAAGACAGGGGACAAACTGTTTGGAAAGCTAAATCTTCCCTCTTAATGAGTAAAGGTTTTTGCCTTGTCTTAAAGTTTCTGAGTCCTAATTTTGGCAAAACAAATAACTTATGGTAATCTGGAATCATATTTTGTAATATTAAGTGTTTTAAACCTCTAACATTTACTTCCCCAAATCAAACTTCAGTTCCAAAATTGTCTCTCTTGACCCTTAGCTTTTGGATGCTACAGAAGGCCCCTGAAGCACCCAGTAGAGAGGTAAACAGGATTATTTAACATGTTTAGGTACATGGGATTGGCCAAATGGTGTTTAATGATCTTCAGTTGTATTTTAGTGAATAATATTAATATATGTTCCAAAATTGTATGGGTTTTCTAAAATTCTAATGTCTGAGTATATGCTAGAAATCATAATTAAGGTTATTATGTTAAGTTATTGTAAACTACAGAAAGAATAAAATTTGTCAGTCATGTTCTTGACTGACTACCTTGGACATTTCACCATTCACAATCGTCTTATTTTAATCCTCTTTAAAGGACAGTTTATTATCAGCTATAGGACTTTGACACATGCTCTCAAATGCAAGTTTCTGATAACTTTGGAGATTATGACATTGGAATAAAGGAAAAATGTACAAGACTCATGAAGAGCTAAAATATTTGTGAATATCAAGCAAAAAAAGAGTTAACAAAATGGACTTTTTAACCTTTTTGCTTAAAATGTTGCTGATCCTTGTTATATTTTTCAGAGTCAAGGAAACTTATTTTAAGCTATTTGCAGCCTTTAATAATTATGTAAGTATATTACTGTAAACAGAATTTGGAGCATATTTGTTTCTCTCTGTCTGGTTCCTCTAGAACTTGGAAACTATTTGTGAGTATTCTTAACTTATGACAATATAATTATTTGCATCAGCACAATGACAATATAATTATTTGCATCAGCACAAGAATTAAAACCTTGTCAAGGTTTTAACCGGAAGGCTGTGCTTCCCTTTAAGGAATCAAGCTTGACTTGCAGAGCCAATAAAAGCCCCTTGGGAAAACTGCTTCATACTTTGTCTACACAGCCCCCGAACAGGGTTCCTAACCTGTGGCAAGTAAAGAATGTCACTCGCTACAGGCCCAGGAACCCCATATTCTTGGGATCTCAAGGAGAGAGGAATTTACCCAACTCATAGGTATTTGAGGGTACAAACCCATGGCTGGGCTCAACTTTAAAAAGCTCTGAGATTCCTGTGGAACAGTTTCATCAAAGCCAATTTAAAAACCTAGGTAAAAATAATTATTCTTGCTGCACTTTGTATAAATAATCAGGCCAAGTATAAAACTAAAATTGATTTTCCAAAAACTCAGTCCTATCATGATTTGTTTTTTAACAAAAATAAGGAGTAGAGAGAGAAAAATTATGTTTCAAAACATATCATATGCTTGTCATTAATTTTAATCTCATTGGTTGTTTTTAAGTTCTTCCCTACATTTTAAACTAATCCTGCTTATTCCTATAAGCCAACCAGCAATCTCTGGCTGCAACTCAGAAAGTACAAAAAGGGATGGGTGATGTACAAATCTGAATTAATATTCTAGTTATTGGCAATTATCCTATGAATCCTGTCAGGTGATGGGAGTAAATATGGTGCCCATAACCCAGAGGTTTCTTTGGGAAAACAAAACCAAGGAAGTTAAACAAAGGTAAGCCCCTTGCACCCAAATCTTAGCGGGAATAACTGTGGCCGCCAGTTATCTGTACATGTCAGCATCCTTGGGATTTTTATGCTGTCCTTATCCCCTGCTTGTTTCCTCTACTAACCCAAATTGTTTCTTCTTACCTAAAGACTATCAAACTCCAAATGGTAATGCAAATGAAACAATACATGGATGTGCCTTTCTTCCAGGAATCCTTAGACCAGTCCCAGGAGAAACCCTAACCACTGTTTCCCACACAGTGCCCCTTTCCAGCAGGAAGTAGCTAGAAGAATCATCACCCTATTCCCCCTAACAGCAGTTAGGGTCTCCACTCCTGAGGAAGGAAATAAGATAAGAGAAAGGAAGAAACTGGTCAGGGAGGCAGTTAAAGTGTGTCCTTTGTTGAATTCTTTCAAACAAAAGAACAGCCTGAAGGCACATATAAGGGAACTTGCACAGGACGACTTGCCTAAGACATGGCCACAGCCACACAGATAAGAAAGGCTACACAGGTGACTTGCCCAGACATGCTCAGCAATGGGAAATTCTGCCCCCTGACAGATACACAGTAAGGGGAACAAAGCAATTTGGAGTACCTCAAGCTAAGGACCCACATGTGCACTAGGAGGACAGGGTGGAGCTGTAGAAATTCATGCTCTGTGCAGATGAAATGCCCAGCTACCATCAGTTTCTTATAAAAGCCTTTGCATTCAACTGTAAAAATGGCAGCTCTCTTCCGGGCCTCCTCTCAGTGGCAGAGAGCTTTTTTCTTTTGCTTATTAAACTTTTGCTCCAACCTCACCATTTGTGCCCATGCTTCTTAATTTTCTTAGTCCTGAGACAAGGAGCTCTGGGTGATACCTCAAAATGAGAGACTGCTACATTGCAGTGCACTGGCAAGACTGTAACATCCCTTAAAGGCAAAGAGAAAAAAATAATAAAGAAAAGAATTCAATTTTTCAAGAGATAGTGATAAGAAAGAAAGATATGGAAGAAATGAAAACGAGTAAATGGAATGTCAGCAGCACTTTTCTCAAATGCCACTGAAGGGAAAATTCACAGAGAACCCCCATCTAGCAACTTTTAAGTATCCCCACTAAACCACTTTATGAAAAAACACCTCAATAAACATACTTCGGCATATTAACCATGATGATTACTGAGTGGTAAAACCATGTGTGATTTCTTTCTTTCTACATTTCCATATTCGCCATGTTTTCAAAAATAAGACATTTTGTAAGTTAAAGCTATCGACAGATTGGGTAATATTTTTTCTTCTTTTTTTATTTTGAGACAAAGTCTTGCTCTGTTGCCCAGGCTGGAGTGCAGTGGTGCGATCTTGGATCACTGCAAGCTCTGCCTCCCGAGTTCATGCCTTTCTCCTGCCTCAGACTCCCGAGTAGCTGGGAATACAGGTGCCTGCCACCATGCCCAGCTAATTTTTTGAATTTTTTAGTAGAGATGGGGTTTCATCATGTTAGCCAGGATGGTCTTGATCTCCTGACCTCATGATCCACCCCTCTCATCTTTTCTTAAATTATACTTTAAGTTCTGGGGTACACGTGCAGAACGTGCAGATTTGTTACATAACCATACACATGCCATGGTGGTTTGCTGCACCCATCACCCCATCATCTACATTAGGTATTTCTCCTAATGCTATCCCTACCCTAGTCCCCCAAACCCCAACATACCCCAGTGTGTCATGTTTCCCTCCCTATATCCATGTGTTTGCATTGTTCAACACCCACTTATGAGTGAGAACATGTGGTGTTTGGTTTTCTGCTCCTGTGTTAGTTTGTTGAGTATGATAGTTTCCAGCTTCATCCATGTCCCTGCAAAGGACATGAACTCATAATTTTTTATGGCTGCACAGTATTCCATGGTGTATATGTGCAACATTTTCTTTATCTGGTCTATCATTGATGGACATTTGGGTTGGTTCCAAGTCTTTGCTATTATAAACAGTGCTGCAGTAAACATTCGTGTGTAGGTGTCTTTATAATAGAATGATTTATAATCCTTTGGATATAAACCCAGCAATGGGATTGCTGGGTCAAATGGTATTTCTGGTTCTATATCCTTGAAGAATCACCATGCTGTTTTCCACAGTGGATGAACTAATTTACACTCCCACCTACAGTGTAAAAGCATTCCTAATTCTCCATATCCTCTCCAGCGTCTGTTGTTTCCTGACTTTTTAATGATTGCCATTCTAACTGGCATGAGGTAATATCTCATTGTGGTTTTGATTTACATTTCTCTAATGACCAGTGATAATGAGCTTCTTTTTATATGTTTGTTGGCTGCATAAAAGTCTTATTTTGAGAAGTGTCTGTTCATATCCTTCACTCACTTTTTGATGGGGTTATTTTCCTTATAAATTTGTTTAAGTTCTTTGTAGATTCTGGATATTAGCCCTTTGTCAAATAAATAGATTGCAAACATTTTCTTCCATTCTGTGGGTTGCCTGCTCACTCTGATGACAGCTTCTTTTGCTGTGAAAGTGCTATCATCACTCTGATGATAGCTTCTTTTGCTCTTTAGTTTAATTAGATCTCATTTGTCAATGTTGGCTTTTGTTGCCATTGCTTTTGGTGTTTTAGTCACGAAGTCTTTGCCCCTGCCTATGTCCTGAATGGTATTACCTAGGTTTTCTCCTAGGGTTTTTATGGTTTTATGTCTTACATGTAATTATTTAATCCATCTTTAGTTAATTTTTGTGTAAGGAGTAAGGAAAAAGTCCAGTTTCAATTTCCTGCATATGGCTAGCCAGTTTTCCCAGCACAATTTATTAAATAGGGAATCCTTTCCCCATTGCTTGTTTTTGTCAGTTTTGTCAAGGATTAGATGGTTGAAGATGTGTGGTGTTATTTCTGAAGATTCTGTTCTGTTCTGTTGTTCTATGTATCTGTTTTGGTACCAGTACCATGCTGTGTTGGTTACTCTAGGCTTGTAGTATAGTTTGCAGTCAGGTAGCATGATGCCTCCAACTTTGTTCTTTTTGCTTAGGATTGTTTTGGCTATGTGGGCTCTTTTTCGGTTCCATATGAAATTTAAAGTAGTTTTTTGTAATTCTGTGAAGAAAGTCAATGGTAGCTTCATGGGGATAGCATTGAATCTATAAATTGCTTTGGGCACTATGGCCATTTTCATGATATTGATTCTTCCTATCCATGAGCATGGGATGTTTTTCCATTTGTTTGTGTCCTCTCTTATTTCCTTGAGCACGGGTTTGTAGTTCTGCTTGAATAGGTCCATCACATCCCTTGAAAGTTGTATTCCTAGCTATTTTATTATCTTTGTAGCAATTGTGAATGGGAGTTCACTCATGATTTGGCTCTCTGTTGGTCTATTATTGGTGTATAGGAATGCTTGTGATTTTTGCGTATTGATTTTGTATCCTGAGACTTTGCTGAAGTTGTTTATCAGGTTAAGGAGATTTTGGACTGAGATGGTGGGGTTTTGTAAATATACAATCATGTCATCTGCAGACAGAGACAATTTGACTTCCTCTTTTCTATTTGAATACCATTTATTTCTTTCTCTTGCCTGATTGCCCTGTCCAGAACTTTCAATACTATATTGAATATGAGTTGTGAGAGAGGGCATCCTTGTCTTGTGGTGGTTTTCAAAGGGAATGCTTCCAGCTTTTGCCCATTCAGTATGATATTGGCTGTGAGTTTGTCATAAATAGCTCTTACTATTTTGAGATACATTCCCTCAATACCTAGTTTATTGAGAGTTTTTAGTGTGAAGGGGTGTTGAATTTTATCAAAGGCCTTTTCTCCATCTATTGAGATAATCATGTGGTTTTTGTCATTGGTTCTGTTTATGTGATGGATTACATTTATTGTTTTGTGTATGTTGAACCAGCCTTTCATCCCAGGGTTGAAGCTGACTTGATTGTGGTGGATAAGATGTTGATGTGCTGCTGGATTTGGTTTGCCAGTATTTTATTGAGGATTTTCACATCAGTGTTTATCAGGGACATTGGTTTGAAGTTTTCTTTTTTTGTTGTGTCTCTGCCAGGTTTTGGTATCAGCATGATGCTGACCTCATAATATGCGTTAGGGAGGAGTCCCTTTTTTTTCTATTGTTTGAAATACTTTTGGAAGGAACAGTACCAGCTCCTCTTTTTACCTCTGGTAGAATTCGGCTGTGAATACATCTGGTCCTGGACTTTTTTGGTTGGTAGGCTATTAATATTACTGCCTCAATTTCAGAACTTGTTATTGGTCTATTCAGGGATTTGAATTCTTCCTGGTTTAGACTTGGGAGGGTATATGTGTCCAGGAATTTATCCATTTCTTCTAGATTTTCTAGTTTATTTATATAGAGGTGTTTATAATATTCTGTGATGGTGGTTTGTATTTCTGTGGGATCAGTGATAATATCCCCTTTATCATTTTTTATTGCATCTGTTTGATTCTTCTGTATTTTCTTCTTTATTAGTCTGGCTAGTGTTCTGTCTATTTTGTTGATCCTTCACAAAACCAGCTCCTAGATTTATCGATTATTTTGAAGGGTTTTTCATGTCTCTATCTCCTTCAGTTCTGCTCTGATCTTAGTTATTTCTTGTCTTCTGTTAGCTTTTGAACTTGTTTGCTCTTGCTTCTCTAGTTCTTTTAATTGTGATGTTAGGGTGTCGATTTTAGATCTTTCCTGCTTCCTCCTGTGGGCATTTAGTGCTATAAATTTCCCTCTGAACACTGCTTTAACTGTGTCCCAGAGATTCTGATACATTGTGTCTTTGTTCTCATTGGTTTCATACAGCTTATTTATTTCTGCTGTAATTTTGTTATGTATCCAGTAGTCATTCAGCAGCAGGCTGTTCAGTTTTCGTGTAGTTGTGCAGTTTTGAGTGAGTTTCTTAATCCTGAGTGCTAATTTGATTGTACTATGGTCTGAGAAACTGTTTGTTATGATTTTCAGTCTTTTGGGTTTGCTGAGTAGTGTTTTACTTCCAATTATGTGGTCAATTTTAGAATAAGTGTGATGTGGTGCTGAGAAGAATGTATATTATGTCAATTTGGGGTGGAGAGTTCTGTAGATGTCTATTAGTTCCTCTCAGTCCAGAGCTGAGTTCAAGTTATGAATATCCCTGTGAATTTTCTGTCTCATTGATCTGTTTATAATGGACAGTCTCTTTTTAGGTCTCTAAGGACTTGCTTTCTATATCTGGGTGCTCCTGTATTGGATGCGTGTATATTTAGCATTGTTAGCTCTTCTTGTTACATTGATTCCTCTACCATTATGTAATGCCCTTGTCTCTTTTGATCTTTGTTGGTTTATAGTCTGTTTTATCAGAGACTAGGATTGCAACTGCTACTTTTTTTTTTTTTTTTTTTTTGCTTTCCCTTTGTTTGGTAAATATTCCTCCATCCCTTTGTTTTGAGCCAATGCATGTCTTTGCACGTGAGATGAGTCTCCTGAATACAGCACACCAATGAGTTTTTACTCTTTATCCAATTTGCCAGTCTGTGTCTTTTTTTTTTTTTTTTTTTTGAGACGGAGTCTTGCTCTGTAGCCCGGGCTGGACTGCAGTGGCCCGATCTCAGCTCACTGCAAGCTCCGCCTCCCAGGTTTACGCCATTCTCGTGCCTCAGCCTCCGGAGTAGCTGGGACTACAGGCGCCCGCCACCTCGCCCAGCTAGTTTTTTGTATTTTTAGTAGAGACGGGGTTTCACCGTGTTAGCCAGGATGGTCTCGATCTCCTGACCTCGTGATCCACCCGTCTCGGCCTCCCAAAGTGCTGGGATTACAGGCTTGAGCCACCGCGCCCGGCCCAGTCTGTGTCTTTTAATTGGGGCATTTAGCCCATTTACATTTAAGGTTAATATTGTTATGTGTGAATTTGATCCTGTCATTATGATACTAGCTGGTTACTTTGTCTGTTAGTTGATGCAGTTTCTTCATAGTGTTGATGGTCTTTACAATTTGGTATGTTTTTGCAGTAGCTGGTACTGGTTGTTCCTTTCAATGTTTAGCGCTTCCTTCAGAATCTCTTGTAAGGCAGGCAACAAAGGTGACAAAATCTCTCAGCATTTGCTTGCCCGTAAAGGATTTTATTTCTCCTTTGCTTATGAAGTTTAGTCTATCTGGATATGAAATTCTGCGTTGAAAATTATTTTATTTAAGAATGTTCGGGGGGGCGGAGCAAGATGGCCAAATAGGAACAGCTCCAGTCTCCAACTCCCAGCGCAAGCGACACAGAAGACCTGTGATTTCTGCATTTTCAACTGAGGTACTGGGTTAATCTCACTAGGGAGTGCCGGACAATCGGTGCTGGTCAGCTGCTGCAGCCCAACCAGCTAGAGCTGAAGCAGGGCGAGGCATCGCCTCACCTGGGAAGCGCAAGGGGAAAGGGAATCCCTTTTCCTAGCCAGGGGAACTGAGACACACAACACCTGGAAAATCGGGTAACTCCCACCCCAATACTGCACTTTAAGCAAACAGGCACACCAGGAGATTATATCCCACGCCTGGCCGGGAGGGTCCCACGCCCACGGAGCCTCCCTCATTGCTAGCACAGCAGTTTGCGATCTCCTGGCAAGGCAGCAGTGAGGCTGGGGGAGGGGTGCCCACCATTGCTGAGGCTTAAGTAGGTAAACAAAGCCCCTGGAAAGCTCAAACTGGGTGGAGCTCACAGCAGCACAAGGAAACCTGCCTGTCTCTGTAGACTCCACCTCTGGGGACAGGGCACAGTAAACAAAAGCAGCAGAAACCTCTGCAGACGCAAACGACTCTGTCTGACAGCTTTGAAGAGAGCAGTGGATCTCCCAACACAGAGGTTGAGATCTGAGAAGGGACAGACTGCCTGCTCAAGTGGGTCCCTGAACCCTGAGTAGCCTAACTGGGAGACATCCCCCACTAGGGGCAGTCTGACACCCCACACCTCACAGGGTGGAGTACACCCCTGAGAGGAAGCCTCCAAAGCAAGAATCAGACAGGTACACTCACGGTTCAGCAATATCCTATCTTCTGCAGCCTCTGCTGCTGACACCCAGGCAAACAGGGTCTGGAGTGGACCTCAAGCAATCTCCAACAGACCTACAGCTGAGGATCCTGACTGTTAGAAGGAAAATTATCAAACAGGAAGAACACCAACACCAAAACCCCATCAGTACGTCACCATCATCATCATCAAAGACCAGAGGCAGATAAAACCACAAAGATGGGGAAAAAGCAGGGCAAAAAAGCTGGAAATTCAAAAAATAAGAGCGAATCTCCCCCGGCAAAGGAGCGCAGCTCATCGCCAGCAACGGATCAAAGCTGGACGGAGAATGACTTTGACGAGATGAGAGAAGAAGGCTTCAGTCCATCAAACTTCTCAGAGCTAAAGGAGGAATTACATACCCAGCGCAAAGAAACTAAAAATCTTGAAAAAAAAGTGGAAGAATTGATGGCTAGAGTAATTAATGCAGAGAAGGTCATAAACAAAATGAAAGAGATGAAAACCATGACACGAGAAATACGTGACAAATGCACAAGCTTCAGTAACCGACGCGATCAACTGGAAGAAAGAGTATCAGTGATTGAGGATCAAATGAATGAAATGAAGCAAGAAGAGAAACCAAAAGAAAAAAGAAGAAAAAGAAATGAACAAAGCCTGCAAGAAGTATGGGATTATGTAAAAAGACCAAATCTACGTCTGATTGGGGTGCCTGAAAGTGAGGGGGAAAATGGAACCAAGTTGGAAAACACTCTTCAGGATATCATCCAGGAGAACTTCCCCAACCTAGTAGGGCAGGCCAACATTCAAATCCAGGAAATACAGAGAACGCCACAAAGATACTCCTCGAGAAGAGCAACTCCAAGGCACATAATTGCCAGATTCACCAAAGTTGAAATGAAGGAAAAAATCTTAAGGGCAGCCAGAGAGAAAGGTCGGGTTACCCACAAAGGGAAGCCCATCAGACTAACAGCAGATCTCTCAGCAGAAACTCTACAAGCCAGAAGAGAGTGGGGGCCAATATTCAACATTCTTAAAGAAAAGAATTTTAAACCCAGAATTTCATATCCAGCCAAACTAAGTTTCATAAGTGAAGGAGAAATAAAATCCTTTACAGATAAGCAAATGCTTAGAGATTTTGTCACCACTAGGCCTGCCTTACAAGAGACCCTGAAGGAAGCACTAAACATGGAAAGGAACAACCGGTACCAGCCATTGCAAAAATATGCCAAAATGTAAAGACCATGTAGGCTAGGAAGAAACTGCATCAACTAACGAGCAAAATAACCAGTTAATATCATAACGGCAGGATCAAGTTCACACATAACAATCTTAACCTTAAATGTAAATGGACTAAATGCTCCAATTAAAAGACACAGACTGGCAAACTGGATAAAGAGTCAAGACCCTTCAGTCTTCTGTATTCAGGAGACCCATCTCACACGCAGAGACATACATAGGCTCAGAATAAAGGGATGGAGGAAGATCTACCAAGCAAATGGAGAACAAAAAAAAGCAGGGGTTGCAATACTAGTCTCTGATAAAACAGACTTTAAACCATCAAAGATCAAAAGAGACAAAGAAGGCCATTACATAATGGTAAAGGGGTCAATTCAACGGGAAGAGCTAACTATCCTAAATATATATGCACCCAATACAGGAGCACCCAGATTCATAAAGCAAGTCCTTAGAGACTTACAAAGAGACTTAGACTCCCATACAATAATAATGGGAGACTTGAACACTCCACTGTCAACATTAGACAGATCAACGAGACAGAAAGTTAATAAGGATATCCAGGAATTGAACTCATCTCTGCAACAAGCAGACCTAATAGACATCTATAGAATTCTCCACCCCAAATCAACAGAATATATATTCTTCTCAGCACCACATCGCACTTATTCCAAAATTGACCACATAATTGGAAGTAAAGCACTCCTCAGTAAATGTACAAGAACAGAAATTGTAACAAACTGTCTCTCAGACCACAGTGCAATCAAACTAGAACTCAGGACTAAGAAACTCAATCAAAACCGCTCAACTACGTGGAAACTGAACAACCTGCTCCTGAATGACTACTGGGTACATAACGAAATGAAGGCAGAAATAAAGATGTTCTTTGAAACCAATGAGAACAAAGATACAACATACCAGAATCTCTGGGACACATTTAAAGCAGTGTGTAGAGGGAAATTTATAGCACTAAATGCCCACAAGAGAAAGCAGGAAAGATCTAAAATTGACACTCTAACATCACAATTAAAAGAACTAGAGAAGCAAGAGCAAACACATTCAAAAGCTAGCAGAAGGCAAGAAATAACTAAGATCAGAGCAGAACTGAAGAGATAGAGACACAAAAAACCCTCCAAAATATCCATGAATCCAGAGTTGGTTTTTTGAAAAAATCAACAAAATTGATAGACCGTTAGCAAGACTAATAAAGAAGAAAAGAGAGAAGAATCAAATAGACGCAATAAAAAATGATAAAGGGGATATCACCACCGACCCCACAGAAATACAAACTACCATCAGAGAATACTATAAACACCTCTACACAAATAAACTAGAAAATCTAGAAGAAATGGATAATTTCCTGGACACTTACACTCTTCCAAGACTAAACCAGGAAGAAGTTGAATCCCTGAATAGACCAATAGCAGGATCTGAAATTGAGGCAATAATTAATAGCCTACCAACCAAAAAAAGTCCAGGACCAGATGGATTCACAGCTGAATTCTACCAGAGGTACAAGGAGGAGCTGGTACCATTCCTTCTGAAACTATTCCAATCAATAGAAAAAGAGGGAATCCTCCCTAACTCATTTTATGAGGCCAACATCATCCTGATACCAAAGCCTGGCAGAGACACAACAAAAAAAGAGAATTTTAGACCAATATCCTTGATGAACATCGATGCAAAAATCCTCAATAAAATACTGGCAAACCAGATTCAACAGCACATCAAAAAGCTTATCCACCATGATCAAGTGGGCTTCATCCCTGGGATGCAAGGCTGGTTCAACATTCGCAAATCAATAAACATAATCCAGCATATAAACAGAACCAAAGACAAGAACCACATGATTATCTCAATAGATGCAGAAAAGGCTTTTGACAAAATTCAACAGCCCTTCATGCTAAAAACGCTCAATAAATTCGGTATTGATGGAACGTACCTCAAAATAATAAGAGCTATTTATGACAAACCCACAGCCAATATCATACTGAATGGGCAAAAACTGGAAAAATTCCCTTTGAAAACTGGCACAAGACAGGGATCCCCTCTCTCACCACTCCTATTCAACATAGTGTTGGAAGTTCTGGCTAGGGCAATCAGGCAAGAGAAAGAAATCAAGGGGATTCAGTTAGGAAAAGAAGAAGTCAAAATTGTCCCTCTTTGCAGATGACATGATTGTATATTTAGAAAAATCCCATTGTCTCAGCCCAAAATCTCCTTAAGCTGATAAGCAACTTCAGCAAAGTCTCAGGATACAAAATTAATGTGCAAAAATCACAAGCATTCGTATACACCAGTAACAGACAAACAGAGAGCCAAATCATGAATGAACTTCCATTCACAATTGCTTCAAAGAGAATAAAATACCTAGGAATCCAACTTACAAGGGATGTAAAGGACCTCTTCAAGGAGAACTACAAACCACTGCTCACTGAAATAAAAGAGGACACAAACAAATGGAAGAACATACCATGCTCATGGATAGGAAGAATCAATATTGTGAAAATGGCCATACTGCCCAAGGTTATTTATAGATTCAATGCCATCCCCATCAAGCTACCAACGAGTTTTTTCACAGAATTGGAAAAAACTGCTTTAAAGTTCATATGGAACCAAAAAAGAGCCCGCATCTCCAAGACAATCCTAAGTCAAAAGAACAAAGCTGGAGGCATCACGCTACCTGACTTCAAACTATACTACAAGGCTACAGTTACCAAAACAGCATGGTACTGGTACCAAAACAGAGATATAGACCAATGGAACAGAACAGAGTCCTCAGAAATAATACCACACATCTACAGCCATCTGATCTTTGACAAACCTGAGAGAAACAAGAAATGGGGAAAGGATTCCCTATTTAATAAATGGTGCTGGGAAAATTGGCTAGCCATAAGTAGAAAGCTGAAACTGGATCCTTTCCTTACTCCTTATACGAAAATTAATTCAAGATGGATTAGAGACTTAAATGTTAGACCTAATACCATAAAAACCCTAGAGGAAAACCTAGGTAGTACCATTCAGGACATAGGCATGGGCAAAGACTTCATGTCTAAAACACCAAAAGCAACGGCAGCAAAAGCCAAAATTGACAAATGGGATCTCATTAAACTAAAGAGCTTCTGCGCAGCAAAAGAAACTACCATCTGAGTGAACAGGCAACCTACAGAATGGGAGAAAATTTTTGCAATCTACTCATCTGACAAAGGGCTAATATCCAGAACCTACAAAGAACTCAAACAAATTTACAAGAAAAAAACAAACAACCCCATCAAAAAGTGGGCAAAGGATATGAACAGACATTTCTCAAAAGAAGACATTCATACAGCCAACAGACACATGAAAAAATGCTTATCATCACTGGCCATCAGAGAAATGCAAATCAAAACCACAATGAGATACCATCTCACACCAGTTAGAATGGCGATCATTCAAAAGTCAGGAAACAACAGGTGCTGGAGAGAATGTGGAGAAATAGGAACACTTTTACACTGTTGGTGGGATTGTAAACTAGTTCAACCATTATGGAAAACAGTATGGCGATTCCTCAAGGATCTAGAACTAGATGTACCATATGACCCAGCCATCCCATTACTGGGTATATACCCAAAGGATTATAAATCATGCTGCTATAAAGACACATGCACACCTATGTTTATTGTGGCACTATTCACAATAGCAAAGACTTGGAATCAACCCAAATGTCCATCAGTGACAGATTGGATTAAGAAAATGTGGCACATATATACCATGGAATACTATGCAGCCATAAAAAAGGATGAGTTTGTGTCCTTTGTAGGGACATGGATGCAGCTGGAAACCATCATTCTTAGCAAACTATCACAAGAACAGAAAACCAAACACCGCATGTTCTCACTCATAGGCGGGAACTGAACAATGAGATCACCTGGACTCAGGAAGGGGAACATCACACACCGGGGCCTATCATGGGGAGGGGGGAGGGGGGAGGGATTGCATTGGGAGTTATACCTGATGTAAATGACGAGTTGACGGGTGCTGACGAGTTGATGGGTGCAGCACAGCAACATGGCACAAGTATACATATGTAACAAACCTGCATGTTATGCACATGTACCCTAGAACTTAAAGTATAATAAAAACAACAACAACAACAAAAAAAAACCACTTTTTTATATTTTAAGTGGATTTACTTTAAGTGATCTTTTCCTATCAGAAAATGGGAGACTTATATATATATATTCCCATCTGGAATTTTTCTTTTTTTTTTTTTGAGATGGAGTTTTGTTCTCATGGCCCAGGCTGGAGTGCAATGTCAAGATCTTGGCTCACCACAAACTCTGCCTCCCAGGTTCAAGTGATTCTCCTGCCTCAGCCTGCTGAAGGCTGAAATTACAGCTGAAATTACAGGCATGCACACACTACGCCTGGCTAATTTTGTATTTTCAGTAGAATGGGGTTTCTCCATGTTGGTCAGGCTGGTCTCGAACTCCTGACCTCAGCTGATCCACCTGCCTTGGCATCCCAAAGTGCTGAAATCTCGGCTCACTGTAACCTCTGCCTCTCAGGTTCAAGTGATTCTCCTTGCCTCAGCCTCCCAAGTAGCTGGGATTACAGGCACCCACCACCATGCCCGGCTAATTTTTTTGTATTTAGTAGAGATGGGTTTTCACTATGTTGGCCAGGCTGGTCTTGAACTTCTGACCTCGTGATCTGCCTGCCTTGGCCTCCCAAAGTGCTGGGATTACAGATGTGAGCCATCGCAACCAGCCACCCCCACCTGGAATTCTATAACTCACTTTTTAACTTACGGTCTATGTCTTTCTCCATTTATTAAATGTTCTTCTAAAACATGCACTCCATCATGTGACTGGGCCACCATTTATATAATCAATATACTACTGTGGTATTTTGAAGTTGTTTCCATTTTCAACAATATCATAAACAAAGGTGAAGAGAATAATGCCAATGTATGAACGTTGGGCAAGTTTTTAATTCTTGTGTCTCGGTTTCCTTATCTGTCAGGTGGGGACAAGAATGGACCAACCTTATAGGGCTACTGTGAGAACTGAACACATGAATACATTTATTTATGTATTTTTAGTTTACTTTGAGTTCCGGGATACATGTGCAGGATGTGCAGGTTTGTTACATATGTATACAAGTGCCATGGTGGTTTGCTGCACCTATCAACTTGTTATCTAGGTTTTAAGCCCTGCACGCATTAGGTATTTGCCCTACACATTAATACTTTTAAAGTGTTCAAAACAGTGCTTCCCCCTACTCAGCAGTCTATAAAGATTTGCACTTATGGTAAAAAAAAAAAAAAAAAAAAAAAAAGAATGTTCAATATTGGCTTCCTTTTAGGGTTTCTGCAGAGAAATCTGCTGTTAGTCTGATGGGCTTCCCTTTGTGGGTAACCCCACCTTTCTCTCTGGCTGCCCTTAACTTTTTTTACTTCATTTCAACCTTCGTGAATCTGACTATTATGTGTGTTAGGGTTGCTCTTCTCAAGGAGTATCTTTGTGCTGTTCTCTGTATTTCCTGAATTTGAATGTTGGCCTGTCTTGCTAGGTTGGGGAAGTTCTGCTGGATAATATCCTGAAGAGTGTTTTCCAACCTGGTTCCATTCTCCCCATCACTTTCAGGTACACCAATCAAACGTAGGTTTGGTCTTTTTACACAGTCCCATATTTCTTGGAGAATTGGTCCATTCCTTTTCATTATTTTTTTTCTAATCTCATCTTCACAGTTTATTTCATTAAGCTGATCTTCAATCTCTGATATCCTTTCTTCCACTTGATGGATTTGGCTATTCATAGTGTGTATGCTTCACAGAGTTCTCATGCTTTGTTTTTCAGTTCCATCAGGTCATTTATTTTCTTCTCTACATTGGTTATTCTAGTTAGCAATTCCTCTAACCTTTTTTCAACCTTTCAACCTTTATTAACTTTCTAGCATTGGGTTAGAACATGCTCCTTTAGCCCAGAGGAGTTTCTTGTTACCCACCTTCTGAAGCCTACTTCTGTCAATTTGTCCAATTCATTCTCCATCCAGTTTTGTTTCTTGGATAGCAAGGTGTTGTGATCCTTTGGAAGAGAAGAGGCATTCTGGTTTTTGGAATTTTCAGCCTTTTTGTACTGGTTTCTCCCCATCTTTGTGGATTTATCTACCTTTGGTCTTTGATGTTGGTGACCTTCGGATGGGGTTTCTGAGTGGGTGTCCTTTTTGTTGATGTTGATGCTATTCCTTTCTGTTTATTAGTTTTCTTCTAACAGCCAGGCTTCTCTGCTGCAGGTCTGCTAGAGTTTGCTGGAGGTCCACTCCAGACCCTGTTTGCTTGTATCACCAGCAGAGGCTTCACAACAGCAAACATTGCTGCCTGTTTCTTCCTCTGGAAGCTTTATCCCAGAGTGGCATTCATCAGATGCCATCTGGAGCTCTCCTGTATGAGGTGTCTGTTGGCCCCTGCTGGGAGGTATCTCCAGTCAGGAGACACAGGGTCAGGCATCCACTCAAGGAAGCAATCTGGCCCTTAGCACAGCTGGAGCAATGTGCTGGGAGATCCACTGCACAGAGCTAACAGGCAGGGACATTTAAGTCTGCTGAAGCTGTACCCACAGCTGCCCCTTCCCCCAGGTGCTCTGTCCTAGGAAGATGGGAGTTTGATCTATAAGCCCCTGATGGGGGCTGCTGCCTTTTTTTCAAAGATGCCCTGCCCAGAGAGGAAGAATCTAGAAAGGCAGTCTGGCCACAGCAGCTTTGCCAAGCTGCAGTGGGCTCCACCCAGTTCAAACTTCCTGGCGGCTTTGTTCACACTGTGAGGGGGAAAACCACCTACTCAAACCTCAGTAATGGTGGACACTTCTCTCCCAACCAAGCTTGAACATCCAAGGTCGACTCCAGACTGCTGTGCTCGCAGTGAGAATTTCAAGCCCGTGGATCTTAGCTTGCTGGACTCCATGTAGGTGGGATCTGCTTAGCTAGACCACTTGACTCCCTGGCTTCAGCCCCCTTTCCAGGGGAGTGAATGGTTCTGTCTTGCTGGTGTTCCAGGTGCCACTGGTGTATGAAAAAAACTCCTACAGTTAGCTCAGTGTCTGCCCAAATGGCTGCCCTGTTTTGTGCTTGAAACCCAGGTCCCTGGTGGCATGGGCACCCGAGGGAATCTCCTGGTCTATGGGTTGCACAGACTATGGGAAAAGCATAGTACCTGGGCCGGGGTGCACTGTTCCTCAAGACACAGTCCCTCACAGCTTCTCTTGGCTAGGAGAGGGAGTTCCCCAACCCCTTACACTTCCTGGGCAAGGCAAGGCCCCACCCTGTTTTTGTCATGCCCTCCATGGGCTGCACCCACTGTCTAATCAGTCCCAGTGAGATGAGCCGGGTACCTCAGTTGGAAATGCAGAAATCAGCCACCTTCTGCATTGATCTCGCTGGGAGCTGCAGACCAAAGCTGCTCCTATTTGGCCATCTTGCCAGGACTCTTAGATTGAGCAATTTATAATAAACAGAAATGTATTGGCTCACAGTTCAGGAGACTGGGAAGTTCAATATCAAAATGTCAGAATCTAGTGAGGGCCTTCTTGTTGCATCCTAATGTGATGGAAGTTTTCACATGGCAAGAGAAGGGGACCAAAGTATCTCATATATAACAGCACTAATCCCACCTGTGAGGATGGATTCCTCATGGTCTAACCAACTCTTACAGGTACCACCTATTAATACTTTTACAGTTAAATTTCCACATGAGCTTTGGATAGAACAAATATTTAAATCATAGCAGGATATTTCCAGATGGGATTAGCATTTGAGTTAGGAGGCTCAGTAGATTGCCCTCCCTTATGTGAGTGGGAACCATCCAACCTGTTGAGGGCCTGAATAGAACAAAAGCCAGGGGAAGGAGGGGTTTGCCCCTTCCTAGCTGCCTCCTTGAGCTGGGACATCAGTCTTCTTCTGACCTTTTACTGAGATTTACATCCTCAGCTTTCCTGGGTCTCATGCCTTTGAAGTTCTGACTGGAATGATGCCATCAGCCTTCCTGTATCTCTAGCTGGCAGATGGCAGATCATGGGACTCAGCCTCCATAATTATGTGAGCCCATTCTTCATAATCTCTCTTTCTGTACTTATTGTATCAGTTTCTCTGAAGAATCTTGACTAACACAGCATTTTACCACAATTTATAAACATATAACAAATTCCTTAAGTCATAAATTCTTTTTTCTGTCACAACCTCCTATGCCTGCACTTTTACTACTCTTTCTTCCTGTAAATCTGTTTCTTGCCCTTGGATGTCCTACAGTCTGTTTTCTTCTCCCTCTTCCCTCACTTTAACCCCCAAGGAAAACAGAGGCTATCAAATCATGAATTCCTTCAACTTCTTTTCTCTGTTATCTCTGCACTCACCTATATGTTTACTAATTCTACATTTCTGCTTTTCATTGCAGAGGGAAAAATTATCCTGACCAGTTCTAACCTATGCTATTTTATCTCCCATCTGCTAAGAGACCTTGCCCAACTGCTTATCTTCTCTTTCATCTCAACCCTTCTTTACTGGATTCTTTGCCTTATTTATAAAAATTGCCCTTTTCCTGAACATACTAAGACATAAACCAGAGACTTCCCATAGACTATGCTTCTCCCTCAAGAGATTTCTTTTTCCTCTTGCAAATTTCTTGATAGAGACGATTTCTATTTCTCTTCTACTCGCCTTCCATGTACTCCACTGTGTTGCTAAAACAGTCCATGCAAATGTTACTAATGACCTTCATCATAACCACCAAAGTAATTAGAATTCAGTGCCTCCTTCCCTTTCCAATTTACCTCTTCTTTGACCTCTCTGCAGTGTGTGAGACTGTTCACTATCTTCCCCGCATCTTTCCTCCATGATTTCCATGGTGCCACTTTCTCCCGTGTTCCTCTTTCTTTAAACATTCTCACTTAAACTCTATTTTAGAGTTTTTTTGTGTGGATTCTTGACTGCTTTCTCCCTAGCTTCATGTTTAACCACTCACAAGATTCTGTCATTTGTCAGCTGAGATGTCCCTCGAATCAGTTTATTTCTCTCCATTCACTGCCATGGATCCAGTCCAAGCCCTTCACCTGGTCCATGCCCCTTCCTCCTCCTCCCAACCTGCATGAAAACCTGTCTGACCCACACTGCTCCTTGAGCTATCTAAGACCCAAATCTGATCAAATCACTCCTTTGAATAAAACAATTATGGTTCTCCAGCAATCCTGGGATAATGTTTAGGCTTTGTAGTAGTCCTTACCTGCTTTTCACTCATTTCCATGACTGTGCCTTACCCTCAAGGCTTCCCCTGAAGCCTGGTAAGCACTTCCTTGTGCTTTAAAGCCAGATCAAATGTTGTCTCTTCTAAAATACCTTTTCTAGTCTTCCCTTTTTCTCTTTCTTTCTCCCTCTTTTGCTGTTCTTAACAACTTGAAATACATAGGTACAGAGCTCTTTGGGAGTACAGAGAGTCACTTCAGTATCTTCTTCATGCTAAATATTCTTACACATTTATCTTGATTGTTATGAATAACATTGCCAAATAAAATACAGGATGCTAGTTAAATTTGAATTTCAGATTAACAACAAATTGCTTTTTTAGCATAAATATATTCCATGCACTATCTGGGACATACCTTATACTACAAAAACTATCAAATTTAACTAGTTGTCCTAAAAATACATTTGTACTAAAAATAATTTGTTGGTTATATCTGAAATTCAGATTTAACTATGTGTCCTATAGTTTCATTTGCAAAATCTTGCAATTCTAGTTATGAACAACATTGAAGGGTAGGTGAATAATCCCAATTTCACAGTTGATGAAACTGAATGAAACAAAGAGATAAATTCCCCAAAGTCACATAATTGAAAAAAAGGGCAGAGACATGATCTGAACCCAGATTTGATTCGTTGTCACCTCTTCAGTCTCAGTAACCATTAACAATGTTGAGAAAATGATAGCAAGGAGATGGAGGCGTAATTTGTGGACCTGAGGATGGCACTAGCCACCCCCACATTCCCTCTACAAATATAAGTGGGCACTACGGAGGCACCCTGCTCACCCCTGCCCAGGCTTCCCCAACACATCTGCGAGTTTCCTCTGCATGAAAAAACCAGCTCCATACTTGACTTCATGTTTGTGTTGGTTTTTGAACTTGCTGAGACCTGTCTGACTCATGACTTGCCTTTCACTGTGGCTGTGTTCTCTGAGGTCTTACATCCAGCCTGCCCTTTAGATCTCAATACCTGGAAGGCGACCTCCACCCAAGCTTCTTGATGGCGTGGGAAGAGGGAGGTAAATGAGAGACCCCAAGACTGGGCTAGCTGGCTGCTGGCTGTTGAGACATTCCCAGCAGGGATTAATAGTATGAATACTAATACAAAGAATAGCTACCATTCATTGATACTTGATAGTATTAATACAAACAGCAGCTTCCCCATCCTTGCACTGCTGAATCTTTTATGTACATTATCACATGTAATCCTCTCAGCAGTCCTTGCAGACAATGCTATTATCCTCATTGTACAGGTTTAGGAAAGTGAGCAACTTGCCCCAAATCATTTATCAGAGCTAAAATTTCTGTCTAATTTGGCCTGCCCCCAAATCTCTGCTCCTACCTTTGATACACAGCTTTTCAGCTGTCCCAGAATGTCAGGAAACAACCCAGAGGTGTGGCTGCTGCCGCCTGCAGCTACTCCAGCTTCCTTGTACTTCAGAGAGCAGAAGGAAGGTCAGGAATTTAAATGAGCTCCACTCAGCCTGGGCTTGCCATCCCTGCACGTGAAGAGGTTGCTGAAGAGAAGCAATCCTCACTCATGTCATTGCAATTTTTTTCTTTCTTTTCTAATTAACCATAGGTGCCATGGGTAGAAAGGTACCTCTTTTTAAAAACCATGCACCAGTTTCCAAAGTGTCCTGTCCTCTAGGATAGGCTTTGTGCCTCTTGCTGTCCCCAGGGCGAATGAATATGATCTTTTATTTGGATTTTAGTGAGTAAAGCAAATACAATTTACTTATAAACAAGTGCTGCAGCTAATTGTTTGGCAATTAAAGCACAAGATGAAACTTGTGTTCTGTCATGCCAAGGACTCCAGGACGAGTCACTCTAACTCCACATCAAATCAGGAAATAAGCATAAATATTGTATTAAGAATGCAAAAAGAATTTAATTAGATTCATCCTCTTACTTAAGAGGTTGGGAACTTTTCTTCAGAAGAACGCCCTGGAAAGGGAAGTCCAAGGAATAAGGGATAGTGTTCAAAGATAATTACTGATATTAACATAAGACTTCCTAGGATTTATAGCTGTATTTTGAAGGAGTGCTTAGTAATAAATCTTTCCGCTTACGAATGTTTGTTGTCATGTTAAATTTATAAAGTGTCAAAAACCCGTTTTAGAAAATGCTGGTCCAGACCCTTGCTACTCACTGTGGTCCAGGAACCAGTAGTATTGATGTCACCTGGGAGCTTATTAGACTCTAGGGCCTCACCCCAGAGCTACTGAATCAGAATCTTCAGTTTAACAAAATCCCCAGGTGATTCTATGCAGTGGTCTAGACTGGCAAATAATAGCAGCTGGGAGTTTTGGTGATCAGTGGAACCTAAAGTGATACTGAGGCCTATCCTGAAAGAAGTTACTGGGCAGGCAAGGGGAGCAGGTGGACTTTCTGTGGAGCGCGTGGCCTGCAGCAAAAGGGTAGGTGGCACTTCCGGCTGGGCAGGGGACTCATGTCTGTGGCAGCAACGCTCCGTTTTATTGAGTTCGTTGTGCCTAGTGAGGGAAGCCTGGTGAAATAATTTAACCAACTTCTGCAGATTCACTGCCTCATATGGTCTCAGATTCTACAATTCAGAGGACAGGAGGTTTTCAGGGCTCTATTAAGTCTCTTCTTTGTATTGAATCACAGATGATTTAATGTTTATTAGCGATTCCCTCATTCCAAGCCCTTCTGCCTCCTATTTTCTAGAATGTCCTAAATGCCTCTGGTCCACTAACAAAACTTTTCTATATTTTTCAGTACTGCTACAGATTTTGTGTATATATGTGTATACATGTACATGCATGTGTATGCGTGTGTGCATATATATGTAAAATCATTGCAATATTATGGTTGTGAGAAAGGTGCTGATTTGCCTTTTTAAAGCCATACTTTCAGCCAATAAAACAACACAAACTTCCCTGAAATATTTCAACCCAAAATTTCATTTTCAGAAACCAGATTCCTATCTAAGTTATAGAACTGACATTTAGAAGTGCTTATAAGTGAGCTTCTAAATGAAAAAATAATGTTGAGTAATGGAAAATCTGGAATCCTTTATTTAAATTCAGCATCTTCTTCTGGGAAATAGTGATAATAATACTTACTGGTGGGTTGTAGTGAGATACATAGTGTGGTCCAGGAACCAGTAGTATTGATGTGATACATGGTATGTTGTTGTTGTTGTTGTTGTTGTTGTTGTTGTTTTGGAGACAGTCTCACTCTGTCGCCCAGGCTGCAGTGCAGTGGCATGATCTCGGTTCACTGCAACCTCCACCTCCCGGGTTCAGGCAATTCTTGAACTCAGCCTCCCAAGTAGCCGGGACTACAGGCATCTGCCACCATGCCCAGCTAATTTTTGTATTTTAGTAGAGACGGGGTTTCACTGTGTTGCCCAGGCTGGCCTCAAACTCAGCTTGGCAACTCAAACTCAGCCAAGCTCAGGCAATCCACCCGCCTTAGCCTCCCAAAGTGCTGGGATTACAGGCATGAGCCACCACACCTGGCCAATATATGGTATGTTTTCTAAACTGATAAAATTATTAGAATCAGCATTCATTTATACCAGTGTAAACACAGCATTAGCCTCACTGAGTATCTACATATGAAACCAGTGAGAATCCAGGTTCCTGGCAAGGTACATCTGACTCTTCAAAGCAGCAGACCTTGACTCAACCTGAAGTTCTCAATTACACTAACTTCAAAGCTTATTTGTGACCATATATGATAAGGAGAGTTAAAAGTGAATGACCATAGAGGAGATAAGTGGGAGAACCCTTTTATAAAAGGGACAGTTGTCACCCATCTTGCCAGGAATGATGACAAGGAAGGATGGAATTTCCCACGATCCTCAATTCACTGGACCCAGGGTCAACCCAAGCCAATAATACCAGAATTTCTTCATGTTGTCCTACCAAAGAGGATATTTTAGATGAATATAGAGCAGGCCTAGCCCAGACCTATTGCTTTTCGTGACAAGCTTTATATAGCCCAAGAGCTGTCTCCTCAGCTCCCCACCGTGGCCCCCTCCCAAACTGTTTAGTTACTTTTTGCTGCATAACAAAGTACCCTACACTTAGTAGCTTACTAGAACAAGTCATTATTTCTCATGAATCTATGGTTTGACTGGGCCCTTCCAGACAATCCCATTCTCCAGGTTGGTTTTTCTTTTCTTTCTTTCTTTTTATTTTTTAAAGTTGTAGTCTCGCTCTGTTGCCCAGGCTTGAGTGTAGTGGCACAATCTGGGCTCACTGTAACTTCGACTTCCCAGGTTCAAGCAATTCTCCTGCCTCAGTCTCCCAAGTAGGTGGGATTATAGGTGCCTGCCACCATGCCTGGCTAATTTTTGTATTTTTAGTAGAGACAGAGTTTCACCATGTTGGCCAGTCTAGTATCGAACTCCTGACCTCAGGTGATCTGCCTGCCTTGGCCTCTCAAAGTGCTGGGATTACAGGTGTGAGCCACCATGCCCAGCCTTAAGGTCAGTTTTTGGTTTTGTTTTTGAGAAGGAGTTTCACCATTGTTGCCTAGTCTGAAGTGCAATGGTGTGATCTCAGCTCACGGCAACCTCCCCTTCCTGGGTTCAAGTGATTCTCCTGCCTCAGCCTCCCAAGTAGCTGGGATTACAGGCATGTGCCACCACGCCCACCTAATTTTGTATTTTTAGTAGAGATGGGATTTTTCCATGTTGATCAGGCCGATCTCAAACTCCCTACCTCAGGTGATCCACCTGCCTCAGCCTTTCAAAGTGCTGGGATTACAGGCATGAGCCACCACACCTGGCCTGGGTCAGATTTTTAGTAATAGAGCTGCTGTCTGATTGCCACTTGTCCTTTTATAGTGCTTCATTTCTCGGGTGTTCTGAATTTCAGAGGTGATGATAATATCACCAATGAAAGACTGTGTAATCTGTAACCAACTTTACTAAAGAGCCATGAGTGACTAGAGGAAATGTCAATATAGGGGGGGAAAAAACAAGTTATATATTAATTATAAATGTTCCCATTATAGATTTTTAAAACATAGTTAAGACTTTCCCCGGACACAATCCATCTCCCTTCAGCAAAAGGGTAGGTAGCACTTACTACCTTCTTCAGAAAGGTCTTGGTGTCCACTCTCTTCAGAAAGAGAATAAATGGAGTTTCTTCAGTATCGCACAGTAGAAATCAAACCCTACCCTTCAGGAAACCCCTTAACAGAGATAAATGTATTTCCTATCCGTTCTCCAAGAGGCACCTTAAGACAATAACTTGCCATAAACAATTTCCCAAATCTTAACATAGAGTGAGGAGAGGAGCTTTGTCAGATTGGCTCCACTGGGACTTTGACATTCCGGGTCTCCTGGTATCCTTTGAGAAATCTCTACAGGTATGAAATGAGGATGTGTCTCTTCCTCATTCTTCCTGTGAGCTCCTAATGGATGTCTTCTCCCAGCCCCACATATACACCCTGTAAGGATAAACAGTCAGAGATGGAAGAGTCTAAGTTCATATGAGGAATGAGAGCCATTTCTCTAAATTCAACCTCTCCAGCATATTTCTCTTCCCTCAACTGAGAGAGTGCTTCACTTTGCAGACCAGGATCCCATTCTTCTTTGTTGATTTTCTTGTTTCCAGGTCTTACCCAGAAACCTATTGTTTTAACATATATATATATTTAAAATCAGACCCATTAGAGTGTCTTTCCAACAATAGGTAATATAACTCTGACGGCTGCTTTTTAGCAACATAAACCCCAAGCAGAAGTACTGATTGTCAGTTCGCCTTTACTTTGAACAAACTCAAATTCTTGGAGACTAGTCTTTATAAGCAGTAGATGAGCAGTTTAAAGAATTAACTTCTATCTGTCCAGAGCATACCCCAGAGGGGCTGGGTTGAGGAAGTGTGTTTTTCTTTCTGCATGTATAACTCTATATTTATGAAGGCTATTCATTGTGATCATTTTTCCCCCAGTGGAAGAGAATAATCTAAGGAAAAATGTGCCAAATACCTAGATAGCAGTCAAATATACCTTTAGAGCCTGTTTCCTGCCTACCTCTGTGTAGTATTGCTTTCCCCCATCAGATCACCTGGTGAAGGCAGTCAGTCCCCATGGCTCCAGTCTCTGAAGTAGTCCCTTAAATGCCAAGTGTTGGCTTTACTTTTTCAAAACATTTTGACAGATTTCTTCTTGGAGACTAGATCTCTAGAACAACTTTATCCTGAAAGAAAGCAAGACATACATTGCCCCACACTCCCACTTTGAAAACTTCCTAGCATATACACACATTTTGCTAAGAATCTTAAAATAACTGACAATAAGATGAATTAATTTTTAAACGACCTCAATAATTTAATCATAATTTGAATAGCAGATCAAATCTCATTTGGGTAACGACATGAGGAAAATATGTACTTGGCCACAGCTGGCTATTTGGTCTTAGATTTAAAATAAATGGATTTAGTGAGGAGCAGGGCTTTCCTTCCAGTACCAACTGTGATGGAGCGACACCTTCTGGCACACATGGAGTACTGCATGCTGGCGGGCTCCCCTTCTAGGAAGCCCTCTTCAAGAGATCTCAATCAACTCCGCTGACCCAAGTTCGGTTGCATCAAAAGGGTCAAATGTAGGCGACAGTGTTGGCTAGAGAGTTAATAATTTCCATTGCTCTCTTTACACATCATTCCTGGCTGGCCATTGGCCTTTTAGAAAAAAAAGCAGCCTCAAGTACCCAGATCATCTAACATTATTAGAAGTATTGGCCACATCCACCCCACTCTTCACTCCCTGTCCCACCCGAAGGGAAACTTCACAGGACCAAAAAGTAAATGAAATCTTTGCAACAGGGATCAGTCCAGAGCTTACTTTGGGTGATACAGGTAACAGACCAGTTGTTAAAAAGGCATTTCATCTCATGTTATTCTGGTGGGCCCCAAGGCAGTGGTGGCTGGGGGTGGAATGGAGGGGCGTGGAGAACACAAACACGATAATAGAATTCCTAATTTCAGAAGAGAAAAGCAGTATATGGATACTTAAGTCTATTCGTTTGCTAGGGCTGCCTTTACAAAGTACCACAAACTAGGTGGCTTAAACAGTAGAAATGTCTTGTCTGACAGTCCTGGAGGTGAGAAGCCCCAGATCAAGGTGTCAATAGGGTTTTTCCCTCAGAGGGCTGTGCAGAAGAACCTGTTCTATGCCTCTCTGCCAATTTCTAGTGGTTTTCTGGAAATCTTTGGTGTTTCTTGGCTTGTACAGATTTTTGCCTTCATCCTCCCTGTGTGTGTCTGTCTCAGTCATGGCATTCTTTTATAAAGACACCAGTCATATTGGATTAGGGGCCCACCGTACTCTAGTATGACCTCATCTCATCTAAGTATATCTGCAATGACAGATATCTTCCAAATAAAGCAACATTTGGAGGTACTGGGAGTTAGGACTTTCATATATGAATTTTGGGGGAGACACAATTCAACTCATAACATTAAGGAAATATTTTCTTGTTTAATCTCTTCTCCAAAAAGTACAATAACTGTCTATAAGAAATATGCATGTGCTTATTCTAATAGGCCTCATGCTTAAAGAACATGATGATATGCCAACAGGTTATACTGGAGATAACATTGAGAAGTAAGTCAGGACACAAGCCCACAGTAGTCCTCAATACCTAGAGCAGCAGTGATTTTTGCCTGCTCCTGCAGTACAAGTGAGCACAGCATTGCTAAAAGCCTAGCCACATCCCTGGGACTCCTCCAGACTGAATGACACAGACTTGGGTGAAGTACACAGTTGGAATGAGAATGGATTCAGGACTTATGACTGTTCCCTGTGGGTAGGGGCTGGCTGCCTGAAGGAGATGGCTGGGATTGATCTGGAAAGATCATGGACCACACTCTTTGGGATGGGGGATACATAAAAGAAGAACCCTCTCTGTGAAGGGCCCTCCAGGCTCTGATGCTATACCTGCAGGACTCTGGCAAAGTCCCAGTTAGAAAGGACTTTGTCCCTGTTTCTATGGTGTTAATCCCTTTGAAAATTTCTCTCACCTTTCAAAGAAAACGTGTATACACCTTACAGGAGTGCCTCAATGAGATGGAAGGAATCAGAAGGTCAGGGAAGGAGAGGCCGGAATTACTCATTTTATCACTAGCTCCAACAGAGAAGGGATATTAGCTGGTTAAGAGGACTATTTAATACGTGGTGAGAAGTGCAGCCAGCAGTGACCTGGTAAGAGCAGTGGGGAAAACCATCTGATCCTACGGTGTGCTCAAGCCAAGAGGGACTGTAACACTATAATGTATATCTGCTTGTGCATACATATTGAGAAAGCTGGGAAAAAGGGTTGACATCTGAGTTATAATTACAAGGAGAGTCTAGCTTGGAATAAATTACTGCCTTTTCCTGGAACCCTTATTTTGTGAAAGGTAGAGGGTGGCTTTCTTTTTTTTTTTTTTTTCTTTCTTTTTTTTAATTATTATACTTTAAGTTCCAATATACATGTGCAGAACGTGCACTTTTGTTACATAGGTATACACGTGCCATGGTGGTTTGCTGAACCCATCAACCACATTAGGTATTTATCCTAATGCTATCCCTCCTCTGGCCACCCACCCCCTGACAGGCCCTGATGTGTGATGTTCCCCTCCCTGTGTCCATGTGTTCTCGTTGCTCAGCTCCCACTTATGAGTGAGATCATGAGATATTTTCTTTTCTGTTCCTGTGTTAGTTTGCTGAGAATGATGGTTTCAAGCTTCATCCATGTCCCTGCAGAGGACATGAACTCATCCTTTTCTATAGCTGCATAGTATTTCCTGGTGTATATGTGCCACACTTTCTTCATCCAGTCTATCATTGACAGGCATTTGAGTTGGTTCCAAGTCTTTGCTACTGTGAATAGTGCTGCAATAAACATACGTGTGCATGTGTCTTTATAGTAGAATGATTTATAATCCTTTGAGTATATACCCAGTAATGGAGTTGCTGGGTCAAATGGTATTTCTGGTTCTAGATCCTTGATCTAAATCCCTGTCTTCCACAATGGTTGAACTAAGTTACAATCCCACCACGAGTGTAAAAGCATTCCTATCTCTCACCATCCTCTCCAGCATCTCTTGTTTCCTGACTTTTTAATGATTGCCATTCTAACTGGCATGAGATGGTATCTCATTGTGGTGTGATTGGCATTTATCTAAATGACCAGTGGTGATGAACTTTTTAAAACGTATTTGTTAGCTGCATAAATGTCTTATTTTGAGAAGTGTCTGTTCATATCCTTCACTCACTTTTTGATGGGGTTTTTTGTTTGTTTTCTTGTAAATTTGTTTAAGTTCTTTGTAGATTCTTGATATTAGCCCTTTGTTAGATGGATAGATTACAAAATTTTTCTTCCACTCTGTAGGTTGCCTGTTCACTCTGATGATAGTTTCTTTTGCTGTGCAGAAACTTTTTAGTGTAATTAGATTCCATTTGTCAATTTTGGCTTGTGTTGCTATTGCTTTTGGTGTTTTAGTCATGAAGTCTTTGCCTATGCCTATGTCCTGAATGGTATTGCCTAGGTTTTCTTCTAGGGTTTTTATGGTTTTAAGTCTTATGTTTAATTCTGTAATCCATCTTGAGTTAATTTTTGTATAAGGTTTAAGGAAAAGGTCCAGTTTCAGTTTTCTGCATATGGCTAGCCAGTTTTCCCAGCTGGAAACTGTCAGGTTTAACAACAATAAATTCCCTATTTATTAAATAGGGAATCCTTTCCCCATTGCTTGTTTTTGTCAGGTTTGTTAAAGATCAGATGGTTGTAGTTGTATGGCACTATTTCTGAGGCCTCTGTTCTGTTCCATTGGTCTATATGTCTGTTTTGGTATGGGTACCGTGCTGTTTTTGTTACTATAGCCTTGTAGTATAGTTTGAAGTCAGGTGGCGTGATGCCCCCAGCTTTGTTCTTTTTGCATAGGATGGTCTTGGCTATGCAGGCTCTTTTTTGGTTCCATATGAAGTTTAAAGCAGTTTTTTCCAATTTTGTGAAGAAAGTCAGTGGTAGCTTATGGGGATAGCGTTGAATCTATAAATTACTGTGGGCATTATGGCCATTTTCATGATGCTGATTCTTCCTATCCATGAGCATGGAATGTTGTTCTATTTGTTTGTGTCCTCTCTTATTTCCTTGAGCACCGGTTTGTAGTTCTCCCTGAAGAGATTCTTCACATCCTTTGAAAGCTGTATTCCTAGCTATTTTATTCTCTTTGTAGCAATTGTGAATGGGAGTTCATCCATGATTTGGCTCTCTGTTGGTCTATTATTGGTGTATAGGAATGCTTGTGATTTTTGCACATTGATTTTGTATCCTAAGACTTTGCTGAAGTTGTTTATCAGCTGAAGGAGATTTTGGACTGAGATGGTGGGGTTTTGTAAATATACAATCATGTCATCTGCAAACAGAGAAAATTTGACTTCTTCTCTTCTTATTTGAACACCATTTATTTCTTTGTCTTGCCTGATTTCCCTGTCCAGAACTTCCAATACTATATTGAATAGGAGTAGTGAGAGAGGGCATCCTTGTGCCAGTTTTCAAAGGGACTGCTTCCAACAGTTGCCCATTCAGTATGATATTGGCTGTGGGTTTGTCATAAATAGCTCTTATTATTTTGAGATACATTCCCTCAATACCTAGTTTATTGAGAGTTTTCAGTGTGAAGGGTGTTGAATTTTATCGAAGGCCTTTTCTGCATCTATTGAGATAATCATGTGGTTTTTGTCATTGGTTCTGCTTATGTGATGGATTATGTTTATTGATTTGCGTTTGTTGGACCAGCCTTTCATCCCAGGGATGAAGCCAACTTGATCTTTGTGGGTAAGCTTTTCGATGTGCTGCTGGATTTGGTTTGCCAGTATTTTATTGAGGATTTTTGCATTAATGTTAACCAGGGATATCGGCCTGAAATTTTCTTTTTTGTTGTGTCTCTGCCAGGTTTTGTTATCAAATGATACTGGCCTCATAAAATGAGTTAGGAAGGAGTCCCTCTTTTTCTATTGTTTGGAGTAGTTTCAGAAGGAATGATACCAGCTCTACTTTGTACCTCTGATAGAGTTCAGCTGTGAATACATCTGGTCCTGGGATTTTTGGTTAGTAGGCTATTAATTACTGCCTCAATTTCAGAACTTGTTATTCGTCTATTCAGGGATTCGACTTCTTCCTGGTTTAGTTTTGGGAGGGTGTATATGTCTAGGAGTTTATCCATTTCTTTTAGATTTTCTGGTTTATTCCTGTGGAGGTGCTGATAGTATTCTCTGATGGTAGTTTGTATTTCTGTGGAATCAGTGGTGGCATCCCCTTTATCATTTTTTATTGAGTCTATTTGATTCTTCTATCTTTTCTTCTTCATTAGTCTGGCTAGCAGTCTTTCTATTCTGTTGATCTTTTCAAAAAAACAGCTCCTGGATTCATTGACTTTTTTGAAGTTTTTTTTGTGTGTCTTTACCTCCTTCAGTTCTGCTCTGATCTTAATTATTTCTTGCCTTCTGCTAGCTTTTGAATTTGTTTACTCTTGCTTCTCTAGTTCTTTTCATTGTGATGTTAGGGTGTCGATTTTAGATCTTTCCTGCTTTCTCCTGTGAGCATTTAGTGCTATAAATTTCCCTCTAAACACTGCTTTAACTGCGTATCAGAGATTCTGGTACATTGTGTCTTTGTTCTCATTGGTTTCATACAACTTATTTATTTCTGCTGTAATTTCGTTATTTACCCAGTAGTCATTCAGGAGCAGGCTGTTCATTTTTCATATGGTTGTGTGGTTTTGAGTGAGTTTCTTAATCCTGAGTTCTAATTTGATTGCACTGTGGTCTGAGAGACTGTTTGTTATGATTTTCGTTCTTTTGCATTTGCTAAGGAGTGTTTTACGTCGTATGTGATCAATTTTAGAATAAGTGTGATGTGGTGCTGAGAAAAATGTGTATTATGGCAGTTTGGGGTGGAGAGTTCTGTAGATGTCTATTAGGTCTGCTTGGTGCAGAGCTGAGTTCAAATCCTGAATATCCTTGTTAATTTTCTGTCTCATTGATCTGTTTAATATTGACAGTGGGGTACTGAAGTCTCCCACTATTATCGTGTGGGAGTCTAAGTGTCTTTGTAGGTCTCTAAGAACTTACTTTATGAATCTGGATACTCCTATATTGGGTGCATATATATTTAGGGTAGTTAGCGCTTCCTGTTACATTCATCCCTCTACCATTGTGTAATGCCCTTCTTTGTCTCTTTTGATCTTTGTTGGTTTAAAGTCTTTTTTATCAGAGACTAGGATTGTAACCCCTGCTTTTTTGCTTTCCATTTGCTTGGTAAATATTCCTCCATCCCTTTATTTTGAGCCTGTGTGTATCTTTGCATGTGAGATGGAGCTCCTGAATACAGCATACCGATGGGTCTTGACCATTTATCCAATTTGCCAGTCTGTTATTTTTAATTGGGGTGCTTAGTCCATTTACATTTAAGGTTAATATTGTTATGTGTGAATTTAATCTTGTCATTACGATGTTAGTTGGTTGTTTTGCCCATTAGTTAATGCTGTTTCTTCATAGTGTTGATATTCTTTACAATTTGACATGTTTTTGCAGTGGCTGGTACTGGCTGTTCCTTTCCATGTTTAGTGCTTCCTTCAGGAGCTCTTATAAGGCAGGTCTGATGGTAACAAAACCTCTCAGCATTTGCTTCTCTGTAAAGGATTTTATTTCTCCTTCGCTTATGAAGCTTAGTGTGGCTGGATATGAAATTCTGGGTTGAAAATTCTTTTCTTTAAGAATGTCAAATATTGGCCCCCACTCTCTTCTGGCTTGTAGGGTTTCTGCTGAGAGATCTGCTGTTAGTCTGATGGGCTTCCCTTTGTGGGTAACTTAGCCTTTCTCTTTGGCTGCCCTTAACATTTTTTTCCTTCACTTTAAACTTGGTGAATCTGACGATTATGTGTCCTGGGGTTGCTTTTCTTGAGGAGTATCTTTGTGATGTTCTCTGTATTTCCTGGGTTTGAATGTTGGCCTGTCTTTCTAGGTTGGGGAAGTTCTTCTGGATAATATCCTGAAGAGTATTTTCCAACTTGGTTCCATTCTTCACATCACTTTCAGGTACACCAATCAAACATAGGTTTGATCTTTTCACATAATCCCATATTTTTTGGAGCCTTTGTTCATTTATTTTTATTTTTATTTTTATCTTTTCTCTAAACTTGTCTTCACGCTTTATTTCATTAAATTGATCTTCAATCTCTGATATCCTTTCTTCCACTTGATCGATTTGGCTATTGATACTTGTGTATGTTTCACGAAGTTCTCATGCTGTGTTTTTCCACTCCATCAGGTCATTTGTGTTCTTCTCTAAACTGGTTATTCTAGTTAGCAATTCCTCTCTCCTGTTTTCAAGGTTTTAGCTTCCTTGCATTGAGTTAGAACATGCTCCTTTAGCTTGAAGGAGTTTGTTATTTCCCACCTTCTGAAGCCTACTTCTGTCAAGTCGCCAGACTCATTCTCCATCCTGTTTTGTTCCCTTGCTGGCGAAGAGTTGTGATCCTTTACCATATCCCAGTGGCACCTGGAACACCAGCATTCTGGTTTTGGAATTTTCAGACTTTTTGTGCTGGTTTTTCCTCATCTTTGTAGATTTATCTACCATTGGCCTTTGATGTTGGTGAGGTTCAGATGAAGTTTCTGTGTGAATGTCCTTTTGGTTAATGTTGATGCTATTACTGTCGTTTGTTAGTTTTTCTTCTAATAGTCAGGCCCCTCTGCTGCAGGTCTGCTGGAGTTTGCTGGAGGTCCAGTCCATACCATGTTTGCCTGTATCACCAGCAGAGGCTGCACAACAGCAAAGATTGTTGCCTGTTCCTTCCTCTGGAAGCTTTATCCAGAGGGGCACCCATAGATGCCATCTGGAGCTCTCCTGTATGAGGTGTCTGTTGGCCTCTGCTGGGAGGTGTCTCCCAGTCAGTAGGCACAAGAGTCAGGGTCCCACTTGAGGGGGCAATCTCTCCCTTAGCAGAGGTCAAGAGCTGTGCTGGGAGATCCGTTGCTCTTTTCAGAGCCGACAGGCAGGAATGTTTAAGTCTGCTGAAGCTGTGCCCACAGTTGCCCCTTCCCCCAAGGGCTCTGTCCCAGGGAGATGGGAGTTTGATCTGTAAGCCCCTGACTGGGGCTCCTGCCTTTTTTTCACAGATGCCCTGCCCAGACAGGAGGAATCTAGAGAGGCAGTCTGGCCACCATGGCTTTGCCAAGCTGTGGTAGGCTCCACCTAGTTTGAACTTCCTGGCAGCTTTGTTTACACTGTGAGGGGAAAACCCCTTACTCAAGCCTCAGTAATGGCAGATGCTTCTCTCCCAACCAACCTTGAATGTCCCAGGTTGACTGCAGACTGCTGTGCTGGCAGTGAGAATTTCAAGCCAGTGAGTCTTAGCTTGCTGGGCCCCATGGGGATGGGATCCACTGAGCTAGACCACTTGGCTCCCTGGCTTCAGCCCCCTTTCCAGGGGAGTGAATGGTTCTTTGTTGCTGGTGTTCCAGGTGCCACTGGGATATGAAAAAAAAAACTCCTGCAGCTAGCTCAGTGTCTGCCCAAATGGCCGCCCAGTTTTGTGCTGGTAACTCAGGGCCACGTTGGCATACGCACCCGAGGGAATCTCCTGGTCAGCAGGTTGTGAAGGCTGTGGGAGAAGCATCTGAGCTGGAGTGCACTGTTCCTCATGGCACAGTTCCTCATGGCTTCCCTTGGCTAGAGGAGGGATTTCCCCAACCCCTTGTGTTTCCTGGGTGAGGCAACACTCCACCCTGCTTTGGCTCGCCCTCCTGCTCTGCACCCACTGTCTAACCATTCCCAATGAGATGACCCGGGTACCTCAGTTGGAAATGCAGAGATCACCCACCTTCTGTGTTGATCTTGCTGGGAGCTGCAGACTGGAGTTGTTCCTATTTGGCCATCTTGCCAGCCACCAAGACTGAGGGTGGCTTTCTAAATAGGAGATATATTCCTTTCTGTTTATAAAAGGAAATAAGCCTTCTTCTGAATATTTTGTGGATGCCACTCTCTAATTTGAATTTCTTTGTAATTTTAAAGTTAGAAAATGATTTTAGAAGTAAAAGAGTCACTGACTTTTGCAAAAATGTTTTCAAGTTCATCTTTGATAAAGGATTCCCCAATTTAGCACCTTTCTCATCAAAGAATAATAGTAAAAAAAAAAGTCATAGAAATCATTTCTGGCAATTTAGTCTTGTTTTTGTACAGGGGCATTAAGTTCATAATTGTTGGTTTCAGTAGAGGAGTTAATGGAAGACAAACACTTTTTTTTTAGAGGAAAATCTTTTTTATGATATAATAAAACAAGGCCAAACAAACAAAATCTCAACAAGCATAGAGCTCCACAGGTAAAACATGCAGACAGATGCCACTGCCTCAACTGGCTCAGGTTCTAAGAGTGGGGCATTAGGACACCTCGCCCTCCATAATAGCAAGTGGTTTCATTTAAAAAGATCCCCAGATGAAAGCTGGAGGATTCCGAGGAAGGATGAGATGAAATAACAAGTCCTATGACCTGAACCAGCTCTGTACAGCACCTTAAATTATGGAGACCTCATCTTCTGGTCCCAATCTTCCAGGTCTGACCCTTCAGTGTCCAAATAACAACCAACACCTGCCTGGTAGGCAGCAACATGGAGTGATAGTGCACAAGCACGCTGGACGCTGGAGAGCAGACACTGGGCGGTAGTCTTTAGGCTCAGCCTGTCACACATGTGCATTCTCAGAGCTCCCCAGACAGCACCCTGCTGCTTTAAGACAAACACGTCTTAGCAGTTCTGGGTAATGGATGGAGGGTAATGTAGAGTATATTTGAAATTGAACATCTGGAAATTGTCAATAAAAGCATTACTGCCTCAACTATTCTCTCAATATATCCTTTTAAATCAAACGTTACATTTCCAAATCAAATTTCACACAATTACAAAATTTGACTCTTGGAAGTGTCTTTAGCAAACATTTCTGGTCTCCTTATTTTGCAAATGAGGAAAAGGTCTCAGAGAAGGGTTTGGCCTACATTCTGCCTCTAATTACTGGCTGCTTTAGTTAATGTCTCTAGAGCAGTGGTTCCTAAATATTAAGCGCATGAGAATCACCTGTAGGGCTCATTAAAAATGCAGACTGCTAGGCCCCAATCCCAGAGTTTCTGGTTTAGTAGGTTTTGTTTAAGAATGAAGAATTTGCATCCCAGGCAATGCTGATGCTGTAGGTCTGGGGTCCCCGGATTGAGAACTGCTGTCCCAGAAATTGCAAGCATTTAGAAAAAGAAAATGGAAATTAAAGCTTTAGATTTTTTATTGTGTTGGATAGTCTCTTTGGGTTATAAGGACAGAAACTGGTAAGTTAACTTAGTTAATAAAAGCCTGTTGTGAAGCTGTAGAATATTGTATGAACTTAAGATATTTTGGGGCTATAAGTAGACATTTCCTTTATATATATATATATATATATATATATATGACAGAGTCTCACCATGTTGCCCAGGTTGGTCTTGAACTCCTAGGCTCAAACAGTCTTCTCATCTCAGCCATTGAGATATTTTTAAAAGGCAGAGGATGTGAACACAAAGACAGCACTGGAAAAACAAGTACTGCAGCTCAGCTAGGCTTCAAAATGTACTGTAGTTTATAGCATAAAGTTTAATCATTCAGAATCCAGTGAATGACTTAGTTGACACTTTGCTCCCAGTGGATGAATAAAATGTGTTTGCCATAATGAAATGGAAACTTTGACTACACAGTGAAGCCACCTGGGAAACTTAAACAAACAAACGGAGAAAAACAACCTGAAGCCTAGATTCCACGCCAGTGGTTCTGAAATAATTGATTTGTTGTATGGCCTGGACTTTGGTATTTTTAAAGCTCCCCAGGTGATTTTAATGTGCTTCTCCATTAAGGTGACTCATTGCCTCTCTCTCATTCTGTGACACCCCAAAAGAATACAATAATTCTCCAATAACAGAGTCCAATGAAAAAGAAATTCATGAAATGCCTAAAAAGAATCCAAAATAATGATATTAAAGAAGCTCAGTGAGATATGAGCACACAGATAAATAATACAAAGAAATCAGAAAAACAAGTCAGAATATAAATAAGAAACTAACCAGAGAGATAGATATATAACAAAAAAGAACCAAACAGAAATCCTGAAACTAAATAATTTAAAGAAATAAAAAATACATTTATTTGATTCAGAAATGTAATCTCTGATTTGAAAGGATGTATTAAGAGAATGATTGAGGCAGCGATGCTTTCACTGACATTTTTTAGATGAACATTTTAGTTCTTAATAAAGAACTTCAAAAATAGACTAGCTCAAACAAGAAAAAATTTCAGAATTTGAAGGCGGTTCTTTTGAAATAACCCAGTCCGACAGGAAAAAAAAAAAGAAATAAAGAATAAAAGAGAGGTGAAAGTTGAAAAATTACCTATTGGGTACAATGTTCACTATTTGAGTGATGGGTACACCAGAAGCCTGGTCCCCACTACTATGCAATATATCCATGTAACAAAGGTGCACGTGTATCTCTTGAATCTATAAAAATTTTAAAAATTAAAAAAAGCATGCTTACATTTGCCTTTTGTAGTTGCGTATGTAAAACCATGTTATATGAAGAAATATAGACAGAAATATGTTTTAATAACATTCTCTTTTTAAATACTTTTTAAACTTTTATTTTAGTTTCAGGAGTGCACGTGAAGTTTTGTTATATAGGTAAACTGCATATCACAGCGGTTTGGTGTACAGATAATTACATCACTCAGGTAGTAAGCATAGTACCCGATAGGTATTTTATCTGATCCTCTCCTTCCTCCTTTCCTCTATCCTCAAGTAGGCCCCAGTGTCTATTGTTCCCTCCTAGCATAAGTGTATTCTTATTGTTTAGCTCCCACTTATAAATGAGAACATGTGGCATTTGTTTTTCTGCTCCTGTTTCAGTCTGCTTAGGATAATGGCCTCCAGCTCTATCCGTGTTACTGCAAAGGACATGATCTCATTTGATCTCATTCTTTTTTATGGCTGCATAGTATTCCATGGTGTATATATACCATATTTACTTTATGCAGTATACTGTTGATGGGCATTTAGGTTGATTTTATGTCTTTGCTATTGTGAACAGGGCTGCAAAAAACATACACATGCATGTGTGTTTATGGTAGAATAATTTATATTCCTTTGAGTATATACCCAATAATGGGATTTCTGGGTCGAATGGAAATTATGTTTTTAGCTCTTTGAGGAATTGCCACACTGCTTTCCACAATGGCTGAACTAATTTACACTCTCACCAGCAGTCTATAAGCTTTTCATTTTTTTCCACAACATTGTGAGCATCTGTTAGTTTTTGACTTCTTATTAATAGTCATTCTGGCTGGCATGAGATGGTTATCTCATTGTGGTTTTGATTTGCATTTGTGTAATGATTAGCAATGTTGAACAATCTTTCATATACTTGCTGGCCACATGTATGTCTTCTTTTGAAAAGTGTCTGTTCATGTTCTTTACCTACTTTTTAATGGAGTTGGATGTTTTTTGCTTATAAATCTCTTAAACTTCCTTATACATTCTGAATATTAGCCTTTTATCATATGCCTATGTTGCAAATATTTTCTCCCATTCTGTAGGTTATCTGTTTGTTCTGTCAATAGTTTATTTTGCTGTGCAGAAGCTTTTTCCTTTAATGAGCTCCCATTTGTCAATTTCTGTTTTTGTTGCGATTGCTTTTGTTTTCTTCATTATGAAATCTTGGCCAAGTTCTAGGTCCAGAATGGTATTTCCTAGGTTATTGATATGGTTTGGCTCTGTGTTTCTATCCAAATCTCATCTTGAATTGTACTTCCATATTTCCGGGTATTGTGGGAGGTACCTGGTGGGAGATAATTGAATCATGGGGGTGGTTTCTCCCAAACTGTTCTCATGGTAGTGAATAAGTCTCTCGAGATCTAATGGTTTTATAGGGGAAATCCCTTTCGCTTGGCTCTCATTCTCTCTCTTGCTGCTGACATGTAAGAAGTGTCTTTTGCCTTCCACCATGATTGTGAGGCCTTCCCAGCCACATGAAACTGTAATCCATTAAAGCTCTTTCTTTTGTAAATTGCCCAGTCTCAGGTATGTCTTTATCAGCAGCATGAAAATGGACTAATACAGTAAATTGGTACCAGGAGTGAGGCACTGCTGAAAAGATACCTGAAAATGTGGAAGTGACTTTGGAACTGGGTAACAGGCCAAGGTTGGAACAGTTTGGAGGACTCAGAAGAAGACAGGAAAATGTGGGAAAGTTTGGAACTTTCTAGGGACTTGTTGAATGGCTCTGCCCAAAATGCTGATAGTGATATGGACAATAAGATCCAGGCTGAGGTGGTCTCAGGTGGAGATGAGGAACTTGTTGGGAACTGGTGCAAAGGTGACTCTTGTTATGTTTTAGCAAAGAGATTGGCAGCATTTTGCCCCTGCCCTAGAGATTTGTGGAACTTTGAACTTGGGATAGATGATTTAGGGTATCTGGCAGAAGAAATTTCTAAGCAGCAAAGCATTCAAGAGGTGACTTAGCTACTGTTAAAGGCTTTCAGTTTTAAAAGGGAAATAGAACGTAAAAGTTTGGAAAATTCCCAGCCTGAAAATCTGATAGAAAAGAAAATCCCATTTTCTAGGGGAGAAATTCAAGCCGGCTGCAGAAATTTGCAAAAGTAAGGAGGAGCCTAATGTTAATCCCCGAGACAATGGGAAAAATATCTCCAGGGCATGTCAGAGGTCTTCACAGCAGCCCCTCCCATCACAGGCCCAGAGACCTAGGAGGAAAAGATGGTTTCATGGGCTGAACCCAGGACTCCCTGCTCTGTGCAGCCTAGGGACTTGACACCCCGTGTTCCAGCCACTTCGACCATGGCTAAAAGGGACCAAAGTACAGCTCAGCCTGCTGCTTCAGAGGATGGAAGCCCCAAGCCTTGGCAGCTTTCATGTGGTGTTGAGCCTGTGGGTGCACAGAAGTCAATAATTGAGGTTTGGGAACCTCTGCCTATATTTCAGAGGATGTATGGAAATACCTGAATGCCTAGAGAGAAGTTTGCTGCAAGGCTGGGGCCCTCATGCAGAAGCTCTGCTAGGGCAGTGCAGAAGGGAAATGTGGGGTTGAAGCCCCCACACAGAGTTCCTAGTATGGCACCACCTAGTGGAGCTGTGAAAAGAGGGCCACCGTCTTCCAGGCCCCAGGATGGTAGGTCCACTGACAGCTTGCACCATTTGCCTGGAAAAGCCACAGACATTCAATGCCAGCTTGTAAAAGCAACCAAGAAGGGACTCTAACATGCAAAGCCACAGGGTTGGAGCTGTCCAAGACCATGGGAGTCCACCTCTTGCATCAGCATGACCTGGATGTGAGATATGGACTCAAAGGACAATATTTTGGAGCTTTACAATTTTACTGCCCTGCTGGATTTCAGACTTGCATGGGGCCTGTAACCTCTTTGTTTTGGTCAATTTCTCCCAATTGGAACAGCTGTATTAATCCAATGTCTGTACCTTCATTGTATCTAGGAAGTAACTAACTTGCTTTTGATTTTACAGACTCATAGATGGAAGGAATATGCTTTGTCTCAGATGAGACTGTGGACTATGGACTTTGGAGTTAATGCTGAAATGAGTTAAGACTCTAGGGGACTGTTGGGAAGGCATGATTGGTTTTGAAATGTGAGGACATGAGATTTGGGAGGAGTCAGGGGTGGAATGATGTGGTTTGGCTCTGTGTCCCCATCCAAATATCAACTTGAATTCCCATAATTCCGACATGTTGTGGGAGGGACTCGGTGGGGGATAATTGAATCAGGGGAATAGTTTATCCCATACTATTCTCACGGTAGTGAATAACCCTCATGAGATCTAATGGTTTTATAAGGGGACACCCCTTTCACTTGGCTCTCATTCTGTCTCTTGCTGCTGCCATGTAAGAAGTTCCTTTTACCTTCTGCCATAACTTTGAGGCCTCCCAAGCCACATGGAACTATATGTCTATTTAAGCTCTTTCTTTTGTAAATTGCCCAGTCTTGGGGATGCCTTTATCAGCAGCATGAAAATGGACTAATATGGTTATCTTCTAGGGTTTTTTTTTTTTTAATGGTTTTAGCTTTTATATTTAAGTTTTAAGTCTATCTTGAGCTGATTTTTGTATGCGGTTTAAGGTAAGGGTCCAATTTCAATTTTCTGCATATGGCTAGCCAGTGATCCCAGTACCATTTGTTGAATGAGGTATCTTTTCCCTATTGCTTGTTTTTGTCAACTTTGTCAAAGATCAGATGATTGTAGGTGTGCGGTATTATTTCTGAGATCTCTATTCTGTTCCATTGGTCTATGTGTCTGTATTTGTATCAGTACTATGCTGTTTAGGTTACTGTAGCTCTGTACTATAGTTTGAAGTTGGGTAATGTAACACTTCCTGCTTTTTCCTTTTTATTTAGAATTGCTCTTTTTAGGTTGCATGTAAAATTTAAAATATTTTTTTCTAATTCTATGAATAATGTCATTGGTAGTTTAAAAGGAATAGCACTGCATTTGTGAATCACTTTGGGCAGTATGGCTATTTTAACAATGTTGATTCTTCCTAACCATGAGCATGGAATGTTTTTTCATTTGTTTGTGTTGTGTCTGGTTTCTTTGAGCAGTGTTTTATAACTATTGTTGTAGAGATCATTCACTCTCCTGGTTAGCTACATTCTTAGGTTTTCACTTTTTGTTTTTTGTTTTTCATGGCAGTTGTGAATGGAATTGCAATCCTGATTTAGCTCTCAGCTTGGATGTTGTTTGTGTATAGGAATGTTACTGATGTTTGAATGTTGATTTTGCTTCCTAAAACTTTGCTAAAGTTGTTTGTCAGATCAAGGAGCTTTTGGGAGGAGACTGAAATCAACTTTGCAAAATTTTGGCAGTGATATAGTTTGGCTCTGTGTCCCCACCCAAATCTCATCTTGAATAGTAACTCCCACAATTCCCACGTGTAATGAGAAAAGCCCGGTGGGAGGTGATTGAATTATGGGTGTGGGTCTTTCCTGCACTGCCCTCAGGATAGTGAATGAGTCTCAAAGATCTAATGGTTTTAAAAAAAATAAGTTTGCCTGCAGAAGCTCTCTCTTTGCCTGCCATCGTCCATTTAAGATGTGACTTGCTCCTCCTTGTTTTCCACTATGATTGTGGGGCTTCCCCAGCCACATGGAACTGTGTGTTATCCATTAAACTTGTTTCCTTAATAAATTGCCCAGTCTTGGGTATATCTTTATCAGCAGCATGTAAATGAACTAATTCAGACAGTAAGAGAAATCTGACATGGCTGACTTCAACTTGCTTATAATCTCACAGGTTGGCTGT
This sequence comes from Chlorocebus sabaeus, assembly GCF_047675955.1. Taxonomy (NCBI): domain Eukaryota; kingdom Metazoa; phylum Chordata; class Mammalia; order Primates; family Cercopithecidae; genus Chlorocebus; species Chlorocebus sabaeus. The sequence continues at coordinate 65,639,750 of NC_132924.1, forward strand.
CTTTGCTTATTCCTAGGCATGGACCAAGATAGCTTTAGTAGAAATTCAGTTTATAGTTTAAATGATAATAGCCCTTCCCCAAAACTAAGCTATTCTTGTATAACAAATGAAAGGCCACCTAGTTAGGGAAGATAAGAGAGGCTTGAATTCTAAATAATTGCCAACCATTATTCCAGAGGTCGTAAGATTTGCAATTTCCCAATTATTCTTGTAGATAACATCACCATTGTATACCTAAAAATTGATCTTTTAAGATGTCTTTTCAGGTTTTCACATGTCTGACAATTGGACAGTCTCATCTGGACCCGCCAACCAGTCCTGTGGTCCCCACCCAGGAACTGACTCAGCACAAGGTGACAACTTTGATTCCCTATGGTTTCATCTCCAACCCAACAATCAGCATGCTCCCTACCTTAGCCCCCTGCCCACCAAACTATATTTGAAAAACCCCTAACTTCCAAGCCTTTGGAAAGATTGATTCGTGTTAATAACTCCATCTCCCATGTGGCATGGGTGGCTTTGCATTTATTAAACTCTTTATTTACTGTAATGTCATAGTCTCATTGTATCAATTTCATTTGTGCAGCCAAAAAGAAGGACTCTGGGTGGTTATAAGACTATGGGGTTTTCTAGCTATAGAATCATGTTGACTGCAAACAGTGGTAGTTTGACTTTCTCTCTTCCTATTTGGATGCTTTTTATTTCTTTCTCTTGCCTGATTGCTCTGGCCAAGAATTCCAATACTATGTTGAATAAGAGTGGTGAGACAGGACATTTTTGTCTTGTGCTTGCTGGTTTGCAAGGGGAATGCTTTCAGCTTTTGCCCATTCAGTACTATGTTGGCTGTAGTTTTATCACAGATGGTTCTTATTATGAGACATGTTCCTTCAATGCCTAGTTTTTTGAGGTTCTTTTTTTAACACGAAGGAATGTTGAGTTTTATCAAAAGCCTTTTCTGCATCGATTGAGATAATCATGTGGTTTTTGTTTTTAGTTCTGTTTATGTGATGAATCACATTTATTGATTTTTGTGTATTAAACTAATTTTGCATTCCAGAAATAAAGCCTACTTGATAGTGTGGATTAGCTTTTTGATGTTCTGATGAATTAGGTTTGCTTGTATTTTGTTGAGGATTTTTGCAACTATATTCACTAAGGATATTGGCCTGAAGTTTTCTTTTTTTGTTGTGTATCCATTAGGTTTTGGAACCAATATGATGCTGGTCTCACAGAATGAGTTGGGGAGGAGTCCTTCATTCTCAATTTTTAAAATAGTTTCAGTAGGAATGACACCAGCTCTTCTTTATACATCTGTAGAATTTCTTCCTTGTTCAGTCTTGACAGGGTGTATGTGTCCAGGAATTTATCCATTTCTTCTAGATTTTCTAGTTTGTGTACATACAGGTGTTCATAATATTTCCTGATGGTTATTTGTATTTCTGCGGGGTAAGTGGTAATATCCCCTTTTTCATTTCTAATGTGTTTATTTGGATTTTCTCTCTTCTTTTTTATTAGTCTAGCTAGTGGTCTATTTTATTATTTTTTTCAAAAAACTCCTGGATTTACTGATCTTTTGAATTTTAAAATAAATTGTTAATTTCCTTCAGTTTAGCTCTAATTTTGCTTATCTCTTGTCTTCTGCTAGCTTTGGGGTTGATTTGCTCTTGTTTCTCTAGTTCATCTACTTGTGACGTTAGGTTGTTAATTTGAGATCTTTTTTGACTTTCTGATGTGGATATTTAGTGCTATAAACTTCCCTCTTAACATTGCCTTAACACTCTTAAACAGTGTCCCAGAGGTTTTGGTATGTTGTATCTTTGTTCTCATTAGTTTCAATTTTTTAAATTTCCACCTTAACTTTATTGTTCACCCAAAAGTCACTCAAGAGCAGACAGTTTAATTCCCATGTTATTGTATGGTTTTCAGTGATTTTCTTAGTATTAATTTCCATTTTTATTGTGTTGTGCCCCGAAAGTGTAGTTGCTATAATTTTTTATTTGTTTGTTTGTTTTTGGGATGGAGTCTTGCTCTGTCACCCAGGCTGGAGTGCAGTGGTGTGATCTCGGCTCACTGCAAGCTCTGCCTCCTGGGTTCACGCCATTCTCCTGCCTCAGCTTCCCAAGTGGCTGGGACTACAGGTGCCCGCCACCACGTCCGGCTAATTTTTTATATTTTTAGTAGAGATGGGGTTTCACCATGTTAGCCAGGATGGTCTTGATCTCCTGACTTTGTGATCCTCCCACCTCAGCCTCCCAAAGTGCTGGGATTACAGGCATGAGACACCACGCCTGGCCAATTTTGATTTTTTTGACTTTGCCAAGTATTGTTTTATGTCCTGTTGTGTGGCCGATTCTGGAGTATGTTCCATGTGGCAATGAGAAGAATGTATGTTCTGTTGTTTTGGGGTGGAAAATTCTGTAGATATCTATTAAGTCCATTTGTTCAAGTGTTGAGTACAGGTCCTGAGTATCTTTGTTAATTTTCTCCCTCAATGATCTGTCTAATATGGTCAGTGGGGTGTTGAAGTCTCGCACTATTACTGTGTGGAAATTTAAGTCTCTTTGTAGGTCTCTAAGAACTTGCTTTAAGAATCTGTGTGCTCCTGCGTTGGGTGTGTATATATTTGGGATAGTCTGGTCTTACTGAGTTGAATGTTTTACTATTATATAATGAATGCCTTTCTTTTATGTTTTAATCTTTGTTGGTTTAAAGTCTGTTTTGTCTGAAATTAGGATTGCAACCCATACTTTTTTCTGTTTTCTGTCATTGCATGTGAAATGGGTTTCTCTCTCTCTCTCTCTTTTTTTTTTTTTTTTTTTTTTGAGACAGAACCCCACTCTGTTGCCCAGGTTGGAGTGCAGTGGCATGATCTCTGCTCACTGCAGCCTCCATCTCCACCTCCAAGGTTCAAGGAATTCTCCCACCTCAGCCTCCTGAGTATCTGGGATTACAGGTGTGTGCCACCACTCCTGGCTGATTTTTGTATTTTTAGTAGAGATAGAATCTTGTCATGTTGGCCAGGCTAGTCTCAAACTCCCAACCTCAGGTGATCCACCTGCCTTGGACTCCCAAAGTGCTGGGATTACAGATGTGGGCCACCACACCTGGCCCCCAAGATGGGTCTCTGGAAGACTGTGTAACACTAGGTCTTACTTCTTTATCCAGCTTGCCACTCTGTGATTTTTAATTGGGGCATTTAACCCATTTACATTCAAGGTTAATATTAATCTGTGCAAGTTTGATTCTGTCATCATGTTGTTAGCTAGTTATTATGCAGATCAGCTAGTGTGGTTGCTTTGTAGTGTCACTGGTCTGTGTGTTTAAGTGTGTTTTTGTAGCAGCTGGTAATGGTATTTCCTATTTAGTGCTCCTTTCAGGAGCACTTGTAGGGCAGGTCTGGTGGTAATGAGTTTCTCAGCATTTGCTTGTCTGATAAGGATTGTATTTCTCCTTCACTTATGAAACTTAGTTTGACCAGATATAAAATTCTTGACTTGAGACTCTTTTTTTCCCCTTAAAAATGTTGAACATAGGCCCCCAATCTCTTTTGGCTTGTAGAGTTTCTGCTGAAAGGTCTACTTTTAGCCTGACAGGATTCCATTTGTAGATGATCTGCCCTTTTTCTCTAGCTTCCATTAACATTTTTTCTTTTATTTCAACCTTGGAGAATCTGATGAGTATGTTTCTTGGGGATGGTCTTCTTGCATAGCATCTTTCAGGGGTCCTCTGTACTTCCTGAATTTGAATGTTGACCTCTCTAGTGAGGTTGGGAAAGTTTTCATGGATTGTATCTTGAAATATGTTTCCTAGGTTGCTTAGTTTCTTCCCTTCTCTTTCTGGAACACCAATGAGTCATGGATTTGGTCTCTTTACATAATACCATATTTTTCAGGGGTTTTGTTCATTCCTTTGTTTTCCATTTTTTAAAAAAAATTTGTCCGACTCTCTTATTTCAGAAAGCCAGTCTTTAAACTCTGAGATTCTTTCCTCAGCTTTGTCCATTCTGCTGTTAATACTTGGCAATTACATGATGAAATTTTTGTAGCGTGTTTTTCATCTCTATCAGGTCAGTTATGCTCTTTTTCACACTGGCTATTTTGTCTATCAGCTCCTGTGTCATTTTATTATTATTCTTAGATTCCTTGAACTGAGTTTTGACATTCTCCTGAATTTTGATAATCTTCGTTGCTATCCAAATGAATTTTATTTCTGACATTTCAGTCATCTCAGCCTGGTTAAGAACCCTTGCTGGAGAATTAGTGCAGTGATTTGGAGGAATGAGAGCATGCAGTCATTTGGAGGTATGAGGGCAATCTCCTACATGTGCCTTTTGAGTTGCCAGAGTTCTTGTGCTGGTTCCTTCTCATCTGTGTAGGTCGATGTTCCTTCTATTTTGAAGTTGCCATCTTTGGATGGATTTCTTTTTCTTCTTTCTTCTTTGATATCCTTGGGGGTTAGATTATGGTATAAGGTAGGCTTGGTTGATTGGTTTTGATTCTAGTCTGCTCTTGGGTCTTGGAGGAGTCCCATCCAATTATTGTCCCATCTGTGCCAGCATTTCTTCTTTTGAGTGTTCTGGTCTATGGGGCTCCATCAGGTAGGGGCCACAGTTGGCATACAAGATGTATCATTGCCAGATTGGCCTTAATCTGCTGTCTGTGTGCTTCCTGGAGAAACACAGGGTTGCACCTGCCCACAGAGTTCTGGAAAAAGTGACACTGCTGGGTTGGAAGCTCTCACAGGTGTGGCCCATCTGACTGTGGGAGGTAGGGGTGGGTGGAATTGCCTACCCTGCAGTCAAAGGGTATCCAGGGCAAAAGGGAGACTGTGCTTCTCTGCAATTTCAGGCAGAAGTAGGACTGCTAGGCCAGAAATTCTAGCAGGCATGGCTCACCTGGCTACCAGCAGTGGCAGTGGGTACAAACACCTGTCCTGCCACCTAGGTGCTTCCTGGGACAACAGGAGGCTGCATCTGCCAGCTGAATTCCCATAGAAGTGAGACCACTGAACCAGAAGCTCTAGCAGGTGTTCCCTGCCTGGCTACCAGTGGCAGAGGTGTGGGGTCACGTGCCCTGCTGTCCAGGTGTTTAGTGAGACAACAGGAAGCTGTGTTCTTTAGCCAAGCTCACACTGAAGTGGGGCCATTGAGCCAAAAACTCCATCAGCTGTTGCCCTCCTGGCTTCCAGTGGCAGGGGTGGGTGGGGTCACATGCTCTGCCATACACATGGTTCCCAGGACAATAAGAAGCTGCTCCCTCTAGCTGAGCTCACACAGAAGTGGGGCTGCTGGGCTGAATGTTCTAGAAGGCATTGCCTGCCTAGGTGTCAATGGTGGTATAGATGGAGCCACGTGCTCTGCCATCTGGGTATTTCCTGTGACAATTGGCAACTACACCCTCCAGTTGAGTTCACACAGAAACAAAGCCACTGGACCAGAATCTCTAGCAAGAGTTGTCTGCCTGGCTATCAATAGTGTGGTTGGGTGGATTCATGTGCCCTGCCATGTAGTTGTTTCCTGGGAGAGCAGGAAGCTGTGCCCTCCACCAGAGTTCACCCAGAAGTGGCCTACTGAGCCAGAAGCTCTAGCAAGTATCAACTACCTGGTTATCAATAACAGAGGTGGGTAGGATCACATGCCCAGCTATCCAGGTGCTTCCCAGGACAGCAGGAAGCTGTGCCCTCTGGCTGGGTTCACACAGAAGTAGGTGTATCATCCGTTTTCACATTTCTGATAAAGACATGCCCAAGACTGGGAAGAAAAAGAGGTTTAATTGGACTTAAAATTCCACAAGACTGGGGAGACGTCAGAATCATAGTGGGAGGCGAAACGCACTTCTTACATGGTGATGGCGAGAGAAAATGAGGAAGAAGCAGAAGCAAAAACCCCTAATAAACCCACAAGATCTCATGAGACTTATTCACTATCATGAGACTAGCATGAGAAACACTGATTCCAATGATTCAATTACCTCCCCCGGGTCCCTCCCACAACATATGGAAATTATGGGAGATAGACTTCAAGTTGAGATATGGGTGGGGAAACAGCCAAACCATGTAATTCTGCTCCTGGCCCCTCCAAATTTCATGTAATCACATTTCAAAACCAATCATGCCTTCCCAACAGTCTCCCAAAGTCTTAACTCATTCCAGCATTAACCCTAAAGTCCACAGTTCATGGTCTCATCTGAGACAAAGCGAGTCCCTTTTGCCTATGAACCTGTAAAATCAAAAGCAAACTAGTTACTTCCTAATATGATGGGGGTAGAGTTATTGCGTAAATACAGCTATTCCAATGGAAGAAATTGGCCAAAACAAAGGGGTTACAGGGCCCATGCAAGTCCGAAATCCAGTAGGTCCATCAAATTTTAAAGCTCAAAAATGGGCAGGACCTGGTGGCTCACTCCTGTAATCCCAGTATTTTGGGAGACTGAGGTGGGTAGATCACCTGAGGTCAGGAGTTCAAGACCAACCTGGCCAACATGATGAAACCCCATCTCTCAAAAATACAAAGATTAGCTGGGCATGATGATGGTAGGTGCCTATAATCCCAGCTATTCAAGAGGCTGAGGTGGGAGATTCACTTGAACACAGGAGGCAGATGTTGCAGTGAGCCGATATTGCACCACTGCACTTCAGCCTGGGTTACAGAGGGAGACACCATTAAAAAAAAAAAAAAAAAAAAAAAAAAGGGGAAAAATCTGTTTATTGGGGGCTGGCAAAATGGCTAAATAGGAACAGTTCAGGTTTGCAGCTTGCAGTGAGATCAGTACAGAAGGTGGGTGATTTCTGCATTTCCAACTGAGGTACCCTGCTCATCTCACTGGTTAGACAGTGGGTGCAGCCCATGGAGGGTGAGCCAAAGCAGGGTGGGGTGTCACCTCACCTGGGGAGCAAAAAGGGTCAGAGAACTCCATCCTTTAGCCAAAGGAAGCCGTGAGGGACTGTGCCATGAGGAATGGTGCACTCCAGCCCAGATACTATGCTGTTCCTACGGTCTCCACAACCCACACACCAGGAAATTCCCTCCAGTGCCTACACCACAAGGGCCCTGGATTTCAAGCACAAAACTGGGCAGCTGTTTGGGCAGACACCAAGCTAGCTGCAGGATTTTTTTTCATACCCCTGTGGCACCTGGAAAGCCAGCAAGACAGAACCATTCACTCCCCTGGAAAGGGGGCTGGAGCCAGGGAGCCAAGTGGTCTAGCTCAGCAGATCCCACCTGCATGGATCCCAGCAAACTAGACCCACTGGCTTGAAATTATTCCTGCCAGCACAGCAGTCTGAAGTCAACCTGGGATGCTCAAGCTTGATGAGGGTAGGGACATCTGCCATTACTAAGGCTTGAGTAGGCAGTTTTCCCCTCATAGTGTAAACAACGCCACTGGGAAGTTTGAACTGGGTGGAGCCCACTGCAGGTCCGAGCCACTGAAGCCAGACTGCCTCTCTAGATTACTCCTCTCTGGGCCGGGCATCTCTGAAAGAAAGGCAGCAGCCCCAGTCTGGAGCTTATAGACCAAACTCCTATCTCCCAGGGACAGAGAACCTAGGGGAAGGGGTGGCCGTGGGTGCAGCTTCAGCAGACTTAAACACTCCTGTCTACCAGCACTGAAAAGAGCAGCAGATCCCCCAGCACAGCACTCAAGCTCTGCTAAGGGACAGATTGCCTCCTCAAGTGGATCCCTGACCCCTGTGCCTCCTGACTGGGACACCTCCCAGCAGGGATCAACAGACACCTCATAGAGAAGAGCTCTGGCTGGCACCTGGCAGGTGCCCCTCTGAGATTAAGCTTCCAGAAACAGGAACAGGCAGCAATCTCTGCTGTTCTGCAGCCTCCACTGGTGAAATCTAGACAAACAGAGTCTGGAGTACACCGCCAGTGAACTCCAGCAGACCTGCAGCAGAGGGGCCTGACTGTTAGAAGCAAAACTAACAAACAGAAAGGAATAGCATCAACATCAACCAAAAGGACGTCCACACAGAAACTCCATCCGAACCTCACCAACATCAAAGACCAAAGATAAATCCACAGAGATAAGGAAAAACCAGCGCAAAAAAGCTGAAATTCCAAAATCCAGAACACTTCTCCTTCAAAGGATCACAACTCCTTACCAGCAAGGGAACAAAACTGGGTGGAGAATGAGTTTGACAAATTGCCAGTAGTAGGCTTCAGAAGATGGCTAATAACAAACTCCTCTGAACTAAAGGAGCATGTTCTAACCCAACGCAAGGAAGCTGAGAACCTTGAAAAAAGGTAAGAAGAAATGCTAACTAGAATAACCAGTTTAGAGAAGAACATAAATGACCTGATCAAGCTGGGAAACACTCTTCAGGATATATCCAGGAGAATATCCCCAACCTAGCAAGACAGGTCAACATTCAAATTCAGGAAATACAGAGAACACCACAAAGATACTCCTCAAGAAGAGCAACCCCAAGACACATAATCGTCAGATTCACCGAGGTTGAAATGAAGAAAAAAATGTTAAAGACAGCCAGAGAGAAAGGTCAAGTTACCCACAAAGGGAAACCCATCAGACTAATAGCAGATCTCTCTGCAGAAACCCTACAAACCAAAGAGAGTGGAGACCAATACTCAATATTCTTAAAGAGAATAATTTTCAACCCAGAATTTCATATCCAGTCAAACTAAACTTCACAAGTGAAGGAGAAATAAAATCCTTTACAGACAAGCAAATACTGAGTTTTGGCACCACCAGGCCTGCCTTACAAGAGATCCTGAAGGAAGCACTAAACATGGAAAGGAAAAATCAGTACCAGCCAGTGCAAAAACATACCAAATTGTAAAGACCATCAACATTATGAAAGGACTTCAATAATTAACTGCCAAAATAACCAGTTAGATCATAATGACAGGATCAAATTTACACATAACAATATTAACCTTAAATATAAACAGGCTAAATGCCCCAATTAAAAGACACAGACTGGCTAATTGGATAAACAGTCAAGACCTATCAGTATTTTATATTCAAGGGACACATCTCACATGCAAAGACACACATAGGCTCAAAATAAAGGGATGGAGGAATATTTACCAAACAAATGGAAAGCAATAAATAAATAAATAAATAAATAAATAAATAAATAAATAAAGCAGGGGTTGCAATCCTCCTCTCTGATAAAACAGACTTTAAACCAACAAAGATAAAAAAAGACAAAAAGGGCATTACATAATGGTAGAGGGATCAATGAAACAAGAAAAGCTCACCATCCTAAATATATATGCACCCAATACAGAAGCACCCAGATTCATAAAGTAAGTTCTTAGAGACCTACAAAGAGACTTAGACTCCCACACAATAATAGTGGGAGGCTTTGTCACCCAACTGTCAGTATTAGACAGGTCAACAAGACAGAAAATTAACAACAATATTCAGGACTTGAACCCAGCTCTTGACCAAGCAGACCTAATAGACATCTACAGAACTCTCCACCCCAATTTGACAGAATATACATTCTTCTCAGCCCCACATCGCACTTATTTTAAAATTTACCACATAATTGGAAGTAAAACATTCCTCAGCAAACCCAAAATAACGGAAATCATAACAAACAGTCTCTCAAACCACAGTGCAATGAAATTAGAACTCGGGATTAAGAAACTCACTCAAAACTGCACAACTACATGGAAACTGAACAACTTGCTCCTGAATGACTACTAAGTAAATAACAAAATGAAGGCAGAAATAAGTTCTTTGAAACCAATGTGAACATGGATGCAACATACCAGAATATCTGGAAAACAGCCACAGCAGTGTTTAGAGGGAAATTTACAGCGTGAAATACCCAGAGGAGAAAGCAGGAAAGATCTAAAATGGACACCCTAACATCACAATTAAAAGAACAAAGAAGCAAGAAAAAGCAAATTCAAAAGCTAGCAGAAGATAATAACTAAGATCAGAGCAGAACAAAGATAGAGATACGAAAAACCCTTAAAAAAAAAAAAATCATTGAGTACAGAAGTTGGCTTTTTGAAAAGATCAACAAAATAGGTAGGCCACTAGCCAGACTAATGAAAAGGAAAAGAGAGAAGAATCAAATTGACTCAATAAAAAATGATCTAGAGGATATCACCACTGATCCCACAGAAATACAAACTACCATCAGAGAATACTATGAAGAACTCTATGCAAATAAACTAGAAAATCTAGAAGAAATGGATATTTCTTGGACACATACACCCTCTGAACACTAAATCAGGAAGAAGTCGAATCCCAGAATAGACCAATAACAAGTTCTGAAAGTGAAGCAGTAATTAATAGCCTAGCAACCAAAAAAAGCTTAGGACAAGATGGATTCACAGCCGAATTCTACCAGAGGTACAAGGAGGAGCTGTACCATTTCTTCTGAAACATTCCAAACAATAAGAAAAGAGTGAATCCTCCCTAACTCATTTTATGAGGACAGCATCATCCTGACACCAAAACCTGGAAGAGACACAACCAAAAAAGAAAATTTCAGCCCAATATCCCTGATGAACATCGAAGTGAAAATCCTCAATAAGATACTAGCAAACCGAATCCAGCAGCACATGATAAAGCTTATCCACCACAATCAAGTCGGTTTCATCCCTGGGATGCAAGGCTAGTTCAACATATACAAATCAATAAACATAATCCATCACATAAACAGAACCAGTGGAAAAAACATATTATCTCAATATATGCAGAAAAAGTCTTTGATAAAATTCAACAATGCTCATGCTAAAAACTCTCGATAAACTAGGTATTGATGGAACATATCTCAAAATAATAAGAGCTATTCATGACAAACCCACAGCCAACATCACACCGAATGGGCAAAACCTGGACGCATTCCCTTTGAACACGAGTGGAAGACAAGGACGCCCTCTCTCACCACTCCTATTCAACATAGTACTGGAAATCTGGCCAAAGGCAATCAGGCAAGACAAAGAAATAAAGGTTATTCAAATAGGAAGAGAAGAAGTGAAATTGTATCTGTTTGCAATGACATAATTGTATATTCAGAAAGCCCCATCATCTCAGCCCAAAATCTCCTTAAGCTGATAAGCAACTTCAGCAAAGTCTCAGGATACAAAATCAATGTGCAAAAATCACAAGCATTCCTATACACCAATAACAGACAAAGAGAGCGCCAAATCATGACTAAACTCCCATTCACAATTGCTACAAAGAGAATCCTCAAGGATCTAGAACAAGAAATACCATTTGACTCAGCAATTCCGTTACTGGGTATATACCCAAAGGATTATAAATCATTCTACTATAAAGACACATGCACACGCATGTTCATTGCAGCACTGTTCACAATAGCAAAGACTTGGAACCAACCCAAATGCCCACCAATGATAGACTTGATTGAGAAAATGTGACTCATATACACCATGGAATACTATGCAGCTATAAAAAAGGATGAGTTCATGTCCTTCACAGGGACATGAATAAAACTGGAAACCATCATTCTCAGCAAACTAACACAGGAACAGAAAACCAAACACCGCCTATTCTCATGCATAAGTGGGAGTTGAACAATGAGAACAGGTGGACATAAGGAGGGAAACATCACACACTGGAGCCTGTCAGGGTGTGGGGGTCCAGGGTAGGGATAGCATTAGGAGAAATACCTAATGTAGATGATGGATTGATGGGTTCAGCAAACCACCAGGGCACATGTATACCTATGTAACAAACCTGTACATTCTGTACATTTATCTCAGAACTTAAAGTATTTTAAAAAACTCCTTTGACTCCGTGTCTCACGTCCAGGTCATGCTGATGCAAGATGTGGTTTCCCATGGTCTTAGGGAGCTCTAACCCTGTGGCTTTGCAGGGTACAGCCTCCCTCCTGGCTGTTTTCATAGGCTGGTATTGAGTTTCTGAGGCTTTTCCAGGTGCGGTGTGCAAGGTGTCAGTGGATCTATCATTCTGGGGTCTGGAGGATGGTGGTCCTTTTCTCATAGCTCCACTAGGCAGTGCCCCAGTAGGGACTCTGTGTGGGGGCTTCAACCACACATTTCCCTTCTTCACTGCCCTAGCAGAAATTCTCCATGAGGGCCCTGCCCCTGCAGCGAACTTTTTTCTGGGCATCCAGCATTTCCATACATCATCTGAAATATCGGCAGAGGTTCCCAAACCTTAATTTTGAGTTCTGTGTACCTGCAAGGTCAACGCCATGTGAAAGTTGCCAAGACTTGGGGCTTCCACCCACTGAAGCCAAAGCCCAAGCTGTACATTGGCCCCTTTCTGCCACAGCTGGAGCAGCTGGGACGCAGGGCACCAAATCCCTAGGCTGCACACAGCACGGGGACCCTGGGACTAGCCCAGGAAACCACTTTTTCCTCCTGAGCCTCCAGGCCTGTGATGGGAGGGTCTGCCTTGAAGACCTCTGACATTCCCTGGAAACATTTTCCCCATGGTCTTGGGGATTAACATAGGCTCCTTGCTACTTATGCAAATTTCTGCAACTGGCTTTAATATTTCCCCAGAAAATAGCTTTTTCTTTCCTATTGAATAGTCAGCCTGCAAATTTTCTGAACTTTCATGCTCTGTTTCCTTTTTAAAACTCAGTGTCCCTAACAGTATGCAAGTCACCTCTTGAATACTTTACTGCTTAGAAATTTCTTCTGCCAGTTACCCTAAATCATCTCTCTCAACTTCAAGATTCCACCAATCTCTAGGGCAGGGACAAAATGCTGCCAGTCTCTTTGCTAAAACATAATAAGAGTCACCTTTGCTCCAGTTCCTGAGTTCCTCATCTCCATCTGGGACCACCTCAACCTGGACCTTATTGTCCAGATCGCTAACAGCATTTTGGGCAAAGCCATTCGACAAGTCTCCAGGAAGTTCCAAACTTTTTCACATTTTCCTATCTTCTTCTGAGCCCTCCAAACTGTTCTAATTTCTTCCTGTTATCCACTTCCAAAGTCTCTTTCACATTTTTGGGTATCTTTTCAGCAGCACCCCACTCTACTGATACCAATTTACTGTATTAGTCCATTTTCATGCTGCTGATAAAGACATACCCGAGACTGGGAATAAAAACAGGTTTAACTGGACTTACAGTTCCACATGGCTGGGGAGGCCTCAGAATCATGGCGGAAGGCAAAAGGCATTTCTTACATGGCTGTGGCAAGAGAAAATGAGGAAGAAGCAAAGCAAAAACCCCTGATAAACCCATCAGATTTCATGAGACTTATTCACTATCATGAGAATAGCATGAGAAAGACCAGCCCCCATGATTCAATTACCTCCCCCAGGGTCCCTCCCACAACACATGGTAATTATGGGAGATACAATTCAAGTTGAGATTTGGGTAGGGACACAGCCAAACCATATCAGTGGGACTACTGGGCTTGGAAGCTCTAACAAGCAATTGTTGACCTGGCTACAAGTGGTGGGGGTGGGTGGAGTGGCTGGCCAATTTCAGGCTGAAACAGGACTGTTGGACTAGAAACTGGCACCAAGCCCTGTCTGGCAAGGGGGCATGGAGCAATGTTGCTGCTTCCAGTCACTGCAACTGTGGCACTAGTTCTGGTCTGCTCCCATCCCAAGGGTTGTAGAGACCCCGTTAAACTTGAGAGTTTCCTCCACAAAACATCTAGGTGGCTCTCTGCCTCAGTCTAGAAGTGCAATGGGGAGGCATGGAGGAGGTTCCCAGAAGGTTCCCCCGTTCCTAGTTTTTTACAGGTCCCTATGGAGAACACAAATCCCCCTGGGGGCTCTCAGTCACTCACCCTTTGCTGTGTTAGAGAGGTTCTCCTGGCTCTGTGCTGGATCCAGACAGGTTGGTGCCCAACTTTGTTCCTCTCTGCTTACTGTGTTCCCCTGCTGCCTTGATGGATCCTGATGTGGTTCTTCAGATGATCAGCCTGCAGGGTCAGTGTTCACTAGGTCTTTTGTTTCCTCTCCATATGAGTTGCTCACATGAGCTTCTTTTAGTCTGCCATCTTGGCCTCTCCACATATTCTCACATTTACTTACAAAGGTGTTTCTCTGTGAAACTCTTCCATTCACTGAGAGAAAACATTTTACAATGCATCTTAGTAAAAGCATGCTTACGTTTGTTTATTTTTGCTGGATTCCTTTACTTGGCCTATTAGAGTCCAATGGAGACATTAACATGTTCTAATAACATGTTCTAAAAGTTAGATTTCAAAAGTATTTGTCAGTCATTTTCATTCATCTAAAGAAAACAGCTTATGATAAATCCTTAGGAAACCATGCTTATATTTTCCTTTTATAGCTGCATATGTAATCCTGTGTATTATAAACCAATGGAGAAAGAAACCTGTTCTATTAACATGATCTCAATGTTTAACAGATATTTCTCTGTCAAACTCTGCCATTCATGGAAAGAAAACAGTTTATGATGCATCTTAAAGAAAGCATGATTATCTTTGCTATCAGTGCTGAATTTCTCTACTTGACCTATTAGCACCCAATGGAGAAAGAAACATGTTCTAATAACATATTTTCAGTGTTTTCTTATAAAGGTGTTTCTCTGTCAAACTGCCATTCACTGAAAGAAAAGAGTTTATGATGCATCTTAAATAAGGCATGGTTACATTTGCCATTTACTGCGGGATTTTGTTACTTGGCCTACATATTACTCTAGGTTCTCTAGAAGGACAGAATAATATATATTATACATTTATGTAATATGTGAGTTTATATATATATATATATATGAGTTTATTAAGTATTAACTCATGCAATCACAAGGTATCTGCAGGCTGAGGAGCAAAGAGAGCCTTTCTGCAATCCAAAACTGAAGAACTTGGAGTTTAATGTTCGAGGGCAGTAAGCATCTAGCAAGGGAGAAAGATGTAGGCTGGGAGGCTAGGCCAGTCTCTCTTTTCACGTTTTTCTGCCTGCTTATATTCTAGCTGTGCTGGCAACTGATTAGATTGTACCCACCCAGATTAAGGGTGGTTCTGCCTTTCCCAGTCCACTGACTCAAATGTTAAACTCCTTTTACAACACCTTCACAGACACACCCAGGATCAATACTTTGTTTCCTTCAATCCAATCAAGCTGCAACTCAGTATTAACCATCACAAATCCACCCCTTGTCAATGTGAACTCATACATATCTCCTGAGATTATATATAATCTTCAAATAAAGACTAATAAGGTCATAATTACACCTAACATAATACAACTATCCTTTGTATAACCGAAAATACACCAATCCCCAACCGAAATACTATTACATAAAGTTAATAATACTTAAATGCTGATATGAAGTCAATAAATCTTATATCACATGACAACAAAGATGGAAATAAAATGAAGATCTTTTCTTAGTACAAGCGTATACATGCACAAACATGTTTTTAACAATAGAAAGAGGAAATACTAATGACAATTACAGACCTCATTTCTGCAGCTACTCACATGGTCTTAGCTGATATTGATGACTACCTTCTTCTACTACACATTCTGTATTCCCTTTGCCTTCAGCAAGCAACTCAGGTGATCCAGGTTTTTTCCTGGTGGAATGACCCAAACCTTCATTCCTGAAGGGTCTGTGTCATTTGTAGTCAGTCCTGGATTGAGCTATTGTAGTTTCCCATTGACCTTAATCACATGGCATGGTAATACTAAGAGACACCCTAACGGATCTCCTGTATTCCGTGCATACTCTTCCTTGCCTCCATTGTGAAATAGTAGACTGCTTTCATCTTGATAGTCTGGGTCAATCACCCCAGCCAACACTGTAACTCCCCTCTTAGCCTGTTGACTTAGAGGTAGGAGGAGCCCAAAGGGTACAGGTGGCAATCTTAACTTCCAGTTTAGTGGAATTATTATTCTGTCTCCTGGTGGCAGCATTCCTCCCTCTGGAACTAAGACCTCTAGGCCAGCAGAATGTAATTTTGTGGGAACAGGAAGCAAAACTTTTTCTAGTGATCACTAGGGGTGATGGTGAGTGGTGCCACTTCCACTTCCACCCCTTGATTCCTGGACCTGTGAATCCATATATTAGACGCTGATTTAGAGCTTACACAGCCTTCTGGAGAACTGTGTCCCAGTCCTGCAAAGTATTGTTACCTAGTTGGTGTTTTAGTTGTGACTTAAAAATAAAAATAAAAAGGCCATTCCACCATTCTATCAATCCAGCTGCTTCAGAACAATAGGGAACATGGTAGGACCAGCAAGATCCATGAGCAATGCAAGAATGAAACGATACCACCTCTGAATGAGCCTGATTCATGAGCATGAGCCCACTGTTGCACTTCTTCAGCCATATAGTAAGTGCCTTGGTCAGAGCCAATGCTATGTGGAATACCATGACAGTAGATAAGGCATTCCCTGAGTCCACAGATGGTAGTCTTGGCAGAAGCATTGTGTGCAGGATAAGCAAACCCATAGCTGGAGTAAGTGTCTATTCCAGTGAGGACAAACCTCTGCCCTTTCCATGATGGAAGAGTTCCAATACAATCAACCTGCCACCAGGTAGCTGTCTGATCACCTCAAGGAATGGTGTCATATCGAGGGCTCACTGTTGGTCCTTGCTGCTGGCAAACTGGACACTCAGACTCAGCAGTGGCCATAGCCAGGTCAGCCTTGGTGAGAGGAAGTCCATGTTGCTGAGCCCATGTATAATGTCCATCCCTGCCACCATGGCCACTTTGTTCATGGGCCCATTAGGAAATGACAGGGGGAGCTGGGGAAAGAGGCTGAGTAGTGTTCACAGAACAGCTCATCCTATCTGCTTGATTATTAAAATCCTCCTCTGCTGAGGTCACCCATTGGTGAGCACTCACACGGGATACAAATATCTTCACAGTTTTTGACCACTCAGAGAGGTTCATCCACATACCTCTTCTCCAAATTTCTTTGTCACCAATTTTCCAATCATACTTCTTCCAAGTCCCTTACATTCAGCCAAACCATTGGCTACAGCCCATGAATCAGTATGTAATTGCACATCTGGTCATTTCTCCTTCCATGAAAAATGCACAACAAGGTGCACTGCTCAAAGTTCTTCCCACTGGGAAGATTTCCCTTCACAGCCTTCCTTCAGGGATGTCCTAGAAAGGGGCTATAGTGCTGCAGCTGTCCACTTTTGGGTTGTACCAACATATCGTGCAAAGTTATCTGTGAGCTAGGCCCTAGTCTTCTCTTCCTCTGTCAACTGATCATAGGGAACTCCCCATGAGGCCATCGGTGCAGGCTGGGGGATAGAAGGCAGGGTGGCAGGAGTGGAGACCGTAGGCATTTGAGCCACTTCCTCAGGTAACTTACTTGTGACTTCAGGACCTGCTTGAGCACAATCACATATAGCCACTTCCTTTTGATAATGGAATTCTGCTGTGCATGACCCACTTTATACTAGATGGGTCAGAAAGCACCCAGTTCATGATTGGCAGTTCAGGTCACATGGTGACTTGATGACCCATAGTGAAAGGTTCAGTTTCCACCAAATCCCAATAACAGGCCAAGAGCTGTCTCTCAAAAGGAGAGTAGCTATCTTCAGAAGATGGCAGAACCTTGCTCCAAAATCCTAGAGGCCTGTGCTGTGATTCATCTATGGGAGCCTGCCAAAGGCTCCAAATAGCATCCCTATCTGCCACTGACACCTCAAGCACCATTGGATCTGCTGGGTCATGTGGCCCAAGTGGCAGAGCAACTTGTACAGCAGCAAGGACCTGTTGCAGAGTCTTCTCCTATTCTGGACTCCACTCAAAACTGGCAGCTTTTTGAGTCACTTGATAAATGGGCTGGAGCAACACACCTAAATGAGGAGTGTGTTGCCTCCAAAATCCAAATAGGTCCACTAGGCATTGTGCCTCTTTTTTGGTTGTAGGAGGGGCCAAATGCAGCAACTTATCATTCACCTTAGAAGGAATATCTCGACAGCCCCCATGCCACTGGACCCCTAGACATTTTACTGAGGTAGAAGGTCCCTGAATTTTAGTTGAATGTATTCCCATCCTATGGCACACAAATGAGATTGAGATATACAGATACAGGAAGCTCAAAAATCTCCAAATTGACACAACCCCAAAAAAATCTTCTTTAAGACACATCATAGTCAAATTATCAAAAGTTAAAGACAAAGAAACAATTCCCTAAACAGCAAGAGAAAGATATCTAGTCACATACAAGGGAACTCTCATCAGGTTAACAGTTGACTTCTCAGTGAAAACCTTACAGGCTCAGAAAGAATGGGAGATGTATTCAAAGTGCTGAAAGAAAACAACACTATCAGCCAAGAATACTACAACCAGCAAAATTACCATTCAAAAATGAAGAAGCAATGAAGTCTTTCCTAGATTAGCAAAAACTGAGGGAATTCTTCACTAGACTGGTCCTATAAGAAATGCTTAAGGGACTCCTATATCTGGGAGCCAAAGAAAAATATATATGATCATAATAACACACAAAAGTATAAAACTCATGGGTAGAAGAGGCATGCAAATGAGGAAGAAAAAGGACTCAGATCAATCAATTCAGTTGATTGATCAAATCAATCAGCTCAGATCAATCAATATATGTGGTATTATGATCAAATATGTATGATCATAATAACACACAAAAGTATAAAACTTACTGGTAAACCAGGCATGCAAAGGAGGAAGAAAAATGATATCAGATGTTACCACTACAGAAAATCACACACCACGATGATAAACAATAAAAGAGAAAGACAGTAACAAAGGATATACAAAACAACCAGAAAACAATGAACAAAATAAAAGGAATAAGTTCTCACATATTAATAAGAGCCTTGAATATAAACATATTAGATTTTCAACTTAAAAGACAGAAAACTGACTGAATGAATTTAAAAAATTAAATTTAATCCATTAAATTAAATGGAGTTTTAAAAAATGACCCAACTATATGCTGCCCCAAGAAACTCACTTTATTTGTAAAGACACGCAGACTGAAAATAAAGGGATGGAAAAAGATAATTCACACAAATGAAAACCAAAAGTGATCAGGAGTAGCCATAATTATATCAAATAAAACAGACTTTAAGTCAAAAACAGTAAAAAGTCAAAAATGTCACTACAAAATGATAAAGCAATCAAAATCAGCAGGAGATAACAATTGTAAGTATATATGCATTCAACAACTGGGCACCCCTTATGTATATAGAAAATATTAGATTTAAATAAAGAGATTGGCTACAATGCAATAATAGTTGGGAACTTCAGCAACACACTCTCAGCACTAGAAAAATTATCTAGCCTAAAAATTAACAAGAAACATTGAATTTAAACTGCACTTTAGAGCACAAGGGCCTAAGAGACATGTACAAAACGTATTACTTAAGAGCTGCAAAACATATATGATTCTGATCAGCATATGGAGCATTTGCCAGGATAGACCCTATTTTAGGCCACAAAACAAGTCTCAACAAATTTTAAAAAATTGAAATCATATCAGTTATCTTCTCAGATCTCAGTAGAATAAAATTAAAAATCAATAACAAGAGGAACTTTGAAAACTGTACAAATTCATGGAAATTAAACAGTATGTTCCTGAATGACTATTGAGTCAATGAAAATATTAAGAAAGACATAAAAAAAACTTTCGTGAAAAAAATGAAAATGGAAATATAACATACCAAAGCCTATGGAATATAGCAAAACCAGAGCTAACACGGAAATTTATAGCAATAAACACCTTTCACAACTAAGATTTCAAATAAATGATCTAACAATGCACCTCAAGAAACAGACAAGCAAGAACAAACCAAACCTAAAGTTAGTAAAAGGAAAGAAATAAGGATCAATGTAGAACTAAACAAAACAGGGACTAAAAAAAAAAGAAAAACAATATAAATGATCAATAAAATGAAAAGTTGGCTTTTTGAAAAGATAAAGTCAATAAGTGATATGGTTTGGCTGTGTCCTTACTCAAATCTCATGTTGAATTGTAATCCTCCGTGTTGGAGGAGGGGCCTGGTAGGAGGTGATTGAATCATGTGAGCAGACTTCCCCTTGCTATTCTTGTGAAAGAGTTCTCCCAAGAACTGCTTGTTTAAAAGTATGTAGCACCTTGCCCTGCCTCCCATTCTCTAGTCATGTGAAGATGTGCCTGCTCCCCCTTTCCCTTCTGCCCCCTGAGGCCTCCCCAGCCATGAGGAACTGTGAGTCAATTAAACCTATTTTCTTTATAAATTACCCAGTCTCAGGTATGTCTTTATAGCAGTGTAAGCATCAACTAATATAGAAAATTGGTACTGAGAAAATTGGGGCATTGCTATAAAGATACCTGAAATGTGGAAGTGACTTTGGAACTGGGTAACCGGCAGAGGTTGGGACAATTTGGAGGGCTCAGAAGAAAACAAGATGAGGGAAAGTTTGGAACTTCCTAGACACTTGTTAAATTGTTGTGATCAAAATGTTGATAGTAATATGGATAATGAAGTCCAAGCTGAAGTGGTCTCAGGTGGAGACGAGGAACTTATTGGGAACTGGAGTAAAAGTCACTTTTGCTATGCTTTAGCAAAGAGACTGGTGGCATTGTGCCCCTGCTCTAGAGATCTGTTGAACTTTGATCTTGAGAGAGGTGATTTAGGGTATCTGGAAGGATAAATTTCTTTCTTTTTTTTTTTTTTGAGACGGAGTTTTGCTCTTGTCACCCAGGCTGCAGTGCAATGGTGCGATCTTGGCTCATTGCAACCTCCGCTTCCCAGGTTCAAGTGATTCCCCTGCCTCAGCCTCCCGAGTCACTGGGATTACAGGTGGCCACTACCATACCTAGCTAATATTTGTATTGTTAGTAGAGAAGGGGTTTCACCATGTTGGCCAGGTTGGTTTCAAACTCCTTACCTCAGGTAATCCACCTGCCTCAGCCTCCCAAATTGCTGGGATTACAGGCATGAGCCACCACACCCGGCTTGGCAGAAGAAATTTCAAAGCAGCAAAGCTTTCAAGATGTGGCCTGGCTCCTTCTGAAGCCTAATCTCCTCTATATAAACAAACAAATGATCTGAAACTAACATATTTAAAACAGAAGCAGAGCATAAAAGTTTGGAAACATGTGCAGCCAGACCATGTGGTAGCAAAGAAAAACCCATTTTCTGGGGAGCAATTCAAACTGGCTATAGAAATTTGCATAAGTAAAGAGGAGCCCAATGTTAATAGCCAAGACATTGGGGAAAATGCTTCCAAGGCATTTCAGAGACATTTGCAGCAGACCCTCCCATCACAGGCCTGGAGGCCAAGGGAGGAAAAATGGTTTCATGGGCCTGTCCCAGGGCTCCACTGCTCTGTGCAGCTTCAGGACATGGCACCCTGCATTGTGGTCACTCCACCAGCTGTGGCTAAAAGGGGTCAAGGTACAGCTCAGGCCATTGCTTCAGAGGGAGCAAACCCCAAGCCTTGGTGGCTTCCACATGATGTTAAGCCTGCAGTTGGGTGCTGAGAGGGCAAGGGAGCCTCCACTTAGATTTCAGAGGATGTAAGGAAATGCCTGGATGTCCAGGTAGCAGTCTGCTGCAGGGGAAGAGCCCTCATGGAGAATCTCTACTAGGGCAGTGTGGAGGGAAAATGTGAAGTTGGAGTGCCCACAGAGGGTCCGCACTGGGGCACTGCCTAGTGGAGGTGTGCGAAGAGGGCCACCATCCTCCAGACCCCAGAATGGTAGATCCATCTACTGCTTGCACTGTAAACCTGGGAAAGCCACAGGCACTCAATGCCAGTCCATGAAAGCAGCCATGGGAGATATACCCTGCAAAGCTACAGGGATGGAGATCCCCAAGGCCTTGGCAGCCCACCCCTTGCATCATTGTGGCCTGGATATGAGAATGGAGTCAAAAGAGATTTTTTGGAGCTTTAAGATTTAATGACTGCCTTACTTTGTGTTGGACTTGCATGGGGCCTGTAGCCCCTTCATTTTGGTCAATTTCTTTCTTTTGGAAAGCATTTATCCAATGTCTGCACCTCCATTGTGTCTTGGAAGTAACCAACTTGTTTTGATTTTACAGGCTCACAGGCAGAAGGGACTAGCTTTGTCTCAGATGAGACTTTGGACTGTGGACTGGACTTTTGAGTTAATGCTGGAATGAGTTAAGACTTTTGGGGACCGTTGGGAAGGTATAGTTGTATTTTGAAATATGAGAAGGACATGAGATTTTGGATGGGCCAAAGGTGGAATGATATGGTTTGGCTGTGTCCCCACCCAAATCTCATGTTGAATTGAAATCCTCAATGTTGGAGGAAGGGCCTGGTGGGAAGTGATTAAATAATAATTGTGGACTTCCCCCTTGCTGTTCTTGTGATAGAGTTCTCCCAAGAACTGCTTGTTTAACAGTGTGTAGCACCTCTCCCCTCTCTCTCTCTCTCTCTCCTCCAGCCATGTGAATATGTGCCTGCTTCCCCTTCACCTTCTGCCATGATTTTAAGTTTCCTGAGGCCTCCCCAGCCATGCAAAACTGTGAGTCTATTAAACCTCTTCTCTTCATAATCTCAGTTGTGTATTTATAGCAGTTTGAGAATGGAATAATACAATAAGGTACTAGCTAGACCAAAAAAAAGAAGAGAGAAGACAAAAATAAACAAAATTAGAAATGAAAAAGAAGACATTACAACTTATATCACAGAAATAAAAAAATCATCAGAGACTATTACGAAAACTAACAAACTGAAAAACCCGGAAGACATGGATAAGTTCCTGGATGTATACAACCTACCAATATTGAATCAGAAATGAATAGGAAGCCTAATCAGACCAATGATGAGTAACAATATTGAATCAGTAATGTAAAAGTTTTACAACAAAGGAAGTCCCAGACCAAATGGCTTCACTGTCAAAATTTTACCAAACTTATAAAGAAGAACTAACACCATTCTCCTCAAACTATTCAAAAAAAATTGAAGAGTAGAGAATTCTTCCTTTACTCTTCTACAAGGCCAGCATTACTCTGATATCAAAACCAAAGGCACAAAAAAGGAAAACTACAAGCCAATAACCCTGATAAACATAGACACAAAAAAATCCCCCAAATAATCCCAGCAATCTGAATCCAAAAGCACATCAAAACAATAATACACCATGATCAAGTGGGATTTCTTCCAGGGATGCAAGGATAGTTCAACATATGCAAATCAATAAATGTGATCCATCACATTAACAGAATAAAGGATTAAAACCACATGATAATTTCAATAGACACAGAAAAAGCATTTGATAAAATTCAACAACCCTTCATGATAAAACAAATTCCTAACAAACCAGATGTAGAAGGAAAATACCTCAACATAATAAAGACCAAATATGACAAACCCACAGCTAACATCATACTGAACGGGGAAAGGCTGAAAGTCTTTCCTTTAAGAACTGGAACGAGACAAGAATGCCCATCCCATTTTCACCACTCCTATTCAACATAGTACCGGAAGTATAGCCAGAGCAATTACTCAAGAGAAATAAATAAAAGACACCCAATTGGAAAAGAGAAAGTTAAACTATCCCTCGTTGCAGATGACTTAATCTTGTATTTAGAAAAACCCAAAGACTCCACCAGGAAACTCTTAGATTTGATAAAGAACTTAAATAAAGTTTAAGTATACAAAATCAACATACAATAGTCATAGCATTTCTATACAGTAATAATGAACTAAAAGAAAAATAAATCAAGAAGGCAATCCCATTTACAATAGCTACCAAAAAAAAAAAAAAAAAAAAAAAAAACCCTAGGAATAAATTTCCCAAGAAAGTAAAAGGCATCTACAAGGAAAACTACAAAACGTTGATGAAAGAAATGGAAGAGAACACAAAGCAATAGAAAGATATTTCATGCTCATGGACTAGAAACAATAAGATTGTTAAAATGACCATGCTATCAAAAGCAATCTGCAGATTCAATGTAATATCTATCAGAACACTAATGACATTCTTCACTTATAGAAAAAACCATCTTAAAATTCATATGGAACTAAAAAAGAGCCCAAATAGCCAAAGGAATTCTGAGCAATACGAACAAAGTTGGAAGCATCGCATGCCCTGACTTTATATCACAAAGTTATAGTGGTCAATATGAAGTAGCATGGTATTGGTATAAAAACAGGCATAGACCAATGGAAGAGATTAGAGAACCCGGAAACAAATCCATGTATCTATAGTCAACTGATTTTTGATAATGGTGCTGAGAACATACGTTAGGGAAAGGACACTATCTTCAATAAATGGTGCTGGGAAAACTGGATATTCTTATGTAGAAGCATGAAACTAGGCCCCTATCTCCCACCACATGCAAAAATCAATTCAGGATGGATTAAAGACTTAAATATAAGACCTTAAACTAACTACTAGAGGAAAACACAGGGGAAACACTCCAGGACATTGGTCTAAGCAAAGATTTTATAGCTAAAACCTCAAAACCACAGGCAATGAAAACAAGAGTGGATAAATGAGACTATATTAAATTAAATGCTTCTTCACAGCAAAGGAAGCAGTCAACATAGTGAAGAGACATCCTGTTGAATGGAACAAAATATTTGCAAATTATCCACCCAACAAGGGACTAATATCCAGAATATATAAGGAGGTCAAGCAACTCGATAGCAAAAATTCAAATAATCCCATTAAAAAATAAGGCAAAAGATCTGAACAGACATTTCTCAAAAAAAGACACACAAATGGCCAACAGGTACGTGAAAAAATGCACATCACTATTCATCAAGGAAATGCAAATCAAAACCACAAATAGATATCATCCTACCCCAGTTAGAATGGCTGTTATCAAACAAAACAAAACAAAACAGATGCTGACAAGGATGTGGAGAAGAGGGAACTCTTATATACTGTTGGTAGGAACATAAATTAATACGGCCATTATGGAAACAGTATGGCAATTTGTCAAAAACTAAAAAATAGAGCTGCTGTATGATCCAGCAATTCTGTCCTGAGTATTTATCCAAAGGAAAGGAAATCAGTATATTAAAGTGATACCTGCACCCCCATTTTTATTGCAGCACTGTTCACAATAGCAAAGATATGGAATCAACCCAAGTGTCTATCAGTGGTTGAATAGATAAAGAAAATATGGCATATATACACAATGGAACATTATTCAGCCATGAGAAAAGAATAAAATTCTGTCATGTGCAGCAACATGGATGGAACTGGAGGTCATTATGTTAAGTGAAATAAACCAGGCATAGAAAGACAAATATTACATGTTCTCACTCACATGTGGGAGCTAAAAACGTTTATCTCATGGGGGTAGAAAGTATAATGGAGTTACTAGAGGCTGGGAAGTTTATATGTAGGGGTAGGGAGATGAAGAAGAGATGTTTAATAGGTACACACATACAGTTAGATAGAAGGAATAAGTTCTAACGTTCGATAACAGACTAGGATGATTATAGTTAACAATAATGCATTATATATTACAAAATAGCAAGAGAGGAGGGCTTGAAATGTTCCCAATACATAGTAATGATCAATGCTCAAGGTGATGAATGTCCTAAATACCCTGACTTGATCATTACACATTCTATGGATGTAATAGAATA
Source organism: Chlorocebus sabaeus (assembly GCF_047675955.1). NCBI lineage: Eukaryota > Metazoa > Chordata > Mammalia > Primates > Cercopithecidae > Chlorocebus > Chlorocebus sabaeus. Next base: position 65,665,230 of record NC_132924.1, read on the forward strand.
CCACGCATACTCCATAAATGTGCATAATTATTATGTATTAATAAAAATATGTAACCTAATTGTAAATTGTTGTACTTTAGTGTTTAATAATGGCTAGTTTAATCAACTGGATCATGGAATTCCTGAAAAATTAACAATTGGCTCTCGTAAGTTTGTAGGAGCTAACTGAAACTCATGACTAAAAGTGTGAGAATATTTCAGAAAGAAAATGGCTTCCTAAGGTCAAACACTGCTTCAGGGGGCAGAAGGGAAATTACGGTGGATAAAAAGAAAAGTACCTTATGTACTTTATAGTATTTTATGTCTTTATTTGAACTGTCATAAATGTGAGATGGTAAGGATTCATATTAATGCAGAATCCCTAATGTGATAAAATTGATTTTAAGTGCACTACAAAGTCTTAAGGATTCAAGAGAAAAATAGCTCTACATCTGAAGTGGTTTGGCAGAAATGACTCACAGTTGAATAAGTCCAGTATATATTGATCTACTTTAACAAACTTTCTGTCATGTCTATCAGTAACAATACTGTTTATTGTCAGTAACAATACCTTTTATTGTCACGTGCTACATGTTCTAAGCATAATTTCAATGTCCATTGATTTCCCAGAACTACTAAAATCTTTTGCCACACGGAAGTAATGTAGGTGTATAGTTTATTATCTTCTAATTCCATTGAATATTTTGAACAAATTTAGAATTACAAAACTGAAAATGCAGTACTTGGCACCATCACTTTACTGTGGAGATGTAAAGCACCAGGATTTCTATTATAATGAAAATTGTTCCTCTGACATTTGGAAAACAATTTAGCACTAGACAGAAAATGAGTAATTTTGAGGTGGCCAGTTCTTTAGTACTAGGATCTGCAATTCACAGAAGCATGCTGGTTTCCTAACCAGCCTTAAAACTTTTCCTTTGTTATAACTTTTCTAACCTAGCACATCTTTTTGTCCTATATTTTTGAAACATATGAAATGAGGAGGACGGAACCCTAAGCTCACATAATTGTTGGACCTGACATTGGTGTCACCAGGGAAATACACAAACAAAATTAAAATATATCTAGGTCTTCATCAGTTGAATTTTGTAAAATTCAAAAAGGACTTTTGTGTGCTGAAAAACTACTTATCATTGCTTGTATTTAAATTAATATTAAATTTATTAAAGTCAAAAATGTTAAAACCTAGTTTTTTAAGGTGTTGGGTTCAACTAAAAAATAATGATTTTCCATTTATAAATAAAATAATTTTAAATCTCTTAAGAAAAATCAAACACTCTTTTTTTTTTTGAGATGGAGTCTCACTCTGTTGCCCAGGCTGGAGTGTGGTGACACAGTCTCCACTCACTGCAACCCCCATCTCCCAGATTCAAATGATTCTCCTGACTCAGCCTCCCAAGTAGCTAGGATTACAGGCATGTGCCTCCATGCCTGGCTAATTTTTTGTATTTTTAGTAGAGATGGGGTTTCACCATGCTGGCCAGGCTGGTCTCAAACTCCTGACCTCATGATCTGCCTGCCTCGGCCTCCCAAGGTGCTGGGATTACAGGTGTGAGCCACTGTGCCTGGCCTCAAATACTCTTTAACTAATGTTCTCCTAACAGTTTAAATTCCCCTGAACAAATAACCTGTTTATAAACTTATTTAATTAAGTTAAGCCAGTGGTTCTCAAACGTCTAGAGAGTTTATTAAAACACAAACTGCTGGACTCCATCCCTACAGTTTCTGATATAGTAGATCTGAGGTTAAATATGCACATTTAACACTTTTCCAGATGATGCTGATGCTACTGATATGGGAACCACACTTGGAGAATTATAACCTTTATCATTCAAAAGCAACAAGTACAGGTATAATGTATCTGACCTTCTTGAACACTTCAAACATAGATTGAGATAGCCAAACAAAACACATCAGCAAGATCATTCTTAGTGCTTATCTCTTGTAAATCAAATTCTCTTAAACATTCAGAATCAGTTTACAGATTTAATAAAATTCTACACATGCTAAATCCAAATCACAAACGTAACATAAATTACATATTTCAGATAAAAATCACATGTTCGGAATATCAGATACTCTAACAAGTTAGCTTTTACAAACACCTTAAATAACAAAATATGCAGGGCTTATCACAATGAATGCAAACTTTATCATCAGAGTTAACATCTAAGATGGGCTGAGGTTACTAGATAGAATATTTTGGACTGTGAAATAATTACTTATGTTAAGGAAATACTCAGAAACAAAAGCATTGAGAAAATAAAATGACTCTTACTTTCAAACTTCAGATTTAAAAAGAATTAGTTTACCCAAGCAAAAATACAGCAATACTCTAAAAGTTACCAAGGTTAATCTGTTCATGGCAGAAAGGCAAAATTTTTTTCCCTTCATTTGATTAGTATCTCCTAGAATTATCACTATCTGTAGAAGTCAGCTATGCAAATTTCAGGCCACATTTATTTTTGTAAGAGAATCAGTTTCACCTATTGCTAAAGATAGTACCTTTTTAAAGTTTTTATTTTAAAGAGCAAAGTATTTTTTTTTTTTTTTTTCTGACTGTGGTATATGATGTTGCAGCAGGACAAGGGGTAAGTTCATCTTCTTCACTTACTGAGCAGCAGTTGGATACCAGGACATGAAACATGGGCACTACATATTTCCTGGGTAAATTTACCTGAGCTAGAAGTGAACATGCCAACCCATTTCCTACAGTTAGGAATGGCCAGCCAGGTAAATGGGGGACACTAAGGCTGCATTTAAGCTAGGTCTTAGCTATGCAAGTCTGCGACGTCATAGATCTCTAAGCATCTTCCAGTTTCAATCATGTTAAGATTTTATCTGATTCTTACTCTTATCTTCTGATATAATTTCATAGATTCTATACTCCATATGTTTCAGATTGCTGCTAATTTCCTTCACCAAGGATTCAACTAATCTCTTTACTATCTGAGTGGTTTTACATTCTTTTCTTATTTAAAAAAAAACTGGGTCTACACTATTTATTCGTAGTTTTTACTATATAAATCAAGAATCAAAACTCCATGAATTTACTAAAATAAATGAAACCATAAAGAAAATAGTTCAACATAGCAACAGCAAAACAATAATTAATCTTATTTTACCTCTTGGAAAAAATACTTCATTTGTAAAATGATTTAAGAAATATTAATAAATGTAAAATACAAGATTAAAATTTGAAAGTGTTTCTAATGCCTTAGTTGGCACTCTAATGCTCACTTGGCATTTTTTCTTAAAAGATTTTAACATTCTAGGAGTCATTACGTTAAAAGGATTACAACAGTATTTCCAGGTATACTAGAAAAGTTTGGTATTTAGGCATACCAGGTAGGGTGCTCAGCACTGAATATGGTAACTGTAATCTTGTTTTAATGGTAAAGATTAAATATATACATATATATGCAGCTATTAATAAGCAAAAATTGAAAACATCAATTGAAATATATATCAAATAAAAAATACATCAATTGAAACACAAATTTGTTTCTTATTAAAAAGAGCAGGAGCTGTTAGATAAACTTGGTAGGGAGATTGAAGTTGTGTATCTTTTGAATCAAAGGCTGAATGTATTGAAAAAAGATACATATTAATAACATTTGCAATAATACTGAATTATGTCAGGCATAATCTGCTCATGAAATCTATTCCTTTTTTTATAGTTTCTTTTTATTTTATTACACTTTAAGTTCTGGGGTCCATGTGCAGAATGTGCACTTTTGTTATATTGGTATAAACGTGCCATGGTGGTTTGCTACACCCATCAACCCATCACCTACATTAGGTATTTCTCCTAATGCTATCCCTCCCCTAGACCCCCAAACCCCAACAGGCCCCAGTGTGTGATGTTCTCTTCCCTATGTCCATGTGGTCTCATTGTTCAACTCCCACTTATGAGTGAGAACATGTGGTGTTTGGTTTTCTTTCCTTGTGATAGTTTGCTGAGAATGATGGTTTCTAACTTCATCCATGTCCCTACAAAGTACATAAACTCATCCTGTTTTATACCTATGTAGTACTCCATGGTGTACATGTGCCACATTTTTGGAATCCAGTCTATCATTGATGGACATCTGGGTTGGCTCCAAGTCTTTGCTATTGTGAATAGTGCCGCAATAAACATACATGTGCATGTGTCTTTATAGTAGAATGATTTCTAATCCTTTGGGTATATACCCAGGAATAGGATCGCTGGGTCAAATGGTATTTCTAGTTCTAGTTCCTTAAGGAATTGTCACACTGTCTTCCACAATGGTTGAATTAATTTACACTCCCATCAACACTGTAAAAGCATTCCTATTTCTCCACATCCTCTGCAGCATCTGTTGTTTCTTGACTTTTTAATGATCACCATTCTAATTCTCATTGTAGTTTTGATTTGCATTTCTCTAATGACCAGTGATCATTAGCATTTTTTCATGTGTCTGTTGGCTGCATAAATGTCTTCTTTTGAGAAGTGTCTATTCATGTACTTTGCTCACTTTTTGATTGGGTTGCTTGTTTTTTTCTTGTAAATTTGTTTATGCTCTTTGTAGATTCTGGATATTAGCCCTTTGTCAGGTGGGTAGATTGCAAAAACTTTCTCCCATTCTATAGGTTGCCAGTTGACTCTGATGGTAGTTCCTTTTTCTGTGCAGAAACTCCGCAGTTTAATTAGATCCCATTTGTAAATTTTGGCTTTTGTTGCCATTGCTTTTGGTGTTTTAAACATGAAGTCTTTGCCCATGCCTATGTCCTGAATGGTATTGCCCAGGTCTTCTTCTAGTATTTTTATAGTCCTGGGTCTTACATTTAAGTCTTTGATCCATCTTAAAGTGATTTTGTATAAGGTGTAAGGAAGGGGACCAGTTTCAGTTTTCTGCATATGGCTAGCCAATTTTCTCAACACCATTATTAAATAGGGAATCCTTTCCCCATTGCTTGTGTCAGGTTTGTCAAAGATCAGATGGTTGTAGATGTGTGGTGTTATTTCTGAGGCCTCTGTTCTATTCCATTGTTTTGGTACCAGTGCCAAATTTGTACTGGTACCAATCTGTTTTGGTACTAATATCATGCTGTTTTGGTTACTGTAGCCTTGTAGTATAGTTTGAAGTCAGGTAGCATGATGCCTCCAGCTTTGTTCTTTTTGTTTATGATTGTCTTGCCTATGCAGGCTCTTTTTTTTTGTTCCATATGAAGTTTAAAGTAGTTTTTTCCAATTCTACTAAGAAAGTCATTGGTAGCTTGATGGGGATAGCATTGAATCTATAAATTACTTTGGGCAATATGGTCATTTTCATGATATTGATTCTTCCTATCCATGAGCATGAAATGTTTTTCTATTTGTTTGTGTCCTCTCTTATTTTCTCAAGCAATCATTTGTAGTTCTCTCTGAAGAGGCCCTTCACATCCCTTGTAAGTTGTATTCCTAGGTATTTTATTCTCTTTGTAGCAATTGTGAATGGGAGCTCACTCGTGATTTGGCTCTCTGTTTGTCTGTCATTGGTGTATAGGAATGCTTGTGATATTTGCACATTGATTTTGTATCCTGAGACTTTGCTGAAGTTGCTTGTTAGCACAAGGAGATTTGGGGCTGAGACTATGGGGTTTTCTAAATATACAATCATGTCATCTGCAAACAGGGACAATTTGACTTCCTCACTTCCTATTTGAATACTTTTTATTTATTTTATTTATTTGTCTTGCCTGATTGCCTTGGCCAGAACTTCCAATACTATGTTGATCAGTAGTGAGAGAGGGCATCCTCGTCTTGTGCCAGTTTTCAAAGAGAATGCTTCCAGTTTTTGCCCGTTAAGTATGGTATTGGCTGTGGGTTTGTCATAAATAGCTCTTATTATTTTGAGATATGTTCCATTGATACCTAGTTTATTGAGAGTTTTTAGAATGAAGGGCTGTTGAATTTTGTCAAAGGCCTTTTCTGCATCTATTGAGATAATCATATGATTTTTGTCATTGGTTCTGTTTATGTGATGGATTACGTTTATTGATTTCTGTATGTTGAACTACCCTTGCATCCCAGGGATGAAGCTGACTTGATCATGGTGGATAAGCTTTATGTTGTGCTGCTGGATTTGCTTTGTCAGTATTTTATTGAGGATTTTGCATTGATGTTCATCGGGCATATTGGCCTGAAATTTCTTTTTTTGGTTGTGTCTCTGTCAGGTTTCGGTATCAGGATGATGCTGTCCTCATAAGATGGGTTAGTGGGTAGCTTCCAAGATGGCTGAATAAGAACAGCTCTGGTCTGCAGGTCCCAGCATGATCAACACAGAAGATGGGTGATTTCTGCATTTCCAACTGAGGTACATGGTTTATCTCATTGGGACTGGTTGGACGTAGGTGCCACCCACGAAGGGTGAGCGGAAGCAGGGTAGGGTATCGCCTCACTTGGGAAGCACAAGGGGTCAGGGAATTTCCCTTTTCTGGCCAAGGGAAGCCATGACACACTGTACCTAGAGGAATGGTACACTCCTATCCAAATACTGTGCTTTTCCCATGGTCTTAGTAACCAGCAGACCAGGAAATTCCCTACTATACCTGGCTTGGAGGTCCCAAACCCATGGAGCCTTACTCACTGCTAGTGCTGCAGTCTGAGATTGACCTGTGACACTGCAGCCTGGCTGGGGGAGGGGCATCCACGATTGCTGAGGCTTGAGTAGGTAAACAAAGTGGCTGGGAAGCTGAACTGGGCAGATCCCACTGCAGCTCAGCAAGATCTAACGACTCTCTAGACTCCACCTCTGTGGGCAGGGCATAGCTGAACAAAAGACAGCAGACAACCTCTGCAGACTTATGTCCCTCTCTGGCAGCTCTGAAGAGAGCAGTGGTTCTCCCAGCATGGCGTTTGAGCTCTGAGAATGGCCTTCTCAAGTGGGTCCCTGACACACATGTAGCCTAACTGGGAGACACCTCCCAGTAGGGGCCAACAGATACCTCATACAGGCAAGTGCCCCTCTGGGATGAAGCAACCAGAGGAAGGATCAGGCAGCAGTATTTTATGTTCTAAAATATTTGCTGTTCTGCAGCCTCCACTGGTGATACCCAGGCAAACAGGGTCTGGAGTGGATCTCCAACAAACTCCAACAGACCTGCAGCTGAGGCACCTGACTGTTGGAAGGAAAACTAACAAACAGAAAGGAATAGCATCAACATTAACAAAAAGAACATCCACACCAAAACCCCATCTTTAGGTAACCAACATCAAAGACCAAAGGAAGATAAAACCATAAAGACAGGGAGAAACCAGAGCAGAAAAGCTGACAATTCTGAAAGCCAGAGCACCTCTTCTCCTCCAAAGGATCATAGCTCCTTGGCATCAACGGATCAAAACTGGACGGAAAAGAAGTTTACATGTTTACAGAAGTAGACTTTGGAAGGTCAGTAATAATAAACTTCTCTGAACTAAAGGAGCATGTTTTAACCCAAAGCAAGGAAGTTAAAAAATCTTGAAAAAAAGTTAGACAAATTGCTAACTAGAATAAACAGTGTAGAGAAGACCTTAAATGACCTGATGGAGCTGAAAACCACAGCACGAGAACTTTGTGATGCATGCACAAACTTCAATAGCCGATTCAATCAAGTGGAAGAAAGGATCTCAGAGATTGAATATAAAATTAATGAAGTAAAGTGAGAAGACAAGATTAGAGAAAAAAGAGTGGAAAGAAAAGAAGAAAGCCTCCAAGAAATGTGGGACTATGTGAAAAGACCAAATCTACATTTGACTGGTGTACCCGAAAGTGATGGAGAGAATGGAACCAAGTTGGAAAGCACTTTTCAGGATATCATCCAGGAGAACTCCCCCAACCTAGCAAGGCAGGTCAACATTCAAATTCAGGAAATACAGAGAATACCACAAAGATACTCCTTGAGAAAAGCAACCCCAAGACACATAATTTTCAGATTCACCAAGGCTGAAATTAGGGAAAAAATATTAAGGGCAGCCAGAGACAAAGGTCAAGTTGCCCACAAAGTGAAGCCCATCAAACTAACAGCAGATCTCTCAGCAGAAACCCAACAAGCCAGAAGAGAGTGGGGGCCAATATTCAACATTCTTAAAGAAAAGAATTTTAAACCCAGAATTTCATATCCAACAAAACTAAGCTTCATAAGTGAAGGATAAATAAAATCCTTTACAGACAAGCAAATGCTGAGAGATTTTGTTACCACCAGGCCCACCTTACAAGAGTTCCTGAAAGAAGCACTAAACATGGAAAGGAACAACCATTACCAGCCACTGCAAAAACATGCCAAATTGTAAACACAACAGTGCTACTAAGAAACTGCATCAATTAATGGGCAAAATAACTAGCTAACATCATAATGACAGGATCAAATTCACACATAACAATATTAGCCTTATATATAAATGAGCTAAATGCCCCAATTAAAAGACACAGATTGCCAAATTGGATAAAGAGTCAAGATCCATCAGTGTGTTGCATTCAGGAGCCATCTCATGGGCAGAGGCACACATAGGCTCAAAATAAAGGGATGGAGGAAGATCTACCAAGCAAATGCAAAGCAAAAAAAAAAATAAATAAATAAATAAATAAAAACAGGGGTTGCAATCCTAGTCTCTGATAAAACAGACTTTAAAGCAACAAAGATCAAAAGAGACAAAGAAGGCCACTACATAATGGTAAAGGGATTAAGTCAACAAGAAGAGCTAACTATCCTAAATATATATGCACCCAATATAGGAGCACCGAGAATCATAAAGCAAGTCCTTAGAGACCTACAAAGAGACTTAGACTCCCACACAATAATAGTGGGAGACATTAACACCCCACTCTTAATATTAGACAGATCAACAAGACAGGAGGTTAACAAGGATATCCAGGACTTGAACTCAGCTCTGAACCAAGCAGACCTAATAGACATCTACAGAACTCTCTACCACAAATCAACAGAATATACATTCTTCTCAGCATCACATCACATTTATTCTAAAATTGACCACATAATTGGAAGTAAAACACTCCTCAGCAAATGTAAAAGAACAGAAATCACAACAAACTGTCTCTCAGACCACAGTGCAATCAAATTAGAACTCAGGATTAAGAAACTCATTCAAAACCGCACAACTGCATGGAAACTGAACAACCTGCTCATGAATGACTACTGGGTAAATAATAATGAAATGAAGGCAGAAATAAAGATGTTCTTCGAAACCAATCAGAATGAAGACACAATATACCAGAATATCTGGGACACAGTTAAAGCAGTGTGTAGAGGGAAATTTATAGCTCTAAATGCCCACAGGAGAAAGTAGAAAGATCTAAAATTGTCACCCTAACATCACAGTTAAAAGAACTAGAGAAGCAAGAGCAAACAAATTCAAAACCTAGCAGAAGGCAAGAAATAACTAAGATCAGAAGAAAACTGAAAGAGATAGAGACACAAAAAAACCCTTCAAAAAAATCAATGAATCCAGGAGCTGTTTTTTTTTTTAAGAAAAGATTGGCCGGGCGCGGTGGCTCAAGCCTGTAATGCCAGCACTTCGGGAGGCCGAGACGAGTGGATCACGAGGTCAGGAGATTGAGACCATCCTGGCTAGCACGGTGAAACCCCGTCTCTACTAAAAAATGCAAAAAAACTAGCCGGGGGAGGTGGCGGGCGCCTGTAGTCCTAGCTACTCAGGAGGCTGAGGCAGGAGAATGGCGTGAACCTGGGAGGCGGAGCTTGCAGTGAGCTGAGATCCGGGCACTGCACTCCAGCCTGGGCGACAGAGCGAGACTCCGTCTCAAAAAAAAAAAAAAAAAAGAAAAGAAAAGGTCATTACAGTAGATACATCACTAACAAGTCAAAGAAAAAAAGAGAGAAGAATCAAATAGACAAAATAAAAAGTGATGAATGGGATATCATCACCATCCCACAGAAATACAAATTATCATCAGAAAATACTATAAACACCTCTACACAAATAAACTAGAAAATCTGGAAGAAATGAATATTTCCTGGACACATACACCCTCCCAAGACTAAACCAGGAAGAAGTTGAATCTCTCAATAGATCAATAGCAGGTTCTGAAATTGAGGCAATAATTAATAGCCTACCAACCAAAAAATGTCCAGGACCAGATGGATTCACAGCTGAATTCTACCAGAGGTACAAAGAGGAGCTGGTATCATTCCTTCTGAAACTATTCCAAACGTTAGACAAAGAGAGAATCCTTCCTAACTCATTTTATGAGGCCAGCATCATCCTGATACCAAAATCTGGCAGAGACATAACAAAAAAAGAGAATTTTAGACCAATATCCCTGAAGAACATTGATGCTCAAATCCTTAATAAAATACTGGCAAAGTGAATCCAGCAGCACATCAAAAAACATATCCACCATGATCAAATCGGCTTCATCCCTGGGATGCAAGGCTGGTTCAACATACAGAAATCAATAAATGTAATCCATCACATAAACAGAACCAATGACAAAACCACATGATTATCTCAATAGATGTAGAAAAGTCCTTTGACAAAATTCAACAGCTCTTCATGCTAAACACTCTCAATAAACTAGGTATCAATGGAACGTATCTCAAAGTAATAAGAACTATTTATGACAAACCCACAGCTAATATCATACTTAACAGGAAAAAACTGGAAGCATTCCCTTTGAAAACTGGCACAAGACAAGGATGCCTTCTCTCACTTCTGTTTAACATAGTATTGGAAGTTCTGGCCAGGGCAATCAGGCAAGACAAAGAAATGAAGAGTATTCAATTAGGAAAAGAGGAAGTCAAATTGTTCCTGTTTGCAGATGACGTGATTGTATATTTAGAAAACCCCATCGTCTCAGCCCAAAATCTCCTTATGCTGATAAGCAACTTCAGCAAAGTCTCAGGAAGCAAAATCAATGTGCAAATATCACAAGCATTCCTATACAACAACAGCAGACAAACAGAGAGCCAAATCATGAGTGAATTCCCATTCACAATTGCTACAAAGAGAATAAAATACCTAGGAATACAACTTACAAGGGATGTGAAGGACCTCTTTAAGGAGAACTATAAACCATTGCTCAACGATATAAAAGAGGACACAAACAAATAGAAAAACATTTCATGCTCATGGATAGGAAGAATCAATATCGTGAAAATGACCATACTGCCCAAGGTAATTTATACATTCAGTGCCATCCCCATCAAGTTACCAATGACTTTCTTCACAGAATTGGAAAAAACTACTTTAAAGTTTATATGGACAAAAAAGAGTCTGCATAGCCAAGACAATCCTAAACCAAAAGAACAAAGCTGGAGACATCACGCTACCTGACTTCAAACTATACTACAAGGCTATAGTAACCAAAAACAGCATGGTACTGGTACCAAAACAGATGCATAGACCAATGGAGCAGAACAGAGACCTCAGAAATAACACCACACATCTACAACCTTCTGCTCTTTGGCAAATCTGACAAAAACAAGCAATGGGGAAATGATCCCCTATTTAATAAATGGTGCTTGGAAAACTGGCTAGCCATAGGTGGAAAGTTGAAACTGGATCCCTTCCTTACACCTTATATAAAAATTAATTCAAGATGGATTAAAGACTTAAATGTAAGACTTAAAACCATAAAAACCCTGTAAGAAAACCTAGGCAATACCATTCAGGACATGGGCATGGGAAAGGACTTCATGTCTAAAACACCAAAAGCAATGGCAACAAAAGCCAAAATTGACAAATGGGATCTCATTAAACTAAAGAGTTTCTGCACAGCAAAAGAAACTATCATCGGAGTCAATAGACAACCTACAGAATGGGAGAAAGTTTTTGCAATCTACCCATCTGACAAAGGGCTAATATCCAGAATCTACAAAGAACGTAAACAAATTTACAAGAAAAAAACAAGCAACCCCATCAAAAAGTGAGCAAAATATATGAACAGACACTTCTCAAAAGAAGACATTTATGCAGTCAACAGACACATAAAAAAATTCTCATCATCACTGGTCATCAGAAAAATGCAAATCAAAACCACAATGAGATACCGTCTCACACCAATAAGAATGGCAATCATTAAAAAGTCAGGAAACAATAGATGCTGCAGAGGATGTGGAGAAATAGGAACGCTTTTACAGTGTTGGTGGGAGTGTAAACTAGTTCAACCATTGTGGAAGACAGTGTGGCAATTCCTCAAGGAACTAGAACTAGAAATACCATTTGACCCAGTGATCCCATTACTGGGTATATACCCAAAGGACTATAAATCATTCCACTATAAAGACACATGCACAGGTATGTTTATTGTGGCACTATTCACAATAGCAAAGACTTGGAATCAACTCAAATGTCCAGCAATGATAGACTGGATTAAGAAAATGTGGCACATATGTACCATGGAATACTATGCAGTCATAAAACAGGATGAGTTCATGTCCTTTGCAGGGACATGGATGAAGCTGGAAACCATCATTCTCAGCAAACTATCACAAGGATAGAAAACCAAATACCACATGTTCTCACTCATAGGTGGGAGTTGAACAATGAAAACACATGGACACAGGACAGGGAACATCACATACCAGGGCCTGTTGTGGAGGGGGAGGGCTGGGGGAGAGAGAGCATTAGGAGAAATACCTAATGTAAATATCGAGTTGATGGGTGCAGCAAACCAACATGACACATGTATACCTATGTAACAAACCTGCATGTTGTGCACATGTACCCTAGAACTTAAAGTATAATTTACAAAATATTTTTAAAAAAACAAATAAAAACAAATAAATTGGATTAGGGAGGACTTCCTCTTTTTCTATGGTTTGGAATAGTTTCAGAAGGAATGATACCAGCAACTCTTTGTACCTCTGATAGAATTCGGCTGTGAATCTGTCTGGCACTGGACTTTTTTTGGTTGGTAGGCTATTAATTACTGCCTCAATTTCAGAACTTGTTATTGGTTTATTCAGGGATTTGACTTCCTCCGGGTTTAGACATTGGCGGGTGTATGTGTCCAGGAATTTATCTATTTCTTCTAGATTTTCTAGTTTATTTGCATAGAGGTGTTTATGGTATTCTCTGATGGCAGTTTGTATTTCTGTGGGATCAGTGGTGATATCCTCTATATCATTTTTTATTGCATCTATTTGATTCTTCTGTCTTTTCTTCTTTACTAGTCTGGCTAGAGGTCTATCTATTTTGTTGATCTTTTCTAAAAACCAGCACCTGGATTGATTGATTTTTCTTGAAGGGTTTTTTTGTGTCTCTATCTCTTTCAGTTTTCCTCTGATCTTAGTTATTTCTTGCCTTCTGCTAGGTTTTGAATTTGTTTGCTCTTGCTTCTCTAGTTCTTTTAACTGTGATGTTAGGGTGACAATTTTAGATCTTTCCTCCTTTCTCTTGTGGGCATTTAGAGCTATAAATTTCCCTCTACACACTGCTTTAAATGTGTCCCAGATATTCTGGTACATTGTGTCTTCATTCTGATTGGTTTCAAAGAACATCTTTATTTCTGCCTTCATTTCATTATTTACTCTGTAGTCATTCATGAGCAGGTTGTTCAGTTTCCATGTAGTTGTGCGGTTTTGAGTGAGTTTCTTAATCCTGAGTTCTAATTTGATTGCACTGTGGTCTGAGAGACTGTTTGTTATAATTTCCATTCTTTTACATTTGCTGAGGAGTGTTTTACTTTCAATTATATGGTCAATTTTAGAATAAATGCAATGAGGTGCTGAGAAGAATGTATATTCTGTTGATTTGTGGTAGAGAGTTCTGTAGATGTCTATTAGGTCCACTTGGTCCAGAGCTGAGTTCAAGTCCTGAATAACCTTGTTAATTTTCTGCCTCGCTGATCTGTCTAATATTGACAACGAGGTGTTAAAGTCACCCACTATTATTGTGTGGGAGTCCAAGTCTGTTTGTAGGTCTCCAAGAACTTCCTTTATGAATCTGGGTCCTCCTGTATTGGGTGTGTATATATTTAGGATAGTTAGCTCGTCTTACTGCATTGATTCTTTTACCATTACATAATTGTCTCTTTTGATCTTTGTTGGTTTACAGTCTGTTTTATCAGAGATTAGGATTGCAACTCCTGCGTGTTTTTTTTTTTAATTTCCATTTGCTTGGTAAATTATCCTCCATCCCTTTATTTTGAGCCTATGTGTGTCTTTGCACATGAGATGTGTCTCCTGAATGCAGCACACTGATGGGTCTTGACTCTTTATCCAATTTGGCAGTCTGTGTCTTTTAATTGGGGCATTTAGCCCATTTATATTTAAGGCTAATATTGTTATGTGTGAATTTGATCCTGTCATTACGATGCTAGCTGGTTATTTTGCCTGTTAGTTGATGCAAAGAAAAAAGATATATATGAATAACATTTGCAATAATACTGAATTATATCAGGCATAAACTGCTCATGAAATCCATTCCTGTTTTTAAAAACAGGCACGGTTTTTAGATTATGTAAATAACATAATTAACTATCAAATATTACTTTTTTAGGGAACTTAGAACAGAAGAAAATGCAAAGTAGCATTTTTTGATGATTAGATTTAAAGAAATCAGATGGCTCATGTCATCTAAGACAAAAATCCCTACCTTAGATCACCAGCGAAGAATGAACCAAACTTTTAGATTTGAAGTTCCCATTCATTCAAACATATTTCTCTGCATGAGTTTTAACAATAGTTGCATAAATATATGATTTAAATCACTAACTTCATGAGAAAAAAAATGTGTTCCACTTTTCTGCAATGAAGTTGGTTCCCAGATATTAAAGTGATGTTCTAGGCAGCTACATTCCTAAAATTGTGGAGTTGGAAAATATATTTCAGGAAAGGGTCTCAGTCTTAAAACTTAGAGAAAATGAATTAACATTGTCATGTTCTCTTTGTTCAATGAGTATTGACAGTATGAGTGAAGAACTAAAAATGGAAGCTATAGATCAGTGATGCATTATAATATTGGAAATGGAACATCAGACGCTTAGAAAATCAAATTTATTATAAATATCTCTAAAACCCTTCTCTTGGGGCCAGGCATGGTGGCTCACACAATTCCACTACTTTGGGAGCCTGAGGTGGGAGGGTTGGTTGAGGCCAGGAGTTCAGCCTGGGCAACATAGTGAGATCCCCATCCCTCCAAAAATAAAAATAAGAAATTATCTGAACTTGATGACAGGTGCCTGTAGTCCTAGCTACTTGGGAGGCTGAGGTGGGAGGATCAATTAAGCCCAGGAGTTTGAGGCTGCAGTGAGCTATGACGGTACCACTGCACTCCAACCTGGGTGACAGAGTGAGACCTGTCTCTAAAAACTAAACTAAACTAAACTAAAATAAAATAAAATATTTTTAAATAAAAAATTATGATATCTTTTCACATTTAGAATATATCTTGTGAACCACTTTTTTTTCATTTTAAATAAAACTAACTTTTGCCTCCAATTAAACAATCCAAGGCAAAAATTTTATAATAGGTACAAGACCTAAGACTGGCAGGTATAAACAGGAGAAAAGGTATCAGATTTCCACTTCCAAATTTGAGTCATGAATTATAAAGGAATGTAATAACTAAGATATTTCCATTTCTCACAATCATATTTAAAATGTCTCCAACATAATACATGTATGCTGGGTCCATGTCTATAAGGATGTAAGCTTGTTTTCTCTTCCTGCTGCTCTTTCTAATCGCTGCTTTTTCCTTCCCCTACCCCCAAAATCAATGAATCTAACTTACTTATTTTAGAAGCCAGCTTGTAAAGCAAAATTCTCCATATCCAAAAACCAGAGGCAACTCAGACCTCGGAAGAGGATGGAAGAGAGAAAAGACAGACTAGCATAAGAGGAAGAGGAAAGAGTGGAGCGCCTGAGTTCTAGAAAGGGAGGGAAGTAGATGGTCCATCACAGGACCCATGGAACAGTGTGGAAGCGGCTCTGTGCCCAGCAGGAGTAGAGTGAGTTCCATCAGTTGCCAGCCCATCAGACCACCATCCAATGAACCTGAGGGCAAAGCAAGCTGCCAGAACAAGGGCTGGACACTTGACTGTCTTGTGGGGAGATAGGGAGAATCTCATTTCTTCTTCTTTTTTTTTACTTTTTTTTTTTTGAGATGGAGCCTCACTTTGTCACCCAGGCTAGAGTGCAGTGGCACGATCTGGGCTCACTGCAAGCTCTGCCTCCTGGGTTCACGCCATTCTCCTGCCTCAGCCTCCTGAGTGGCTGGGACTACAGGTGTCTGCCACCATGCCCGGCTAATTTTTGCATTTTTAGTGGAGATGGGGTTTCCCCATGTTAGCCAGGATGGTCTTGATCTACTGACCTCGTGATCTGCCCGCCTTGGCCTCCCAAAGTGCTGGGATTACAGGCTTGTGCCACCACGCCTGGCCTCTCACTTCTTAATAAGAACTGCACAGAACCCATTTGAAATTTCCCTAGTAGCCCAGCAGGGAGAGATACATTATTTCTACTTCAATACATAACTGTGATATGGTGCATACTTTCACTACAGTCTGGTAAAAATAAATAAAATGTGAGTATAATTTTGGCAGTCAATAATTTTTCTTGTAAGTATATGTAATTTGGCTTACCCTGTACCATTTTTGTTGATTTGAACTACTTGGCTATTTAGAGTCATACATTGCCAATTAAGTTATACCATATGATATGGTTTGGCTGTGTCCTATCCAAATCTTATCTTGAATCCCCACATGTTGTGGGAGGGACCTGGTGGGAGGTAATTAAATCATGGGGGCAGGTCTTTCCCTTGCTGTGCTCGTGATAGTGAGTAAGTCTCATGAGATCTAATGGTTATTATAAGGGGGAGTTTTCCTGCACAAGCTCTTTTTGCTTGCTGCCATCCAAGTAAAACGTGATTTGCTCCTCCTTGTCTTCCACCATGATTGTGAGGCTTCCCCAGCCACGTGGCACTATAAGTCCAGTGAAACCTCTTTCTTTTGTAAATTGCCCAGTCTTTGGTATGTATTTATCAGCAGTGTGAAAAAAGACAAATACACATATGTTTAAAGAGAATTTGTTTAGTATAGATACATGCTATTCAGAAGTTGAGTTTACTTTAAATGATCTTGAGTTAGATTTTTAAGTTAGTTATTGCAATGTGATTATTTTGTTTGAGCTTTTCAATGACAAGAATTTTTTAAAATAGTATGAAAAAGTATAACATATACTTTCTGTTTTGGTCTTTCTGTTGATAATGCCAGAAAGACAAAAAACAAATGATTAATAGTGGTTTTCTGTGGAGGTGAGAATCAAACTAGAAAGAAGTAGGGCAAGGGATTATTGCATTTTTACTGCGAGTCTTTCTCTACTATTTTAAAAAAATTTTGGTAACATGATAATTGGGTAGGTCTTCACGCCATATCTCTAAATGTTCATTTTATTTAGTAAGAAAATAAATAATTTTCTACTCTTTCAAAGTTTCAACAAAAAAAATCAACATCTTTCTCAATTTGGGAATTCAGCATTAAAAATTAATCTATAAATATTATACATACTTTACTTGATTTTAATCAGTTATATAATATATAATACAGATAATATAACCATGTATTTTATTAAATTATATATTTAACCCAAATGACTAATATTCAATAATGTATGTATTTAATAAATATGTTTTCTAAAAGTTGTTTTATTCTTAAAAGTTTCTTTTAAATAGCTGGCTTTTAAAACTATTCTTGTTTAATATTAATTGAAAAAATTTGAATAGAGAGAATATCTTCAATTGTTGGAAGTGTGGTAGACAGTAATGGGAAGACATGTAGGAAGGCTTACTTTGAAATTTGTTTAAATAAAGAAACATTCTCAGGAAGACAAAGGAGTCTAAAAGATTTTTACTCAAGTAATCATTTTTATACAAAGCTGTAAACTCACTTGGTCAGAATTTAGTGTCATTTTTTTTCTTAGCTTCTTAATGATTGCTACCATTCACAAGTTGTTGCCCAACACAGTGCTATGCCCATTACATGCATTAAATAATTACATGTGATTATGTGCATTTTATGTAAACACTCATATCATTGCTTGTGTTTTATTTCCATCTTACAGATGATGAAAAGGAAGATAAGAGACATAAGAAACTTGATTAAGGGTCCAAAGCTGTAAGTGGTGAAACAGGATGTAACACTGGGTCTGTTTGGCTTCAAAGACCCTTCTCTCCACTATGCTGTCTCCTTGCCAGGGTCACCAGGATTTATTCTTGTGGGGAAGCCCAGAAGATCTAAAGTCCACCCTAGTTCTTTGGCCCTTTGCCAATCTTCTCTAAGAAGAGAAGTTTCCCTGTTTTCCAAGTGTAACTCCTCCATCTGAGCCCCTGATTGGAATTTCTTGTCACTTCACTGGGAGCTTTCTGCATGATGTTCTGATTCTCTTAGATTTTGTTATTCTCTTTTCCTGGATTCCTTCCCCTCAGTCTACACACATGCATAAATTTCACCTATTGTACAAAAGCAAACATCCCACTCCCTTCCATGCCTGCTTCTCCCTCCTTAAGTCCTTACTGCCCCGCCCCAACCACCCTTTTAAATGTACTTGGATAAGAACCTTGTCTTATTATTCTCTGGTTTGTAAGTAACTGGCACATAAAAACAGTAACTACAGTGATAAACTTCAGTTATATAGGCTTCTACTAGATGCCAGGTGTTGTATAAAACACAGACATTATGATTTTATAGATGTTCGATAAACATGTTGAATTGGCAGGCTCCCATCCCACATTCTTAGCTGTATGCCTCTCTCCTGATGCTCAGTGTCTGACAGTCACTCCGATGTGATTTTGCCAAATGCGGTGGAGCCTTCTGCCCTCAGTGCCTGGCTCTTGGTAATCAAATAGGGGAAACAAAACTATTTCCCAGAACGTTTCTGCCGGTATTTACAGCTTTTGCTATAGGAACTATATGTTCCAGCATGTGTTGTGTGACTGAAAATAGCTTTCTGCCTAATTGTTTTCTGAAGGTCGCAATTCCTGAATGGATATGTGACGAAAGGGACTGATTCTTTTAAGATATTTATGCAAGAAACATTTACTCCAAAGTATGAGTTAAAGAGTATAAATGGCACTTGGGGATACAAAGGTGAATAAGATATTGTGAGAAGGAATTTTAACAAGAGTAAATTGATAGGGTTGGCAATCAGAAAAATGGGAAAAGCACAATGACTGCCTCAAAAGACAGTGCCTGTGACTGGCCAATAGACTTTGACTTTCTGAAATGGAGAGCAAAACAGTGGCATAAAAACTAAAGACATTCCCTCTATTGAAAGCAGGCCAGTTTGCTCAGTTTCTGAAGTACAGAATGGGTTGTCTGCCAAATATGTCTTCAATTCAGTTCTAGTGGACTTAATAAACATTTCTCCCACATTCTGATAAACGTCCTGGTTATTAGTGAGTTTCTGAATCACCATCTATCTTCCTTGTCTTAATTGACATTATATTACTTAATCAACTGGGAAAGGATGGGTTATTGGTTACCTACACATCATATAGTAAAATTAGGTTCATATTTCACATCAAACACATACATGCATTCCGGAAGGATTAAAGATCTAAATGTGGAAAGCAAAATTAAAACATCTAGCATAAAGTATAGAAGAGAATATTTATAACCTTCAATAGAGTAATGCTTTCTAAACAAGACATGCAAAGAACAAACCATAAAGGGAAAGATTAATGGTGTCAAAATTAAAACTTTTGCACATCAAAAGATGCCTTTTAAAAATGAAAAGACAAACCATGGATAGGGAAGATATTCACTAATAGATTCACCGGCACCTATTACCAGTGAAAAATTGGTACCCAGGATATATCATAGAACTTCTACAAATCAGCAAGAAAAATGGTGAAGAAGTCAATAGGAAAATGGGCAAAGGTTTTGAATAGGTAAGTCACTAATGAGAAAACCCAAAAGCCAATAAATATCTGAAATGATGCTCAGTCTCCCTAGTAATCAGGTAAATGCAAATTAATACAATGAGATAGAATTTCATACCTGTAATATTAGCAAAAATAAAAACATCTCACAATACTGAGCATTGTTAAGGATGTGGAGCTGAAGTAACTTGGATGCATCACTAGTGGGAACATAAAACTGCAACTTCACAGTGAGCCAAGATTGTGCCACTGCACTCCAGCCCGGGCAACAGAGCAAAACTCTGTCTCAAAATAATAATAATAATAACTGTGCAACTTTGGAAATCCATCTGGCTATATCTAGTAAGTTAAAGATGCTCTTGTCTTCCTGCTCTCTGTATGGAGCAAAGAAACTCCCAAGTGCGGTACAAAATTCAAAACCTAAATTTCCATTATTGTAAAAGTGAGTAAATGAATCTTCATATATTTTCAAATAATAGAGAATTGTACAATATTAAAATAAATGAACTAGATGAGCACTAGGTATCAACAGAGATGAAACTCAAAAATGCAGTGTTAAGGGGAAAAGCAAGTTGTAGAAGAATGATAAAAGCATGCAAGGATATTATAAACTTCTGGGGTATGTGGGATGGAATGGTATGGGGCAGAGATGCAAATGGGGCTTCAATGTTATATATTAAGTATATTTTATTTCTTTACAAAAATATGAAGCAAACATGATAAAGCATTGACAAAGTTGTGGGAGGTATATACTTAATGCATTAAGTATTCACTTTAAAAGAAAAAATAAAAAGCTTTAGCATCTGACAGACCTGATTTCAGACTGTGGCTAAAGACTTTGGCTGTCACAGCTCTCCAAACTTAGGCAAGTTACTTACTTCTCTTAGTGTTAATTGCTTTACTACACATGTACGTTCTCATACTTGTCTGATAATTCATATATATATATATGTATATGGTGTCTTTCTTTTTTTTTATTATACTTTAAGTTCTAGGGTACGTGTGCACAACATGCAGGTTTGTTACATATGTATACATGTGCCATCTGATAATTCTTATATGTGAAGGATTTGTGGTTCTGATTCTAAGGTCTGGTGCCTGTTTTCTTGTTAGCTCTCATTCATGTTTGTTTGCGAGTATTGTGGTTTTTGACAGTGAGTTACAGTTTCTTGGAACTTTATGGAAATTCTTGGAAGCCCAAATTTAAGGGGTTTTCTTCCATGGAGAACATATGTTTGCGTCTGCCAGATGCCTGAGGCCACTGCTAACTCAGAGCCACTTTAAATTCTTGCCCTGAGGGTTTTTCTTTTTCCAAAGTAGTCTGATAGTGCTGTTTTGGGGCTGAGAACCTACTGAGAGAGTATTTTGTGGTTATAAATTCTCATAGATGCTTTTTCTACTTCGCTCAGTATCAAGGTTTGAGGCAATTGGTTTTTTTGTGGCTCCCTGGGAAGCTGGCTATTTCTAGCTTACATTACCACTGAAGATGTGGCCCCAGGGGAGCTCAACTTAAACGTGGAAGAGTGGTGATCTCTCATACTCCCATCTTGTGTGGATTTGGGTTTTAGGTCCTGTCCGGTGCATCCATAGAAACCATTAAGAATAGAAGCTCAAGTTCATTTGGGTTAAATTAAAATCCTTAAAGCGAAACCTGGTTTCATTTCTCTGCTTAATTCTCTAATTCTTACTTTCACTTATTCTGCCTCTGAAAACTCCTCTTTCTTGCCAACTCTTCATTGTATTTTTAACAGTTTTCTTCCCCTTTTGTTCAATCCAGCAATTTTTCTTTTTAAATTTTAGTTGTGTGTTTTCTAAAAATATTCTCATAGGAGAATTGAAGTAAAACTTTATGACTAAAAATAATTCTGTGTGGCTGCAAAACTCATGCCCCTAGCCATGCTAGTAGATTGTCTTGCACTGCACCAGACATTGAAAAGAAGGAAAAAGACAAAGGCATAACCTCCCTTTCCTCTTTTTTTTTTTTTTTTTAAGACAGAGTCTCGCTCTGTCGCCAGACTGGAGTGCAGTGGTGCGATCTTGGCTCACTGCAACCTCCGCCTCCCTGGTTCAAGTGATTCTCCTGCCTCAGCCTCCGGAGTAGCTGGGACTATAGGCGCGCGCCACCAGACCTGGCTAATTTTTGTATTTTTAGTAGAGACGGGTTTTCACCATGTTGGTCAGGATGGTCTCAATCTCTTGACCTCGTGATCCGCCCACCTCAGCCTCCCAAAGTGCTGGGATTACAGGCTTGAGCCACCGTACCTGGCTCATTTGTTCTTTTAAAATAATTCCATAATTTTTTTTAAACCACAAAGTTGGCAAAGTGTTGAAGCTAGGTGATAGGTACAATGGGGTTCATTATACTACTCTGTCTAACTTTGTGTTTGAGAATTTTCACAATAAAAAATCATAAACAGAGAAAAAGAGAATCAGATGTTTAAGGCATTTGATCACAAAATTGCTCCCTTTCCCATTCCCTCAAAGTGTTGTCTAATCTCTGCTGTTATAGCCTCCAACCAAAATTTTGACCCCTTCTGCTCTCAGTACATATAAATATAGGAAAATAAAAATAAAAATTATAGTTTACCTGTAGCTATTATTTATTGTCTTTACTCTGCCTCAGGTGGCCCAGTAAGTAGGCATCATTAATATCTCCATTTATTGATGAGGAAACAGACACTTAACTAGGTTAAAAGTAATTTTTTGATAATGGTATATTCCATCATTGTTGGAGCCACTAACTAAAACCTTATGACTAAAAATCATTCTGTCTGGCTGCAAAACTCATGCCCCCCGCCATGCCAGTAGATTGCTTCCCATGGCACCATCCGTTGAAAAGAAAGAAAAAGACAAAGGCATGAGCTCCCTTTCCTCCGTCTGGAACTTTTCATGTCTTGTCTTCCTTACAGCTCAGAAGAGGAGTTAGTGCTCCTTTCCCCTTCCCTATTCTGCATTTACACTGCCTGCAGTTTCCCAGGCCCTCTCCTCACCTCTCCCACCTTCTAGGCCTGATTCATCACTTCCTTTTAGGAATTTTCTATTGGCCATTCCAGCAACCATCTCTGTGGCCATATCTTTTTCATGCCCATAGCCAGTACCCAAAGCTAGGCACGGGGCCTTGAGTACTTTGATAACCTCCTAACCAGTTTCCTTCCTCTAGTATCTTCTTTGTCCTGTATAATCTGTGTTTCACACAGGTGAGTTACCCTAAAACATTGCATTGTGTTGACCTTGTTCAAAAACTTTTGATTCATCCTCGAACCTATGACTGGAATGACAAACTCATATCACAGAGGAGCCTCTCCTTGCCCCACACCTAACTCTTATCCCAGTGCATAGCACTAACAGACCATAGCACTCTCCTCTCACACTCAGTGTTCTTGAAAATCTCATCCGGCAGAGGTGCACATGAAGCCTTGAAGGTAAACTATGCTGTATAGTCAAGGCCTTCCCCATAAACCATTTCATTATTAGGGTGAAATCTCACTGGAAATTTACAAGAACCTTCTGTTCTAGCTAAACTGCTCTATTCAGGGTCCCAAGAGCATGTGTGGCACTTTCTCACCTTGGCATCTGCCCTTTGTCCATGCCGTTTCTCTAACTTCATTTTTCACACCATCTTCTCTACCTACTGAACCCTCTCCCAACAAGGTCCAGCTCAGACTTCAACCTCTACAAATCCCCCTCGATTGCCTCAATTGGACATGCCCTTTCTCTCCTTTAAGCCCTTCCCTGTTGTCTGGTTCCCATCTTACTGTCTGGCAGTGACCACTTAGTAATCTGACTGTCTGTCTTTCTTACTGCATCTTTTTGTTTCTTAAACCCTGTAGCTCGTAGAATGATGCAGTTGGGAGGATGTTATAAACATAATCTCATGTTCTTAACTTCCCAGGTAAGAAAACGAAAGTGCAGAGAGGTTAAGGGATTTACCCATGGCGACTCCATAAGTTAGAGCTGGCCTGGGCATAGAACATCAATTCCCAATGCCCCTTCTTAGCATTCTCCCCTCACTATGCATTTTCCCTCACCAGCTAAGGGCTAACTTCCTTGTGGGAATGACATGTCTTCTATCCTCTTTGTACATACCCTTCCCCCACACCATCCCCATGTCTGATATGCAGTAGGTACTTTATAAATGTTTGCTGCTGATGAGAAGGCAGTCCCATTTAGAATTACAATGTCTCAAATATGGAAATGATTTTTTTCTTTGACAAGGGGAACATTTTAACATATAACCACCAGATAGAGCAGTAATAATAAAGAAGTGCATTTAAATGTTCTTATGTAACTATCTAATTCTCAGAAGTGCAAAGGAAGGAAACCTTAGGGCCATTTTGAGACAGTAGGGAGAGATCAATCTGATGTCTTCCTTTTCCTGACTGCCAGATAATTCTGCTCAAAAATTCATTGCAGAAATCAGATGTGGAAACTGGAATATTCAATTCAACTAAATGTTTCCGGATCAATGATGTGTAGGACTTTGCACTCGGTCAGTGTAGAAGATTATAAAATGAGAGCCTCACAGGTTAGTTGGGAAATTGTCACATTGTAAAAGTTACTCTACATCAAGACACATTCTCAAGGGGGCCTACTGGTGGGTCAAACATAGATGACAAATGTATTAGTCTGTTTTCATGCTACTGATAAAGACATACTCAAGACTAAGAAGAAAAAGAGGTTTAATTGGATTTACACCCATGGCTGGTGAGGCCTCAGAATCATGGTGAGAGGCAAAATGCACCTCTTACATGGTGGCGGCAAGAGAAAATGAGGAAGAAGTAAAAGAAGAAACCCCTAATAAACTCATCAGATCTCATAGACTTATTCACTATCACGAGAATAGCATGGGAAAGACCAGCCCCTACGATCCAATTACCTCCCGCTGGGTCCTTCCCACAACATGTGGAAATTCTGGGAGATACAATTAAGTTGAGATTTGGGTGGAGACACCGAGTCAAACCATATCATTCCACCCCTGGTTCCTCCAAATCTATGTCCACACATTTCAAAACCTATTATGCCTTCCCAACAGTCCCCAAAAGTCTTAACTTATTTCGGCATTAACCCAAAGTCCACATTCCAAAATCTCATCTAAGACAAGGCAAGTCCCTTTGTCCTTTGAGCCTGTAAAATCAAAGCAAGCTAGTTACTTCCTAGATACAATGGGGGTACAGGTATTGGGTAAAAACAGCCAAATGGGAGAAATTGGCTAAAGCAAAGGGGTTATAGGGCCCATGCAAGTCCAAAATACAGCAAGGCCATCAAATTTTAAAGCTCCAAAATGAATGATCTCTTTTAACTCCAGTCTCACATACATGTCATGCTGATACAAGAGGTAGGTTCCTATGGTCTTGGGCAGCTCTGCCCCTGTGGCTTTGCAGTATACAGCCTCCCTCCCAGTGGCTTTCATGGGCTGACATTGAGTGTGTGTGACTTTTCAGGTGAACAGTACAAGCTGTTGGTGAATCTAATATTCTGGGGTCTCAAGGATGGAGGCCCTCTTCTCACAGCTCCACTAGGCAGTGCCCCAGTAGGGACTCTGTGGAGGCTCTGACCCCACATTTCCCTTCTGCACTGCCCCCACACAGGTTCTCCATGAGGGCCCCACCCCTGCAGCAAACTTCTGCATGGCCATCCAGGCGTTTCCATAAATCTTCTGAAATCTAGGCGGAGGTTCCCAAACCTCAATTCTTGACTTCCGTGCACCCACAGACCCAACACCATGTGGTACCTGCCAAAGCTTGGGGCTTGCACCCTCTGAAGTCTCAGCCCGAGCAGTACGTTGGCCCCTTTCTGCCACGGCTGGAGTGGCTGGGACACAGGGCACCAAGAACCTAGGCTGCATATAGCATGGGGACCCTGGGCCTGGCCCATGAAACCACTTTTTCCCCCTGAGCTTCTGGGCCTATGATGGGAGGGGCTGCTATGAAAATCTCTGACACAGCCTGGAGACATTTTCCCCATGGTCTTGGGGATTCACATAGGCTCCTTGCTCCTTATGCAAATTTCTGCAGCCACATTGAATTTCTCCCCAGAAAGTGTGTTTTCCTTTTCTATCACATTGTCAGGCTGCAAATTTTCCAAACTTCTATGCTCTACATTCCTTATAAAATGGAAGTCCTTTAACAGCACCCAAGTCACCTCTTAAATGCTTTGATGCTTAGAAATTTCTTCTGCCAGATACCCTAAATCATCTCTCTCAAGTTCAAAGTTCCACAAACCTCTAGGGTGAGGCAAAATGCTAAATATAACAAGAGTCACCTTTGCTCCTGTTCCCAACAAGTTCCTCATCTCCATCTGTGACCACCTCAGCCAGGACTTTATTGTCCATATCGCTATCAGCATTTTGAGCAAAGCCATTCAACAAGTCTCTAGAAAGTTCCAAACTTTCTCACATTTTCTTGTCTTCTTCTGAGCCCTCCAAACTGTTCTAACCTCTGCCTGTTATTCTGTTCCAAAGTCGCTTCCACGTTTTTGGGTATCTTTTCAGCAACACCACACTCTACTGGTATCAATTTCCTGTATTAGTCCATTTTTGTGACTGGGAAGAAAAAGAGGTTTAACTGGACTTACAGTTCTGTGTGGCTGGGGAAGCCTCAGAATCATGGCGGGAGGTGAAAGGCATTTCGTATGTGGTGGCAGCAAGAGAAAATGAGGAAGAAGCAAAAGTGGAAACCCCTAATAAACTCATAAGATCTGGTGAGACTTACTCTCTATCATGAGAATAGCACAGGAAAGAGCAGCCCCCATAATTCAATTACCTCCCCCTGGGTCCCTCCTATAACACATGGGAATTCTGGGAGATAGAATTCAAGTTGAGATTTGGGTGGAGACACAGCCAAACTATATCAACAAATAAGCTTGAAAAATGTGAAAAATTGTTTTACATCACTAGTAAACAAAGATAAGCAAAATTTAAATAATATCATTCCTTGATGAAATTGGCCAAGCTTTTTTTGTTTTAAATCTAAAGATCCAGGGTTGCCTAGAGTTTGGCCTTTCAAACACTGGTGATAAAGGGTCCTTTACCCATCCTTCCTTGTGGCTAATTTAGCAAAATTTTTAAAAAACTCTAAAAATGTACTTACCATTATCCCTAGCAATTCTATTTTCACAAGTAGACTTAATGAAGTCTGCTTTCCAAAGATTTTGCTACAGAGATATTCATTGCATCAATATTTTTACTTATAATAGTGAAAAACTGGATACAACCTAAATAGTGATAATACCTAACATTTAACTGAGTATGTACCATACATTGATCTGAGCACTTTAGATAAGTGAATTCATTCAAACCTCATAGACAACCCTATGAGGGAGGTACTATTGAGGCTATTATCATCTCCATTGGACAGATGAAGTAACCTGGTCACACACCCAGTAAATGGAAGAGTTTAACCCAGCAGTGTACTTTAGAGCCTATGTTCTTAACCATTTCATTCTATTCCCTCTCCAAACTTTCTAATCTAAATAGCCAATGATAGGACAATTGTTAAAATTAGTAATGCTCAGTGTGTGTGTGTGTGTGTGTGTGTGTGAGACAGAGAGAGAGAGAGAGAAAGAGAGAATGTGTGTGTCAGATGGGAGAGAGAAGTGTTATGTGAGTGTTTCCAAATTACCTAGAGCCTCTCTTACTGGTAGGAATGTGTTATACAAGGAGAGAGAACCACTGGGTTACCTGAATGATAGTAAATTATACAAATACTATGTAATTATTAAAAACTATGATATATAGCTATGTTGAATAGAACAGTATCTTTCAAATTCTTTTGACATTACCTATATTAAAAAATAAACATTTTACATCTCAATCTTGCCCATCCATAAAAGGCTGAACAGCTGGCTCTCTCTAATATAAACTGTGTTAGTTGTTTACAATGGGTGTCTATGCCTATGTTATGTCAGTTGTTAAATATTTTGAATATCACATATTTAGGTTGGTCCAAAAGCAATTGTGGTTTTTGCCACTCTTTAAACTGCAATTGCTTTTGCACCCAAAACATTTATAGGCACACGCGCACGCGCGCACACACACACACACACACATCTTAAACAAAAGTTTCATGAAACAATACTCAATCTTTTTTTTTTTTTTTTTTTTTTGAGACTGAGTCTTGCTCTGTTGCCCAGGCTGGAGTGCAGTGGCGCGATCTCAGCTCATTGCAAGCTCTGCCCCTCGGGTTCATGCCATTCTCCTGCCTCAGCCTCCCCAGTAGCTGGGACTGCAGGCGCCCGCCTCCACGCCCGGCATTATTATTATTATTTTGGTTTTTTTTCGATTTTTAGTAAAGACGCGGTTTCACTGTGTTATCCAAGATGGTCTCGATCTGCTGACCTCGTGATCTGCCCGCCTCGGACTCCCAAAGTGCTGGGATTACAGGCGTGAGCAAACCGCGCCCGGCCGAAACAATACTCAATAAATGAGATGCACTCTTATGTTTTTCCATTTCATTATTAAAATTCTGGACCAAATATATTGTTGTCAACTTCTCGTTGATTTCATCATCCTAAATTAATGTACCCATAGTTTGAAAACAATCCTAGAAGCAAATTATGGCTCTTGTAATACTTAAAATGTCCACGAGAGGGCACCACAATTCTAGCCAGACACATGCTCTACCATGGGAGCTCCACTGGGAAGGGCAGGAATGTTGTCCCTTGCAGGGCACAGCCCAACCAGGTAGGCAGTCTCTATCTTGACCAATCACCTATCAAAAGGCCTGATGCAAAAAAACCTTGATGATAAAGAGGCTGTCAGGGTCCATCAGAGGCTCTATGTCATGAATCTGAAATCGAACATGCAGAAAGATTTTATGTGGTTGACAGAGTAGGCAAAAGGTAAAAGTCCTTGAGATAAGGAGAGGCTAGAATGGTAATAATGGGTCATTTATAAGCTAAAGGTTTCAGTAAGTTGAGGTTATGGGAAAATAGAAGCTATGAATAAGCAAGAGATATAAGCAGGGGAAAGACACAGGGCTGGAAAGCCTGTTGACAGGAAGAGAGCAGCAATATACATTACTATGTAATCACATTAATGGCAGAACCCTAGAGTTAGGCCCCAGACTCCTGCTGCTAGCATTCCAAGAGCTTCCAGGCTCTGTAAGGCCCAGTCAGATGGGTTCTCTTTCTAGATTTCGTGTGGATCCCTGTATTTCTTAGTGCGTTGGTAACATTAGAGTAAACTCTTCCTACCTTTGCTGACCTAGCAGCAGTTGAGTCTCTTCTGTTTATTCCTACAAAGAAGTCTAATTGGAAAGAAAAAAACAGGAAAAAAAGGTTTCCAGTATATGAATTTTAAAAGGCATATTAATATCACCTCTTTAAAATCTAATTTTGTTTTAAAATGTATAATATAGTATGAAATCTGCAAGGATAGACATTTTAACATTATAGACATAATAACATTAAGATATTAACAGAAGTTATAGCTGAATAATGTAATGTGGGTGTGATATTATGATATAAATATGTTGTTTTTCATCCACAGTTCCTTGTTGCAGTCTTCTGTTATAGCCCTTGTTGCAGTCTTCTGTTACATGTTGGGGCACTTTAGGCATCAGAAGCAGGCTGCAGGTATCTCTCTCAGACCTTTCCCTGCCTTCTTTTCAACTGCCCAAGGCAGGACTCTAATCTAATGTGGGTCAAAGACCATCATTCCAGAGTAGTCCTGCCCCATACTCTGGAGGAAAGCAAGCTTCACAGAGAGGCCATGAAGAATCTGAGCAGGCCTTGCTGGGTTTCCCCACTGTCCCTCAGTATTAGATCACACTTTGTTCAATCGTGTTTTGGTTGTCCATGCTTCAGTCATGTCTATCCAGTGATGTCTTCATATAAGGCTCAAGAGGACAGGGTTGGGGGAGCTTCCACATAGCTGAACATGGGTAGGCTGACGGGAAGGGTAACAAGACCTCCTCCGTACACTGGGAGAGTGGCACGCCCCAGCACCACGGGAGCAGAAACTCCTGCACTTGGGACTCTTTCAGACCTCACCCTGTATATCTCTTCATCTGGTTGTTTATTTGTATTCTTTAAAATATCCTTTGTAATAAACTGGTAAACATAAGCAAGTGTTTCCCTGAGTTCCGTCAGCTGCTTTAGCAAATTAACCAAACCCAAAGAGGGACTGTGGGAACTGCAGTTTGAAGCTGTTTGGTTAGAAGTTTCCAAGGCCCAGACTTGTGACTGGTGGGAAGGTGGGGTGGTCTTCCAGGTCTGAGCCCTCCACCTGTGGTTTCTGAGGCTATCTACAGATAGAGAGCATTAGAACTAAAAGGAATTGGAGGACGCTCCACTGCAGAACTGATTGCTTGCTTAGTGTGCGGAGACAAACATCGATATATGTGGTCACAGAAGTCTTCTGTGTTCATTGTTGTGGTTGTGTGACAGCAGAGGAGAAAACAGTTTGAGTTTTTTCTGCTCATGGTGGTCATGCTTTAACCTTTATTCACAAGTATTTTTTTTAACAAAGTAAGCATACACTAATTGTTTTATGTTTTACAAGTTTTAAAGAGTTTCATTAAAAAGAAAGAAAATTCTAAAAACCAAAATCTCTTTAAAGATGACAGCACAGTTACTGAATGTTTCCAGAAGGATCACATCTTTTGTGGTGGGATCAAGAGGACTTGCGAGGCAGAGATGTCTGTGAGGGAACTTTCTCCAAAGGGGCCACCTTGGGCCAAGTCAGAGAGGCCAGTGCCTCTCTAGAGGGAGGCTGACTGAAGCTGAAGCAGACAGCACTCCATTAAAGGACACAAACTTCTGAATATATTTGGTGGAGATTGTTTTATTTGTTTGGCTTCTAAAAATTATGTAATAGTGATATTTTAAAAGAAATAATTTATATGTAAGTTATGAAATATAATACAACAAAAAAAATCCATTGCCCAAGCTTAAAACATAGAACACAACTAATACTTTTGAGACCCTCATACGCTCCTCTCTGAACCTATCATTCTCTCTTCCTTCCATAAGTAATTGTTACCACAATTCTGAATTTTGTGTTAACCTTTATCGTTTTATTCAAAATGTATGCGTCTTTGATAACAGCAACAGTTGATGTTATTCGAGTGCTTGCTTTTGGTTAGACACTATTCTAAATCCTTTACCTATTCACATGATTTGGGTATTTGTGTCTTCGAAATCTCATGTTGAAATGTGATTCCCAGTGTTGGAGGTGGGACCTGGTGGGTGGTGATTGGATCATGGGGGTGGATCCTTCCTGAATGGTTTAGCACCATCCCCTCAGTGATGAGTGAGTTTTCACTCAGTTCACAGGAGATCTGGTTGTTTAAAAGAGTCTGGAACCTCCCACTTTTTCTTGCTCCTACTCTCGCCCTGTGATACTCCAGCTCCCCTGTTGCCTTCCACCATGATTAGAAGGTTCCTGAGGCCTCACCAGAAGCAGATGGTGGCACCGTGCTTTGTGTACAGCCTGCAGAACCGTGTGCCAATTAAACTTCTTTTCTCTATAAAATTACCCAGTCTTGGCTGGGTGTGTTGGCTCATGCCTGTAATCCCAGCACTTTGGGAGGCCGAGGCGGGTGGATCACCTGAGGTCAGGAGTTCGAGACCAGCCTGACCAACATAGAGAAACCCCATCTCTACTAAAAATACAAAAAGCCAGGTGTGGTGGTGCATGTCTGTAATCCCAGCTACTCGGGAGGCTGAGGCAGAAGAATTGCTTGAACCTGGGAGGCAGAGGTTGTGGTGAGCCAAGATTGTGCCACTGTACTCCAGCCTGGGCAACAAGAGTGAAACTTCGTCTCAAATAAATATAAATAAATAAATAAATAAAATGACCCAGTCTCAGGTATTCCTTTATGGAATGCAAAAATGGACTAATACACTTGTATTAACTCTAATTCTCATAGCACCCATATGAGGTAAATACTGTTATTAGCATCCCCCATTCAGTACATAGGGAAACTGAGGCACAGAGAAGTTAACTGACTTTCTCAGAATCACATAGTTCATAAGTGGCAGACCCTGGTTTCAACCCAGGCAGTCCAACTAATGCCCTTAACCATTAGCCATCTACCTCCTCTAAACAGTATATAGGCATACTTCACTGTGCTTTACAGATATTGCATTTTTTACAAATTGAAGGTTTGTAGCCACCCTGCACCGAGCAAATCTATTGGTACCATTTTTCCCACTGCGTGTGCTCACTGCATGTCTCTGTACCACATTTTGGTATTTCTCAAAATATTTCAAACTTTTTCACTTTTATTATATCTATCATGGTGCTCTGTGATCAATGATTTTGGTGTTACTATTATAATTGCTTTAGGGCGCCACAAACAGCACTCATATAAGACAGTGAACTTAATCTATAAATGTGTGTGTTCTGATTGTTCCATCGACCAGCACTTTGCCCATTTGTCTCCATCTCCTCAGATTCTCTGAGACACAATGATGTTGAAATTAGGCCAGTTACTTCCCCCTACAATGGCCTCTAAGTGTTCAAGTAGAAAGGAAGAGTCACATGTCTCTTTCTTTAGGGCAAAAGCTAGAAATGATTGAGCTTGGTGTGGTAGGCATGTCAGAAGTTGAGATTGGATGAAAGCTAGGCTTCTTGGATCAATTATCCAAGTTGTGAATGCAAAGGAAAAGTTCTTGAAGGAGAGTAAAAGTGCTACTCCAGTGAACACATGAATGATAAGAAAGAAAGACAGCCTTATTGCAGATGTGGAGAAAGTTTTAGTGATCTGGATAGATCAAACCAGCCACATTCCCTTAAGCCATGGCCTCATCCAGAGCCAGGCTCCAATTCTCTTCAGTTCTATGAAGGATGAGAGAGGTGAGGAAACTGCTGAAGAAAAGTTTGAAGCCATCAGAGGTTGGTTTGTGAGGCTTATGTTCTCTGTACCATAAAAGTGCAAGGTAAAGGAGCAAGTGCTGATGTAGAAGCTGCAGGAAGTTATCAAGAATATCTAGCTAAGATCATTGGTAGCTATGCTAAAAAGCAGATTTTTGGTGTAAATGAAATAATTTTCTATTTGAAGAAGGTGTCATCTAGAACTTCCATAGCCAAAGAGGAGAAACAAATGCCTGGCTGTAAAGCTTCAGTCTGTAAAGGACAGGCTGACTCCCTTGTTAATGCAGCTGGTGATTTTATGACAAGTTCACTTCGATGCTCATTTACCATTCTGAAAACCCTAAGGCCCTTAAGAATTATGCAAAATCTACTTTGCCTATGCTCTATAAATGGAACAACAAAGTCTGTGTGGCAGTACATCTGTTTACAGCATGGTTTCCTGAATATTTTAAGCCCACTGTTGAGATCTACTGCTTAAAAAAAAAAAAAAAAAGGACTCCTGTCTAAATATTACTGTTCATTGACAATGAACCTGGTTAAACAAGACTTCTGATGAGATATACAGGAGATGAATGTTATTTTCATTAAAATACACCTCAATCCATGGTCTGCAGGATGGATGCTGCTAACACAACATCCATTCTGCAGGCCATGGATTAAGGGATATTTTTGACTTTCAAGTCTTATTATTTAAGAAATACATTTTGTAAGGCTACAGCTGCCATAAATAGTGATCCCTCTGGTGGATCTGGGCAAAGTCAATGAAAACCCTGCTCGAAAGGACTCATCATTTTATTCTATTTTATTATTTTTGCTCACACAGAAAGACAGCATGGATTTATCATTTTAAATGCCATTCAGAATATTTGTGATTCATCGGGAGGAGGTCCAAAAATTGACATTAACAGTAGTTTGGAAGAAGTTGATTCCAACCTTCATGAATGATTTGGAGGCATTCAAGACTTTGATGGAGGAAGTAACTGCAGATATGGTGGAAATAGCAAGAGAACTAAAACTAGAAGGGGCATCTGAAGATGTGACTGAATTGCCACAATATCATGATCAATAAATGAGGAATTGCTTCTTATGGATGAGCAAAGTGTTTTCTTGAGATAGAATCTATTTCTGGTGAAGATGCTATAAACATTGTTGAAATGACAACACAGGATTTAAAATATTACATAAACTTAGTTGATAAAGCATTTGTAGAGTTTGAAAGGTTTGACTCCAGTTTTGAAAGACATTCTACTGTTGGTAAAATGCTATCAGATAGCATCGCATGCTTCAGAGAAATCTTTTGTAAAAGGCAGAGTCAATTGATGTGGCAAACTTCATTATTGTTTTAGAAAGTGCTGCAGCCACCCCAACCTTTAGTACCACCACCCTGATCAGTCAGGAGCCATCAACATCGAGGTATGACAAGCAAAAAGATTACTGAAGATCACTGCAGGTTCAAATGATTGTTAGCATATTTTAGCAATACGGTAATTTAAAATCAAGGTATGTGCATTGTATTTGTAGATATAATGCTATTGCACATTTAATAGACTACTGTATAGCGTAACATAACTTTTATATGCATTAGGAAACCAAAATGTTTGTGTGTCTCATTTTATTGCAAAATTCATGAACTGAATCTTCAGTGTCTCTGAGGTATGCTTGCAATGCCATTCTACTTATTTTCTAATCACATACAAAGAGAATCAGTGTCTTAATTTTGTTTGCCAGAAGCATACCCTCAGATATGGACTATAATGCAAACGGTTGATTTGGGAAGTGGGCCAGAAAAACGCAGTAGGGGAGCTGGGAACTGAGATGGGGGAGGAAACGAGGTCAGCTCAGGGTTGTTATCAAAGAAGTTACCACTGTGGGCAACTATATCTTAATCACATGCAGGAGCTCTGGGAGCCAGAGTAGAGCATATACCTTAGGGTTATCCCATCCATGGGGTAAAGGAGCTGGGGTATTTACACACATTACCTGTGATTCCCCGGCACTTCTGGCCTTCCATGCATGCAGGCAAAGTGATTTCAGTGAAGACAAGTCCCTGGGCAAAGTGTTGCAGTTACTGGCAATTGGAGGTTGGATTGGCCTGTGCTGAAATGGTGGTGTCCAGTGGGATACAAGCAGGGTATTGCCAGTGTCTGCTACAAACTCCATGAGATTCTGCAACTTTCTTTTTTGGTTGTTGTTCAACATTATGGTTGTGTGGTTTATCCTTGTTGGTATGTTGATTTATATAACTGTGGTTCACTTATTTTTACTGCTGTATTCTATGGTATTAGTATGTTTCATCTATTTATTTGTTCTACCTGTTTATGGGCATTTGGGCTGTTTCCACCTTTTTGTTATTACAAACAATGCTCCCTTGCAGCTTCTTGCACAAGTCTCTTGGTATATTTGTGCAAAAGTTTCTCCTATATACCTAGGTTTAGAATTGTTGGAGGAGGAGATAATGCATTTTAAACTTTACTATATGATGAGTGGTTTTCCAGTTACACCCACACCACTAGCAAAGTGTGAGATTTTCTAATATTTTATATCTTTGCCAAAACATACTATTGTTAGACTTTTAATTTTTGCTAGTTTGGTAGGTGTAAAAGCAATAAACAAAGAAAGTTTTGGCCTAGTGTAGTGGCTCATGCCTGTAATCCCAGCACTTTGAGAGGCCAAGATAAGTAGATTGTTTGAGCCCAGAAGTTTGAGACCAGCCTGGGCAACATGGTAAAACCCCGTTTCTACAAAAAAAAAAAAAAAAGAAAAAAAGAAAAGAAAAGAAAGAAAGAAAAACTTAGCCAGGCATGGTGGCACGTGCCTGTAATCCCAGCTAATTGAGAGGCTGAGGTGGGAGTATCACCTGAGCCTGGAAGGTTGAGGCCTGCTGTGATCTCACCACCACACTGCAGCCTGGGCAACAGAGTGAGACCCTGTCTCAAAAAAAAAAAGAAAGTTCTTCATCTTTTGGGAATATACATATATATTTTTTAAATTTAAAATGGGGTCCATTTCAATATTTGTTTCTGCCACTGCAACTTAAATTTTCTAAGAATAAAGATTGGATAATAATTATTGGAGTTGTAACTATAAACGAATGAAATTGTTTTGCTCACGTAACTTGCCAACAGGTTCTAAGGTGAATACAAAAGAAGACTTTCAAGAGGGTGAGTGAGTGAATGTAGCAATTTGATTTAGGTGTATAGTCTAAGGATGACATTGAAGTATGACCAATGTTCTGGGGTCTATTAAAAATTCAGTGTTCTTATTTTTTAGGTAGGTTTCATACTATACAGATGATAGGTTCCCTACTCTGTATGCAATTATTCTCTTAAAACACTTTTCACTTTGAAACAAGTGATTTTTCTAGGGGCTGTGCACAGGAGAAAACTTTGTTAACAAATTCTTGAAACATCTTTAGTGAAGGGAGAAGCAGTTCCCAGTAGAACAGTGGTAGTTTCCTGGGGCTGCTGAAACAAATTACCACAAACTAGCAGCTTCAAACAACAGACATTTATTTATTATCTCACAGTTCTGCAGGTCAGAAGTCTGAAATCAAAGTGTAGTCATGGTCAGTTTCTTCAGGAAGTTCTGAGGGATAATCCTTTCCGTGCTCCAATCTCAACCCCATCTTCACATGGTCTTCTCTGTGTGTCTCTATATGGTCACCTTCTCTTAAAAGGGCACTAATCATGGGATTTAGGGACTACCCCAATCCAAGATGATCTCATCTTGAGATCCTTAACTACACCTGCAAAGAGCCTTCTCTCCAAATACGTTCACCGTCTTACTCAGGTCAGGCTGGTATAACAAATAACATAAATCAGGTGGCTTAAACAATGAACATTTATTCCTCACAGTACTGAGAGCTGGAAGTCCAAGATCAGGGTACCAGTATGGTTGGGTTCTGGTGAGGGACTTATTCCTGGCTTGCAGATTGCTGCCTTCTGGCTGTAACCTCACATGGGAGAGAGACAGAGATCATCTCTTTCATATCTTTTCTTATAAGGGCACTAATCCCACTCAAGAAGGTTCTACCCTCGTGATCTAATTACTTCCTAAAGACCCCACCTTTAAATACCATCACACTTGGGATAGGGCTTCAACTTATAAATTTGGGGAGGACATAAACATTCAATCCAGAGCAGTTGACAAAGATTCTCTGCTTGGCCAAACTTTAGTCAGGCTCCTGACCCTTCTCCTAGGCTAATCGGTGCACTTCCTTGTAAAATCCAGTTGTAGAAAAGAACCCTGCTAAGTCAGGATAGCTAAAAACCCCTACCTTCAATATCTGATTATGCTCTGTAGCTGATCAGGTTCCTCCTCCTCCATCATTCCCCAGGTGATGTCTGATCACCCTGGTGTGTCTTCAGCAAGGACCTGGTTTAACAAGAATGCCCATCTTACTCCTGATGTTTCCTTTTGGTAATTTTCCATGCACTGAGCCCCACCTTACTCCTTGGCTATATATTCCCACTTGCCTATTCTGCATTCAGAGTTGAGCCAAATCTCTCTCCCCTGCTGTAAGACCCCATTGTAGCAGTTCCTATACCTATCATGATGTTTCTGGATAAAGTTTTCCTTCCTGTGCTTTAGCAAGTGTCGTTGATTTTTTTTTAACACAGTTACAGCCACAGGTTTTAGGTGGACATGTCTTTTGGGAGGCCACAATTCAACTCATTACAGGAGACAACAGAAGACATGTAGGCAGGAGAAGTTAATTACATTAGATATTCAGAGGTGCTGGTTATCTCTTTCTTTAGGGTCTGAGATGGAAAAACACCATGTTGGGTGGTAGAGATGAAATCTCTTCCTTTGTATATTCTGAGACCTAATACCTTTTCCCTAATCCATTTATTTTCCTAATCTACCTCAGTAACAGATGTCTTCAGTGCAGGGATTGTCAAGGAACTCAGCCAAGGGATAGTGATGCCAATGTTTTCACTGGGGAGAATGCAAATTACTCTCTAAGAAGGAAAAATGTGTACTGTTGCAAGGGCAGATTGCAAGACAATTTCTTTGTCGTGGTTGCTATTTATTTACTTTTTCCTTGCAATCTTGATGTTTTTCTTTAGGAAAAAATAAAGCCTCTCAAAAGTTCTTCCTTGGAGAGAGAAACACATTAGACAAACTTATTCTGTGATGTTCTGTTTATTTAATCTAAAATGTCAGAAGTCATGATGACAAAATGTTTTCATTCTTGTTTTTGTTTGATTAATTTTTCTGCATTATTTATTTGTTTATTTTTAGAGAAAATGTCACAGGATCCTTGGGTTGTTGCTTTGCCAGCTGGAAACCTCTGTGGCCAGCAGCATCTTCTGCCTGAGTATTGCTGGCACTGCTGGGCTTGTTCTGCCCCCTCAGCGTGGCAGGCTGCTCTCGGCTGGCACTACTGGCCCAGATCCCACACCTGCCAAAGGCGAGCCAGGTGTGGAACAGCGAGGGATGTGTGGGTGAACAAACATGGGGTCTGGCCACCACACACAGCCAGGGACACTGGCTGCTGCAGTGGGTTGGCGGCTCCATGAGAGGTTGTGACTGGACCAGATGTACAATATACAGCTTCCACTGTGGGTACCTGTATCTGGACAAGGGGAATGCTGTGGCACCCAGAATCTTGGAGACATTAGGGACTGGAGAGCCCCAAAGAGGGTGTCACAGCCCTGGCTCAGGGAGCACCCTAAGTCTGGGTTCCCTGAAGGGCCACAGCTCCTCTCCTTCTCATCTTAGGCAACATGGTGAGTGAGGATGGGGGTGTGTTTCAGCCCTGTTTGTGTTACAGCTCTTTCAGTCCCGCCATTCAGTCCCTCTCGAGTTCTTGTCCCATGTACAGGAAGAATGAGGTACACAGACAACTGGAGGGTGAGCAAGGCGGAGAGGAGCTTCTTGAGCAACAGAACAGCTCTCAGGAGACCCGAAGTGGGTAGCAGCTCCTTTCTGCAGGCAGGTTGTCTGGACATCTGTCCAGCGCTCAGTGGAGAGCAGACCCAGAGTGGCTAGCTCTTTTCTGCTGGCAGGTCGTCCTGGCATCTGTGTAGCCCCCAGCAGAGAGGAGATCTAGACTGGGTAGCTCTTTTCTGCTGGCAGGTCGTCCTGGCATCTGTGTAGCCCCCAGCAGAGAGGAGATCTAGACTGGGTAGCTCCTATCCACAGTCAGATCATCCTGATGTCTGTTCAGCTCTCAGCGGAGAGGATATCCACAGTGGGTAGCTCCATTCCTCTGGCAG
Organism: Chlorocebus sabaeus; assembly: GCF_047675955.1. NCBI lineage: Eukaryota > Metazoa > Chordata > Mammalia > Primates > Cercopithecidae > Chlorocebus > Chlorocebus sabaeus. Next base: position 65,704,108 of record NC_132924.1, read on the forward strand.
GTCACCCCAAGGAGTGTCCAGCTCTCACTCCAGTTGGCTGACTCCACTAGAACTGACAGCCCAGCCCTCATGCTTCACGCCATCCTTGATTTGAGGGTGGGGCTTCACTGGGGACCACCTCTTTCCACACAGGAGCCTGTCTGCCTCCTGCCTCCATCAATCATGTTGTCCACAGTGCTCAGTCTGTTTGTAAGAAGGGGAGCTTCCAGGCCTGTTCTGAGCTCCCCTTGGTGGCCCCCATCAGCCTCCCTCCCGTGCTGGTAGGCACCCAAAGTCTAGAGGGGGCCAAGGTGGCAGGGGGCTAGCATGTTAGCATCACCCTGAGTGCACGCACACCTGGCTAGGTCATGACAGTGCCTGGGCTGGGCCTCAACTTTGCTCCAAAATCAGAGAGGGTGCCAGGAACAGGGAGAGGCCAGGCAGGAGCAGGCACTTCCCAGCCTGTGGTGGAATGGGGGCTTCCTTGGTCCCCAAGAGTTCAGATATGCTCAGGTCCACAGCTGCAGCTGGGCAGCTGCAGCTGCACCCAGGAGGGCAGGGCTCCTGCCCCAACAACTGAGAAAGGGGCTGGGCTCCCCACTAGTTACCTGCAGCCCAATAACCTCTGCCCCTGCAGCAGATGTCTTTGCAGTGGGTGCTCCAGACTGGCTGCTGCAGTGGGTTGGCGGCTCCATGAGAGTAAGACCTGCCATCAACAAGGTCTTACTCTGTTACCCAGGCTGGAATGAAGTGGTGTGATCACAGCTCATTTGAACTCCTGGGTTCAAGTGATCCTCCCAGCTTAGCCTCCCAAGTAGCCAAGGCTATAGGTGTGCATCATGCCTAGTTAGTGGGGTCTCCCTATGTTGCCCAGGTGGTCTCTAAGCACTTGAGCTCAAGATGGGGTCCCCCTCTGTTGTCTAGGCTGGTCTCGAACACTTGGGCTCAAGTGATCCTCCTGCCTTGGTCTTCCAAAGCACTGGGATTATAGGCATGTACCACCACACCCTGCCCATATTTTTACACTTGAAAGGTTAAATTGATATATTGCCCATTATTAGAAAGAGATGTCATAGATATGTTAAGCAATATTATTAACTTCTTCAGATATTTATTTTTCACTGTGAAGCTGGATGTTTAAGCAATAAGATTGTATTTCTGTCTAGTCTTCCTTAAAAAATTAGAGTGGCATTATTCTAAGAAAAGAAGTGTTATTACCCCCACTGTTATGTCTGTTTAGAGAACAACTTAAATAGTATGGGAAAGTCACCTACAGCAAGGCTGGCAGGTTTAAGCTTGAATGTGTACAGTGTTTGTGTCGTGCTGTGTTTAAAATTATCACAGAGAAAATACCTTTGTGAAAAAGATGTTAAACCACCACTCCGTCCAAAACATAAAGGCCAGTAATACCATTATATGAAAAACGGCTATAACTCTCCTGCATCTGTGAACTACATTTACGTTTACTTTGTTTTTTCTTTTTCCCCTTTAATATTAGGCCTCTCTGGTGGTGAAACAGTCACATGATGGCAGTCTCAGAGAGGTTTGAAAAACTACTCCATTGTGCCTATTTTACAACGAAGAAATGGAAACTCCTAAGGCTAACTAATAACCAAAAAAAAAAAAAAAAAAAAAGCCAGGGTATGGTACACACATTTCCTAAAGGTATGCCTGAATTTTAAATAATTGACTCAAAATTATTATCAGTAATATTCTACATTTTGAATGAAATAACAAAATAGCAATGGTATTATTACTTTTTCCTAAGTTTTCTTGAGAAATATAGTTTAAAACCTGAAAAATTCTTTACTTGTCCTTAAATATTTTCAAATTCCTGACTCATGAAATTAATTAGTTAAAAATAATACACATGTGAAACATCAAAAAGTTATTGTAGGAACTTCAGGAAATTGTTTATCTGCTCAAGAATCTATTTGCTCATATTTGAGAGGATTGACTTAATGAATGTATTTCTGTAATTTCTCTGGGCAAATTTTGCACTTTCAAATTGAGAACAGTGTTTCAGCAATGTATGCTGCTAGACCAGTGCTACAGATTTTATCTGCTTCAGTAGCACTGCCAAGTCAATTATTAAAACATCTAAAAATGATCTCTTATCTATTGTGGCTTATTCCAGTGAATAGCAATTTAGAGTAAAAATCTATTTCACGGCTGGGCGTGGTGGCTCACACCTATAATCCCAGCTCTCAGGGAGGCAGAGGCAGGAGGAGACCTTGAGCCCAGAAGTTTGAGACTGCCTGGGCAATACGAGACCCCATTCTCTCGATGAGACCCCATTCTCCACAAAAAGAAAAAAAAAAGAAAGAAAAATCTATTTCACCTATTACATCTCATTTAATTCCCACAACACCTCTTGAGAGAAGAAATTTTGTTTATTAGTGGACATAAGAGACAGCCTCTGAGATTTGCTCAAGGACACAGGTCTCACTACGTAGCAGCCTTATTTAAAAATAGAGAACTCTCAATAATGTCTATAGTTTAGATCAAGCTTGTCCAACCCGTGGCCAATGGACTGCATGCAGTCCAAGATGGCTTTGAATGTGGCCCAATGCAAACTCACAAACTTTCTTAAAACATTATTAGCTTTGTGTGTGTGTGTGTGTGTGTTTTAGCTCATCAGCTATCATCAGTGTTACTGTATTTTATGTGTGGCCAAAGATAATTCTTCTTCTTCCAATGTGGCCTATGGAAGCCAAAATATTGGACACTCCTGGTTAGATAATAGTATTGTACCAATGCTACTTTTTTTTAGTTTTGTTAAATGTACCATGGTGTTATATCGATAAGATGTTAATGTTAGGGAAGCTGGGTGAAGGGTATACCCCATACTCTCTCTCTGTCTTCAACTTTTATGTAAATTTAGAAATCAGTTCTTTCTTCTTTCTTTCTTTCTTTCTTTCTTTCTTTCTTTCTTTCTTTCTTTCTTTCTTTCTTCTTTCCATTTTTCTCTCTCTTCTCCCTCCCTCTTCTTCCTTTCTTTCCTCTCTTTCTCTTTCTTTCTTTCCTTCTTTCCTTCTTTCTTTCTCTTTCTTTCTTTCTTTCTTTCTTTCTTTCTTTCTTTCTTTCTTTCTTTCTTTCTTTCTTTCTCTCTCTCTCTCTCTCTCTCTCTCTCCCTCCTCCCTCTTCTTTCTTTATTTCCCCTTCCTTCCTTTCTTCTTTCTTTTCTTCTCTCTCTTTTCCTTCCTTCCTTCCTTCCTTCCTTCCTTCCTTCCTTCCTTCCTTCCTTCCTTCCTTCCTTCTTTCCTCCCTCCCTACCTCCCTCCCTCTCTTCTTTCTTTCCTTATTTTGACAAGTTGCTGCTCTGTCACCCAGGTTGGAGTGCAGGGTGTGATCATAGCACACTGCAACCTTGAATTCCTGGTCTCAAGCCATCCTCCCACCTCAGCCTCCCCAGTACAGTGACTACAAGCATGTGCCATCAAGCCTGCCCTCACTATGTTGCCAGGGCTGGTCTTGAACTCCTGGCCCCAAGCAATCCTCCTGCTCAGCCTCCCAAAGTGCCGGGATTACAGGCATGAGCCACCATGCCTGGTGCAAAAGTATAAAAATTGAAAAATAGATCTTCTAATTATTTCACAGTGTTATTAGTGTTTTATTTTATTATGTTATTTTACAGGGGCATGGTCTTACTCTGTCACCCAAGTTGGAGTGTAGTCTTGCAATCACGGCTCACTGCAGCCCTGACATACCAGGCTCAAGTGATCTACTTTGGGCTCAAGTGATCCTCCCACCTCAGCCTACCGAATAGCTGGGACTACATGCATGTGCCACCATGCCCAGCTAATGTATTAGCATTTTAGACCAGTCAGGGTAGAATATAATGTTTCTTTTTACAGATGAGGAAATTGGTACTGACACTGACTTTCCCCAGCTCAGAGCAGGCTCAAGTCTCCCAGTTATGGAGGTGGTTGTTCCATAGCACCTGCCTGATATGCAGTGGGTATGTAGAAAGCTCATCCTTCTATTCAGAAAGTTTTATCAGTAGGCCCACAGCTCCTACCTACAATTAGGAGCACATACAGATTGATGTGTGCAATTTGTTGCAATGCCTCAGTTCCTTACATCTGTAAATCAATTTTCCCGTTACATGACTATTCAGACTATGTGCACCCCCAGCAGTTACTCCCATCTGGCTCCTGTGCTGCTGAAAGACATTTTCTCCCTTAATCTCCTTCTGTTACTTTTCTTTGGAACTGCAGCCTTCCTCCCATCTTGATTTGGTTTTTCCCCTTGCCTTTTTTCTTGAAGTCCACTGAGTGAGGCTGTGAAGGCCACATTCAGAGCAGAAGTTTGAAGACGTCTGTTTCTCCCCATTTCCTGCCCTTTAAGAGACATCTCAGCTCAGCAAGACTCAGGCACAGCTTACCTGGTCTACTGTCCTCTCATCCATAAGCACTGCTCTTCCAACTTCTGCTTTGAGAGAAGCACACATCTTCCAAGTTCTGCTTACCTGATATGCTCTCCTCTCATTTGTGAGTGAAAACACACATCTTCCAACTTCTCCACTGAGACCCTCCCTACATCCAGCTATTTGACATCATTCTATATGCCAGCAAGGATTGCATGTAGATAATTACATTGCTCCTATTATAACCCTGACAGGAATTGGATTTTGATTTTTTCTTTTAATTCAGTTCTCACCTTCCTGGAGTGACTTTGAACACTGCTTCCTCCCTCACCTTCTCCTGGCTTTACTTTCACTTCTGAATACTCTTGTACTTGGCTGTTGAAAAAAATACTATGATGCCACTGTTGCTACTGAGCATATTTTAAGGGGGAAAAAGATAAAGGGGCACAAATGCATCATTGCCAGTTTTCTTGTCTTCTCACAAAGGTATAGAACTTCAAAAGAGAGAAAGGCTAGTAAAAAAAAAAATACCCATTTTTGTATTTTTCATGCTCCCTTTCAGTTTTGTTTCATATGTAAAAGGAAAAACACACTATTTTTTTTCTACTCATTCTCATCTCAACTTTTGTCACTAACTAAAGAGGAAAAACAATTTTTCTCTATTCAGTACTTTACTTCTGACACTACCTGGGGTTAGCACAGACCCCACAGGTTAAGGGCTCAGTCTCAAAAGACTGTCCCCACTTCAGGCACCAATTGCAAGTAGTACATTCTCACTGACTCATCCTTCTGCCTGCCTTAGCTACAAATCAGGGATTCCTACAGTCCCTTCCTCAAGTTGGATTTGTTATGATGATTCACAGAACTCAGGGAAACACTTACATTTACTAGTTTATCATTAAGGACATTATAAAAGATACAGGTGAACAGCCAGATGAAGAAGTACATAGGTCAAAGTCTGAAAGGGTCCTGAGTACAGGAGCTTCTGTCCCTGTGGGATTGGGGTGTGCTACCCACTGGTATGTGGGTGTTCACCAACCTGGAAACTCTCTGAATTCCATCTTTTAGGGATTTTTTTTTTACAGAGGTTTTATCACATAGGCATAATCAATTTTTAATTCAATCTCTAGCCCCTCTTTCTCCCTGGAAGACCTGGGAATGGGGCTGAAAGTTCCAAGCTTCGAATCATGGCTTTCTGGTGACCAGTCCCCATCCTGAAGCTATTTAGGGGCTCACCAAGAGTTGTCCCATTAAAACAAAAGGTGCTTCCATCACCCAGGACATTCTAAGGAATTTTGTAGCTCTGTGCTATGATCTGGGAGTAGAGATCAAATACATATTTCTTGTCACAATATGCATAGGTATCTTACACAATTATACTATATAAATTTTACTTTATATTTACTTTTTCCCTTTAACATTAAATTATATGCGTTTTTCCATTTTGCTGCAACTGTTGTAATGTTCACTTTAGTAGACACATAATATGTATAATTTACAGTGTTAACGGTGTCAGGTGTTTAAAATACATTATTTGATTTAATTCTCACAAAAACCTATAGGACAAGTATTGTTTTATTTATTTCACAAAAGTAAAAACTGAGGCTGATAGGGGTTAAGTAACTTGCTCAAGTGTATGCATCTAGTGAGGGTTAAGTGAGAATTCAAACTAAGGTCTGTTGACTCCAAAGTCCATGTTAATACTTGTCAGATAATAGAGTGAGGATCCACAGAAGAACTTCAGGCTCATTCAAGGGTTCAATACCCCAGAGATTCTGGTAGCTGCAAACCAGAGCCATCTAGAAAATTAAAAAATAAAAAAACGTATGCTGGAGTCTCATCTCCAAAAACTCTGATTTCATTGGTCTGGGTATAGTTTGAGACTATTAAAGAACTCCCCAAGTATTTTAATGTCTAACCAGAATTCAGAACCACTTCTTTCCACTGTGACAGCTTTACTATAGAGACAATAAAAGCAGAGAAATACAGTTAATTTGCATCTGAAATGAATAGAGTTATTTAAGTTAATTGTAAAAGTGACTTTATAAATTACATGCCTCCTGCCAAATTGTGGAAGTCTATTCATATACATTTGGGAATACATAGAGGTGTATTAATGGTCGCCATGGTTATAAATAACTAACTCTTGCAAAGCACGTCATGAGAAGAGAAAAAGGCCAAGAACAAGGCCCTGGGAGATAATATTTAAGAGATGTGGAGAGGAAGAGCAGAAGAGCTACAGTGAAGGCTATTTCCAGGAATTTCCAATGCTAAATGCTGCAGAAAGGCCATATGGGAGAAGGCCTAAAACGTATCCATTAGATTCAGCTATAAGTCCTCACTGGAACTTTCATGGGAGAATACTCATGGACTAGTACATGTAAACCAGACTTTCAGTGAGTTGAGACAAATGTGGGAGGTAAGGAAGTGGATACAATCTGTATGAACTTCTCTACAGAAATTTTGACTTTAAAAATGTTATCAGTATGTTTTCAGCTATAAGCATAAGAATATCCAGATTAAAAGTGACATACAATAGAGATCTCCACTCAAAATACACACACATACACACACACACACACACACACACACACACACACACACACTCCACATAAGAAGAAGCCAGAGGTGGGTGGTTCACAGGTTTAGACTCTGATTGGCTTCTTTGAGATACTTTTGGTCACCCTTAATGGTCATAAGATGTTGGAAACATCTCCAAATACCATGTCCTCAACACGAAAATGTCTAGGAAGGTAACTCTCCTCATAGGCCCCTCTCTTACCAGGGAGGAAACCTTCTGAAAGCCTCCAGTGAACTTGCCCTAATGACTTATTGGCCTAAACACTCATATCCCTTCCCACAGCTGCAAGGGAGTCTCAGAAAGCGACTATATGGTGTATTTTTCCTTTACATTGGGAGGTAGGCTCTGCTTTCAGGGAAGAGGGAGGAGAAGGATGGCTGTATAGCCAACCAAGAGTTCCAAAAAGGGTATGATCAGAGTGTAGTAGCCAGAGAGAGACATGGGCTCGATGCAAGGTGGTGTTTTGTTTTGTTTTGTTTTGTTTTGTTTTTGTTTTTGCTTGTTTTAACATGGTTAGAACTGATCATGTTTAAATGCCTTTGACAGAAAAAAATATAATCAGAATAGTGAGACCTCTGTGATCATGGGATGCAATGGGACATAAAATAGGAGAGATGGGCAAGAATCTCTTCTATTCTAATTGGAAAGGAGGAGTAATGGAACAGGCTGGATATAGGTGAATGTGCAGTTTTGTTGGGGAATTGAGGAAATTCCCATCTGATGGCTTATCTTTCTTCCCTGTGAAGTAGGCAGCTGAGTTATCTGCTGAGAGTAAGGGAGGAACAGAGAAAGGCCAGGAGACTGAATAAAATAGGCAACATAAGGATAGTTGCCCAGGCAACGCAGGATTTCCAGATGATTTTAAGGGCACGGTTGAGGTTAGCTGCTCTCAATTTAAGATTATTGCATTCAGGGGCATTTATGATTTTTTTTTCCCTCCAGCTGCACTAGACACCTAGCTAGTTACAGGTGTTAAGAACACAGAAGGGGACGGGCGCGGTGGCTCACGCCTGTAATCCCAGCACTTTGGGAGCCCGAGGCAGGCAGATCATGAGGTCAGGAGATCTAGATCATCCTGGCTAACAAGGTGAAACCTGGTCTCTACTAAAAACACAAAAATTAGCCAGGCGTAGTGGCAAGCGCCTGTAGTCTCAGCTACTCGGGAGGCTGAGGCAGGAGAATGGCGTGAACCCGGGAGGCAGAGTTTGCAGTGAGCCGAGATCGAGCCACTGCACTCCAGCCTGGGCGACAGAGCAAGACTCCGCCTCAAAAAAAAAAAAAAGAACACAGAAGGATTAATATCTCAGGGAACTTTCTGCACGGGGTGATAAAATAAATGAGGCAAAAGAATTGAAGATATTATCAAAAGAGCAATCAGAGTGAAAAAACACAGATTCTAAATTGGAAGAAAGTGAAAACAGGGGAGTAGATCTACCAGAAAAAAGTCAAGGGACCAAAGGATCAGAGACACTAAGGTGGCCAAATAAATGATATATTGACTGTGAGTGAGAGAACTGGAAGATAAAGCTCACCAAATGGTCTGGATTTATGTCAGACTTGGTACAGTTCTGAATGTTGACAAAGTCCAGAATGTGAAACCGGAATGAGTGGCTGAAGCAGAATGAAGAGCAAGAATTGATAAGTCATGGTATTGGGAGAGTAAACTCTACAGCCTTGGTCCAATTTGTAAATATAAAGGTGTATGAAATAAGGACTTTTCAAATTTCAATGTGCATATGAATCCCCTGGGTATTTATTAAAATGTAGATTGCAGTTCAGTAGCTTTGGGGTGAGGCTTGAAATTCGGCATTCCTAACAAGGTGATGACCACGTTGCTGGTCTGGAGATCCACACTTCGAGCACAAGGCACTGGAGAATCTTACCATTGACTTCCACATATACTGTCTTCTTTTAAATAATCTTCTATCCCACTTGGCTAAAGGAGGCAGACCTTAGAAGCTAGGTGTCACTTGGTCCTTCCTATTGGCTAAGGGTGAAGAGCTTGATGCAACTATAAATCCATTCATAATCCAGGCTGAGCCAATCAAAACTCCTTGTGAGAACCTGAACTGAGAAATAGAGACTGGGCCTGCCAAGCAGTGGTGGACACTGGAGCTGTAAGGTCCATTTTCCTTGAGTTTAGCACCAAAACAAACTAAAGCCATATGCAAGTTGAAGTTTTGGAAAGTAGTGATCATGAGGAAGCAGAGGAAGCTGGTTTTTAGGAAAACAAATGGAACAGAGGCATAGAAAATTGATGAGATGGGAATAAGCAGCTCTCAAGTGCTAAGGTCACGATACCTTACTCAACTATCCACCTCCAACATAGCCTCCACGATATCTGGCCTCTCTGGACTGGCTTTTTGCTTCTCCTCCTCATCTTGGCTAACTCACATTCTCCTTTTGGGTCCTGATTTAGGCTTCCTCAAGAAAACCTTCCCTGCCACCTGAAGCTATTGGGTTTCCTCCCATGTATCCTCATAGCATTCCATTGTGTCCAGTTCACAGCACTTGTCACCATTTATGACAGCCACTATTTGAATATTTATTTGTTGGTATCATATATTCTTTATTACTTTTTTCAAAAAATTATAGTATAGATACTATAATTCCACTTATTATTATGATCTTCACTTTTTACATATGAAGGGGCTCAAGAGAGGTTAGATAACTTGTCTAAGGTCACATAGGTTGTTGATGGTGGCATCAGGGTTTGAAGGCAGAAACGATCAACCTCAAAGCTTGTCCTTTTACCCACCATATCTCTTTTCTCTAGATTCTAATTATGCATCTCTGTTTTCCACTCTAGCTTCAAGGCTATGACTATGCCTGTGTCTTCATCAGTATATCACCACATCTGGTAGTTGTCCGGTACATAGCAGATTCTCAAAAGTATTTTGTTGAACGTGGCTAAATGTGAGTGAATAAAGTTATTTGTACCGCCATTCAATCTTCTAAGATAACTGGGTGCAGGATTGTGTAGCATTGCTGTTTTATCCGGAAGTCTTGAGCAAACAAACATGATTTGTAAAATATGTAACTTGTAGGTCAGATATGCACCGTACTAATTCTACTCAGTGTTGCAAATTCCAGATCTATGTATCGACATCGTTTGTAGTCCATCCCGTGCCCTAAACTGTTGAGTGGACGCCTGGAATCATGACTTGGATTCTAAATGTTGTGTGGGTACAATGTTCCAACCCAGACCCTCCCTGCACACAAACGTCTTCAGAGCTCTCTTCAATCTAGGCGCTATATAGTGCCCTCAGAATCCAGCGTGGTTGTATGTTTCCAAATATTTATACATGATTCAAAATGCAGAGTGACGTTGTTACTTTTGATGACCTGTCCACCTCCAGTTGTCTATATCCTAAAATCTGAAAGACGAGATTGGTACGCGAAGCGCTGGCTCCACAGCTGCAAACGTGCTTAGTCAGCACCATCACCGGCGGCATGATGGACAAGTCAAAGATGTATCTAGCACTACTGCCTCCTGACTTTCTGTAAACACATAAGATCTCTGTCACAGAACAAATCAAGGCAAACACGCAAACAACCCTAAACTAAAATTACCAGTGACTGCCATTCTGTCCTTGTTAAGCGAAGACTGAGGTGGTTAAAGCAGGTTGATTGTTTTTAAGATGTTTTCAGCCAGGTGCAAGGCTATCTGCAAAAATGTGCTTTGCCCACGTGGATCGCATGGACACTAATTACTAAGGGCTAAGGAGCTGAGAAACGTCCAGCCGCAGACATTGGCCGCCCTAAGGGGACTAAGCGGGCACCTCTAGAAATAAAGCTCCGCAGCCAATGCGGCGCCTCGGCCCGCGGGATTGGCTGGCTCGGTTGTGACGCGACCTGGGCGGGCCGACTTGCGACGGAGGCCGCGGGTCCGGGTCGGGAGACCCAAGAAGGACCCGAGAGGTGATCCGCAGCGCTGCGACCGGACCGCGCGCCCGCCCTCCGCCAGCGCGGAAGGTCTGTTCCTCCCCCACGCATCTGGCCCGCGTCCCCGGGCCGCGGCACCGGATCCCGGCGGGGGTGTGGACCCAGGGCCCGCTCTCTCCGGCGCGGCCAGAGCCCCCCAGTGTGCGAGCGCCTAGGGGATGCCGAGGTTTGGCGGGTGCGGGGCCAATCTGGGCAGGGCCGAGCCGAGATTCTCCCTGGCTCTGTGCCCTGACCATACTCCTGCTGCGGTTCCGGCAGAGAGCGCGGGGAGAGCAGCGGCGGGAGGTGCGGGGAGCACGCCGGCCGTGGGGTAGAAGCAACACCTGAGAGGGGATCCAAGTTGCTTGGCTCGGCCCGAGCAGCGACCTGAACCCGCCGCCCTGCGGGAGTGGTGTGCGGAGCGCTGGGCTGTGCTCCTACAACTTCACTCCTCCCGCCGCTGGGGAACGTAGCGGGCGAGGCGCAGAGGGCTAGAAAAGGGATTCTCAATGCGTTCTTCCAAGAAAACTTTTTCTCCCTCGAACATGAAGGAATACGTGTTCACTGTAGAAAATTGGGAAAACGTGGGAAATTATTGTGTAAAAAATGGGGGGCGAGGCGTGGGAGTCACTCCCGGGGCGAGGGGACTGCGATTTGCTTTGCTAACCGCAGCCGGGGGCGAGCGACGGGCGGCGCTGCCGCGGGGGCGCCGAAGGCTGAGATTTGAGGAAGTGGGAGCTGCCCGGGCGGGGGCGTCCCGCCGAGAGTCCGCCACGCAGTGTTTGTTTCCTTTCACTTCCTGCGGCAGCTGCTCAAGATGAGGAGGTGCGTGGGGCCGGGGCGGAGCGGCAGCGTTCCCCGCGTGTGAGCCCCCACCCATCGCCGGCGCCAGCACTTCCCCGACCACTCGGGTTTGGCTATGCGGGAGCCGTGAGGAGGAGGCTTGCTGTCGTGGACTTGAGATCTCGGGAAGTCATGCTGGCTTGCTTTTAAGTGGCTTGGGGAAAGTGAAGAAACCCCAAAATGGAGGACTTTGCTACTAGGACCTATGGCACCAGTGGCCTGGACAACAGACCTCTGTTTGGGGAGACGTCAGCCAAGGTGAGTGCGGATTGTGTTTCCAGACTGGGATGGGGGGTGTGTCAGCGGCCTGCCTTCCCGCCGAGTCCTGGCTGGGTCCTGCTGCGGCTCCTAAAAGCACTTTTAGGGAGGAAGCTGGTTCTGCAATACCGCTTCCCTCTCAAGATGTTTGCCCGGCCAGTCGTTGCCTGCTTTGGGACACGTGGTTGGCCAAGAGCGTTGAAGGCTGGAGTGGAGAAAAGTTCAGAAAGTTCGGGGTTGTTGGAAGCCCTTCTGGGGAGTGCGGAAGCCCCTCGGGGGAGGGGGAGGTTGATTTAGTGGTTGTACAGCTGCACCTGCAGCAGGAGGACTGACCCTCCAGAGGCTTCAGGTGTGCGCCCAAAGCTTCCTAAGAGAGCCGAGAAGGGGTGCTTCATGATTCCTGTTTACATAGAACTGTTAAGGGTTCGTTGCTGAGCAGGAAGCAGCCAAGCAAGGAAAGGGGAGAGGCTTGAGATGAGGGGTCCTTGAATGATGGCCTGCATTCCAGGAAGTGATCAAAGGGTCCCTGAACCCAAACGGGCTATCATACATTATTCTAGGCTTTAAAATGTATAACACCTTTTAAAAAGGATTAATTATGTGATGTCCTGGGCCAACAATTGAGGAGAGATCTTTTTCTATCGTCAGCATTAACTTTCTGAGTAGTTTGGGCAAGATCTGCCTGGTTCATTTTTTCACCTAAAAGTGGCATTGGTTGGCTGGTCCCAGTGCAGTGGTGTTGACAGCTAATTGATCATAGCCAGTTACAGATTTCTTTGTTCCTTCTGCAATCTCCCTGCTTCACTTGACTGGCTTAAAAGAAGGAAAAAAAACAGTGGCATTGGTGATCTTTGACCTATGGTAAAGTGCTTTCAGCTCTCGAAAGGTAATGCACATGTAGAGTCCAGAGCTTCCGGTTTTTTTTAGTTTTGGCAGGAGCCCTCCAGCAGACAGGATAGGGAACTGGTACACCTGGCAGTCTGGGGAATAGCCCTGAATTTGGAAGCTATGAGGCTGCCACAGGACTAGTTTATTTTTTAAACTCCACGTGGATTTTACGTTCTGCTCTCAAAATGTTGTAATATGAAAGCGTTTTAAACTCGATCTCCAGGAAGATGCACCTTGTTCATCTTGTGGCTTGGTGTAATCCCAGCCCACAGTGCTCCTGGTTTGAGACACATACCTCCTCCAGCAGATGTTCCATCGTAGGCAAACGTTATTGAGCATTATGTACTTGGCCCTGGGGAGCCAAGGAACCCTGTCAGATGGGGAAAAAAATGTAGGCAAATGAGATGTGGTTGGATCTGTGCTACGACAGGGACATGTTGGGGGTACAGATGAGAACTGGTTGCTTTTGTATGGGAAATTTTCCCCCCTCTCCCAAGAGGTAAGAGAGTGCCTCCCCAACATGCTTCAGCACATAGATTGGGGTTCTGGGAGATCCAGACCTCTGACCTCTTTTAACCCATCTCTCTTGTAATTATAGAGGTAGATGACTTGGTAGTGAACTTGGCCATTTATGCAGACACTTAGAAATATTGATGTTTTCCGAACAGCTTGGGCGAAAACATCCAGTGATTTAAGTTTCCTATTGCCCATGATCCATTTGAAACCCATTCAAGAACTTTACTTTTCCAAATGTATCTTTTATTGCATACTTACTATGAGAATATATCACACTGGGATTATTTAGGAAGCTTTAGGGCATTGTAATAATAGCTGCAGCTATTCAGAGAAAAAAGTTAATATATATTAATTCTTGATCTCTCAAAATTTCTCCCTTTAGCTCCCTCTGTGAAGTTGACAGGGTGATTGGACATAGAGAAATTCTACAGAATGGAGAAGGGAGAGAGATCCCCGGTCTGAGGGTGGAAGAAAACATGTATCTTATAAATGGAGATGCCACATCTGAGAGAGGAGAGGCCTCCATATGTGTTCACAGCAAATGAAGATTTGAGGGCCTGAGGAGGGTAAGGCCCAAGAATGGAGCCTCAATAGTGAAAGGATAGGACTCATTACAGTGGAGCCATTTCCACAGAGGACAGCAACTGCTAGAGCAGGGTCCTGGGGACACTGAGAAACCCCTCACTTGCTCTTGTGTGTGGGTGTCTCCAGCTTGCTGTTTTACATGCCAGGAAATGACAAAATAGCCACTACACAGTGGAAACTTGCTGTTAGTGAACCACCATTTCTGAGAACATCGAGAAAGAATAAAAGCCCAGTTCCTGTCCTACTCTGACAGGTGGTTTCCTGTGCATTTTGTAATCTTACTTGCTTTATGAGGACTGACACATACATATAGCCTCTCAACTTTAGGTGCAAACTCTAAGGCAAAGAGAGCTGAAGCTCAAAGAGCAGAGCAAAGTCTGGAGTATGTTTTTGTTTCCTCAGTGCCAGGCAACATGGTGGGCATTCAGCTTTCCCTTGTTTAATCATCAAGTTCCTTTGTGAGATGGGTGTTCTTTTTTCTGTTATACAACTAAGGAAGTGGAACCCTCAGAGAGGGTTGTGTTCAGTCATACAAGTAGTTTCCTCTGGTAATGCTTCACCAACTCCCTTTCATGAGTTGAATAGTGAGGTCAGTAGTAACTTAATTAGGCAGTTTTTGCTTCTCAAAGCACTCCAGACATCTGCATACCTGTTGCCCTTTCACAGAAAATGGGGGTTGAAGTGGTTTGCCCCATGTCCTGAGGTGAGTGAGAGATAATGAAATCTATTACAGAACAATGACTATTAATATATAACTAATTTGGCCTTGAACAGCACCCTCTTGGGGAATCTCTGAAGGAACTTTTGCCTTTATGTATGTCAGGTGCACATAGTGATTTCAGTTACTGAAATCCCAGATTTTTTCAATCTTTAGCATGAAAATTGTTCATTCTAAGTTATTCCTATTTAGGAATAGCTTTACAGGTGTAATCATGGAGAGAAGGGCAAAGTGAAACAGTTCTCTATTGTTCCATAAATATCTGAGGGATTTTTTTTGTCTTTGAGGCAGGGTCTCACTTTGTCACTCAGATTGGAGTGCAGTGGCATGACCACGGCTCACTGCAGTCTTGACCTCCCGGGCTCAAGCGATTTTCCCACTTGAGCTTCCTGAGTAGCTGGGACTTAGGCACCTTCTACCAAGGCTGGCTAATATTTTTTTTGTTTTTGAGACGGAGTGTCTCTCTGTTGCCCAGGCTGGAGTGCAGTGGTGTAATCTCGGCTCACTGCAAGCTCTGCCTCCCGGGTTCACACCATTCTCCTGCCTCAGCTTCCCAAGTAGCTGGGACTACAGGTGCCCGCCACCATGCCCAGCTAGTTTTTTTGTATTTTTAGTAGAGACGGGGTTTCATTATGTTAGCCAGGATGATCTCCATCTCCTGACCTTGTGATCCGCCCGCCTCGGCCTCCAAAGTCCTGGGATTACAGGCGTGAGCCACTGTGCCTGGCCCTAACTTTGATTTGTTGTAGAGATGGGGTTTCCTGTATTGCTCAGGCTGGTCTCAAACTCGTGGCCTCAGGCGATCCTCCCAACTTGGCCTCTCAAAGTGCTGGGATTATAGGCGTGAGCCATCGTGCCCGTCCTAGGGATTATTGACAAAAAAGGAAAGGTGTTCATCTTTTGTGAGAAACATAGACCTCATTCCTTGATACCTATGGAATTTTCATGGTAGGTTGGCTATCTTACGAATCCTAGTTTGAATGCCCACATGCTTTTTACATCTTTTTTAAACCATTCCCAAGTTTTGTGCCATAGTACTTCTCTTTCAGGTGAAAAATATGGTACAGATACCAAGATGATAAGAAATACCTGAAGTTTCCAAGCCTGTGTTATGGCTTAGCATTTTCTAAAAGAGTGCTATCCAGTAGAAATATGATGTGAGCAGCCATATATGTAATTTACGTTTCTTAGTAGCCATATGAAAAAGTATAAAGAAACAAGTGAAATATTAATAATTTTATGTAACCCCTTATTTCCAAAATATACTATCATTTCAACATATAATCAATATTTAAAAACATTTAACTAGACACAGTGGCTCAGGCCTGTGTATCCCATCACTTTGGGAGGCTGAGGTGGGAGAATCACTTGAGCCCAGGCTTTTGAAACCAGCCTGGGCAACAAAATGAGATCCTGTCACACACACACACACACACACACACAAAATTAGCTGGGCGTGGTGGCACCCACCTGTGGTCCCAGCTGCAGGCTCGCACCACTGAACTCCAGCCTGGGTGACAGAACGAGA
This sequence comes from Chlorocebus sabaeus, assembly GCF_047675955.1. Taxonomy (NCBI): domain Eukaryota; kingdom Metazoa; phylum Chordata; class Mammalia; order Primates; family Cercopithecidae; genus Chlorocebus; species Chlorocebus sabaeus. Next base: position 65,720,297 of record NC_132924.1, read on the forward strand.
CTCTGTCTCAAACAAAAAACAAACTGAGATACTTTTACAAGTTTTTTGTATGAAGTCTTTGAAATCCAGTATGTATTTTATATTAACAACCCATCTGAATTCACACTAGCCATGTTTCAGATGCTCAGTAACCACGTGTGGCTAGTACAGGCTGATGTCCCAAATGCAAAATCCGAAATGCACCAAAATCCAAAACTTTTTGAGCACTGACTTGATGCTACAAGTGGGAATTTCCACGCAAAAGTACTTAACACAAACTTTATTTCATGCACAAAATTTTTAAAGATATTGTATAAAACTTGTCTTCCAGGCTATGTGTATAAGATGTATATGAAACAAATTTTGTGCTTAGACTTGTGTCCCACCCCAGGATCTCATTATGTATATGTAAATATTCCAAAGCCTGAAAAAAATTCTGAAATCGGAAACGCTTCTGGTCCCAAACATTTTGGATAAGGGATACTCAACCATTTCAGACAGCTTAGTTTTAAAGCAGCTGAAATGTTAGTTATGGTGGTTCCATAACCAAGTTTGTGAAACAGTTTTCTTTATTGTGGGACTTTGGAAGCTTTAATATGCCAGTTTTCATTGTGACTCTAGTTGGTGAGGGTGCGTGAGTAGTACCTCCTAAGCAGTTTAGGTGGCGTGGCCTCTTTAACCCTAGTACAATGCCTTACCCAGTTCTTGCCTCCAGCTCCCTAGGAGCATTCACTAGGTGAGTTTCTACAGAGTACACTTTGGGAAACATGGTTCAGTGAATCGCCTTCCTCTGCTTTTCCCTCCCATCCTGTCCCCTAGGGTAAACTAAAACCTGGAGATTTTCTCCCCTCTTCTGCCCACGACTACCTTTAAAAGTTTGCTTTAGTACAACACACAGTTTGGACAATCTTTCCCACTGTCTTGTGTTAGAAGGGCACTAGATTATTCTGAGGGCTTGTGAGTCTTGATCTCGACTTGTTAGCTGGCTGTGGAATCATCTGAAATCAGTTTCAGTCAGTCTAGACTGGTGAACCTAGGAGGAGAGGGAGATAATGGTTTTCTCTGGAGAAAGCAAAGCAGCATCCTATAGCTAGGGCAAATGGGAAAAGGATGAACACTGTCCACTTGGTGCCATGTAGTGCAAACCAGTTTCTAGATCAGCCCACTCCATGGGTGGTCACTGATTACAAAATAAGTGACTCATCCTCTAAGAAGGGTGGTGACAGTTCCTGCTCCTTTATTCCTTCTTGGATGTGATATATAAAATCAGCGATTTGGGGAGAAGGTACATACACTGAATTCCTCAGCAGATACCATAGTGAGAGGGAGGCCCTCTGTGGAGGGGGCAAGTTAGTGGGCTCTGAGGCTCAGATTTTTGGTTCCAAAGACAAAAGTATCTTCCTTTATCCCCCTTCCCCCAATAAAAAAAAAAAGCAAGCAAAAATGGTGAAAAGCAAGGGCTTTTTATGATTAGTGTTAGTCAAGCAATTCGAACTTGGAGCATTTGGCCTCTGCAAATAATCATGTAAGATTAGAGTTGCCACTTCATGCCATTTTTGTTGTTGCTTATTTAAGAACAAGGCTCAGTAGGGATGGTAATAGAATAATTTTAAAAAATGGAAAGAAGAGAAAAATAATAAAGCTATGATTAAGATAGCTGGGTCTGTGCCAGCAGCCCCTTCCTCTGTCTTAGAGCTACCAATGCTGTTCTCTGAGGAGTGCAGGCTTTAGTGTATTTCCTCTAGACAGAGCTTCTAGTTGATCATCCAAGCAGCTATTTCTCTTAAAGGAGGGTTAGTCACCCAAAGGTGAAACAGTTATCTCCTCTCTTCTCATTCAGCCTGTCAAAACAACTTTACCTTTTTTTGTGTGTGCTAGAAAAGTAATTAGGAAAAATAAATGCCATCACTTTTTCTTTAGTACTCTATGTAAGTTTTCTCTCTTCCACCCCTAGACCAGTGGACTGGAATCTCTGGGTGTGGGGCACAGGCACTGGTATTTCTGGAAGGTCCTCGGGATGCTGGTGCATAGAAAGGGTTGAGACGCACTGGCCTTACCTTTGCTCTGTGTAAGCCCTGTCCAGGCTAATGCCTCTCCATGGATCCCTTTCCTTTGGCTGCCTCCTTGCTCTTCACAAATGCCGTTCTCCTTTCTGCTGTGTCCTCTCTTCTCTAAATATCTGAATTCTGCTCAGCCTGATTCCCCACTTTAGAACCTTCCCTGTAATCCAGTCTCCTCTCACTTTCCTTCTGTGAGCCTGGCTGTCAAAGATGCCCCCTGGCACTTACTCCTCGTGCTGTGAGGCCCTCATGTAGGTCTTGCCTCCTAACTAGAGAATACGCTCTTCTTAAATGGTAGGTGCCAGTTTCCTCATTTTTGTAGCCTTTTTAGCCCTAGGGACAATGGCTTACCAAGTTCTTGATTTCATGTATATTAAGTTTTAAGCAAAGTGAGAATTTAGCATTATCAAAAAGTAACCTACATTTTTGGGACATTCTGAGCTCACAGTAGAAGGCAGGGAGTGGTTAGGAACCTGGATATGCTAGATATCAAAACAGGAAGTGGTGCTTCAAGCTCTCATACAATTAAAGTCATTTTTCTCTTTTTCTTTCTGCTAAGCTGTATATAGCAGAGGCCAGTAGTAAATACAATATTGTATTAAAAAAACTTAAACTGAGGTGTGGCCTCTCGGAAGCTGATGGTCTACTGAGTTTTCTCTGGATGTGATTTTTGCTGGTCTTTGGTAATATCCTGTGCTTACTGAATTGAGTCACTTTTTTCTTATGGTTGGCTCATAGGCTGTGTATGGGTATAGTGACCATAGTTTCTGAGTTGCTGAAGAGACATGTGGGTGGATAAACCTCGGTGTCCCTGTGAGAATGGTGGAATGCATTTGAAACTGGGGCTGCCATAGAAATTGGGGCCAGGGTGTTAGGCCAGCTCAGCTCTCTCTCAGCTCTGAGGAGTCTGATCTCTTATTGGTAAGATTCCCCCTTAGACATAGTATAAATAGTGCAAATACCGTATTAGCTGCCATTTACTGACCCTCTACTGAATGCCAGATACTCTCTTGTAGGGGCTATGTATTCTTCTCCAATCCTCATTACAACCCTACATGGTAGATGTTGTACAAATATGAAAACTAAGGCTTAAAAGTTGTAACTTAAATACAGGTCCACATGTAGCAGTGGAAGTCATGCGTTTGGGAGAGAATCGAGTGTAAAAGTTGTAAAGGGTGGGTGTGCCTGAAATCTCATAAATGCTTTCTCTTGCACCTCCCGTGCTCTTGTCACTGTTCAAAGTCTGGTGTTGCTTTGGGAAGTCTCAGAACATACGGGTCATAATTCACTGCATCCTCGGTTTAGCCAGTGAGACAAAATGTCTCCTTGCTTTCCACCTGTGTGGCTGCTGTACCTCTGGTTGTCTCCAGTGACAGTACGAGAGGAAGCTCCTGTACAGGCAGAGCCATGCTGCTCTGAGGGACCCAAATTAAATCCCTGGACACAGGACCTTACGTTTCTTTATTCAGCTGGGCTCAAAATAAACCTTCTCCCACATTTTGCATCCTCTCAGTATGTTTTTTCCTGGCCCCTAAGGCTTCTGACTAGGCCACTTCCACAGCTTTCATGGCGAAAGCTTTTAGTTGTCTGCTGTGATTTGGAAGAAGGGAAGCAAAGTCATTTCTGAGAATCAAACTTTTATTTATGGTGTTGGGACCCTTAAGTTTGCTTGAGAAACTCAGAACTTTGGAGGCAAAATTGTAGGATGTGGCTCAAGGGTCTGAATCACTCAGTTCAGGTAAACAATGGTAGGAAGTAGCACCCTTTGGGCATTTAATACATGCTGAACGTGTTGCCTTGCTCTTTCCCATCCCAGGAGAAGATAATCACTGTCTTCAATGACCTGAGGAAAGCATGGGTAGGGGAGGGTAAGTAATGAGTATAAAATGGGATTGAGTGCCAGGTGGTGTTGTTCCTAGACCAAACTGAGGGTCGGGCTGCTATTTCTCTGGCCCTCTAAGGAGATGCAGTTGAGGAGCTGAATGTTAATAGCTAAGACAATGGGGAAAAGTCTCCAGGGAATTTCAGAGATCTTCACAGCAACCCCCATGCTACAGGCCCAGAGGCCTGTGAGGGAAAAATTGTTTTGTGGGTCAGGTCCTGGGCCCCAGTGCCCTGAGTCACAGTTGTTCCAGCTCCAGCTGTGGCTAAAAGGGGCCAAGATATAGCTTGAGCTGTTGTTTAAGAGGGTGCAAGCCCCAAACCTTGGTGGCTTCCATGTGGTGTTGGGTCTGTGGGTGCACAGAGGCAAGAGTTTGGGAGCCTCTGCCTAGATTTCAGAGGATGTATGGAAATACTTGGATGTCCAGAAGTCTGCTGCAAGGGGGAGCCCTCATGGATTGCACTGTAAGCCTGGAAAAGCCACAGACACTCAACTCCAGCCTGTGAAAGCAGCTTTGGGGGCTGTACTCTGCAGAACCACAGGGGTGGAGCTGCTCAAGGCCTTAGGAGCCCAATCCTTGCATTAGTGCAGCCTAGATGTGAGACACAGAGCCAAAGGAGGTTATTTTGGAGCTTTAAGATTTAATGACTGCCCTACTGGGTTTTAGACTTGCATGGGACCAGTAGCCCCTTCGTTTTGGCTGATTTCTCCCTTTCGGAATGGGTCTGTTTACCCAATGCCTGTACCCCCATTGTATCTTGGAAGTAACTAACTTGTTTTTGATTTTACAGGCTCATAGGTGGAAGGGACTTGCCTTGTCTCAGATGAGACTTTGGACTTAGACTTTTAGGTTAATGCTGGAGTGAGTTAAGACTTTGGGGGAACTGTTGGGAAGGCATGATTGGTTTTGAAATGTGAGAAGGACATGAGGTTTCAGAGGGCCCAGGGGCTGAATAAGGTTTGGCTGTGTCCTTACCCAAATCTCATGTCAAATTGTAATCCCCACATGTTGAGGGGCTGGAAGGGAGGTGATCGGGTCATGGGGGCAATTTCTAATGGTTTAGCACCATCCCGCAATGCTGTCTCATGAGCGAGTTCTCGTGAGATCAAATGGTTTAAACGTGTGTGGCAGTTCCCTGCTCATGCGCGCTGGCTTTCGGGCGCTCCCGCACTTGCTCTCCCACCTGCTCGCAGGTGCCTGTGCCCGTGCTCCCCCTCTCGCGCTCCCCCTCTTCCCCCCACGCGCTCCCCCTCTTCCCCCCACTCTCTCCCTCTTCCCCCCACTCTCTCCCTCTTCCCCCCACTCTCCCTCCTCTCCCCACTCTCTCTCCCTCCTCTCCCCACTCTCTCTCCCTCTTCTCCCCACTCTCTCCCTCTTCTCCCCACTCTCCCCCTCTTCTCCCCACTCTCTCTCCCTCCTCTCCCCACTCTCTCCCTCTTCTCCCGCTCCTTTCCCCGCTTTCCCCCCTCTCTCTCATTCTCACTCTCATTCTCTCTCTCATTCTCACTCCCTCATTCTCTCTCACTCACTCTCACGCTGTGTCTCTCTTTCACTGTCTCTCACTCTGTCTGTCACTCTTTGTCTATCACTCTCTCACTCTCACTCTCGCACTTTACACGCTCCTTCCCCCTCTGCGCCCTCCTTCCCCCTCTGTGCACTCCCTCCCCGTCCTCCGAGTGCTCCCTACCCCCCGCCCCCCCCACCCGCGCGCTCCCTCCGGCCCCCCCACCCGCGCGCTCCCTCCGGCCCCCCCACCCGCGCGCTCCCTCCCGCACCCCCACCCGCGCGCTCCCTCCCCCACTGCGCCAGCTTCCAGGGGTAGGATGTCTGACAGAGGAGGACACTTGGAGGTGTGAGGTCTAACCTGGAAATAGGATTGAGCACCTGGTAAGGGATGTGGGTCTATAGGACTCCCTGCGATGCTGTCTGAGGAGAAAGACTTTTGTGGAATCACATAGAAAGTTTGGAAGTAACACCAAAAATGGAGTTCTGAGTCTTCTTCCACCCTCTACTCTGCCTTCTCCCTCAAGAATGTAGAAGGGAATGTCTTCAGGGCATTGTCCATCTAGGCTTTTGCTTTTCTGCAAGGACTTTTCTCTGTTTTGCCTTGCTCCTCTCTGGGAGTGTTGGGGAGCATTGTCGAAGGATTAATTTGTCAACTGGAGTTCAGAGCTGTGATGCCTTATAAATCAGTCCTTGGTCCTGCCCTAGCAGAAAGTAACTGGGCTTGTACTCAGAAAAACCTGGACCTCAGAGATCCCCGTAGTTTACCATTGATGTTTCTTTGGGAACAACAGAACCTATCCTGGGAGGTATCTGTTAGCGTGTTGCACCTTTGTGGCTGACAAACCGTGACCTCTTGGTCTGCAGTACCAGGCCACAGCTTCTGTGGTGCTGTTGCATGCCTGCCCTGCAGCAGTGAGGCACATTATGTTCCTATCGATAGGCCAGACCCCAGATAAGTGGTAAGATTAGATAAATAGTCTCTACTGGTGAGAGGCACTCTAAAGAAAATACTGTTGGCCACTTCTGCTTTGAGTCTTTCGTTTAACCAACATTCATTGAGTGCCTACAGTGTGCCACACTGTCAAGAAGGAAAACAAGTGTAGTAGTTCCTACTAATCCACAGCTTCACTTTTCTAGGCTTCAGTTACCTGTGGTCAGCCGTGGTCCAAAAATATTAAATGGAAAACTTTAGAAATAATTTGTAAGTTTTAAATTGTGCACTGTTTTATGTAATGTGATTAACTCTTCTTCTGTCCTGCTTCTGCTGGGGACATGAATCATCCCTTTGTCAAGTGTATCCACACAGTAGATGCTACCTGCCCGTTAGTCACTTAGTAATCATCTCTGTTATCTGATTGAAAAAACAGTATGTGTAGGGTTTGGTACTATTTGCAGTTTCAGGCATCCACTGGTGGTCTCGGAGTGTATCCCCTGCAGGTAAGGGGGGACTATTTGTAGACTGTCTTTCCCACTGTTAACTGCCAGTCTTAGTGTGGGACACAAGTAATACATTTTATTTTGATGCAGTTAAGTGTGAAGACTGAGCAAAGTGATGTGGGTGTTCTGAGGGGAGGTGCCCAGGGTGGTATCTGGAAAGGATTTACAGTGAAGTTGACAGTGTTGAGTTCTGAAGGATGATGATATGGTTTGGCTGTTTCCTCACCCAAATCTCATCTTGAATTTTAGCTCCCGTAATTCCCACGTGCTGTGGGAGGGACCCAGTGGGAGATAATTGAATCATGGCGGCAGTTTCCCCCATACTGTTCTCATGGTAGTGAATAAGTCTCATGAGATCTGATGATTTTATAAGGGGAAACCCCTTTCGCTTGGCTCTAATTTTCTTTCTTGCCTGCCACCGTGTAAGATGTACCTTCTGCCTTCTGCCACTTGAAACTGTGAGTCCATTAAACCTCTTTTTCTTTATAAATTACCCAGTCTCAGGTATGTCTTTATCAGCAGTGTGAAAACGGATTAATACATAAATTGGTACCAGGAGTGGGGTGCTGCTGTAAAGGTACCCGAAAATGTGGAAGTGACTTTGGAACTGGGTAACAGGTTGGAACAGTTTGGAGGGCTTAGAAGAAGATAGGAAAAGTTTGGAACTTCCTAGAGACTTGGAAGGCTCACAAGACAGGAAGATGTGGGAAAGTTTCCTTCCTAGAGACTTGTTGAATGGTTTTGACCAAAATGCTGATAGTGATGTGGACAATAAGGTTCACACTGAGGTGGTCTCAGATGGAGATGAAGAACTTGTTGGGAACTGGAGTAAATGTGACTCTTGTTATGTTTTAGCAAAGAGACTGATGGTACTTTGCCCCAGTCCTAGAGATTTATGGAACTTTGAACTTGAGGGAGATGAGTTTAGGGTATCTGGCAGAAGAAGTTTCTAAGCAGCAGAGCATTCAAGAGGTAACTTGGGTGCTGTTAAAAGCATTCAGTTTTAAAAGGGAAACAAGAGCATAAAAATTTGGAAAATGTGCAGCCTGACAATGCAATAGAAAAAAAAAAAATTCTGAGAAAACTAAGTCAGCTGTGGAAATTTGCCTAAGTAATGAGGAGCCAAATGTTAATCCCCAAGACAATGGGGAAAATGTCTTCAGGGCATGTCAGAGACCTTTGATGCAGCCCCTCATATCACAGGCCTAGAGGTTCTAGGAGGAAAAAATGGTTTTGTGGGTTGGGCCCAGGCCCCCCTGCTGTATGCAGCTTAGGGACTTGGTGCTCTGTGTCCCAGCAGCTCTAGCCATGGCTAAAAGGGGCCAAGGTACAGCTCAGGCCATGACTTCATAGCTGCACGTGGCAACTTCCATGTGGGGTTGGGTCTGTGGATGCGCAGAAGTCAAGAATTGAGGTCTGGGAACCTTTGCCTAGATTTCAGAGGACATATGGAAACACCTGGATGTCCAGGCAGAGGTTGCTGAAGGGGCAGGGCCCTCATGGAGAACTTCTGCTAGGGCAGCACAGAAGGGAAATTTGGGGTTGAAGCCCCCACAGAGTCCCCATGGGGCATTGCCTAGTGGAGCTGTGAGAAGGCCACCATCCTCCAGACACCAGAATGGTAGATTCACTGAAACTTGCTCCATGTGCCTGGAAAAGCTGCAGACACTCAAGGCCAGCCTGTGAAAACAGCTGGGAGGGAGGCTGTACCCTGCAAAACTGCTCAAAACGTGGGAACCTACCTCTTGCATCAGCATGACCTGGATGTGAGACATTGGAGCTTTAAAAATTGACTGCCCTGCTGGTTTTTGGATTTGCATGGGGCCTGTAGCCCCTTTGTTTTGGCCAGTTTTTCTGATTTGGAATGTGTGTGTTTACCCAATGCCCATATCCCCATTGTATCTAGGAAGTAACTAACTTGCTTTTGATGTTACAGGCTCATAGGTGGACTTGTCTCAGATGAGACTTTGGACTGTGAACTTTTGAGTTAATGCTGAAATGAGTTAAGACTTTGAGGGACTGTTGGAAAGACATGATTGGTTTTGAAATGTGAGGACATTAGATATAGGAGGGGCCAGGGATGAAATTATATGGTTTGGCTGTGTCTCCACCCAAATCTCATCCTGAATTGTAGCTCCCATAATTCCCATGTGTTGTGGGAGGGACCAGGTGGGAGATGATTGAATCATAGGGACGGTTTCCCCTGTACTGTTCTCGTGGTAGTGAATAAGTCTCACAAGATCTGATGATTTTATAAGGAGTTTCTTCTTTTGCTTGGCTCTCATTTTCTCTCTTGTCTGCCACCGTGTAAGACGTGTCTATCACCATAAGCCATGATTGTGAGGCTACCTCAGCTATGTGGAACTGAGTCCATTAAACCTCTTTTTCTTAACAAACTACCCGGTTTTGGGTATGTCTTTATCAGCAGCGTGGAAACTAATACAGATGAGTAGTCAAAATTGGGAGTAACACTTTTTGGGGAACTGGGTTGACATTATGCCTCTGGGATTTTTTTATGGACCAATATAAGAAATGATTGTGTATGAATTATCTGCATTTTCTGTGTCCCTAGATTTGTCCTGACTCATGGGACAAATTCTTTTTAGAGCCAGGAGAATTTTGACTCTAATTATCCAGTATGCTTACACTTATTAGTCAGAACTTAAAATTCTGTTGTACTTCCCACTTGGCTGTCAGGAATCTTCATACACACATTTGAGTTTAAATGATAAATGTTTTTTTAGACATTTTTTTTTTTTTAAATAAGATTCTCATTCTGTCCAGGCTGGAGTGCAGATCACCTCCTGGGCTCAAGTGACCTTCCCACCTCAGCCTCCCAAGTAGCTGGGACTACAGCCACGTGTCATCAAATCCAGATAATTTTTATATTTTTTGTAGATACAAGGTCTCAGTATTTTTCCCAGGTTGGTCTTGAATCCCTGAGCTCAAGTGATCCTCCCACCTTGGCCTCCCAAAGTGCTGGGATTACAAGTGTGAGCCACTATGCCTGACCTTTGTAAGTTCTTTAGCCTTTTTTTCCCCCCCATTCCCCAAAGCCTTTTAGAAATTTTGTCTTGGTCTTTTTATTGTCGGTTAGGTTAGTTAGGTTAGGGTTTTATTATAGTAGCACATGTCCTTGAAATTCATTTTGGAAGTAGGCAAAACATTGCCATGGAAATGGAAGGCTGAATACAATGTCGCTTGTAAGCATTCCAAACTGTTTAGAACCAGGATATTTCCAGGGAGCTGAAGAGCTGAGGGCAGGCAGAGCTAGCTTTTGGTTATTTAGGATATTATTGCCAGTTTCCTCCCAGGGCCATTGTTACCACCTGATCATTTAAGTTTTAGTTTCTCTAGTATCAAGATACTGGCTAATGACTGACCAGGCAAGTATAGGGGTTCTCTGGCTTTTAATCACTAGGGCATTAGTCCTTCTTCTCTGGCCCAAGTGCAGTCTGGGAATTCAGAACCATAAAGTGTAAGAACTGGAAGGGACCAGGTATCATTTAGCCCAGTCTTCTCATTTGATAGAGTCAAATGGGTTAAGGAATCCTTTTGAGGTTACGAAGCTAGCTAGTGGCAGAATGAGATGAGAACCTTGGTTTCCGGACTGTGTTAAGGTCCATATTTATTAGTTTAAGGACTCTTAGACCTTTTGAACGTCTCATTATGCTTGCATTTTGCAAACAGCATTGGATAAATTTTCTGCCATTACCTAGCTGTGTGACCTTTGGCAAGTCAGTCTTCTCGAACCTAGTTACCCGTTGGTAAATGGAGATAACATATTCCCTACTTGCTTTACAGAGTTTCTTTCCACCATTCCAGATACAAACCAGTTGCATATACCTCCATCTTTTTCTCCTTCCTCATTTTAAAGGAAGACAAAGACATGAATCTGTCAGGCCCAGACTCTTCACTGTGCATTGCATTCCAGTTCCTTTCCTCTCAGCTCTCATGAAACTTGGGTCAACAATCTCCATTTGTCCCACTGCGTTTTTGTAACAGCAATGTTTTTGTTCTCCCATGGGTCTTTGTAGAGTTCCTTTCATGAACCATCTTTCCTTTCCTTTTCATCTGCTAGTCTTCCTTAGGTTTTTGACTTCTCTGTTAGTCTCTCCCTGACTGCCCAAGATAGCTCACTTTGTCTTTAGTGCCCTCCTGAACTCTGGATAGTGTAAACTTCTGGAAGGTAGAGATGTTTTTATTCACTTTTGTATTTGCATCTGAATTATATGAGGTGATATAGGTGAAATCTCAACTGTATATATACACATGTATGTGCACACACACTGTCTGTTTTTATGTTCATGTATATATGAATTCAGACTATCTGTAAACCTGTTGCAGAATATTTTGTCTCTGGGAAGGAAATTTTAAATCTGTATCCTGTCCTCTCAGCAGGCAAGGATCCAGGCTAATTGCCATCCTTTGTCCGGTCAGCTTCCTTGTAGAGTGAAAATAAGCCACAGTATAAGGTTTAAATTTCTGGTAGCAGAGACAAGTTATGATAGGTAGAACTAGAGTGAAAATAAAACTAGGGAGGAGACAGAGCTAGGTTCTGTGAGAAATAACTGAGTTAATAGAGACTAACTATAGAAGTAGAAATAATCTTGAGTTTCCATTTATTCCATAAACAGTAAAGTTTAAATGTAATATTCACTTTTCTCCATGTACTATAGCTCCAATTTGGAGCATATTATTCCCCAAACTGTCCTTTGAAGTGTTAATTAACTAGCTATTTAATTATTCTCTATTATCCTCTTTGGAGATTGGGAGCTAGAAGAGCTGCTAAAACCCTGAAAAATAATCTGTAGGCCCAGGGAAGGAGCTCCACCCTGTGATTTGAACTTAATATTTAAAAATGACGTATTTTAGACTAAACTTTAGAGCACAGCCTCTCCATTTTAAATGTGCACACAAATTACCAGATCCTGTTAAAATGCAGATTCTGATTCAGTTGGTCTCAGTGAGGCCTAAGATTCTGCATTTCTTGCAGTTCCCTCAGGTGTGGCCAATGTGCTGGTTCATAGACTACACTTTGAGTAGCATGTTTAAAACAAGAGAGCATTAGAAGTAGGAGGGCTTCTGAAGTTAACTCTGCATACCTGAATTCATGGTTATGTTGATAGCAGAAGGCCTTGGCTTGGAGAAAGAAAATATTCTAGAAACACTTCTGCCATGTCCTAAATAAATAGTTCATCCCATCTTGGGAATCCCAGAGGGGATCACTACATTATAACAGTAACTGATTTTCATGAAAATCAATTGGAGTTCTGTTCAGTGACTATCTAAAAGGCAGGCAGGAATGTATTCATTGAAGTTTAGATATATTTTCATCAGGATGATTAAAATCAGTTATATGGAGAAATTCAGCAATGTGGAACAAAGTCACCTATGAGGAAATTTTCATTCTTGAAAGATAAGCACTTAGTTTAGTACTTTGCTAATAGGCTTTTTGAGGTGTTGTCTGCCACTTGCCGTCTTTGTCTAGACCAGCACTAGCATTCTAGGTTGTTCTTTGGGTGAGAAGTATAAATGGAGAAAGGAGGTCTGGCATTGAATCTTGTCTTTATCACTTAATTGTATTGAGATCTTGGGAAAGTTCTCAGTTTCCCTGAGCCTGTTTTGCTACCTGTGAAACAGTCATATTACCATTTCATCCCAGAATTTTTAAGGAGAGGATTGGTGAATGATCTTGGCATAGTTAATATCCTTTTACCATTATTTTTCTCCTACTTTGATCCTGGTAGGCAACTTGCTGTGTGTCATTTGGCAATTAGTGATTTATTGGCTTGGCTTCTATTGGTGGGATAGCTGTTGTGAGGTATGCAGTCCTTTGTTTTGGAAATCCTGGGAGCTCAGAGAGAAGTAGATATTCTTGCTTCTCAAAAACAGTGGGGCTCCCATGGATTTTTGTCTCTCTACATATTTTATGTTAAACACACTTATTCGTCCTATGCGGGAAAAAGTTAAAAGTGATCAGTGACTTGTCCCTGGGTCCCTTTCCTAACAGGTGGTCCTAACTTCAGGCTTCTGTGTGCTGTGTAGGCTTCTCTAGCTGAGGTCGTGATAAGATCTCTTTCGAGTCCTCTGGAGTTAGGATGTGGCTGGAGTCCAGTTTCTTTTGTTCTTTAACCTTTCAGTTGCAGTGGCCTTGGTCTGGAGAGTTGTGATTTGTCCTTGGTTAGATTACGCACATCCAATACTTGGCTTTCTTATACTCTTTCCCTCCCAGTTTTGCCTGACTCTTAACTTCTGTGGGTTCTTACCTTTAAAAGCTGACTACTTGGAAATGAGAATTCGGTTGCTGCTCCGTGATTGTTCCTGTGACTTTCCCATCTCTGAGGTTTTGTTTATTGGCAGCCTATGTTCCATATCCTGCTGTTCTCTGCTCAGACCTTATCAAAACAATATTTAAGATGACTGATTCGTTAAAGACTCAGCTTTGACGTCTCAGAAATAAGACTGCATGTCATTCTCATTGGCCTTAGTGTTTCCTAATCAGGGCTTAAACCCTAACTTTAATCTGTAGTTCTGCAACCTATCTTACTTTACATTTTTAGTAGTACCTGAAACCACTTCTAACCAGTGACCTGGATTCAGGAATCTCTGGTTTCAAAATTGCTTCTAACTTGCTGTATGACTCTTAGCAAATAATTTAACCTCACTGGGCCTAAATTTACTTTTAACCTGTAAAATTAGGATTGGATCAGTTTTTCAAATGTTCTTTGTTGTTGGTTGGGGTCGGATGGGAATGACAAGAAAGCTCAGTAGGTAGGCTCTTCATTCAATGAAGATTTTGTTTATATACTGAAGGCTGTCACTATTAAATAACTTGGAAAAACTGCTGGACTGGATGGTCTTTTAAGACTGCAGGTACCAAGCCTTTGGCACTCTAGGATCCATCCCTTTTAACAGTAGCATCTATTTTTAGATGAGACAAGGATACCTAAGCTGTATTACAAATGTAGTTCCAGACACATCATGGTATTCCACATCTAGTCTGGTTCCTGATACTTTTAACCAATGCTCTGGCTTGGCCATTCCCGTAGTGCCTGTCCTTTTCCTTTGGCTCATACTATCCTCCGCAGCACAAGCATTATTTGTAAGCCTCCCTTCCCCCTTTGATACTACCCAATCAAGACTCTAGTATAAATGTTCTGTCCCTTCAAGAAACCTTCCCCAGTTGGCCATTTTCCCAAAGTACATTTTCCATTCTCATGACTCAGTACACTTTGCTTTGTTTGGTAGTTTTATGTGTAAAGCTCAGAGAAGGACTGGATCTTGGGTTTCTTTATTGTAAACCATCCCAACACCTTGCATTGCACTATACTGAAGGTAACATGGATCCAAGTCATATGGCTTAAAAATTCTTTTCTCTTTCAGGATCGAATCATCAATTTAGTTGTTGGCAGTTTAACATCCTTATTGATTCTAGTAAGTATCCTCATTTTGTGCCTCACCCAGGCTCTTAGCCAAAGTTTTGAAAACTTTACCAATTATAATTAACTTTCCAAAAAGTGCTTTTATTACCACAAAATTGCAATTGCTAATTGGAGTAGCTAATTTAATTCCGCCGCACCCCCAGGTTGAATATGTGAAATGGTACAAGTCAGACAACTTGGTTTTCAGATAATTGAGTTTACCATGTTTTGGCTAGTAAATTTGTAAAAATGTCAGTGTAAGCCACTTCTTTCTGTCATCATCTACCATAATTCCCCATTTCTATTAATTTTGTTCCTGAAGAACATATCCATTACCCTACGGTCAAGTTTTAAAAGATGTGGTCACAGTATATAGCAGTTTTACTGTATACATACTGTAAAATACATGTGGGAGCTATCACAATAAAATTTTAAAAAGCTGTATTTTCCATAGTTTGACATTTTTCTGGCACATTTTCATTAAATTTGATAATTTTTTTCCATGGCTTCTTAATGAAAAGATTGCATATAATGTTGCATCTGTTAGAAACAGAACTACACGATATTAGGTCTTTCAGTGTGTTTCATAATGTTATAGCAAAACCAGCTTTGATTATATTCATTTTGCTAGGAATGTTTAACAAAATGGCTAGAACTTTTTCTAGTAGAATCATTAATTCTGGGAGTGAGGTTTAGCTAAAGAAGTTATTTTGGGATCAGCTAGTTTTACTAGTGTTTTCTCTCCTTTCATAAGTAAGGGAAAGGTTAGAAAAGGAGGAAGTACTAAAAACTCAAAACATATTTATAATTACTCTATTAACATTCTAGAAAGCAAACTTGGTGGCAGATGTAATTGTTGCCTAGACTCCAGTTGGTAATTACCAAGTCTTGGAATTACTATTAAGGCCTTACGTAATTTCTCTTCATACAGGTAACGCTGATCAGTGCTTTTGTTTTCCCTCAACTACCTCCAAAACCGTTGAATATATTCTTTGCTGTCTGCATCTCTTTGAGTAGTATTACTGCCTGCATACTTGTAAGTACTGTTGAGAATTTAACCAGTGTTGTTGAAGGTTTAAAGTGCAATGCATAGGACAAAAATTTTCAGCCTTGGGTCTATACAAAAGGGTATCTCTTAATTATATACTCATCCTCCCCCTAAAAGTATGTTAGAATTCTCAATAAAATCTGAGTTTTCTCCTAAATCCCAAAGTTGTAACCCCAAAGAGAAACTCTTACTCCCTTGATAGCTAAAAAAAAAAAAAAAAAAAAGAGAAAAAAAAATTAGTGGGAAGACTTAGGTGGCCAGATATTTTAATTTACTTAATTCATCTTCACTCAAGGACTATATGAGGACGAGCAGTCTTCGGGAAATGCCAGTTACTGCTAAGGGAAGAGATAGCACACTCTGGATTGAATTCTAATGATTACAAAATTAGTCTATTTTAATCTACATGTTTGTCTCCCACAGTGGAGGTATTAACACCAAAACCTCCTGGGAAATCTGAAGCTGCAGTTGTAAAAATGTTTGATTTACTGCAAATGTTTCTTTTATGGTAAAGAAACAAAGATGGTGGTGGCTCCTCAGTGTTCAATCATTCATCAGTTGGCTACATTGTTTCATGTTCCTTGAGAGGCAGAATCAAAAGAAAAAACAATTGTTTTGATCTCCATAGGGCTTAAATCATAATAGTAATTTGCTTATCTGAGTTAAAATTAAAGAGGAGACATCTCCAAGTGTTCTAATTCATTGATCCTGCTAGGTACTCCCATGACCCGAAAAAGGACTGGCCCATCGCACTTTGGGAGCTTTCCTGTTCCCCTAGCTTGAAGCCTAAAGTGACTAACAATGAACTAACTTAATCCAGATATACTATGGAAGCCCTATTTTGCAGTCTGAACCAATTGTATGAATCATATGAGTCTAAATGTTGTCTTCCTTTCCTGTTAAGTAGTATGTCCAGGTATATGTTCTTAGATAGCTTGCCAGATGACTGGTGGAGTATACAGGTTTGAACATAAAGGAAAGTAAACTGAGAAAGTAGGAATAAATATGATCGTGGATGTGGAAACTCAGAATTAAATTCTGACTGCACTGGTCTCAGGAATGTAGAGATGTCAGAATATGGAGAATGTCTGTCTCATTTAGGGGAATAAACAAATACTAATGAAATTTGAAATTGGTAGAAAAAATGTTATGTTTTAAATTTTAACTGTTTATAAACTTTAATTCTTTTTTTAGATCTACTGGTATCGACAAGGAGACTTAGAACCAAAATTTAGAAAGCTAATATACTATATCATATTTTCTATCATCATGTTGTGTATATGTGCAAACCTGTACTTCCATGATGTGGGAAGGTGAGGCTGCCAAGGAGAAGTACTTACCAGGACTCTTCAAAATGATACATTAGGACAGTGAGTAATTTTTGGATAAGGTATGCTGAAGAATCTCCTGCAGAAGTCTGATACATGATTTTCATGTTAATTGTAAATGTAA
The DNA here is from genome assembly GCF_047675955.1 of Chlorocebus sabaeus. Taxonomy (NCBI): domain Eukaryota; kingdom Metazoa; phylum Chordata; class Mammalia; order Primates; family Cercopithecidae; genus Chlorocebus; species Chlorocebus sabaeus. The sequence continues at coordinate 65,737,086 of NC_132924.1, forward strand.
TTCCCTCTTGCAAGGGAGACATAGCCTAGATCACTTTGCTTTTTCTTTAAGGAGCTGACGTTGTACCTAAACATTCCAACCCTTAAAGCTCAAACAGCACAACATTTCACTTTTGAAATGAACATTTTTATAATGTAATTGCACGGCAAAAGGCTATGTAACAAACAAATCTTGCATTTTAAGACAAATATTCTTTTATTTCTGTTAAACTGAATATACAGTTGTTCCCTAGGCAACCGACTTTTGCTTATAACTACAATTTAATTTCACGTTAACAAAACAGACAGTGAAAAGACAACTTTGTGAAGATCTAATTACAATAATAAATAAAATAATTTATACAAGTTTTTTTTTTCCTTGACTTTTCTATAGGGGTCATATTCATTAAAAAGCCCAAAAGGCTACCTTTGCCTTAACCCTTCTGTAGTATAGGAATGACTCTTAGATTTGTTTCCTTTTGTTATAGAAGCAAATACTGTTTTTTTAAAAATTGCCTGAGATGAGAGGTTATATTGTACCCCACCACCTAACACACTAAGTGGATGACAAACTATTTTCTGGGTAATTTATGTTGCAAAACATGTAATAAATGGTCACGGTATCAAGGATAGGTAACATTACTTCCTTCCTCATTTAGTTTTACTTCAAAGTGCTAACTTTGTAAACTAATGACAGTGGTTTCTGAGGGGGTGAAAACTGCTTAGATTTTGGTGGGTTTTGTTACTATGCTTATCCATATTCCCTTTAAAAGTAACAAAAAACCTGTAGTGAATTTTAACTCTTTTAATGCTTTCCTGTTTACCCTGCCTAAATCAGCTCCCACTGCCAGCAATGGGTTAATCAAACGTAACCGCCACAAGACCACCTCCTAGGTCTCTGTACTTGTATGCTGGTCAAGTCTCAAACTTAGTCTTCTTGAAGATCAGATCATCACTGGTCAGCTCTCATGTTGAAATGACTTATCTGAACTACAACCAGGCTTACTTGAAAGGAGACAGTGCCATGTCTGATCTTTAGAGAAACTGTATTTTAAACCACAGCAGTTAAGCTTTCGTGATTCTAAACTTTTCTTAGTGGCTGAAGTGAATGAAATTCCTTATTGCCATGTAACATTAAACATAGGGATTTATGCTTAAAACTCCCAGCCTCCACTCAACTACACACTGTCATAAAACTCAACTTCAGATGATGTATTTAAAGGAGGTAAGAAGTCATAGCAGCAACAATGTGTGGCTTAAGCACTGTGGCTATTTAAATTGGTAAATTAAGCCTCTTGGGGGTTGCTCCTATTTCTTTGAAGATGATGTAATTAACAGTGTGGCTTCTTTGCTTGAACTGCCTATTTCTAAGAATTATCCTAATGACAGTTTACCAAATCTTCAACATCCTTTGAATCTTCTGAAACAGGACTGCCCAAGGATGATCCAATGATATTTGATTCTTCCTGATGATGTTGGAGTATGGGATCTGTAATGAGTATCCAGTTAGTTTTAAATGTATGTATTTATTCTCTAGTCCACGTCAAGAATTTAAGGTATTCTACCACGGTGTAGAACTTAAGACTAGTAGCTTATTGGATCAAGAAAGACTGAAACAACTGAATTAAATGTCTGATTTTTCCACCTAAAATTTAAAGACTGAAACAACTGAATTAAATGTCTGATTTTTCCACCTAAAATTTATCAGGCACATAGTATTATATTACAATACCTGTTAGTGTTGTCAAAGGCAAGACAGATTCAGTATCTATAACATCAGATGTCTGGATAAAGCCATGTGGTGAAGGAACGATAAGTATTGTTTCATCATCAATTGTTTGATCAACTTGTTCTTCTATAGTGGGAGACTCTAAACCCTAAATAACATTAAAAAAAAAGAGAGATTGACTCATATTCCTTACTAGTCTTCCTTAAAATCCCATGTATAGGTTAAACAGACTTAAACATGACCCATTTAAAAATCAGAATATAAAATAAAAAGTTAAGGTCTCACAGGGACAAAAGATGACCTCATGATCATACCTTTAACAAAAAGGAACTTACAAGGACTGGGTCAGTTATAGGTCAGCTGAATATAATAGAAGAAACAATGCTGTTACAGTGTAGGATGATATTACTAACCACTCTCAAGAAAATGCTTCTATGGGTTCTGACAAACATTTCTCAATGTTGTAGCTAGAGAGGGAAAAGTTTTAGTGAGGAACTATAGTAAGATAGAACATGGTTTTCTTATTCTTCCTGACTGCCACAGATCTCTACCTGCCTATTTCTGCCAGCAACAACACTGTGAGGTCTGAGGTAGGGGTTTGAGCTTAATTTCATGAGTCTAAAGAAAAAAGTTTCCCAAACTGCAGGTTTGAGGCTCAAGGCAAGAACCCACTGAGTTGTTCTTTAAGTACAACTTACCTCGGTAACATAAGCACTGGCTAAATCAGAGGGTGATTCCTCTTGTTTAAGGTCGGTGTCAGAAATTTCTTCTTCTGTTCTGACCATAACACTATTCATCAGTTCTGTGCTATTTTGGTCACTGAATTTGGATACATGAGCATCATTAAATGATGGCTCCACCGTCATCTTAGGGTGATGAATTTCATCTGGGAAAGTGTCTGCTTCTAGGGCATCTGGAGGCTCAGGAAAATCAGATGACTGAATATCACTATCTACTGTCAGTTCTGCTTGGGATATGGAAGAAGTGATGTCCTCTGTGGCAACAGTCTGAATGATGACTCTTGGTGTGTGACACTGCACTGTAACATTATCACTTGTGTTCAACAAATGTTCTGGCTATAAAACATTAAAGAACCTGTTAAAGTTGTAAATCAAATGACATTTATGGGGGTACCTCACTGTCTCCCCCATCTCTTACCTCTGGAACTGTAAAATACTTTTATCACTATTTTTCTACAGCCCTTGTCCTTTACTTGCTAGGGCCTTTGCTCTCCTAATGTCCCTATTCTAATGTATAGCCATCTTACATAAAGAGAAGGGATGAAACATACACTCCAGTGAAGGCAGAGTGATGGTGTATAACACTGTGCCTGGAATAGCAGCAGTGGGAAGAACTGTTTAGATAACTACCTTATATTTTGGTCCTTATCAACTAATCCTGGTCTATAGCAGGTGCTCAAAAATCAAGTAATTTATGTAACATACGGATAAAGCATGAACAATGATCTGTTCAGGAGAAGCAGGAGCAGCAGCTGTCAGGGTTACTGTGGGACTAGCAGTCAGAGTTAGGGGAAGGCCTTGGCTTGAGCTTGTTTGAAGTAGGTAGGTGCCTGGAGTGCCAGTGGGCTGTAGATGGAAAGACTAAAGGAAAAAGAAAAATAAGATAATTTAACAATGATTAAGTCTACTTTTATATACAAAAACCGGGACTGAGTTTAGTTTACTAGACACAAATGTACTTACCCATTGTGAAGCTACGAACAAGTAATACAATGTAGGGCATAATTGTCTCAAGTCATTACCTAGCCTGAAGGTTTAAGAGGCTGCTCTTTGCTCCTGTGTACTTCTATGGTCTGGTCTCAGCTTTGTTTCAGGGCACCAAGACAGTTGTATGAGCCACTGTTTCCAGTGCAGTAACCCACGACACCCAATCACCCCTCTTTTTCCTTTCTTTGTAGCACGTAAAAACTGGCAGTCCCCCAGTTTAAAAAAAAAAAAAAAAGGCACAACAGCAGTGTTTACTTGAACAGTTTTTCACCATATACTTTTAGGAAATTTTTCTGTACCCTGTCCCTTTCTGTAAAACAGTAATTAGCAATGTTTTGCTGAAGGAAAAAGATGTTTATCTGAAAAAGCTAGTTAACTATTAAATAATACATTTTCTTTTGAAATTTTTAAAGGAAGTATAATGAAATTATTGACCAATAAACTTTTCACGACCATAAGCTTCTATATAAAAAATGTGATTTAGGTTTATCTTGATATTCTAAAAAAGTATTTGCACTTAAAATAGGTCTGGGGATTAAAATCACGTAGCCTGTTTTTCAGTCTTGTGGACTGAGCTAAAACAACTCTCCTGGGTACTAAATCCCCAAATATAGTTTTCCTTATTGCCAAAGTGGAGATGGTAGCTACTTCTCATGGAAAGTGTTTGGGATTAGAAATGATTATGAAAGTGCCTGGAACTCTGTGAGGACTCAATTTCTTTTCTATATTAATCACATATGGTGAGGCATTATTTTAAATACTTTACATGCGTATATATGTTTTATTTAATATATTTAACTACATTTAATTTTTACAATTTTTTGAAGCTGGAGTACTATTATCCTGTTAATAAGGGAAAGCCTAAATATGGTGACCCCATAAGTTAAAAACCTGAACACACATACCTCAGATATGTAGGTGTGTATATATATTGTTTACCAGGGGAATGGGCTTAAAAAAGTGAAAGTTTTCTACCTGTGTCAAATGGTTATCTTACACATCCCCATTTCAGAGACCACTGGATTAGGAGACTGACTTAGGTTAAGTAAGCTGCCAGTAAAAGTTCCAAAGGTGGCCATCCTCTTGGGATTTGGCTGGGGAGAGGATGAATAAACTCTTGCACTAATAACCCTGTGTTCTTCACAGTAAAACTTTATTTAATAAAATTTTTCTTAAGGAAATATGAATTATAGGTTTGTTTTAGAAAGGGCATTCAGTCATGCTCCACTTTCAACCTACACTTTCAGCTGCAGGAAACCACTGATCTACTTTTCGATCTACAAATTTGCCTATTTTGGACATTTCAAATAAAGGGGAGCCAAGTACTATGTGGTATCTTGTGTTGTCTGGTTTCTTTCACTTAGCTTATTTTTCAAGGTTCATCTGTGTTGTACTGTGTTTCAGTATTTCGTTGCTGAGTAATATTTGCATGGCAATCGTACATTTTATCCATTTTTCTGTTGCTAGACATTTTGGTTGTTTAATGCCATGAACATTCATGTACAAGTTTTTATTGGACAGATATTTTCATTTCTCTTAGGTGGATCCTTTGATAACTCTGCTTAACCTCTTCAGAAGCTAAAAGCCAGCTACCTTTCCAAAGCAGCTAAAGCTACCTTTCTAAAGCAGCTAAACCACTTAGCACTGGGACTTTGAAATTTTGTATCCCCAGTGGCTAGTACAGTGTTTACTGAATGAATGTTGTTAAATTGCTCATGATTAGTTTGTCCACAAACTTTCTCAAATAACCAATATGAACTTTTTGGTTATAAATTATAACTCAGTACAAGTCCACAGTATGTATATACTTATTAGCACTGTCATTTTCATATATATAACATTTTGGTTTATATACAGATGAGAGAAAAGCTGATTAAAATAATAAAAGTGGAAGTCCGATTTAGTCTAGCATTCATTTGGCCTCTGACTTTTGTATTTCATTTGCTTATATGATTTATAAAAGTGATACCAATTGATCTTTCTCATGCATAAAAATGGCCAATATATATGAAGCGTTACTCACTGGAAGAATCTCAAATGTCTGTAGTGTTCCACTGTTTAGTGTTATTGTTTCTGAGTCAACGGTAGCAGCAGGAGAGTCTGTTGAAGCTGTGGTAATAAGGACAACAATAAATGTTTTGTAAATTTAAGTTTCTCTAGTGTACTCAATTATCATAAAGGCAATTTAATATTGAATAATTTGCCTGTAGACCTGAAGTCACTTACATTTCTTATGAGAGATAATGAATTCAATTTGTCAAGGATGGCATATAGTACAGGGGTGGGCTAACTATGGTCCACAAACAAATCCAGCTGATTGCCAGTTTTTGTAAATACAGTTTACTGGAACACAGCCACACCTATTGGTTTATATATTTTCTGTGGTTACTTTAGTACTACAACAGAGTTGAGTACCTGTAACAGACACCAGAAGGTCAATAAAGCCTAAAATATTTACTATATCTCTTCCTTTACAGAAAAGGTTTGCTAACCCTTGGTATACATGATTTAATGTTTCTAATGGTAGGAAGTTAAGAGGAACACACTATAAGACCAACCTGCAAAAAGACAGGAACTTGGTAAAAACTAATTTTCTTGTACATCTGGGTGAGCAGTATGGATGTCTGGACTGGTAGTCCAAAAATACTAGGCTTTAATCACTTCCTAGCAATATAAACCTGAGTAAATAACTTACTTTATAAACTAATGTTCAGATATTTTTACCTGTCCTGCCTACCTCATACAGTTAAAAGCATAAACCTCATAAAGCATAAAGTGCTTTTAAACACAAATAAATGTTAAGACAGCATTATTTCAGAAGACCACATTTGGGAGACTGAATAAAGATCAGACAGTATAATCTTTTTACATGTGTGTCAACTGAGGATCAGACTTGATCAACATCTGCTCAAGGTTAAATAGAACATACTAGCAATGTCATCTTTTTTGGTGCTTGCAGTCATACCTATAGGCAAATTATGTGAAATATGGCTTGGAATTGACTTTTAATGTGTAATGTTTATTAAATTCTGACTATAACACTTCTCAGCTATTTAAAAGGAATCTAATGCCCTTACCAACAGAAATGCACTTGATTCATATTATTCATCTTACTATTTGATGGATCCTTGAGATCATAGCTATAATAATTTGAAGGGGTTCCAGATAAGCTAAATCAATGTTAGCAAACTACTATCAGGGACAAATGTAGCCTAAGGCTAATATGGTTTTTACATTTTCAAAGGGTTGTTTAAAAGCAAAACAAAGACTATCCCTCAGAAACCTATGTAGCCTGCAAAGCCTAAAATATTTACTGTCTCTGGCTCATTACATAAAGCAATTTGCTGATCCCTGTTCCCTAACCTAAAAAACGAAAACGAGATTTTAGTTAGAATGCTACAAGTAATAGGTGGATTGTAGAACACTTGAGAAAATTCTAAATACTATTTTAAAATGCTGCTATCAATATTAAGGTATCATTTATAAAATGTCGGCCGGGCGCGGTGGCTCAAGCCTGTAATCCCAGCACTTTGGGAGGCCGGGACGGGTGGATCACGAGGTCAGGAGATCGAGACCATCCTGGCTAACACAGTGAAACCCCGTCTCTACTAAAAAATACAAAAAAAAATAGCCGGGCGAGGTGGCGGGCGCCTATAGTCCCAGCTACTCGGGAGGCTGAGGCAGGAGAATGGCGAAAACCCAGGAGGCGGAGCTTGCAGTGAGCTGAGATCCGGCCACTGCACTCCAGCCTGGGTGACAGAGCGAGACTCCGTCTCCAAAAAAAAAAAAAAAAAAGTTTGTCTTCCCAATGGGTACTGTCAACTCAATAGCCAAGAAAAACTAACACGCCCAATCAATTTATAACCAATAGCAACTCTCATATTTACTTGGACTAGTAATTTCAGTTGCTTTGCAATCCTCAGACTGAAACAAAAACAAAAAGAAATCCTTCATTCTTGATTACACTGATAGATAACCAAATTCAGATTAGGACTTTAAGAATAAGGTATGATTAGTTTAAATGTCTCTAAGGTAACTTTGACAGTCAATGCACATAGATACATGGTGTTAAACACCAATATATGATTCTGTGATTCTCAACCAGGGAATCATAATGGTACATTTAGAAATATGCAGGGTGTTTCTGTTTCTCATGATGACTGGCATATACTACTAACATTCTGTGGGCAAGATCAAAGGACACCGAATATCCTGCAATGTGAAGGAGTCTGCAAAAACCTGTCGCTCAAAATGCCAATAAATCACCTGGTTGAGAATAACATAATGATTGGAATACTCTTGGGTATCTTTTCAAATGCAGATAGCATCATGTAGACGAAAAACAAAAAAGACGAGTGAAGAATATGGTTCTGAGAATTTCATCCTCATTCCTTTTTTTTTGTCACTATAATTCGAGACTGACAGGAAGGGATAAAGATCAATTTGACTTAGATCTAAAGAAAAAAAAAGTTCTCACTCTAACAACGGCTAGGTTTCCATAATCTCATTAAGCACAAAACTGTCAAAAAACAGTTGCCCATAGGAAACTGGCCCTTTACTCCCTGAAGAAAATCATTCTCAACCTTGCCAAAACTCACTTCTTTACCAAACGACCTCAAATCAATCCCCAATTGATATGTCTTCTGGTGAAATTACTACACATGACACACCAGTTGGTAAATTCTATTTCTTTGCTTGACTGCTTTTTGGCTATTTTCTATCATTCATTCTAATTTCTATTTTTAATAATTTCTATTAAGTCATTAATTACAAAATCTAGAAATTAAGATGGTTTCAAATGGTTTATAATGGTTGGGCAACTGCCTATACATCCTTCCTGTCACACATTCCTGTCACACATTCCTGTCACACATTCAGTGTGCAAATATTAACTGAACAAAACATTTTTGGATGTCCTTCAGTTCACCTACTTGGGTAAATTTCTATTAACATTCTAGAAGACCAAAAAACATCAGAACCATTAACCAAATCATATAGATCAAATAGCGGGAATCTTGAAGATCAAACACTTACAAACATGGGTGATCTGGACTGGAATCTGCAAGGCTGCCATGGGGCTAGAAGAGATGGCTGTATTATCTTCCAAGCGGGCAACTCTTATCTGAACATGCTGTACACTGGAATTGGTATTACTGTTTGGAACTCCAGATCCTGATTTATTCTCCAAAAGCGTTGGGTTGTTTTTTTGGTTCTCATGTAACTGTTTAAGACCTTTTATTAAGACTGAAGGGAGATGGGTAGACAAAAAGAACATTGATTCTCCGACAGACCACCATCTAAGCAGCAAGGGAGGTGGGGGGAGGTAAGGAGGGAAAGTATTTGGAATAAATAATTGCACACTGGATGTGAGAGCTTATAAAAATAAGACATTTTAAAAAACAACATATCCTGAGATTTTTATAAACATTATCCATCGTAACATTTTAATTCTTAATATTGTTATTCTTGCCATCTAAGATGTATAATGTTAAAAAAAATAAAAAGGTAGACATTACAAAGAACATGAAAACGAACATTTTCTATTCCTAGGGTGTCTTGATAGAATTATTATTTAGGAAGAATACTGGCAATGCTAAACAGCTTATTTTCATTTTTTAAACGAATAGTGTGTATTTTTCCCCCCAGAGCTGAAGGGCCCTTGACTGTTGGTCTAGAGGTAGCAAGTGATCTTTTCCAAACAGTAATATGGTATTCCTGCACAGGGAAGCCAATTCTAGACTTTGTTTTGCTCTATTCATAAAATACGTTTATTCTCTGTAACTGGATTTTTTTTTTTTTTTAAGACAAGGTCTTGCTCTGTTGCTCAGGCTGGAGTGGCATGATCACAGCTCATTGCAGCCTCGAACCCCTGGGCTCAAGCCATCCTCCTGCCTCAGGCTGTTGCTTCCCAATAGCTGGACTACAAGCACATGCCCACCATGCCTGGCTAATTGGTTTTTATTTTTCTGTAGTAATGGGGTCTTGCTATGCTGCCCAGGTTGGTCTCAAACTTCCAGCCTCAAGTGATCCTCCTGCCTCAGCCTCCCACAGTACTGGGATTATAGGCATGAGCCACCATACCTGACCTATACCTGGGTATTTAATTTTTAAAAACCACATTTTCATCAAGCCAAAGTTCCTCAGCATTAAATTTTCCTTTTTGGAACAATGGAAGTTAAGAGTGTTATAATAAGGGGAATACATTTAATAACCTAAATTAAACAGACCGCACAACTCAATTTAGTACCTAAATGCAAAACAGGCAACGAAAAGTATGCTATGCTTCACTTTAAGCAAACCCAATTTAAGATACCTAGATTTACATAATAAATAAAATTAGAAAATTACAGAGCCTTTGTTCTACAAAATTATAACAGAATTTCTCTAACACGCCTAGTTAAGATATCTGAAATTACACAACTCACAAAAGTTGACTTAAACTTAGGTTTTCAGAAGTATATCTTTGTATAAAATAAAAATATAGTCATCAATCACTTAAGGATGGGGATACGTTCTGAGAAATGAGCCATTAGGTGATTCTGTCATGGAATCATCACAGTGTACTTACACAAACCTAGATGGTACAGCCTAGTACACACCTAGGCTAAAGGACCTATATAGTCTATTGCTCCTAGGCTACAAACCCTTACAGCATGTTACTGTACCAAATACTGTAGGCAATTGTAACACAATGGTAAATCTTTGTGTATCTAAACATCGAAAAAAAGTAAAAATACAGTATTTTAATATTGTGAGACCAATACTATGTATGACATCTGTTGTTGACTGAAAGGTTATAAGTGGCCAGCTATGCTGGTTCATGCAGGTAATCCCAGCACATTGGGAAGCCAAGCTGGGAAGATCACTTGAGCCCAGGAGTTGGAGACCAACCTGGGTAACATGGGAAGACCGCATCTCTACAAAAAAAAAAAATTAGCTGGGCATGGTGGCATGTGCCTATAATCATAGCTATTCAGGAGGCTGAGGTGGGAGGATCACTTGAGTCCACAGGTTTGAGGTTACAGTGAGCTATGATCACACCACTGCACGTCAGCCTGGGTAAGAGCTAGACCCTGTCTCTAAAAACATAAAAATTAAATCGTTATGTGGCATGACTGTATATGCAGATTTTATTTCCTCCTGATAGTTTACATAGAAGAACAAGAATGAGTATAAGTGTGTCCATTTTCATTTTAGGGGCTTTAGGAATTACAAACAGTAGTAATTCTTCTCTGGGGAAGAAAACAATTGTTGAGAGAAACAGGGCAGAAGTGTAAGTAGAAATCTGCTATGATCTCTCTTTAGCTGGGGCAGAGAACTTCTAACCTCTCACTCCTAAGGAGTAAATATGGCAAGAAAAGGGGAAGAGCTTAAAAAGCAAGTAATACATTACCAGGGAACGAAACATCCTTATGGTTTGCAATTTGCCTTTTGATGGTCCACCATTTACTTCGTAGCCATTGTGGTGAACGGACACTACTCCATCCCTCAGCTAACAGATCCCAGTTAATGTCATTTTCATCAGCTACATCAAGTTCTGCTATCCTACAGTTACAAAATAAGCATCTGTTAGACATTACATTAATTTCTCTATAAGAACCCCTCCTCTGACTACAGGTGATTACGCTGGCAAATAAAGGGAATGGCAGGTTATGCCAATGAGATGCTATTGTTAAGTTGCACGGGAAAGGATTCCAGGAGTGCAGATCTGCTTTCAGAGCTAACAGCTAAGAAATACCAACAGCAACAGCCTTTAGTTAAAGGTACAACCAATGGGCTAAACCATAAATGGTTAGAACCAGGTGAGGCACTGTGAAGGAAAAGGAGTATGGTAAAGGTTAGAATAAGAACAGATTTAGTTGTACAGTGTTCTGCAATGATTCATAGTGTGGCATTTACTAAGTCATTTATTTCCTGGATCTGAGTGTTTCCACTGTTAAGCAAAAATATTTAGAAATGAGCTATTTATAAAGATGACTAGTTGAAGAAAAAAAAAAAACAATCCAGTCTAAAAAATAAACAAAAACCCCCACAAAATCCAAAACAAAATAACACAAAAACAGTAGCTGCAATCAAAAACCAACACACTAGTACAACAAAATTTGAGGTTTAAAAAAAATCTATTCATTTTCTAGCTTTGTTGTGATTTCATTTTCAGTAGGGAGTAGCCATGGTGACAGTCTCTATTACTTCAGAGTCTTAAACAATTTCTTGCTATTTCTTGCTAGTATTTTTGCCCATTTTATTTTAGTTAATGAGTCTTAATGGTTAAACCAACTACTTTTTTAAAAAAGCTGGGATTATGATATCTTAAAGATTTTTCGAATTTGTATGAAACGGATGTGTTTGATTTGGTCTACTTTGAAGGTGTGGAGGTAACTACAGACTGGGCCCCCTTCTTGGAAATCTTAGCACAGTAGCCAAGAATTGAAGGGCATGGAGACTGAACAGCCATCTTATCCTAAACGTGTTCCCCTTATAGGACTGAGGCACATTGGTGGGACAGTGGAAAAGCTGCACTGCCTCTGCCTGTGCCATACCTGTTCTGTGGATATAGAGAGGACTTCAGTCTCCACGCCTTCAATCTGGTACTTTGCACGAGCACTAAATCCACTAAAAGAAAAGGAACACAAAACAAAACAAAAAAAGAGCTCAATATGGAATACTTAAGATGTTAAACAGTAGTGCTCTATGGAAAGGATACTTTTCAGACACTAGGCATCTAGGGAAACCGAGAGGAAAGTCTATCAAGACATCCACAGCAATTAAGTTGTTTCTGTCATTACAAGATTCAGGACACAAACCTGAGGATGAGATTGATTTCATCTTCCTTGGTCCATTCGGTACCTCCACTCTGTTTCCAATTCAGGTAGTTGAGCCATTTAGAACGACATTGCTTTTCTGAGCGGGTACCCACTCGTTCAGCCACAGCTGCCCAAGATACACCCTGTGTGACTATGTCACCTGGCTCAGTGCTTGTCAACTCATGAACCACTTCTGCGAGTCTCTTTTCTTCTTCTTCTGTCCACTTCCCTGAAAGAAGGAAATCATCCAGACTACCACTGCTAACTTCTTTTACAAATCTGATTCAGCCCTGTATTTACAAGGACCGATGGGAAGTATGCAGTAGTACTAAGAGTTTGTTTCTGAATGACCCTCTGGTGGAAAACCATATATACCCACTAAGACAGTTTCATTTTACTAGCCCAGAGAGGGTCTCAGTAGAAAAGAAACTGAAGAATCCTATGGAAAGCACTCACCAATTATGAAAAGAAAAACCACCCAAAACGTAACTACAAAGAAGAATGTATTCTCAAGTTACACTAAGTCCTTTATAAACAGTAAAGTGGGAAGACCTTCATCAATGGCTGACAGACAAGAAATGGCATGCTTTTTTTCTTACTCTCACCTAAGATTCCCTGGTCTGCAAAAGTAGAGTAAGTTCAAGAGGCAATTACTTATAGGAATGAATGATGAGACACTAGGGAAATAATGGGCTCAACCTATTTTAGTAAAAACTAGGTTTCTACCATCTTGTTTCCCCACTATCCCAACTCCAAGCTACTGTGATGAAATATTAGTAAAGTCTGATACAAGTATTTATATTTATTTTTATTCCTGTGTTTTCTCAACCCATAAACCCACTAATAGATAATCCCAAATGTTCCTCTCAGTCTTTTTCTTATGGAGCTAGAGCAGAAACACAGGGAACAAAGAGAACCATTTTTTTTCATCTTCTTTACCTGTTTCTGTTTTGTTATTACTAGCTAAAAACCTCTAGAAAATTTCAAAAAGACTGTGCTTGCTTCGGCATTCCATTCATCCAGCAAATGTTTATTGAATTTTCATTATATGCTAAGCACAGTTACGAATACTCTGGACGGATTCAAGATGAAGTCCTACTCTTCTATTCTAGCATGGTGTTAAAGGATGGGACCACTTTGAGACTGTGCTGTTTCATGGCGTGGCCTCAACAGCAGCTGAATGTCACAACATGAGAAGGAAGCAGGCAGATCTATCAATCCCTCAGGCTGGCAATCAGGAAATGCCACTGTGTCCTTCCAAATTATGTTACCAAAAGTGGTTCTGTACTCACAGCATCTTACATGAACCTCTGAGATCCTATTCTAAATCTAAAGCTTACAGCCCTGCTTCTTTCATTAAACTAGCCATGTCACAGAATGACAAAGCTGGTAGGACGTATGTTCTCACTGCTCTGCAGGTAACAGTTCTGATTTCATTTTAGTAGAGCAAGGGGTTAAGGACAAAATGTATATGCCCTAGAAGCTAAAGCTAAACTTCAGAACTTTTTTTTTTTTTAATTGAAACAGTGGGCATGGATTACGGATGCTTCAGAGAACATTATGGCTAAATGGGCACTATGAGACCATCTACTCTAATCTCTTTATTTTACAGAGGGAAGTGAGGCTCAGAAAGGTTAAATGACAGTTAATGGCGGAGCCTAAATACGTTGTTGGTTGCAAAGATTAGGTTTAACAATATGACTAGGACATTTGTATGCATTAAGAGGCATTTGTGGTCTTGCCAGGGGACTGAAACACCAATCGTAAATTTTTTCTATGGAAAAATATAGTTTGAGTTTAAAATAAGCAAAATATGTACAAATCTTTGGAACACAGCTTCTTCCTAATTTGGGACTTACCTGTGACTAAAGTTTTTCATAAACACTCACTGATTAGCTGTTGCTAATGTAAATTCAACAGTTAGATGGGCCTAAATTAAAATTACTTGCTGCATGTATGTCTTCAAAATACTTTCTCAACTGGGGAAGTATTGAAATTGCTACAAAACTGAAACATGTCAGATCCGAATCATTTTGACACTAAGGTGATGTTGTGTTCCTGAAGACAATGTTACCTTTTACAAAAACAAAGTAAAAGATTAGTTTGATGTATCTAATAAGCTCAAGTAAAAGGAAGACTAGAAAATAAACTCTGAACTAAGATGAATGATCTAAATCGCTCCCCCAGAACAAAGAAAAGGCAATATCCTAAGGGGCAGGAGGCTTAAGTGGTGATAAGAAAACGCTACCAGGAGCAGTCACAGTACCTGTGTTGCAAGTATCCTTCATCAGTCGGCACCGATCTTTGACAGAAGATGCACTTCTTCCTAGCGCCGCCCCTATTGTTGCCCAGTCATTGCCATGCTTTATCCGGAGCCTAAAACAAGAGTCTGCCAATCAGCATTTGGTTCAATTGTTTTCTCCCTTTTAATTTCATCATTTATTCTTCATTCTTCTTCTTCCCATTTGACTGGTTTGGAAGTTGTGGGCAGCAATACTTTGAGAGCCAAAGTTTGAAAGTGTGGCCTTTTTTTGGGGTCCACAGTTGTCTGTGGGTGAAAAAAAAACAGGCAGCAATTGCCTTTTTCCTGGGTCAGAGAAGAAATAAGTAACTTGGATATGTGTTCAAAAAAGACCAATTTCCCCTCAGGTTACTGACACAATCTCCCAGGCAAGCCCCAGACTTTCCCTTTTGAGCATATACCCAACAAACTCTTCTTTAGACATCTAAAAAAGTTTCACAGGCTTTTAACAGATTATAAACAGAATCTACCTTCAAATTTTTTCATGATCCATACAATTCATTAAACTATACGTTAAGGCCTAACTCAATAAAGCAAAATTCTATTTCCTGAGATTCAATAGTCTTTGCAAAGTTGAGTCAGCCCAGATATTCACTGAAACATTTGCCAAGTCACCATTCTAAACTGAGCCATGTAGCACAACCCTGGTTTTGATCCTGGTATATAAATTCCCCAAATTTAGTCTTCAGCCACCAAAAATGGCCCCTTAATCTTTTCTGGAACCCCTATTAGTGGTCTGAGGAAGCATCTGGTGAATGGCAACAGGAGACCAGATTTATACATTATGAGAATGGTTATTTTGTGCAAGTATGGATTTGATGTGATCTTTTTAAGGCCAATCATGCTTAACAGGAGAATTCAATTATACCAGTCTGCCAAAAACCTCTTGAAATTTTCAAAGTAAAACTTTTAAGGACGTAAGACATTTAAAAAAAAATAGAATGAAAAAAACTTTAAAACTTACTCCTTGAGCTTCTCAATTTCTTCAGGTGTATATCTAGAAATTCAGAGAAATTTTTAAAAAATCAATCAAAACAATGAATGCTAAAAACCTTAATAAAAATCAGAATTTCATTTAGGGAGCTGAATGTTAAGTCACTTAGCATATGATAATACTTTCAAAGTAACCCATTTTAAAGTGGACTAATAAAAGGTGAGAATAGGTAGGGTGTGGTGGCTCAGGCCTACAATCCCATCACTTTGGGAGGCCAAGGCAGGCAGATCACCTGAGGCAAGGAGTTCGGGACCAGCCTGGCCAACATGGCAAAACCCCATCTCTACCAAAAATAGAAAAGTTAGCTGGGCGTGGTGGCGGGCGCCTGTGAGCCAAGATCATCATGCCACTGTACTCCAGCCTGGGCGACAGAGACTCTGTCTCCAAAAAAAAAAAAAAAAAGTTGAAAAGAAATGCTTCTATTTTTATTTTTTTTAAACAGTAAATATTTTTAGTTATAATAAAGGTAAGGATTGTATAATTTTCTCCAGGAAAAAAAAATCAACATTTAAAACAAACATTCGCTCCTATGCTGTCTAACACTTCCTTTATTTCAAACTTAGATTTTGGCACTCTCAAATCATAACTATTCCAAAAAAACTTATGGGTGACATTATAAACTTGAGCTAAAAAGAAAATCTAAAAACAAAAAAAGTCTACAGAAAATTCTCTCAAAGCACTGAAAAAATTAAAATTATCTTTATTTCCTTTACCCAGGTATGGACATCTGACATACTCTTGCTCTTTATTTCAGTAGGCAAGTACTCAATACAGCCAATGTAATGTTCTTTTAAAAAATGTCCATTTAATAACTATGAAAGTCTGCTCACTTTGTAACCATTTGTAATGCATGGAAAGTTTATGAATAGTTAACAAGTCATTTATGCTTCATTTACAATTTTTTCTCTTTTTCCACTGTCACAAAAACATAATTTAATCCTCTTCAGCTTTCAAATGTATTTTCATTAGCAGGCTGCTGAAGAGCTAGAGCTCCACCATTAGCTCAGCAGTACCTAATAAGCCAAACTACTGCCACCTAAAATTTCCAAAGAGAAATTAAAAATATGTCAGTAACAATATACAATCACTGCATTTGAAGAATCTTAATGATGCCTTCCCATAAATGCTACCTAAAACAGAAATCCATGCATTGTTTTCAGAAATGTAGTTCTTTTCCATTCTGATTTAAAAAGAAAAAAAAAAAAGGGCCACTGGCCTAGGAATGCTATATTCTAAAAACAAATAGGAAAAATGTTACCAATAAATTTCAAGTTATTTTCACACTTCTTAAATCTTTAATCAGTACTGTACTTTTTATGTTACTTTACTACAAAGCAGACTTTGACATATTAAGTAAGCCAAGTCTTAAATCTAACCTATATAAAGTGAATTAGATCCTAATTTCTAAAAGAGGCTTTAATAATAAGGTTTCACCATATTCACAACATGGACCTGGAAGATAAAAATATTAACAATAATTCATAGCTGTCTTCAATTAATACCTTGACCATAATTCTATTTTTTTAAAAAATGGACAGTTCCTCAGATATTACCCCTAATTACATGAAAACATGCAGCATTACAAGTTTTCATACTTTCCCACATGGTTTCTGTCATCATACATGCGAAGCACTCTTCTATAAACTGCAAACAAAGGCCGGTTCAGACCCCATGCTATAGTCCTGTAGAAATCTTTTCTTTCGTCTTTTGACATCTCAAAGATGATTTCTGTAGCATCTTTTATTCCGCGTGCCTAAATGGGTTACATTTCTTTGATTTAGGGATTTCTGATAAAATGCATATGGATATACTATGCTTTTAAAATATCACTAATTCATTAATAAATCAAATATAAACTTTTAAGGTGTTGCAAGAGATAAAAAAAGTGACACTTAAATGTTCCAAGAATAAACTATCAAATTCAATAAATTCAATTTCCGTCAACTCTTTTACAATTACAAAAGGTTAAAAATAGATCTAAAGAAAGTAGAAGGAAGCAAATCACAAGAGCAAAATCAATGGAATCCAGAATCAAAAGGATAAACTAATCTAGAAATTGGTTCTTTGAAAACATCCATTAAGATTAATAAAATTTGAAATGATTAAAGTTCTGCCAAAAAAAAAAAAAAAAAAGACACAAACAATATTAGCAATGGGAAAATGGGGCCTAAGTAGAGATGCTGCAGAGATTAGACCATTAACAAAGTAACATTATGAACAATTTTATGGTCATAAATTTAAATTTTGGTAAAATGAATAAATTCCTAGAAGACATCAAACATCAACTTACCAAAACTGACTCTGGAAGAGACAGAAAATCAAATAGGCACAGACCATCAAGAAAATCTAATCAGTTATTAAATAATCTTCCCACAATAAAAACAGTAGGCCCACATGACATAGATGACATTATAGGTAAATCCTACCAAATAGACACATAATCCTGTCCTTAAACTATTCAAAAGTTAAAAAAAAAAAAGTGGGTACATTTCTTTGCTTATTTTGTCAGGCTAGCATAATCTTAATAGTGAAACCAGAGGAGGACAGTTTCAGAAAAGAATTTTCAGGTCAAACTCATTCACTAACATAGATCTCCTAATAGTATTTTAGCACACTGAACCCAGCAATGTATAAAAACATTAGTATGTCCAGGTAGAAAAGTGAATTTATCCCAGGAATACAAGTTTGTGTTAATTTCAGGAAAATTATTAATGTAATTAATCACATCAGCAGATTTATGGAAAAAATGTAAAATCTCAACAGATGTGGGAAAAGCATTCATAAAATTCAGTATTCATATATGTATGTCTTACCAAATTAGGATTCACTGATAATCAGATTTTTTAAAAAACCAAAATTATAAAGATTAGAAAAGTGGAATCACTTGTAATATATAGGTAGAAACACAAAAAAATCTATGAAAAAAATTATGTGATTTAAAAAAGAACTAATTTTAGCAAGGTTGCTAGATACAAAATCAAAATGCAGTTATTTGCGTTTCTACTCAAAGTTTACATAACATTTTTAAAAGTTCCCACACGGCATCAAAATTAAGAGTATCAGAACTTAGGCAAGTTATCAATGTCCTTTATGGAGGAAAATATAAAACCTGACATTGAGGAGGAACTAAGAGTTATACCATGTTCTTCAACAGGAAGATGACATACTGTGAAGATATTACTTCCCCCCAAATCAAAGTACAAATTCAATGCCATCCAATAAAAACTCCATTTGAATGTTTCACTCTCTGTAAGCTGATTTTAAATTTATAACAAAAGAGCAAAGGGCCAAGAATAGCTAAGACATTTATGAAGAGACTTGCCCCATTGGATATTGGGACTTCTGAAGACAGCACTGTACTGGTGCAGGTATCAACAAATAGAACCCTGAAAACAAATCAGAAAACCTAGAAACAAATTTGTGGCAGCTTGATTTAGAACAGAATGGACACTGTAAGTTAGGAATTAGACATCTATACAGAAAGAGATATAACTGAAATTATATCTCACACCTACAGCCATGAAATGCAGAATTATAAAACTTTTACAAGATAATGTGAGAATGTCTTCATGCCCTTGAGGCAGGGAAGGATTTCTTAAGCAAGCATGCATGCAAAACAAACAAAAAAGATGATACACTTGATACTGCAGTTAAAAATTTTTTATCAAATGACACCTAAAGAGAAGGAAAAGACAGGCCACTAAATTGGGACAATTTTGTATCTGTAATACAAATGACCAATAAACCATTAGTACCCAGCATACATTAAGAAAGTCTAAGTTAAACAAAACAGTTAACCCCACAGAAAAACTGGTGAAAGACACAGGAATTTCAAAGAAGAAACACAAATAGCCAATAAGCATATCAAAATGTTATCAGAGAAACAAATTAAAATCATAATTAATACCCACTAGATTTGTACAAATGAATAGCAAAAAAACTAAAAGAACCCAAATGACCATTAACTGTGAAATGGGTAACTTGCACATTTGCACGATGAAATACACCTAAATAAAAGGGTAAGGATATTAAAATAATAATGAGTTACAGAATATCCACAGAATTAATCTATTTATATATATTTCAAAAACAGGTGAAATCACAGTGTATGCATTTTATATACTTTTGAATGTATGAAACTTCACAGCACAAAATTTCTACATTTCAGAATGTTTTCTAAAATTCTTTTACTTATGCAGTTCCAATTTTGCCAGTGATTCAACCTAAATATTTACTGATCTACTACATGCAAGCACACTGTGTTGCAGGATGACCATAGAGTGAAATAAAAGATTCTTCTGCCTCCACACTCTTTGCCCTTTTTCTCGCTTGTGGAAGTTACTTTCATTTATCCTTTTAACCCAAATATGAAACATATGACATCCAACTAATTGGAACTCTCTGAAGTTTAAAACTGGCTCTACAGAAGTCTTAGAAGAGCACTACATAATAAAAGCTATGGTCAAAAACCCAAATTGAACAAATTATCTTTTTTCAAGATAATCTTTTGAACATTTCCTATTTCTGCCAATTTGATCATCATTCTCCCAATCACCTAAAATAAAAACTCTTAAGTTGCTCTAACTCCTTTTCCTTCTTTCCCAACACTCAGTTCAGGCATCCTTGCAGATACTTGGTTATCTGCCCTGTCTCTATCAATTCTATTTCTACCACTGTAGTTTAAGTCCTTTGCCACTATCAGTTGGTCTACTGAAACAGTCCTCTAAAAAGTCTCAAATCCTACTCACACTCCTGCCCATTAATCACTAACTTGGAAGGGTCCTCGGAGATGATCTACTTTAATCCCCTAGACAAGGAACTAGCTTAATTCTCAAAGTTCAGTGTTCCTTAGCACTGATTACTGCTTTATCTAAACTAGTAGCATTTTCCAGGATTAACTGAAGCATATGTGACTAGTGGACAACTTAAATACACTTCTGGATTCATTTTCAATGGCCAATGTATTTGTTTCTCTTAAAACAACAAACATGGTGGAAGGATCCCATTTATTAGTAAAGAATTAGAAGTTTTAAAATTCTATATTTCAAAAAGCTTAGCTTGGGAAAGTTGCAGTTAAAATTAAAATTTAAAATGTGGACCTTCTATCTAGGCAGCACTGTATTTCTACATTAGTGTTGAGTGGAAAATTTAAAGTAAGCAGTCAATATATCAAACGATAGGAGAATGGTTAAACACTGTATACCATCCTTCCCCAAATGATGCTAATGGTCTACATTTCAGACATAACACTATTTGAATCTAACTCCATTACAGAAATGGTCAGCAAGTTCCTTACTCAACTAAACTACTAGCTTTTCTTAAACCCTTTAATGCTTCTCATCTGCTATAGGATAAAGTTCAAATTCTTTGGCATGGACTTCAGAGCCCAGTTTTCCAGAGGCTATTTATCTCAGTTCAAGGTAAAGGGGTTAATTTAATGTGCGTTGGTTTTGATCTTTGATTTCTTGCTGCTTCAGCTTGTATTCATGTAGTTCCCTCCAATTCTACTCTAGCCCAAGTACCCTTCTTTAAGACAGCTCAAATCCTTTTTCCAAAATTTTCCATAACTGCTCTAAAAACTCTTCTTTCTGTAAACTTGTACAGAACTCACATGTATCATTCACATGATACAAGGCTTTGTATCACTCTTCACCTGTTTCCAGCCTGCCCAAATGGATCACTGACTTCAAAAGCAAACACTGTTAAAGCAATCCATGCCTTAACACAATCCAAAGCCTTAAAAATATTGTGTTCAAAAGACATTTAATGAAGAGTACTAAGCTAACAAGAAATAAACCTGAATAAGAAAATAAACTAAATTTTTGATTTTTTTTAAAAGGGAAAGACTACTATGACATCAAAAATTCATTCAAAGATGCATACCTTAGCTGGGCGTGGTGGCTCATGCCTATAATCCCAACACTTTGGGAGGCCGAGATGGGCGGATCACCTGAGGTCAGCAGTTTGCGACCAGCCTGGCCAACATGGTGAAACCCTGTCTCTACTAAAAATACAAAAATTAGCCATGCGTGGTGGTGCATGCCTGTAATCCCAGCTACTCAAGAGGCTGAGGCAGGAGAATAGCTGGAGCCCAAGAGACGGAGGTTGCAGTGAGCTGAGATTGTGCCACTGTACTCCAGCCTGGGCAACAGAGCAAGACTCTGTCTCGAAAAAACAAAAACAAAAACAAAGAAAGATGCATACCTTAAGCTTTTAAACAATATAAATTAAACTATATAAGCCTTCTTGAAAGATAAGACTTTAAAATGTTGAGAGGCTACTAAGATTTTATGTAAACTTTAGGGTGGCAACTAAAGTAGTAAAGCGATTTTAAACTGAGAATTCAAAATATTATTATACTATAATAATGTATTTTAGAATTATTCAGCTACAACATGTTAGCCATTACAAAAATCCATTACAAAAATAAGTAAAAAGTTCCTAATAAGTACATACAACATACTGTGTCGGTATTTCTGCAACTAGCAATAAACAAATTAGTGAAACATAAAAATATGCCATAAGATACCTTTAGATAGCGTTCAATATTGTTCATCAAAATATCAATTTCTTCCTTGGACCACATCCCCTGCTTCCATTTATGCCCTTTAAAAGAAAACAAGTAATGTTAAAAAAAAAAAAAAACAAAAAAAAACTTACTCTTTGAAAGAAATAAAACACCAAAGATTCCTTTGTGAATATATTTGGGGATAAAATTTAGCTAATTTCATTTCTCATTCCTCTGAAATCTGAAAGGTCTCTAGGTTAAACTTGCTTTTGTAACTTCTGGATTTTAAGCTATAGTACATTTATTTGACCCTACTAAAAAAAGACAATGATAATTAAAAGATTTTTAAAAAATTACCTCTCTTAGCCTTTCAACAATATAGAACTGCTAAAAAGAAACATAAAAGTAAAAAAAGCCAAATCATGCTCAAAACTTTTTGAAAAATTTCTCCAGTGAAAATTGTATGGGCAAAAAGAACATATACAAATGTTGGGAGCAAGCACCCCAAAATCTGGCCATAAACTGGCCCCAACACTGGCCATAAACAAAATCTCTGCAGCACTGTACCACGTTGTTCATAATGGCCCTAACACAAAAGCTAGAAGGTTGTGGGTTTACACACACAACTGCTGCAGTTAACTAGCCCAATCTATTCCTTTAATTTGGCCCATCCCTTCATTTCCCATAAGGTATACTCTTAGTTAATTTAATATCTATAGAAACAACGTTGATGAGTGGTTTGCTGTTAATAAATATGTGGGTAAATCTCTGTTCGGGGCTCTCAGCTCTGACGGCTGTCAGACCCCTATTTCCCACTTTACACCTCTTATATTTCTGTATGTGTGTCTTTAATTCCTCTAGGGCTGCTGGGTTAGGGTCTCCCGGACTCTAGGGCAAGGTAAATATTGAATAACAAGTGAATAATGTATTCTTTTTTTTTTTTTTTTTTGAGGCGGAGTCTTGCTCTGTCGCCCAGGCTGGAGTGCAGTGGCACTATCTCGGCTCACTGCAAGCTCCGCCTCCTGGGTTCATGCCATTCTCCTGCCTCAGCCTCCCGAGTAGCTGGGACTACAGGCGCCTGCCACCACGCCCGGCTAGTTTTTTGTATTTTTTAGTAGAGACGGGGTTTCACCGTGTTAGCCAGGATGGTCTCGATCTCCTGAACTCGTGATCCACCCATCTCGGCCTCCCAAAGTGCTGGGATTACAGGCTTGAGCCACCGCGCCCGGCGAATAATGTATTCTTAAAGAGTATTTACTATACAGTGGTTGAAAATGATTTACATTTTTCTGCTTCCTTTCTGTACTTCACAGTGGCACACACACAACGTTCACTTTTTTTGTAGCACCTTCCCCAGCTATGCTTGAGCATAGCCAACACTATAAACACTACGTTTAAGGCTTAAGGTAGCCTCTAGGTCGCTTATCAGACCATAGTAGGCCCTTGAAAAGGCTTGACTTCCTACTCTTATAAGCAATAACTATCTTGTCTTAAATGCCACCACTATGCATTTGTTCAAAAATTAACAAGACAAAATTTACTTCAAATCAGAAGGAGAAAAATAATTATTAATTACTGAACAACAAATGGTGGTTTCACAACCTTAATTCAAAGTCATTTGGGGCCAAATTTAATTCAGTTAGAAAAGCTCAATTACTCTAACTGCTCAATCCTAATGATGAAGGTCCAACTCAGAATCTTGATGACTATAAGCCCTTTCTATCTCCATTTTTTTCCACTGGGCACTAAAATTCACAGTATATCTTACCTTTATTAGTCAGAGAATCCTTATCTTCTTTAGTTGTAAACCATGCTTGGCTAACTGCTGAAACTTCCTCATTACCCAAGGGAGATATTTCATCTAGTTGCTCATTCTGCAAAATCTTGAAAAGGTAAAAGTAAAAAAAAAAAAAAAAAAAAAAAAAAAAAAAAAAAAGTGGCAGCTTGATTTAATGCCCAACCTGATTCATCTTTGTAATCCTAAGCATTATAAAACTTAAATATAGTCATACGGAATTCACTTGTTTTAGATATAGTAAAAATATATTCAATTTACAAAAAAATATTTCTTGCTATTTTTATTATGGCAGTATGAAAACAAAATTATATGCATTAACATAATATGACCTTCATTTAAGCAAGTAAGTGTACTACTGGCTTCAGTTTTATATAAAATGGGCCAAGAGTCTATTAAGTATTTAAATCAACATAGAATACTCAGGGAAATTTAAATATTTACACATGTAAATGAGCTCAACAATATACAATATACAGTTATCTGTTCTAGATAGGAAAATGGAAGTGCTAGGGTTGGGTGTTATGATTTGTCAATGCCCTCAGAGATAAGCTTGCTGCCTAAATCACCAATAATGTAATCTCTTAACTTAAAAGATTAACAGGCTAAATCATAAGTCATTATTGCAAAATCATGGTCTGCTTTTTGTTTTCTGACAACTTTGTTTTAGACAACCTCTAGAGCCTTATTAATGTACCTTTCTCTCAAAGAACTGTATGGTACTACTTATTCTTAATGCAGTTAAGTCTTCTGTGCAACCACCACCATCTATATTTTTAGTTACAAGCATATCTAACTTAACAAATTCTGCAGGGGAAAAAGCTGCCTTTGGCAGAGTCGACCCTGGCCTAAAGAGAACCATAATGTAAATGAGGAAGACCTGGCAACAGTGCTACCGTATCAGGTATTAGCCTATCATAGACAGAATAAGGGAAGAGTCACATGTTTAGTGACCACTCAACCCAATTCAGTCTCTGGGCTAAAAAAAAAAACTAAGCAATGTTACTGGCTGAAGGTAAATCCTAAGAAGGACTGGACTACTACTTCTTGAATAAACAGAAACTGAACTTCTAATATGAAGAGAAACTGAAACCCATCTCTCTTAGAAAAGGATAAGCTGTCCTCATCTCTTTTGGAAAAAGATAAGCTGTCAGTGGACAACCAAGGTACAATTAGGAGAAAAGTCACATTTCTATTGTTGCCTACTACTTTATTTTTGTATCTGGTGGTAATATATATAGTGGGTTTATGGAAGTGCTTTTGAATCCATGGATAAAAAGCTGGAAATCACTGGAACAAGTGTGAATAAGTTTTATAGCTCTCTATTTATGTGTCATACTTTTTGATTTTTTAAATCAAGAAGGACCTGTATAAAGCTAAGAATTGAGACAGACTATATGTGTCTAAGGTTCTTACATTCTGAAGATCACAATTTTATAAGATTTGATCCTGGAGTTATATATCAGTAAAGAGTATAACAGAGAGCTATCAAAAGACCTTGATACATGCAATACTCACTTTTAAGAACTGTAATGTAGAAAATACTCTTAAATTATCTTCTCTTAATCAGTTGGATATGAGAATCAAATCACCATTTCTCAAAGTATGTCTATATAGCAAAGCCCATTCCATGAACCTTAGGAATAAGTCTGTTATGCTTATTAACCACTATTTGGGGGCAAACATTTAATGCCTTATGGCTCAAATTTTCCCTCAAATGAGCAAATAATTATTAAGCAGTAGCAGTAGTATTCAACACCATCAATAATAAATGAGTTTAGTGAGTACAGCAGGAGACTTAGGTACCTTGAAGGGTACCTATCTATACTTGATATATAAATAAGTCTTACAGTATTTTACCCCCATTTTTCACTACTTTATGCATCTATTAAGGTTCCTCAGCTTTATTTAGTATGCTGCTGCTTTTAAAATGAAGCTTTTATGAGTTGGTTGCAGGATTTCATGCCTATAATATATATAAGGCTTAGAAACCTAGAATATTCAGCTCACTGAAGCCTCTTGCAACCACAAAGTACTACATACATAGGGACTTACAATAGTTTCTAATTATTTTTCAAGCTAGTCTCATCACTGAAATGAGACACAGTACATTAACTACCAAACTATGTCAAAATAGCTGCACCTGGTTTACAGCAAAGATACAGTAAGAAACAGACTATTTCTGAACTTTTTAACTATGCTGACTTTCAACTCACATCTTGTTCATTTTGTGTCTAAAGTTAATCTTATTAAACAAATATTAGAAATTATTAGAAAAGTTTTTTGTTCACTAAAATGGTGATAGCAACCCAAGAGGTTAAATATTAAATTATAACTCATTAACTCTTTGGCAGTAATCAAAACAAAAGAGCTTTGTAATTTGTTTCATAATAAGGGCTAAACTGGGCACAGTGGTGTGTGCCTGTAGTCCTCACTACTTGGGAGGCTGAGGTTTCTCATCATTTTATCTGCTAAGCAATGTGTCAAGGAACATCCTCCTGAGGACAGTTAAAAGATTTACTATACCTGGATCTGTGTCACAGTCCCCTCAGTAACCTCATCATCTGCTACCTCTGTGGTCGCAGTCATGGTCACCTCAAAGCTCTGATCATTTTCTGAAACTTCAAGAAAAGGAACAGTTCATCTCCAGAATAATAATGGCAAGTTTTAATTGTTCTAAAAATATCCATGGGAAAAAAACATGATCATCTAATTTCCTAACAAACTACTTGTTAATACATCTTCACATGTATATATTCATTTGCTTAATAATAGTTAATGAGAACCTAATTCATAGTAGATACTGCTCTGGGTGCTGGGGATACAACAGTGAGCAAGGGAAACAAAAATTATTTCTTCATGGAGCCTATATTCTAGTGGGGAAAGACACAAAATGGACAAGATACTACATTGGATGGTGATTAGTAGTGAGAAAAAATAAAACAGGAAAGGGAATCTGTTAGGGTGGAGGACAGTATTTGAAATTTTCTACAGGAGGCTAGGAAAAGTGAGCAAGACTTGGAACAAGTGAGGATGGAAGCTAGTTTTGCAGGAATCTCAAGGAAGAGCATTTCAAGGAGAGCCAATTGCAAAGGCTCTGAGACGGGGCATGCTTGGAGTGTTCATGAGAATGGCAAGGAGGTCAGTGTAGCTAAAGCAGACTACAAGAACAGTAGGAGATTGTGTGGGGCCTTGTAAGCCAAAAGGTTTTAGTTTTAACTCTTAGGTGGGACACAACTGGGAGATTTTGAATAGAGGAATAATATAATCTTTTATTTTAATAGACTCACTCTGTGCTATCAGAAAAACCATCTGAAGCGCAAATGCAATAAAGATAGGTCAGTGGCTTGGACTAGGGTGAAGGCAAGTGAGAATGACTAGTAGTTCAAATTGTGAATGTATTTTGGATGGCAAAGCCACTATGATTTGTAGACAAAGAGGAGATGGAAGAGACTGAAGAGCCAAGGATAATATTACATTTAAAAAAAAAAAAAAATCAAAACTACTGGAAGAATACACCTGCTACTAATTAGTTGAGAAGACTGCAAAATAAGCAAATTTAAGGATTTAGGAAGTTATAGAACCTCTGCTTTAAACACACTAGTTTGAGACAACTACTAAATATTTAGAGAATGAGAAGTCTGGTCTGGAATAAATCTGGGGTGGTTAACACCAGATAGTATTTGAAACCTTAAGTTGAGATCACCTAAAAAGTGAGTAAACAAAGAAGCAGTCTAAGGACTTAGTTCTGGGGTGCTCCACATTTATGGAAAAGTCAGCAGTAGAGACTGAGAAGAAATGGACAGAAAAATAGAAAGAAAACCAGAGGAATATTTTCTATAGGCCAAGTGAAAACGTTTCAGGGAGAAGGGAGTAATAAATATTGTCAAACGTTGCTGACAGATCAAGTAAGGCAAACACTAAAAAAGTGAACATTGAATTTGGCAACAAGAAAGTCTTTGGAGAGCTGGGAAAAACAGTTTAGTTAAGGGGTGAAAGCTTGGAGTAAGTTTAAGGAAAAATGGGGAAAGGAAATGAAGGCAAATACAGGCAATTTTCAAGGTATTCTGCTCTAAAGGCAAGGAGGAAAATTGAGTAAGAACCAAAAGTGAGCTAAAAGAACTTTTTATTTATTTTTCTGAGACAGGCTCTTGTTCTCTTGCCCAGGCTGGAGTGCTGTGGCACACTCACAGCTTATTACAGTCTCAACCTCCCAGGTTCAAGCAATTCTCCCACCTCAGACTCCCTAGTAGCTGAGATTACAGGCATGCACCACCATACCCGGCTCATTTTTGTATTTTTTGTAGAGACAGAGTTTTGCCATGTTGCCCAGGCTGGTCTCAAATCCCTGGGTTCAAGCAAACTGCCCGCCTCAGCCCCCCAAAGTGCTGGGTTTATAGGCATGAGCCACCATGCCTGACCAGGGACTTTTTATTTAAAGAAAAATAACAGTATGTTTGTGATACCGTGGTAATGACTCAGTAGAAGAAAAACTGGTGATACAGAAGAGACAAAATAATTATTGGAACAATGAGTAGGTAAAAGGGATAAAATCTAGTAAATGGAAGGGTAGGCCTAAGATAGGACAACGAATATATGAATGGACATAGATGCAGGTAGGTATGTAATTGTGGTAGTAGGAATTTGTAGAAATTATTTTCTGGTCACTTCAAATTCTTTGTGAGTAGGGTTATTAGCTCAGAGTAAAAAGGTGGAAAAGGTATTTGGAAGTTTCGGGACATATGAAATACTCATCTCAGAGTGGGTAAAAGAACACTAGAGAACTGTTGTTACTAGTAGGCAGCATGATGAGCCCGTGAGAATAGTCAGCCTGCTTGTGCCATTTTTCTCTAATACTTTTCAATTAGCTGCACTGGTACAGACATAAACAGGCAAAAATAGATTTAGACAGTTATGATTTCACCAAATAAGTGAGAGGAAAAAAAAGGACTTGGTGAATGCAAGACAGTGATTATAAGATTAACCATAAAAGTAAAACAGGGTAAAAAGGAAAGAAAGGATACAAGTAGAGAAGAAACAATGATAATGTAATAGGATCAATGGGTCCCAGTGAGGCAAAAGACTGCAGGAGTTACAGAGTACTACAGGAAGTGAGCTGGAAAAATAGAGGTAGTGGTAGGAAAACAGCAAGTCTGAAATAGATCACAAATGAACTCTAGTAACAGGTAAGAGTGGTAAAGGGAGTAATAAATGGAGAACAAAAGGAATAAGAGGCTAAGGTACTGAAAGAATCATCTAGACAAATACTGTAATCACTATATAGTTATAACTATAAATAGGGAATGGGATAAATGTAGTGGCAGATGACTACAAAGAGAAGTGGTGAGTTAGAGTGATTACTATGAGAGGCTGATGCCTGTGAGGATTTTTACGATCCACACAGATAAACTTTATCAGTCTTATTGCTAAATATTAGGCTCCAGTATGTCTTCCATATGTGATGATGCTATGACCCAACATTAAGCAGCTCATGTGCTTTCAAGTCAATCTTCCTCTATTATCTGAAGCTAAG
Organism: Chlorocebus sabaeus; assembly: GCF_047675955.1. Taxonomy (NCBI): domain Eukaryota; kingdom Metazoa; phylum Chordata; class Mammalia; order Primates; family Cercopithecidae; genus Chlorocebus; species Chlorocebus sabaeus. The sequence goes on from NC_132924.1 coordinate 65,766,456, forward strand.
TGAACAGTGCCATTAAGGATTTGGTTTACCACCATAAAAAAACATAATAAAGTGTAGTTTGAACCTACAATCATGAACAGGGCATTCCACTTCAACAAAATGAATTGGTTAAAGTCAATTCATTTCAAATTAGCTACTCAAAAATTCTAGTTTAGAAAATATTTAGGATTACATCTGTATAGATAGGCCAATTAAGTTTTAGAATTGAATCACAACATAATAGTCAAATTAGGAAAGATTAAAAAAAACATAGGAATCATCATTAGGAGGAAAGAATATTTAATTAGAAATATGTTATGCTTGTTTATACCACAACTGGAAGCAATATTAACACTGTTTTTTAATAAAGTCTTATAGTAAACTAAAAGTTTCTTTTCTGTTCAATTTAGCAAGCAATTAACTCTAAATTCAGAGTACATATCTACTTGTTAAGATATGACTTTCCAGGCTGAAAACCTGGTCTTGCTTTTTCAAAAGATGAAGATGTGATTTTGTCTGATGCTGAGTGTAAAATCAAAGTTCTCAGCTATGGCAAAACTCTCCTTTGTGCTAAGAGTGCCACCAACAGCCATGTGTTCCATCCCCATTGCCATGGACTAAGGCATCTACTCCAGAATCTTCCTGAACACTCCATACTCTTTGCTAAGCAAATCAGAAATACAACCTAATGTTGCAGTTGGTATGCGGTCTTGTGCCAACAGTATTGCACTTGAAATATTATACCTCCTATAGAAGCCAGTCTACTCTAAATGATCTTGGAAGAGAAACGCATTAAGAACTTTCTTGGTAACAATAAACTAATTAGGCTTCTATCTAACTTTCATGTTGTCATATAGCATACTGAAGAGACAATATGGCATTGGGGTCAAGAGTATGTACTACAGGAACCAGAATGCCTAGATATGCTCTTAGCCAAGTTATTATAATTTTCTGTGTCTCAGTTTCCTGACTTGTAAAATAGGAATAACAATATTAGTACCTATTGTAAAGCATGCTTTCTCAATGAGGGCAAATATGGTTCTTGGGGTGGGGGGAAATGCATGTGACAAAAAGTTTTATTATCTTTATGAACAAAGCAAGGACATACAGACAGTACGTTAAGAAATACAAGCTATTTTTGAGGATATATTGTACTTTTCATGAAAAGTACAATCAGGAAAAAAAAAGTCTAAAAAGGCTCCTTGAGGGGCAATTGAAAAAAAAAAAGGTTGGGAAGATTAAAGTAGGCAATATACGTAAAAGCATTTAATGATATGTCTGGCACATAGTACTTATTGTTAGCTAAAAAGAGGTGTTTTGACTAAATGAAGAAAAAAGCATTAAGTCCAAGTCTATCTAGAAATGCCAACTGAATGTCTTGGAAGCTAAACTTTGATTTTAAAAGGGAACTCTATGGCTCTTAATACGTAGTGACTTACGTGGAAGTGCAACAACTGATATGCAAGGAGTAGAATCATCAATACTCTGATCATCCTCAGAGGACAAACAAAGCCTCTTATGTGGAGGTTCAATACTATCTTCTGAGTCTATTTCATCCGCTTCTAATGGAAGAAAACAAACAAATAAAAATCTCAAAAATTTCAAACCAATGAGGGAAAACAAAATTTCTAATAATGGTTCTACATTTTATCTATGAAAAACATTTTCTTACCAATTTGCTCATTTAACTAAACCTAGTTGTGCAAACAGGATTCAAAAGGACACTGCCTTTCTATGCCTACCACAGTATTCAACTCCTGAAGGCGGTGTCTCAAACGTGAAAGAGAAGGGAAGCCCGGGGAAAACTGCTATCTCTCTTGGCAGTAGAAGCAGTATGTGCAGTGACATGGAGGTATGAGAAGCTTAAGGTATAGGTATGTTAGGAAAATAAAGATAGTGTGATCTGCTGGAACACAGGTATATGAAATGTGGCAGGAGGTAAGACTATGAGGAAAGCAGAAACGACTGGAGACCTATGGGCTAAATTAAAGAACCTGTACTATATTCTAAAAACCTTGGGAAGCTTTATGCTATTAATTGTATCATGAACAATTTCATCAGCTGCTTGAAAGATGGATTATAGGTAGGACACTGGTTAAAAAGCTATTAGAGATACCTAGATGAGAAATGAGAAACTGAACTAACAAAGGAGGGCTTGAAACAGACAGGATGCAATGGATTTAAAAAACATAATACTATCAAGAAGTCTTCAAATGAAATGATGCAGGTGATGAGAGAAAATTATTCCCAACCACATTCATGATCTGGACACTAATGAAATTCACAGAGAAAGGAAAAAAGAGAACTAGGTTTAGGAAGTACATGTAAGGATTGTTTGGGATGTATGAAACTTAAGGTGCCTATGAGAAGCACAGAGAATTCTGTATAAAGACAGAGTCTGAGTCATCTTTATAGGTAGGTGCTACTTAAAATCCTAAGTTTGAATTAAATAACCTAGGAATTACGTACAGAGTGAGAAGAGAAGACAGAACCTAGGTTGAGTAAAGATGAACTTAAGAGCACAATAAATAAATGACATAAATAATGAGCAAGCAGAGGAGTAACAACAAAATTATCAGCTGGAAGGCTACTGATTCTTAATTCATTGTAGATCATCATATTAAGTCATATTCAAATGATTGTGTACAATTCTTTAACACAGGTTCTAACAAAAAAGTCTATTTGCATTGAGGAATAATTCTACATTTCCTAATGAATTAAATATACTGCTGGTACCACTTAGTATAAAAAAATAAGTATATATTATAGTTATTCCATCATTACCTTTGGGGGCTCAACATCCTATTTATAACATAGCAACAAGATTGACAAAAGCTAACATTTATATTAAACTCATAGGCACCTAGACCTCTATTTGGGCAATAGGGGTCAAAAGTGATAAATAAATTCAGAGTCAGAATTATATATCAGCAAGTTCTCCTACCATTCTGAGGGCAGTGAAGAATGAGATTCCCTTCTGTGTCCTGAGTCAAAGTCACAGAATTCACAGTTTCTACTGTTACTGTGTCAGAATCCTCTTCCACTGTGCTCATACTCAAATCTGTACAAGAACAGATTCCAGATCAGGATTTCAAAATTTATTCCCAGATATGAAGTATTCCCTTATAATCCCCTGAAATACCACACATATTTATTTGGGTATCTGCCTACAGTGTTCTTCATGTAAAATTGCAATGAGAGTTCAGATTTCAAAAACTGCCTTTCATAAGTTTACACCCATTATTTAGAATTAGATACCTGCAAGAATCTGTTTGCTCTGATAAATTTTAAAAACCTACAACATTTATAATACTTAATGTTTTTGCCACATCCAACAAAAGAGAATCTGTCTTATCAGCAAAAGTCTCACCACTTTTTGATTGTGTTTCTATAGACAGCTTTGTAGGTGCTTAACTTCTTTTTCTTTAGCAGAAGATTCATCAAAATTTTTATCTTAAGAATTATTTTTCCAAAACATTTTTTACAGGTATTTAAGCTCTATTATCTGAAACACAGGAACACTAAATAATTCTTGCTGTGTTCTTTTCAAAATATTGAAAAAGTACATACATCCATCACTGACCAAATTGCAATTTTAAGAGATGAGTTAGTCCTTCTTTTGAAACAGGTAACTTTGAACATTGTTCAAAGTATCCTTACCTGCTATTTTACACAAATATTATTTTCCTCTTGTTCAGAAAGATGGAATAATTAGTCTTGGAATATAATATCTCATGGCTAGCGGGAGGAAAGGCATGACACTATAATCAATAGCCTGGTTGAAGTCTTCAGAAATACCTTATAAGGTTTAAAGAGGTTCTTGCCTCAATACTCACTTTTCGCACGTATGTTTTACCAACTAAATAACACAGAGGACATAAACCGTGATATAATTACTCAATGTTTATTAAGTTTTTTTTTTTTTTTTTTTTTTTTTTTCAGAGAAGGGGTCTTGCATTGTTGCCCAGGCTGGAGTGCAAAGGCTATTCACAGGCACAATCTTAAGTGTACTAGAGCCTTGAACTCCTGAGCTCAAGTGATATTCCTGTCTTAGCCACCCGTGTAGCTGGGTACAGATATGTGCCAACATGCCTGGCTCTCTCTGGCTCCTATACACAAGATATTAGTCCATTCATACATTTACCATTGAAGTGAATGTATTTTCCTTTGACACAAAAACTTTTAACATTTACATGGTGAAGATCCAATAATTCATTAAAATTTTACTATACAAATTACTATTTGAAAAGGACATCATTCATTTTACAATAGTAATTATTCCATTCCCAAGATAAAGGTAAATGGAATCATGATCTAGTTTTGACAAATTTGCAAATCATGTGACGTCCTTGCAACAAAAGCAGACTTACCTAGACAACGGATGGATCAGCTACAGCCCTTCCCACAGAATCAAGTTGCCTTCCCTTAGCCACCAGCATCACTTTCATGTTATCCAGATTGTTTCTCTCCCATGTTCCTATCTCTGCAACACTCTGAAAAAGTAACAGCATTACACACAATAAGGTTTAATAAGAACAAATGAATAGTATAGCAGTATGCTGATGACAGTCTAGGCTCAAGCCTCTGTGATATCTCATCTCGAAGAGTAAGACAAAACCAGACTTCTTTTTTAAGTAGAACTTTTGGAAATTAGCCTCTAAAAATATTCCCCAATGAAGAAAGGACAGAAATGATGACTATTCACAGTTAGTTTCTTAACCCAAGTGGCTCTCATCAGGCAGACAAACGTTCTCTGAGAGAAAAAACAAAACAAAACCAGGCTCAGCTATGCTAGTGGTTCTATGAACTGTAGACTGTGGTACCATTATGTAACGTGATGTGTATTATCAATCAATACAGTACCATAAATATTACCAGTAACTATAGTTTTCTTTATAATTATTAATACCTCTCTTTATATCTTAAAGCATAAAGATTATATAATACCCTATTCATTCAGAAAACCCTTTTAAGATGACAGGTGAGCAACCCTATCTAAGAATCTGTGTGTGAGGGGGGACCTTAAACAATTACGCCAGAGAAGACAAATTACAAGCTCTTGAAAGCAATGTGAAACCTTATGAAATATGAAATGGTTTTTAAAGGTTTCTTTCAATAAGCTTCTCATCTTTATCCTCAAAAGCCAACCAGAGCTTTAAAAAAAAAAAGTACAAGATTTGAGGTTCGAGGGGACGTTTCAGCAAAAATTAGGGATTAAAATTCTAATTTTTTCAGCATTCTAATTAGATCCTCTTTGCATTTTCAGTGAAAAAGGTACAGACGCTGCTGGAGAAACATTAAGCTATTGGATTTCATGTTTCATGTTGCTATTTCTGAATCAATTTTTTAAAGGCTGGCTTGTTAGTAATACCTACTGCAAAAGATGGGGGAAAGAAATGTAAAAAAGTTAAAAAAAAAAAAAAAAAAAAAGGGTTAAAATCATCCATAAACTTTCCAAACAATTTTTCATACTCTTTGGTGTAGCTCCTTCCAATCTCATCTCCCGGTGTATTGTGTGTCTGTGATTATAGTGTATTCTGCAATTTTATATCCTGCTTTTTTAGAATTTGCTCAGACTGAAAAGTGTGAAGGAAACCAAGGTAGGCATCTAACGAAAGTTATTACTTAAAACTTACACTGTACCAGGCGTGGTGGCTCACCTTTGTAATTCCAGCATTTTGGGAGTAGGATCACTTAAGCTCAGGAGCTTGAGACCAGCCTGAGATAATGAGATCTAGTCTCCAGAAAAAAAAAAAATTAGCTAGGTGTGGTGGTGTATGCCTATAATCTCAGCTACTCTGGAGGCTGAGGTGGGAGGATGGCTGCAGCCCAGGAGATCAAGGCTGCAGTCGGGGTGACAGAGCAAGAACCTGTCTCAAAAATAAAAAAGCAAAAAATAGAGCTTGTGCTGCAATAAAAAGTGTGACATTATTTAACAGTTATCCTATTACTAGACGTTTATGTTGTTCCCAATTTTTAATTTCCTTAAACCATATTGAAAAACATATTTTTACACTCCATTTCCTTGAATATTAGTAAATAAAAATTGTTAAATCAAAGGATATGACAAAATTTAGAACTCTTCAATCATACTGCAATATATTTTCCCAAAAGTTGCACAAATTTATATCCCAACCATTGAAATGTAAAGTCTACTCTTGGTAATCTTGCCAATAGTTATTTCAGGACCCAAGTTAATCCACAACATTGGGAAAAGAACAGGAATACTGGCTTCTTTTTTAAAGCTCTGCAACTCAGGTTAGAGATTAGTGAATGATTCTATGCTACTTTGTAAATTAACAAGCTCTTCTGTTCAATCAACAAATATATCCAAATATATGACCTCTACTTATACGCAGGTACTGGGGATATAGTCGCTTTGTTTTTATGTTGTCATCTTTTTTTGGGGTTTTTGAGATGAAGTCTTGCTCTGTTGCCCAGGCTGTGTAGTGCTGGATCTTGGCTCACTGCAACCTCTGCCTCCCGGGTTCAAGCAATTCTCCTGCCTCAGCCTCCCGAGTAGCTGGAACTACAGGCGCATGCCACCATGCCCAGCTAATTTTTTGGTATTTTTTAGTAAAGATGGGGTTTCACCATGTTGGCCAGGCTGATCTTGAACTCCTGACCTCAGGTGACCCACTTGCCTCGGCCTCCCAAAGTGTTGGGATTACAGGCGTGAGCCACTGCACCCAGTCCCGTCATCTTCAATATGTTCTTGACTCACTTTTTTCCCCCTATAGTCTGAGCTATGTGGTCAGTACATTTATTAATATTTAAGAAACTGACCTAGTTTCACTTTTAATGGGTAACACACAGAGTTCAAAATTCAAAAGGTAGGTTATTTTTATTAATATTAGCATTAATACTAAGAGTATAAGGTATCTAAATGAAGATGTTAAGCTGAAAGTTAAATATATAAAACTAGAGTTCAACATGTCAGGATTAGAACTATAAATCTTAGGGGCATACACATTGTTTTTAAAGATTTCTTAAAAGAGGTTAGAGAAGACAGCCTAGATTACAGTTCTAGAGCACTCTACTAAATCTGGGAAGTCAAACAAAGGAGAATAAGAAGGACTAGTTGGAGATGAGGGAGAAAACCTAAGACGTGTTAACTAAGAAGCACAAGAGGGTTTTTTCAATGAGCATTAAGTAGTCAACTACGTTTAAAACTGCTGAGAGGGTAAGATAACTGAGAAGTGACTATGTAATCTGGTAATATGGAGAACAACTGGTGCCTTTAACAAAAGTAGTTTTGGTGGGAGTAGTAGGGGCAGAAGTCTTACTGAAATAAGTACAGAATTAGAAGTAGGGAAGAAAAGACAAACTACAGGCCGGGCGTGGTGGCTCACGCCTGTAATCCCAGCACTTTGGGAGGCCAAGGCGGGCAGATCACCTGAGGTCAGGAGTTCCAGACCAGCCTGGCCAACATGGTGAAACCCCATCTCTATTAAAAATACAAAAATTAGCCGGGTGTGCTGGAAAGCGCCTGTAATCCTACCTACTTGGGAGGCTGAGGCAAGAGAATCGCTTGAACCCAGGAGGTGGAGGTTGCAGTGAGTCAAGATTACACCATTGTACCCCAGCCTGGAGCAAGGCTTCGTCAAATTAAAAAAAAGAGAAAAGAAATGACAACCTACAGATACTTTTTTCACGAAGTTTAGCTTTCAAATTAGAACAAAAGGACCAAGTGCAGTCAAGACAGTTGTTACACAGAATACAACTGTATTCTGATGTTGGACTGAGAAATATTGGTGAATAAATCAAATTGTGATAGTGGGGTACAAAGTTTAGTAATTTAGTGCCTGTCTTCTAATTGACTATACATGAAGCTATGGTTAATAACTTCTGGAATCCTTCCCCATTTGGTTTGTCAGGAAAATAGGAAAATTGCCAACTCTGTTCTCACCTTTTTGGTCCTTTTTGGAGCAAAATAAAGACAGTCATGTACCACATAACATTTTGGTCAACAGAGTGCATACATGGTAAGTCTGTAAGATTACACCACTATATTTTTACCGTACCTTTTCCATATTTAGATATGTTTAGATACACAAATACTTGCCATTGTTAAAATTGTAGTATATTCAGTACAGTAACATACAGGTTTGTGTATTTTCTATGATGCTCACACGAAATCACCCAAACTGCATTTCTCAGAACTCTGTCATTAAGCAACACATGACTGCACATCATCAGCTCTTTTCAATTTTCCTTCTTTGTAATGGGTTATACCATATGTACTATTCTTACACTAAAAACGAGAAGATATGGAATAAAAATAAACACAATTTTAACAGCTATTTTAACTGAAGTGGCATTTTCGCATGTTTTCATCATTTGCTGAGTATCTTTAAATAGCACGATACCTTAGTAAATTAAAGGAAAAAATACCTGAGGGTAGCAGCAAATCTAAATGCAGTTAGGAAGACCATGGAAGATCTGCTTGAGATTTCAAGAATTTTGAATACATATGAAAATTTTGTCTATTGGTGTACAGCTTTATGACCAAGGAATTCAGCTTTGTCATCAGTTATTAGAAAGCTGTGCAAGGAATTGGTTTTATCCATAGCTTTATCAGTGGAGAGCCGCTTACAGAAAGAACCATCAGACGTGTTTATATAAATTTTTTTTAACAGCCCTAATGCTTTGGCATTGCTGTTTATTTATGCACTCCTTATTTATAGCTTTGATAGCTTTAATTTTCTAGTTTATCATGTCCCTGACAAATGTAGTTGTATGCCTTGACATTTCCATTAAAAACTTGAATTTTGAATTATTTATGCATAACTACGGAATTTGTTACACTAGGCTGAAAGTTGACAGGATTTCGGCTACCATCTGTAAATTTTCATTTAGATTATGTATCTCATAGTCTTGTTTTTTTAAAAGAACAGGGGAAACATTTCTTGTAATCTGCTGTTTAACAATAGTTTAATTTTAAAGTTTGTCAGGCAGTTAACAGTGAGCCAGATCATTTTTGTATTGATTGAAAAACTCCGGTTTCAGTATTAATGACTGAGCTTAGCTTAGCATTACTTGTAGTTTGAATCATTTAACTCTAAGGAAAATACTGGTTAAGAATGTTTTCTAAGTTTTATCCCCTATAAATGAAGACCTAAAAAAATGTATAAAATGAAATACAGTGAATGTGCAAAATGCCAGTTGACTTTTATTACATAAAATTTAAATGTGTACTTAATAAATCTTGGGTGGTTACTTGATAAATCACTAGATAGGTGGTATGTTTCAACAGTTATTTAATGCTTTCTGAAGAAATAAGAATTTCTGGTCATTAAAAACTAATATGTTCTGCATCAAGAATTATGGCTTTCTAAAATTATTTTAACTCTTCAAGTTTTAACTCATTGATGACTCAAGAATTTTAGAAAACTTAGAATAGCATTGTTCCTGTAACGATCTCAATTAAGTTTTTTTGCAAGACTAAAACGTATTTGATTTGTTCCTTAAATTATAGATTTTGTTAGATGCCATTTAACTGATGGTACAGAATTCTCTCCTTAGCAGCATTTTGTTTTTCAGACAAGCTGAAGTGGTTTTAATAAGACTGAGTAATATTTAAATTACCTTTTAGACCTCTGTTAATCATTGAGTTTTTAAACATGTGGCATCTTTAACAAGTACATTGGAAGGTTTATTATTGACAGAACAGGTTGGTATACAATAAGGACTTGGGATAAGTCATTTCATTAATAATCACTACAAATGCTGTGTGTTTTAATTTATAAAACCAGAGAGAACACCTTCTGCCAAACTTCAAAATTTGTCTATACTTCTGGGTCATGAAAGTTGAGTTTTATTTATGACTATTTAGATTGTTATTTATGCATTAAACAAAGCAGGAAAATATATTGAGAATTATGTTTACAGTAAACTTCTTTAATGCATATTTCTTAAAACATAAACATACTTTTAATGCATACTTAGTATTTTAAAAACCAAACAATTACACAATTGCAGGTTTGTACATACTGTCAATGACAAAAATAAAACCATTGTGGTGCCTTAAAAAAAAAAAAACCACACAACCTTAACTGTGGTACAAAACTCTTATCATGAAGTCATTGTGTCTTCATTATAATACAATCTTATAGCTTCCAAATGAAAAAGATGACCCTATTTAACACACTATAACCTGGAAGGACAAAAAAGGATAAGCATAAAGATATAACTCTTGGATCTGTTATTTAACACAGAATTCAATTAAAGAAATGAGTCATTCATGCTATTCTTCCTTTCAGTATTGATGTAAAGTTCCTATCCAATGGGTTATCTTAGACTGGTATTTCCATCAACTGAGTCTACCGATCATCCTGATTTTCCTAGGTATTTAAGTGTTGAATATCTTCTAAAAACCAGAATCAAGGAATAAAGTCACCTTTCTTCCCAGTTTGGGGGGCTAATTCTGTAAACAGATGTATACTCATTTCCAAGTACAGTACTGATACAAGTATGGAATAGTTTAGATGCTATTAGTGTCAATCTTGAGAAGCATAGGAACCAACATTTGCTGACCATAGATGCTTGGAGCTGTGCTTCTAAAATGGAACAAGGGATGAGACATGATATAAAATATTCCCTATTTTAATATACTCACTTTATACTGTGAAATCTTGCAAGCTACAGAACATACAGCACCACAATTTTATTAGGTGAGTTAAAGACTGAGAAACATTGGCTGAGAAACAGTCTCTGGCATAATTCAACTTATAAGGCAATAAGGACAGTTTTCAGATGTTTTTTTCTCCTGACCCAATACAGTACAAGAAAAATCATCCATATTCTTTCTGTGTGATTTGCAAGTCTTCTACCCATGTATCAGCATGCCTATCTTTTACTGTTTTCACAATATTAAGATCGTACTGTCACATCTTTTTTGTACTTACTGTATCAGGAGCATTTTCCTGTATTACTACTACTCTACATTTTGAATGGGCACATAGATCTAAATTTATCTAATTCGTACCTATTACTGAACATTTGTTTTTGTGGCTATGTTATTATAAAACTCCAAATGGACTATCACCCTATCATTGAATAACTAATGTTTTAAAAAAATACTTAAAAGAGAATTTGCTTAGTAACGTCTAAGGAATTTGGAAGATATTTTCAGATAATTTTATTTTGAAATAATGAAAGTCTGCTAAGTAGAAAATCTTAGTGGAAGATAATAGGTAACAAATTCATACATCATGAACATGGGTACACAGAGGGCTGTCAAACAACAGGTAAGGTCATAGAATAAGCATAACATCTTCATTAAGTACAAACTTTATTCAAGACATGAATAGGAACACTACACACTTGAAGAAGAATGTTTTGGACTATGGTGCCAGGCCCCGTGGGATTTGTTCCTCTATACACTTTGTGGAAAACTTTGAGCAGCAGAGCCATAAATGAACATAAGGCATATTAAATTAAGGTACCTAATTAACTTTTACTATGGCTTGGTTTTAAGATGGTAAAATATGACTATATATCATAAAAATGTCAATACAGCTGTTAGTGGAGTCTATTCTAGCAGGCTTTAATGGCTTAAAATGTTTATTTCAATTATCAACTATTGAAAACAATGTCATTATTACTTGCATAAGGAGGATTACTTGATAGCATGGATCATTTTAAGGTGCAGCATTTCATAACTGGTTTGACAATAAAACTATATTGCTTATTCAAAAAGCAAAAATGTTATTTTTCACTTCATGTATGGTTCAGGAGCTTATAATGTGTTATTTGGTACACTTGAAAGATTTCATCTATTCAAAACTGAGTACTTTTATACAAGGCACCATCAGAAGCTCTTTAAATGGAAATATGCAGTATCACCAGACACCTGTGATTTACAGTGAATTTTTTTTTTCAAGTTAATTTTTAAAGCACATTTACTCATTAGATACTAAAATATACACAGGCAGTAAAATAAACCTAATGAGCATTTCTGATACAGAACACCTGATGGGAAGTGAATGAATCAGCTTTGACCACTGGTGATTGGAAAAATGACCTAACAGTGTACATAATCAAAATGACACTTAAATAAATGAAACGGCAGAAAATTAAATTGTTCATAATGAGCTCCCCAGTGTGCTTTTCCATGACAACTTATTTCTAGTATTCAGTCATGGAATGGATTATCTTTCTACAAACTTGGGGCAGGGGAAGACATGATAACCACGTTCCTCCTTTTATTTAAACTTATCTACCTTTATAGAATCAGAGCAAACAAAATCTATTTGTGATTTCTATTACAGGAATTTTCTTCACAAAATGAAAGCACCATCAAGATAAAGGGAGAAATGACACGAAAGCAAACAAATGCCACATACATTTGGTAACTATCTGTATTTTATCTTTACTATTTTGAAATTAATAAAAATCATTTAGTTTACCACTTTCTTGGGTCATCTTATCATTTGGAGACAAAAAGGACCTGAAATTGCAAAGCATTTAAAAGTATATCAATTCCCAGGAAATCCTTTCATATATGAAAAATATGGTGGTAAGAAAAAAAATGGACTATTAAAATGAAAACTCCATTTTGGAAAGGCAAAATAACACCTCAGTGTTAAATATGCAGTCTCTACATACGATATTAAAAAAAGTAGAACGAACCCTCCCCTAAACTTAGTTCCTTTCTAAGCTTTTGATGTCTTTGCAACAGACAGAGGTGTGTTTAATACAAGTGATGCAAGACGTCAATACTTTCAAAAACACATCTAAGCTCCCTCAATATTTTAACATCTATGTGCCAGGCAGTAAATCCTTAGGGAACACTTGTTTCACATTATCGCATTCATCCTCACAGGTGTTAATTTAAGCCAATGCACTTAATGAAGCATGGCAAAAGCAACTGTTTAAAATAATGAGATGTTATTTTCAGGACATGTAAGTTTATTACACCATTAACAAAAACTAGAGTCTGTAGATGTTGGAGAGATAAATGAGGCTAATAGAAAGGTAAGATTTTTGCAGAGAAAGTAAAGGCAAGTTTTTTGTTATTTAAATACTAACCAATGATATCGAACTAACCTTATAAAATACATACACTATCTCCCCACCTTTAAAGCACCCCTGGGGTGTAATGAGATAACTAAAGCACTGAAAAAAGAGATCTCTAAAAAAAAGGACTAGAGGACAGCTACCTACTTTTGATATGATTCTCTACCAGTAAACATTTCCCAGCCATGCTGTTTTCAAAGCTCAAGTCATAACCCCCAAACTTTGATTTCTTCCCCTCAAAATACTTCTAAAACCTGAACACTGAAGAGAAAAATGTTTACATAAAATAATGTATTCATATAACTGCAAAGTATGAATTTAAAGTTCTAAGAAAGATGCAATGCCCAGTACTTACTGATTAAATGTTGATGAAGACAGGGCAATAGCATTTTGGCTCCACCATTAGCTCAACTGCAACCAATTAAAGAGATTCACGCAGAATATGCAGGTGCTAAATCAGTCCCAAAAAGCATATTTTGGGGTGAGCCTATCAACTAAAATAGTAAGAAAAAAAATTAGCTTGTTTGGTGGCATACAGAAGTATTGGGAGTTAAAATGAGATAAAAATCACCACAAATCATTAAATGTATTTTTCACACCTACAACATAATGGTTTTTTTCCAGAAACAATCAGGCTGGTTTTCGTGCTTTGTGTACGGAAGAAAAAAACTATTCTCACACCAAATTGGATTGTCTCAGCATGACAATTTTTGTAACGTTAAGGAATGTAGTTTTAACCTTTTTTCTCTAAATCTTAACAGAATTTCTAAACCTTAACCAAATAAATCTTGTCTCTAGTACACCGTAAGAGCAAAAAGATAAGATTTTGGTGTATCGCCATAGTCATTCTTTAAATGTTAAAGTGATAGTAAATTATTCAAATTATTAAAAGACAGTAATCCTCAGAAAGCTATTTGAAATATAAATTCAAAACTAGCTTAAAGAAATTTGAAGTAATGAAAAAATATGAAACCCTTAACTGAAAAAAACAGATTTTGTAATACTTTCAACATAGTAGAATAATATTTTCGTATTTGGACTGGAGCTTAAAAGCTACAAATAGTTTTCTCCCACGAATTAAAAATACAGGTATAACTTAAAATTTTCCAAATGGCATCACTTTAAGACACGTCATATTAAAAAATAATTCTACAGAATATGCATTTTTGTAGGACGTCCCAACAAGCAGCCTCGCCTGTCAGAAAGGAGGCACACATACAAAAATTAAATCCATGTACATTAAAAAGAGATACACAAAGATGAATCGAGTTGCGAAAAAGGCAACTACACAAATTCAATGAGAAAGGGAGGAGTCCTGACTCATAGACCGAATATTTTATATAAAGACATATGCTCTATCATTCAACTGCACAGAATGGCACTTGGCCACTTCTCTCAAATCTGCTCTGGAGATTGTGGTAAAACATTCTATATACCTCCCTGAAGAAATTCTCAAAGCGAAGTCCATTTTAGAGAACAAAGTGGACTTAATTTTAGGAACTTTCTCGGAACTCGGCACAATAGGGTAATTACTACTTTACAGACGCGTTTTCCGTGCTCCACCAGGGCTCTGTCCCCGCGCCCCAGCCCACATCCCTTCTTTAAAGAGACTCAAACTGACAGAGACGGTTCGGCCAGCTATCCCGATTCTCTAAGTCTGGGCCGTGAATCGCCGAGCAAGGCTGAACCCCCGCAAAATTACAGAAGAATCTAAAGCGCAAACGAGGTAAAAGAACAACAAAAAAAGCAAAGGGGGGGAAGTTGGGTCGAGACCCGCCCCCACTCTCTCAACCCCACCCAAGCCTACCTCTCTCCTACGCTGAACCATAAAACAAAAACGAAAACGTAACAAAAATACAAATTAAAAAAAGAACATCACGAGAAAACAAGTAGGGCTTCTTTACTGTCTCCACTCCCTCTGGCCCAGTTCTCTACCCAACCTCCCGACCCACCCCACCCCCCAGGGGTCCCGGCGCCATTTAGCTCCTCCGAAGCCGCCGCCATTTTCCGCCCCCGCCGGATCGCTGCTGTGCCTCGGCGGCCGCTCGCTTCCCTACTCTGCAGCCTGAGCCACGGGCGCCGCCCGGCCCTAAGAGGGAGGCCCTGGCCGGAACGTGCGGGGACGGCAGCTGCAACGTCAGGAAGGCCAGGCTCCGACCCCGCCCGCAGTGCCCCGGCGCCGACAGCTTGCGCCAGCCGGCGGGTGCTAGCGGGCAGCAAGGGGGCCGGACAGGCTCCACTGGGCGGAGCGGCCCTGACGGCGGTTGGGACCTGAAGGTTCCATCGCACTTACTTCCTGTTTTGGGTCCGGGCACTTTGGAAGAACCAGGATGGAGGCTCCAAAAAATACCAGGATGGAGGAAGCAGCGACGGGCGAGAGTGGCTGCAGCTGGAGTGAGCGAGCGCGACAAGCCACCGGAAACGGAGCTGCAGCCGCGCCCCGCCCCCAGCTCCCCGCACGCTGCCCCTCCCGCTCGTCTGTCCCGCGGGCGGCCCCGCGCGCTGGCTGCACGCGTCACTTCCGGCTGTGTCGGCGCGCGAAAAAAGTTCTTGGGTTGGAACGTTGGTACTAGTCTGTGGCGGTGTTTGTCGACTGTCCTTCTCTGCTACGAAATCTCGCACTGACTGTCCCATTGCTGATGCTATAAAAGAGGTCCTTCTGCTATGACGCAACTGGTTCCTCTGGTTCTGGGGACTTATGCCCCGCGTGCCGATTTTCATAGTTCCATGTGGCTCCGAGCCGAGGGAGCCGCGGTGTGGAAAGGAGGGAACCTTTCCCGGTGTGGAAAGGATCTCAGTGCTGAAGAAAACAGAGTGTGTGTCTTCATGCTTGATTTCCCTTGCCGCAGGGGCTTAAAATGAGATGTCTGGGCGTGAGAAGTCGTTCTTGATGAAATGTGTCCTCTGTGAGTGTGGTCTCGCTGTTAGACTAGGAAGATGCTATTTTGCTGTGCCCAGTTCCTCTTGAAAGTACAGATGCTCCTTGGGTTGCGATTTCGTTTTAATACCCTTATAAACGAAAAGGATAAGCCTTTGGGTTCTGTAATGTGAGCCAGCATTCTTTGAGTACATATGTGTCAGGTAAATGTTTTACGTGTATTAAACTCATTTAATGTTCATAAGTGCTAAGTGCATCGCTGCATTATTACAAATGAATCCCATTTTACACAGGAACCAAAGAGAAGTGAAGGAATGTGTCCAAGGGCTCCCAAGTTGGCGGTGGAATTAGAATTGAAGCCTCAGCTCCAGAGCCTGTGTTCTGAACGACCCGGTTGCAGCTCACAAAATACACTTTGGCAGTACTTTCATAACGAAAACAAATGATTACAGCTAGTTTACAAATGCTTTACTTTACTGGAGGATCGACATGTTTGACTGATTTTCAAAAATAAATGTCAGAAGCAGCATTTTCTTGTGTTGATAACTATTACTAATTTGTGGCACTCTGCAGTCTGTTGGAGTTAACCTGTATATCATTCCATTTTTTAATAAGTACATAATAATGTTTATGTAAGCAAAACTATGAGGCAGAATAGTATTGTGGTTTGAACTCGGCAGTCAGACCTGAGTGTGAATCTTGGCTCAATTTCTTAGTAGTGGATATGGCACTTCACCTCTTTTAGCTTCGTTTACTTTAGAAAAATGGGAGTAATAAGATCTACCCTCCTGACAACATATTTTGCATAGAACCTGACATGTATTAAGCATTAAAAATGGAAACTAATAAACCTTAAAGCCAGAAAAGCAATACAACTACTCAAAGAGCAGTTAAAGTAATAATTACATATGCAAAGTTGTTGACATTAACACTGATTAGAAGGTGATTCCTAATGAGCCACATTTTTCATAGACATAACCATATAGGATTCTTTTTGCTAAGACATAAAATAGTGGTATATAAATTATAGTCGAGCTGTCCATTCTCTTCTACTAAGTTTTAGGTCAACCTGCACCCTGCTAATTCCCCCCAAAAAGTCAAGTTCATCCTCATAACTAAATTCTCCCTTTCTGGTTGAGTTTCTTTTATAACAACCTTTTCCCAAGTCAGTTCGTATTTATTTAGGGATGACAAGTGTATTTTAATATTAATACATAATTTTTTTGAAAAGTAACATCTCTATCCCTTTAACTTGAATAATCAATGTAAAGACTATCTATAACACAACTTGATTCCTAGAGCAATTTTCTGCAGTTCTACTTCTATGTTATCCGTACCTCATTACCTAGTCAATGTGTACCTAGGGAATGGATGAGGTTTTAAATATTATCCAAGGATTTACCTATTTAGGAATTAAATGTTTTGTAGAAAAATCATTAGAAATATTTCTATCCTAAACAATAATTATGAAAGTATTTATAGCATAACTATGGTATTTACTGCATTTGCTAGTTAAAATTGACTTTGTTGCACTCCAGATGTTTATAACACTTTCATGAACCTCATCAGTGATTGAATGATGATGAAATTGCCTTTTATCACAGGTTGATATATTAATATAAAGTATTTCAAATACTGAGAAGCAGGTTCTGTTGTTTCATGATCATCTCATGCTAATTCAGAAAAAAGATGTTTATAAGCTTTTGTTCAAAATAAAAGAAAACTACAATTACTGAGTAATTTTCTTTCTACACAGTCTCTGAGTCCTGTTAATACAGCTGATGGGGATTGCTGTGCTAATGGAGGAATGAATAAACTGTTCCAGTTAAGCCCACGCAACAGGCTTTACCAGGTGGTCTCCTGTCTCAGATTCTTCTTGTAGGCTTCCCTCTGGACCTTAGGACACTCCATCTTACAATCCTTTTCCCACCTTGCATTTTGCTTGTGTGTCTCATCTCTACGATTCTTTTAATACCTCAGCTAGGTGACCACCTCTCTATGTCCACTTCACTTTTTTCTTCTTTTGTGGTAAATCTTTGTTGAGAACTATTGATAGAATATTAGCCAAAAAAGTGTTTCCTTATCAAGGGAATGGAGAGCTAAGGCTTCCAATACTCCTAGCCAATAAGGATAAAAATTTTTGTTCTGTCTTTGTAATTTTGATGTGCAAAACAAAATAAACAGTTCAGATACTTCATTAAAACAGGATAATATCCAGACCTGGACTCAAAGACCTGTTCCTTTATAATCTAGCATGGAAGAGAGAGGGACAGTATATTAGTTAACTAAGCAATAATTGCCATGTTTTGTAAGTTCTGAGAAAGATACAACTTGGGTGCTCTGAAGTGAAATTTTATAGAGTTCAGAGCAGGCCTTTCTGAGAAGATACTTAAGCAGAAAGGTAAGAATAAACAAGCGTAGTAGGGGGTGCAAGGTGGGAAAGTATTTGTCCAGCTAGTGTATGAAAGCATATTTGCAGAAAGCAACTGGCTTGTAAAATGTTTATAAAATGGTGAAAGCACAGTACTGCCCGGTGATAGGCTGTCCCTTGCAAATGTTAGCTGAATTTCTCAAAAAAACTTTATTGTGGTAAGAAGATAACATGACGTCTGCCCGCTTAATAAAATTTTAAGTGTACAAAACATTATTGACTATGGGTACAGTGTTGTACAGCAGATCTTTAGAGCTTATTCATCTTACTTGAAACTTTATGCCCACTGATTACTAACTCCCCATCCCCTCTCCCCAGCCCCTGGTAAACCACCATTCCACTCTGATTCTACAAATTCGACCATTTTAGATACTTAACGTAAGTGAAATTATTTAATATTTGTATTTCGTGACTGTTTTATTTCACTTAGCATAATGTCCTCAAGGTTCATCCATGTTGTTGCATATTGCAGAATTTTCTTTTTTTTTTAATTTTTTAAATTTATATTCTAGGGTACATGTGCATGAGTTAATGGGTGCAGCACACCAACATTTTCTTCTTTTTTAAGACAATAGTATTCCTATTCCTCTAAGATTAGAGCTCAGTGCATGCCCAGACATAGCAGAAATAGGCCATCTTCCCCCTTTGCCATGAGCTTTTATTTGCTAATATATGGCACAGTACCTTAACTTAGCAGACATTTAAATGTTTGTTGATATTAAAGATAATTGTCTTAAGCCAGAAGACCTGGAAGCTAGCCACTTCTATTCTTTGGCAAGAACAGCTGACTACCGGAGATCACACAGTATTTTTCCAGATAGTGTTGCTACTTGGACAATTCTCGACAAAAGCAAACACATTAGCTATTTTTCAAGTGGAAAAAAGTTATTTTAACACATCACATATTTGGTGTTACTCTAAACCTTATTGCCCAAGTCTTGTGCATCTAGGTGCAGTATTTTAAGAACAGAAGCATGTCACTTTAGCCAGCAGATGTCCCTATTGTTCAGCAGTTTTTTGTTTTTGTTTTTTTTTTCTTTCCCAAGTAGTAACTTGAACAGTAAATAGAAATTGTGGGGCCTTCATTGTTAATGATATGCTGTGGCAGACCAAGGACAAGCCTCAACAGTAATAAAGCTAAAAGGATAAGGATTATGCTTTGAAATCAAAATATGAGAAAGCTCTCTAGAATTAAAAGACTTGTAGATTAATCCCCTTCCCTTCTATTCACTGTACATTTAATTCCTTTGCACAGAATATGCAGTGAAAGAGGAAGAAACAAGGAACCTCCATAATGTTTATAACTTTCAGGAGTTTGCACATTTGTGATACACTCGCTCATTTCATTCAGCAGCTCTTCCTGAACACCTGCTTTGGGCTGAGCACTATTTTAGGCACAGGAAATATGATGGAGAACAAGAGAGACAAGATCCCTGCTCTCAAGGAACATATATTCTAATGGAGGAGCTTACATTATAGTAGTATAGTGCATCTTTGTGCCAAACTTGTTTGGGTAAAGTACTCACTAAATTACTGGCAACTGCCTATAAAACTTGCTTATAATTAACAACTTAATGAAGGATGAAAACAAAATATGAATCAAATTGATAGCAGCAGAAGGCAGACAAATTCCTCCGCGGATGGGACAAGTCCCAGTGAAACCTGACCTTCAAGCCAAAGACAGCCTGAAGCCTGAAAACCTGGCAGCCAGTTCCAAGTGGAATCCAGTACCCAGAGTGAGAACTTTCTCAATGCCTTACAATGAATCAAATAGTGCTTTTTCCAGGCCCACCTTTGGTCCAATCAGCACACACTTCCTCCCACCCATGGGCCAGTTAACACACACTTCCTCCATACTGAGCCCATAAAAACCCTGGACTCATCCACGAGTCAACACTACCTGCCTGCA
The DNA here is from genome assembly GCF_047675955.1 of Chlorocebus sabaeus. Classification (NCBI taxonomy): domain Eukaryota; kingdom Metazoa; phylum Chordata; class Mammalia; order Primates; family Cercopithecidae; genus Chlorocebus; species Chlorocebus sabaeus. The sequence continues at coordinate 65,786,673 of NC_132924.1, forward strand.
GGTAGGAGCTACACGCTTAGGTCTCTTCTCCGGTGAGAGCTGTCTGTTACTCAATGAAACTCTTCTCCGGCTTGCTCACCCTCCGATTATCCATGTAACCTCATTCTTCCTGGATATGGGACAAGAACTCATGACCTGCAGAAAAGAGGACATGAAAAGGGCTATAACACTTTCCTGGCTGGCTCACTGAGCAGTGCACGATGACACGCTCCCATTTGCTGGACTAGGGGAGTGAAAAGCAGCAACTCTTTTGGAGGCCCAGACCTTGGGATTCCCTGAGCCACAGCTGTAACACTATAGCCCTCCTGCCTTCTGCCAGTGTTGGGCAGCTGCCCCACGTGACAGGAAGTAGTGGTGGGGCTGAGCCATCCCAGGAGTGGTGGGCTGGAGTGAGGCAGCTGGACTGAATGAGCTGAAACATGTCCCCACCTTGGTTCGCTGAGCTGCAGGCACTGGGAAAGAGAGCTGTAGCATAACCCCCACCACCCGCCCTTGGGGACTCTGCAGTTGCTGGTGACTCCCAAGTTTTCAGATGCCACCTTGTTCCCTTTGTCCAGACGCTGGTGCCCACAGTGGAAGCCGCTTAAAGTATGCCTGGTCCAGCTGCAGCCACGGATGGAGCAGGTGCCTGTGCTGGTGCCTGGAGCTGCCTGCCCCACTGCAGCATCCAATGTGCCTATCTGTGTACAGTGGCCAGACGCTGTGCTCCCTCACTCACACACCCCTCACTGCTTCACGCCTGGCCCGCCATCCTCAGGCATTGGAATGAAGGCTGGTAGTGCGAGCCGAGGACAGTCTGCCAGGCCAAGTGGGCAGAATGAGCCCAGCGGGTGCGAGCGAAACTTAAGCAAGCAGAGGTGCTGCGGACCACAGAGGTTTCCGACTGGCGACATGTGATCCTGTGACACAAAGGATCCTGTGACAAAATCACTTGGTATCATCAGATTAAGCTAAATTACTAGTATTAGAAAGGATGGGTCAATGTGTTTCTTCTTCGAAATTTCTGTTTTCATGTTTCTAGGCAAAGTATTTTATGCACAAGAGAAACACATATGTCCTCTTGAATCCCCTTTGGCTGGTGTTCTCTGAATCCCTTTAATAGACATACAATGTATGTATATAAACACGGGCAATGTAGAGGTCTTTCTGAACCTGAAATTGTTAAGAGTTAAGATCTGAACCAACAGAAAACACTGCCAAACATGCTATTTCTCCTCTAAAATTATCTGAAATATCAACCCAGTCTTTTAATACCTAATTTAAGAATTACATTGTAGTAAGTTGTAGTAAATATAACTATATCAAATTGAAGTCCATAGCATAGTACTTTTGTTATAGTGACTGCATCTTAAGTGGGCAGACCTGGCGAAGTCATATAATATGTAATTTGTAATTTAATAAAATTAGGGCTAATAGGATTAGGAAAGGAGAGTTTCTATGGGCTGTTTAGACTTGAGAATAACCTTATTATATATAATCATATTTTGTAATTTCAGCAGTATTATATCTATTTTAGCAAACCTAGGATAAGGAAGATATGTGAATTCAGAAGTCACAGTATCTCTAATGTCTTTTTTTCTGTTTATTTACATTTTTTAACCAGAAATACACATTTGTGTAGAATTTTGGCCTATGTTAATTCAACCTGGTGTAGCAAGACAAGGCTGTCGCAGTCATCTTCTGAAATAAGGTGAAACTTCTTTCTCTATCTCTGTTGGATAAGCTCTGTTTTTGTTGAACAGAAGTCTATTTTCATATGATACTGGAATCTTTTTTTTTTCTATTCTTTTGCCAAACAGCTGTCTGCCATGGAATCATTCTCTGAGAACATTCTTGATCTTGAGCCTGTAATAAATTTTCACAAGAATCTCCTCTGAGAAGGAATCCATGGTGCTTTACCATTGTAGACCAATTGCTAGAGAAATATGTGATACAACAATGTCTCACACATAATGTTATAAATAACTGTTATTTGAAAAGGTCACAGTAAATATAGTACTGTATAAGAAATCCGTCTCCTGCAATGGGTAAAACTGAAAATAAATCTGAAGCTTTTTACTTTTAGGGCTTTCCTATCTGTCTTTACTGCAACAATATTTGTGATAAAGTAATAAATTGAATGAAGGATTTTAGATTTCTCTTGGGTAAATGGCTTACAAGTGATGGTAGCATGCAACAAGTGACCAGGGTTTTCCTACCATTCTCATATTCACTTGGTGTTACAATGTAATATTCTTAAATCCTTTATTTATTTGAAATTTTAAATAGAAAAATGGTTGATTGTTTTTCTTTTTATTGTTGTTTAAACAAGTAAAAGATGAAATTCAATTCCAATGAAATCTTAGAAGTCATGGATCATACCGTATAGATTTGCAAGGAATGTAACTGTTTTTCACTCAGTAAGAAGCTTTCAGAATGCTTCTCACACCCTGATGGATATTCCTTTTAATTCTCTATAAATAAATGACCTTTACAGAGACTTTTAAGCATAAACTCCCTCAATAGCCTGCCTCCATCCCCATGTATTCATCTGTGCTCATTCTAAATTCCTTCCCTCTGATCCTAGAGATGTTCCTTCTCTTATTCAAGGTTAATTCCTCCTTTTGTGCTTTTGATCTTATCTCCCCACAGAACTATGCTTACTTCCTTTTATATGTTTTCAACCGCTATAGTCTGATTTCTGCTTATAACATGCCATGAAGATCATTAGTGACCTCCACACTGCTAAATCCAATGAACAATTTTCTATGATCCTTTTACTTAATATGTCAGCAACATTTGCTCAGGGAATAACCACCTCTTCCTTCTTTGAAAATGCATTTTCTAGACTTTCTGATATGATACATTGGAATTCCTCCTACTTCTTTAAACACTTTTTTGCTGGCCTGATTTTTAAATTTTAGAGTTCCTCACGGTGACCCCTAAGCCTACGTCTCTTTCTTATTCTATCCTCTTTCCCTAAGTAATGCCCTGCACTCCAATGGTTTCAATTGCCCTCTATACACTGATGACTCCTAAATTTATAACTCTGCTAATCTACTGCTCAAATGCCCTGTTTCTTATGGAACATCCCTATAAGGCTTGCAATGTAGCAGGTCATATTTTTTCAAAGACGGCTACAGCAGTATCTCCCATCCAACAACCTTTTTATATAATGTGACTTTGACACTCGTCCCACTAAGAGGTGGTGGTATATGACTCCTTCCTCTTGAAACTGGACAGCTTTTATGGCAATTTTAACCAAGTGAATATGCAGGAAGTTGCACCATGTGACTTCTGAAAATGAACATAAAAGACCTATCAGCCATCATGTAAATAGTCCAGCTGCTATACTAGGAGGAAGGCCAAACTAGCCCATGCAGAAAAGTCACACAGAGAGGCCTGAGACTATATGAAAAGAGACAAATGACTGGAGAGCCCTTAGCTGCTCCAGCCTCTCCTCCATGTTAGTTACCTGTCACCCCATAGTAATATCAAATTGCCCCAAACTGTAGTGGCTTACCACAGAGTTTATTAACCTCAATTTTTGTGAATCAGGAATTCAAGAGTGGTGTGACTGTCTGATTTGCTTACGGACTTCTGTGAGGTTACAATCAAGATGTCAGTTGAGGCTGCAGTATTCTGAAGGCTTGACCAAGACGAGAAGATCCAGTTCCCAGATGGCTCATTCACATGGCTGTTGATGAGAGGCATCATCCCTGACAACTGGCTGAAGGCCTTAATTCCTCATCACATGGGCCTTTCTATAGGGCTACTTGAGTGTCCTCACAACATGGCAGCCGGCTTTCCTGAGAGAGCAAGTGATCTAAGAGTGACAGAAAGGAGGAAGCTGCAATGCCTTTTGTGGTTTTAGAAGTTCATATTGTCACTTCGACTTTATTCTGTTCATTAGAAGTGAGTCACTGGCCGGGTGCAGTGGCTCATGCCTGTAGTCCCAGCAGTTTGGGAGGCCAAGGCTGTGTGATCACTTGAGGTCAGGAGTTCGAGACCAGCCTGGTCAACGTGGTGAAACCCCATCTCTACTAAAAAGACAAAAATTAGCTGGGTGTGGTGGCAGGCATCTGTAATCCCAGCTACTCGGGAGACTGAGGCAGGAGAATTGCTTGGACCTGGGAGGCGGAGGTTGCAGTGAGCCAAGATTGTTCCACTGCATTCCAGCCTGGGAGACAGAGTGAGACTCTGTCTCAAAGAAAAAAAAAAAAAAAAGAACTGAGTCACTAAGGCCAGCTGACACCCAAGGGAACAGAGATGAGACTCTACCTTTCAAAGGGATTTGTGGACACCTTCCATCCACTGTTACAGATCCAGCCATCATCTCACAACAAAAGCATGAGACACCCAGAAGTTTATCCCAGCCTTTCCCAAAATCCTGGTCCACAGAAACTGTGAACCATAATAAAATGATTATTGTTGTCTTAAGCCATTATGTTTCAAGGTAGTTTTTTTCCTAGCACTGGCTAACCAGAACATAGAATCTTCTGGACTGAACTCTGAAAAATCAGAAAATAATTCCTTGTTCTCTGAGATTTCCCCCAAATATGGGGTTTCTATTATTTTCTCTCCCGCCACCCTAGGATTTTGACTCCAAGAAGGGAGTATCATATGGGGGGCTTTTCTTAGATACCTCTTGGTACTTGTAAGTTCGTCAAAAGTTTCACTTTGTTTTGGTTGGAAAAACTGCCCTTATGTCATTAGCAGTCTCCATGTGCTCTGGTTCATAATATAAATTCTGATCTAGGTAATCAATGCCCTTCTTTTAGTTTTCAAATGAAAGGTTTTAGAGTCTCAAAGTCCATTTTTTTCTCCATAATTCTTGGCTCTTAAAGATCAAAAGCTCTGGATTTCAATATTATTGGCTCATATAAATTTACAAAAATCCATTAAACATTTATTTGTTCTAGTTCATATATATGTTCTCTCTCAATATAGAAAGTATCAAAGCTGCCTTTATGGGGGGAAGCATAATAGGCACAAGAACATGCAGGAAGGAGTAGCAACCAATTAATAGCTCAAAGATACTATTATGCTAAAGAAATATTTGACACATAGCATTTATATTAAGTGGTATTTGGTTTTACATAGTTATACGTTTGCACAAAACATGTATATATGTCATAATTCATTATCTTATTTTTCTTTACAAAAGATTTTGAGATTTGGGAGAAACGGAATGGATAACCAGGACTAGAGTTCCAGTTTACAACACTGCAACATAGGAAATGCAGATTGGCAGAAATACTTGGAAATTTCCAGTATTCTTCGAGACAAGCAGCACAGCTGAGAGTATTCTAAAGACTATAGAGATGCCCCTGAGTCCCAAAGAGCTGGAAATGGAGCATCTACCTGAGTTCTTTCCAAGTGATAGAGACAAGATCAGAAATGGTTATACGGCACAATTCAGAGATGTTGAGCCTGTTCACAAGAGATTAAATGATTAAAAAGATGAGGATTTTGCAAATGTTACGTGTTAGAAGCTGAATTTGTTGCTTATTACTTTCAACATATTTTAATATATAATGGGCACAAGCACTTGCAAGCCATGGTGTGTGCAGAAAAGGAATGTGTTTGTCAGTGTAATGGTTATTCCCATATTTATTATACTGCAGTAAAGTAAAATAGTTATTAAAATTACCTGAATTCTATATGTCAGTAATTAGTAACATAGATGTTACCTGAGTATCTCGGCAGAAATCTGAAGTTCCCACAAGTAGTTCAAATAGGACACAATGATGTTCTGTATGGAACATTAGTTGACCAGATATTTTCAACTTCTATTCTTCCACAGCTTATATAGGAAGGAGTGAACTAATCGATCAACAGGCAATTTCTTCTAACCTGTGTTATATGTGGTTAACATCTGAAAGTTCACTTTCAATGAATAATGAAACATCAAAGCTTACCTAAGTTTTCTTGACGACTGTTAATATTTATTTCTTTCTAACTAAACTTTCTCCATGAGAGCTTCTACTGGTAATGAGGCCTCTTCAGCAATGAATTATTTTGTAATCAGATATGCCTCAATCTGTCAGAAGTGCACAGTTGTCCATCTGTTGTATAGTTTGCACTGACGTTATAAACTATAGTCCATTTGGCCTCTTTTGGGAAGACTGGGAATTCATCCTGTTTCCTTTACTGATGTCTTAGTGTCAGTACACAAAATGTGGTTGAGAAGAAATTTAGGTGGCATTCTTAAATCTGTGATAGTTACGTTTAGCCTACATTTCAGTTAGGAAAGTGATTCATACTTCATGTCTATTTCCAGTAGCTAAAACTAACACTATGTTAAGTCTAACTAAAGCTCTCTCAAATTGCCAACTTTATGGTTGCTATATGCAGCATGATTAGGAACTCTATACTGATTATTTTTGAAAAAACTATTTTTTTTCATTTATGCTTAATTCTGCTTTTAGCACCCTTGTTTGTTTAAATGTTAAAGATTTTAAAAGAAACTGGTGGTACTCAGACATCAGCGAGGCCTTCTATCTCCTATTTCGTGAAATCAGTGTAAGGTTTTCTTAATGTCCAATTCAAAGTCCAGTTACACTCAAAGCTTTCCACAGAATTCTGTATGTTATCAGGGTTTCATACTATCATGGCTCTCTCTTCCTCTAATTTTTGCATTCAGGAATATAGTACTTTATTTTACCTTAAAAAATTGAGTTTCTTTACCAGTTTCCATCAGGGTTCTCATTCCAAGATTTTAGAAAAGAAAGTCGTAATAGAGTTGAAAGTTTCTGAGAGGAATCGTAGCCTTCCATCATTCCTGTGGCTTCTTTTTTGTCTTTCCTACTCTCCTGCCTCTCAGGAACAAAGCCAATTTGTCTTCTTATCCTTTATATAGTATTTTAGGAGGCTGATACACTTGAACTTACTTGTGCTAGTGACTATATTGAACCTTATTTTCATTCCTGCTTCCCTCTATAGTAATAGTAGAATATTTGCGTGCCAAGATAACAATATATTTCCCAGTCTTCTGTGCAACCAGGTAGAATTATGTGACCATGGCCAATGTGATGCAAGCAGAACTAAAGTACAATGTCTGTCTTTTTCCCTAAAGGAATGAGTACGCCCTCCTTTTCACATTGACCCTTTCCTTCTGCCTGGCATGTGGTGGTAATGAGTCATCTGGAACTGTGTAGATAAGTACAACAGGAATAGTGGAGCAACAAGATGGATTGACCCTGTCAAATCCTCATGCCTATCTTTGGTTGACTATGTCCTATTACACAAGAGAGAAGTAAACTTCTATTCTGCTTAATCAATGTATAGTTTGAGTCTCTGTTTCTGCAGCTGAGTCTACATCTTAATCTATACCATTTTCTTCATCCTCTCACCCTTGCCACCAAGGTATTTCTTAAGAATACAATGCTCTTTCTAAGAGGAAATCTGGTGAACCAAGTTTTCTCCTCTTCCTTATATTTATATGTCAGACTTTCTGTCGAAGGGAAAGATGAGTGACATTTCTTTTAGTAGAGATTTGAGAACAAAGGCACTTCAGGCAGAGGGAAGTTTCATAACTAAATATTCAGGAAAGTACAAAGCATTTCTAGGGAATAAAAACATCATGCAGTTTGGGTGGGACATAGGAGAATTCTGGAAAACAACATTGGAAATGTGGCTTGGGTGGGATAAAGTAATGGAGACATATATTAGTTAACCTTTGCTGCTTTACTGTGTAACAAAACCCCTCAACTTTTAGTGTATTAAAACAATTATTAGTTCATTACCAAATGGTGGGCAATTGGGGCAGTCAGCAGTTGTAGGATGCACGTCGACTGGAATTTGTCTGATGTTTTCCTTATGATTAGACTTAGATTATGGGTTTTTGGGAGGAAGACTACAGAGCTAAATTGCCTTTTTCATTGCATCGTATTAAAGGTACACACTATCCACATGACTTCCCACAGTTAACATGAATCTTGATCACCTGCTGAGGTAATTTAGTTCTCTACTGTAAAGTTACACATTTACACTCATTTTGTGTCCTTTTTGGAAGGAAGTCTCTATTCTTAGCCCACACTTAAGGATTAGGGAGTTATTTTACACCCTCCATCTTTAGGGTAGAGCTTCTACATAAATTATTAGGAATTATTCTACATGGGAGATTTAGTTATTCTTTCCCATTTATTAATGTATTCAATCATTTATATCAGTGTAAGTTCATAGATGTTTATCATATACATTGTGTTATAATCTAATACAACTTTATTTTGTTCTTTTGCTCAATTTTTTCCAGCTTTGTAATATATTAGCATGGTTGCAAAAAAAAAAAATCCTACACTATTCTACTTTCAACATTGTTTTGTCTTTTTCTTCCCAGGATCTCACTGACATTTATCCTTTCTCTTGAATTTACTGACTTACCTCGTTTTATTTCCACCAACTAATCCTTTTCTCTACTCTGAATTCCCTTTCTGATTAATACTGATCATGCAATAGTTTACACATAAGATATTCAGGTACTGTGGCTCTAGGTTTATTTAATAACATAAATAAATCTCATGGAGGAAGGGCCAAGAGAGAACAGTTTTGCAGAAATAATTTGGTTATTGTCCTTCCTTTGCCTCCACCTCTCCCAGTTTGACTCATTATGAAAGATATCTGCAAGCCTGACAATAATGTTCAATATTTAATAATTCAGGAGTGACCATTCACTCATCAAACATTTATGAGTTTCTATATGTGCTAATCATTTTTCAAAGAATGAAGGGTAGATATAATGATGAATAATAAAATGTATGGTTTCTGTCCTTGAAGATCTCAGTTTAATAAAAACGTTAGACAAGGGAAAAATAATTTGGTTTCAAACTTGGGAACTTTTTATCTGTAATTAAATGTTCTACTTGAACATAAAGTCCCTTGGGGAGGAGAGCATGAGGATGGAATAGAGTTGAAGGGAAGGGGCAGTGAGATGAAACTCAGAATTTGAGATTTTAGCAATGGAAAAAGTATAATCTAGAAGGAAGGTTTTATGACATGACTGTGTTGGTTGATAGAAGCTGAGTATAGTTTTGGTGGTTAAGATACGAGTCCATAATATTAAATGAATTAGGAAAGATGTTGAAGTCAAAAGATAATAGTGTCCAAAGTGAGAGAGAAGAATCTAAACCTGAGGGTAAAATAATCATTGAAGGTAGGACAGTGTTGGAATTTAGTAGGTCACAAATGTAATGAAGTGTTCCCTGACCACATCTCTTGAGTCCTATGATTTTTCTCCTGGAAACTTCAAATAGGCATTCTGATTAGTGTGAGATGGTATCTCATTTGACTTGCATTTATTTGATGATTAATGATGTTGAGCATTGTTTCATATTCGTTGGCTGCTTATATGCTTTCTTTTGAAAAGTGCCTGTTCATGTCTTTTGCCCAGTTCTTAATGGGATTATTTGGTTTTTGTTTGTTGAATTGTTTAAGGGCCTTATATATTCTGGATAATTGATATTTGCTGGATGCATAGTTTGCCGATATTTTTTCCTATTCTGTAGCTTATCTTTTTACTTTGTTGATAACTTCTTTTGCTGTGTAAAGCTCTTTAGTTAGGTTTAACTAGTTAATTTTTGTTTTTGTTGCAGTTGTTTTTGAGGACTTAGTCATAAATTCTTTCCCAAGGCCAATGTCCAGAATGGTGTTTCCTAGGTTTTCTTTTAGTATTCTTATAGTTTGAGGTCTTATATTTAAATCTTTAATCCATCTTGAGTTAATTTTAGTGTATAATGAAAGGTAGAGTTCTAGTTTTATTCTTCTGCATGTGGCTTGCCAGCTATCCCAGAATGGCTGTTGTTAAAACGTTAAAAAAAAAAAAATGCTGGCAAGGCTGAGGAAAAAACAGAACACTTATATACTGTTGATGGTAATGTAAATTAGTTCTGCCACTGTGGAAAGCAGTTTGGTTTGGAGATTTCTCCAAGAATTTAAAACAGAACTAACATTTAACCTAGCAATCCAATTACTGGATATATATCCAAAAGAAAATAAATTATTCTACGAAAAAGACATCCACTCATATGTATATTGCAGCATTATTCATAATAGTAAAGACATAGAATCAATGTTGGCACCCATTATTGGTGGATCGGATAAAGAGAATATGGAAAATATAAACCATGAAATAGTATGCAGCCATAAAAAGAGAATGAAATCATGCGCTTTGCAGCAACATGGATGCAGCTGGAGGCCATTATCCTAAGTGAATTACGTAGCAACAGAAAATCAAATGCTGCCCGTTCTCACTTATAAGTGAGAGCTAAATATTGGGTACTCATGGACATAAAGATGGCAACAATAGACACTGGGGACTACTTGGGGTGGGGACAAGGTTGAAAAAATAAAATGAATTAGCAAAAAAAGGAACTTCATAGGTAGAAATTGAAAAATAGTGTAACTTCAGGCAGCTTCAAGGGCAGTCTATATCACCTGGAGAGAACTAGAGAAGGACAAATGGAAGAATATGGAAGACAGTGCAATAACTGTACAGGCAGGGTAAATGGTAGGCATGTATGAAATAAGTGTTGAAATACTTTACAAAGGGAAAATGAAATCCAGCAATCAAGGTTTCAGTGGTATATCACACTAATATAATTTGGGCATATTCAGAGTTATCATGACATTGTATCATAATCATAGACCTTTATTTAGCCTGGATCACATAGATCTAGTTAGTATATAGACCATGTGGCCGAGAGAGCCAGGCCATACATGTATAAGGAGCAAGTGGCCTAAGGCATGGATGACAAAAAGAGGAAATGGCATGAGGCCAACTAAAGGGCATTGGGAAGCAGGGAAAAGTTTATTCCTCTTTTTATGTGAATTGGAGAAAATAATAATTAACCCATTATAGCAAGTTTCAAGGCTAAAGATACAATCAGGGGGAAGATAGATTTTGATAATGTTATTTTAACTGAAAGAACACTTTTAGAAAAGTGTTTCAGAGTGAAAGGAGTTTCACAATTGGTTAGAGAGGCAATAGAATGCAGCAGGAGCTAGTGAGTGTTAGGCCAAGGTAGAGGACTATGGAAGAGGGAGGGAGAGAGATGGTATTGAGCTCCAGGGAGCAAAATGTACTTGTAAGAAGTTACACTATCTCAGTGTAAGCCACAGACTAGGGATTTGATAGTTAAGTAAAGGAATAAAAATAACTTCTAACAAATGGTAAATTTGTAACTAATAATTGCTCAAATAATTGAGAACAGAATGAATGAAGAGCATATGCTGCTTATTTGAGCTGTCAGCACTTAGATGAACTGTTGACAAAAATGGAATGATATTAAATTAGATTGAAGATGTTGCAGAATGCATTCAGAGAATACAGTGGAAACACTGGCACTTTAATCAAGTGGAAAAGTCATAATGTGAATTACTTTTTACAATGTGTGAAAAAAGTATAGAATGATATATGGGCCATATTGTGATACTTTCTTAGGTAGGGATGAAGGAAATGTAATGGTTCTCTCTTTCTCCCATAATATTGTTTACTTTCTGCAAATATTTTGGTACCCATCTCTGATGTGGGGTTTTCATTTGGGCAGAATGATAGAAAATGGAAAGGGGGAAGAATGCTGGCAAGCGCACAGAGTTAAATTGGAGAAAAACAGTATCTTCCCTAACTTCCCATTTCTCATTCCCCTAGCATCTTCCCCCACCCCCACCACCAGAGAACTGAATTTGGATGTCCTAAACCCAAAGAGATCAAAGATCTCTGTATGTGCCTGCTTTGAACAACACAATGAAAATAGAATCAGAAACTAGATTTAAACTCAATTTTGAAGACAGAAACATTTAAAATCTTTGAAATGAAAAACTGGACAATTTAAAATGACCCAAATAATGTGATAGAATTGTCCCCTGCAGGGGAAAATCTTTATAAATCTGATCCAGAAGTTTGCATCTGTTATTTAATGTTACTTTTTGTCATTTACTAGTTACCTGCCCTTGGACTAGTTAATTCACACTTGAAAGTCAATTTACTTATACACAGAGTTCTGAAGACTTGAATTTGGTCCCCCCACCACCCAGTTTTGATTTATTTTTTATTCAAATAGTGGCAATATCAAATTTATAGAAAAGTCGCAAAGACAGTATAATGAACATTTTTCTAAGCCCATTTGAGAATAAGTTGCTGATATGATGCACCATCATCCATGAATAAAGTGTTATTTCCTACAGTGACATTTTCATACATACCTGTAATCAACACATTACTACCATCTGATCTTCAGATATCATTCAAATTTCACCAGATGTCCCAATTCATCTTTTACAGAAAGAGAATCCAGTTCAGAATCATGTGTTGTAGTTAGTTGTCATGTTTCCCTAGTTTCCTTCAATATGGAAGAGTCTCTCCTTTACTTTTGTGAACTTGACACTTACGAAAATTACAGACCAGTTATTTTGTAAAATATCCCCCCATTTGAATTTGTCTAATGTTTCTTCATGACAAAATTTTGTCCTCTGGCTTTGTCAGACATAACATAGAAAAAAATGCCTTATTTAATGCATTGTATCCTATTAGGTGGCACAAGATTTTGATTTATGCTGTCTTTTAAAAAATTTATTATTGCTACTGTAATAAATTAACACAAATTTAGTGGACTAAATAACACAAACTTATTATTTTCCACTTCTGGATATCAGAAACCTGAAACGAGTTCACAGGGTTAAAGTGAAGGTGTCAGTATAGGCGTATCCCTTCTAGAGGCTCCAGGGCAGAACCTGTTTCCTTCCGGTTGTTTTTTTTTTTTTTTTTTTTTGCTTCTAAAAGCTTCCTGCATTTCTCTACTCATGGCCCCCTTCCATTCTCAAAACCAACAATCACATCACTTCAAATTCTGTGTCCATTACATCTCCTTGCCTGACTCCTTCTTGCCTTCCTTATCTACTTTTAAGGATCCTTATGATTACATTGACCCAACCCTGGTAATCTAGGATAGTCTCTTCATCTCAAAATCCTTAATTTATCACATCTGCAAAGTTCCTTTTGTCATCTAAAGTAACATCTTTACAAGTTCTGGAAATTAGGATGTGACATCTTCAGAGACGGGCATTATTCTGCCTACCACACCGATTTTTAGTGATCTTCACAATACTGCTGCAACAAACATGGAAGTGCAAATATCTCTGCCAGTTTCCTTCACTTTGTTTTCTCACTACAATTAATAACTTTTGTCGGTGAAATTTTTGGTACTATGCAAATATCCCATTCTCTATAGAATTATTTATTTATTTAGTTATTTTGTTATGGAGTTTGGTGGATTATGAAATAAAGTTCTATAAATTGTTATTTATAAAATAAAGACGTAAACAAACAAACCTCCTGTTCCAGGCTTGTTTTGTGCTTTCTCTGCCCCACACCTTAAGTCAGTCATTATTGTAAGAAGGCCTGGTTTTCTTTTAGTGGAGAATGGTATTTACCAATAAAGAAGTGGACACTAGGTGTGGCCATTACTGTTGGAATGTGGCTATTCTGAGGTCCTCTCAGCGGACAGAACTTTAGGTATATCTTCATAAAGAGACTTGGTTACGAATAGTTATGTAGCTTTATCCATAGAAGCTCAAAGCTGAAAGCACAAATGTCTTCAACAGAAGAATGTGTAAAAATGGTGGTATATTCATACAATGAAATACTGCTTAGAAAATTAAATTTTTTTAATTTTTAATTTTGGTAGGCACATAGTAGGTGTATATATGTATGAGGTACATGAGATAGTTTTGTACAGACATGCAATGTGTAATTATTGCGTCATGGAAAATTGGGTATCTATCCCCTCAAGCATTTATCCTTTGTGTTACAAACAATCCAATTACATACTCTTTTAGTCACTTTAAAATGTACAATTAAGTTATTAGTGACTGTAGTCCCCCTGTTGTGCTATCAAATAGGTCTTTCTAACTATATTTCTAACATTATTTCTAACTATATTTTTCTACTCATTAATCACCCCCATTTCCCTCTTCCTTCTCACTACCTTTCCTAGCCTCTGGTAACCATCCTTCTACTCTCTTGTGTCCATGAGTTCAATTGTTTTGATTTTTAGGTCCCACAAATAAGTGAGAACATGTGGTGTTAGTCTTTCTGTGCCTGGCTTATTTTAGTTAACATAATGACCTCCAGTTCCATCTGTGTTGTTGCAAATGACAGAATCTCATTCTTTTTTATGGCGGAATAGTACTCCATTCTGTGTAAGTACCACATTTTCTTTATCTAGTCATCTGTTGATGGACATGTATGTTACTTCCAAATCTTGGCTACTGTGAATACTGCTGCAACAAACATGAAAGTGCAGATATCTCTTGCATATACTGATTTCCTTTCTTTTGGGTATATACCTAGCAGTGGGATTGCTGGATCATATGGCAACTCTATTTTTAGTTATTTGAGGAACCTCCAAACTGTTCTCTATAGTGGTTATACTAATTTACATTCCCATCAACAGTGTACCAGAGTTTCCTTTTCTCCATATTCTCACCAGCATTTATTTTTGACTATCTTTTGGATATAAGTCACTTTAACAGAGATAATATGATATCTCATTGTAGTTTTTATTTGCATTTGCATTGATGATGTGGCACACCTTTTCATATGCCTGTTTGCCATTTGTATGTCTTCTTTTGAGAAATGTCTATTCAAATCTTTTGTCCATTTTTTGATCAGATTATTAGATATTTTCCTATAGAGCTGTTTGAGCTCCTTATATATTCTGGTTATTAATCCCTTGTGAGATGGATAGTTTGCAAATATTTTCTTTCATTCTGTGGGCTGTCTCTTCACTTCTGGATTGTTTCCTTTGCAATATGCAGAAGTTTTTTAACTTGATGTGATCCCATTTGTCCATTTCTGCTTTGGTTGCCAGGAAGTTTTTATTTTAAAGATGAAAGAAAGAACAAATGACATAAGCTATCACATGGATAAGTTTCAACATCATTATGTTAAATAAAAGAATCCAGATGCAGACAAGAACACCCTGTATGAATCCGTTTATGTGAAGCTCAAGAACGGGCAAAACTAAACTATAGTAATAGATAGAACAGTGGCTGTCAATAATGACTGGAATTGAGTGGAAAGAGACGGTAATTTGCTGCCATTGTGAAAATATTTAATCTCTTAATTGGAGTGCTGGTTACACAGTATACCCATTGAATTGTACAAGTAAGATTTGTACAGTTCAGTATAAGTGAATTTTAACTCAACTTTAAAAAAATGATAAGTGATTGTCTGACAGTTTGGAGGATAAGTTTTTGTGCCTTGTATTGCTTTTCTTCCTGGCAATTGTCATGTAACTTTGAGGATGTGTATTAGGGCTCTCCAGAGAAAGAGAATCAATAGGAGATAATTATTTATTTGTTTATTATTTATAATGAGGAATTGACTCATGCTATTATGGAAGCTGAGAAGTCCCACAATCCTCTGTTCGCAAGCTAGAGATCCAGGAAAGCCAGTGGTATAACACAGTCTGAGACCAAAGGCCTGAGAACCAGGAGAGCAGATGGCATAAATCCCAGTTCTATTCAGACCCACAATAGACTAGATGATGCCTGCTCACACTGGGGAGGACAATCTACTTTACTAAGTCCACTGGTTCAAATGCTAATCTCACCCCAAAACAACCTCACGGAGGCACCCAGAAATAATGTTCAATCTGGGCACCCCATGGCCTAGTTGACACATCATAAAATTAACCATCACAGGATGGCAGCCATAAGATAAGAGTGGTAAAAGAAAGACAAAGTTTAAGTTCCTCATAGCATTGTAGTATCACATAGCATCCCTGAACTGCATACCTCCAGAATGCATGTGCTCACAATATGGCCACAATCTGGAGGGAGATGACTAGGGAAGAGTGCCTAGCTATTTATTTAGCTCCCCTCATGATGGCATTAAACTTAGTGAATTCCTTAGTGTGTACCTGTGTGTGTCTGCATGAGAAAGAGAGAGACACAAAGAGAAAGAGATTGAGCTCCTGATGGGATCAAGCCATTGTAGCCGAAACTCAGTTACTAGTCCAAAGCATTTCCTTACTAATACATTTCTCCTGATCTCCTTTTCTTTCATCTTGTCTGGTTATGAACACAGTGTATTTGTAAACCTATACGTACTATCAACTCTATGAGGAAGAATTAAGTAGTTATCTCACATGATAGTAAGTTCCTATTCCTAAACTGTATTCCATGGAATATTAATGTTACCAAAAAGATATCCCATATTCACATAAACCACATTCGCCTTTTATGTATGAACAATAGTAAATGATTGGGAATTGTAAATTCCCTCTAGGGGAATACATTGTATTCATTGCCCAAACATCTCTTGGCCACAGAAGCTGTTTCAATGGTATATCAGGCTGGATCAGAACATATGTTTGGAAACATCACTCTAGATTAAGGCTGAACCTTGGAATGAAATCCTAATTGTAAACACCTCCTCCTTTTTGGATTTGCTATCTTCCTCACCCAAACTCTCCTCACTATAGCAGGGTATGTAGCCTGCTTCATTTTGCTGTCATAGACCAATCATACTCAGGGAATTTCTTTCCCACGTTGGCAGAACTATAGTAAAGCTCCCTAAGACAAAGTGAATGTTTAAAGTCCTCTTAGTGCAATGACTTCACATCTTCTGACCTGCCTGTTTTGCCCTTCTTCTTCATTTCATTTATTCCTGACTATCTAGGCCTCTGACCTAATATTTCCATCCAGGGCCTCTGTAAATACTATGCATGTGCAGGCAAAACTCCAGCAGGCATTATTCATATACACGGTGATCTGAAAAGTGTCCCCTGGAACTGTCCAGTGGGGCAGCGGTAATCCTTCTCCAACTCTTTTCCTTCCTGCCTGCACCAGTTTTCTGATTGACTCTATGTTCTGGGTTTCACTATTTATGGATCATGACTTCTGTTTTCTAGTTGCTGACTCTTCTTGGTTTCCTTGTCTTTACTTTCACCTTGTATATGCTTTTGAGCTTCTGACCTGTTGGTCTCGGGACTGACTATGACTAATGTAAACTGGTATCCCACATCTAAGTACTAACGAACACTTCCCAATTATTTCTCTTTCCTTTTTAAATGTAGTTTTGCTTAAAACAGAATTCTACCCAAACAACACTTTGAAGACATGTAAGGGAGGCTAAAGAAAGAGGATTTTTAAAAATTCAAGATTATGATATGCTATGAATATTTGGGGGTAAAGATGAGCTCCCTC
Source organism: Chlorocebus sabaeus (assembly GCF_047675955.1). NCBI lineage: Eukaryota > Metazoa > Chordata > Mammalia > Primates > Cercopithecidae > Chlorocebus > Chlorocebus sabaeus. Next base: position 65,803,860 of record NC_132924.1, read on the forward strand.
CTTCCTCAGAAAGACTTTAGATTGCCTGTTGAGAATTAATGTTTTAAAAGCATCACAGCATTGAATGGGAAAACGTTCTCTAAATAGGAAGAATGGCTTCCCAGCCGGTAACATTGAACTGTAACCTGATTGAATGTATTTAGTAGCTAAAGAAAGAACGTGTCAGCCAGATGGTGTGGGAGCTTGGTTAGTCCTGAAATTTCAGAAAGAGAAAGATCATAGGGGCAAAAGTTGAATGTATCTTGAGACAAGACCTTGGTGCAGACAGCAGAAAAATGACAGTACTCACACCAAGGTTACAGTTACCAAGAAACCTTTTAATTATAATTTAGCTTTTCATGTAGTGCTCCTATAGGTAAAGAAGGTGTAGGTCGTGGGATTGAGTAGCAGTAAATGCTTTCCTTTGCAAATTAGCATATATGAGTTTGCGTTTATATGTCAGTCTTTGTGAGCTGGTCTAATGAGATACTGCCTGATGACCTGACAGACCAGGTTTATGAGCTTTCCAGGCTGAGAGCTGAGCCTGTGAGGAATTCACTAAGGTTAATGCCATCCTGAGGGGCGCTAAATGGGTAGCTAGGCAATCTTCCTAGTCATCTCCCTCCAGATTGTGGTCATGTTGTGAGCACATTTTCTTCAGATTTCTCATCCATGTAAATCTCTATTAAGTGTATCAGTATTAGTGGCACACTGGTATTCATACACATTCACAATCTCCTCCCTGCCTTCATTTTTGGTTGAAAGTATCAGCAGGAAACATAGGGATATTATGAACACACATGAGAAATTAGATAAAAGAAAGGATTTCCTGGCAGGTGTCCCTTAAAAGTTTTGTTTCTTTTAAATTTTTATCTTAATGTAATTAAATTGACTGATTAATCAATTAATTGAGTTTGTTTTAGCAAAAGAATTCAGCACCTGTTTGCCAGAAATAGCTCCTTTGTTTTCTTTTTCTGGAAAAAGAGAGCTAGGTCTGATGGCAGCCTCTGTCCCTTCTATTCTGCAGATCCTAAAGTTTATTTGTTCCTTTTGATATTAAAAGTACTGTTCTGAGCAAGGATCTCTGTCAGTTACTATTTAAGTTTGGGGCTTGGGTGTTCTCTCACAAAGTTAGATGAGAAAGTAGGAAATTAATGTGTTTATTTACTTAATTTAAGCAACCTCCCTGAGTTTTGCTAAATTCCAGATTTCATATTGATAAGGTAAACCTAGGTGGTTTCTTTTTATTTAGCCTTTCTCTCTAGAAACATCTGAATCAAAATACAGCTGTTCTAGTCACTGTGACTGTCTTGTTTTATGTAGACCCCCACCCAGTTTCTTCAATGTCATAATCGATACTGTCTTTAGATTGCCAAAATATTGAGCTTGGTTTTGCTGACATGCTATTCAGTGACATTTTATGACCATAATCAAATTGTTTAGGCTTCAGTTTCTAATAGCCTAAGCGCCGAAGAGTATTTGATGGTAGTATTTGTTACTCTATTTGAATAGAATATTTGATAACTTGCTGATGATTATAGTATTATTTGCATTTTTGAAATAATCACATTCCAAGTCACATGGGAGAACACACTTAGGTTTGCTATCAGAAATGAGATGGATGAAACTCTTAAAAATGAACACGAAAGAAGTCAATGTGAGATGGCTGCAAGAACAGATCTAATTTTGTTCATATTGAAAAAGTTAAACTTTCCATGCTCAGTAGCAATCATTCTGTGGTAACAAATTGCCAGAAATAATTTTTATTTGACCAGGATCAGAAAAACTCACCAAGGCAAAAGCTAGACTAGGATTTGTTCACTGCATTTTTCTTTTTTTTTTTTTGGCCTTCCAATGTATGCCCCCAGAACCATGTAAATTTCACTGAAGAGCTGTTTTAGCTCAGACTCCAAGCTGACCCTATTCTGATTCAGAGAAAATTTAAGGAGACTGGGCCAGTCATTCAAGTACTAATGTTGCATAGTGTTTTCTCAAACCCTAGTAATGTATAAATAAATCTCTTTCGAAGAAACCAGTTTTCACGAATTCCCAGTGATGACAACTGTTACCGTACAAATATAACCATAAAACTAGGTTGAAGTTCCTTATGTATGCAGATGATGCACATTCACAAACCCAAAGTAAATTTACAAATTAAATACAAAAAAACTAACAACACCAAATAAGTTCACATTAACAAGACTTAGTGAGAAAGATGCTGCTCTTTTACTGAAAGTAAATTGTTATTTGCAACATAAATATGGTACTGACCCATCTAGTATAGGTTTTTTGAATTTAGTATGCCTGTCACTTGATGACTCAATTCTTTCATGCTTTTCTCTATTAGAATAATTTTGCAACCTCAGATAGCATTTCTGCTGCTCTTCATGAGCTACCTGGTGGTAGCCTCTCATTCGTTAGGGGTCAGAGCTCCTGGTAATCATATTCCTCCCAGACTAGGGTTGCCGCACTTCTCCCTTCATACTCATAATTGGAGAAGAGAGAAACCAAGAGGCACCCACGTGGATCCCCTGAGTTTCACATTTATTCCTCCCTGCTGTGAATGTGTCACGGAACTCTACATCTCCTGCAGATTATGGTCATTTACTTGTGATGCCAAAGTAACTCTTCTTCAAGCCTGCTGCTCCCTAGACACAAAGAGCTGCAAGAGCCTAGGTGGTGTTTATGGCTTTCAGGTCAAGAGGATCCTTGCTGTGTCCCCTGGCAAGAGTGTGCTACCTACAGGGTGGAGAGGATGGAAAGCCTCAAAGTCCCCCCCGAGTAGGTCATGGGGAATAATGGAAATTGAGGCCATTTATTTTTCTACACTTGGTTTCTGAACCCTTGTATTCTTTTTCTATTTGGGACACAGAACTATGTAAAGATCTCGGACTCAAAGCATATATTGTGTCCTAGAAAAATGGTGCCTCATTCTAACACAACATTGCCTACATGCTGGTGCTTCAGCTGTGCCTTGAGAAGGCCATTTCATTATGTTATCTGGTGGACAGCTTCTGGGGGGCAAGTGATATGATATGGCCAGTATATCCTATGCTTATTGTCCCATCCCTGTAGTTCCTTTGCTATAAAGTGGGTTTCCTGGTCAGCTGTGTTGTGTGAGATTATATGCTTATAGATCAGGCATAGTGGTTCTGGTTGAGTCTTTGAGGACAGAAAAAGCAAATTCACAGGTGTCTATTTATTCTTATGAAAAAGAATTGCTTGCCTTTCTGGAAGGAAAGTGTCCAATATACTCAACTTGCTGCCAAGTAGTCGGTTGGTCTCCTCAAAGACTAGTACTATATTAGGGACTCAGCTTTGTTCTCTGTTGCTGGCAGGTAAGACATTCAGAGGTAGCCATGGGAATCTGTGGTATAGGACCCATGCATAGCCTCCATCTCGACTACCCTGACTTCTTGTTGCTAGAGCTATTAGCTAGCACTGGAGTGGCTGCTGAGAGTCTGGCTACCACCAACCAGTCAATTCATTTTGCTTAAGTTGTGTAGTCCCTTTTCCACAGTGGGTGCTTTCCAGTGGTTGTTAATGTGCTACCAAGATATCTACTCTTTGTACCCATTCCCATGTCTATCCATATAGGTTTTCATGGATGACTCCTAGTACAAAATATTGGCTTTTCCAGAAAGCAGATACTGAGATGGAGTTAGAAATTTAAAGGTTTATTGGGGAGTAACATTTCTGAAAGAAAAGTGGAAGAAGCAGGATTGGGCAGGGGAGCCATCAGTTGATGACGCAGAGCTGACAAGTCTCTGTCCAGTGGGTAGCGAGGAGCAAAGACTGTCTGTTAGAGGAGACCTGGATTATGCGGACATGGTTAGGCCTTTGAACCTTGCTCCACCATCACTGCCTTCCTGAGGAGTTTGACTTTGTCTTGAAACCTGAGATAGACCCTGATGAAGCCAATAGTCAAGTTCTGTCAGCTCGCCACATTATTTGCGCTGAATGATGGGTCATTTGTTGAAAAGTGTGAAGTCTAAGCAGTACTTCTCAGTGTCTGCCACAATTAGACATTAGATAACTGGGTCTGGGGTTTAGATGACTTGTCCAGGCCAAAGATATAAATTTGCAATCCATCTGTGTGTAAGGATGGGTGTAATAGACTGTGTCAAACCACTGTGCGGATGTGAAATTTCCTAGAAACAAAGTGAGGAGTGATATGAAGAGATAGCCTAGGACTGATATGGAGGGGACTCCAACATTTAATAGCCAGGTAGAAGAGAATAAGCCTACAAAGAAGACACAGATAGAGTGGTTAGAAAGGTTGAGGATCACAGGAAAATGTGGAGTCAAAAAATCCAAGGAAAGGAGTGTAATTGGTAGAAATGTTGAAGGCTTTGAGAAATCTGAGGACTGAAAGATATTATTTGAGTTTAGTGATATACAGCTCATTGGTGACGCTAGTGATGGGGCAGAAGCCAGATTCTAGGAGTTTGAAAAAATGTGTATGGGAGGTATAGAGGTGGAAATAGGAAGCATAGATAAATCTTTTGAGAAGCATAGATTTTAAAGACAAATTTTAATGATGTATTTTAAAAAGTTCAAATATATTTATAACTCTAGGTAACCAGGAAAAAATGTGAACAGGAATATAAATTATACTGTTACCTTTAAAGGAGCTGCTTTTTTTCATATTCGATTCTATATTATCTTAGTTACTTTGAAAATTATCCCAGAAGTTAAAATTTTAACTCAAGTATTTAATTTATTTAAATACCTTGGAAAAAACAAATAAATAAAATAGATGATAAAAACAACAACGGAAAAGCATTTGTTTTTAGCAATTTGTGCATGGTAGTAAATGTTACTATCTATATGTACCCTTACCTTTCAGGGTAAAAATCAGTTAAATGAAATCTTTTTGGAAATACAGACAAATCAATGTGTGGCTATTTAATAATTCAATGTCAATTTAATACTTTAGTTTTTTGAAAAAGTGGTAAGGAAAAAAATCTCAGACCCCTTAGGGTATAATATGAAGAAAGATTTAAAAGTTCAATGATTTACTGATGTCCAGCTGCTTAAATGGCAGTCTTTAATAAAAATAGCATACTTCTAAACAAAATATTTATTTGAAAAGAAATTTTTATCACCTATTATGAAAGAGATATCATTCCAGTTCTTAGACATATAATAAAAGACAGCATGACTCCCTAAGTCATCGTTGTTTTCAATATAAGCTTGGATTTAATTGTAATAATCCATACTTTGTTGCTGCATCTCACTTTGGGCCTAAGATACTTGCTGGGACAGAAAGGAGTATACTGGACAACCTTACTTGTTTTTGAACAATGGTGGAAATGTACTTACCTGACACAACTAGGACTGATGCTGCTTGGCTAATCAGCAATGTGACTAAAAACCTAGAATCTTTTCTTAATATTTTTTCTTTTTATTTACAGAATATCCTTAAATTTAATATATTATATACATAATTCAAACTTAAAAAGGTATACCTAAGGCAAAGGCAGGAGGGTTACCTGGGGCCAGGAGTTCAAGAGCAGCCTGGGCAACATAGCAAAACCCCATATCTAAAAAAAGTTTTAAAAACCTGTGTCCCAGCTACTCAGGAGGCTGAGGTAGGAGGATCAAACTGATTGATCCCAAGAGTTTGAGACTTCAGCAAGCCATGATCATGCCACTATACTGCAGTCTGGGTGACCAGCGAGACCCCCAACTCAAAAGAAAAGAAAAGGTATATTTACATGCCAAATTTACAAAATAGTCATGGCATTTTTTTTTTTTTTTTTTTTTTGCACGTGGTTCTCATGATTGGAGTTTTATAATCTTTCACATGTGTGCATATATATATATTTTACTTGTATATATCTATATAATGTATATACGCAATACTTATTACCTATGTTTCTTTAAAATGTAATGGAAAGTTTAAAATATTTGTGTAGTAAACTGAGAGAAAGCTCCTATGTTATGGTAATTTTTTTTTCACCTGTCTTTAGGAGTGCCTGGCTAACACTTAATTCAATGACAGCAATCACTAAAATGATTACTAGATAGTATGATTCTATTACTTACCCTCTCTAAAACATTTAACTTAGTTTTTATTAAAACAACTTTAAAAATTGTATTTCATTGATTTTTGAGATATTTATTTGAATTACATATTTATAATAATATGCGCAAATAGAGTAAACAGATTTGGCAAACCCAACTGACTTGGTGACAGCATACTTTAACTGATGGGCACATAAGTGTGTGGGTGTAAAGCAGAGAAGTATTAGACATGAGTTTTCTGCGTGACAAGGGCCTTACTAAGTATGTTTTACAGAAGATATAGACAATATCACTTTTCCAGCAGGGCAGTTAAGTGGATGATAGTTAAGAGATATTACTGGAAGTGGTGACTGAGTAGATTCATCATATATATCCCTGGTATTGTAGTTTTGAAACTTTATGTAATATTATAAATTGAAAGGTTGGGAGGGGGATTTCAGGAATGGTTTTATCAGGGCTCTTCATTCAAGAGTGATTATCTTGGCTCTTCCTTCCTCCATATCTTGGCTTCATATTCAGGCTAACTTCCCTTATGGTAGTAAAGCAGCTGCTATTCTAGATCTCACATTCAAATATCCCACTGACCAGAAGGATCAAGATTATCTCTTCAGTGAGGCTTCAGTAGGAGAACAGTGAAGCTTTCTTCCCAAAAGCCTCCAGCAAACATCTCTTGTTTTATTGACCTGAACTGGATTGTGTACCCTCTCTGTATTAATTCCTGTGACTAGGTGATGGGGTGTATTATTTGGCTTAAATCCATCAGTATATACCAATACTCATGGACTGGATGGGAGGAGGAAGACATTGAAGTGAGAATTGTGGTGCACTAAGAGGAGGAAGAAAGAGGAAATGTCCACTATAGGATAAAAAACCAAGTCTGTAAGTTATTTAATAAGTTGATTGATTTAATCAAATATCATCTTTGAAATTACATGCATTATTTTTACAGCAGTGGAAATTCATCTAGGGCAGTTTTTCTTTTATTTTTATTACTGATGTGATGTAGCATCTGTAGTGTAGTGGAAATAAGCTTGTACTTTGGATTGAATGGTGGGAAAGTGTTATGTCACTTAGTATCTCAGAGAAGAGCATGACTTTATGGCAAAGAACACGGGCTCCAGAGACTCTTTCTGGATTCATATCCAAGCTGTATCATGTAATAGCTCCATGACCTTAGACAAATCTGATACCCTCTCTTAAGCTCCAATTTCTTCAGTCTATAAAACATCAAACATCTTAGAGTTGTGAGGATTAAATAAAATAATCCATGTAAAGCACTTACTACAGTTTCTGGCTGCACTTAATAAATGTTCACTATTATCATCTGCTTTGAATACAGTGACCTGCACCCATTGCCGTCTTACTACCTAGCAGCCTGTGGAGCTCTAGAATCAGGCTTAGTGCTACATCGTTGGAAGAAGTTTATATTACTTGAAGGCCCTCCTGTGTATTTCTCTAAGTGAACTCATATATTCATCAGTTATTTTTCTTTCTCACACAAGAATAAAAGAAACCATAACTGTATAAAATAATATAATGTTGAACTACAGAAACTGGGCAGACAGTAACAGATACTATGTGTAATTCTATTTATATAAAGTCGGTCTAGGCAAAACCAGTCTACAGTATTAGAAGACAGGATATTGATTAGTCTTGGTGAATAAGTTTGAGTAACTTGGAGGGTATATGTTGGGGAGACTACCGGGCCGGTGGTCATGTTCTATATCTTTATTTCAGTGCTGTTGTAGAGTATGTGGTCCATGCTGGTTTGAGCCAATCTGTTTATCACATCCTTCTGATCACAGTGATTGTTGCAGACACAGGTGCATAACTGGATGAGAGCAATGATATTTAAGGTGACAATATTGAGCTATCTTGTGAAAAAAAAAAAGGTAAAAAAAATTCTATTCTATGGAAAATGCCAGGGGAGGTATCTCTTTTCTCCAAGATGTTGAGGTATAGCTTGAAAGTTGGTTTTATCGTGGTCACCATCAGGAAAACCCTAAAGCTTCCCAGGAAGGCCACTATATAGACTCTGAGGATAAAGCCTACATTATGCCAGGCAAAATGGAGAGATGGAGAGAAACTGAGTCTTTGATGACACAGATACCTTTATCATTAAAGCCAATTTGAGCCAGTTTTTCTTTCACATGTAATGATTGTTAACAGATTCAACAATTAAATTATTTTAAAGGGTATATATAATATAGTTTTACAGGATTTCACCTGTATATGAATTTGGGAATGAGAAGGAGCTACTTAAATGAACGGTTTCAATGCCTTAACTCTCATAAATAGTTCCGTTCTCATCGCTCTCTAACTTCCACCTCTTCCTCCTATATAATTTTGAAGGACTGCCTGAGATTATTATGTTCTTACATCTAATTTTTCTTTTTTATTTATTTATTTTTTTTTGTTTTTTTGTTTTTTTTTTTTTTGAGACGGAGTCTGGCTCTGTCGCCCAGGCTGGAGTGCAGTGACCGGATCTCAGCTCACTGCAAGCTCTGCCTCCTGGGTTTACGCCATTCTCCTGCCTCAGCCTCCCGAGTAGCTGGGACTACGGGCGCCCGCCACCTCGCCTGGCTAGTTTCTTGTATTCTTTAGTAGAGACGGAGTTTCACCATGTTAGCCAGGATGGTCTTGGTCTCCTGACCTCGTGATCCGCCCGTCTCGGCCTCCCAAAGTGCTGGGATTACAGGCTTGAGCCCCCACGCCCGGCCACATCTAATTTTTCTTATGTGAAATCTACTATACTTCCTTCACATAAGGACCAAGGCAAAAATTTGGTCAATAAAATGTTTGTTGGGTAATTAATAATGACTTTTTTTTTTTTTTTTTTTTGAGACAGAGTCTCGCTCTATCACCCCGGCTGGAGTGCAGTGGCATGATCTTGGCTCATTGCAACCTCCACCTTCTGGGATCAAGCGATTCTCATGCCTCAGCCTCGCGATTAGCTGGGATTACAGGCATGTGCCACCATGCCTGGCTAATTTTTTGTATTTTTAATAGAGATGGGGTTTCACTGTGTTAGCCAGGATGATCTCGATCTCCTGACCTCGTGATCCGCCCACCCCGGCCTCCAAAAGTGCTGGGATTACAGGCATGAGTCACCGTGCCCGGCCCAATAATGATCTATTTTAAAGTAGATCATAGATTTTTTTTTCTTTTTAATGACAGGAAGAGATGACTTCCTATAATCACTTCTTAAGTAACCATATTTTGGAAATCTGTCATCTCTAGATTCAAACTCTGTCAACGGAGACCATGGAAGATGATTTCTGCTGAACAGCATGGAAATCATTAACAGTCTGGCTTGTCTCCATTTTTAGGTCAACACTCTCATATCCTCCTCCATTCTATTTCCAGTATGTTCATGTTTTCCCAGAATAGCTATAAAAATCACATAATTAGCCTCCAAATCAGCCATGCTGACACAGCCATTGGCATAAAGTACAGAAAAAATTGATCAACTTATTTCTAAGAAAACATTCCCAAAGAGTCAGGTCTGCTTCCAAACATCAGGGAGAGTTTGATCTGTTCATTAATACTGTGTTTCTGTTATTAATACATGATGAGATGACTGAGAGCTGTTCCTACATTGAAAATGCCTACTCCTGGGTGCAGTAAACACCCTGCTGGCTCAGGTTTCTGTACATGTACCGTGGTATGCCCATTGCTAGACCAAAATAGACATTCCCTTGGAAAAAGTTATAAAATAACGTATTTAAAGTAAAAAGTAGTCAATAATCAGGTAGGTGGTATGTGAGTGAAATAGTAGTTTGCCACCTGTAATGAAATGAGATTTTTTTTCTCAGAGATTTAAACTATAAAATTAATATCTACTGGATGAGCCAGACATAAAAGATCACCCAAGAAGACAGAAGACTCATAAATAAAAGTAAGACATAATGATAACCTAAATGGTGATTTGTGCGTATGTTTGTATTTGTGCTTTGGTCTCTATATAAAGTGAAACAATCCAATATTATCATTTGAAAAATGTAAATAATAATCATACTTATTTTACAGAGGTACTGGGAGGATTAAATGGAATAATGAATGTAGATCATTTAGTATAGCACTTGCTGCGTTATCAGACGTCGGTAAATGTTCACTATGATTAGAGGAAGTGAAAAAGGAAGGAGTAGGCCCAAGAGTAAATAAACAATGCTATCGATTTGCCTTTTTTTCCTGCAGAGTTCAAGGCCTCCCAAGCAACTGCTCTAAGGGTTTTGTATGTTTTAACTCCCTTAATCCTCACAACAGTCCTATAAATTAGGCACTATTGTTATTTCCATTTGTAAATTAAGAAACAGGTACTAGGCCAGGAGTGGTGGCTTATGCCTGTAATCTCAGCAGTTTGGGAGGTCAAGGCAGGCAGATAAGTTGAAGTCAGGAGTTTGAAACCAACCTGATCACCATGGTGAAACCCCGTCTCCACTAAAAATAATAAAATAAAATAAATTAAAAAAGAAACAGGCACCAAAAAGTTACTTGAGTATCTCCAAGATTACAAAGTTGGCAAATGGACAGATATTGGAGCCAGGATGGACCCCAGTCAGCCAGGCATCAGAGTCTGTGTTCCTGATCATTGTCCTGTGCTATCAGTGTCCGTGGAATGTGAGTGTATTCAGAGCAGATTTCAAGGTTTTGATGGTTTCTAAGGGTTCCTACTTTTTGCCCAGAGGCTTTCTTATCTAAAATCGTCATCTCATGGTTCTTGGTCTGTCAAAGTGTTTCTATAATCAAATAAATTTGCATAATTATTGGTTAACAAGGACCTTGCATTCTTTAATCTTTTCATCTGTTTTAAGACAAACTTTTACTATTTCAGATGGATGAAAATCTTTCATAAAATTTTGTAAAATGCTTTTTTTCATCTACTGAAAAGATCATGTATATTTTCTTCTTTATTCTGTTAATATGGTGAATTACATTGATTGATTTTCAAATTTTATAGCAGTCTTGCATTTCTCAAACCACATTTGGCTAGGTGTACTGTCCTTTTTATATAGTACTGAATCCTCTTTCTATGTAAGACACAAGAATTAGTCCATTTCATGTATGTTGTTGAATTAATGGACATAATTTTTTTGTAGTATTCTTTTGTTATTTTTTAAATGTCTTTAGGATCTGTGGTGATATTCTTTCTTTCATTTTTGATGTTTGTTAAACTCTCATGTCAGGAATTGTGATATTCTTTCTTTCATTTTTGATGTTTGTTAAACTCTCATGTCAGGAATTGTGAAGAATCTGAGATTTTACTCTACTTGTAAACTAACAAGTTTGTCTGTCACAGTTTCATAGATACTGGCAGAAAAACATGAAGCCTCCAGGTCAGAGATAAAAGACAGTTTATTACAACAATCACCTTAGCAAGAGGAGATGACTATACTTGAAGATAATAATAACTGAATTAAAATGTTTGTCTGATCATTCCAACCTCTGGCATCTTGGGATTGGCATTTCATGATTGCTTTTTTCTTATGAGCCATTTAGATTGTCTTGGTTCTTTGTATGCCAAGTAATTTTGGATTTTATCCTGAAAATTTTGAGTGTTATGTTATGAGCCTTTGGGTCATGTACAAATCTCCTGGAAATTGTTGGTTTTGTTGTTCTGGTTGTTTTAGCAGATAATCAACCTGGAGAGGTTTAGACTGTATGTTCTGACTACCTTCTGTAGGCAGTGGTTCAGCCTTTAAAGCCTTCACAGTTGTTTGTATCTATCCCGTGTGGGTGCCGCTGGGTGCCAGTCTGGGACCTCTTGGAGTCTTCTTCACTTTAGGTCAGTTCTAAAGCCTTCATGCTGCTCCTTTTGGCCTGTCTTGAGCATGTTCATCTTGCAGGTGAGCCTAAGACTTCTGTCAGTTCATATAGAGGTACACAGATTTAGAGAATCTCCTTCAGTTCTTTGCCTATTCTGTGATTCCTTCAGCTCTACACCTCTTCTGTGATTTCCCCAGCTTCCAGGAATCTCTTATCCCAGTACTCTGGCTAGAAAGCTGCAGTTTCTCTCTGAGTTTTAACCTTCTCACACTGTTGTGCCTTTCCTATAACTAAGTCTTCATTTGCCACACAGTGGCAAGAGGAAAGAGGAATAACCTGGCTTTTTGCCTTGCCCTTCAGGGGTGGTGAGTGGGCTCTTTCCTGGGTCTTCTGGCTATAGATAAGTGCTTTTTCTGAGGTTTTCCACAATCTGTATAGCCACCACTGTCACTGCCCTCACATGGGGGCTTACTTTGGGGTAGGGCCGGAATAGAGAAAACAAAAAAATAAATAAACCAAAACTCAGAGATTTCTTCCACACTCTCAGGCATGCTTCTACCCAGTCATCTGATCTCATAAAAATAATAACTTCTTTTGGAGATTTTTCTGCCCACACTTGCTGCACAGTTCTAGGATTTGGGCTGCCCTGATGTCTAAGCTGGTAAACTCAATGCTGTACAATAGGAGAGTTAGGGTGTAGTGGGCTTAACACTGTCTTTTTTTTATATATATACTTTATGTTCTTGGGTACATGTGCACAACGTGCAGGTTTGTTACATAGGTATACATGTGCCATGTTGGTGTGCTGCACCCATTAACTCGTCAATTACATTAGGTATATCTCCTAATGCTATCCCTCCACCCTCCTCCCACCCCACAACAGGCCCCAGTGTATGATGTTCCCCTTCCTGTGTTCACCTGTTCTCATTGTTCAATTCCCACCTATGAGTGAGAACATGCGGTGTTTGGTTTTCTGTTCTTGCGAAAGTTTGCTGAGAATGATAGTTTCCAGCTGCATCCATGTCCCTACAAAGGACATGAACTCATCCTTTTTTATGGCTGCATAGTATTTAACGGTGTATATGTGCCACATTTTCTTTTTTTTTTTTTTTGAGGCGGAGTCTCGCTCTGTCACCCAGGCTGGAGTGCAGTGGCCCGATCTCAGCTCGCTGCAAGCTCCGCCTCCCGGGTTTACGCCATTCTCCTGCCTCAGCCTCCCAAGTAGCTGGGACTACAGGTGCTCGCCACCGCGCCCGGCTAGTTTTTTGTATTTTTTAGTAGAGATGGGGTTTCACCAGGTTAGCCAGGATGGTCTCGATCTCCTGACCTCGTGATCCACCCGTCTCGGCCTCCCAAAGTGCTGGGATTACAGGCTTGAGCCACCGCGCCCGGCCCACATTTTCTTAATCTAGTGTGTCATTGATGGACATTTGGGTTGGTTCCAAGTCTTTGCTATTGTGAATAGTGCTGCAATAAACATACATGTGCATGTGTCTTTATAGTAGCATGATTTATAATCCTTTGGGTATATACCCAGTAATGGGATGGCTGAGTCAAATGGTATTTCTAGTTCTAGATCCTTGAGGAATCGCCACACTGCCCTCCACAATGGTTGAGCTATTTTACAGTCCCACCAACAGTGTAAAAGTGTTCCTATTTCTCCACATCCTCTCCAGCACCTGTTGTTTCCTGGCTTTTTAATGATTGCCATTCTAACTGGTGTGAGATGGTATGTCATTGTGGTTTTGATTTGCATTCCTCTGATGGCTAGTGATGATGAGCATTTTTTCATGTGTCTGTTGGCTGTATGCGTGTTTTCTTTTGAGAAGTGTCTGTTCATATCCTTTGCCCACTTTTTGATGGGGTTGTTTTCTCTTCTTGTAAATTTGTTTGAGTTCTTTGTAGGTTCCGGATATTAGCCCTTTGTCAGATGAGTAGATTGCAAACATTTTCTCCCATTCTGTAGGTTGCCTGCTCACTCTGATGGTAGTTTCTTTTGCTGTGCAGAAGCTCTTTAGTTTAATTAGATCCCATTTGTCAATTTTGGCTTTTGTTGCCATTGCTTTTGGATAACACCATCTTAAATGGAACCAAGAACTTCTTCAGTTATCTCTTAAATCGAGATATCTCATTCTGTGTGACCTGATATTTTCAATATGACACCATGATAAGGAACCCTAACCATTAGAGCTATTTACTGATATATTTATTCACTAAATACCTAAATGCCTATTTTGTTCTACCCTGAAAAATGTGTTAGAATACATATCTAAATAAGGCCCAATTTCTATCCAAGTTTTTCTTTGTCTGGTACATATGACAGATAAACTAATAATTGTACTACAAAGTAAGTGCTATAGTGAGTCTTGGATTTTTTTTTAAAGCCCAAGTAGGAAATTTTCTCTCTCAAAGGCTAAACTTGTAGGGTCAAATGTCTCTCTAATCTTTTTTTTCTTCCTCTTATAGTTCCTGTATTAGTCTGTTTTCACACTGCTGATAAAGACATACCCAATACCGGGAAGTAAAAGAGGTTTAATGGACTTACAGTTCCACATGGCTGGGGAGGCCTCAAAATCATGGTGGAAGGCAAGGAGGAACAAGTTATGTCTTACATGGATGGCAGCTGGCAGAGAGAGAGAGAGCTTGTGCAGAAAACCTGACCCTTTTAAAACTATCAGATGTTGTGAGACTTACTCACTATCATGAGAACAGCACAGGAGAGACCTGTCCCAGTGATTAAATTACTTACCACTGGGTCCCTCTCACAACATATGGGAATTGTGGGAGTTGTAGTTCAGGATGAGATTTAAGTGGGGACATAGCCAAACCACATCATTCCATCCCCGGACCCTCCCAAATTTCATGTCCTCACCTTTCAAAACCAATCATGTCTTCCCAACAGTCCTCCAAAGTCTTAACTCATTTCAGCATTAACTCAAAATTCCACAGTCCAAAGTCTCATCTGACACAAGGCAAATCTCTTAACCTATAAACCTGTAAAATCAAAAGGAAGTTAGTTACTTACTAGATACAATGGGGTACAGGGACTGGGTAAATGCAGCTGTCCCAAATGGGAGAAATTGGCCAAAACGAAGTGGTTACAGGCCCCAAGCAAGTCCAAAATCCATCAGGGCAGCAAATCTTAAAGCTTCAAAATGATCTCCTTTGACTCCATGTATTACATCTGCGTCACACGGATGCAAGAGGTGGGTTCCCATGGTTTTGGGCAACTCCATCCCTGTGGCTATGCAGGGTATGGCTTCACTCCTGGCAGTTTTCACGAGCTGGAGTTGAGTGTGACTTTTCCAGGTGAAGAGTGCAAGCTGTCAGTGGATCTACCATTCTGGGGTCTGGAGGATGGTGGCCCTCTTCTCATAGCTCCGCTAGGTGGTGCCCCAGTAGGGACTCTGTGTGGGGGCTCTGACCCCAAATTTCCCTTCTGCACTGCCCTGGCAGAGGTTCTCCATGAAGGCCCCACCCCTGCATCAAACTTCTGCTTGGGCATGCAGGCATTTCCATACATCCTCTGAAATCTAGGTGGAGGTTCCCAAACCCCCATTCTTGACTTCTGTGCACTCGCAGGCTCAATACCATGTTTAAGCTGCCAATGCTTGGGGCCTGCACCCTCTGAAGCCATGACCCAAGCTCTGCATTGGCCTCTTTCAGCCACAGCTGGAGTGGCTGGGACACAGGGGACAAAGTCCCTAGGCTACCCACAGCATGGGGACCCTGGGACCTGCCCATGAAACCACTTTTTCTTCCTATGCTTCCAGGCCTGTGATGGGAGGGGCTGCTGTGAAGACCTCTGATATGTCCTAGAGACATTTTCCTCATTGTCTTGGGGATTAACATTTGGCTCCTCATTACTTATGCAAATTTCTGCAGCCGGCTTGTATTTCTCCTCAGAAAACAGGATTTTCTTTTCTATCTCATTGTCAGGCTACCAATTTTCTGAACTTGTATGCTTTCCCTCCCTTGTAAAACTGAATGGCTTTAAAATAACCTCTTGAATGCTTTGCTGCTTAGAAATTTCTTCCACCAGATACCCTAAACCATCTCTCTCAAGTTCAAAGTTCCACAAATCTCTAGGGCAGGGACAAAATGCTTCCAGTCTCTTTGCTAAAACATAACAAGAGTCACCTTTGTTCCAATTCCCAGTAAGTTCCTCATCTCCATCTGAGACCACCTTAGTCTTACTGTTTATATCACTATCAGCACTTTTGTCAAAGCTACTCAAGAAGTCTTTAGGAAGTTTCAAACTTTTCCACATTTTCCTGCCTTCTTCTGAGCCTTCCAAACTGTTCCAACCTCTGCCTGTTATGCAGTTCCAAAGTCGCTTCCACATTTTCAGGTATCTTTTCAGCAGTGCTCCACTCTACTGGTACCAATTTACTGTATTAGTCTATTTTCATGCTGCTGATAAAGACATACCCAAGACTGTGAAGAAAAAGAAGTTTAATGGACTTACAGTTCCACATGGCTAGGGAGGCCTCACAATCATGGTGGAAGGCAAGGAGGAGCTAGTCACATCTTACATGGATGGTGGCAGGCAAAGAGAGAGAGAGAGCCTGTGCAGGGAAACTCCCTTTTTTAAAACCATTGGATCTCATGAGACTTATTCACTATCATGAGAACAGCAGGGGAAAGACCTGCTCCCGTGATTCAATTACCTCCTACCAGGTCCCTCCTATGACATGTAAGAATTGTGGGAGTTATAATTCAAGATGAGATTTGAGTGGGGACACAACCTAACCATATCAGTTCCCCACTTTCCTCTCTACATTTTCTTTAATATAGTCCAGAAGAGTTAGTTCTAATGTACAACCAAATGTTTATATTTCACAAAGAAACTTTGCGGCATATACTTTAAGGAAAATTAAAAGTAAATTCTCATTTTACTGGGTTACTTGAGAAGGATATAGAACCTGGATTCATCTTTCCAATCTCTTCTGCTGTCATTACTACCTGGGTCTCAAGATCTTTTCTCTTATCTAGGGATTGACCTTTGCATTACACACATCAAAAATACATTCCTCTTTTCAAGTCTGAGTCAATGCTGAGCTATAGTTGCGAGTTCTATTTTAGCTTTTCTTCAGGACTCCAAATCATCCTTTGTTTTAGTTTTCTACCACTGCTTAACAAATTACCCCTAAAACTTAATGATTTAAATAAGAAATATTCATTATCTCACATTTTCTATGAGTCCTGACTATGGGGCTTTTGTGAGGCTGTAGGTAAGCTGTTGGATGGGGCTGCAATCTCATTTGACTGGGGAAAGATGCATTACCAAGCTCCCTTCTGTGGTTGTTGGCAGGATTCACTTCCTCTTGGAATGTTGGCCTTACGTGTCTGTTCTTTACTAGCTATTGGCCTCCCTCAGTTCCTAGCTATGTGGGCCCTGAACATAGCAGACTGACCTCTCTCAGAGCAAGTATGCAAGAGAGTGAGAGACAGCATCTAAGATGAAAGCCACAACTTATGAAAACAAATCTCAGAAGTGACATGCCATCACTTTTGCCATATTCTATTTGTAAGAAGCAAGTCACTAAGTCCAGCCCACACTGAAGGGAGAGAGATTATAAACATTAACTGCCTGGATCAGGCTTTTATTTGCTTTAAATAGAACTTCTCTGTCCTAAGCCATAGGTTATAATATAGCTTTTACATGTTGGCTCAAAGCATTTTGAATTCCACAGACATTCATCTCTGCCCTTTAAATTTTATTTATCTTACCTGTGAACTACTACTTTTCTGGCAGTCTAGATTCAGTCAAATTAGATCTGTATTTTAAAATGTCCTGGAAGAAGTTATGATACACATATATATATTAACAAAATAGCCATCTTCCTAAAGAAATCTTTCTGTATATGTAAGAATGTGAAAGTATGTAAGAATATTTAAGACTCCATATATATATTTGATTAAGACATGCCTTATCTGCCTCTTGTGTGCTTGTTGCTTCTCATTTCCCAATTGCTTTTGAGAGAGGAGCAAATTTTCTCACAGTGAAAAGTCTTTTATCATTCAGGCCAGTTTGGGTATAATTTTTTAGGACATAAGATTCTTTTAGGGAGCACTGTATGAATTCAAAATTATATAAGTATTTATGTGCTAATGCATATCTAAAGAATGCTTATCAAAATTATGGCAAGGGCATTGCTACTATGAAAAATACATATATTTTATTTTTATTATGTGATCTGTACCAATGGAACTATCTCTAACAGAAGAGAATTCACAATCCTAACATTTTAGCATTGTATGAATTAGAAGGGGAATACCACTTATAATCTTCTATTTATTAGATATGGGGCCCACTTCAGATTTTAATGAATTAAATATATCTCATATTCTATAACATGTATCATTTTTCTTTTTCATAGGATTTAATTTTTTTCTCCCATTCTTAAAAATTCTCAATTTAACAAGAGTAAATTTGAAGTGTCTTCTTTCATCTGTTCAGACAATAATCTACTTGTTGTTAAAGCTCATTGACCATAATTTTCCATGTTATCTTCACAGTGTTACAGAAGCACATGGCAATCATGTTGAGAGCCATATGAGATAAGGGCCTGAACAATTTGTGCTAAGGGGTTTAGGGGTTCAGAGACAGACATTAAAGATAAGAAAATTGAAATATAATTGGCTATACATAGATTATCTAGAAGTATAAAAATCAGTCTCAGTTAAGGCCTGAAACAATATTTTATTTGGTATATTTAGGTATCCTTTATCGAAAATTTTATTCATTGAACAAAATGCCTTGAGTATCTACATGTATCAGTACTGAACTGAGCATTGTATTATACTTCCTTCGAAGTTCATAGTACAGTAAAGAAGACAGGAGTAAATGCTAGAAACAGTGCCACTGTTTATACCCACTTATATTCTCTCTGTTCTCTAAGGCTTGGCTTACAGCATCCCTTCTTCAGGAAGTCTTTCAGATAATTTCTGCTCACAGAATTATTTACTTCCTTTTGTATTATTATGTAAAGGTAGTGTGGTATAGAGCAGTGGTTCTCAAACTTGAGCAGGTATCAGAATCCTAGGGAGGAGGATTTGTTAAAACATATTCCTGGGCCTCACCCTCAAAGTTTTTGATTCAGTATGTTTGGGTAGGACTGCATTTGCATTTCTAACAAGTTCCTAGGTAAAGCTGCTGCTGCTGCTGTGGGGACCAAACTTTGAGAACCACTGCTGTATAGAAGTGTAGGAGTCTGACCTTGGAGCCAGACAGATCTGGATTTGTAGCCCAGTTCCTCTACTTAAAACCTATATGACACTGAAGCAGTTATTTTTGCCTCCATAGGCCTCAGTTTCCTTATCTGAGAAAAGGAGACAACAACAACTACCTTATAGATTAGTTTGTTAGGATTAAACAAAATAAGACATGTAAATATAAAATATTGGAACTCTTCAGTATTATTTTTGTTATTATATAGTAAATATTAAAAAAAATTATTACTGTTTTTGAAGAATAAAAGGCTAAACAATAGTCAAGTGACATGTGGAGAAAGTAGAGATTTGTTGACATTCATAGGTCAGACCCAAAGAGAATATTCAGCACTTCCAAGATAGGCATGTGAGCAAGTTACATGGAGAAATGGAGCAATTGCTTATCGTGCAATTGCTGTGGTGACTCACTTCTGTGTGCATATGACTTCATCCTTAACAAGAAGAATGGATTGTGTTGATGTTAGCATCAGAGTAAAACAGAGCATCCCTCTCGGGCAGTTTTACTCCAAGTTTCTTGAAGGATTAGTTCTTCCTAATGTTCAACTTACATTGTCTGCCTTTATAGTATATAACAATATCTGTTCCAATCTGCTGTGGTCAAAATGGCAGGGTTGGTTATAGTTGATGTATATGGCATAAGTCACGGCAACTTTGTGCAGAGAAAACAGGGAGCTGCTTTCCTCATAAAAGCACAATGGGAGTGGCAAATAGTACCTTTGCATGGATGATGATATGAGGTATTTTCACCCATAATTCTTGGCTGGGTTTGGGTTGATGACTGTGTTTCAGGGCCTGTATCCAGGTTGAAGGGGCAACAACTATGAGAGAAGCTATTTTCATGGCTATGGCAAAGGTAAAATAGAATAAACAGAAACATATAAGGCATATTAAAGCCTAGGAGTAGAAATAGCATACTGTCACTTCTGCATTCTTTTGACCAAAGCAAGTTACATGAGATGGAAAAATGTAGTCTCCCTCTGTGATGTCATTAATGCAATCAATTTATCAAAAATTTTAACAAAATAAATAAAGGATCGACATGAACAAAACTACAACATTTTCAATATAAAAATCAAGGTCTGAACAAATTGAAAAGCATACCAAATTCTTGGATAAGATTTAATTATGAAAAAGCTAATTATAGGCAAGAGATGGTGGCTCATGCTAGTAATCCCAGCACTTTGGGAGGCCAACACAGGCAGATTGCTTAAGCCCAGGAGTTCAAGACCAACCTGGCCAACATGGTGAAACCCTGTCTCTACAAAAAATACCAAAATTAGCTGAGCATGTTGGCACACACCTGTAATCCCAGCCACTCAGGAGGCTGAGGCATGAGAATTGCTTGCGCCTAGGAGGCTGAGGTTGCAGTGAGCCTAAGTGACAGAGTGAGACCCTGTCTCAAAACAAACAAACAAACAAACAAAAAAACGAATTATCTCAACTCAATTAATATATTTCTTGCAATTCCAATTAGAATGCCAACTTGGATTTGTTTATCAGAACTATATACAATGGCTTTAAAGTTCAGCTGGAAGAAAAATGTACTTACAAATAGCCAGGAAAAATACAGGTGTCTAGAAATAGAATAATGAGGAGAATTTCCCAGCCTATCAGAACATAAAACCACCATAATCCAAGTCATGTGGAACTGGCATAGGAGTAGACAAATAGTCCATCCACACCAGGAAAGATGAAAATTTATCATGTTGACATGATTATTTCAATTTAGGGAAAAATGCTTATGTAATAATTGGTGTTGACACAACTGACTGTCCCTTTATAAGAAAAAGAAAATTGGATTCCTACATCTCACATATTCAAAAGTCAATTTCAGTTAAAAGACTTAAACATAAAAATTAAAATAAGAATTTTAGAAAAAATCTAGGAGACAATTTAGGGGAAAGAAAGACCTTAAATTAAAGAATCGTAGAAGCTATTTTTAAAAATTAATATATCTGAGAATTTAATACTAAAAATTTCGTATGGCAAAAGAAACTGTAAGCAATGCTTACTGACAATTATTAGATTTGGAACAAATATTTGCAAAGCAGATGATGGACCTAGTAAGGGTTTATAACTATAATGAATATACACAGAGCTCTTACAAGTTGACCAAAAAACCCAAACAACTTGGTGGGAAAATAAACACAAGATATGAATATGCAGTTCACAAAAGAGCAAATCCAAATAGCCAATAAATATATTAAAAAGAAGCTCTAACGCACTGGTAGTCATAAAAATGAAAACTAAATTAACATTGTCATATTGCTTTGTACCTCCCAGAGTGGCAAATATTTAAAAAAAAAATTAAGGTATAGCAGACATTGCAAGCAGAGATAAAGGATCTAGAGTACGGTTGTATCATGCTGGTAAAGAATTTTCATAGTCCACCTCTTTGGCACCCAATGTCACATTTTTCTTCCTATTTATCTAATTCTCTTACTCTGTTCTCAAAGTTCAGGATCTTTGTTCATTCCTTTCCATTAGGTCTCCTTGTGTTTCCCTAGGGCCAGATGACATGTAAACTGAAATACAAGTTACTGGTTCCCAACACAATCATATCAATGATTAAAAAGCAGGAAAAACTGCAGAATAAGCTTCCATTTGGAAAGCGACAGAGTGAAAAATATCCAGCTGTCACTGGTCCACAGCAAATATCAAGCCCTGCTGGACAGGAGTGGCAAGGACTCTCTGTTGTATCAAGGAGGTTGCTGCCAGCCTAGCAGAGTCTGTTTCTGTTTTCTCGGAAATCTGTCTTGTGAGCTGTGTTCCACAGCCTTTTGTACCTTTTGGAGTGCATAGGTGTAGGGTATGTTCCTTGTCTGCTATATTTCATAACTAGTTTTAACAGTGCACTTTGGCTTGGCATGAATTTGGGGACCTGGAAAATGGCTTTAGGGACTGATTCATGGAACCATCAATCCAGTGTGAAGGTGTAGTTGGGGCTGAGGATGTGGGCAGGAGAGTAGGGGATGGAACCAGAAGGGCAAGGAATTTATCTGTTGGTTCTTTTCTGTGTCTCATCTCTCACAAGATGTAATCTTCTCCAGACCTGTGAGTTGTATTTGCCTAGTTGCTGCCATGGGGCCCCAGATCCCATGCAGCTCTTCTTCTGAGCTGGAGGTAAGAGCCAGAGCCTTAGTATGGTCCTGTCAGTCTGGCTGGGACACAGGAACTGAGATGGCTTTGACATGGTAGGCACAATGGCTGCCATGCCAGAGCCTAGCCCTTACTTCTGGGCTGCTGAGTCAGTCAGTGGTGTTGGGAGATGCTGCCAACAGCATGGGCAGGTTTGGACACCAATACATCACTGTCCCATGGTGGGGACGGGGAGGCTAAAGCAGATACAGTACCATACACTGGGACCTATTGAGAGGGCTGAGTCTTATTCTATTTCTCTGAGCCTCTCTGTCCTGTATGGACTTTCTGTGTGGTTTCAAAACACACCTGTTTGAGAACAAGTGCATTAACTCATTACCTCTGTGGCAGATACTATTCTTCTTTAAAGAAATCTAAGCTAGTGCAGGGAGTTTAAGTAATTGGTTCAAATTGGGCTGGAAGAGAGGGAGGAACTTTAAAAAGTAACCTCTGCCTGAATTGGTGGGGAGTTTAAAAGCTTGCAGATGTTAGTTGATGTTAATATGACATTATTCTTGTCCAGAGTCTGGTGAGGATAACATTACAGGTATGCTTAGAAAAAAAAGTATTGCACATTAAACAACAAAGAAACACACAGAAATTCTTAGGATTAGTTTGCCACCTTTTCTTCTTAGCTCGCTTTTCATTAAACATTCAAAACTTATATGCACGTAATTTTTTAAAAATAGAGAAAAAGTTTTTCCCTCAATATTTAGCTGTTTCTAATGCATCCTAGGGGACCAGCATGCGTATGTTTATGCATTGTTAAAAATATATAAGTCATTCTGGGTCACCTTCCCCTGAACCCCAGCTTCACAAGACTCTTCTTGATCTGGCTCTGCCTACTCTTTCCTTGTCTGTTATCTCCCTTGGCCATATTTCACCTCAACGGCTTTGTGCTGTCTGAGAGTTTTAATCAGATAATTTCTCTGCCTGAAAGACTCTTCCCCAACTGAATCTGGCTTTCAGGTCTTAGCTCACCCTATCTATGTGATTTGTCAATTAGTCTGTTCTATTTTCTTTAGAGCATTGATAACTACTTGAAACTATCTTATTTATCTGTTTACTTGTTTACTGTCTTTCTCCTCCACTCAAAGGTAAACTCCATGAGAAAAGGGACTTTGTCTTTTTCCCCTCTGTTTCCATACTATCTACAAGAGAACAGTGTCTGGCACATAATAGATTATAGTGCTTGTCTGTTGAATGAATGAATATATCTTTATGGGTACACACACACAAACACACACACACACTTAAAGAAATTTACTCCAATGGGGGTCATGCCATTTTTTTTTTTTGGGTTTCCAACACCATTTGTTAAAGAGGCTGCTATTGTATGCAACATGGTGACTATAGTTAATAACAATGTATTGTGTACTTGAAAATTGGTAAGAGTAGATTTTAAGTATTCTCACCACAAATTAATAAGTACGTGAGGTAATACATATGTGAATTAACTTAATTTAGCCATTTCACAATGTATACATATTTTAAAACTTCATGCTATATATCATAAATATATGCATTTTAATTTGTAAATTTAAATAAATAATATGAAGAAACACTTAAAACAAACAAATATGGGGGGTTAAGTGATTGAAGCCATCTGCAATGCAGAAATGTTTCTAAAACTCTCCCAGAATTACTGTCTGGTTTGTTTAGAACCCGAAGTGTGTGTTTTCTTGTGATCAGCCGCTCTTGGAGCTTGAGAATCAAGTCTGTAATCAAGACCCCTGAGCTGACTGGTGGCTTCACAGAAGACAACTGACAGACAACTCAGGATGAATAGAAGATGAACTCTTCTTGCCTTTCCACACTGAAAATATACTTCATACAATTATTCCTCATATTGTGAAAACTTTTTATAATTAATTGTAAGGGGAAAGTTTTTTGTAAAGCTGAGCACCAAAACAATACAGAATTAAGCCAAAACTACATAAATTCCATTTAAATGAAAACAGTACTGACATGAATTACTATTAACATTTCAAGCACTAACCTGAATTACTGTGTAACATGGCTGCTGGCTGGGCTTGTTCAATTCTTTCCTGGTTATTGCCATTTAAAGACTATGCTCACAAAAATGCATGTAGATGATAGGACATTTAATACTAAAAACAGAACATGTTAAGATTGAAAGAATGTAAACGAAGTAACTCAGAGGATTCTGAAAGAAAAACCTAAGGTCAGCAGATGCCAATGTGACAGTTATGAGGATGACCCCTAGGGAATCTTCTTCGTAGTGTCAGCGGGGATGGAAGTATACAAAATCTAGATGAGACCTTATATCAGTAAAGAAATGCCTCACAAGTTGAGTAGGGATAGAAATTAAACTCCTCAAGTTGACTTCTCTACACAAGGACAGGAATATCTCAAGATTAACTATATTATCTAGTTGTAAGTGTTGTGTTCTGGTGTAGGGGTTATAGGAGTTTCAAGGTAAGTCAGGTCTCCACTAAGAACCATCTCAATAACTTTGAACCAGTTCCTTCTTAATGCCTTGGATTCCCCTCTTGAAAACTGGAGAAGAGAAGAGAAGATTTCCTGGGCCTGTCCACATTCAACATTCTATCATTCTACAAGTATGCACTGGAGCAGTGGAAGTCTGTCCTAGAAACCTCAGGAGATAATTGGGAGACCAGATGGTAAAGAGGAGTCAAACTCATTATGCAGGCTTTGCAGGAAGCATGATGCTGGCATCTGCTTGGCTGCTGGGGAGACCTCAGGAAACCTTTAATCATGGCAGAAGGTGATGGGGGAGCAGGCATGTCTCACATGGTGGGAACAGGAGCAAGAGAGCCATCTTTTTTGTTTAAATAAAAAATGTTAAGTATATATCATGAAGATATTCCCCCAAAAAATGCCACAGATTCACCAAGGGTTTTTTAAAACTAGTTTTCTTTGTCAAACTGGATATTTTGGTTGATTCCAGGTTGTTTGCCATTTTAAAAATGTGGCAGTGAGTATCTTGATACTTGTATCTTAGAATACTTTTGTTTCCATGACTTCCTCCTTGGTTACTGCTGGTGAAAGGAAAATCTATATCTATATCTATATCTGTATCTATATCTATATCTATATCTATATATTTTTTTGTAGAGACAGAGTTTTCCCATGTTTCCCAGGCTGGTTTTGAACTCCTGGGCTCAAGCAATCTGCCTGCCTGAGACTCCCAAATTGCTGGAATTACAGTCATGAGCCACCATGCCCGGCTAGGAGATATTACTAATACTATTAATTAAGATTAATACCTGAGGATTTTCAAAGATTAGTAGGATGAAATTTAGGGAGAAAACCTTGCTCCCCTCTCTCTAGCTTCAGACTTACTATGATATTATTGTATGTGAGGTGCCAATTTTTAAATGAATTTCCTGGAAAAGAAAGAAGCAGTTTCCTTATTCCTCTGAATTTTGAAATAAAATCAGGAATTGGTTAACTTATCAAGTGTAAAATTTAGCAGGACCCATGGCTGCTGACCCATGAAGCATTTCAAAAGGATGGCTAATGCATTACTGATTGAACTTTTTCTAATTAGTTCTAGGAAGTGGGCAGCCTTTGGGGTGGGGTGGAGGGTGCAGGACCGGGGCAATTTATACTGTGTGCCCCCTTCTCTGCTCCACCAGTCCTGTTAATCTAGTGCTATTAGGTTATGAAGAACACAGGCAGCCTTGATGGAGAGGAGTTTCTGAAACAGCTATAACCTGAGGATGGTGCAGGGAAATGAAGGAGAAGCAGTTCCTCCAGCTGAGCTTTTTGGATGAGGATAAGAATGCACTTTTATGGACTGAATGTTCATACATAAGACTCAAGTCTGATTTGCCAGCAGAATCAATTTTTGCCTAATCCCATGTCTGTCTCCTTGAATTACAGTTTATCTTTCAAGAGGAGAGGAGAAGGGGAGGGGCAGTTAGCCCAGGGCGATTTATCTGATCCACATATCCTAGATCAGTGATTCTCAAATAGTTACCTTCCTCCAGACACATTCCAATTTATCAGTGTTTATTTTAAAAGCATTCATGTAAACCTAAGCAGGGCCCCCTACTCCAGTATCTATTTTGGCATGTTAAGCACCCTCTGGGCAGCCACAAGTTACAGTTGTAAGAACAATGACCAGCTTCCTAAGGCCTGGAATACGCTGCTTTCCTTGGTGGCAATTCCAGGTTGATTTACACGCTCAGCCCCAAGAAAGAAGGCCAAGAGCGAATCTGTGTGCAGATATTGCACTTTAAGTGCATAGTGAATTCTTGCACTTTTAAGTGTGGCCAAAGGAGTATTTTGAACCTTATCAATCTGGTTAGCATTTCCTCTTACCTTGGGAAGAAGAGGAAAGGGGTTGGCATAAAGTGGGTAGAACGGCAGATATGTTTTCTCTTTTGTGTAACTGGATTAAGTTTTAAAATAGATTTTTTAATGTAGAAATGCTAGAACTCAGTTTAAGCAACAGAAGTCTGAAGATAAAGGATATTTTAAATCCACTTTGGTCTGTATTCCTCTCCCTTTTGACTTTCTGTATTCTTTTATGTAATTTAGATATTTGTTTATATATTTTAATTTTTACTTTTTAACTAGATCTTGGGAAGACAACATATAGATCTAAATAACACACCTGTTGATATGATGTCAGTAGTGTTTTGATCTGGGGACCTTTTCCGGTGCTAATGGCTAAGAGTCCATGAGAGGCCAGAACACCTCAGAAAGAAGATGAAATCATTGGCTAGCACTCCCCAACAAGGACAATATCTCAGAACTGCAGATGAACACCACATTGTTTGATTTTTTTTTTCCTCCCATCTTTTTATATCCCAGTGGTTACTGTGGAGTTTAATGGTAATGAGTGTAGTCTTAAACTTTAAGCTAATAATGAAATGTGGGAAGATTTTCAACCTATAAACGAAACTTTTCTAGAATGTTTTCCTTTGGACTAGATTTGAGGCATCTCGTTACTTATTTCCATGACGCCAGTAGACTGGGTTGTATAACAATTTCAAATATTGTACCTGGCAGATTCTTGTCTATTTTTATCTTATATTCCAGAAGACTCTGGAAGGACCGGAAAACTAAGAGATAGATAGCTGGTTCTGATAGTGGTTATGACTATAGGCATATGTTAATTCTCTGCTTGGGGAAATTCCCATTATTTCACCAAGATATTAGCTGTGTTTCTTTTAAATGGTGCTTAGTCATTACATGGTAAGGTAGCATTTCTCTTTCAAAATAGGAAGAAAGAGTATCGAATTTTGTTCCATGAAAAACCTATTATCAGTGTTAATTATTTATAAGTCACTAAATATTTTGCTTGCTACTGATGGGGCAGGGTATGAAGATTTCAGAACCTTGCTCCCATAATTATAGATACATTCCTTCCATTAATAACTGAACATTTGTTTGTAAATGTAATTTTGCAAGCTGAATCATAATTAAAACTCTATGGTAAATTCTTTTATTTCGTGTAAGATTCCATTGTATTGTATCAAGTGTGTTTTTAAAAATTTTTTTTAGAGCCACATACACTTGTGCTCATATTGAGTAGTTTCCACTATGGAAATGAAAAATCCTATCCCTTTTATCTTAGAAGGAAGATAGTAAAGAGGTGAAAATTATAGGAAACAGGAGTAGATTGAGTTACATGACCCTTTTTGTATGAAACAAAGAGAACCTAGAGAATATAGTCTAAGGATGGATCTACTGTTCTAAGAAAGAGGATATTTCTTGAGTCTGGTTGCAGATATCCCATCAGAAATAATACAGTGTAATAAGCAGAGATGAACACAGTACACAGGGAACAGGAATACAATTCTACATCAAAGACATATTTTCATGCTTAATTTTTGGTTCTATGTTGGAGCTCTAAGCTCCAAAATG
The DNA here is from genome assembly GCF_047675955.1 of Chlorocebus sabaeus. NCBI lineage: Eukaryota > Metazoa > Chordata > Mammalia > Primates > Cercopithecidae > Chlorocebus > Chlorocebus sabaeus. The sequence continues at coordinate 65,831,871 of NC_132924.1, forward strand.
ACTCCAATTTTATTTGGCTAAAAGGTTTGAAAGACAAATTGTGCATCTCTGGAAGGTTAGAGTCAGAGTTTGACAGGAACTGGAAAATCACTGCAGACAGTGATAAAATGATCCAAATGTATGACATAGCATTCTCTAGCTTTGATCAAAATTAGATTCGGAGATGATAGCATAAGGGAAGGGGCAAGCAACTATTGCAAACCTCTGAAGGAGGTGACAGTGACTGGAAAGAAGAGTACTTTAGGGTGGGGACAATTCATTTTCCCATCCTGAAAATACCAGGAAAATGCTTTCTGGAAAATTTGGAAATAATGATTTGAAGGATGACAGCATTGAGACTTCAATGATGGCAAAACTAACACAATCCAGAGTGGTATGGGTAATTGAATAAGCATGGGATATCCCTCAGTACATAGACCAAGTTTTTCTGAGGGCTGCTATGTCTAATTTCATGTGGTCATGAAAAGATGGCAACAAATAAATAACAAGGAGATGAACTCATTTTTTATTTCTTCTAAATTTTGTTGCTGTTTCTTCCTGCATGTCCCCTCAAAAAATGACTGATACCATAACATGGTTTGAGATCTCTCAGGCTTTATATTTCTCTCATTCCTTTTTCCCTTTTGCTCAGCCTTAGGACAATATTATTCAATTCTCCAGTTGTTCACTCCTTGAATTAATTATCATGAGTTTAGAGATACAAGTCCTGCTACCTGTTGCACATTGTTAAGTGGCTTCATTAATGCATTAAATTATATCAGCATGAAAAGAATTTGTGACTTTTGCACATTTGTATATTATCCTTGCAAACTCTTTTGGAATAATCATCTGCACAAAGATCTTGACGAGAACAGAGAAGAAAAGCCATAGTCTGTGGAAAAAATAATAAGCAATGAATTCCGTAGTAATTGTTGGCTCACAGTGAATCCTCTAGTGCTCAAATATAGTTTGGGTGAGAATATGGCCAGAGCTTTCTGGCGTTGACCTTTAAGAAAACTGTGTTCACACTGACCAGGGGACATATACTGGTTTCCTATTAAGAGCATCTATGTTATAGCATCTCTTTTAGAAAGTTACTGAACTCTGCAGGAGTGCTCTACAAAGGGCTCCAAATTTATATTGTAGGTAACTGTAGAAGGAAGGGAGGTTAGCACATGGGCAATCTTTGTAAGAGGCAGAAAAGGGTGGACATGAGGTTTGTTTGAGGGTCCTCTTCTGTGTAGTGATCAGCCTACCCTGGTGTGACAAAGCCCTAGAAATGGGCCCAAGATTTATTCCATTGTGCAGTGTGGAGCTTCAAGCATCACTTCTTTGCTTCCTTCCCTACCAGAGCCTAAGTTATGAGTCAGACAAGATAGGAGTTTAAGTCCTGGGTCTGCTACCTACTGTCTGTGTGAACTCTAAGCCTCGGGTTCCACATCTATATTGCTTTCTAGAGTTCTTGCGAAGATTAAATGAAGTCATGTTTGTAAAGGTGAGATTAAGGCTGGCTATTGTTATTTCAGTGATGTAAATTGAAAGTGAAAATCCAAGTCACAGATGCTTCCGTTCCTTCCTAAAGACTAGATATGAGTAATAGGGAGTGGAAAATGCACGTGTAGCTAGGAGATAGCCTGGGGACACTGCCTAGGATTTCCCATACTCCCAAGGTACATTTTGCTCCCTGACTTCTCCTTGACTCTTCTTTGCTTCCTTCACTTCCAGAACCTGAGTTATGAGTCAGAAATAATGGACTGGTGAGTAGGTGGTACTTAGGTGAATACCTATCCCAGTCTATAAAATATTCATTTCTAGATATAGAATTAAATGAAGTCAAAAGGAAGCCAGAGACTATAGGTCAACCCCATTCATCACTGAGTCCAGGATAGACATTCTGGGATTAACTGTGTTCAAACTTCTACTAAACATGATGTTATGGGTTGAGTTGTGTCTGCCTTCTCCAAATTCATATGTTGAAATCTCAATGCCTAGAGCCCTCAAATGTGACTTAATTTGAAAATAGAGTGATTGCTGATATAATGATTTAAACTAAGATGAGATCATACTGGAGTAGGGTGCGCCCCTAATCCAGTATGGCCTGTGTCCTTATAAAAAGGGGAAATTTGGAGACAGATACACACAGAGGAAGAATGTCATGTGAATAAGAAAGCAGAGATTGGGGGCATCTGTAAGTCATGGAATACCAGAGATTTCTAGCAAACCATCAGAGTTAGGAGAGAGGCATCAAACAGATTTTTGAGCACAGCTGTCAGAAGGAAACAACCTGGCTGACACATACTTGGATCTTAAACTTCCAGCTACCAGATCATAAAACAATGAATTCCGGTTATTTAAGTCATCCAATTTGTGGTACTTTGTTACAGCAGCCCTGGGTTAGTTAGCAAACTAGCACACCTGGGTGATGTTATCTCCATTTCTCTTAAACAGCTCTGGCTCTAGGGGCATTTGCTAAAAATCCATGCTGAACAAAATATCAAAATATCAAAATTTCAAATAAAGTTAGGATTAATAGTGGCTTCATGCTAAGTATATTAAAGGATGAGTGAAAAGTAATAAAAAATTAGTAATACAGATCCGGTTCTTAGTTAAGTTTTCGATATTTTATCTTAATTTTTATTTTCTAAAATATTGCACAAAAGTATCGTTTATGTTGATGGCTGTGATTTTTGGCCCCCTTGAATTTTATACCTGAGGTGAACACCTAACTTGCCTCACCCTACTCCTTACTCTGCCTCAAAACCAGCTGAGGCTAGGACCCAACACACAGGAGGCTGAAACCTGTGTGATTCCAACAATCATCATTTTGGTTTTGGCCACAAAGTGAAGAAAGAGTGCTTGCCAGATATTTCTTCTGAACTTTCATGTCATCTCAAACACAAAGATTAATATAAAACTCAGCTCTCAATTCTAAAATGATTCCCTTGCTCTCCTTCTTTCTTCAGTTATTCTCCCATTGATTCTGGGTCAAACTTCAGTATCATTCTTAACTCTGCAGTCTCTCTTGTTACTCATACCCAGTTGTTAATCAGGCTAATTCTTTCTCTAGCTCTGAAGTAAAATGACCTTATTGTCCTTTTGTCAATAAAATGACCTTATTGTCCATTGATTATGTCAAATAAATATTCAAGAATACATTGATATATAAAATTCATATATTTAGAAAGTCTAAAGAAGAGAATAAAAAATTATCAGTAATCTCACTGTCCAGAGATACCTTCTTTGATATTTCAGTGTATAGTCTTCCAGATACCGTCTATCTGTTCTTGAAAATATACTTTCAAAAAATGGTATTATGTTATATGTACTATTTGGTAATCTTACCTTGTTAACATGTTGTTAGTTATCTTGTTAATTATGGACATCTTTTCCTGTTACTACATCTAGATCTACAAAAGATTTTTAATGGTTTCATAGAATCCAAATAAATGAATGTGCTATAGTGCGTTTAAGCAATGTCTTTTCATATAATAGAATACTAAGCTCATATCTATTTTTTTACTACTACACACAATACCACAATGAACATTTTAAAATATACACTTGCCTGATAATTTCCTCAGGCTAAATTATTAGAAGTAGAATTATTGGGCCAAAAATAAACACTTTGATTTGATACTAATTGCTCAATTAACAAAGTTTTACATTCACCATTGGTTTACAGAAGTGTCTCTTCCTCCTGAGTATCATTTAATCTTTTGAATATTTCACTTATTTTTTGAATTGCCTATCGTGTCCATTTTGTAGGTTCTCTTTTGGAGGTTGTTCAGCTCTTTTAGTGTTTTTTTCTTGTTTTACAGGGGTGTTTTATTAAGATTATTATCTGGATATTAACTCTTAGTTAATTTTATATATATAGCTAATATTTTCTCCAGTTTTTTAGTTGTCTTTTAACTTTATTCAGGTTGTATTTACCAAACTAGAACTTTTAGGTTTTATGTAGTAAAATCTCTCTGTATTTTTCTTTATTTCTTACTTTGGAATTAATTATACTTAGAAAATCCTTCACCTCAAGATGATGAAATAATTTACCTGGATTTTCTTTTGGTATGATCACAGTTTTTGCTATTTATGCATTTAAAATTATTGTTGGTATAAGGGTTGTGGTGAATTCTTCCTGTATCTTTCTTTCTAATCCTCTGTTTTGCTACTAACAGGACAGTCTTCCTGTCCTGTTTTGTTTTCTTAAAATTTTAAAATATTATTCATGTGGTCCCTTGAAAAACGTATTCCAAACACTCTCCATTGTTAAAACAACAACAACAACAACAACAACAACAACAACAACAACAAAACTCTCAGAACCCTCTAGCCATTTCTATTTTTCTACTCTTATCACTCAGTCTTATCGGTATAGAAGCTTTCTACTCAAGATGGGCTGGTACCATCACTGTCTCCCAAACATGCCTTCTTGCCTCTGTGCATCTGAGCATGCTGTTCTCCCCTGAAATGCTCTATCCAAATCCAAGTCATTCTTTGCATTCCTTGAGGTACCTCCAGGGAGTCATTTCTGGAGCACACTGTCCATGGAGCTCTCTCCTTTTAAAAATTCCTACGTCACTGGCATATTTGGTTCTTAATTGTATGCTGACTAGTTGTGTTATTTAACTTTCCACTTGTGTATTTATTTATTTTTAAATTGAGTGGAATCTATGGAATCTACTTGTGTACTTAAAGTTACAGACTTAAGGGTTTCAGAGTTGGAAGAAACTCAAGATATCTGTCATTTATTGTGTTGTCTGACATTGAAACCTGTCTATAATATTCTTGTTAAGTAGTCATTTAGCTTTTACTTGATTACCTACAATAATGGAGAACAAACTACATCCCACGACTGCCCATGCCATTCTCAGTCAAGTTCTAATGATTATATATGCGTGTGTGTGTGTGTGTGTGTGTGTGTGTGTGTATTATAAGCTTTCAAATATGCCTTTTTGTGTCTTTCACTCTTGGAGGGAGTTACTGAAAGAACACATACCCGGAATAACTTGTTTTGAATCTTGATTTCTGTAACTAATAGTTACTTAATCTTGGGCATAATATTCCACTTCCATTGAACATTACATTCCTCATTTGTAAAACAGGGACAGACATTAACACCTACTTGATAATAATGTAGTAAGAACAACATTAAATGAGAATTAAATTAATCAAATGAAGACATATATAAAAGTCTCTGGCATAGATCTTAGCACTAAGTAAATATTCAATTAATATCTGTTGAATTAGAATTTAACTTATCTTCTATAGCCACACAGACAAAATCAAATCTTATAGGTTACTATTATATACACTTTACTTAAGTCTTTTCTTTGTAAAATATTTTCAATTGCTTATTTTCTGATAACATGATTTCCTGTCATAATTTCCACTGTAGCTTCAATGCTACTGTGCCCCCAAGAGGACCCCTGCCCTTTGCCATCCCTTTGTCAGTGGACAAGACCCCAAGAGAAATGTGGGGAATCTGTGGGGAGTGGAAGGGTGTACAAATCATATGAGAAAGAGGTGGGGATTTACAGAAAAAATTAATCTGGCCAGTATAAAATATATCTGGATGACTTATTTTTAGAACAACAATTTTTTGTGCTGACTGTGTCATGCAGGTCCAAATGTTTTATTTATTTTCATATTTCATCCTCATAATAAATCCATGAGTCATAGGGTCCATAACTTTATTATTGTCATTTTACAGTTAATGTTCAGTGATATGTGAGGACTCACCTTGTCCTACAGTTAGTATTAATAAGTATGTGCCTCTCTTATTTTTCGTTTCTGTAATAGAATTACTGAGGCTGTGTAATTTATGAAGAAAATAAGTTCATTTGGCTCACAGTTCTGGAGGATGAGAAGTTCAAGAGCATGGTGCTGAGATCTGGTGAGGGCCTTGAGCTGCTTCAGTACATGGAGAAAGGTATCCTATGTCAAGAGAGGAAGCAAGAGAAGACTGAGGGAGCCAAACTCACTTTTATGGCAACCCACTCGTGTGATTACAATCCCCCTACCCTTAGAACTAACTTACTCTCACTAAAATGACATTAATGAGGGTGGAGCCTCCATGACCCAAAAATCTCTTAAAGGTTCTACCACCTCTTAATGCTGTTAGTGACCAAATTTCCAGAGGAGTTTTGGAGGGGACAAACCACATTCAACCCATAGCAGTGAGGGACCCAGGATTTCTGCATGGATTGAGTGAATTGATATTTATAACATACTTAGAACAGTGTCTGACACATAGTAAATGCTACATGTGTTAGCAATTATTATTATGATTCCTTGATTTTAGATTTTAGAAGATCCTCTGTTAAATTTGTTTTCTTTTACCCACAGAGCTAGAGTTCTCATGTCTTTCTACTCTCAACCCCAAGAAAGCCAACAGACCCTGCAACCTACGCTCACCCCTTCTCTAACAGAGCCAACAGAACCTAGGTGGAGAAAATGCAATTTAAAAAAATTCTATAATACCAAGTTGGCATTCGGGTTTTCATGCATCAGTCTTTTGAGCTGGTTAATATAAGTCTCTGTGGGAGATGGCTGTGCTCTCAGCATGATGACTGGTCAGGTCCCTGAGTACAAGGCACAGGACCAGACTTCCAGTTGTGACAAATCCATCAAGTAAGTAGCGGTTGGTCTGCTGGCCTTACTACCTGGTGGAGAGATAAAGATATTGCTATATGCCTAAGAAATTGCATTTTTAAGAATATGCCTATGAACCTGTATTTTTTTCCCAGATCTTGTTCAGATAATTTATAAGTAAAAATGATATTTTAGATCATTTATAAGTAAGAATTATTGTCATTAAGATATTATTGCAGCAGAAAAGTTAGTTATAAATCATCTGTTTTTCCCTCTAGAAAACTTTATTATATATTTTTAATTATAAGAGTAAAACATTTACTATGAAAAAAGGAAGTATATAGAACCACATAATGCAGCAAAAAAATACATGATATTTTTAATCTCTTAAAGAAGTTTGTTAATTTTCTGATGTTTAAGATGCCATTTTCTTTAATTGAAGTAGAATTTAAATTTACATTTTGTGAAAAACACAAAGTATACAATTCAGCAAGTCTGTTAAATGTTTGGTAAATCTCCAAGTCCACACCCCAAAGAAACTATGATTTTGATTTCTATCATCATTTCTTGTTCTTGAATGGAATCACACAATACGCACACTTTTATGTGTGTTTTGTTGTTGTTGTTCAATATAATGTTAAATAATGTAGCACACACCAGGTGCATACATTTTTTTTGCTGAGTAATAATATGTTTATTCATTCTACTCTTGATGAACATTTGGTTTGTTTTAAGATATTGGATATTGTGAATACAGTGTCCCTATACATTCTTGTAACAGTCTCTTTGTAGATATATGCTTTCATTTCATTTGAGTAATTACCTAGAAAAGAAATTGCTGTGTCACAGCATAGGCGTATGTTTAACTTTGTAACAAACTGCAGGTTTCCTTCAATGATTGTACTATTTTACACTTCTAGCCTCCATATCTGAGAGTTCCAGTTTATATTGTCAATTTAGTGGGAATGTTTTACACAGAAATAATACAAGTGTTTTTCTTATGTGATAAAGTTTTATCTCAGCCTCATATCTGAGTCTAATGATTTGGGTATGACCTAACATTAGATTTACACATAAAACCTAGGCATTGTTGTTTACATTACACTATTGTTTATAATCATTGCACCGTTGCAATGATTCAAGTCTTTGGTATAGGGCCTGGGATGGAATAACTAGAGGCCTACCTTTAAAAAAATCAGAGTCACAATGGGTAGAAATAATAACTTATATTTAGGTAGAAAGTGAATGGTTTTAACAATTTCTAATAACCTAGTTCTTCTGTCTGATAGAATCAGGAACAGAACCTGCCTGCCAGACATGGGTTTTCTTTTTGACAGAAACAGAAAGTTGTCCACAACGTTTACTTCCCCATTCTTTGTGGAAGGATACAGGATGCCCAGATTTTAAATAATGTTCTTCATCTTTCTTAGCAGGTAGGATGTGGCCAAGTGACTTGCTTCTGGCCAATGAATGCAAGGAGAAACATCTTTTGGCAGTGCACCCGTTACTTAGCTATTGCCATTTCACTCCAAATCATCTCTACTCTGCAGTGTAATGATGTACTTGGGGTTCCACAAACTACATTTCCTAGCATTCTTTTTCTGTTAGGTTCAGCCAGTAGCTAGCCCTACAGCAATACTGGAAGTTAGGCAGAGAAGAGAAGGGATTTTCATCCTGTTTGCTTGTTATTCTTGTCAGTGAGATCCTAGCAACAGCATTTTGTTTCAGGCTCTTGCTGCTTTTGGTACTTGCATAATTAGCCTCATTTGTTTCCTCAGAAGTACCTGGAGTAGCCAGGTCCCACCTTTTTAGAGCTTCTAGGTTCTTCTGATAATCTAAACTCTTCTTTTCTCCTGGTGTAAGGAATGTTAGCTATACTTATCTCTGGGTTACATCCGTGTTTCTATTTTACTCTTTCAGGTCACCAATACCTGTATAACTAGTTCCTTGTATTTAATCCTCTCTGTTGAAATACTATAGGGCTTGTTTTCTTGACAGGTTCTAATGCATAGTAATGAGAGTGGTCCCAGAAAGCAAATCTTAAAAGATGGAATTCTAGAATTGGTTCAGTTATGTTCTTAGCCTTAAATGTACTGGTCAACCCTTTGCTAATAAAAATGAGTTATTAATAATCCATGACATATATTGATATCATAATTAATTAAATGATCTCCTGTTGCTGATTGTGATGAAGTGTTTACTGAAGCAAATGCCTTGGAGATAAAGTGGCATGGTCATATGTTTTTGGTAGTAATGAAAACCGCAGAAACTAGAGGTTAAGGTAAGTGATTTTAATTGCACTGGAGAGCTTACAGAGAAAAGGTGACAAGTTCAGGTCTTTAAACTCTCAACTAAAGACATTGTAGGAGAACCAGAGTGTTTCTATAGCAGCCATACAAGAACCTTTTACTTTTTGTAGCCACTGAGATGACTTTGCAGGTCAGTCCAGAACTTAATTGTGTAGGTTGCAGAATTACAAGTTGAACTTACAGACTTGAAAGTTAGTACATTGATTGGGAAGGAGTGAGACTTGGAATGGGGTATCAAGTGGACTCAAAGCTAAGAGTCTTGAACCCCTGAATTTTTCTGAACCTCCCTTGCAGCAGAATCAGTTCCTTCTATTGTATTTGTGAAGATTGGCCTTCCCTTATTTGAAGATCTTGTAATAAACTTGCATGAGGCAGTTGCTTTACAATGGAATGCCTAGTCTTGTGAAGATCTATCAGCACCATCTCCTGTGGCCTGTAGTTCCATAACCTGAGTCAGATTAAATACCAGGTATGACATAGGAAGGCATAACGTATACACAAAATAACTGCAAGATTTTGCTAATATATATGTTGACAGAAACCTGTGGAATTTATGTGGGAATGGATTTTCTGGTTGTTAGATGAAAGTAGTTAGAATATAATACTGTATTAGGCTAAACGTATTTATATGAATTCATAGGGAGTCTGGATTTAATGTACTAGCTTGAGTAGCTGCAAGTAGCCATAACAGTTTTCTTGGTTGAATAAAATCTGGACTTAGTGATGGTCTACATTCAATGAGGTTGAGATGGTGAAGCTTCTGAGCATAATACTGAGGAAGGAATTCGAGGGTTTAAAGAGGTAGGAACATTAGGGTGACTTAATCATATGGAATCTTGTACTACCCCATCCCCTCCACTATACTGCTGAAGAGATCTTAGCAATTACTCCCTTCAGTAAGGCATTGAAAAATATATTAGTAAGAGGAGCTCCAGCCTCCATGCAAATAACTGTGGTGACTGTTCTCTGGAGGCTTGGGATGATAGTGAGAGATGCTGCCATTGAAATAGTGGTGATGGTGGTATCCTGAAAAGGCAAGAGGGTAGTTAGCAGTACTTAACCACCAGAGATAAGGTAGCACAATTGTTACAGTTGGCAGGAGAAAGAAAATAGAATCAGAATGATTTGATTTAAATTTACTCAGGAAGACACTGAGGAGCCTCAAATTTAAGTTTGTTGGTAGAACCAGTGCTCAATCTCTTAACTTCCAGGCTGAGACTCCCCTTTATTGGTCTGTACTTTACTTAGGCCCGAATCCATCAGATTACTTTTGTTTGTACTTCAGTCTTCAAGGCCACATTGATTTTACATATTTGTATTCATGCATACTTATTCTTTCTCTCACACATGATTCATGGATAGAAAATAATGGGACAATACTCTAACATAAAAAAACGAAAATTGCAATTCATTACAGTAACTGCATGTTTATGCTACTTTCAAGCTACAACAGCAGAGTTTAGTTGCAACACAGTCTTGTGATGTGTAAAGCCTAAAATATTTACTATCTGGTTTAACATAGAAAAAGTTTGCCTATTGCTGTTCTGAAAAATAAAAACGCTGCAGATAAAGCTCAAGTTCCCTGAGCTCAGTCCTCTTTTTGTCAGTATAAATTCTATAGTATTATGTTTTAATCTTTGTAGATTACCTATAGATTTGAATAATCTATCATTTCTCTAGTTGCTAGGGAAGATGAGCAAATTTTCCAAAAGATTGGAATGACTCTCCTGAGGAGGTGGCTCCTTGGCCTCCCTTTTCAAAGGTGTATTTTTTTTTCCTTTTTATTTTTACAAATTTATGGGGTACATGTGCAGTTTCGTTACATGTGTAGATTGCATAGTGGTTGAGTCAGGGCTTTTATTTATCACCTAAATAACGTACATTGTACTCATTAACCGATTTATCATCATTATCCAACCACTCACTCCCTCACCCTTCTGAGTCTCCATTGTCTATCATTCCACTCTCCATGTCTGTGTGAACACATTTTTTAGCACTCAATTATGAGTAAGAACTGGTGATATTTATGTTTCTGTGCCTGGCTTGTTTTACCTAAAATAGTGACCTCCAATTCTATCCATATTGCTGTAAAAGACATAATTGCATTCTTTTTTATGGCTGAATAGAATTCCTTGAGATATATGTATCACATTTTCTTCTTCCATTTATTTGTTGATGGATACTTTGTTTGATTCTGTATCTTTGCTATTGTGTGTAATGCTGTAGTAAACATACGAGTCCAAGTATCTTTTTGATATGTTGATTTCTTTTCCTTTGGGTAGATACCCAGTGGTGGGGACTGCTGAGTTGAATGGTAGTTCTATCTATATCTTTGAGAAATTTCCATACTGTTTCCCATAGAGGTTTCACTAATTTACATTCCCACCAGCAGTGAGCTATCACAGTTGGCTTTCCTCTGCATCCTCCTCAAAGGTGTATTTTAAAGATTTTAATTACTGCAGAGAACTTTTACAGGTCACTGATACAATGCAAAGTTACCGCTTGACAATTAATTAGATGTAACCAATATGTGGATGCTTAAAAAGCCAATCTCACAGAAGTAGAGATTAGAATAGTTACTAGAGGCAGGGGAAGGATAGGAGTTTGGGGAAGTAGCCAAAGGTTGATTAACAGATACAAAAGTCCAGCTAGATAGGAGGAAGCACAATAGATTGGCTATAATTATCAACAATTTATGGTATATTTTCAAATAGTTAGAAGAGTAGATTTTGAATGTTCCCAACATAAATAAGTGATAAATGTTTACAGTGATGGATATGCTAATTACTCTGATTTGATCGTTATGCATTATATATGTATCAAAATATCACACTGTACCTAAAAAGATGTACAATTATTATGTGTCAACTAAAAATCATGAAAGCAAAAAAAGAAGTTCTTTTTTTGATTGTAAAGATGTAACTTTACTTTTTAATTATTAACATGCACTATGTTATAAAAACCCTTCCTGCACTAAAAAAATTAGTGAAGGAAGACCTTAAGTTTTAAAGGTCTATTAATTTGTCAAATTTAAGATTAATACACAGTCAAAGAATACAGACAAATGAACAAGTATACAAAAAAATGTTTAACGTCACTAATCATCAGAGAAATGCAAATCAAAACTACAAGGAGATATTGCCTCATACCCATTAGTATGGTCATTATTTTAAAAAATCTCACAAAAGACAACAGGTGTTGAGGAGGATGTGGAGAAACTGGAACTGTTGCACATGGTTAGTGCAAATGCAAACTGGTGTAGGTGCTATGATGCTATGGAAAACAGTATGGAGATTCCCCCCATAATTAAAAATGGAACTACCATATAATCCAAGATTCCTAGATCTTGGTATTTATCCAAAAGAATTGAAATCAGGATCCTGAAGAGATATTTGCACTCTCGTGTTCATTGCAGCACAATTCACAATAGCCAACATGTGAAAATAACCAAAATGTTAATTTACAGATGAATATATAAAGAAAATGTGGTATATGCACATAATGGAATATTATTTAGCCTTCCAAAGAAGGCAATTCTGCAATATGTGATGGCACGGATTAATCTGGAGGATATTATGCTAGTTGAATGAGCCAGACACAGATAGACAAATACTGCATGATTTTGCTTATGTGAGGTATCTAAAATAATTAAATTCATAGACTCAGAGAGGGGAATAGTGTTATCTTGGGCTGAGCAGAAGGGAGAATGGGCAGTTACGAGTCAATAGGCATAAAGTTTCAGTAAAGCAAGATAAATAAGCTCTAGAGATCTGCTATACATCATTGTACCTATAGTAACAATAATGTATTGTACAATTAAAAATTTGTTGAGAGAGTAGACCTGATGTTAACTGTTCTTACCACAAAATAATTTTAAAAGTAGTACACGTTCATTATATAAAATTAGAAAAAGATATAAAAAAGTAAAATGAAGAAAAAATTATAACTCTTTAGCTTCATCACCTAAAGATAACCATTGTTAACAATTTGGTTTCATTCTTAGCATTAATTTTAATTCAAAAAATTCTAAGTAAATAAAATTGATGCATTCACTTTTTTCAAATTATTTCTAGCTTAGACTTTAATGTACGATTTATACCGTATTTAGTCAATAAATAATTACTTGCCATCTACTTCTTTTTTGGTATGAATGTAAGGTTGTATCTGTTTTCCAAAAACCTAGAAACATACTCCTATCTAGGACAGGCCATTACTCCCTAAATTACTACAGTCATCCTGGAGATGAAGTTGTTTTGAGATGATTGATTTTTTTCATTATCCCACAAGCCTGGATATTTGCTACTGTGTTTCTTTTTTACTATTCATGTTTTAAAAACCTCTCAGGGAAACAGAAATATAAAAGAAACTCCAGAATCCTTCTCCATTTCAGTGCCTCAGTCACCCCATGCTCTTGTCTAGCTCTTATATTCCCTACAGAACTGCATCCTGGCTTCTTAGTCCACTGCAGAGGACATGCCATGTTTGAATTCTTCCTGATGGACATAACAACTGAAAATGTGCCAGTCTTAAGACAGATTTCAAAAGCCTTTTCTCACATGATTAAACAACTATGTTGATTGAATAATGATTTGATTCTTACTTCAGTCTTGCTTCCCTCTCCCAATATTATGTTTACATTTTAAAAGAGGCCTTGGATGACTATTGTATTACTTTCCTATTGCTGCTGTAACAAATTGCCTCAAAATTTGTGCCTTAAACCCATACAAATCTATTATCTTACAGTTCTGGAGGTGGGATGCCCAAATGGAACTCATTAGGCTAAAATCAGGGAGCTGGCAGGGCTATGCTCCTTTCTGGAGGCCCCAAGAAAGCCTCTATTTTCTTGCCTTTTCCAGTTCGTAAGGGTCTACCACCTCCCTCTTCCATCTTCAAAGACAGCAATGTCCTGTTGGGTCTTTCTTACATCATATCATTCTAACTCTGACTCTTCTGCTTCCCTCTTGCACATTTAAGTTTCCTTATGATTACACTGGGACTTTAGATAGTTCCTCCCTTCTGCCCCTCGTAAGGGTCTTAACTCAATCACGTCTGCAAAGTCCCTTTTGGCAGGTAAGGTATCATATTCATAAATTCTGGGGGTTAGAACATGGATACCTTTAGTGGGGAGGGGTGCGTTATTCTCAAATACTTTGACTCAGAACTGTGGATAGTATCTGAAATGAGAAACAATCATTGGTGAGATACCATTGTCCTTTTGCTATTTCTCAATCATGCTAGTTTACTAGTTTAGCTGTTAGAGTAATAAAATACCTTTCAGGAGTAAAATGACTATTCTTGCACACTCTTTTTCACGGCTGGTCCAGGGCAAAATTGTGAAGCAGAATTTTGTTTGACCTGTCAATTTTTTCCCCTTTACTCCTACTCCTAATTATTTCTCAGAACTCTGTTCACTTCTCTTACTTCCAGTCTTACACTAATCCTGATAAGGTCTTTTTGTAATAAGGGCTAAAGAAATAACTCTTCTGAAGGTATTTTCATGTAATCAAAATGTTTTGAAAAGTAAAAGACTTAAAGACACAGTGGAATTCTAAATTCTAAAATGATTGGGAATTAACCAGTAAGTTATATTCAACTATTTCTTCATTATATGCTATGCTAGTTACTGAGGGAGGGAGGGATCCAAAGATAAGTAAGGTTCAGTTGTAATTCTCAAGTATATGACAGTCTGGTCAATTTAGAATTCCTATTATTGGATCAGAGGGCTTTCAAACCAGTCACGTACTTTCTAATTCTTTGTCCCTGTACTATCATTTATAGATATCAGATTGAAAAGCCAGATGTTTTCTTTATGCAACTGCTGTGGACCTATATTTATCAATGATTGTAAATTTACTCATATAGTGTGCCAATAAAATGTAGCTTTAAAGTTTCCTGTACCTTCTTGTGGCAGAAATGGGGGAGGAGGAGATGAGACATAGATTTTAAACTTGCCAGTAAACAGTATCATCTTTTTAAAATAATCTCTTCCGAATGATTCTGATTCTTAGATTTAAAATTTCTTTAACTTCTTTCAATAACGTTCTAAAATGGTATCTGGGTGTATTTGGGTGTAATGTTGTGTGACCACATGATTGTAGGAGGAGACAGACATCTCTAGATTTTAGCCGGTCTCTGCTGTGAAGTGACTATTCTGGCTAGTGTCCAGTGAGGTGTACTTGGGCCTGTGTGGTCATTTGGACACTTGGCTGGCATATACCTGATCCCAGTCATATGTTTCTAGATGTGAAGTTTTCACATATCGCGGCCTCACAATCCCAACCTCAGGCCTTTGCTCGTCCTCCCGCTCTCTCAGCACCTCATGTACCTTTATCAGGGCATGTGTCTCCATTCCTGCTGTTCTGTCTAGGCATTCCATCCTGAGAGAGAAAGGAAAGGCATAGTCATTTGATCTTACTTTTGGATTTCCTTGTCATTTCTATTTTCTACACTTTCCCTGAACAGGAAGCTGTGGGCTCTCTCTGTCTTTTGTTTTGGGGGGGTAGACATCTCCTATATCATGTTATCAAGGATTATGAAAAGTCTGAGATTTGCCCTGCTTTCAAGCTAACAAGTTAGCTTGTTACAGTTTCCTGAGGGCTGGCAGAAGACATGAGATTCCTGAGTCAGACTGAGGACTTTATTACTCATGGCACATGAGGCAGCATGGCCCTCATGTTAGTGCCCATTCTCCAAGACCCTCAAGTCCCATGGAGCAATGTCAATGGCCCTAGATGGGTGCTGTGCACACAGTAGATTTATGTTACAGCTGAGAAGCCCTAAACTTAAAAAACCTCAAACTTGCACAAACTTTTAACCAGAGGAAGACATTATTTTTCTTTTACTATATGGCAAACCTACTGTGTGCTTCAGAGGGACATACTATCTCTGCTTTCCAAGACTGTTCACTGTGTGTCATCTCTGAACAGCTAGTGCAGAAGGAAAGGCTGTCAGCCTCTTTCCACAAGATGTCAAGAAACATGAAAGACTCATGGAGAATTGTCTCCAAACACACATATTCTTAACCTATAAGTTCTAAGTTTCACAACTTATAGTTAAGGGTAAGAAGGATATTCTTTTTATATTATGAAAGAAACTATGCTAGAAGTCAACTATGACAAGAGGCTGGCCATTCTAAGAGCTTTGGAATGCCTAGGAACTAGAGATTATTAAGAAT
This sequence comes from Chlorocebus sabaeus, assembly GCF_047675955.1. NCBI lineage: Eukaryota > Metazoa > Chordata > Mammalia > Primates > Cercopithecidae > Chlorocebus > Chlorocebus sabaeus. Next base: position 65,847,924 of record NC_132924.1, read on the forward strand.
AAAATAAATTGGTTTGATGTCCCTCCAATATTGCCCAAATTATCTATTGATTTTCATTCTTATGCCTTTCCTAGTATTTAATACTTAGAGAGGTCATACTTACATGATGCTTATAACACACAGGTATGGTCTTGACTAGACTAGGCCAGTTGCAATCTAAATTATACTGACAGATCAGAGCCAGAATATATGAGAAAATATTCTTGAGGATAGCTTAGTTTTTTTTCCAAGAAACGTTTATGTTTCTTGGAATGTAATTTATTAGAAGTAGTGGATGCAGATTTGTTTTGGTTATAAATAAAGTTGAAAGTGATTACATGAAATAGTTAAGGGAGGCTCAGGGATTTATGTACTAAATCTAAGTTTTGAATAGAAAATCTGAACAATTCTATTAAAAAATTACTTTTGGGAATTAACTGAATTATCAGAATTACTTTTGAGAAGATTCCATAGCTTTGTTTTGTGCTTTATTCTCACATGTAAACTGTCAGGTAGTAAGGTGGTTCATGATACTTGACAGAATAATTAACATTAGCTGCTGTGAGAAACAACTTACAAGTTGCAGTGGCTTAATACAGAAATGTTTTATTTCTTATTGATGTCATAAACCAAAAGAGACCAGGTGGCTCTTCTACGGATTTGCCTCCCCAGTGTTGAGTCAGGGACCCAGGTTCCTTCCATTGGGTGCTTCTGCTTTCCAGGAAAACTTCCAGATTCCCTCACTGAGTGCCCTTCATTTGACCAGCTGACAAGCAGAGTGTGGAAGACCACATGGGATGTTTCAGGGATCAAGCCAGAAACTGAGGTATATCACCACCCTACATTTCATTGGCCAAACTAGTTACAGGCCCTGACTTAGACTCAAAAGGTGGGGAAATGTGACCTTTCTATTGTCTATGTCACATTCTTTGAAAGGAATGTGTCAGTCAACAAGATTTACTGATGATCAACTTGGAGCATATCATTGTATTAGATACTGCGAAAGTAAAAAGAGTTAAAAGTTCACATGCACAGAGAGAAAATGGATTAAAGCAGGAAGTCTGGATTCATTCTGGTTAAGTAAGTCATTGGGGGCACGTTTAACCCTAAGAATAATGTATACATTATGGTATTTATCATAGCATATTTTCTGGGCTCAAATTTATGTCCAGATTCCTCATAGACAATTGCAGACAATCCTCCATGTTCAACAGCTGAAGCAACAGAAAGAGGGCCTCAACAGTGTAGGAAATTGAATATACCAATAACAGGTTAATTATTTTCATAAGCATAAAAATAGACTACACATTCATCAGTCAGAGGCAACTTAAAGGAGTATGGGATTAGGAGTTTGGGATCTGGGTCCTGAGAAAACTACATAAAAGAATAGGAAACAAATGACAGGATATGTTAGTTGTCATCAAATTGGCAAAGGACTGTTATGTAAAAATAAAGAGGGAAATAAACCAGTGGGAATACTGAATACCTACTGACATTACTAGCTAAGGAAAAGCAAACATAAGTTAGTTAGCTCGACCTCTTTTTGTGTCACAAAAGACTTATAAATAAATGTATTTTCAGTAGATTTAGTGACCTCATAATTATGGAATGGGAGCAAATTAAGCAGCTGCTTGCCTTCTGAGGTCCAGTTTTGCCCCTCCCCCTCTTGTTTTTAAATGACTCAGATGATCACGTAGCACAGTAATGGTCATAGGGAACTGATATTTGTTGAATGCCTATCATATGTTGGGTACCACATAGGAACTTTACAAAAATGTGTGTTCAGTATTTTAATTCTCAGGAGGATATTCTGAGGCAGGCATGATAATTTCTGTTTTAGCAGAAGGGAAAACTGAGGCCCAGTGAAGTTATGTGACTTGATGAAGGACACGTTAACAAATTGTGGAACTGTATGTAGAAACCAGGTCTTTGGACATGGTTCATTGCTTTATATAGTAACGCTGATATTAATATAACTGATTATTTTATCCTCTGGTCCACATATTGAGCATTTTATAAGGCATGAAAGGCAGAATAAAAGATTGCTTATTTGAGCTCTGGAAAAAGGTAAAAGAAAGGTGTAGTTGAAATGTTAAAATGTATTCATTTTGGCACCAGAGAAAAATATGCATACCTCTCTCATTCTGCTGTTCACATTTTATTCTCTTTTTCTTCCTTTCTAATTTATACCTCACCAATTTCTGAAAAAGGACTGATGAAAGCTCTGTGGCTGACCCCCAGAAAATACATAATGTAATAAAATTATTTTCAAATTTCTACCTAATTAAATTGCTTGCCTTCGGATTGTAAAGAACCAACAGTATTGATAAATTAAAAAACGATCCACATAGGCGGTACATGTTTTGTCCTTTATGAATAGAACTATACTATGTGCATTTTGTATAGCTTGCTTTTTGTTTGAAACTATGTTATTTGGATTCATCTATGTTGCTTTATGTAGCTGTAGTTCTTTAATTTTTACTGTTGTATGTTATTATGTTCCTAATAAAACACACATAATTTTATTTTTTTCATATGGTTAACCAATTAGAGTTCATATATTCTTCACCAAACTGGGTTGCTAACTCTGTAATACATCGTTTCGTGACTTGTATAACCAAAAAGCCACTCTCCATTCTTAGATCACGTTTAATAATATTTTATTATATGGTTATGATTAAACATGTTTTAGTTTGAAATTAAATTGTGTTAAGGTGGATTAATTTTATTTTTTCCTAGACTGCTTTCTAAAACGCAAAAGGTGGATTAATCTAGATCTGTGAGCAGGAAGCAGGAAGCAGGAAAGGTGTAAAAGGGAGAAATCTGAGGCAGGGGGACCAGTTAGAACTTCATCACAGGTTCAAGAAAATGAGACTCTGAATGTTGACAGTGACATAGGAATAAAAAGGACAAAAATGTGAGAAACTTTGCAGAGGAAGAACTGACTGTATTTAGTGAACAATTCAATGTGGAAAGCAAAGTAAGTTAATTGTTAAGCATTACTACAAGGTTTGAGCTGGATGACTTTAGGAAAAAGATTATTTCAATTTTAAATGTATTAAAATTAATGTGGTTACAGGACATTGAAGTAGAGATTTAGGAAGTATTTGTATGTAGTTAACAAGTTAAATCTGTTGAAGGGATTTTTTATAAAAAAACTTTGCTGGTTTCTCTATTCTTATTGTTTTATAAGAACTCTTTACATATTCTGGGCCAGGCATGGTGGCATGCACCTGTAATCCCAGCCACTTGGGAGGCTGAGATGTGAGAATCACTTGAGCCTAAGAGGTGGAGGTTGCAGTGAACTGAGATTGTACCACTTCACTCCAGCCTGGGAGTGAATAGAGTGCAATAGAGTGAGACTCCATCTCAAAACAAAAGAAAACAAAAACAAAAACAAAAACAAAAAAGAACTCTTTACATATTCTGGATATGAATCCTTCTCCCAGGATTATCTTCTTCTGGTTTGTATCTTTGTGTTTGTTCACTTTTAATATTTTTGTTGGTGTCTTTTGAGGAACAAAAGTTCTTAATTTTTAGGTAGTCCATTTTGTCAATAATTTCCTTTATGTTTGTGCATTTTATTTAGGAAATTTTTCCATAGTGAGGCCATCAAAAATATTTTCCTGGATTGTTTTCTAATTATAGCTTTTTTTGCAATCACATATAGATTATTAATACAACTGAAGTTGATTGATTGTTGCTTATGGTATTAGATAGAGACACAATATCATTTGTCCCCTTCATGGATGCACAGTGGTCCCATCACCATCTGTTGAAGTCTATTTATCTTCCACAAATTTCTAATACCACTTTGGTCATATATTAAGTAACAAATGTATGAGTCTGTTTCTAAACTCTTTATTCTGTTTCTGTAATTATCAATCCATGTCAGTAGCACTTGAATTTAATTTCTTTAATTTTATAATAAATCTTGAAATCTAATAAGGAAAATCCACAAAGCATTTTTTTCTTCTCCCTCAATAGAATAATGTTTTAACAATTTTTTGATCTTTGAACCTAAATATAAATTTTAGACTCAACATATTAATTTACACACATACATACACAGGATAAAAAAAAAAAACCTGTCGAAGTTTTTATTGGCACTGCATTGAATTTACATATCAATTACAGAATTGGCATCTTTAGGACATTGAGTCCTTTAGTTCATGAGCATTGTAGGCCTCTATTTATTTAGGCCTTCTTTAATGTATGTAATTTCAGTTACAGTTTTGTATTTTTGTCAGTAATGGTTTTGCACAGTTTTATTTTATTTATTTTGAGTATTTTATAGGTTTTTATTTTAGTTTGAAAATCTTCCTGTACAACTCTGTATTGTTGGTATACAGAAATGCAATAGATTTTTACATGTTGATTTTTATATTCTGTAAGCATAGTAAACTCTTCTCTCAATTCTAATAATCTTCTGTAGATCCTGTCGGAATTTTTTTATAACAAAGTAATTTCACTTGCAACTATTGATAATTTAGTTTATTCTCTTCTATTCCTCTACTTTTATATCCTTTTATCCCCTTTTGGTATTGGCTAATAACTCCAACCCAAAGTTGAAAAAAATGGATATTCTGATAATTTTCCTGATCTGAAAAGGAATGTTTTCACCCTTAAGCATAATGTTCGATGATAGTTATTTTTGTAGATCCTCCATGTCAGGTAAAGACATTTATTTAATTAAAAAAAAAATCAACCCTGGATTCTTGGCCTGGACCAAAGGAAAGAGACAAAGAATGGAAAAGGAGAATCTTTGGATTTCATTATTATAGATACGGTTGGGCTGTATCCTCACCCAAATCTCATCTTGAATTCCCATGTGTTGTGGGAAGGACCCAGTGGGAGGTAATTGAATCATGCGGGCAAGTCTTTCCTGTGCTGTTCTTGTGATAGTGAGTAAGTATCAGGAGATCTAATGGTTTTATAAAGAGGAGTTCCCCTGCACAAGCTCTCTTCTTTTGTTTGCCGACATGTGAGACATGCCTTTCACCTTCTGCCATGATTGTGAGGCCTCCCCAGCCATGTGGACATGTAAGTCCATCAAATATCTTTCTTTTGTAAATTGCCCAGTCTTGGGTAGGTCTTTAATCAGCAGTTTGAAAATGGACTAATATAATTATTGTATTTTAAATTTCTTGTATTTTTTTTGTTTTTTTGGATACAGAGTCTCATTCTGTTGCCCAGGCTAGAGTACAGTGGCACTATCTCGGCTCATTGCAACCTCTGTCTCCCAGGTTCCAGTGATTCTCCTGCCTCAGCCTCCCGAGTAGCTGGGATTACAGGTGCCTGCCACCATACCTGGCTAATTTTTGTAGTTTTGGTAGAGATGGGGTTTCAGCATGTTGGCCAGGCTGGTCTCAAACTCCTGACCTCAAGTGATCCGCCCCTTTTGGCCTCCCAAACTGCTGGGATTACAGGTGTGAGCCACAGTGCTCAGTCTTATATTTTAAATTTCTAAGTCATCCTTCTTCCTTTTCTCTTCCTCCTTCCCTTCTTTACTCCCTTCCTTCCCTTCCCCTCCCTCTCCTTCCTTCCCTCTCACTTCCTCCCTTCTCTCTCTCTGTTTCTTTTTTTAAAACGAATTTTGTCTTTTTTATATTCTTTTCCCCTTATATTTTCAGGGTTTTTTACATTTTAAAATATATTAAATATATATTTTATTGTTTGTCTTATAATTCCAACATCTGAAGTCTTTATGTATTTAACTTTGCTATCTGTTGCTTCTATTACCTCTCACCCAAGATGACTTGCTTCTCTGTGCATTTTGTAAGTTTTAACTATTAGTTTAGATTTTGGAATGTTATCTGTTGAATGTTTCTGAGCCCTGTATTAATAATTTATTCCTCAGTGACTATTTGCATTTGCCTCTGCTGAACGTTGGTGGCCGGGGGAAGGGAGTCTACCAACACAGAAACATTTTAAATTTTCTTCTCTGAGGTTTTTTGAATATCCTCAGGTAGTATGAGGTTGGTCTATAAGCTCAGATGAGGGTCAGCTTGTGCAAATGAATCCCAAGGGGGCAATTTCATGTTTCCTTCTACCCAATGCCGTATTTTGTAATAAACAATCTTCCCTGCCGTTCCCTGGATTTATTTCTAGTTTATATGTACCTTGAGGGTTTAGGCCTTTGGGATTCCTGATTTATTAAGGCATCTCTTTTAAGATTCCTCATCTTGGGCATGTTCCTCTCAGGATTTATTTCCTGTTACCTGTGAATACAGAAGCTCAAGTTCACCTTCATGGGCAAATGTCCTTAAGGTGAAATCAGATTGAAAGTTCAGCTTACTTCTCTAGATTTCTATTTTCAATTTGTTTTTCACTACCTTTTATTTTTTAAATTCTTTAATTTTTAATTTTTGTGAGTACGTAGTAGGTATATGTATTTATGGGACGCACAAAATGTTTTGATAAGGCATGCAATGTGAATAGTTTTTCACTTCTGAGAGTCCTCTCCTTCTAACACATCAACGTATTTAAACATACTTTTATTATTTTATTTGTTTTCAGTGGGAGGGTTGGTCACATTTCCAGTAAATGTGTCATATTATCGGAAAGTGAAATTTTAGAATCTTTGAATATAATTTATTCCTACAATAAATTTAAGATCAGCATGGAAAGAATGAGGGGGTCCTTTATGAATATGAGAGAGTATGAATACAAGATTGTAGACTAGACATTTATTCCTGTATATATATTTATATATTTACTGGGTACTCTATTATGTGAAGTATTATGTTATACTGCAGAAGATACCAATAGGTATATTGAAAGGTTTCTGGATTTCAAAGACTTTAATGATATAAGTGATAAATTCAGTAAAATGGTGTAAATTAAATGTTCACACTTCACTGGGGAAATAAAGCAAAACTTTTTTTAAAAGATGATATTTTTAATCCCAATCTATAGGATAGACACAGGGGGATGAGTAGAAGGTCATTCCAGGTAGAAAGATCAAAGCGCATGAACAAAGGTATAGAGGTAAAAAACATGGACTGACTTTAGAGAACAGTATGTTTGGCTGAATTGTAGGTGATTTTAAAGAAATAGTTAATGATAAAAATAAAAAGCCAGCCAGAGGCTAGAGCATGAAGGAGCCATGAATTCTAGGCTAAGCAATTTGAAGTTGAATTAGTAGGGGAACTAATTTATTACTTAACGTATTATTTAAATAAATATATTTAATATAATATTATTTAATAATAATTTGAGTTATCCATAGATGCATAAACCTGTCGGTTTTATGCAATCTACAACATGTCATTTATGGAAGACTGATAGTAGAATCAAATCTCTATCAGTTAAACTCTTATCAGTTAAACTAGCAATTATAAACAGAGATAATTAGAATGGGATGAAGTATGGGAGTGTGAAACAAGTAAAATAACTATTTGTTACTGTGTAAAAACAGTTTTATTAAGTTTCTGCTATGAATAACCTCCATCTTTGACGATGGCTTGATGTCGTTTATATAATTACTTTCCTCCAGTGCTTAGAAAAAATTTATTTCCTGAATAGATTTGAAAACACATCTTGTTCTTTCTTTCCCCGAGTAAGATTCAAACCTGAGTTGTTACCCTAAAACCACAAATATTTAGGAACTCTCCCCACCAGCCTCCACTTTTTAAAAAGAAAGAGGTGGGCTGGCTCTTGCTCAAATCACTTTGGTAATTTTATTTTTTAGGTTATAATATTAATAAACTTCTTAGGCCACCTCATTTTGTTAACAACAACAAAAACATCATTAAATGCCAATCAGGATATGTGGTATCAAAATTGAAAGACTACTTTATAAATGCTAAGGAATCATAAAATAATCAAAGGAACACAAATAGGCATACTACAAATGGCTAATGTCATTTTTATTTCTAGACTGAGATGAAAAATGAGAACGCATGTCTTTCTCCACTCTATTACCAATACCTCATTAGGATCTGGCCAACATGTGAAGAAGTGGCACAGCTGAGTCTTTCTCAGTCAAAATACATTAACATTACAATTGAAACTTGGTCTGAATCTATCTCAAGAAGCATTTTCTCTCAGAGGCATAGTAAGAATTACATTAACAGTGCAGTTATTAAGCTCTGTTGAATAATTCTGTGTTTTCGAAAAGGAAAGTGACCCTTTTTTATCTCTCAAGGGGATAATAGCACTGCAGATATATTTAAAATAAAACTAATTGGGACAGGACAATAGCAGTAACACCAGCTTTGCAAAAATACCTGGGGGAAATTTGGTATTCGGTTAGAAAATATAAAGTTTTTTAAACAAAATATTTTATAATGGTCGATTTAGATGTATGACCTTTATTTCTCTTAATCAAACAGCTTCATATTCTGTTTTAGGTTGTAGATAGGGAATGGAGTCCAGAAATCTACTGTTGAAAATTGTCAATTTGATACTGCTTTGAAAAATGGTCACAATTTGGGACCTAAACTCCTCAATAATATGTGTAACTATTGTATTTCTTTAATTGTCAGAGTTATGCATTTTCACATTTTGACATACCTGACATCTGGGTGTTTCCCAGAAAGCAATGTCAAAACAAACAAACAAACAACGACAACAAAAAACCACGCCCTAGCTTCTGTGCTTCTTCATGGTCATTATTTTTGTAAGCGATAATACAGTCATATGCGGTAGCATTCAGATGCTTGCATTTAAGTTTGAATCCCTAATGCTACTTTAGCTGTTTTACAGAGAGATAACACTGTAATGCAGAGCTGAAAGGAGACATTATTTTATACAAAGAAGACCTAGTAAATGCCAAAAACGAAATCAAAGGTAGTAGAAAATTGCCAAATCTATTGTCTATATTATAGCATTTCAAAGACAGAAAAGACTACATGACAGATTTGTGGTCTTAAAGGATTATTATTCAGGTGCCAAGCATCTATCTATCAAAAGCTTCTGGACAACTTTCAAGGGAAGGTAATTCACTTGCATTGATGAATAATTCAATTAAGGAAAAAATAAAACTCAGTTTAACTAAATGGGAAATGCAAACAAAACCTAACAATTATACTTTTGACCTTAAAGATGCCCAAGAGGTCAATCTTACAAGCACGGATTACAGAAAGCAACATGTCATGCTGCCTACCAAAATCAATTCAGAAGACTCGTAAGACTGAGTGGGAAGATACTGGAACTCAAATTCAATTTTGAAAATGCAGAAAGTGTTATACGTGATTACATGAATAAATACATGGTATCATGAGTATGGAGACAACTTAATGTATATCTAATTTAGTGTTTTGTTTCTTAAAACGTAATGAATACTTACAAAAAAAGGGCAATCATAATATCCAAGATATATTTATAATATTATCCCTAAATACTTCACATTAATATGATATTCTTTCTTGATAGAGTTACTATATGTGAGCTGGGATGACAAGTCTATATTTCAGTAGGATACTTAACAAATTCCTTGTATCCTTGTGGATGAATGGAGAAATATGGACTGGATGATAGTGTATTAGGGGTTAAACGACTGCGCTGCTGACGTCTGATGAGTGGATTGAGGGCACCTGGAAAGAGGTTTTAGTGGCTTGTGGATCAATCTTTCCTAGGCCCCCTTTTATGCAATGTAATTTGTTAGTAACTTGAACACATGGAAGCCTTTCTTATGAAATTTGCAGTTGTAAAAAAAGTAGCAGGGATAAAAATACTTCAGATGATGAAATCAGCATCTAAAAATTTTGACAGGGTAGAGTGATGCACTGAATGCAGTAAGATTAATTTTGTAGGAGATAAATATAAGATCCTGAACCTGCGTACATAAAGTAACCTTGTTCGGATAAGTTAGTTACTGATTTCTAACTACTTTACTACACCTCTTGTTCCCTCAATTTCCCTTTGTATAAAATGGGAATAATAATTTTTCCCATTAGAAATAAGGGCTTAGCACAGTGCTGGCACATGAGTGCTCAATAGGTGCTAGCTACCACTTTTTCAGAAATCCTGGGCTAGAATCCAAATTTTGTCACTTATAGGACATTTGACCTTGGGTAAGGTGCTTATTTTTTCTCAGGTTTATTTTTCTCATTTGGAAATGGGGATAAAAATAGTACTTACCGCATAGGTGGTTGCCGGGAGAATTAAATGAGATGATGCATGTGAAGCATCTTCGAGGTGCTTGGCACCTAGGGAGCCCCTAATGAATGTTAGCAATTATACTGAACATTAGTGTGACTTCTAGAAAATCCACCTTGACATTGCACTGCAAAAATAGAACTATAACCTCTGTAAAATAAGGGAAATTATACTTCTACTGTACTGTGTTACAGACTAAAGCTGTGTTGTTATGTCAGAATGTAAATTTTAAGAGGAATATTAGACAATTGAGGTGCATATAAAATCAAATCATGTGAAAGATGATGGAAGAAATGGAGGATGTTTATCCCAGAGAAGAGAAGATTAAGAAGGGAGAAAGCTCTCTGAAGGGTCATCATTGGAAGAGAAATGAGGATTGTCCTCTGTGGACCCTAGAGTGAGAATTATGACAATAGGAGACAGGTTTTTGGCTCCTCTGAAGAAAGACTTTTTTTTTCTAAACTGAGAGCTGTCCAAAGTTAGGATGACTGCCTTGGAAAATAATGATTTCTTAGTCACTGAATTTTTTTTTAAGGCTGAAAAGCCATTTGATGGAGAGTTGCAGAGAGGATTCAGGGATTTGAGAAGGGATTTGGCTCAGTGATCTTTAAAGGCCAATCCTTCTCTAAGGTTCTGTGGCTCTGTAGCTGTTGACTTCCTCACAGTGTTTAACATTTAAAACCTTTTGCAAAACTTGTGTCCAGTCACCTAGTCTTTTCTTTCAGATTATTTGAAATATTCCACACTAAGTAAGAATTGAATATCCCTGACCTTTAAGGACTAATATTTATTTCCTTCATTGCTCTTATCTGATATATCCAGGTAAATGGATTTGCAGAATCTCTGCATGCCAATCATGCTTGCATTTCCTTTACAAATTGGGAAGGTGATAAGATGCTTAAAGAACTGTCAGGTTACAGGATTTCTGATGGCTCAGCTTTAATATCCCACAGTGTTCCTATCCCAACTAAGGTCAGTATTAGTTAATAGACATGCACATATTGGGTGTAAGGGTCACAAACAAACTAGTTATTGCAGGGCATTCTTTGAACAATGTATGTCATAGGAAAAAATTGTATTGATATTTACTATCTCATTCAGTATAGCATTCTGCTTCCAAGTAGTTTAATTTTTCCCTGTTTTTATATATATAAACAAACAAATCATGAGTGGCACTGAAGGAAAATGGAGAGGGGGAGTCCTCTAATGATTACAACCAGGTGTACTTTGCCTGCAAGTAGGTCAAATCTATACCAATTCCTGGGTAGTAGTTAAATGTCTCTCCATATATTGAAGGAGTTTGAAGGAATAGGCTAGTCAGCTTGCTGATAAGGAAGATCGGAAAAAATTTATGTGACTGAACCTCTTGAAATGGGCCCAGTGTGTGAGAATATTAGTGTCCCATATGAATTTTCACCAAGTGTATAATTATCAGGTCAACCAGATGACCCATGTGGTTGATGTCAGTCAACTTCTTCCTTCACCTCACTGTGTCAATGAGCTCATAAACGCTGTTCCACCACAGCAGTGATGAAGACTGTGCATGCCTCAATAACAAATCACTTGCCTCTCTTCAACCTGGCTGCTACTAAGACTGAATGCCCGATCTGCCAGCAATAGAGACCAGTAGTGAATGCTCAGTAGTGTGCGATATAATGAGGGGACCAGCCTGCCTTCTGCTTGATTACATTGGGTTCCCTCCATTATGGAGTGAACAGTATTTTGTACTCACTGAAATAAACACTTAATCTGGATATGGTTTGCATGGATCACAAACAAACTAGTTATTGCAGGGCATTCTTTTTGGGCTACCATGCTGCTTCCGTTGACTTAATGAATATCTTATTTACAGTACGTATTTTCACACTATTTTCTTTTAATCAATCAAGAGACTCATTTTACAGCAAAATAATTAAGACCAATGCTCTTGGGGTTCCCTTGTATTTCCAGAAAACCTTCACACAGAAACAACTGGCTTCTGGCATAGCAGAATGATCTAAGGAAGACTTGTTTATTGTGTCAGCTGGAAAACTTTTTGACAAGGAGGGGGGTGGGAGGGAGTTGTCCTTTAGAATAAAGTACATTATCTGAACGAATGACTAATATATGATGCTCTTTCTCCCAAAGCCAGAAACTGAGCAGTGAAGTGAGGGTGGTATTCTTCATTTTAACACTGACTGACCAATGCACAACATTTTTGCTTTCCAGATCCATTACTTTGTACTCTGCTAGTTTGGAGGTCATAGCATTTAGTAGAGAAACGTTTCATCAGGGGACACAGTTGAACTGGAGGTTGAGTGTGCTACTTGGCCTTTTGGAGTTTCTCTTGCCAATGGGCAAGGAAGGAAAAAAACAGGTTCCAGTGATGATTTACTATGATTTTCTACGAGGGAGCTCAGGGATTCCTCTGGAGCACCACCCAGTATTGTAACAAACTGATAAAAGTTAATGACACTTCGGGAGGCTGAGGCAGAAGGATCACGTGAGCCCCGGAGTTTAAGACCAGACTGGGCAACATAGTGAAACACTGCCTCTATAAAACAATTAAAAACATTAGCTGAACATGGTGGTGCATGCCTGCAGTCCCAGCTACTCAGGAGGGTAAGGTGGGAGGATCACTTGAGCCTGGGAAGTCAAAGCTGCAGTGAGCCGTGATGTGCCACTTCACTCCAGCCTGAGTGACAGACGGAGACCCAGTCTCAAAAAATAAAAAAAAGTTAAGGGAAGACTACAGCGACCCCTTTAGTTAGGTCCACCAAGACTCAGACCACTCAGCAATTAATCCCACCAGATAAAGAACCATGACCAAGTGAGATGCTAGCTGAACACAAAGGGACCATGGGGGAAGAAAGTTATCAATACCAAAGATGATCTCAAAAGCAATTGCACAAATTAAAATGATTGTAGCTGCTCAAATTTTCTTCCTGGCTCTTCTATGCATATAAATATATTAATGATTTTCCTCCTTTGTTTTCCTAGTTTTTCCTAATACCTACAAAACCTAACATATTGTCAACTTTAGTATTCATTAGGTTTCATTTCTTTTCTAAAAATTTAATTTTTAAATGAGTATAAAGTAAAATTAACGTTTTGGTATACAAATCTATGAATTTTAACACACATGGTAGCTACTATCACAATTCAGATATAAAACAGTTTTATCACCTCTAAAATTTTCCTTTGTGTTATCTCTCTCTAGTTACATCTTTCCACTGTCACCCCAATCCCTGACAACCACTGATTTGTAGCACTGTTTTGTCTTTTTGAGAATGCCATATAAATGGAACCATACAGTAGGTAACAGTTTGAGATTGGCTTCTGTCCTTTAGCATAATGTCTTTGAGATGCATCTAAGTTATAATGTGTGTCAATAGTTCATTTCTTTTTATTGCTGAATAGTACTGCAAATCTCTAGTTTTTAATATATGATGGATTGGTGATAGTGAACTTCATAATTTACCCAATAGATTTCAGAATATCAAGATGGATTGTCACTGAACTAGAAGAGAAATGAACATCATCCAGATATGGAAATTTGAATGCAGGAATAAGAATGTTTATGTATGTTGAGTAGCAAAAGGGTGAAGTGCTGCAGAATTGTAGTTTGACTTTTTTTTTTTTTTTTTTCTGAGACAAAGTCTCGCTTTGTTGCCCAGGCTGGAGTGCAGTGGAATGATCTTGGCTCACTGCAACCTCCACCTCCTGGGTTCAAGTGATTCTCCTATCTCAGCCTCATGAGTAGCTGGAATTACATGCATGTGCCATCATGCCCAGCTTATTTTTGAATTTTTAGTACAGATGGGGTTTCACCATGTTGGCTAGGCTGGTCTCGAACTCCTGACCTCAAGTGATCCCTGGCCTCCCAAAGTGCTGGGATTACAGGTGTGAGCCACCCTACCCAGGCTGCAGTTTGACTCTTTTACACTCATTCCATCCCACTTTTAGTAAAAGTTCTCAAAGAAAACTCCTGATCTAGGAAGATGCTGGAGGTGCATCCTCTCCTTGGAGGTTTTGGACTCTACTGGGGATATACTGGCTTAAATAATTTAGGAAGGGAACATTTATAGAAATATATGAATAAACATGGCAGATGCTTTAGGTACATTAACTTATGTATTAATACATTAACTCATTGTACACTAACCCTATAGTGACAAGTATTTTTAGCTCTAAATTACAGGTGAAGAAACTTAAGTCGAGGGTGATTAGGTTATGTTCCCAAGATCACAGAGTCAGTAAGTAAGTGGAGTTTCAACTTAAAATGCAGATTTGTCTGACATCACATTTGTGATGGTTAATTTTATGCATCAACTTAACTGGGCTAAGGGATGCCCAGATAACTGGCAAAACATTTCTGGGTGTGTCTTTGAGGGTGTTTCTGGAAAAGATTAGCATTTTAGGCAGTAGGCTAAGTCAAGATCTGCCCTCACCAAAATGAGTGGGCATCCTCCAATTCATTGAAGGCCTGAATGGAACAAAAAGGTGGAGGAAGAACCAGCTGTCTCTCTTTTTGAGTTGGGCTATGCATCTTCTCCTGCCCTCAGAGCTCTTGGCTCTCAGGCCTTCAGTCTTGGACTTAGAGTTACACCACTAACTCCCTGGTTCTCAGGGCCTTGAACTGAATTACACGACTGGCTTTCCTGGGTCTTTAGTTTGCAGAAGGAAGATTGTGGGACTTCTCAGCCTCCATAAGAGAGTGAGCCAATTCTCCTTCTCTCACTCTCTCACACACACATATCCTATTTGTCCTATTCCTCTGAAGAAACCTGACTAATACAACATTCTTCTTGAATATTTCCACAACCTCTCACAGTAGGTTAAACTCTATACCCAAGTGAAATTTTTTCTCCTTTAACTATAAATAGTTTTGTTTTGATCCTTGAGGAAAACAGATAGCAAGGCAGATACATCCCTCTGGTGAGAGGCTTTCATGGACTCAGAGAAAGCAACTCAAAACACCTGAATTTAGCCTTTCCTCATATGACCCATTTTCCATTTGTTGAAATCATTCTTTTGTTTCCTTTAGAATCCTATTTATCCTCCTCAACTCTCCATTCTTCTTTCCCTACAGTTATTTAAAATATGGTGACCAAATGGAGGTATAAAAGGTAGAATATAATAGCTTAAGTATCATATTTCTTTTTAATAAAGCCCACCTTTCTTGTTTTAAAAATTGAATTAATATATATTTTCTATAAAAAATTTGGAAGTATGGAAAAGTGTAATAGAAAAAAACTATCCATACATTTTGTCCAGAAAACACCACCTTTGCCAGTCATCTGGCCTATCCTCAGTTTTTCAAATATGATTTTAAAAACCTAGTTAAGACTATATTCTATTTAATAATTTAAATGATATTTCAAGAAAATAGAAGAGGGTAATAAAACTCCCTAAGGGGTGGAGCCCTACAATCTGACTGCCTGTGTTTGAAACCCAACACTGTCTTTTCTGAGAAACTTGTGCCTTTATTTGCTCATCTGTAAAATGGAGATAAGAGTACCTATCTCATAGGGTTGTTTTTGAGGGTTAAATGAAGTAGAACTTGTAAACATTTTAGAACAGCAATGGCATATATTAAGTGCTCAACAAATGTTAGCTATTATAACTGCCATTCAACACTCACAACAAAACAATGACACAGTGTTCATATTTGCTTCAGATATTTCTTTCTTCTTTTTTCTTCTTTTCTCCATCCCCTTCATCCTTTTTTCCTTTTGGAAATAAAGTATTAATGATGCTGGTGAAACCCCTTTTACATTCCTTCTTAATATTATTCTCCTTTCTTCTCCTTGAGGCAATCACTATTCTGAAATTGGTTTGTACCTGCTGTTCATGTTTTTATAATTTTACTACATTGGATGTATCAATTGTGTATAAATTTTATATCATGATTTTCCCCCACTTAACTGAAAGCATTTTTGTAAGCAATTCCCCATCAGACACCTTTCATAAAATAATTCTTTGTGTCAGGATAATATACATTATTTACTTTCCCTAGTATTAAATATTTAGGTTTCATTCATTTTCTTTTACAAAAAACATGGGTGAATATTTTGTCCTTGAATATTGTTCTTACATATTTGTATACATCTTTGATGATTTCTTCAGGTAGAATTGATTGGCATCAAAGAATACAAATATTTTTAGTAATTTGTAGTGATTATAAAAATAATATGTAATTATGGAAAAATTGAAAACACAGAGTCTGTAAAAATGAAAGGAAAAATATCTGTTATGCTGGTATTAGAAGACAATTACTGTGAACACTTTGATTTATTTTCTTCTAGTGATACTCCTTCCATAAAGTGCACTTAAACTCTTCCCCAACCCCCTGCACATCATACTTGAGGATACACTGTTATTTTACTTTTTTATTTCAATAGCTTTGGGGGTACAAATGGTTTTTGATTACATGGATAAGTTTTTTAGTGGTGATATCTGAAATTTTAATGCACCTGTCACCTAAGCAGTGTATATTTTGCCCTATATATATAGTCTTTTATCCGTCACCCTCTTACCAACCTTTCCCCTTCAGTCTCCAAAGTCCATTATATCACCTGTATGCCTTTGTGGAGGATATGTGTTTATTGGATTTGTTTCCAGCTTTTTCCATTAACATTATATCATCACATTTCCTCAATTCATTTAGTATTCTCTAGTAAATTTAACTTTTAATACGTACATAATCCTACCACATGAAGCAGTACAATTTATTTAACCATTCCTCTATTTTGGGGCACTTAGGTTACTTCATTTTTAATCATATTAAAGGATAGTGAGTATTCTTGTACAGAAACTTTGTGCTCCTTACTTACCAGTTCCTTAGAGTCCTAGAAGGAAAAATTACTGGGTTAAGGCATAAACATATTAAAGGCAGTTAATACATATTGCCAAATTATCCTCCAGAAATACATGTTCTCCTGAGTGTATAATCCACAGCATACGTTTGCCGGAATTATTATCTCTTTGATAATTTGATACAGAAAACATGTTACACTGATGTTTTCATTGATGTTTTAAAATTAATTTTAAAAATTTGCTACTTGAATTCATTCAGATTATTTTTTTCTAATTTTGTTTGTGCTTAGACAGTCTTTTAAAAATTCAGGTTATTTATACCACATCTGATTTAAGTTAAAAAAAACCCAAATCTATGTATATAGCATCATTTTGGCTATGGCTTTTGTTGATACAGCTAAGGCTTTTGTTGACTTTTTAACAAAATTCAGTTCAATTTTCAGGTATACACTGCACAAATAAAGTGGAAAAATGATTATTACCTAGTGATTATAAGCTATTTAAACCCAGTCTTGCAAAAATTTCATTAGGACTTTTCTATTAAACTACATTTTTTTATAAAACTACTTTTAAGAGTAAATTTATTGATCAGATAATCACAGATCTTTTTTATGGATGAGACAACTATGAGAAAATTATTTATTGAAAGTGGCAAATTGTCCCACTCTGGAAAATCTGCAATTGTCATTTGATCCAAGTGCATTGACTGGACGACTTTTATCTTTATAAGGAAACAAGCTGTTTTCAATTTAATAGTCATGTTGTTAGTTCTTTCTCAGATGACAAAAATAATAACATAATTTGACTTCTAAAAATTCCACATGAATTAAATAATAAAGCATATAAAAAGGAAATAACAAAATATAACAAAATAAGAAAACATAGGCATCTGTATGATTTTGCGGAGATACACATACTTCTAGATATAAAAAAGGAAGAAATCACAAAATAAAATGTTGTTACATTTGAATACCTAAAGATGACAATCTTCTGCCAGAAAAGCTACCAGAAATAAATTTAAAAGACTACAAAAACGTATTTGTAAGATATATTATAAACATACACAAAGCTTATGAAGATTGCTAACAAATTGATAAAAAATGGAACTTCAATAAAATGGCTAAAGTGTGCCAGTGAAAAATTCTCACACCCTGACATGAGAAAGAAAAATGCAAATAGCTAGTAGATATATATGAAAAATAACTCAATGTCACTAATAATAGAAATACATTTAAAAAATAATAGCATTTTTCTCTTCTACCAAAATGGTAAATACCAGAAGTATTATAATCTAGGGTGATGTGAAATAAATACTCATAAACTGCTGGTAATGACTGCTACAAATTTTTTGGAAGGAATTTGTATATTATTCATCAAAAACTTTAAAAATGCACATACCATGTGACCCAATGTTTTCCCTTCTAGAAAGGTATAACAAATTATTTAAAGATATGCACACAGATTATGTTCCAAGGGCATTCTTTCCAGAATTATTAATAACACTGAATCCTCAATGTCTAATATCTAATAGTAAATTACATATATCTAAAGAGTAGAAAATATTATGCAATTATTAAAGTTGTGTTGTTGGAGACTTTAATGATTTGAGAAAATATTTATGTTGTTAAGAAAAAAAAAAAGCAGGTTACAAATTATTAGTCCAGTTTTGCAGTACACACAGAGTTAAAAAAAAAAAAAAAGCAAGAAAATTCCTCAACATGTTAATACCATTAACAATGCTATCTCTGGGTGGTAGGATCTCTAGTTATTTTTATATTCATCCTGATACTTTTCAATATTTTCCAAAATGTTTACAAAGAACATATATTGTTATAATCAGAATATAGGTGTGATACACAAATCTATGTGTGTATACATACACACAAACACATATACAGAGACTGTCATGTGAACATTTCGTTAAAAAGACATTAGAGATAGTGCCACAAACAAATGTGCCACAGGCCAACTTACAATGAGTGGGCCAGGTGGATTTGTCCAGGTATTCAATAATCAGAAATTTGGATGCTTCTTCTGAAAAACACGACACGATAACTCACCCATTTACAGAATCTTAGATCAAGAAGGGATCTTGAGATCCCTGCCACTGAGGAAGGCCTTGTGTCCATCTTGTTCACCAGTTGGTGCCCATCACCTAGTTCAGTATGTTTTTGAATGAAAAAAGAAAAGAGCACCCCAATCATTGTACAGATGGAGAAACTGTTTCCTCCAGAAAACACAGGGCTTAATGCCCAATGTTACACATCTCCACGAAATAACACCAATAGCAGCAATAATTACAGCTACTACTACTACCAACACATGTTACCTACTGTGTGCCAGGCACTCTTCCAAGTGCTTTATGTACATCAACTTACTTAATCCTCATAATAATCCTACGTGGTGGGTATTATTTTCATTAAATAGGTGAGAAAACTGAGTCACACATCACGTCTACACCTCAGTCCTCTTTCTTCCCCGCCATTTCATGCACACCCTAATCACCTAGAAATTCGATCTGACGCTAGCCAGCACGGATCCTTACAAGGGACGTTCCCAGGGCGCATCTGCGTGTTTGTGTGCAATGAGGAAAGTAGGGAGCTTTTTAAAGACCCGCCGCCAGAAAACAATGTCCTGATGTCCTGTATTTACTCTAGCTTCATCCCGGGAGCGCCCCTCCCAGTGGGCCAAGGGGACCTGAGATACCCGACTCCACCGGGTCCCCAGCCTCTCTCGCCCTCTAGCGCGAGGCGAGCGCCGCGCAGCCCCTGGGGACCCGCCGGGCTGGGCCGCAGCCCCGGTCCGCGCCACCTGCTCCCCAGCTCCCGCGTCCCCGCCCCGCGTCCCGCCCCCGCGCCGCGCCCGCGCCCGCGCCCGGCGGTCCCTCCCTCCGGCGTGACGGGAGCACCGGCGCTGGCTGCCCGGGCCGCGAGCGCAGCGGAGCTGTCAGCGGGCGGACAGGCAGGGGGCGAGGGAGCGGCGAGCCGAGAGCACAGCAGTCGCGGCCCGGGAGCCGGAGCTGCCGCTGCACCCCGGGAAGGCTGCCTTGCCGCCGGGCTGCCGACCGCGGCGGGACGAAGATGC
This sequence comes from Chlorocebus sabaeus, assembly GCF_047675955.1. Taxonomy (NCBI): domain Eukaryota; kingdom Metazoa; phylum Chordata; class Mammalia; order Primates; family Cercopithecidae; genus Chlorocebus; species Chlorocebus sabaeus. The sequence continues at coordinate 65,867,889 of NC_132924.1, forward strand.
TGTTCCGCTCCCGGGGGCCGGTACGGGGCAGGGGCCGGGGGCGGCCGGCGGAGGCTCCCCGCTGCGGGCGCTCGCCGCCCTGGAGCCCCGCCTGGATTTGCTGCTGGGCGCTCGCCGGCTGCCAGGCGGCCTGGGCTGGGGACCTGCCCTCCGCCTCCAGCCGCCCGCTTCCTCCTTGCCAGGAGGTGAGCAGCACCTGGTCCTCTACCTGGAGTTTGCGGGGGCGGGGGGAGAGCGCGGAAGATGAAGGCTGAGAGCGGTGCCTGTTTATTTCTGTTTGCCATCCCCTTTTCCTTTGCTTGGAGAACAGGGGCTTTCGGTTGCTTGGAGGGGTAAAGTTGCCCGCCCCGGTAGCTGGCCCGGAGAGGGTGTGTGACTTCGCTGTCTCTCGGGGGATGCTTTTCTGTCTGCGCTCGTGTGTTTTGGGGGCTCTGCAGGACTTTGCGGCGTCCTTTTTGGAGAGCCAGGTTTGAGGACCTGGGGTCGAGGGAAAGATTTCAGGAAGGGGAGGAGACTGGGGAAGCCCCACCAGTGGGATTTGGAGAACCATCTCATCACAGCTTTTCCAGAGAGCCAGACACAGACACCGGAGGATTTCCCGCTCCTCCTCCCCCTGTCTCCACTCCTCTGTCTCTGCAAACGCCTTCGTCCCTGCACTCCCCTGCCCTCAGCTTCCTGATTCAGGCCCTGTGGGTTTGCTAAGCCAATGTGTGGTGTCACTTAGCATCCTTCTGACAAAATGTGGATTTGAATTTGGAAAAAGGAAAAAAAAAAAAAAGAGTATGTATTTGGTAGAGAAGAGGCAGGTTGATGATGGGGAAAATTAGAAAAGACAAAGTGAATATGCTTCTTTTGGGAGATGCTTTATCACCTGGCTGAAGTGTTGCCGTGATATATTTTATAGCGTGAGATTATTGTTGATTTACAGTCAAAAAGGATAAGCTATGGGTGATGAGATTTTTCTCTGGTTTTTAGAAGAACGAGACAGTGTGCCAAAAATTTACAGGGGGTGTCATTGGTACTTGTATTGGGTGTTTATCTTTCCATTTAGTGTTCCAGAAAGTGCATCCTCTTAATGAAAATCAATGAGGGGAAGGAAGCAACATTTCTGACCTAATTTGATTGTGTTGGGAGGATATATGGAATAGATACTGTTTTTAGGAAGATTGTTAGGAATCAGGGCGATGGGTCATTTTAATTAATGTAGCAAAAATAGATTAGCCAATAGCCCCTCTGGGAAGAAAGGCCAGACTCTGTTCTTTGTGTATGTTGCTATAACTTCTGAATTTTACCGAGACTTGAATTACAGAGTGTCTGTGTTCTAGACATCGTCCATCATCTATGGATTTTCATCTTTCTCTCCTACAGTACAGGTCCCAGGACAGACTGAAATGAAAGAGAATCGGATCAAAGGCTTGTGTGCGAACACACAGCAATGTTGTAATTGGGCAAATCAGGGCAAGAGCTCAACAAACAGCTGTGTTTAATTCTAGGGTTTTTTTTTTTTTTCTCTTTAGTATAATGAGCTTAATCTGTATTCTACAACTTTACGTATCACCTGGGAATAATCCATTATTCCAGGTTTCCACAGAAAGCTGCTTCTTGGACATCTCGGATTGAACAGTTGTGACAAGATAAATTTTATCCTCCAGCCTCCAGTTTCTAATATGCAGAATATATGTTTCTAAACTGAAAATCTTAAGCTTCTCATAAGATCGATTCTTAATAATGAAAACCTGCTTGAAGTAGGTGACGGTCAGGGCCAGTAGAGATGATGCCTTTGGTCTCTACAACTAGACTAATCTTTTAGATGAACACATGTCCTACACATGTATACCTGGAAAGAGGAGTCTGCAATCTAAAACAAAGATTGAAAGGAGGGGCAGATAGATGACAGAAGGTTCAGGAAGGCTGGGTTCACTTAATCCCAGGTCCTTATTGCATTGGCTTTAGAAATTGCATGTGACTCATCCTTTGAGATCTGAAATTTACATTTTCTTTCTGAAAAATGAGAATAAATAAAATACATAGGAGGATGCTATTGAGCCTGCCTTTGGCTGTATGTTTTTATAAATGGTAATGCACAGATCCATTTATGTTCTTCCTGATGACTGACAAGTAAGAGGACCTGCTGGGAGTTAGAGGTTCCTTGGAAGTAGAAGAGGCCTAGTGACCTCCCAGTGGTTGAATCTATTTGATATCTGATCTAACCAGTGGAGCTAATTTACAGAATTGGTCATTGTTTTTCTCTGACATTGTTTTTAAGAGGAAAGTGGGGAGGGCAAGTTATTTTCAGGCTTTGAAGGTAAGGGAATGTTTGTGCTGGGGGTGGGGAAAGGGTATCCTCTTGAGCTCAGCCCTTTCCTCTGAATATAGTTAATGGGATTGTGGGCTAAACGACTGTGAATAAAGACACAGTTGAAGTAACTACTTTGTGTTCACTTCTGCTCGTTTGTTGTTTCCCACTTTTTATTAACATTAAAAGAGACAAATGCCACAAAGGACAGATTATGCAGTGGGGAATAGAGTGAGGGCAGTTAAAGTGAGTGGTTTTTAGGCTGAAAGCTAAAACCAACTCTCAATATGAGAGAATGCTGAGGAGTATAGAAAAAGCTATAGGCCATTTTGAACCTCATTTTCCCCCAGTAGTTTGCGTCACCCTCATTTATTAATACTTTTATAGAAGTAGTCATGTTTAGCAAAGTTACATAAACTCTGATTTTCCTGCCTGGTTTTAGAAGAAAGCAACTAAAGGAAGAGAAGTGCAGAGAACTGGCCTGGGAGTCATCCAGTCATAATTGCCTGAGTTCAGAAAAAAGGCCCTGCAAAAACTAGGTTATGGGTAAAAGTTACATTTAGATTTTTGCAGAGGATTGGACTATGGGGTGAAACTCATAAAATATAGGTTCCTTTGTCAAAGTCTTTGGATTATGGAGTCGAAAGGGGGAGAAAAATTGTGTTGGAATGTTCAGCTGGTGATCAGATCAGCAGTGTGGAAGCACACGCACAAACAGGAAGTGATCGTTTGGGAGACAGAAATAAAAGGAAAGTCAGTGTGCCGGTAGATGAAGCACAAGAATAGGATGTGACTTTGGAAAATGGTATTCAAAGGAAAAAAATGAGGCCTGGACATCAGAAAGTATAGAATTCCTCAGGTTTTTCTATGGGGTGAACTTATAAAAGGTAAATCTTCTTTGGGTTTCTTGGTCTGTGTTTCACTTGTAAAATGTTATTAATAAAACATGACCAATTATTTGTATTATGAGGATGAAATGAGATTAATATAAGATAAAGGAGAAATATAAATGTGAGGGTTGATTAGTGCTGGATTAGTAGAGCTAGATCCTGATGTTTTGGGAAGAGTCTACAGTGAGACTCCAGAGGTTCCTAGGATAGGCCCATCCAAGACTTAGCATGACATTTTTGACTCAGTGAATAATAGGACTTAATGGGGCTACCAGAGCAAAAAATCATAAAGGCCAACAGATGATTCAGAGTTGCAGTAAGGTATCAGAAGATAGAAGAGTGCATGAGAGTAAAAAGAACAGAACTAATTGGATTATGTCTATATTATTTACATTTGGTAAATTAAATCACCAAATAGCTGATTCTTAGTTCACTGCCCTAAAATCTTGCATAATGCAATTCTGCTGTTCTCCTTGACTACTGAATGATGAGTTTTGCTAACAGTTTTTGTTCCACATTCAGTTTATACCATGTGCTAGGCAAAATGTCGGATATGAAATTAGTGATTTAAAGAATATAATTTAATTGAATAAGGATGAGACAGATATGTAAACAGACATTGCAATTAAGTGATTTGAAGCCATGAAAGAAGCATGGGGCCATCATATCTACTGGGGGGGATCAGAAAAGGCCCTATGGAGGAAGTGAATGTGACTTAATTGATAAGTAGAAATTTGCCAAGCAGACAAAGGTCAGATGTGAGTATAGGCTAGTTTGGAGGAAAGACATTTCAGGTGTAGAGCACAGATTGAAAAAGGGCAGAAACATTAAACAGCATTGTATTGTAATTGGTTCTAACTGGAGTACAGTGTGCAATGAGAAGCTTAATGAGAGGTGAATCTGATAGGCAGGCAGGAGCCTATCATAAGGGACATTATATCACACTAAGAAGGTGGTCTTCATTTGGTAGGCAATCGGATACAGTAGTAGGACTTCAAAAAGAGGAATAGTATGCTTTAGATAGAACTGGCAGTGAATGGATGCAGAGGGTGAGATAATGAAACATTCTAACTTGATTAGAGAATGGTGCCTCTTAACTTCCCTGAGAAGAAATGTGAAAGATGGGATAAGGAGCTTGGGTCTTATGTAGAGCTGTTGAGTAGAGCTGTTTTTATGTAGAGCTGTTGAGTAGGCAGTTAGGTATTAGGTCCTCTTCCTCAGGGGCATGGTGTGGGCTGGTGTGGTGACCTGTGAATAACTTGAATGAAAGATATTGTTGAAATTACTGGATTGGTTGAGATCATGCAGGGAGTGAGAACAAAGAGGGCTGAAGATAGGACTTGGGTTTTACCTACATGAAAGGGGACAGAAACCAAGGAGTTCATAAAGGAGACATGTAGCAATGGCTGGTAAAGGAGAAATGTGAGTGTGGAGTTGTGGGGAAAAAAAAAAGCCTTAGAAGAAGATAGGGCTCATTGTGTGTCAGTTGCCCAGTGAAATCCAAATAATGACGACTGAAGAGAGAAGATTGAATTTTGCAATTAGGTCATTGGTGCTCAGCACCAGAGTAGTTCCTGCGGGATGGTGGAGATGGGTTGAGTGTTAACTGGGAGGTGAGATGGTGGTGATGGAGTAGAATTGTGTTACAGAGCCTTCCTAGATTTGGTAAGCTACTGGGTCTTCAAAATCCATATAAACCACAAGACCTGTAATGGTCATGTTTTTTGTTTCAGAACTTGATGGGCACAGTTGAGAAACATCCTTTCTGTAGGAAGTCCCTGAAGGTCTTGGGCTATGGGTGAAGCTGTCAGAGGTTCTAGATTCACATTGTTATTGAAGGAGTTAGGACTCAGCCTCGGTTTTCAAGCAGTTAACGTAATTATTCTTGCCTGTTAATGCCTGGGGAGGTGAATTTTCCCTTTCAAGTTCTTATGCTTAGAATCATTTCTCATGTTTTAGGCAAATGAGAGCAAGTATTCACACCATCAATATTTACAATGTAAAACCAAGAGTTGACAGATCTGTGAAGTGTCATATTTTAGCACAAGGGATGGAAATAGCAGAGCATAGTATAGAGTGGCACGTTTTCCTATCATAGTGTCTTCTTCAGCAGAGTCTTGCATCTTATAATAATTCTTTATTGTCAGAAAACACCAGCCACATTTTGGTTGCTTTTCTTTTCTCTTGAAGAAATCATGGATTATTCTCTTTCCTTTCTGCCTTTCATCATCTGTGTTCTATGTAATATTTCAATATTCAATATATATTTATCATGGACTTATATAGCAGGTATTGACAGTGAATGGATGAACAAAACATAGGCCCCGGCTCCATGGAGCGTTGTAATCTCAGGGGAGTAGATTTAAAACAAAACCACACATCATGCAATTACATTTGCCATAAATACTATGATGGAAAATTTCTGCGTGCAGTGAGAATGAATAGCCATCCTAGTTAGGGCTGGGAGCAGGTGGATTACCAGGAAAAGATGTTTAAGGTAAGATCCAAAGGATAAGTAGGAGTTAGCTAGATGCAGGTTGTGGGTGATGGTGAGAGAACATCTCTTGACAGAGGAAGCCTCCTGACCTAGATCCATCCCTATAGCCTATCTTTTCCTGGACTAGTAAAAACGAAGGATATTTTCTCTTCTTTGAATTCTAGTCACAGCCTATTGCTTACTCACGGGCACATATATGCTATTCCACAAGTGTTTTGCACACACAGCCCCCCCCCCCCCCACCGCCATATAGATGAATGAGTTGTGCTCTCTACAAGAGCACCCAGCTAAAGGGTTGTAAGAGCAAGAATCCATCCATTTCTCAGCATGCTTAGCTATATGTCCTGGCACAGGTCTGCATTTACCTGGAAAAAGGGATACCTTTTTCTAGTTCATATTCCCAGAGGGGGGTCACTATTTTCTAAATCACACAAAGGCACCATTTGTTTTACCAGAGGCTTTGAATACACAAATATTCTCTCTCCCCTAATATATGATATGTTCATTGAGGGCAGGGATTATATCATCTTATTAGCAAACAGTAGTATCTTTTCATTTAAGGCATTTTGGGGATTTTAAAAATGAGTAAGACATATGTCCTTCTCTCTGGGAGCACTAATAACTGCCTTAAAAATATAGTAAGTGAATAATTTCTGCTTTTTCAGTTATAAACAGGAATTGATCTTTATGCTACATTTAATTCTAATGAACATCTCCTCTTGGTTGTGCCAGATTTAAGACCCTGAAATAAACCCTAGTGGTCAGTTCGGGCAAGGTGGCCCACACCTGTAATCCCAACACTTTGGAAGGCTGAGGCAGGTGAATTGCTTGAGCCAAGCAGTTTAAGACCATCCTGGGCAACATAGCAAGACCTTGTCTCTATACAAAATAAAAAAAATTAGCTGGATGTGGTGGTGTGGGCCTGTAGTCCCAGCTACTTGGGATGCTGAGGTGGGAGAATCGATTGAGCCTGGGAGGTTGAGGCTGCAGGGAGCTGTGATTGTGCCACTGCATCCCAGTCTGGGTGACAGAGCAAGACCCTGTCTCAAAAAAACAAAACATACCCTGTGATCAGAATATACTGAAGTTGATTCTCAACTCAGTTTACAACTCGAGTTGAAAGTACATTTATTATCCTTTTTCAAAATGTTGCTTTTATAAGCTCTTTTCTCTAGGTTAATAGTCCACAAAGTGAGATCCTAGGACCAGCAGTGTCAACGTTAGTTAAGAACTTGTTAGAAATGTAAGTGCTTGGTTCCTGCACACAACCTACTAAAACGGAAACCCTGGGATTGAAGCCCAGCAAGAACCATTGCACTCAGTATAAAGAAAGGAATTGATATGGTTTGTCTGTGTCGCCACCCAAATCTCATCTTGAATTCCCATGTGTTGTGGGAGGGACCTGGTGGGAGTTAACTGAATCATGGGGACAGGTATTTTACATGCTGTTCTCATGATAGTGAATAAGTTTCATGAGATCTGATGGTTTCGTAAGGGGGAGTTTCCCTGCACAAGCTCTCTTCTCTTGTCTGCCACCGTGTGAGATGTGCCTTTCACCTTCTACAATGATTGTGAGGCCTCCCCAGCCATCTGAAACTATAGGTCCATTAAACCTCTTCTTTTGTAAATTGCCCAGCCTTGGGTATGTCTTTATCAGCAGTGTGAAAGTGGGCTAATACAGAAATACAGTTTAGTTGCCTGAAATTCAGGGACCCATTTCATTCCTAAAATTCCCTAAACTGTCACCCTAGCTTACTTCTTGCTTCTGCAGGGTGTCTTAGAAACTCCTTAAATAATCACATCAAATGGACCGTGAGATTCTCTCATTACCATGAAGTACACCAGCAAGCATTTCTTAATTATCTTTTATATGTCAGGAATTATGCAAGATGCTGGTGATAAAACAGGATGCAGAGAATATTGTCATCGTTTGCCAGGAGATCATAGCCTGATAGAAGTCACAAATATGGAAATTAATAAGCACCTCTTTGAGATTGACATTAAAATAGAAAAATATGGGAATATTAAGAGAGTATGGTTAGCCTTCTTGGTAAATGTTTTCCAATGTTTGCTATTTATGGGAGAATGATGTTTACATTTTTGTCCAACTGCAAAGTAGTGTCTTGTTATAGTACAAGCAGTATTGAAGGTATTTAAGAATCTGATGCAAAGGTGAGCCCTGCCACTGGTTTATGTGACCTTGAACAAATTAGCCCCTTTAAATCTTTTCTTGTCTGAAAATGGAGAGAGTAAAACCTGTCTTATCTATGTTAGAATTGCTATGAGTTCAAGCTAATGCATTTGAAAGCGCTTTGTAAATTCTAATGCAGTCGCCAATATTAGTTATTATTCTCATGTAAGTGAAGAATAGTGTTTCTCAGGAGGTGCAGTGAAGTGTGAAAGACATGGGATATGGATAGGGAAATTTGTTTACTTTCAAAAATATTTTATAGGAGTACTTTTTCTAACTATAAAAGTTATGCGTTGTGAAACATTGGACCCAGTTGATTGTTCTGTCATCACTGAAATTTACTTGGCTTCAAGCACCCCAAACTCTCTTGGTTTTTCTCTTAATCCATTGTAATCCCTCTCAGTTTTTGCCAGTTTCTCCTGACATCTTGACATTATCATGTTCCAGCAATTTATTCTTGGCCCTCCTGTCTTTTCTGTCATCCTCACACTCCTAGTGATGTCAGGAGCCTCTTGGCTTTAAATATCACCTACACGTGGATAGCTCCCAGATTTACACCTCCTTTGTGGACCATCCCCTGGAATCCTATTAAGCATAGCCTTGATGTCACCACTTGTATAAGTACCTTAAATCTGACATGTTCCAAACTGAACTCCTGACATTTTCCCCAAACCTACTCCTTGTATAGTTTTCTCCATTTCATTTAATGGCAATGCCTTTTCTTCTGGTTGCTCATGTCTAGAACTCTGGAATCTCCACTGATGTCTTTTCTCCTACATCCTGCATCCGTCCTATCAGCAAATCCTCTTCACAATAGCTGAATCAGAACTTCTCATCACTTCTCCTGTAATTTCTGGGCCATACCACCATTGTGTCTTACCAGGACTATCACTGTAACTTTCCATCTTGATGTCACAGTGCAACTCAGAGATAGCATTAAAATATAAGTTTAAAACTGTTATTTGTTTGCTCAACACCCTTCTAAGAATTCATTAATATAAGACTGTATCAGGTCGTTCTTGCATTGCTGTAAAAAAATACCTGAGATTGGGTACTTTATAAAGAAAAGATGTTTAATTGGCTCATGGTTCTGGAAGCTTTACAGGAAGCACAGTGTTGGCAGTTGCTGGGCCTCTAGGGAGGCCTCAAGAAGCTTACAATCATGGTGGAAGGCAAAGGGAGAGCAGGGACATACCATGGTAAAAGCAGGAGAAAGAGTGAGTGGAGTGGGAGGTACCACATATTTTTAGATGACCAGATCTCGATCTCCTGAGAACTCACTATTGCAAAGATAGCACCAAGTCATAAGCATTCTGCCCCCATGATCCAGATACCTCCCACCAGGCCCCACCTTCAGCATTGGGGATTAAAATTCAACGTGAGATTTGGGTGGTGACAAATATCCGAACTATATCAAAGGTCCAACCTAATCTGATCTCCACGAAGCCTCTGATGTCACCTCTTATTACTCTCCCTCTTTTAGTTTATTTTGTGCTTCTATAAGAGAATACTATAGACTGGGTAATTTATAATGAACAGTAATTTATTTGCCTCCAGGTTCAGGAGGTAGGGAAGTCCAAGATCCAGGTGGGGACCTCCTTGCTATGTCATACCATGGTAAAAGGCCAAGGGCAAGAAAGAAAGAGAAAGAGAACAAGTGCAAGATGGAGCCTGAACTCTATTTTATAAGGAACCTATTCCTGAAGTTTGCTGTCAGTCATTTATGAGGATGGAGCCCTCATGAACCAACACCTCCCATTAGGCCCCACCTCCATCACCACATTTGGGATAAAGTTTCTAACATATCAACCTTCAGGGACACATTCAAACCATAGAACTCCCCATTTTTCATTTTGCTTCAGCCAGACCAATCTCCTTGTTCTTTCTAGAATGTGTTATGTATGCTCCTTTCTCAAGGCCTCTGTACTGGGTCTTTTCTGCCTGGAACTCTTTTCATTCAGGTATTTACTTGGCTTTGTCCCTCATGCACTTTGGGTTTCCACTCAATTGTCATTTTGTCGGTAAGGCTTTCCCTGGTTACCTATTTAAAATTGCAATCCCTTCCTCTCAATCTACATTTCATGCTTTTGTTTTTCTCTATAGCCCTTTTAACATCCATAATAATATATATTTTCATTGTTTATTTGATTTGTATGACTTCACATTCCCTCAATAAATTGTAAGCTCTATTCAGATAATAGTTTTCTTTTTTAAAAGACACTATTTCCCTAGCACCTTGAAGAGTGCCTGGAACTTAGTAGGTATTCAATAAATGCTTGTTGAATGAATGTGTAAATTTAATTTTGGGCACGTAGGCTGTTTTTAATTTTATGTTGTATAATCAAAACAGTGTTATAATCAATGTTTATTGTAATCAAAAACAATGCAAAACACTGTCTGAATTTCTAATTAATTGAGATGATTACTTGTAGCAGAAAAGTTAGATTGAAGGACATAAACTGTATCCCCTGGACAGCACTGAAAACTGTTATGATCATTACTAAGCTGATGGTAAAAAATGCTGTATCATTGGGACAATTGACATTTAAACTTTTTAATTTTTAATTTTTGTGGGTACGTAGTAGGTATATATATGGTACATGAGATTGTTTTGATACAGGCATGCAATGTGAAATAATCACATCATCGAGAACGAGTTATCTGTCCCCTCAAGCATTTATCCTTTGTGTTACAATTAAGTTACAGTCCTTCAGTTATTTAAAAATGTACAATTAACTTACTATTTACTATAGTCACACTGTTGTGGCATCAAATAATAGGACTTATTTATTTTTTCTATTTTTTTTTGTACCAATGATCCAACCTCCCTTCCAAGCCCACCCCGCCCCCAATACCCTTCCCAGTCTCTGGTAACTATTATTCTACTCTCTCTATGAGTTCACTTGTTTTGATTTTTAGATAGACAAATGAGAACATGTGATGTGTGTCTTTCTGTGCCTAGCTTATTTCACTTAACATAATTACCTCCAATTCTATCCATGTTGTTGCAAATGACAGAATATCATTCTTTTTTTGTGGCTAAATAATACTCCATTGGGTATACGTACCACATTTTCTTTTCTTTTTTTTTTTGGATGAAGTCTCACTCTTTCACCAGGCTGGAGTGCAGTGGTGCGATCTTGGCTCACTGCAACCTCCTCCTGCCAGGTTCAAGTGATTCTCCTGCCTCAGCTTCCCAAGTAGCTGGGACAACACGTGCTCACCACCATGCCCAGTTAATTTTTGTATTTTTAGTAGAGACAGGGTTTCACCATGTTGACCAGGATGGTCTTGATCTCTTGACCTTGTGATCCGCCTACCTCAGCCTCCCGAAGTGCTGGGATTACAGGTGTGAGCCACTGCGCCCAGCTGTACCACATTTTCTTTATCCATTCATTTCTTGGGTTGTTTCCAAATCTTAGTTATTGTGAACAGTTATGCAACAAACGTCAGAATGCAGATGTCTCTTTGATATACTGATTTCCTTTCTTTGGGGTACATAACCAGCAGTGGGATTGCTGGTTTATGTGGTAACTCTATTTTTAGTTTTGTGAGGAATCCTCATACTTTTCTCCACAGTGGTTGCACTAATTTACATTCCCACCAACAGTGTAGAAGGATTCCCTTTTCTCTACATTCTCACCAGCATTTGTTATTGCCTGTCTTTTGGATAGTCATTTTAACTGGGGTGAGATGATATTGTAGTTTTGACTTGCATTTCTCTAATGACTAGTGATATTGAGCACCTTTTCATATGCCTGTTTGCCACATGCATGTCTTCCTTTGAGAAATATCTATTCAAATCCTTTGCCTGGTTTTTGACTAGATTATTTGATTTTTTTTGCTACAGAGTTGTTTGAGCTCCTTATATATTCTGGTTATTAATCCTTTGTCAGATGCAAATATTTTCTCCCATTCTGTGGGTTATCTCTTTACTTTGTTGATTGTTTCCTTTGCTATGCAGGAGCTTTTTAACTGGATGTAATCCCATTTGTCCATTTTTGCTTTGGTTGTCTGTGCTTCTGTGGTATTGCTCAAGAAATTTTTGCCCAGACCAATATCCTGGAGATTTTCCCGAATGTTGTCCTTTAGTAGTTTCATAGTTTGAAGTCTTAGATTTAAGTATTTAATCCATTTTGATTTGATTTTTATATACAGCAGGAGATCAAGGTCCAGTTTTATTCTTGTGCATATGGATATCTAGTTTTTCCAGCATCATTTATTGAAGAGAGTGTCCTTTCCCCAGTGTGTATTCTTGGTGCCTTTGTCAAAAATGAGTTTACTGTAGGTGTGTGAATTTATTCCTGGGTTCTCTATTCTGTTCCCATTGGTCTACATGTCTGTTTTTATGACAGTACCATGTTATTTTGGTTACTGTAGCTTTGTAGTATAATTTGAAGTCAGGTAATTTGACTCCTCCAGTTTTGTTCTTTCTTCTTAGGATAGTGTATCAGTTCTTTTTCACATTGCTGTAAAGAACTCCCCAAGACTGGGTAATTTATAAAGGAAAGAGGTTTAATTGACTGACAGTTCCACAAGGCTGGGGAGGCCTCAGGAAACTTATGATCATAGCAGAACGTGAAGGGGAAGCAAGCACCTTCACAAGGCAGCAGGAGAGAGAAGAGTGAAGGAGGAACTTCCAAACACTTATAACACCATCAGATCTCATGAGAATTCACTCACTATCATGAGAATGGGATGGGGGAAACTGCTCTGAACATCCAATCACTTACCTCCCTTGACATGTGGGGACTACAGGTCCCTCCATCAACACATGGGGATTATAATTTGAAATGAGATTGGAGTGGGGACACAAAACCAAATTGTATCAGATATCTCTGGCTATTCTGGGTCTTTTGTGGTTTCATATAAATTTTAGTATTGTTTTTCTATTTCTTTGAAGAATATCATAGGTACTTTGATAGGGATTGCCTTGAATCTGTAGATTGCTTTGGGCAGTATGGACATTTAAACAATATTCTTCCAATTCATGAGCATGGAATATTTTCCCATTTTTTGGTGGCCTCTTGAATTTCTTTCATCAGTGTTCTGTAGTTCTCATTATAGTGATTTTTCACTTCTCTGGTTAAGTTGATTCCTAGGTATTTTATTCATGGTAATTGTAAATGAGATTACTTTTTTTAATTTCTTTTTTGTAGTGTTCACTGTTGACATATAGAAATACCACTGATTTTTGTATGTTGATTTCTGTATCCTACAACTTTGCTGAATTTGTTTATCAGTCCTAATAGTTTTTTGGTGGAGTCTTTAGGTTTTTCCAATATAAGATTATATCATCTGTAAACAAGGATAACTTAACTTCTTCTATTGCAATTTGGATGCCCATTTTTTCTTTCTCTATCTGATTGCTCTATCTAGGATTTCTAGTACTATGGTGAATAACAGTGGTGACAGTGGGCATCTTTGTTGTTCAAGATCTTAGAGGAAAGGCTTTCAGTTTTTCCCCATTTGGTATGATACTAACTGTGGGCCTGTTTTATATGGCTTTTATTATGTTGAGGTATGTTCCTTCTATACCCAGTTTTTATTTTTTTTATCATAAAGGGATGTTGAATTTTATTAAATGCTTTTTCAGCATCAATTGAAATGATCTTGTAGCTTTTATCCTTCATTCTGTCGATTCAATGTATCACATTGATTTATTTGCATAAGTTGAATTATCCTTGCATCCCAGGGATAAATCTCACTTGGTCATGATGAATGATCCTTCTAATGTGTTGTTGAATTCAGTTTGCTAGTATTTTGTTGAGTATTTCAACATCAATATTCATCGGAGATATTGGCCTGTAGTTTTTTTTTTTTTAATGTGTCTTTGTCTGGTTTTGGTATCATGGTAATATTAGCCTTATAGAATGAGTTTGGAAGTATTCTCTCCTCTTGTATTTTCAAAATAGCTTGAGTAGGATTGGGATTATTTCATCTTGAAATGTTTGGTAGGATTCAGCAGTGAAGCCATAAGGTCCAGGCTTTTCTTTACTGGGAAATTTTTTATTATGGCTTTGATCTCATTGGTATTGGTCTGTTCAGGTTTTGGACTTCTTCCTGGTTTAGTCTCAGTAGGTTGTATGAGTCTAGGAATTTGTCCACTTCTTTTAGGTTTTCCAGTTTTTTGGCATATAGTTGCTCATAGTAGTCTCTAATGATCCTTTGCATTTCTGCAGTGCCAGTTATAATGTCTTCTTTTTCATTTCTGATTTTATTTATTTGTATCTTTTTTTCTTAGTCTAGCTAAAGTTTTGTTAATTTTGTTTAACTTTTCAAAAAAACAACTTTTTGTTTCATTGATCTTTTGTATTTTCTTCATTTCATTTATTTCTGCTGTGATTTTTATTATTTTCTATTAATTTTGGGTTTGGTTTGCTGTTGCTTTTCTGGTTCATTAAGATACATCATTAGATTGTTTATTTGAAATTTTTTTTTCTTTTTTGATGTAGACACTTATAGCTATAAACTTGCCTCTTAATACTGCTTTTGCTGTATCCCGTAAGTTGTGGTATGTTGTATTTCCATTACTATTTGTTTTAAGGAATTTTTCAATTTTCTTCTCAATTTCTTCATTGACCTACTGGTCATTCAGGAGCATATTGTTTAATTTTCATGTATTTGTATAGTTTCCAAAATTCCTCTTGTTTTTAATTTCTAGTTTTATTCCACTGTGGTCACAGAAGCTGCTTGATAATTGTTTCAGTCTTGAATGTATTAAGACTTATTTTGTGACCTAACATGTGCATTTCTTTAATCACTTATGAAGGTCAATATTTTTTGTGTCACTTAGCTTTTTGTATTTCACTTTTTGTGAGATTTCCTATGTAGGTGTTTGCACCATTATGTATACAAGCTCTTAGTATAATAAGGATAATATATATTTCCCTAGACTTTTTCTTATCTCTGTGTTTTGAGACATAAAATATCCAGAGAAAGCAATTATTTAGTCCATAAAAAGGTATATGGAATTACTTCCCTTAACATATCAAACAGTAATACATTTTAATTTCCAAAAAGAATGTTTGTTACGTAATATCTTATTAAATTGTTACAATATATGAAGGCTTTCAGGTGTTTGTCTGAGAAAAATATGGAAGCAGCTACAAAGTTACCGAGAATTCTTGTGCTTGCATTGATATTCTTTGTTCTAAGATTGTGTTTTAGATATTTCATGACTATTCATTCTCTGTTACTTCTTTTTCAGTTGCCATTCATATGTTTATTAGCTCATCTAGCATGTACCTCTCTCATAGGAAAAATTATAGGATAGTCTATGATCATAGTACAAATGGGTTAAGTGCTATGATGGAGTCATTCACAAGGTTGTATAGAAACACAGAGAAGAGGCAACTAAATCAGACTAAAGGAACTCTGGTGTCAGAGCAAGTGATGTTTCAGCTGAGTTTGGAAGGATTTATAAAAGTGCTTTACAGATGCACAGAGACCATCACATCTCACTCAAAGAAAACAACATGTATAACATCAAAGAGGAATTAAATAATAATATAATTTCAAGGGCCAACTTGAAGGACACGTGGGCAGTGGTGGCAGAAGGTATCAGAGACTGAAGGTCTTGCGAGGCAAGCTATGAAGCGCTATTAACATCAAATTAGAAAGATTATTCTGTTGGCAAATGAAGGAACATAAAAGGGAAATCACATTGGATGCAGGAAGATCAGTTAGGAGACTCTTGCCTCTCTCATGGGGAGAAAATAACAAACAGAACTAAACACATGACAGTATGAATGGAGAGGGAGAGAATAGATGGATTTGACAGCTATTAAAGACATCTTATTTTCAGGAATCTGCGACCGAGCAATACATTTCAGACTACCATGACTTGTAAGTTTTTGGTCTAAGTAGATGCTGCTGTCTTTTATTGAGATAAAAAAAATCGAGAGAAGGAAAAGGAGGAGGTCTCAGTGGGGGAGGGGGGGCGGGAAATAGGATGAGTTCAGCATTGGACATCCTGAGTTTATAGTACCCCAGGCACACACAAACAGTGCTCTCCCGAAGACAGGTGGATGTACAGGAGTGCAGCTGAGAGACAACTTGGGAGCCATGAGTACATAAGAGGTAATTGAAGCCATTGATGTTGATGAGGTCACAGGCTCTGAGCATATAGCAAGAGCACTGTGTTGAGGAGAGTGCTTAGGCAAACAACAGCATTTAAGAAGCAAACAGAGTGAGAAACATTTGAGGATGAAACTGAGAAGGTACAGCCAGTAGAGAATGATTAGCATTAGCACAGAAGCAGACTGGAGGTTGATGGGAAGGAGATCCATAAATCTGGAGTATGATATAGGCAGGGTGATTTTTAATATTCAGGGCATTTGCTTATTTTAATTTTTCAACTTTTAGATTTGGGGTACATTTGTAGGTTTGTTATGCTGAGGTTTGGGATATGAATGATCCCATCACCCAGGTGCTGATCATAATACCCAACAGTTTTTCAACCCTTGCCCCTCCTTTTCCCTTTCCTCTCTAATAGTCTCTAGTGTCTGTTGTTGCCGTCTTTAATTCCATGAGTATCCAGTGTTTATCTGCCATTTGTAAGTTAGAACATATGGTATTTGGTTTTCTGTTCCAGTGTTACTTTGCTTAGGAAAATGACCTTCAGCTGTATCCATGTTGATGCAAAATACATGATTTTGTTCTTTTTATGGCTCTATAGTATTCCATGGGGTATATGTCCCACATTTTCTTTATCTAATCCACCAATGATGGTCACCTAACTTGCTTCCATGACTTTGCTATTGTGAATAGCTCAGCAAACCCTCTTTAAAGATAGGGTGTCCCTCTGTCATCCAGACTGGATTGCAGTGGTACAATCACAGCTCACACAGTTTTGACCTCCCAGAGCTCCAGTGATCCTCCAACCTCAGCCTTCTGAGCAGCTGGGACTACAGGCACATGCTTCCATGCCTCACTAATTTTTGTATTATTATTATTTTGTATAGACAGGGTTTTACCCTGTTGCCCAGGCTGGTCTTGAACTCCTGGCCTCAAGTAATCCTCCCATCTCAGCATCCCAAAGTACTGGTACTGCGGGTGTGAGGCACCATGCCTGGCCTACAGTGAGACGTTTGAATTGTCATATTCTTATGGACAAAATGCATAGTATGAGATGAATGTCGGAATATTAGGCAGATTCTTGGCTATTTGAACAAATGTACACTAAGATTATTAATGTATGTGATGCTAAACTGAAAGAACATCTCCAATACAATACTTTTGGGCTTATCATCTAATTTCTGTCCTTTTACTGTTTTACTATTACCATTTTAAACAATACTTGGGTTTGAGAAGGCATAACCAAATTTTGTACAGTCAGAAAGCTGAGAAGGATTCCTAATGAGTTGGAAAACAGAATTGGGATTCAAAATGATTTGAAAGGCTAGAATAATGGGCAATCCAACATAATTGATTTAAATGTAGACTGTTCTTTTCTGGTTCTGAAAATTAGATGTTCAAGCATAGAATGGGGAAATTTTACTTAAAAGTACTTCTGAAACCATAGCTGCCAAAAACAGCTGTGGCTGCCAAAAGCAATAATGGAGGGTCTTGGGTTCTGTTTATATGAGCAGAATGCCTTGTTTGTGGAAGGTAGACTTTTAAATTAGGTCATTAATTCAACTTAGGTGCAATATTTGAAGAGGGATATTGACAAAGGATGACATTGGCTTGAGATGTGAATTAGGAAGATTAGTTTCTTGGCAAGTATGTCACGTGGAAACTAACCAAAGAAATTGGGGTTGTTTAGCTTAGAGTAGACTTGAGGGGGCTGTGACATGAGCTTCAAATATATTAAGTGCAGTCATATATAATATGCATTGCCATAATGCTCATTTAGAGGACAAGATTTGGATTAGTGAGTAGTAGACAAAAGGATGCAAAATTTAGTTCATCTCAGAAGGTGTTTTACATATGCAGAAGCCATGAGCTGTGTCTTTATACTCTAAAAATTGCAACGCTGCTGCTTTGAACGGATTGCAAACCTAGGTTCCATCTATAGGAGCCATGAGTTCTAATTTACTGCACTTTGACTATTGTACTATGATGGATGTGAGGGGCAGTTCAATGACTGCTCAGGGTTATATCCATACTTACCGTAACTGGTGAGAAGATAAATATTTGACCTTGATGCTTTAGTCTTAGCTAGCACACATTCTTTTTTTTGTTGTTCTTGTTGAGATGGAGTTTTGCTCTTTTTTGTCCAGGCTGAGTGTAGTGGTACTATCTGGGTTCACTGCAACCTCTGCCTCCCTGGTTCAAGCTTCAAGCAGTTCTGCCTCAGCCTCCTGAGTGGCTGGGATTACAGACACACGCCACCATGTCTGGCTAATTTTGTATTTTTAGTAGAGGTGGGGTTTCACCATGTTGGCCAGGCTGGTCTGGAATTCCTGACCTCAGGTGATCCAGCCACCTTGGCCTCCCAAAGTGCTGGGATTACAGTCGTGAGCCACAGTGCCTGGCTGCACATATTCTTATTCTGTCATACTTAGCACTTTATTCTAAGATTGCTACAGTGTAAAAAAACAATGCCCTTTGGTGTTTAAGCCAACCTCCTAAAGTTAAGAGCAGAAAGAACTGACCCTTTGAAAATTTAATGCAGACTTCTATTTGATAATTCTTAGGCATATCAATAATGCATACCAGGAAATAACTAAGCCGAAATAATAATTGATGCTTAAACATATCTGAGCCTGTTATGCTAGGGAAGTGCTTCCCTATCTAAAGAGCAGATAAATATCAAGATCATTTACTCTAGGTTTTTTTATGGTCTCATTTTTTTTTTTTTTTTTTACATTTGTCACCTTTTAAAGTTAAAAGCAATATATGTGCATTCCAGAAAAATGCAGCAATAAAAGCACCCATAATCTCACTAAATAAGCATGCCACTTTTAACATCTTAGTGTTTGTAATATGAATAATAAATAATAACAATAGCCAGGTAAAATTTTAAGTGCATTTTTATTTATTAACTCACTCATCTCCCTGACTCTAATTGGTGAGCTTGAACCCCCCCCAGCTTGTGAATCCAAGCTGCTACACCAGGGCCCATACTTTTCACTGTCAGACTGTACTGCCTCTATTACATATATCAAAAGTCCTTTACATGTATTTCATTATCAAGGGACACATATAGTTACAAAATGGCAATATTATGTACATATAGTTAGGTAATCTTTTTTGGCATTTAAAAATATGACGTGAACTTACTCCCCTATTTTGATTCCTCAAGAATTTTATTAAGTGCTTGATATGTCTCTGACTTTGTTCCCTGAATAACCGGTTTTTACAAATAGTATTTTGAACAATCCATAATTCATCCTTTTTCTATTGATTTGTTTTCTATACCATCTATTGTGTATGTGTATACATAAAAATTCATAAGCTATTTTATATATAATATGTGCTATATTATATGTATGCACATTCAGTTTCTTTTGAGCTATTTTCTACACTATTGATTTTTTTGTGCCAAGATTGCAGAGTTTTATAATGTCGTTTTATATGGTGGCACTTAATTTTCTTTCATTCAAAGATTTCTCAGCTGTTCTCACTCATTTAGTCTTTCAGTTCAACTTCAGAATAATTTTGAAAAGTTAAAAATTTTCTTGGATTCTGTTAAGTTCTTTCATTTATTTGGAAAAAATGTCAGATTTTTAGTATTATCTTCACATTTAAAGAAATACAGTCCTTTTTAGCATTTATTCAGGCATTCTATACTTCTCATTAGCACAATCTTTGTATTCTGAACTATTTTATGTTACTGTTTTCCATGACATTTTCCCCCAACCATTTTACCTTTTAATTGATTTTTCCCTCATATGTTGAAAAGCCACTGGTTTTTAGAAATTAATTATATATCTAGTTTCTTACAGAGCTGTCTTGTTAATTCTAACATTTTGTCAGCTAATTATCTTTGATTTTTTTTATAACAAGTTCCATTTATTGAGTAGTTAACGTGGGAAACATTTTTCTCACAGAAGAAAAGTGTTTCAGAATGCTTTCAGAGATGAAGAAACTGAAGTTCAAAGGCAATTAATAACTTACAAAAGATGACAAAGCTAGTGAGCCATAAAGCTGGGATAGATTTGTCTCCAGAGATCTCACTTTCCACTGAACTCCACTACCTCCCACTCTGCCTACACAGAACTGATCTATTATGCTTGCAGCTCTCCATGACTGATTCTTAGAGGCCATTGATCGAATCTTATTAGGTGCACCAGGCAGCTATTTACAGTTTTGCCCAGTAGCCAATCATTTTCACATGATTTCTCTTTTTCAAGGTAGAGATCCTTTTCTCACGGGTTTCAGAAATCTTTCATCTCCTCCAAGGTAGATGTTAATTCCACATTTTCACAAGGAAAGCTTTATGTATTGCTGTATTTTACTCACACACAAAGTGTGTAGGTAGCCACTGGTCCTCCTGTCTTGAGGATAGCATGTCTGTGTAGAGTTCCTAGTCCGGTTTCTGTTGTCTGAGAAACTTCCTTTTCATACTATGCTGATGAACTTTGAGGATCTCATTCTGTCTACTGAATTCTTGATTAGGAGAATGTTTTAAAGAAACAGCTGTCTGTGGTTCTTCCATGTTAAGAAGCACATGATAGGTACTGGACCTAGGGCATTTTCTGCCTCTGTTTTTATCTGTACAGTTCTGGGAGTGAAGGATGTATGTGAAGAGGTGAGAGTGAGATTTGTTAGTCTGATGTCATCTTAAACCAGAAGTCTGTAAAACTTCAAAAACAGACAGCCTTTTTCTGTTGTTGGAAAACTATATTCCAAAGAAACTTCAGAAAAAAATGGATGGACAAATTGATGTGTAATTCTATCATTTTACAATATCTTTTTGTTTTTGTTCTTTTCCTTACACCTCTTTCTTTTAAGACTTATCAATTAATATGACTCAGGCATCGCTGTTAGTGTTTTACAGGTATTAGCCCATTTAATAACAATCATTTGTTATTAGTCCATCATTCATAAGCAAATGATACTGCTTTAAAGTGATATTCAGATATTTTATATAGAAGTTAAATAATTGCCTCAATCTTTAAAAAAAATCTTTATTGAAGATTAATTGAAGTCCACTCAGATACATATATTTGAAGTATATAAATTGATCAGTTTTGACATATGTAAGCACTCATGAAACTATTGTCATAATCAAGATAGTCATTTTCAACATCTCCAAAATTTTCCTGTTTCTCTTTGTAGTCTAACCCCTCCTCCACCCTGTCCCTAGGCAGCCACTGATCTGTCGTCACTAGAGATTCAGTTGAATTTTATAGAATTTTAGATAAATGGAATTGTATGGCATATACTCTTTTTTTTTTTGGTGGGGAGCTGTCGTCTTTCACTTAGTGTAATGATTTTTAGGTTTATTCACATAGTGGTGTGTATCAAGTTTGTTCCTTTTTGCTGAGTAGTAGTCTACTATATGGCTATACCACAATCTGTTATTTAATATATCTATTTTTAACATAGCATAGTTGTAATCATAGCACTTGATATTCTTAAGCTCCAATAGGATAATGTAATCTATGATCATTAAATACTAACTAGTGAGTACTCCAATAAGTTCTTTATAAAGTTTAGCAGCAGCAGTCTAAAAATGTGAGTGTAAGTACTAAAGGACTTTTTGCAGTCTGAGATATTCCTGTAGGTGATTTTTTGTTTCATTTGGTATTTAATGCTATTCTGATAAATCTTGATTTTTGAAGCTAACCATTCAGTTAGTCTGTTAGATGTGCCTGCTGTTAGAACTATTAATACTTTCACTTGCTTGCCTGTCTGTAGATCATTTAACTATCAGTTAATGAATGCATGTCTCTTGGAGTGCAGGTGAGGAATGTGGATCTCATGCCACTCATTCAGAGGCTAAAATGAGGACTTTGTTTAGTTCACGGTAATAAGTATTCAGATACTGTATGGAAATGAAAACAGTCTTTGT
Source organism: Chlorocebus sabaeus (assembly GCF_047675955.1). Lineage (NCBI taxonomy): Eukaryota > Metazoa > Chordata > Mammalia > Primates > Cercopithecidae > Chlorocebus > Chlorocebus sabaeus. The sequence goes on from NC_132924.1 coordinate 65,889,729, forward strand.
GTGTGTTCAGTTGGAAGAACTATTAAATATATTCATTCCTAATTGAAATTATGTTTCTATTGTTAAAGAAAAACCGAGAGGAGTTAAATTTAACATTTGAGTAAGAACAAAGTTCTAGAACCAGACAGCATTCCTGATGAAGGTGGTGATATGGTTCGGCTGTGTCCTCACCCAAATATCATCCTGAATTGTAGCTCCCATAATTCCCACATGTTGTGGGAGGGACCTGGTGGGAGATAATTAAATCATGGGGCTGCTTTCCCCCTACTGTTCTCGTGGTAGTGAATACGTCTCTCAAGAGATCTGATGGTTTTATCAAGGGAAAACCCCTTTCACTTGGCTCTCATTCTCTCTTGTCTGCCACCATGAAAAATGTGCCTTTGGCCGGGCGCGGTGGCTCAGGCCTGTAATCCCAGCACTTTGGAAGGCCGAGGCGGGTGGATCACCTGAGGTCGGGAGTTCAAGACCAGTCTGACCAACGTGGAGAAACCCCGTCTCTACTAAAAATACAAAAATTAGCCAGGCATGGTGGCGCATGCCTGTAATCCCAGCTACTCGAGAGGCTGAGGCAGGAGAATCGCTTGAACCTGGGAGGCGGAGGTTGCAGTGAGCTGAGATCGCGCCATTGCACTCCAGCCTGGGCAAAAAAAGCGAAACTTCGTCTCAAAAAAAAAAAGAAAAAAGAAAAAGAAAAATGTGCCTTTCGTCTTCCACCATGATTGTGAGGCCTCCCCAGCCATGTGGAACTGTGAGTTCATTAAATCTCTTTTTCTTTATAAATTACCCAGTCTCTGGTATGTCTTCATCAGCAGCATGGGGTAACAGAGTACCCCCATCTACAAACCTGGTGGACTATATAAGGAGAAAATAAGAAATGACATACAGAGAGCACTTGATTGGTGCAGCTGGCATTTACCTTCTTTGGGTGTAATCTAGCAGCTTTCAGCCTCTGGTTGTCTGCAGCTACTGTGATTGAGACTCAGCTACTTGTTATAAGGGTTTACTTTTTGTGAAATTACAGTCTGTTTACACAAGTTAGGTTATAGTTCATACTGTATGGAGAAACCTTTATGTCAAACTCAAAATACGTACGGTGGCAGCTTTAGGCCAGACTTAATTCAGTTTAACACCATAAATCACAAATCCATCAAGATAGCTAGGTTTAGTTGTATTTTTTCTTTCTTTCTTTTTTTTTTTTCTTTTGGTAGGAGCTGATGAGAATTCTGTTGACTAACATGTTTGCATTTAGAACAAGATAAGCATTCTTTTAGACTAATAGTGTTTCTGCAACTTTTGAGGACACTTATGTTTTTCTTATATTGTTCCAGGAAAAGAAAAGGTATTGGTATGTACTATGACTGACTGACATGTCCCATTTAGGCTTATCTCATCTTAGAATCCATCTTTTTTAGCAGTAGATGATCACCCTAACAGGACAGGGAGAATAAATGTGACTCACTTGGCATCATAGTAGTGCGTTCTGCACTCTCTGTGATGGACACAGGTAAAGGCAGGCTCATCCTTAACCTGAAATTTTCAGCTATGGCTTTGTTTTTCCCGATCTTCCTTCAAAATTAGATTGTTTACCTTTATTTCCTCAATTCTCTTTCCAATTCACTAGAGTCAGGCTTTTATCCCACTTATTTTCCTGAATCTCTTGTCATGATTAGTAATCATCTAATTATCAGTGGTTTCTTTAATCCTCATCCTATTCTACCTCTCTTGAGGCATTTGACTCTACCTCCAGGCTTCTTCTTTCTTGCTTTCTGATACTGTAATGTTGTGTCAGTCATTGTTATGTGCTTATTTCTTTAGCACCTCTTCTATGACCTCTTTTTAAATGTTGATTGCCCCAGGTTTTTGCTTTTTGTCTTTTTGCATCGTAGATATCCTGTCTGAGTGATCTTATCCATATTTTCTTTCATTGTTTTTCTGTAAATGGAAGTAATACATACTTATTATAAACAATTTGAATAATTTGAACAAGCAAGAGTGAAAATCACCTGTCATAACACCTATGGAAAACCATTGTTACATTATTTATCCAACTGCTTGTCTTACCTACAACCTTCGTTTAAATGACTCTTAAATCCAACCTCCATTGCATAGTTTTCCATCAAGTTCCAAAATAATATTTATAGCTCCTTTAATTATAAAAAGAATTGTGAAAAAGCACAATCCTTTTCTTTAAGGAACTCATAGTCTAGTGAAGTGGCTCTCAGTCTGGCTGCAAGTTAGAATCACAGACCAACAATTTTTTTCAATTTAGGAATCTGAGGACAGGGTCTAGGAGCCAGATGCCAGGGCATAACCAGGGTTAAGAATCCCTTGGGTAATGGCTATGTTTCAAAGTGCCATTTATTTAATATCTACTCTATGCCAGGCCATGTGGTATCCATTTGTTCTTTCAACAAATATTTTTTCAGCCCTTCTTTTATGTTTACCCCTGGCCTAGATACCAGGAACACATCAGAGAATAAAAAGAGAGTTTCCATTCTTATGGAGATTATGAAATGGTAAAAAGAGATAGACATTATACAAATACATGACAAGTGGTGATAAATGTAGAAAGAAAAATAAGGGAGGTGAGGGTATAGCGATGTGTGTCTATCTAAAAAGTCAGAAAAGGGCTTTTGATGTTACAAGATTTGAATAATGCCTGAGTGAAGAGGGTTCAAGGCTGCAGGCATCTGGGGAAGGATCTTCCAGAAAGAGGGAATAACAAATGCAAAAACCCTAAAGTAAGCATGCACTTTAAGTGTTCAGAGGAGAGTGACTCACTGTGGCTTGAGCAGAGTGAATGAGAGGGACATGGCAGGAATTGAGACCGCAGGGGTCATGTGGGTGGAGTGTGGCAGATCACATGGTGCCTTTTAGGGTGTGTGAAAGACTTTGCCTTTCATTCTGAATGAGATGACGGCCAAGAGGCTTTTGAGCACAGATGTAATCTGATGTGATTTATGTGTAAAAAGATCAAACTAGCTGCTATGTGGGAAATAGACTGCCAGAGATGTGGGTAACAACAGAGGAGTTAGGATATTACGATAATATGGGTGAGGCATGAAGGCAGCTTAGATTAAGGTGTTACGTGTAGAATGGTGAGAAGAAATTGGATTTTTTATATATTTCATACATAATATATATTTATATATATGTATTTTGGAAGAAATGATAGGCTTTACTAAGATCTCCTAGGAAGCGAGTTTAGCTAAAAAGAAAGAAGTAGTCAAGGACCAAGTGCTAGGGCACATCAGGAGAGGTAGAACCAATGGAGGATGATGTCCCAGAGGCCAAATGAAGAAAGTGTTGAAGAAGTGGGTTGATGGATGAAATCAAACACAGTTGTTACATCTAGTGAGAGGAATATTGAAACAAATGTTTTTATTTAGCAAGGTGGAGGTCTTTTCAATTATCTTGAAAAAAGTAGTTTTGACTGAGGGAGAGAGGTAAAAACCTGATTGGAGTGGGTTCAGGAAGGGGAAGAAAGGAGGCAACACAGTGAGAACAGATAAATGTTTTGAAGAACTTTGCTAGTCAGAGATGAAGAGTGGCAGTAACTGAAGGGGGAAGTGAAAATAGTTACTTAGAGTAATGCCGAACAAAGTATACTTCAAACTTTCTTCTAAATGCAAGATTTTGTTCTAAGAATAGCAACTCTAGTTTTATTATGATATCTTGTTTAAGAATCTCTTAAAATGAGGTATACTTATAATTTTCAGTCTTTTAATTTGAGACATTTTGATCAAGCTCATCCATTTTCTTTATAGCACATGACTTTCCCCCCTTCTTTCTACTTTATGGATATCCTTTTGTATTAGTTTTCTGGGGACAGCTATAACAAAACTCTGTAAACTGGGCGGCTTACACAACACAAATTTATTGTTCTGAAGGCTAGAAGTCCAAAATCAAGGTGCCAGCAGGGTTGGTTCCTTCTAAGGATTATGACAGAAGGATCTGTTCCAGGCTTCTCTCCTTGGCATGGATGACCATCTTCTCCCTGCGTATCTCTTCATATCTATCCTCCCTCTATGCTTATCTCTTTGTCCAAGTGTCCCTTTTATAAGCATAGCAGCCATATTGGATTTGGCTCACCATAATAACCTCATTTTAACTTGATTGCTTCTGCAAAGAACCTATCTCCAAATAAGATTACATTTAGAGGTACTAGGAGTTAGGACTTCAGCATGTGAATTTTTGGGAGACACAATTCAACCCATAACATCTTTCCTTTCCCATAGGCTTATTTCTGAAGTTTTATTCTAATAACACTTAAAATTTTTCTGCTAGGTAATATTTAGGCACAGTTACCAGTTACTCAATCCAGTTGTACATGTCATTTTAGATGATTTGGGGTGGGAGGTGGATTTCCTGATATAAAAGGAACACTTGCCAAATTAAAAAGAATTGCCTTTTGGAAAAAGAAAACATAAAATGAGTTAGAGATATGGTCTCGTAATACTTTTAATGAATACGATGTCAGACTTTTCTTACATTTCTCATTTAATTTCATGTTTAAAACAGTAGAACCAGCAAGCTAGTATATGGAAACTTTCTCTACTTTGGGAATATGAGATAAATCAAAGTGACTTCTCTGGAAAAAACCCTACATTAAATGTATGTACCATCTCCCTGGTCTTATTAAGATGGCAGCACAGCCTAGTTCTAAATAAAGGCCAACATCTGACCCCATAGTATATCACTTTTAGTATAGAGAGAAGTTAGGTTTATTAGAAGAATTTTGTTATTGCACCAAGAAAAATATTATAGAAATTGGCTCATATTTGTATATCTAGGTGTATGATCCAAGTAAATGTTTTCAGCTAATTTTTGGGTATCCCATTCTCCCTAAAGAATTGCTTCTTTTTCAGCATGAGGTTTTCATTGGGATACAGGCCATTATGATGCATCCTCATAAAACAGTTGGCTTTTATTTGGAGACTGTAAAATACAGATCATATTTATTATGGATTTTATTTAGAAAGTGTAAAATACAGATCTTAATTAATGACTGTAGAGACCCTATTATCTCTAAGTTCTTAATGCAACAAGAAATAATGTAAATTTAGCTGTGGAATAGAAAATGTATTTTTATGGGCTTACCACTCTTTATAGGCTTAAGGCAGGATACAAGATCTAAAAAGAACAAAACAACTGTGGTAAAAATTAGTGTTAAAATATCCAATAAAATTTGGATGTTCTCCAAATTACTTTCTAACTGGGAATTCTAAGGTTTAGCAGTTCCCTAAAATGGCCACTGAATGACTCTCTTGAGAGAGTCTTTTTTTAAAAAAAATTTCTAACTTTGTATACTTTAAATACTTTTTTTAAAATTTCATATTGTTTAACTTTAAACATGAAAAAAGTGATTCAACAAGAGACCAGATTTTTTTAATCTAGAGAAAATAGCAAACATATTCTCCATGGTTTCTTCACAGATAAAACCTAGTGATAGTTCCAATACTAACCATATTAAATATCCAATTTATTAATGATAGATTTATGTCCAGGCTTCACAGTTTATCTCACTGATGACCACAGCCCAATGAAACCTAAATTCAATCTTCCTCTGCACCCATGAAATCACAACTGTTCCAGCCTTCCCCCTTACTTTCTCTTGTTCAGCTATTCTGGAAAGGCATCTTTTTCTCAGTACTTTCTTAGTGACTGTACTGATAAAAATACAAACAGCATATGGAAGCAGATATGTGCGTAGGTCTTGATTTTGTGTTTTGGTAGACTGGTTTATTCAAGCAAATACAACAGGAGAATATGTTTGTTTAAGGTTTGCTTTTGTGCCAGTTGGTGGTGTTTCTGTCTTTTGGCCTGCCAGAAATACACACCTTTATTTCTACACTATTTGATAAAAATTTCTGAGTGACAATTTTTTTCATTGAATTAAGTAGCTCCTTGAAAAATACAACATATGTCTAACATGTTGAGGAATTTTGAAGAATTATGCTCAAATTTGATTTTACCTCAAATGAAATGTTTTAAATTTAGTAACATTATTTAATGTTAGTGGCTTAATAGTTCTTCAATATTATATATAGAATTGGCCTTAATTTACAGTAGCTTGAAAAGCATAATCTAATTTTAATTATTGAGAAGAATTTTTTTTTTTTTTTTTTCCGAGACAGAATCTTGCTCTGTCGCCCAGGATGGAGTGCAGTGGTGCAATCTCAGCTCACTGCAAGCTCTGCCTCCTGGGTTCACGCCATTCTCCTGCCTCAGCCTCTGGAGTAGCTGGGACTACGGGCGCCCGCCACCACGCCCAGCTAATTTTTTGTATTTTTTGTAGAGATGGGGTTTCACTGTGTTAGCTAGGATGGTCTTGATCTCCTGACCTTGTGATCCACCTGCCTCGGCCTCCCAAAGTGCTGGGATTACAGGCGTGAGCCACCACGCCTGGCTCAGAAGAAAAATTTTTAATCACATTTTTTTGGAAATGAATTGATTGGGAAGTAATGCTCAATTGGTTATGCGTGCACCAGAGTGTCGTGGGATAAGCATTGGCTTGTGAGTCAAGAGACCCAGTTACGGGACTTTACTTGTCATTAATTGTGTGACCTGAGTAACTTGCTTTCTGCTGGACTCCATCTTCTTGTTTGGCCAAGAAAGAGACTGGTTTAGATCATCTGTAAAGTCCTTTCCAAGCTTTACATTTTATGACTTTATTTCTTCTTGTTTTATATTTTTAGATAAAACAGGAATTAGGTCTTTGCTTTTTGTTGGATACTCTTGACTGAATGGGGATTTTTCCTGTCCAATATGGTCATACTGGGCAGAGAATGTAGCTTGACGATTTTTAGAAAATAAGCATTGTCTGAAAATAATCAACAATAAGGCTTGGTGAATCTGCCAACAGATGACTGCTTCTACAATTTCATTTAGTCATCTAAGCCATTTGAATTTAGACATTTAGCGTGAAATACTTAATATTCCTCAAGACAAGGTTTTGGGGCCATAGAATGTATTAGCCTTACGTAATTCTGACTTGGTTTATCAGGTGACCTAGAGTACAGAGGACTCATAATGTTATAAATTACATCCATGACAGCGTGTGATTTTTTTGTTTTTTCTGTAGGAAAAGACTCTTAGGGCAGTGACGTAAGGCAGGTCTGGGTGATACCTGCTTTTTATTCTAAAAAATAATTTTAGCTTAGTTTATTCACTAACCTATGGCTGTCAACTGCTGAGGCCTTATTTAATCATTTGAAAATGATCATATTCCACAGGGATGTTTTATAAGAAGAATTATTCCTGAATAGAGATATATCACACTCTGAGCTGGCAAAAGCTCAACTTTGTAAAGATGTCTGCTTGCCTCAATTTATACATTTAAAAGAATCGCCCCCAATCCAAATATAGTTTTGCCTCCTTGGGAGTGTGTGTCTGTTGAAGGTATAGGGTAGAAATTTAAATGTTCTTCAGGTTTGTAAGATAGACTTTGTTCTGAGATCAGCTGGGAAAATGCTGAAAAAGAAATGTGTTAAAGGGAAGTATTCTCATAACTTACAGGTGAGAGTATAAATGATTAAAGACTGTCTGGAAACAGTTGGGTAATATTTATCAAGAGCTTTAAAATACATGTTCTTACCAGGTATTCTGCATCTATTTCTGTAATTATCTTAAGTAAATTGGTTAACTGAAAGGTGGTACATATAGAAGGTTGTTACTCATTTTAGTGTTATTTGTAAACAACCCAAATTTTTAAGAGGTGACTGATTAAATATATTGTTTCCTTATGAAATGGATACCATGGGTCATTAAATGTGTTGATATGGCAGTATATTTATTTACATGGAAGAGATTTACAATATTTTAGGCAGATTATAAAACATCTTGTGAAGACACTCATGTAGGTTTATATGCCTGTGTATCTACTTGGGAAAAAGTACAACAAATTAACTGTGATTATCCCTGGGTGGCAAGATTATGTATGACTGGTCATCCTCTATTTCACATTTAAAGCTTTATTTCTAGTTTTTCTACAGAGATCATGGATTCTTTGAGAGGAAGTAAAATATAACAGTTAAAGCAGTTGAGAGGATTGAACTCAGTCTGGCTGGATTTAAATCACAGTTCTATCACTTAACTAGCTGTGTAATCCTTAGCCAGTCACTTTATTCTGTGTTGTTGTAATCTGTAAAGTAGGGATAATCATAATAGAAATTAATAATACCTACCCCATAGAGTTGTGAGGATTAAACGTACTTAAACATGTGAACTCTTTAGAACAGTTCATAGTACTATATTAATATTAGCTTTTATTATTTCTGTAATAAAAGTAGCACATGCAAGAGAGACAGACATACTAGCATAGCTAGAATCTACTGGTAGAGGAAATGGTCTCAAGTGATTGAAATGATTTGGTAATTTTTATTTTTTTAATTTTTAATTTTTTTAAATTGTTATACTTTAAGTTCTAGGGTACATGTGCACAATGTGCAGGTTTCTTATATATGTATACTTGTGCCATGTTGGTGTGCTGTACCCATCAACTCATCAGCACCCATCAACTCGTCATTTACATCAGGTATAACTCCCAATGCAATCCCTCCCCCCTCCCCATAATAGGCCCGGTATGTGATGTTCCCCTTCCCGAGTCCAAGTGATCTCATTGTTCAGTTCCCACCTATGAGTGAGAACATGCCGTGTTTGGTTTTCTGTTCTTGTGAAAGTTTGCTGAGAATGATGGTTTCCAGCTGCATCCGTGGCCCTACAAAGGACACAAACTCATCCTTTTTTATGGCTGCATAGTATTCCATGGTGTATATGTGCCACATTTTCTTAATCTAGTCTGTCACTGATGGACATTTGGGTTGATTCCAAGTCTTTGCTATTGTGAATAGTGCTGCAATAAACATACGTGTGCATGTGTCTTTATAGCAGCATGATTTATAATCCTTTGGGTATATACCCAGTAATGGGATGGCTGGGTCATATGGTACTTCTAGTTCTAGATCCTTGAGGAATCGCCATACTGTTTTCCATAATAGTTGAACTATTTTACAGTCCCACCAACAGTGTAAAAGTGTTCCTATTTCTCCACATCCTCTCCAGCACCTGTTGTTTCCTGACTTTTTAATGATTGCCATTCTAACTGGTGTGAGATGGTATCTCATTGTGGTTTTGATTTGCATTTTTCTGATGGCCAGTGATGACGAGCATTTTTTTATGTGTCTGTTGGCTGTATGCATGTTTTCTTTTGAGAAGTGTCTGTTCATATCCTTTGCCCACTTTTTGATGGGGTTGTTTGCTTTTTTCTTGTAAATTTGTTTGAGTTCTTTGTAGGTTCTGGATATTAGCCCTTTGTCAGATGAGTAGATTGCAAAAATTTTCTCCCATTCTGTAGGTTTCCTGTTCACTCTGACGGTAGTTTCTTTTGCTCTGCAGAAGTTCTTTAGTTTAATTAGATCCCACTTGTCAATTTTGGCTTTTGTTGCCGTTGCTTTTGGTGTTTTAGACATGAAGTCCTTGCCCATGCCTATGTCGTGAATGGTATTACCTAGGTTTTCTTCTAGGGTTTTTATGGTATTAGGTCTAACATTTAAGTCTCTAATCCATCTTGAATTAATTTTCGTATAAGGAGTAAGGAAAGGATCCAGTTTCAGCTTTCTACTTATGGCTAGCCAATTTTCCCAGCACCATTTATTAAATAGGGAATCCTTTCCCCATTTCTTGTTTCTCTCAGGTTTGTCAAAGATCAGATGGCTGTAGATGTGTGGTATTATTTCTGAGGACTCTGTTCTGTTTCATTTGGTAAATTTTAAAGAGGAATGTGATGACTGGATGTTTACTTTTTTATTTACAATTTCTAAATTTTAAATATAAAAATTATTAAGGCTAAATTCATATAACATAAAATTAACCATTTAAAAGTGAAAGCTCAGTGGCATTTAGTATATTTATAAAGTGTGCATTGTAACACTCCAGAACATCTCCATAATTCCAAAGTAAAACCCTGTAACCATAAGGCAGTTTCCATTCTCTCCTCCCTGCAGCTCCTGGCAACCACTAATCTGCATTTTATATGATTTATCTATTCTGGACATTTCGTGTAAATGGAATTCTATAATATGTTACCTTTTGAGCCTGGCTTTTCTGACAATATAATATTTTAGAGGTTTATCCACATTGTGGTAATATCAGTACTCCTATGTCTGAAAAATATTTCATTTTATGTATATACTACACTTTGTTTTATATTCATCCATTGATGGTCACTTGGGCCCTTTCACCTTTTTGGCTATTGTGAACAGTGCTGCTATGAGTAGATGTTTGCTTTTATTAATAATAGTTTCTTCTGATATCAAAGCTGTATATTTATCATAGAAAATTTAGAAAATACAGAATTACAAGTACTTCAAATTTATGTTTTGATGTGGTACTTTCGGTCTTTTAAAATATATACACATATACATATGTGTGTATGTAAGTGCATATATATGTATTAAAACACATAGCTGTGTACAAAAATATACTTAAAAGAGCAATTGGGATGATGGTACACATTGTTTTATGGCACTGTTTACCATTTAACATCTCTGAACACTTTCTGATGTCTGTAAGAAAATATTGGTGTAACATAATTTTAAATGAAAAATTAAAAATATGTTATATTGATATAACAGAATTTTGAATGAATGGAATTTATTTTACCAATATCGAGTGATAAAAGTTTAGCTTTTCACTCCTGTATTAAGTGCAATGAATATTCCTTTATATAAAATACTGCTTAATTATTTTCTAGGGATAGAGTCCTAGGAATAGAACTATTTTGTCAATAAGTGTGTACTTTTAAGGCTTTTGACACACTGCCAAATTTCCCTGTGGAAATATTATTCTGATTTACATGCTACCAGCAATATTTGAGTGTCTGTTTCTTATTTTGATTGCCAGTATAATTGTATTCATAATCATTGTTACTTTAACACAAATAGTGTCTAGTTCATGTTTTAAATTTCTATTTATATAAAACATTACCAGATATTGTTTTCTTCCTTTCGTAAATGCCTGCTTAATGACTTTTAGTGAGTTTTGTCTTTTTCCTAATGACTGGAAGAGATTTTTGAAAAATATAATGAGCTGGGCATGGTGGCTCATGCCTGTAATCCCAGCACTCTGGGAGGCCGAGGCGGGCAGCCCACTTGAGCCCAGGAGTTCAACACCAGCCTGGGCAACATGTGAAATGCGGTCTCTACAAAAAAATACAAAAACTTAAATTGGTGTAGTGGCGTATGCCTGTGGTCCCAGCTACTCAGGAGGGCAAGGCAGGAAGATGGCTTAAACCTGGGAGGTTGAGGTTGCAGTGAGCTGCAATTGTGCTACAACACTCCAGCCTGGGTGACAGGGCAAAACCGTGTCTCAAAAATAAACAAACAGAAATGCAAAAATATAATGAAGATGTAAATCTTGAAAATCTGTTAGAAATATTTATTTTTTCTACGTTGCTATTTGTCTTCTTATTTTATCTATGGTATTTTGGTCACGGGGAAGTTAAAAGTCTTAACGAAGTGATCTCTATCATTTTTTGCTTTTTTCAGTTTCTGCCTTGCTCACATGTTTTTCTAAGTCTCCCTTAGGTGATTGGTATATATGTTTGATAATGAGCAAAACATTCTAATATTGTCCTGTTTGAACATGGAATGCTGCTTTTCTTAGTAATTATTTTGCTACATAACTTTCTCCACTGACTTAGAAAAAAACCGCAGTTAACTCAAAGCTACTAGTACCCTAAGTTTAGGATCTGAATTTGAACTGTAAGCTCAGAGACAGACACACATCACAAGAAAACAAGGGTATGTCTGGGATTTATTCAAGGAACCCATTCCACAATGTGTACTTGAGTCCGAACTCATTCATGTAGTTTCTCTGTGTATTTGTCTGTTTCCACAGCTTTATAACTTGCATTGTCCCTTCAGGCATTAAGATCCTCATTCATCAAGTAAATATTAAATTTTGTTCATCATACTCCATTTACCTACAGGAAATTGAACTGGTTCATTTTTTGGGTGAAATTTTCGGCTTTTGAAAATCATCTGGCTAGATTGCCTCATTTCTTAGAAAATCCAAATCATTTGCCTTTATTATAAAGAGGCAAAATATTCCTACCTGTCAGGGAAATAAATTATATGAATTGATACTAACCTATGTGAGTATCTATCATTTTTTCTTGCATTAAATGTAGAATTAGAATTGACTTTTCTGGCCAGGCACGGTGGCTAACGCCTGTAATCACAACACTTTGGGAGGACTAGGTAGGTGGATCATGAGGTCAGGAGTTCAAGAACAGCCTGGCCAAGATGATGAAACCCTGTCTTTACTAAAAATACAAAAATTAGCTGGGCACATTGACGGGTGCCTGTAATCCCAGCTACTTGGGAGGCTGAGGCAGGAGAATTGCTTGAACCCTGGAGGCGGAGGTTGCAGTGAGCTGAGATTGTGCCACTGCACTCTGGTGACAGAGCAAGACTCTGTCTCAAAAAAACAAAAATAAAAACAAAAAAAGAAGTGACTTTTCTGCCAGTGTGAAATGAAACTTCTGTTTGCTTTAGGCTGATGATGTTAATGACAATTATTTAGTCTTTATCTGCTTTATTTTATTTTTTGAGACAGTCTCACTCTGTCACTCAGGCTGGAATGAAGAGGTGAGATCCTGGCACACTGCAACCTCTGCCTCCCAGACTCAAATGATCCTCCCACCTCAGCCTCCTGAGTAGCTGGGGCTACAGGCACACACCATCATGCCTGGCTAATTTTTGTATTTTTCGAAGAGACGAAGTCTTGCAGTGTTGCCCAGGCTGGTCACAAACTCCTGAGCTCAAGCGATCTGCCCACCTAAGCTTCCCAAAGTGTTGGGATTACAGGCATGAGCCACCATGCTCGGCCTATTTTTGTGTTTTACTTCTGGTAGCTCTTTTAAACAAAAACAAAAAAATACATGTTTATTATAAAAGAAATTAGGAAATGTAAGTAAACCAAGCATTCTAAGATGAGTACTGTTAATACCTTAGCATATATTCATTCCCCTTTCATATGTATGCATTCATTCACATTTAATAAAAATTCTTTTTTATACTCACCTATTATGAGCATCTTTCCATGTCAGGGGCAAATGTATACAATTTGAAATCAGCACAGAATTCCACTGTGTGAATATATCAAAATATATTTCAGCGGTTCCCCATTGTCGATCGTTTAGAATGTTTTCTACTTCTTACCATTACAGTTCATAATAAACATCGTGATAGTAAAATCTTTGCTGTATTTGGATATTTATTTTTAGATATTTCCTTGAATAAATTCCCCCAAAATGGAATGTATCTAATTTTTGAATCTTATAAGTTTTTGGGGAGAGAAATGAGATTGTCAGGAATGTAAAAGCTGAGGACTGGTGTCTTTTCAAATTTAATACATGAAATCAAATACAAATTTCTCTCTTCAACATTATGACATTTACCTTTTTTTCTTTTTCTGTGATAATTCATCTTGCTCTCTCATTTGTTTTTCCAACTGTGGAAAATGAATGTAAGACAATGAGTAGGATAGAAATCTAGAAGCTTTGTTTTCTATCTTTATTCTTGTTGGAAAGTTGGATTTTGGTTACTTTTTGAAGGCAGGTTTTTGGAAAGATTTCTTTGATCATGTCTAGTCTGTTGTTTTGACATTTAGAGAACTTTTTCCTGTGGGTGCTGCTGTTTGCTGATGATGACTCACCTTGTTATCAACTTTTACCTTTTCCTTTTCCATGGACATTCACAACCCACATTGTGTAGCTGCTGGGTGAGATTATAGGTATAGAGAGAAGATAGGTTCCTTACCTCAGGATAGTTACGTAACTGGGTGTAGCAAATACTTCAGTAGGGTCAGTTCTTACATCATCGATAAAAGCAATTGCAACTTTAGCTGTAAGCTGTTTAGGCATTGCCCTTTTTTCCTGTGATTTCTACCCATCTTGTACCCATCCCCTTACTCTATTATTTCCAGTGCTTTAATTAAGAAACTGGCCTGTTAACTGACAACCTACTTTAAGAAAATTTGTTGTGTAAAGAACCCAATCTGAAATATGAAAAACAGGAATATTCACTATCATTAGAAAAAATATATATATTTTTTGAGATAGAGTCTTGCCCATCCCGATTTCTACCCATCCCCTTACTTGTAAGTCCTAAAACTTTCTAACCTAGGACTTTATAATTTATCAGCAATGAATCATTTCACTCTAAAAACAGAGATACATTTGAGTCTAAAATATCCCTATACACATAAACACTAACATACAGAACAGTTTCATTTATAAAAGTCTTTGAGAAATGAGGACTCGTTTCTCTGTCTTGAAGATTAAGAATTTTCTGTTTGCTTTCATGTGTTTAGATTCGTTTGTCTCAGGTTTCAGTTTCACAGTGAATCACTAAGCACAGGAAAGGACACAACACTAATTGGGGAAGACTTGAGAGTGTGAAGGTGATCACACCTTCAGAAAGAGATTTGTTACCTGGAAAGGAAATTGCTGCATTATTTCCAGTGCTTTAATTAAGAAACTGGCCTGTTAACTGACAACCTACTTTAAGAAAATTTGTGTAACGAGCCCAATCTGAAATATGAAATACAGGAATATTCATTATCATTAGAAAAATACATATATTTTTTGAGATGGAGTCTTGCTCTGTCACCCAGGCTGAAGTGCAGTGACATGATCTTGGCTGACTGTAGCCGCTGCCCCCTCAGTAGCTGGGAGCAGTTGGGAGTAGCTGGTTCAAGCAGTTCTCGTGCCTCAGCCTCCTGAGTAGCTGGGACTACAGGTGCCCACCACCATGCCCAAGTAATGTTTTGTGTTTTTAGTAGAGACAGGGTTTCACCATGTTGGCTAGACTGGTCTCGAACTCCTGGCCTCATGCGATCCACCTGCCTCAGCCTCCCAAAGTACTGGAATTACAGGTGTGAGCCACTGTGCCTGGCCAGATTTTTCATCTTTGAAGGACTTATAACAGAAGGCCTTTTAATAAAAAGCTTTTATAATTTTTGTTAGTGAGGAATTAAAAATAGTTTATATTTGCTGAAGAAATTTTAGGCAGGAGAGTAGGAAAGAACTGGGCTTAAAATTTGTGTCAGATAATGTCTAAAGTCTATAACCTATTTTTGTGTCTAATAAGAAAAACGACCTTCAGATAGTGTTGCAGTTCACAACAAATTTATCAGTTTTAGTTTTGGTCTTATATTTTGATAGAGAATATTGATAAAGTTGTTTTGATAAAAGATTAAAGTTAAAAGGTACTTTTTGAATATAGTGCAAAAATATGTGCAAAAAATTAAAGATGGACTTTGTCATATTCTAAATGGTTATTTCTTGTGAATATAAATCTGTCATTCTATTAGCATGTACAGATTTATTTATTAGTATGGTGATAATTTATAATCATAGCAGTTGCTTTTTTTTCCTGCAGCGCACCACTTCTTTTTTTTTTCTACCAGTTTTATTGGTATAAAATCAATAAAGATATAATTATATATGAAAACTGCACATCTTTTTTTTTTTTTTTTTTTTTGAGACGGAGTCTCGCTCTCTCGCCCAAGCTGGAGTGCAGTGGCGCGATCTCGGCTCACTGCAAGCTCTGCCTCCCGGGTTTACGCCATTCTCCTGCCTCAGCCTCCCGAGTAGCTGGGACTATAGGCGCCTGCCACCGCGCCCGGCTCATTTTTTGTATTTTTAGTAGAGCCGGGGTTTCACCATGGTCTCGATCTCCTGACCTTGTGATCCACCCGCCTCGGCCTCCCAAAGTGCTGGGATTACAGGCGTGAGCCACCGCGCCCGGCCTGCACATCTTTAAAGTATACAATTTGATGTGTTTGGACAGATGCATACACCCGTGAAACCATGATAACAATCACAGTAATAAACATATTTACTATCTCTAAAATCTTCCTCTCATAGCAGTTGTTTTTTGAAGTGAATTGAACAGTATTTCATTTCTATGGAGTGTTTTAGTGTGTTCTTGTGTAATTATAATATATTACAGGAATCGAGCTCTCTATAGTGGGTAAGAGAAAAATTTTGCAAATTTCTTATGTTAAATTGTTGATTGTATAAATCAAAATTTAAATTTTAAAATATGCACTCATATTTGCTTCTCTTAATCTGGCAAAAAGGGTTTTTAGTTATTTCTTTAAGCTTCACATTGTTTGTGAATCACATTGTGATTGTATTTATTTATAGGGTAGATGTGTTGATATAGGTGTGCTTGAAATTCTGTATGTAAACCCGTGTTTAACCATTACATTTAGCTTCTTATATAGCTTCATCTTCATGAAATCCAGTATTACTAAATAATTATCTGGAAATGTCACTTTAGTAAGCACTGAAACTTTTACCATAAATAGTTAATTCTTGTTATTCATCGCAGTTATGGTCTATAAAGTTGCCATGAAGACTACATTAGCCAATACTGAACAATTGGTCCTAGAAGAAAATACAAGAGCCTTTGGTCTTATTTTTGTCAGCAGATTGAAATACAATGTTGTTTTATATGTGTTTCCATTTTAAGAGATCTTATTTAATCTATGTTGTTGATTCATTAATGCAGAGCTCACAACCAACAGCACCATAACTCATACCTGAAGGAAGCTTGCTTAACATATATTTTCTACGTAAGGAACATCAAAACCTTCTAGGAACTCTAGACAGTACAATGCTTTGGGGCCATTTTAAAGCAACATAAAGCAAAAAAAAAAAAAAAAAAAGTGAAAATCAAGGCACAAAGTGTATCGGGAAAAGGACACTCAGTGACAGTATGAGAGCTGAAACAAGAAGGCAGAGCATCACCTGTTGGTCTCAGCTGGGAATGTGTGTGTCAGGTGACTCCAATATTTCACTGCACTGTGCATGTTCACACATAACTAGGAAATTACTATGAGTATTGATTTTGCGGTGATAAGTAAATTTTAGCGAGTAAAATTTGCAAATATGGAATCACCAATAATGAGTCTCAACTGTGGTTTTTGAGGGAAATTTTTCTGCTTAATAAAATGAAATGAAATTGAACATAAGTTAATTTGATGATGTAAGCTAATCATTATGGAGATGCTTATGAAGAGAATCCAACATTTACTGAGAGTCTGTCATTGCTGCTTCCGGTGTATTTGACTTTACATCAGTGTCCCCTGTAATTCACCATTATCTTCTTCACCACCTGCCCTTCCTCACTCCATCCCTGCTGGTAGTTCTCAATGTGGCAACTTTTAGGTATCTAACACTCTCCTCAACCTGTCTTGCTTGCCTAATCTGCTGTCTCCTGTTACCTAAGAAAACCCTAGGCATTTTAGGAATAACCAGAAACCAAGCTCATTATGTGATTAAGAATAGCTTTTTGATGTGAGTTAAACTCAAGTTTAGTATGAGGGACTTGAATACATTGTCTTTATGATAGTGTTTTCCCTTTTGATTTTAAGGAATTTGTCAACATTCTTTTCCCCTGATGCATGTATGGAATAATTTATAGTGCTAGAGCTTTTGCCACTAGATCACTGGGAACAATTGCTCAAGCTCGGGTTAACATCTTGAGCTTCATTCTCTTCTGTTGGAAATGAATATAAACCATGATATAAAGCAGACCCTTGTTGGTAATTTTTGCATGTATTCTTGTGGTATATTATCTTCATTTTGTAAGATTGGAGGCTGAGGTCTAGAAACACAAGATAAATACCTTAGAGTAATAGCAGAAATGATGAGGAAGTTTGCAAAATGCTTCTTTGTGTTCTATTTGATGGCTTGTTACTATAATAGCATGATTTCGTGCTTTATTTCCAACCTATTTGGGCCAGCTTTAACATTTTTTATGGTCAGTTTTTTAGAGGATTTTCTAGTCATTAAATTTCTTGGATTTTAGTGTAGTGCTTCGCTGGTCACACAGCAGTGGCAGGCTGTGTGAACTTTCTTCTCTTCTAGAACAGTTGCAGATTTAAAGCTACCTTCTGCCAAAGGACCCATTGCAGATATGACTTTTGTTATACTTTGTTCATTCCAGTTGGAATGTTCTTTTAAGCTCTGCTAACATGAGATTTAACTCCTATCTTATTTTTGTTGCAATGAAAGTATCTGTTCAGATACTTTCTGAAAAGTACCCAACAGTGTACTGAACAAAGTACTTCTAAAAGTATCTGAACAGAAAGTACAGATACTTTGTTTACAGATATCTGTTGTGTAATGCCTGTTCTAAATGTAAAAATGATCTCTACCTTAGGAGAGATATGATAAAATTGAATAAAAACATACTGATTGAATGTAGAAAGACTAGATCTAGACTAATAGTGTGATTAGTAGCCATTTGTGGATTTGACTACTTTTTTTAAAATTTCTTTTTGAGAAGGAGTCTCACTGTTGCCAGGCTAGAGTGCTGTGGTGCGATCTTGGCTCACTGCAACCTCCGCCTCCCAGGTTCAAGCAATTCTCCTGGCTCAGCCTCTCGAGTAGCTGGGACTACGGGCGTGCGCCACCATGCCCAGCTAATTTTTGTATTTTTAGTAGAGACGGGGTTTCACCATGTTGACAAGGATGGTCTCGATCTCCTGACTTCGTGATCTGCCCACCTTGGCTTCCCAAAGTGCTGGGATTACAGGTGTGAGCCATCCCGCCCATCCGGATATTGACCACTTTAAATGTGGCTATTTCAAATTGAAGTGTGCTACATGTGTAAAATACACATTGGATTTAGATTATTGAGTACAATAAAAGAAAGTAGTTTCTCATTAATATTTTTATATTGTTACATGTTCGAATGATATCAAGTAAAAATATATTATTAAAATTAATTTTACCTGTTTTTAAAATCATTTTAATGTGACTACTAGAAAACTTAAAATTACACATGTGACTTGCATTTATAGCTTAATTTCTATTCAGGAGTATACAATATATAGCTGGTACAGATGTTATGCTCAATATTTAAAACATATAGACCCTGTCTTTTGTTTCTCTCATCTTTCTTCTCCTCCTATAAATATACCTGTAATATCGTTAGGAAGTAAAGAAATATGAAAAGCTTATTCAATGATCAACTCCCTAGTGACCCACCAACACATTTCTCATTATAGGCTATTGTTACGTGCTTCTGTGAAAGCTCCCAAGATACCAAGTCGGTAAAAGCTGGATAAACAAGACCATATTTTTTATATGACAATGTTAAGCCAATTGGCAATTTTGCAAACTCACTGAAACTTAAAAATTGTACTGAGAATTTGTATTAAAAAGAGTTATAAATACCTGCAATTCTTGCTCAAGTATGAGTTATCTTAAAGTTTGTTACTGTCAGTAAGAACTGAATATTACCAGAGTGTTCAGTAGTATCAGGAGTTTTAAAAAGCTGAATGCTACTTTCAGGTATATAGATATGGATTCAGTCTAGGAAAGGTTCTGTCCTTTATAACTTTCTTTAATACAGCTTGAAGTACATTGTTCATTTACAAACATGTTTTGTGGTGGTATATTTTCTTTTTCTTTTCTTTTTTGAGATGGAGTCTCGCTCTGTTTCCTTGCTGGAGTGCATTGGCCCGATCTCGGCTCACTGCAACCTCTGCCTCCCGGGTTCAAGCGATTCTCCTGCCTCAGCCTCCCGAGTAGCTGGGACTACAGGCACGTGCCACCACGCCCGGCTAATTTTTTTGTATTTTTAGTAGAGACGGGGTTTCACCATGTTGGCCAGGATGGTCTCGATCTCTTGACCTCGTTATCTGCCCGCCTCGACCTCCCAAAGTGCTGGGATTACAGGTGTGAGCCACTGCACCCAGCCAGTATATTTTCTTCTTTAAAATTTAACCCAGGACAGTGCTGACATTTTTTTTTTCTTTATTATTTTCCAAAGTCTTTATTTTAAAAGTAACATTTTACTCATATAAACCTGGAGAATGTAAAATTGTGTATATAGTGGTTCCTGTGTATCTGCACATCTGTGGATTCAACCAACCTCAGATTGAAAATATTTGAAAAAAACTGGCATCTGTACTGAACACGTATGAATTTTTTTTTTTTGTCATTATTCCCTAAACAATGCAGGTATTGTCTTAACATAGAATTTCCCCTGGCTTTATATTTGTAAACTGTAATAGTATCTGTCTGTGAATTGTGCAGATTGTGCTATAATATCCTTAGAGAAATGGTAAAGACAGCAGCAGAACAAGGTCGTCTCTGTTGTACTTGAAGGGTCATCTCTCCTGCCAGCTCCAAAAAACAACAGAAATTCTTAGTGAAACTCAAATTTTAAGTTTTTAGTGGTCCTTCAATAGAAATGCATAGAAATGTATCAGAATTCATTGTTTGGTTTTTCTGAAATGCTGGAGGATGCTTAGTCTTCTCCTATGCAGCCTATAATTTTAGTTCTGTGTTAATATGAACACTGATGAAAGACATAGATAGTACTTCTTATAGTATATTTTCACTTCCTATGTTGGAGATTTATTTGACTCCATTTGTATCTGCTAAAATCAGTTTAGCTTTACTTGAATCCCAGTTTCAAAGATTTCCAACTAGAAAGCTGACAAAACTATTGGTGGGGGTGGAGAGTATTAAGAATTTTGATTTTTAGTTTTTTTCCCGTTGGAATAGAATGTATTTGTTTCTAAGAATTATAACCAGTTGTAGACTGAAGCTTTGTAGCAAATGTTAAATGTAAATTCCACTGTAAAGTTTGACAATAGCCACAGGCACAGATTTTATTTCTGAATCTGGGAAAAGAGACCTCTGGAGAAATGAAATGCTTTGAACTTGCACTTTTTTCTTTCTTTCTTTCATAATGAGTTTACCTGGAAAGACCTTCAAAGGTAGTATTTATAAAAGGAATTTTATATACAGATTTTAAAGGATGTTCTTTAAAGCTTTTCAAGGTTTACTGGAGAAAAACAGAAGAGCTAATAAATTCATGGAAATAACCCTCATTGTGCTGTGGAGGGCGTTATTAGGTTTCTTTAAAGATGAACTTATAAAATGCTTTGTGAGCACTCTAAATACTTATTAGCCTACTTGACAAGCAGTGGTTACCTTGAGCCTTTTTATTGCTAGAGGTGAGAAAACCAGAGAAAGGATTTGGGAACACCGGTCTTCTTCTGTTTCCTTTTGCTGCAGATCCTTATTCCTGCTTTTCTGTACTGTTGGGTTAGCCTCTTACTTAATTTTCTGTTTGAGATAGCCATTATTTCACTACCTTTCCTAATCCCCAAACACTGGGGTACTCCACTGACTATTAAATTTATATACCTCTGGCATTCAGAACTCTTCAATAATCTGGCCTCAAACTGTTTTTCGAGTATTTTCTCTTACGCTCTATTCCCAAGGCAAACTGTCTCCTTTCAGTTGCTATGATAAATCCTGTAATTTGTTTCTTAGTGTCCTTCTTCCTAATGTTCTCTGTGTAAAAACACCTTTGTAGTTCATTCCCTGTTTCTATTATGTATATTGAAATCCTTTCCATAGATTGAATCTCTATTTCCTTTTCCAAGCCACTGTGGGACCTCTCAGGTTGAGCTAAATGTGCTCTTTGCCCTATAAACTCCGTACAGTTATTGTAGTAATTATCAAAACTCACCTTGCATGATGGTTAGTTGCATTCATGTCTTATCTATTCTGTGATGAAGGTAAATACTCAAGTCTCATAGGTGGTTTTTGTTGTTGTTGTTTTGTTTTCTGCTCAGCATTCCTTAACAAAATTGGGGATCGAATTTTTTTTTGAATTCATGAATCAGTGAATTCAGATATGTTCTATCCTCTAAATTATCATAAATCCAGTGTCCTACTGTTTCTTACATATTGTTTTCCACTTATGAAATAGCTTTTTTATGGCTCACTTAATTTTCCCAATTACTTTTTTTGTAGGAAATTTTCATTAAAAAAAAAATGTAAACTTAAAGAAAAATTGCAAGGCTAATACAAGGAACTCCTGTACATCCTGTACCCAGATTCACTAATTGTTTACATTTTGCTCCAGTTTTCTTATTCTCATTCTCTCTCTCTGTCTCTCTCATTGTTTGAATTGTTTGAGAGTAACTTGGGGACACTATGGCCCTTCATCAGTAAATACTTCAGTACTTATTTCCTAGGCTGAATGGAGTGGCTCATGCCTGTAATCCCAACACTTTGGGAGGCTGAGGCGGGTGGATCTCTTGAGGCCAGGAGTTTGAGACCAACCTGGCCAATATGGTGAAACCTTGTCTCTAAACAAACAAACAGACAAACAAACAAACAAACTTTAGTACATCTTTCCGTAAGAACAAGGTCATTCTTTGACACAACCATAGCACAATGATTAAAATCAGAATGTTTTACTTTGAGGCATATTTCTGTCTAATCTATAGTCCATATTTAAATTTTATGAAGTGTTTCAATGATGACCTTTATAACTATTTTCTCCCCAATCTAGGATGCAGCCTAAGATCTCACGTTGCATTTCTTTATCATGCCTCTTTAGCCTTTAGTCTGGAATAGTTCCTCAGTTATGTCTTTCTTGATGTTGATACTTCTGAAAAGTATAGATCTGTTATTTTTTAGAATGTCTTTCCAGTTGGGTTTGTGGAATGTTTCTCCATGATTAGATTGACATTTTATGTTTTTGACACAAATAACACAGTAGTGTTCTTTCCAGTGCATGATACCAGGAGGCATGTGATAGCAGTGTGTTCCATTATTGGTGAAGGTAACTTTTTATTATTTGGTTGAGTATGACAGGACTTTCACTATAAAACTACTGATTTCCCTTTGTAATAATTAGCAATTTTGGTGATATAGTCAGACTGTATAAATATCCCAGTCCTCATTAAACTTTCAATCACTAGTTTTAGCAACCCTTAAATGGGTTTCTAACTTTGTCATTCCTTCTCTGCATATTAATTGACCTTCTATTGAAAAGAAAGCCTTTCCCTTCTTCCTTATTTATGTCAATATGCACAGATGGATTCTTATTTTAGTTAGTAGTTTTGATTACTTATTTTGATGCACAAATCAGCCTATATTCAGCTATTGGAGGCCCCTTCAAGCTAGATGCCATGATACCTTTACTTGTTTCATTCATTCTTTGAGCACTTCTTTACTTTTTGGCACAGTACGTTCTAGGCTTATCATATACTTTTCCTGCCCATCCCTCAATTTATTCTCTTCTCCGAGAAGCCCTGATTCCTTGAACCAAAGATGATATTTACAAACTGACATCTGGGAGCCAAGCATGTTTGTTTTACTGAGTGTTCTTTTTTCCCCTAGATCTTCCAAGTAGATAAATCTAGAAAATGTGTGTTTATGTGTGTATATAAATGTGTGCATATCTACCTCTTTATCTTATTTCATTCCATATCTGCTTGTATTAAAAACTACAAGTTTGTGCTGGTAACATTAATTCCACTTGAACAGCACAACGTACATTCATGTCTTTGTATTTCTTATACTTGTAACTACTTTCTCCAACAGTGAGAAACCTGGTTTCAGTTATACTCAGTGTATATACTCATTTACTCAAGTCTAGAATACATGGAAATTAGTTTCAGAATTGTTGGCCCATACCACTGCAGAAAGCAAACCTACTAACTGTATTTGTTTACTCTTTTGAGGTACAGTGTACATACAATCAGATGCACAAATGTTAAGCATACAGTTTCACCTTTGACACATGCACATATCTGTGTCAAGACAGAGTACTTCTATCACTCAAAACACTCCATTTTCTTTCCAGTTAATTCTCTCTCCAACTCTGTTGCGCAGAAGCAAACACTTTTCTGACTCTTTTCAGCACAGTTTAGTTTTGCTGGTTTTAGATTTTTATAAAATGGAATTATACAGTACATACTTTTTTGTGTGTGTCTGGCTTCTTTCATTCAACATCATGTTTTTTGAGATTGATCCACATTGTTATGCGTATCAGCAGTTTGTTTCTTTTTACTGCTGAGCAGTGTTCCCTTGTATAACTGTACCACAATTTACCCATTTTTCTGTTGATGGACATTTGGGTTGTTTCTAGTTTTTAGCTATTTTGGATATAATAAGTGGCTGTGAACTTTTTTTTTTTGTACAAGTCTGCTTTGTGGACATTATGGTTTTATATCTTTTGGGTAAAATCTTGAGTAGAATGGTTGGACCATGGGATGGGTGTTTATTGAGCTGTATAGGAAGCTACCAAACACATGTTCCAAGTTGTTCTCACTCCTATTTGCGAGATGAGTGTTCTAGTTGCTTCATATCCTTGTCCACATCCAGAATTTTCAGTCTTTTTCTTTCTTTCTTTTTTTAATTATACTTTAAGTTCTGGGGTACATGTGCAGAATGTGCAGGTTGGTTACATATGTATACATGTGTCATGGTGGTTTGCTGCACCCATCAACCTGTCATCTACATTAGGTATTTCTCCTAATGCTATCCTTCCTCTAGCTCCCCATCCCCCAACAGGCCTTTTCATTGTGGCCCTTCTAATGGATGTGTAGTGGTGCCTCATTGCGATTTTAATTCGCATTTCCCTGGCAACCAATGATTGAGGGACTTCTGTACTTGATTAATAATTAAATGATTAAATGACTTTTAAATGTGCATATTGGTCATTTGTATATCTTTCTTTGGGAAGTTTCTGTTGAAGTTTTGTGCTGATTCTAAATTCTAAAACTCATTCTGGCAAATTTTAGCCCCGTCTATGTGCTAAAAGGTTAGCTAGCAATGGTTTATGAAATGTGACCACACACACACACAAAAGCCAATTTTTAATTGAATTGTAGAAGCTTTTAATACAGTCTCAGTGCAAATTCTTTGCCAGAAGTATGTTTTCAGAATATTTTCTTCTAGTCTATGACTTGCCAGTTCTTTTTTCTTAATATTGTGTTTTGGTGAGCAGGAATTTTAAATTTCAGTAAAGTCTAATTTACCTTTCTTTCTTTCTTTCTTTTTTTTTTTTTTTTGAGACGGAGTCTCGCTCTGCCACCCAGGCTGGAGTGCAGTGGCCGGATCTCAGCTCACTGCAAGCTCCGCCTCCCAGGTTCACGCCATTCTCCTGCCTCAGCCTCCCGAGTGGTTGGGACTACAGGCGCCCGCCACCGCACCCGGCTAGTTTTTTGTATTTTTTAGTAGAGACGGGGTTTCACCGTGTTAGTCAGGATGGTCTCGAACTCCTGACCTCGTGATCCGCCGTCTCGGCCTCCCAAAGTGCTGGGATTACAGGCTTGAGCCACCGCGCCCGGCCTACCTTTCTTTCTTTTATAATTATTGCATTCTGTATTTGGTCAAAGAAATCTCTCCTACTCTTGATCATGAAGATAGTCTCTTGTTTTCCTCAAAATGTTTATAATTTTAACTTTAACACTGAAGCCTATGACCCACCTTGAATTAAACTTTGTACATAGGTATGAGGGTAGGAATTGAGGTTTATTTTTCATGTGGATATTCTGTTGTTCCAACACCATTTGTTGAGAACCATTGTTTTCTTTCCTTATTGAATTATTTTGGCACCATTTTGGAAAATCAGTTGTCCACATAGGTGAGAGTTCTCTGAATAATTTTAATTACAAATATGGCTTTGATTTTCATTGAACTGTTATTCTATATTTCAAGCAGTATTCATAAAAGCCTACACTCAGCTTTTACCTAGGGAAATCCTGTTGTGGTTTGAATACTCTTTTCTTCAAATGCCAGGACAAATCATTGTGTGTTTTGCTCTTGGGTGAACTATGTCATGTGTGGATCTAGCACATATACCATTTTCTTCTCTCAGCATTGTCCTTTTGCCAATATAGAAGTCTTCCTGGGTAGTTCTCTTTTTGTCCTCCTGAGGAAACACAGACTTTAATGTCATAAAATAGTGCTTCATTTTTATCAAAGCATTATGTGCTATGATGCTTATAGTAAATACAATAAAGGCAATTGGCATGCCTTTCTTTTTTTCCTTTTGTTCATTTGTCTGGTGTATATGTATTGAGCTTCCATTATAAACGGTCTCACTGTGGGCCCATAAGGATGAATGACAATTCATTTTTTGTGATCACATTTCATAAATCATGACTAGCTGACCTTTAGCACATAGACAGGACCAAAATTTGCCATAATGGGCACCTTGAACTCAGCCCATACAATATGCACAGAAGTACCCTTCTCCTACTCCTTGAAAGGATTAGGAAGCTGCCTTGGAGATCTCATTATTGGTAGCCCTGGGCTGTTGCAAAGAGGGGTCATAGTTCTCCTTCCTACTGCTTACTATGTAGGATTTATTTTCCCAGGGTTAGCAATTTTCTTTGTGGTCTGATATTCTTTAGAGGAAGATACTTAAAGTTGTAGATCATTTTTCTCTGTTCTTTCTCTTTTGTGCATAGCAGTTTAAGGCCTCCTCTTCTGTTAATATGTCTGATGGCCTTCATGATAAGAATGCACTGTCTGTAATTAGCTGTGCAGCTGATGATGTGCCTCTAGTAGCCACTAGCATGTGACCTTGATAGTACGTAAGTGTTAGGAAAAAAAGTGTTGGGTGGCTGTCATCTCTAATCCACCACAGCTGAGCAAGAATAATGGCAGATGACAGGGCAGGCAGGCAGAAAGCTCCCACGAAGAGTTGCTTTCTGCAGCATCTTGTATACAACAGCCTGTCAAAGATGCTTAGAGTTGGTGGTGAGAGCTCCACGTGGCTGACAAGGCAGCAGCATTATGTTTGGTGTGTGGACATGTATTGAATTTGTATTAGCTTCTTTTCTAAGGCAAAGTGAAAGTACATAATGAAATGAGTAACGTGTGTAGAAACATTGATTTTGTTTCATACTGGGGCACAGAGGCCAAGCCTGTTCTCTGTTCTGGTGTTTGAATGGGGGCTGATCTTTAGCCTGCAGCTATTTTGCCTTCATTTTGGAAACAAGCACTTTCTCCCTTTGTTGTCCCCACCCATCCAGGAAAGAGAGGCATCTGTTGTTATATCCATTATTTATCTGCGAGAAACAGTTTTACTTAATTATCTTCTCTGCTGCTGCAGGCCTGCCTTGGCTCTCTCCCTTTTGAAAGGATAATAGGACTCGATGCTGTTAATATGTTTTAATTAGTGAGTTCATGGCACAGCCAGCACCTCACACTTGGCTTTTTAGATGGCTTTGTAGATAAGAACCTCTGCAGCAAAAAGGGAAGCCTGGGAGTGTGCAGGCTTCCTTCGAGCTGTGTTCAAGTCTCACAGCAGCTAAGTGAAGTGCTTATTTTCTCAGCACCATTAATCCTGTCTGACTCTGCCAAAGTAACAGAGATTGCTTTCTAAGTTACTTCATGTGGCTCCTTTGCATTGTTGGGAAAATGCCTTATTCTCAGAGGCTGAACTTCTTTATTTTAAAATAAGGCATTTGAACCACAATAAGCTTTCAGGCATTCTTGTGCTCTAAGTTTAGGTTCCTTGATGAATGTTGAGATTTTGGAAGCCATATTTGCACGTTGTATTAGCTTGTTCTCACGTTGTTATAAAGAACTACCTGAGACTGTGTAGTTTATAAATAAAAAGGGTTTAATTGACTCACAGTTCTACAGGCTGTCCAGGAGGCATGGCTGGGGAGGTCTCAGGAAACTTAAAAGCATGGCAGAAGGCAAAGGGGAAGCAAGAACATCTTCACATGGCCAGCAGGAGAGAAAGTGAAGGGGGAAGTGCTACATGCTTTTAAATAACCAGATCTCATGAGAACTCACTATCATGAGAACAGCAAGGGGGAAATTTGCCCCATGATCAAACCACCTCCTACCAGGACCCTCTCCCAACACTGGGGATTACAATTCAACATGAGATTTTGTTGGGGACACCGAGCCAAACCAGATCACAAACCATAATGTCAGAAGCTCTCAGATCCAAGGAAAGGGGTTCTTGGCTGGTACCAGATACGTTATGGCCTTGGGAAAAGTGTGGGTTTAGCTGACCCCTGCAATATTAGTCTGTCTTTGCCTTGGTGAAAATGTAGGGCAGGGTTCTTTCAACATCTTCTTTCTTTCTTATAAGAGAAATGCCCTTTGTGTTATCAATCCCATAAAGAAGGGCTTGCTAAGAGATGGCAGACCTGTAGAACCTGTGTGACTCTCCCTCCCTGACAGGGAGAGTCCTTGACATACCATTGGTAATAATGAAAAATGTGAAGTACTGTAAATGAGACTCTGCACACACACAAATTCTCCATCTAAGGACTGAAGAATTTCTGGGAGAGCAAATTTATGATGTAGTCATTACCTCCTTCCTTCTTTTAAGAGGGCCATTCATCCTGTTTCCCTCTCCAAAATCAAGCCCTAAAACCAGGGAATATCTAGTCCAGGATCTAGCATGGGAGGTTTTGAAGGAGTGTGGTTCATTTCTTACCTGCAGTTACTGTTGGCTGGCAACTCACAGAAGTGTCCCATGCTCTGCTAGAGTGAAGTGTTGGGAGATGGGGTATCTAGCCCAACATGTGCCAAAGCTTCACAAAATCCTGAAAGACTAGTAATTTCCTGAAGTACTCAGTGTTAAGGATATAGAAGGTAGTTGAGTGGGAGGCATTGGTGAGCTTCCCTGGGAGCTCTACCCCCAACGAAGTGGGAAACACATGCCTGATGAGGGAGTGTTCTGCCTACCCATGCTGGGGTCTAGAAGAGTCCCAAAAATTCCCCTCTCAGAATCTTGTGTGCCTTCATGGAGGGAATGATGCCTGGTAGCATGCTTTGCCTACTCTAAGAATAGTTGAGTGGTAGAAGGCTTTAGTATTTAAGCACTCATATAGGGCTAGCCGACCATGCTTATGGTAACAATTATATTTCACTGGCATCAGATGGAGAACTAGCAATGGCCACCAGAAGGAGACTGCTGCTGCAGAAGCCAACTGTGTCCTATCTTCCCTCTACCCCATTGCTTTCTCCTTGCTGTCTTCAACAGAGCCAGTGCATGGGCATAGAGGAAAGAGAGAAGGCCACTTTCTCCCCTCCTCAGGCCACAACTAGTAACTGTGCATAAGTGTAATCCGTGCTAGAGGGGTACCGTGACTTCGAACTGGACTGGGCCATAATTTAAACTGAAGGTGACTAGGAACATTATTGGTTTGGACTGAGATATCTCTAATTGGCAAGTTGAAGTTTGCTGACCAGCTGCCTGGGTTCCTTGACATACCATTGGTAATAATGAAAAATGTAAAGTACTGTCAATGAGACTCTGCAGGCATACCTGACACAATAGCAGATCAGCATTGACGTGTAGCTCTGGTGGATCACATTTTATACCGTTAAGCTCAGATGTGCATGGAAAATAGAGCTTCATTTTTCATAACTGAGTCTCCCTCCTTTCTTCCTCACAGTCAGCGGGAGGTCTAATGTAGTAGGCTTTCTACTTCTTCCAGGTGGACCAAGGTTTCCTTTATGTCAGGATGGTTTCCAGGGAGTCTCATTTTGGAGGATAAGAATACACGATGCAGTATTATCCCTGATACACATGATCTTATTTAATTCTCCCCACAGTTCTGAGTTACAATATTTCCATTTAGAAATGAAGAAACATTTTTAGAAGAAGCTCAGAGAAGTAAAGGAAAGTTCCCAGGTCACACATCTAGTCAGAGACAGAACTGAGATTTAAACGTCTCATTTTGTTATGTTACCCCCTCTTCTCTCCAGAATGTGCAGCTGTTCTAGGTCAGCTCTCTTTGTAGGACACACCAACTTTGCCAGAAATTTAGCAATACAGCTACTTTTTTGATAGGGGTCAGTAGATGATGTTTTGTTTTTGTGATTGAAAACACTGCAATGATAATGCTTTTCCTGTGTTTTTATTTAACAAACTGAAGCTTGTGATGTGAAGCCAGCATGTGGGGTTTGTCTCATATTGTATATTCAGCACAACACATGGAGTGGAGTTGGCACTTGCTTAGGTTAATAGCAAAGGCAGAGTAATGAAAGCAGCAGCAGCAAAATAAATGCCTGGCTCAGAATCCCCAGCAAATTGGTGACATTGCAGGGTTGAGTCAGACTCGGAGTCTGGGCCAGAGGATAAATCCAGACTGCTCTTCTAGACATCTTCAGGCATCTCTGGCAGGAACTGTATTTACATGACAACTTAATATTTACTGGGAAAGGGGTTTGGGAGCTTTCTCTTTTCTGACTTAGAAAGCCACCCAGAGAAAAGGCTTAAGCCTTTCAGTTTATGGTTTGAGAGCAAGGAAAGGTTTTTCCTAAATAGCCAGCTGTGAAGGCTGAAATTACCTTGGATGTGCCACTTTTGCCTTACGGCTTCATTTGCATATGTCTCCTTTTGTGTGTGTGTGTTTAAAGTGTCCTTTCCTAAGAAAGAGGATTGATGCATATTAACCAGGACAGTTTCACAAAGAGGGGTGTGATGGCTTGTAGGGATGGTCATCAAATGTCACATTTAACTTTCCATAGTTCATGCAGCATTTTGCTTTGGATATGGGCAGTAATGTGTGCTCTGTGAGGTTAATCTAGCTCTTTGGAGGTGTTTTTCAGTTAAATTCAGGGGGCTCCATATGGCACTGTTTTTATTCTTGCATCATCTTTTCTAGGTGTTGACATTTAGACCCGAAATTAGTCCGCTCTTAAAACAGATGAAATATGAATGAGAATCGTCTCACGTGTATGGGTCTTTGTTGGGAAATGCACAGAGTTTATCCTTAGTGCTTTATGCCATCAAATGATTTCAAGCCACAGATGAGTTCACGTGGAGGAATAGAATCTGTTCAATATAATCTAGATTCATACAGGTAAAATATGGGGCTGAAACGGCACTGAAGGTTTCTACCATAGACAGAGCTAGTTATTGCTTAATTTTCCCTGAAGAGGGTTTATCCACTTTATGTTATGGATAAAGCTGAATATGCTGCCTCCAAAAGCTGTTGCATAATTCTAGTGAATAGAAGCAGAATGGAGACCCATAGTATATGATTGTTGGAGTTGACCTAATTTTCTACTTCAAATCATTTTTATTCTTTACTCTGCATTTTATGTACCCAATCCATTTTTATAGTTGAATTGTCAAGATGATAACTGATAGAATATTTCATTTAAGATTAGTTAAGAGTTACCCTAGAAAAATTACTGATGGGGTATTACATTTTTAATTTTACTATTTCCCTTCTAGGTCTTTTCTCGGAAAGGTTTCTTTATTCCTACAGCAAAGCAAAATACATAATGATTAAAAAAAAACCTATTTTTTAAAAAATGATAGAAGATCAAAATATGGAAAATCTTGCCCAAATTAAGTGGATTACATGTTTGATGTTCTTATGTGGCCTACTAGAAAATGCCAAGGAAAGCAGGGGGAGTTTGTTATCTTTTTTTTTTTTTTTCATTTGAGTGATATTGACTGGGTAATTTGTAACTTGTCTCCTTTTACCTCCCTTCTGCAGCTATGAAATATGGATACTACCTGAAATAGGAAGAGACGGGGTGGAGAAGAAACCAGTTTGATATTTTTTTCTTTACTTGACTAATATATAAATAAATTTAAGAAAAAAGCTGTTTTAATCCTTGAAGCTCCGTAGCTCTCCATTAATGGAAACTCTATTAACTGCCATTTTCCTATATCTATAGCTTGATGTTACTGTTGACATGAGGCATTATAGTTTCTCAGGTTCTTTGAAAAAAAAAAAAAACAAAACAGAACTATGTATGGAATTCTAAAAAGAATTGGCAGAATAGATTTTTTTAAGAAATTGGTTTATGAAAAATTGATCAGAATTGCCATATATGGTAAATGCATAGTTTCTATTAATTTGAATAGAACCTTGAAAGTGAACTAGTTGAATGGGTCTCAACTGGGAGGATGCTCCACAGACATTTGACATGTCTGAAGACGTTTTTCATTGTCATGCCCAGGTGAAGTTTATGCAGCTATTGGTATTTTGTGGGTGGAGGCCAAGGATGCTGGCAAACATCCTCAACGTATGGGGAAACCCTCCTACAACAAACTAGCTGCCGCAAAATGCCAGAAGTTCACTGTTGAGAAACTCAAGAATAGATTCAGAGGTTAAGAAGGCCTGGATTTGAATTTTAGCTCTGCAACTCTATAACCATCATTAAGTTAAATTGCTTGACATCTGTGAACCTCGTGTCCTTCTTCATAAAAATACGGAAAATGCTTCTTCATCACTCACCATTTTTTAAGACTTGCAGTGGAAATCACTGTGAGCTAATGGGTGATAAAATACTTTAAATGCTAAAGGAAAGGTATGTGCAAATTGTGTGAGAATGTAATAAGATAAATTTGAGTGTTTTCATATTACCATTGTTTAACTAGAATACTTTCTTCTTGATGAATTCAGAACTTTCTGTATTCATTTGTGATCTCTTGAGGGGTAGCGTTTATACTTACATTTCTTTTATATCCTCAAGTGCAATGCCATGTACACAAGGAAACAGTACATTTTTGATAAATGTGTACATGCATTTTCTAGACTTCCCATTAGTGATAATTTAATCTTTTATTGTCTACCTTTACATATTGTTGTTTAATTCATTCAGCTCCCAGAGAGTGGGTCTGGCTACCCTCTAATTTGCTTCTTGGGATGCCCGCCACAAGAAAGGCTTTTTATAAACAGCAATTCAGTATCATAGCTAACCACTCAGGTTAGGATGTCTAGGGCAAATCACTTTTTGATACAACTAACTAGTTGAACACTTGACTGAGATACTTCTGTAACCTGTGAGGGGTCTAGAACACGTGATCTAGAACAGAACCAAAGATACCCTTGGTCTGGAGACCATGGTGGGAATGAATGCTCATGATGGTTCTGGAGTCAGACTCAGGGGTGTAATCAGTTCTGGAGAAGATCTGAATTTCTGGACTTGATCTGAAAACCTATCACCTTTGCAGGTTAAGTGAAGGTGTTATTAATGGCTCTATGTCTTCCCATGCCAGTTGAATTACTTCTGCCTAATTTTTTTTAAAGTATGGAGAAATAGGTAGATAAGTAATGCTTATCTAATGTTACTGATGTTTTAATGCTGAACATTAAAATTGTTCCTGGAATCATTTAGGTCTGGTAATTACATATGAGAGGTGGAGGATGAGCAGAGGGGGAGGCTGATAGTTTCTGATATCTTGTTTTTAAGTTGAAATCAAATTTAGCACTTATATGAGAATCCCTGGAGAAATATAGTGGCTTCTTTTTGTGATGGGCATCTGCTTTCATTTAAGTTTTTATATGAATGCCATCCATTCAGGAGGCAGAATATTATTGAAAGGTATTTAGGGTACTTGCCAGTTTCTTTAATTTCACAACAACTTTTCAAAAATCTGTCCAGTCCCCTCTCCTCCAGATACTTTATTCTAAATCTACACAAAGTATGAAACGTGCAACAAATTTAAGTTTTTTTCCCCCTCCTTAAAATAGGGATAGATAGCTACTTGGAAAAATCAGTGACAGGATCAGAGAGAGGGACATGTAAAGTATATAAGTGATTTTTAGAAGCTTATAAAAGTAAACACTGCCTATAGGTAAATTTGTGACTTTGTTTGGATTTTAATGAAGTTAGTTTCATACTTAGCATTGGCACTACTTCAGGATTTAGTCAATCAAAACTTGTGACTTAAGGTGCTGGTCCTGGGCTTCTCTCTGTTCTAACTTCAGAATCTATCTAGGATAAAAAGATTAGTGTTTGCCAGATATGGGAGGAGGGAGAGATGAGGAGTGATAGCTATGGGGTAAGGCGTTTCCAAAGACAGAATACACTTGGAATCCACTAGCCTAGGTCATGCCAGTTTCATATCTTACCTAGAAAACTGTATCAACCCCTTAACTGGTATCCTTACTTTCATACCCCACTTCTGTTCTCTGTATAGCAGCCAGTGTGGTCTTTTAAGAAATGAAAGTTATTTCAAATTATCTCCCTGCTTCAAACTCTTTAATGGCTTCCCATTGCACTGAGGATAAAATCCAATCTCTGTTTTAAGATCTCTAAGTCCTTACATGTTTTGGCTTCTCCACTTCTCATTTCATGATACTCTTCTTGTTCCACAAGACTGTAGTCAGATTAGCTACCATTTTGTTCCTCAAATCTCCATTCCTCTTTTTCTGGACTATTGCAGTGGCTGCTCCCTCTGCCAGGAATGCTATTCTTTGGGCTCCTTCTCTCTGTGGCTGGCTTCTCCTCCTGTTGATCCATTTCTCCTCTATGCTGACAACTCCTCCCCAACCATGGCTGGTGCCATCTCGTCTTCCAGGTCATATCTTAAATGCCTCCTTCCCTGTGCACCCTATTTAAAATAGAGCTCTCCTTCTTTTCTCTTTCAGAGCACCCTAATTTGTTTCCCGTTTTTCCACAGCTTGGTGTTCTGTTATTTTAATTGTCAATTTTTTTTGTCTCTTTAACTAGGATGTAAGTTTCCCAAATGGGAAGATCTTTTCTCTCTTATTCTCCTTCAATTCCCTCACATTTTCATTTAACTCGGTGGCTGGTTTCATTGTGTTAAGGTTTTGGCTCTGGGAAGCAGATGGCTTGGCTTCCCTGCATTATCATCGTAACCATATTACTTGTGTTTCTTCTTCTGTAACATGGAGAATATATCTTATAGAATTGTGAAATTAAATGTGATAATACATGTAAATCATATGGCACTATGCTAGCATGTTAGTAAGTACTCAGTGAATTTTACCTGGTAATATATACTTAATATCTCTTCAAAAAATAGCATAATCTATAAAAATAAACTGCTGGGGGGGATTTCTTTTAATGACTCCTCTCCTATCCTTCAAGTTTATTTGCTTGTTATATCACTTTTCTTGAATCTAATCTTACCTTACACTCTTCTTGTCCCATTTCCAGATCACTGGGGCAAGTCACTTTATATTTTTATAACCCTTGAAAGAGGAAAATAAATCACAGGAGGATAACAGGCAGCCAAGTCTTACATTGTTAGTGCATCATATAGCATGCAACACACATTGTATTAATAGCTAAACCAGTTGCCCTTCCAGCTTGCTTTCTTCTACCTCAATTTTGTTTATGTGTCTACTATGTGATTCTGGGAAAATATTTTGTACACAACTCTAGTAATTTCTGTTAGTATAAACTATAATTCAGCTAACTACAGAAAACCAAATCCAGCCTTCTACCTGTTTTTATAAATGAAGTTGTAATACCGCCACTCTTACTCATTTATGTATTGTCTGTCCCTCTAGAATGGCTGAGTTAAGTAATAGTTTGCTCACAGCTGGTCTAGGCTAATCATGGAGATCTTTTCCTTTGCAGTGATTAGAGGTGAGCATGACCCTATCTTGGCCAATTAGAAGTGAGAGGAAGTTTTCTTGATTATAAGAAAGAAAAATTGAAAGAGGTGATTATTTTGTCTGGCTACTGTCTTGCCTGAAGGTGACACTTGAAACTACTACAACTATCTTTTTGCCAGTTTGAGGATGAAACTAGTCCTGATAAGAAAAAAAGATTCTGAGTCCTTGAGGACATCTGTAGGCCACTGAATTAGTCAATGTTGGAAACTCTCCTATCTTGGTAATTTCTTGTTATATAAAAAAATTCAGTTTTCTTTTTAAAACCATTTTGAGTGGGATTTTTTCTGTTACTTGTAGCCTAAGGTATTCTAACAGATACATTGATACTTATGTTTAAAGAATGAATGAAGTATGGGTCAGGAAGTTTAGCCCTGTCTCTTCTACTTGGGTCATAGAAGGGTTGATTTCTAGGCTGAATGACTCCTATACGTGTCTACAAAACTAAGATATCTTTTAAGTACCAGCTAAAGTACTAAGTCAACTTTTTCTTACCACCTCTCCTCCAATCAATTCCTAAGACACCAATCAGTTTACTTTTACTGGCTTAGCAATGAAACTACCCCCCGAAGCTCAGTGACTGGAGAAATTCTTCAGAAATGGCTTTCTTGTTACAAGATGTTAGGGAACCATAAATGAAAACTTCATAATATTTTAGACAATAGACAAGGATTGTTTAACCAAGTCAGTTTTTAAAAAGTATATGTGTTAGTGGGGCTGTTTCTCAGGGATGTGCATTTTATTTACGCTTTGCCACGTGATTTAAGCATCTAAGAGGATTGATGATGATCTTACACATTACTAACTTGACAGTTTTTATCTAGAAATTCCGAAGCACCTGATAAATGACTTTTATTTACTCATTTTTATACCTCCTAAATCAAGAGACTGTTTTAAGCTTACCTTTGTCAACTCTGCGTGTTTGGAAGAAAGGAAACTCTAATGTTGTTTCTTCATTTCTCAAGTGGGCATCTCATTTTGAAGGTTATGCTTTTGCCCTTCCCTCTGTGTATAAAGTAAAGGGATATGACAGATAATTATTGAAAGTATCAATATTCATTAAACACATCTGCTGCTAGGCTCAGAGAATTACAAAGAGATATAAGACTAAATACCTGCTCCCACAGAGATTAAAATTTGTCCAGGAATATAAATTTTGTAATAAGAAAGGAAATCTTGAGGAATGATGTCAGTGGCATAGGTTAAAGGCTCAAAAAGATCAAAGAGAGGTTTTGATTAGGAAAAGATTCAATTGAGAAAAGGTATTGAATAGATTCATAGGAAGAGAGGAAATTAGCTGAATGGGCTGTATGTGTGTGTTGCATGTGGTGAGTAGAGGAAACTTGTCCATAATAGAGGGAACAGATGAACTTGTGATTCATTTAGAAGTTAGTAATTAGACTAGTTTGGCTGGAGTGTTGGGATTGTGTACAAGTTGGATTTTGAGAAGGACTAGATTATAGAGGATTTGGAATGATCAGCACGTGGTTTGGACATTAACAGTTTCAATTACAGTTTTATCATCCATTTTTGGTAAAAGAAAATGAAAGGCAGTAGTATAATTCTAATTGAACTCAAACTTAATGTAAAACAGTCTTTCAAAAGAGATTTATCAGCATCAGTAGGTAATTTGTTCTCCTCCAAATATTTGCAAGATTCCTCTCATTTTAATAACCTAGATGGCTAATTTTCTTCCTCCTTTTGTATTTCTTCACTCAGTAATAATGGTCTTGTATTGAAATAACTCATCCCTTTGATTGCTCTATTTGTTCCTCTAGAGGGCAGGGCTATGTCTCATTCACTGTCATATTCTAGTGCTTATTGTGTGGTATGGGATTACTGCAGGATGGTTAAGTGAACTCAGTTCTGGGTTCCAGTCATCTCGTTTGGTAAGATTTTCTTTCTCGTTTTTCTTTTCTTTTCTTTCTTTCTTTTTTTTTTTTTTTTTTTTTTTTGAGACGGAGTCTTGCTCTGTCATCAGGCTGGAGTACAGTGGCGCGATCTCAGCTCACTGCAACCTCCGCCTCCCAGGTTCAAGCGACTCTCCCGCCTCAACCTTCTGAGTAGCTGGAACAGCAGGTGTGCATCACCATGCCCAGCTAATTTTTGTATTTTTAGTAGAGACAGGGTTTCACCATGTTGGCCAGGATGGTCTCAATCTCTTGACCTCGTGATCCACTCACCTCGGCCTCCCAAAGTGTTGGGCTTATAGGTGTGAGCCACCGTGCCTGGCAAGATTTTCTTTATATTTCCAGTGAATCTCTGTAGTTTTTATAGTTGTCGCATTTTTTAAGATGATACAGGATCATGATCATGACATTCCTTAACTATTTTCAAATTGATGAAGGATTCCAAAATTGAACATTCTGGTTATTTTGAATCAGAACATCAGTTAAGACATTTGACAAACTTCTTTTTATAATTTTGTCCCCATAGTAGCATAAATAGAAGTAAATTCACTTTTTCATTTAATGTGATCAGACTCTACTGGGAAAGACAGAGAGGACAGATTGGGGTAGTTAACATTGCTTTTTCCTATTTTTTTTCATATGAATGTAGTTTAGGAAATAATATGGGTCCAACTTATTTAGTATAAGATCATGATAAATATCCATTTTATGTAGATTTGATCTCCACTGAAGATTCTAGAATTATAACTTGGAAAACTCGGTTTTAGGAATGTCTTTTGTTAGGAGCTATTTTTTGATATCTTGGAATACTCAGTTTAAGAAATTTATTAGGAGCAATTTTTTTTTTGAGACAGAGTCTTGCTCTGTTGCCCAGGCTGGAGTGCAGTGGCACGATCATAGCTCACTGGAGGC
Source organism: Chlorocebus sabaeus (assembly GCF_047675955.1). Classification (NCBI taxonomy): domain Eukaryota; kingdom Metazoa; phylum Chordata; class Mammalia; order Primates; family Cercopithecidae; genus Chlorocebus; species Chlorocebus sabaeus. The sequence continues at coordinate 65,927,762 of NC_132924.1, forward strand.
TTGAACTCCCATGCTCAAGTAATCCTCCTGCCTCGGCCCTCCCAAGTGGCCAGGACTACAGGCATGTACCACCATGCTCTGCTAATTTTTAAACTTTTTTCATAGGGATAGGATTTTGCCCAGGCTGGAGGTTGGGTGTCTTAAACTCCTGACTTCATGCAGTCCTTGCACCTTGGCCTTCCAAAGTGCTGGGATTACAGGTGTGAGCTACCAGGCCTAGCCAGGAGCTATTAAAAAATCAGCTTCCTGTTGTAGCAGCAGTTTACTTCCCTTTCCTTTATTGATGACACTATTTTAATTTACACATTGGAAAAAGCATATGATATAATTTGCTTTCAATATCTATTATCCCCATTTTCCTTAGTGACAGAAACCTGGGCAACGTGCCTAGTTAAAGCACCCTTTCCCAGGCTTCTTTATAGCTTGTGATCATTGAGTAAATTTTGGCAAATGAAATGTAAACAGATGCTTCAGATGGGATTTTCAGGAAGGCTCTTTAAAAGATGGAGAGCACACATTCTCTACTTTCTCTTTAGTTATTTTTGTCTTGCTGACTGTCACATGAATATAATGGCTGGAACATTAGCAGCCACCTTGGATACTGAAGTGACCTGGAGGATGGAAGCCAAGAGAGATGAAGCAGGAAGACAGAAGGAGACTCATGACTTCATAGAGCTTTTAAACAAGCTCTGGACTGCTTGTTTCTTGCTTGAACAAACTGGCTCTGAACTGCCTGGCTTATGCCAGTGACTTCCCTGGTATAATAGAGCTGGGGCAAATTTTCTCAACTGTCAACAATAACTTAGTAATTACTTTCATAATCAGAAAGGTTGTGTGTGTGTGTTTTGAAAGTAGAAGGCTGTAAATTCTTCTGGTAGACCACATCTATGATAGTAGTATCACTGGAAACAAAGAAATCTGGAGGTGAGAACCAATTTTACTGGAAAGAAAAGCAATGTGGTCCACTAGATGAGACCTCAGCCTTGGGAGCAAGGTGTCTTGGAATGTTTGCCCCAGTGCTGTCACTGGCCAGCTATTCAGTAACATGGATATGCTTGTTCCTTCAACTGTAAAATGAATCATCATCATTCACTTGATACATCAATCACCTGATATGATCACCCACAAAGTTGCGCTGTGCCAACTCTGTGAAGGCACTTTGCTAGTTCTTCGGACTGATAACCCTTAATCTGTATCTTACTTGTAGTGCTCATTGCTTGTTATTATATGGGATGGATATAAATATACATTTATAAATAAATATATCCATCTATATATGCAATGATAGATTAATAAACACAGTGCTGGTGTGTTCATTTACAGCTCAGATAAATAAATTCAATTTTTTAGTGGCAAACATACCATATAGATTAAAGGAATAAACCCAGTTTCCTTTGACAGACCTGCTTTCCAAACTTTGTGGCCATAAGATGCTTTGCAGTTGAAGCATATATCCCAGGGAGATTAAATAAATTCTTGTAGTTAGCAGTTGGAGAGCTTATTGCTTCTTTTCTGTGAACACTGAAGAAAGGAATATTTTATGATGAGAATCACAAACTGTATAAGTTTAAGCTGAAATAAGGCTCTTGGCCCACTAACTATTTCTCTAACTTTGCTCTTTGTTCTGTGTGATCTTGTGGTCCTCAGAAAATAATAATCTCTCACCCATTTTTTTTTAATCTTTCAGAGAAGAGTAACTGCTAGCTCAATACCTTGAATTCTTAATCTGTGGTTGGTTAAATCTAAGGATGCAGAATCCATGGATAAAGAGGGCTACTGTACTTTCATATTCACATTAACTCATTTAATTTTCACAACAGCCTTTGAGGAAGTTACTATTATTAACTCTTCTCTACAGATAACAAAAAATTAAGCAACCTGCTCATGAATCAAACCAGGCCTACTTTCAGAGTTCTGTACTTTCATCAGCTGCAAAATTTTGCCTCTTGATTGAAATATTATATCAAAAAGATAACAGTTTCCTTTGAAATTCCCAGGAGAACCTTCAGAACTCAAATAGTTGGTCTCTTCCTCCTAATACCAGAGAGCAGCATGGTGAGGGACTGAGTGTTTGTGTCCCCTCCAAATTTCTATGTGGAAGCCCTAACCTGCAGTGGGCTTTAGAGAGGTGATTAGGTTTAGATAAGGTCATCAGAGAGCAGCCCTCCTGATGGGACTAGTGGCCTTAATAAACGAGGAAGAGTGATCTTTCTTCCTCATGCTCCCAGGAAACGCCATGTGAGGCCATGGGGAGGGAGAAGGCAGCCTTCTGCAAGCCAGGAAGAGAGCCCTCACCAGGAACCAAGTGACTTCCCAACCTCTAGACTGTGATAAATGAATTTCCGTTGTTTAAGCGATCCAGTCTATGATATTTTATTATAGCAGCCTGAGCTGGCTAAAACAAACACCCTGCTGCAGAGAAGCCTCCACTCCTAGGGAAGGTGAGCTGTGATGAGCATGCATTCTCCTCTAGGGTCATGGCCTTGTTCCTGGGTTCCATTATTGAGAACCCAAACCTCATCATAATGAACTCAAAGGGGTATTCAAAATTTTTCTGTAGTATCACATCATTAGATGACATACTGTTTTAATAAAGGCTTTGCAATCTTTCAATAAAGGCTTATGTTTACATTTGTTCTTAACTATTTGACTCATAGTTGATACCGTGGAAACCATTGATAATCAAATTTAAAAGTAAATATGTCCCTTAACGTTTTTGTTAAAATGCTTCTCCTTATGTGTTTGTTTGATTTTCTCTGCACTGAATGTTCCAGTTTTTGTTGAAGGAAACCATGTATTTACAATTATTTCTTTGACTCATAATCTTTCCTATGGGGGACTGAATTAAACCCAGGGTGTAGAAGTTGCATATACATAACTTTTTCACTCATCATTCGCAAGAACTCTGACAGACCTGATTACTCACAAATTGAGTTGTGAACAAAGGCTAATTTTTCTGCTTTAAGGTTGAAATAACTAATTGCTGATCCTACCTTATTTGCCTAAACATGTGGCTAGGTAACCATGACCACAATTGATTTAGATTTCTTGTTTCTTGTCTAAATTGGGGCTGTGGGAGTTCTTTGTATATTTTTGTCCAGATTGTCCAAAATTATCCACTGAAATATGTTTGGGCTTCCGTAGATGCTAGTGAGGCAGATGTAGAGTATGTGGGATGGGGGAGGGGGAGTGTAAGCATTAACATTGTTGGAGAGCTCTTTTGGTTCTTTAGAGAATGCTTGTTTTGGTTTCAAGGATGAACGTTTGATTAGTTGCGTCTAATAAATATGGAGTAGAACTTGAAACCCTTGAGTCCATTTCCTAATTATTCATTTCTACAGCATTATATTACTGTTAGAAAAAGTCATTTTAGTTGAATGGCAATATTTCTCATTTGTAAACTAGAACATTAATTTGGATCAGACAGGTGGGGACAATGTTGCACAATGAAGATTGTCCCATCCAAATAATTGAGAAACACTGATTGGTATATAAAATAACCTTAGGCACTAGGCTTGTCTCTTTCTTTTCTTTTTTGAGACAGAGTTTTGCTCTTGTTGCCCAGGCTGGAGTGCAATGGCATAATCTTGGCTCACTGCAATCTCCACCTCCTGGGTTCAAGCGATTCTCCTGCCTCAGTCTCCCAAGTAGCTGGGATTACAGGTGTGCGCCACCATGCCAGGCTAATTTTTTGTATTTAGTAGAGATGGGGTTTCACCATGTTTGTCAAGCTGGTCTTGAACTCCTTATCTCAGGAGATCCACCCGCTGTGGCCTCCCAAAGTGCTGGGATTACAGGCGTGAGCCACCATGCTGGGCCAGTCTTTTCTCTTTCTAAAAGGGAAGATATAATAAAAATGTTGAACTTATTGCCACCCTTTGGACTCCTTCTTCTAACTTTTGAATTAAAATGGCTCATGAGCCTCAGAATTTGCTGCAACTTTGTACCATTAAGATACTAATACTATATGGATTAACCCGTTTAGAACCTCTCAATTGAGATGTGTCATTTAGACAAGAATCAACTTATTCTTCTAATAAGTTAGTCAATATTTCCCAAATTCCTGTTATTTTTTTCTAGAACTATTCTAGGTTTTGGCGACATTTGGTTTATACATCATGGCAGATCTATACCCTTATCTTGCTGTCTGACTACTTCTGCTTCCCATAATTGTTGGGTTGCTGCAGGAGCAGTCCTTCATGTTGCTTGAAGGAAGAACCCAACAGCATCTTGCTTCATGTCCATGCCATGTGCCCCTTGTCCTCAGATTTCCCTGTTGCCACTAAAACACTGTGAGACCTGTTCGGTGCTCACATATGCAACCTGGTAGTTCCAAGGAGTTAACATCCCATGTGGCCAAACATTGACCAATGAGAAAAGGGAGTTGGTGGGTAAAGTTTTTCTTCTTCCTACTCCTAGATTGGTTGTTCAGAGACTCAGTAGTTTTATACCTTCTCTCTGAAGACATTCTGCAATTCTGCAAATCTGAACAATCATTTTATAAGGAAGCTGTGGCCAGCTCGGTGCCTCTCTCTCTCTCTCTCTCTTTGGAGACAGAGTCTTACTTTGTTGCCAATGCTGGAGTACAATGTTGCGATCTTGGCTCACTGCAACCTCTGCCTCCTGGGTTCAAGTGATTCTTGTGCCTCAGTCTCCAAGTAGCTGGGATTACAGACACGTGCCACCATACCTGACTAATATTTGTATTTTTTTTTTTAGTAGAGATGGGCTTTTGCCATGTTGGCCAGGCTGGTCTTGAACTCCTGACCTCACCTCCCAAAGTGCTGGGATTACAGGCATGAGCCACTGCGCCCAGCCTCAGTGCCACTCTTACGCTTGCTCTCTCTTCTTTCCTGCTTTGCTTCTGGATCCTCGGAATTGCACTTCCCAAAAAGGTGTTATCACATAAGATTTTGCCTCCAGACCTATTTTCTGGGGAGTCTGGTCTCATTCTGCTCTGGAAGACATAACTATTTGGTGGGATTACAATGTAAATCACAATGATATTGTAAAGTGATGAGTATGAGTTGTATACAGGAGCTGGGACTACACATGTGGAACAATTAATTCTAGTTGGTGGAGAATAGGAAAATAAGGGAAGTAAGTATTCCCAGAAAGAGGTGCTTTCTGAGTTGAGGCTTGCACATGACTAGGGGTTCATTAGGTGCCTGAAGCAGAGACGGATTCTCCAAGTGGAGGGAACCATGTAGGATCCTCCAAGACAGCTAGAAACATTTGTTGTGTTTTGAGCACATGGTTTAATGGCAGATGGTGGGAGATGTAGCTGGATGGTAGTCAGGACCAGGTCATAAGTGGTCTAGAATACCACAGTAGACAGATCAGTTTAGTGGATTCATGGGGGGACAGAAGCCAGATCACAGTTAGTTGAAGTATAGATGAGAGATGATAATGGCAGTTAGTGAGTCCAGACTAGTTTTTCAGGAAGCATAGCCAGGAAGAAATGGAAAGGAGCTAGAGAGGGGCATAAGATGTATCACAGAGTCCCAACAGGAAACAGATGGCTTATGCAAAAGTTCAACTGAATAGAGTTTAATGAAGAAATTTTTATGGAGGTATGGACCAATTTAAGGGAACCAACAACAGAAGCATGAAGAGCTAGTAGCAACTGGTTAGCACTTGTAAGTCTGACCCTTCCTCAAGTGGAGGAAATGGTGTTCTGGAAGCTCAGTGGCTGTGGAAGGCAGAAAGGAGATAGAGAACTCTCTCTTATCTCCTGCTGATGCCTCCCATCCGATGAACACCCAGAATCCAAGGGCAAAGGGGCCTGAGTGATACAGTCCAGAAAGGTCAACCTCTCCAGGCCTGCCTTGGAGAATGGATCTGGAGAGCAAATGGTGAGCCACCAACATGCAGGATCAGTGGAGATGCTGTTTTATTTTCTTAATAATGGGGGAATTGTTAATCATTTATTTGTTGAGGGGAGAGCCAGATGAGAGATAGGCATTACCAAAGCAAGAAAGAGACAGAATAATTAATAGAATGAATGGAACACATTTAAGGAGAGGATGAGATTGGAAGAACAGGCAGAGATATTTGTTTTGGAAAGTAGGAAGGATCCATTAGTACTTGAGACCCACAGGAAGGAGGCATGCATGTCAGTCTGTGCATGCCCAAACACAGAAGATGGGAGACAATTTGAGGAAACTAATGCCTAGAGAGCTTTTATGTTCTTGTCAAGGTAGAATGCAAGGTTATTGGTTGAGAGCGAAGGGACTGAGCTTGAAAAAATTTTAGATTTGTCATGAGGAGAGTGGGAAAGTGAACTGACTGGGGAAGGTGTCCATAAAGACTGCAGAAAGTGGATGGGGATCCAGCTGAGATAGGAAGTGCTGAAGTACTAAAAGCAAGTAATAAAAGAGGGAACTGCCTCTAATGTATGTTAGTAAGTGAATTGCTAAGGTTAGTAACTGTAATACAGCAAAGACAGAATTATGCTTGTGCTATTTTTGGCACTTGGCTTTGCCTCACCCATAATGTTTGATGTCAGAAACCTGGAATCTCAGATTTGTCTCAATACCATATTTCCTCAATTCTAAGGCACCATTTATTCTAAAATATACCAGAGTTTTATTACCTTTTTTGGTAAGTGAGAGAAATTGCCACCCTGTTAATTGTACAATAATTTTTTCCAACTGACAATAGTATAAGTGTATCCACTTAATTTTGTATAATTTCTTCTTTAATATTTCTGTCAAAGACCAAGTCTGTGCCTTCGCCTGGAACATCTAGCAAGCTTGTCCAGCCTGCCTTATTTTGCTGTTGTTCTCTTTTGTTTTGTTTTAGGCTTTTAGCAGCCTGATACCATGATTTTCAGTTTCTGTCTTTAGTGATAAGTGGAAAAGAGGGATGAGGAAGGGGCTTTAGTGGCCCAACCAGAAACAGAAACTAAGAACCCATGATTGTATTCTCTCCCTTGGATACCCCTGGGAGTCTCATGAGTTACTTCTGTCCATGGGAAGTTTGTGAGATTGGGTGACATGTTTCTTTTCTAAACCGGTGCTTGGGATCCTAGCTCATATTGGCTTGACCTGATACTACCTCTGTCTTGCCTTCCATATTAGTATCCCCCAATTTTCTTCTTTTATTACTCTACACCCTGTTTTGCATTCTCTCCACATTGTGGCTTTACCCATGTCAAGTCTTTTGTGAACTCATGCTCTGGCTCAGTTGGGTTTAGGCATCTGCCAATTAAGGTACTTAATCCATTAGTTTTAACAGCATCCCATAAGTTAAGGCTGGACTGGTGTCTCACATTTCCTGTTGATTTTGTATGTTAGGTTTTAATTTATATTTCCCTACTGTGAATAATTTGAGCTCTTTTTAGAAATACCCCTAAGAGCTTCTTTGTTCTACTAGGTTACACTTATGATTCTGTCACCTGTAGCTAACCTCTGTGTCTTTGGAGTTATTCAGAAGTGTTTGATAGTATCTGAGTGACAGTCCTTCAAGATGCATGAAGTGGTTGTATGTTAGCTTTTAAACTTAACGTGGTCTTTTCTTGGGGAGTTGGCAACTTCTGTCCTCTTAATTATGTTACCTCTTGTGGCAGAGGTAATTTTTGTACACATTAACTTTTGGTCTCTTTGCTGCATCATTGTGCAATCTTTATTCAGTTGCTATAAACAGAAAGTTAAAGATAAATCCAACTCTTGTGATACAGGTAACCAAAGTGATAACAAAATGAGTGTATAGTTGGCCTATTAAATTTGCATAGACATGGGCTCTGACACTTATTCTGCAAAGCTAGTGACAAGTTTCTTTTGATGTCATTTCAAAAGTCTTCAAATCTGCACTTCAGAATTGAGGAAATGTGTCAGTACCTGCCTCACAGTGTTGCCACAAGGATCAAATCAGAAAATATACAGTTACAGTCATTATTTTCTGGTGTCTAGTATAGTTTATGACCTGAAATACAATAATTGAGTAAGAGTTTTCCTGGCACTGAAGCCTAAATATTACCATGTGTATTTATTCCTATAGCCTTACAAGATAAAGAGGTGTAAGACATTACAATCTTATTACAGACAGACAAGGAAATTGAGGTTCAGAGGTACTGAGTGCCCTTCCTAAGGCACACAGTTGGAAAAATGATGGTGCTGGGATGAGAATCAAGTGCTTGCCTCAGACTCCTTCTTAGACTATAAATAATCTGCCTGCTTGAAGTTTCTGCAGTGAATCATGGAGAAGGGTCTGAGAGCACTGAGAAAATGTTCCATTATTTTTCCCACAAAGGAAAGATATCCATAGATACTGGTGAAAAGAGTAAGGCAAATAGGCTTCATAGTTCCCAACCAGTGTGCCTTATATTTTTTCTTAATTTATTCCTAGATGCAGAGATGTGTATTATATTTTGTGAACAGATAAATGTTTAATTTTCTTACTGGAAGTGTATTAGTCTGTTCTCATGTTGCTATGAAGAAATACCTGAAACTGGGTAATTTTTAAAGGAAAGAGGTTTAATTGATTGACAGTTCCGCGTGGCTAGGGAGGCCTCAGGAAACTTACAGTCATGGCTGGGGAGGCCTCCTCTTCACAGGGTGGCAGGAGAGAGAATGACTGCAAGCAGTGGAAATGCCAGATGCTTATAAAACCATCAGACCTCATGAGACTCACTCACTATCACAAGAGCATGGGGAAACTGCTCCCATGATTTAGTTATCTCCACCTGGTCCCACCCTTGACAGGTGGAAATTATGGGGATTACAATTAAAGGTGAAATTTGGGGACACAGAGCCAAACCATGTGAGGAAGTGACCATGACATATTAATATATAACTTTAAAAAATATTAATAAAGAGAATGCCATAGAAAAGCCATCCTTATCCATATTTTCTAATTTTCTCAAGTAAATATTAATACTTATTACTTGTAAAATATAAACTTGATATGATAAATGGTATCTTAATTTTTTAAATAAATGGGCTTAGAAAAATGATTGACATCCTAACAGTGGTTATTTTTGGTTGATGATATTATGATAGGTTTTTTTGTGCTTCCCTATTTTCTAAACTCTTCATACAGAATATGTATTGCTTTGTAATCAGAAAACAAAATATCAAATATTGTTTTAAAACTGACATAGGAAACAGACAAAGCTGAGGAATTAGAAGAAATGTGGTAGAAAGTAAAGATATTTTGGAACAAATAACTTGTGAAGAATTATTTTTAAATTTACTTTGAGGTTATTGATTCCCCAGGAGACAGGGTGGTGTTATGGTATTGAGAGTACAGGGAGAGGTATGATATGGGGAGAGACATGATATTGAGAGGTACAGGGAGAGATTGGGTGGAAGGGGATATTGCTAACTAAGTTCTGCTTTCTGTGATATACAGGGAGGAATAGTGAGGCATCAGCTTTTATTTTGATTTATGTTTATGAAGTTTTTAGATTTAACATTAGCTCTTGGGATCCAGCAAGGGAACTATAATGGTCATGAGGACAGGCTTTGGAGTTAGGCACTTAGGTTCTATTCCCAGAACCCCTATAAATCAGCTGTATGATATTGGGAGGTTACTTAAATCTTTGTTGGTTTCCTTATCTGTAAAAACTCTGCCTTATAAGGTGGTGGGCAGCACTAAGATATTGGGAACTTAGCGCAATAACTGATATGTATCAATAGTGTGTGGCAGCTATCATCACCACCACATTCATCAACCTTGACTGAGATTTGAGACATACATAAATATGAGTTGGTGTTATAGAATGATAGCCTATCTCAAGTATCTGTTAGCACCTATAGTTGCAGTGCCAGCAACCTGACTCACACAGTTTAAAGTTGAAAACACAGAACTTATGCAGGGCAGTTCTGAGGACCCCAGGCCCTAGAGTGCCTTAACCTTATGCATGATGGTTGTACTAGATGCTCTGCATTTTTAGAGAATCTAATATTTATGACATTTTGGTGGTGTTATATGTTGATTGTCTTTTCTCTGGAGCATTAGTCAGATTTTCCTTGTTCTTTGTATATCCAAGTGAGTTTTGATTATATTCTGGATATTTTTAATATTATGTTGTAAATCTGTAGATCCTTGTAAAATCCTCTGTAGATGTTTGGTTGGTTTGTTTTAGCAGGCAGTTGACCTGGTTAGGTTCAGACCGCATGTTTTTTCTCACCTTTTGTGTGTGGTGGTTCCTTCCAGTGTCTATTCAGTTTTCAAAGCTTTGGCTATTTTTATCTTTTGTGTGTGTGGAGAGGGGAGGTGAGGGGTAGGATCATCTGCCCCTTGCTCAATACTCAGGGTTTAGTTCAGATAGTGGTTTATGTTGTGGTTCAGCTCTCCATGCTTTCGCTATACTTCTTTGAGTATATTCCATATTTGCACAGTTTGAAGGTGAGCCCGGCACTGTCACTTCATAGACTGAACCAGAGGATTCTCTTCTCCATTACTCTCTGAATACTTTCTCAGGACTGCTTTTTATATTTCCTCTGGCCAGAAAGATGGATTATTGTATAGTTTTAGCTTGCATATTTTTGTGCAATTCCACTTGACTGGGATGAAGTGACAAGACAAAGAAGGAAGAAAAAAAATAATAAGGATTTTCTCCTAAACCCTTTGCACAGCTGAAGTCCCTGTTCTAGTTATTTTATGTAGAGAGAGAGGTTTTCTCTTGGGGTATTAGGTGTTTGCATTGTTGTGGTGGCATCGGTGCTGTTCTAAACTGGTGCTGGCCTTCGGGAAAGACTGGAAGAGAAAAAGAACATTAACATAAAAAAGCACATGGATCTGCCTCTCACTTTCTGATCCCATTTCCCCTCTCCCAATACTCCAACCACAGGGATCTTTTTTCTTGTTCCTCTGGCCAGAAAAATGGGCCTCTCTTGTAGTTTTTGGCATTCTGCACCCACTGTGCAATTCTCTGATTTGGCCCACCTTCAGCTCAAGGAGAAAAAGGAAAGAAAAGAGGCCAGGTAATGCCCTACCATTGTATTAGCTGTTAGAAAGTTCTCACTTTCTTCTCCAGACTACCTGCTATTATTTATTTTGCAGAATCTTACTTTTATATTTTGGGCAAAAGGGGAACAAGAAACCATAGTGGACTTTCTTCATCTTGGTTAGCACCACTGTGAATAGTTTATTGTGACTGTCCAGATAGCATGTCCATATTAGGGCCTGGCCAGGGATTGGCCCACTCAGAACTGCAAAGTGTAATGAGAGAAGGGGACATGCTGTTACCTAAAGGAATAGGAAGCCATGCCAGGCAGACAGAACAGCAGGTGTCTAATGTTTATGGTTAAGAAGAAAACCTTTTAATAGATGCTTTAAGGTTAATTTTAGAAAGTATAGTTATGACAGAGGTATTATTAGGGTTATATTATTTTTTTAAAAAAGTTATTGATTTAAGATATTCTTACAGGGTCAGTTGAATGCAAAAGAACTTAGCTCACTTGTTTTTATTTATCTCACAATTTGCAAACAAAAACATAATTTTGGATGTCTTAATGTTCAAAGCCACTTATCACCTATGCTATTTCTGTACAAAGTAAAGCTCAATTTCAAGTGGCAGCATTGGCAAGAATTAGCTTTTACGTTTAAATTGAATTTTTATAATTTTTTTTCTGTCTGAGATCTGCCAGCAGCTTAGCTGAATTCAGATGTGGAGTTGCCCCTTCTGAAGCCAAATTTTGAAATTAGCAAAGTGTGCTGTTTGTGCTCCATCATCTTTTTGTTCTGTTTTCTCTCATTTGACTATTCCCACTTTTCTTTATCCACTCTGTAGCAGAATCCTTCTTGTATCTGCTCATTTCAAAAGTACTTAAGTGTTGAATTTTCCCTTCCATATTCCCTTCTTCAGAACTTATCTGACCTGTGTCTTACTTATGACCTTGACTTTAAAGCCTTGCTAGGTGAATGCCACTCATCAGAGAAAGTGATTTAGACTGAGGAGCTAATGAATGTTATGGAATAATCCTTCAGTGGTATCCTTTGAATTTTCTCATGTCCCACCAGATATCTTATCCTAAAGTAAGGAGAAATATGAATTTTTTAAATGTCTTGGCAAAAAAATTACCTGAATTGAAGGAAATAAATATATTTTAACTGTAGAAAATTTTGAAAATACATAATTATATAGAATAAAAATAGTCACATCACTCAGTTAACTACTGTCAATCTTTTAGTATATATACTTATAGCCTTTTTTGCATGTATCCAACACACACACACACACACACACACTCACATTCACTCTACAGGAGTTCAGATATATTGCTTTATAACCTGTGTTTTATACTTAAATATGTCAGAAATAATTTTGTTATTAAATATACCTTTTTCATATTATTTTAAAATGGACTATATAAAACTTATTGTGTGTGTATACCCTAATTTATTAACCAGTCTCTTACTGTTGCACAATTGTTTTAAAGTTTTCACTGTTTTTTTTTTTTTTTTTTTTTTTTTTTTTTGAGACGGAGTCTTTGCTCTGTCGCCCAGGCTGGAGTGCAGTGGCACGAACTCGGCTCACTACAAGCTCCGCCTCCCGGGTTTACGCCATTCTCCTGCCTCAGCCTCCCGAGTAGCTGGGACTACAGGCGCCCGCCACTTCGCCCGGCTAGTTTTTTGTATTTTTTAGTAGAGACGGGGTTTCACCGCGTTAGCCAGGATGGTCTCGATCTCCTGACCTCGTGATCCGCCCATCTCGGCCTCCCAAAGTGCTGGGATTACAGGCTTGAGCCACCGCGCCCGGCCTTCACTGTTTTAAATAATGCTATGATACAAACGTGGCTTCCTTGGATTACATGCCTAGATGTGGAATTGATGTATCATGGGGTATATATAATATATTCTGAAATTTTGATGTAGTTTCTCTTGGTGCTTATTAAATAGTAAGTAGTTGCTCAAATCTTGCAAAAGCAAAGATGCCCTTTTAGTTTCAGCCTGATTAATTTAGAAGAATTTATAGCTTATATATAGGTAAGTTTAAACTATATATAATTAGACAAAACAAATGGGTTTCCAAGGATTTTCCTTTTCCCTTTTTGGAAAATTATACTTTCATATACCATTGCGATTTTAATTTGGGCTTGGAAAAAAAAAGAAAATTACTATTACCTAGTTACGTGAGGACCCTTCAAGAGGTAGAGGGAGGGATCTTCCCTCCCTTCTAAGAAATTTTAAATTTTACTTTATAAAGTGGTAACTATCTTTCTTGCTATTCTTATGTTTGGATGTTGTCATATAATAGAGACCAATACTACCTTTAGACCAGGCAAGAAGGGCCCCTGCCTTGGTCTCCACTGTAGAGGGTCCTCCTCTAACTGTGTCCCTCCTCTTGCTTTACAGTCTGTGGGCCAGGGAGCTGTGGCCACCTGCATGTCATGCCCCAACTTCTTTTTATCATACTCTGCTAACATGACCTTGAAATTACCTGCTTAAAAGGTCCAAGATTGCTTCTAGGGCCTTTGTGAGGTTTCCCAGGTCCATCCTCCTGATGTATTAATAGACCATGCCATTGTGGCAGGAACACTTACTAGAGTTGGATGTGCAGGTTGGGGTTGCCTCTTGTATGTGAGGCAGACCTCTCAGGGTGCAGGCTAGGTATTGAAGAGGAAGAGGCACATCAATTTATACTCCTGGCCTTGGTCCTGCAAATAGTAGGGGTGGACCTGAAAGAGAATCTGTTACACAGTGATTTGTTATACAGATTTCCACATGCTATTACAAGATGTGGGCAGAAAGAGCCTTCCAGGCAGAGAAAAAGTCACTTACATGCTGGACTGTGGAGGCGAGGAATTGTATAGCATATTTGTTCCTGTAGCTTCAACATTTCATATATGAATAATGTTAAGAAATGAAGCTTCAAGCAGCAGATCGAGAATGAATCAAAAAAGGCATTTTATGCAATGCAAGATTGTGGACTTTATCCTCAGGCCAATGGGAAGTCATTCTGGGGTATTGAGCAAGGATGACATAATGAGATCTTCCATTTAGAGCTGGCTGTGGAGTGTGGTGGGTGTGGGCAAGAGCAGAAGCAAAGAGGCCTGTTAGGCTGATGGTGGTGTTCATCTGGACAGCAGGAGATGAGATTGAGATAGGTCAGGAGCCATGAGGATGACCCTTGCCTACTATGTGGGACCGTACTGTGGACAAATTCACGTGGGTTAATGTCATGAAAATTATTTTGGAAAACTTACAGAGTTATGCAAATGTTGTTAATGTTTTTAATGACAATAGTAATGATCATATTATGGATAAAAGTTACATTCCAGCTAATCTAAATTCTAAGGTAAGCAAGTGTGAAAATCAGCTGAAATGATGTGGGAAAGGATACCAGTGTAGGGTGTAACATCCGCTGAAGGCACCTTTGGGAGGGCAGGAAGATGGCTCTTCTAGTCTTTGGGGGCGGTGGTTCAAGCGGAAAGGACAGTGGCATTGAAGGTAGCTGGACTTGGGGTTTCAGTGTTGGGGATGTGTGCCCGAGGTGGATCTCATCTTTCATTACTTAGCGAGACGGGCGGATCACGAGGTCAGGAGATCGAGACCATCCTGGCTAACACGGTGAAACCCCGTCTCTACTAAAAAATACAAAAAACTAGCCGGGCGAGGTGGCGGGCGCCTGTAGTCCCGGCTACTCGGGAGGCTGAGGCGGGAGAATGGCGTAAACCCGGGAGGCGGAGCTTGCAGTGAGCCGAGATCCGGCCACTGCACTCCAGCCTGGGTGATAGAGCGGGACTCCGTCTCCAAAAAAAAAAAAAAAAAAAAAAAAAAACCTTTTTTTTTTCCATTACTTGATGTCCCTGAATCTATAACCTCCCTAGTTGGTTTTTTTTTCCAGAGGAAATAACTCTTCCCTTGTCATGAGGTGAAAGGGAAACTGAAAGGTTTACATTCTGTGAGCAAAAGTTCTCTGAAAAGGAATTTGGAGGAAAGAGTTTATTCCAGTGAAGAGTTTGCAAACCAGGGAGATGCAGCCTTTAATGAAAAGGAAGTTGCATTCCTGAGAACAAAGGAGGATTAGGGTTTTACAGCAAAACTCACTGCACGGGTTCCCTATCAGGTTCATTTGTGCAAATGAAGGATTGACACTCTCTTGTTTCTGATTGGGTGATGCAGCTGAGTTCTGATGAGCATACAACCAAGCCCTGATTGGCTGGGGCAGAGGAGCTTTGATTGGTTGGTTCCAAGCCTCAAATCAGAAGTCTCTGTCAGGTGTTTGTTTCCAATGGCCTTGTTGGGTGGTGGTTTCTAGCCGTGGTTTATCTCGGCACTGACGATAAGAAATGGTTTGGCTTGATTGTAGAAAGGGGGGTCCTCTAACACTTTTACATCTTTTTGAGAACACAGAATGCGTGACTGCTTCTTCACCCAGCCATGGTTGCCTGGTTCTTTTTAAACTTTGACCGCCTCAGATAGCCACAGGGAGTCCATTTTGTCTGTCAGCTGGGGGCATACTTTAACAATTCTCAAACAGATTTTCAACCAGTCTTTCTGTTTTTAGATAGTTTTTTTTTTCATCTCTGATTTCTGAGGTTTTTCTGCAGCTCAAATCACCATCTCTGTTATCCTTGGCTTTCAGCTTTTGTTGCCCTGATAAGTCAATTAGAGCTCACCTATGCTTTTCATCTTCCAGAAATAATTGTTGCCACCTGCATCTATTGCCGTTTTACTTCTCTTTGGTATTTTTAATCCTTTACTCTCTGCTCTCTTTAGAAACTCCATTCTTTTGCAGGTTGGCGAGGAGCAGAGATAAACATTTATTTAATTCAATAAGTTTAAATGTAATTAGATAATAAAATGATGCATGTATTTAAAGACTGTCTTATACAATAACATATACTTTCAATCTGAGAAAACTGGTTTTAAAAATATTTTTCTCATTATCTTCGATGAGGGTTTTAGTTCATATTTCTAATATTAATATTATTGTAGCTTGTCTAGCTGCAGGTTTCTTGAGAAAATAGAAATGTTTCTTTCATTTATTCGTAGGTAGGTATGTTTTAGAATGTTCATTTTTTGAAAATTTCCTGAGGAGTACGTGATTACAGAATGTGGTTGGTTTCTCTTTACCAAGAACAGTGAAAATATGGAACATAGACCATAAGATGTGAAGCATAGCTTTTTCTTTCAAAGATTCAAAGGAACCTGAGGTTCAAAGAGTTAGTTGAGTCACTTAGTCTTAAATTTAGTAATGGCAGAGGTGAGGTTGGGATCTAGGTTTGTTGTTACCAGTTCATTGCCTGTCCTTTTACAGGCAGGGATTGAGAACCATAGAAAGAAAATAGTCTAAGCTGGATCTTTCTAAGAAAGAAACCTTATGTACTTTCATTAACACTAGAATGTAAGCCCCAGGAGAGCAGAGAATTGGATATTTTGTTCACTGCTATATCCCCAGAGTCTACACAGTGGCATGTGGGAGGTACTCAATAAACATAAAAAATTTCAAAAATGAATTGAGCACCTGTTTACAAAGATAGACATTGAACTCAGGTTTAAAATATGAACTTTTTCCAAAATAATTTCTAAAAAGAAATACAGTGGCCACAGTGAAAAGGATGTGTCACAAATAGATCAGATACATATTACTTAGCAGGTTTCCATGGTAGCATCATGTTCCTTTTATAAAAGAAAAACTTGAATATAAATATTGCTGCATAGTTCTGTGCTCATGTACTTAATAATGTAGGTTAAAGAAGCTCATATAAGTTGCATGTATTTCTGCGTTAAGTGTTCTTCTGCTTTTGGCCTTTCCGCATAGTATAATGAGGCGTGCACACTCATTGCAATTGGAATTAATATAATAGTGCACTGCAATCTCGTGCTGTCTCCCTTTTTTCCTCTTGCCATTTCGCTCTCTCAAATAAGTGTGCCAAGTGCTTTGCTGAGCACTTAAATTTGGAAGCCTTTCTCCCAGAGGAGTTGCGGTCTCATCAAATACAAGGTTACGCTGTTCTCAACATTTCACATTAAAAAATTCAAAGGGAAGGAATTTTGCATGAATAAAATGAAATGAAGAAAATTAATTACATTTGCTTCTTTTTGTCCTTCCCATTTGTGTGTGTTCTAGGTACCAGCATTTTCTCTGCCTTGAAGATAGAGGCTTTCTACTGCCTCTGCTGCTTTTGATTCTTTACTAGAATTTGTGGTCATCTGCTGTATCTTGATAATTAACTGCGGTCAACTCTTAACTGCCTACAGAAGATAGACAGGGAGCATCAGGGAGCTGATTTTCTCATTGGCAGTTTACTAATATGAGCCAATCTGAGTACAGAAGACCAGGAGACTACATTCAGTCACTCACCTATTCATCCACCCTAGGCTGATGTATTTCACTGCACACCTTTAGGCATAGTTTCTTCAGGCTTGATCTTGCTGCTTACCACATCCTATCAAACTAGCTGTTTTCGAAGGAACTGGTAAGTGCTAAAATAGTTACAAATCCTCCTATATTTCAGGGTCTTCTCCTCAAAGCCTTTTCTCACTGTTCCAGCTCACAGAGATTTCTTCTGACTTTGAAATCATAAAAAAATAGGGTCACGTTTTGTATACTCTTACACACATACTCTACTGAATGCGATTCTAACATTTAAAGGTCCCTATTTTTCTAGAAAATCTGAGAGTTAAGGAATTTTAATGGAAATTTTGACGGGAGTTTTTACTTGGACACTGACTTGTGATATCACTGTTCCACTTTGAGCCCTTACTCTTTATGCTTTCTTATAAAGTTTTGTGTGTGTGTTTTCTACTTCAACAAAATCATAAGCTTATTGAGTACAGGAACTATGTTTTACTTAAAATTTCTAGTTCAACCATTGTGGAAAACAGTGTGGTGATTCCTCAAGGACTCAAGAACTAGAAATACCATTCGACCCAGCCATCCCATTACTGGGTATATACCCAAAGGATTATAAGTCATGCTGCTATAAAGACACATGCACACGTATGTTTATTGCAGCACTATTCACAATAGCAAAGACTTGGAATCAACCCAAATGTCCATCAGTGACAGACTAGATTAAGAAAATGTGGCACATATACACCATGGAATACTATGCAGCCATAAAAAAGGATGAGTTTGTGTCCTTTGAGGGACATGGATGCAGCTGGAAACCATCATTCTCAGCAAACTATTGCAAGAACAGAAAACCAAATACCACATGTTCTCACTCATAGGTGGGAATTGAACAATGAGATCACTTGGACACAGGAAGGGGAACATCATACACTGGGTCCTATTGTGGGGAGGGGGTAGGGGGAAGGGATAGCATTAGGAGATATACCTAATATAAATGATGAGTTAATGGGTGCAGCACACCAACATGGCACATGTATACACATGTAACAAACCTGCACATTGTGCACATGTACCCTAGAACTTAATGTATAATAATAATAAAAAAATTTCTCCCATAGCCTTTAGGCCATTAGGCCATCATAATTATCTAATAATTAAGTGCTGGGAAATAAAGAATGATATAAATAAAAATTATATATTTGCTATATGCATAAATCATATCTAATATGCAATACATGTTAATGTCAATATATAAAAAATATATGATCAATATGTCAACATGTGTACATATTATTTTTATTTGTGAGATTTATTTGAAAAATTATCTAGTCTATATTTTAACTGTAAGTATTGTTATCAGAACTGGGAGGTGATTCCCTGGTGTTTTCAGTAAGCACCATGTAGCTTTTGTAGTGTGGATGACTTTGGTGTTTGAGGGGGTACCATGACATCCAGTATTTACTTGGATGTATACTGAATTTTTGTGTTTTTGATGTAAGATAGCACAATTTGAATTTTTGTTATTCAAGGATTCACATCTGTACTTTGATTTGTGCATGTGCATGTCCGTGTGTGCAAGTTCGTGTCTGTGTGGTGTGCCATGATTTATATGGAAGAGTAATTTTCCCTTAAGTGTTTTGTGATCAGGAGTAATTCCATGCTCTATTTCATCTTGGGGTGTTTCCTGGTTTCCATATATTTACAATGCAAGGTTTATAGGGAATTTTATTGTTTTATTATTTGGGGCAGTGTCTCCACACCCCAGCATTCTGTGCTTTGCAGAATGTCTAAATAACTGCCATCCTTTGAGTTGGCATGGGCCCAGGCACTTCTTTCAGTTTATAATTTGGAGAGTGTGGCTTGTGAGCTGATGTTCTGTTGTTTGGAGTGTGCTCTGACTCATATCAGTGTGTTTGTGGATAAACTGTCAGAAGCCCTGAAGTGTAGGGAAAATTGTCAAGAATTTTCCGCTTGTCAAGAAAAACTGTGAAGCATGCTAAAATAGGTGGAAAAGATTACTGGATGTGCTTTTTAGTGCACCTTTCAGAATGATCAGTTTCTATAGCAGCCTGCACCTGTCATTGTCTTTGGATTATTTTAGAATGCAGTGTTGTAGGTAACTGATAGTAATACAAATAGTTTTTGTCCACAGAAATGAAAATGTATTTTATCCTTTGAAATGCAATTGATTATTACCCTCTGGATATTTACCAGTTTTGCATCTCGCAATAAATTCATTTCACCTTCCTAATTGCCTGTTTTGGTGTGTCCTTCGAATTCTCCTTTGAATTGGTGATAACATCTTACTGATTGACTTGCTAAATAATGACAACATTTTTGACATGTATTAATTTTCTATTTGTATGAGAAATAATCTACTTTTTCTTTTAAATTATCCTTTAATAGCAGAAAATTTCCATTTCCAAGGGACCAGTTTTAAGTGCTCAATGTTTACTTGCATCTATGGTTAGAGTTTTGGGGTGTTACCTATAAATCTGAAAGCATATGTGCCGTACTTCTCTTTATTCAGTACCCTGAATGCCATTCAGAATATTTGGAAAATATACATTGTACCTTTAGCAATTTTACTGTACCACAGTGTTTGTTAGATCTTTCTATGGATTTAATGATTGACTTTAGAAGCAGATTTTTCTTATTTTATTTGTTACCAGCCCAAATGAAGTAGCCTATTAAATAATTTAAAATAAAACCCATTTGATTTGGGCTGCAATCTAAATCCCTGACCCCAAGGTCTGCCCTTTGCATGAAATAGGTTTGCATTTCAGTATTTTTAAATTGTAAAGAAATAAATTAAAGCTTCCTGCTGAACTCCTAAGAGTTTGGTAACAATAGTAACAATATCCTTTTAGAGTCCTTGAGTAATCTAGAGAAGGCAGATAGGATAAAGGAGTCTTAGGAAAATTAATTGGCACATGACATCCAACATTACAGCCAGAAAACATAATACCTTTTCCGTGTTCTGATTGCTGTTCTCTGACTGCTGTTCTCAACTGGCAGGCTAAATAACAGAGGCAGCGACGGAGGAAAGTTTTTTGGAGCTTACCTGTTTTATTCAGAGACCTTGCTTTATTTGAAATTCATACGACTTCACAGTATCATTATTTTGCTAGGATGATAAGAAATCACCTAAACTTAATATACAGGGGCCAGAATCTTCTCATGGAAATAAGACAGACTTTTATTTTATTTTATTTTATTTTATTTTATTTTATTTTGTTTATTTTATTTTATTTTTGAGATAGAATCTCGTTCTGTTGCCCAGACTGGAGTGCAGTGGTTCAATCTCGGCTCCCTGCAACCTCCGCCTCCAGCGTTCAAGGGATTCTCATGCCTCACCCTCCCGAGTAGCTGGGAAGCGCACACCACCACACCCGGCTACTTTCTGTACTTTTAGTAGAGACAGGGTTTCACCATGTTGACCAGGCTGTTCTCAAACTCCTGACCTCAAGTGATCCGCCCACCTTGGCCTCCCAAAGTGCTGGGATTACAGGGCTGAGGCACAGCCCCAAGCCAAGACATGCATTCTAATACAAATAACAAGGAACAAGAGAAACAAGAAAGTCATTATGCAAATACATGGCAGGTCAAGGCTATTCTGCCATGGGAGGGTGTGGTAGGCTGAGTCAGACTCCTTCCTGCTGCCCCTGTCCTCCAAAAAATCCAAGTCGTGATCCCCAGAACCTGTAAATATTATTTTTATATGACAAAATAGGACTTTGAAGATTTAAAGTGAGAATCTTGAGAAAGTGAGTTTACTATGATGGGCCCTGAATGCTTTCACAAGAGGAGGAGAAGGCAATGGTACCGCAGAGGCAGAGACAGGAGTGATGAAGCCACAAGGCAGTAAGTGCAGGCAGCCACCAGAACCTGGAAGGGCCAAGGAGTGGATTCTCCCCTGGAGCTGCCTAAGAGAGTACGGCCTGGCGATACCTTGATCAGCCTTGTAATACAGCTTTTGAACTTCCAGCCTCCAGAACTGTGAGAGAATATATTTCTGTTGTTTTAAGTTGCTAAGTTTCTGTTAATTTATTACAGCTGTTATGGGAAACGAATACAGATTTTGGTACCTGGAAGGGAAGTGCTGTTGTAACAAATACCTAAAAGTGGGAATGTGGCTTTAGAATTGGTTAAACTGGGCAGAGGCTGGGAGAATTTTGACGTGCATGCTAGTAAAGTCTAGATGGCCTTGAACAGATTGTTGGTAGAAATGTGGATTTTAGAGACTGCCCGTGAAGGCTCAGGAGGAAGTGAGAAGCATGGCAGAAAATGTCTGTATCATCTTAAAGAATATGTAAATTGTCATAAGCAGAATATTTTTAAAAATATTAAAAGTGATACTAGTGAGGGCCCAGAAAGAAAAGAAGAATGTCTCATAAATAAATAAATATTTATTCCAATATTTCCTCCAGGAAATTGGAGGAAAGGTGACCCCTTTAATATAGCGGCAGAAAGCTTAGCAAAATTGTGGTCCTATGTTTTTGTGGAAAGCAAAACTTATAAGATGAGCTTGGATATTTAGCTGAGCAGATTTCCAAGCAAAGTGCTGAAGGAATGGCATGGGTTCTTCTTGTTGCTTATAGTAATTATGAGAGAAGCAACATGCATCGAGGGAAGAACTGTTAAACAAAAGGGAACCCAGACTTGATGATTTGGGAAATCTCAGCTTATCTAAATTTCAAAAAATGTTAAAATTAGGAGAGTCATTGTTAGCAAAGTGTGCTGTGCAGAGAAGGTCAAGGGCAATGGCCTTCTCATTCCTGATTTCTCCATGGTGATGTGGCTTGATGTTTCTATTCTCACTTGTCATTGACACAGTGAGGGAGGCAAAACTGTGGATGCAGCAGAATAGCCACATGCAGGATATTGAATTGAATAAGGTATTGAACTGAAAATAATTTGGGGTAGATTTGGAATTTTTCACATTCTTAAAATGCTCCAATAATATTTTGTTTGGGTTCCTCTCAGTTTAAATATCACTTATGTGTAATGTGCTCTGACCAAGGGAGGTCATTGTGAGAATTTCAAAACAACTAAAGGCTGGAGAGAGGTGGGTTGGGGGTTGGTTTTAATTTGACAGTTGTAATTAATGGTCAATTTTAATAGTCTGTAATTGATGGCAGCCTGCTGTGGTACATGTGTATTAAGTCTGGGAGAGCTACTTTAAAAACTTGTAGTCTTTTATTAGTATTTCATGATTAATTTTTACACCTTCTGTTAGATTTTAAACAGAGTGAGAATTAGGTCAATGGAAATGGTTCTCTTGTTTCTTTCGTTGAAACACATGGGACAGTGACAGTTGTCAAATTCCTAGTGTTATTCTGCTCTTTCTCCTACTCACATCTATCAGTTTTTCAGAGCTTAAAAAGCCTGCAAGAGATAGGGAAGTGTGCTGTAGCTTTTCTGGATGGATGAGGTGAAAGGATAATGGTCACAACCTGACAGCATTGACTGTCCTGTCCTGCATCGTCTCCTCAGCACCTACTCTGTGTCTAGCAGCATACCTCTTTGATCAATAGGCTGCTTGGTGTGGGTGGGATGGGGGAGGATCAAGGAGAGGGTACAGGTTGGAAACAGGGGCTTGGGGTGATAGAGAAAGCACAGTTGTCCCGTTAGAATTGGCTCTAACAAAGGCTTGTTTTTGTGATTGTTTGCAGAAAGATTATCACTTTGAATATACGGAATGTGATAGCAGTGGCTCCAGGTGGAGAGTTGCCATTCCAAATTCTGCAGTGGACTGCTCTGGCCTGCCTGACCCAGTGAGAGGCAAAGAATGCAGTATGTTTTGTCTTTTTGACCATTTGTTTTCTTGATTAAACAATTACCTCTTCATATTAGCCCTAGGTGTTAATTATAATGAATGTAGGAGACCTTACAAAAGTGAGCATATGGCATTGATATCTAGCAGAATAAATGCAGCCTTTCTCATCACTAGATGCCCTTATATCTCAAGTCTGTAATGAGACAAAGGCAATATTAAAGAATACTATTATTATTTTTAAAAAATCTATTCTCTTATTTGAACATGGGAGGGCAGAGTGGCAGAGTTTCTTATTAATGGATTTGTTCTCATTTTAAAAATGTTTTTATAAAATTAAAAAATTATGTTGAAATACACGTAACTTAAAATTGGCCATCATCACCATTTTTAAGTGTCTAGTTCAGGGGCATTAAATATATTCATATTGTTTACTGTCATTACCACCATCCATCCGCAGAACTCTGTCATCTTGCAATGG
Organism: Chlorocebus sabaeus; assembly: GCF_047675955.1. Taxonomy (NCBI): domain Eukaryota; kingdom Metazoa; phylum Chordata; class Mammalia; order Primates; family Cercopithecidae; genus Chlorocebus; species Chlorocebus sabaeus. The sequence continues at coordinate 65,951,273 of NC_132924.1, forward strand.
ATATTTGTTTTAGCCATAGAAATAACTTAATTTTTTTTTTTAGTATAACCTACAGAGAGATTATAGAATTGCTGGATATCACATTCAACAGCTTGTCTTTTGGGAGTGAAACAGGTTTGAAGTACAACATTATAAATTAACAGAGAAATATGAAATAAATGTAAATTTTTTTCATTTAAAACTTTACTTTTAGAAATCCTTTAATTTAGTGAGTTAGGGGTTCCTGCAGCAAAATAGTCGAGGGGGTGGACTAAAGTTTGAAGCTGGAAGTAAAAGAGAGGGAATGTATTTGGGTTTTCCTGCAGTCTTCCAGGTAGTATTCTTAAAAGCTCAGTTGTTCTGTTCCCAAATAAAAGATCAGGTAAGCAAATTGTTAAGTGGATAACTAATTTCTTCCTATTCATAGAGAGCATTCCTCTGTTACTAGCTGGAGGAGTTTTTAGCATAATTTGTAGATTTACTGATAAAAGGGAAACTGCAATAATCTTATGAGGAAAGTCAGGGAAAAATACCATTATTTCCTGGTGAATGATATTAATGAGTGAATTCAGGGAGAACCTGAGAGGCCCTCAAGTGGGCAGGTGAAGGCTTCAGTGTAGCAACAGTCTTAAAAGACAAGAGGGTCTGTATAGAAGCTGCTGCTACAAGACTGAGGTGTGTGAAACCACTAGTGCAGAGGGCAGATGAGCTCTCAGTGACAGAGCAATGTGGTTGAAAGGGAAACAGAGCCTGAATCATACCTGTGTAATTAGCCCATTGTGAATTTGCTTCAGTCACTTACCTAGAAAAATCTATATATCATTTACCTATGTTTACTTTTCATTTGTGGGCTAATTCCTTGGTTTCCTTGTAAACAGCCCTATTCAGGTGGACCGCCTAACCATTTTGAATGCCAACTTCATATCTAGGTGGTATGGTGGTCTTGGCTAGCGCTGGCTTTTGAGAACTGATCGTTAGCTGGAAATGGGCCATTGTGGAGTATTGTACCCATAAAAACTAGCGAACACTACAAATTGAGGGCCTCCCTTCCCTTGGGAGCTAGATTTTAAATACTTAAAACTTTTAAATACTTAAAACAACTCTGTTACAGAGTTGACCCTTAGCCAACAAATGTAATCAGTGCTATGCTGTTACAGAATTGATGCCTGCATAGGAATTAGTTTTAATTACATGTTGCCAGAGACATTTTTGCTCATTATATACAGTAAGGTTCCACAGATAACATTTTGAATCTGACACTCTAGCAAGCACTTCTGTGAAAATTCTGACTACTAATCAGGTCACTATTAGTTATTACTTACCTTAAAAATGATTCTTGCTTTAAAAATGATAATACTTTTGTGATAATACTTCAAAAATAATAATACTTTTGGCTGGTACATTTTTTATCTTTGTATTTTGTCTGAAATCTGAATTTCCATATATTCCTGTATAATATACTTACATTTGATCTAGAATTTGTCAGTCTGGCCTTAGATCTGTGAACATTTGCTTGTGTTAAAGACAAATTGTTTTAAAACTCACAAGTAAGTTAATAGGCTTAAGCAACTTAGAAGCACAATTCATAACTTTAACTGTGTCACTTAAACTAGTCATTAGTGTTTGGCTGCTGAAGGCAGTATCATAGTAACTGGATATTTCTTCAGGAAGTTAGATTTTCTATTGCTAACAATAACTACCATTTCTCAAGTACTGATTATGTGCCAAACATTGTGCTTGGAGCTTTATGTCATTATCCCATTGTATCCTTACAACAGCCCTCTCAGATAACTAAGATCAGTGTTTCCATTTTATTAAAAAGGAAACTCAGACTTAAAGTGGTGAAGTAATTTACTTTATGTCATATAACCCAGATGTGGCAGGTCTAGGATTCAAAAACAGACATGTCTGATTCTAGAGCCTGTGTCTTACCCACTGAGTTTTTCACTCGCGTCTGTGTGAAGAGACCACCAAACAGGCTTTGTATGAGCAACATGGCTGTTTATTTCACCTGGGTGCAGATGGGCTAAGTCCAAAAAGAGAGTCAGTGAAGGGAGATGGGGTGGGGCCATTTTATAGGATTTGGGTAGGTAAAGGAAAATTACAGTCAAAGGAGGTTGTTCTCTGGCAGGCAGGGGTGGGGGTCACAAGGTGCTCAGTGGGGGAGCTTTTGAGCCAGAAAGAGCCAGGAAAAGGAATTTCACAAGGTAATGTCATCAGTTAAGACAGGAACAGACCATCTTCACTTCTTTTGTGGTGGAATGTCATCAGTTAAGGCAGGAACTGGCCATCTGGATGTGTACCTGCAGGTCACAGGGGATATGATGGCTTAACTTTGGCTCAGAGGCCTGACATTCCTGTCTTCTTATTTAGAAGAAGTCTTCTTATTTATTCTCTTAATAAGAGAAATAAAACAAAATAGTGTTGAAGTGTTGGGGCGGCGAAAATGTTTTGGGGGTGGTATGGAGAGATAATGGGCGATGTTTCTCAGGGCTGCTTCAAGAGGGATTAGGGGCGGCATGGGAACCTAGAGTGGGAAAGATTAAGCTGAAGGAAGATTTTGTGGTAAGAGGCAATATTGTGGGGTTATTAGAAGGAGTATTTGTCATATGGAATGATTGGTGATGGCCTGGATGCGGCTTTGTATGAATTGAAAAACTAAGCAGAAGACACAGGTCTGAATAAGAGGAGAAAAACAGGTATTAAAGGACTAAGAATTGGGAGGACCTGGGACATCTAATTAGACAGTGTCTAAGGAGGTTCAGCATAGCCTTGCCAGCAAAGATTATTTATGTACTTTAAGAGAGAATTAAGAGTGGTGGTTCGGGGATAGCACTAGGAGATATCAGCTGTGATGGCTTGGAGAAACAGTGTAAACTGGCAGTATAAACGAGCAGGGCATTTATGAGTAGTTGAGAACAGTGCATAGGAGTATGACTAGACAGAAGATAGTAGGGATGACAAGTTTTTGGGGCACAGTCTAGGTTGGTCTGGTGTCTGGAATGAGACTGGGGCTTAATAAAAAGGAGCATCTATACAAGAGCTTAAATGGGCTGTACCCTGTAGCTTTCTCAGGACAGGCCTGAATTCTGAGAAGGGCAAGTGGGTAAAAGTATTGTCCAGTCCTTTTTAAGTTGGTGGTTGAGCTTGGTGAGGTGTGTTTTTAAAAGACCATTAGTCTGTTCTACCTTTCTTGAAGATTGAGGACTGTAAGGGGTATGAAGGTCTTACTGAATACCAAGAGCCTGGAAAACTGCTTGGGTGATTTGAATAGTAAAGGCCGGTCCGCTATCAGACTGTATAGAGTTGGGAAGGCCAAACCGAGGAATTATGTTTGACAGAAGGGAAGAAATTACCGTGGTGGCCTTCTCAGTCCTTGTGGGAAAGGCCTCTACCTATCCAGTGAAAGTGTCTACCCAGACTAAGAGGAATTTAATTTTTTGACTCTGGACATGTGAATAAAGTCAATTTGCCAGTCCTGGGCAGGGGCAAATCCCAGAGCTTGATGTGTAGGAAAGGGAGGGGCCCTGAACAATCCCTGAGTGGTAGTAGAATAGCAGATGGAACACTGTGAAGTGATTTCCTTGAGGATAGATTTCCATGATGGAAAGGAAATGAGAGGTTCTAAGAGACAGGCTAGCGGCTTGTAACCTACATGGGAGAGGTTATGAAATGATGACAGAATAGAATGGGCCTGTGAGGCTGGAAGAACCATTTGCCTTGTATGGGAAGAGATTGATAGGTAGAAGTTTCGGCGGGGTAGTAGGTAGGAGTGACCAACGTGAAGGAGAAAAACTGGCCGTGAGGGACAGAAGTTGGAATGCTAGCTGCTTGTCTAGCCACCTTATCAGAATAAGCGTTGCCTAGAGCAATGGGATCTGATGCCTTTTGATAGCCTTTGCAGTGAATGACTCCAGTTTCCTTTGGAAGTAAAGCGGCCTTGAACAGAGTTTTTATTAAAGAGGCATTAATGATGGAGGACCCTTGCTGGTAAGGAAACCTCTTTCAGCCTATATAACAGCATGGCGGTGCAGAATATGGAAGGCATATTTAGAGTCAGTATAAATATTGACACGTAGTCCTTTTGTAAGAGGGAGGGCCTGAGTTAAGGCAACTAGTTCAGCTTGCTGAGAGGTAGTGGAGAGGGGCAGAGCCGTAGCCTCAATGACAGGTGTGGAAGATACTATAGCATAGCCAGCAAACAGGAAAGAAGGAAATACGGGGAAATGGGGTGAATGTCAGGTGGATCAGAGAGATATAGTCATGGGGGTCAGGTGTGGTATTTGGAATAATGTGGAAAGCTGGATTGAAGTCTGGGCCAGGAACAATGGTAATTGTGGGAGACTCAACAAAGAGTGAGTATAGCTGAAGGAGCCGGGGAGCAGAAAGTATATGCGTCAGATGGGAAGAAGAAAATAGATTTTGGAGGTTATGAGAACTGTAGAGAGTGAATTGAGCACAGTTCGTGATTTTTAGGGCCTCTAAAAATATTAAAGCAGCAGCAACCACTGCATGCAGACATGAGGGCTAGGCTAAAACAGTAAGGTCAAGTTGTTTGGACAAAAAGGCTACAGGGCATGGTCCCAGCTCTGTGTAAGAATTCTGACCATACTAACTATGCCTGGGAAGGAAAGGAGTTGTTGTTTTGTAGAAGGGATTGGGGTTTGGGAGATTAGTTGGACACGATCAGCAGGGAGAGCACATGTGTTTTTATAAGAATTATGTTGAGGCCGGGCGCGGTGGCTCAAGCCTGTAATCCCAGCACTTTGGGAGGCCGAGACGGGTGGATCACGAGGTCAGGAGATCGAGACCATCTTGGCTAATACGGTGAAACCTCGTCTCTACTAAAAAATACAAAAAACTAGCCGGGCGAGGTGGCGGGCGCCTGTAGTCCCAGCTACTCGAGAGGCTGAGGCAGGAGAATGGCGTAAACCCGGGAGGCGGAGCTTGCAGTGAGCTGAGATCCGGCCACTGCACTCCAGCCCGGGCGACAGAGCAAGACTCTGTCTCAAAAAAAAAAAAAAAAAAAAAAAAAAATATGCTGAGATAGGTAACAGATGAGGAAGAAATCTGGGCTTGACTGAAGTAATGGGGGCTGTCTGTGAAGCCTTGTGGCAGTACAGCCCAGGTAATTTGCTGAGCCTGATGGGTGTCAGAGTCAGTCCAAGTGAAAGTGAAGAGAGCCTGCGATGAAGGGTGCAAAGGGATAGTAAAGGAAGCATCTTTGAGATCCAGAACAGAATAATGGGTTGTGGAGGGAGGTATTGAGGATAGGAGAGTATATGGGTTTGGCACCACAGGGTGGACAAAGTTGATAAGGTGCAGATCCTGAACTAACCTGTAAGGCTTGTCTGGGTCTAGGACAGGTAAAATCGGGGAATTGTAAAGAGAGTTTATATGTTTTAAAAGCCCATGCTGTAGCAGGTGAGTGAAAACAGGCTTTAATCCTTTGAAAGCGTGCTGTGGGATGGGATATTGGCATTGAGCAGGGTAAGGGTGATTAGATTTTAATGGGATGGTAATGGGAATGTGATCGGTTGCCAGGGAGGGAGTAGAGATGTCCTATACTTGTGGGTTAAGGTGGGGGGATACGAGAGGAAGATGAAAAGGAGGCTTTGGGTTGGGAGGAAGGGTGGCAATGAGATGTGGCTATAGCCCAGGAATAGTCAGGGAAGCAGATAATTTGGTTAAAATCTCGGCCTGATAAGGGAACTGGGCAGGTGGGGATAACTAAAAAAGAGTGCATAAAAGAATGTTATCCAAGTTGGCACCAGAGTTGGGGAGTTTTAAGAGGTTTAGAAACTTGGACGTCAATACCCACAACAGTTATCAGGGCAAGGGAAACAGGCCCTTTGAAAAGAATGTAATGTGGAGTGGGTAGCCTCCGTATTGATTAAGAAGGGGACGGACTTACCCTCCACTGTGAGAGTTACCTAGAGCGTCTGTGATGGTCCTGAAGGCTTCTGAGGTGATGGGGCAGTGTCAGTCTTCAGCTGCTAAGCTGAGAAGATCTGGGAAGGAGTCAGAGAGCCTTGGGCTAGAGTTCCAGGGGCTCTGGGAGTGGCTGCTGGGCGAGTTGAACAGTCTAATTTTCTGTGGGGTCCCGCACAGATGGGAGACAGCTTAGGAGGAATCCCAGGCTGCGGACATTCCTTGGCCCAGTGGCCAGATTTCCGGCACTTGTAGCAAGCTCCTGGGGGAGGAGGTTCTGGAGGAACCCCTGGCAGCTGTGGTTCAGGAGTTTGGAGTTCTCGTGTGCTGGAGATGCGGCTGCAGTTTCTCTCACAGTGGAGGCAAGGAATTGCAACTCAGAAATATGTTGCTACTTGGCTGCCTCTACTGTGTTATTGTACACCTTGAAGGCGAGGTTAATTAAGTCCTGTTGTGGGGTATGAGGGCCAGAATTTAATTTTTGGAGCTTTATTTAATGTCAGGAGCAGATTGGGTGATAAAATAAAATGCATATTGAGAATAAGACAGCCTTCTGACCTTTCAGGGTCTAGGGCTGTAAAGCGTCTCAGGGTTGCTGCTAAATGGGCCATGAACTGGGCTGGGTTTTTCATATTTGATGAAAAAGAGCCTGAACGCTAACTAATTTGGGAGTGGTCGAATAAAGTAAAAGGAGCATTAACCTCGGCTATGCCTTTAGCTCCAGCCACGTTTTTAAGAGGAAATTGCTGGGCAGGTGGGGGAGGGCTAGTTGTGGAACGAAACTGTAAGCTGGACTGGGTGTGAGGAGGGGAGGTGGTAAAAGGATTATAGGGTGGAGGAGCAGAGGCTGAGGAAGAATTGGGATGTAGCTCAGCCTGGTGAGGAGGGGAGAGGTCAGATGGGTCTGTAGAAAAGGAAGATTAGAAAGACTCACCAACGGCGGGGCGCGGTGGCTCAAGCCTGTAATCCCAGCACTTTGGGAGGCCGAGATGGGCGGATCACGAGGTCAGGAGATCGAGACCATTCTGGCTAACCCGGTGAAACCCTGTCTCTACTAAAAAGTACAAAAAACTAGCCAGGCTAGGTGGCGGGCGCCTGTAGTCCCAGCTACTCTGGAGGCTGAGGCAGGAGAATGGCATAAACCCGGGAGGCGGAGCTTGCAGTGAGCTGAGATCCGGCCACTGCACTCCAGCCTGGGCGACAGAGCCAGACTCCGTCTCAAAAAAAAAAAAAAAAAAAAAAAGAAAGACTCAGCTACGCTTGGGGTTGGGACTGAGGGGACAGGCGGGAGGGAAAGAAGGAAGATTTGGGACAAGTTGCATTGGGAACAGAGACTAGGGAGGGATTGATGTGTAAAAGAATGCCTGGACATTAGGCACCTCACTGTTTGTCCATTTTATGACAAGAATTATTTAGATCTTGCAGGATGGAAAAATCGAAAGTGCCATTTTCTGGCTATTTGGAACCACTGTCGAGTTTGTATTGGTGTCAAGCGGCATTGTAGAAGAAAATAAGGCGTTTAGGTTTTAGGTCAGGTGTGAGTTGAAAAGGTTTTAAGTTCTTGAGAACACAGGCTAAGGGAGAAGAAGGAGGAATGGAGGGTGGAAGGTTACCCATAGTGAAGGAGGCAAGCCTAGAGAAAAGAGAGAGCAGAGACATGGAGAGAAGGAGTGGGGCGTGCTTGCCCCCCAGGAAAGTGGAGAAGGGGTGGAGACATGGAGATAAGCGGTTGGGGGGTTCTTGCCCTCCAGAAAAGTGGGAAAGGGGTAGAGACACGGAGATAAGCAGTTGGGGGGTTCTTGCCCCCCAGAAAAGCAGAGAAAGGGTAGAGAGAGGGAGAGAAGGGGTCGGGGGGTTCTTGCCCCACCAGAAAAGTGGTGCTTGCCGCTCAGGGTGAAGGACCAAGGCAGGTGTCCCTGTGTGGTCAGACACCTCTGATATGTGGGTGAACAATCAGGCAAGTGGTCCCCATGTGATTAAACACCAAGGGAAGACTGTCTTCCTGAGTCCGTGACCAGCGCCGGAGTTTTGGGTCCAGGATAAAATGTGTCTCCTGTCTCTAGGAGAAAAGGAAAGGAACTGAAATTAAGAGAAGAGAGAGATTGAAGTGTGGCACCAAGATTGAAAGGAGAAAGAGGTTGAGGGATAGTGAGAGAGGTTAGAGAAGAGAGTAAAAAGAGGCTGCTTACCTGATTTAAAATTGGTGTGATGTTCCTTGGGCAGGTTGGTCTGAGGACCTGAGGTCGTAGGTGGATCTTTCTCATAGAGCAAAGAGCAGGAAGACAAGGGATTGATCTCCAAAGGGAGGTCCCCCGATCCAAGTCACGGCACCAAATTTCACTCGCCTCCGTGTGAAGAGACCACCAAACAGGCTTTGTATGAGCAACGGCTGTTTATTTCACCTGGGTGCAGGCGGGCTGAGTCCAAAAAGAGAGTCAGAGAAGGGAGATAGGGGTGGGGCTGTTTTGTAGGATTTGGGTAGGTAAAGGAAAATTACAGTCAAAGGGGGTTGTTCTCTGGTGGGTAGGGGTGGGGGTCACAAGGTACTCAGTGGGGGAGCTTTTGAGCCAGGAAGAGCCAGGAAAAGGAATTTCACAAGGTAATGTCATCAGTTAAGGCAGGAACAGACCATTTTCACTTCTTTTGTGGTGGAATGTCATCAGTTAAGGCAGGAACTGGCCATCTGAATGTGTACCTACAGGTCACAGGGGATATGATGGCTTAGCTTTGGCTCAGAGGCCTGACAGAGTTAACTTGCCACTTGAAGATGGCAACCTGGAGAAACTTCCAGGTCTGCATAAGGGTGACATAAAACTCAGTGGTGGACCCACCAATTGATTCATACAGAAAAAGAAAATTAAGTAGTGGAACACAGCAGCTTCAAGTAAGTGAAGAATATTTAGGAGAGTGATTGTGTGCAACATGATTTACACAGATCTTAATGTCTCAAAATAAAATGAAACCCAGAATTTGACCTTTGTGGGAATTGTTAAAAATTCTTTAAAATGTAATTAGGTCTCTCTTTTCTTCTTTCTCAGGAAGAAGCAGTGGGGGAGCCCTTTCCTGAGGAAAGGGATTATAGGAATATTTATGAAGCAGTTGTAAATTTTTTCAGAGAATTGATTGGCAAGCTATATTATACATTTGTTTTTTAAAGATTACATAAGATCTGGCTGCAAGGCTCCTCTGAATGAAGTTAATGATAAGTCAAGTATCAGTTTTTGTTGTTCTAGAACCCTGGGGTATATGTGACTCTGAAGCTTACAGGGCTCAGGAAATAGCATGAAGAGGCTTCTGGTTGTTAATTGACACTGATCCCCATTGTCCTTTTGTCCTCTCTGCTGTGGAGAACTCATCAGTTGCTCTGGCAGGCCACTGAGATGATCTCATCTCTCTCCTCTCTGCTAGCTCCAGGCTCAGCCATGGGAAACATTGGCACTTCTCTCAAGGCTGTGGTGCCAAGAGTTTAGCATCTGTGGGCATCATCCGTCATTCAAGGTCTTGCAAGTAGCATGCCGTTTCTGAACCACAACACTCTTTGTTTTAATCTCAAACCAAAGGGATATAACCCCTGTTCCAATCCATCTCTTCTTCGCTGTTGAGTCATTCTCCTCATTTATTCTTGAAGAACAATGGCTTCTAAAATCTTTCCTTGAACCTCTCAGGCTCATTGGATGTTCTTAGATCATCAGAGAAGATAGAGCGGTTTCCTGGGCTATGTTCTCTCTTTCTTTCTCATTTGGGACAAAGCCCTTTTGCTTCAAACCAAGCCTTAGAAATAAAGGTCTGATCTGGGATACAAGTAGGGAGAGAGTTCCTTTACATATTTTTCCGACAAGTCTGGAACTCTGAAGTGAAAATAAACATAATATATTTCTTCCTTTTATATTCTCACATTTGTTTGGGGAGTCTATCTCTTCAATTGCTTATTCTTTAAAATATATCTGAGTCCGTGATTTCAGGTACAACCTTAGTATACTATGTTCTTTTCCTATTTTTTCCATTGATTTGTTCTTTAGCTATATAACACACCACTTTCTAAATCAAGATGACTAAGATATCTTTAATTTCATTTGGTAGGAAAGCATCAAATCAGTCATAGTCTTAGGGACTTTGTTTAATCTTGTGCTTTAGTATTTAGAAAATGTGAATCAATAATTCATATGAAGTAATACATAAATATAAATGTATATAGAAGTGCATATATGTATGTATAATGTGTTGTATATATGTGTGTATAGTTTATTTTTGTATTTCTCATACAGAGTATAGTAAATTAATGTGGCTTCAAACATGACTTTTATATATTTATGCATATAAATGTTTATAGTCTAGTATTTGAATAATTGGTTATAAACTTCTAATATTTAGTTGTTTTAGATAAAACAGTGCTATATGCAGACAAGTAAAAAAATCGAACACAGACTTTTTTTTCCTCAAATCTATTGGTATAACCCATATTTAATGGACCTTAAGAAATAAGCAGACTTACACTATCTGCACAAAATAGACTTTAAGTCAAAAACTGTCACAAGGAACAAGGAAGTTTGATTACATAATGATAAAAGGGTCAACTCAACATGAAGAGAGAATTAATTATTAATATATATGCACTCAACATCAGAGTATCTAAATATGTAAAGCAAGCATTGGCAGTTCTGAAGGGAAAAATAGACTGTAATACAATAATAGTAGGAGAATAAAATATCCCACTTACGATAATGGACAGATCATGTAGACAGAAAAATCAGTAAAGAAACAGCAGGCCGGGTGCGGTGGTTCACACCTGTAATCCCAGCGCTTTGGGAGGCCGAGGCGGGTGGATCATGAAGTCAGGAGTTCCAGACCAGCCTGGCCAACATGGTAAAACCCTGTCTCGACTAAAAATACAAAAGATTAGCCAGATGTGGTGGCATGCACCTGTAGTCCCAGCTACTTGGGAGGCTGAGGCAGGAGAATTGCTTGAACCTGGGAGGCAGAGGTTGCAGTGAGCTGAGACTATGCCATTGTATTCCAGCCTGGGTGACAGAATGAGACTCCATCTCAAAAACAAACAAATAAACAAAAACAAAACCAGCAGACTTAAACAGCTTTATAGACCAAATGAACCTAACAGGTATGCATAGAACATTCCACCCAAAACTAGCAGAATGCATGTTCTTTTAAAACACATGAAACATTCTCCAGGATAAATCATATTCTAAGTCACAAAATGATTCTTAACAAATTTAAGAAGACTGAAATCATTCCAAATATTTTTTTCTGACTACAGTGGAGTAAAACCAGAAATCAACAACAAAAGGAAAATGGGACAGTTGATAAATACATGAAAATTAAACCACACTCTTAAACGACCATTGGGTCAAAGAAAAAATCATAGGGAAATTAGAAAATATTTTGAGACAAATGAAAATGGAAACAAAAAAATACTGCAACTTATTTGATGCAGCAAAAGCAGTTTATAGCAATAAGTACCTACGTTAAGAAAAGACATATTTCAAGCAGCCTAACATTACAAGTCAAGGAACTAGCAAAAGAATAAACTGCTAAGCTAAAAACTGGCGTAAGGAGGGAAAAAGTAAAGATTAGAGCAAAATATAGCAAACTGAATTTAATAGCACATTAAAAGAATAATATGTCATGACCAAGTGGGATTTATCATTAGGATTCAAGAATGAGTTAACATATGCAGCTCAATCAGTGTGATATACCACATAATTAGGATGAAAGACAAAAGACACATGATCATCTCAATAGATGCAGAAAAAGCATTTCACAAAATTCAGTACTCTTTTATGATACAAACTCTTAACATTAGACATAGAAGGAAATTACCTCAACACAGTAAAGGCCATATAGGACAAGCACATAGCTAATATTATACTCAGTTTTGAAAAATGGAAAGCTTTTTTTTCTAAGATCTGGCATAAGGCAAGGAGCCTGTTCACCTTCACCACTTCTATTCGACATAATACTGAAGGTCAATTAGGCAAGAAATTGACCTTTTAGGCAAAGCAATTAGGCGAGAAAAAGAAATAATATGCATATACATCAGAAAGGAAGGAGCAAAATTATTTCTGTCTGCAGATGACATGATCTTATGTGTAGAAAACCCTAGAGACTCCACACACATACACAAAAACCTGTTAGAACTAGTAAATAAAGTCAGCAAAGCTGTAAGATACAAAATAAACTTTAAACAGTTGCATTTCTGTACACTAATAATGAACTATCTGAAGAGAAATCAAGAAAACAATCCTATGTATAATAGCATCAAAAAAATGAAATACTTAAGAATAAACTTAAACAAGGAGGTGACAGACTTGTGCATTGAAAATGGTAAACGCTGATTAAAGAAAGCAGACTCAAATAAATGGAAAGTCATCCCATGCTCATAGATTGGAAAACTTAGTATTATTAAAATATTCTTACTACCCAAAGTCATCTGCAGATTTAATGCGATCTCTATTAAAATCTCAAGAATCTCTAGAAATATAAAAATAAATCCTAAACTCATATGGAATCACAAAAGATTCTGAATAGCCAAAGCAATTTTGAGCAAAAAGAACAAAGCTGGAAGCATCACACTTCCTGAGCCATGTATGTTAATTCTCTGAGGCTCTCTGAGGTGAATTCTGAAGGAAGAAGTTCTTTAACCTGATGTAAGTGACATTCCAGATGTTGGAAACAGGATGAAGGTGCCAAGTGGAGCAGCATCTGGTTTTCCTGGGTGCTCTGTGAGATCTGGATGGCTGGCACTCAGGGAGAATGTGGGAAGGGCCAGAGATTCTGGCAACTTAATCGGCTGACTCCTCTCTGTCCTACCAAGGACTCTGGACTTTGACCTGGAGACAGCCATTCACAGGTGGTTAAGGGGGTTAAATGAGGTGATAAATGTGATCTACAGTCCTGGAATCATAATTATATAATAATATAGCAACAGTAATAATAATAGCTGAAATAATAATAAAAAATAATAGCCAATCTTTACTTGCTATATGCCGGGTATAACTGTAAATGCTTTACCTGCATTCATTCAAATTCATTTAGTCATTACATCATCCTTGTAAAATAGATATTTTTATTACCTTGCCTTTCCCCCCCACTTTTTAAAAAGCAGTTAGGAAACTAAAACAATAGCTCAGAGTCAGACATTTAGGTCAAAGGGAGAACTGAGATTTGAAACCAGGAAGCCTAGAATTTGGGTCTATGTTCTTAATGTCTATGGGGACTGTCTCTTTGGAATACACTGCTAGTATATATTGAACAAGTGCTTATCCCCATCCTGGGGCATCTGCATGCCCCTAATATTTACCTCTTGATAGAAATGTGACACAAATTGATATGCTGGAGAGATAAATGAACTTTTAAAAAGATGACATCTAAAGGCTCAGATATGTTGTTTTGTGGGTCATTTTTAATTGATTAATGTTCTCTTTATAGATTGTATTATTATTTTTTAAGTATTTATAAAAATAAAATAATTTTTTAGAGATGAGTCTTGCTATGCTGCCCAGGCTGGAGTGCAGTGGCTATTCACAGGCACAATCATAATTTACTGTAGTCTCAAAACCTTGGGCTCAAGTGATCCTCCTGACTCAGCTTCCTGAGTAGCTAGGTACCTAACACCATACCTGGTAGTAGATTTTATTCTTAATTGTCTATATTTTTCAGAAAGATGAGAGAGTGACATTTAGAATTTAGGAGATGTTTGTTGCTATATCCTCATATATAATAAGTTGATTAGCCTGTGGTTTTTTTTTTCCCCTGAACCTAGCATATTGTTTGGTACTCGACACACAGAATATCCTTTCATTGTTTAATTGGTATTAGGAAAAAAAAATGACACTTTTTCCAACTATAGAATATCTTTCTAGAGCAGAATAAACTCCTTATGGATAGAATATGAAATCCTTTCATGGCTCCTCAGAAAGCTGCAGGACACTGGAATGTTTATAGATTGAATAACTTTTGTGCCACCAAATTAGAGACTGACTTTAGTGTTTTATTTTTGTAGGTGAAACACAAAGGTCTAATCAGATTTGTAAAAATTTATTCTATACATACAGGGACAAATTGATATACAAAAGGCTGTCAAGTATTTTGTCCTCAGAAGGCTTAGTTGGAATGTTGCTGCGTTGAGTTCCAAGTGTGCAAAGACAAAGTTAAACCTCTTCAGTAACACATAAGTGGTAGCTGAAAGGTTAGAATTAATCAGATTGGGAAATGAGATGAAAACAGTTGAGAAAAGCTGAAAATCAGACTTTAGGTCAGTCGTATTGTTTGATGGGAGCTATGGTTTAGGGAACTTCTCTGAAAAAAGTGTTTTATGAGGAGATGAGAAAACTCAGCCCTCAAAACTGCGGAACCAAAGTCAGAGACTATCAAGAAGTAGAAGGTGACTGACACTTTCTAAGGATGAGGAAAAGTTTAGGATGATAAGAACCAAAGTGGTAGGGCATAATTGGAACTTGAGAAAACTGATTTCACGGATGCATTGTTTTGCCCCGTTGGGTGACCTCATCACGTACTGTGAACATTTTTCTTCCCTTGACCTTCGCTGTTGCCTTTTTTTCTGTAAGCCTTGTGTCATCCTGTGCCCAATGAACTGAGATTTGTCCCCTCCCCCATCAAACATTGACGTCAAGAAGCTGCAATAAAATACGTTTCTATTTTTTTCTTTCACAGATTGAAAATTCCTTAGTTAGCTTTTCTTATAAAAAGATAGGAGCTTTAAATCTAGCCTCTGGTAATTTAATGGGGATTACTATCTGTGGTGTCACACGGATCAGTTTTCCTGCCAGGAGTTGGCTTCTACTTTTAAATTCTCAAGCTTCTGGCTGATAAGTCCTAAGAAGTGCAGTGATAATCATACACTTCCACTTGATAGGGCCATGTGAAGACCCACTGGAAAGGATGTTGGATGTGAAATTAGTTTTCAGAGAGACAGAGGCAGTACTTTTCACTAAATAGTCTTTTCAGGGAACAGTGAGTTAGGAAATGCTAGCTAGAACGGGTTCATATTACTGTACTCTTCTGTGTATCTCCATCTCACTTTTGTTTTTGTAAAATGAAAGATGAAAACAGGTTTCACTTTCTGTTCTGAGAATTTCACAAATAACTTGCAAATTATATCCCTGTGTCCTACAACTTCACCCCCAACTCTTAGTGAAAAATTAAAAATAGTTATTGGTGGGATTGGGCTTTAAGATTTCAGTTCTGATAATTTTATCATGCCACTTCAGAGCTGACGTAGCAGCTTTGTATCTGTTACTTCAGATGGCTAAGTGACTGCTGGAGCTAGAACTCATGTCTGTGACTTTTAAGGCAGAGTTGATTTTTTTCCTTTTATTTATGTTTTCTTTTTTTTCTATTTTTCTGCAGAGTTCTTTTCTAATGCTATTCTTTTTCACTTGAAGACAGTAGATTTTTCTCAGTTTAGTTATAGTAAAATCTTCTGGCTGCATTGTAACCGTGGGGTTATTGGGTAGAGAGTCATGGAGTCTGTTAGAAAGCCTGCTACTAGAAACTATAGGAAAGTTGAACTGGATTGCTTATGATTACACAGAAGAAGAAACTTGGAATCTAAATTGGGGCGGTTTAGATCAGATAATCTCAAAGGTCTCTTCTGGTGATTCTGATGGTTTTAATTGTTGTTATTACGTGTCACAGATTTATTCATTCTGTGATCAAATCATGCTTCAAATCACATAACTTGTGAATTATAGTGCAATACTAATATATCTTCTTAATGCTAATGAATATTCTCTTCTGATAGGAATATTGCAATGTCTGCTACTGTTAGTATTTGGACAGTGTTACCTTCCTTTCTCCTCCTCCAGCCTTAAATTGAACATGACAGATAGTTGATGTACTCACAACAAACTTTAATTGTTGCATATTTTGTCATGAAAACTACCCTCAGGATTAAAAAAAAAAAAAAAAAAATCCCAATTAGAACAAGAACTCCCTTCAGCCAGGGGACAAATCTGTCTTACTGTGAATAAGAGAATTATCAGCAAGAAATGGCCTGTTTTAGTGTACTGTTTGACTTTCCCTATCACACTTTTATTTTTATAAAATGAGAATTATAGATTACTTTTTCCTCTGTAAGAATTTCACAAATAACAGCTTAAAAGGACAGTGTTTAAGTGCTGTCCTTATCACTGGTACTTAAGGAGGAAGAAAATCTGAGATTTGCTGGATTCAATAATGCTGTTCAGTCTCTCTTAGCTGCCATTTTCTGCTTTTTGTGTGTGTGTGAAAAGAATAATAAATCTGGCAGGCACTTAAAGTTTTAATTATCTGTAATGATACTTAATTGGCTAAATGAGAGATAGAAGTAGAACTTATTTGTGAGGTACACACACTAAGCATTGTTCTCTTTCTTTGTATTACGCTTAATGGCAGTGAGTAATAGTAAGAACAGTTGCAAGAGCATCAGCATATAGTCAATATAAGAATGTCTGTAGTTTGAACCTTATTTATCTTATTTAAACAAGACTAACCCATTGAAGAAAAATAGACATATTGGCTTGTCTTGATTCTGGAATTGATTTACTTTATATTTCCCCACAAATATATATAATTATACTTAGCTAATATTAATTGACAAGATGGATTACAGTGCATTTATACTTAGTGAGATGTAAATTTGATTTATTTTGAGGAAGATCAGTCTAGATTAGACTATCATGGAAGCTCTGAGAAAGCCACAATGTTGTTCCCAGATATTTATCTGTAGTAAGTTTGCATAGATTCACTGTATCATCATCTCATTAAACAACTAAATTGAAAATCCATTTATTATTACTTACTATTGCTGTTTACTGTTTAGAAAACATATTTTAGTAAGAAAAACTTTGATTAAAAAGAACAAAAATGAGTAAATTATGAATAAATGTAAGGCAGCCAGTCTTTCAAAACATGAGGTCTCTGGAGGAAGAAAAAGCAAAACTACGTAGCCCTGTGGTACAATGATTAAAAATAGATGTTCTTTATTGTTAGGTATAAATCATAGATGATAATCAGCTATAAATGATTCAATTCAGTAACAGTTATTTGGCATATTGTGCTTGGTGGTTGCATGATCATAGCAGTGCTTTGAATTTTCAACACTGTTTATTTTCAGAGTGGTTTCTGTAGTCTCAGTGGATTATTATAAGCAGTCGTAGGAGGGAGAAAGGGATGCTGAACTATGAATAAGTGGAAGCACAGAGGTTAAGTAAATTGCCTAAGATATTTGCTACTTGGTGAAGGACTAATATAAGTGCTTTTTCCGTATCTGATTATTCACACCTGCATATTTGAACCTTTACAGATTCACAGTAGCAGAAATAAATGTCAGAAAAGAAGAGGCATAAAGCTGAGAAAAAGAACAGTGAGTGCAGCAAATGACCTCTTGGTTACAGTTTAGACTTCAAGATGCTGGGTTTTTAAATGTCACTCTTTCACTGGGTGCTTAGGTAAACTATTGTGAAATAGTTGAGGCCACTGTTAAGTAGTGCCTAAGACCTTAGGCAAATAAGTTAGTCTTTCTGTTCTCATTAAAAACTTTGGAGTTTGCCTATCCTTAATTCAGTTTCTCTAAGACTTCAAAGTTGTTGAAGAAGAAAAATTAGAAATGACTAATTGATTCAAAGTAAATATGGCAAATTCACATTCACAACAGCTAACAACAGCTATTAATAATAACTATCTATCATACTGCTTGTTGAAAGATTCCTATGTTGTATGACAAAAAATCTGAATGAAAATAGTATAGTCTTTAAGATTATTAAAAAACCTGATAATCTAATTAAAGAATAAATGCCAAGGTAGCAGTATTGACATAGAGAGTGGATGAGGCTAGGATGGAAGATAAAAGGAAAAGCAGGTAGTTTTGGTGGCTGTCAAAGGAAGTCAGCAGTGCTAACTCTGTTGACTTAATCTTTTGGAGTAAGTTTACCAAGAAAGTGTGGCTCTTTTCTTCCTTTGACAGGTGTCTCTAGACCTGACTTCCAGGATGAAAAAGATTGAGGAGTAGCAAATGATTAAACTATGAAAAGCTTTAGACTTGCTAGCTCCTCTGTATTAATTAAAGGCCCTATACTTATTCAACTAATTTGACTGCATAATTAATCTGAAGAGATGTAATATTATAAATCTATTGGCAGAGTTCTTATAGAAATGTATGTCCCATGTCCCTAAAGTAAACTATCAATAATTGTGTGGGTTTTTTTTTTTTTTTTTTTTTTTTCGGAGACAGAGTCTTGCTCTGTTGCCCAGGTTGGAGTGGAGTGGCATGATCTTAGCTCCCTGCAACCTCTGCCTTCCAGGTTCAAGCAATTCTCATGCCTCAGCCTCCTGAGGAGCTGAGATTACAGGTGTGTGCCACCTCACCTAGCTAAGTTTTTGTATTTTTTGTAGAAATGGGGTTTCACCATGTTGCCCAGGCTGGTCTCAAACGCCTGACCTCAAGCACTTTGCCTGCCTCAGCCTCCCAAAGTGCTGGGATTACAGGTGTGAACCACTGCGTACAGTCTAAACTATTAATAATTGTATTTAATATTTATTATGTGCTGCATGCCAGGTATATGCTAAATGCTTTATATGATATATCTCATTTATTCCCAGAATTCATTGAGATAGCTATTATTATTATTTTCCTTTTGTAGGCAAAGTCATTAGACTTATGGGAGTTAGAAACTTGCAAAAACATTTTTAATACATGTTTTAGGAGTAGTACATTAAAAATCCACAAGAAATATGAGGTTTTTGCTATAATAGTTATTGCTGTATAATGCACATGAACATTGTTTAACAGTTCAGGATAGGAATGAAGAATGATGTGATGTATGGTGATTAATTTGGTTGGAATTGTTTGCCCTTTTTGTATCGGTTGTAATAATTTTTGAACTGAATTTTCTTTGAGGCACCACCTTTGGAATCAGACCAGAATTTGAGTTTCAGCTTTGCCATTGGTTAACTGTTAACTAGTTAACTTTTTAAATTAGGTTATTTAAATGCACTGCGGCTCAGTTTCCTCATCTGGTATATGGGCATAATCCCTTCCTCCCTCACCAGTCTACTATAAACACAGTTGATCCTCATTATTCATGGATTCAATATTTGCAAATTTGACTACTTGCTAAAATTTATTTGTAACCCCCAAATTAATGCACTCAATGCTTTCATAGTTATTTGCAAACATGTGCAGAGTGGTGAGATATTTGAATCACCCAACTACGTGTATGAACAAGGTGACACTTTGACTTCTTATTGCTTTTCTCATACTGTAAACAAATGTCCTTTTGGTGGCTTATTTAGTGCTATGTGTTTAATAGTTTAGTTATTTTTTGGGCGATTTTGCTGCTTAAAATGGCCCTCCAAGTATAGTGCCAACGTGAAGGCTGGTGTTCCTAAGTAGGAGAGGGCTGTGCTATGCCTTTCAGAGAAAATACATGTGTTAGGTAAGCTTTATTCAGGCATGAGTTATAGTTCTGTTGACCATGAATTCAACATTAATGAATTAACAACATGTACTAAATCAGATGTCTTTAAAGAGAAATACACTTAAACAAGGTTAGGTGTTGATTGATTGACAAAGGTGATGTGACCAGAGGTTCTCAGGAACCTAACCCTATACTTTCCATAGGAGTGATGGTCCAGTATTCATTAATTTAGTGTTTGGGGTAAATTCATATAACACAACTACTGTGAATAACAAGAATTTACTGTGTTTGTAAAGTATCAAGCACGGCACCTGGTATATACCAAATATCCATTATATTCACTTTCAACTTTTTCTTTCAGTTTTCCTTCTGACTTCATGGAAACACTTGGGAAAGAGATGGGAATATTCTTTATGATTTTAATTAACAGGGCAGTGAACACTCTGAAATGGCATCATTATATTTAGAAGACAAGATTCACAAACACAGTCTTCTCTTTTTTAGCTTTTAGAGTTCTTTATAACAACATATCATAAAATATTACCTTTTATTAAGTTACAGTTAATCAACTTAAAATACAATTTTGGACACTAAACAGTCTTCCAAGATAACTTAATTTTATTAGGAAGTCAATATTTTTGGCTTTGTGGGCAATGCAGTTTCTGTTGCAACTATTCAACTCTGCCATTGTGGTGTGAAAGCAGCCATAGACAGTAGGTAAATGAATGATCGGGACTGGGTTTCAATAAAACTTTATTTGCAAAAGCAGGCAGTGAGCTGGATTTTCCCTGCAGGTTGTAGTTTGCTGACCCCTGATTTAATGTACTGTAGGGTCTTGGTTTACGATATTATTATTTATCATATTAGGCAAGTGTCTGATTCTGAGTATGCTAGACGATCCATAGACCACTGAAAATAAACAGTTTTCCATAACTCTGTTTTTCTGTTGGTTGTGCTGATAGTGATAATAGCTTTAATGAGCATTTGTTACACGCCAGGCACTGCGCTAACCACCTTATACTATATTTTCTCAGTATTGCCACAGGATTCTTGGGGTGTCACTTCACCAGGTGGAAACCCTTGTGGCCAGTGGTGCCTTTGCCTGAGTTTTGCTCAGGCCCACCAGGCTTGTTCTGCCTACTCGGCCTGGCAGGATGCGTTTGGCTCACTCTACTGGCCTGGGTCCCATGCTGGCCAAGGGCTAGCCAGGTGCAGAGCAGCAAGGGGTGTGTGAGTGAACATGGGTTTGGGCTACCATGCACAGCCAGGCATGACAGCTGCGGTGGGGTGGGCAACTCCAGGTGACAGCATGGGCACTGGTTCCCTGCGAGGCTGCAGCTGAACCAAGCATGCCACAAGCAGCTTCTGCACTGGCACCAGGGAATATAGTGGCACCCAGAAGCTTGGAGACACCAGGAACTACAGAGCCCCAAAGAGGCTGTCACAGCCTTGACTGGGGAGCTCCTAGGTCTGGGATCCCCAAAGGGCCACAGTTCTTCTTTCCTTCTTGTCACCCGCAACATGGCGAGTAAGGGGCATGTTTCAGCCCTGTTTGTTACAACTCTTTTAGCCCTGCCATTTGGTGGTTCCTGAGTTCTTGTCCTATGTCCAGGAAGAATGAGGTATGCGGACAAGTGGAGGGTGCGCAAGGTGAAGAGGAGCTTTACTGAGCTACAGAACAGCTCAGAGGAGACCCACAGTGACTAGCTCCTCTTCGTAAGCAGGGTGTCTCAGCTGCTGTTCACCTCTCAGCAGAGAGGAGACCCTGGAGTGGCTCTGCAGCTGGACATCCCCTATCTGTTGGAGTCTGCTGTGTCCAGTGCTTTTATGGACCTGGGACTCAGCCAGCCAGAGGGAGGAAGTATGTGCTGATTGGTCAATAGGAGGCCATGGGCAGTCCCGGAAAAAGCACCACAAGTTCCCACTCTGGCCCACTGACTGGCAGCCTAGCCCCCAGGCTTCAGAGCCTCCCTGGTTTGAAGGTGGGGCTTTGTGGGACCCATCCCCTTCTGTCCAGGAGCCTCTCTGCCTCCTGCCACTGTTCTGGGCACCCAGGCTGTTTGGTCAAGGAGCGCCTGCAGGCCAGTGCCGAGCTGCCTTCAGCCCATTCCTTAGTCTCTCTCCTGTGCTTGTTGGTGGCCAAAGTCTGGAGGAGGCTGAGTTGTTAGGAGGCTGGTGTATCAGCACAGTGCCTGGGCTCAGCCCCTACCTTGCTCTGAGATCGGAAGGGGTACCAGGAGCGGGGAGAGGCCAGGGTCAGGGGAGTAGACATCTCCACACCTGTAGGGGAAGGGGTTTCTCCTGAGTCCCTGAGAGTGCCAAGACGCCCTGGTCCACAGCCATGGCTTGGGCAGTTGCAGGTGTGCTCAGGATGGTGGAGCTCCTGCCTATTCTGGCCCCCAAGAGCACAGGGAGACTTGGGTCTGCCTGGGAGAGCAGGGCTGCTGCCTCCTCCTGCCCCAGTGGCTCCATGGAATGCGCCACCTGGTCCGCACTTCCCCCACAGTAGCCAGCTTCATGGCAGTGGTCACTCCAGGGGGGCTGCCACTGCCATCAGTATAGCCCTTAAAGGTACCTATTGTGATTGTTATCTCATTTTTTTAGAGACAGAAACTAAGGCCTAGAGAGGTGAAATAACTCACTCAGTGTCATAGAATTAGGAAGTGGTACAGCCTCATCCTAGGACAGTTTTGACTGTGTAGCCAGAATGCCACATTCTTTGCATAATCTTTTTTTATTTTCTCATGTTTTACTGATTGGGGGTTGTTGATTTGAATGTTAGAAGTTCATTGTATGGCATCTTTAAGGTTTTCTCAAGAAAAGCATTATATTAATTCAGTGAATAAGTAGATGTGTGTGGATTTTAGCTCTAATTCTTTAATTAGTTTTCAAAAATTAGCTTATTTTTATTTCTGGCTAAGTTTTCTAATGTATTCTAAAAGAGAAGAGTCTACCTAAATGTGGGGCTTCGCTGCTTTACATTCTGCTGGGAGATTTGATTTTCTTCAATGAGTAATTTGGATATCTCATTTTGTCCTTGTTTCTTTACTATCTTGATTAAAGGATTAGAAAGCCCTTTTCCAGGTTGGAGTCACTAATATCATCTTGCACAGAGCCATGTACTTGGAGGGTGTTGATTTCCATTTGTTGAATGAATACTAACTTAGCCTTCTTTTTGGTAATGTGTCAACAATTCTTCACATTGCTGTATCTAATATCTCTGAGTACAGTTCTCAGAGTTTGCAGAAAGCTTGACATCAGAAATAAGATGGTGGTGGAAATGACTAGGTTGGTGTGAATATTGAAAAAGTGGGCTCATGCTTTCAGAGTGGAGATAATCTGTTCAGCTATTGCACTGCTTTCCTGTTTCCCTTTTTATATTTAGTTGTCACTCTAAACAACTAATCAGCTTTGGATTAGCATTTTATTTGGACTTAGTATGTGCCCGATACAATTAGGAATCCAAAAATAATGATCCTTGTTTTCTTAACGCTCAAAGTCTCACATCAACTTATAAATTGTCTTAATATGTGCTTATCCACTGATTAGCATAAATTAAGTGCTTTAATGGAGGTATTATAACAAGTGCACTGTAGGAGCATGAAGGGAGGTGCAGCTGACTTCCCATTGGGCCAGAGAGGGGATCTGTTATGAAGTGAGTGGTTTTTGAGTTGAGAACAGAAGTGTTCCATGTAGAGAAGGTAGAATTGGCCAACATCTCTGGGAAAGAAGACCACAACAGCAGGAGAGAAGATGAAATATTATGGGAATGATATGAATTCTGTTTTGGCAGGAAGAAGGTGGGGCAAGGGGGGTCGGCTTGGAAAAATAGGTTGGAACCAGATTCTGAAATGCATGTGGTGATAAGGGGGACTTGAAACGCTTCCATTAGGGTGTGACACAATCAGAGTTTTATGAAAATAATTCTGGTGACGGCATGAAGGGGAGGAAATTGATGGGAGACTAAGTAATGGGTTGTCCATTCTTCTGCCTTCCAGCTTTCTCCTGTGCTTCTGGAGAGTATCTAGAAATGAAGAACCAGGTATGCAGTAAGTGTGGTGAAGGCACCTATTCCTTGGGCAGTGGCATCAAATTTGATGAATGGGATGAATTGCCGGCAGGATTTTCTAACATTGCAACATTCATGGACACTGTGGTGGGCCCTTCTGACAGCAGGCCAGACGGCTGTAACAAGTAAGAATCCAAAGCAGCCTTTGGCTCTTAACTGAATATTTGAGAAGAAAGTAGTTGCTCTTTTCCAGAAAGAAGATGAGGATAATCTTGGTACTGTTTGTGGTGATAGATAAGCTAATTGCAAAGAATCATGTTTTTTGGACAGTCATTGCAATGAGTTTTCATGAGGTTAAAATCATTGCCCTCAGGATATAATAGACACTGTATGCAAAAATGTAATAAAGCTGTTAGAGAAACAAATTAATTTTCTCATATTTATGGCTCATATTATGGCTACAGTTAAGCCACTGGTGTTTGTACTAACCTTTTTCTGATTTTTAACAGATACTTCCAGGTGTTTTTCTTTTCCTCTGACAGGAAGAATTAATAACCTTCATTTAGACACTTGATTATCTCCTATAAAAGAGAGTGGGTTAAGTACCTAAGGTGGAAAGCACCTTTGCTTAATTCCTACCTCTTTTATAGGGGATTATTAACTTTGCATATCACAAAGCTGGCAAAATGTTAAACTGTTTTGAAAAAAACAAAACAAAATGTTTGTCTTTGAGCTATATCCCTTCCAGTTATCTTGTATTAACTATGTAACATTTCCTTTCATATGGATTTGCTTAGGAGAATTCAACTTTAGGGCTCTGGCTACCCCCTGACAAGAGTGGCCATTCAGGAACCCTACATTTTTACCATAAGCTAAGGATGCTGGGGAATTATTTAGCTGTGTTGAAAGGCATATTCATTCCCTCCCTCCCTTCCTTTCTTCCTTCCTTTCACTCTACCTTTTTGCCAAATGATACCAATTTCTTTATTTTAATCTCTTGATAATAGGATTATTTCCTTGAGAGAGTGTGTGTTTTCAGTAAAAGAGTTCCTTAGATGATGGTACTAGTAGGATGTTGTGGGACCTCAGATCTTTGTTTTGGTGGCCAGGAGATATTGACAAGGCTTCTTTTTCTGCCTGGAATAGTTTATGTATAAAAGAAATTGAATAAGCGGAAGTTTTTCAAGGTAATGTCTTCTAGTGTGATTTTCTCGGTGTAAATTTCAGTCTGGGCTGGCTCTGTGGCTCATGCCTGTAATCCCAGTACTTTGGGAGGTCGAGGCAGGCAGATCACCTGAGGTTGGGAGTTCAAGACCTGCCTGACCAACATGGAGAAACCCCATCTCTACTAAAAATACAAAAATTAGCCTGGCATGGTGGCAGGTGCCCATAATCCCAGATACACAGGAGGCTGAGGCAGGAGAATCACTTGAATCCTGGAGGCAGAGGTTGCAATGAGCTGAGATTGTGCCATTGCACTCCAGCCTGGGCAATAAGAGTGAAACTCCGTCCACGCTTGCATACTCTTTATTTCTTTTTAGTTGGTTGGGTCATATAGGAGATGTATGTTGAACTTTCTAAAAAGTCCGAGCTTTTCAAAATGGTTATATCATCGTAGACTCCCACCAGTAGTATATTTGAGTTCTAGTTATTCTACATATTTACCAACATTTGTATTGTTAAGTCTTGTTTTGTTCTAGCCCTAGCCATTCCAGTGTATGCACACGTGTGTTTGTGTGAAATAATATCTCCTTGTTTTAATTTGCATTTGCCTGCTAGATGATAATGTCAAACATGTTTTATGTGTTTATTGTTCATGTGTTTATTCACTTTTGTGAAGTCAAATTGTTTTATCCATTTTCTACTTTTTTTTTGGTCATTTGATTATTAAGCTAAAGGAGTTCCTTGTACTTTCTGAGCATGGGTTCTTATGTGTATATATTTTTATAATAAATATATAGTCTATGCACACACACACACACACGTCTCTGTGTGTGTAACACTTCTTCCCAGTTTGTGGCTTTTGCCTTTTTTGTTTTCTTAATAGTATCCTTTGAAAAGCAGAAGTTTAAAATTTGAAAGAATACAATTTATCCTTTTCTTCTGCTGTGGTTATATGTGAGGATATCTTTGCTAACCCCAGGTTGCAAAGGCCAGAAATTACTGTATGCATCCTTATGGTAACATAGAGTTATTATTGTACCTTTATATAATGTTAAATTTTACAACAGCATAGTTACATCTATACCCTTATCTTCACACTATTGCCATATATTTAGAAACATGTTATAAACTGTACAATACAATGGTATTATGTTTTAAATAATTAGTTGCTTTTAAAATAACCTTACAAAGATTTAGGAACTCAAAAGCCAAGTCCATCACTGATAAGTTCATTTCATATGACACACAACTTCCTAAAAAATTAAGGTGAAAAAATATAGCTTTATATGTTAATCTACATATTTATCATTAGTGGTGCTCTTTCTCCCCTTCTATAGATTTGCCATGTGTATAGGTTTACAAATAAAACTGCAGATGTCTGAAAGAATAATTCCATCTAAGGCTACTAAAGTTAGTTATCTATTTGGTAATCAAATTTTGGGTGAAAAATAACAGTTTCATAGCAGATTAATCGTATAACCTTAAAAAGATTTAGGAAGTTATTTGCCATAAGAAATGAACCTCTTCTCAGTAATAAAGTTGGCCTTTGAGTTCTGGAAAAGCTTCTGGTGTTTTCTGCTGTGCTTTGCTGATGGAACTACTCGTGAATCTGAGTTACGTAGCTTTGTGAACAGAAGAGGTTTCAGAACATTAATGTAAAGTGCCTCTTGGTTTTGTTTCCGCAGCTCTTCTTGGATCCCTCGTGGAAACTACATAGAATCTAATCGTGATGACTGCACGGTGTCTTTGATCTATGCTGTGCACCTTAAGAAGTCAGGTTATGTCTTCTTTGAGTACCAGTATGTCGACAACAACATCTTCTTTGAGTTCTTTGTAAGACCTTTTACATTCTGGAATTTACTATTTAAGGGACATTCATGTAGATTTCCCTTAGTCAGTTGTTGCCATTCCACTTTATTCTTCCTCAGTTTTTTTTTTTGTGTGTGTGTGTGTGTGTGTGTGTGTGTTAACTGAACCTTTTGATGTTAAAAGAAAACTTTAATTTTTTTCTATAGTATTTTGTTTCCTGGTTAATATTATTTCTTTACCTCCGAGATCTCACCTTGCAGCATAACACTGGGCTTATTTAACTTTCAGTTATGCTCATTATATAACCATTTGGTTTTGAGTTTTTATGTGACAAATATTTCTTCCAAGATTCATGTTTACTTTACCTTTTTGTAGCTACAGATAGTATTCTGTCAAAACTGTGTTTTTTAAACCAATTTTAGTTTTCACTTTAAAGTTTTTTATCTTTGCAATTTCAAATATTTTTTGCTAACAAGAATTATTTAAGTGCATTTATGAGAAATTTTTTTTTAAAGTAGAAGTGGCTGCATGTTTCTGATTCTGTGAATTTTGTACAGTCTAAAAACATCAATGAATGGGATATTGATGTCTTTGAAAAAAAATTAAATAACATTACAGAAGATAAGATAATCACCTAACAAAATAAGCTGTCACCACTAAAGTTACTTAACTATTATTAATAAACAATATCTAATCTAGCAAATATTTATCATGACACAAATGCTTGAGCAAATGTTCTCAGATTGACTTCTCACACCAAACCAAGTGTGTGTTGTGCTTATAAATGGGAGACTATCTTGAAAAATGTTTCTGCAGTCCAGATTTCAGAAACAAATGTACTGAACATTCTAAAACAAATTTGTGTTGTTGGAAATGGGAATTTCTAAATCAGAAGTTTGGTAGCAAGAGAGATTTTTCATGAAAATATGAGCTTTATATTTGAAGTCAAGAGATTCTGGCTGTAGTCCCAACTCTGCAATTGTTAACACTGTGTTATTGAGCAATTAAGTAAACCTTCCGGCACTTAGCATTCACTTCTATAATGTAGATTATGTGACAATATCTTTCAAGGAGTCTCCTAGTACTAATATCTTTTGATGAGTTTAAGATGTTAAGTAACATTCAAACAGATTTATGTTTAAGCTGCATTTTGTTTGCAAAATCCTTCTGGAAGTGAACAATTCCCTGTTTCGTTGGACATTTTTGGCAACATTGCTAAAACTGAAATAAAGTTAAGAAGCAAAGCAGTTATCTATTTATTAGAATAAGTGTTTAGATTTGTTTTGCCCAATAAGTTCTTTGAGATATGTCAATAAAGTTTCATTACTTCCTTTCAGCGATGCCTTTGTTCTGGTCATAATCTGAAAAGGGATGGCAAAATCATGTTCCTTCCTCTATTGATGTTGCAGCTTTAGGGGTTGCAATTTATTGATTCAGAAGGTCAAAACTTCATGGTCATCATACTAATGGTTAATGGAAAGGAAGTGTTTGCAGATTGAAATATGCTGTTCTCTGAGAGTTGTACATATGGGCATTACATAATTAACAACAACAAAGTATTTAATTTTGGAACTATATGAAACTTTCATTCAGCTCTTCTGTTTTTGTTTTTTTTTTTTTAAATAATGATGAAACTGAAGCCTAGAGAGACTAAGTGATTAGACTTAGGTTTTACAGGTCTCCAGAATGCCAGCAGAATGTCAGGATAACATATGACATCTGCTTTCAGTGATAAAAAAAAGCTTTCAGCTTATCTACACATTGACCATTAAAGGTATATTCAGGGTCCATATCTGCTTTTAATTAGGTTAACACTTGCATTAGAATGGTCATTATGCTTATAATATGAATATGACACTTAAATTCAATTAAAGTAAGTACTCTCAGTAGCTGATATTCTCTGGCATTTGGATGGCAATAGGGTCTATTTTTTAGTTGGTAAGTCTTTAGGGAATAGCTCTTAAGGAGAACATTTTAATGTTTGTAGGTTGGTTGGGAAGATGAGTGAAGAAGCAAAATGATTTAGAGATGAAAGAGCGAGCCATTTCTTTTGGTGGGAATCTAGGTGATGAGATCTTATTTTAACTCTAATCTGCTGCTGTTTTGCAATATTGGAAAGGTGGCCTAACTTTTTGATGTCTCTGTATTCATTGTAGACCTGGAAAAGTAGTGTCCCAACTCCTTGACATTTTGGAAGAATTGCCTGGAAAGCACAAGGTGTTTGGTGTTCAAGATATCTGTAGTCATTTGAATTGGCATGGCAAATGATTAACGTTTACCCCCAAATAAAAATTTGGAACTTTGACTTTGGCCCTAGCCAAATTTTTATTTGGGGGTAGATGTTAATCATTTGCCATGCCAATTCAAATGTCTACAGATATCTTTAACGCCAAACACCTTGTGCTTTTGCATTTGGATTAGGTCCTAGGGAATGGAAAACAAAGTATACTTTATTTATTTTTAATTTAAAATTTTACTGCTGCAAATATTATAAAGAACAGCTTTGTTGATTTTTATACTATTGGGCCTACATGGTGAATGCAAGCTATGAAAAAGTTTGGGTAAGTTGAGTAGTTGTTTTGTACTTTGTCTCCTTTCTGTGCGTTGTCAGTGTTAGTCACTGTGTTAGTGTGCATTGTGAATCTTCTCACACATTCCTCTCTCTAATGAGCTAGGCTTTTTGTTACAATAATGAAGGTAGTTTACTTAGAACCACTCAGTCATATGCAGTTGTCACTTAGGCTCCAGAGGTCTTGGTATGTTTACTTACTGAGAATTACTCATGGCCATTGTTTAGAATGTGTTGAACGAGGTTCTTGCAGTCTGTGCTGGGTACAAAATTTAATTAAAGCCGTTATTCAAGACACTTTACTAGGGCCCTTGTGTTTAATCCACAGATTCAAAATGATCAGTGCCAGGAGATGGACACCACCACTGACAAGTGGGTAAAACTTACAGACAATGGAGAATGGGGCTCTCATTCTGTAAGTCTCTTTGTATTTCCTTCTTCTTTCCCAACTTTTCCTTCTTTTTTTTTCCCAACCTTTTCTTCTTCTTTCCCAACTTCCCCTTCCTTTCATAACTTTAAACAAAAGTGTGTTTTAAGAAAAAAAATCAAAATTAACTATTAATTTAGATGATTTCTGGTTAGGGAAAAAATTACCCCTAGTTTCATGGACTCAGCTTCCAATTTTCAGGGTCTTTTTCCTACCTTTTTCTTTCTTCTTAGTTTCCTTTTCCTTCCCCTTCCCATCATAGTCTAATTTTCCTCCCTTTCAAAGGGGCATCCATGAGAAAGAAGGCTGTTCAAAACTAATATACAAAACATTTGAGTTTCTAAGTTTGTAAATGTGCCTGTCATATGTGATCAAATTAGTGGCTCTTGTCATCGGAAGGATCTGTGAATTCCTTTTATCTTTTGCTGCACTGTGCCCAACAAGTGATATTCAAGCTTGTTTTGTTGGGTACTATGCTGTCTCCATTTGTTGGACAGCTCTGTTTATCACAAAATTTATCTATGTTTGGAGCCTCAACCTGCCTCCTCCCTATTTGCCACACATTGGTTGAAATTCTACCTTCTCTGGTTACATGAAGTAAAGTAACTGCCTGCTTCCTTACAGGACAGCTCCTTAAATGCTTGAAGGCAATTATCAGGTAACGATTCAGTGAATCTGTTATTATTTGAGGCACTGTCTCTTTGGAGTGAGACATAGATTTAATATCTAACTCTGGTTTATAGTTGTGTTTCTTTAGGCAATTTGCTTAATCTCTTTGTGTCTGATGTTTTCATTTGCAAAATAGGAATAATCTTTGCATGATTAAATCAGAAGATATGCGGGAAGGGCCTAATATGGTGCCTACAATGTAGATCGAGCTCTATTTCAATAAGTGACCATCAATCCTTGTCTTTGTGGTTGTAGCAGGTACCTCATCCTTGAGTGATTAATATAATGTACCCTTTCAGAATATTTTAAAAAATCTGTATATCTGATAATAATATTAATAACATTTAAGATCCATATACCTTAACACCCAGTTAGCTGGGCTTTGAAGGTACAAGTAACCCTTAAAAACAAATATGCTTTCTTCACTTAAAAAGATTTAATACAAGGGAAAGTGCTTAATGCACTACTTTTACTTAATTTATTACTTCACTGAAATAGTTGGGTGGATTGTAATGTCATACAGCTTGAATTTGTCCAGCCAGAGACTGCATAGAAGAATAAGGGGGGTAAATAAGAAAGCAAGGAACTCTTAAAATTAGTTCACTTACCTGTATAAACATGAAATTTATAAGAAAATTAGTTTGATTTTACAATTAGCAAATATTCCAGTAGCAAAGGAAACCAATACTACATATAGTATTATTAGTGTTCTAGAGTAAGAGAGTTAAATCAGATTATCACATAAGAACAGTCCTATTTTTTCTTGTTATTGTTGCTATATTTTTATTTTTTTTAAAATAAACAAACTCATTCTGTTGCCTTTTGTTTTCAGAACTCAAAGATCTTATAAATAGTGGCAACCCGTAAATATACAAGTGGGCTGAGGGACTTTCACCCTCTAAAATGGATTCTTTTTAAATATAAACTAAGACTTCATGCAAATGGTTTGAGAATCATTTTATGTGTTTGTTTAGACTTGAAGATTTCTTCTTTTCTATTTAATATATTTTGTGGATTAGCAAACTCCATTTTTTTTTCTTTTAAGAAAGTGTAAACTTCAGCGGAGGTTAGATCAGAATTAACAGTGTACTTAAATCTGTGGGTTTTAAATTAATGGCGTTTTATTGTATGGATTGAAAAAGTATGTAAGGGAGTAGCTTTTAGGTGTGGGAAATGGCATGGCTTATCTGACCTGAGTGCCTTTATGTTTCTCTTTATAGGTAATGCTGAAATCAGGTACAAACATACTCTACTGGAGAACTACAGGCATCCTTATGGGTTCTAAGGCGGTCAAGCCTGTGCTGGTAAAAAATATCACAATTGAAGGTATTTCATGGCAGTCTGGTTTAGTAGTCACTAGTGACTACTAAATATTTATTAAAGTTTTGGTTTGTCTGGTTCAAAGGTTTATAGAACAGAAATTAATATGTTAGGAAATCATATAGGTCTGGAGACCCTGGTTTTACTCCCAAGAAATCGACAGTTGTTTTCTTTTTTTCTCGTACGCTTGAACTAAATTATTTAATCATTGCAAAAAAGAGTAAACATGATGACAATTTTAGATGTCTGTAAACAAAATACATGTCTCTGTGTTAATAAGACCCTATTATTCCTCTGAGAAATGTCTATTGTGCCAGACATTGGGCTTACTCAGGGAACTGATGACCTGGTCACTGCTATATTCATAAAAATAACAGTAAACATCTTGACCTGACTCTTCCCTAAACCTTTTGTGCTTGTCTGAATCAACTGGGCAATTTCTGGCCCAGGAGAGCAGCTGATGAACCCTGGCATGGTTCATTCTCAATTAAGGGTATTTTTAATTAAAGCAGTGATTCTCCTTTATTAAACTTTGGCTTACATTTTAATATGTTCAATGTGGGCTTGTTCCTGTGAACAATGTGTTAACTCATTAGTCATAAGGACATCTGCTGGCAAAGGCTGGAATTACAAACCAGAGGAGAAGTCAAGCCATTCCTAGGTCTTACCTGTGACTTAATCAGCAGTGGGAAAAAAAAAGGGAACGGGTTATCATAAGGATCAGATAATTACAGGCCTATAGAATTAGAGGGAACCTTAGGGTTTATCTCATTTTTGAGTTAGTGGAGTTGTCTTTTGACAGCTCAGTTAATACAAGTACTATACCTCTATCAAAACTACGTCACTTGTTTGCTGACTTGATTGTGCAGTTCCTTGCACACAGTAAATGCTTTCTTAGTGCTGGATGAATAAGATAAAAGATTTGGGCTGACCTTACTGTAAATATTTCTCCCTCACTTCTGGGTAGATGCAGAAGTAGGTGCTGATTTGCTTGTTAGTATTGGGTCCTCTTCCCATGCTCTGTTTTTCATTACCACACAGGGGTGGCGTACACATCAGAATGTTTTCCTTGCAAGCCAGGCACATTCAGCAACAAACCAGGTGCGTTCAACTGCCAAGTGTGTCCCAGAAACACCTATTCTGAGAAAGGAGCCAAAGAATGTATAAGGTGTAAAGAGGACTCTCAATTTTCAGGTAGAACTAGTTTATACTCTGCTTTTTTCTTTCTAAATGTATGTTAGTCAAGTGTACATTTATAAGCCAGAAGTTACCCATAAAGTATGACAGCAGTGGTGGCTGGAACCGAAGTGCTGAAGTGAATTGATGTTGAATGGATAAAATATGACATCTTCTCCCTTTCTGCATGACTTTCCCCTATATAGGTCTATGATTTGTTTTTCTATTCCACACCCCATAGGTAACTGCTATGGATATGTTTAGACTAATCTAAAAGTGTTTGTACTTTTACATGATTTGGTGTAGAGACATATGTAGAAACTTTTAATTTGTTCCAAATTTCCAATGTACAGCGATGATGGAAGAAATCTAATATCTTCTGGGAAAAACTGTGATATATTACTCCGTGTGTATCATAGAAACACTTATTGCTCTAGGGAAAATAAAAATGTAGGCATTTATTTTCTTTAGACCTAGGTAGTTCTACCTAAATTGCCCTGGTAAGTTTATTTGTACTTTTTAGTTTGCTTTTTCTGTTTTGCTTTTTGCCTTTTCTTAGATGCAAAATAATTGACCCATTTCTGAAACGCTTTTTTTATGTTGCAGAGGAAGGATCCAGTGAGTGTACAGAGCGCCCTCCCTGTAACACAAAAGACTATTTCCAGATCCATACTCCATGTGATGAAGAGGGAAAGGTACCAGCAGTGTTGCGTCAACTCCATCCCATATTTTTGCAACCTTCTTTCCAATTTGAGCAGACTAATTTGTTTATGAGAGAGATTTATGACACACGTATGTAAGTGTAAAGGGGAAATTTTAGAGTTTAGGGTTTGAAGTCTGCCTTCCTGGCTTTGAATTTCAAATATACAATTAAGTCCTGGGGGTAACTTATTTGATGTCTCTAGGTCTCAATTTTTTTATTTGATTAATAGGGATGATATTGGCACCTACTTTATAAAGCTGCTATAAGAACATTCAAGATACTTAATGTAAAGTTCCTAACCCAGTGCCTGGCGCATAGTGCTCAGTAAATTACTGCTACTTTTAACAGTTATATTTTTTCCAGAAGTAATAACATGAGAGAGCACAGCCTTAAAATGTGTAGTGTGACTCACAGGATGGAAAGTTCTTATAACTTCTCTTTAATTATTTGGTTACTCAGTAGATTTTGTCAGTAAAAACCATGCAGCCATGGGCTATTCGGTTATGGCAGATTACTGTGTAATTGCAATGAGAAATGCAAAGTAAGTACCATATAAACGGCACATAGCCAGAGGAAAAATGCACACATGAGCTCTGCAGTTGACCTGCTCTCCTCTTAATTAAAGAATTAGCCTACACCAGCCTGTGTCAGTGAGGGGAAACTGAGATCAAAATGGCTGCTATGGATCGTTGCTTCTTTATCTTTGCATCTTTGAAATAATGACATTTATTTTCTTGACTTAGTTTGGAAAGCACATATAGATGTCAGGAAATTTATTACTTTCTTCTCTTATTTTTGCATCCCTAGATTCTAATCTAGATTGTTATATTATTATTAATCTTACCTTAGGTCCTTAAGTATTTTTTAAGGAATATTATTTGGAATGGTTAAGAGCAAGTACAATCTAGTTTAAATTAGTGGCAAATTGCAACGATAAGAAGTACAACTATTACTTTCAGTAAGAACAGTAACTCAAACTAACAGCTGTTAACTGACAAGGAGTTGTAAAGTAAGGTCCTGATAGTCCTATCCATGATGCCAAGTAAGGGCTGTTTTTTTAGAAAATATATGCAGAGAGGTACCATTAAGGTGAATTGAAAAGTAATTTCGACTATGTTTGTTTAGGTAAACTTTTCTTAAACTTGCCTTATTAGTAAGTAAGGCAAAAGTAAATTTAGTTTATTTTATATAATAATCAGTTCAATGTTACTGAGGCTTAAAGGAATGGGATCTAATGTATAATAGGATCTTGTCTAATCTACAATGAAAATATACAAAAACTGTATTTTTATTATGTTAATTACATCCATGAGTATAATGGCAGTAAGTAGCATGACAAAATCTATTTGACCTGGGCCTAATGGATGTAAGACCTTATATTAAATGTATAATATGCAGAATACACACAGATGCATAGACACATATGTGTATAAGGGTGTACACACAGGCATGCTGTATACACATATACACAAATTATATTTTTCTGTTGTGTCTGAGTGAAATTTGAACATGTTCTTGGTATAGAAGAAAACAATGTGCTAGCATGATTTTTTTAAAAGAAAAGTGGTTTAAGATATTTCAAGATAAATGTTTCTAGCTTCAGAAATAAAGCAATGGGGACTTAGTGAAATAATATATGTAATGAAGTTTAGATTGCACATGTGAATTTGAGATTTTTTGGGTAACATTTTCATTTGTTCTGGTTTCATCTTTTAAAATGGCATTTTAGCTGGGTGAAGTGGCATGCACCTGTAGTCTCAGCTACTTAGGAGGTTGAGGCATGAGGATTGCTTGAGGCCAGGAATTTGAGGCTGCGGTGTGCTATGATGGCACCTGTGAATAGCCACTGTACTCCAGCCTGGGCAGTGTAACAAGACCCTGTCTCTTTAAATAAATACATAAATAGATGTTTAATTCTTGCTGAGAATAGCCTGGTGATTTGCCAGTGGTTTAATGATGTTTCTCAGGTTGTTCAATGACTATATGTTGGTTCTGTCTGTCCTGTTATGTTCTCTTTATCTTATTTTGCCCTACGTGGAGAGGATCAAGTTGATTGACAAGGAAATCAGCTATTGAGGCATATAGATTCCAAACATTACCCTCGATATGACATAGGAGTGTTACAAGTTTTCTGTATTTATTTTGAATCTTAGTTTAAAATAGATTGCTTAAATTTCTTTCTGCCTGTGGGGGAAGTTTTTCAGGAAAATTTTAATTTGTAATTGAAATTATTCTAATTAAGAGATTCTTATAAACATCATGAAAAATATGGAATGGCTTGCTCATTCATACTTTTAGTAAATCTTTACTGAGCACTGGTTATTTACAGAATACTGGGTAAAGAGGGCAGAGCTAAGGATAGAAGAAAAACGTAAATGTCTCCATAGATGTAGAGCAGTGGCTGTCGAATATTAGTGTTCATCAATCTCACCTGGAAGGCCCTGTCCCAGATTTTCTAATTTAGTAGGTCTGGAGGAAGGCCTGAAAATTTGCATTTCCAGGACGGTGCCAGGTAATTCTGATTCTGCTGGTCCAGAATCTCAGCATTTCGAGAACGATTGGTCTAGACTCTAGAGGAAGATAAATAGTCAGTCATAGAAAATGAGTTATTATTTCCAATTGGGATTAGTGCTACAGCAGAGAAGTTTGAATTTTATGAGGTTCTTACCCAGTCTGGGAAGGCCTCAGGGCTGTATTAAAAACTGGGCAAGGCCGTGGAAGGAGAGCATTTTTGATAGAGGAGCGGGATGGCGAAGACCTGACATGGGAAGGAGCATGTTGTATTTGAAGAACTAAAAGAATGTGTGACTAGAATGTGGGGATGTGGGTGAGGGATTGCATTAGATGCAGCTAATGACATAAGCTATTGCTAGAAAAGGCATGGTTTCACAGGGCTACATTAGGAATTTTGGCCTGTATCCTAAGAGCATTTAGCAATCCCTGCAATTTTTTTGGTATCAGAGTGATGCAATGTGATTGGATTTATACTTCATATAGATCCCTTTGGCAGTGTTTTATAAACAAGATTAGAAGGGGACTAGAGAGAATGAACACTTAGAAGTCTCATAATGCCCTTCTCCAGGTGAGAGAAGAAGGAAGTGAATGATAGTAAAGGGAATAGACAGAAGAGTATGGATTAGAGAAATAGGAAGTAAAGTTCACAAAATGTGATGGTTAATAAAATGGAGGGGAGGAAAGTATTAAAGGTGGGTTGGTAGAGGTACTATTTGGTTAGAGAGAAAGTCTAGAGGCAAGGAAGGAAAGACCGTGAGTACAGTTTTGATCATGTTGTGAGATGGGGCAAGAGGAGATGTTGGAAGGGCCATTATGTACATCAGTCTGGAGCTTAGTAGAACATCTGGGCTAGCTATGTGAATCTGAAAATTACAGCAAATAGCTGGTAATTAAAGCCTTGGGGTTGAGTAAAAGTTTTCAGGGAGATCATGGAGTGGGCTTAGAAGTCAGCCATAGCTAGGAGAGATGAACAGGGATGGTGCCTGAGGAAAATGGCTGGAGAAGTGGGAGAAACCAAGGGAGTTACTGTCATAGAGTATTTGCATGATTGGAGTGGTTAAGAAGGCTGATGCTCCTGAACAATCACCCTAGATGAGGGCTGAAAAGTATCCATTGGATTTGGCAACATTGAATTAAATGGTGGCTTTAAAGAGCCATTTTAAAACATGGAAACCAGGTTGAATTGGGTGAAGAGACATAAGGGTTTAAATCCTCTAATATATATAGTAAGGCATTCTCTCACCAAATATCTGTGGGACTTACTACGTATCAAGTTGTGAAGGCCCTATACAGATGCAGAGAAGTAAACAAACATGGATAATTACTTGGTGTTTTTGGCCCATGGTTAGGTTATGAACGTCTCAAGGAGGCAACACATTTTTATATGACATTATTCCCTGTGGTGAATAAATGAGGATTCCTAAATGTGGCTTACTTGAATTAAAACTTAGTATATGCAAAATAGAGATGTAAAACATAGATAAATTAAAGAATATTCACTTCTCAGTAAACATTCACTACAAAATTAAGTAGTGAGCTGAAAGTTTTATGTATGCTTTGTTTAAACAAATTAGTGCCTACTTCTTACATAAAATGAGGTACACTCATATAGGTGCACAGAAGCACATATACAAATTCAGTGTTTGATGTTTGAACTCAAAAGAATACTGATCAGTGATTTTACCAACAAACCTACTCCCCTAGAAGATGGGGTCTTTCCCTGTTCAGTGTAATGAAACAAATACATGGAACTGAGAGTGGATGTCAAGCAATGCAGGCTTTATTCGAGGGTCATGAACTGAGAAGTAGGAGCATGGTTCACAACTTCTCTGTTAGTGAGGGGTGAGGGAGTTAAAATATAGGATTTCTCTAATGAAGTGATTGGACATGAAAAGCAAGGCGAGGAATATTCATGTGTTTTCCAGAAATGGGCAGTAAACTTCCTGGAACTAGAGTGCTGCCTGCCTTTTTGTCCTTTTATGGCTTCTTTTGGCCATTGTCATGGCACTGGTGGAAGTGTCACTTAGTATGGAAATAAAATTGTGAGATTATAATGAAACCTGAGATCCTTTAAGTCATTTGGTCATCTATCTTGGTTCTAACCAGTCTCAGCTGGTCTGGTTACAAAGGGAACTTTTTATCACAGGCATCCTGTTTCTTAAAGATAAACACAGGTAGGGCAGGGTGGAAATTCAGCTATGTTATGTAGGCATTACACCAGGTAACAGTGACACTAGGCAAGAGTTAATCAAGAGAAGATGTGTTGTAATGTTAGCAGGATATTTGACAGAGCATCTCATGATTTCCTTATGGATAAGATGAATTGTGGACTAAATGATATGGTTAAGTAGATATATGACTAATTGAAGAATCATATATAAAATGTTTGATTTGATAAATGATTATCAGCTTAGAGTACAGTATCATATATATTTGATATATTCATTTATTTGCCATAGGAATATAAATATAGCAAGTCATTTATACACACTGTAACTCATACAAAGAAGAATATAAGTCAGATGAGTTTTCAACATTTTATTTAAAAATCATTAACTTCATAAAGACATTAAGAATACGTATATCAGTTTGTGAATCAATAAAGATTAGAATGATAAAATTAAGATTCAGAAAGACTCCAGTGTGCTTGAACAATGAGCTCAAATTGGTAAAATCAAAATTTATTTGTGTGAAATAAACTCTCAGATATAAAAGCATTGAGAAAAGAGAAAATAATTACTTGCAAAGAAGATTTCCAGGGAAATTCAAGCTTTAAAAGACCTAGCTCACCAAATAAAAAATGCAACAGCTATTTAAAGTGGGGAAAATTCTTCCCCCACAAGAATACAAAGAATAGTTTTCAATTAAGCTGTTCATGGTTAAAAACAGCAAGTTTCTCATTTGTTTATCATATCCACAAAGGTTGTCTCATATCCACTACAAAAGGGAGTGGGGAAAAGGTTATTTCTGTTTGGGAGTTAGTAAACAGAAAAGACTTAAGTTTCTATTTATTTTGGGTATTACACTGAGGCAGAGTAACCTGTGCGGTGTTTGTCTCCCTCAGCCACTCCCCTATTGTGGGACATGATTCACATGTTTCCTTTCAATGGGTGCTTGAGGATGATTATAAATTCTCTAGTAATGAATTAAAAAATATGTTTCAGAAATTGGATGGGAGCCCTGACTCAAACCAATGTAAAACTGAGGAACAGAGAGGGGAGGAGGCAGGAGCCTGTTGACTCGTTTAACTGGGAAGTCAATATAGAACAAATTATTTTAAGTTGTTATCTTGCTGTGTAATGCTAATATTCTTGGCTCAATTTGATTTCCTTCTCAGGCAAGCCCTTTCCGGTGTTGCAAGATGCTCACTGTCATCTCCACCCAAGCCATTATTATCCTCACAGCTCTTGATACTACGAACACTGACTGAAGCTTCAGAAAAGACTGATTGGCCTTGCTTGAATCATGAGCCCAAAGCCAATCAATCATTCTCTTCAGGAGTGTTGGATACTCTGATTGGATGTCTTAGTTCACCTGCAAATTCCTGTAGCTGGGGAGGCCAAACTCTGTAATTCCCAGTTCCTTTCAGCATCACACAGATCAGTTCCCAAAGAAAAAAAGGTGGTTACAGTTACCAGAATAAAAAGAGAATGATTTTGCACAGGTTCATAGAAAGCATATACTCTTAAATATCATAACTAGGTCTGGCGAGATTGTCTTGGTATACTGAGGATTTCCATGGAAATTTGCACATACCTTCTTGATATTTACATAGTGATTATAGATTGAAAAATCACTTTATCACAAATACTTGATCGTTTCCCTTACCAGATTCTCAGCTTCCTGTATACAGGGACTGGTTCTTATTTATTTAAAAAAAAAATCTCTAAGCCTAGTGTAGTACCTAGCACATAGAAGGTAGTGAAACGTCTGTTTAATTAGTGAGAATTAGTAAATGAATGAGTGATTATCACATTTTGAGTGCTGTGTTCTGTCTTTGACATACAGTTTGAGAAAATTTTGACAAAAGGGGAAGAATCTAGAGGACAGAGGCCAGGATATTTTGTATAAAGTATGACTGAAATATTTGGAAATATTTTTTCAGGTAGAAGGAAAACAGCAAAGGATGGAAAATTGTGATAATCTTTGTGATGTTTCCTACTTGTCTTACAGAGATTTGATATGTTTCCTTTGGTCACTCATGGCATTTTGTGTTTCTCTTGGAGAAGATAATGATGAGACAGTAATTGTGGTAACAGTAATGGTAGTGTTAATACCGCGAGCAGCCATCATTTCCATATTTGTGAACGTACTCTCTTCATATGTGCATGTGTGTGTATATGTATGTGTATTCAAACATTACCTCTAATTTCTTTCAACATCTGTGTAATTTAGACATTCCTGTACCCAGTTTTCAGATAAGAAAACTGAGGCTTAATGAGGTTAACTAACTTCCCTGTGATCATAGCTGGTCATAGCTGGTCTTAGGTCTGGAATTCTAACTCAAATAGTCTGTTTCAAATTGTAGTGCTTTGTATCCCTTTCATGTTTTTTAGTTTTTACATTATAGTAGCTGTGAACCTGTCTTATCATTATTAGACTACAACCTTTTTTCAGAGCAGTTTGCCTAATTCTTGAATCTCCCATAGTGCTTTGTCCTATGCATAGTAGGTACTCAGTGAGAATTTCCTTAATAGGGTATTTCAAGTATTTGAAGGGAAATTTTAGAAAAGAAGAACTCAGGTGAACTTAGAGAAGGTAAATTCCAGTGGGACGTAGTGATGTTCTAACAAACAGAGCTGCCCAATACTGGAATGGCATGTTTTTTCAATTGGGGAACTTTCTGCTGATGCTCAAAGAGTGCCTGGCAGGGAGGATATTTTAAAAGGGCGCCTTCTTAGAAGTAAGCATTAGGCTATACAACTTCATCTCTGGAGAGGTGAACTCCAGATCACAGAGAGTTTGCTAGTGTTCAAATGTCTGATATTTTATTTGCCTTTTAATGATCTTCAGTGTTGCAAATTATTCCAAATGCTCAATGTCTGTAACACAGTACTTCTAAATTATATAGCAGGACAAATATGTAGGGGATATTAAAAATAGGGTGTAAAGGGATTCAGTTTTTAGATCTTCCTTTCTGTGCACAGGATTTAAGCAAGTCAAATATACTTAGAGCCTATGTTTCTTAATTAGGAAGATGGGAGAATATGGAATTTCTCAGAGACTAGGGATTTCTGAATTGTTTAAAATAAAATTTTTTGAATAGTCTGTTTTTAGCACTCTTTTTTTTAAAGCAGCTTTATTGAGATATACTTCTCATACCATATCATTCATTCATTCATTCAATGAGTATAATAATTCCGTGTTTTTAGTATAGTCACCACAATTTAATTTTAGAACATTTTCTTGCTTAAAGCCCTGAACTGCTAGTAAAATGTTAAATTTCCATGGTGTCTTCCACATAAAGGCAGAAGATGGTCAAAGCTGTTAAGTATTTAGGGGATATATTAGTCTGTTCTCACACTGCTATAAAGAAGTACCTGAGACCAGATAATGTATAAATAAAAGAAGTTTAATTGGCTCATGATTCTGCAGGCTGTACAGGAAACATGGCTGAGGAGACCTCAGGAAACTTATAATCATGGTAGAAGGGGAAGCAGGCATGTCTTATGTGGACAGAGCAGGAGGAAGAGAGAGAAGGGGGAGGTGCCACACACTTTTAAACCAGGTCTCATGAGAACTCACTGTTACAAGAACAGCAAGGGGGAAATCTGCCCCCATGATCTAATCACCTCCCAACAGGCCTTACCTCCAACATTGGGGATTACAGTTCAACATAAGACTTGCATGAGGACAGAAATCTAAAACATATCAGAGGGGAAGGAGGTAAACACATGGGAAAAGAGAAAAGCAGCAAAGCCTTCATAGAAAAGGAAGGTAGGTGAATGCTGGTATGTATTTGGGCAGGCTGACGACCTACTTAGCACAACTGTACATGCTGAGCATGGCTTTGAAGGAGGAGTCAGATACAAGTTGGCAGCATGGTGTGGGTAATTCCAAGAGAGACAAATGATGAGTGCCCAGTGGCTTGCAACTGGAAAAGATCAAGGTTTGAGAACGGCTGGGAGATAAGAAATTGCCTGCTTGGCTGAGACCACCGGAGCCAGAACATCATGGAGCACAAGGCAGTTAGGTTAGGGTCAGTTGGTAGACCTTCTAAAAAACACATGTAATTTAGCCCTGATGAGTTCAGCCAATGTATAAAGACTTAGTACATTTGTGAAGTGACAACTGCAGTAAGAAATCAGACAACCTTGGACAAAGCCAGTCTCAAAATTTGCCTAAATTTTAGTCCTCCCAGTTTTGAGTTCTGTTTTTATATGAGAATCAGCTTCCAGTTGATTCTTAAACTGTGTGATTTTTAAAATATGTTTTTTTCATGCTATATATGAATACAGGTACTGGGTCTCTTTTGTGATCTTAATAATAACCTGATAACTTTTGCTATATTAGGGTTTTGGTTTTATAAGACATTTCATAATTTTATCTCAACTTGCCCAAAAATGAATTGATTATTGATTTTTCACCTGCACTGGGAGCCCTCTGGTTCTAAGTATCATTAATATTATTATCTTTACCTAGTCAGCCAGACTTGAAAGCATCTGTCTCCATTAGAAAGAGAGGCAGAGAATCAATCTGCCATGTGAAACAAGAGGCTTTGTAAATAAAACTTTTACTATAGAGCATTTGAAATTTGATTTCTACATTTTTAAGTATCTTAAAGTGGTGTACATTTTTAAATTTTTAAGAAATTAGTTTGCACATATTGAAAGTCATGTGGTTAACTGACTTCTCAAAATATATTTGCATATTTTATTATTTTTACCTTTACCAAACTGACTGTTGTTGACTGGTGTTACTTTACCATTTATTAGTTGTGTTTGACTTTTGGGCGAATTAAGAGCTCTAATCTGGAGTGTTTCCTGATTTATAAACTTGAGGATAGTAATATGTACCTCTTAAAATGATTGAGAAGATTACCTAGTACAGGGTGTCAGCACCATCCCCCACTCCTACATGGGAACCAGCTACTGTCAACAGTGCAATAGCTCATACATAACACAATCCGTTTTTATTAATGTCAAAATAAATCATCAAGATAGTGAATTAAGTAGAATTTGAAATTTGTTTTATATGCTTGTTAAACCAGAATTTTAAGAAAGTAATCTCCCCAGTATGATGATGTTTCATTTGCTTAGATTCTCTGAATTTTATATTGCTTTTCTTAAGGGGAGTTGAGGGCCCCTATGGATATAGTATCTAATGTATTTTTCCAATTATTTAGGAGTCCCCAGCAGGAACAGCCATTATTTTACAGATGGTAAGAAAGGCAGGTGTGTGAAGTGGCTGGCTAAAGTGCTTCATGACGCAAGTCATAAAATGAATGTGGAAAAATAGAGTTGTAAAAAGAAAAAATGTTATTTATAATTATTTTGAGACTTTTACTTTAAATCATTTTCTTAAGCATCTTTCTTCAGGTAAGTTAATCTACTCTTCCATAAGAATATTTGAGAATAAAACTGGGTGCCTAAAGGAGTTACTATACATGATTTCTACTAACTGGAAATAGCTATGGACAATTGCCTTTTATTTTGGTTCCCCAGCTTTAATAGTAGATTTCCTATTGCAGAAGTTGTTTTAAAGGATAAAAAATACTTTTAGCAGATTATGTGTTTAAGAAAAGGAACTTTTAGTCTCTTTTAAAAATGCCGTATTTAGTTATTAAATAGTTGATTTATTTATATTTTTGCATTTAGAATACCTTTTCTATTTTCCTCCACTGAGATATCAATTTTGTTTTGGAATGGCTAACCCATTTGGTATTTCTTGTTTAAAAATGAGAATAAAAATTTGGTAATATTGGCTTCTGGGGTTTGGCTGAGTTACAGCTGTTTTCTTATATTTTGCTTTGTGTGGGGGTGAATGCATGTGTGTGAGAGAATAAAAGGGCAGAGTTTAAAAGACTGCTCTCCTTGAAGGCAGAGGCTATCTTAATCATGATGTTCCGAGCACATGGATCAGGACCTAGAATCCTCTGGGGTAAATATTTTAGCTACAGCTCTTGTAGTCTAACATCAGGTTATTGAAAGAGACTCAGAGAAACACTACCAATATTATGAACTAACAGGATTGAAATGTGAATCTTGATGTATTCTTTTTGAAAAATAACCTTTTCGTGATTGCTATGTGCAAAGCATAATGAAATGTGCTGTTGGAGGAAAGGAAGAGGGTAGTGGAAGTCTCAAAATGAAAAAAACAAGTTGCTGCATAGAAACTTATGTCAGCTATGGAATAAAGGGAATGAATGGATAGAAGAGTAAGGGTGATAAGCAGGTTACCTATATTTTAAACAGTTATTTTATGATGAGGAACATGCTATATATGAAGGAAGGCCACCTATAGCTTAGGGTAAAAACATTTGGAAGTAACAGTCATTTCCCTACCAAAGTTCTCTCTCTTCTCTCATTTTGTTACTGATGTTTTAGCGTCTGTCGGCTGTCCCTTCTATTCATTTGCACTTTTCCTATGCTGCCAGTTTAAGATTTTTGTTATAAGCATGTTATATGACTTTTTTTTTTTTTTTTGGTAGACACAGATAATGTACAAGTGGATAGAGCCCAAAATCTGCCGGGAGGATCTCACAGATGCTATTAGATTGCCCCCTTCTGGAGAGAAGAAGGATTGTCCACCTTGCAACCCTGGATTTTATAACAATGGATCATCTTCTTGCCATCCCTGTCCTCCTGGAACATTTTCAGATGGAACCAAAGGTAGGATGTCAATTGGTCCAA
The DNA here is from genome assembly GCF_047675955.1 of Chlorocebus sabaeus. Classification (NCBI taxonomy): domain Eukaryota; kingdom Metazoa; phylum Chordata; class Mammalia; order Primates; family Cercopithecidae; genus Chlorocebus; species Chlorocebus sabaeus. The sequence continues at coordinate 65,995,828 of NC_132924.1, forward strand.
TAACTGGACCTTTAGCAAAATGATCTTGTTGGACTACTGTGACCATTTTCTGAATTTTTTTTTTTTTTTAATGGAAAGTGGTTACAGAATTTCTTTAGTTTTAGTAGACAAAAATTACAGTCAACTGTAATATTTTAGTTGCAGATAGATGGCTCGAATATAGCCATGTTGTATGCTTACTATCCAGAGCCTTTGAGAGATAGCATAAAAAGGACTCTGAAGTCAAATTGACTTGGATTTGAATCTGTATCCCCCATGCTATCAACAGTGTGATTTATCCAAGTTGTTTAAACTTTTTGAAGCTCAATTTTCTTGTCTGTAGGATGGTGGATAATATCTGGCTCATCATCGAGAATGACATTTCAAAATGTCATCTGTAGTACTTTTGCAGCAGGTATAAATGTTTGCAAAACATTTTCTTTCCTTACTCCTTTTTTTACTGATGTGATGATGCGAAGTGGCTACATTTAAAAATGATTGGAAAAGACCCTTCTCTTTCAGTTTTTCAGATGTCAATTTAAATCAGGCTTATTTATAAACCCAGCACTTTCCCAGCCCCTCAAGCCCTCAACTCTCAACCATTTCTCAATGTAGTCAATATTTTGAATTTCAATTAATCAGTTCATAAATGATATTAATATTCTGTTAAGTTGAATAACCAATAGGAAGAGTGAAATCTTTCTTTATTCATAAGGTGGAGGAACTGATTCTAAGGTCACATTCAGGAGAACTTGAACTCGTCTCATAATTAGTCTTTTTATGGAGGGTGATTAAGTGTTAACGGCTACTCCCAGACATGAAGGAAAAAATTATTTTTAAAGATTTTGTTTCTGTCCTTTTCCTTTTACATTTTAGTTAAGCATATATATATATATATATACTATATCTAGAATTTTGTTCTTTCCAGATTTCTTTTGAAAAGTTATTACATCCTGAGGGAACTGGTAGTCTAATATCTTTTTTTCCACTTCTCTCCCTGCTAATTGTAATGTAGTAGTGTTTGGAACAGAGAAAGAGGAAGTTGTCCAGTTGCAGTTTAATTTTAATTGTTGATCCTACTCGTCTCCTGTAGATTGTAGACCATGTCCAGCAGGAACGGAGCCTGCACTTGGCTTTGAATATAAATGGTGGAATGTCCTTCCTGGCAACATGAAAACTTCCTGCTTCAATGTTGGGAATTCAAAGTGCGATGGAATGAATGGTAAGTTCAAAACCAGCCTACTTGATGTATTTCAGCAATAGAGACATCATTCATTCTTGAACTCAGCTCTCTAAAATATGCCAAATATGGGTATGAGGAATTTTAATCTTATCATTTGGCTACTTGCCCATCTTCTGGTTGTACCATAAAAATAGTAAATGTGGTGTCACAGCCAGATGATGTTCATGTAAGAACAAACTATTAATTTTGCATTTTTTGGAGGTAATATTGAAGTAGATACTGAGGATCATTTTTTATGGTATAAATGCCAGAATAGATTTACCAAGGAGGGGGATGAAATCTATGTTCTTTACCATTTTAAAGAGTAGCATGATGGGATTTCTTTCTTGATTAGTCTGGCTCAGTACTGTGCCCTGGTGAGGGGTTAATTGACTTCAAATTCCCCTTGCCTGTCAACTCTATGATTGTATTTACAAAGTATATATGAATTCTACCTATTGAAATTTTGAAAATGTGGCAGAGTTCTACAGGACAGTTGTTGAGTTGTATATGTTCTTACCTTTTAAGTGCTTAGAGGGCTTGGAACTTACGTGTTCTGCAGTATGTGATGGTTGAATGAATGTATGTATTTTTAAACTTGATGCTAGGGGTAGGTATTATATATACCAGACCTTTACACTAAAATGCATCCTTTACTTATCACCTCACTGGCATTTTTTATCTGCTTGCTTTTCTCTATATTATGTTTACTTATTGCAAACACACATGTGTGTGCTTTTTAACACATATGTTTTAAATCAATACCTATTCAAAAAAAGGCTTGAGTCATAGGAAATGAAGTGTATACATGAGCACAGAGATTGACAAATAATAGATCTTTGAATAATGTTAAACAGATGAGTGAAAGAGGAAAAGACAAAGCCTCAATCTATATATTAAATGGGAGATATTCTTCTTTATTGACCAATAATCCCATTTAAAAAAATTTGTCAAGGTTGGGTGTGGTGGCTCACACCTGTAAAGCACTTTGGGAGGCTGAGGCTGGCGGATCATGAGGTCAGGAGATCGAGACCATCCTGGTGAACATGGTGAAACCCCGTCTCTACTAAAAATACAAAAAAAGTAGCCAGGCATGATGGTGGGCGCCTGTAATCCCAGCTACTTGGGAGGCTGAGGCAGGAGAATGGCATGAACCCAGGAGGCGGAGCTTGCAGTGAGCAGAGATCGCGCCACTGCACTCTAGCCTGGGCGATAGAGCGAGACTCCGTCTCAAAAAAAAAATAATAAATAAATTTAAAAAATTGTCCTTCGAGAGAAGAAGAATAAGATATAATAGCTGTTAACTGATCATGAAGGTTTTTTTTTTTCCTAAAATGCCCTATAATTGAATTTTAAGTTGAGGAAATTAAGACCTATTGGAAAAGTAAGATTGGGAAGGCAAGGGCGTTGAATAACTCTATAAAAGTACTAATATGTGTGTGTGTGTGTGTGTGTGTGTGTATTCACTTACTAGTAAAGATTATCTGATACTTTAATTTGATCTTATAGAAACCTTACTCATAGCTTAAACTCTGGAAATAGTTGATTTACCCACTTGCTTACTCATTTACTGAGAGTCTATTTTAAAATTTTTCTTAGTTTTCAGTAATGTTCAATGATTAACTGAAACTTATAAATCTGTGCAGTATTAGTGTGTGGTATTAGTGTGTGGTATTGAAATAGTAAACAGTAACATAAAAACTACAAAGATAAAAGGTGGTGTATATTTTGTGACTGGCTGGTGCGGTAGCCAACCTTGTGAGGAGCAGTACTCACAAGAACAAAGGTGAAATGGAGAGGCACAGGGGCAGCCCGTCTCCTGGGATAGTCACCCACCCAGGCATGGAGTTAAAGTGAGTGTGCTTTGACCAACTTGACTGTATGATTTGGAGTGCTTTGAGATTCATGTAGTCTTGGTCTGATTTTCACACAGTTACAGAACAGGTATGTGGAAGTAAATCTTCATGTGGTAAAATTTTGCCTAAGAGAAATTCAAAATTGGAGACAAGTTACTTTTTATTCATGAAGATGTTCATTGGGCCTTATCTATAACAACAAAAATTGTAATAATTGAAATATCCGGAAATAGGATAATGTTTACAAAAGTTATATTATGCTAGTGGAATGAAATATTATGCAATCATTATGTGGAAGTTGTACAGAAAACAATTTGGCAATGTTTCAGAAATTTAGAAGGTTCCTATTCTCCAAGCCAAAAATACAACTTATGGGGATTATACCAAGGAAACAGTGTGATGTAAAGAAAAATTATGCACAAAAATATTAATTTTAGAGTTATTTATAAGAGTGAAAAATAGGAGAAAACAAACTAAATTTTCAATAATGGGGTATGGTTAAATAAAATTATGATATAACTATATAACATTGTTAAGTTGTTAAAATTAGATGTACAAAGGATTTTTAGTGGTTTTCTAAAGATACATAATAGTTGTACATATTTTGGGGATACATGTGATATTTTGATATATGCATACAATGTGGAATGATCACATAAGGATAATGGGATATTATCTCAAACATTGATCTTTTTAATGTTGGGGACATTCTAATTCTTCTAGCTGTTTTGAATAACACAAACAATTACTACTAACTACACCCTACTGTATATTGAACACTAAATCTTATTTCTTGTATTTAACTGTATTTTTGTATCCATTAATGAACTGCTGTTTATCTCAATGGGGGGAATATTTTTGATAGAATGATGATTAGAAAAATCAGAAGACAATGTTAAATGAAAGAAAACAGAAAATAAAGTAGATTATATGGTAAAATCTAAGGCATATATTTTAAAAGCATACACTAGAAAAATACAAAAAAGAATGTTAAAAGGCTATTCCTTGGAGATGGGAGGTTTATGTGAAGTATGAATTACTCTGTTTTTAAATTTGGTTTACTGTATTTGATATTCCTTATAGACACTCATTGCTTTCAAAATCAGAATAGTAACACAGAATATTGATTTAAAAATATATTCATTTGACCCAATAACTCTTTTATTGGTGTTCCTTTTTAGAAAAATATTGAAAATACAGAAAAGCTTTACAGAAAAAGTTTATTGTAGTTTCTATTATATTACTTAAAAGTAAAACAAACCAAATGGTTAAAATGGGTGTGTAATCAACAGTAGGTAAGTCCTGTAGTGGGAGGGAGTTGGTGAATTATGCAAATTATATTTAGCTGAATAATAAAATATTATTTCAGTCATTAACATGTTTATGAAGTATTTATAAAAGTGCTTATGAAATAATGTTAATTTATAAAAGCATGATACAAAATTATTTATAATAAGAGCTCAGTGATGTAAAAACATGTATGCATTGAAATAAAGTGAAAAGAAACATCACAGCACATGGTGTTTTTTTCTAGGTAATGAAGTTATAAGTAATTTTAGGTTTCAACTTTTAAATTTTTCTTTTAAATTTAAAATTTTTATGATAAATATAAGTATGATTTTTAAATACAAAATAATCTTAAAATATAAAACATATGTAGAAACATGGAAAATATGAGAGTCACTCTTATGGAAAAAGGAAAATATGAAATTGCATATGCCCTTATTGAACTGTGCATATGGACAAAGACTAGAAGGGAATGTATAAAAATTATAGTAGCTGTTAGGGTGTTAGGTAAGCAGTAAATGTTTTTGAAATCAATATTCTGGTTGACACTGTTCCATGTAGTTTTTATGCTTGAGAATGGATAAAAATAACAACTAGGGCACAGTAAAAGGCAGTATTTCCTGGGTTTTCTACTGACTTTGGTATGCCCTGGTTGGTATAAAAAAAAGTGTTAATTTCTATATTGATGACATGTCAAAATTATGATAATCTGTGCATACTGGGTTACATAAAATATATTGAAATTTCACTTCTTTCTTTTTACATTATAAAATGTGGTCCTTAGAACATTTAAACTCACAGGTGAGGCTTACATATTTCTCACATTTGACAGCAATGGTCTATCACTTAAGGCACTTATATTGATACTAGCCTTCTAGTTTCCCTTTGAGGCCACTGTCCTCCTGCTTTTCTTGTCCAGTACATTACCATGCGTGTGTCTTTCCACACACAGCTCTGCTGCCACGTTAGCAGTCTGGAGTTCCGAGTCAGGGGGTTCAATGCAGTCGATTCTTTTATTTCTTCTCCTTGATGTTTTTCCTGCTAAGGGTATCATCAGTGTTTAATTTCTTAGGGCTCCTACAACAGAGTGCCACACACTGGATGGCTTCAAATGACAGAAAAGTATTCTCTCAGAGTTCTAAAGGCCAGAAGTCTGAAATCAAGGTGTTGGCAGGACTATGTTTTCTCTGAAGCCTTTAGGGAAATATCCCTTCTTGCCTTTTCTAGCTTCTGGTAGCCCCGGGAATTCCTTGACTTGTGACAGCATAACTTTAGTCTCTGCTTCCATCTTCACAGGGCCATCCTCCCTTTGGGTCTGTGTGTCCCTGTGTCTTCCTATGATCCTCTCCCTTTGTGTCTACGTCTGTGACCATATTTTCCTCCCCTCATAAGGACACCTGTCATTTTGGATTAAGGTCCATCCTAATAACCTCATCTTAACTTGATGATATGCATACAGTCTTTGTTTCCCAATAAGGTCTCATCTACGGGTATTGGTGGTGGGGATTTCAACATATCTTTTCTCAAGGACACAGTCAACCCATAACAAGTGTTCTGTTCGGCTGAACCTGTGGCTGGAGTTGCCCCAAAAGTGGCTGGCAGGGGCACTCCCAAAAGGGACTTCCCCAAACTGTCCTGAGACAAGGCCAGTTGGGATTTCAACAAAAGAAGCACTAAACACCACGATGATCAGTCCAAAGCATTGATTAGGGTTTACCTACAGAGGGGCCTGTAGCATACCTCACAATGGACAGTAAGACAAGGAATGTTCTACTGAGGTGTGTCTGGAATGAAGGGAGTCGGGTTGTAGAGTTTAGATGAAGGTTTGAGGAGTTTAGCTCAAGGCTGGGGCTAGTTTCTTTCAGTATTTTAGACAACAACCTAAACAGCTCTATCAGTGCCTGGGAACATTTAAGGCCCTGGCTTGGGGTCAAGCCTTCAGGTAGTGGAGAGGACATGCAGCTGGCCAGGTCTCAAAGGGGTCAAAACACTCTGTTTCTCAGTACAGAGAAAAAAGTGGAGGACATTGGGGAACTCTCTAACAAGCAATATTCAAACATGGGAAATGTTTATTTCCTCCTGCTGGGGTATTAGTGCTCCAAACTTAGCTCTCTTTACCATCCTAGTACTGCCTTCTTTTCTTTTGCCCTTCCCTATTCTATCCCTCCTCATGGCATTTCTGAACACTAGGAGTTGTTCTCAGAGAAACATTTCGTAAAGTCCTCCCTTTCTTGATATAGAATTGCTCCAAGTAGGAATATCCTTCTGCATTTTATCCGCATTGCAAGTTTGCAGTCTCTTTAAACCTAAGTGCCTCTCATATTGCTTACACTGCAGTCAAGGGCCTGTTGTCTCACCGGGTCAGACTGTTTTATGGCTATTCAACTCTTAGAATTCTCTACCCGCTTATCTCTCTTTTCAACCACAGTAGATAGCCAAACAATGGACATCTCTCTTGTAAGTATGTACATTAGTAGGTATTATTTTTAAGATTAGCTTGATTGATGTATAGTCAACATATCAACTGTGTATAAATTGTTGATTATAACATTTCAAAAATCGCCAAGTCAATCTAGCACTGAATCAGCCTCTTCCTTAGTTTCTTTCTTATACCTCTTGCAGTAGCAGATACTGATATTTTCTTTTAGAGATGGAAATGCCAATGCTGAGGTATTGCCATTAATTAATAACCTTGCTTGATGGTATGTTGGAGAGGCCTCTCTTTTCCTCATTTTACTGTGGCCATTTCAGTTTATATTGATTGTTACTTTGCAGAAGATGGACCTCATAATGGTTCTCTGTGCACAGCTCTATACTGTTGAGAGTTGTGTGTGTCTGTCTCTCATGTTCTACTGACTCCTCAGTGAGGGTGGACTTTGTCTTACCTTCCTATCCCAGTGCATATCATAGTTCTTGGCACTCAGTAAACACTAGTTGAATAAATAAGTGAATGAATGCAGAACAGAGGTTAAATTAGGGAGCAATACAGCAAATTATAAGAATGAACCTCGGGTCCCAAATCTTTTCTATTAAGTAATTTGAAGTTTCTATTGCACATTTGTTGCCTGAAGACTAGGATTGTTCATCTCAATATATTAGATTAGATAGAGACCATCTATTTTAGTTAAAATATGAATCATGCTTCATTGAGAAAACTGTTGTTACCCCATTAAGTATCTTTTATTCAAAATAATGTGTCACTTGGTTCCTCTTGGAACATCTCCCTCGGCATGAAATTTGCAACTGTGATTAAAAATAGGGAATTCATTTGTAGCATTTCTAACTTTGAATGGAAACACTACTGCTTCTTCTTACTTTTACCTTATTTAAACAGATTGTTGGAAATCATTAATGGAACTTTTGTTAATAAAATAACTTTTATTATTTCTAGGTTGGGAGGTGGCTGGAGATCATATCCAGAGTGGGGCTGGTGGTTCTGACAATGATTACCTGATCTTAAACTTGCATATCCCAGGATTTAAGTAAGGAAAACAATTCTAATTCTTTTCTGTAAGAATCCTCACACCTGTTTCCCCACATAAATAAAAAAGTAGGGCTACTTTATGGAACAATATTGCAAAAATACTTAGTAAATAACAAGCTGTCACAGGATAATGTATTATATTGAAGGGTATCTGTAGAATTAGTGATTGAGAAACTATAAATGTTAGTTATATATTACTTGGATAAAGCTGAAAAATTTAAACAATAGTGTGTCCAAATACTACAATAACTTTGATTTTTGGATGCTTAATGAAGAGGTCAGTCCAAGTTGTTTGCAGGAATATCTTGTGGTTTATTTATCTATTTTTTCTCAGTTCTCTTGGTAAAATAGTATGTTAGAAATTTCTTAATTCCATTTTGTTTTAGTTCACCATGTTGAAATTATCCAGTAGGAGTTTTTTCCTTTAGGATGAATGGTGTCATTTACAACAAGAGGTTCAAGCATATTACCATGGTTATGTGGACTCAATGTCTACGAAGGGTGTGGACAGGTAGGATTAAGTGAGGAAGGAGTTGTGGGTGAGGGAATTGGTAGATTAGAGGAAGAGAAGAGCATGGCTTTTTGTTTAATAAAAATAGTAGCTTAATTTTATTCTAAATTGTATTTAGAACATACTATAAATACTGCCATTTTAATCTGTCAAATAGACCACCAACATCTATGACTGGAGCCACGGGTTCTGAACTAGGAAGAATAACGTTTGTCTTTGAGACCCTCTGTTCAGCCGACTGTGTTTTGTACTTCATGGTGGTAAGTGGATGGGCAGCTTTCAAAGGCAGATTTCTAAGCTTAGCATTCTCCTTCAAGTGTAAATTTATTTGTGGCAAGTTGGGATAATAAATCCTTTTTTTTTATATATATTCTTAGCACCTTTCATAAACATTAAAAAATATCTAAAGTAATTAAGAATTGTGCAATGAAGTCCACAAATAACCTGTTTATTCCTCATGAGAAAGACTAAGTAAGGGAGCTCGGGTGACTGACAGAGGCCAGGGAATATTAATCTGGTAAAAAAATTCCTTCATGAAAATGTCACCAGCAGAATGAAAATTCTCCCCTGATAACCATTCAGCTATTCAAACTATCTGGAAGGAAAAAACATTGTACTAATAAGTCAGGGCAGAAAATAATGGAGATGTAGAACGCTGAGAAGAAAGAGAGCATTTAGACAAAAGACTTCACTATGCTCATGTCATAATGTTGCCCGTTTCTTTTCTAGATGTCATACAAACCTCTACTCTTAACTTGAGGAAAGTATCAGGAAAATTACTAAGACCTTATGTGAGAGTTAGAAGGTTGTTGGCTAAGAGTTTAACATTACAATTAAATAGTTACTTCACAGACCTGCTTTGTTTTTGTTTGTGTGTGTGTTTTTTTTTTTCCAACGCCTTTTAGTAGCTAGTTAACAGTTTATTAACAATTTTCTCCGGGATATGCAAAATATGAGGAGACTTAAACATTTATTTGTGATTAGTGATAGCTTAAATGAAGGCAGACTTTTTTTCTGAAAAAAAAAAAATATCGACTTTGTAGCAGTAAAAGATCACGAATAATCTTCAGTACAGCCATCTGTATCACAAATAACCGACAAGTCTTCAATTCTCCCAAGTCTGCCTCCTTATTTCTTTAGTTTGTTCTTCTCATACTCAGTGCCTTTGCTGAAATGCAGACTAATATTATCTCTTAACTGGACTATTCAGTAGTCTCCTATACATTCTTCTCATCTCTACTCTTTCATCTATACTGCTGTCAAAATTATCCTTTTTCTTTTTGGAGACGAAGTCTTACTCTTTCACCCAGGCTGGAGTGCAGTGGTGTGATCTCGGCTCACTGCAAACTCTGCCTCCGGAGTTCAAGTGATTCTCCTGCCTCAGCCTCCTGAGTAGCTGGATTTACAGGCATGCACCATACGTCTAGCTAATTTTTGTATTTTTAGTAGAGATGAGGTTTCACCATGTTGGCCAGGCTGGTTTCAAATTCCTTACCTCAGGTCATCCGTGCACTTCAGCCTCCCAAAGTGCTGGGATTACAGGCATGAGTGACAGTGCCCAGCCAAAATTATCCTTAACCAGAAAAATAACAGTAGAGGCTGGCGCGGTGGCTCACTTCTGTAATCCCAGCACTTTGGGAAGCTGAAGCAGGTGGATTGCTTGAGTCCAGGTGTTTGAGAGCAGCCTGGGCAACATGGCAAAACCCCATCTCTACAAAAAAAAAAAAAAAAAAAAAAAAATTAGCTGGCCACGATGGCGCATACCTTCCATCCTAGCTACTTGGGAGGCTGAGGTGGGAGGATCAGCTGAGCCCGGGAGGTCGAGGCTGCAGTTAGTCATGATCATGCCACTACACTGCAGCCTGAGCAACAGGCCCCGTCTCTAAAACAAAACAAAACAAAGAAACCCCCCCCCCCCAAAACTGAACAGTAGAGGAATGAAGAACAAAGCTATCCCTTCCCTTGGTGCTTTTTACGGCCTACAGCAATTATTCTTAAAGTGTGGCCCCTGGACCAGCACCACCTGGGTCCCCTTGGAAATTGTTAGAAATGCATATTTCTGGGTCTCAGCTTAGTCTTACTGAATGAGAAACTCTGTGGTCGCAGCAATCTGTATTTTAGCAAGCATTGAGGGTAGTTCTGAAATACTTTAGAGTTTGAGAACCAATGGCCTCTGAATACACTTCAAATTCTGTAACATGGTGTTTCTATGGCTCTTCGTATTCTTTCCCCAGCCTCTGTTTCCAAACCTGCTTTTATGACTCACCTGTCTTTAGTCACCTGAGTTTGTTGGTGTTAGTGGAACACTCTGTACTTTTTCATTCCCTATGTGTTAACACTCTAAGCTAGAATGACATTCTTCCTTTTGCTGTTTTGTCTGGTGAACTCCCAATCATACTTAAGTGGCAGCTCAAACTTCACCTTTTCTCAGAAGCTCTCTCTTACTCCTTTCAGTCAAGTTAGCCACTCTCTCCCGTGTGCTTCTAAAACCCTTTGAAAAATCCCTGTTTTAATTATGTGAACTTATTTATGTTTTTGTCTCTCTTACTCAACCAGGCATCCCTAAGAGTAGGGATCTTATGATATTTATATTGTTGAATCAATCCTAGAGCTTTTAGCTTTTAGCAAAGTCTACCTTTGTTTTTTTCCTCTGTGTGATTTGATCTTCTCACAGGACTTTTGGAGATCTCAAACTAAATAATATATAAAATGCTTTGAATATCACGTAGTGCTTCACAAATGTAAGGTGGTATTATGGGCACTAATGCATTACATTTCGTTTATTATAACTCATAATGATGTTTAATGAAGCACTATCGATATATTATGAGCTGCTTTTTGGGAATGATTTCATTGTTTGGTTACATGGGATTTCTATAATGTATGATGAGCATTTTCTGTTATTCCTGTCTGTGGTGTGAACTCAGGATGTGTCTCTTTAGAGCATATTTGATTACTTTATCACATGTTTGATTCCTGTATTATCAAAGGATGAAAAACAAAGAGACTTGTCTTGAGCTCATGGAACCTTATTGCCAGCATACCAGATAATTAATGGAAGCCCATCCAAATTCCTAAGTGATCTATCAGGATTTTTGCCAGATAGAACATTCAGGGTTTAGGCTTGGTTTTCTTTTTATGTAAATTAGATGTGTGTTACATTATCTGGTCACCTTATTAATATTTGCTTTCTAGTCATGTTGACGACAGCATATCAGTTGAAATATCACAAATTTGTGTGATTTTAATATTATCTTGAATTTAGTTAAATAAATAAGAAATAAAATATAAATTAAACCTTTTGGAAGTCAAGTATAAGCAAGAGAGGATTTCATGAACATAAAATAACATTCTGCTTAACATGCACTTGGATAAAGTAACCCTGAAACTTGCAAGTATAATTCAGGGGAACTTGGAATTCCTATGTAAGAGCTCCCTATCAGAATCTCTGAAGGAAAAAGATAAAAAATTGCAAGCCTTTCCATTCAATGATAATCTTAGAAGTTTATTGTAAGAAGTTTGAGGAGTTATGTTTCCTCTTCTAAGTATATATGCCCAGCCAGATCACACACATGAAACAAAAATAGACAATAAAAACAAAAAACCCCAACCCTTTAACATACTATGATTTGAGACCTCTTTCAAGTTACATGAACAATGTGGTTGATATATTGTGATTACTGAGTGAGTTAGGTGCTTGTGCAGACTTGAAGGTAAGTTTTAAGAGTTCTGGGATTACATGCTCTGTTTGTAAATAGTCATAAACTCTAATTGGTTTACTTTAAATATAAATACATTTGTAATATATACACAGGTATATTAATGTTGAGTTTGTGTTTTATTTGAATATATTTTTTTCCACTGTGTTTTAGGATATTAATAGAAAAAGTACGAATGTGGTAGAATCATGGGGCGGAACCAAAGAAAAACAAGCTTACACCCATATCATCTTCAAGAATGCAACTTTTACATTTACATGGGCATTCCAGAGAACTAATCAGGGTCAAGATGTAAGTTCCAAGCACTTTTTCTTTCTTTAAATACACTAATGATGCCCCCTTGTGGAGATACATATGAAGTGATCACTCAAATTTGGAAGAAAAGACTGCTTCTTTAAAAATATAGAATGAATAATCTGGTTATGGAGTCAGTGGTATAAAAATGATAATTTTTTATTTTTTGAGAGTAAGAATGTATGGAATAAAATAACAACATGTCTTTGAATTGTTCTTCACTCTGAACAAATATAGTTTTTGGAAACTTACAAGAAGGAAAATCTAATTTTGCAGTTCTCTAAAAATAGCTTGTTTTTAAAGCTTTCTGAGGCTTTGTGAAGATGGGCGACTTTCTTCCTCTTCATCTGAGTCATCTGATGTTTATCTAAGAGCCATTAACTAGTGTTTTTTATTTTTTCATTACAGTAATATTTCCTTTACAGCCTGGAGAATGTGTATGTACACACTATTGAGCTAACACACAGAATCATTTCCTTTATTTTCCCTGCCAGAATAGACCTATTCCTCCCCTAAGTATATTCCATTGTACCATATGTTTCAATAGTAGCAGGACTTATTTTGTGGATCTCCATAGATGTAACCTTCCCAAGGTGAGAACAAGATAAACCACTTGTTCAAAAGTGGCCGTAATGCTATGGTGGCAAATGTATGGCTTTTTCTCTTCTTCTCTTCAGGCTTTCAGTGGGGGAACAAATTCCCCAGATTGTATTTGACTCTAGTTATTCCTTATGAATGTTAAGATTACCGTCCTGTGGGACATGAACCTTTCCTTGCCTTCCATTTATCTTTGTCCCAGACAGAAAGCATTAAGTAGTCTGGGGTAACACTGCTCTGTACTGATAGAGTGATGCCCACTGCTTAATTAAAGCCAGACCTTAAAGTGACCCAGTGTTACAAGAAGGAAAATCATAATAAGACCCAGGTTTTTGCCCTCTAGTTCACATCTTTTCTGTATGCTGATTAGGGAAAGGACTGGAGAAGGAAAGGAAGACTCAGTCAAATTGTGTGATTGCATTGATTTAACACAGTTAATGTTTGTATGTGACTAGAGGTCCTAGTCTTCTAAGATTTTCTAATCCCCATTCCAAGGCATTTCTACCCTGCCACACTTTCAACATCCTGTTGTATCATTTGATTTAGGCTAAGATGTGAATAAACAATGTTGGGAGATAAAAAAACTGTTCCTGTCTTTAAACTATACTAGTTCTTCTGGATATGAGGTCTATAATTGCATCCTAATTTCTACCAATTGTGACAGATCTCACAGTAATTGTGACAAAACTCCTGGAACTCTATTATTGTGGAAATTAGTTTTTGGTGTCAAGATTTAAGATTTTTAAAAAGAAGAACCAAATAGCAGTGATATTAATCTATTGTCAATTACAAACTATTAGGCTGGAACACTCTAGTTATTTTGATGATATCAACATAAGACATAATCTGGTTGTACAACTAAGCCCCAAGGCAGAAGTCATTACTTTCTGCTCTTTTTTTAGAATAGACGATTCATCAATGACATGGTGAAGATTTATTCTATCACAGCCACTAATGCAGTTGATGGGGTGGCGTCCTCATGCCGTGCCTGTGCCCTCGGTTCTGAACAGTCGGGTTCATCGTGTGTCCCCTGCCCTCCAGGCCACTACATTGAGAAAGAAACCAACCAGTGCAAGGAATGTCCACCTGACACCTACCTGTCCATACATCAGGTCTATGGCAAAGAGGCTTGTATTCCATGTGGGCCTGGGAGTAAAAGCAATCAGGTAAGTGGGTCTGCATTTCAGGTATCCGCATGAAAACACATTTTAATAGAGAAATTCAAGGGTTCTCCTTAACGTTTCTTTGGGAGCTATGAGGTTGCTATTTATTCTGAAATAAGACTTTCAACTTACCATTTCTCTTTTCTCCCTTCTTGCATTTATTAAACACTTACTGTATGTCATGAAAGTACTAGTTACTGGTGACACAAAATATTAAAAGCTCCCAAATAAGAATGCTTTTCCAAAATATTAAAACTGATTTCTTGTGTATTGTTTAGGTACAGCAAATAAACTACCTATCTGTAGGCTGGCTATAGCAGTCATCTGGGAACAGCTAGTGTTTCTTACAATTTTTAGTGGCAAAGATTGATGCCATATTACGAGTGAAGGACAAAGCAGTTTTACTGTCTGTTTAAATTTACATAACAGAATTTTGGCTATTTCTTACTATTGTTCTTCACTCTGAACAAATATCATTTCTACAAGGAACAAACTTGAGGATAACTGTACTCTGTCTTTAAAAGATTCTGAATTTTCTGAACTCTGGCTAGAAAAATCTAGTTAGAGTTTAGAAATTCTTGATATTAGTGTGGTAAAGTATATTATAGCTAAGATTAAATTACTGGAATAGTTTTTACACCTAGAACTTTTTTCAAACACATTTTAGTAGCAGCTAATATTTTCTTTCCTGCTATATCGTTTCTTTATCTTTAATCAAAGGACCATTCGGTTTGCTATAGTGACTGCTTTTTCTACCATGAAAAAGAAAATCAGAGTTTGCACTATGACTTTAGCAACCTCAGCAGTGTGGGCTCATTAATGAATGGCCCCAGCTTCACCTCCAAAGGAACAAAATACTTCCATTTCTTCAATATCAGTTTATGTGGGCATGAGGTGAGTTCTGGCTGTCAAGGTGAGATGGACCTATATTTCAGCTCCGATTGAGCTGATATTTTCTGTGTTAATGGACCAGTGAATTCTCTATGGATATCAACCAAGTGTCAGAAACTGAAGTTTGATTGCTTAGATCCTCTATTGCCTCCTAGAATATTGGCAGATTTCTCCACCAGGGGCAACCTTGTCTGGTTCTCAGTGTATCAAATCACTTATGCAGTCAGTTGAAACCCGAAGCTTGGAGCTATGGTGTAAGTGCTTTGAAGATGTTTCGTTTTCATAAAAATGGGTCAGGGTTGTCAATCTTACCTCTTTTTTAGGCAGGAAGTTATTTGAGAAAGTTGTACTGTTGTTTATGTTGTCAATTTTGTGTTTTAAAAAGAAAAAGACTTTTTTTTTTCTTTTTATTTATTATTAGACTTTAAGTTCTAGGGTACATGTGCATAATGTGCAGGTTTGTTACATATGTATACTTGTGCCATCTTGGTGTGCTGCACCCATCAACTCGTCAGCGCCCGTCAACTCGTCATTTACATCAGGTATAACTCCCAATGCAATCCATCTCCCCTCCCCCCTCCCCATAATAGGCCCAGGTGTGTGATGTTCCCCTTCCCGAGTCCAAGTGATCTCATTGTTCAGTTCCCACCTATGAGTGAGAACATGCCGTGTTTGGTTTTCTGTTCTTGCGATAGTTTGCTGAGAATCATGGTTTCCAGCTGCATCCATGTCCCTACAAAGGACACAAACTCATCCTTTTTTATGGCTGCATAGTATTCCATGGTGTATATGTGCCACATTTTCTTAATCCAGTCTGTCATTGATGGACATTTGGGTTGATTCCAAGTCTTTGCTATTGTGAATAGTGCTGCAATGAACATACATGTGCATGTGTCTTTATAACAGCATGGTTTATAATCCTTTGGGTCATATGGTATTTCTAGTTCTAGATCCTTTAACCCTAGAAGAAAACCTAGGTAATACCATTCATGACATAGGCATGGGCAAGGACTTCATGTCTAAAACACCAAAAGCAATGGCAACAAAAGCCAAAATTGACAAATGGGATCTAATTAAACTAAAGAGCTTCTGCACAGCAAAAGAAACTACCATCAGAGTGAACAGGCAACCTACAGAATGGTAGAAAATTTTTGCAATCTACTCATCTGACAAAGGGCTAATATCCAGAACCTACAAAGAACTCAAAAAATTTACAAGAAAAAAACAAACAACTCCATCAAAAAGTGGGCAAGGGATATGAACAGACATTTCTCAAAAGAAGACATTCATACAGCCAACAGACACATGAAAAAATGCTTGTCATCACTGGCCATCAGAGAAATGCAAATCAAAACCACAATGAGATAGTAATCTCACACCAGTTAGAATGGCAATCATTAAAAAGTCAGGAAGCAACAGGTGCTGGAGAGGATGTGGAGAAATAGGAACACTTTTACACTGTTGGTGGGATTGTAAACTAGTTCAACCATTATGGAAAGAGACAGACTTTCAAGAGGAAGTTTGTTCAAAATAAAAAGGAGACATGCAGGGCCAAATATCAGTTGATAAGTTAGGCTTAAATCATACAAATGGATTTTATTTTCTGTGAGAAGAAGAGGAATCTTAATTGATGCAATGGTGAGAGGTTACAGGACCATAATGCCCAATATTTTAATGGACATATGAGGTTAGGGTTGGGAAGTATGTACAGGTATATGCATGCAGAGTAGAAACAGAATAAGGCATTTCCTCCATGTCACTTCCCATATTAACTCCTATATTTTCAATTGTCTTCATTATGAGATACTATGCAAAGCTTTGCACAAAGGAAACAAAAAGAGATCTGATGACCATAGAGGTTTTCAAACAAAAAGATCCATAACATTTTACGTAGTATGACAGTTGTCCTGTTTTGATTTTACCTGGTGTGATCCAAGACACTCAGTAGATTAGTTACTCAGTTCACTCAATAAATATAAATACCTGTTATGTGCCAGATAGTGTGGGAAGCAGTGAATAAGATTAATTCCATTATCTATCATACTTCTATCACAATCTTATCCCACATTAGCACTACCTTTTTTTCTACCTTCTCTTCTCTTCCCCTTTGGCTTCTATCTCTTTCTTTCCTTTTTATTCTTTTTTTTTTTTTCTTTTAGCTTCCACTATTTTCCTTTTTCTTTCCTAAGTACCTTTTCTTTGCTCTTTTTCATTATTTGTTATTGGCTTCAACATTTTAATTTAAGCCTAGTAAAAAAATATATAGTGGTGAGAAGGCCTATTGTTGTGAGAAGGCCTGGTAGCAGGAGAAAAATGTATAGGTTAGGTCTGCTAGCTGCATTAAGAAAGAGAATCTTTTATATTTTTCTTTTTACACATCTGTGTACACTCTATATCTAACACCAGTGAAATGGTTTTCCTATTTTTACATTTACTTTGTAGAAATTATGGAGCAAGCTATAGTCCTTTGCAGTGGGACTATAGTATATTTAAACAATTTTTCCATTTTTATAAGTTATGTCTTCAATTATTTAATAAATTATTAGAAAAGCAAATCTCTGTATTCCCTTTAACTTGTACAGTTGAACAGATACACATCATTGAATCTAAGAGTAGGTGAATAAAGACACTTGTAGTGACCAACTATTTAGAATTCAGGTGTTTTTCTAGAATTTTGCTGCAGTACGACTTGCTTTCTTCTTTAGCCTTCACATTACCTTTCTGCTACACATAGGATCATAAAGGAAAAGGAAGACCAACTCTTTTTCCTTGGCATTAAAGCTTTCATCGGCAGTTTGCTGGTCTCTTTGCATGCATTGTTATTCTAGGAATTGAACATTTCATAGATTACTTGTATTTTCTTAAGCTTGATGACTTTCATTTATTACAAATGATGCTTATAGTGGGAAGAGCAGTATAGTCTTGAATTACTGTATGTGTTATAACTTCAGGCTCTGAACTTTGGTTGAATATTGGACTTTCCTTGAGAGCTTTTAAAAAGTACTGGTGGATGGCTAAGCCTCACACCCAATCAACTAAATCAGAATCCTTGCAGTGAGGAGACAGCCACTGCTGTTCTAGGGTCACTAGCTAGTTGGGACTAGGTTTAGAGATTGACATCCAATAAAAACTTTCTTTTATGACTTTATTTTCCTAGGGGAAGAAGATGGCTCTCTGTACCAACAATATAACAGACTTTACAGTAAAAGAAATAGTGGCAGGGTCAGATGATTACACAAATTTGGTAGGGGCATTTGTATGCCAGTCAACAATTATTCCTTCTGAAAGTAAGGGTTTCCGAGCAGCCTTGTCATCACAATCCATCATTCTGGCAGATACATTCTTAGGTAAGCTTCCTTTGGTTCATATATGCATGCATACATTTATTCTTAAATTATGCTGTGGATAACTTGTCATTGTATTGGTGTTTGCAAAAGATGATTAAGGCCCCCACAGGTAATTTTACATTATCACTTTGTAAGATGGTGAAAAAACTCCTACTAGTGGGGACTATTGATTAGTCTCTGAGAAGCTTCTGCATTTATGTGTTAATTCATATATAAGTATGACATTTTCTGAGGGTCTGTGCCTGGCATCAGACTTTCTTGAAGTTTAAGAGGCAGACCAATTTTAAAAACCAAAACTAAAAACAAAATAAGAATAGTAAACAAACAGAATCTACACCTAAATCATTTATATGCCACCAGTTTCCATCATCTTTTCTCGTACCAAAAGTAAGCAGGTGACAAACAGCAAAGGTGCTGAGTTTCATTCCTCATGTTCCCTTTTTGGCTCTGTAGTCCTGGCAGCCATAGGAAAGTTTCAAGAAGAATCTAGCTCTCTAATGAGTGACTCCTAGGGATCAAATGTATTATGATCTCTACAGTGGGGGTTAGGAATCTGTGGTTTTAACAAGCTTCATAGGTGATTCGGATGTGTGGCCAGATGTGAGAACATTGCTCCAGAGGAATTTAGCATTGACTTTCAGTACCAAGGTCAGTTCCTGGGGGCGGTGGGGGTTGCTCAGAGTGGGAACTCTGAAGCAAAGTTTGCTCTTATTGCTTGTGTTTTGGCTCTGTTATTTTGCTTATGAGAGGCGGGGGGAAAAAAAGCCTTAGTTTTCTGCTTACTAGATTAAGCAAATTTCAGAGTTATTTTCTGGAAATTATTAGGGCACAAATTTTTTTGCTTTGTCAAATACATCTGTATTGAATATGAGTAAAAAGCTGTATTAGCAAAGCAGCCCAACTCATTCGATAAAAGTCACTGGAGAATGAAAATTTTAAAGGACTTTTGAAATGTTAGAGAACTGAAAAGAACTTCATAGATTATCGAATTACTGCTTGCATTAGATTCAGGCAACAAGACCCGGGGAAGTGAAAAGACTTAAGCAAAATTATAAAGCTAGGGAGTAGAATCTTATCTCTTTCATTCTGGAGACTTTGGAAAATTTCTTATTTTTACCATGAATGCATTAATATAACACAGCATTTCTGTAAATACTGTAAAATGACAGTCACTAAAGCTATTTTCTATTCAAATCTACAGAGACCAAATAAAACCAATTTTCCATATTGCTTAATAGCTTCTTTCTAAATATCATCTAGGAGTTACAGTTGAAACCACATTGCAAAATATTAATATAAAAGAAGATATGTTCCCAGTTCCACCAAGCCAAATACCAGATGTGCATTTCTTTTATAAGTAAGTGAAGATGCTGTTTCCCTTGACTATATTTTAATCAAAAGAAACTAGTATATATGGAACACCAATACTCACATATTTATAATTGTGTGTATGTAATCATATACTGGATGTGAGTTCTTGTGGCAGAGAAGATCGATTATGTCACCTGAGGGTTCCTAGAATGTAGCTTATACTTAATAACAGTAACTGGTTCTTAAATGAAATATAGTAAAGAGTAGGAAACATGGAATATTTTGAAAGCCTTATATAGTTTCGTGTGTGTGTGTGTGTGTGTGTTCAATAAAGAGACTATTTCACTGTCTAGGCAATAATTATTTATAATTCACATATCAAAGCATCAGCATAAGTAGATATGGTCCTTGTTTCCTTAAGAATATTTTTGATTATAATATTTATTAAAATGATAATATCTTTACTAAATACTTTGATGATAACATCACCTGGGAAAGTAGTCAACTTTTCATAGGCAATGAAAGTAAATGAGGTGAAATTGTATTAAAATTGTAAATTAGTGAACTTTAATACATTTTTCTTTTTCATTTGTTCATGAAGCCTGAGAGCAATTATTCACATATTTTTGTCTTTATAATCTGTATTATATCTGTTTTCTAAAAATATTATTTGGCTTACAATAGGTCTTCTACAACGACAACATCTTGTATTAATGGCCGATCAACTGCTGTGAAAATGAGGTGTAATCCTACTAAATCTGGAGCAGGAGTGATTTCAGTCCCCAGGTATCCTTATTTCCATATGATTTGTGTTTACTATGAGGAAGAAAAACTCTCCAGAACATTACAATTTTAAAACACATTATCTATGAACAGAAAGCAGAAAGAAAACAGAAGAATCTGTAGTTTTGTTTTTTTTATAGGGATGTGCTGAGTGTCTATTAAGAGGAATAGGTCCTTGTACAATCTAAATACTTCCTAGCTAGCCTCTTGTATGACATATTCTTGTCCTGTTTGCATACAGTGTCTAATTTTTTTGAAAATTATTTAAGCAATATAAAATTAATTATTCTGCTTGTATCCCTGTATTTATTTTATTGTTTAGCCTCGATTTCCTTGAGAGCTGGATTGGTAGCTTTCCTGATTTTGGTACTAGATCAACAATTAACTAGCGGGGTGATCAAGTAATCTGACCTCTGAGTCATAGCTTTTTTTTCTGGAAGGGGATGGGGCCCAGGATAGATAATTTGTATTATCGATTTCTAACTCTTCAGTTTATTGATTAATGGTGGCAGAATTACCAAGTTAAGTCTGACTTATAGAATGTGGTTTATTTAACACTGATTAGCATTAAGGCAATAGCCCTCTATAGTCAAGATCTGAATAATGCAGTTCACCTTGGATGGGAACACAAGAAGAAAACAATTTATAGACTCAGAATTGTCAACTTAAATACAGACTGCTTTAATGGCATGAGTGACACTTGAATGCCTCCTGATTTTTTTCAGATATTCACTTTTCAGTATGAAGATTATTTATTTCTTTATATTTTATTTTTAATATTATTATTATTTTTTAACTTTTTTTGTAGAGATGGGAATCTCCCTACGTTGCCCAGGCTGGTCTCAAACTCCTAGCCTCAAGCGATTCTCTCTTCTCAGCCTCCCAAGCTGGGTTGGGATTACAGGTGTGAATCGTTGCACCCAACCAGATTATTCATTTCTAATCTTTGCTGAGTTAAGATACCTTTGGATCATAGCTTGATTTGCAGATATTTTTCCTCAAACTAGCAAAAGTGTATGTTTTTAAAAAGAAAATGATCGTGTTAATTTTGTTTTTGATAGTTTCACAGTAACCTTGGGAGAATTTTTTTTTTTTTTTTTGAGACGGAGTCTTGCTCTGTCGCCCAGGCTGGAGTGCAGTGGCCGGATCTCAGTTCACTGCAAGCTCCACCTCCCGGGTTTATGCCATTCTCCTGCCTCAGCCTCCCGAGTAGCTGGGACTACAGGCGCCCGCCACCTCGACCGGCTAGTTTTTTTTTTTTTTTGTATTTTTTAGTAGAGACGGGGTTTCACCGTATTAGCCAGGATGGTCTCGATCTCCTGACCTCGTGATCCGCCCGTCTCGGCCTCCCAAAGTGCTGGGATTACAGGCTTGAGCCACCGCGCCCGGCCTTTGGGAGATTTTAACCTGTCCTGATTATGTCACATCAGGATTGGAAATCAGAGGTGTAAGCATTGCTTCAAATACTTGTGTATCCTAAAAATACTTACAGGGGTAACACAGTATTTTGGGCTTATTTTTGGGCATAAAGGCACACTGACATTCTCTTTCACCAACTGCCGTGTTTCCACTTCTCGTAGATCTATGAATTAATTATTCTCTTCACCTGCTCAAAGTGAGAGACCGATGCAACAAGAGTAGTACCTAATAATAATAAAAGGGCATCCTGTGGTGGAGGATCCCTCTCCCAGCCTCCAAACTATAACGAAGGCAGAAAACCACCGTCCAAGAAAAGATGTGGTCAGAGATTCTCGCAATAAAAGCGTGTGTTTTTCATCTTCTCTGATATGCCACCATACAGTTCTGAGTTCAGGTGCTTAATCTATTTACTATAGCACATCTGGGGGTCATTTTATGACCCTGACAATTAACTTCTAGTCTCTAGGAGTTTACTTGAATAGCTTCCAAAGCCTCCTCTAGGCCTCTAACTCAAGTAGATGATGTTAATGAAGACTAGGTCTGTCCTTTAGGAAACACGTCACTCTCTCTCTCGTAAGGTGTGTTCTGATGCTTTCATTGTGATAAGGAAAATAGTCTCCTGGAGTTAAGTGATTGCATGCAGAAACTGAATTTTTCCTATGAGGAGAGGAAAACTTGTTTCTCCTTTGACCTCCAGGAATCTGCCACTCAGGGAAGTAAATGATCTTTCCCAGGGTTTATCAAGATCACCTGCAGCAGAATACCCTGGGATATCTATTGTAAACATTAATTTCTGGGCCGTCTCTAAAAATACAGAATCTTAGGTGCTGAGCACAGGAACATTTTTAAAAACCACAAGGCAATTCTGATGCCTACTGAAATTTGAGAACCAGATATTTTCCTAACTTGCATTTTGGAATTTTGTTTGTTTGTTTGTTTGCTGAGACAGATTCTCAAAATGTATTCCAAATTTTAGTTTTGTGAAAAGCTAATTTAAAATGTGACAGTCTAAAGGGTGTAGTCCTTCACCCATGTTTGATAAATCTTCATTTAGAGTTGTGATGCACACTGAAGTGTGCTGACCATTGCTTCAGGGAGCTGCTTGAACACTACAGCCTAAACGTGCCGACCTTTATTTATTTCTTGAATCAATTTCCCATCAGGGCACAAGAGGGAGCTCGGAGATCAGAACACGAGAAACAGCAGCTTTCCTGAAATTATTAGTTTTTTTTTTTCCTTTCTTTTAGTGGTGGGATTGAATAACTGTTTCCTACTAACAGGAAAAAAAAAAAAAAAAAAAAAAGGTCAACATAGCCCAGTTTCTCAGGCTGCTTTTTAAGAGGACTTCTTTTCTTTCTTTTCTCTCTCTCTCTTTCTTTCATTCATTCATTCTTTCTTTTTTTTTCTTTTTTCTTTCTTTCTTTCTTTTTTTTTTTTTTTTTTTCAGCTTTAAGATCTCCAGAGTGGAGGGAGGGAGATGCTAACCAGACACTTGCCTTGAGAAGCTTCATATGCTGACCAAAAAGTCTCAGAAGGAGACTTTGGTAGTGCAGAAGGAATGCCACTCTCAGGAATTCTCATTGCTTGGCCAAGAATCTTGGCAAGCCAGGCAAAAGTTTACTTTAGCAGGAGCAATGTTGGTTGGGGTTCTATATCTTGGTGTCCTGGGAAAATGTCTTAAGATCCCCAGACCTGGGAAAGTGAGAAAGTCTTAATAGAAAGTGAAATGGGCAAGAGAAAAGGGAAAATGTGTGTTCTTTGTGTATCACCTGAGAAATTAGAGGGAACAGCAAATTATCTGGGCTGCCTTCTCATCTGCAGCTGGAAACACCAGCCTGTCTATTTGGTCTGGCAAATGTAGTTGACTTCTAATTCCATAAAGTGTCTGGAGGGTATGAAACATTTTAGATAAAAACAGTACAGTGTTTATGGCAGATGTAATCTGACAGCTGGAGTGAAGTTACGAGATTTTCTAGTATAGTTTGCACCTTGAACAGAGAATAAACTGCTAGCACAATAGGCTGCTGATGTTCCTAAATATTAATAGATGCCCCTAAGTAGACGGCCCCCTAGCCTTTGCCTAAAAGGCTTCTTAAACCTCTAATCATTACCTTAGGTAGATAGAGGAACTGAAGGCTTTTCTTTTATTGGGAAGAATTTAGACCTAAGCATTGTGTCCAAAGGGTTCTTTTAAAAACATGAGAAATTTCTGTTAGTGAAAAGGGTATAAAAAAGCCTTATTAAAAAGCAGACAAAGGAAAGCATTTTTACTCTGATAATAGAGGTGCCACAGCATCTACAAGATCCTTGAGTCAAACACATTGACTTTACAGAGCAGGAAACAGTGATGGCCCAGGTTGTATAGCTTCAGTGTGGCATAGTCCAAGATGGAATAATTTTCTAACTGTGTGTTTTTTTCGTGCCATAATGCTTTCATCTTGCTGTTTTTTTCATTCAATTCCTCCTGGGCAGAGATTTGCAAAGAAGCACACTAAGTTACAGGCAAATATCACACTTACCCCAGAGGATAACTCAACTGATTTACAAGTTATTGGTGCCTTCATTTAAGTGAGTCATCTTTCCTCAAACAGGGTCTTTATTGATGCCACGAGTTAGAAGAAAATCATTTTTTTCTCTCTGTCAACTTCTGACTATATATAGCTGCTTGAGTAGTTTATAAATCAGCTTAAAATTGTTTTGCCAAAACCTCCTTCAAAATCCAAATTCATCTTCATTATCAGTGTAGCCTCTGGGAATATTGAATCTCACAAAAGGAATGCTTCACTGTTCTGTCCTGTTATAATCAAGGGTCAAACACTCCAGGGGTTTATTTCACAGATTCTCTCTATCAAATTCATTTAGAGTCTCTCTATCAAATTCATCAGATCTATTGGATGCTAATGTAGTATTTTCTTTGGTCTTTGGGGGAGGACTGTTAAAACCAAATTATCAATTTTCAGTTCTTAAGAGACATGGAAGGATGGTTGGTAAAATGAGTTCTCTTGTTTTCTTTTTCCCTAGAACAATTTATAGACAGATAATAGATACCTAAGTCTGTGCAAGTTAAATTAAAAAGACAATTTAACTCAAAAGACCAAAACTAAATACGTTCCTAGAATATTAAAAAGTAAAAAGGCATATAGAAGCATTATGAGCATAAGTGAAAACAGCTAAAATCCATTATGATCAAGAAATGAAAAAACTAAAACAGAATTGCTAAAACTATACATTTCAGACACTAATAAATAATCTTAAGACATGATATAAAAATTGAAACCATTCATAAAATTTTCAGATCAATTTTGAGATAAGGATGATAATTATTTCATTAAACAAGATAAAGAATGTGAAGATAAAACTAGGGAAAGTCAGTTAATTTAGTTTATCTCAGTTTTGATCTGATGCTGGCTTTTGATAGTTAACTCAGGATAGAGTCTTTAGACAGGGAGGTTTTTGCAGGAGATTGATAGAATTTTGTAAACCTGGATCTAAGAACTATGCATAAAAAATCTTACGTTCATACTCAATCTGTTGTGATATTCTTGTAGAAAACACCGGGTTCTTGTCACACATCCAGGAAAGAGTAGGCTTGCAGACACTTTGAAGGGTGAGGGGCTATGGAATTTATTGGGCGAAAAGTAAAAAGACTCAGCCAAGTGAGAGGGGTTCCTGTTAGCAAGCTCCCATCTCACAGGTTGAATCCTAGGTTACCACCCAGGAACAGGAGGGGCCAGGCTCCTCCCCCTGCAAAGGGCGCAAACTTCCCAAGGCCCCACCCCTTTCTTCCAGTGCCAGGCTGATTGGAGGTTTTCTGTGGAACCCTTTTTACTTGGTTGTCTCAGTCTGAATGTTTGTGTCTCCCCAAATGCATATGCTGAAATACCATTAATACTGTGGTGATAGTAGTAGGAGATGGTGTGTTGGGAGATTATCAGATCATGATGGCTCTCCCCACATGAATGAGATTAGTGCCCTTATGAAAGAGACTCCAGGCCTGGCACGGTGGCTCATGCCTGTAATCCCAGCACTTTGGGAGGCGGAGGCAGGCAGATCAAATGAGGTCGGGAGCTCGAGACCAGCCTGACCAACATGGAGAAACCCCGACTCTACTGAAAAATACAAAATTAGCCGGGCGTTGTGGCGGACGCCTGTAATCCCAGCTACTCGGGAGGCTGAGGCAGGAGAATCACTTGAACCCGGGAGGAGGAGATTGTGGTGAGCCCAGATCGCGCCATTGCACCCCAGCTTGGGCAACAAGATCAGAACTCTGTCTCAAGCAAAAAAAAAAAAAGCCGGGCATGGTGGCTCATGCCTGTAATCCCAGCACTTCGGGAGGCGGAGGCAGGCAGATCAAATGAGGTCGGGAGTTTGAGACCAGCCTGACTAACACGGTGAAACCTTGTCTCTACTAAAGGTTAGCTGGGCGTGGTGGCGGGCGCCTGTAGTCCCAGCTACTCAGGAGGCTGAGGCAGGAGAATGGCGTGAACCTGGGAGGCGAGGCTTGCAGTGAGCCGAGATTGGGCCATGACACTCTAGTCTGGGTGACAGAATGAGACTGTCTCAAAAAAAAAAAAAAAAAAAAAGACTCCAGAGAGCTAGCTAGCCGCTTCCACCACATGAGGATGCAGCAAAAAAGCCTATCTATGAAGCAGAGAGCAAGCCCTCACCAGACACTGAATCTGCTGACATTGTAATGTTGGACATCTTGGCCTGTAACTGTAAGAAGTATATATAAACTACCCAATTTAATATATTTTGTTATAGTAGCCTGAATGGACTACGACACATTTACAAACAATTTGTAATCTCTAGCCTCAGGGCAAAAAAATTTTTGAAGAAGATACAGTAGTATTTTTTGGGCCCCATACAAGAGGGGACAAGCCATCCCCAGCAGAGAAAGTCTGAGTCTCCTGAGATGCCAAAGGTGAGAGGAATTACCAGCAGCAGGTTAGAGACAGCACTGAAGCCAGTTTGAATACCCCAACATGGGGAGCTCACTGAAAAGCTCCATGCGAAAGCAGCTCAGCAACAATAGTTTACCCTGGAGGATAACTCAACTGACAAATTTTCTAGGTACACAAAATGTTCCCCTCAGTCTCCTCAGACAAAATCCAGAGGGATCAGAAACATATTGACAATATAGATATATGTGTTTTAACCTTTGTATTTTCTATTTTGGCGAAACAAATTTGTACTGAATTATAAACTATGCAAACAGTTAATAACAGGTTCAGTATTAAGTAATAATAGTTCATAAGAAAAGATTCTTCACGAATTCATAACACAAACCAAGTAGATCCTACTTTAGGAAAGATTTATTTAAAAGAAGACACTAATAGCTCATCTCTCAGTCCAGTTATCTCTCAGGGAATGTATCCCATTTTAGAATCCAAGACCTAATTTCCTAAAAAAAGTTAATGTGAATTCTTACATATTGCCAGGGCCACCCAGATTCATAAGGCAATCCTGAAGTAAAATAAGGAAACCGGGAAGTCTCTTATTCACTTACCTATAAAACCAAATCAAGGTCCACCTGGTTGTCCTTTGAATCGGTCTTTACCTAGAATTCATAGCACATCCAGCAATCCTGTAGAATCCTAGCCTGGAATGCCCCGGCTATCCATGACAGTGTACTGTCTCTTTAGACATTTATTCACTGGTTCCTATGGTGACTGCATAAACCAAAAATTATAAAAGAAGCACAATTTGTGGTACCTCTGCATTCCAGCTTAAAAAAGCTGGAGGAGGTGGCTGGAGATGATGATAGGACAAGTAATCAAAGGGAAAAGTATTTCAAGTACTTGACAATAAAACATTTATCTATTTTACTGTTTGTTTTTCTGTTTTCTTGGTAAGAGAAAGTATTTGTTTTTCTCTTATACTTTTTTCCTATTTTCATACTAAAAATAAGTGCTATTCAAATTATTATTGCTTCATACATCCCTGTTTCATACGGAAGGACTGATTTAAATTATGACATTTAGGTTTAACAAAGAATTAAATTTGGATGTTCCACAATTTAAATGATTCATCAGGTTAAAAGAATCAAATAATTGACTCTAAGGTAAACTACTTTGAGTAAAGCTAAGAGTATCTTTTAAAAAATGAAGTCTACCAAAGAAAGGCACTATAGTGTTTTGACACCCAACAGCAGCTTTATAAATTACATCAGTGTCGTGATTTTGTTGTTGCAGTTTCTGTGGTTCTAGCAGTTCTTTAGAAAGTGATATGCATTGCTAATAGTCTTTTATATTTTTCATTGCTCTAAACTTTCCAAAATTGTTCACTCATTTTATCCATTATAACTACCTCATGAAGTCAGTATAGCAGACATTTGATTTTGACAAATTACAAAAAGGTGGCAGGGGAAAGAAGGAGTTAAGTCGTTTGTAGGAAAACATAGTCATTTGAGTGTCCAGTTAGAATTGTAACCCAGATCTTTTCTTTAGAAGTTTTTGCAACTTTGATTAGTTTTCTCCTTTTTTTTTTTTCATTTATAGAGTTCATTTTTCTCGGATTTTAACAGACTTTCTCTTCTATTTTCCCAAGATAAACTGTTTTTTTTTTCTTACTCAAAACTTCACTGTTCTGGAAAATAAAATATAGAATAATTTGGGGAGGAAGATTTGAACTGGAGAGCACTTTTGCTGTTTTCACTAAATGAACAGGAAATTGTATTCTTGAATATTTTTCTCATTGTTTACCCAATATTTTAAAAAAGAAAAAATTTGAGTTGCTTTTTACTAATCTAGAAGGGGGAAAGTATGGATATTTTATGTGGCATGATTTTCATCTATTGTACTTACTTAAAAAAAAAAACCTGTCTTTGTTTCAGTCTGAGTATATTCATTACCCTTTTTTTTTTTTAGAAACAGAGAAATTAAGGCAGATAAGAGTTAAGCCGTTTTCCCCAGAGTCACTATTTGTCATTGTTCTTAGCCCTGACATATGGCATAGGGACTCAGTTACAGCATGCTATAAACAACATTGCTTTTATTCACATCCCACCACTTCTGCTTAGTGTACGGACACTTTGGAAAGATAGGCATGTAAAAATGCAGTCAATTTATAGACATGTAGATTTTTTTTTTTAGTGTTCATAACTTAAGGTGTCTTAGAATACATTTAGTTAACTAACAGTATGAAATTTTACTTTGCTGTTAGACTGAATATTATAGTTTTGGACCATGGATCACTGGAAAGGTATTTGAAGTTAAAGCTTCAAAAAGTGTTTTTTTTTAATTTTTCCTTATTATTTTGTGGCTATCCTTTTGCTATTAATGGTTTTAGGACACCTGTCCTCAGCACCAGCGGAGGTCTGAAGAAGGTTTTCAGGGCAAAGCCTATATTTATGTGGCTTGACTTAAGGAAGCCGAAAGTGGTAGACAATTTAAATTCCCCTACTTTTAATGCATTCATGAACAAAACAGCAGTTCTTACTAGAATCTGTCCAAATAGCTTCTGGCATCAATCAGTAAGGATTCTGTATACCATAACAGCCATTAATTTTTCAGCCATGCTGTGTTTACCTGTCCCAGAATGAAAGAGGCAAGCTGAGGTAATGGCCCCACCCACTAGAAAGAACAGTTTCCAAAAGTCTCCAGAGCCTCCCTAGTGGTTAGTTCTTTGTGCTCCTATCCCTGCGTCTAAGCCCCATCCACATCCATCATCTTCAGAGTAGTGAAGGTAACCAATTTTCAGGTTGTCATTAGGCCAAGGAAACCCAAGATTGCAATGTTATTTGCATCACTTAGTTGCATGCTGACCTCATGGTTGGTTTTTCACTTTAGAGAATTTTGTGGTGATACCTTTCTCCTACTTCTAAAAGACCAGGGTCCTGTGCAGCATTCTATTCCCTAAAGCATCTCGCCTAAGTACATTACCTTAAACAGAAGTTACAACCTCTGTAACATATGAGGCCTTTCATTACCTAGTTTCTCTCCGTATGCCCAGCACTCATGCGTTGCATTGCTCTTGAAACTTGCAACAATGACCCAGCTGTAATTTCCTGCCAATTAATAATACATTTTCATTCCTTTGCAGGAATTCCTTTGCTTTCTTCTTTTGTATTCTGGCTAACTCCTACCAAATATTCTAGACTCAGCTTAGATATCATTTCTACCAAGAAGCATTTCCGGAATTTTTTTTTTTTTTTTTTTTTTTTTTGTCATTGTCTCTCTCTCTTAAATTCAAAACAAAAAAGCTTTATAGAAATATGATTCCCCTACCATACAATTCAGTCATTTAAAGCATATAATTCAGTGGTGTTTAGAATATTCAGGGATATGGGCAACCACCACCACAGTCAGTTTTAGAAGATTTTCAATAGAAACCTCATATCCTTTAGCTCCCAGTCCCCTATGCCCCAGTCAGCTTCCCAGCCCTGAGCAACTACTAATTTACTTCCAGTCTCTATAGATTTCTCTATTCTGGACTTTGAATAGCATATGAATAGCATCATATAATTTGTGAAATTTTGTGACTGGTTTCTTTCACATAGCATAATATTTTCAAGGTTCTTCCAAGTTGTGACATGCCTTACTGCATTTCTTTTATGGCTGAATAATATCCTTTATACAGATATATTGCATTTTGTTTATGCTTTTGTCTGTTGATAAACATTTGGGTTGTTTCCACCTTTTGGTTTTTATATAAAATGCTGCTATAAACATTCGTGTACCAGTTTTTGTGTGAAGATATGTTTTCATTTCTCTTGGGTTTATACCTAGGAGTGAACTTGCTGGAATAAATAGTAACTTTACACTTAATTGGTTGAGGAACTGCTAAACTTTTCAAAGTAGGTGCACAATTTTATATTCCTATCAGCTGTGCATGAGGACACCAATTTCTCTACATCCTCACAACACTTGTTATTATCTTTTTGATTCCAGCCATCCTACTAGGTACAAACTCTTATCTCATAATGGTTTATGTCTTTTAGATTTTTTTCCACTTGTGTTTCTTCAGCATCCACACAGTGCTCCCCAGCATGTGATAGGTATTCTGATGTTGATTGAATGGGTTAAAAAGCTGTCATTTATGTATTTTTGGTTTTGTTTATGGTTTTAGCAAGTGCCCAGCAGGTACTTGTGATGGGTGTACATTCTATTTCCTGTGGGAGAGTGCTGAAGCTTGCCCTCTGTGCACGGAGCATGACTTCCATGAGATTGAGGGAGCCTGCAAGAGAGGATTTCAGGTAAGAGACAAACTCTCAAAGCAGAGCTTTGGCATTATAGTTGGTTAGTCTGGTATCACATCATAGAAACTAAGGTCCAGAAGTATGACAAAACCTTGTAGTTAACGTAATGTGACATTGGTAGGCATTCAAAATCAAGTTTGTTAGCTGAACTTTCAGATGCTAGGGTAGCTGCAGATGTGCACTGGGATTGAGGAAAATGAATCATGATAAGGGAGTCACAGGCTTTGAATATTTACCTGGATTATATGGGAATGATATCATTAAACCAAGATGTGATTTATATAATGCAGGTTAGGTATAATTAAGACGGGGATAATATAACTGACTCACTATAAGAAGCGTGCCTAAACAGTAAAGCATATACACGTAAAATTAAGATCCTACTTTATAGCTTCTTGCATTCATACTTAAATATTTTTTATTTCCATTTTATATTTAATACATTATGAAAACTTTCCCTTCTCATTAAATATATTTTTAAAAACATTTTTATTTATTGATAAATATTTTTAATATAATTTGGTGTTTAATAATACATTTGTTAGACATTTGAGAGAAAATTGAAAATAATCTTTTTATAAATAACTCTGTAGCAAACACCTTTGAAGGAAATTTGATTTTGTTAGTTTATTATTAGCAAGAGATTATTTGAATCCAAAAAGAATGGACATTTTTAAGGCTTGATACATATTACCAAATTACTTTGGTTGTATCAGTTTTCACTTTCTCCTCATTTTCACTTTTACCAGTAGTGTTTGAGAGAGACTGCTTCACTGCACTAACTTTGAGTAGTATCATATGAAAAAAAAAACACAAAACTTAATCTGCTTCAAGACCACTTGTTTACCACCACTCCATGCCCAGATTCCATTAAAATCATAATAAAGAAGCACAGAGGAAAGTAAACCAACACTAATTCTGGAAACCTGAAGGGAGAGTGGGCAGCAGAGAATTAGAGAGGGGAAGCAGTTTTCCCAGGAAGGTCTTGAAGGGCTTGCAGTTAGCAGGATGAAGGGCAGGAACTTGAGAGAAATGAAATCAGGATGCTTGCACCCAATCCCATGCATTCCAAGTATTTGACAGCAGTTGTATTCACCTCACCCCTAAGAAAAAACCATACAGAACTCTTCTCTAAGTTGCTGGTTTTCAAACTTTAATGACAGTGAACCTATATTAAGAATTATATTGTACATCAAACCCAGTATACACACACAAATTAGACACACAGAAATATGCCTAAAAGTGAGATAAAGTTTCAAGGAACAATATTTATTTTATATTTTATGATAAAGTACAAGCACAGAGTTAATGTAAAGTATATTTTTATTAATAATTTAATAAATTAATAATTTATTAATAATTTAATACAAAAAATAAACAAATAACACAAAAACAAAAATTAGGAAATGTGTTATTTAATTTGTCAAATGTGCTTCCCTGTAGATGGCTTATTCTAGTTCAGAGCACACAGGATCAGTGCCGCTCACTCAGCTAGCACACTGCTGAGACAGTTTCTTTTTAATATTTTTAAGTAGGTCAAGGATAAAAATTCCAGATTCACAAAAATAGTTTCTTGTTAATCCTCTTAATAATGATAATGCTTTTTCTACTTCACAATAGAAATTCTTCTTTACCTTTACTCTACAATTATGACAAACTGCTTATCTTATAATTGTTTTTTAGAGTAAATGAAAAACGAAGCTGCACTCTCTTTGGCTACCAAGTTTAATTCAAAGGTTTTTGAATGACTAAATGATCTTTTGTTCAAACATTCTTTAATATTTCTCTCCTGGAAGGTAATGAATGATGAGAAGGTTAAGACAGTAAAGTTGCAACAAGTTCTCTAATTTTATTTCATTCAAACTGTCTTCCTTGGTAGGGTCACTTCAACATATGATAAGATTGTTGAGAATAGATAGTTGCTGGGTGATTATTTAGTATTTGTTTTTGCCTTTAAAATGATACTTTTTGGATCACTTTGATGTGCTTGACATGTTGAAATTTATAACATCCCCCTATAGTTACACATTTAATTTGAGAAATACTGGAAGCAGTTAAATATATTCTTCTACTGTGCTTAGATACCAGTTTTGGAAATATTTGTCTAAGGAGCTTAAGCTTCAGTTACAAAACTATAATTATTATTCCTGAGTTCATAGACCTTACTTAGTGTATTCCATTGCAACTATAAAAAATGGGTATGATACAGTAAGTGGGAATAGCCACCTCCAATCACAGAATAAAATATTTTAAAAAGTCAACTCCTCTGTGAGCTTCAGATACAAATGACAGCTATTGCTGTTTTTTATTGTCAGTGAATATGTGTGGATTTCTTTGGATACCAAAGCTTCATAATGGAAGAAAAATAGTTATTGTGAAATATTGCAATGGGTATATTTAATCTTTTTAACCATCCCACTGTGTTTCAGTCCTATTTCCGACACCATCTTTATAATTTTTTACTTTATATTGATTGAGCATTCACTTTCTTAATTCTTTAGATATATCTAATACAGATGCATACGTTAAATTTATACAGGTCCTCCACATACAGCTGATATAAACAAAAAGAGCTGCACAACTTGTGATGAAAGTGCTCTTATCAAGTGGGATCTGTGAAATCTATACCAGGTTCTAAGTGTGTATTAAGCATTACTTATGTATGTCATGCAACACTAAAGATTTGAAGAGAAACTGTATTATTACTAAGGGGGGACTGTCTTAAAATTTATCTTTGAATTTATTTTACCCTGCTCACAAAATATTTCTATATACTAGAATAATAATTTTTTCAGCTGCAGTGTCAACCATTTTGTTTTCCAATGATGTGTGGTTGAATGAATAAGCCTTTCTAATTAATAGTTACAGAATTACTAAGATAATTTGCCAATAGCTTGATTTTTTTTTCCATGTCAGTATTTGAGGAGCTTATTGAAAAGTTAAGCATTCTGGGTTTGCAAGTATTTTTTTAATTTTGAAGTTTTAAGATTTTGTTATAAGACTGCCATCAGACAGTAGAGCTTGCTATTTTCATTGGGTATTGCACATTTGATAAAATCATATCAAAGATGGTACAGTCTTTTTTCCTTGTTAGAATGCACTTCAAATAAAGTCAACATTTGCTAACGAATTTGTTTCTCTCTGTATTGTCATTATTGACACTTAGAGATGCAGCAGATGAATTTGAACATGCCTCAGCATTTCCCATATTACCATTTTTATAAAAAATGTGACCCACTTAAAAAGAAATTTGTTTGCACTAAGTTTAGGAAAAACATTACAGCTATAATGTACAAACAAAAAAATCCAGTCACTATTATCCTTTCTAATAAACATGCTGAAGGTTCCTATCCAAAACTTGAATCAGACTTTTCCTCAAAGTGAAGAAGAGTCTCCTGCCCCTTTCACTTCATGACTAACTGAAAAAGTATTTGTGTATTTAAATCATGAAAATTAACATTATGGTGTTATTCTTCAGTTAGAGTGTTGATAAAGTGACCATCGTACACCAGAAAGTTTAATGAGACACGTTAAAAGATTAGTGCCCTGTGTTATTTAATGTCGGTGGATAGAATCACCATGCAGATTGCTACTGGTCACTGTATATGTTGAAATATATAAGGAACCATGCACTGTACTCTGATTTTCTGTTTTGATCTGCCTATTTGATCTATCTATTTTTTAAAATTCCAGGTTGAGACCCAGTATATTAAGGCAGTTTGAAAAATATTGCCCTAAAGGAATTGCCATCTATTTCGGGAGGATGAAAGTACTGGTGTGGGTAGTGATGACCCAGAATAATGCCTTCCTTATTTTGGCATGGGGAAGAAGGGTGTAGACTATGTGCCCGCTTACACCAGTTACCCAGCCGTGGTACACCTATATGTCCTGGGTCTAGGGTCTGTTCTTCCACTCGGAGGACAGGCTTATTGGGAAAATGGGCTTACATGATGGGTGGATGCAACCCATTTCTTAGAGTAAGCAACCTAAACTTTCATTCAAAAACATGACTAAGATGTCTAAGAGCATCAAAATTGAAAAAAAAGAAAGCCCAGAAGGTATGTTCATATGGAGCCATTTTTATTCAACCTCCTTGGCATGCACTGTACTGTACTGTACCCTTCTGAGGTGGCAATCCATGTCTTTGTTTGGTTTTTGCATTTTCATTAATTAATTCCTTATTCATTCATGTACCTTTTTTCCTGTATTTCTGGAGCCCAGAAAGTACGTCCATATGGAGCCATTTTTATTCAACCTCCTTGGCATGTACTATACTCTACCCTTCTGAGGTGGCAATCCATGTCTTTATTTGGTTTTTGCATTTTCATTAATTAATTCCTTATTCATTCATGTATCTTTTTTCCTGTATTTCTGGAGCTTTTATTAAATTAATGCTGAATAATCCTCTATGCCTACTGTAAGTAAAGGGTTAGCAAAACCCTTTCTTCTTTTATGTAAGAAATTGACCTGTGACAAATCTAGCTTTTACAGTTGAGTCTGAATCTCATTTCTCATGTCTTCTATGGTTTTATGTTTTTTTGTTTTGTTTTTTTTTTTAAAGGAAACCTTATATGTATGGAATGAACCTAAATGGTGCATTAAAGGAATTTCTTTGCCTGAGAAAAAGTTGGCAACCTGTGAAACAGTTGACTTTTGGCTGAAGGTGGGAGCTGGTGTGGGAGCTTTTACTGCTGTTTTGCTGGTGGCTCTGACCTGCTACTTCTGGAAAAAGAATCAAAAGTAAGTACCCTCTGAGATGATCACAAGAGAGCAAGAGAGCCTATTTTGTTGTGAAAATTCTAGACTTGATCATTATATCCAATAAATAGATTCTCTCAGAGACACAAGAATTTTCTCCTTGTGAAGAAATCATAGGAAAGGCCTTGAGAAAGCAAGCAGAGGAAACGATTGTTATTCTGACAGTAGAAAGATCATAGGACATTAGAGATCATTGAGTTAGAATCATTTATTAGAAAACAAGAGGCTCCATGTTACTCAGGTAGATTATGGCAGAGCTGAGATTTGGAAGGCAGATATTCTCTCAGTGTCTGCCTTTTTAAAAAATGACATGATGCTATCTTCGTACTTCACCTTTTCTTTTAAAATTTCTTGTGGGAAGACATTTGCCAAAAAAAAAAGAAAAAAAGAAAAAAAGAAAAAAACAGACTAAGTGTATAGGCAAATATCACGTTTATTTACTCCAGGTCTTCAAGGATCTGGATTTGAATATTGAGCCTAATTCCTGAATGTATGTTGATCTGTTATAGGACTTGAATCTTTTAGAATGATTTACACTTCAGGGGGACTGTGGAACTCCTATATTGTAATATCTAGGGACAATTGCGATATCTGGGGTGATAGTATTAAGGAATAAATAATATAGAGAGATAATAAAGACCAAATTACTTGCCTGTTTGATATTCTCATCTTTACAAACAAAATACTGGGAAAACCTTACAGTGAATTGGCTTCCAAATATTCATGTTAAGAAAATGCATGCAGGCCTCAAAGTCCCCAACCCCAAATTTTTTCATTATTGGACAATTCAGTGTAAAGTGGTAGAATTAACTCTATTGAACTGATTTCTGAAATCCTGGGAAATATTTCTTTATAAATGGTAGATACATGATAACACACATATTGCTATGGCTGTAGGCTAGGGAAATTTGTTGGTGGAGCAATCATACTCCAAGCCAATTTAATGAGCTAGTATATGACCACCTAAAATAAGTATGTATTTATATTAACATAAATGGATATTTATTTGTTTATTTTATCACTATTTAGACTGGAATACAAATATTCCAAGTTAGTAATGACGACTAACTCAAAAGAGTGTGAACTCCCAGCTGCAGACAGTTGTGCTATCATGGAAGGAGAAGATAATGAAGAAGAAGTTGTATATTCCAATAAACAGTCATTACTAGGAAAACTCAAATCTTTGGCAACCAAGGTGAGAGTAGAATTTTAACCTGGTGTTACTGGGCATTTATAAAGTAGGGGGCATATTAACCTAATAATAGCATTCATACAAGCTGTTATTTTGCATGTTTGTATCTCAGTGGATATTTATTCAACAGAAATACTCTTAGAAGCACGTGATATAAATACAATAATATTCACTGCAGCATTGTTTTTGTTGGTTGTCAAACATCATCAGTAAGGAGTTAGATATTTTCATATGTCAAAGTGATAGAATACTATGCAAGTCTGCAGCTGTTAAAGACTGAGATATCTATGTGTACTGATAAATCAGTAGGTCCAAGATAGAGTGAAAAACAAATGGACTATAGTATTTACATTAAATATACATTTATGTTTGTATTTGCAGAGCAAACTGTTAACAGTAGCTGCCTTTTGGGAATGGTGAACTAATGAGAGTGTTTAATCTTTGAAAGCAATACATTTTTGTGATATTGGAATATTCACAAAGATAATATTTTATAATTTAAAAATGGGGGCTAATAAAAGATATTACATTCATTCATACTGTTCCTTTTTTATGGTAAGATTTTTTACATAAAGAAAATAAAAGTTATATAAATTATTGAGGTATATGAGGTAACATATTGTTGGCTTTGGATTTTGGAACAACTACCATATCCAAACATAACATGAAACCATAAATTGTTTGAAAAGACATTTTATTTGACGTTTTTCACCATTGACTTAAAAGATGAGAAATTATCAGCTTACTTAAGATTAAAAAAGAATGAAATAGAAGAAAGAAGATGACTTTCAAATTGTTTACAACAGGATAGACAAGAGACAAAATTTACATTTATAAAGAGTATATAGTAACCATTTCCTTGTACTCTCCTAATTTAGGCACATAAATATAGATAATTATTTAAGAGTCAAATGAATAAACCATCTTTCCCTTCTACTAATGGTTAATTTTTCCTTTTATTAATATGAAGATGTAAGGAGGGTACTATTGCCATAAAATAACAAGAATATAGTGATTATTAAGAACGGAGATCTTTACCCTACTTGCAAGCCAACAAGTAAGTCTGCTACAGTTTCATGGACAGTTTAGAAGACATGAGACTCCTGTCAGAGATGAAGGACAGTTTTATACTCACAGAATAGTGCTAGCAGAGTAATAACCTTTATACCAGCTCCCAAAGCTACAGGTAGCCCACAAGGCTGTATTCCCACAGCGCTAATTGCAGAGGAAATGAAATCACTTGGTTGCGTTACAGGAAAGGGACTCTAGGCCTTAGGAACCTAAATGTTCATAATGAAGAGTAAACATATCCATCCTTTGCCTCAAAGGAGGCTTTTGTCTTTATTGTTTTGGACAGGTAGCATACCTGTCCATTGCTCCGAAGGGAGACACTATTTCCAAGACTGTAAGCAAGCCTACCCTTTGCTCAGGAATAAGACAATATATCTTTATATTCCAAGGCAATTTTCTATACAAAGATTCTTGAAAAGATAGTCTAGAACAAAGGGTAATCAGTTTCTCACTTTTAAGATGTACAGAAATGAAAGAGTACCATGGAGAATTGTCTCCAACAACATCCAAACCTCATTTTTATACCATGTTGATTTCTGATGAATTTTCCCTTTAGTTTCCCACTCTATGCACCATTCTGATTAATATGACTGACTGAGGCTGGGATTAAATTTGATCGATTTGCTTTATACAGCATTTAAATAAAGCTACTACCAATAGGACACCAAGCAGAGGTCCTTACCAAGATGAGGCCAATCTGTATTGTTAACCTCAACCCTACCCTCAGGGTCCCAGACTCAACTAGCCGAACAAATGCTATGAGCCATTAGGGTTGACCTTAGAAAGCTAGGTAGCTTTCTTGTGTTGACCTTTCCACTGGCTCTCAGATATTTCCTCCTTAAGATTCAGACAAAAAGGGGACAAGGAAATTTTCAAAATCTTAACAGAGACTCAATATACAGAAGTCCTCCCTTATTTGCAGTTTCCCTTTTCATGGCCTTATTTTTGTGTTTTTAGTTACCCACAGTCAACTGTGGTCTGAAAACATTACATGGAAAATTCCAGAAGTAAACAATAAGTTTTAAATTGTGTGCTGTTCTGAGTAGTATGATGAAATCTCCTACTGTACTGCTTCATCCTACCCTGGAAGTAAATCATCCCTTTGTCTAGCGTTTCTTTGCCGTGTACACTACCTGCTTGTTAGTTACTTAGTAGTAATCTTGATTATTAGATTGGATAAAAAACCCAGTATTATAGGGTTTGATACTATACTTGGTTTCAGGCATCCACTGGAGGCGGAGGGAGTTGGAACGTATCCCCTGGAAATAGGGTGGGAGTACTGTGTCTCCAATTTTTGTCACACACTTGGTGAGCAGTAAATTCAATCAAGTGGTTACTATCCTTTTGATCTAGGATCATGGCAATCCAACAAGACAATCCAAATACATTAATCCAGGTACTACAGGATATATTAGTGATTGCACAGAGACTTTGTCTTGGTTCTTAAGGAGAAAGTATAGGGTAATTATATTGTGAATAACAGTGTTTGGACAGTGAGTTGATGTTGACCTGAATGCCTTTGATAGCTGAGGTGGTGTAATTGATTACTTCAAGCTAAGGTCAGAGGCAAATTTTATATCACCTTTTCTAACATCCCTAACAGTAGGGGTATTTCCCTAAACAGTTGAATATCTCTTATGACTACTCCTAAGGTGCAGGTTACCATGTTTTTAGTGAGGAAGCATGTTAGTGTCTGACTTCTACACAAGAAGTACAGTCCTGGAGGTACACATGGTGCCTCTGGAAAGAAAGTGTTATTCACAGTTGTTGGGTACATTAAGTGGGACCTTCATTGTGCAGGCAGCACAGGTTGACTGTGCCTGTAAGTGGCTTCTCTGCTGGCTAGTAAGCCTTAGGGTTTCCAATTCACATCATATAATGATGTCTCCTTGTTGTCTTCAGGGAGACTGCTTGAGGGAAGTCAGTTCAACTTTTCCTGTTTGTCCACACTGCAAACTAGTGACTTTTGTTCACCTAATGAAATGACTAAATAATGGCTATGGGAATGAGATGTTGGTGTTACTCTGGGGCAGGGGCTGAGGCTATTTCCTGCTGTTTTGGATACATTTCTCAGTTAGTTTAAGGGGAATGGCAAATGAACTGTGATGAGAGCATGTGGTGGGTATGGCAGACCCAGCAGTGAGTTAAATTAAAGGCTCTTGCCATGATTTGAGAGAGCCACATCAGAGCATTTTTCTTCATAGAAAGGTGACAGGGTGACCCTGAAATTCGTATTAATGTCCCTTAATTCTTCGTACTTCTCAGGATCTAAGCTGTCTTCTCCATTATCAGACTGTGTTATTGTCTGTCCAATGCTAAAAAACCAGCTTGTCTCATTTCAGTAACTATAATTTCACCTTATTTCTACCCGTATCTATCCAGAACATTCATGTGCAAGAGGGACAAAGGCATTTTATAAAAACATATAGAGACTCAGTGTGCCCCCCTCCTTTGTCCATGTGGGCCATGGTAGGGGGACTTGGGGGGCAGTGTACTCAACAAGTGGTCATTATCCCTTTCATCTGTAATCATGACAGCCAACAAAACAACAATACAGGTGGTTAAACCAGAATTATATTTGAATCTCCTAGACCCCCTTCTGGGTGGGCTATCACTAGAAGTTGTACCCAGGAAGCCTCAGGGTTACTGTTGGAGTAAATAACACATCATGCCCTAGATTGGTGAGGCAGAATCCAGGATGTTCAGATAAGTGTAAATAACCTTATGTAGCAGGTGTAGATGTGTGTCTGTGTGTATGTATGTGTATATATGTTCTTCCCGATCATTTTCCATGAAGTGGCCGAAAGAAGATGATCCCTTTCCATGGGCAGCCATATTTGATGACCAAACTGCCGTATTAAAGTGTATGGATCAGGAGGCGGTAAGGGAGATAGTCAGAAATCTTTTTGAGTCACTTTCTGAGAAGGTCTTACAATGCTCAATAATACCATATGCTTTTGGACAGTAGGAAATGTGGAAGGTCCACTGAATACCTCTACTCTCAACTAATTTATGGGTAGCTTTTGTGATAAAAAGTGCTCTATTGTCAGACTGCAAATGGTCTTTAAAGCTACTAACTTTATACTGATTTATTTCAAGGTTCACAATGTATGGGTAGAGTTAGCTGATCAGACTAGAATAGCAACACCATACCCTGAACAGGTGTAAATAGTGGTGAGGCACCACCAGTAGCCCAAAGAGGTGGTCAAAGGTATGTTGTAATAAATTTACTAGGGAAGAACTGGTGAACTTTTTGCATGAGTCCCAAGTCTGGCATCTGTGGTAACCTCTGCATCAGAAAAATAGAATCATTTGTCTCGTGTCCAGCCTGTGATGGCAGATGCTTTGCCATGTTGGGTGAGATGATGGATCCATGTACTCATTTGTGACAGTCTGTCTTGTGTAGTCTCTATCAGGAGCTTGATTCAATTTCATCTTTTCATAGGAAGGATCCTTACTTGGGCGTCTACATGAGTGACACATATTTTAATCCAAAACTAAGATCTATTTTAGTGGTGTCCAAAAAGGGTAACCTTGAAATGCCAGTCTTTAGTTTTCTAGGTGGCAGACAAAACAGCTAGCCATTGGCAATAGCTTGAGTCAGTAAAAATATAATGAAGTTTATCAAGGGAGGTAATGTGTAGGTCTTGATAATGCCTTTGAGTTCTGTCCACTGAGCTGAGCAATCTTGTCGGTTTTCAGTTATTCATAGATGGTTGAATATCTGTAGCAG
This sequence comes from Chlorocebus sabaeus, assembly GCF_047675955.1. Lineage (NCBI taxonomy): Eukaryota > Metazoa > Chordata > Mammalia > Primates > Cercopithecidae > Chlorocebus > Chlorocebus sabaeus. The sequence continues at coordinate 66,037,644 of NC_132924.1, forward strand.
CCAGTGGATACCATTGGGCTTCAGCTCAACCAAATCACCAGTGAATCAGGCCCAACATGTAGTAGAACCTCGATAAATTGAAGGTCCCATTGAGTCAGTGGTTTTGTTTTGAGCAGTGGAGTAGGGGATAAAGTTTCCCCCAAAGGGTATGCTGCCACATTTTCATGTGAGACCTACATGCCGCGGGGGCCAGACCAACTACATTCTTGAATATATGCCATTTGTATTTGACAAGTGAGGCTTATTCAGCCTTTTCCACCTTGTTGAGCGACTGTAAATGGAACTGTCAAGCTGTAGAGTTGCAAGATCTGCATGGGAATGACATTTAGTTTTGACTAGCTCAGTGACCAACTAATGGCTATAGGTGGTAGCCATATCAAGAGGTAGTGAGTCTAAAACCTTAAAGGGTGCCTCTGCCTCCTTTTGCCAGGGTCTCCAATTGGCAAAGTCATTACTTATAGAGAATCATATCACAAAGTTTTCATTATGATTGTGAGGCCATAAAGGTAAAGAGTGTGCCCCAGTTTTCTGGACAGCTTTTAACATAGCCTGTTAGTTTGGGTCCAATTCAAAGGATACTATTTTATAGGCTAGCTGATATAAAAGAACAAGTAGAATACTCAAGTGAGGCCCAACACTGTCCCAATAGCAGAGTTAAGTAAAGCGCTGGGCTGTTTTTCCTTAACCGCTGGGTAGATTTAGCATTGTAAATCTGCTTTACATAGTTCCAATGAACTTTACTTAGGTAGCAGGTCCCTGAATGTTCTGGGGGTTTATGAACTACTTCTGCTAGTAGAAGTGTGATAATTCAAGCAGGGCTGTTGATATGGAGACTTCTGACTTGACATCAATAGGACCTAATTTATATAGTGACTGTTTTGGGCATCAGAAGGTAGAGGGTTTAACTTGTGTGAAATCCTTACTCACCGTTTGTTGCAAATGACAGAGTTGAGAACTCCTGGGGTATCCTACTGCCTACTGGCCCTTCTCTACATGTGACTGTTCTTGGTCAGGGGATCTCCTTTAGCATGTATGAGATGGGGAAGTACAAGCTTATAACATCAAGTTCTGTATATTCAGATGTAGAAGCAACAACAACACTATCTTGAATGGACACATAGAACCCCTCCAAAGGTCATATTATTTTCCCTTTTCTACTCTAAACCTTGCTCAAACCCCATTACTTGTATGCTCCTCTTTTCTCACAGGAGAGTAGGTATGATGGTGACTTGAGTGCCTGCAACCAACAGAGTGGTAAATGTTTAAGAAACCCTCTCCAAGTTTTCCTAGCAGATTCAGATGGGTGTGTATCATCCAGTCCCTCTTGGTAACAGGAAAACTGTAGTCTCCTTTCCAATTATCTTTTTTCTTGAAGCAGCTGAAGTTGGGGTAGTTTGGGAGGGAGGCATTAAGACTGAAGAGAAAGAGAATCTTCGACAGCAGACAAGATGTTTGCATTCACTTTTATTTTTGACCAGCATATCATCTGCTAACGATCCAGCCAACTTCCAATGTTTTTGGTCTACCCAAAAGCCTATGTTGAACAGCAAGGTTCTGTTTACCAACATCATTTATTTGAGCTTTGGGGACCCCTTAACTTAGAGGCCACAGTCATATTGCTTTTTCTCTGAGGCTGCAGGTTTTATGTCCTTTTGTTGATTTGTACTTGACTTGCATATTGGAGACATATTTAAAGAATCTATCTTAATCCAGAGTATTTCTTGCTATTGTTAATAATGTTTAATTTAATTCCTGGTTTTAACATAAAAGTAGGAGAAATTTCCAGGTAGACCTGACCCTACTAATTCATGCAGAGTCCTTTGGCTCAGTTTCTCATTCTCTAGTGAACTTCTTCCGCGTTGTAAACCCAATCTGTGACAATAAGAGTCCAAATATGAGTCAATGTTTCACTAAGTTTTCCTATGGGAATTAGTCTCAGGGAAAGCTCTCTGTATTGCAGTCAGGACCCACTTCAAAATCTCTGAGACCTTTTTACTGTCATCTATGAATAGATCTAAAATTGGCATGATAGATTGCAAGAGGTGTTGAGCCCAAAAATGGCCCCACTGCTTGTCATTCTGAATTGCTTACTGAACAGTCATTGAGTCCTGCCAAATCATCTTTAAAGTGAGTCAGTCAAAATTTTCATAATCTCTCAGGTTTCTTCCTATAAATGATTTCCATTTTTCCCTTTTAGTACTCCTTGTAAATGCATGTCTCTGTAATTTTTGTCTAAAAGAGGGTGAAACCTCCTTTGCCTACCAGGATGAATTTTAGTTGTACAGTCATCCAGAATTGGTTCTAGGGCCCCTGAGTATACCAAAATTCAAGCATACTTAAGTCCTGCAGTCAGCTCTGCAGAACCTGCCTATGTGAAAAGTCAGCTCTCTATTTAGGTGGCTTTCACCTCCTACAAATACTGTATTTTCAATCTACGTTCAGTTTTGTAAAATCTGCCGATAAGTAGGCCTGTGCAGTTCAAACTTGCGGTTTTCAAAGGTCAACTGTAGTTCTTACCATGGGGCACACCTAAGGCTGATTGCCTGGTGAGTGAGGAAGTCTTTCAGGCTGGAGGATAATTAAAGCATCCAGAGCACTGTTGAGGCAACTGACCTGTGAATTCTTTAACCCATTTCCCAGTCAGTACTCAACCAGCAGTCACCTCCCCAATTAGAGTATAAAAAAGTTTTCTTCCCTGAGAAGATTCAGTGTAGTGAATTTTGTTTTGAATAGCAATTTTAGTTAGCATAATGATTTTTTTACTTTAAAAATGAAATTTTGAAATAGTACAGGAAAGTTGAAAGACTCATACAGTGGTATAGTCATATGCCCACCACACAAATTTTATTATATTTGTATTATTACATATCTGCCCCTCCATCCTTTCATCAACCCATATTCTTTTCTGTTGTTCGGTTTCAAAGTAATTGCAGACTTCAATACACTTCACCCCAAAACAGTGATATGTTCAGGGAACATATCATTGATAATAATTCAATACTTTAAGTGAAATGCACACATTACAAGTATACAATTTAATGAATTTTGAGAAATGAATATACATCTATAACCCCCAATTTCTATCAAGCTATAGAACACTAGTTCACCCCTGAGAGTAATATGTCTTTTTGCATGCAGTCAATCCCTCATCTCCCAAAGGAAACTACTGTAATGATCTTTTTAAACCATAGGTTAGTGTTATCTGTTATAGAACTTCATATACGTGTAATCACACAGTATCTGTAGTATTTTGTGTACATTTTATTTTACTCAGAAAGATGTTTTTGAGATTCATTCATCTCATCTTAACAGAAGTAGATTCCTTTTTATTCCAGAGTAGTATTCTATTGTGTAGATATACCAAAATTTGTTTATCCAGTCTGTTGATTGATACCTGTGCTATTTCCAGTGTTTCACAATGAATTAAGCTGCTATAAATATCATTGCACATGTCTTATTGTGTGTCTATTTTTAAGAAGTTTGTTATGCATGATTTCAGAGAGCAAAAAATGTTTATGTTCATTAACTATTATGTCATGTAGGGTTTGCTTTATCTTAGATATGCTCATTCATGTTCTAAAGGCCATACCTTATTTGATATTTTCCTAGCACTGCACTGCAGTTCTTGGGTTTATCTATAGATTTATTTTTCTTGACTTTTCTCAGCAATTAAAACTAAATCAATTTTTATGTGTTTCTTTTATTTATTTCACTACCATTTATGGGACATTGTAAGACACTTTGCCAAGTTTGGCAGTTATGTCAAATTAGACACACTTTCTCAACTCAGACACCATCTAGAATGTTAGGGGAGGACACATATCTCACACAAACACACACACACACACACACACGCACACACACCCCTACCTCTCACACGATCATCCAGTATGTCAAGAACAAAAGTAAGATCTCTTGCAGCATAGGGGAGAAGGGAGTGCAGTAGGGTAGATAGTGACAAGGTGAGGAAAACCTTCTGGGGGAAGTTGGCTTTGGAATAGATTCTTGGGTTTAGAGCTGAAAAAGATAATCCTGTTTGGAACCTTCGTCTAATACATGAGTAAACTGAGACCTAGAGAGGTTCACTTACTTGTCCGGGGGGATTAGATAGGAATTAGAAGCCATGTCTCCCAAGTTCCAATCCAGTGTTTTTCCTTCTCCAATGTGGTATTTCAATAGATTTTTATAATCATTGATTGACAACCTACCAAGTGGTAAGACTTGGGTCATAACTTGGAAATTAAAAAATGAATGAGATATAGAGTTCCTGCCATTAGGAAGTCCCAGTCAGTTAGTGGCACTACCTACCTAATTATATACACATGCATATGCATATATATCCCACCATTTCAGCAATAGGAGCACAATTCCATGCGAATGCAGAGGACATGGCTATTAAAGCCCTATTATCTCAAAATGATTTTATAAAGGGTTTTCAGTGTTTTACATTAAATATTACCTCGAAGATAACCAACAGGTCTCTCCCTTCCCTCCCCACAACATGATGTTGAATCAAAATTTCTCAAGCTAACGCTGCAGAAATCTCATGTTTTCTTTCGAGTTTATGGCTGATACCCTAGAGCTCTTTCCTTTAATATCCTATGAACTCCTTGAGGGAAGACATTTTGCTGTACTCATCTTTGTATCCCTAAAGTCTAGTCGTGGTCCTGCAACAGAGACAGTGCTTAATAAATATTTCAACTGCTAATCATTATTCTAAAAGATTGTTAAGGCTGTTAAACGTGAGACCTCAGGCCAGTTCTTGCAGAGCCAGTCAGCAGGAGAACCAAGGAGATCCACAGTCTGCTGTTCTAGAGGCTTGTCAGCTCAGCAGAGGCAGGGAAAAAGTGATATGTTGGTGTGTATGCTATGACGTTTTTCTATAACCCTGTCCCTGTAGCCCTAAAGCTCTTAGATTTATCCACCCAAATGAAAGCAAACACAAAACCAAACTTATCCTTCCTGACAGCTTGTCGACTTCCTATTATCTTCTCATGTCACTATTCTACTTTAGACATACATCTATTTGCTTATGAGACTGATTGGCCTCTTATTTCATTTATTTAAAAAATAATCATAGTTCTCTTCATTTTTACTCTCTGTATTAGCATAGTCTCCCTATCCCATTCCAGCAGCCTTCAGAAAGCTTTCTCTAACAATTAATAGGTTGGAAGAAGCCTGGGCAACATGGCAAAACGTCGTCTCTACAGAGAAATATAAAAATTTGTCAGGTGGTCAGGCACAGTGGCTCATGCCTGTAATCCCAGCATTTTGGGAGGCCAAGGTGGGTAGATCACGAGGACAGGAGTTCGAGACCAGCCTGGCCAACATAGTGAAACCCCGTCTCTACTAATAATACAAAAAATTAGCCGGGCATGGTGGCGGGCATCTATAATCCCAGCTACTCTGGAGGCTGAGGCAGGATAATTGGTTGAATCTGGTAGGCAGAGGTTGCAGTGAGCCAAGATCATGCCATTGTACTCCAGCCTGGGCAACAAGAATGAAACTCCGACTCAAAAAAAAAAAAAAAAAAAAAAAAGAAAGGAAGAAAGAAAGAAAAGCCATGCTTGCTTGAGCCTGGGTGGCAAAGGTGGCAGTGAGCTGAGATTGCACCACTGTACTCCAGCTTAGGCGACAGAGAGAGAGAGACCCAGTCTCAAAAATACAATAAAAGGTTGGAAGAAATCCCACCTTTTCTTTCTCCTTTCCTCATTAAAGAAAATGAATTTATTTTAATAGTCTATATTTTGAATGTTTTATGTAATGCCAGCAATGATACATTTGAGTGAAATTTTTGACCTATTATCAAAGATGACTTGTTTAATATCTTTAATAGGCATCTACCTAAAAAATTTTCCTAAAACATTAGTGAACTCAACTGATCTAATGTCTTACTGGCATTCTCCTTATTTATTTCTGCTGTCCTTTTTCTTATTATTCAGCCTATATTATCTTGAAAACATTTAGTTTGTCAGTTCTGTTTTGCCCACAATTAGCATGGCTAGGTCACTGATTTCAGCACTCAGGTCAGGTATGCCCTCAGGAAGGGTCTCAGTGGTTTCTTTGCAGGGATCACAGCTACATCTTTTTGTATCTATTGCAATCAACGGTTTGCTTCTATTTTGAATTTGTGTGTCTTATCTCTTGGACATCAAAAGTGCCCTTCAGGGTAGGCATGCTACTTGTTTTATATCTGCCACCCAATTTTAACTGTAAAATCCTAATCACAAGTGGCAGCTAGATAGATTAAAATGATGTCTGGAACTTTCCTTCAGGACATGTAAGATCCTAAAATCTTACGAAAATTTCAGTGAGTTGATTTTGTCTTTAATATTTTTTCTTAGGAAAAAGAAGACCATTTTGAATCTGTTCAACTGAAAACCTCAAGATCCCCAAATATATGAAGAGACAGTGCTGTAGCCTTGAGACTAATGAACAAAGAAACCTGCTCTAGTTTTACAGGACCATATTTTAGGGTCTGTCCTCATACCTGTCACATTGGTGATCTCACAGAGGAGGGCCATGCCGCCGAAAGGGAAGGAGATTGAAACATTTGATTGCCTTATCACATGGTCAAGTACCTTGCCAAATAAAAGAAAGCAAATGATTTGGGTCTCAACTGAAGATGAAGCTCAACTCAGGAAGAGATTTATCTGTATATACACGTAACTGAAAACCAAGTTTAAGCCCACCAGTGCACTGCTGATGCATGCCATATAATTAATGGGTAACTTTTATTCTTTATAATGTCTACATAACAAGTGTGATTTGGAGGGCACATGTGAGCATATGCATTATGATCCAATTTATGTTTTTTCTTTGTTTATATTTTGGGGAAAATTAAAATTTTTTCAAGGTGTATTTTTCCCATTATTTATTTTCCTGACCTTAAAACAGCTTTTCTACTAAAAAATCGTGAGCAATGAAGACAATAAATTTTTCATTTTTCCATAGGGTATCTTCTCTTGATTTAAATTTCAGGAAGAGTTAGCATATGCTGGGGTTATCTACATTTATAATTGCCTTTGAAATTCCATCCTTGTTGGAACTGGTAAGAAGGGCTTGACTGAAAGTTTGAAGGAAACTAAAAAACAAAAAAGTAAGAAAGGTAATGAGAAACCCTAATTCTCTGTCAGTGCAAACTAGCTGCTAGTATTGTAGAAGTCAAATAACTTAAAACAGTTTATGTAGTGCTCAAAGTATAATTAAAGTAAATAGGAAAGCTTGTCAATCAAATCACTGGCAAAATCATGAAGAAGCAAGTGAGATGGTTTGTCTGTAAGTACAGATGACTGTATGAAATACTGGGATGATTTCATGGTCTCCAGAAAATGTCAGGGGGACTTTTGCTCTGTGTCAAGCACCAGAGGTTATATGGTTATTTTTATGCTGCAAGACTTTGAGGATGATGACTTTCTTAGAAACTTAAAAAAAAAAATCCAATAAGGCAGGAATTCAGTTTTGAAAAATCACATATAATTGTATTCATAATAAGAATGTGGTTGTTCCATAAGCAGTTATGAAATAATTATTGTTCTTATTCAAAAGTGATCCAGATCATTGTGATATTTTCTATGGTAGGCTGCTGGTATTAGCACAACTTGGATATTATTTGTTGAAGGAAGTATGAATGAAGTTGGATTTGACCAATTTTGTGTAAACCTTAGTTGATTTAAAACTGAGAAAGAGGGGGGTTTCCTGGTCATTGCTGATCTAAGGTGCTCTTATTTGTTTCCAATAAACAGTAATCTTTACAGACCTTAATGAAGATTTTTTTAAAAGGTTGTGATTGGCTGAGAAAGGCAGGGCACATATGTAGGGATATGATTTGCCCCAAACATTTCAACGAAGTATGACTTGAAACTTTGTGTCTAAAGGTGGTGTCTTTATTTTTGTGTAAAATGGGAGAAAAATGAATAATTGTGTTTATTTGACTGGTAATACACTAGACCATTCTGTTATTATTGAATGAATGTTTTGTGTATATCTCTGCTGTTGCAAATATGAGTATAGGTGAGGTTGTCATTGTTTGCTGTAGGATTCAGGGAGGGTGTCAGTTTGCATAAACCTTTTTTTTGCATTTAATTTCTTGAATTTTCTTATAAAGAAGACATTATGTTGGCATTCCTCATTTTTATCCCGCCAACAGAGTGCTGATGAGCATTTCCCCATTTTGATCAAAATTTAAACAGAAGAATGAAAATACATTTGAAATGAACCCTTTCAGAGGAACTTTGGCAAAGCTGTATAGACTGGACAGAGTGAGAAAACTTCTACAGTCACCTGTCACCTTCCTCCTCATCTTCCATTGTGTTCAATATGTATGTTCCAAGCCATAGAGATAATTGGGATTTGCTCCCAGGTAGCTTCTTTCTTCTCCTGTCACTGGACTAAAATCTCTGACATGTCAAAAATGCCTTAAATTTTAATGAACTCTCTGAAAATGTAGTTGATATTGAAGAATTTATTTATTTTATTTCTAATTTTAGATATTAAATGTATTTCGTCAGCACAGTCCCATCTTTGGGAAGGAGCTGACTTTTTCCTTTGGATTCCAGTGGTTTGTCATTTTATTTCAAGCACTGAAGAAGTATGATGGAAAACATATTATGGGGAAAATATTTAGACCAATCCTGGCTATAAAGTTCCCTTTAGTTTTATGCCTGGCCTCTGCAAAGCTCAGTGAAATGTTGAAAGGAATAAACAAATTAATCATGTTTCTGTGACTTTTAATTAACACTTGTTCCTTTTCCCCCCTAAGTGGTAGAAGAAGTTATTTGTTATTTTTCTAAAAGGCACAATTTTGAAGCCTTAACTACTTCATTAAGTCAACTGTTGCCTATAACATCTCTTAGCACTCGTCAAAACGTATTTAAATCAATTTTCCAATGGATGAGAACATGTCTTCTATGATAAATTATATTATGTCATTTAACAACATTGAGCATTTCGATATATGTTCACTGAATTAAAAAACCTGAATTTCATTATTGTTGACTTTTCCCCTCTTTAGTTACTAGTAATCACATCCTTTCTAGGATTAAAAATATTTCTTAGTATTTTTGTGTAGATGTCTGTCCTTATTTTCTTCCCAAAGAAAAAAAGTTGTTTAAATTGGATTAAGTGGAAGAATGCTTGGGTCCAGTCGTTAGCATCTGGGGTCTCCAGGTCCCCAAGTGGGTCATGATTGACTGCTTCTTCAAGACCCATCTGGCCAACTCTCAGTTGATGTCTGTCAATAGAACTACTTCCTGTGGCACATGGTCATTTCTATTGGGAGGCTAATGTGTACATAATTTCTCTCTTCCTCATGGAAATAAATTTCTCTGGGGGTTGCTGTGGGCAGATGACTTCATTAGCCATGTTTAAAGTTAGTGTACTGCTCACATTTATCTTTGTACACTAAGAGTATGTACAGTTGATCTTCAGAGAAACTAAACCTCCCTCATATCTGTTTATAGTAATCATGAATATGATTGCAGTTGACAGGCCCAACTCCTAAACTAAGTTTGCCACAAAGAAAATGTCCTTAGGGGAGTAAACTTTTAGAAATCTCAACACCTGACTCATTCCTTCAAAGCTAAAATGGAATTCACCTTCATAGTAACTGGCTACAGATTATTCTCTTGCTGGATTTTACTTATTTTGATTTAACATTTTTACATGAGTTCCTTTTAGAATCACAAATGAAGGCAGTAAAACTTTAAGATGGGAATGAATAATTGAAAAGAGAATTATATTTACTATTATAATTGATATTAATCGCTATTATGATTACACTTGTCTAGATCAGAGCCCAGCAAACATTTTTCTTGTAAAGGGTCAGATAGTACATATTTTTGGCTTTGCAGGGCATGTGAGCTCTATTGCATTTACTCAACTCTGTCATTGTAATATGAAAGCAACCACATAGAAAATGTAAATGGATGGGCGTGGCTGCATTCCAATAAAACTTTATTTATGGACACTGAAATTTGAGTTTCATTTAAATTTCATGTGTCATGAAATCTTTTGATGTGTTTCTAAGTATTTAAAAATGTAAAAGCATTCTTAGCTCTTGGGTCTTACAAAAACAGGTGATCAGCTAGGATTTGGCCTAACGGTTACAGTTTGCTGACCCCTGGTTTAGATGACTGTAATCTACCACACACTATTCAGAAGAATCTGTTTGCACACAGGTTCTTTTCCTTTTAGAAGCTTACCACCTAAAAAGTTTGTCAAGTCTTCAGAGTTGTTCAAAAAGAAAATAACTCATCACGTGCACTTGATGATTTAATCACTTACCCAATACAAAGCCAGATACTCTCCTGAGTTGTCCTTGTAGTTCTGGGACTCCATTATGGATATTGATTGGCAAAGGATAAAATTAAAGCAGTGAATTGGTTAAAAGTAAATTAGCAAGATTGATTTAAAAGCCTTTTCTCATTGGGGTTTAGATAATATTCACTGCTAAGGTAACTGAATTTGGAGATACTCAGTCTTAAATACAGTTTCATTTAAAGTAACCATATGGAAGTAGGGAATGTTGATGCATAAAAGTAGCATCAGCATAGGTTTTCCAGCCCCAGCACTGAAGAGTTTCTTCGTCTGTTTGCATTTATTTAATCAGGGCACACTTCAATCCTTATACATTTGCCAACAATCCTATTTTAGGACTGATTAAGCTGCAAAAGACACTTAGGATTCCTTTAGTGACTGGTGCTTCAAGAAACAGATCAATTTCCTTGAACAAATGGTCCCAGTAAGGCTTTTAATTTGCTGAAATTTTCTTCATCTTATTAATGATGCATGTGGATATTGGTAAATTTGGCTTAGAGGGGCAGTGTTTTCTTTATCTTAGATGACTGATTTCAGACTACCTTTGATTGCTTTTCAAATAAAAGCATTAAACTAGTGGGAATTACGCACATGTAAACCTATCACAGAGCAGGAGTGATAATTGCCTTGTTCATAGGCTTTGCCTTTGTAGAACTGTGGTTATAATCCATGCTGGTGTTCTATCTTCCTGGCACCTCACTTTTCTTGGCTTCTCCATGCTCACAGCGCTTGACTAAAGAGCTCTGGGGCCCAAAGCTATCATGGTGGGTGGGTGAATAAAGCGGGGATTGCTGAGAGAAAGCGCAGAACTAAAGACTGTGAAGGTACACTGGATAAATTACCTCCTTTCTCAACCACTCTCTCAATCTCTCCTTTGTGTGGTCTACAAGCCAGCTGGCCTCACAGTTTAAAAATAAGGACCGTTTTATTTTACCGTGATAAACATGAGCAGGCTGGAAAATCTAATATTTAAACTGGAGAGGAAAATGGAACACCTCAGAAGCTGTAAACACTCAAAAATGCCATAGAAAATCAAGCATGTAGTAAGGTTTTGATTTTTTTTAAGTTTCTTGTTAACGTACAAAGCAATTGCATATAGTTAAGGGGTACAATGTGATGTTTTGATACATGTATACATTGTGGAATGATGAAAGCAGGCTAATTAGTTTACCCATCACCTCAAATATTTATCATTTTTGGTGGTGAGAATCATTAAAATCTCTTTACCCATTTTGAAATATATGATACATTATTATTAACTATACTATAGTGACCGTGCTGTGCAATAGAACATCAGAACTTCTCCTATCTCACTAAAACTTTCTACTTGTTGACCAACTTCTCTCCTTTCTGGTTCACCCTCTTCTAGTCTGTGGGGACCACCATTCTACTCCCTGCTTCTATAAGTTTGACTTTTTTAGATTTCACATATAAGTGAAATCTATGGTATTTGTCTCTTTTTGCTTGCCTTATTTCATTTAACATGTTGTAGGTGTATCCATGTTGTCACAGATGATAGAATTTTCTGTTTTTTAAAACAGGCTGAATAGTATTTCATTTGTGTGTGTGTGTGTGTGTGTGTGCATATGTTTCACATTTAAAAAATCCATTTATCCATCGATGGGCACTTAGGTTGTTTACATATTGTGGCTATTGTGAATACTGCTGCAATAAACATGGAAGTGCAAATATCTCTTTGACGTACTGATTTCATTTCCTTTAGGCATATACCCTGTGTGGGACTGCTGGATTATATGGTAATTCTAATTTTCATTTTTTGAGGAACTTCCATACTGTTTTCTAAAATGGCTATACTAACTTACAATACTACCAAAGTTCTCCTTTTCTCCACATCCTCACCAACACTTCTTTTTCATCTTTTTGCTAATAGCCAGGCCAACAGGTGTGAGGTGATATTTCATTGTGATTTTAATTTACATTTCTCTTATAATTTGAGATATTGAGTATATTGGCCATTTGTATGTCTTCTTTTGAGAAATGTCTATTCAAGTCCTTTGTCCATTCTTTAATAGGGTTATTTTCTTCTTGAGTAGTTTGAATTGCTTGCATATTTTGGATGTTAACCCCTATTCAATGAATACTTTGCAAATATTTGCTTCTAATCTGTGATTTTTCTCTTCACTGTATTAATTGTACCTTTGCTGTGCAGAAGCTTTTAATTTGATGCAATACAATTTATCTATTTTTACTTTCATTGCCTGTATTTTTGGGATCATATCCAAGAAATCACTGCTCAAACCAGTGTCAAGGAACTTTCCCTCCATGCTTTCTTCTAGTAGTTTTACAATTTCATGTCTTAAATTTATGTTTTTTTAAAAAAATCTATTTTGAGTTGATTCTTGTATAAGAGGTGAGATAAAAGCCTAGTTTCATTTTTCTGCGTGGGGATATCCAGGTTTCCCTACACCATTTGTTGAAGAGACTGTCCTTTCCTCATGGTGTGTTCTTGGCACTTTTGTTGAAAAGTAAAAGACTGGAGGTGTGTGATTTTATTTCTGTTAATAGTCTCTCTATACTAATCCGTTTGCTGATGTGCCTGTTTTTATGCCAGTACCCTGCCATTTTCATTACTACAGTTTTGTGCTATATTTTGAAATCATGTAGAGTGATTACCCCAACTTTGTTCTTTTTGGTCAAGATTTCTTTGGATAGTCTTTTGTGGTTTCATACAAATTTTAGAATTTTTTTTTTTTTCTATTTCTGTGAAGAATGACATGGGAATTTTAGTGAGGATTGCATCAAATCTGTAAATCGCGTTGGGTAATATGAACATTTTGAAAATACTTTTACAATCCATGAACACAGAATATCTTTCCATTTATTTGTGCCATCTTCAATTTTTTTCTTCAATGTTCTATAGTTTTCACTATGAACATCCTTTACTTCCTTGTCTAAATTTACTCCTAAGTATTTCACATTTTTCATGCTATTGTAATGGAATTATTTAATTTCTTTTTTTAGATAGTTCATTATTAGCATATAGAAACACCACTGATTTTTATAAGTTGATTTTGTATCCTGCAACTTCACTGCATTCATTATCAGTTCTAACAGTTTTTTTGGTGGCGTTTTTAGGATTTTCTATATGTAAGATCATTTCATCTGCAAATAGAGATACTTTCACTTCATCCTTTCCTGTTGAGATGCCTTTTCTTTCTTTTTCATAATTGCTCTAACTAGCATTTTCCAGTACTATGTAGAACAGAAGTGTTGAGAGTGGCCATCTTTGTCTTTTTCCTTATCACAAAGAAAAAGCCTTTTACTTTTTCACTGTTGAGTATGATGTTAGCTGTGAGTTTGTCATATATGGCTTTTATTGTGTTGAGGAATATTTTTTAATTCTCTAATTTTTTTCCAACATATGTTGAGATGATCATATGGTTTTTGTCCTTTATTCTGTTAATATAGTGAATCACATTTATTGATTTGCCTACTTTATTTATTTATTTATTTTTTTAAAATTTATTTATTATTATTAAACTTCAAGTTGTAGGGTACATGTGCACAACGTGCAGGTTTGCTACATATGTATACTTGTGCCATGTTGGTGTGCTGCACCCATCAACTCGTCATTTACATCAGGTATAACTCCCAATGCAATCCCTCCCCCCTCCCCCCTCCCCATGATAGGCCCCGGTGTGTGATGTTCCCCTTCCCGAGTCCAAGTGATCTCATTGTTCAGTTCCCACCTACGAGTGAGAACATGCGGTGTTTGGTTTTCTGTTCCTGTGATAGTTTGCTGAGAATGATGGTTTCCAGCTGTATCCATGTCCCTACAAAGGACACAAACTCATCCTTTTTTATGGCTGCATAGTATTCCATGGTGTATATGTGCCACATTTTCTTAATCCAATCTGTCACTGATGGACATTTGGGTTGATTCCAAGTCTTTGCTATTGTGAATAGTGCTGCAATAAACATACGTGTGCATGTGTCCTTATAGCAGCATAATTTATAATCCTTTGGGTATATACCCAGTAATGGGATGGCTGGGTCATATGGTACATCTAGTTCTAGATCCTTGAGGAATCGCCATACTGTTTTCCATAATGGTTGTAAAGGACCTCTTCAAGGAGAACTACAAACCACTGCTCAGTGAAATCAAAGAGGACACAAACAAATGGAAGAACATACCATGCTCATGGATAGGAAGAATCAATATCGTGAAAATGGCCATACTGCCCAAGTAATTTATAGATTCAATGCCATCCCCATCAAGCTACCAATGAGCTTCTTCACAGAATTGGAAAAAACTGCTTTAAAGTTCATATGGAACCAAAAAAGAGCCCGCATCTCCAAGACAATCCTAAGTCAAAAGAACAAAGCTGGAGGCATCACGCTACCTGACTTCAAACTATACTACAAGGCTACAGTAACCAAAACAGCATGGTACTGGTACCAAAACAGAGATATAGACCAATGAAACAGAACAGAGTCCTCAGAAATAATACCACACATCTACAGTCATCTGATCTTTGACAAACCTGAGAGAAACAAGAAATGGGGAAAGGATTCCCTATTTAATAAATGGTGCTGGGAAAACTGGCTAGCCATAAGTAGAAAGCTGAAACTGGATCCTTTCCTTACTCCTTATATGAAAATTAATTCAAGATGGATTAGAGACTTAAATGTTACACCTAATACCATAAAAATCCTAGATTTGCCTACTTTAAATCATTCTTGCATTCCAGGGATAAATTCTACTTGATCATAGTAAAATATCTTTTTAATATATTGTCAAATATGATTTGCTAGTATTTTGTTGAGTATTTTTGCATCTATGTTCATCAGTGATATTGGCCTGTAGTTTTCTTTTTTTGTAATGTCCTTCTCCAGCTTTAGTATCAGGATAATGCTGGCTTTATAGTACAGGGTTTGAAAATATTCCCTCCTGTTCTGTTTTCTTGCAAGAGTTTGAGAAATTACTGAAACTTAATTCCTTAAATGTTTGGTAGAATTCAGTTGTGAAACCATCTGGTTCTGGACTTTTCTTTGATGATAGATTTTAAATTACTGGTTCAATCTCTTTACTCATTATTGGTCTGTTTGGATTTCAAATTTCTTTGTGATATAGTCTTGGGAGGTTATATGTTTCTAGGAATTTATTCATTTCTTCTAGATTGTTCAATTTGTTCATGTCTAATTGTTCATAGTTGCCTCTTAAGATCCATTGTATTCTGTGTTATCAGTTTTAAGATTTCCTCTTTTATTTCTGATTTTATTTATTTGAGTCTTATCTATTTTTTCTTAGCCTAAGTAAGGGTTTGTCAATTTTGTTTAGCTTTCCTAAATTTTTTTCTACTGTTTTTCTAGTCTCTATTTCATTTATTTATTCTCAATGTTTGTTATTTTCTTCCTTCTGCTAACTTTGAGCTTAGGGTTTTTGTTTTGTTTTGTTTTGTTTTTAAGTTCCTTGAAGTGTAACATGGTTATTTATTTGAGATCTTTTTTCTTTTTTGATGTAGGTGTTCATTGTTACAAACTTCCTTCTTAGAACTGCTTTTGCTGCATCCCTTAAGTTTTAGTATATTGTGTTTCCATTTTTGTCTGTCTCAAGATATATTTTTATTTCTTTATTATCATTATTTTTGAGATGGAGTCTCACTCTGTCATCCAGGCTGGAGTTCAATGGTGCAGTCTCAGCTCACTACAACCCCACTCCCTGGGCTCAAGCAATCCTCCCACCTAAGCCTCCCAAGTAGCTGGGACCACAGATGCACAACACCACACCCAGCTGTTTTTGTATTTTTTGTAGACATGGGGTTTCACCACGTTGCCCAGGCAGGTCTCGAACTCCTGAGCTCAAGCTATCCGCCTGCCTTGGCCTCCCAAAGTGCTAGGATTATAGGCATGAGCCACTGCATTGGGCCTCAAGGTATTTTTTAATTTCCCTTTTAAATGCTTCTTTGACCCAATAGTTGTTCAGGAGCATATTGTTTAATATCCACGTATTTGTTACATTTCTGTTATTCTTCCTGTTACTGATTGTTAGTTTCATACTATTTTAGTCAGAAAAGATACTTGAAGTATCTTTTGTCAAGACACATTTTTTGGCCTAATATATATGATCTAGCCTAGAATATGACCCATAAGATCAGTATTCCATGTACACTTGGTAAAAATGTATATTCTGTTGCTGTTGGATGAAGTGTTTTGTATATGTCTTTTCAATCCATTTGGTCTAAAGTGTAGTTCAAATCCAGTGTTTCCTTATTGATTTTCTTTTTGGATTACCTGTTTGATGTTGAAAGTGTGGTATTGACATCTCCTACTATTACTCTGTTGCAATCTGTATTTCCCTTTAGATCTCTTAATGTTTGCTTTTTATATATATATATACACACACACACACACGTATTTCTTATACATATATTGTATAAAAATATACATATACATATATATTTTTATACATATATATGTATTTTTTAGGTGCTCTGATGTTGGGTGCATATATAATTGTTATATCCTCTTGATGAATTTACACCTTCATCACTATATAATGACTTTCTTTGTCTCTTTTTCCAATTTTTAGCCTAAAGTTCATTTTGTCTGAAATAAGTATAGCTACCACTGCTCTCTTTTTGTTTCTATTTATTTGGAATATCTTTTTCCATTCCTTCATTTTCAATTTATGAATATTCTTTTAAGGTGAAGTGAGTTTCTTGTGGGCAGCATGTACTTGGGTCTTATTTTTTTAAATCCATTCAGCCACTCTATGCCTTTTTATTGGAGAATTTAATCCATTTCCATTCAAAGTAATTACTGATAGATAACAACTTACTACTACCATTTTGTTCATTGTTTTGTAGGTTCTTTGTTCCTTTCATCATCTATTACTTTATTCCTTTGTGATTTGAGGACTTTTATAATGGTATGCTTTGCATCCTTTCTTTTGGCTTTGTGTATGTATTAGAGACTTTTGCTTTGTGGTTACCCTGAGGATTTTATAAAACATCTTATAATGGTGTATTTTAAGCTGATAAAATATAAATTTGATTGTATACACTTTTACTTCCCCTTCTGCCAACTTTCATGCTTTTGATATAATAAATTGTATTTTTAAAAATAGTTTTTATCTTTAACAAATTATTGTGGCATTATTTTTAATAGTTTTGCCTTTTAATTTTTGTACTAAAGATATAATAGTTTACCCACCATTATTACCGTATTAGAGGGTTTTGAATTTTACAATGGACTTATCTTTACCAATGAGTTTTATACTTTCATATTTTTTTCATGTTACTAATTAACATCCTCTTCCTTCACCTGGGATAACTCCTATTAGCATTTCTTGTAAGGTAGTTCTAATTGTGAGAAACTCTTAACTTTTATTTGTCTTAGAAAGTCTTCATCACTCTGTCATTTTTGAAAGATAAGATTGCTGAGTAGTGTATTTTTGAAATTTTTTTCCAGCATTTTGAATATCATTCTACTCCATTCTGGTCTGCAAGATTTGTGCTAAAAAAATCCCCTGATAATCTGGAGGAGGTTCCCTTGTATGTAACAAATCACTTTCCCTTTGCTGCTTTCAGCACTCTGTTTTTGTCTTTAACTTTTATTTTATTTTTAATTTTTGTGAGTACATAGTAGATATATATATTTATGGGGTATATGAGATGTTTTGATATAGGCATGAAATGTAAAATAAGCACATCATGGACAATGGGGTATCCACCCCCTCAAGCATTTACCCTTTTAGTCACAAATAATCCAATTATACGTTTAAAGTTATTTTAAAATATATTGTGTTCAACTTCTGATTATGATGTGTCTCAGTGTGGGTTTCTTTGGATTAGTTTACTTGGTATCCTTTGGACTTACTGGATCTATATTACTATTTATTTTCCTAGGCTTGGGAAGTTTTCTCCCATTATTTCTTTGAATATGTTTTCTTTCCCTTTCTCTGTCTCTTCTCCTTTGGGTACACCAATAATCTGCAAGTTCTTACACTTGATGGTGTCCCCATAGTCTCTTAACCTATCCTCACTCTTTTTAATTTTTTTTTTCTTTTTGCTCCTCAGATTGTGCAAGTTCTCGCTGATCCTTTCTTCTGCTTGATCTATTTTGCTATGGAATCCCTCTATTCAATTTTTTCAATTCAACTGTAGTATTCCTCAGCAATTATGATTTCTGTTTGATAATTTTTTTATTATACTTTAAGTTCTAGGGTACATGTGCACAACGTGCAGGTTTGTTACATATGTATACTTGTGCCATGTTGGGGTGCTGCACCCATCAACTCATCAGCACCCATCAACTCGTCATTTACTTCAAGTATGACTCCCAGTGCCATCCCTCCCCCCGCCCCCCTCCCCATAATAGGCCCCGGTGTGTGATGTGCCCCTTCCCGAGTCCAAGTGATCTCATTGTTCAATTCCCACCTATGAGTGAGAACATGCGGTGTTTGGTTTTCTGTTCTTGCGATAGTTTGCTGAGAATCATGGTTTCCAGCTGCATCCATGTCCCTACAAAGGACACAAACTCATCCTTTTTTATGACTGCATAGTATTCCATGGTGTATATGTGCCACATTTTCTTAATCCAGTCTGTCACTGATGGACATTTGGGTTGATTCCAAGTCTTTGCTATTGTGAATAGTGCCGCCATAAACATATGTGTTCATGTGTCTTTATAGCAGCAGGATTTATAATCCTTTGGGTATATACCCAGTAATGGGATGGCTGGGTCATATGGTATTTCTAGTTCTAGATCCTTGAGGAATCACCATACTGTTTTCCACAATGGTTGAACTAGTTTACAGTCCCACCAACAGTGTAAAGTGTTCCTATTTCTCCACATCCTCTCCAGCACCTGTTGTTTCCTGACTTTTTAATGATTGCCATTCTAACTGGCGTGAGATGGTATCTCATTGTGGTTTTGATTTGCATTTCTCTGATGGCCAGTGATGACGAGCATTTTTTCATGTGTCTCTTGGCTACTTGCATGTCCTCTTTTGAGAAGTGTCTGTTCATATCCTTTGCCCACTTTTTGATGGGGTTGTTTGTTTTTTTCTTGTAAATTTGTTTAAGTTCTTTGTAGGTTCTGGATATTAGCCCTTTGTCAGATGAGTAGATTGCAAAAATTTTCTCCCATTCTGTAGGTTTCCTGTTCACTCTGATGGTAGTTTCTTTTGCTATGCAGAAGCGCTTTAGTTTAATTAGATCCCATTTGTCAATTTTGGCACTTGTTGCCGTTGCTTTTGGTGTTTTAGTCATGAAGTCCTTGCCCATGCCTATGTCCTGAATGGTATTACCTAGGTTTTCTTCTAGGGTTTTTATGGTATTAGGTCTAACATTTAAGTCTCTAATCCATCTTGAATTAATTTTCGTATAAGGAGTAAGGAAAGGATCCAGTTTTAGCTTTCTACTTATGGCTAGCCAACTTTCCCAGCACCATTTATTAAATAGGGAATCCTTTCCCCGTTTCTTGTTTTTGTCAGGTTTGTCAAAGATCAGACGGCTGTAGATGTGTGGTATTATTTCTGAGGGCTCTGTTCTGTTTCATTGGTCTATATCTCTGTTTTGGTACCAGTACCATGCTGTTTTGGTTACTGTAGCCTTGTAGGATAGTTTGAAGTCAGGTAGTGTGATGCCTCCAGCTTTGTTCTTTTGACTTAGGATTGTCTTGGCAATGTGGGTTCTTTTTTGGTTCCTTATGAACTTTAAAGCAGTTTTTTCCAATTCTGTGAAGAAAGTCATTGGTAGCTTGATGTGGATGGCATTGAATCTATAAATTACTTGGGCAGTATGGCCATTTTCACGATATTGATTCTTCCTATCCATGAGCATGGTATGTTCTTCCATTTGTTTGTGTCCTCTTTTATTTCACTGAGCAATGGTTTGTAGTTCTTGAAGACGTCCTTTACATCCCTTGTAAGTTGGATTCCTAGGTATTTTATTCTCTTTGAAGCAATTGTGAATGGAAGTTCATTCATGATTTGGCTCTCTGTTTGTCTGTTACTGGTGTATAAGAATGCTTGTGATTTTTGCACATTGATTTTGTATCCTGCAAGTTTACTGAAGTTGCTTATGAGCTTAAGGAGATTTTGGACTGAGATGATGTGGTTTTCTAAATATACAATCATGTCATCTGCAAACAGGGACAATTTGACTTCTTCTTTCCTAACTGAATCCCCTTGATTTCTTTCTCTTGCCTGATTGCCCTAGCCAGAACTTCCAACACTATGTTGAATAGGAGTGGTGAGAGAGGGCATCACTGTCTTATGCCAGTTTTCAAAGGGAATTTTTCCATTTTTGCCCGTTCAGTATGATATTGGCTGTGGGTTTGTCATAAATAGCTCTTATTATTTTGAGATACGTTCCATCAATACTGAATTTATTGAGAGTTTTTAGCATGAAGGGCGGTTTAATTTTGTCAAAGGCCTTTTCTGCATCTATTGAGATAATCATGTGGTTTTTGTCTTTGGTTCTGTTCATATGCTGGATTACATTTATTGATTTGCGTATGTTGAACCAGCCTTGCATCCCAGAGATGAAGCTCACTTGATCATGATGGATAAGCTTTTTGATGTGCTGCTGGATTCGGTTTGCCAGTATTTTACTGAGGATTTTTGCATCGATGTTCATCAGGGATATTGGTCTAAAATGCTCTTTTCTTGTTGTGTCTCTGCCAGGCTTTGGTATCAGGATGATGTTGGCCTCCTAAAATGAGTTATGGAGGATTCCCTCTTTTTCTATTGATTGGAATAGTTTCAGAAGGAATGGTACCAACTCCTCCTTGTACCTCTGGTAGAATTCAGCTGTGAATCCGTCTGGTCCTGGACTTTTTTTGGTTGGTAGGCCATTAATTATTGCCTCAATTTCAGAGCCTGCTATTGGTCTATTCAGGGATTCAACTTCTTCCTGGTTTAGTCTCGGGAGAGTGTAAGTGTCCAGGAAATTATCCATTTCTTCTAGGTTTTCTAGTTTATTTGTGTAGAGGTGTTTATAGTATTCTCTGATGGTAGTTTGTATTTCTGTGGGGTCGGTGGTGATATCCCCTTTATCATTTTTTATTGCATCTATTTGATTCTTCTCTCTTTTCTTCTTTATAAGTCTTGCTAGCGGTCTGTCAATTTTGTTAATCTTTTCAAAAAACCAACTGGATTCATTGATTTTTTGGAGGGATTTTTTTTTTTTTTTTCATTTTCCCAATAAATCTTTCTTTCTTTTTTTTTTTTTTTTAAAAAAAATTTATTTATTATTATTATACTTTAAGTTGTAGGGTACATGTGCATAACGTGCAGGTTTGTTACATATGTATACTTGTGCCATGTTGGTGTGCTGCACCCATCAACTCGTCATTTACATCAGGTATAACTCCCAATGCAATCCCTCCCCCCTCCCCCCTCCCCATGATAGGCCCCAGTGTGTGATGTTCCCCTTCCCAAGTCCAAGTGATCTCATTGTTCAGTTCCCACCTATGAGTGAGAACATGCGGTGTTTGGTTTTCTGTTCTTGTGATAGTTTGCTAAGAATGATGGTTTCCAGCTGCATCCATGTCCCTACAAAGGACACAAACTCATCCTTTTTTATGGCTGCATAGTATTCCATGGTGTATATGTGCCACATTTTCTTAATCCAATCTGTCACTGATGGACATTTGGGTTGATTCCAAGTCTTTGCTATTGTGAATAGTGCTGCGATAAACATATGTGTGCATGTGTCTTTATAGCAGCATAATTTATAATCCTTTGGGTATATACCCAGTAATGGGATGGCTGGGTCATATGGTACATCTAGTTCTAGGTCCTTGAGGAATCGCCATACTGTTTTCCACAATGGTTGAACTAGTTTACAATCCCACCAACAGTGTAAAAGTGTTCCTATTTCTCCACATCCTCTCCAGCACCTGTTGTTTCCTGACTTTTTAATGATCGCCATTCTAACTGGTGTGAGATGGTATCTCATTGTGGTTTTGATTTGCATTTCTCTGATGGCCAGTGATGATGAGCATTTTTTCATGTGTCTGTTGGCTGTATGAATGTCTTCTTTTGAGAAATGTCTGTTCATATCCTTTGCCCACTTTTTGATGGGGTTGTTTGTTTTTTTCTTGTAAATTTGTTTGAGTTCTTTGTAGGTTCTAGATATTAGCCCTTTGTCAGATGAGTAGATTGCAAAAATTTTCTCCCATTCTGTAGGTTGCCTGTTCACTCTGATGGTAGTTTCTTTTGCTGTGCAGAAGCTCTTTAGTTTAATGAGATCCCATTTGTCAATTTTTGCTTTAAATGTGTCCCAGAGATTCTGGTATGTTGTATCTTTGTTCTCATTGGTTTCAAAGAACATCTTTATTTCTGCCTTCATTTTGTTATGTACCCAGTAGTCATTCAGGAGCAGGTTGTTCAGTTTCCATGTAATTGAGCGGTTTTGTTTGAGTTTCTTAGTCCTGAGTTCTAGTTTGATTGCACTGTAGTCTGAGAGACAGTTTGTTATAATTTCTGTTCTTGTACATTTGCTGAGGAGTGCTTTACTTCCAACTATGTGGTCAGTTTTGGAATAAGTACAATGTGGTGCTGAGAAGAATGTATATTCTGTTGATTTGTGGTGGAGAGTTCTGTAGATGTCTATTAGGTCCGCTTGGTGCAGAGTTGAGTTCAATTCCTGGATATCCTTGTTAACTTTCTGTCTCATTGATCTGTCTAATGTTGACAGTGGGGTGTTGAAGTCTCTCGTTATTATTGTATGGGAGTCTAAGTCTCTTTGTAAGTCTCTAAGGACTTGCTTTATGAATCTGGGTGCTCCTGTGTTGGGTGCATATATATATAGGATAGTTAGCTCTTCCTGATGAATTGATCCCTTTACCATTATGTAATGGCCTTCTTTGTCTCTTTTGATCTTTGATGGTTTAAAGTCTGTTTTATCAGAGAGTAGGATTGCAACTCCTGCTTTTTTATGTCCTCCATTTGCTTGGTAGATCTTCCTCCATCCCTTTATTTTGAGCCTATGTGTGTCTCTGCATGTGAGATGGGTCTCCTGAATACAGCAGACTGATGGGTCTTGACTCTTCATCCAGTTTGCCAGTCTGTGTCTTTTAATTGGACCATTTAGTCCATTTACATTTAAGGTTAATATTGTTATGTGTGAACTTGATCCTGTCATTGTGATATTCGTTGGTTATTTTGCTTGTTAATTGATGCAGTTTCTTCCTAGCATTGATGGTCTTTACATTTTGGCATATTGTTGCAATGGCTGGTACCAGTTGTTCCTTTCCATGTTTAGTGCTTCCTTTAGGGTCTCTTGCTGGCAGGCCTGGTGGTGACAAAATCTCTAAGCCTTTGCTTGTCTGTAAAGGATTTTATTTCTCCTTCACTTATGAAACTTAGTTTGGCTGCATATGAAATTCTGGGTTGAAAATTCTTTTCTTTAAGAATGTTGAATATTGGCCCCCACTGTCTTCTGGTTTGTAGAATTTCTGCCAAGAGATCTGCTGTTAGTCTGATGGGGTTCCCTTTGTGGGTAACCCGACCTTTTTCTCTGGCTGCCCTTAACATTTTTTTCCTTCATTTCAACTTTGGTGAATCTGACAATTATGTGTCTTGGAGTTGCTCTTCTCGAGGAGTATCTGTGTGGCATTCTCCATATTTCCTGAATTTGAATGTTGGCCTGCCTTACTAGGTTGGGGAAGTTCTCCTGGATGATATCCTGAAGAGTGTTTTCCAACTTGGTTCCATTTTCCCCCTCACTTTCAGGCACCCCAGTCAGATGTAGATTTGGTCTTTTCACATAATCCCATACTTCTTGGAGACTTTGTTCATTTCTTTTTCCTCTTTTTTCTCTAGACTTCTCTTCTCACTTCATTTCATTCATTTGATCTTAAATCGCTGATACTGTTTCTTCCAGTTGATCGAGTCGGTTACTGAAGCTTGTGCATTTGTCACGTATTTCTCGTGTCATGGTTTTTATCTCTGTCAGTTCATTTATGGCCTTCTCTGCATTGATTATTCTAGTTATCCATTCTTCCAATTTTTTTTCAAGATTTTTAGTTTCTTTGCGCTGTGTACGTAGTTCATCCTTTAGCTCGGAGAAGTTTGAGGGACTGAAGCCTTCTTCTCTCAACTCGTCAAAGTCATTCTCCATCTAGCTTTGATCCATTGCTGGCGATGAGCTGCGTTCCTTTGGAGGAGGAGATGCGCTCTTATTTTTTGAATTTCCAGCTTTTCTGCCCTGCTTTTTCCCCATCTTTGTGGTTTTATCTGCCTTTGGTCTTTGATGCTGGTGACATACTGATGGGGTTTTGGTGCATGTGTCCTTACTGTTTGTTAGTTTTCCTTCTAACAGTCAGGACCCTCAGCTGTAGGTCTGTTGGAGATTGCTTGAGGTCCACTCCAGACCCTGTTTGCCTGGGTATCAGCTGTGGAGGCTGCAGAAGATTGAATATTGCTGAACAGCGAGTGTTCCTGATTCTTGCTCTGGAAGCTTTGTCTCAGGGATGTACCCTGCTGTGTGAGGTGGGGGGTGTTGGTCTGCAGCTAGTGGGGGATGTCTCCCAGTTAGGCTACTCAGGGGTCAGGGACCCACTTGAGCAGGCAGTCCGTCCATTCTCAGATCTCAACCTCCATGTTGGGAGATCCTCTGCTCTCTTCAAAGCTGTCAGACAGTGTCTTTTACATCTGCAGAAGTTTCTGCTGCTTTTTGTTTAGCTTTGTCCCGTCCCCAGAGGTGCAGTCTACAGAGACAGGCAGGCCTCCTTGAGCTGCTGTGGGCTCCACCCAGTTCGAGCTTCCCTGTGGCTTTGTTTACTTAAGCCTCAGCAATGGCGGGCAACCCTCCCCCAGCCTAGCTGCTGCCTTGCAGTTAGATCTCAGACTGCCATGCTAGCAGTGAGGGAGGCTCCGTGGGTATGGGACCCTCTCAGCCAGGTGTGGGATATAATTTCCTGGTGTGCCGTTTACTAAGAGCCTTGGTAAAGCACAGTATTAGGGTGAGAGTTACCCGATTTTCCAGGTGTTGTGTGTCTCAGATTCCCTTGGCTAGGAAAAGGGATTCCCTTCCCCCTTGCACTTCCCAGGTGAGGCGATGCCTCGCCCTGCTTCAGCTCTTGCTGATCGCGCTGCACC
Source organism: Chlorocebus sabaeus (assembly GCF_047675955.1). Lineage (NCBI taxonomy): Eukaryota > Metazoa > Chordata > Mammalia > Primates > Cercopithecidae > Chlorocebus > Chlorocebus sabaeus. The sequence goes on from NC_132924.1 coordinate 66,063,037, forward strand.
AGCTGACCAGCACCGATTGTCCGGTACTCCCCAGTGAGATGAACCCTGTACCTCAGTTGAAAATGCAGAAATCACCCATCTTCCGTGTTGCTTGCGCTGGGAGCTGGAAGCTGGAGCTGTTTCTATTTGGCCATTTTGCTCCAGGACCCCTGTTTGGTAATTTTTAATATTTTCTATCTGTTTGTTGAAATTTTCAGTTTGTTCTTGCATTGTTCTCCTGTCATTAATGAGCATCTTTATGACCATTATTTTGAATTCTCTCTGTGGGTAAATCACATAGCTCCACTTCACTTGGGTCAGTTTCATTTTGTTCTTTTATTTAGGATATATTCACCTTTACTGTTTTTTTTTTTTTTTTTTTTTTTTTTTTGACCCTCTGTGTTGGTATCTGTACATGAGATAAAACAACTACCTCTCCAAGTCTTGTCAAATTGGCTTCTTGTAGAAGTACCTCACCAGTCCATCTGGCCAGAGATATTAAGTTACCTCTCAAATCTATGTGTTTGTCCAGACTGCTATTTCCGTTTTTGGTGGCCCCTGGAGCTTAGGATGTGTCATATCCTGTCAGTACTCTGAGACAAGTAAGTTAGAATCCAGACTCCCTAGATGTAGCTGGAAAGGTTGGGGTGTTGAATTTGAATATATGTTCCAGTTTTTTCTCTCTTCACTGTGAAGCTGGGCATGGATATTTATCTCCCACTCTTTCCGCAGTAAGCCAGGGAGAGGATCTGTGGCAAATGCTTGAACTCATATTCAGGCTGCACTCTCTGATTCTGGGGAGATCGCTGCTGAGAGTGGGCCCATTATATATTGACCATTTTCTTTTCTGTGGTCTAGGACCACTCATAAATGCAAAGCCCCATTGGCTCCTAGAGCTGGATCATTAAGGAGACAGTCACTTGAGTGGGATATAGAAGTTGTGGCACTTGGTGCATGACCAAAGTCCTTCCAAGAAGAATGAGTAGACCTGGATTTATTACTGGGTGAGCTAGAAAAAAGGCATATGAAGTTTCAAGCTTTGACTCTGGTTGTTGCTGAGGGCTGTTGTGTTTTCTTTCCCTGTTAATTCCCCAATGCAAGTTCATTAGAAGTCAGGCCATTAAGTGGCCACTGTCACTGTGTACGATAAGCCCCTTCTGAAGAGAAAATGGAAGCTGTATGTTCTCACCCTTTTCTGCATTGCTCCAAGGGGATGTAGCCCCTGAAAGTATTTGCATGCTCACTTAAAAACACTTCTTTATTCTGTGATCTATGGAATCTTGAATATGCCTGGTCCCTTTTTTTCCATAGCTAAGAGGTTTAGAATGGAGTCCTTTGGGTGGTAGCTATAAAAACTGGGGCACTTAATGAAAGGCATAAACCCCTTCCAGGAAGAAACAAAGACCTGCATGTTTAGAACCCCTTCTCTGCATTGCTTCTAGGGAATGAAGCCCCTGTAAGTGCTTACACATATATATAAAATGCAAGTTTTTTCTTTGGTCTAGGTAGACTCACATATACTTAGTACCCTCTGATCCCAGAGGTAAGATGTTTAGGATGCAGTACCTTGGATAGAAGCTATAAAAGTGGGACACTCAATGTATGGACAAGCTCCTTCCAGGAAAAATTAATGAAACTGGAGTTATCACTGTGGTGAACTTGGAGAGAAGGCTCCAGAAGAGCCAGTGTTCTTCTCAGTCTGGTGATGGGTTAATATTTATCTGCCTCCTTAACTCCCTGAAGCAAGTTAGTTGGAAGCCAAGCTGCCAAGTAGCCACTGGAAAAGTATGCTATAAACTCCTTCTTGAGAGAAACAGGGCTGCATTTCAGCCCCATTCTCTGCACTGCTCCTGTGGGACCAAGGCTCTGGAAATGCTTGCATACTTTTATAAAACACTGCCTTTTTCCTGTGGTCCACAGAGACATGTAAGCCAGTCCGCTCTGCTCCCAGGCTGGAAGGTTTAGGATGCAGTCCCTTGGGTGAAAGCTGTAAAAGTTGGGGTGCTCAGTGTGTGAACAAATTCCTTCTAGGATAGATTAATAGACCTGGAGTTATTGCTGGTGTGAACTGGGGGGAAAACTCAAGAAATGCTGATCTGCCTCTCAGACTGCCAGTGAGCTATTTGTTCCTTTAACTCCCTGAAGCAAGTTAGTTACAAGTCAGGCTGCCAAGTAAACACTGGGAGAATGTGTCCCTTCTAGGGAGACAAAGGGCTACATTTTTTAAGCCTCTTTTCTGCACCTCTCCTGGGGCATGAAGCCATTGGACGTGCTTGCCTGCTTGAGTAACATCGATGCTTTTTCACTGTGTTCTAGTGAGACTCTTATGTTTAATCCCTTCCGCTCCCAGAATTGGTGAATTTAGTGTCAAACCAAGGAAAATCTTAGAGTTAGGATGTTATATGTGGGTCCAAATCCTCCTCTCCACAGGGAGAAGCTGGATGTTGGGGATTCCGTTCAAGATTTTATGGCTCAGTGCCTGGGGAGAGTCTGTGTCTGAGTGTGCTTCAGCTTTTCCTACTCGTTTGATGTGGGTGTTCTCTCAGTTGCCTGGTGGGTAGGAGTCTCTCAACTGGTATCTAACTTTCTCTCAGAAGGAATTGATCTGTGAATAGATGAATTTTTTTTGGTGGATTCGTGGGTAGAGGGAGAGGCAGGAGCTTCCTATTCTGCCATATTGCTGATGTCACCTTGATATTTTTTTTAATGAGTGGGATATATCATTTTGCTTGGGTTTCTTAAACTCAGGAAGTTTTTTGCAAAGATGGACTGGCTCAACCAGTTTTAGATTGTGAACTGATGAAATGTTACTGGAGCAAAAAAATCAACCAAAAACCTATTTGCTTGAAATGGCTTAAGTAAAAGATTTTATAGCTGCTATTTTTCGTACATATGTTGAATATTTTGAAAAATATTTCCAAAGATCACATGTTAGATGATGCACTTCCAGTTGGAAATAAAGCTTGTGGCAAGGCAAAGGAAAATGACAAGAACTGTCAGTTAATGTATAAAATTATATTTTCAGGGCATGAAATATAGTGTGCATAGATCAAAACCCAGCCCTCTCAAAAACAGAGTTTTCTGAAGACTTATATACAAACCTAATTGTCTTGTTTGAAAAGATACATTATCAGTTTGATTGTCTGAGGCATCAGCCATGTCTCTGAACAACCCATCTGATATTGCCTTCTTCAGACTGTCACATTCCATCAGAGGACTGAGTTTATTTTCTCTCCCATCAGCCTTGCCTCAGCCTTTATCCTGAGCAGATGCTCATTCTTAACACACTTATCTAGCACTCCTGTCAGTTTCAGTCACAGCAGAATTCATTTTTGTCATTTAGTGCTGTTGAATCTATTATCCAGTCTAAGCCCCCCTCCCCAGATTCCAGGTTCTTATTTGAATATGGAAATTAGACACTGGTGAACACTATCGTTTTGAGCATCTGGTGAGTTTTGGATTGCTTGATTAGGTTGCTGATTCAAATGAATCCAGAAGAAAGAGAAGAATTTCTACATCTGACTCCTTTATTTCCTCCAAAGCCAGTCCCGTTGGCTTTTTGTGTACCTGTTACTTATTTTCAGGCATTTTAAAATAGTGTAATTATGTTTGATTATTCAGGCCTTGACTGTTTAGCCTGTGGATACTTCATATCCTGATTCTCCTCATCTTTCCTCTCACTGTCTTCTTTGGGTCACAAACGTCCTCACATCATAATATTTTCCAGTCTTTAAGCTTCTTAGAGGCAGGCACTACAACTTACTCATTTTTTTTTCTGTTGTGGGATAAAAAGTGGCCCCTAAAAGGATATGTCCACATCTTAATCCCTGGAACTTTAGAATGTTAATTTACTTGAAAAAAGGACCTGTGCAGATATAATTAAGTATCCTGAGATGAACTCATCCTATAGTATCTACCTAGATTGGCCCTGAATCAAATGACTAGTGTCCTTGTAAGACACACGGGGGACAAAACTGACACAGAGAAGATGATGTGATGATGGAGGCAGAGATTGGAGTGATGTGGCCACAAGCCAAGGAAGCCAGCAACCACCAGAAACTAGAAGAGGCATGGAACGAATTCTCCACTAGAGCCTCTGAGAGAGTGTGACCCTGCTGATGCTGACACTTTCCTTTCAGACTTTCGGCCTCCGTAACTGTGCAAGAATAAATTTCTATTGTTTTAAGACACCCAGTTTGTGCTAATTCCTTATACCACCCGTAGGAAACTAAAGCACTCCCTAGCCATGGCCCCTGGCACAGGATCTGACACATAGATGCTCAGCAAATTTTCCTACATTCATAAATGATTTGTGAGTAAAAGGTTGATAAAAATAGTACACTATTTAGTAAGAATAAGCCAGTTTTAGCTTATCCATGTTTTCCCTGTTCACTCCCTTACTTAGGTTAGTAAAATATTCAAGGTTAGTAACAAGCCAATGTGCCTGAGCATGGCTACTGAAAAACTGGAAAATAAGATATCCTGCATTTTATTGCCTCATTCAGCAGTGAATGGTGAGAGTGATTTTCTAATGGAATGAGGAGATACTCTGCCAATTTCATAGTAATTAAGGTTGTTTTTGGAAATGAGAGCCATCAAATCTTCCCTGGCAGCCACAGTCTCTATATTCTGAACATAGCAACTCTCTTGTTGTCTCATATCTCTATCTGGGCAATTCTCAGCTGCCCCACAGATATGGCTTTAGAAGATCAAAATGTGTATTGTTGCTGAAATGGTCTAATATATATGGTGTTGGTACCAGTCAATTTCTGATCATTGTGGACCATAGAGAAGTCTGACCCTGCTTACAACTCTTCAGCAGGGTAACAACTTGAATTTGAAGTATGTGTAGATGTGAACAGAAGCACAGTCAGACAGTTTCTTCTAAAATTAAATGTGGAAATGATTTGAAGTCATTCAAATTACCTTGAGTTATTCAAAAAGAACAAACCATTATCCACCATGCTGGAAAACCTTGAAGGTTTTATTCTCAATATCTTTACATTAATACAGATGCTTTTTATTTTGTGCTGAGAAAATCAATGTTACACATAATGTAACTTTAATATACAACATAGAAACTCATCCTAAATTAGTTACAACAAGGACCTACAAAAAACTTCATAGGAAAAAAAGTTACGTAATATTGCCACCGTATTTTTTTTTTTTTTTTTTTTTTTTTTAGTAGACTGACCCTGTCAGACCCTGTCACCAATGCTCAGCTCTGTAAACAATGGTTATTTCCATGTTCTGGGGGAATTGTTAATAATAGGGGCACTAGAATCAGCCTAGAAAGTTCTAGCACATCACTATATACAGTCCTCAAAAATAATTTATCGTACTGTTTCTAAAAAAAGGTACTAGGGTTGTTCTCTTCCTCTGTTTCCATATTCTGGAGCTGCACATGAGCACTTTTGTCTAACAGTCTAAAAACACAAGAACTGAACTGCAATTCACAATCACAGAGATGAGGTGGTGGAGTCGAGGACTTCCCGCCCATTGCACACTGTTGGCACATACATGCTTGCAGAGGCTGGAAAACAAAGTGGGACAGAAAAGTTAGTCAAGTGGGACACAAAAGTTGTAGCATGAAGGATACAACGGACTTTGGGGACTCAGGGGGAAAGGGTGGGAAAGAGGTGAGGGATAGAAGACTACGAATTGGGGTTCAGTGTATACTACCCAGGTGATGGGTGCACCAAAATATCACAGATCACCACTAAAGAACTTATTCATGTAACCAAATACCATCTATTCCCCAAAAACCCATGGAAATAAAAAATGTGAAAAAATAAAATTAAATTAAAAACTCATTTTAATTTAGCTTTGGAAAATGCTAAATTGTTAAAATGCTCTTGTAGATCAATTTCTAAATATGTTCTGCTCAAAATTAGTTTGCAACCTGGAACATACCTCTTGGCGGAGAATTTATAAATATAATCATTGTTGAAGGAAGTCACTTGCAGGTTGAAAATTAGCTTTGGTAATCTATAAACTGGTTAAAATACAATGTGCAAAATCAAAAGCTCACTGTAATTTTTATAGGTTACTAAATTATTTACCGTTTTCAGTACCTTAATTAGTTTTGTTCTGTCTATACAGGGATGAGCCTTATATAGTCCATGAGTCATCTGTGAACTCCACTGCCTTAGAGAATGGTTTGATATATTTTCGTTGTTCAAGTGAATAACCTCAGTAAAAACACTAGTGAGGGCTGGGTTGCTAAGAGCTTCAATTTCATAACAGGTCTCAGAAAAGATATTCCAAATGGATGATGCCCTTGTTAATGACAAATAGTGACAACAGTGTTATGGTATGGCCCTGCTGATGCTTTCCTTTCACACTTGTAGCCTCTATAACTGTGAGAGAATAAATTTGTATTAAGACACTCAGTTTGTGCTAATTCCTTATGCCAGTCGTAGGAAACTATAGTACTTCCTAGCCATATTATATAGTATGGATTTATATTCATTCTTTTTATGGCACTCAGTTTTCCTAGATATAATTCTTAGCTATTAACTTGTTGTTAGTAAAGTTTTATTTCATGAGAAGTCTAGGTACAGATAATTTACATATATTTCACCCTTAATGCTTTTTCTTTGCGTGAACAAAAGCAAGGAGCCCCATTCCCCATGGAATGAAACCATGTAGCCAAGAGAATAGGTTAAAGAGATGGTGTTCCATTACATTTAAGATCTCTCTCATACAACCCCTTGGCCTGTCTATTTGTATATACTCTGACCAGTAGGAGCTGATCCTCTGGGGTACTTGATCACAGCTCAGATCAAATTGACCAGCCATCGGTCCCATTCTTTAAGAGCATATCTCAAAGTTAACATGCAGATAAACTGGCTTCATGTTTGAATGTCCATGCTTGATAGTGGATATATAATTGACCCATACATTTTCATTTTACCTAGGCAAAATTCCTATTAATTTCCTTAAACAGGAGCAACTATTTATGAAATATGAGATTATATGGCATTCAGTGGGGGAGCATTCACTATACTTGGGGCACTGAAGTCTATCAGCAAGTCCACCACTAGGGAATCTACAGCCCCTCAATTTTATGTTGATTACTTGGCTACGTATGTAAGAAAATCTATGAAGTCAAGTTTGTATGGCTACCTCAAGTTACACTGGAGTCATGTGACATGCTAACTCTTTTGGAGATATTTTTTCATCTTATTAGGATCAGGTTCAATTTTCTTTACAATATGAGCCCATTAAAAGCTCTACAATGAAGAAATTGTTAACACAGTATGTGCCAGATAAATTCTTGATGGAAAGCGGTCATAATAATAACTCCAAATGTGAGGGCTTTATTGTTTATAAATACTTTAATTTGAAAAATTATTTCCATATATTGTATCTAATTCCAGCTTCATCAAATGTAGGTAAGGTAAGAGAAAGGGCAAGGCAAAGTGAGATTCAAAATAGGTTACTGGAAACCTAGGAGAGCACTCTAGGTCATTCAATACGTGCTTTTTCTGCAGCCTTTTGTATCCAACTGCCTATTTGACATCTTCATGTGGATGTTTAAAAGCCACTTCAAAATCAGTGACCAAAGCTGAACTCTTGATTCCCTAACCTGTCTCCATTTAGCTTTCCTTTCCTCAGTGAATGGTTTTGCCATCTGGCCAATTGCCCAAACCAAAAATCTAAAATGTATGTTTCATTCCTTTTTGTTTCAACCCTGTCCCATGTCAAACCTATCATCAGTTTCAGTCAACTCTACATTTATGTCTAACTAGATCTCTTTGCATCTACCACCCTGGGCAACCCACCATGATGTTTCTCCTGATCACTGCAAGAGCTGCGCCACTGGGCTGTCTGTTTCCACTTTTGCTTTTTTGCAATATATTCTCTGAACAGCAGTGAAAGTATTTTAAAATATAAGCCACTTATATATGCACTTCCAATGGCTTCCCTGTGTGCTCTCTTTACCCTGGCTTATAAATCCCATCATAATTTGGACCATGTCTCTCTTTTGGTGTTCACCCATTCCAAATTTTCTTTCCTTCTTTTTGCTTTTGTTCTCTAACACAGCAAGTCTGTTTCTCAACTTTCTGCCCTTGCAGTAGCCTTTGCCTCGCTAGGAATGCTCTTCCCTCTGATCTACTCATGTCTGGCTCCTCCTTGTCATCCACATCTGAAATGTTACCTCAGAAAGGTAGTCATCAGCCCACTTAATTTAAAATATTAGCCAAGCAGTTACTGTCACATCACCCAGTTTTGAAACTCAGCCTAGCCCAGTTGTTGCTGCCTGAGTTTTTTCTTGCTTATTATTATTTTTGGTGTATCATCCTATACCCTTGACTAGAAAATATGCAGGGGTTTTACTTATCTGTTTCATTATTTTATCCCTAGTGCTGGTCATGGAATAGACTGTCTATAAATATTTCCTGAATGATCATATAAATGTTTGCATTTCAAAGAATCAGGAAACCAATGGAAGTTTCAAGAAGGAAATAATCTTTTAAACTAAAAAATGACCAGCAAACGTGAAGCCTATGGGCAGTCTTATTTTGAGACAGGTGGGCTTTTGCTTCTCAAGCCACATTGTGACAATGACTATCAACTACCCTTGCCAAGAGAACTGACTCAGGTTGTGAGCTCCCCATTCAGGCATGCTGCCTTTGACATTTTAACTTATCTCTTTATCTTTTCCAGGATCAAGTTGTATTATTTTTGTGCAGGATAAAAATGCAATTTTAGCGATTGAAGAGGAATAATGTGTCACAGGGATAAGTCTAGCAGAACTAAGGCCTGGGATTCAAATACTCCCTCCTAAGTTTCTATCTGAAACCTACTCTGATGTTCCCTGTTCTCTTATGGAACTTGATGTAATGCTATTCTTTGGAGTGTACTCGTATAGTCGGCTTGCCTATTGCATTCTAATTTCTTGAAAATTAGGTAGCTCTTGCCTAGGTAAGAAGGACAGAGTCTGCAAAAGATAGCTGCATGGAAAATCCTCAAGTTCTAATATAAAATAGTCATCTACTATGACCCCATGGACATCATTATGGAAGTTAACAGCACAACTTTGTTTCATCTACCCCCTTCATAGGACATTCAAAGGAGCAACCTACGTCAGAATGTCTAAACTCTTTGAGAGGAAGATAATACAAATTCAAAGTCTTACAAGAAATAGCAATAGCAAAAACCCACAAGACTCTTCCTGCAACTCCTTTTTCCCCTAAATACTTTTTAATCTGTCGAAGGGAACTCTAACTTGTATTTTTCTGCTTCTCTTATTATTTCATCGGTAGCTTCTGCTGGTGCATTTTATTATGAAAAAAATTCTCATTTTTGCACATGCTGTTGAATATAGTAAGGAAAATTATTGTTTTGTGAGCTTACTATCTCAATTACTTTGCTTTTCATAAATATTTTACATATGCTTCCCATATTAGCCCATCTGTTATTCACCAAGGTAGTAAAATAGGTGGAAGGGCAAAGTACTATCATTTGTGTGTGTATGTTTGTGAGGAGCTTTTTCTATTATTCTGATGAAATACTCATGGGATTTTTAATGGTGTAAGTTTAGCCCATTTTCTTAAGTATGGTTAAGCAGATTTCTATAATCATCCTTTCTACCAGACATAAGAGGCATGTAGCCTTATTTCTGGCTTTCCTGGGACTTGGGGTAAGTAGCAACTATTGGATACTCTAGGATAAGGTGTGCTTTTGCCATTCAAAGTGAAAATTTAAGGCAAATGGAAAAGGACCTTATAAATTCCACTATTGATCACAAAAGGGTAATTCACTGCTATCAAAAGGCATATTTTGCTTTGCAAACTGGTGAAACATTGAAGATCAGTGTAACCAAGTGGCAGCTTTGTCTTGCTCTGTGAAATCCACTTCTCTTCCACCAGTAATGCATGGGCTAGCCAGACTTTGGAGAAAATTATTGTATTTTTTCAGGTAATTAGACCCTCAATCAATGCTAAATATATTTATTTAATAGATTTTTATGGATGCCAAGTCTGTTAGTCAATTTCGTGGCTGAGACTGGTTGCTCAGAATCAGTATTACTTTAACAGCGCTACTTTGCATCAGTCTCAGAAAAAAAAAATAAACATTTCAACAGAACAGACATTCCAGTTTGCTTCATCTGTTCCATTTCCTTGCTTCTGATGACCCCAAATAATTTTTTCCCAGGAAGTCTGTTTGTTTAGATATTTTACTATTATGGTCGTGAAATCCAGTTTCCACCAGCTGTTTGTTTTCTTGTGTCTTGCTTTGTCATTGAATTTGTTTTCTCATCATCTTAATTTTACTTGTGCTAGGGTCTGTTGGTTCCATTTCAGGAGAACTGTATCTGGTAATTGATTAGTAGATGTCATCTGGGCAGATGAAGACACGACTACTACCCTTTGGCTTGGTATTCTGGTTGTGTCAGAGATTTCACAGTGGAAGGCAAATAATTCATTATTAAGAAATATAGACTGGGCCTAGTGCAGTGGGTTGGGCCTGTAATCTCTGCACCTTGGGAGGCCAAAGTAGGAGGATCATTTGAGGCCAGTCAGGAGTTTGAGACCAGCCTGGACAATGTAGGAAGACCCCATCTTTAAAAAAGTTTAGGTGGGCAGGATGGCATGTGCCTCAGGTGCTGAGGTGGGAAGATCACTTGAGCTGAGGACTTTGAGGCTTCAGTGAGCTAGGATCATGTCACTGCACTGCAGCCTGGGTGACAGAATGAGACCCTGTCTGTCAAAAAGGGTCTCTTCAAAAAAAAAAAAAGAGGCCGGGCGTGGTGGTTCATGCCTGTAATCCCAGCACTTCAGGAGGCCGAGGTGGGCGGATCACGAGGTCAGGAGATGGAGACCATCCTGGCTAACACGTGAAACCCCGTCTCTACTGAAAATACAAAAAATTAGCCGGGCGTGGTGGTGGGCACCTGTAGTCCCAGCTCTTTGGGAGGCTGAGGCAGGAGAATGGTGTGAACCTGGGAGGCGGAGCTTGCAGTGAGCTGAGATTGCGCCACTGCACTCTCGCCTGGGCAACAGAGCGAGACTCTGTTTCAAAAAAAAAAAGAAAAAAGAAAAAAGAAAAAAAATATAGACTGAATTCTCAGTGACTGCTTCCTCTTTATGACCTAAGTAATGGTTTTAAATTGTTAACAGTAGATTTAAGATAATCGTATTCATTATGCTGTGGGATAAAAATCTGCAAATCCAAGATGTAGTTTCCAAATGGGGAGGTAGAACTGTATGAAAGCAATGACTTCTTCATTCAATGATTCTTTTCTTGTGAGACAAGATTTATGGAAAAAGAAGATATGTCGTCACCCTTTTTAATGACCCATTACCTTACCAACAGAAATAGCACTTGGTCTTAGTCCATTTTCTGTTTCTGTGACAGAATATCACTTACTAGATAATTTATAAAGAATAAACATTTATTTAGCTCATGGTTCTGAAGGCTGGAAAGTCCAAGGGCATGGCACTAGGCATCTGGTGAGTGCCTTCCTGCTGTCTCAGGACATGGTGAGAGGCATCACGTGGTGAGACAGAGTAAGTATCTAGTTCAGGTCTCTCTTTGTCTCCTGTTAAAGCCATCAGTCCCATCATGGGGGCCCCACCCTGATCACCTTATTTAATCCTAATTACCTTCCAAAGACACCACCTCCAATCAGGATACGAATTTGGAGATTAAGTTTCCAAACATGAAATTTGGAGGAAACATTCAAACCATCAGTCTTCAACTAAATACTTCCCACCATTTTTGCCACATCATGTTACTTTAAAATATGTTCTTGGCCAGGCACGGTGACTCATGCATGTAATCCCAGCACTTTGGGAGGATGAGGTGCGTGGATCACGAGGTCAGGAGATCGAGACCATCCTGGCTAACATGGTGAAACCCCATCTCTACTAAAAGTACAAAAAATTAGCCGGGCGTGGTGGTGGGTGCCTATAGTCTCAGGTACTTGGAGGCTGAGGCAGGAGAATGGCGTGAACCCAGGAGGCAGAGCTTGTAGTGAGCCAAGATTTTGCCACTGCACTCCAGCCTGGGGGACAGAGTGAGACTCCATCTCAAAAAATAAAATAAAATAAAATTAAAATTTACTCTCTTCTCCTTCCCTCAAAAAGTACAAAGAGGGATGCCCAATAAATAATTGGTAAATAAAAAGGTTCATTTTTCTGTGCTTTTCTACCAATTCTGCATTCTTTTCACTATCTTAGTTGCCCAACATCACTGGTTTCTCCTCTTTTCTATCAAAATATGTTTTCAAACAAGGATCAGAAACGTATTCACCCTGAGGCTCAGATAACTAATATGAGTTGCATGTGCTACTATGCCTAGGGACAAAAGTCTAAACCAAAAGTGTTAAACTCTAATAAAATTAGTTTTAGTCTCCTTTCTAGTGGAACTAATACTGTTAGCGTCACCGTTAAATTATGTACAGTATCAGAACACTTTATTAGCTTCTACTGCTGTCTCTCACTCTGGTCTAAACCACCACCATTTGGACTGTGCCTCCTAAATGATCTCTTTGACTGCTCCGTTTTATATTTTGCCCACACAGCCAAAATTTATGCTTTTAAAGTCAGGTCATACCACAACTCTGATGAAACCCTTCTAGTGCTTTCTCATTTCTTTCAATCAAAGAGCAAATATCCTTATAATGACCTATGTGATCTACTTCCTCTCTGTTCTCCTCGCCTCTTATTTTCACTTTTATTCGCCTTCCTCTAGCCACATTCAAACCTAACTTGCTTGGCCAGGCTACTATGTAGTGTCATTATGGGACTCCATGAACATTATGGGACTACATGAACAAGTCTGTACCCAGGCTGATAGAACGAGATGCCATCAGGTATAGAGCTGAAAAGTAAGTTTTTAACTTAAAAAAAAAAAAACCATTGAATTTGCAGATGCTAACATTCTCATTGTCAGAATAGTCTATGAACTGAATTTTGTAACTGAGCTGAGGCAGCAAATCCAGGGAGGCCAGAGGAGCCATACAGCAGCTTTTGAGAGTTTCATCTATAACTCCAGTTACCAAATTCCTAAAGTATCTAGTAGATAGGTCCCTAGTTTTCTCATCTAGAAATGTGGTTATTAGAATAAATGTTCCAAAGTGGCCCTCCCAGCTCTGACACTTGTGGTCACTGTTATTAAAGAAGGTGGGCTATATTTACTTGGGGAAAACCTAGCAACATATTAGAGATAAAGAAAATGATTTAAGGGATGGAAAAAAGCAGTTGTGAGACAAACACAATGACAGTGTTAAATAGAAGAAAGAGGAACTAAACATCAATTCCCTAATACATGTAAAGTTACCTATTGTAGCTGAAGACTCTATTCTTCCATTGACAATGACAAAGGGAGTAAAAGGGAATGGAATGAGATTCCCAGGAATGCTGTGGACTTTCTTTTTTTAACTTTTATTTTAGGTTTGGGGGTACATGTCTGTTACATAGGTAAAAGCGTGTCACAGGGGTTTGCTATACAGATTTCAAGTGATGAAATAAGCCTAGTACCCAATAGTTATCTTTTCTGTGGACCTTTTTTTTTGTGTGTGTGGAGGGCAATGGAGTCTTGCTGTCTCCCACGCTGGAGTGCAGTGGCATGATCTTGGCTCACTACAGCCTCCACCTCGTGAGTTCAAGCAATTCTCCTGTCTCAGCCTCATGAGTAGCTGGGATTACAGGTGCGCACCACCATGCCTGGCTAATTTTTGTATTTTTTTTAGTAGAGATGGGGTTTCGTCATATTGGCCATGCTGGTCTCTAACTGCTGACCTCAGGTGATCCACCTGCCTCGGCCTTCCAAAATGCTGGGACTACAGGTGTGAGTCACTGTGCCTGGCCTCTTTTCTGTGAAATTTCTAAAGGGAAAAATAGATTAACATTTATCTGGTTTGGATGCTTTGGGTATATTCTCCATGAAAGCAGCTGGCTTGACTTGCTGAATACTCTAGTTCTTCCTGCACTGCCCATTGAAGATTTATGTGTATGAAATACCTGTGGCAAGAAAGACCATCAATTCAGTCTGATTGCTAAATACCTTGCTACTTTTCCTGGTCAGGCTAGTACATAGTGTCATGTGGGGCTCCCTGAACTTGGAGTACAGGCACATGATGCTGTTTTTCGGGAGTTGAACTATAGAGAAGAAGCTTGGGCATTATGTGTTATGCTTTTATTTTATAAAGTCATATTCAGACTTCAACAATGGCTTGCCCCCTGCTAACTAGGCCATTGCCCCTTTTTAACTAGGCCAAAGTCTGGTCTCATTTGCTTGCTTTCTGTGGTTGTAGCTGTGTGGAAAATGATGCCATGACTCTAGGAGAGTGTTCACTTAATCTTTTTATACCATCACTTTCTTTTTATAATGTGAAAAAACTTTGTGATAATAAGTAATTGTATTAATTGAACGGCTCACACATTACCACCTAAACAAGTGACTTTCTTGGCAGAGAAAATCAATCTCCATATCCCTACAACTCCTTGGGAACCAAAATCTGGGCATCATTACGTAGTCGAAGTTTCTGGACTGATTTTCATGATAATGACATACATACATCTGAACGATTACAGCAAGAGACACATATCCTTATAGGACTGAGTCTGGGTACATAATAGCTCTGAAGACTATGGGGCACACTTCATTTTTCACCTCTGTCTCCCCAGTCTATGCTGATACAAAATCATATTAGTGTCAATATTCTCACCTGCATGACTACTATAGCGTTTTATGCTATGTAACTTCATGTGTACTTCCAGCTTTTCTCTTTAAATATTATGCAGTTCTACTTACATTCCCAACATATGTTCTTGATTGCCTGTCCTTAGGAACTAGCTTTGGGAATCCCTTTTGCTTCTAGAGCAGAAGAGAATAAAAATGACCTCTTTTTCATCCAGATAGAAAGGATATTTGCTTATGTGTGTGGGTGTGGGAGTAGAATTAAAAGTATGAGTTTAGGATTTCAAGGTGTCTGAGTTATACTGCCATTAGAAAGAGCATGCCCACTTTTAGTAAGTGTTTTCTGAGTGGCCAGGTTCTTCTATGCTGGAAATGCCTTCCCTGAAAGTTCCAGAGGGAGCCTGGGAAATCACTACATGGGGATATGGCCATTGGCATTATGAAGCAAAGGGTGGAAATTCAGAATGCCACTTTGTCTCTGAAACCCTGCTTCCTCTTTGATGGGCTAGAGACCCTCCCTGCACTGACTGCACTGATATCAGTGGATGAAGTAGACAAGGATGGTTTGGGTAGAGGTTCTCAAAATATTTCCCTTGGACCACTTCTATTGAAACAACTGGGGTATCTGTTATAAGCCAGATTTCTGGCCTTTGCTCCAGACCACATGAATCAGAATATCTGCGGGTGGGACCAGGGCATCTCCATTTCAAAGGAGTTATTTTTCATACACAAATATCTGGGAATCATTGATCCATGGGTATTCTTAATGGAGAAAAATTAAGGTTTCATTTTTTGTTACTCTTACTTCTACTATCTATAGTTAATTAGGCACAACTTTAATTGTACTCTTGCACATAGCAATATGTAAAACTTTTCAGTTTTCCAAGATATTGTTAACCATGTTCATTCTTTCATGTCTGCTACTGAGTTTGGTTATGCCTTTCCAGTTTTTTTGGAGCAACCAGTCAGCTTTAAAAATTCAACGCCAATACTCTTTCTGCTATCAACCACCTTGGCTGCCATCAGAAGGCTCTCCTAGGTTCCAAAGTAATGTGGTATTTCTCCTACTCTCTTGCCAGAGAACTAACTTGGAATTGATATGGCTGTACGTTCCAGTTGGGGTGACTTCTTGGTATCATACAGGATTGTGTCAAGTCACTGTAATTCTTGATAAGATGCAGTACTGGATTAATTGGGAATTGGGAAAGTGTGGCATAATTAAAATGGCCGCAGAATCTCTGAGAGGTGGGGTCTATGCACTTCCCCTTGAATCTGAGCTTTGATAAGTAAGTATGGTACCAATTATGCTATACCAGTTTCCTGGCCAAGCCAGTTTTTACTTCCTTTTTTCATGGAATATGCTCTTTAGGAGCCAACATGGACAGGCTTCCTGCCAGGATGCCAGGAATAAGAGTGAAAGCATCATGGATCTTCCAGATCAGCTCAGTTTCTGCTTAAAACCATGGAAGAACCTCAGCCTCATGGAGCAGGTGAACCAAGCCCTGTCTGAATTCCTGACTTGTAAACTGTGAGAAATAATAATAAAAAGAGGTATTGTTTTAACCCTTTAAGTTATGGAGAAGTTTGTTATGCAGGAATAGATAAAGTGGAGGAAACGAGATAACCCTATTTCCATATTAGCTTACTCTCATCTCTACAGCGGGTTGTTTTTACCTCTGAAGAGAAAGTCGGAAAACCAGCAGCAATATTAACAATCGCCCAATGAAATAAAGTGCTAACATTATATTCACTGGAAGAACATAAATCATGTACAACCCAAGAAAAACATATGCTTTATCTAATGAACTCAGAGCAGTTTAAGGAATGTTCTTGATTTCTAAAGCAACATACTTCCTAGTATTTAGGAGGAAAATGGATATAAATTGAACTGAATATACAATAGAGGAAACAGACACTAAGATATTAAATAATTGCTTCAGTTCCTACCAAAGTGGGTCAGTAACATGTTTATACACAGAACTAAATTCTATTGACCACTGGCCTTTAAACATCTTTGATTGTGATCTATAGAAATAAATACATTTTACCCAGACCTGGTACATGTATACATATAACTCTTCATGACTTACCTTTCATGCCTTACCTTTATTACATGCAATGCACTCTAACATTTTCTATTTTTTTTTCTTTTAAAAAACACTGGCCAAAGATACTAGATTTCATGACCCAATAATGGCTTACAGTCTACAGTATGAAAACCACTGTCCTAGACACCAAGCTTCATGGGGCCAGGGATTCTGTCCAATTCATTACTGTGTATACAGTGCTTAGAAACTTTTGGTGTGTAGTAGGTACTCATTAATTTAATGAATGAATACGTTTCTTGATATGAAATACTCCCAACTTATTAAAATGGGAAGGATTTTAACTGAAAGTCAGGAAATCCAGGGTCAACTCTTGACTCTTGTATCATTGTATATCCTTGAGAAGTAACTTCAATTCTTAATTTTCTTACCTATAAAATAGAACTTGTGATATCTGGTACTCATGAGGATAAAATGAGTTCATGAATATATAACTACTTTGAATAAAAGATGTAAAAATGCAAATAACAGGTGAATGTATTTGTTACTTATGCACATTAAAATGCCAAGAGATGTTATATAAAATCTTCACTTTGTTACATGATACTACTTCATTGATTTGGATTAATTTGGGAAATATTGCTGAAACAATGAGGTCTGAATGTAGACCTTTTAAAAAAAAAAGTTTATAATTTTATTAACAAAACGTTCCAAAAATGTTGTTCAAACACCTGTCTTCAAGTACTAATTGGGTCACTATCAGATTAGCATACTGAGCAATAGTTTAACAGTTCTGCTGTGGTTGCAGTATATTGGTTTTATGTAAATGGATATTTCTGAATTTCTAACAAGAGACTTGATTGGAGAAAGTGCCCTTGCTATCCCTTCTGGAATTTATTAATTCCCAGCATATGCATTAGAAAATTCTGCCATTTCTAAATTACTGAGGTCTGGATATATGAAATTTTGAATAATTTCTATATGGAAGACTTATGAACTCTGCTAAATTGTTCTAATAACAAGCAAAAGTTCTGAGCTAGCAATGAGACAATTCTGCTGGGATAACCTTCTTTTTATTCTCTCTGCAAAGCCTTCCAAGGACCCAGCATCATGAGAACTTTTCCAGCTTGCTCTCCAGGAGAGGCTGCACGATACAGTGGTTAGATGCACTGGCTTTGAAATCACAGGAACTGACTTTAAATTCTGGTTCTGCCATTTTTAAAGTGTGTGACCCTGAGTGAGTTTCTTTACCTTAAGGGGTTAGAGCATTGAATAAAACAGCACACACATGCACACACGTGTGTAAAGTATTTAGTATGGTGCCCAGCATATGAAAAACACTCAACAAATGAAAGTTCCTGTTAACTGTTGTTAATATTTTTATAAGTTATTGACAGTTCTCTCTGGTCTGGACTAGGTAGCTGTTAAGATTAGTCTGCTAAAGAAGAGCTTTGTTTGCTCAAGAAATAAACATATTTTGCTAAGATCCATGGAAAATGATCTCACAGGCTTTGCCATGCCCTGAAAATCAAGTTTTGTGACACGTTGGAGTTTAGCTGGAAAGACATGAATGTGCAGCCTATCCCGGAACACATGCTCTCAGCCTGTCAGTCTTCCCTCAGTTTCCTGGGGGAAGGGCTGCTCTGTTAAATTCTGTACTTTGGTGGAGAAATTGGGGCACTAATGTGATTGCTGACCCTGTGATGCTGAGTTATTTTGAAGTATCCTTTCTAATCAACTCGAGGCAAAATTTTGAAGCAGTCATTTGTCTCTGTCACTTTCTGTCCTCCCTCCCCGTCTCATGGCTCCAGTTCTTTTCTTCCCCCTCATCCAGTGTCAGTGAATTGCTTCTACTTCACACCACAAGTTAGCTGAAAATGGCTTAAAAGGTTGTCCCCTTCAGGTACATTTGTGCTTTAGAGAACTCTAAAGAATTAAATCAATGATTCTCTGTGGATAGTGTTTCAGACATTTGCAGGCCAGTAGCAGAGAGAATTTGGGACTGGGAACTATTCTAGTATCCTTCAGTTCACACTGCCTTCTCAGCTGAGAAAACATTGTGTCATTGAAGTAGGAGGAAGATCTATTCCAGCATTTTCCAAGGTGTGTTCCTTGGGATGTTAGTTTTACTGTGATAAAGTATTTTTAAAAGTATTTTAACTTTGTTAACTTTTAACAAAGTTAAACAGGTTTTCTTGCGTAGAGATTCTCAAAACCTATAACACACTTATGTTAAAGGAAATGCTATAAACTTCCAAGGGGGAATTAGGAATGCAGCATTTTTCATTGTATTTTATTATCTTCCTCTTTTAATTTTTCATGACGCTCCTTTGGCATCTGTGTGGCATAGAATATACTTTATAAAACACCAATCTAGTCCAGTCCCCTATTTTAATTAGTAAAATGAGGCAGAAAGCAATAGAGTGACTTGTTCGAAGTTATCGATTAAATTGACTCCAGAAGAGGACTAGAGACCAGGTTATCTAACCTCACAACATGGTTAAACCCCTAATCGCAGCTATGGATTTAATGTCTTTGTTCCCTGCCGGACTGTATGTACTGCCCAAACAGAAACTTTGACTTGTTTGCTCCTTACTGCACCCGCAGCACCTAGCACAATACCTGACTCACAGTGTTCAAATCCATACTTAGTAAAATCGAATTGAGATTGTTCACGGGGACAGACATGTGTTGCCTGTTCTTGGCAGGCTGGTCCTGACTACAGTGCTACATATGAAGGAGTTAGTGCTGAGTTCCATACTTACACTGAGAGTATGTGGTCCCAGTTCCACTGACACTGAACCTATTGAGGTGCAGTCTGTGTGTGACAACATTCTTCTGGGGTTGAAACAGGATGATGTGAACCTTGGGTGCAAACAAACAGCCCAAGACCACAAAGCCACTCAGGCTGACAGAGATGCACATGGTTGTCGTCTGCACCTACAAGAGAAGGTTGGCTAGTAAGTGTCTGGCTGTACATTCAGTCAAATGGCCAACTAAAGAGAGTGCTGAAACAAGACCAAAATGAAAAACCCAGAATAATCGACAGCTCTATTCTGATTATAGCCAAATCAGTACAGTAATTATATTGAATCTTCTATGTTTGGGGTCTTGGAAATATTGCTTAGGATTTGTAAGCAAACACCATTTGTGTGGGGTGCTTTTGAATGCTTGCCAAGACTTTGCATGGATTTTCTTGTTTGTTTTCTTTATATTTTTATAAAGATATTTCTGTAAAACCACAGAAGTTGGAATCTTAAATAGTAAAACATATTCAATGATGAAGTGGCCAGATTGCTGGTGATTTCAGTCTATGAACTTGGATTGTTTAAGGTTTAAGGTTATTATAAACAAATTTTTTTTTTTTTTTTTTTTTTTTTACATTTTTGTATCTCCCTTGCTTGCTGGAAGCTCTGCCTATCAACTACTGGTTTACCCTATTCTTTGTTGGGGATCACTATCAGCTTTCTTCTGTGGTACCTTTGTTTTGCTTATCTTGTTGGCATCTCTCTGGAATTTTGATTCATTGGGTATTCACTGTTCAATCTTCATGTTCTCTAGGCTTCTATACACCCATTCTTGACAGATAATTTTCACTTCTCCCTCACTGTTTTCCCTGAAAGTTCCCCAGAACCAGGGTTTATCATGTCTTCTCATTCTCATCCCAGAGTAACTTTAGATTTGTTTTCCTTTCCCCTTAGGCACATGCTATTATAAAGTAGCATGGTTTCAAATGCCCCAAATGACGTTAGGCATCTATGAAACATTTCTGTAAAGTCTCTGACCTTCCTCTCTAACCAAGGAAAGCTGAAGACTGAACACATAACTGGAGAAACCATATAATTTTAGAAGGCTTCATTTTACCTTTGATTTTTTAAAAAAATTCAGGCTGCCCTGTGGCATAATTCTTTAGACCTTGTTTACTTTGAATCCTGAAAGCATAATCCATCCTCATCATTTTAAAGTTCTTGTCTCTCTTAACTATCCCAGTGCTCTCCACTTTGGGGCCCCTAATCGCAGGCTCCTTTCTTGTCAACTTCTCAGAAAACAAGCTGCTATCTGACTCTGTGATGCAAAAGCCTTCATAAATCTGGGAGAATTTGTTTTCTACATATATGTACAATATGATGTTAGAATTGTCCTCTTTCTGCCTCAGTTGCTGCCTCTGACTCTGAAGCCAGTGTGAAGGATCTCAGAGATCATGGGAGGGGAAGACAAATCCAAATTTGCAAGATTTCCAGCAAACCTTTTCTGAAAGCATTTCTATAACCCTTGAAACTACTCACACACTTTAAGACATTACAAGAAGAGGTGAGAAGGGGCTTTTAGGAGGAGGGGATCTTGGGCGAAGCTGTACTGTGAGTTTTGTCTCCTCGCTGAAGCAAGGAATGCTTCAATGTGGCCATTTACAAAAAGTCAGGTGTTTCTGCAGGAAGAGGATGCCCTGAATTGGGACCTGATTCCTGCCTTGGAAATCAAGAAGGTGGTGGAAAGGCTCATTGCTTTAGTGGCATTGCATAAAACTTGCAACTGTCTTGGGGTAGTCCTTTGTTCTGAGAATTTATCAAAGCAAAGGCTATGTGAATGGTATTCATGGACAAGATGGGCCACACAAGAGCCATTATGCATGGTCTTGGGCCTATGTCTTGGCCTAGAGACCTTCACAGAAAGAGGCTTGGGGTAGGATAGCTGGATGCCCTGAGAATGAGCATGGAGCCACCAGAGACAAATCACAAAAGAGAACTGCCTGTCAACTCACTCAAGGTCCTTCAGGGGAAAAGACCAGAGGGTAACTTCTAAAGATCATGTGAAAAATGAAAACACCCTCTAGTCATCTTCCAGGCATCTGAAGGATGTATCTTTCCATGTGTGGACTTAGAGATCATAAAGTCATCTAGCCACAAAGAACTATCTTACTGCTTCCTTATTACTCTTTAATCAGGGCTGAG
Source organism: Chlorocebus sabaeus (assembly GCF_047675955.1). NCBI lineage: Eukaryota > Metazoa > Chordata > Mammalia > Primates > Cercopithecidae > Chlorocebus > Chlorocebus sabaeus. The sequence goes on from NC_132924.1 coordinate 66,084,665, forward strand.
AGGGAAGTAGCAACTGGTGGATTGGGGAACATGAGCACCAAGGAAGATGCCAAGAGGACATAGTTTTGATTATTATATAGGACTAGATATTTTAATTTCTTAATAAAGACAATTTTCCATTGAAAATGATGGTAGTACCATATGTTACCTAAAAGCATATAAATTCGTGGGTCTACCAAGGTCATGAACGTTTTTTTCTCATTGTGCTATCCCCAGCACCAGAATGGAGCCTCACATGTGGTGACCATTTGGTGTTTGAATATGTGCACAGGAATTTCCATCCCAGGATGGGGGATGATTACCCTTGCTAAACACTGAAGAGATAACGGAAGGAGCATTAAAGTTGTATTTTTATCATAGTTTGTGCACCATGTTTATTCAGCATACCTGTTATAAATTTGAAATACCTTTTACTACAAAGCCCCAAATATCAGTCTCATAGTTTCAGTTATCCAGTTCCATCAGTAAGTCACACTATTAAAAGTCTGCTTTTGTCTGTAATTCTGTGTTCTGACCCTTTGAATACTACCAGCTCACGATGCTCTGTTTTCATCTTTGTCAAACTCCCAGCAATGCTTGACACAGTTAATCACTTCCTTCCTTTTGGATTCCTGGACACATCTTTCCCTCAGTGGTTGTTCTTTGTCTTAGTTATCTATTCTACTTGAACTTTAAGTGCTGGACTTGCCCAGAGCTCAGTTGTGAACTCTCTTTCTTCACCATCCCATTGAGTTTCATGGCTTAAATATTGATGATGTCCAAATCAATTATTACTGGTTTTGACCTATACTTTGGGCTTCTAGAATTAAATGTTCAACTGCCATCATGACATATTCTTTTGGTAATGAAATAGGCATATCATAATAATGTAATCAAAATTTGGTCCCTTTCCCCAAGTGTCACTGTTTGAGTAAGTGACACCAGATGCCACCCAGTGTGCAAGCTAAAGACCATCCTTGATTTTACCATTACACCCATACATCCAGTCCAACAGCAAATTCTGTTGGGAAATTATTCTACATGAGCTTCTCATGTTATTTTGTGAGCAAGGCTCTGCCTTTGTTCCAGAATGTCTTTTCAAGGATTTTGTGTAGCAAAGAGCTTTAGAAGATAGAGACAGTGACTACCTCTAGAACAAAGGGCAGCATACTACTCATTATAAAAGATTCAGGTTCCCTAGTCTCAGAGTTCCTCTCCTGTGATGTAACCCACTGATGGTACAGGGGTCACCTGGACTACTTTGTGTAGCCCTGTGAGAAGTGGCACTCAGGAAACCTGTGCAAATGCTGACACTCTGGCTACTGCTATTGCTGTGAGTCATAAAGTTATTTTTGCTAGCATTAGTAAAACTGTGGTAAGCTAACTTGTTGCCTTGTAAGTATAGTAAAATCTCAGGCACTACAGTCTTTGACAGTTTTGACAATGAGGAAAGAATGCCAACAGACACATGGCTTTTTCAGAAAGAAAATATGAGGGCTTCAAGGACTGATTAACAGGATTTGAGAAAGTACGTGGGAATCAGTAGCAAACATGTTGACCAAATTGTATGGTTAAGCAGGAATAAATACTGTTCCACTTTATTGCCTGTTAAGGAGGAGGATTTGGAGATGTGGTTGAAGGTTGAGTAACAGGAAGTAGGTTTAAACACAGCTCCTAGACTGATGCCCTGGCTATCGTTAACTCTTCTCTGGAGGGTAGAGTGGGGTGAATTTCCTCCCCGTTTGGATTCAGATCCACCTGATTCTAGTAACTAGTACTAACATTTGTCCTGGGTAGGCATAAAATTCCACTGTCTTTTACACAAAAATTGCAGAGACATGTACCTACGCTGAGCATTGAGAGATTTTCAGAGAAGGTAGAAGCCAGGTGAATCATTCGAACTTTGACTGGTTTCCTTGGGAGGTTGAGCCATCAGGGCACATATGCTTGTTAAGGAAGAATGGCAACAGCTGGGCCCTTAAAGGATTAATCCCCAGCTGTAGTCTCTTATTCCAAACTTAGATTCATTCCAAGATGACAGTCAAAGGATTCAGAGTTTTGTTTTGTTTTTCAGTGGAACTTAGCTTTCTGGGAAGCTATAGATGAGGCACTGATTTGTCTTTGGGCACTTACTCACCTGGATTGGTTTACAGTGTTCACAAAGAATGAGAAAGGGATGCAAATAAATCTAGACAAATTCCTACCATCAGTGACAGCCCTGGAAAACTTCCCCAACCCTTATGCTAAAACAAGGCAAGACCCTAAGAGATATTATCATGATGAGAGAGCAAACGCCCTGTTAATTTTGTATCAAAAAGAAGCAAGTCACACTTGCTGTGTGAGTCAAGGCCAAATTAGTAAAGTGCACAAGCCATGAGTTCCAGCCAGAAAGCTATAGGCTCTGGCTTTAGTCAATGGGTCACCAAAGTTGAAGCGAATAGTGACAGTAATGATGATCTTATTTCATAATTTAGTCTTTTAGGTGCACAAAAATATTGGACCTTATCTGGTTGAGCCATAGGTAGCTGCTGAGTGCTTAAAACTGAAAACAAATGTGTCTTATTTATTGGCAAGGAGCTGCTCTCTCACTGTGCTGCCCTACTCCCCTACCCCCACCCTAATTTTAGCTGCTTTAAGGAAAATACTACTTAAGGTTAGATTAAAATTTCCCCATCCTGAAGGGTGGGTGAAGTCCATACACACCAGACTAAGTATGCTGAGGAACTTCAGAGAGGGGAGGAACCCAAAATTTTAAGCCTTGTTGGTGATAGACACCCAAATCACCACCCTAACCTATTAGGGGAAAGGCAGGGCTGGGGCTAGTGTAAAGCAAGTGAGGCACTTGCCTGAGATACAAATTTAAGGAGACATCAAAAATGCATTAATCAAGACAATAATGCAATATTTAAAATATCAAAAATAATGCCAAGTCCATGATGAACACAATGTCAACATTTTAAATAAGGATAGGATCAATAACAGCACTATGCTATTGTTTATTTGATCCTAAGGCAAAAAGAAAGTAACACTGATCCTGTTTTGAGTACTGCTTATGCAGGTGTCCTAGCCCACTCTGCATTGCCTTGTAGAAATCAGAACTTGGCTGGTGTGGTGGCTCTCGTCAGCACTTTGGGAGGCTGAGGCGGGCAGATCACCTGAGGTCAGGAGTTCGAGACCAGCCTGGCCAATATGGTGAAACCCTGTCTCTACTAAAAATACAAAAATTAGCCCAGTGTGGTGGCACGCGCCTGTAATCCCAGCTATTCGGGAGACTGAGGCAGGAGAATCGCTTGAACTCGGGAGGCAGAGGTTGCCTGAACCCAAGATCATGCCATTGCCCTGTAGCCTGGGTGACAAGAGCGAAACTCTGTCTGGAAAAAAGAAAAAAAGAAAGAAAGAAATCAGGACTCAAGGACCCTATACAAATGTTGATACTTTGGCTACTGCTATGACTACGAGGTAATAAAGTTCTTTGTTTCTGAATCAGGAGTCTTATGTCTTCTGACACAAGGATTCTGAAACTGTGGCAGGCTAACCTGGTAGATTGCAACAGGGTAAAAACCTTTCACAGTTCTTGACAGGTTCTACCTCTACTTCTAACCATCTCCATTGTTAACATCCTATTGTTGGATGGTTCTGACCCCAGTACCCACCTCAACTTCCTAACCAGTCTCCTCATTTATGCCTTTTTGCCATATAGTAATAGAGTCTTTACAGTAGCCTGATTTTTTCTACTAAAATGTGAGATCATAAACTCCCCTGCTTAAAAATCTTCCAGTGATTTTCCTTTCCATATAGAATAAAATATAAATTCTTTGCTATGGCTTATAAAGTCCTACATGATTTAACTCTCCTGCCTATTTCTCATATCAAATCACTCTTCCATTTAGTCATTAAACTGTAGCCATATGCTTTTCTTTTCTAAGATATTTTTGTTTAAGAGTGTTTGAACTTGCTGTTTCATCTGCATAGCACATAGAATTCCAATGTCTGGCTGCTTCCCTTCAGTGGAATTTTTTCTTCAGTGGAATATTATGAAATAGGTACCAGCAAAGTAGGGGTGACAAAATTTTTTTTACAGAATTTGAGATATAATATATATTTTTGAATCTTCAAAATAGTCAGCATGGGAAAATAGGAATTTCTTTGTAAGTATTTGAACCTTGTCAAAATTCTAGAGTCAATTTCCAAGACTCTGCCTACTGTAAGTAAATTGTTTCATGTGCTACAACCCCCAAAAGAACCTAGAGTCTTGACACTCCAAGTATGGTCTTAGTCTAGTAGCATCTCCATTTCCTGGGAGCTTACTGATATGGAGATCCTTGGTCCCCATCCTTTCTTACTGAATCAGAATCTTTAGTTCAACAAGATCCCCAGGTGATTCGCACGTACATTAAAATTTGAGATAAACTTCAGTAACCCACTTTTCAAGGCGATTTAAAAAAATCTCATTACAGCATTCACTACTGAATGAGCCTACATTTTCATTCATTCATTATTTATGCTCCATCTCCATTTTCACCTTATTCCCACTAGACTGTAAGTTACAAAAGAGGAGAGACTTGCCTATGTTGATAACAGTATCTCCAAGGCCTATAATAAGTCCTCACATATTTTTTGGAAGACATGAACAAAACACTCAGTAATTACTATAAATGAATTTCTTTATGGATAACTTTCCACTCAAACATGGCTGAATTTTTATTTACACAATGACTCAGTGTTTGATTCTTAAACTATCTGAGAATGGTTAGTTGCAGTATAGCAGGAGATGACTTGGATAGTTTCTCTAAAATCCTTTGAATTTTTTATTCTAACTGAATGTCTTGTTTGCTCTGTATTGAATTCCTATAATAGCTTCAATTAGTCTTCCTTGATCTAGACTCCACCCTTTCAAATTCATCCTTCATATTAAGGATACGTCTGTGTTACAGTGTGAAGGGCATGGATTTGAATCAGAAAAACTACTATTTCTTAACTGGCCACCTGGGGAGTTCATTATCCTCTGTTTACTCATCTAAAGGATAATAAAATTTGCTTCCAAATTTTATCAAAATGAAGATAAGTGAGCTCATGTGTTTAAAGCATCTAGGAGAGTAAGTTGATCAGGAAGGTTTCTTTCCCTCCTGCCTTTCATCATGTCACTTTTTTGCCCAAGCAAATAACCAAAACAAAACAAACTCAAGACCTCAAAGCCCTTAAACATCTAAATGAACCAGTCTTGCCCCTGGCCCATTTTCCACCTGAGTAAGACTGACATGGCTTCCTTCTGGTTGGTTCATTCCTGTCTAGTCTCCGGAATATTCCCTATATTCTCTAAATACCTTAGTTGTGTTTGCCCACCAAGGTTATGGGGTAAAAATCCTGTCTTCAAGAAGTAATCCTGGAAAGATCATGATCTTACCCATATAACTCTTATGGAGCCCACAGGTATTTAGAGTTTATCTCACCAATTTAATCATAAACTATTCTGTGTTTATAATTCTTGAATTCTTTCTTGTTTAATATCTTTCTTCCAGCTGAGATATAAACTTTGTGAAGACTGGAATCTTGCCTTATGTTTATTTATAACTCACAATGGGTGGCAAAGCACTGAGATATAAACTTTGTTGACTGTTTGATGCTCAAAATTTTTTCAGCTGCTCTTCAATTATTGCTGCTGATTCTGTCTGAACCACATGATTTTCCTCTGGGAAATTTTAAATTTCAGTCTTGTTCTGGAATTTCTAGAGCAAGGGTCCCAAGTTCAAATGCTTGCAGGGTCTATGAAAGTTTGTAAGTGAAAGGGACCACATGTGAGAATTCAGAGATCAGTGGGAGATAGGGGCAACAGGAGTAAGAGTGCTCTGTCTTCAGGGGTGAGCGCTGCTCAGGTCCAGCTAATTGTTGAGTGTAGAAATTTGGGCTCATGTTTTTACTTTGTTAAGAGAAACCAAGAATACGGATATTTATGTAAAGTTTCTCAAGTTTCTAACTTTGACAAGTATTTCAAAAACAGTACAGGCCAAACTAGACATATTGGTGGGACAAGAAGAGCATGTGATTCATTAGGGCAGAGGTTTTCAATCCTGGCTGCAAATCAGGGTTACCTGGGAAGCTTTGAAAAATCCTGATGTCCAAGCCACAGGCCAGAACAATTAAATCAGAATCTCTGGGACTGTGTCCCAGGTATTATTTTTTTTTTTATGCTACCCAGTTGATTCAATACGCAGCCAAATTTGAAAAACACTACATTGGAGGTTTCCGTCTACCTTTCTCATTTCTTTTGTAAACTTAGGATTGGTATTATTTGTGAGGCTTCAGATGATCTTAGCGTTGCTGGATGCCTTAATTATCATGGACCTTAAAAAACTCTATTCCACAACCTCTATCCCATTTCATTTGCCTTATGACTTCTTCTATGTGGTGAAAGCTCTGGTGTCTTCAGCTAATTCCATTCAGTCCGTTGTTCTACTCTATTGCTATCATGTAAAGAAGAAAGTCATTTTTTTGTATGTCTTAGAAGTAAATGCTAATTCACTGAATAAAATTAAATTTTTATAATGTTATTTATTCTCAGTAGTATTTCCTGCTTTGTCATTTTTTTAACCAGCTCTTTTGAGAATTAAGAATTTCAAATCATATGTCCAGGACAAAATAATTAGTATTATAACTATTTTGCCATCCCAGTACTCCAAATCATGTCTGCTAAGACTGGCTTCCTAAAAACTTAAAAAAAAATCATGCAGATCTATGGGACTAGATGTATATATAAAGGCAAAAGATAGAGATGGGGCATTACAATACATTAACTATAGTTCTCCATGTTAATCCCCAAATTCTAACACTCCAACTCCCCTGTGGTTCATATACTCTGCTCTTTGACTTTGCTGATCCAGCTCTGATGTTTCTTCTTCTTAAAATTTTCCAAAATTTTTATAGGTAGTCTTGCCCCACAACATTGAACTTACGTTCTTCGTCGTTATTGTTCATCCCTTAATGTAGCCCATAGGTTTCAGTCACATGGTTGTGAATAACTTAGAGCGACTAGACACAATATAATTTGCCAACATCTTGATCCCATGCTTTAAACAGATTTGCCATTTTTTTTTTAACAAAAGTATTTGTCTATTTTAATTGGCAAATGACAATTGTATACATTTATGTACAGCATGATGTTTTAAAATATGTATGCATTGTGGAATGGGTAAATTGAGCTAATTAACATATGCATTATTTCACGTACTTACCATTTTTTATGGTAAGAGCTCTTAAAAATGGACCCTCAGTGATTTTCAAGAATACAATGTAGTCACCATGTTATACAACAGACCTCCTGAATTATTCTTCCTATCTAACTGAAATTTTATATCCACTCTGTCTTCTTTTTGGGCTGCAATTTTCTAGATTTTGGCAATGTAGGAATTGCTGGTAAACAACAGATTTGAGGATTTTTACAACCTATGGAGGCAATTCATTTTGTGAAATCATGGTGCAGCAAGTAAACCATTATGCTTCTGGAAAACTTTAATCTCTGACAATTTAAGAAACAGAGAGAATAAAGAACAAATGCCTGAAGAGAGAAACATTCTTATACTCACTCATTGTAAGATACTGAAATCAGAATTATAAAATGCTACATTTTATGTAGCATTTTAACAATTTGGAATATTATAATGGAATGATGAAGTTTCTTTCAAAAGAGATGGTAATTATAAGGGAGCCCAGAAATTTGAACTGTATATTACTACTAATGTATTAACATTAATTAGGTTACCTGGATATGCACAGTAAAGTTTTTAACTATTTAAAGAAAAATATACATGTATATATAACTAAAGCTATAGAAAAGACATAGCAAATTAACATTGTATTTTAATCTGTTTTAGAGAAGTAATAAAGCATGAGTGAAAGTTTCTATCTTTAAACTTATGCTGGCTTAATGTTGCAAGTATATTTTAATTTACAGATTGATCCATGGTAGCCAAGTCCTCCTATATCTAATTTAAAGTATTCTCAAATAGATTCACAATTAGATTCTTAGTTTAAGTCTTATTCTATTGTCAATCACTTTTTAAGTTTAATTAATATTATGTGTATGTGTATTACATTTTATATCCCACTAGATTATACATTGAGTAAATGTTCATATCATTTATATTTATCTTCCCCTCTGTGCCTAGCACAGTGCTCTGTATGTGGTAGGTATGAATTAAATGCTCTCTACATGTAGAATTAATTTTAACATATAATATACAGGCTCATCATGGCATTTGAAATTACCCAACTCGTTGAGATGAAATAAAAGGAGTCTATTTTAAATACTACACAAGAAACACTGGCAGGAGAAAGAACAAGAAAAATAAGAAACAATCAAAGACTTACTCTGTAGTCACTTGATGTCACATAAAATATAGGGAGGAAGGCCAACCAGATGATGCACGTGGTGTACATGGTAAAACCTATGAACTTAGCTTCGTTGAAATTTTCTGGGCACTTCCGCGTTTTGAAGGCATACACAGTGCATAAGATCACCAGGATCACATCGTAGGTAAGAGAGATCAACATGCTGGAATCTTTGACATTGCATTTTAGGATGACTGTTTCCCGCTTCTCTGCAAGGGTATACCTCCTGGTGCCTGGGGCCTCCAGGATGAGCCACACAGACACCATCACAATTTGCACCAGGATCAAACCCAGGCAGATGAAAACCTGAGAACTGGGGCTGATGAATTTTGGCCTCTGAGCGCCATTCTTGACCCCATCGAAGATGCGGGCAATGCAGTTTGTCTTGGTCAGCAGGGCTGAGTAACAGATAGCGAAGGAACTCCCCAGCCCAAGTCGGCGCAATGCACAGATGACTGGTGATGGCTTGGCAATGAAGAAGAATGTCATGCAGTATGACAGGCCAACCCCAAACAATAAGATGTAGCAGAGTTCTCGGCCCGATGCTTTGACCAAGGGTGTGTTGTTGTGCTTGATAAAAACAGTTATAACCATGCATGTACACATAAAACCCAGACAGGCAATGGTGACTGGGCCAATGGCCCAGGCGTCTTCCCACCTGATGTAGTCCTCAGGAAGGTCATAGCATCCAGTTAGGTCGGCAGTGGGCCACTGCCCAGGCCCACAATCCATACAGGTAAATTCATCAGCCAAGTATTCGTAGGATTCACAGGGGATGCAAATCCAGCAGCAGACATCCCCTGGTTGCATATTCTTCATTTCATTGGGGGCACAGGGGTCACTGCACTGGGAAGTGGGGACTGAGTTCCGGGACCAGTGGATAGAGTTGACATCTAGCGATAAGGTTTCCGCCCAGTGACCAACTTTCAAGTAGGAATACTTTCCACCTACATTTTGGAAATTGAACACGTTGTATCGCCCCATTCCATCTCCAAAAGTGTCAAACTTGACTATGCTATCTGCATCTTTATTTGGGTTGAATGGAGCTGTGATATGTAAAGTGAAAGAAAAAAAAAGAACACTTGTTTAGGTGTCTTATGTGTGATAGTCAATTACTTTATGTCATACACTGAAATAACAGGAAATGGAGATTCAAGGCTGAAATAATTTATCAGTAACCGTTGAAAGTTACACTTCAAAAGCTACTAAAGTGCTCATGCATTCATAAATTCATTCACTTACCATTACTGAGTGTCAAAGGGTGCCAAGTACCAGTGATAATCATGAATACAGTACAATGCTTATTATGTAACAGTGGGATTTACAAACATGTGGTCATATGTTTTATGGTGGGCATGTATCCTCTTCTTGAAAGACTTCATGATAAGAATTGGACAAAACATTGTGTCTCATTCTTATTACATATTTATCTATATACAGCCAATAAAATGTTTCCCATCTTAAATATTTTCATGAAAACATAAAACAGGAAGAATTTTTCTCCTTCAAAATAAAGAACATTTTTTCATTACAGATGCATGGTATGATTCTTTTCAAGTTCAGATGATTCATAAAGAAAAAAATTTAAACTACCTATCATACTTCAACTCAATGGTTTAATATTTTGGATATTATATTTAATATTGACATAATTCTGACTACATATATGCATGTGTCTATATACAGCATGCTCATATTCACACAAATACATACAACCTAGCTGTATGTAGAATCTAGGTAAGCAGACTTTGAAATTTCCTAAGTGAACAGGGTCAGTAGCACTCAGTCAAATGGGTCACCCGCAACCCTGTCTCTTTCTTACAGCATTCTGCAAGTCCCTAAGAGAAGAAGCTCTCTGAATATACATGCTTCCTCTCTTCCAGCTGCTGCTCATCATGTCTGTCTTGCCAACATACACCACCCCTCTGATCACCCATTTCTGTGCCATGTATTCTGTTCTACTACTGTGTGCTTCTATTTCACTGTCGATCTTTACTCTTTTCTTAGAATTAGAAGACGAATGTTGCTGATACCTATGTGATACATAGAGAAACTCTATTACTCATGGTAGGCTTGCCTGTGTTGGTAAATGGACCCCAAACTGTTTATTTCTCCCTCATGTAGCAGTCTAAGATTTTGGTTGCTGGGTGTCTGTCCTTCACATCGTGATTCAAAAACCAAGATTCCTTCTATCTTGAAGCTGTATCATTGCTTAGCAAAGCTGGGCCACTGCCTAGGCCCTCCTCTTCGTCAGCATCCACCCAGCAGAAGGAGAAAGAGAGTATAAAGAAGGTATGACACATATTTCCATTCATACCGCATTGATCAGAAATTAGCCACAAGGACACACTCAACCTTAAAAGGGGCTGTAAAATGTAGCTTAGCTAATGTGCTCAGCTACTTCCGTACTGTGGAAAAAGAGACTGCAATTTAGAGGATGCTGCAGTGTCTGACCCTGTGAGTATTGGCTGTCTTTGTTGCCTCCCCTGTGAGCTTCATTCCACCTTCTCTGAGGTTCAGGCTGCTCTCGTTTATAGGGAAACAACGTCCAGGAAACACTGTTTAGGGAAAACTGGATCCAGTTATTGTATGTGGTAAAATGATCCTTCAATGAATTACTTGGGCTCTTGGTAAAAGAGGACTTTATATTTTGCAAAATAGCCCTCTCTTGTCTGAAGGATATAGGTGCCCCTAGAGGGCTGGGTTGGGTAGTTTACAATAAAACCTCATACCAGTTCTGTTAGAAATATACTATGCTAAATTTATTATTCACTTATTGTTATTTATTTCTTTGTAGTGTTCTTGTTATCTCACCCTGCAATTTGACTTTACCAACCTCCACTTCCTTCCTGCCACATTTCACAAACCCATCACATATATCTCTTTCTGTCTGTACTCCAGTTGTGAATTGGTTTCAACTTAATTGTAAGAAAGGGTGATGTAGTAGTTGAGTGTGTAGTTTTGGGGTTAGATGGATTTTGTGTGATTCTTGTTGCTGTCTTTCAATAATTGTGTGTCCTTCAGCAAGGACCTTTCTGACTCTGTTTCCTAATTTTCAAATTGGGAATAACAGTTCTATTGAAGATTTGATGAGATAAATCCCATAACATGTTAAGCACAATGCCTGGCACACAGTAAGCACTTAACATATATGTTAGTGATAATGATAATAAAAATAATAAAAAGAACTTCATAGAAAAGGAAAGCTGCTTATAAAAGTGAGACCTACTGAGGGACAGGGAGGGAGAAGATGGGAGGAGGGAGATGTTATTCAATTCTACCTACTGCTTTATCCAGACCTCACTTCTGACCCAATCCAGACCCTGCTCCTCCATCCTTTTCCCCATTAGTAAGCGTGATTATACTTAGCTTTTGTTTTGTAATGTATATTTGCAGTGAAATATTGAGAATTTTTTAAAAAATTAATATCTTTTAATAAAGTATCTTCATTTTCAATAGCTATATACTATTACCTTGTACATTAAGTACTGAGCTACTTAAATATTCTTATAGTTTTAACATTTAGGTTGTTTCTAAGGTTTTCCCTTTATAAATCTCATTATCTAGTTATTTACTTAGAGCACATTCATAGAAGAAAAACTGTTGGGTCAAAGTGTAGGTTCTTTAAAAATTTAGCTACAGAGTACCGGCTTGCCAAGGAAAGGTGTTTTTTGTTTGTTGTTTGTTTTGTTTTGTTTTACCAACTAATACTCCCATGAACATTGTATGGGAATGTGCATTCTCCACAATCTTACTAACCTTGAGTATTTTTGTCTTTTTAATAATTGACAAACTGATAGGAAACATACCTTATTTTAATCTGTATTTATTTCTTTGACTTTTAAAGGGTCTGGTTATGTTTTAATATTTTAAAAAATTATACATATTTATTTTGTGAATTTCTGGTTCACACATTCTTCACTGTTTTCTCTTGGGGTGTTCATATATTTTAAAAAATTAATATGTAGGCCAGGTATGGTGGCTCACATCTGTTATCCCAGCACTTTGGGAGGCTAAGATCAGTGGATTGCTTGAGCTTAGGAGTTCAGGACCAGCCTGGGCAATGTGATGAAACCTCTTCTCTACCAAAAATACAAAAAGTTAGTAGGGTGTAGTGGCACATGCCTGTGGTCCCAGCTACTCAGGAGGCTGAGGTGGGAGGATCACTTAAGCCTGGCAGGCAGAGGTTGCAGTGAGCCAGGATTGTGTCACTGTACTCCAATCTGGGTGACAGAGTGAGATCCCATCTCAAAATTAAAAAAAAAAAAAAGTAAGAGTTGTATATAAACTGAACATATTAACTGCTTGTCATATATGTACATATATGTTGGAAAGATTCTTCTAACTTTGTGCTTTTTCCCAGATTGTTAAAATCTTAGGTAACTGATTCTATCGACCTCTTTCTTATAACTACTAGTTTACTTATCAGTTCAAAAAATCCTTTCCTACTCCAAGATTATTAAAATATTTATCTAAACTTTTTTCTATTACTTTTATTGCTTTTTTTATATTGAAAAATTTAATGCACTTCAAATTTAAAGAATGAGTTAGGATTTCAATTCATTTTTTCTCAAATGGCTAACAATTTAAATACTAAATAAAATATAGTATAACTTTTAAAATGTATATTACCATACAATAATTTATAAGTGAAAATTATAAAGTACTAAATAAGTTAATCATTTTCCACTGATTTATAATACTTGTCATATATTAAATTCCCTGATACTCAAATCTTTATACTATTTGTTGTTTCTCTTGGTCTCTTTCCACAGTTGTATGGTCATTTTACAACTACCACAGCATTATCCTAATTTTAGTATTGGTTAGGAAAGTGAACATAGGAGTTGAAACATTATTACTGTATTTTCAGGTATAGTGATCAATATCAGAATTCTCATGTCACATAAAACTAACTTTCTTTATGACTAGAGAAAGTTAATTAAGAATTTTAGGAACTCCTTTCCTATGTTACAAATAAGGAAAATATTGAATATTTTAACTCATTTTATATCAGATGTAAGAATAAGAACCCTCAGGTTCTTACTGTGTTACTAATTTAATTACTCTCAAGTATGCACCCAACCTCCACCAATGGTCAGTTGATGTTATTAGATAGTTTCTGGAAAACACTTCTAAAGGAATATGTTTTATATCTTTAAATATTTCACTGTTCTCATAGAAATTTTTGAATATAAAGGTCTTAAAATTAGTATATTTAACAAACAATAAAACTGATTGAAAGAGACTAAAAAACCAGAAAACTTAAAAAAAAAAAAAAAAAAAGGAGAAAGCAGAGCAATGCAGGATGCGAAAGTCAAAGTCTTCAAAACACTAATATGCTCAAGAGAGATAAGTGAAGATATTGCATCCATGAGATAGGCACAAGATATCCTTAAAAATGAATATTCAGAGAACAAGAATGAGCTTTTGGAAGGGAAATAGCAGATATAGAAATTTAACATAAAGACTGAAAGATAAATTTGAGAAAAATCTCGAAGTTTGACCAAAATGCTGTGATGGCAAGAAGAAAATATAACAGGAAAAGAATTACTCTGTGGAATGTCAATTTGTAACCAACAAAAGTTTCAGAAAGAGAAAATAGAGGGTGAACATTACTGAAAGGCAAATAAACACCAGTGAAGAGTAGACTTGGCTTAGGGAAGGGTGAAGCAAGAAACTTTTCTGATTTGTTGTAAGTGTGTTGTATTCATGTAAAAACTACATACGTGTATTATTTTGATAAAACACTAGTCCCAGCTACTCGGGAGGCTGAGGCAGGAGAATGGCGTGAACCCAGAAGGCAGAGCTTGCAGTGAACCGAGATCATGCCACTGCACTCCAGCCTGGGTGACAGAGCAAGACTCTGTCTCAAAAAAAAAAAAAAAAAAAAAAAAAAAAAAAAGAAAGAAAGAAAGGAAGAAATTATAAAGTTAAATAATATAAGATAATTAAGCAAGGTCAGGCAGAGTAGCTCTAAAGTAAATAAATTACAAAAATAATGCTGCTGCAAATATTGGAACAACTGCTTGAAAAGTGGGTGGTGAATAAACAAATGCTACTTTTGGTATAATTTATTTTTTTTTAATACATTTACCTTTTACTAAATTTGTTTTGTAAAATGTGTAAAATATGTAACAAAATTCAGTCTAGTTTCTAAATCCTTCAAACACATAAAACAAATTACTTCAAACGCATACATTACAAATTCTAAACAAAAAAAATCCATTTTTCAGAAGAAATGCCCTGCTCCTTGGCTTGTAATAAAGATCCTTAAGTTGCTGTGTCTGTACTAGAATGAGAAAGAAAGAAATAAGAACCAAGAAGAAAAAGGTGAACCACAAATATTCCACATGTGAGAAAAAATCCTGTTCTTGAATAGTTATTCTGAATGCAATGGCAATATTGACCTGGGTAATGAGGAGGCAAGTAAGAAAAGCAAGCTCTTAGGTGCTGCTGGAGTGGCTTCAAGTGGCAGAGAGCTTGAAACTCTAGTGTATTGGTGCTGTTGCCTTCCTGGTGCATTTAGAGTTGCCTCTAAGTCAAATGACTCACTAGGAAAATAGAACCCAGTTAACCAAAACCATGATTCTCCAGCAATCAGCCGTATAGTTCTTTAGTGTGAAGAAACTTATTTGCTGTTTCTCAAGTTAAGTCTCACCATGGGAGTAAGCATCATTAGAAACGGAAAAATACATCACTTCACCTTTCATTGGTGTTGCAACAGCATGAAAGAACCCAAACTGGAAGGAGAAAAAAAAAGAACAACCAGAAAGATGGAAGAATTTTTTATAAAGACTTAAACAACCTTCTCCAAAATCTAAGTTCAAGCTCCTTGTCACTCGGGTGCTTCAAAATCAGGTCTCCACTTTCCGAAGGAGTCAGATGTGGCCTTGGGTCAGGAGAATCATTTCTCAGGTTAGCTCATTATCCAATTAGTTCTGACCCCAGTTTCAAATGGGAACTTGGCTTGAATACCAAGGTGACCAATCCTCCTAGGAATCATTTCATAGAGAGGCAGCAAGTCTATACCTTAAAAATATCATAGGTCAATGGCAGGAGGAAATTAAATTCATTCTTTTTTTTTTCCTTCTCTGACAGAAGTCCAATTAAGGTAAGAGAATAGTGTGACTCTTAGGCCTTCAGTAAAGGGAATATTACCTCCACTACTTGGATTCACATTCATAAACACTGATAAAGATTGCAAAAGCTACTAGCAGTGACCAGGGACAGTGGCTGACTCCTGTAATCCCAGCACTTTGGGAGGCTGAGGCAGGCGGATCACTTGAGTTAGAGATCAGCCTGGCCAAAATGGTGAAGTCCCCATCTCTACTAAAAATACAAAATATTACCTGGGTGTGGTGGCATGCCTATAGTCCCAGCTGCTCAGGAGGCTGAGGCAGGAGAATCTCTTGAACCCGGGAGGCATAGGTTGCAGTGAGCTGAGATCACGTCTTTGCACTCCAGCCTGGGCAACAAGAGCAAAACTCCAACTCAAAAAAAAAAAAAAAAAAAAAAAAAAAAAAAAAAAAAAGAAAAAAAGCTACAAGCAGGAACATGGCTTCAGTTTTACAACCAGGGTCTTACTAATGTTTCTGTGAACTAATCTGATGAATCAGAATTAAGATGTAGGTGAAAGACAGTGTCATCTCCCTGAAAAGACTGTGTTAGAAGTCAAGAGGCAAGGAAATCAAAATCCTTCGGTTAGAGCAAACAAAATCTTTTACAAACTTCATGCAGCAAGAAGATAGGAAAGAATAAGAATGAATCCCTGGCCGTCAGTAATTAGTTTACTTACTGATTAGGAACAAAATCACCGAAGCATTTCTCACAGTCATCAACTGAGTGTAACAGCTGGGACAAAGCACGACTTAGATGTCTTCGTTGCTCAGACTTACGTGTGGAAAACAGTCAGTAAATACCTAACATGCCACAGTGAAAGTGAATGTTTGAGAAAAGATACTGAAATAGCTTTTTTTCTTTTCTTTTTTTTTTGTTTTTGTTTTTACGGTGTTATGACTTTTGCAGAGGACTCTCTTCAGTTCCCCTGAAATGTTAGTATGGCTAGTCTTCATTATAGATTTTACTGGTTTTCCTTTCTATATTCTACATATTATTGTTGAAATTGTCAGTACTCCAGGCAACTCAGGAACAATCTACTCTCAGACTAAGAATGAAGAATGGGGAGGTAGGGGCATAGGGAAAATAGAAATGAGTGGGAATTATGAAGATTCCAATCCTCCTACCCGCAATTCAGGGGACAGGGCTAACTTGATTTATTTGAGCTGAAAGTCCATAGTGGTCATTGAATCTTTGCTTAGGGACCTTCTTTAATGTGAACTACAGATACTATCACATTTTTTTCATACCTTCTTTTCCCCAATTCTTGCCCTCTTCATTACGCAGTGTACTGCTTTTCTCTCATCTGCTCTAATAAGTGTTTAGATTTTTAAAAATTTTCATTGAATTTTAATGCATACTGAAAAAGTATTTTGAAAAAGTGGATTATTATCATGAAGTGAACACACACATGTAACATTGTGACTGTTAAGAAACAGACCACTACCAGTTCGCTTGTTCCTGTCCCTATCATTCCACCCTTCCTCAGCCCCAAAGGCAATCACCATCTTACTTGCTACAACCATTGTATTAGTCAGGCCTGCCATAACGAAGTACCACAAACTGGGTGACTTGAAATGACAGAGATTTACTGTGTCATAGTCTGCCTGAAATCAAGGTGTCAGCAAGGTTGGTTTCTTCTGAGGGCCGTGAGAGAGAATCTGTCCCATGCCTCTCTCTTAGCTCCTGGTGGTATGCCAGGACTCTTTGGTGTTCCTTAGCTTGTTCATGCATTACTCTGATCTTCCACATTCACACAGTGTTCTCCCTGTGTCTCTGTGTTTATCTTTTCCCTTTTTGTAAGAACACCAGCCATATTGGACTGGGGCCCATGCTAATGACTTTATTTTAACTTGGTTACCTGTATAAGCACTATTTCCAAAAAAGGTCACATTGTGAGATACTAGGGTTATGACTTCAAAATATCTGTTTTTGGGGAACACAATTCAACCCATAACAACCACAGACTATTTTGCCTGATATTGAACCTTATATTAATGTAGGTGTGTATTATTTTGTCTCTAACATCTTCTACTCAAAATTAAGTTTTATGAAATTCAGTCACGTAGTGATGAGGTCTAGTTTATTTTTATTGATGCATAGTAGTCTATCATATGATGGGCCACAACTTAGCCATTCTTTTGTTGATGAACTTTTAAAAACATTTTTCTTTCAATTTTTAGCTTATATAAACAATGTCTTTAGCTGGGTTATTCTAGAAGCAAACCCCAAGACTAAATTTGAGTTTTAGTAGTTGATTTGGGAGGTTATAGGGCAATGGAGAAATAAGACAAATAGGAATGAATCCGATACAGGATGTGTCAATGACCAAGTTACTGCTGAGGGCAAGTGGGTCTCAGCCTCACTGGGGCCCTGTGGGAGACAGTGGAATGGAAATTGGGAAATAAAACCCCAACTTACTCATCAGCTCAGATGGGACAACTCTCATTTGTCATTGGCTTATGGTGGAGTGGTAACTTCGTGGCATTTTTGGTCTGTTCTCTATAGGCAGAGCCTGTCGGACCAGACAGAGCTCTCTGGCAGAGTCACAGACGCTTCTATTGAGAAGCTATTGGCATGTCTGAGAATAGTGAGTGGTAAGAAGATACACGTGAAGCACTGACAGCATTTTCTACATGCTACCTTGAAGATTCTTGTATATAAATTTTGGGACATACATATATAAGCATAGTTCATTTTATTGTACTTTGCTTTATTTTGCTTCACAGATATTACTTTTTTGTTTTGTTTTACAAATTGGAAGTTTGTAGCAACGCTGCATCCAGCAAGTCTATCAGCACCATTTTTCCAACAGCATGTGCTTACTTCATGCGTCTGTGTCACTTTCTGGCAACTCCTCTTGCAATATTTCAACTTTTTCATTATTATTATATCTGTAATGGTGATCTGTGATCAGCGATCTTTGATGCTATTATTATAAATGTTTTCAGGTGCCAGATCAGATGGTGATCTTAATAAATGTTGTGATTGCTGATTCTGATTGCTTCACTGACTGGCCATTCCCCTATCTCTCTCCCTCGCCTCAGGCCTCCTATTCCCTGAGACACAACAATATTTACATTAGGCCAGTTAATGACCTTTTTTTTTTTTTTTTTTTTTTTTTTTTTTTTTTTTTTTTTTTGAGGCGGAGTCTTGCTCTGTCGCCCAGGCTGGAGTGCAGTGGCACTATCTCAGCTCACTGCAAGCTCCGCCTCCTGGGTTCACGCCATTCTCCTGCCTCAGCCTCCCGAGTAGCTGGGACTACAGGCGCCTGCCACCACGCCCGGCTAATTTTTTTTTTTTTTGTATTTTTAGTAGAGATGGGGTTTCACCGTGTTAGCCAGGATGGTCTCGATCTCCTGACCTCGTGATCCACCCACCTCGGCCTCCCAAAGTGCTGGGATTACAGGCTTGAGCCACCGCGCCCGGCCGTTAATGACCTTATGATGGTCTATAAGTGTTCAAGTGAAAGAAAGAATCGCTTAAAGTCAAAAGCTAGAGAGGAGTAAGCTTAGTCATGAAGGCATGTGGAAAGCTGAGACAGGCTCAAAACTAGCCCTCTTGTACCAGTTAAGCAAGTTGTGAATGCAAAAGAAAAGTTATTGAAGGAAATTAAAAGTGCAACTCCAGCAAACACACAAATGGTAAGAAAGTGAAAGAGTCTTATTGCTGATATGGAGAAAGTTCTACTTGTATGGATAGAAGATCAAATCAGACACAAGATTCCCTTAAAACAAAGCCTATTCCAGCTCAAGGTCCTAATTATCTTCAATTACTTGAAACCTGAGAGAGGTGAGGGACCTGCAGAAGAAAAAGCTAGGAGAGGATGGTTCACAAGACTTTGAGGGGCCCAAGACTTCAGTGGAGGAAGTCACTGCAGATGAGGTGGAAATAGCAAAAGAACCAGAATTAGAAGTGGAGCCTGAAGATGTGGCTGAATTGCTGCAAACTAAATGATCAAACTAAAACAGATGAGGGGATGCTTTTTATGGATGAGCATAGAAAGTGGTTTCATGAGATAGAATCCACACCTGGCGAAGAAACTGTGAACATTGTTGAAATGACAAAAGGATTTAGAATATTACATAAACTTAGTTGATAAAGCAGTGGCAGGATTTGAGAGAATTGACTCCAATTTTGAAAGTTCTATTGTGGGTAAAATGCTATCAAACAGTATCACACGCTACAGAGAAATCTTTTGCGAAAGGAAGATTCAATTATTGTGGCACACTTCATTGTTTTCTTATTTTCAGAAACTGCCACAGTCAACTCAGTCTTCAGCAACCACCACCCTAATCAGTGAGCAGCCATCAACACTGAGGCAAGACTGTCCATCAGCAAAAAGAGTATGGGCTTGCTAAAGGCTGAGATGATTGTTAGCATTTTTTAGCAATGAAGTATTGTTAAATTAAGGCATATACATTGTTTTTAATACATAATGCTACTGTACACTTAATAAACTACAGTATAGTGTAAATATAACTTTTATATGCACTGGAAACCAAAAAAATTATGTAACTTTCTTTATTGTGAATTTTGCTTTATTTCAATGGCCTAGAACTGAATTTAAAATATTTCTGAAATATGCCTGTATGTGTATGTGCACAAGTGCGTATATGTGTATATAGTGTGTATGTATTTGTATATAATAGTAAAATTGTATGTTTCAGTTGCTTCATATGCTTAATATTGATGTCATTTAATTTTAGATATTTGAGTGAAAATGTACTGGTATCTCATTGTGATTTTTTTGGTAGTTAATTTGCATTCCCCAATGCCTAATAATATTGAGCACCTTTTCATAAGTCAATCAAATGTCTAGAAGTAGTCTTTTATAAAGTACCTTTTCCAGTCCACTTGTATTGAATTTTTCTTTTAAAAATTTGACAGCGGGCGTGGTGGCTCATGCCTGTAATCCCAGCACTTTGGGAGGCGGAGACAGGCAGATCACCTGAGGTCAGGAGTTTGAGACCAGACTGGCCAACATAGTGAAACTTCGTCTCTACTAAAAATACTAAAATTAGCTGGGCATGGTGGTGGGCGCCTGTAAAAACAGCTACTTGGGAGGCTGGGGCAGGAGAATCGCTTGAACGCGGGAGGCAGAGGTTGCAGTGAGCCGAGATCGGGCCATTGCACTCCAGCCTAGGGGACAAGAACGAAACTCTGTCTCAAAAAAAAAAAAAAGTGATTTATAGGAGTTTTTTATATTTTCCAGATATGAGTAGTTTTCAGATATGTATTGTGAATATCTACTCTGTGGCTTATCTTTTCACCTGCTTCTTAGTTTTGTCCAATAAACATAAATTCTAAAATTTAATGCCCAGCACAGTCTTTATTTTTAATGCCCCCAAATTCTTAATTTTAATGCCCGTTTCCAATTTATGAATTATTTACTTTATGGCTAAGACTTTTAGCATGTTGTTTAAGAAATCTTTACCTATTCTAAGGTTATAAATACATAATTCTAAAATGTGAGGATTTCAGGTACTGAAAAACATTTCAGAAGAATATTGTATCTTTAAGGCATCAGCTCTCCTTTTGTGCTGACGTAGTGTGCCGTGCGTTTGACCTTAAGGAAATGGACTATAATATGTTGGAAAAATATTCAGTGTGTGCCCATCTCTTTGCTATTCCTAAGCCTCTCCAGAACAGGGATGATGTCTCATTCAACTCTGTACTCTCATTAAGGAACATTGGACACATACTAGGCATTAATGCTTTCCTAAACAATTAGACTCATTAGAATCATCTCAGGAACTTAAAAATCATGCTAACACCTGAGTCATAATACAGGCCAATTAAATGTGAATCTTAAGGGCCTTGACACTTGTATATATTATTATGTAGCCAAGAGGGCGGGGGAATTGCAGCCTCTAGTGGGTGAGGCCAGGGATGTTGCTGAACATCCCACAATACGCAAGCCACACCCTCAGAACAAATACATATCTGGCCCAAAATGTCAACAGTGCTGAAGCTGAGAAACCTTGGTCTAGGGTAATAAATAT
Organism: Chlorocebus sabaeus; assembly: GCF_047675955.1. NCBI lineage: Eukaryota > Metazoa > Chordata > Mammalia > Primates > Cercopithecidae > Chlorocebus > Chlorocebus sabaeus. The sequence goes on from NC_132924.1 coordinate 66,106,153, forward strand.
TTGTATTTCTAGATATATTTTGAAAAGCTCAATCCTTTATGAAAATGGAAAATATCTATGCCTGATAAATTCCTTATGGTGTCACCATATTGAGGTTACTATTACCTAGTCTTGTTTTCTCACTATAGTCATTTCCAGCTTATACACTTCCTTCAATATGTAGAGTCCTCTCCTTTCCCCGTTCATCAGCTGTTTCAGTTGAGTTTCACTCCTCCCACCTTACCCCAACAGTCACTACAGTCCCATTACACACAGATTTTCACAGTCTCCTTTTCTCCCCTTTTAAGAAACCAGTTACCCAGCTGCACATATCCTTCTCTTCAGTCACCTCTTAGGAAAGAAGCAAATTCTTGTCTGCAGCAGGAGCAGGAGATATATAGTCTTCTAGAGCTAACGCATGAGCAAGAATATCTGTTATTAGTAAGAATTAAGTGAGGTCTGTATGCAAATTTTCTCCCTTTAAATTTCTATCCCCAGAACAAACCTGAGCACCCAAGAATACTATGTGACTTTGCAACCGTCTTCAAAATTTTCCAATTTTGTGAAGAGAAATTGTGAATTCTGATGACCAATTTAATCTGTTCTCATTTTTTAATGTGACTGTCATATAGCACAGCATAGATTTTAAAATGTTTTAAAAAGGGGAAAAAAGGCTTTCTCCAAAGTTGGCTAGAAATGCATATCCATGACTTTTTAAAAAAGGCATAAGCGTCCCTTTGTTCTATCCTTAAATCACTTTTCCACCTGCTGTGCTAAAGATCTAAGTGCCGCAGAAGAGTGAAACATGATATGGACAGAAGGTGTGAAAATGACTGGGAAAATCCCATTCAGAGACGCTCTCAGAAGCCAACCGTGCAAACTATTAAAAAGTACTTGAAAATTCGTACCAGAGTTAATATTCTGAAGAATGCAATCACAGTACCAAGGATACTTAATAAAATGAGCTTTCCTATGTTTAAGCAAACAAAAGACTTCTTTATATAAAGAAGCAGAACAGCAAAATTTTATTCAGCCTTCAAGGATGAACTTTCCAAAGACAAGCACAGCAGCTAAGCATGCAGTAACTGAAATTTCCACAGGTAAGGCAAATTAATTTCTATTTTGTTGTTTTATGAATGCATGGGCATGCATTTGACTTTCTGTGTAGTATCACGTAAAGAGAATACAAGGTAAAATAAATGACTTCTCCTGCCAGCATGCTGGTCTATTTTTAAGTTGTTATGTGTTTCCTAAGCCACTGTAGCATAGCGTAGTCTGTCTTCACAGAAAAGGCTGTGTTATTGAACCACAAGATTTCAAGTGACCTTGTCAAATCTTCAAGCATATCCACACATCGTTAAGAAATTCCAAAGCTACATCATCCTGAAAGGGTTTCTATTCCCCTGGAGAGAATTAAGGTGATAAAATAAAATTTAAAAAGTTATGATTTAAAAAATGTTCTCCTCTTTTTCTCCCTTTTAACGTAAGGGTTAATTTACTTAGAATAAACCAAACACCATGTGTTCTCACTTATAAGTGGGAGCTAAACATTGAGTACACATGGACACAAAGAGGGGAACAAGAGACACCAGGGTCTGCTAGAAGGTGGAGGGTGGGAGGAGGGTGAGGATGAAATTCAAAAAAATGAAAAGAATAAAAATTTTCTCCTCTTCACCATAATTTCTATTTTGAACTAATCTGAAAATAATGTTGTTAAGGTTATGATAAACTGGTTATTTTGTCCCTTTGTAGAAAATCTCCCTGGAAATTGATCAACCCCAGAAATCATTTTAGCTCATATGAGTCTCACTATTCCTCCAACTGTGCTCAATTAATATGATAGATAAAATTAACTTGGTTATAGTACCCTAATATAATACCATACGGGTAGATATATATGTATTTGCATATATATATAAAACTTTGTTGCATAAATTTCCATGTTTCTCATATGATATTTTTACTGAAAAACCAGGAGATGCAGCATTGTTAACATCCAAAACTTCACCCACAGTCATCCTTGAAATAGATGGAGAAAGTTAGTAGTACATGTGAGAATTATGGTAATCACGTATCCAACTAGGTGTGTAATCATGAAGTAGACACAGTTATCTTTAAGGCTCTTCCACTTTCTTTCTTAGCCTACCTTGTTCCTGATGCCCACTTCTCTCTTGCAACTCCAAGCAAAACAAATTCTCATCAAAGTACTACATACTGTATATGTTATCCCTTTCAGGAACAGTCATATTAAAAGATATCATAGTCAAAGGACCATATAAAATGTAATCACAAATTAACTATTGATGATGGGATCTGATATCTCAGTGCAGAAAGAATTTTGGACAGGAGCTTTGTCTCGCTTTCCTAAAATGATATCTTTTGAAGAAGTAGAAATACTTTTGTTCTTAGATCAGTTTTAGCCTCAGTCCCACAGAAAGGGAACTTTTGCTTCCTAACTTCCTTCTTTTCCCACCATCTTATTTTCCCTCCCCTCAGAGAAGCAGCAGGTCTGACTGGTAAATCTAACATTCACTGAACCTTCCTCCCTAATGGGCAGAATCATAGCTATTAAAAGATAAGGCAGGAGTTCTACCTTCACTGGCCGACTGACAGAGGAACTAACTTAGAACTGGCCTTGGTCATCTTCATGCACTCCTTTGCACTTCCAGTCTCCAGGCTATACAGACCGAGTGGGTCTTGCCTCAGCAGCTCTGCTCCTGCTCCAGGCTCTCTCTCCTCACTGCAACAGGTGGGGAAAGAAGATCTGCCATTCACTCCTCATACATAAGGACACCTGGGTAAGCAGGCTTGAAATCTGCTCTAAGGATGCAGCCATTCAGACACAGGTTGTGGGAAACCAAAGCTTTCTTGGCTCCTGGCCTATGCTAGGGATCTAGCTGTCATATCAGAGAAGTCTTTTTAAGGGAGAGTGGTGGGAAAGATCAGGCATTAGCTCAGTTGTTAACAAGAAATGAAATTTGTTTCCTCTTGGCTATTGATCCTTACATGTTTAGAACCCGGGAAAAGAAAAGGAGAAAGTAGGATTTGGGTACTAAATCCTACCCCACAGCCCCCAGCACACACCACCCACTCCCACCCCCCCCCCAAAAAAAATACCTCGCACAGCTAACTGCTGAATTTCTGTTAGTTCTAGCTAATAACATATCTTTCTAGAAAAGGGCAGAGAGCACTAAGGTGAGGGGGATGAGATCACTTTTCAATAATTTGAAAAGTGATTTAGTGGCAGCATTCAAATTTCAAGTTTGTTTTCTTTTAAATTGGAGTTGTGGGGCGTGTGTACTAGGATTCGACAAAAGAAAAGTATGGGTAGTAGAAAACAGAGAAGAGGAAAAAAAAGGAGACGAATTGCAGAGGGTGAGAGTGGGAATGGTGGATGCTGGCTTGTCCATCTTTGCCTCTCAACTAGATATTGATTGCTGCTATTATGCCAATTTTGGTTCTCATTACAAAACATATACAACATGAGCAGCACCTCAAATATGTCCAGCATATTGGCAGGTCTGTGTAATAGGAAGCCATTATTATTTCTATGGGCTACTGTAATAGCCTTGCAGCTGATTTTCTCTACCTAGTCTGTCCCCTTCTTTTCTGGTTCACAATTCTCTAAAAATGTCTAAGGTACCACAGATACCAGCATCCCATCACTTCACTGCATGAAGGTCTCAGTGGCTCTCCTGTTGCATTTAGTGATGTTAGCTGAAATTTCTGTCCTTAGGATAAAAATAAATGTTTTAAGAAAAGACAACAGTATATAACAAGCTGGATTAACAAAGCTAAACAGTAACTTTGTTACTGAATAGGGGTTAGTTCTTAGACTATCTTCTTTGTGAGTCAGCTTTGAGGATCATCCAGAGATTGATATGGTATGTAGCCTTCCCCAATTTTTGGACTATCAAATTTTATTTTAATTGATTTACTTTTTAAAAAGAAATCTAACATGTACTATATTGGTGTATCATGGAACTACATCCTACATAATCAAGTATGACAAAGTATGAATTTCACAGTCCCACACAATCTGGCCCACGTCCCATTCACCATTCATATCTCTCGCTCTATCCCTTTGCAATCCATGACAGAACCTAAGTGCCCCCTTCCTCTTTGCTCACATGCAACATGCATTTTTTCCACTTGTGCTTTTTTTCATCTTGTTCGCTGCTTTATATGCCCTTTCTTCTCTGTACCACCTGTAAAATCACTCACGTCCTTCAAGGCCAGCACAAATATTGCTTCTGCTTGCCCTTGTTCTGTCTCAGCTGAAATTGCTAACCGTGATCCCACATTCAATTTCTTTGGCATTTACTATCTTTCTCTCACCTTATATGTATATTTTTTCTGTATATCTCTTACTATTACTATCTTCATATCACTATATTGTAAGCTCCTTAAAGGCACAAACTGAACTTTATTATTTTTCAAACAGAAATTGTAACCTGGGAGCTATAAGTGAAATTGGTACTGAGAATTGTTTTGTTTATCCTGCACTGTATATTCAAAATATCTGTGTTAGTGTCCTTTAGTAAAACACTGAAAGAAAAAAAATAGATGTCATTTTCTCTTGAAAGAGAGAAAGATCTGGTGCCACTGTGCTGTTATTCAACACAGGCACAATTGGCATTGTAGTTAGCCTGGTCCCCACCTGAAGCAGACCAACCTGTTTGATGACTTACTTGAATTTTCACTTCTTTGAACAGTGTTTTATACAAAATCTGTTCTCGAAAAAAAATGTTGTTCTAAGCCAGATGTAATTATTTCAAAAAGATCAAGGAAGAGGGGGAAAATCTCATTAGTTAGAAAATTATGAAGGGAATGATTTTTAAATTTGATTTTCTTGTAAAAATGACGAGAGAGGGAAAAAATTGAGGAAGTGTGGTGACAAAGAATGCTAGTAAACAAGTGATGCTTGACCATAAATAACCTCTTTTCTAGGATCTCAGGACCTTTGTTACATACCTCCAGCAGAATATGATTCACCTTTGAGGAATCATTTATTTTCTCTGGGCCCCCATCTAGACAGCGAGCTCCTTGAAGGCTGGGGCTGTCATGCATCATTTTAGCCTGGAGTCCGACTGCTTGAGTTGGAATCTCAGCTTTACCATGTACTGTCCACTTCATTTTTTGCATCTCATTTACCCATAGTGTTATTGTGAATGTTAAATTAAAAGTGATTAGTCCAGTGTCTAATATGTAGAAAGTGTTTGATGACTGTTAGCGTGACTGCTAGAGTACCTGCCATCTATCAGGTATTCAATAAATGTTTATGGAATGAAAGAGTTAATAAATGAGTGAGGGAGTGACTCTGTGTCCACCACTGTGTAACCACTGTGCTGTTAGTCAGCTGGTTTTCTGAGCTTTGGTTAATGGTGTAGGTTCACAGAATTACATGAGCTATAGCAGTTCTTTATATTGCAGACTTCATTTACCTAAATTAGACTAAGTAAAATTAAACTGCATGTTTATGACATAATCTTTTTCTTTCTAGTTAAAAAAAAACTTTATTCTGCTTTTTTTTCATGGAGCACATTATCTGCAATATTGTCCCTTTCCAACTTTTGCAAATCATTTGTGAATTAACTGAGCCCTGCCCCAACCCCAAATTTTGCCTGACTACTACCTCTGCTACAGGGGTGTGTCAAAACATACACACAAGTAAAAAGCTATAAGTAGTGAAGAAGTATTGGAATTTGTCTGCAGGACATATTTTTGGCTTTGAAGTAAGAAAGAAAGAACCTGTGACTTTGCGTTTCTCCACCTTGGGGGCCGTCTCTGCTGGAAGATGGGCACTGGGTGATGTTGAAGGGGAAAGAGCCTGGGAGGCTGGAAGCATTTACTTTGTTTCTGGTCTCAAGAAGCTTGAACAAGGTTTTCTATTCCTGTTGTTTTTTAAATTTTTTATTTTATTTTTATGTTTTTTTCCTCTCAGGGAACATAAAAGATTTTTGATAGCAGGGATTTTGTGTTGTTAATTTTAACTCTGGTGCCTAGCACTTAATAAATGTGTGCTGGAAGAATGAACAAAGGGCTGAAAAAAAGAAAGAATGATTAATATGAGACTGAAGGCAAGGAGCCTCCCTAAATATCAGCTGTTATTCTAAATTAATAACATTTTTATAAAGATATAACAGATTGTGCTGTAAATATTATCATACCACTCTAAAGGGACCCAGTACCTCTGGGGTTAATACTACAAAGCTTTCATCTGAAAACTGAAAAGCATTTGCAAGTGAAGTAGATTGTCCACTATATAAGGTACTCAATACATACTACTTGCTGCATTTATTTGAAATACTCAAGCTTAGGTACTCAGTTCTACTATCTCTTTAAAAATAATGACCTAGAGATAACAGTAATGTCCTCTCACCTCTCTACCCAAGCACTGTGATCCAATATCCTGATGGAAGTCAAAGGGTGCACCCTGTCTGTTGTAAATGCAAGGATGGGCTATTCCAACCATGAAAAGACATACTTACAGATATTTCTAGGCAAAAGTATTCGATATTTGGGTTTCAAATAACCAGTCTCCTTTTCCACAACATTGCCATCCTTTCTCTATGCTATGAGCCAGATGTCTTCTTTACATCAAAAACTGCCCACAAACTACAGTGTGATAATTGATTACAGAGACCACAGTATAAACTTAAATCACTGTAAGAGGTCAAGTATAGGTTCAATTTGTACAAGTCTGAATTCATACTATCAAAAATGAAAGCTTTGTTCTAGTTAGTGGAATTTAATGTGGCCATCTGGGAACGGAAACTTTTTGGAAAGGTAGAAAGGATATATTCGAGGGTAGCAGGGAGTCTTCCCCATATCTAGGTTCACCTAGAATTTTGCAAACACCAACCTTACATATCCAACTTCTATTCCCCTTTTATTTTGATCTCACAGTACCTTCTGTAAAGTGGAAAGAGAATTTTTGACTACTTTCACTGTAGCAAGTGTTTTCCCTTTTAGGACTAGGGACGGACAACTTTGGAAGGAGAAGGAGATGGTTTGTGATTCTGGCATTCGTGGATTAGAACATTATATATCTTGAATCAAATGCCCCTGAGAAACTGCACTGCAGAAATTGCAGTTTTGACACAAATCCATTCTTTTGTTGCTGATCATAGCCATTGTGATGTGCTTGTGCCCCTAGGCCTGCTGGGCAGCATGGCATTAGCCTCAACTCGGGCTCTTCATCTCTGATTGTTGCTACTACAGTGGCCAGTTTTCAGTACCTTCCTTCAAACAGTTTCAAAATTGTCCTTGGAGCACTTCTTTTGTTGGCTTTAGAATGTATGATTGTCCTTATTGAATGTACTATATGGCAACTCATTTGAAGCACAAGCGATAACAGTTTTAGGACATCAATTGGAATAAATGTAAAGTCCTTTTTTTCAAAGCTTTCCTTGATAATGAGTGATTTGAGAAGGAAGGAATTTGCAAAAACTTTGTTGCAGAATTAAGGAGAAAGGTGAAAAACTATTTTTTTTCCATAGATTTATGACTTACCACACACCCACAAAGACATACAAACAATGATGGTTATTTCTTTCTTTTTTATTTTCATCCTATGAATTCAGCAAATGGCTTCAAGCATCTCTGGCTGTGATAATTGCAGTATAAAGGGAAGTACTCTTTCAAGTGAAGTAGTTGGAGCTGTTCAGGAGGACTCTGTGGGGATACATTTTACAAGCATATTCATCTTACAATAAAGATGTCTGAGATGGAAATTAGAGCTTCACTGTTTGACAACTGGGAAAGACATGACGTTTCTCTGCCCAGTTCTGATCAGCGATCTAATCAGGGAGGTTTAAATTTGGAACCCAGAAAAGAAGTTTAAGGTCAACAGTGTACATCTGCATGTCCAGGAAATTGACCCACATCGTGTGGCATTGTTGGATTAGATATTTCTCTTCCCTTGCTAATTGTTGTATTTACTTTCTTGAATTTTGGGAATTTGGGGAATTTTGCTAGGAAGTAACTAAGACTGCAGGCATCTGCTGGCTATTGACACTTTTGGTATATATACACTTTAATTTTTTACTTAATAATGTCTTTAGTCTACTGGATACCTTCTCAAATGTTCCTTCTAATCACATAAGGAATAAATCATAAAGTATATTTATGATTATTGCTGCATGTGCATCTACTTGAGTACCTACTATGTATCAGTGCTTGGGCTTTACATACATCATCTCATTTAACTTAACCCAATAAAATGGGTTCTTACTGATATTTTACAGATGGGAAAACTGAGCATATAAAAGGTGGAGCCATGTGACTAGTAAGTGAGTCTCAGAATCAAACTTAGGTCTGCATTACTCCAGCACTTGTGTTCTTAACTATGGTGTGTTCTATTCTACCCTACTCCGATTCTTAGATCCCCCAGTCTAATTTATGTATTTGTTCCTGGTACTTCCATAGGCCCTAAGTGAGTTCATGTACCATAGTCATTATCACATGTTGATTTAGTTGGCTTGAAGGTAGAGACCATGTTTTATTTATCATCAATATACAGCACTATAAGAGGCACATAGTAAGCATATTACAATTGCTTTGTGAATGAACAACTAGCAATGACAAGCAGAGCTGATCTTTCAGGCAAAATAGATGAACGCAGTGTGATGTGAGGATTTCTGTAGATGGATCATTTGAGAAGGAATTCATTTTTCTTGTTACCACACAAAGCAGTGATCCAGACAAGAAGGAATGCCCTGGTCTGCAACATAAGATAATGTCTAAGGAGGTAGGCTCATGGTGTGTTGTGTATATGTGTGCATGTGTGTGTGCATGTATTGCATGATCTACTGCAGTAGATTCAAATTCTCTTTCTGCCTCTAGATTGCACCCCAGGTACTTGCTTTTGTGGTATAAGTTGCTTCTGGATAGATTTAGTGGTGTTGTATTGATAATTTCATTTACCCACATGTATTCCCTAACAGATTGTAACTTCCATGACGGCAGAGCTGAAATCTTTCTAGTTTTAATATATGCTAGAAGGTATAGGGCCTCACATGTAGTATGTGCTTTAATATTACTGTATGAATAAATGAGTTCCGAAACCCAACCAGATGACAGCTGAGACTTGACAAGGCTCAGACAATCTGAGAAATATTTTCTCTTTTTTGCACTGATCTTCAGTCTTAGTTGTTCTTTAAATTTTCCATAATAGTTAACATGAAAAATGATCAAAAGCTAGTCCTAAACAGCTCATTGAATAGCATTCACTTAAAAAAAATAATGGACAACAAAACAGAGTTCTCTATATAGGATGGAACTGGGGAAAATGAGCTATATTTTGAGTTAATTTTATATTCATAAATAAGATTGGAATTGTAGCTCGGCTTTGATCCACCTCATTGAAAGTGAAAAGGGAGAACTGAGTATTTCCCCATAGGAAATCTAAAACTGAATACAGCATAGATGATAATGGTGTTTTTGCTTAACTTTCAATATAATTTTCAAATAAAACTTTCATTTTATAATTTAATAACAATTGTAGGGAGATAACATTAGAAGGGACACGTAAAGCATTTAGGGTTTCTTGGAGAAAGCTATTTATAATTTTTAAATTATTGTGATAATTATTGGATAATGAGGAAGCTTAAAGTTACATCTGATCTACACCTTGACAAGCTTCATTTCCCCTAAACTCTGCCCGTATTCCCAAATTGGAGAAAATAACAAGATTATTTTTCTTTTCATTTTACTCTTACAATACCAACTGTTTTTTTCAGTATCCTTGGCTGAGAAGTTCTTCCTCTTATTTCTGAATATGGAGAACCTCAGGGTTCTGTTCTGTGCCTTTTTCTCATTCCTCTCTTCATCTTTTCCCTGAGTGATCTTAACTATATCCTGTAAGTTTAAATATACTGCTAATTCCCATACTTATCTCTAATTCAGAAATGGCCTTTCAAATACAGACTCATAAATCTTACTGCTTATTAGGCTGTAAATTCTTGAAGGTAGGAATTGATGTCCGGAGTAGCATAAAGACACACGCAAGTGTATGTTCATCGCAGCACTATTCACAACAGCGAAGACCTGGAATCAACCTAAATGCCTATCAACAGTAGACTGGATAAATAAAATGTAGTACATATACATAATGTATACTACACAGTCATAAATGAATACTACACAGTCATAAAAAGGAATGAGATCATATCCTTTGCAGTAATATGGATGGAGCTGAAGGCCATTATCCTAAGCAAACTAATACAGAAACAGAGAGTCAAATATGCATGTTCTCACTTATAAGTGGGAGCTAAACATTGAGTACATATAGAACACAAAGAAGAAAACAACAGATACCTGGGCCTGCTTGAGGGTGGATGCTGGGAGGAGGAAGAGGATCAAAAAACTACCTATTGAGTACTATGCTTATTACGTGGGTGATGAAATAACCTGTATGCCAAATCCCTGTGACATGCAATTTACCTATGTGATAAATCTGCACACGTACTCTTGAAACTAAAATAAAGTTTAAAAAAAAAAATCAACAAGTGCTTGATGCTTAGTAAGCTTCAAGGAATGTTTGTTGAATGGCAGTAATAGCTACTGGATGGGGCAGCACTATATTTTTCTTTGTTTACCCGTTTAATTTTTGAATGCATCTGCCTTGGCTGGAGTGCCTACTCTGCAAATGCTACCTCTCTGTCAATGCTTAATTCAGAGGACACCTTCTCCACGAAACTATGTATTCTTCTAGCTAGAATGACTTAAACCTTCTAGGTGCTCATGAAACTTTACCTGGCCATTCTTATGGTACTTAACCATGGATGAATTAATATACAAATAATAGAATCAAATAATCTCAATGCTGAGCATATTTGCGATGAAAACCACATCTTACTCCTCACTGCTCCAGTCTGGAATCTTTCTGCTACACTGAATCATTTCATCTTTTTATGTTTGTTCTTCTGTAACATGAGTTGGCAGTAGATATAGACTAAGAGATGATTTCTGTTTCTGATATTTGATTACCTATAAATAAAGATACATAAAATAAGGAGATAGGATAAAGTGTGGTTTGACCAAGAAAATACTAGTTCGTGCATGTTCTGGCATAATTATTCATAGTGCTCCTTTTCACCCTCATAAGTGGCTGGGTTGGATGATAAAGTATATGTTTACTTAATCTATAAGGGTGTAGTAAAACACAGCCTGTGACAAATTTCAAGGTGCATTGTGTACTGAAAATAAAAAAGGACAATAGTAATATGAAATTGTGTATAATGTAAATAATTTCCCCAGAATTTGTATTTGCATATCATGGTAGAAACTTGACTACCCTTATTTTCTTTTGTATAACTTTGGGGAATGGTATTTATTTCCTTAACAATCTATGGTGTTACATTTGCAAAGGGAACAGAGCTCAAAATCAAACATACCAGCCAAAGGTTATCTCTTGCATGGCTTGACAAAATCATCTAAGGGGGACATTGACATTTGAATATGGTGTAGGTGTATCCATAGATGAGCTTCCATATATATCTCAGCCCTCTCATTGGTTTTGTCCTTATGAGGCTTCTAAAGCATTTTCCTAATGTGAAGGCAAGCTCCTGTAAGTAGATACGTGTTCTGTCCAGCAGATGGTGCATTTGCCGCAAATTGTTCTTTTTTCCATCCCCCGCCTCCTTTCCCCCTAAGAAATTAACCACCAGGTTTCTGCCAGAACCTGCCATGTTCAGGGTGACATATGATGCTGTTAAAATAAAATATAAAGGTTAGAGAAAGATCAGTAATAAGTCCTAAATTGAACATAGATTTCAAGAAACTACCTCTAAAAGAGTCTAGAAATTAATAGTCCATAATATGATGAAAAACCCCAGCTGACATCAAAGAAACCTCTTGCCTTCTTTTTAAAGAATTCTGTTTAATGCATAATTCACTGAGCCCATGAAACATTCTGGGAAACTTTTGGATGGATATCAGCCTTTTAATTCAAAATTATGCACTCTGGGAAATGACTGGCACTGAAAGTGGCAAGCCTACTAGGTAATTTACACCAGCAATCAAATTGCAATTACAAAGAAATTAAAACATGACTTTAAAGAGCCTAACTCCACCCTCAGGGCTACTAGTTATTTGGTAAACATAGCAAAGGAGCCTGTAATTAAAGAAAATGTGTAATTAAAAATTTTGACCCTCTTCAGCTTTGTTAGAGTGACACTATAAAATTCCAAGAAAAAGTGAAGAAAGCCTCATTTCAAAAAGTCCTTGGCAGTTAGCTTTGTGTCTTCAAGAAAGTGTACTTCTTCTGATATTGTCTACCACATCTTCTACTAGTCTTTTTTTGAAGTTTATATTACCCTTGGTTTTTAGTTCTCACTGATATGTAGGAGCTAAGCTATGAGGATGTGAAGGCATAAGAATGATACAATGGACTCTGGGGACTTGGGAGGAAAAGTGGGAGAAGTTAAGATATAAAAGACAACAAATATGGTGCAGTGTCTACTGCTGGGCTGATGGGTGCACCACGTTCTCACAAATCTCCACTAAAGAACTTACTCATGTAACCAAATACCACCAGTGCCCCAATAACTTACGGAAAAATAAAATTAAAGAAAAAAGAATAGCTTGAAGTATTTTCAAATCCATCACTGGAGAACTGCATATACAGGAGGTGAGTACATTCAGACTGACTGCAGCAGAACCATTTAATTGGGGGTGCTAACTCCAAGGCATAGCCCTATGAAGAATCAGTGTCTTTTCTGTATATCTTTTGATTGTGCTTGTAGATGATTTTTAGTCTACTTTCCTCCAAGTTTAAAAAGCTGTCTAGTCTGGAAAATTGGGGATTAGGGGATAAGCTCCAGGCAGGAAGCTAGCAAAATGATTTAGTGGGAAAGATGTTCTTAGCCTTTTCTCCTGGGTGCCAATTCCTCTACACCCTGTCTCTGTATGCTTCCTTTAGGTTCTTGCTCTCAGCAAATCTTGTTCAATTAGGGTTCTAGCTGATAAAATGTCACCTCTCTTTGGAGGTCTTAAATTGCCAAGGTATTTTCCTTAAGAGAGGAATAAAATTAACATGACTGTATAGCAGGTGATGATGCCCAAGAGTTCTTGCCACCATGACATATCCATACACATCTTACCTAACATCTGGAACATTAATAGGAACCACTGTGTGGCCTGTTAAACAACACATCTGTGTAGTATTATACATTTTTGCTGTAAACTTCCTTCAGTGCTTAATTCAATACTTCATTACTATCTTTGATTTCAACCAAACCAGCATGCTAAGGTGAACTCAGGAGATCAGGCTAATGTTTACAATGATTTAAAAATAAAAGTTGATTAAAAATTCAACTGCTGTCCTCTGTATCCTGAGGTAAATGACTGATTAAGTGATGAGAATATATAGGCTTCATTCCAAGGACATTTAACTCTGCTCCTTGTAGGAACTTGACTGGACTCTAAGCAGATTGAAAGATTAAGATATTTTGGATGATGTGCAAGATGTTTCATTTCTAAAGACCCATGAAGCTGGAAAAGTGTTTTCAGAGACTCCCAGAAACATAATTAATTACTGATTTAGGCCCTTAGAGACAGGAACTGCTAAAAGACTGATATGAACCTTTTATCTAGTTAATTAGCTTTATGGGGAGAGTTTTGCACATTTAGCAGATGAGTATAGATTTTATTACTTGAAACACAATACAATTTATTTTATGTTGTATTTTTAATATGGAAGATGAAAAACAATATTGGAACTCTGAAATAACTCTAGAAGGTCTGATAACAATGAGGGGCACTGTGACTAGACATCATTCTCTCAATCATATTATATCTCCAAAGGAAAACAAAAATTTAAGTGTAGTGCCCTCTAAATAGGCCAACTCATTCACGATAAGAAACTTGTGGTGTTACTGAGTTTAGTTGTTCATTAGGTAGAGCAAACTGGGTCTCTAGATATGAACGAACTGGGCTCTAAAAAGCTATTCATATATTCCTTTGTTCCTAAGTCCTAAGAGACTGAGAGGAGTTTGTGCCAACCATCCTATCATTTCCACTGAAAATATGAAGTGATAAAATGACAATATTATTTTCTTCCCAAATAGACCAATTTTTCCACAAGCAAAATCTGCCAAGATGGAATTACCTTTGATATGCCCGGCAAATGCTGTGAGGAATTTCTCAGCAGTTATATTCTCCTTCACAACCTCGATGCTCACTTTAATTCTGTTCAGATTCTAATGGGCTTTGAAACCACTGGATCATCAGTGGCTTGGAACAAAAGTCTCAGGAGTAATGTTTTTACTGAGAGTAGATTTTAAATTCTTAAAGTTAATCCTAACCTTTTTTTGGAATTAATACCTGGTTAACAGGCATCAGAGTTAATACTGATTCTGTAGCCATATACTCTAAAGTTTCTCCCTTTTTTCAGTTGCTTTTCTTGTCCCTTAATGCACAAGCACATCTGCACAATTTCATAGGCCTGTCCTACACTGTATCAGGCAATCCCTTGCCTTGCCTTGAGAATTAACTAAGCTCTCCAAAACTTAATCTAATATATGCATTGCAAAATTCATCACTTTTCTCAGCACTTAAAATTATTTCACATCTCTTTTCTCTGATAGTAATATGTATTTTCTTACTTGCAGTTTTAATAGTCTCATTACTTTTACCTCTCATAATGGGGTACATAATTTTCATAAAAACATTTCAAACTAACAAACTGCAATGGTTGTGAACACCATGACTACAAACAATTGCTCATACCCTCATTTGGTTCAGTCGAGTGGGTAGAATTTTTGTTCTTTATCATACTTTTGCTAAACTTAATAAAAATTACTAAGTGTGCAGTCTGTAAGTAGAGAAACTCCTATTATATAATTTCTATTATATGTAAATTATAATCTATATATCAACAGATAATTATAAATCTATTACACAAACTTTCTGTTACATGGATAGAAATATCACACTAGCTTTCTCATTTAACAAATGAGTACAATAGGTTGAGGAAGGGGAAGAGAAGAAAAAGAGGATTATACAGATGATTATCAAGGTTTTCCACATCTGAATTCAATCAAAGCGACTCCACTTTTGATCAGATTTAAATATTTTTATTCTTAATATAATATTGTTTAAGAAATAGTTATGTTACTTTAAAAAATAGATTGCAAATTTTGACTAAGTAATCTCTAAGATTCCTTTCAATTTTGCCCAAATATTTCATCCAATGAGCTCTTTGAAAGCCTCTCAGTGTATGGGGTCAGATGGATGTGAGGTTACAACAAGGACACAGTTTAGGGTTTGGGGAATATTTGCCATTGATGGTGGGGAAAATACTGTCATCTAAGCTGCTGCATCTCTATTCATCTATGCTGTATGGCACCCCTAGAGATGATACTTCCTGGTGAGTGGAGACATTGCAGGAAAGGAAAATCATATACCTAGGATGGAGAAAAACAAAATGGTCCATGAAGTGATTTAGTTGCTTTTATTGCTTCTTTTAGGGCTGGTCTAAAAATGGCTTAAGGTTCAAAAGTTGACTCTTTATATTAGCAATCTGAAAAAAAAAAAGTGAAAAGAAATAAAGCTAAATGTTTTTTGCAGCCCTTCAGCAAAACTTTATTGTTGTTCCTTATCTTCAACTTTTACTCTAATGATGGTGTATGAAGCAATTGGATGACACTTCATGTGCTGTAAACAAAAATTTATGGTTCACATGAGTTGTTGTCAGTTCCTGCTCTGCCTTCCCTACTTTTTACCTGATGTTTCCCTTACGGAGAAATTCACATGAAAATTGATGTTTTGGGAAATTGTATTATGAACTTCAAACAAACAGGAAAAAATGACACTCTGGCCAGTATCAATTAAAAATGGTCCCCCAGGTCAAGAAACATTATTGACTAGATGAAATTTTGATGAAGTGGGAAAAATGATCCATGGTGATTTTGTGAAAAAGTATGGGAATTTATTTTATTGTGTATATTTGCATGCAATGTATATATGTAGATATGTCTATCACAAATGAGTATTTTAAACACAAATTTTCACAAAAAAACAAAATTCTTTCATTTGATAGACGGCATAACTGAGACCTAAATAACTTGAGTGACTTGCTAGTCAATATAACCATTTGGGGCAGACCTCACATCCCCTGATTCACTGTCCAGTGTATTTTATTTATATTGCAATACTTGGGCTGCATGCAAGTTACCTTGAATTGGAGTTACCTCTATGCAAAGCCATTAAGCAAAGATTAGATTCAAGAAAGAATACAGTTTTAAACTTATAAAGGGAATGTTTGTGGTCAATATATTACATGAAGTGGTTTCCAGTTTGGAGGAACCACATAAGATTACCTTGTTATTTTCAGTGAAGCGGAACAAAAGTGTAAAACTCCTGATGACATGAGGTATATCAACATTTTTTTTTCAGAATAAAAGCAGTAACTATTCATGAATTTCTAGCAGAATGCCATCTTTTCATTTAATATTATATCCATGTTATTCTTAAAAAGTTTGTGGTTGCTATGTTCCTAAATATTAATGATGACCACAACTATATAGTGGATTTCAATATTTTCTTTCTTTGGCAATATTGAACCAAAGTTTCTATTTTCTTGACCTTCTGACAAATAATGAGATTGAATAAACCATCCTGTGATAGAATTTATGTGGTTTTCTTTAGGAATAAAGATGATTTAAGGTCATCACAAACAAAAGAGCAGGAGGTCCCACCTTCGGGTGAAAAGGCAACAGTGCTAGTTTTGAGGATCATTAGAGTTTTCCACATTTTACACTTATGCAAATATTTATCCGATTTTAAAAAAAATTTATCCTTCACGTTCTTATCATGAGGTCTTCCTTGAGCTACTCCTGTTCTTTCCTTAATCTTTAGTTGAAATTTACATTCCCTTTGACTATGTTTAAGAAGCATTGTTTGGGAATGGTATAAATATCAAATGAGATGCTGTTTATGAAAGAATTTTTTTAAAAATCTAAAGTACCAAACCGATGATTTTATTGCCCTAATAATCCTGTGACAGCTTGTAATGCATTCTGCATGTTACCTTTCAAAATACATGCTTGCCTTTCCCAGGAGACTAGCGCTTGTTGGAGGGTAGTCTCCTCAACAACCTTTTCCTTTGTACTTTTCCCAATATCTGACATAAAAATGGTGCTTCAGTAATTGTTGTGAAATGACATAACACATTCATCAATGAAGCCCACAACGTTTCATGATGGTTCTATCATTAATAATAAATTATTATGGGGAAAGAAGTAGGCCACCTTACTACCCCTATTATGAACAGGATGTGCAAGAGGCTAGAGCAACCCAAGGATTGCCTGAAGTCACACAATTAGATTAGAGACATTTCGCTGTGAGGAAGGCAGATTTACACAGAGAAGAATAGCCTATTATCACCACGACATTCAGGACTCAGCAAATATCCCTCAGTGAATTTTTAAAAACATGATCTGCAATTGTACGATGGGAAGTCTGGATAGGAAGTGTACAGATTTCTATAGAAACACTTTATTATTTTGATAAGTACTGTATTTGAGTTTAGTTGAGTCTTGAATATAAAAATTACAATTTAACATGAGAAGTAGCTTTACCTGTGCTTAATTTGGATTGTATAATAGAGAATTGATTCTGGTTCTAGTTGAGTGGCTTGGAGACTTTAAAACATCTTATTCTCTCTGAAAATTTAAATGGCAGAGGAATCCTCAGTGTTTATAGAAGATATGTATTAGAATGTCAACATTGATAAGTCTCTTTAGGTTTCTTTATTAGCTTTTTCTGATATATAATCATAATTTTAAAATGTTCCTTATTTGAAATCTTTGATATTGTTCCTGTCACATCTCAGAGTCTCTCAGTGGCTTCCAATCTCACTCGGAGTAAAGTCCAAAATTCTTACGAGGCTCTCAGCACTTCTCTGACCTTATCTCTTCTGTCTCTTCCATGCTAACTCCATCCAGTCACATTGGTCTCTTTGCTTCCCCTTAAACATACTAAACAGGCAGCTCTCACCTTAGGCCTTGTTATTCCTTGCTGTAAAAGCTCTCTCCCATATTTTCTCATGGGTTGCTCCCTCACCTCCTCAGGTCTCTGCTCATTTGACCTCTGGCTCAAACTGTCAGTGAGGTTTCTTTTGATTACGTTATATAAAACATTAACCTTCTACCCCCTCCACCCCAGTTCTAACACACACACACACACACACACACACACACACACACACACACACACCTCTCTACCTGGGACTCCTTATTCCACTTGGCATGCTATATTTTTCTTCATTGTATGGATCAGCATGTGGCATTCTATATCTGTACTAGCTTATTTGTGGAAAAAAAAAAAAGCCATAGAGGAGGGTGGGGCCATTGCTAGGTTTCACTGCTTAATTTTCAGAGTCTAGGGTTAGGACTTATGTAAAAAGGTTGGCAATATCCAACCAAAAAAGTCCAGGATGAGACGAATTCACACCCTAATTCTACCAGAGGTACAAAGGGGAGCCAGTACTATTCCTTCTGAAACTATTCAAATCAATAGAAAAAGAGGGAATTCTCCCTAACTCATTTTATGAGGCCAGCATCATCCTGATACCGAAGCCTGGCAGAGACACAACAACAAAAAAAAGAGAATTTTAGACCAATATCCCTAATGAACATCAATGCAAAAATCCTCAATAAAATACTGGAAAACTGAATCCAGAAGCACATCAAAAGCTTATCCACATGATCAAGTTGGCTTCATCCCTGGGATACAAGGCTGTTTCAACATACACAAACCAATAAACGTAATCCATCATATAAACAGAACCAAAGACAAAAACCACATGATTATCTCAATAGAAGCAGAAAAGGTCTCTTCAACAACATTCAACAGTCCTTCATGCTAAAAACTCTCAATAAACTAGGTATTAATGGGACGTACCTCAAAATAATAAGAGTTATTTATGACAAACCCACAGCCAATATCATACTGAATGGGCAAAAACTGGAAGCATTTCCTTTGAAAACTGGCACAAGACAGGGATACCCTCTCTCACCACTCCTATTCAACATAGTGTTGGAAGTTCTGGCCATGGCAATCAGGCAGGAGAAAGAAATAAAGGGTATTCAATTAGGAAAAGAGGAAGTCAAATTGTCCCTGTTTGCAAATGACATGATTGTATATTTAGAAAACCCCATGGTCTCAGCCCAAAATCTCCTTAAGCTGATAAGCAACTTCAGAAAAGTCTCAGGATACAAAATCAATTGCAAAAATCGTAAGCATTCCTAAACACCAATAACAGACAAACAGAGAGCCAAATCATGAATGAACTCCCATTCATAATTGCTTCAAAGAGAATAAAATACCTAGGAATCCAACTTACAAGGGATGTGAAGGACCTCTTCAAGGAGAACTACAAACCACTCCTCAACAAAATAAATGAGGACACAAATAAATGGAAGAACATTCCATGCTCATGGATAGGAAGAATCAATATTGTGAAAATGGCCATACGGCCCAAGGTAATTTATAGATTCAAAGCCATCCCCATCAAGCTACCAATGACTTTCTTCACAGAATTAGAAAAAACTACTTTAAAGTTCATATGGAACCAAAAAAGAGCCTGCATTGCCAAGATCATCCTAAGCCAAAAGAACGAAGCCAGAAACATCACACTACCTGACTTTAAACCATACTACAAGGCTACAGTAACCAAAACAGCATGGTACTGGTACCAAAACAGAGATATAGACCAACGGAACAGAACAGAGCCCTCAGAAATAATACCACACATCTACAACCATCTAATCTTTGACAAACCTGACAAAAACAAGAAATGGGGAAAGGATTCCCTATTTAACAAATGGTGCTGGGAAAACTGGCTAGCCGTATGTAGAAGGCTGAAACTGGATCCCTTCCTTACACTTTATGCAAAAATTAATTCAAGATGGATTAAAGACTTAAATGTTAGACCTAAAGCCATAAAAACCCTAGAAGAAAACCTAGGGAATACCATTCAGGACATAGGCATGGGCAAGGACTTCATGACTAAAACACCAAAAGCAATGGCAACAAAAGCCAAAATTGACAAATGGGATCTAATTAAACTAAAGAGCGTCTGCACAGCAAAAGAAACTACGATCAGAGTGAACAGTCAACCTACAGAATGGGATAAAATTTTTACAATCTACCCATCTGACAAATGGCTAATATCCAGAACCTACAAAGAACTTAAACAAATTTACAAGAAAAAAAATCAAACAACCCCATCAAAAGTGGGTGAAGGATATGAACAGACACTTCTCAGAAGAAGACATTTACACAGCCAACAGACACATGAAAAAATGCTCATCATCACTGGCCATCAGAGAAATGCAAATCAAAACCACAACGAGATACCATCTCACACCAGTTAGAATGGCGATCATTAAAAAGTCAGGAAACAACAGGTGCTGGAACGGATGTGGAGAAATAGGAACACTTTTACACTGTTGGTGAGACTATAAACTAGTTCAACCATTGTGGAAGACAGTGTGGCAATTCCTCAAGGATCTAGAACTAGAAATACCATTTGACCCAGCCATCCCATTACTGGATATATACCCAAAGGATTATAAATCATGCTGCTACAAAGACACACACACACATATGTTTATTGAGGCACTATTCACAATAGCAAAGACTTGGAACCAACCCAAATGTCCATCAGTGATAGACTGGATTAAGAAAATGTGGCACATACACACTATGGAATACTATACAGCCATAAAAAAGGATGAGTTTATGTCCTTTGTAGGGACTTGTAGGGACATGGATGAAGCTGGAAACCATCATTCTGAGTAAACTATCACAAGGACAGAAAACCAAACACCACATATTCTCACTCATAGGTGGGAATTGAACAATAAGAACACTTGGACACAGGGTGGGGAACATCACACACTGGCCTGTCATGGGGTTCAGGGAGGCAGGAGGGATAGCACTAGGAGTTATACCTAATGTAAATGACGAGTTAATGGGTGCAGCACACCAACATGGCACATGTACACATATGTAACAAATCTGCACATTGTGCATATGTACTCTAGAACTTAAAGTATAATAGTAATAATAATAACAAAAAGAAAAGATATGATGGAATCTTAAATGCATATTGCTAATTGAAAGAAGCAAACTTGAAAAGGTTACATACTATATGACTACAGCTATATGTCATTCTGGAAAAGGCAAAACTGTAGAGACAGTAAAAAGATGAATAGTTGCCAGGGGTTTGGGAGGAGGAAGAGATGAATAGGTGGAGCACAGGGGAGTCTTAGGGCAGTGAAACTATTCTCTGGTACTATAATGGTGAATGGATGTTATTCTACGCTTTAAACCCATAGAATATATAACACAAACAGTGAACCCTAATGTAAAACATGAGCTTTGGTTGATAATGTGTCAATGTTGGTTCATTAACTGTAGCAAATGCACCACACTGATTGGGATGTTGATGGTGGGAAGGTTGTGTATATGTGGTCAGGGAGGAGTATGTGGGAACTCTCTGTATTTTCCATTTAGTTTTGCTCTGAATCCAAAACTGCTCTAAAAAAATAAAGTCTAGTTAAAAAAAAAAAAAAAAAGGTCTGCAATATATATTGAACAACTACATGAATTTTCGCTGGTTCTTCAAAGTCCATTTCTAATCCAATTTCCTTTAGGAAATCTCAGTGTGAGTGGAATGTATATGACCATCCTCTTAATTTTCTTTTCTACTTTTATTGGAGACAAGGTCTCACTCTGTGGTTCAGGCCGGAGTGCAGTGGTGTGATCATGGCTGATTGCAGTCTCAACTTCCTGGGCTCAAGTGATCCTCCCATCTCAACCTCCCAGGTAGCTGGGACTACAGGCGGCTCCACCATGCCCAGTTAGTTTAAAAAAAAAATTTGTAGAGATGGGATCTCAATATGTTACCTAGGCTGTTCTTGAACTCTGAGCTTAAGCAATCCTCCAGCCTCAACTTCCCAAAGTGTTGGGATTATAGGCATGAGCCACCACACTCCTACCTACCGTCCTTTTCAAATACAGAAGGATATCCTATTATCACTAATAGAAATCAGCTCTATGTTTTCCCAGAAACAGAAATACCTGTCATATGAAAAGCAAGGACAACAAAACCATATGTGGGCCGGGCGTGGTGGCTCACACCTATAATCCCAGCACTTTGGGAGGCCGAGGCAGGTGGATCATCTGCAGTCAGGAGTTCGAGACCAGCCTGGACAAGATGGTGAAACCCCGTCTCTACTAAAAATACAAAAAATTAGCTGGACATGGTGGTGAGCAACTGTGATCCCAGCTACTCAGGAGGCTGAGGCAGGAGAATTGCTTGAACCCAGGAGGCGGAGGTTGCAGTGAGCCGAGATTGCTCTAATGCACTCCAGCCTACGTGACAAGAGCAAGACTCCATCTCAAGAAAAATAAATAAAAATAAATATATCATATCTGATAATTCTATTAATATTTGGTACTGAGCATATGGATTGTGTTTCTGAAATATTAGCAGATGAATCCTGGGTTGTCGATGTGATTTGCCCTAATCCACTGAGCCATGCAGTGGCAGATCTAGAATGAATATGATCTTTGCTGGTTCAGTGTCTCTTACTCTTATTCATGGCAATATTCTCTCAAGAATCTCCAGTAACAATCATAACTGGAGACTGGTTTTGCCTCTAGTGCAATTTTTATGCATTATGAGATAGCAATCGTTATACTGCCTATAACCTTGGAAGTTGAAGGGACATATCACTGTGCAAGGGTCAAAGAATGTGAATTCTACTCCAGGAGGGATTCTTTTTCTTTGACCGTAGTTGAGTGACTCCACCTCATTCTCTATGTTCTCATCTATAAAATGGTAAATAATAATATCTGCTTGGCCAGCTTCACAGGGTTGTGGTAAAGATCAAATGACTGTGATCAGAAGCAATTTAAAAATGATAAAGTGTTAAGTGACATACATCTTCACAACTATTACTAAAATTTTAGGATTCTGAACTTTTGACAGTATCTTTATTTTAGCTTCATGACTGAGTGAGCTCTTGCGGTGGGCCGTCAAACATGAGGGACAAACAAACAAACACTTCTTGCCACACTGGGGCTTGGGATGCGAAGAAAGGGCTGTGCCTGAGCTCAGGAAATCATACTAGTTAATTCAATCCTTAGCTAAGTAACTTGGATGACTTTAAACTGTAGGTGGCAGCAAAAAGTAGAAGGCTGGGAAGGCAGCCTCTTGTTTTCCTAGTTCTGTTGTCAAATTAATTACTCTTACTTTATTTCTAAAAGTGTCTATCAGCATCCTAAATATTGCTACGATATTTTAAATAAAACCATGATATCATGCTCCCAAGTAAAACAAAACAAAGTATACTTTCCTGTTTCTTTTCTACAGTTTAGCCATTGGATTAATTCAGCCTTAAAAGACCCTTGCAACACAAAAAGGCAGAAAAGGAATTTGACAAATTTCTCTACTGAAAAGAAAGGATTCAAATTGAGGAAGGATTTGCCACAGGGTAAGTTTTAAGGGTGAATTGAGGTAGGCAAAAGATAAAGAACTCATCTCTGGAAGTTGGCTTTACATTTAGACATACTTTGTTTATATATCTGTTGTTTAAAATATTGCTAAAGATTACACATAGTGAATAGAAATGAAGATATAAATGTCTTCTTTATGTAAAGGCTTGCTTTTTGATGACTGAGAAATGATAAATTCTCTTTGTTTTCTACTTTTATTACAATTGAGATAATCATGGTTGAAGGTTTTATTAGACTATAAGCATTTTAGGGATAGAGAAGATTTTGTTAAGTACCCCAAGAAACTGGTATATTGCTAAAATGTGATAATTGGTGACTGAATAGCCTATAAACAGAACTTTGTGATAGAAAACTCGGAAGATGCTCTAACTTATGAAGGTATTAATTGTATTTAAAATTTTTTAACTTGATTTGTGATGTGTGCTATGAAACAAACTACTGCTACCACCCCTTAACAACATGAACCCAACAAGAAAAGCTTTTAAACACGTTAAACAAACCCACAAAACTATTTTGATCTTGGATGGAAACCTGGAAGGGTTTCAGACCCAGTGTTTTTCTCATTTCTTCAATCAATTTACTTTTAATTAAATATATGGAGGTTTGTAATTAGAGCAAGAGAATGGGGTGATAGGGAAGAGAAATGTGGTCTTCAACAGCACCGAAGACATGGTGATCTGTAGCCTGATTATTATTATTTTTTTTCAATTTACTATTGATTCTCGGAAATAACAGTATGATATTGCAAATATTGATCTGATGCAATTTGATGCTCTCAGAGGAGTGAAGTATGTAGTTGGAGGCCTTTCCTATGAGTCATTCTTTAAGACATTATTATAACAATTAATGAGTTAACAAATACCTTCTTGGATTACTAAGATTTTGAAACAATGTTTTATTATTACTGCAAATGCACATAGGTGAGCTGAGCCCAATGGCAATGAGACTGCATCCTTTTTCTAAATACAAACCTTGTTTTTTTTCTTTTCTGTTGAGGAAGCAGGAGCGGAAAATAATGTGTGAGTAGGAAACAGATAGACTTGGGTCTCCAAGTCTCTAAAGCCACTTAGTTTTGCAAATTGGAGAAAGACATTTAACACTTTTGAGACTCATTTAAATTTATAAAATAGAGGGAAATAATATCTACCCACCTGATGGATTTTTGTGAGAATTAATGAATAAAATATATAAAATGGTTATGTCAGGTCAGTGGCAATCAATAAATGCTAGTTTTCTTTTTTCTTCTTTTCCTTTCAGATTAAAATTTAATTGGTTTTAACTTAAATTCAGGGTGAAAATGATAGACCAACGTTCACAGCCAATGTGGTTTTAGAGAAGTTTATATGTTTTTTATACAAGGGGACTAAAACACACATTTTATATTTAATCTATAAAATCAAAACAACACTTTATGGTTTCAATTTAATTTTTAATGTCCCAAGGAATTCTGAATTTGTTAATGAAATCTTAATTGTATTCTAAAAATTACAACTTTTAGGAAGTCTTTTCTGACCCTCTGCTCACTGTGATCCCTCTTTTGTATCTAAATACTATGCAACTTATAGCTCTCTTAAGAGGCCAGTGATGAACTGTTGTGTATTGTAAAAGTTATATTCTCTTATTGCCCTTACTAGTTGCTAAGATACTTGATGGCAGAAAGAATGTTTTACTCTTTTTATCTCATCTTTTGTAGTACCTGACACTGTTTCACACTGAATACTAAAGATTCTCTGAAAAGTTTCATAATTATAGCATTGCGTTGTTTTTTCTATGTACGTATGTCACCATTGCCCACAAATCCTCTTCATATTAAAAAGGAAAATTCTCTAGCAGCACTAGTTCTAAAACACTCAATTCCAAATTCTGTCTTTGCTTTATCATGAAGAACAAATTTGTAAGAAGTTTGCTATGGTGACTGGGCACACTGGCTCACACCTATAATCCCAGCACTTTGGGAGGCTGAGGTGGGCGGATCACGAGGTCAGGAGTTCAAGACCAGACTGGCCAACACAGTGGAACCCCGTCTCTACTAAAAATACAAAAATTTGCTGGGCATGGTGGCATGCACTTGTAGTCACAGCTACTTGGGAGGCTGAGGCAGGAGAACTGCCTGAACTCGGGAGGCAGAGGTTGCAGTGAGCTGAGATCATGCCACTGCACTCCAGTCCAGGTGGCAGGGCAAGACTCTGTCTCAAAAAAAACCAAAAAAACAAACAAACAAAAAAAGAAGTTTGCTATGGTAAAACATAAAACAAGAGACTAGTTGCCAGCCAACTTGTTTACTATAGGGGTAGAAAGTATAATCTTGTCTCAAAGTGCAATTTAAATAACTTAAATAACTTAGACTGTGGCAGATAAGCTTTTTGATGTGCTGCTGGATTCGGTTTGCCAATATTTTATTGAGGATTTTTGCATCAATGTTCATCAGGAATATTGACCTGAAGTTTTCTATTTTTGTTGTATCTCTGCCAGGTTTTTGTATCAGGATGTGCTGGCTTCATAAAATGAGTTAGGGTGAAGTCCTTCCTTTTCAATTGTTTGGAATAGTTTCAGAAAAAAATGATACCAGCTCCTCTTTGTACCTCTGGTAGAATTCAGCTGTAAATTTATCTAGTCCTGGTCTTTCTTTAGTGGGTAGGCTGTTTATCACTTCCTCAATTTCAGAACATGTTATTGGTCTATTCAGCAATTCAACTTCCTCCTTATTCAGCCTTGGGAAAATGTATGTGTCCAGGAATTTACACATTTCTTCTGTATTTTCTAGTTTATCTGCATAGAGGTGTTTACCTCTCTGATGGTTGTTTGTATTTCTGTGGGGTCAGTGGCGATATCCCCTTTATCATTTTTTATTGTGTCTATTTGATTCTTCTCTCTTTTCTTTACTAGTCTAGCTAGCAGTCTATCTATTTAATTATTTTTTCCCGGAAACCAACTCATGGATTCATTGATATTTTGAATGGTATTTTATATGTCTTTATCTCCTTCAGTTCCTCTTTGATCTCCGTTATTTCTTGTCTTCTGATAGCTTTTGGGGTTTGGTTGCTCTTGGTTCTTTAGTTTTTAGTTGCAATGTTAGGGTGTTGATTTGAGATCTTTATAGCTTTTTGATGTGGGAATTTAGTGCTATAAATTTCCCTCTTAAAACTGCTTTATCTACATCACAGAGATTCTGGTAGATTGTCTCTTTGTTCTCATTGGTTTCAAAGAACTTTTGGATTTCTGCCTTAATTTCATTATTTACCCAGGAGTCAGTCAGGAGCAGGTTGTTCAATTTCCATGTAGTTGTGTGGTTTTGAGTGAGTTTCTTAATCTCCTGGAATGCAAGCCTGGTTCAACATATACAAATCAATAAGCATAATTCATCACATAAACAGAACTAAAGACAAAAAACACATGATTATCTCAACAGACATAGAAAAGGCCTTCAATATAATTCAACATCCCTTCAGGTTAAAAACTGTCAATAAACTAGGTATTGATGGAACATACCTCAAAATAATAAGATACACTTATTATAGACCCACAGGCAATATCCTACTGAATGGGCAAAAGCTGGAAGCATTCCCTTTGAAAACCAGTGCAAGACAAGGATGCCCTCTCTGTCTACTCCTATCCAACATATTATTGGAAGTTCTGGCCAGGGCAATCATTCAAGAGAAAGGAATAAAGGGTATTCAAATAGGAAGAGAGGAAGTCAAACTTTCTCTGTTTGCAGATGCCATGATCTTTAAAAAAACTTATCATCTCAGCCCAAAAGCTTCTTAAGCTGATAAGCAACTTTGGCAAAGTATCAGAATACAAAATCAGTGTGTAAAAATCACAAGCATTCCTATACACCAACAATGGATGAGCAGAGAGCCAAATCATGAATGAATTTCCATTCACAATTGCTAGGAAGAGAATAAAATACCTAGGAATACAGCTAACAAAGGAAATGAAGGACCTCTTCAAGGAGAATGTATTGTCTGCTCTCACTCTGCTAATAAAGACATACCCAAGACTAGGTAATTTATAAAGAAAAGAGGTTTACAGACTCAGAGTTCCACATGGCTGGGAGGCCTCAATCATGGTAGGAGGTGAATGAGGACCAAAGTCACATAAACATGGTGACAGGCAAGAAGAGGGAACTCTCCTTTATAAAACCATCAGATCTTGTGAGACTTACTCATTATTAGGAGAACAGCATGGGAAGGATCTGCCCCCATGATTCAATTACCTCCCACTGGGCCCTACCCATGACATGTGGGAATTATGGGCGCTACAATTCAAGATAAGATTTGGGTGGAGACACAGCCAAACCATATCAATCCACCCCCGGCCCCTCCCAAATCTCATGGCCTAACATTTCAAAACCAATCATGCCTTTCCAAGAGTCCCCCAAAGTCTTAACTCCTTTCAGCATTAACTGAAAAGTTCACAGACTAAAGTCTCATCTGAGACAAGGCAAGTCCCTTTGCCTATGAGCCTGTAAAATCAAAAGTAGTTACTTCCTATATACAATGGGGGTACAGGCATTGGGTATACACACCCATTTCAAATGGGAAAAATAGGCCAAAATGAAGGGGCTATAAGACCCATGCAAATCCAAAATCCAGCAGGGCAGTCAAATCTTAAAGTTCCAAAATGGTCTCCTTTGTCTTCATGTCTCACATCCAGGTCAAGCTCATGTAAGAGGTGGGTTCCCATGGTCTTGGGCAGCTCCACCCCTCTGGCTTTGTAGGGTATAACTCCCCTTCTGGCTGCTTTCATGGGCTGTGTTTTCTGTGGCTTTCCCAGGTACACAGTGCAAGCTGTAGGTGGATCTACCATCCTCAGTTCTGGAGGATGGTGGCCCTCTTATCACAGCTCCCCCAAGCAGTCCTCAGATGGGGAATCTGTGTGGGCGCTCACACTCCACTTTTGCTTCTCCACTGCCCTCGAAGAGGTTCTCCGTGAGGGCTTCACCCCTGTAGCATACCTCTCCCTGGATACCCAGGTGTTTCCACACATCCTCTGAAATCCAGACTGAGGTTCCCAAACCTCAATTATCATCTTCTGTGCACATGCAGGCCCAACATCATGTGTAAGTCACCAAGTCTTGGGGCTTGCACCCTCAGAAGCAACAGCCTGAGCTCTATGTTGGCCCCTTTTAGCCACAGTTGGGATGCAGGGCACGAAGTGCCGAGACTGCACAAAGCACTGAGGCCCTGGCCTTAGCCCAGAAAACCATTTTTTTCCTCTAGGCCTTCTGGGTTGTGATGGGAGGGGATGTTGTGATGGGAGGGGATTCTGTGAAGGTCTCTGACATGTCCTGGAGACATTTTCCCGATTGTCTTAGCAATTAACATTTGGGTCCTCACTACTTACGCAGATGTATGCAGCCGGCTTGAACTTCTGTTTAGAAAATGGGTTTTTCTTTTTTATCGCATTGTCAGGCTGCAAATTTTCCAAATTTTTACACTCTCCTCTTTTAAACGTAAGTTCCAATTCCAATACATATCTTTGTGAGTACATAAAACTGAATGCCTTTAACAGCACCCAAGTCACATTTTGAATGTTTTGCTGCTTAGAAATTTCTTCTGCCAGATACCCTAAATCATCTCTCTCAAGTTCAAAGCTCCACAAATCTCTAGGGCAGGGACAAAATGCTGCCAATTTCTTTGCTAAAACATAAGAGTCGCCTTTGCTCCAGTTCCCAACAAGTTCCTTATCTCCACCTGAGACCAATTCAACTTGGACTTCATTGTCCATATCATTATGAGCATTTTGGTCAAACCGTTCAACAAGTTTCTAGGAAGTTCCAAACTTTCCCACATTTTCCTGTCTTCTTCTGAGCCCTCCAAACTTCCAACCTCTGCCTGTTACCCAGTTCCAAAGTCGCTGCCACATTTTCAAGTATCTTTAGAGCAACAGCCCCCTCTACTGGTACCAATGTATTGTATCAGTTCATTTTCACTCTGCTAATAACGACATACCTGAGACTGGACAATTATAAAGAAAAAGATGTTGAATGGACTCAAAATTCCACATGGCTAAGGAAGCCTCACAATCAACACAGAAGGCAAAGGAGGAGCAAAGGCATATCTTACATGGCAGCAGGCAAGAGAACATTCACAGGGGACTGGCTGTTTTATAAAACCTTCAGATCTCATGAGACTTATTCACTATCATGACAACAGCATAGAAAAGGCCTGCCCCCATGATTCAATTACTTCCCATTGAGTCCCTCCCATGACACATGAAAATTATAGAGCTATAATTTAAGATGAGATTTGGGTGAGGACACAGCCAAACCATATCAGAGAACTACAAACTACTACTCAACGAAATAAGAGAGCGCACAAACAAACGAAAAAACATTCCATGCTTATGGATAGGAAGAATCAGTATCATGAAAATGACCACACTGCTCAAAGTAATTTATAGATTCAATGCCTTTCCCATTAAATTACCATCGACATTCTTCACAGAATTAGAAAAAACTACTTTAAAATTCATATGGAACCAACAAAGAGCCCATATAGCCAAGACAGTCCTAAGAAAAAAAAAAAAAAAAAAAAAAGGTGGCAGCATCATGTTACCTGACTTCAAACTGTACTACAAGGCTACAGTAACCCAAACAGCGTAGTACTGGTACAAAAACAGACACATAGACCAATGGAACAGAATAGAGATCTCAGAAATAAGACCAAACATCAACAATCATCTGATCTTTAATGAACCTGACAAAAACATGCAATGGGGAAAGGAGTCCCTATTTAATAAATGCTGCTGGGAAAACTGGCTAGTCATATGCATAAAATTAAAATAGGATCTCTTCCTTGTACCTTATACAAAAATTAACTCAAGATGGATTAAATACTTTGATGTAAACCCCAAAACTATAAGAACCCTATAAGAAAAACTAGGCAATACAATTCAGGACATAGGCATGAGCAAAGATTTCATGATTAAAACATCAAAAGCAATTGCCACAAAAGCAAAAATTGACAAATGAGATCTAATTAAACTAAAGAGACTGTGCACAGCAAAAGAGACTATTCTCAAAGTGAACGACCAAACGGAATGGGAGAAAAATTTTGCAGTCTATTCATCTGACAAAGCCAGAATCTACAAGGAACTTAAACTTATTAATAAGCATTATTTAAAAGTCAAGAAACAACAGATGGTGGCAAGGCTTTGGAGAAATTGGAATGCTTTTACACTGTTGGTGGGAATGTAAA
Organism: Chlorocebus sabaeus; assembly: GCF_047675955.1. Lineage (NCBI taxonomy): Eukaryota > Metazoa > Chordata > Mammalia > Primates > Cercopithecidae > Chlorocebus > Chlorocebus sabaeus. Next base: position 66,136,869 of record NC_132924.1, read on the forward strand.
TTGGATCAACCATTGTGGAAGACAGTGTGGCAATTCCTCAAAGACCTTGAACCAGAAATACCATTTGACCCAGCAATCTCATTACTGGGTATATATCCAAAGGAATGTAAATCATTCTGTCCATTGCAGCACTATTCACTATAGCAAAGACATGAAACCAACCCAAATGCCCATCAGTGATAGACTGGATAAAGAAAATGTGGTACATATACACCATGGAATACTATGCAGCCAAAAAAAGGAATGAGATCATGTCCTTTGCAGGGATATGGTTGGAGCTGGAAGCCATTATCCTCAGCAGACAAACACAGGAACAGGAAACCAAACACCACATGTTCTCAGTTATATGTGGGAGCTGAACAATGAGAACACAAAGACACAGGGAGAAGAATAACACACACTGGGGCCTATCAGGGATGTGGGGGGAGGGAGAACAGCAGGATCAATAGCTAATGCATGTGGGGCTTAATACCTAGGTGATGCATTGATAGGTGGGGCAACCCACCATGACACACGTTTACCTATGCAAGAAACCTGTATTTTCTGCACATGTATCCTGAGACATAAAATAAAATAAAATAAAATAATAAATAACCTAGACCAATGGCTCTTAAACTATCCTCCTATACTTCAGTTCTGTATGTGTCAACCCCACTCTAAAACTAAAAGAGAAGTAATCATCTTTTCCAAAGTGGCTGATTAAAGTAATACATTAAACTGCCTTAATTTTTTTAAAAAAGGTACATTTGAGAAACTTCTGTTACTTTACTTCTTGTGTGCTAGAAAGAATGAATTGGACAAGTAGTCGGTTAATATTAGTGGAAGTCTTAGAATATCTAATCATACTTGGTCCAGCAGCTTTGTGTGTATGAATATGATTTTGTAGTTGGTAGTTGAGCTGTTAATTTGTAAATTGAAGTTATGGTCAACTCTGTGCTGGTAAAATTGTTTATTTTTTAAAAAAGAAAAAAGAGAATGGAATCTTTGAATATTCTGGAATGTTATTACTATAACTTTGGAGGACTTTGCCATGTTAACAAATTCTAAAATACTTTAGACAGTTGAATGAATCCTTTGATTATCATAGTTTGGAGTGTAGGTACAGTAGCCCCAGGAACAGTGCTAAGGGTTCAGGGAAGAAACACAAAGACTGACTAGCTAACCTTACCTGCTGATGTCACATGAAGAGATTAGGAGTATTGAGGACCCCTGCTAAGTGTTTATGGTAAGAGGCAGGTGAAAATGGTGACTAGTTTTCAAGTTCTTTAGCCATCCTTCTCAATGCCTGCTCCTCAGGGTATAACATCAGCATCCTTAATCTTTAGGATGTATGCTCATTGTTCAGGCATTATGAAAATTTTACTAAGTTTCTGTGAAGGCTTACTAAACTCAACTTTAGGATAGACTTCCCATACTCTCATGTTCCATTGGATAATCGTATAATCTTTTAAATTTCTTTAGAGAACATTCCTCTATTTCAGTATGTGATTGCTATCCCAGTGAGTACAGCAATCTGATAGCTTTTCTGACACACTGAAAATACTTCCTTCTGTATGTTGGCTTCTCAGTGTCCTGCTCAGGATGAGTAATAACATAAAGGTATACAGAAGTGGAAAAAACATATGTTTTCAACTATACTATGACAAAGTTTCCAGAGATTAGAAACCTTTAGAAGATTATGTTGTTGTTGGGATAATACAAGCTATCTTGAGAGGAACATATATAAGGTAATCTGATTTTTAAACAGGATTTTAGTTGCATTAAAAAAATACTTAGAATATTTTTTTTCCAATCTCCAGATACCTTTGCAAGTGATATTCCTGTAAATATACCACAGTGTCCAAAAAAGTCTGGAAACAACAAGGAAATAGTATATTTACTATACTTTTTTTCTGACTAGCAGGTTGGTACGATCCCTTTCTTTCATACTTCATTGGGGATGATTACTTTTTTCTGCCTCACACACAGGATGTTTAAACAATTCATAATAAATTAAGGATTATTAAATATTAAAGACAATAATAATAGCAACTATAATGATAATAGTAAAAATAACAAGCAGTAGCAGCAGCAGCAGAAAGCACAGGCCTAAGTGGAAAATTAGGTTTCCTAGAGGCTCCTGTTCTCCACTGCATGACCTTAAAATGGGAATCATTTCTCAAGCCTCTAAGACACCAAAGCACAGATGCACGGTGCATAAACAAATAAGTGACCACATTAGTGGTGCCCTTTGGGGGTTTAAATCTTATTCTTGTGACCCCAGGAAGCTGACCAGAGAGAAAGGGGAAGAAAGAAGTACAGGATATTTATCTTTATATTTGGGAAATGCTTTTGATCAGCAGAGCTGGAACAAGTTTCTGTGCTTTTGTGGGAACTACAAATGTTCCAGGGGAGGAAGCAAGATCAAGAGCAGTTTGCTCTTTCAGGGACTTCAAAGCCCATTCATCTAAAGATGTGGCCATTACCATTTTGGCTTCCTCACTGTGCCTTGGATGGCCCTGTACTTTTCAAGAGGAGAGACTTGCTGGGTTGGGGCCAGCTAAAACGTTATTCCTTGGAGTGCAGTGTCCCAGAAAATCTGCCCTTACTGGCCTGTGCTCTGTGATTATAGTCCCAACCAGGAGTGATCCTTGTTCCTATTGGATGAATCAGACACAGAGGTGAGTAGGGTGGCAAGGCTGGACTACCCATTTTCTGCCTCTTCTCCTCTTCCAGGTGTAGAGAATCGTAAACATAAGAAGGCGGCTGGACTGTCTCCACCAGGCTCTAGGTCTCTGATCTCAGTAGTCTGTCTCTTCACTGGTACCAAAAAAAAAAAAAAAAAAAAAAAAAAAAAAAAAAAAAAAAAAGGCAACCACCCAACTAACTAAGCCAACCAAGCGAACAAATATAAAAGAAAACTGTCTTAGCTTAGCTGTGCATACTATTCAGTCCTGTTATGGTCACCAGACCATCAGTAACAGGGAATTGTCCTCTTCACATATAAGTGAAGCCCTGGGAGTAAGATTTCTTCAGGGATCCGAGATCCTTTCTGGGCATAAGATACATTATAATTTCCCAATCCAAACCAAAGCAGAATAAAAATCCTAGGGCAACAACCTAACATTATAGGCTATAATAATCATGCTTTTATACCTTAGAATTGTTTTTGGTAGTTAAATGCTGGTGTAAGCTCTATGAAGCAGGAAATGCATCTGTCTTATTTACTGTTGGGTCCTCAGGTCCTAGCATGACATCTAAACGTATCCTTGGAATGAATGACTAAATCAGGATCTTGGCAGTTTACTCTGTCACCTATTCGTTATGTGAACTTGGATGAATTTTCTTTTGTGTTAAGTTCTAAGTATCTCCATTCTCAAACAGTTTAGCCTAACCCTGAGAATTGCAGAGAGGAATGGCATAAATGTTATTCCTGAGATAATGCCTACGTGACATTGGATTTGTCTTGGGGCACTTCTGGCAGTTATGTTTAGCAAATGGAAGCTCTTTTTTTTTTTTCCTTCAAACTGGGTGTACTCCAGTTACCACATCACTCTGACAGTTGAGTTCACTTTTGTGTGCTTCAGTAAGTGAAGATAATAATGCTGACATCCTGAATTTTCACCTCTGTCAAGTGAGAAGTAGGGACAAGCTCATTTTTGAGGAAGGCCTTTTGTAACTCTATGATTTGATTCTATTCGACTTTCTGGAACTGGTCTCAGAATAAAAAGTGAGAGAGAATGTACTGTACTGTGAACATAATCAAGTGATACCCCATTTCTTTAGATATTTCACAGACCTCTCTACTTCCTTTTCTTTAACTGTATTGCATAGTTTAAACTTTCTTTTACATCATAAACTCATGAAATTTTACTCAAAGTAAGTTTGAAAATTCACATGACACCAAACATAATTCTCATTTAAATATTTACTTAAGGATTCTGGATGACATGATTCTTACACATGGAAATAATTTTACTGAACAATTAAACATGATTTGAAACTTTATTTATTTTTAAATATACTAAGGTTTGGAATCCAAGGCTTAGCGTTCAAAGTTTGGCTGTTTGATGAACCACCTTTGCGTCAACTGAAAAAGTGGACCAGGAGCATTAAAGGTATCTTAAAAAGAAATAAGAAAAGGGAACATATTACAAACCTATTGATTATCTTTCATTCTGTCAACAGCATTTCATTAATATTTAGAATGGATCAGAAACTGTGGTAGATGTTTGGGATCAAATACATCAATTTCCAACAGTCCTTGTGCACATACAAAAACAGCACTGGGTCAGGTGACATGAATTTCACCTGGCCCCTGTTACTAACCAGCTAACAGTCCTGGCCCCTGTTGCTAACCAGCTGACTGACCTTGGGCAAATCACTTTCAATTCTTGGGATTCATCTGTAAAACAGTGATGGGTCTCTTCCAGCTTTAATGATATTTGGTTACATTTATCTCAAATGAAATGATAGAATATAACTAAAGGAGAGTACTTAGGTAAAAGCAAGTCACTCTAGAAGTCATAACACTTTTCTTTCTTGACATTCATTTGTTAATAAAATTTATACGTTAAAATGTTTTCAAAGCAATCATATTATAAATCAATTGATTGATTGCTCTTTATAATTTCTCACTCCTTTAGTAAACATTTACACAATGTCTGCTCTATGCCAGAAACCATGCTGAGTATTTGAGATCAGAGATGAAATATATGTACTATGCCTTGAAAGAGCCCACAATCTAGTAATAAAGATAGAGAAGAAAACATAAGTTTGGGTGTTAAGTGCTATTCAAAATCAACAAACATTTACTGAATGCCTATTATGCTTGGGATGCATTCACGAACAAAATTGATAATGATTTCTGTTTTTGTGGAGCTTATATTCTAGTGTGAGGATCAAACAATAAAGAATAAAAACGAAAGTAATAGATGACGTGGTATGACGGAAGGGGAAAATGTCATGGGGTAAAAAACAAAAGGTAGAGCAGGTTACAAGGGAAATAGGGGTGTCCGTAGTGGGCGTTGAGGGTAATGCATTGCGCTGTTAAAAATGGCCAGAGTAGGTCTCAGTGAGAAGATAACATTTAAATGAAGACTTGAAAGAAGTAGGGAATGGATTAACCACAGAAATATCTGGGGTAGGGGCAATATAGGCAGAGAGAACTGGCAATGGAAAAGCCCTAATGTTGGAAACAAGGGTGGCTGGAGTGACGTGAGAAAGAAGGAGAGTAAAAGGTTAGGAAAGGAGAGCAGTCAGGATAGGTAGGGGCAGACCAGGGGGTGCGTGCAGGACATTGTAAGGATGTTGACTTTCACTATGAGTGAAACAAGGGAACTCAAGTGGTTTTAGGTAGAGGAAGGACTTTGACTTAGATTTTAATAGGGCATCCTGGCTATCATGCAGATAATAGATTGTGGAGGCTAGGTTGGAGGTAGGCAAGAATAAATCAATTAGGAGGCTATCACAGAAATATAGGCTAGAGATGGTGGTGTGGACCAGGGTGGTAGCAGTTGAGATGATGATAAGTCATCAGATTCTGGATCTATTTTGAAGGTAGAGCCAACAAGAGATTTTAGTGGATTGGATATAAAGTATGAAGGAAGGCAAAATCCCAGATGGATATGGGAATAAGAAGGGGCATTTATCTTAGTTTGGGATGTATAGGAATGATTCCTAAAGGAACTATCAATTAAATTGAATCTCAAAGAGACACAGGAATAACTGAAGATGCCAGATAAGGCAGGTGGGGGTGAAGAGAGAGTCTTCTAGATAAAGAACTAGCATTCACAGGAAGTATGCAGGCAAAAATAGAGGCATGGCATGTTTGGGTCACTGCAAGCAGTGTTAATGGAAGGAAGAGTGAATGTGGAGCATACAGCAGAAAATGAGCCTAGAGACCTGGGCAGTGGTTAGCTCCTATGCCAGGAGAGATTACTATTTAGAAGAATTTTTAGCAAGGCATAGCTCTAAAAATCTGTTTTTCAAAAGGAATATTTAAATTGGGTTAGCTTCAAATAAGCTACATGTTGACCAATGCTGGAACTAGCTAGTGGGAACACATCTGAGTACCAGGGAGTATTTTAATCTATTTTAAAATTCTCAGGAGGCCTAGTTTTTTAATCCTATAATGATGAGAGCTATTGGGGAATTGGCTAAAAGTGTCTCTTGTCAGAAGAATCTTGGAGTAAATATATTGAGTACATGCAAATGGCCAGAAGAAGACTTTTTCAGCCTAATTGAACAGATTAACAGATTGTTTAGTGTCTGCTAAGTGTGTAGTATTGTGCCTAGTTTATTACCACAATATTCAAGTTAGAAAAACAACGATACTGTTTCAGAAAAAAAGTAAAACAAATCTGCTTTTCAATAGCTAGGAAAAAATATTCCATAGTGCATCTCAAGCTTAAAGCAGTAATAATGCATACATACTTATAATCTTTTACCTAGTTCTAAGTTAAAAATATACATATATTTAGTCATATACAGGATACTGTAAACTGAAATCTGCATTCTATTATTATAGTCAGTTCTTTGACTTATTTTTTAAATGTACTAGTTAGCTAACTTAGCATTGTGGTATCTTCCCTTAGTAATGTATTTTCTTGTCCAATTCTCACTGCTAAGAATATTTACCTTGTGGCTGGTCTAAATTCCCTCTCTTTTATGTAGTTTAAATCTGTTTTTCACCCTCCTACTCTCTTCAGAGATGGAGAATGACTGGTAATGTCTGACAAATTGAGAAGGCTAAAATAGCACTTTGTGGTCAGGTTTGCACAGCCAAACTGAATGGTAGACTTGAAACGAGTAGTTGAACAAGATAGACAAAAAGAAGATACTTTTGTTTTGTTTATCCAAATAATGCCCTTATTTCTTTACTTTTCTTTGCCTTTTAAGACCCAAGAAGTCACTGGAATGAAGGAACATGTTTTGGTTACATAAAACACCTTGCAAAGACTCTCTGAATTCTCAGAGTTCCTTTTATTTTAGCTGCTGATGAGTGAATATATTTGTATACTTGCATACTAAAAAGTTAAGAAATGAACTAGAATAACAAAGTTAATTAATATATGTGGTGAGTAAAGATAAATAATACCCTGAAGGGTAGTCTGATGGGGAGTAAGTGCTGAATTCTTATTCATCTTTAAGTATTAAGTGCATTGCAGATGGCTTTTATGAATACCTGAGAGTTCATTTATTTTTAGAGTAAAGATATTCTTTTTTTACTGACTCCAAGGTCCATTCTCACTTTTTAGAGATGTCAATAGGAACTGACCTGGGATTTGAAGATGAATGCTGATTTATTACTCTATTTATTTATTTACTTATTTATTTGTTATTTCTATATGAAATACACTTATGGGAATACAGGGCAGAGAAAAAGTTTAATCATTACCACTTTTAGCAGTTATACTAATGATAAGAAGTGGTATCCATCAGATGAATTGGAGGAATTACTGACATAATTGATTTTGACTACTTTTGGCCCTTTCTGGGGAAAGTAAAGAAGTTATGCAACATGCAGGCTGGTAATTTTTTTGTGCTTATTTTCAAGGCTGCCTTGCAGGTAAGAATTATGGAATAGAAGCCAATGGTCATGAGGTCTTTTTTCATTACTACCTGTGATTTCACAGACCACTTGACTTCTGAGTGACCACTTATAAGGGAGATGTGAGAACTGCCATTTGCGCCAATGGTAGTATGATTTAAGCCTATAAACTTTCATGTCTTGGATGATAATTCCATGGAAGCAGACTAGACATTGTGCAGACTGGAGCGATGCATGAGTGGCATGAGAGGTATTAGTAATTTAGGCTGATGAAAGCATTTTGTCACTGTAATTTTTTGGTATTGAAATCTTTGTGCCCCCAAATATTACTTACTATTTTATGATTTAGGATTAAGCTACAGTTCCCAGAACAAGTGCTTTAATAAGCAGATATCCCATGTACCCTAGTAGAGAATGTAGACCTAAAGATTTTGTGCTTTTTGTGTAGTAATGCATTCAATGCAATACTAGAGTTAGAGAAATATTTAGACTGTATTTAGAAATAAATAAAGAGGCAGCAAAAGTCACTTTGAATACACCTTTGTATGATGTTCACTATTGTATCAGAATGACTTCCATTAGTCTTCAACCTGCTTATACTCAAGCTTCCAGAGAGAGTTTCATTTCATATTTTGAGAAAATCCCCAACTATTAATAATATATAAATGTTTTGGTATAGCAGAAAAAGAAACTGAATGCCTAGAAATCACTGTGGTCTGGGTATCTTTTCTGTTTTGTCCCTAATTAGGCTCTGGGAGATCAGTGACTATTTCTCTCTCTCTCTCTCTCTCTCTCTCACCCACTGTGAAAGTTACGAGATTCCTTTGCTCAAATCACCCACAAGGAAGGCTGGGAAGTTCATGTTCCCTAGAGAGTTGCCAATTCTGCTAAAGAAGATTAAATGCCCATATCACACATGCCATAATCCTGCAGCCAACAACAACAAAGAACTCAAATCTAGCCTGGTCCTAATCTAGGGAGCTACCACAGTGGGCTGTCAGACCCACCTGAGGCCCCTTTTATTGCCATGTCGTTTACCAGCCGAGACGTTCATTCAGAAATGAGTAAGAATATTAGAGAACCATCCTATCACATCCTGGAATATTTGGTTAACAGTTTGAACTCTTTTTATGGCTCTGAAACAATTATTTCTGAGTTGGGCACAGAGGCATTTGATTCCTATTTGATTTCACCTGTTTGCACCTGAGAAGATGTTTAAAGGCTGTTGGCTTACCCGTGAAGTTGATTTTCAGCAAGTAATCCTTGTACAACTTCTTCCCATCCAGGATCTTCATAGCATCACAAAGCTTGGTAGTGTTGGGACAGAGGGTGCGCTGCATTTTGTGCAAAGCGTGGGCCATGGCATACACCGCGTTCACCACAAACATGATCTTGGACTCTTGCTCGTAGTTGCTGCTGTCGATGGCCAGGTGCTTGTCGCAGACGCGCCTGTGGTTGCGCTTGTTCTGGAGGCTGCACTGGAACTTTTGCTCCCAGAAGTCCCGGAACCAGGGATTGCGGTGGTTGTTGTAGGGGTTGAGGCTCTGGAAGTAGCGGTCGAACTGGCGGACAGGCTGGGAGGCCAGCTCCAGGGTGATGGCGCCGTAGGCCACATGCTCGCTGCCCTTGATGATGCTCTCCTGCGCGCCCCAGCCGTCGCTGGCCACCCAGGTGAAGGAGGCGTTGGCGCGGCTGGCGGCTGCAATGAGCTCCCGCGAGTCGTCGCTGCGCATGAAGAGGACCACGACGCGCGCGTTGGGCTTCTGCAGCAGTTCTCGGATCACGCTGTCGTAGGACTTGCGGATGTTGGAGCGGCCCACCTTCTCCGCTGTAGCGATGCAGATGTTGCGCAGGCGGGCTTCCTGCTCGAAGGCCTCGATCCCTGTCTCTCCGTAGTCACCCTCAGAGGCCACTGTGGAAACATAGGTCCAGTTGAAGAAGCGCAGGATCTCGGCCATGGCTTTGGCCTGGTAGAAGTCAGGGGGCACGGTCCTGGCAAAATAATCATAGCGCGACTTGTCACTGAGTTTGGCGCTAGTGGATGCATAGCTGATCTGAGGGATCTGGAAGAGCCGCAGCAGGTTTGCCACCTGGGGGAGGGAGAAGAAGGACCTTTGTTAGAAACCCAGAGGTAAGTGACGACATGAAAATGAATAATAGCATCCACACCTTTTACTGACTCTGTTTCCCCCTCTACTCTAGATGGCTACATTTTTTCTGATAGTTCTCGAGATGAATACCAGATGCTTCCTTGGATTCCGTATTTCGGACACTGGGAAGCAGGTCTCACACAGGTAGTGTGTGCATCAGGAAAGGACAGAGGAGAGAAATGAGAAGGGCACCACACTCTCTTCTATACTCTGTGCTAGACTCTAGACTAGGATAAACCTGTTCAGGGGCTCTCAGGTTGCTTTAAGTTTCTGGTGTCCTGCTATAGTTCAAGCAATGAACTACAGTGAATTGGCCAAACTCGGTTTTTGACTGCACTTGTATAGAAAGAGGAAGGGTGTTGTCTAATTCTCACTTCCCCCTCTTTTGCTAAAAACAGCAGTCTCTGAAAGAGTTTAATTTGGAAACTGCATGCCACATGGGCAGTCCAGATTAGACATTTATCATCTAGGTTAAGCAAAAAAAAAAAAAAAAAAAAAAAAAAAAAAAAAAAAAAAAAATTAATTATATTTAGTCCACCTCCCAACATTTTAGGCATACACTTTTCTAAACTCCTGAAAATCTTGACCAATATTTTCTTTACTTTCTTTTTCTTTTTAAAATATTTTTCTGCTTGGACTATGTGAAAAGAAATCATACAGAATTCTATTCTTATGTCATTTTTGAGTAAACAAATCAAATAAAAAGGTATTGAGGACCTTGTCAAGAACAGACCACCTTACTTCCAAGTATTTAAACCTAAATCTGAACCAAATATTTACATTTTTTATAATTGACCTATCAACATATTTATTGTTTTTATTTATTGTAGAATAAAAAGGAAAGTGACATTTGTTTATTGAGGAGCATTTTATGCATAGAGTATTTGCAGAGATATACATTTACAAATATCTGAACAGATTATATGCATGCCGAATAATAAGGTTTTAAAAAGAATTTCTCCTGGCTACCTCGTGTAGGAGAGTTCTTTCTCTATACTGACTTAAGTTAAATTATGTAACATACTAAGTGGATTTTAATCAGAAACGAAATTGAATATTACAGTATGCTTTATCTACATTGGCATGAATATTAGTACTTTGAAATTTTTCCTTTTGGAGATTATGGTTTCACGTTTATATTTGACATGTAGGAAGTACAGCTTGAAATAGGCAGCTGTTAGCAAAGAGCACAAGCAATATAAAACAACTGACATCTGAGCCCTGATTAATCATAATTTCATCTGGCAAGAGAAACCAACAGCTAAGTTCATACACAGCTACACAGCGTGTTCTTGAATATCTGGCCTGCTATTAAAATCAACACTAGATATAGCCCAGAGCTATCAAAAATATTTCTGTATCTTTTCCAATCCTGCTACCTCTCAACCACAAATAAAACAGCTAGAAATCCAGGGCTTAACACATAATATAATGCAAAATTAAAACCCCAAATCTTTCTTGCATTTAGTGTTCTTGAATCTGGGGGAATGGAGGTGAATGGGTGGATGAAGGGGTAAAGGCAAATATATAATTTATTTCTTCCCTTCTCAGGACTAGGAGACTCTGTACAAAATGGCCTATACTGACTTATTTAGGCATAGGGATATTGCTTCACTCAACCTGATTGAAGTGGCAGGTGTCACCAAACAGGTACTGTCATTACTTCTGGAATGAGTGCCTGGCTTCCACTGGATTTATGTACCACTATGGAAGGCTTGGTAATAGGAGCCCTGTCTGTGCATAGCTTGATTTTGTTAAGAGGTTTCTGGCTAGCACTGGAGAGGCCATCTCTTCTTGATACAATAATTTTCTCATCTTCAAGTTATATTAATCAGGACCTGAACCCCTCAGGGAGACAGAGAATGAAAGGACCTAAAAAATATCTGGACATTATTTTCTGGCAGCGAAGAATCACAGTGAAACGATCCTAAACTGCTGAAATTTCCTCTCCCATAGGGGTAGGAGTAATGAGAAGCTGCTAAAAAAAAAAAAAAAAAAAAAAAAAAAAAAAAAAAAGAAAGTTCTTGTTTTTCAATGATAGGCTTCATGTCTAACTCTCCAGGATGTATGAGAATAATTTACAATCAAGGCAGGCTTTGCAAGAGAACGAACTAGCCATAAAATAACAGCAATGTGGAAAAGATTCTCTGCATTGGAAAGGGGCACGATGAGCTGTAGCTTTGGGGAAGGCTGTGGGCTAGAATGAAACAACTATTGCCAGCATTTTAAGAATAATTTTATGTTCCTCTGTGCGTGTGTGTTTAATGAGGATACCACAACTGACTCTAGAAAAAGGAGGCACAGGCCGGGCGCGGTGGCTCAAGCCTGTAATCCCAGCACATTGGGAGGCCGAGATGGGCGGATTACGAGGTCAGGAGATCGAGACTATCCTGGCTAACACGGTGAAACCCCGTCTCTACTAAAAAAAAAACACAAAAACTAGCCGGGCGAGGTGGCGGGCGCCTGTAGTCTCAGCTACTGGGGAGGCTGAGGCAGGAGAATGGCGTAAACCCGGGAGGCGGAGCTTGCAGTGAGCTGAGATCTGGCCACTGCACTCAAGCCTGGGCGACAGAGTGAGATTCCGTCTCAAATTAAAACAAAAACAAAAACAAAAACAAAAACGAAAAAGGAGGCACATTTAGTGAGTTGAAACATGAGATTGGAACACAATAAGTATTATCTTAATTGTATCACCTATATTGAATAGCATGGGGTGATAATATAGTCAAACTTCTGATATTCAGAGTTACATTAGAAACACATGTTATACAAATGAATGATGGAGTGAAGTGTTGAAGTAATTTTATCACAGTGAGCTGCTCCTTTTAAAATTAGTTTATTTAGATTATAAGGGTTAAAATGCTTAAAAGTAAATACCATGAGAGGCAGTAGGTTATAAGTCTCTCTCCTTTCTCTTTCTCATCCACCCCAGCCTTATCTGTACAGAAGAATGTTTCTTTGGTTTATTCATTTAAAAAATGTGTTTATTCTGTTGTAAAGCCAGGTACCAATGTACTGGGTGTGTACACACACACACACACACACACACACACACAAACATATTTTGTTTTTTTGATAGTCACAATAACTTTTTATGGTGGATATTATCTCTATTTTAGATATGCAAAAACAGTTCTGCTAGGTGAAAAAACTTGTTCATAGTCATATGGTTAGAATGTGTGGGTGAAATCAAGGTGTAAAACCAGGTGTTTTGCCTTCAAGTACTATGGCTATCCCCTGACAGCTTCCTCTCTACCTTCTACTGTGTGACTATAAACCTGAGCCTTCAAACACAGAAAGGCATCCAGGTAGAAAGAATAAGAGGAACAGCAGCAATATTATGGTATACACCATAGACTACCTAGTTGCTGTTAGCAGGAACTTTCTTTTTAATACAAATTTAAAACTAGGGTTGGGGAATATCCAGGTAGTTGTTAACTGGGTTCCTGTCTCATTTGTCTAAAGCTTGGTTCTGGTATATTCTTGACTTACTTTACTGGCCATATGGTTTCTCTGAGAAAGCATAAAGAAATAAAGGAACTCCTACACTGGACATCATTTTGAATGATAAAAGAAAAAATGTTTTAGAATGGAGAAGTAATGTAAAATTTTGGAAGAAAGTTACCCAATTATGTTATTATTAGATAGAGTGGAGGAAGGAAAAACAGGATGTAGTTATATATGCTTTGGAAAAAAATACTTTAAAAGAGATATGCTTCACATAAATTAAGACTCTAAAATGGAATATAGGAGGACTTAAAAAATAATTCCTACAATACAGAATAGTCTCAACAAGAAAGAGAAGATGAAAACTCTAAAGAATCTCCTGGGTACTAGACTACATTTTTGGGGATTTTGGTGTTAGAACTAGCAACACAGAATGGGTGCTGTCTGTATGTAGGTTGGGGGCGTCCCCATATACAACATAAAAGATTGACATCAGCTTGTAAAAATAAGGGACACTAAAGCACAGAACGTGAAAATGCATCAACGTGATTTTTGTCATTGCTATTGTTTTGATTGGAAATTATGTTTCAGGAGAAGATGTGGCAGGAAGATATAGAATCATCAGATGGCAAAGTTGGTTCTATATGAATAAAAGAAAGATGCTGCTCCATCCCTCTTGCTTTCTCTTTCTCTGCATTGGGAATGGTTTCTAACATGGAAATGGTAGCACAGATAATATGAAAATGTTACCACACTCAAAATTAGGAGAGAATACCAAAAAAAAAAAAAAAAAAAACCACACACACACACACACACACACACACACACACACACACACACACAAACCCATAATCAGATGGATGGAGTTTGTCCACAGTAATGAATTCTGGAAGAAATTGCAGATTACGTTTTGAAATCACTATCAATAATCCTTGAAAAATACATAATGGGAGGACTCCCAGAGGGTGAAAGGGGAGGAGGAAGGACAAATTTGGGATATATAAATCATGAAAAAATATAAATAAATAAGCATGATGTGCTTTGGTAATCTTCTAGAACAAAGTTTGCTAACAGAGAGCATGGAAACACTTAGAACTGAATAAGGAAAGTACTAGGAATCAGCATGGGTTTAATAAGAGTGAATTTTACGAGGAGGCCATCTTTTCAACATTATATAGGGAAGAGTTGCAGCCTGGAGGACCATGACTTCAATAAGTTATTGGTGACATTACTTGGACTCTTGTGGAAAACAGAAAGTGATAGGAGTGGGATAATACAGTTAAACATACTCAAAGACAGCAGCTTGGAAGAAAGTCTTATATTTCTTCCAAGTCTTTATATAAGTCTTATATAAAGTCATATTTCTTATATTCATAGTGGCCAAATAAAATTAAATTTGTATGAATGCCATTGAAAAAAATACAAATAAGCAATAAGATCATTACATTGTAGAGATGAAAGAAACTGTGAAGATGATCTAAACCTTTTGTTTTATATATGAGGAAACAGAAGCTCACAGGGTGAAGTATGGATAAGGCTGAAACTCAGAAAGTTTACATAACTTATCAAGCGAACACAGTAAGTGATAAAGCCAGGCTTCATGACGTAATTCCTTTGCTCTAATTGTGATGTTTCTACATTCGTTTATTCAAGAAGTGTTTATTGTCTGATAGGCACTTTTGATGTATCACTGAAAGTTACATTTCAGTGGATAGTATTAATGGCTGACATTTAGTGCTTCCAGTGTGCCAAGAACTGTTGTAAGAGTTTCCATATATTTGCTCATTTAATCCTCCTAACCACCCACTGAGAATAGATGTTGTTATTATCATCACCATTTTTAGGGTAAGGAAGCAAAGAAGCTAAGTATTTTGGCCAAACCACAAAGCTAATAAATATTAGAGTTAGCTGTAGAGTACTCGGCTTGAATCCTTGGCCAGTGCTTTATGCATTCTTCTATAACACATGCTACTGTATTTAGCAACAGTGATGATAAATGGGCCAAAGACTGGGAATCCAGGCATGAAAATTATCCTTTGGGATTCTGCATAGATGCCACCCTATACCTACAGTATTCTGAACTGAACCTGCTGGTGCTTCCTGGGGTCTCAGAGCTGTCATACCTCTTTAATTTAATACACCATAGGAACGCAAAGGACAGCAGACTTATATCACTGGTGCTTAAACTTGGATGCATGCTGAAATCACCAAAATAGCTTAAAAAATATTGATGCCAGGGCCCTATACCCAGAGATTTTGATTTCATTAGTCAAAGATGTGGCCTGAGCATCAATATGTAAAACATCTTCTCAGGTGACTCTAATAGGCAGCCAAGTTTGAGAACCAATGACTTACATCAGTAGTTCTCAAACTGTGTTTTACAGACTTCAAGAAAGTCCTTTCAGGGAGTCCATAATTTATTTTCATAATAATATGAAAATAAAAATTTTCATAATAATATGAAAATAAAAATTTTCATAATAACATGGAAGCACTAGATTTCTTTTTGACTATGTTGACATTTGTACTGATAGCGCAAAATCAATGGTGGATAAAAGCGCTGGTGCCTTAGCATGAAGCAAGACTGCAATGCCAATTTTTACAGGAACATTGTATTTTTCACTGCCACACACAGTAAAAAAATCAGTTTTGTTGAAAAATTCCCTCAGTGAAGCAGTAAGAGATATTAATTTTATTAAACTTTGAACCTTGAGTATGTATCATTTACATATGCTGGGTGATGAAATAAGAAGTATGTGTAAAGTACTCTGCTGCACATTGAAGTACAATTCTTGTCTGGGAGAAAAGCACTTATGCAATTGTTTGCGTTGTGAGCTAAACCAGCATAGACTTTTTTTTCTCTTTCTCTTTTTTTTTTTTTTTGTGGAACAGTATTTTTTACTTGAAAGTGTGACGGCCAGAAAAATTATGGTTGTTTAAACTTGGGTATTTGGCAGATATTTCCTCAAAAATGAACAAAGTAAGACTTCCTTTAGGGAAAACAACTGACAATTTTCCTTTGTTTGTTGCCAATAACAAAATTTCATCTTATAAGTGAAAATTAAAGCTTGCATCTGCCACTGTGAGCTTGGCTGCTTCCTCATACTTAAAAACATTTCTGAAAGGATCAATGGAAATATTAAAAAAAGTGTTTTTTTGATAGTAGATAATGATATGTTAATATTCAAAACAATGAATCAACATTTTCTAAACGATTGATACATGATAGAAGATCATGAATGGGTTAAAGTTTCATTCAATGTGCAAGATAAACCAATAGATTTTAATGTAACAGAGTATGATAAGCACAATGATATGTTTCTAGATTCCACAGCAATTAACCTGTAAGGAACCAACACTTGTTGAAATTTGGTGTAGTATCAAAGAAGACTATTCACAGTACTCTGAAAAGACTATTAAAATACTTCTCCATTTTCCAGTTACATATCTGTAAAAGTTTTTCTTCATGTCCTTCAAATAAAGCAAAATATCCAAAGAAATTGAATGTAGAAATCAATGTGAGAATCCAAATGTATTCTTTTAAGTCAGATGTCATACCTCTTTCATTTAATACACCATAGGAATGCGAAGGACAGCAGACTTATATCACTGGTGCTTAAACTTGGATGCATGCTGAAATCACCAAAACAGCTTAAAAAATAGATTAGAGAGATTTGCAAAAATGTAAAACACATTACTTTTTTCAATTTTTATGTTTAGGGTTGGGCAATGTAGTTATTTTTCATAAGGATAATATGGAATGGATTTCTTGATTATTAAGTGAATAAATAAATCTGTTTAAATTAAAAAAAAAAATTAGACAACCAATAGGCAGAAAGGCTAGGATTAGAGCTTAGTCTCTTGATTTTCTCAGAGGACTAGGCTCTGTCTCTGGAAACAAGGTGATACTATATAGGAAGAGATGTAAATTGCTGAGTTTAAGTTAAAATTACACAGGTGAAGAAAGAAGAAACAACTAGAAAAAATGAAATTATAAATGCAAAATTCAATATTGCAGTTCAGAAATTGCCAGAAATCTAAGGGTGGCTAAAGTCAAAGAATTATTATTAAGTGGTTTATCTTGTTTAGATTCCAATTCAGAATTCCTCAAAAGTGAACAAAGAAGAGCTATTTCAGTTTTCCTATTCTCTAAGTTACTGTTTTCAGACTACCTTTTTTGGGCAAGGCTTTTTTGGGGAAGCCTTTTAAAGATCCCTAGTATTTTCAATAGTCCTAATATTTTTGTGCCAGCTACTGTTCTAATTGTTGCAGATGTATTTTCTTATTTAATCCTCATGGCATTCTTATGATGTAGATACTACCATTATCCCATTTTATAGCTTGAGAAATGAAGGTAAAGGGTGCATAGAGAGCTTACTAAGGAACCCGTGAGTGGTAGATATTCTGGGACCACTCACTATACTCACTTTTGTCCTATTTCTTCAGTCCATTCTGCAATCCAAGCTCGTAATGGATTCCTCTCACTATAATGATGCAATGATATATTTCAGGTTATAACGTTTGTCTGTTTTTTGTTCTGAAGCCATAAACTCCTTTATTTGAGGACCATGACCAATCATCCCTTGCTATCAAAAGTATGCTTTTCATTTATCAGTCTGTGCTTTGTGGTGACTCCATAAACATTTGTTTACTGACTGGCCATCAACAGAGATAACGATAGTCTAAGAATCTACTGGGAAATTTCCATGCGGGGAATGAAAGCTTCAAGCTATAAATATCAGTGTCAGATTTGGCTTTATAATTTATGTGAGAAACTCAATGACCTTATAGCAGAACCCATTGGGCCTGAGAGTCTGCATGCAAGTAAGTGATGTTTAGCAGAAGCTCTTTCCATATGTAGCATATACTGTCATTTGATTTTCAATGTTCAAATACTATGAAGTACCCATTTTCTTGGTGGTTTGAATTTATCTAGGACTTAGGTGTTGCAATGTTTTCATTGCAGACTATCAAGTCGCAGATGTGACTAATTTTGCTCAAGAAGAAATGCTGGACTTGGCCAGATACAATTATGTTTGCCAGCAGGTGCGATGTTATAAAATTAGTATTTTTGTCTTTTTTCCATTGTTGTAGTTGTAAGCTGGTGTAATTTAAAATGGGCTTTACTTGCAGTAGTTGTCCAACAAACCATTGTTAAATGTTATTAAATATCTGCCACTATTTTCCCAATTTTTTTTCTTCCAAATAAACTCAACTTTATGGAGAATCTCTGACATACTATGATGTTCCTTCTGTCTAGAATGACCTTTACTACTTGTCTACTCAGCTAATCCATTCAAGGGCTTCTTCTCTAAGGAACCATTCTTAATGCCTGACTTCAGAATGACTTGTGTGCCCATTCTCTGAACCTCTTTCATTCCCTCATGTGTTTCTCTCATGGTACTAATGAAAATATATGGTGATTTCTAGATTATTCACTAAGTTCTCCACTGGAGTGAGAACTCTTGTTAATCTCTGAATTCTCAATGCCTTACAGAGTATAGAGGTGCTCCATAATATTTGTTAAATGGATTGATGAGTGAATTGATATTTTGCTGCTCTACCATGTAACATTTTCCAATTATAATGATAGGTTTATGTGTGTGTGTGCACGTGTGCACGTGCACACTTGGGGGGAAGCTGACCACCAGCAGGCAATATGAAGCTACTCTAAAGTATGACTGAGAAACAATTTTATTGTGCAGTGTGGATCCTTAACTAATCGTATTCTTTTTTAATTAAAATGAGATGACACATAAGACAAGGAATTGATTTAGACCCTCAGGAATCAACTAACACCACTTGCTCACTTATTCTTGCTTTGCAATGTTTAAAACTTTATTTTTTTCCCACAATCAATAGCCAGTTGTGGAATGATGCTACTGTAGGCATCCAAGCCATACTCATTCACTGATGGGAATTTTTAGTTCAATACTAATTTATTTGGAAGTTTTATTTTCTCCTGATCTTTTCTAACAAGCCATGGAGCCTTCTTTTTTAGGATCCCAGGTGCCATGCTTTATTTCAATGATGACTGTGTGTATATGTTTGTGTGTGTGTATGTGTGTGTGTGTGTGTATCCAAATTTTGCTTTTGTGTAAGAATACCAGTCATATTGAATTAGGAACCTACTCTACTTCAGTATGACCTCATCCTAACCTAAGTACATAGGCAATGACACCATTTTCCAATCAAGTCACATTCTAAGGTACTAGGGGTTGGAACTTCCCATATTATGTTGAATATAAACTTTCAGTCTTTTACCATTGAGTGTGACATTAGCTGTGAATTTTTAATATACGACTTTTTGTTACATTGACATAGTGTTCTTCTATTTCTGTGTGTTGATGTATCATATGTTATGCATTGCTTATCATGAAATATGCTGTGATCATGGGAGCAAAAGAATATAAGCTATGAGAAAGATCTCAGGCAGTTTACTCTATTCCTTTTGTGTTCTGAAAAAAGAGAATGTGAACTGGAAAATATCAGTCACTTGTGAGCCCCCACATCAGTTCCTCGTTTACTATTTCTACTCAGGTGTATCAATTTCATGATGTATCAACTTCAAACAGAGCTTTGTGCCTTCTATGCTGACACAATGCCAAATATTTTTTTTCAACAGAAGACAAAAGGACTGTAGACATGTAGAATCTGGTAGAAATAGGTTTCCCACTAAAGTGTTTTTATTTGCCATGAGAATTATTTTCAGAAGTTTTACAGTTATTGGCTTCTGAATTTGTACTAATACATTAAAGGGAACAATAATAAATAGTTTTTATGAGAATCTATACTTAGCTACAAAGATTCCAGATGGCAAAGAGGCATCAAATGCCCACTTCCAAGAAGAATGCTATTTACAGAGCTGAACTATATACATTTAAAAAATAAACCATTGCTACTGTCCTGTAATCAGGAGACTTGATAATAACCTTCATGTTTATTCTCTGCTGTTCACCTATCTCTTTGGGGCTGTTTTCTAAGAATAAGTCTACACCTTTAATTGCTTTGTCACACATGCAGTACTGAATGTTTTGTTTAGTTCTTTTAATTAAATGCTTATATATGTGCCTGGAAGAGAATTATTGAGTTGCTGCACTTTGAACCATCTGTTACCTCACAGCACAGGTTATTACATAAAAACAAGTTCTAGAAGTTGTGATGTTTAGAGACCTCGGTGTCGCTCCTATTCAGCTTGTTCAAGTTGCATTATTAGCTGTACAAAATCCCAGATTGGCCTGCATTTTAAACTGGAACTGAGGGTGGTATATAGTTGACAAAATTGCCTGAGAAATTCGAGCTGTTCACATCAGCTGAGTTATCTGCCAATAAAGGAGGCCAATCATATTGTTATTGCTAAAAGGATTAGTAACCTTTTTTGTTTTGTTTTGTTTTGACCACATTACCTGTAGCACATCTGGGAATATTTTGCATGAAAACAATTGATGCCCATCCCAAGACCAGGAATTAATGTTGATTTAAGAAATTGTATAATGAAGTATAGCAAATACCAGTGTACGCAGTATAATCTGAAGAAGTCAACAACTCCTATGTGCCATGGGCCCCCAAAACACTTGAGTCAAAGATCCATATTGGTTATCACCATTCAACAGCATGGCTCAGTACCAATGATTTCACGTGGACATTCCAAACAAAGGACTCCCTAATCATAGTGGAAACCTTCAAAAATGGCTCAAAGTCACTCTGCTTTCCATCCCAAGTCTCTCTGGAAATCATTGCACTCAATTCCTGTGGTTTGTAACCAAGATTGTCATCCACTTTTATTTTCTTCATTTGAAACTGAAGGACTTCTTAAATAGTAAGGTTATTCATTTTGGCATTTTCATGACTCATCATTTAGGCTGAAATGATACGCAGACTACAAAGGATTCCTCGAATCCTATCATTTCAGGAGACTGGTATTATAAGACATGTCATTTCTCACCATCACAATGCTACTCCACATTCAAATACCTAGCTTGTTCCCTCACTAACAACGAACTACCTCGGGAGTAACTTTCTTTCCATCCAGATTTAGCAGATACTTACAAGACAAACAAGAAGGTATTTTGCCCACTGAATTAGTCTGCATCTGCTCTTTGCTGCCCTTTTCCCCTATGCATTAGTTTTCAGGAGAAATCGCAGAAGTGAAGTGATTCGTGTTCCAGTTCCTAACAACAGGATCAAAAAGTCTATGTCATATTGGGTGTCAAGTGTGTTTGTGTTTGCCAGCAACACCTGCGAAAACCTGACTTCCAGTGTGACTTGACATCAAAAGACTTGTTAGAAACACATTCTTTAGTGGCTTAGGTATTGATTTTTGACAATGTCTCTTGAAGTTTTAACAGAGCCACAAGTTGAACTAATCTATATTTTTCTGTGGTCCCTGAAGTCACTTGTATAAGAATAATACAAGAAATATGGCCTTATCAATAACAAAAAGCATGCCAATCTTTGTCAGTTGTTAACCAAAGGATAAAAGCTGTTGGGTACGCTTGGGGATAGCTGAGGGCTATAGCCTAATATTTCCTTAAATGATTATCATTTACTCTTGAAGTCTTGGGGCAATAATTTAGGGCAAAGTTATATTCACCATATTGTAGCAAACAGAATTGTGTTATTCATTGTTTTCTTATTAACTGCTCTTTACTTCAATAGAGCTGTCAGACACAAAAGAAGCAAATGGTATTGAAGCAAAAGAAGCAAACAGTGCACAGGGTTGGAATCCGACAGGCCAGCATTGGAATCTCAGCTCCTCCTTTCACTAGCTGTGTGACCTTCAGCTAGTTATTTTAACTCCTTAAGCTGCAATTTCTTTATCTGTCAAAAGGAAAGGATAGTAATCTGTGGTTTAGGAAGTTATGTAAAGATTACATGAAAACATATGAAGCACTTAAGTCACCGATGGGCACATAGTAAATGCTCAATAAGCAATAGAGAGCGTGATAATAGCTAATTCATCGTCACTCATTCAGCAAACTTTGACTGATGTCGATTATACAAGGCACTATTCTAAAATCTAGTTTTCTTTTTCTGGATGAGGAATGTACCCCTACAGTCCTCCAGGAAGGCGTAATTTGATGGGAGACAAAGAAACATAGCGAAGGATAAAATTTTAAGATATGTATGTATACAAACTTATACAAAAACACAGGTGAAGAGCAACTAATTACACTCAGATGAGTCATCACAGACCTCCATGTAGAGGTAACATATAGGCTTGATGTTGAAGAATAAGTGGAAGTTTTCCAGGCAGAGGAAGAGGAAAGGAGGTTTTTACATAGAAGAGAGAACACAAAGACAGAGATGAGAAAGTACATATTTGCTTTAATAGTATCAGGTAGTTCCCTATTTTCAGGGTACCCAGTGCCTCACAGGGATTAGTAGAAGGTAAAGAAGGATAGAAGGATGGTGGTTAAACCACTAAGGATTTTATATGCATTATAAGTATTTTGAACTTTGTTCTTTAAGAGATAAAAAGCTATTAAATTTTTTATTAAGGAAACGACATGACCAAAGTTATGTTTTAAAAAGACACAGTGGATGATATCCAACTTGAAAGGAATGAGTCAGGGAAGGGCAATCAGATGAACAAACTAGTCATTCTGACTTAGGCTATGGGTTCTTGAAAGCTAGGAACGATGTCATCTCAATAATGCTGAGTAAGTTGGTAATATAAATATAAAGATTGGAGCTTTAAAACAAATGGAGCCTACTTAAAACCATTTTCTTTCATTGGTAGTAATTACCCAAGTACTCATGTTTTTATTTGTTCTCCTCTTTGTGTCATTACAGGTCACCTTGAATCCTTCCTGGAAAAAAGCAGGTCATAAATAATAATGGTTGTTGGAGAAAGGTCTCTAGGAAAGATGAAGAACTTTTAAATTCCTAGAAGCATCTTAGAAAAGATAATACAAAAAAAATTATTTAACGTAAAAATAAGAGCTGAGAGTCGGTTAAATAGCCATTGATAACAGTTGAAATTTTCTGGATGGTACCAACCTGCATTTATTGTTACTTTCCTTTACTTTTTAATTTAATTTAATTTTAGCACAAGAAGATACATGTTCATATTTGTTACGTGGGTATATTGTGTGATGTTACATTCCTTTACATCTTGTATAAATAATCTTTCTTAAAACTACTTTGTAAATGTAGGTAATGTAG
This sequence comes from Chlorocebus sabaeus, assembly GCF_047675955.1. Lineage (NCBI taxonomy): Eukaryota > Metazoa > Chordata > Mammalia > Primates > Cercopithecidae > Chlorocebus > Chlorocebus sabaeus. The sequence continues at coordinate 66,160,164 of NC_132924.1, forward strand.
ACTTAATGCACATGTATATTTTTATTTAGATGGAATTTACTTTTTATTGAGAAATTCAGAACAAATTTCAGTTCATTTGTTCAACCACATCTGTTTTCCATATTGGAAAAGCTTAATTGCCTGGTTTGCATTCTATGAGGCCTCATTTGTGAACCTTATGGTATCTACCCAAATTGGAGGCACTGTACCTGGGAAAAAACTGCTAGTCCCTTGGGTAAACACCCTGACAATTCAACCCTATTAAGTGATGGCAAATCTGTCAAGATGCTTTGCCATTCTGACCGCTTGGCAAGGAAATGTGGTCTATGTTTAAAATATAATTTTTGAAGGTGTTGCTTCTATTGAATTCTCCCCTGTATTGCAGTTCACTTTATTGGAATGTGAAGCCAAAGTGTTGGCAAGAATCAAAACTTTGTTACTAGTAACAAAGAGATTTCCACAATATACCAGGTGGTGCTGTCAAAAATAGTCACACTACAGTTTTAGTGTTCAAAGTCCCACTGATAAACCTCCTGGAGTATCGTTTGTTTGGAGTTTAACTGCAGGTGTTTTTGGAACACTATTCTTAAATTCCTAAAGTCTGCTAATTAGAAAGGTAATCTGTGAATTTTCAACTGCATTTTCCATAGATCAGTAGAAGTACTTATACTACATGAGATCCATGGACCTTCATTATTATAAACTGCTAACAGTTGCTCTTTCCATATTGAAATACTGAAATTGTACATATCAATCCACAAAAAAGGCACATATTTAACAGTAATTTGGAAACAGAACTTTGCGTCATTAAGGCAAAATATCGTAGGTTTAACCAGAAGTGTCAGGAGTCCTATTTCAGAAGTTTACCTATTAATCTATAATCATAGCATAAAACACCGCTGCTATCTTAGGAATGTCTGAATGTCTGTATTCTTTGCTTTTCATTGCATGACCTCCATCATAGACACCTGACCTGCAATGTAAGCCTGGTTCAGAGCATGGACCATCTATTGCCTTGTGAACAGTGGTCCTGACGGTAAGTTCTTATCTTTCACTAGAGTAGTTTCCAAATAAACACATGAAAGAAGGGGAATTAATTAAGAAACAAATTAACCCCAATGCAAAGGAAAAAAAATAGCATATCAGATAATTACTTCAGATGAGACATGTCTACAATGAAGCAATGCTAACAAAAGCATTTTTAATTGTTATTGCTGGTGCCTCCCTCCCTGTGATAAAGTCCTTGAATAGCACTGCCCTTTCTTGGAGGAGGTGAAGCAGGAGCAATGGAGGGAGGTTTCAAAACAATCAGCATTGTGAGATTGCTTTAAAATGAAACGTCTGGGAAGGAAATAAATGAAAAAAGATTCTGTCTGAGATAACTTTTGAGTCAGGTTTTTCTGCAGCTTAGACTATGTGAGGCGGTGGTTGGTGTGGGAGGCAAGCTATCTGGATTCTCATGTTGATTCTGCTACTTTTAAAGTGATAGAAACTTGAACTGGGAACTTGACCTCTGAGTCTCAATTCCTCTTTAAACTGTTCCTTTTGGGCTGGAGATGTTGAAAGTAAAATAAATAAATAAATAAATAAATAAATAAATAAATAATAAATAAAAGGTAATAGATAATAATATCTACTAAAATGTTGACTGCTAAGTATACAAGGCACCATTTTCTCATTTTTCATGTATTTTCTTATTTAATTCCCGCAATAACCCAATGAGAGAGGTACTATGAATATCCCCATGTTACTGGGTACACATGTACGTAAAGATGGCAACAGTAGACACTGGGAACTAATAGGGAGAGAAGGTAGGGAGGGGTTCAAGGGCTGAAAAGCTACCCACTGGATACTATGTTCATTATTTGGGTGCCAGGATCATTTGTACCCCAAACCTCAGCAACACACAATATTCCTAAGTAATAAACCTACATATGTGGCCCTTGAATCGAAAATAAAAGTTGAAATCATAAAAAAAAAAAATCTCAATGTTAGACATGAGTAAAGAGATAATGAGGGGTTAAGTGAATCCTAGTCAGTCTGCACAGTTTTAATCACTGTGTTGAAATTTTTCAAGAAAGGCACACTAAAAATGTACAATTGTGACATATCCATGCTGTAATCATTGTATGAAACTCCCTAAATGCAACTATCATTTTTACTATTCTAGTGATAGAGACACCGGTGATAGAGTAGTGAATGGATTTCTAATACTGTCACTCTGCTTTTCTTGAGGATAGGATGATGTTCTCTTTGCCTTTGCATTAGCTACAAGCACAGCATCTGGCGTAAAATGTTTCCCTGCATATTCTTCCTGTGGAGAGACTGCAGACAGCTAGACAGGCTCTAACATTCGAAATGGCACTGACTATCTAGTTGTGTTGAGCCTTGGATAGTCTTCTCTGAATAGTTTGTCTAAGAACAATTGTAATGGAACCCCTAGAACTTCTCTCAGATCAAGGCATCTGTGGCACATGTGTAAAGAATGGGGGTGAGGATGATGGGGGCAATTTGGTCCCGTATGCTCGCCTTGCAACATCGTCTGTCTTTTATATCTAAACCAATCTTCCATTGCAGGAAAGTGCTTATTTCTCATTTATGAGCATCCAGACTGATCTAGAATAGGTGGGTGATGGTTGTGACCCTTCATCCAATATTCCCATAAAGATTTTCAGCCTTCTGGAAGTATAGCAGGTTAACATCCTTCAGTTCTTATCAATTGTACATAGGTAATCAATTCTTTCAATTCATTCAACAAAGACTTACTGTCTACCTGGTTGAGACATTATTCTAACTATCAGTAATATGAAGAAAAAAAGACGTCGTTCTTAAACTCAAGTGGTTTATAGTTCATGGAAGAATAAATATGCAAATGAACAGTTATATGTACTTAGTAATGGAGGTGCATGTTTATGAGGTGAGTACTTGGGAAAGCGTTCTCACAGGGATAGGATTTGAGGGGAGGACTGAAGGAAAGTGGGATTTGCAAGGCATACAGACAGCTGAAGAACATTGCATTCTAGGTGGATGAAACACTATGTTCCCTCATATATGAAAGACTGTGCAGACTATGAGAAAGCAATTTTCCAGGAAGGCTTCAAAGGCAGGTTTTCTGTTTATGTGTATCTAGGTCTTTCTCATGTTCATTCCCATTCCTTTCTGCTCATTCTGTTCTCTTTCTGATCTCCCTGTACTTATGTTGTCAATTGATACTCAGATTCTACACTTGGACCTGTTTTATGTATGGTCTTGATATTTCAATTTGCTTCTACATCCCTCAGAAGCTTGTAAGATATCTACTATTTTGAAATTTTATTTTACGTTCTCTCTACTCCATGTCAAGACTACATGATAATGTTCTGTAAAATAATGTTCTTGCTGTGCTTAATATATACATGCTTAATAAATGCTTATTTTCTGATAAAAATGATTTTATATGAGAACCCTAGTTATAATATATAGGTAAATAAGATGCTTAATTCATGAAATTTGCAAAAATACTAATATAATCAAGTGAAATAACAGTTGACTGGACTTCTGCTTCAAAGTGATCCTGATATAAAAGAGCCCATTATGTAAACTTTCTGCTCCATATTTTAAATACTTCCTTTGCAATGACTTCAACCCTAATAGTAGAGTATTTTCATAGAATAACATATAATTATAACATTAAGAAATACCCTTAAATGCCATGTCATTCAAATACTAATATGTGGCTTCAGTCTCCTCAGTAACAGGCCAACTTTTGCTTGAATAACTCCAGAGGACTCACCTCCTTCAACCCTTCTCCTTCCAGGCTATTTCCTTTTTAAGAACTCTTCCTTATGTTGACTCTAAATATACCTTGCTCTAGATCAGTGATTCTCAGTGAGGAAAGGGAATAATTTTGTAACTTGCCAATGTATGGAAACATTTTTAGATATCAAAGCTTGGGGTGCTGGTGGCATCTCATGGGTAGAGGCTGGTGATGCTACCAAACATCTTACCGTGTACAGGACAGCCCTATATCCAGCCCCAAACAGCAGTATTGCCAAGTTTGAGAAACTCTGCTCTAGAGTCAACCAATTTGTCCACAGAGAGAGTGTACCTGTTTCCATTCAGCAGTCTATCAGATACTTGGAGACAGCTAACTATATGAAGGCTACTACACTCCCAAGTTTTGCAACTATTTTTTCCTATGCTCCTATAAGAAAACTGGCAATTAATGTGTGACTTTTCCCCCAAAACATTTGAATTTAAAGGAGGAATGAATCATTGAAAGAAACCAATGCTTAATACAAATTGACCAGCAGTGGTCCCCTTGAGCACTGTGGAGTTGAGTGGAGGGGGTATAATAGAGTGATGTCTTTATATGCTCTTCCCTCTTCCCCATATAGCTAAAACCTATGAAATTTACTGCAAGGGATTTAATTTCAGGAGTTAGTCTTCTCAGGGATATAATGTGAACAATGTGTGTCATGTCGTGATACACTATGTGATAATAACCATCTCCTGAGTCAGAGTGTTCTTGGGATGGGAATAGTGTTAGAAATTCTGGAAAATTTCTATACCAGGGGTGGGAAAGAGATAGGAAAGTTCTCTTGAGACTCTCTTCCACACTTTCTATGAGCTTAACGTTTACATGCCATCTAAGCCAAATCTTCATTTGTTCCTGAAGTCACTTTAACACTCAGGGACAAAACAATAACTGGGTCAACTTGTATCTGCTATGTTACAATTAAATTTTGCTCCATCTAGGCAAGAAAGACTGAAGAAATGATGTGTTCTCTGGAAAGAGTGAGGGTCATTTCAAGGAACATTTTTGATTGAACAACTTAGCAGTTAACTACAGTCTATTTTAAATTGCAAGCATTATCATTGTTTCAAAACAAGTACCATGTAGACAATTGCCTAACGGCAACCAACTTGATTCTTTTCTTGAATAAATACTGTTTTTCCTGAAGTGGGTGGATTGCAGGCTTATGGAGAAGAGCAGGATACAGTCTTAAAAATGCTTTGAAAGAAACTTATTCACCAGGGAGGGTGAATAGACTCCCACATATATTTGCTAATATAGAAGGATTTTGATGTTAGCTTTCATTGATTACTGAATTAAGAAATCAATACTGTTGTTTTATAAAAGGGACCACCACAGACTCGCTTGTTGTACTTAATAAGAGCATTGGGAAAATAAGTATCCAGTTTCTTCATCAATGATGATACAGCTTAACCCAGCAAGTCATTAAGAATTCCACTCCATGCAGTTTTCCTATCAGCAAACACTGCCTATTGTATGAACTAACACAGCAGGTGATATCTCCTGTGCTGCCTTCCGGAAAAATTTCTCTCCTTTAGTGGGAAGATAGGAAAAGAAGAGGAAGCTGGAGAGAAAGCCCCTCCTGAGGCAATTCAGCAGAGAAATCCAGGCCCAAATGGGGAGATTGCAATGTCTAAACTGACCCAGCCACAAAAGGGAAGATGTACAAAATGCTGTCATTCTCTGAAGTTCTCTCTCAACAGGCAATTTGTAATGGAAAACCCTGAGCTCTGGTTTGGGACTAGATGTTATAATTAGACAGCAGGAATTTTTAAAATTATGTGACAGGTTCATACTCATTTATTTCTTCCACCCTCTTTTTTCTCCCGGCTCAGTTCAAGCAAAGACAATTTCCAGTACATATGTAGGAAGTCAAAAGTAGTTAAAAATGGATGGCAATGCTACAGGCTGCACACTGTCACCACGGTTACCACACACCAGGTGTATGACCAGAATCAGTCACAGGAGCAGGAGCATGTGAGTATGAGAGGTACCCAGATAAATCCTCTCTCCAAAAATGTTTCCCTCATTAGTGTACAAGAGGGCCTTAAATTCACCATTAAGAATTTATGGCTTTGGATTACCATTGACTATATTTTTAAAATTCTTATTAAAGGACATATATGTTTCAAAGGAATAATACACTTTAATTATTAGCTACATAACAGCCACCTAACACCTCTTATTATTCGTGATGCCTAGCTGAACACAGGACCCTGTATGGAAGGGTTCCTTGGAAGGGTGCCTGGGGGTCAGTGTATAGACTAATTGTTCCAACTCTTTGCTTGACTCGGCCTTGATGAATTTGTAGCCTAATCAGAGTCTGAGTAGTCAGGAAACATGGGAGCTGTGGAGGAGGGAATGGAGCCCTCTCTCCTGTCCCTTCTTACTCATGTCAAGGCCTTTATCCTCTTGTACAAGGACGTCTCCCACAATTTTCTGATTGGCTTCTTCAGATCCAGCATCTCATTTACACTGTCACCCTGTTAGCCTTTCTCCAATGCAACTTTCATTCTTACTCATCCTCAAAACCTTTCTAAAGGTCATTTCTTACTTTGTGAGCTACATGAACATATTCTGAATTATAGTCACTGTTATTTCAGAGCACATTGTACCCATAGCCAGATTTTAAGTTTCTTGAGATCAGGGCTGTGTTCTATATGACTTTAGTGTTCGCTTTAACTCCTATCACAGTGCAGTACACACAGTAGGAGCTTAACAGAGACTGACTTGCTGATTAACCATGTAGGAAACCAACAATGACTTCATGAGACTGCTTGGGCACCAGAGATGTCCACATAATTGGCTTTAGATATGGCTTTCCACTGACCTCTCCTATAATTTTAGGGACATAAAGTTACCATTTATTGAATCTGTCAGTTTTTAGTGAGGCATTTCCATAGATTTTCTTAATTTATCCTCTCTCCAACTTTTTGAGGTAGACAATATTTTCTTCATTTTACAGATTTACCAGTAAATGGTGGAGTTGGAAATCAAACGCAGGTCTTTCTGGTGCCAAAATCTATACTCTTTCCATTATAGCATGATAGTTTGGGGTTTTTTATTTACGCTGTGAAGATAAGAACCTTATCAACATTTGTGACTTTATGGTGATATTGACCAGATAAATGAAATAATGAGATAGGTCTTTCATTGAGTACGAACTGGCTTCTGCCCTTGGGAACTTACTAGTACAGGGTTTTAGTAGCCCACATTTTTTCCTCTAAACTGGTCTGTCTTCTTTCAGGGAATACATAGGTAGTAAAAGAGTAAAATCAGATTGTAAAAAGACCATTTGCAGGGCACAGTTTCTCAATTACTTTGGAAAACTGGGATATTTACACATCTGCTGTAGAGTACCATTTATTGCACTAGGAGAAACTAAGGTGAGAAAAAGCATATATATATATATATAAGCCCTTACTAATGGTAATATTGAGTATAATATAAATTTGTGAAATGACTGGCATTCATTGGGAAATTATGATTGAAGTATGACAGACTATATATATACATATATGAAATCTGTCATACTTCATATATATATATATTCTCTTTTCTCAAGTAAAATAACATTTTTCATCTCTCTTGATCCAAGTATAGAAAGAGTGGCAAAATTAATATGATGTGCTTTCATATGTGCAATATTTTCTATCCATCTAGTGAAATGTAAGGATGTTTATTTAAACCAGTTATCTTAATTACTCATAATATGATGGTGTAATCTGAAGAAGGAAATAAATTTCACATAGCTTATAGAGAATCACACAGAATTATACCTAGAATTTTATTTTATGTGTCTATCTATATATTTATTATTATTTACATTTTTTTTTTGAGATGAATTCTTGCTCAGTTGCTCCAGGCTAGAGGCCAGTGGCCTGATCTTGGTTTACTGAAACCTCCGCCCCCTGGGTTCAAGTGATTCTCCTGCCTCAGCCTCGCGAGTAGCTGGGAACACAGGTGTGTCCCACTATGCCCTGCTAACGTTTTGTATTTTGGTAGAGGCAGGGTTTCACCATGTTTGCCAGGCTGGTCCCAAACTCCTGACCTCAGGTGATCTGCCTGCCTCAGCCTCCCAAAGTGCTGGGATTACAGGCATGAGCCATAGCACCCAGCCTATACCTAGAATTTTAGATGCCACAAATGTGAGATAGAGAAAGAAGGTTATTCCAGTGCAAATATAGCCAATTTAAGCGGTTTGTGACATAAAAAGATAACATGAGTGTAGTATAGTTTCTTTTAGTGCTTGGGGTTTGATTATAGTAATTTGGTGGGAGGCGAAGTGTATGACTCTTAGAATCATGGACTTTTATTACTGTGACATTAGTGCTCTCATCAGAAAAAATACTAAACTTAAAGGAACATATAAATATCACATGGGGTAGTTAAAAGAGCACAGAAGTACAAAAGATCTATCTGAGTTCTAGTTCTTGTGCTTTCTACCAGTGGGAGTTTTCATGAAACCAATCTTTCTGGGGATTGGGAAAATGACAAAGTTGAGCTAGATGATTTCTCACTTATTTCCTTCTATAAAATGTATAACCTTGTAAGTAAGGATTGCAAGAGTTTGTATATTTCTTCTTTCTAACAAAATTATGACAGCCAATTATTAGCTTTATATCTAGTTTAAGTTATGTGTTAAATGTTTCTTTTTTTTTTTAATGGTAGCATCCTCTGGCTTCTCTGCATACATTTTTAGGTTTATATCCTGATGAATTATTTATATTTTATCTCTGAACCAAAAAATGCTCTAGTAAAAATTAATGGGAATAATGGAGTTCCATGACATTATGCCTTCTTGTGTTTGATTGTATCAGTGGCTTCAAATTATTATTTCATTTTACCTTGACAGTCTGTTATGTAACTGCAGCATTTGTCCTGTGGGCAGGGCATACTTACCAGCTTCTTCACTCTGGGTTGAGCCCAGTGAGTTGCTTTGGCTAATGGGATGTTAGCAGGTGTGAAGCAAGCAGAAACTTGAAGGAGTTTTGTACAGCTGAGTTTGCATTCTCTTGCACCTCTGCCATCACTCAGAGAACATTCCTGGGCTCTATAGATGATTGATTCCAGGAGGAGGATAAGAGACAACCATAGCTGCCCCCAGTGAAACCCAGCCTCCATTTAATGTTGCAATAGCAACCTGATATGCTTCTAAACAATTTTCATTGGTAGAAAAATTTTCTGCCTGCAAACCTATATTATCAAATTATAACCAGAAAAAATGATAATTGCATTGTTGATATAATCCATTGATGAAGTTATTATGATATTTCCCTTTTGTTCCCCAAAAACACAAAAGCAAAGAGACACAGCCTTTTAGCAATAGCATTAGTTAATCTTACCTGTATGGAAACACTGCTGTAAGAGCCACCAATGACCCCTGCAATGAGAAGTGGGATGTTTTCTTGAATGGCATAGGATCCATCAGGACACATATACTCAGCTTCATCCACTTTTGTCAAAGATGCCCTGACAAACTCCAGTGATTGCTCTAATGCATAGGTATCCCTTGAACACGTATCCAAAATGTGAACACCCAGCTTCACTCCTGGTAGCAAGTAATCATCTTTGTTGATTTCATCGATAGCAAACAACATGGCTTCCAGGCGTTGAATCCCTCGGTCTTCATTGATTCGCCCACATTCTTCAGTTCCAGTGCCTTTTTCATTAATAGGAAATAGGCCCCCTAAAACAAGGTCACCTTCTATTTTAATCTCTCTCCTTAGAAAGTTATGGTCCCCTAAAGAGAGTAAAAATCCCTTTGAAAACAAAGCTAAGGTAAGAACTTGGAGTCTTGTCAACATCTTCATGAATCCTGTTTCTGTACCTCTGGGAGATATCAATGGTGGAGCCAATGTGTCATGCTAGTCCTCTCTCATTTCCAAACTGGATCTTTGGCCTGTCCTTCAAATAAGGGAGGAACAGACTAACAGAGCCTGTCATCAAATTCCTAAAGAGATAAAAATTATATGAACAAAAATGGTAAAGAAAGCAACAGTGATTACATCGATCATGCCCAATCAGACCTTTAATGGGATGATTCAGAAAACCATTTACCAAACACACAGTACACCACAGCACCAGGCACTCTCCCACAGGTATTCTCACCCCATCCTTACACTCTCTATGATGTAGTTCCTAGTGGTCCCATCTCACAGAAACGGGCACAGAGGGTCAAGGAGGTGACCTTACAAAATGTACTTATTGCAGGTTGGATTTGGAGTCCAATTTTTTTTTTTTCTTTTTAAAGCCAAATCCAGTACTCTCTCTACTGAGTCATTTACTTTGTTTTTGGTAGGTCAGCAATGTGGATATGAGTTTATATCCCTTCTCTTTAAGCTGCATTTGTAAACTTACCTTTTTAATGAATTCTTCCCCTTTCCATTTTAAACACAACAAAACACAATGAACTCTGTTACAATTTCTACATTTCTACCACAGCATCTCTGTCCCGCCCTTAACAGATGAACTCTCCTAGCCCATTGAGGTTAAGATTCTGGTCAACTGCTGTAACAAAAGGGTTGTGGAAAAAGCTGCTACTAGTTTCTAAATTGAATAAACTATAAACTCACTATAGTCCTCACTTTACTTGACCTTAATTGAAATCTTGACTATTCCTACCTATTATAGCTTCCTAGTTTCTGTTCTCATGCTTCATCTTGACAACATCTCAAATTCCATTGTTTAACACCTGCCTTCCCTCATCCTCCCTCTACCTCTTCCTGGGCCAACTCATCTATTTTCATAGTTTCAGCTACCACTTAAATGAGCTCCATACTTCTTAGGTCAACTGCCTGCTAAACAGCTTTTCCCATACATCCCTTAGACACCTCAAAATCTATGTGGCTGTGAATGGATCTTCTCTGTTTCCAGGCTCTCAAGCCAGAAGTCTGCACCCAAGAGTCTTCTCCACTTCACCCACTGCTACCGTCTTTCAATTAGCCACTATGCCCTGCAGAATAACCACGTAGCATCTCCCAAAGCAACCACTTCTTCCTTATCCCCACTATGCTAACCTCTTGTAATTTGTAGCAGGACCCTAGCAATAAATTCCTAGAGAGCTGCTACCACCTCACAAAGCACCATTTTGAACATTAGAAAAGGATATCCCCTTTAAAAGTACACAATTTCTCAACTTATTGTTGTATAACCTATACAACTATAGATGATGGGGCAAGTGTGATTGCTGGTGGCTGTCTCCCCTATCCAGAGTGAGGCAGCTCCTCATTTTGTCCTCACATCTCAGGTAGTGCAATGAATGCTAGTGCTGGGGTGTACACAGTAGACTCTAGCTACTGTGAATTGAGCATCTTTTTACATTCTAGGCTAGAACACATGAATCTATTGAGAATCAGGCAAAGCCTTGCTGTGAGGATCATGTTTTTGACAGTAGTCTGGGATCTTTCTAGAGAGCTTTCCAAAACTCTGGTGTGGAACAGTCTAGTTGCATGCACGCATGAACCCCTGTACCTGCTGTTGAATTCTTTGACACTCAGCTTTCTAGCACTAGAACAAACACTTCGTCAGCACATTCACCCTGCTTGCTTACTTCTATCCCCCTAGATAAGATGAACTTATTATTTTCAGAGTCAAGTGAGAGATGTGACCACATCGGGCTCCTGGAGCATCCTTCTGACAGGTTGCAGCCACATGCCCTTGTGTGTGCATTTGAGCATGCCTGTCTTCTCTTCAACTTTCATGCATGATTGTGTGTTGGAAGGGTTTTATGAAGGAAGGGCTCTCCTAGCTAGTCGAAGACTCAATAAAGATGCCTGAAAGCCACATCATCCATGTGCTCTCAGATAAATTAGCAAATGTTAGCAATTTGAATGATGTCTCATTGGGGAAGACCCTCTAAGGCACAATCTCAATTACTATTCAGAGTAGTCTATTTTCTGTCAATGTACACTGACTTTCCCTTGCCCACAGGTTTAAGAATTAACTCATTATAAATCTCTTCTCAGTGCTTTATGATCTTGTCCCTGGCTAGCTCTAAAGCCTTACTGCTCACCATGCTCATCTGCGTAGGCCTACCTTTGCCTTCAGATCTTAAGCTGCAGATATATTGAACTATGTGCACTCAGTAGGTGTTTAGGATGTTGATGACCCCTTGCTTTTGCTCATCCTGTTCCCTTTTGCCAAGAATGTCCTTCTATACCAATTTCTCCAGCAAACAGCCACTTATCATTCAAGACTCAACACTTACTGCCAGGAAAGACCAAGTATTCTGTCTTATCTCCCTTTCCCAATCAAATTGTTGACTTCTGGCTTTATATTCCTGTTGTAGCTTGTTCAAGAAATGTTTTCTATGGCTATTTTGATTTATATTTGTTTTCTTCTGTGCTCATTGGGAATTAATGAAATGGCACAGCATTTAGAATTTTTCAGGTGCCAAGGAAGAAAAAAACTCAATGAAACAAGCAAGACAGGAGCTAGTCCAGTATTTACTTCAACATTTTTGACATTTCTCCCTTTTCATATTAGCAGTGCCCTTTAAAACCCAGATTTCCACTTGCTTTCTGTTCCTTTCACATGCAGCGAATGATGGGCTGTTTTCCTGAGCCACACTGTCAGCTGGGGTATGTTTTGTCTGTTTGTTTAAGTGTGAATCTCAGCACTGATGGCAGCAGCCATTGGAATGCTCAGGATTAATTCAGAGCCTCCCTGGGAGATCTGCCACAGGGCAACAGAAAGTCTAATATTAATAATTTTTTTAAAAAGTTGATACTGTAGTAGAATTTTTTTGTTTCATGTCAATTTCTGGTCTCTTTGATCTTTATGCGCAATTCCCTTTGAAGCAAAACTGCCATGGAAGGCAAAAGACACTGCGATCATTATCGCTAATGATAAAGATGCCGAAATTTCTCTATAAAATAATTGTTTTATGTGCTTAGTAAAAGAGAATAGCTAATTAAAAGAAGGCCATCAACACAGGCTTACCATGTATCTTTGCAAAAAGTGTAGACATCTTTTGAATGTAAAGAAAGTCTGGCTACTCAAAGAGTAAAGATTACCTTTTAGTCTATAGAAAGCTTAATTCTCTATTGGGAAAGGGCTCTTAGCCAGAAAAGACTTCAAATGAAACACTGCATTACACTGAAAGTAACAGTCTTTCATGTCCAAACGGGATCTTTGGCCTGTCCTTCAAATAGGGAAGGAACAGATTAATAGAGCCTGTCACCGAATTCATAAAGAGATAAAAATTGTATGAACAAAAATGATAAAGAAAGCAACAGTGTCTTATCAGTCTACCTGTTTCACAGGTAAAGACTGTGTTTTATTTCTCTTTGTTTGTCTATGTTCTGGCATAGTAGAAGAATTCAATGAATGTTTCTTGAAGGAATATAGACATGTTATCTATGTTTGCACATGACTCTACTATTTTATTTATGGCATGGGAAATGGGAATTAAATAAGAAAATGCATTATTTTTGCTTCATTACCTACCTGGTCACATCAGATGCTTTTCCCCTATTGCACTCTTTGATGGTGGGATCACCAACAGGTATAGTAATATAGTAATGACTTTGTATTATGCAAGAAAAAATACTGCCTTTGTACTTGAATATTGCAACTGAGATTGGCATCTAGGAAGCCAGGAGAGATGTAGACCTGAACTGACTTACATTTACTGCTTAAGTTTTTGGTCAGGAGAGTACTAAATAAGGAACATGCACATTCTTCTATCTCAAAGCCTCAGAGATGCATTCACTTATGAAATATTTATTGAACACCTACTATGTGTGCACTAGGCTATGAGTTGGATACCCAGGATATATATTTTAGTTGTAAACAAATGAACATCATCCCTGCTGTCAAATAACATTCTCAATGCTTACACATTTTTATATAAAGAGTGATAGAAAAGTAAGGATCTCTGTTTTTACCAACTATTTTCATCATTAGTGAAACTATTGAAAGTTTGTAGACCATCGGTTTCCTTCAACATAATTGTCAAGTGCTATACTCAAAAACTGATTTATTCATATTGCTTGTGTTATATAAATTTAAAAATTAGATATGCAGACCATAAAAATAAGTTGGCTGATGATAATGTCATGTAAAATATTTTTTCCTTATAGCTCTCTGACAGGGCATATCTAAGTAACATTTAATGTCTTCCTAGAGAATTACAAATCAAAAATCAATTAATGTTTAAATACACTATCTTTGTATTTTTATTTACTTTTTCTCTATAGCAGAACTTACAATGATTAATACTGTAGCACTATGCATGATTCAGAGACAATTAGCATTATTTAAAATGAAGCCCTAAGAAAGTAGAAAAAAAAAGTAACATTGAAAAATAGACAAACATGTTTAATTCAATGCCACTGTTATCTCTTTGTAACAGTTTATCGGATTGTGTGAAAGGGCACCAACCACCTCTTTTCAGGTTCTTTTCATTATAAATCAGCAGCATATTCCTCAGATAAACAGGCTCCCTACTGCAGCCACATTCATATGCAGCTAGAGAATTGCATCTCTACAGTCAAAGTTCTCCATTCAGGGATGATGAGTGATGTGTCAACTATAAACAAGCATGTGTAACCCTCTCTGTAGGCAACCTGCTCACCAATGTTTTATTAATCGATGCATTAATAGAATCTCAGAGGTTTGCTGTGAATATAATCCCTGGAATATATGAACTCAAAGCATTTCTGTACTCTGCATATGCTAATATGTGTTTTTGTCCACTCTTTGCTCGGGGACTTGGTGTCGGAAATGAAATGCACTTTCAGTCAATGTAAAAGTAGTTTACCCAGGGAAAGGAAAGGGTCTATCTGGGAGATAAAATGCCAGAAACCATACATACTCTTTTCCAGAAATAAATCCTTAAGTTACTGAAGGGTTTCGGAGAGTGCTCAAATCCTGCACACTCAATCAATCTGGAGCAAAGTTAGGGTTCGTCCTGGTGTGTGCAATTTGATTATGATTCTGTAATTTTTCAGCTGTCAGTATTATAGGCAACAAAAGGCATAACCCTTGCTCTTAGACTGCCATTTTCAGTTGGGTAAACAAACAGAAGCTGTAGCTATATTGACATTTTTGGTGGGAGATATGCCATTGCATGACTGTAATTCTTTTACTAGAGAAAAAAGGTATTTTCCCCCACAAGCCTTGGGAAGCTATTATGAGTAGCTCATCATTTCAAACCCAATCATTTTTAGTGGATCTACCTTAAAATTTATTTTCCTTTTAGCCTTCCATGTTACTCCACTGTAAGGGGTTCCTTCATTTGCTAAATTTCCATATACTTTGTGCTATGTTTATCATGAGGATCATATTTTGTCTTGTGTTTTACTTGCAAAGTTTTTAAATGGAAAATTATTCTTACTTACCTATTAGTTTGTAAACTACTATATATCAAGGACCATACTCTAGATATTGTTGTATGTTCCACAGTGCCTCAGACACAATTGTCAAAAGTTGGTTAAATAATAAATTCCAAGTAGCATGCAAGTTTTAGAAAGATTGATCAGGAGATTGAAAACATAATTTGGAAATTTCATTTGGAGAACAAAGATCGCCAAAAAGATCTGTCATTTTCAAAATGATATTATACTAGGTCAAAATTCAACTTCGGCCCTAAATAAATTTGACCCAAATATCTCTGATCTGACTTTGTGATGCTGAATTATTGGTTGATTTTTTTTACAGGAAGAAAAACATAAATTAAAACTGGAAAATTTGAGAGCATTTAGAGAAAAAATAATTAGAATACATGTTATGGGTCTGAGAGGGATTAGAAGGAATGGAAAACAACACATCAAATGACAGGTTAAGTTCCTTCAAAGCATGAAGGATGGGGCAGAATAGAGGAGGCCAGACTTATGCACTAAGATTTAAAGTTAAGGAGAAGAGTTCTGCTTTCCTTCAAATTTTCTGAGTTTAAGGCTTTTTGAAATCCCACAATGGGTGTGAAATTTTAAACAACCAAAACTTTAGGTCAAATAGTGGGAATTAGTTGATAAGACCCTCTTATATAAACCTATTTTATTAATAGATAAAATGAAAACACCCAAGAACCCCGAGTAACTATGTTGAAGAGAGGGACATTGCCAGTTGGCATGTTGGAGCTGAGAAATGGATGGTGATGAGGCCAAAAGGAGAAAAGCCCACTTCACTATTTGACCTTGGACCAAAAAAACTAAGTAAGGTAAATTAAAAAATAAAAATCACATCTCCTATTCATCTCCTATTTTCTTTATCTTCTGAATTTAGAGGAAAATGATTTTTATGAGGTAGGCAAACAGATTATGTTAAACTTTGGTGATTGCTGGTAATTTACTTCCCATCAATAGTATTCACTTGGTCGATATAGAATATATTGAAGATTTATTTGCTTTCCTTCAAAATCAATCTTTATTTTCCTAAACATCAAAGTGCACAGGATTTTCATGGTATGTGTGTGTCTGTGTGTGCATGTGCACATGTGTGTGTTGCCATTTCAGCTGCTTTAGCATCCTCAAGTTCCTTACCCTCATTACAAAGCCTCTGAATTAGAGCCTCCCCAAATTCCCTGTGATCCAGCTTTGTCCTTTACCTCTTCAAAGCTGCAAAATCTAATAGAAGTTTCGGGTTTGTCACATAAACAGAATGTAGAAACTGGGTTTGTCAAAAGCTTTCTCTCTGGCTCTGGACAAAATGGTGAAGGGGTAGAAATGGAGGAATACCATTTTTAGGAGGATATTTTTACTGACTGGCAATATGACCCATCAAGTGGCTATTATTAATAATTTCCTAGATGTATGCAGTGCCTTTTTTATATAATTTCAGAGTATTCTGCATAGTGAATTAACTCTTCTATTTCCTGGTGAGAAAGAACTATATCATCTATTGCTAAGTAGAGAGTGAGAGAGGGACTGAGAGAGAGAGAAAGAGTAAAGCAAATTGCTCAAGATGGTAGTTGGTAGTAATAAATATAGAATTGGGATTTAGGAAGACTTTACCATTATTTGCTCAAACAAGTCTACGAAACAGAACACATGTCACACACATCTTTACCAAAATATCACTTTTATCATTCATATATTCCTGGTGACTATTCCTATGACATGGTCACTAGGAGAAGTCAGGTACAGATAATAGACTGTTACTGAATTTACCCTCCTGCTGAAAATAACTAGAAAGTTGGAGAAAAAATATGAAGCAAACTATAATCTTTGAGAGAAAAAAAACACATGAGGGAAACCCCATGGTTACCCCATAGATTCCCCAGTATTCTGCACAGGGTACTTTCCTGCCATGGAGCAGTGGCAGTCTTTCTGACTTGAGGAGGCAGGGATTATTTAATAGAATTCTAAGCTGCTAAAGCAGTCGCTATGTGTGGGGCAGTGAGCTGCATGGAGTTGGTGGGCAGATCTGAGTGGTTATCCACAGGGTGAGACTCAGTGAGGCCTGGCAGACATATCTGAGAGATATTAGAGTTCCAGGCCAGCCAGAGTGCAGAGATCAAACTAGGCACTTTGTGCTTTTTTATTAAAACGTTAGAAAGACTGGCTCTATTCTATTAGTAAAGGCCAAGCTCTGGAATTAGGGGCATGTCACAGGACTGAGTATAAAACAGACCTGCCCTTATAAAGAATGAAATTAAGTCTAACAAAAGTAAAATGATCCACCAGTATTTATTTACGTGCCACTTAGGACAAAACTCAAACTCTTAAAGAAAGATGACATAATTCAGACTGCCTACATTCTATAATAACCAGCATACACGTATAAATTGCTTGACATGTAAGAAAACAGAAAAACAGCACACAGAGTAAAGAGAGAAAGCATTATTTGAAATAAGACCTGAAATGGTGCACATTTTGGAATTAACAGACAAGAACTTGGACTATTATAAATATGTTAGAAAACATAAGAAAATGAATGAATAGATGGGGAATCTCAGCAGAGAAGGGAAACTATAAAAATACTATATGGAGATTCTAGAACTCAGAAGTACAATATTAAAATAAAGATTTAGGAGGCAACAGATTGGAGAGGCAAAATAAGAAACGTAAAAATGGACCAAAAGAAATTATCCAATCCAATCAGAGAGAAAAAGAGATAGAAAAGAAATTCAACAAATCTTCAGTGTACAGTTGGACAATATTTAGTAGTCTAACACATGTAAATTTAATGTTTCAGAAGGAGAGAAGAAAGAATGAAAGAAAATACTTGAAGTAATGGCCAGAAAATCCCCCAAATTTGGTGATAAACATAAGATTACAAAACCAAGGAGCTCAGCAATTCTTAAGCAGGATAAATATAAATAAAACCATATGTAGTTAAATCATACCCAAATTGATAAAACTAAAGGTAAAGGAAAACCTTTGAAAACAATCAGAATAAAGCAGCACATATGTGTAATGTGACAACAATATTAATGATAGCTGACTTATTATCGGAAAAAATAACCGCCATAAGTTAATGAAATGGCATCTTTGAAGTTCTGTGGAAAAACTGGTCAAGCATCACAGAATTCTCTATCCAGTTAAGCTATACTTTAAGAAGGTGAAATAAAGACTTTTTAAAGACAATTAGAACAGATATTTCATAATTAGTAGACTTACACAATCAGAAAGGCTAGAGGAGGGCCGGGTGCAGTGGCTCATGTCTGTAATCCCAGCACTTTGGGAGGCCAAGGTGGGTGGATCACTTGAGGTCAGGAGTTCGAGACCAGCTTAGCCAACATGGTGAAACCCTGTCTTTACTAAAAAATACAAAAATTAGCTGGGCTTGGTGGTGGGCTACTTAGGAGGCCGAGGCAGGGGAATCACTTGAACACAGGAGGTGCAGGTTGCAGTGAGCCAAGATCGCACCGTTAGACTTCAGTCCAGGGCCACAGAAGTGAAACTCCATCTCAAAAAATAAAAACAAACAAACAAACAAACAAAAGAAATGCTACAGGAATTACTTCAAAGTAAGAGGAAACAGCACCAGATGGAAAATCATACCTATGAGAAGGAATGAACAGTACCAAAATGGCCAATATGTGGGTTAATGTAAAAGAAAATCTGTAAGTCTAGACATTAGATACTGTTAGCTTAATTTCATAAAAGCTATATTTGTCACAATTTTTTCTTAAAAGTAAGAAAATTCCACTACCATTTTGTTTATTTTATGGTTTGATTTCACTGCTCTCTATGTACATATGTTTGCCTTCATCCTATATCCTGTTTGCTGGAAACCCCCTTGGGCCTTCTAGAAACTTCTACTAAAAGAGTCATCCTCATAATTCAACAGCCATGTTTCTGAAAGTAGCATTTGAGAGAATGTTTTTCTTTAACTTTATTGCTGCTAATAGATTTAGTCAAAGCTTAAACCTAGCTGGCACACACTGGTACAGCCATACCAGTTGTTAAAATATTTAAATATTTCCTTCCAGTTGGTGAATAGCCAGTCCTAACAAGCCCTTTGAGCATTCCTCCACCTTCCTGGCTATTCTGGTCCCCTCTCTGGCATATCCCCACCTACCCTCTCCCATCCTTAGCCACCAAATTTCCTCATGACCCAGCAACTAAAGTGTTAGATTCTGGCACAGTAGGGTCTTTAGGTTCCACTTCCATGGTTATGATTACTGCTAATTTCGATAACTTGATAGTAGTTGTTAAGCCTTTTGAATATCATCCCTGGATTGACTTGCTAAATAAGATGTTCAACATTTGGGAAAAGTTTCACTTTTAAGCAAAATCCCAATCAGCTAAAACAGAGTTGAATTTTCCCTTTTGGTCTGACAGATAAGCATTCATTTCCTTTTTTTTTTTTTTTTTTGGTTCCTGGAAAGCACACCACAGTTATTCTTTGGGAACCAACACATATGTTTCTAAAGTGAGGTGAATTCATTCCTGGCTTGATGGGTGGCTTGGTGACACACCTGATAAACAGAGTCAAGTGTCCCTGGCTATTGCAGTTGATTAAGGAATGAGCCTGTCACCAAATCATTGCCAAGAAGGATGATTTAAGAACATTTTTCAGAACTACCAGGAGAAAAACATCCTCTCTCTGGTAGAGTGGCTTAAAAGAATGCATGTAAGCTCTTGTAAGTATGGGAGCTGCTAGTGGCCATCTTACCACCATGAGACAAATGCCTGTCTGAGAATAAACACACAGAATTGCAGAGTCAAGGAATGTGAATATAGTGAGATCCGTGCTGCTTCATCCAGCTAAAATTTCCCAGTAACATAAGATAATAAATTCCCTTTTTGTTTTCCTAAAGTCAGTTTGAAATTGGTTTTATATAACTTGCCATTAAAAGATTGCTAAATAACCTCTCTTGTCTTTCCAATACCCTTCACATTAAAAATAATAAAATTTATAGGGCACCTACTATGTGCTAAAACTATGGTTAATGTTCTACATAGATTATTTTATTTAATCCCATAACTTTTATCCCATTTATACCCTTACACAGATGCCATCTCAGATGGCCACAGGCTTCATGATGGCTCCCACTGTGCTACTGTATTAATGACAGGTCTTTCCAGAAATGCAATGACTCCAGAGTCATCTTTTCTTTATGCTATTATCAGCAGTCCCATCTTCTCAATTCTCTTACCACAATCAAGTCACCTGATATATTAAACCATCAGTTTTGGCACATTAATGCAAGTTAATTTGTTATCCACTTAGGGATGATCAAATTTTTGAATGGCCTAAAACACAGAGTTAAAACAATAAAGAGAGAAACATTTTTAATCATGGAATTTTTGATACCTTTGTGTACAGATAGTAAAGTATCAAGGCCTAATTGATGTTCTTCAAGTTATAGCACGTATGAACCCCATACTCAAATAGAAGTCAACTTGTATATATCAGATACTATGAGAGTTCAGGCTTAGAATAATCCTGATCGCATCAGGTAGACAATTAAATGCCATTGATAAGTTAAACCTGGCATAATGGAACTCTCCTATCATTTAAGTGACCTTAGAACATATGTTTTCAGTTCTGCCTAGCTGGAACATTTTGTGGACAATCATTAGTATGCTGTAGTCGGCTGGTAGGATCTCTCAAAACCCAATTACACATATCTCTTCCCAAGTCTGTGTTCAGTGTCACCATGCTGGCAGCTTAAAATTGGCCATGGTGAGAGTGTTTACATCACAGAAATCAGCAAACACTAAAAATAAGTCCCTCCATAAGTTCCCAAGGTTTGATTGTTAAATATTTACCAGCACACCACTGGTGGTAAATTTAACAATGCTCTTATAAAATCCATTCCTAGAAAATCAAATAGAAATAGTCTGGGAAAGCAATATGGTACAATGCCTTAGATCAGAGTTTTTCTAACTGCAGATCAAATTTTCACAACCTATTCAAGTGTCATGATCCATATTAGCAAATCGCAATGAGTATTTTAAAAGGAAATAGAAGAGTTTAAAATATGATAAAAATATCAAAATATGAATATAAAACATTTATGTAGAAAGGGTGAATATTATTTTCTAAAACATTTTGGTGTGTATGCATGTGTATATGAATATTCTGGGTTACAATGTAAAATAATTTATCACTGGGACACGTTAAAAAAACATTTTGAAAGCCACTGTGTTAGGGTGTGGCCTCTTCAGTGAAATGTTTGAATCTACTTCATGACGTCAGCCCATGGCCACCTCTTTGTGTCTCATTTTATATACACGTAAAATGAAGACAAGAATAATACCTATTTCATGGTGTTTTAGGATTAAATGAAACAAAATATAACATTAGCTCCATAACTGTCTGCTATTATTAAAATTGTTGGAGTGAGGATAATTTATCAATGACTCCAATGAAATTGGAGGTGTTCTGTACTCTCCACTTGATCCCCATCAGCTAGCATTCTGCCTTTCTTCTCGTTGAGGTGTAAGGTGATGTGTGATATTGGGGAATTGCTGGCTGTGCGGATGATGCAAGGAGGGAATCAAAGTTCCAAGGTGTCTAGTAAATTCTGGATTGTTCAGTGTTTATGGGTGCTAAATACCATAATATGCCAGGAGAAGATGGAAAGTCATCATCCCCTTCTCTGCAAAAAGACACATGTGATCACACCCAGTTGATATATTCTTTTTGTCCAGAAAATGTTAGCATCCTTACTCCCTTGATCTTCTCCTGTTGTACTGAGTTTTGTTAGAAGGGAGCTGAGCACCTCTTATCCTGAATCAGTCTGAACTAGGACATTAACTGGCCCCTAATGTCAAAAGAAGAATGTT
This sequence comes from Chlorocebus sabaeus, assembly GCF_047675955.1. NCBI lineage: Eukaryota > Metazoa > Chordata > Mammalia > Primates > Cercopithecidae > Chlorocebus > Chlorocebus sabaeus. The sequence goes on from NC_132924.1 coordinate 66,182,124, forward strand.
TCCTAAAATTCTGGTGTCCAAGTTGTTTCTGACTTTAATTTTCACTATCCCATCACATTAGAGGCCTTAGTTACAGAGGGTTTGGGTCCTCTATAACAATTATTAGTCTTTAAATTCCATGGCAACTACTGTGCCTGTGACAGTAAGTCTGGGTTGCCTTCTGCCCTCTTGTCCATGTCCTTCATGAGTTTCAGGGAATATTGACCCCTACTATCTTGTACACATTCTAATGTAGGAAGCTCCCAACACATAGCTGTTAACTTGAGACAGATTTTCAATTAACAAGACTAAAGTATCTCTTGTAAACTTTCAACTTTTAAACTGGTTCTGATTTTACCTGTGCTTTAAAAAGACTAACACAAAGCCCTCATATGACACAGCTTCTAGGTTTGCTTTCCTTTCTCAGTGTTATACACAAATTATGGTCATAAAATTATGGCAAGCGTTATGTTACACAAGGGCCCATTTCCCCAAGTAATAAAGGCAGAGCTAGGCATGAAAGAGTGCATATTGCATGAATCTATTTATATAAAAGCCTAAACCATATCAAAGTTATCTATGGTATTGTAAGGTCGGAGAGATTTTACTCTTGTGAATGTGAGAGGTTACTGACTTGTAGGAAGCCGGAGAGGGTTTCTTGAGTGCTGGTAAATTTGTGTTTCTTGATCCAGATTTTTGCTTCATGAGGTGTGTTCAGTTTGTGAAAAGTCATAAAGCTTCACAATTATGACAATACATTTTTCTGTATGTATATTACACTTCAATGAAAATTTAAAATAAAAAAAAAACAGGACTGAAGTGAAAAAGAATGGCTAGTGTGGCTGTGCATTTTAAAAAAATGACAGTATATAGCAAATTGGCCACAGGGGTATTGACATGAATTTGCAACTGTGGGCTTACTAACAACACTAACTCTGATGAGAGAATCCTGCAATGCCTGGTGAGAAGTCCTAGTGGAAGATGAGATGCCGATCTCATCGCAAGTGAGTGATGGGCATACAGAGGCCTCCTTCTCATTATAATAACAAGTCAGCCACTTTGTTATCCTTTCTGTACACAAGCAGAAGCCATGAGTCTGGGTGTAAATGACAAATACCACCAGTGACACACTGCCTGACATTTGGAACTTGCAACTTTACAGTTTAGGCTGCATGGGAAGAGAAAGGTGAAGAGTGAGTTCCAATCAGAAGATTCTAAGTCAGGCAACTGTTACTTTCACAGTTTGAGTTCTGAAAAGTGACCGAAATTATCCTGTGGTTTTACTATGTTCCAGTGTTCAAAAAAATCTGTTCAATGATTTAAACAAAATTGCTTATTATGTCTATTATGTGCCAGGCCCTGTGGCACATACCTTCTGAAGATAACAAGGAGCAGTAGGACAGCATCTCTGCAAAATACAGTAAATGAGGTTTGTTGGGACTCTGATAACAATTAACAGCTAAACAAAACATAACTCAGATTTATTTTGGCAGCACACTCCAGTGTGACACATCTGAAGAGGGCCAAAGACTCCTCCTTCATTGCCGTAATTGGTTGCTCCTAGCCTGAAGGTTGGGATAGATTACATTTCCAATTGGATGGGCAAACTGCATGGCCGAGCTTAAGAGTTTCGGATTACTGCTGCTCTTTCCAGATGCAGTTAACCTTTGAGTGTGGCTATCTTGCCCACTATGATACCTGATGCCATTTCAGACAACGGGGAAATTGATGACAGCAGAGATCAACTCTAAGATGAAAATATCAATAGGTGGCAACCATGAGAATATATTTCATATATCTACTTCTATTATTTTCCTTTTGCCCTATATTTCTAGTTACAGTGGACTCTCATATTTAAAATGTTCGCAAATACTGTATTGAAAGTTGGTTTAAATTATCCTCTCTATCCCGACCTTTTAGGTATACATTCTTTTCTCTGTACTCCAGCTTTCACCAAGTCCTAGTTGCTATTTTGCTCACATTAGCTCCAAATTTGACTTTCTTTTCTCTGTTGCTATTTTTTAGATAACACCAATCTTTTATCAATCTTTGTTTCTGATTGCTGCAACCTTCTTCCATTCAGATTTCACACACTTTTTTTTTTTTTTTAAATCTACCTTAGTCTATTTAAGATATTGCTCTAAACTTGTATTCTTCACCTGTGGTCACTTGAACAGATGCAAATATCTCTTGTTACTCTAAATTTCATCTTAGCAGCAGCAGTTTCAATGATTTTATCCATTCACTTCTTTTCTCTTTTATGGCCCAATTTCTTTAGTGGCTAGGAAACACTAAGATAACTCCTCATGCTTTTTCTTTTCATTCCTAACACAGCATATGTTTCCAAGTCTGGGGCAAGCTAATTCAGTTAGTTAGCCCATAGAACTAGTAAAACCTACATCATTTGATTTGTCCAAGTTGCATTATTCTAGAGAAAACTGGTGTTACATATTTGGTCATAGTCTGTATTACACAAGCATGCTATTGGTCACAAAGTAAACTGTAGTGCAAGTTACCTGACAAGCTTTGTGTAAATTAGTCAGCATAGCTAAACTTGTGAGCTGCAGCAATTCTGTGTAGATTAGCATGATCTTTCTTTTTGACGTATAATGCATTGCCAGGTATATATTAAGTGTGCAATAAATATTTGTTGACTAAATTAATGAATACATATTTTCTCCTTTTATCACTTTACAATAAATCTCAGCTTTCTTTTTCACTAGTTTCTTCATTGTCGAATGGGAAAAGTAAGCAGTATTTTTTTGAACTTGTATGCAAGTTGCTTTACATATGCTCATTTACTCTTTCCAAGATTTCTGTTATAAATAGATGAGTAAGACTAGCTTAGGGGCAAACTTAAGCACTACTTGCTCAGGACTCCTCAGTCACTGGGTAGTGGAATAGAATTATCTGATTCCCAGCTTTTGACTGGGATAACTCCTTTGATAACTCCCATCTGTTGAGAATTGTGTCCTAATGTCTCAGAGAAGATGTAACAATCTAGACACCTCCAGAGGCTTGTCTATCTGGTGCTTCTCTTTCCTCAAACGTATTTGTGTTGGCTTAATTTAAATTCCTACATTATTATTGCCTCAAAAATATTTTTTTCTGAAGTCTATACATGCTCCATTTTAGTTTCAGGAGAACTTTTCTTCTAGGTCATGACACTTGGAAATGATCCTGCCTAGAGAGGGGACCTTTGAACATGAATTTGTTTCCACATCTGGCGTCCATTAGCATTCTCATCAAGGCCGTGTTTGGTGCTGATTCTATCCACTGTCCAGATGTTTCTTTTACTTGTGGCTTAGCACAAGACATTTACACTTTGCTGTTTAGCATACATATGGGGTAATAACCTTGGGGAATTTCAAAAGCCCTGAATTGCAATTCCTGCAAAACGTAGCCAAATTATCTCAGTAGTGTAGATGCTGAACTACCCAAGCATCCTTCTCACAGCCTACCAGAAACCCATTTCACCATGGGAGGGCTGCCACTTTATAGGACCTGTGGTGAGGCATACAAGATGTCACCCAAAGGATGGTGTTTCACATGACACCCCGAGAAAAGCTGAAGATCAGGGGAAAAGCAGATTTGGCTTAAAAGCTATTTTTATTAGCTAGAAAATCTATGCCAGTAGTAAGAATTAGAAAATAAGCCCTGATTTTTACATGTGAAATATCACCTTATATTTTATTTTAAACTGTACAAAGAATAAGTACAAAAATTTCTTTAAATATTTCTAATGTTGCCTCAACTTTGCATAAAATATCTTACTATGATGTTAGCATCTGGGTGTGTTTTGAATGATCTTTGGGTATTGATTTAAACGAATTCTTCTTCAGCACTTACCCTGGACCTCTGTCTTGGAATTCACTATTATTAACTGCGGAGGCTTAGCACATGGAATGTCAAGAACAATGACACTATCTTTGACACGGGTGAGCCAAAAGGAGAAGATAAGTATTCTCTTGAGGACTTTGAGTTAATTTCATGACCATCAGTGAACAACAGGACAGTAGCCCTATTCTATGAAAAATTTCACAGTATACCTTTCCATGTAGTAGTTCCACTGCTCCGCTCTCTAAATAGCCACTCTCCCCTTCACTGTGACTAAATTTTTGTGTTTAAAATATGAGTATTTATAGATTATAAAATGGTTCAGTAAGAAAGCCTCTGGTATCATCCAGGCTGACCCCTGATCTTCTTAATTTTCTTATGAATTATTGAAGTCCCTGGGGAAGGAGGTTATTCAGTATTTCTATTTTAGGGTCTTGCTTAAAATTTATTTAAAAGCTTTTGCCCTGGATGAAATCTAGTCTGTATGTGGTGCCTATTTGGGAACATCTGTGGATGTAACATATTGTGCTTGGTTCTTCCAATATATATTTTTCTTCTAGTCAGAGACTTGTTACTTGCCTCCAAATGACTTCGAATTCCTGCAGCCATTTTCCTTTCATCAGACAATATTCTTACTTCCTGAGAGGGACAGTTAGTTAAATAAAGAGTCAAGGGTACTGGTGTGGATGAGCCAAAACAAAAAATGTATATATTCCATTGTTTAATAACAGGGATTGACGGTCAGCTGTAGAAAACATAAAGTATATATCAGCCGCATGCTGCTGCTCTGAGAATAATGGTGAAAAAGTGAAAGATTAAAACAAAAGTGAAAAGCAAAATAATAGGTATATCCACAGGCTATCTCCTGCCAGGTGAAAGGAAAAAAAAAGAATGTTTCCTTGTGAAAGGGAACAACTTCAGTCCACTGAGCTTTTGAAAAAAGAAGAAGTTAACCACAGGGAGACAGAAAAAACAACAGTGGAGAGAACTGAACTACAGAATACTAACTGTTCCCTGCACAAATGTTAGCTCCAGGCTGTGCTGTTTAGTGGGGTGTGAAATCACAATTAACAGAGCAAGGGTTCTGTAAGTGAGCCGAAGCTGCTTCAAATTACATCCTGCTATTAGCCGCTTTTAGAACAACCACATTGAACAACTCCATGTTTATTGGACTGTGATGTGTTCTTGAAGAAATCATTAATAAAAACAGCTGATTATAGTTACATTTACTCTGTTGGTATTTTAGATCTTAACCATTTTGGATGTTTACCAGTGTAAGGATGCAGAAGCAGGAAATGGGTTCAGTCAAACAGGCAACCAGAACTGATGGTGCCAAGGTATCCCAATTGAGTCTTCCAAAGGTCTTTATTGATCTGTTTGTGTACTTCTGGTGAAGATTATAACTGAAATCTGTTGAATGTATTTTAGGCAGAAGCTTAGAGAAAATACAAAACCTATAAGGAGAACAAAGGCTTTGATTTATGTAGAAGATTAAAGATATTAAATATCTCCATTGCCCATGTAATAGCCTTTTTATAAAATAAAATGAGCTTATAGAAAATACGGCTTAAAATGTAAAAGATAAATCTCATCAATTTTCTCCTAAAATAATGACTTTGAAATCCCTTTTACCCTGAAGATATTAGAAAGTCTATTATCACTTCTGTTTTGATACATGTTAGTGAGGGTTTAGAAACCGCAATGAAGAGCACATTTTACAGATAAAACATTGCTTTGTTGAGTATACTAAAACATAGTAAAGCTGATGTGTCAGCTAACTTTTCGCTGCATGGCTCAAGGCTTCTCTACTTAAATTTCTCTCAGGCTAATTAAATGTATAATGGGATCATGGACACTTATATGTGGAAGGGAACTTATAAAATGTCTCTTCCAATTCCTATGAGTGCTTAGAGCAGTGAATAGCCTTGTCTACATCTTTAAGTCACTTGATTACCAGGTCAAGAGCCAGGACTAGAGCTAAGTTTATGATTCCCAAATCCTCTTTGAACATGTTGTCCATACTGAAATGTGTCAATCATCTTTGCTACACATGATCTGCAAAATCAGAGTTGACTTTCAAATCTGAAGCCAGCATGAGGCCCTTGGCTTCTACTTTTTGTCAGCCCATAGTGGTATTTGCCAACTCTATTATTCAAAAAAGCTGATTCCAAATGGGCTGCTGTACCCAAGAGTCACTAAAAATACCGCTGCATCTCTGTCCAATATTTCTTCTGAGTGAAGTGATATATAAGCCCTGTGAAATCAGCTTTCTTGAATTTTGGCATTAGCAATGCATCGGACTAGGAATTTATGGAATTTTAAAAGGTGAGAAAGAGGTGATGAAGGCCATGGCTGGATTCTGCTGAGCTATGTGGCCTTTGAATGTCCCCGAGCTTTAGTTTTTTGATTTGTAGAGTAAAGGCATTGAGCTGAATGATCTCTAAGGCATCCGCTAACTTGTACATTTTTTTTTTCATTCTAATTTCAGTATTGACAAATATTTCTGGAATTCTAGCAGTCTATCCACTTAAGTTCAAAACACTCCTGTCTCCTCTTAAATGCAGCATAGAATTCTATTGAAGTGATTATATATATACACACATATATATACACGTGTATATATACACACATATATATACACACACACATATATATTTCATAACATGACTGACCCTCTATTAGTCATATATTGAGTTTTGTTTCTCAGTGGTAGGGATATATTTGACCTATCCTGCCATTCTTTCTGAATTTTCCACTCCCTGCCTCCACTTAAGAAGAGAACATCAACAAAATACTCGCAAAATAAAGATTATAGAACCAGATGAGGAAAACATTAGAAAAATCTGCTTAGGAAGTTAATGCTATTGAAAGATATTTAATGCTTGATGCTTATCTGAAAGAAGCTTTGTATCTTTGACAAAGTTGGATAAAAAGGAAGGGAGGAGAAAAGGGGAAGCAAAGTACTTATCAAGAACCTACTTTGTTCTAGGCATGGGACTAGACGCATCTGTTTAGTTTTAATTCTGTTCTCTCCATCATTACCTCATTAAAACAAATATTAATCTGTACGCTTACATGCCAGACACTCAAGATACAGAGGTGAATGAGACAGATGTAGTCTTTGTCCTCAGTGAGCTTGTTTAATCAGGTAGATACTTTATCTTCAACTTCAGATGAAAGAAATTCCCATGGTTTTGTAAAGCTTTAGATTTCTTTTAGAAACTCTGGTGATGTGGCCCTTCTTTTAAAAATTTGTCCTAGCCATGAATGACAGAAAAATTAGCATGTATACATTTTACTATAATGATAATATAGCATAATCCACCTAAAATTTTTCCACTCCAAAAGCCCAAAGCCCAATTTCTTAGTCTCCTAAGCTCTTGGTGAGCAGCTCGGCAGGAAGTCATTCACATTGTGTTGTAATCAGAGGCTTAGCGAGACTATGTGACTTCTCCAAGGTCAGTGAGTGAGGTGGCCTTGAGCCCTGAATCCAAGCTATCTGAAGGTGACCAGAGAAGATTTCTACTTATATTGTTTTCATCTTCCCAACTGTTTAAGTAAGATTTTTTTGATGACCATGTTTCTAGATTTGGAGGGTGATATTCTAAACCTGAGCCTTCCTTTTCCAAGGTGGGCTATGCTAAGATGAGAGAGGCTGCTATCTCTATCCTTTGGCCAATGTCACATTCCACTCAGCAGCACGGCTGTGAATAATTAGATAAAGCATACCTCCCACTGCCCTCAGGGGTTTCTGGCACATGTGCCAAGTCAAATAGGCTTTATCTCAGTCAAGCATTGCCTGCCCCTCCGCTGTGGCCAAACGCCCAGACATTTTGCTGCTGTTTAACAAAGCCAACTGGAGAAGAAAATGACCCACATGCCAGCTCTGGGAGTTATGAGATGGAAGGGAAATTTCCATAAGGAAAAATATGTAAATGTGAAAGCCCAACTGTCTTTCACATTGTAAATCAACCATTTATCACACTGGATCATGAAATGCCGAGACAACTAAGGTACCTAGATTTGACCACAGTAAAGGGAACCAGCATGGGCAGTTGGCTAGGAGTCGAAGGGCCTGGGTATGAGAAATAAAGGAAAGCCCATGTCTGCTTCTGATGGTGCCTTTCTACATGTTTCCAGGAGTGCTTTTCATGTATCTTTTGTAAGGCAGGCATATCATATTTTGTACGGTAGAGAATCTATCTCAGCACTGGTTTTGGTCACACCATACTGGACTTCCTGTTAGTTTCTTAACGGTATTTTTGTATAGTCAGCTCCTGATTCAGCTGTTCACGCATCGGAATGCTGCAGACTGCCTGGTATATATAGTAGCAGTTTATTCTTACCTCTGAGATGGTTGTGCTCACCCACACTAACCTCACATTGTAGATATGGCAGCAAAAGGTTGTAAGCTTCCCTGACACCCTAGGGGAGACCTATGGCATGTGGCCTGTTGGGGAATCTTTGCTACTCCTGCCTTAAACCTCATGCTCCTGTGGACAGTATTTCCTCTTGGTGGGGCCTAGTCTTGAAAAGTTCTTCATGATCTCCACTATATCTGCCACTCATGAGGGCAAGTGTTTCTGGCACTGCCTATCTGCTATGCACTCTTTCATGAAAAGCTTCCACATTCTCTAATGTGGTGCTTGCATTAGCCTGTCATAAGTATCCTCTCAGAGGGGAGTGTGAGTTATACTGATGGTCAGGCACAAGAGACCAATGCCCAGACCTGGGTGGGGGATACTTCGTATAGTGGATTCATAAGGAGAAGAGCTAGATTAGAGAGGTAACATTGCCTATTTGCTTTAGGGTCTTGAACAGCTCTTTGTGCCTCCATTTTCTTATCTGTAAGATGATGCTAATAATACCTAACCCAGAATGTCATTTGTGAACCTAGATGAGATCATGCTTGTGAATGTGCTTTGTAAAGGATATAAAACCTTTCAGTGTAATATCTTATTATCAAAGTCTCACACAGCTCTCTTCTTGAGGAATTACATATGGAAGTGGTTTGAGTCAGGCTTGAAATTAGTACATTAGTGTATACATGATAGATTTGGAGGAGGGGCTGGACACTCTTTTCTAGCCCACAGGGATATTGCTCTCCAGTCATTCACTAGGTTTGCAATCCTACTCTTCTTTATATCCATGAGGCCCTTGTTATAATGTAAATTCCTCTGACAAGTATAATATCAGAAACTTTTTTATTTCAATCAATACAGGACAATCTAGAATCTAGGAGGTATAAAAACCTATGTTGTCAATCTCACAATTTTTCCCTGGTCACAGGGATAGAGTTGGGTTAGGTTTCAGATTAAATCTCAGAATAAGGACAATATATGCAGCTGCAAGGGAGAAGAAATATAAACCATGGACCCTTATAGATAAATGTTTTAAAATAGAGAGGGAAGAAGGAAGGGCCATAAAATCTCCATAAATTTTTCCCACTTCATTGAGGTTTTCTTTCAGTTCTTCAGAGACTATGTTTATTGTGTTGTTTAGGTATGTTTCTGTGTGTGGCTGGGGTAGGATATATTGTGATATCATGGGATATAGCTGCCAACATTCCAATTTCTCCCAAAAAGTCCTTATTGCAAGTTTAAATCAGACAGTATTATCTGAATCTTAACTGTTGCTTCCATTCTCCATACCTGATATTGAAACCTATATATATTGAGTGATTACTACATTATTTGTATTTTTGCATAAAACATGCTATATAGTTTTCATCTTCAAAGTGATATGCTCATGTAATATAACATAGTGAGAAGAGTCCTTGCTTTGTAATCAGATAGACTTGAGTTTTAATAATAGCTTTGTGTATTATATGATATTTGACTTTGAGGCAATTATGTAATACTTCTGAGCTTCAGTCTCCACCTCTGTAAAGTGAGAATAATAATAAGAATCTCCTATTGTTCTTATGATGCTTAAATAAAATAATGAATTAAAAACCCAGGTCACATATAGTAAATACCTCAAAGTGCTTTCATTATCCTTGTTTTAAAATTTATAACTATAGAAAATATGAAAATGTCACAGAGAAGAATTAGAGCTCAGTGCTATAGGCCTTTCCCTAAAGTGCTTTGCAAAGGTCACCTTTAATCACAATATACTTCTTATTGAGATATGATTCAATAAGAATTTTTGCTACGAAAAATCTTTAGTCGAAACCATTCTATGGCTCAATTTCCTACCTAAATATATCTAAACTCTTCTGCCCGACTTTCAAGTTCTTTTACAATCTTGTAAACTGTACCAATCCAGCCCAATTTCTTACTATCTCCATTATCCTTCCTCTTACATCTTCTATTTTATTTCTTGGTATGGCAGATTGTATTTTCCAAAAATATTTCTCATTCCACATGTTCTTTCAGGACCTTTTTACTCTCTTCAAGAGAAGTGGTTGTACATCTTAAATATATATAATTTTAAATTGTCAACTATGCCTCAATAAAGCGGTTAAAAAAGAGATAGGGTATATTTTACTTCCCCTTGAAACTGGACAGGACTTTTGATTTCCTCATGAATAGAAGGAAGTAGAAGTGCCAGCTGAATGTGAACTAGTGACCCCAGGTTGTCAAAAGCGGTGAGGCTTCCTGCTCCTGCTGCTTCTTTCTAAAGATGCTCACCTTTGGAACCAAAATGCCTTGAAGAAACTAAGCAACCACATAGAGAGGCACATATAAAAGTTTTAGCCAGCAGCACTAGCTGAGGTTCTGTCAGACATCCAGCATCAATTACTAAACATGCTAGTGAACAAGCCTTTAGATGATTCCAGCCTCCAGTCTTGAGCTGCCCCAGGTGATGATGAGTGGGCTAGAGATGAGTTGTCTCCACCAAGCCCTCCCTGAATAGCAGATTCATGAGAAAATTAATGTTATCATTTTAAGCCATTACATTTTGGTGTGGTATGTTACTAAGCAATAAACAACTGGGATGACTGAGAAGTACTACTTTCCATTTATATTTAAAGTTTTTTAAGGCTGAAAACCATATATTCTCTGCTCTTTATGTAAATAAAATATCAATGCTAGGTAAAAAACATACGCAACAGAAGTGGTCCTTAGCAATAATCTAATCCAGCAATTTACAAACTATTCCAGAGTTGAATTTTTTGAAAACAGGTATGTTAGACCCTATTTCTTGAGATTCTGATTAAAAGTTCTGGAGTGATGTCCGAGCATTTTGGAAATATCTGATAAGTTTAATCTTTTAACCTTAAAGATGTGGAGAAAGACCCAGAGGCAGGAATTAACTTGTTTTGGGTAGCAAAGCAAATTAGCACAGCTGAAACTGGAACTCACCTCTTCAGTAGCTCACATCAGTTCATCATCTAAAACACATGTCTTTAGATAACTCATTATAGTTGACTATAAATATTAACTTCTTCTACCACCTGTTCTTCAAGCTAACTCTATAGCCCATTTATCTCTGCCCCATGTGTGGAACATGCACCTGAGAGCAGTAACTTAAGAAATTAAAGTTGCCATGTGGAGGTTGCTGGGGGAGAGTGCTAAATGAAAGTGCTATATAAATGAATGCTGTTTACAAGCAGTTGTGGTTTTCCTGTCTGGCCCACTGTCACTGGAATGCCCTGTACGTATGTTCCCCTCTATAAACCCTATGTTTCATTCACTGGCTCCAGGTCTCTTCTTCAGCCTCTTGAACCTAGTACCCTCCATATTGGAGTTAGTAGAGGCCAAACACAACATCCCAAAACAGGGACTCTATTTTTTAAAGTTAATAAAATGTCTCCATGCTTTCATAAGGTCTGGGTGGAGACGGTCCAGGAAAACATTTTATATAGGACAACATGGTGGGAGAGAGATGACTGTTTTCTCTGCCTGACTGCCAAGGTTGATCCACACATATACATGGTTCTTCCTTTATCCGCAAAGGTTGAATTTGACATAAAGCATACAGGTTAATCTCTACATCTTCAGCGGACGTGCTCTGCAATGTGCTAAAGAATAGACCACCAGAGGAAAAAATAGATATGGTGAAAATCATTTCCATTACTCTGGTAGGAAGATGACAGACCAACCAAGGCAGGTTTTGTTTTAAATGAAGTAAGTGAGTTGAAAGTCCTTGCCAAGGACCCCTTTCTGCTTTAGTCTTCAACAAGTTATCAGATTAATTTTTGAAATGACTCAAGAGTTTTTAAGAGGGTCTTGACTCACAGAAATTATCTCTCAGCCTGTCTCTACCATAATTAGACTTTTAAATCTTCAATATTTTCTTGAGAATTTCTTACGGATTTTTAAAAATTTAGTTGGTTTTGGGTTTACATTCTCCTGAAATTATGTTTTGAATTGGCAAAGAAGTTAATCTTTTTATTTTGGTTAGGCTTATTTTACATTTTCTTACTGGTAGCCAAACTTGTTCTTTGAAATGTTTCTTTTGTCAATCAGTTGTCTTTTAAATTGACTTAGTTGCCATTTTTTGAATCAAGGAAGTATTGCTTTGGGCTTCTTGTTATCTCATAGTTTTCTCCCCAGCCTTGACTTTTCCATATTTTCCGGATTAAGGGAACACACATTATCCCCAGAATGCGTTACTCTAAGGACTAGATACATTTACTTGTTCCTCCTCAAAATGGAAGTTGGACATATAGAATAGTAATCTGATTTCATTAACTACCTCTGTTGTTAATTACATCACAAATGGAATTTTTTTTTTACCGTTTAGTAAATGTTTTCATTTACATTTGGTTCGCTGTTCTTCCTAGTTTATATTTGGTTGGTTTTTCTTCTGATTTGTAAGTTTTCTTAAGTTCAATTATTGCTTTGGGCATTTTGTTGAGCTTTGCCTTTGGTGTTAAATTTATAGTAGCTAATGTTTTTGAATGCTCACAATTGTATCACGCACATCTTATTAACACAAGCTCTATTTTCTTTAATCCTTGCAATAGCCCAGTGAGCTAGAAGATACTATTTACATTTTAGAGATGAGGAAACTGAAGGAAAAAATGAGGATCAGTAAGTTGCTGAAGATTACAAAACTGGTAGAAAGGGCTTAATTATTTTACTCTTGAGCCTCAGATAATCTCTCTTTCCTGTCTTCCAAATGGACATTTTGCTCTGATTTTACTTAAGTTTCCAAAAGGTGCATTCAGGTTGTCTTATTACAATAGCTCTCAAACTTAAGCAGGATTAGAATCACCTGGAAGGCTTGTTCAACTACGAATTGGTGGGCTCCACCCACAGAGTTTCTAATTAAGGAGATTGGGGCGGGCTTTATAAATTTGCATTTCCAGCAAGTTCCCAGCTGATGTGAATGCTTGCTGGTCTGGAACAATTCTGAGAACCGCTGATTTAGTTCATTCCCTTCAGGTAGAGGTAAGGCCTTTCTACGTAGCTAATTCCATCCAAAAGTAACAGGTTTATATATATCAGTCAGGCACAGAAATACAAATAATCTTACCCATATGTGGAATCTAAAAACGTAGAATTCACAGAAGCAGAGAGTAGAATGGTAGTTGCTGGAGGGAGGGGGACAAAGGTTGGGAAGATGCTGGTCAAGGGCTACAAAATTTCAGTGAGGTAGAAGGAATAATTTCCAGAGACCTGTTGTAGGCTCGGTGCGGTGGCTCATACCTGTAATCATAGCACTTCGGGAGACCAAGGTGTGCAGATCACCTGATGTCAGGAGTTTGAGAAACCTGACCAACATGGTGAAACCCCGTCTCTACTAAAAATACAAATCTTAGCCAGGCATAATGGCGGTGCCTGTAGTCCCAGCTACTTGGGAGACTGAGCCAGGAGAATTGCTTAAACCCAGGAGGCAGAGGTTGCAGGGAGCCGAGATAGCACCACTGCACTCCAGCCTGGGTGACAGAGTGAGCGAGACTATCTCAGAACAAAAAGAGACCTGTTGTATAACATGGTGATTATGGTTAATAACAATGTATTGTATTCTTGAATTGAGAACAAAGTAGACTTTAAGTGTTCTCACCACAAAAAACCAGGTATATGAGGTAATGGATATGTTGATTATCTCTATCTGGTCATTTCACAGTGTATACGTATTTCAAAACTATATGTTGTGCATAATAATTTTTAGCAATTAAAAATAATTACTTGGGTTTAAACTTCAATTTCATTTTCATTATACATTATACAAGTATCTCTTTTCATCAAGTCAATACTAGTTCAAAAACCTTCCGTTGCATCCCAATATCTACTGTATCAGGAGAATTGATTCAGGGTAAAAATGATTTGAGCTTTGATGTTCATAAAGTGTGTGATCTTTGGCATGTCATTTAACTTGCCTAAGTGTCAGTTTCCTCATTTGTAACATGAGGAAATGGCATCTGCTTCACAGGAAACTTGTGAAGATTAAATAAGTTAAGTGAGATAATGTATTAAAGAGTAGAATATGGCTTTATATTTGACTTCCAAGTGCTGTCAATATCTGGCCCTCACAATTAGTTCAGCTTTATATCTCACATCCTCCAAAGGGACTTCCGTCTCTGTCAGACTTTATTCCTCACAATCCTGTGAATATGCCATTCTGTTCTCCTTGACTTTGCTCAAAAGTATCCATGCATTTTACTTGCTGAGCCATGTGTGAATCTGACATCTTCCAGTATAGCTCCATTTTCTGTTCTTTCTGGAAGCAGAGGAGTTAGTTGAAGAGGGAAGATGACTGTGGATACACGGCCTATGTTAAATAATTAAATCACTAGTTCCTGAATCACTGTTTGCGGTCCATCCCTGTGGTGGGCATGGAGCATCCCAAAGAAATAAATACATGGCCCCTTCCTGCCCGTCTCGCCTTGTCATTCAACCAGGGCCGGTAACTGTGTGGCCACACTGCTGCCTACAAAATGTCCCCAGCAGAGTGAAACCTCTAAATCTGGCAAATGCTCCCATGTCAAATCTGGCAAAGGAACATCTAAATGGTGAAGGGAATGTGCACAATAGATTTCACATGGATCTAATCGGGGCCTGCTAAAATCATAATAAGAGTATCCTTCTTGTCTGCCACCTTATAGATTGATAGATGGGATTTTTCATTATGAATTTGCCATTATATTTCATTCCTTTTTTTGCTGCTTTACAGATCATATTTATTTTGTATTAGATTCTGCCCCTGCAGAGGCTATATAAATCCTTATTAACCACTAGCAATGCCGCCCTTTGGTAAATTTCTGGAGATATGTGTCCAAAATGGATGTGTGGCAAACAGTATTTTTATTTTTTTCAGATGTGTTTTTTTGGAGGTAAACTATGGTAGACTAAAGCTCATATTGAGAAAATAGATATTTAATATGTTTAATAATAACCATAACAAATTGAGTACTTCATTATGTGCCTGGCACTGTGTTACCTTTCATTCATGCTGTCATTTACTGCTTGCAACAAATCTGAAAAGTATTATTCATGTTTTACAAATACAGTAGCCAGTGTTCAGAGAGATTCAGTCAGTGCCAGAAACAGCATAGCACTGGAATATCAGACCTAGGTCAGAGTCTACTTCTGTAACCTCTTGTGTTCTTGGAAGTGAAACAAATGTTAAACCTATTTCCTCACTCATAAAATTCACTCTCAAAGTTACTTTGTGAAGGTTAACTATGATAGTGCATGTGAAGGGCAAGCACTGGGTTTTGGCCCTTAGAAAGCACTTATTAAACATTAGTTATCACTAAAAAAAGACAGTGAGGATTCACACCTGGATCTTTATCTCCTATGTCCATCCCCTCAAGCTCAAGGTTTTGCTTATTTCTGTTTTCATGCTGAATTAAAATCTTGCCTAGCAGCTGAGTTTGGCCATTTATGAAGCAATCATACCAATGATCATTTTTGAAGTGGAGTTGGATGGTTTCTTTCCTTTATGGCCCCTAGGACTGGTGATGTAGGACTTCTGACACAATGGTAAAAATATATATATATATTTTTTTTTGATGAGCCTGTCTGGAGAATCTCATTAGATATGGGTTAAATTTTAAGGAAACACACATCTGCAAATTTTAGTTTACAAAAGAGAGCACTGTGAGCAGAACTGTGGGAGAGTGTTGGATCTTCACTAAATCTGGTTTCTCTTCTTCAGTGCATGCAGCAAGATCATAGTTCATTGACTTCTTTACAAAGAGATGTGGCCTGATTCTGCCAGTGGGATATGAGCGGAATATGTCTCATGTAAACCTTCCCCTGGAAAGTTTCTTTGCTCTTTTTCTTTCCTGACTGGACTGCTGACAAGCGGAAGGCCTTGGAAACCACAGGTGGAAGATGGCAGAGTCATAGGTGGAAAGCACCTGGTCTCTTTGGATTATGCCTGAAGAATTGCTATTTTTCCCTTAAAAATACCCAAGTGGCACTCCAGCCTGGGCAATAGAGCAAGACTCTGTCTTGAAAAACAAAACAAAACAAAACAAACAAAATCCCAGGTGGAATCTGCTTGAGCAAAATGTAACTTTCTTTTGTGTTGAGACATTATTTCTTCTGGGATTTGTTTGTTACAAACCAATAGAGAAATGTTTCATGAACTTTGGCAGCTACATTAATCACATTGACATTTAATTGAATAAGTACTTCTTGCCTTTTTCACCCACTTTGAGTTAAGGCACACCACCTGCAGGAAGAATGAACCAGCATCTGGCCCCTGAAGATCACCTTGGATCTTTTCCTCCTTTGCCTACCTGCCTTCCCATGAGGATATTGACACAGCTTCCCCAACAATCACCATGTATCCATTAGCTTTTCTGCCCTACACCAGCTGTCTCTGGTACCATATGAATATTTTTCTGTATGTAGTAGTCCATTTCAGACATAATTTGAAACACAGTTCAGCACTTCAAAGTTGACTGCTTCAAATACAGTGGTAAAAGTCAGCTGGAAAGACCCAGGGTTAGTTCTGGTCTCATTGTTTAACAACCATACAGCCTTGGGCAAGTCTACATTTCGCTTGAACTCAGTTTTCTCATCTGCAAAATATGATTAATTCCTGTGCTGCTTCTCTCAAATGCTTTGAGGATAGACATACAATCTGAGTGTTTTTAAATAATTAGAAAGTGCTCTGCAGTGTATTATAACTTTATGTAAACTAATAATGTGAATATTGAAGTCTTTATGGTAAAACAGTACTTAGTTTCATTATAAAAGGCTTCTTTTTGTTTGTGAAACACAGCGTTGTGTATTAAAACAAATTGGTAGACAGCTTTATTTGATCTTTCATCCACTTGTAGTTGTATGAACTAGTAGCTCCTTTACATGGTGGTTTTATTTATAAGTTTAGGACGATAGTACCCACGTTAGAGTTGTTATGAGAACCAAATTAGTGCCTGTAGATGGAGCACTGAAAAATTTAATTAATATATTTAAAAAACTTGCTGGTCAGATCATTCCAGTATTTTTAACTGTTTGCATGCATATTAGCAAATATTTAACGATGGAGATAAGGGAGTAGACAAACTTAATAATGAAGAATTAGAAATAACAGTCAATTGGAGGTTAGATAAAGCTTCTTAGGAAGTATAATACCAACAAGTGGGATTTTGTTTTGTCTGACTTCAAAAATTGCTACTTGATGTTACAAATTCTATGTGAGGTCTAGAACAAATGTGTTGCATAGAGCGTTTACTTGTACTGAGGAGTGTGGAGATCTACAGCAGGAATATCTGCTGTTGATAAGTGAGGACTGAAGGCTGAAGTAGCAGGATAACAGCAAAGAAGATCCTGTCATCATTAACCACATCCAGTCGCTCTTTCCCATTCCAGCTATTTTAAGATAGTCTCTTCAAACGCATGGTCTCTTGTGGATTAAGTTTAACTATCACATTTAAACTTTTATCCAGCTTCATATGCAAATAAAGACTATTCTCCTTGCTCCATTTATTGCCTTCCCTCCAACCATTTTAACAAAATGTGTGAGACCATTACTAATAGTAATAACGACAAGCCTTCACACATTTTAAATTTGAGAAAAGAGTTTTTACAATATTTACATATTATTCTCTACCAAGTATAGTGGAAAAAATTGGGGTGTGTGTATAAAAGAAAAAATTGTGACTTCATTTGACTAAGCTGGTATATGTGATGAAGGGGGAATGAGCAGGAGGAGGAGGGGACTATGGAAGTGGAAATGAAAATAAAAATGATAGGCCAGAGAAAGATATAGGAAAATAGGACAAGTGTAATAAGGGTTTCATCAGGTTTCTAAAACTAGCAGGGGATGGAAATACATCTGTCTGTGCGTATGTTTGTGAAGGACATTTATGTTGTCAGAGGCCTTTGCTTGGTTTAAGGCTGCATGCTGAGAGACTTCCTGTGTGACATTTATGGGAATACGAGGATATTTTTCTTTAAGAGTAAATATTTGGATTATCTAACCCTAACATGTCTGAAGAGATTAGTGGCTTATGACTAATTCTATGTTATTGAAGGTCAGAAATAGGGAAGAGAGATGGGATCCAGAAGTAATCTCCAAATTTCATTTTAACCTATAGTTTCAAATGGCAGAATTGCTAATAAGTAGCAGAACTGATGGACTGAGTGTTGCCTAATACATCTCCCAGAAAAGGAACTAATTCAATAATGAATGGCCAAAATCAGCAGTGGGGATGATGGAGGGTTCAAAAGGGCTTAGAACAATATACATTGTATATTGATTCTTAATTGATTTTCGACCCACTCTTTTTTCAATCTTGGACAGTTAGAAGTAGAGGAAAATACCTTCCCACTGTCTCAGGACTAAATATGGATCCTTATATCGTATCAAGTATTCTTTGGAGTCCCCAATCTGATGTCTTTGTTTTCCCCTACTTTCTTTGGCTACTTTCCTAAATAAATACAGTCTCAGTAAAACCGGATACTCCCTGTAAGGAAAATGGATGCCCTGCGGTCAAGAATAGGCCAAGGCAGACATCTGGTTCAGCGTGACTCAGCGAGTTTGGAGTGCAGGCACACAGCTCCGCTCATTATGTAACCATGCCACTTGAGGCGTATTAGATGATCACCCATGTGAGCTCGTGCTTGACTCGGAGCCACTGTTGTAGGTAAAAGGTATAATTACTCTGCTAACACTGTACATACAACTTGTGCCCAGGCTTTTGTCTGGGTTTACTCACACCTAGGCTCGCTTGTGCCCAGAGAGAGGGTAAAGTCATGTCGAAACTGTCTACGATTTGAGTGTTTTTCCAGCTATCTGCCACTCACCCACTAACTCTCCCCAGATCTCAGTTAGAACCTGAAACTCCCTATTTCGCCGCTGCATCTTTGCTTCATCAAAAATCTTTTTCCCTGTCCTTATAAGTCTTCCTACTCCTTGAAGACTCAAATCAACTCTTATCTTCTCCATGAAGTCCTCTTATACTTCAACATTTGTCCACTCTTAAATTTTGGAGTTGGCCCATCCCTTTTGGATTTACAGGTATTCCCAATCTTCATGCCCAGTCCTCCTGGTACTTTCAGGAAGGAAGAATGACAAGAGCCTCAAACCCATCATTTCCTGAGTCTAAGCTCAGCCCTTCTTTCATCAGTGGGAATCCAGTAGTCTAGGGAGAGCTTCTACATCTCAGCCTTTCTTTCTTTTTTGAGATGGAGTCTTGCTCTGTAGCCCAAGCTGGAGTGCAGTGGTGTGATCTCGACTCACTGCAAGTTCCACCTCCTGGGTTCACGCCATTCTCCTGCCTAAGCCTCCCTAGTAGCTAGGACTACAGGCACCCGCCACCACGCCTGGCTAATTTTTTGTATTCTTAGTAGAGACAGGATTTCACCGTGTTAGCCAGGATGGTCTCAATCTCCTGACCTAGTGCTCCGCCCTCCTTGGCCTCCCAAAATGCTGGGATTACAGACGTGAACCCCCGCGCCCAGCCACCTCAGCCTTTTTAATGTCCCCATCACTTCTTCCCCCACAGTGTCTCTGTTTATATATAATACTTTTCTGCCTCAGTTTTACTGCTTAGAATTTTTACTTTCCTGCTGGGTTTGTATTCTAACACTATGTTTGGAGTCTGTAGAACTGATCTCGATCATGTCAGTCCCCTGGTCTTGCTGTGTGCGGTGCTAAATGTATTTTGGTCTATCTCTCTATTCTTCCGTGAAATAAATGATCTTCCAGAATTATTTTCCACTTAACTTTAATTCCTAGTCTCCAGCTATCACTTATTCCCCATTTGCTACCCGTATGACCACTGGAAAGTTATTGGATCTTTTTAAGCCTTACGTTCCTTGTGTGGAAATTGGCATAGTGTTAATATCTAGTCCATAGGACTATTGTGAAGACGAACTTAGTTAATCCTTGGAACATTGCCTGCCACATAGTAAATGCTCAAAAATATTAGCCGTTTTATGTTTTTGTTCTTAACACCATTATTACTATGTTGTATTGCTTGAACTGTAGTCTCTGAACTAAAATCTCTGCTTGAATCATATCTGAACTTGCTATACTGTTTTTGAACACTAAAAACTGCCTCTATAACCAGGTTCATTTTCCAGCCCCCATTCTAATCTGTCTGAGACTTTTCCTCTGCTCTACCTTGGATCTGCCTCTTACTTGTATGTGCTTGAGTCCTGACAATATAGGCCTTTGATATTTCTGTTTTTAAAGCACTTAGTACACATTGTGTTAAAACTTACTTGTTTTTTCTCTTCTGCTAACTCATATGCTTTTTATAGCCAGAGACCTTGTCATTTATACTCTTGTGTTTCCAAATATTTCTTAAAAGTGGAAGGCTCTTAATACATATATTTTGAATAACCAAAAGATAGTCCATATAGAATATAATTCCCATCTATAAAATTTAACCCCTCAGTGTTTCAAGTCAAAGTAGCTATTAGAAATAAACGTTTTTATTTCTACTTCTAGGTTCTTTCAGTATTTATAAATGACCAATCCTCAATACTTTAGAAAAATATGATTAAATTAAGCTCAACAAATATTATTTCCTATAAGCCAGCCATTGTATTAGGCTTTCATGATAAAAAAATAAAAAGCAGACTCAGTCACTAACCTTGGTCATTTAAGATTAAAAAAAATTAAGATGTGGGTTCAGACTCTGAGATGTGCTCATTCAGTCAGTCATTGTCATTTATTAGTTACTTGAATACCATTATGTTCCTTATGGGGCAGCGGAAGAATTATTCCTGGAACATGACACAGGTAACATCAGGATGTTCGCATTCTAGCATACATGATGCTGTTACCCTTTACGCTCTCAAACGTATTTCCCGTGCATTCAAAAATCCTAGGAGGTATAGAGAACCCAATTTGACAGTATTTTCAAATAATAAAATTAAGAATTAAAGGGATAAAGTAATTTTTCCAAGATCATATGAGAAGGCAAATCTCTAACACCAAATAATCAGGCAGTATATTAAGTTAAACCATGTAAAATTAACTTTTTTATTCATCAAAACTGGTTGAATATTGTCATTTTCATATGGTTTAATAAAAACAAGGTCTATGTAGTTTCACAGGGACATGGAAAGAATCATGGAGGTAGAATTTAATGCCACTTCATGTGAAGAATCAAGATAATTTGGTAATGGATTTTGTGTAATGACTAGGGAGAGAGAAAAATCAAAGATGATTCCTAGGATTTAAACCCAGGTGACTAAAAGAAAGAGCTACTAAAAAAAGTGGAAAGTTAGGAGGAGGAGCTTATTTAAGAAAGGAAAGGTAATATGATTAATTCAGTAGTAGAATTTGAACAGCCAATATTCAATTGAAAGAATCCAAAAGGTAGCTAGAGATATGGGTCATAGCTCTAAGAGGTTAGGAAGGGAGTCAAGCTTGTCGTAATGATTGAAAGCATAGCACTAATTGAGCTCATTGAGAAAGGTGGCATTTTACAATGGCAGCCAAGGATAGAAACTTAAGAATGCCTAGATTTGAGGGAAACATACAGAAAACATAGCCACGCTAGGAGGCAGAGCAGGGACATTCAAAAAAGGGTCCTCATAGAAGCAGGTTTGTCAAGACATAGTGATAGCTAACACTATTAAATTGTCTTAGCAGACGCAGTGAAAATGAGGGATGAGAAAATGCCATTTTGTGAGTACTTGGCAAGTAGAACATTAGAAGTGACCCTTAAAATTTCCTTTTCCCTGTGTACTAGTTGCAGTGGAAAACATAACGCTAAGGTTTAGAAAATAAATGGTGAAAGAGTTAAAACGAGGAATGTAGGTTAGCATGCAAAATTGCCTGTTTTTAAGATCTAGGAGACTAAAACTGGTGGAAGAAAGTTGGTCTGACCAATACTTGTTATTATTTTGGAAGTTAATTTGGGAATATGTTTCTGAAAAGCTACTTTTCCTTATGAAGGTGCACAAAATAAATGAAGTAACAGGTTCAATGCTGCAAAAATGAGCTCCTAAGAAGTCAACTGCCGGGCCATCCTTTCTAGTGAAGCCCTGTATACTTCTTAATAGCTTTCCTTTATGGCTATCAGTTATTATTATTTTTTTTTTGAGATGGAGTTTCACTCTTGACACCCAGGCTGGAGTGCAATGGCACAATCTTGGCTGACTGCAACTTCCGCCTGCCGGGTTCAAGTGATTCTCCTGTCTCAGCCTTCTGAGTAGCTAAGATTACAGGCATGTGCCACCATGTCCAGCTAATTTTTATATTTTCAGTAGAGGTGGGGTTTCACTATGTTGGCCAGGCTGGTCTTGAACTCCTGACCTCAAGTGATCTGCCTACCTCAGCCTCCCAAAGTGCTGGGATTACAGGTGTGAGCCACTGTGCCCGGTTGAGTTATGGCTTTTTTTTTTTTTTTTTTTTTCCTGAGACAGAGTTTCCTTCTTTTTGCCTAGGCTGGAGTGCAATGGTGAGATCGTGGCTCACTGCAACCTCAGTCTCCTGGGTTCAAGCGATTCTCCTGCCTCAGCCTCCCAAGTAGTCTGCCACCACACCCGGCTAATTTTTTGTATTTTTAGTAGAAACGGCCTTTCACCATGTTGGCCAGGATGGTCTTGATCTCTTGACCTCGTGATCTGCCCGCCTTGTCCTCCCAAAGTACTGGAATTACAGGCATGAGCTACTGTACCCGGCCGAGTTATGCCATTTTGAATAGCAATGTAGATATGCTGGGTTATTGAAAGAATGCAATTAATCCTTTATGATCAAAGCAATGAGAGAAATATGGGACTTTTTTCTGTGTGATTTGTAAATTATTTGTTACTCTATAGTAACATACAAAGAATTCACTCAGGTTCTGTTAGAAAAGTTTATATATGTACATATATAATTTCATACACATATTAATTTTCTTTAAATTACAACCAATACATAAGTCATAATTCCTTTATTGCTAATGAGAAATGGTGAAGTTAACAATTTAGAAATCTTAGTTTTTCTCCATGTTAGTAAAAAAATGTGTTTGGAATCAGAAGCATAAACTAACATTTTGTTCAAAAATATTTTTCTGCTATTAATAGGACAGTGTCACTTCTGTGGTGAATAATATGTAGCACAATAATACTCTCTTAAAAAAAATGGAACACGTTATACACCAGGAACTATTCTAAGAATGTTAGATTAGATATATTCACTTTATCCTTCCAACATCCTCATGCAGTAAACACTATCATCATCACTTTACAGATGACAAAGATAAGAAGAGATTACTTTGCAATAGTCAGGAGAGCTGCAATTTGAACAGACAGTCCAGCTTGGGGATCCTTCTCTTAACCATTGCACCCTGCTACATCTAAGGGTGATCAGCATTCTTCAACTTAAAAAACAAATCTGCTTGAAATTATCTCACAACAGGAAGCTAATCAGAAGTGATTTGGGGTGACTGCATCTGGACTTATTCTATAAAGGTGGAACCAGAGTAGACAAAAGAGTGCCACCTTCTTTGGGGATAAATTCACCATGTCAAGTGTAAGCTCCTTATCTTGGAAGGTGCTTTTTTTATACTAGGAAAAGTTGGTATATCAACAACAACTCCCTTGGAAATAAAGGAATTAAGTTTCTCTGGACCCTGTGTATCACCACAAGCCCTGTAATGACAATTATGTATCTTTACCACTGCGTTACACTGTGGGAGGCTTCAACTTCATTGCAGTTACTTTACCAGTTTCATTACCTGCTCACTAGCTAAATGATAAAATCCCAACCAACATATCAGATATGGACATAGATGCCCTGCTCTGTGTGTGGCAAATGGACAGTAAATATATGGGGAAAGTCACACCTGAGTACTCCAAAGTGGTAGGACAAGCAGAAGCCTGTTTAGAGGAGGGAAGATGATGAGGTGAAGGGCAGTTACCCAGTTGTAGGGCACCATGCCAGGACTTTGGACGACTTCAGATCTGATACCTGATTTGCCTGGTTTAATTCATTGATTTACTTAACAGCCCCATTGCCTGGAGAAGGAAGGGATGAGGCTGAGCTGACTATAGTTTACTAAGTTCTTAAGACAGTCAAGCTTGTTAAAACTTTCTAGGAGACTAAGAAAATGATGGGTCAAAACTATGAATAGTTCAAATATATCTGACTTTGATTAATGTGTTTCTGTATATTCCATAGGATATGCCCTTCTGCCATATATACTGTCTTTGATAGTCTGTGGTTTACAAGATGAAGAGGGACTGTTAATGCTCCTGCCAATTACATTGTTGTCTTAATTCTAGATTCCTAGAGGATGGAGTCTAGGCTCCTGTGCATGATATTGTACAGCATCTGTTGTAAGAGACTAAGCAATGGGGGAGACAGGCATGGAGCTGAGCCTTGTATTAGTGTGGTAATAAAAAGTAAAGAGTACATGGAGGGATATTCACAGGAAAAAAATGGTCTTTTTTGAGCCAATATAAATTATCTACAGAATATAATATACTATTTAGCGACAATACACTTTATTCTAAATATTCCACCTCTTGATGTTTAGCTCATGGGTTGGCAAACTTTCTGTAATGGGTCAGATAATAAATATTCTAAGTTTTGCAGGCCATATGGTTTCTGTATCAACTACTTAACTCTGGCCTAGTAGTATGAAAGCTGCCATTGAAAACACACAAACAAAGGAGTGTAGCTGTGTTCCATTACAAGTTTGTGTACAAAAGCAGGTGGCGGACCAGATTTGGTACAAAAGCCAAAGTTTATGGACTCCTGGTTTAGTTTATACACATTTACACTCATACATATGGGGACTGAAAAACAGTAAGTTCTCACTGAATCTTCTTTCTTAAAATATTTCTCACTTGATCTGACTTCTGATTTGACTTCAGATTCTCATTCATATATTAAACATCTACTTGGCCAGTGCTATAATCTGTCAAGCATTGTACTAAACATACAAGGATAAAGATGATAAAGGGTTTCTGTCCTCAAGAAATTTACTGGTTAGTGAAGAAGATGAGTATATACGATAAATACAAATGTTCTGTACTATGTGCCAGAAGAGCTTTATGCTCAGCTATAATAGGCTGACAGAAACAGAGACTTAGTCACTAATTCCCTTTTCTGAGAAGGAGATAACTGAAGGGTGTCTTCAAGAACTTTTGGGATTTGGGAGTTAACCAGAGGAAAACAGCAGATGGAACATATACAAATGGGGCTGGGGTGGGGGAACTGGGAGAGGAGCTACGGCTAGGGACTAAACCATAATGGACTTTGTATGTCTTTCTAAAGAGCTTGCTTTTCTCCTGAGGGATAGGGTCATATTTGGTTAAAATGACATTTCTTCCATTAAGATCTTCCACAAATTTCCTATGAATCTGTTGTCTCTTTTTGTGCTATATCATCTTCTGCCTTGTGTTGTAGTTATCTTGTATTTATCTTCGTCCTGCCCATTTTATTTAATTTCCCTTGGAAAGAGAACTGTGTCTTATTCTAACCTGAATTGTCTCCTAATCTGTAGTTTCTATCCCTGGCTGGGTCTTGGGACCTTGCTCATTACTTATATTTGATTATCACTCGGCTCTTTTCTCCCCCTGCCTCTATCCTGGCTGCAACGTCAAAGTTGTCCATTTCACACTTGTTCCTTATTTCCAGTACTGATACCTCTCCTGAGAGATAGTTACGACTCTTGAATGATGGAGATTGACCAGTTCTGTTAAGAATAGTGTTACAAGAGGAACTGACTATATTAATTGGCAATAGATTCTCAGATTAGGTGAACAGTGAATACAAAGTTAATGGGACTTTGAAGGAATTCTTAGTGCTTTTTTTGTTTGTTTTTTGAGACGGAGTCTCGCTCTGCCACCTAGACTGGAGGTACAGTGGCGCGATCTCGGCTCACTGCAAGCTCTGCCTCCCAGGTTCATGCCATTCTCCTGCCTCAGCCTCACCAGTAGCTGGGACTACAGGTGCCTGCCACCATGCCCGGCTAATTTCTTGTAGTTTTTAGTAGAGACAGGGTTTCACTAGTTAGCCAGGATGGTCTTGATCTCCTGACCTTGTGATCCTCCTGCCTCAGCCTCCCAAAGTGCTGCGATTACAGGTGTGAGCCACCGCGTATGGCCTACTGCTTTCAATTTTAACTATGTGCTTGAAAAGTAACTTAGGTGAGGAAAAAGAGTGAAAGGTGGTACTTCTTTGGTGGTGTTCTATATGGCTCTGAGTAATGGAAATAGGCTGTTAAAGGTCCAACTGGGGGAAATATGGGGGAAATGGTTAGTGATGGTGGACCAGATTCGGAAAAGAATCTCGAGTGGGAAGGAAGTTGTATGAGAACACAAAGGACTGAACTGAATTCATGAAACACTATTGATACTAACTCTGAACTATATGTTGCAATATAATTTCAATCTAGAAATGAGGATAATCAGAGTTAGGTCTCTTGGCATCAGGGAGCTTGCCATCATTTCCCCTTATTCAGAGACATTAGATTGTATTCAGTCTCAGGAAGAAGAGCTGTTGTTTGCTTTAAAAAATCTCTGTAATGACCACAAGATCCCATGACTGAAGGAGATGGCCTCTGCCCACACTTTGGGGTGAGGGCCAACACCTCAGTGAATATACTTAGTTATGATTGTAAACTTAAGACCTGCTACAGATGTTCTTGGACTAAGAGCTAGACATAGATGCAATTAGTAAAAAGAGTGACCTCTGGAGGACCCAAGACCCAAGATAGTTTTTGCCAGGCAAAGATAGTGAAAAATGTTACTCTAGCACAACTATTTGGTAGATTCTATGGTCTAAATGTGACCCCAAAACTCACAGGTTGAAGCCTAATCCCAAGTGTGATGGCATTTGGAGTTGGGGCCTTTGGGAGGTAATTAGGCCATGAGGGCAGTGTCTTAGAAATGGGATTAGTGTTCTTCTAAGAAGAGAAAGACACAGGATCCCTCCCTCTCCCCTTCCTCTTCTTCCCCCTTCCCCCTTCTTCTG
The DNA here is from genome assembly GCF_047675955.1 of Chlorocebus sabaeus. Lineage (NCBI taxonomy): Eukaryota > Metazoa > Chordata > Mammalia > Primates > Cercopithecidae > Chlorocebus > Chlorocebus sabaeus. Next base: position 66,209,220 of record NC_132924.1, read on the forward strand.
CCATGTAAGGACATAACCAGGAGGATGACTCTTATAAGGATTTTAATTGACTGGCACCTTATTCTCGGACTCTCCAGTCTTCAGAACCATGAGAAATAAGTTTCTGTTGTATAAGCTACCCAGTCTATAGTAATACAGCAGCCCAAGCCAACTAAGAGAAAGTTTTCAGTCCAAAAGGAGGAGAAAATTGCCTACTGTGGCTGACTTTGTTTTCCAAAGAGGGCTGTCCTACATGTTCTTCTACAGTGAGACTTTGCTGCTGTACTGTTGATAGTGAGTCTGATTCTCCTACTCCTGACTATAGGAGGGCTTGCTGTAACCAATAGAATGTGGTGAGGGTGATGCTATGTGGCCTTTGAGGCTAGGTTATGAAAGATGCAGCCTTCCTCTGGCATTGTTACACTCCTGCTTGAAGCCTTGAGGTACCACATAAAAAGTCTGACTACCATGAGGCTATCATGCCCTTTCCAAATTCCTGGCTCTCAGAATCCATGGCATACTGTGAGATTGGTTATTCAACACCGTTCAGATTGAGGTGATCTTTATGCAGCAATAGTAACTGGAACACCTACTATGTGTCAGGCACTGTGGTTAGGCTTCTATGTACATTATTTTGCTGAATCCTCAATCCTTAAAGATTAGTATTGTTTCTTCGGTTTTCTAGATAAGAAAATCAAAGAAGAGAGAACTTAAGAGATTTGTATAAAGTTATAGCCAGGAAGTTAAAGAATGAGGATTCAAATCAAGGTCTTGGCAACTCCAATGCATATAACCCCTGTTAATACTAAGAAGTGTTTCCAGGCTAATGATAAGAATTATCTGGTAATGCTAATGTCCAGGATCCACCTTAATTCCACAAAATCACCCTAAATAAACTTCAGGAGATCTTTTTTGTTGTTGTTGTTGTTTTATGGAGAAGTTTAGTAACACTATTAAACTGCACCACACAAACTGAAGTATATTCTATAAATAATATTGTAGTCTTTTAGTGAGGCAACTTTAGAAGACCACACCCAAAGTGTTTCGCAAAGAATAAGTGATCATTAAATGAGTGCTAAACTGAATAGACTTTTGCAAACGATCTAATCCTCCCCACTCAAGAGCGTGATTTATGAATCAGCAGCAGAGACATCAGTTAGGATTTCCTAGAAACACAGATGCTCAGGCTCCATCCCAGGCCTATTGAATCAGAATCTATAGTTTAAACAATATTACGAGGTGTTTCAGATGTTCATTAGAATGTGATGAACACTGATTCAGCTGATTTTGGTACTCATTTAGGATAACTTTCCAACCATGGGACAGTTGGTCTACTTGCTACTGAGTTCCCCAGTGTATTACTGTAAAAAAAAGCAATGTAAAGAGCTCCTAGAAAAATGACTACATTATGGAAATTGATTCTTTAATTCAGGCCTTTTGGAAGCTGTAATGTTAGACAACATGAGCTGAAGCCTTGTGGTTACACTCTGTACTAATGAAAGTTCAATTCTACTATTAGTGCCTTGCCTGGAAAGTTACTTTCTAGCCCTTTCCCAGGTACTCCTATTGAGGAGTCCTCAGGAAGAAAGTTATAGATGTCATGTTTGTAAAGGGAATCAGCAACCATCCTATTTTATTTTCAGGAATGATAGGAACGTTCTATTTAACCTATTTATCTACACATCATCTTACATACAGTTGATTTATACACAGTAGTGACTGTCTGCTCATGTTATTGGAAAGTGTTAATTGAAGTGTTAGTGATCCCACTTTTATCTTCTAAGTAATAGCTGCAAAGCCTGTGAAATGGTCAGCAAAACACCTCTTCCAGGAGGTCTACAAGACTGCATTTCTCCTCAGATTTACCTCATTTATAGTTAATGAGCCTGCAGTGTTTATAATTTTAAACACATGTTATTTAAAATGCATTCATTACTACCATGTTCTTTAACACCGATCTTGCATTGTGCTTCAGCCAGGAGGGTTCAACAAACTACTACAGCTTAGTACAATCTGTGCCTCCTGTGATTCATATTAGTATGAGGGTGCAGCTGGGGAACAAGGTGAAGACTGCAACTAGGGGAAGAGAAACTCTTAAAGTCCTCAGAGTTCTCTTTGCTTAATTAAATGACATTTTGTAATTAGCTTTGTTAAGTGTCCCAGGCAACACCATCATGCTCTGTCAAAGAACTGCCCCGTGGCCTCAGCCACTGAATAGTCTCACAACCTACATCATCACAATGAGCTGCAAATATATTTTAGTTTAGTTCTTGTTTTTTAACTCCTTTGCTAAAAAATCATTTAGTGGATGACAATTCATCTTTGCTAATCAGATCATGTGTTTATCAACATTTTCTTACCATCAATTTAATTCTTTTTAAGTTTAGCTCAGAGAAAGAAATGAGTATCAGGCCCATTTAAAAACTTTCCTGGCACTTAAAATCGGGCTCAGCCAGTCACCATTATGTATAATATATCTCTATGTACTAGAAGAATATATCATTTCCCAGCCTTCTCTAGAGTAGGTAATTCCAATTTCTGTTACCTTTTCTCACAGGTGTCATTCTCCTTCCTTTTAATCATCATTATATCTATCACCTGAGCTATATATATTTTTTTAATAGATGTAGAACTCAAGAGGAGAGGTTATATTTCCTAGGGTTCTGCCCATATGGAGAATAATGGAATGAAATACCTTCTTGGGATTCATTCAGGAAACACAGTTTCTGTATTATTTATTAATTCTAATTGTCATTAAAAAAAAACAAATTGTACCAGGCACAAAATCAAATTCTATAGTATGAATAATATTAATAGTTATATCATTTGAGGCTATTAGGGCTGCACTAAGAATGGTCAACTCCAGATATATTTGAAATGAGTGAAAAGGTGGAATAAATACATTATATTAAGATCAGAAATTCCAGCCCTCTAATTAGTGAGCTCGTGACCTTAGAACTAGCATGTTAAGACTACCAAAGGCTGCATGATGAATAAAGGACTCAATAGATAGAACTCTTCCATCATAAAGAGGAATTGTTCTCAAATTAGCTAGATAAGTCATTTTTATTTTTTTGCTTGTATGTGGTTTTTTTTTTTATTATACTTTAAGTTCTGGGATATATGTGCAGAACATGCAGGTTTGTTACATAGGTATACAGGTGCAATGGCGGTTTGCTGAACCCATCAACCACATTAGGTATTTCTCCTAATGCTATCCCTCCCCCAGCCCCCCAACCCTCGATAGTCCCTGCTGTGTGATGCCCCCCCACCCTCCATGCCCATGTGTTCTCATTGTTCAGCTCCTACTTATGAGTGAGAACATGCGGTGTTTGGTTTTCTGTTTTTGTGTTAGTTTGCTGAGAATGATGGTTTCCAGCTTCATCCATGTCCTGCAAAGGATATTAACGCATCCTTTTGTGTGGCTGCATAGTATTCCATGGTGTATATGTGCCACATTTTCTTTATCCTGTCTATCATTTATGGGCGTTTGGGTTGGTTCCAAGTCTTTGCTATTGTGAACAGTGCTACAATAAACATATGTGCGCATGTGTCTTTATAGTAGAATGATTTATAATTCTTTGGGTATATACCCAGTAATGGGATTGCTGGGTCAAATGGTATTTCATTTTTAAAAAATAGTTTTCTCAGAATAACCCAAGATATAATGAATCAAAGTTGCTGGTGGTGGGAAGGGGAAGGGGCTGGGAATCTGTATTTTTCAGAAGCCTCTCTGGGGTCTATTATGACTAATATTGAGAATTGTGCCCAATCTCAAAAGTTTCTTTCAGTTTTCAGTTTCTGTGTTCTAAAACACCTTTTCTCCCTGGGACCCAGTTTTCCTCAAGAAAGAGCCTTGACCTTCTGAACTTTAAGGTTCTGCCAATTCTAGTTTCCAGGAGTCCATGTGACTCCTGGTATCTTCCATGCTTCCTAGTGATATTCCTTCTTCAAGGTGCCAATGACCTCACACTGCCTTGTCACAGTCTGTGGCATTTGCTACCTGAATCTGTTCTTCCTATAAAGTGCCTCCCAATGCTATCTCAGCCTTTCATTTTTGCCTCAAAATGCACTGGTGCTCAGTGTCATCCCCTTGACAAGGTAACAAGTACACTTTAATAGAGATCCTATGGAGATAACACTAAAACAAAGGTCTAGTGGTGAACATTTAATCCCTTTGGCTCAATGATAGATTTTGTGATTCCTCTCAGATCTTATTTTAAAGCACAGTCTTGGACTCCAGCCCAAGTACTTACATATTTTTTCATGTTTAACTTTAGGATTAATCCAGTGGCCTAAGATCTGAATTACCAAATTGGAATTCCAGAACAATAATACAATTATCTATTATGAAATAGGTTATTCTTTCCATGGGAGAATATATGATATAGAAGTACTTAGGCATTATATGATGAAATTTCTTTATTTGTGTCAGGGAAGGGTAAAAATTTCCAGGTTTTTAGGGGTCAAATGCTTTTTCTCTTACTTGGTATTTCATCCTAGAAGCCATGAGAAAGAAATTAAAAACTCATCAACAAACCAGCGTGAGGGCTGGGATGCTAAAAGCTTTCATCTGTTAAATGCTATGCTCCTGTGCAACCCCTTTTGAACTCTTCTGCTCAGTAGATTAATTTGTTACCAACTTGGTTCTGAGCAATGGGGATTCTTGAGAGGACAGCTGTCTCTATCACCAGTGAGCAAGAATGAGATTGCATAAGCAAGGTGTGTGTTAGTGGCCCAGGCAGCTGATATGGTAGAGTATTAGTTTCCCTTTGGGGCCTGAGGCAAGCAAAGGCTTGACCAAGCTACCTAAATCAGTTTCCTGTCTGCTCCTGTTACCTTGCTTATTTCTATCATGGCACACAGAGAACTCTCATCCTCTGTTTCTTGTTTGTTTACTGTTGTCTGATTATCTCTACCGCAATGTAAACTCTCAGAGGCAGAGTTTGCTCACTTTTCTATCTCTAGGATTTAAAACAGTGCTTGCTCCATAGTTAGGTGCTTAATCAATATTTGTTGGACAAATGAATGAGTGAACACTTTCATACAAATTCTAATGGGTAGACGTGTTTAAGGCATTGAATATTTGTGATCTACACTGTGATACACTGTGCTAGTTCATATTTGATTTACTTTGATGCTTTGCTCTGTGGGGCTCTCTGGCAGGATGCAAATTGAGAAGGGGATAAGTAGTAAGGGTATAGGGTAGATGAATTCAGAAGGAGGCTCTGGGCTCTGTCATACATATCTCATGGCATGGCCAAGTTATCCAGACTATTGCCTCTCTTTCTCCAGTTTCCTGGTATTCTATATCAGTGTATGTAAATGTGTTTTACACTTTCAGTTTCAAGTTCACTCTTATCCATTCCCATGACTTTACTTATCTCTATTCCAACTTTCATTCATTTTCTGATGTCTAAAGCTATTTTAATTAACTGCTCAATGGCACCTTCATTTTAGTGTGTCACTGGCACCTCAAATACAACATGCCCTACATGGTAGTACACTTGATATTACTTTCTTTCCATCTGTAGTTTTCTTCCAATAGTCTCTATCTCGGTGTCCTGCCAGATTTTCATTGAAGAAACCCTGGAATTATCCGAATAGCCTCCTTTTTCTTTATCCCTCACATTCAATTACCAAGGCTTAATCCATTTTCTGACTTATTTGACTTTATCATCATCTTCTTATCTTTGTTTCTACCATTTTAGTCCAGACCATCATCTCTCCTTTGGTCTATTGTGATAACTGATCTCTTTCCATGGTTGTTCTATCCCAATCTATTATCTGTAGGATGTTCCTGTGGCCTATGAGATCTTTCCAGATCTGGTGCTTGTTGACTTTTCTGATAGTTTGTACTGCTTTTATCCTTGTAATCTACTCCACAGCCACCATATTCTTTATTGAGTTTTGTGAGCAAGCCATCCTTCCTCACACCTCATAACCTCAGTCATGCTAGTGTCATTGGCTTTATGACCAGCTAAGTCCTACTCATCCTCCTTAAGGCAGCTTGAAAGGTTTCATGGAATAGTCCTCTATGATTTCCCAGTCTAGCTAGATTGTCCTGTTAGATGCTCTTTTATCAATCACTTCGTACTTCTCTTTTGCCTCACTCATCAATCTTAAATTACTCGCTCAGTATTTGTCTTCCTCACTCCTTGACACATAGTCAGTGCTATGTCATACTGAAAGAATAGCATCCCCTTCTCATTCCTTCCACAATTGGTTTATGATTTATTCTCAAGTTATAAAATGTTACATGTTTAGAGAACTCTAGACCCAATAAGCCCACCTTAATCCATTCTTTGTGTTCCATTACATTTTGTATAAATGACTATCAAAGCATTTATTACATTGCATAATAATTTCTTCACAGTTCTGCTTTCTTGGACTGTTGGCTCTTTAGGAGTAGGTCCACATGTTACTTATTTTTAAATGCCTGGTACAGTGTCAGCAATATTTGAGATGATCAAAATTTGGCTAAATAATATGAAGAAATTTCCCTGAGAATGGAGAGTAGAAAAACTTTTTGTTTGTAGCTTACTGGTTTCTTAATTTTCAAGATACTGAAAATATTTAGGGACTTTGATTTTATACTAAATAAAGAAGTACTTATCCTCTGTTTCTGGAATTCAGTTTTTTTTTTTCTGTATATTTGTATTACCACAAATAAGGAAAGCAAGTATTTTTTTCACTCCATTTTTTTTCCCCAGAATTGCTTGGATCAGAACTTTTATATAGATGAGTAGTTTATTGAAATGTTTTCCTTGGTCAGTCCAAAGTAGAACAGCCTTGTTTATTAAAGGTATTGTTCCAAGGTCCAGGATATTAGTTTTCTTTCCGAATGAATTCAGAAATGTTTTCAATTCTACCTTGCCAGACAGTCAGTGTCACTCAGAGCTCAAAAGCAGTGGTGACTCAGTTTTAATCTCATTTATAAAATATAAGTGGGCCTCACTGTTTCTGCCAAGCACATTATTCTTACCAGAGAAGTTTAGAATTGTAAGTTTTTTTCAGTAATGTTTATTTCAACTTTCTGTATTTAATATACGATGCCAAGGCTTTGAGGGGTTGAGTTGCCTTTGGCCACAAATTTAGTAATAAACATTAATGCTACTGTCACCCACATGTTCTGATTTCTAGTTTGACATTCTTTTCTCTACACCATCTCTCCCACTATGCGGACTTGCCTTACAGAGGCAGGTGGTGGCTGTGAGAGAATATTGGAACAACTGTGCTCAGCATCAGTGTCATTGGAAATAACACCCCTATCCTCCCCTAGTAAACCAGCAATTAGCTTCAAGTGTTTGGAAACAAAATAACTATTTCTAGTAGAAATGATGTCTGAGATTAACCAAGAAAAAGCAGAGTGTCCTTTCAAATCCTCCCTTCCCTTTCTCTCTCATACACATACATACACATACAACATGTATCATTCTTATTCAATGGGTCAGATTATAATAAATCCGAAAGCAAACAGTGTCCTGTTTTCCAGTGTTTATTTAATTGACTAGGTCTTTACATTCAAATCTTAGATGGTGGCTAGTTTAGATAAATTGTGATGTGGAATTCATGCATGGATGAGAGTGCTTGCTTTATGGTACCACGATAAATGCCAGACTGAAATAATATCTTAAGGTCAGCTAGGCTCAAGCATGTAAATGGTAACTTACTTACATTTCCATTTTTATAAAACCCTGCTAATAAGGCACATTTAAGGGCTAAAATATCACATTCAGCAATGAAGACATTAATTTTGCTTATACAACACTATTCACACTTGTAGGATTTCTGACAGTTTTAGGAACCCATGAGAATAAGAGGCCTCTAGCAAATGAACACACATCAATAAAATACCCTTGGTGAGGCATTTGTTTTTTGAAAGCTGATACCATATTTTCTACTGAAAGTCACTGACAGTGGAGATTGTATGCATAATGTTTCACAATGACTTTTTCATGTTTTCTTCCTGTTCTGAATATTCCCTTTGTGCTTTTGAAATCAATAGTGCTGTAGAGATTTACCTGTTCTTTAATATTTCAAAAGCCCTTTCCTCGATGCCCATCTTTTCACTTAGAGTTTAGTAAGCCTTGACAAACCCTTATGCTTCACGTCTTCAGGTAACACGGAGGATTTCCCACTTCTGTGGTTTGCCTTTAGAGCAAGGCATTTAAAATGACTAACCACATACTACAATTTGCATCATTTCTAGGTAATTTGATACTTTTTTATTGTTTATTATTTTAAAGATACAATAAAAGCTTCAAAATACCTTTGTAATAGTCTCATAAATTTTTATCAGTGACAAAGGCAAAGATTCTTGTTTGTAAAGAGAGATGGATGAAGAAAAGTGAACAGAAGAAAACAGGATCAAATGATACCCTCTTGCTGATTATCATTCTGCTCTGTCTATATCTATCACATTGCAGGTAGTAAATGCCATTATGAATTTAAATAAAAGTCATTGCTCACACATACTTGAATGGAAGTAAGAGGGAGCAATTTGGTATATCTCACTGTGAGGACATGACATTTAAAAGCAATCAAGTTCATTTCTTTGGCAATGGCATCTCTTTTTGATCAAAACTAAAATGAGTTCTATTTGTTCTGTGGACGGTAACAAGACTGCATGGGCAGTTAGCACAGTCCAGTGATAAGAGAACCAGATTTAAAAACTGAGTGATGCATTTTGTAACGAGACAAATAGCTAACATTTATTTTGTACTTGCTGTATATTTGAACATTCTTAGACTCATTCAATCTTCATTATTATCTCCTGACACACATATTACTATTATACTCCATTTTACAGATGAGGGAACTGAGGCAGGAAGTATCAAATTATTAGCTCAAGGACACATAGTAAGTAGAGGAGTCAGAGTTTGAAGCCAGGGAGTCCAACTCCAGAGTACTATGTTCTGGTGTCTACTTGCACTGGAAAAATCAGTCTTTAATCTATAAATCTGAAATAGTCATTGATCCCTTTAACAGTGCTGAGGATATGAAGGTGAAACAAAATGTTTACTTTTCCTGCCTGCGATAGTTCAAACTATCCCAACAAGGGAAATTGTTTTTCTTATAATCTTATGTAAATTATAAGACTCAAATTGGGCTTATAATTCTGTAATTAATAAAGAACAAGCAGAAACGATTTTTTTTTTTTTTTAACATATAAAAACCGGAATAGTGGCCAATTGGGTTACTGCACTCGGTGTTTCCTTCCATGATCTTGTTTGACTCACGTGTGCAGATGCCTGCATATGTGCTCACTCCCTCCTGGCATCTGATTCCTTTCATTACCTTGTGGATATCTTGTGGATAAGGATATTGGGATATCTTGAGCTCTAGAGTCAGTAAAACCTGGGTGTAAATTCCAAGTTTTTCACTTACCAGATGCCTGATTTGGACAAACTTCTTAGCATTTCTCATCCTTAGTTTTCTTATGATAATCCGAACCAAGGATTGATTTGAGGATTAAGTGGAATAATACATATACTAAGTAACATAAGAACTCAGTAAATGTTTGCTTCTCTTTCAATCCTTTTTATCTCTCCTTCATCTTTCTCCTCTCTCCCATCTTTTTGTCATATTCTGTCACAGAATTTTTTCTTTATATCATCTTATGATTAAAGAGGTCAAGTGTGATGACCATAAACCCTGAGCCCCACCTTGACTTTCTTAGGAGTTTTCTGGATGACATTGGGAATACATTTAAGGGTCTCGATCTCTACTTATCCACCATCCACCTGTCAAATGACATCTGTGTACTTCATTTGCATGCAAAGAAGGTATGTTAATTGTTGATCCAGAGCTTTGAAGATGAAGAGTACCATGTAGCTGGTTGCCACTATCATTTATTAATCTGTGCGTCAGGTGATTTATTTCCTAAAGATGAAATCACCATTGCTTTCATGTATTTTGTCTCTTATAATTTCCCTAGATTTCCCATTGTCATACTCTACCCCACCCTTACTTTCCAGGCCTTTCATGTTTAAATGCCATTGCAAGAGGACAGATAGAAATTTTCTCTTTGTATTCTAAACTTGTGTGTATTGACCTTTTAGAGTAAGCCGGCATTTTGGAATTAGGTTCAAGAGTTATTAGAATTGCTTTTATGAATATGGCTTAAGGTAGTTTTGGTCCAGAAGGTTACCCATGTGAATTTGTATCTTTACAGTCCACTATCTAGAGCACAAATAATTCATTAATTCATTATATTAATAATTATTAAACATCTATTTGTGTTTGGTACTGTGTCAGGTTCTGAGGATATATGACCTTAAAATGAGTCTGGAAGGAGCTGCCAGCCTGGCAAGGGAGATAGGCTTGTAATGATAGTAAAAGGCATGTACTGAGCATCTACTTATAATGCAAGGCAACTTTCTTTAAAATGCCTCATTTAGTTCTCACAATAAATATCAAATAAGGAAACAGAGGCTCAGGGAGGTTAAAAAACGTGCCTATCGTTTGAGTCAGTAAGTGGTAGCATAGGATGTAAACTCAAATATGTCTTATGTTAAAGTCCATCTTTGCACTATTCTCTGCTACTTCATGAGTTAATAGAATATTTTGATATGTGCATGCGTGCAACCAAGGTAACGAAGAAATGGTAATTGGCCATTTCCCATTTATATTTGACCTTTATTATGACCCACTCCATTTCCTAATGTGGGTGTTGACAAACATAGAATGACACCTGCCAGAAGGTGGAGATACGCTTGACACCTTCTGTTCTAATTAGCCATTTCTGACCAATACAATCATAAGGGTCCTGACAGAGGGACACTCATGAAAAGCAATGCTTTTAAATCAAGAAAAATGTACAGGAATGAGTAGAAAGGTGAAATTTTTATTCAAGAGTTGTTTTGTGACAATCACATCAGATGTTTAGAGTCATTTTGAAGTTGGATCTTGGCTTAAATCGAACTCTTCTTTTTATAATTTTCACCTCTTTAAAGAGAGAATAGTGCCCTTTATTATCATAACCCATTGCCTGGCACAAGGTTGTTACTCACAAATGAATGAATGTCTGTAGCAGCAAAAATATTTTCCTGAATCATAGTTATGGATAATGTCCATGCTTATCCTATACTGTTTGGGAGTTTGGGGACACTTTGGGATTAGCTGTGCAGATAATAAATTGAATCTTTATTACTTTTTAAATGGATACAAAGATTTCAAACTTGTATCAACATATTTGATTTAGCAGGCCAATTACTTAGCAGCATAGTGTAGTGTTTAAAAAGATGTATTATATTCTGGACTTAGGTTTTATGGGTTTAAGTCCTGGCTCCATTGTTTTATTAACTGGGTGACTTGGGCAAGTTACCTTCTCTAAATCTTTTCTCATTTTGTATGGTGGGAATAATAGTCACATTTTTCTCATCGTGGACAAATGAGAAAGTGCACATACAGTAAACGGTTAATTCTTGTTGCTATTAATATTACTATTATTTGAGCTTGTTGTTAAAGTAGTGACTAAGGCAAGGTTTCCATAGCACAAAGTTTTTAAAAAATTCAGAAAAAAGTGTATAGTTGTGTCAAATTGGGTCAGTCCTGGTCTCCTTAGAGGCAGAGCCAAAATGGGATTAAATTTGTAAGTATTAGGGGAAATATCTGTGTGAGGAAAATGGAGAGATACCTGAAGAAAGCTAGGAGAGCATGAGAATGATGCCAGACATTGATAGGAAGAGCAGCAGTAAGGGAGAGGAGAGACTGATGTGTGGATGTGCCCTTGACTCTTGTGTGATGTAAGGAGGTGTTGGAGCATAGCTGTGTGTCAGAGTTGTCTGTCAGATAAGTCCCCTTGTCTCCTAGGAATGAACCTGCCATAGTGTCCCTGTCACATCCCATTATGGGCTGGAAGGAGTTCTAAGAGGCATGACCCAGCACAAATGCAGCATAGAGTTCAGAACCCAGTAGTAGGGGCTCTTGGTCAATTATGTTCTTTGTATTTGGAAGTCTGTGAGCCCCATTTTTTATTGTTGTCACATATACTAATTTATTCAATATCTGGACATTTTCTATATACATAGAACTACTTTGCTAGAAGTGGTAAGAAACATAAAGATAGTTAAGACATATTTCTGCTGCCCTAGCCATGTAACTCAAACAAGAGACTGTATTTTATACCAAATGAAGTACAGAGAAAGACATCCTACAAGAATGGGGAAAGAAGCTCTAAACTGCGTTTTGCTTTGAAGGATAGGTGAGATTTGACGGGAGTAGGGAGTGACCTGGAGGTTGTGTCAGACTGAGACAATAACAGGAGCAAAGGTATGAAGGGAGAAAATATGGGGCTTTCATGGCGGAAACTGTTAGCACAGAGTATCTGGATATGTGGAAGAAGGTGATAGTTATATGAGACGTGGGTTGAAAGTTGAACACGATTAATAAAGAGGAGCTAAGCTGTGGAGCACTTTGAATATGAGACTACAAGGAGCTCAAATAACTCAGTAGCAAAAAACATAATCTGACTTTAAAATGAGCAAAATATCTGAATATATATTTCTCAAAAGAAGACATACAAAAGGCTAACAGGTATATGAAAAAATATACATCACTAATCATCAAAGAAATGCAAATTGAAACCAAAATGAGACATCATCTCACTCCAGTTAAAACAGCTCTTATCAAAAAGTCACGGAATAACTAATAGATGCTGATGAGGACATATAAAAAGCAGAACCCTTGTACACTACTGGTGGAAACGTAAATTAGTACAGATGCTATGGAGAATAGTATAGAGTTTCCTCAAAAAGCTAAATATAGAACTACCATTTGATCCAGCAATTCCACTCTTGGGTATATATTCAAAAGGAAGGAAATCAGTGTATCAAAGATATCTGCATTTGTTTGTTTATTGCAGCACTATTCACAATAGCCAAAATACAAAATAAACTAGGTATGCATCAATGAGTGAATTGATAAAGAAAATGTTATGTAAACCATGAGATGTTATTCAGGCATGTAAAATAATGAAATTCTGTTATGTGCAGCAACACGGATAGAACTGGAGATCATCATGTTAAGTAAAATAAGACAAACACACAAAGACAAATATCATGTGTTCTCGCTCATATGTGGGAGCTAGAAAGTGGATCTCCTGAAGATAGAGAGTAGATCGGTTCCCAGAGGCTGGGAAGAGTAGAGGGGCAAGGCCATGTAGAGAGGTTGATGATGGATACAAATGTACAGTTTTAAAAAGAAATAGGACCTAGGGTTCTATAGATATGTAGGGTAACTATAGTTTACAATAATCTATTGTACATTTCAAAATACCTAGAAGGGAATAATTTAAATGTTTCTGGCATAAAGTCAAATATTCAAGGTGATGTATATGCCAGTTACCCTGATTTGATCTTCGTACATTATTGGAAAGAATTAAATTATCTCATGTATCTTCCCCCAAATATACTTTATTTTAAATGCAACTATTAAAGGTTTTTAAATAGAGGAGTGATAAAGTGACATAACGCTAAAGGAGTTTTAGGAAGAGAACACTATGGCAGCAAACAGAATATACTGAAAATGATGCCAGGAGGAAGGAAGAATGACTTACAAATACAGCTACAGTGGTTCAGATGAAAAGTAATTAGAACCAATTCTAGAGAAAAGCAGGAGTGAAGAGGAGGTTAAGGGGCAAGTCAAAGTAAAGTAAGCAGAATTTGAGGACTAGACTTTGAGGAGAGAGACAAGTTAAGACTACCTCTGAGGTTTTTCCCTGGAAGATCTGAATATTAGGATGCCACTAACAGAAAGAGCATACAAAAGTAGAAACAGGTTTTGTAGGAGGTGAATCCCGCTTTGACATGTTGAATTACAGGTATTTTCTCAACATTCATGTGGAATGTCCAGAGGTTTGGAATTGAGTGTCTAGAATTCAGGATTGCATCAGGCTTAAGGTATATGTACCCTAATAGAAGAAATGGATCTAGGCTCCCTAAGTGTAAATAAAACAGTGAAATGAAAAGAGGACTGAGGACAGAACCTTGGGGAATTATATGTGTAATGGAGGTAGGTGGAAAAAGAGGAATCCAGAAAACCAAAAAGAGCTTTAGAGAGTGCCTGGCTTAGGACAGTGTATGTGTAATTAATTAACTATACATTGTGATAATGGCGAATAGTTATTGAGCACCCATTATGCATCATCTTCCATTCTCTGAAAAGCTAAGCCAGATGAAGACCAACAGAGATCAGTATATTTGGCAGCTAAAGGATATCAATGATCACGAATAGGGTAGTTGTTGTGCAATGATGGGAGTGGAACAGAGACTACAAGAGAAAGTAAAAAGGAAATGATGAAGGAATGTATTTTGGAAAAGTATGTAAAATGGTAGAAAAGTGCTTAGTATATTTAACATGCCACCAAATAATATTGTGGAAATACTTTGCAAAATACCTCAGGAAAATATGGCCTAATATATGCATATACATTTATGTACATATATGCATGCAGTTATCTGTTGTACCATATTACGATTTGCTCTGCAAAGTTGTCCATTATTAAATGTTCACAAAAGCTGTGATATATATGTTTTACAGGCAACTGTTCTATCATTTTAAATTTTGAGAAGACAAATCATATTTACTGAGCCCCTACTATAAGAAATATATTTTATTATGGTCCCTACTTTATAGATGAGGAAAGTGGGGCTCAGAGAGAGTACTTGTCTAAGGCCACACAACTACTATGGTAGGGCCAGGATTACAGGTTAAGTAAGGTGACATGAAGACTGGTTTACAGCATGAATAATGGAGCCAGACAACCTGGATAGGAGGAACAAGGGCTTTAACACTTTTCTAACTCTGACTTTGGCGTATTACTGACCCTTTCTGTGCCTGAGTTTTCTCATCTGTAAAATGCAGATAATAATAATAATAATAATAATAATCTACCTTGTGGTTTATTGTTATATTTGACTGGCACATGGTAACACTTTAAAGACATGTTATTATCTAGTTGTAAAGTACAAACTTTAGCCACTGGGCTATATTGTCTTCTACAGACTCTGAGAAAACACACTGTTTACTAGAGTTGAGAATTACAGAGAAAGAAACTTGACTTTCTTCATTCCACTATAAATTTAGTATGTTTTTAAAACGATTTTCCCCAAGTTATTGAAATCTCTCTCTCTCTCTCTCTCTCACACACACACACACACACCCCCACCCACCCATGTACTAGCAGTTTACTTTTGGACATAGAGATTCAGAAAAGCACATCAAGTACTTCAATCTTCTATAGTTATTTTATATAAGTTTTTTTTTTTTTAACTTTTCCTGGGATATCTGCTTTGCCAGTAAATATAAAACATAAATGTGATTTATTCAAATGTGAAATTTCAGCACAACAGTCCATTTGTATTTGAAGACTTAGGAAAAACATGAAGAGGAATAACCATTTAGAATGGCAGAAGACAGCATAAGAATTCTAGAGTTGAAATGAAAAAAATTTAGACATTTTAAATTTAACTAAATTCAAAATTAGGGAGTTCAGAGGAAAGAAATAAGTGGACTATATTACTTATATTTTTAATTGGTTATATTTGCATTATGAAAAAATGAAAAGACAATAGAAGTTACATTTACAGCCTATTCTCCTTATTATGAACAAGTATTCTCTTGATTATTGTGTGGCTATGGGTACAAAGTCATACTCAAAATTGGCTTTGAGATAGAAGAAAATGCTCGGTTTAATTTGAGCATAATGTGAAATGCTAGCTCCATTTTTTAATAGCAAGATATGCCATCATATTGGTTCCTCAAATAGGTTATTCCCATTGCTTAACTTTCCAACTGTCCCTACAAGAACAAATGTTTCCTTAAAGTCATCCAAAGATAATTCATACTTCTTGCATGCCTCTCTTCCACTCTTGTCTCCCTACATCTAAGTCTTATTATGTACATTGATATGTTTTTTTTAGTTACAGACATTTATGGTAAGACTCAGATATGTATCCTAATTTTATAAATTTTAGCATTCCTAGATCTCTACAATTTATAGAACTTTGGTATATACTAATAGATATCATTTCAAGGTCTAAAGTAACCCCTCAGGAAAGAAGAAATCTTGGGTCACCGACAGGTGTGAGTTGATAGCAGAGAATCTCAGGTGTCCATCTTTGGGGATGAGAGGAGAGTGGTTCCATTTGCCACCCCCGCTCCCCTGAAGGTACCACAAGGCTGGGTCAGATGGAAGGGGCGTTTCTTACCGGAGGTTGAGAGAATGTTGAAATAAAGGGGTCATTTAAAACTGACAAAGGGAAGCCTGGTTAGGTACATATGCAAGGGAATAAAATTTACTTGGGTCATTAGAATGAGGGTGCAGAAGCAGCCTCCTATAAGATCAGTGATTAGCTGGCTGAGGGGGAGTTATGAAGCAGTGGGTAGGATGTGTAGGGAGTAAGGTTGTCTGGGGAGAGCCATGGAGCAGTGTGGTAGAGTTGGGTGAATTAGGGGAACTCATTGTGGTTACAGGGACCTTAAGGAAGGCAGAGAATTGGAATAACTGAAAAATTTAGGAATGCAAAATACAATTGAGATTAAAAACTCAAGGTCTGAAATTTCGAGTTCAGGGCCAAACTCAGCCCTCATTGCTACTGAAATGCACTCAAACAGGGGCACATTGGAAATCAAAGCTTGCAATTACTTGACTGTAAGTGAAAGAAAGAGACCTTGAATATGTAGGTTGTAATTTAGGTGTCAAAGTGAAATAGCCTCTATAACCTTTTTCTGAGATTAAAAATTAAGATTTTTTAAACTGTGTGTGTGTGTGTGTGTGTGTGTGTGTGTGTATGTGTATGACAGAGATTTGAGCTACTTAGCTAATTGTGAAGGAACTCTCCTACCTTGCTTATATGGAGACATGAATCTTAAATAAAACCTAGTTGCTCAATATTGTAAACTTTAAAGGTATGCTCAGACTAGACTCTGGCCAGCCTCAGTTATGTTCTGGTCAGGAGGCCTCTCTAATGATGCATAATTAGGAGTTATGCCCTCATTACTTTGAAACTGATTTGCTTCTGGGTGAATTTCTTTAGCTCTATTCTTCCAGTAGTGGACTCAGTAAGCTCTTGCATAGCACCAAGGGGAAATGTGTTTAAATCCAGCTCTGGGGTGGATTAGCTGACGTGGCATCCCTCTGATCCTTTGCCAGATGTCTATCCCCAGCTGGCAAAGCTCTCCGCCTTCTTTTCAGTGGTTGTTGTCAACGCTGAGCTTCCTGCCAGCAGGGGCTGGTCTCTCCTCAATGGAGGGCAACATGCCCTCAATCAGCATTTAGATTCTTTTGTGAAGACATTCATGGATAAAACTCCCTGCTGCTTCTCATCTGCCTTCTGTTTTTGGAATTTCCCAGACATCTCCTGAACTGTTAGGCTTCTATGTATGGCCACTGTAGGGTGTGTGTTGGGGAGGCGGGGGATTGGAGAACTGGTGATACAAACTATAGGGACCACTGGGCATGGAGCCTGAATGTTTATAGGCCTTGTTCCCATAGATCTTCAAGTGTCAAGAAGGGGGCTTATGGTGCTTGGCATATGGCCCAGAAGATAAATGAGTAAAGGGCTTATGGGTTGAAAGTTTTTCTTTCTTGGAAACCACACAGTGCCATAGTTAAGAGTGTAGGCTCTAGAGCCAGAGAGCCTGGCTTAGAATCCCAGTTCTATCTGTTGTTAGTACCAGAGTCGATTAATTGACATATAGTCTCTCAGTGACGTTGGGCTAATTATATAACCTTTTTGTAATTCACGCTGCTCATTTTTTAAAGTGGGAATCACCACGGTACCTTTTTCATAGGGTTCTTAATGAAAATTAAATGAACTATTTGTAAAGTGCTAGCACCAGTGCCTGGCATTTGGTAAATATTACATAATTGTTTGTTAAATAAACTAGGTTTATGTCTCCCAGGTTTAGTGGAATGAAAACAAACATTGATTAAGAGAGATGATAAAAGCATTCTGCTTGAGTAAAAAGTAATATCTATAATTACCACTTACTGGCTGCTTACCATGATCTAAATACTATGCCAACCATTTTATGTAATAATAATGAACCCGTTCATAGCACATGCATCTGCCAGGCACAATTACAAGCCACTTTATCCACTTTACTCTTTTGTTCCCTGCATCAACCCTGACAGGAGTACATATGTGTCCATTATTATCATCATCCCTATTGTTCTCATGAAGCAAGTTGATGTTAGATAACTTGCCCAAGGTCCCAGAGCCAGGAGTAGAACTAAATTTTGAATTTAGCCAAAATGGTCCCAGAGTCTCTGTTCTTAACCACAATCCATACTGTCTGTCATGGAAGCCCTCCTTAATTCATCACAGCAATCTTAGGAGGAGGAATCATTATTTGCCTCGTTTTATAGAGGACAACACTAAGATTTAAAGAACTTAGCAAGTTGCCTAAGTTCACACTTGCAAGTAAGTGAAGGATATTTGTGATCCAAACCAGTTTGCTAAAATTACAGAATAAAATTAATATATATCACAAAAATCTGATGTCTGAGTGTACCAGTCGTGGAGAGGGGAAGACTATAGGACAAAATGTTATCAGGATTGGTCTGGAAAATTCAAGATGTAGAAAGTGTAGATATGCTTAAGGACCTTCCAAATAAGTGTGTTTATAAAAACTCATCAAGAAATTACTTCTGTTTTTAGCTACTCTTGCTATCGGTCTAATTCAGTCTTCTAGGGAAGTATATTTCCTCAAAGAACACTTTAAAAAGCAGCAGAGATATGTTCAATGTTATAATGTTCACTGAAAAATATCTAAGTGCAAAATTGTATGACAACTTCTAGGTAAAAATATTCAGCCATATGGACAAATCCCTGGAAGGAAATACAAAGTAATAAAAATACTTGCTTTGTTAATATGATGAAATTGTGAATTATAAAATGTTTATTTTAATATTGCTATTTTTTGCTAATTAAAGTAAACTTTAAAAAATCAACCAATTTTTTCAATATCAATCTATGGTCAGTGTTCCTAGTTCAAGATCATGTGCCTGGCATACTAGAGTAACCTCTCCTCTCTCCCTCTTTCAACTGTGCACTTGGCTCTTAGCTCCCAGATCCATATGCTTCCGTGTGAGCCTTGCACTCCTTTGACTCTACATTTCCATTAGTGTCATCTCCTTGATTTGTAGTGTCCTCTGTTTTACCACTTGTACATCAGCATACTGCCCACCACAAAGCCTTTCATAAACCCTGTTTTGACTAACACCAACTGGAAGTGACCTCCCCTATTCTGAATGCTTATTATCTGTAGTTGCCATTCGACATATATGGCCTATTGTGTGTCTATCCTCTCTGTCCTTTTAGATTGTAAAGCTGCGATCCTGGTCTCTGCTGAATTCAGCATCTTGTATCATACCGTACAAATTCTCAATATAGCTTTGTTATGGAACAGAGGAAATGCTCAATATAGCTTTGTTTATGGAGATAACAATAAGTTGTAAAAGAGAAGGGGCTCTAGTCACCCTACTTTAAAACCCCAATGGATATTTTTAGCACTACACTGTGCCTTGACCTTCAGGGCTAAGGGAATTTTCCAAACTATAGGAAAGTCAGAATTGAAAATGGTCTAATATTTCAAGGAATTCATTATAAATTGTGTCTGTTAGTAATTTTCATTTATCCTTAGAATTAGAAATGTAGTGTATATTATAAAATTTCTATTCAAATAGTCTACGGATTTGTATAAACAAAGCACAAGTTTTATCATCCTGGAAAGATTATCTGCAGATGGGCTAAAATCTGGTGCAGCATTTCTGGTGCTTTGACACTTTTGTGTTTACTTGCTATTATGAAATTGCCTTCCAAATTTTTTAATAAACTTCATCAGCATAATCTTACTTTGTGATCTTTAAACATAACATAAAAATTAGTGGTTCAAAGACAAGTTTTTCCAAAGGGGAGAGATGAGACTGCTCTGGCAACATTTACATCCTATAAGCATGGTGATATAAAATTATTAGAGAGCCCAAGAATAAAAATTAGAACTTGACTAAACTGTTTCTATTTATTTTTATTTTTGTTTGCAGCATTTGATCCAAAAAAGTGCTTTTCAAAATTATGTATGCAAAACAAAGGAAAAGACCCTTGTGTTCTTTTTAATGCCAGATTTTATAGTGTGTGCATACATGGGTTAGTATGTTCACAAAAATTTTTAAAAAGCTTCTAGAGCTTTGTCTACTTGTTCACAACTCAGCATATAGATGACTTAAACCATGCAGGTAGTTTAGCCTCAGCTTCCTTTTTCAACAAAATGTCCTTTTGATTTTCAAATTACTTATTCATTGTGAAGAGTCTGTCTCAAAATTGAGAAACAGAGATAACTCTCTCAGTTCTCCAGTGAGGGAACCTATATATTGGTGCCAATTGACTGGCACTTCACCTCTCTGAGTTGTAATGAAAGCCATTCTTTGTGTTTCACTTTAATGGGAAAATAAGTGGTCTAAAGATTGAAAAATAAATGACATTGAAAGAAAAAGGCAGGTAATTTAAAAGAAAGAAGGAAGGAGGGAAAAAATGGAGAGCAGTTGGAAATGTCTCATTGGAATAGTTTTAGAATATTCATTTATATTTTACCATTACCTACCAGATTCTATTTTCGTATTAAAATATAACCTATATTATATATAAGTTCCCTTATTAAAACTGCCTTTGGATGTTCAGAAAAATGCTACATCATAGAGGGAAGACCTATATGTGAATTAGATGCCTATGTCAGTATTGCGTAACGATACAGCATTCAACACCATTCTAAAGATTAAAGAAATTAGTTCATAGTTAACATTGGTTGACTTGTCCTTAGTTTCTAGATTTTTGCACACTTGAAGTTTCTCTAAACCCCAAGCCTTTGAGAATCTAAAGGAAAAGGACTATATTAATGGATGTTTGATACAGTCTGAACTGAATGAGAAAAGGTAATCTCTAAAGAAATTTCAAAGAAACAGTAGAAAAGAATGTTAATTTCCATGTAAATGTATTCAGAGGCCTAGGTTTTTCAGTCTTTCAAGGTGTAAGAATTAATTACCAGTTTTCAAGAGCAAAATTTATTCATGGTAAGAACTATAGCAATCAGAATCCTCTAGGTGTAAAATTCATGAAATTAATATTGAGCCGATTAAAGTTGAATAAATCATCATTCTTTCCTTTGGTGTATTGCAAACTTCCAAATGTTTGATGTTGTCTTTGTGAACAGTATTTAAAGACTGCCATATGAAGTGGACTTACAAAGAAAGATATTAAGTATGTTTTGGTTCATAGAAAAAATGCATTAGAAAGGATAACTTCCTTTTGTGGTCCAATGTTAGGTTCTGAATCTTTAAAGAATTATTCAGGTGATAATGGAACAACATTGGTGTTACTATCATTGATTATTAATGTATTCCTATGAATAAATTATGATAACTAGTTAACCCAAAAAGCATGTAATCAAAACTTAAGAATAATTCATTCTACTTTTCTTATCTGTACTGATAAAGAAGAGGCTTAGTTTAAAAATGTTTGAATGCCAATGAAGAAATGAGAAAAATGCTAGTACGTTTTATTAATACATAATATGAAAATACTTGCTTTTACTGTTTAAATGAGGCTGCCATGTGAAATATTAGCAGGGTCAGGATTAATAGTCTAAGGGAATACATAAAAAACTTCAATCATTACCTGAGGTGAGTAGAGAGATAATTTAAGACCAACAGAAAGAGATAAAATAATGGGATTAAGCAACTTTATTAATAGAGGAATATCTGAAACTTTTTGGGGAACGGGAGGCAGCATTTCATAGACATCTCAAAGCTTATTTTAATTTTAAAGGTCATTGAAAATATGTCTGGTGTCTAGGACAGGTTTATTAGAAAGGACCTTAAAAAGTTATAAACTCATTTTACTGTTTCATTTGTTTTAATTAAAAGGGACTCAGGTTGTGTGTTTCAGTGGAACACACTCAATGGAACTCTGATGTTCTGACTGTGCCATCAACTTTCCATTTCTTTTCTGATGAATCATTCCACTCGGCTGAGCTCTGGTTTAGTCAAAGGCAGATGGGGATGAATGAATGAATACACGTTCCTAGAGAACAAAGTGAAAATTTCCCTTCTCATATACTTTTGGCAGTTGTAAAACAGGGTATGAGTATTACATAATCCTCATTTACACATCCATATGGATTTAGGCCCAAGGTCTTACTTAGACACTAACACACTCTTCTGATGTGTTTCAATGACCTTGCTTGAATGCAAGCTACTTCTTCTAGTACACTTCTCTCCTGTCTACTCAATTTCTCTGCTCTCTTACCTGAGATTGAACTTCAAAGGTGTTCCTTCCAAAAAAACGTCCTCAGAATATATAGAAATTCCATGAACCTTTCACACTAGATTTCATATAGGGAAGGTTCCCCCACCTCTTTGAGGTAGTAAGCAAGAGATCTTAGTGAGTGGGATATTGTGAAATGGTCCTTAATAAACAAAAACTTTCCCTGTCTCTAGGATTTGTGCTTTGAATAAAGTTAGACATGATGATTATAAAATTTAAATTTAAATGTAAAACATTGACTTAAGAAGTGTTCATATTCTAGAAATGTCTTAAGACATTTTTCTGGGAAAAATGAAAAAAAATTATTTTGTCTCACTGTCAGAGTTTCCAGTGAGAAAAACCACAGGTAATCATTACTATATATCCTCAAAGTATGAAAACAAAACTTCATTTCTAGGATTATTTGTTTAACTGAAGAAAGTTTATACAGCTTGTGGGAAATCATCTCCTAGGACTCAACATGGGTGATTTGTTTTCTTTTATGTTTGTTTTGCCTATTTTTTCTCGTTAAGAGTGACTCTAATGTCTCAAAGATCAGCTACTTCTTGACACACAGGCTCACTGTTGAACCTGGCATTGTGTTCTTTCTCTTGGTCCAAATCAAGAACTGTGTTCAGGTGTTAGAACTACTAGGTACTCAAATGTTTGCCAGGGTCAAAATTCTATGTTAAAAACAGCAAAAAGAAAAATGAGGTAAACTGAAGATAGAGATCCTTTTGTTTACTCTTGCCTAGTCTTTCATTTGCAGTGTAAAGAAGGTAAAATTTTGTAAAGAATAAGGACAAAAAGAGAATGATGGAATCATAATTGGATCTTTTAGGGATTCTAGAGCTGAACTTAAGCTCATACTTCTGATCTTTATCAGAGCCTCATTGGAATATAAGCCATATACTCTTTTAAGCACTATTTTAGAGTCTTAGATTCTTGAAAATGTGATAGCTCTGTGTATTCTGTGATTTTAAATAGAGCTGGTTGTTGTGGGCATCTAGCGGGGATATGCAGCTACATGTGAAAGCCTGACTTAAGAACATCATTCACTGTGTCCACAGAAGATGCAGCAAGGGATGAAGAGAGGCAGGCCTAAGCAGCCAGGCTGATCAACCCTGATGATCCACAGCGCTATGATGTTCCAGACAAGGTGTAAAGTGAAGGATTGAGATAATCCCCAGATAATCTAGGAAGGAATTTGTCTCCTGTTCATTTTCTGTTATTATATGGCCTCACACTTATTTATACTCAGGTAAGCTTAGTATCTTCTGTTTACTAGAATGAGAATTTTAAGAAGGGCTTCTTAAGATGACCTAGTTCTAGTCTTGGCTCTCAAATATTTCCTGGCGTGTGGTCTTAGGACAAAGCCCTGAATCTGTGCTTGTTAGTGTCTTCCTTAGTGTAATGAAGTAGGGATTGACTCTGATATGCTTACCTTAGAGTATGGTTGTAAAGATCTGATGTGACAATCATATGTATAGAAAATTCTGAAATATGAGATTGTATCAGTTTTACATAAAATGAATAATACTTTCAAATTCAGGGAAGCCCAGCCTTGCCTCAGTTTTTGCCTAAATACCCTCAGAAAAGCCACTCTTAGAAATTATGAAATATTTATAGATGTATGAATTTTTATTTCCCATGAGAGTATTCCTTTTGGGTCTGAAACTTGAAGGTCAGTAAATAAGTTTGAGTAGTTACAGTTGGATATCTTGTGCCCTTTGAATAAATTAGATTTAATAAAGAGAGCAAGAGGATAATATAGGTGGGCAAATTATGGATGATTCACAATGAATTACTTCAATTTAGTTTAAAACAAAGGAAATACATGTTGAAAATAAAGGAGAAACCGTTTTAGCAGTATTGTATAATAAAACAAAATTTAAACTGCCTTAATCCTTAAAACTACCAGAAGAGATTTCTCAACTTTTTCATTATTGATATCTCTGCCAGCAGGAATTTGTCATACTTTCTCAAATTAACTTAGATTTTTACCTTTAATATTAGGACTCTGTGTTGAGACCCCTAAATTTATTGTTTTGAATAACTTCTCAAGTACAGTAAAGTTTCTTTTGCTTAATAGACTAGTAGGTGTTTATTCTGGTTATTATAATCTGGTTAATAGTTACCATGCATGATATTCAATATATAAAAATGTAATAAAATGTTCTTCAGTTGGACATTGTTTATCTCTTTTAGGTTGTATTTAGTTTCTTATTAGGCTACAGGTTATTGTTATTAAAAGAAAAGTACTAATGAAAATCTGTTTTCCAGTTTAATTCTGGATAACAGAATGCAATTGTGGTTTAAATAGTAGGAGAGCCTTGCTAATTTGGATTATGTTTCGGATTATGAAAATTTAAAAGTGTAAAATATTTACATTTAGACTTTCATTAAAATTACAATGGACTTCAATTAATCTGTTTGAAATGATACGTTTCAAATTAGTAGAGGGTAAGTTAATGGTTTGATGCTATTAACATAAGTTGAATGCTTATGAGTGTATCTCAGAACTTTAGTATTTATCTTTTCCAGCCACCAAGTAGAACACATGACAGCAGAAACAGTTTCTTTTAAGTGACTCACCCCATTCACATTGTATTTTTATACAAATGACTTGTATTCTCTATAAAATATCAGGAATAGTATCCTGATATGGCACAGTATTTCTCTTTCTGGCTTCCTTAATTGTATTCTGTGTCAAGATATTGGGACATAACTAAGATAACTGTCTGACTTCGGTAATAATAGTGTAGGGCAATTTTTCTCCTGCTAAAGAAGGTAGAAAACACTTTCCAAGACAGGTGCAGTGTTGTTAATTAAAATACGGTGCAAATTACAGTGAAAAATGAAAGTCATGGTTAGTGGTTGGGGACTGATGTGAGGCTTCTTCTGAGAATTTGAAAGTAAGATTGTAGGCTCTCATTTCACCTCACAATTAAAAATCAGAAATAAAATCTCCCATATTGAATGCTTTAACAGAAACCAAAGGGCTTTTGGAGAGTGTTGGACAACTGCCTTTTAATGAATTCCCTTAATTTTAACTCTCAGTTCTAATTTCATGCTTTTCAAATTATTTTTTGATTATGAATTGGCTTCCTGTTTAGATCCGTCTAAAATAAATAGTTGACTAGTTATGCAGATTTAGGTATTCCTGTCTCCAAGATAATATTTCTTATTGCAAATCAATAAAATGGAATTCAGACTTTTATATATCAGTTTCAAGAGCTTGGTTAATGACAATCTCACTGACAGATGGTTCTGTTCTCAGTGTGTTGGAAATATCTGAGGAATATTACCAGCCTCTGGAGTGTGGAAAATTCACATAGTTTAAGAAGAGCATGCTGTGAAGCCTAGTGTGGGTTACCTCTTAATGATTCATTAACCAGAGATCTTTGTAGAGTAGACATTCATTAAGGTCTCTCAAAATTTTCAAATTTACATGGATGCAGGTCAAATTTTTCTTATCCCAGAGCAAGGATAATGGTAATAACAAGTGTGACCTTTTATTTCCCCTTTGTCTCCTGGGAAAAGCTAGTTCTCCTCATCTCATGATGCATAACTTTTTCTCTGCGATGAACTTTCCTCTTGACCAAGTTATTTCAAAACCATTTTGTTAATTTCTGGATGAACTAAATCTGTACCAAGATCTGTTGGCTTTCTATTTCAGTGTGTGATAGAAGGTATAAGTTATAGTCATGGTAAAACTTTTTGTGATTGAATAAATAAACCATGTTCAAAATGTGGAAAACCAAAGAATATTTTAGGAAAACACAAGTTCCCTATAATACCATGACCTGTAGGTATTCTGTGCTTTTTTGAAAAATTGCTTGCTTCTTATGACTAGTGTTAATTACTCTTATTAATATGTTTTGTCCATCAATGGGAAATACAATAAAGTTAGAAAAGAAAGTGATGTTTTAGGAATAGCCATTAAGAATAATAATTGCCAAGTTATTTAACTACCACAATAAACAGTGCAGGAACCATCCAGATTCTGTGTCTGGATTGACTTATAACTCATAAGGGGTGGATAGGAAAAATTTCAGGCTAATAGGTATTGTTTCTAATTTGCTATATAAGTTGGTAGGTGTTAACTTCTGTTATTCAAAATAAATTGAGAAAATTTATTTTATTAAGGTAGCTGATCTGATTTCAGTGAATTTTCTCTTTCTGGATTTCAACCTTTCCTAATTAATAAGCTCAAGGGTCTTGCTCCTTAGATTGGTCCTCATTAGGGTCCCCTCAAGGGTCCTCATTAGATTGTGAAACAATCTAATGGCTTCTCTCTATATATTTCTTTTTTATGGTTAAACTATAATTTTTTACTTTAAAATCTCTGATTTTGTGCAGGTCATGTAAGATCTTCAGAGGCTTGTGGAAAATTCATTAGTTACCCCTCTCTGGAGTATAGCCTCAACATGTGTGCAAAACTGAACAGCTTCCTACATACTGCTAGTGGGGCCATGTTTTTCTAAACCTCAAATTGTCTAAGACACGTGGTTTAATGAGGAAGACAGGACAGAATGTGAAATGGAACTGGCTTATGACACTCAGATGAGGCAGCTACTGCTACCATGGCCCTTTTCTGGGAAAGTGTTCTTAAGGGCTTTTCATATTCACATGGGTAACCCATTTTGTTCTCTGGATTAGATATTAACACATCAGCAGACATTCACCACTTTTTCTAGTTTTTAAATAGAAAATTGAACTTGAAAGTTGTGCCTTTGTGCATTGGGGTTCCAAGCATTTATTTTGTGTGTGTGTGTGTGTGTGTGTGTGTGTGTGTGTGTGTATGTTTTTCATAATTCTCTCTTAAGGAACAAAGCCTTTTCCATCCTCTGACAAACCAGGTTTGAACACTCCCTGACAGTCAAGCGTCTCCAAAAACTGACCTTGCTTTGTTATTGTAAATATTTTCCATCCTTTCCTCTGTGTGTGTGTGTGTGTGTGTGTGTGTGTGTGTGTGTATTATACATCTATCTATCTCAAGGCTTTTTAGACACGGGACTCTTTTACCAGGTAAAAGAACTGTAGAAAGAGAGGGGACATTTTTATTTGTGGTGGTGGGGGAGGGGTTGAGGAAGATATTTATTATTTAGGTGCACCAGGCCAGTCAGATTAACATCCAAAGGACTGAGCCCCAAACAAGGAGTTAAGTTACCTTTTCAGGAGGGGACTTTTAATAAGCTTTCTCTGAAAGGGTGCTTTGAGGCATCCTTTCCTCCCAGAGTATTAACAGTAGATTGTGATGCAGGCACAGTTGTTCTTTGTCATAAGAATGTCAAGGTATCCTTGGTTCAAAGAGGTGAGGCCATTGAAACCTTGGTAAATTCCCCAGTTCAATTGCTTTTTCCATGTAATTGAAATGTTTGCTGCTATAGAAAATGGATGGATTAAAGGATATTATTGTTAAAATGTCTGTTTCAGTTTAATTCCTTGCCAATGAATGATAACATTGTAGCTCAGACTGTTTTTCTATTTAATATCTGTAAGAACAGTCAACTTATTTAAGTCTTATGAGTTTTAGAGTTTTCATCTATAAAATGGAGATTAAAAATATTACCCCATAGCATTTTCAGGATTAATGAGAAGACAGAGATAATGTAGCTAAAAGAGTTCAAGTCAGCAGGTCAGTTCCTTGCTTGTCCATCTTCAAACATTTCCTACACCAGAGATGGGTTTTGGTATCTATTTTAGAAGAGCTTTGGAACACCAGGGAGGGAATTATTGCCTCTTAGAGCTGCGTAAATATGTAATACACTGTAAATAGTCTGTGAAAGTAAGTTTGCCAAGGGATTTCAATTTTTTTAGGGAAATCATTTCAAAATTAGTAATATTTATTACCTCTAGGTTATAAACTTAAAAATTTAGAATGGTTATTGAATTATGTCAACATTTCTGAAAATTACCTTCATTTTGGAATTAATTCTAAACTTACACTTTTAGGAAAACTGATAATGTGGGGAAAGAAAGCAAAAATTTCAGAAAAAAGTCTTCTGTTTTTCATAATTCTCTCTTAAGGAACAAAGCCTTTTCCATCCTCTGACAAATCAGGTCTGAACACACGCTGACAGTCAAGCATCTCCAAAAACTGACCTTGCTTTATTATTGTAAATATTTTCCATCCTTTCCTAATTCAGATTTGATCCTTGGGTCAGGCTGCTCTTTTCACTGATTCTGTGTACAACCATGTATATTTGTATCTTTTTTATTTTTTATTTTTTTTTGCCTATGTTTAATTGTATACTATGATTGTTCTTACTTCTCTTCCTCTATTCAAGATGTTCTCAACTTTCAAAGCCCCTGTATGTGAGGAGACAACGAATTTGGGTATGTGGTTTCAAAGATTCTTCTCTCCAATTCCCTCCCTATTTGTTTCTCTTTTCCCTACTTCCCTTCTCCTTCTCTATGTAGGCAGTTTCTTAATAGCTTTATTTTTTTTTAAACACATACCTATAAGTCAAAGCATTCTCTCTTTAGAAGAGCCTGCTTTGTAAGAAACTATAACACACGGGCATCTTTTACCACCCATATTCCCAATAGGATAGGAATCTGAGAACAAGGGAGAAAAGATGGGATAGGGTCAGGAGAGTCAGAATAGCAGAGTGGTTAAGACAATGGACTTTGACAACAGATAGTTTTGGGTTGGAATCTTGGTCTTATGTAACATATCTAACCCAGTGTTTGACACATAGGCAGGAGCTGCTACCACCTCCACCACCACCACTATTACTACTACTACCATTACTACAGAAGAACCAAAAGCAAAAATACTCTTCAGCTTTATAAAACAGATGAGCTATCAACAGCATAGCATGTACTGATGGTATATTAGTATGCTATTGCTGCTTTAACAGATTACCACAAATTTAGTGGTGTAAGAAGCTATTACATGAAGCTATTCTCTTACAGTTCTAGAGGTCGTAAGTCTGAAATAAGTCCAGGGCTAAAACCGATGTCAGCGGGGCTATCCTCTTTTTCTGGAGGCTCTGGGGAAAATTTGTTTCATTTTTCTTCCAGCTTCTAGAGGTTTTAGGGATTCCTTAGTTTATGGCCTCATTCCCCCAATCTTTACTATTGTCACATTGTTTTCCCCACCCTCTGACCTTCCTGTACCTCTCTTATAAGGAAACTTGTAATTGCTGTGAGCCCACCTGGATAATGCAGGATAATCTCCCATCACTCTTTCTTAATTTAATCATATCTAAGTCTCTTTTGCCAGAGAAGGTAACAATTGCAGATTATGGGGATTAGGAGGTGAACGTCTTTTATAGGGGCATTATTCAGCCTTCCACAGACAGACTGAGCTCTTTGGTGCAAAGGAAACAGGCATGTTTAGAAAGCAATAGAAGGCCAGGAATTAACTTGCAGAAGAACAGCAAGTGTTAACAGAAAGAATTGGTTAGCCAGATTTGACAGGAAACAAAGTAAACTCCTACTCCAACTGGTTTGTTATTTATCAGTAAAAGCTAAGGCAAATTGTACTTTTCTAGACAATATATTTTCATATGAAAAATTTTATTCATCATGAGTGCTATCACTGTTTCTCTTAGGAGTTTCATTTTTGCTTTTCTACAACTTAAAAAGGCACCATCATTGTCTAAATGGTATCTTCCTTAGATCCAGATATTGTGAGTTGTAGGGGAAGCGAGCCACCTTTTAAAAACGCCTAATAAGTGTTAGAAAATTATTGATGTTATCTCCTTTAATATTCTTTATAGTTATTTGAGGTAGACATTGTTACTCTTACTTTTTTGTCGAGGAAACTAAAGTTTAGAAGCCTTAAGTAACTTACTTGCAGTTTCATAGCAAGTAAATGGGAGTTCATGATTTGAAGCCATATGGTATCTGATGCCAAAGCTCAGCTTTCCCTTCCTTTAATGTTTGGCCTTAATAGAGTGGATGACTCGTTTACTTGTTACAGATTAAGTTGCTAATTAAATAACAGCAGGACTAGGTTCTAGGCCTCTTTGTCCTATTCCCTATATTGGTGTTACTATATCAGATACAAGAAATATATATATTCGAACCATTATGGAAAGGTATTATATATTACATATTCTGAACATTATGGAAAGATTTTAATTCTAGGTCTTATATAACTTTAATTTTCAGAATTGAAGCAGAATCTGCTCAAAAAGCTATCAAATCAGATATTCTTTTCATAATGAACACCTTTCTAAAATCTTAAATCTATTTATAGGAGAAAAGAAATAGATCATTTTCCATGACAACTTCTCTATTTTTAATCTACCACAAGTTCATTGTCTTTTCTTGCCTACAGTTCAATGAACTTCAGTTGAGAAAGAAAGGGATAAATAAATCAGGAAGGTAATTGAAGTACATTTATGGACTTCTTTATTTTATGTGATTTGTCCAGGAATCAAGCAAATGACTACTTTTAAGGGCTTGATAAGCATTGGTACAAACCACTATTGCAAATGCTCTCTGATTGCAGTAATTAACTTTGTAGTCATGAAAGGGAACCCTTGATCTTCCTTCATTACCCAACAGAAGTGCTCTGAAAAGAATTAACATGAAAGTAGACTGTGAACAACCTAATGTGTGAGGAAGTGAAGATAACAGTTATTTCTCCTTCAATCCATAGAACACCAGTCATTGTGTTGCTTGTCAAACAATGAGTACTGTCTTGGCATTAGCAATTTTCCTCAGGAAAAGAGCAGAACCTGAAAAATGACCTAACTTTCATGGCCAAATAAAAACGTCACTTGTTAAGTGAAACCAGATAGTTTAAAATAAATATACCATGGATTAGTATTTAATACCTTTTATATAATCCATTAAATGCTTTGTCATTTTTTTTCCCCCTCAAACTTCTAAGAGAAATGAGAATGAGGTTTGGTTCTGTCTTTGATTTTATTATTTATTTTTATTTTTTTTTGAGGTGGAGTCTTGCTCTGTTGCCCATGCTGGAGTGCAGTGGCGTGATCTCTGCTCACTGCAAGCTCCGCCTCTCAGGTTCACACCATTCTCCTGCCTCAGCCTCCTGAGTGGCTGGTACTACAGGTGCCCACCACAACGCCTCACAAATGTTTTGTATTTTTAGTAGAGACAGGGTTTCACCGTGGTCTCGATTTCCTGACCTCGTGATCTGCCCTCCTCAGCCTCCCAAAGTGCTGGGATTATAGGCATGAGCCGCCGCACCTGGCCTTTCTGTTTGATTTTTAACGATGAGTTCGTACTTCATTTCTGAGTGAGTTATTTGGTTAGTTGTTAGAGAGATTTCCCATTCTTATTTTCAAAACTGTATGCATCTAAGTGAGGGAAATAATTCTGGTGTCAATCCAAACAATTAACTTCTCACCTCCACAATCCATACTGGGTTAACATTGGGTTGTCTTCTACAACCCCGTGTTAATGAAAAACTGTGGAATTAATAGTGTGGAACTGATTTATGAACTTAATACATAGTTGCCTGTGTGAAACATGAAATTGTAGTAAAAAGGAGATTATCTTTCATTTCCAGTGTAATGAGTTGAAAGTAGGCAATGCAGTTACTAAATGCTCTACTCTTCAAAGCTTTGCTGTGGTCAAAGGACTCAGAAGAGATAGTTTTTACTTTCTGGTACTTTCATATCTAACACAGTATCCTGTAAAGAGCAGGTATTCAATAAATACTCATTGCAATGAATTGAGTTTCTATAAGAGTTGCTCTAACTCTCTTTTTGGATTCTTTCTTTTTGAGATAATCTGTTACCTGAGATAATCTCTCTCACACCATGAGACACTCCAGGGATCATACTTGGTTATAGTTGTGAGATATTTCAGGAATTCTAAATTGCAATTGCATGTTAGCTTCAAGAAGGTTCTGCTCTAACGTCATGCGTTGGTTTTTGTTAGTGAGATTTTATGTTGTTCATTATGATTAACAACATAAAAATGTTGCTCTCCATTTAAGATCCTGTTTTCTTATTTTCCTATGATTTGGCCATTTCTCCTGGCCCTGATGACTTTGGTAGCTAGAAGCTTGTCCTTTTTCTTTTAATCACTCAGTTTCACTCAGTTCTTCTATTGAATCCTGGTCTGTGTGTCTTTGTTTCTGCAGTCTTTAGGTGGGCTTACTCATGTTAAAGCTTCCTACTTGAGCACCTGTCTCCTGCTATGTTTGTGTGTGGGGAAGCATTGGGGAGCAGCAAAGATCAGTATTAGTGCATGGGCTTCTAACTGACCCATGTCCTAAGGTAGGCTTTGCCACTTACTAATTGTATGCAACTTCTACATCCTGAAGAAATGGTCTCCTTATTTAAAAGTAAGCCTTATACTATTTACCTCAAAGGGTTTTGATTGGGATTAAATTAGATGACATAGGTAAAGTGCCTGGTATAGAACCTCACATAGAGCAAGCTATCAATGAATGATAGTGGTCTGCCCTCCAATTATCCTTATTCCATGTTCACCCTTTATGATGACATCCATTACTTACCTATTGCCAGACCATCATTCTTGATGATAAAAATCCACCTATCTGGACCTGCTCATATTACCAGCATCTGAAAACTGCCTTTATTTTCTGCCATTTCATAATGGATCTGTCCAGTCTGTAGGTCTGGAATTGATGTGCTGCCTTCCCCTCCTCCCCAAAATAAAATGTCTTTTCATGTCCTGAGCTCCATACCTGACACCTGCTTTACTATCGGTTTTTGGAATTACTTCTTTAATTTTTTTCTCTAATAAAGTCAGAAATTATTCTAAGAAAACAACATTTTCATTTTGAGATGTTAGTGTTTATGTACTTCAATTATTAATTCAAAAATATTTTATGTGCCTATTATGTACCAGGCACTGTTAAAAATAGCAGAGATAGCTTCAAGAATAAAACAGGTAAAAATTCATTAATATTTTAATAAAAGAGGTCAATAAAAACAAGTAGACACATAAAGAAATACTGTTGTGTCATACTATCAACTCTATGAAGAAAAGTGAAAAGTGATGGGATAGAGAGATGTGGCAGGTGCATAGGTGAATATGTGTGATTTGAGCAAATAACTGAATGATGTGAAGGAATAAGTCATTGCTAAATCTGGTATAATAGCAGTAGGCAGTGAGAAAAGAGTAACGGGTCTGAAGGAGAACCTTGAATGTTTGAAGAACAGCAAGATCAGTGTGGTAGGATCATAATGATTGACGAGGATAGTAAAAATAGTCAGATGATTAAGGGCCGAATTATGTAGACAGACTCTCTATATAGTCTATGATAGGAAATTTGTATGTTACTCTAAGAGAAAAAATGTTTGAAAACAGAGGATTAGAAACTGACTTATTCTTGTTGAGAACAATTATGTACTTGGAAACAAGCCCAAAGTACGGCTATGTGTGTCATCCTTTATTATACTAGAACATTTTCTAATTGGCCCTTCCAAGGATTATTTAATTCTCTAGGGGAAAGTACCTTTGTTTGACATTCACTTTATTTTTGATTCGGGCACAGAGTCTGTGAAATCACATGTTAACTTGTAGATTTTGTCTGTTAGCAAGGCAAATCATTTCTAACTTATAGAAAAGATAGAAAAAAATAACTCCAAATGTTACAGTTTTATTGCCTGTAGGACATTAATCAGTTTGTCTCTTAGCATCTTAGTACCTTTTGTGCTGCCATAACAGAATACCGTAGACTGGCTAATTTTTAACAAACAGAAATTTATTTCTCGCAGTTCTGGAGGCTGGGAAGTCCAAGATCAAGATGCCAGCATCTGACAAGGGTCTTCTTGCTAAGTCATTTCATGGCAGAAGGGCAAAGAGAGGGCAAGAGAGGCAAAAGGAGGCCAAGCTTATCCTTTCATAAGGAACCCACTCCTGTGATAACAAATCTACTCCCATGATAAAGGCATTAATCCGTTCACGAGAGCCCTAATACCTAATTACTTCTCATTAGGACCTGCTTCCCAACACTGTTGCTGTGGGGATTAAGTTTTCAAAACATGTTTTGAAGGACATATGCAACCATAGCACTCAACAAACTTATTTTAATATGCCTTTCCTCTATGCCCTATTTCTTTAATTATCTTTTGAACTAGTTTTACAATCTTTGTTGTTCTCTCACTGATGAGTTAAACATTTTTGACATGTCTTCTGTATTTACATAAGAGTTATAGTTTTAGCATTTGGAAAATTATATGCGTTGACATGCTAAAAAAGCCCACTTTGGCTGCTGAATGGAGAATGCAATGTGTGACAGTATGAGGGAGAATTTGCCAAGGTAGAAGCTGGAAGACAAATGAGGAGGATAGTACAGAGATCCAGGCAGTGGCAATGGTCAAGATGGCCTGGGCAGGTTGTGGTGGTGGAGACTGTGAAAATTAAATTTTATATTTGATTTGGAGGTAAGGATAAGACTTGCTGATGAATTACTAGGGAATGTAAGATTGAATGGCTAGGGAATGTGAAATTCAGAGAAAATTCAGAGAAGCATCTAGGATTTCTGCTTGGGCAACTAGGAAATGGTGGTAGAGGAAAAGCAGAATTTTTAAAGAAACTTAAAAGATCTGTTTTGGATATGTTAATTTTAGACATAATTTATACCTCTTTGGCAAATTTCCTTATAATAAAGATGTTTATTTTTGCAACAACCAGGCAAATCTTAAATATAGCAAATATCTATAATTATGAACATGCTCTTTATACATCATGTCTTCTGAAATCCCTAGAATGATTTCTCATCTTATGTGTGCAGTTAACTTCTTCAACCTTCCCCCTCAAACCTCTTCATTTTTAAATTTAACATTTTTCTCCAAAATTTTAAGTGTAATATGTCCAAAACAAGACTCTTGATTCCCACTTGGCAGAGCTGTCCTCTCTCTTGTTCTCTCATTACTAGCACTCTCAATCCCAGTAAATGGTGTCACTATCTACCCAGATAGACTTATGGGATCATCTTGATTTCTCCCTTGCCCCTGAACCCTTTATATACAATACATCAGTAAGGCAGATTTCCGACCTCTATATTTCACCTATGTCTGCTTTAATTTCATGGTGAAGGCTCACTCCCGTCCAGGCAAGCATTATCTCTCACCTTCTCACTGATCTTCTCACTTCACCTCTTATCTCTTGTAAATTCACTCTTCATTTAACCAGCAGAAATCCTAAAATATAAAGCAGATCATGTCTGTTCTCTTCTTAGAACATTTCAACTACCATCTGTTGTACTTATGATAATATTTAAGCTCCTCAGCCTGGCATCAAGACCTCACCTTCCTCACTGAATTCATCTGTTCCACTCCTTCTTTTGCTTCTACATGTTCAGGTCCCACAGGCCTCTTTCAGTTCTTGGAACCTGTAATTTCCCTCCTAACTCCAGGCCTGATCCCTCTGATTGGAACTCTCCATACTCTTCTCACTTAAATGTCACCTCCTAAGTGAAGGCCCCTAGGACCCATCTGTCTAAAATAGGCCCCTTGCCTGCCATTGTTAGTTTGTCGTGGGAACTTTTTTATCCTTCTATTTCCGTTATTTTCGTTTTATTTACTTTACTGGCAATACTAGTTCACTATTTTATTTCCAGCCTTTTGTTCAGTCCTAGAATAGGGAAGACCCTTAATGAATGATTGCTGAAGGAATGGATGATATATTTGCAAGGTATAGTCCATAATGATATTACAATTATTTATAAGCAAAAATTTACTTACAAGCAAATATATAGGGGATTTTATGAAAATCTAATAGACCAGTGATGAACTTCTTAGAGAAAGCTAAGTAAGTTTAAATTTCAACATTTTCTAATTTCTATTGTAATGTGTAGTCCATCAAAGCATCCATGTAAAATAATTCTTACTGCTCTTTCTTCTTATCAGTATCCTTCTTTTAATTCAAAAGTTACTTCTTATAGCTATTCACATTATTCTTGGCCAGTATCTTATATTTTCTTCAAATTCTATTTGTATTTTAGTACATCTGTCCTGAACTTTTTCTCTAAATAAGTGCAAAATATTAACATTATGCTGGTTCAGCAGCATTATTATGCTTCAAAACCTTCAAAGATAAAGTTACAATGCAAGGAAACACTTTCTTGAGAATAAAGAGAAATAACTTAACTCCTTTTTCCATTAGGAATTTATCCTTAGGCTCTTCTTACTATTTATGATTAATTTTCCTGCTGTATTTCATTACTTTAATCTTACAATAGGATAACATTTGTCTGAAAATGGTACTAATTGTAGAATAAATGAATTATATATTTACTGCTCGCTACCCCACACTTTAACCTCAGGAGCTTGTGGCAACTTTCTGTATAGTGTAGCTAATATGTACTCTGTCAGGATGAGGATAATGGCAATGACTCAGAATTATTTCCTAAGAATTCATGGTTTTGAATATATAATAAATGTATAATTCTATATATATAAAATAAATTAATTGATCAGGACTATGTCTCGTGATACTACAGCCTTGAAAAGAATGACTTAAAACTTGTATTCCTTAACCCTTTCTGAACATGTAAGACTTAGGATCTTTATTTTAATTTTAAAGCTCTTAAAAAATCAACACATGAATATATATATATATATATCATATACATGCTAAAGAGTACTCTGCAGTTGTTGGATATAATGTTCTATAAGCCAAATTAAATCAATTTGGTTAATAATGTCATTTTAACTTCTGTGTCCTTTTCTTTTGTATGCCATTCCTATTAGTTACTAAAATTAGTCATAGCCTATGATTGTAGATTTGTATATGATTCCTTTAGTTCTTTCAACTTTTGCTTTATACAATTAAATTTTGTGCTAATTAGTTATTGAAAACTTTGATTTTATAGCTTGCTATGGACTTAACCCTTTTATGACTTTGAAATGTACATCTTTATATCTTGCACTTTTACTTAAGATCTACTATTTTCACTATTAATTTAACCATATAATTTTTCTTTTTGTTAATATATGGTAGACTTATTTTTGTCTTTATACCTTTAACTATGTGTTCATACATATGCTTACACTGTTATTTTTGTAAACAGAATAAAACTGCATTTTTTTTCAAGTCTGACAAATTCTGTGTTTTTAGGTACAATTTTATTTTTTACTTGGAATTCTCTTTCCATTTTGAGGTGTAATTGGCAAATTATATTCAAGGTGTAAAATGTTATGTTTTCATATACTTAAACTGAGTGAAATGCAGATTTTTTTTATTTTGAGAGTTGAGTCCATTTACTTTAAATATCACTGATTCGACTCTTAAACATGTTATCTTGCTATTAGTACTATTATACTATTTTATCCTTTATTTCTCTTTTCTGGCTTCCTATTTATTCATAACATTATGACATTTTTATTTTAAAATCTTTAGATTTTAATTTTATATTTTATTGCTCTTCAGTGTTACATTGTTAATTACAATAATTTGTACTATGTAAACATGCAAAACATTTAATTTCATTGTTCCCTTTCGACCTTTTCTACTAGTCTTACAATATATTTTATTTATGTAGACTTCTATATGTTGTAAATTCTATAAGACATTATATATTTTGTTTTACTAGCTTATATGCAATTAAGTTTACCCCAAAATTTATCCTTTCTTTTCCAGTGTTTCCTAAAGTTCTGTGTTTCTATGAGATAATTTCCCTTCAACCTAAAGAAGTCCCTTTAGTATTTCTTGTAGTGCAGGTCTGCCCACAAAAACATTCTCGGCTTTTGTTTTTCTGAAAATGTCTATTTTGCTTTCATTTTTCTGAAAACATATTTTTACTTGTACAGAATTCTAGGTTGGTAATGTTAGTTTTTTCTTCCAGGGATCTAAGTATATCCATCCATTGTCTTCTTGTTTCCCTATTTTTCTGTTGAAGAATTGGTTGTCAAAATTAGTATTTCTTAAACTGAAGATAACATGTACCCTGGCTACACCCCAGGCACTTTTTAAATGCTCTTAGCTTTTTTTTTTTTTTTTAACTAATTTTACCATAATGTACCTAAGTGTGGTTTTATCCACCTTTGTTGTGCTTAGTGTTTGGAAAGGTTTTTGGATCTTATGTATATAAAATTAGATACTTTTCATCAATTTTGAAAAATTTCTGACCAGTATTTTTCAATTATTTATGTTGTAGCATTCTATCTTCTCTTTTTAGTGCTCTGATTACATGTATATGAGAACTTTTCATGGAATCCTATATTTCCCTGACTTTTTTCCTAGGTTTTCTGCTTTTTCTTTTATAGGGATTAATCATGGCACTTCTTATTGACATGTCTTTAGTTCACTAAATCATCTATTCTGATGTTTCCAATCTGTAATTAAGCCCATCTACTCATTCTTAATTTCAATTTTTTTATTTTCAGTTGCAGGATTTCAGTTTGATGCATTTATGAATTTCGGGTTTCCATTCTTTCCTCTATCCATTTGGATATATTAATCATAGCTATTTAAAAATATCTGTTTTATAATTTTTTTTATCTAAAATACCTAGGTATCTGTTTCTATATTTTGTGTTATTTTCTTTGCTGATGAACTTGTCTGTTTTTAGCAAGCCTTGTATGTTTTGAATCAATGTGCACATTATAGAGAACAAGTTAAACATCAAGTTTTTGTTTTGTTTTCTTTTGTTTTTTGTCAGTTATAGCAGTAATGGTTTGTCTTGATCTTTTAGTTGGTTGCTTTTAGTCTTTGTTAGGGTTGATTACATCACATTTGCCCTTACTCTTGAGTAAGGCTTTATAGGCTCTCAGCTGAAAGCTGGAAGTTTTACCAAGTAATTTTGAGGCACTCAAATACTAACCTGTTTTTCCTTAAAACCGTCTCTGAAGTATCTTTGCAACCACCTGATGATCTATATTGTTTCTTTTTTGGAGTTTTGCCCTGTGTATCACATAAGAAAAATTTTGGAACCATATTTTAGAGTTCCCTCATCTGGGGCTACCTTCTTGCTTGAATTTTGCCCCTTCTCACTTTTCTGGCAGCTCTAAACTCTTACATTTATCTCTTCAGTGAAGCAAGAGGCTTTCATTCTGATTGAGCTCAATTCTCCCATGCCAAACTGGAGAGTGTCTATAGAGAAATACCCACTTAAAGCATATCTCTCCCTTTAGGATCATAGCCCCTTAATTTGCTGCTTATTTTCATAGTTCTTCAGGGACTTATTTCAGTTTTTATATTTTGCCCAGGAGTTTAATGGTTTATAGTGTGAAAGTCTGACATAACTACTCTACCTTGCTTATTATTTAAACTGATAATTAAGCATGCATTATTTGCCAGATATGGTGCTCAATGATTTAATTGTATTATCTCATTGAATTCCCACAGTGGTCTTTGATGTAGTCATTAGTTTTTTTTTTTGTTTTTAGACAGAGTCTCGCTCTGTTGCCCAGACTGGAGTGCAGTGGTGCAATCTCAGCTCACTGCAGCCTCCGCCTCCTGGTTTAAGTGATTCTCCTGCCTCAGCCTCATGAGTAGCTTGGACTACAGGTGCGCCCCACCATGCCCAACTAATTTTTTGTATTTTTAGTAGAAACGGGGTTTCACCATGCTGTCCAGGATGGTCTCTATCTCCTGACCTCGTGATCTGCCTGCTTCGGCTTCCCAAAGTGCTGGGATTACAGGCGTGAGCCACTGTGCCCGGCCCCCATTTGTAGCTTTATAGATGAGGAAACTGAGAAAGGAGAATGTACTAGTCCAGGTCCCACTGGCTGCTTATCCAGATCTGTCTGACACTGAGTGACATCATGCTGTTTCAAAAGTGAATGTCCTTTATCTTGAGCAAGAGAGAAAGCCCACTCGCTCACACACACAGGTGTCAGAGCTTGTTTCAGGTTCTTACCGAGGACGCCAGGGCTTGCTTTTCTGTTTTTTCTAATCGATGATGCCTTGTCTACATAGACTTATTTTATTTCTGGTTAGAAACTGATATCTGTAAGTTTTACTGATAATATGATACAGCACTTAAAAAAAAACCACAAAAAACAAAACTTACTATGTTCTCAAAGCTTTATTTAGGAATACCTTTAAGGAAACAATGTATGCCATACCAACTGTCTTTGCTGCTTTAATTGGTATTTGAAAACCTTCACATAATTCAATACATCTTTAATTGTTTTCTATTTCATTTTTTGCAGTTCATTAATGGAGGCTGGAAGGCATGCTGCAAACACGAGGGTACTAAGACATTTTAAATAATGAGAAATTGAACCTGGAAACAATTTTGAATCTGTAAGAAAACAAAAGTAACAGTCTGAATAAAGAAATAGGAAGTAATTAGTGATAACATGGATAGCATGCTTCCTTTATCTCAGTTACTAAAAGTACTTTAAACAATTAATCCTCATACCATCTCTCTGATACAGGTCGTCTTGTTATCTACATGTAACAGATGAGAAAACTGAGGCACAGGGAGGTCTAATAAATTGCCCATGGTCACAAAGCTAGAAAGTGGCAGAGATGAGATTTAAAATCTGGCTGCTGAACTCCTTATTTAATATTCAGTGAAATCTTAACCTGAATTCTTGAAGATTAGGATGTCATTATTCCTTGATTCTGTGATTAAACAGTTACCATATTTTCGATTTTAACACTAGTTAGAAATTTTGCTAAGTTCACTTTGCAGTATATTCTTCAGATACTGTTAAAGAGCAAGAGGGATAATGGAAGACACATTTTCTTAGAATTTTAAGCTTTGAGGGGAAAGAGGGATATTATGGATATGGAATATTACTAGTTATATAGGTGGTGAAAGTTTCAAGAATTATAAAGAAGTCTGAAAATTAGAAACATAGACTGGTTGCCATCTGATCATTCATTAAATCATTTATTCTGCAGACATTTACTATATTGTGCATTGAAAGAAAACTAACCATTGAATATTTACCATGTGCCAAATAATGTACTAGGTAGTTTTATAAACATTATCACATTTAATGCAACAGCCCTCTGTGGAATGTATTATTACTCCTATTTTCAGTTGAGAAAACTGTGTGGGTTAGTGGGCATTCATAATTTGTGCATTGTGGGAGATAACGGCTGTGCAAGTGGCTGAGATGGGCTTTGAGTCGAAAACTAAATGACTCCAAGAGAAAGGCTGTAAGGTTGCAGGGTGTGGGTCTAAGACTTGGGGAAGGGAGTGGTAGTTCCCAGAGGGTGAAAAACAGTTTCAGACCACAAAGAACTTTACAATCTTATAGAGGGATTAAAGAAACAAAACAAAACAAAAAAATCCCAGCAAATATAAATCTAATAGTGAAAAGAATGCAATACATAATCTTGATTGAGATATAATATTTAGAGCTTCAAAGGAGGGAGGGATTACTTTCTGTTGTGATAATTAAAAAACTGTTCTTGGAAAGTGGTCATTTATGACTTGTAGGATACTATGTGAACTATACACTATGATAATGTGTCACATAATAGTCACTGTAGTATCACTTTTGTCCTGGATATGGAAATGGCTGTTCCCTACTCTTATTTAAACCTTTTATTAAAGGCACCTGGCACTTTCCAGTTCATATTGTGATTAAATTTGCATATGCTTTGTCTAAGACCTCCTTCAAGGTGGAGACATATTCCTTAATGAGTCCCCACCATGTCTGACTTGGTGCCTGTGACATAGAAGTGGCTTTTCAAGATCTCTTTTCCCTTGGTGTCGGTGGTATCATGCTGTCCTGGCTACTTTCAGTCTCTCTGGACACTCTTTAGGCTCTCTTAGGCAAGAAAGTGGAGTCCTTAATGTTCAATCTCCTGGCACCTGCCTCTCACATAGCACCTGTTGAAGGACTTCATGAAATCTCATAACTTCAGTGATGGTCCATGTGCTGATGCCTCTTCAATCAACAGATTCTTCTGAGCTCTGAATTGGTGTGTACAACATACCTCTATCTGTGTGGTGCACAGGCACTCTAATGTCAGCGTGTCTCAAACTGAACTTGTTATTTCCTCTGCTCCAGACTCTCAGCTCTTCTACATGTTCTGTTTCAGTGAATGTTAAGAGCAGGACCATCCAGATATCCAGGTTACTTGACTCTTTCTTCTTCTCTTCTCTTTGCTTATCTACATCTACTCAGTCATGGAGTTCTGTCATAGTCGAGGAGATAGTTCTTCAACTTCTTTGCTCCCATAAATTTTCATGGCCATTATTTGAGTTCAAAACCTACCATGTCTCACCCAGATCACCTCACAGTCTCCTTGACTTCAGGCTTGCTCTCTTGTGATCCAGTTTTTTTCAAACTGCTGTCCAGAATGATTTGTTCAGTTCAAATCTGAAAATGTTCTCCCTTTCAATATCTTGGCTCTTAATTCTTATTCAAGTAAGTCCCTCAGCATGGCAAATATGGACAGCCTCTTTTTCTCTACTTTATCTCTTGTTTGTCTTTGTTTCAAACCGATGTCCTGTCCATATTGCATTGTGCTTTTCTGTTCCTTGGCATGTTCACTTTTACATGAATATTTTGAAAAAAGAAATCTTGCTTTCTATCTCTGAACCATAATGACTATCTCATTCTCTGGCACATTGCAAGAGCTCAGTAAATAGTTGCTGAATGAATAGATTACAAATGCTTGAAAAGTAACTAAAAATAAGGCTGAAAAGAAATAATTCACCTCTCTTAATGTGAAAATCGAAATTGGTAAGTTTTTGGGCATGCTGGATGATTTTCTACTTCATGGCAATACACCTTCTGTTCCTTAATTTTCATCACTGCTCTGCCAGAATTATCTTCAAACAAA
The DNA here is from genome assembly GCF_047675955.1 of Chlorocebus sabaeus. Lineage (NCBI taxonomy): Eukaryota > Metazoa > Chordata > Mammalia > Primates > Cercopithecidae > Chlorocebus > Chlorocebus sabaeus. Next base: position 66,252,173 of record NC_132924.1, read on the forward strand.
AAATAATACAAGTGTAAACCAAAACATAATGTAAAACCAGTGATAATAAATATGCAGAATTTCTCTTAAGTATGTTCTAACATGAATGTAGTGGTCATCACTTTCTTTGTAATTTATTTTTATCTTACTAGGTACATAGACTTGGAACCCTACAAACTGGATTATTTAGTATTGCAGTGGCATTCACATAAAATACAAGTGCTAATATATGTATAAGATTATGACACCTACTATATTTTACTTCTGTAATTTTTATGATAATATCAAATACTGCTCTACTGACATTTTTTATTTTACATGCTTATGATCCTTTGTGGAAGAAAAGTTATGGAAACAATCATAATTTGGTGGTACTGTGAAAAACCTGTATAAATATGTCTGTTGGTCTATCATCTGTCTATTTGATCTGGTGGTGTTATTCTCTCTCTGCTTTCCAAATACACTGTTTAAGGATAAGAATTGTTTAACCTCTCCATGTGATTATTTGAAAAATCCAACACTGGAATCTCACGTTAGAATTAATGAATTAACTTCTGAAGGTGTAGGGTATATACTTTAGGCAATGTAACTGATCTACAAAGCTTGCTTTGTCAGTACCTGTCAATCTTCACTTCTAACACAGGGATGTGAATATTACACACCACCCACATATCACAAGAACTTTTTTCTCAGGAATACAACCTAAGTTTATACTTTAAGTGGGTTATTATTTCTTTGAAAATCAAGACTAGTCCCACACGCAGTTCATCTTTGTCAGTGTTTCTGCGCTTGTTGAAATCATGAAGATGAAATCTAAGAGTATGAAGAGATGATAGGGTTCAAACCAGGAAAACCCATATGTGAGATGTTACCTCAGCATTCAAATATATACCAGAGACATTATACTGTTTCCTCAGGCATAGTTGCTCCATCTGCTCATGATTGCCAGCTGCTGTTGACATGAACTCCACACCCTGCCTCACCCCCCAGCCACCAAAGTCTTTGCTAAATTAAAAACAGAGCCATTGATGAATAATGTAGACACATTGAAAAAAGAGCATATTCATTCCTTATTAATGCTAGGACACAGTAATATCTTATTATATTTAATTTCATTAAAGTGGCATGTTATAGAAAATAGAGAAAAAAGAAAATGTGAATGAGATATAGTATATTTTAATCTTAGAAACTGATGGCATATTAAAATTAACCTAGATGGCCCAACCCACTTGGCCAGTATGGAGATCCTCTCTGAGACACTGAATTGTGGGTTCCATCACTTATGCTGAAAAACTCCATTGATGAAGTTGCTATATCAGTTTTGTTACAGCTCTAATTGTTTGAAAACATTTTTTCTATTTCTTTTCCTTGTCTTATTGTGCTGGCCAGGACTTACAGTACAAGTTTAAATAAAAGGAGTGATAGTAGACATTCTCATCGTGTGTTTGCAAATATTGTGAGAAGAAAATCATCCTATTTACTGTGTGGGTATGTTGTTAATTCTGCTATAGAAATGCTGTAATAATTGTGCTGCTTTAAGGTATAATTGAACATTGAACTATATTGTGGATTGGGCCAGAGAGAAGGAAGAGAGATTCTAGCTGGAGAAGAGAAAGAACTTAGTTTCTCTTGATTTGGGCTGCCAAGGGGAACAGTACATTACATGTGAGCAGGCCAGGATTTAGGAATTTTGAGGGGTCAAAAAGAAACACCTGTGAAATTGTGTTTGTCCTTGGTGGCTAAAGTGTAGCTGATATCTGAGAGCACGTGAAATGGGAAGGGGCTGGGAGCTCTGAGAACAAATCAACTATGTGATCCCTGAACCTTGGGCTTCTTTACACAGTTCTTGCACTGTCTGGGATCATTCTTCCCCTGCAATCACTTAGCATTTAACAAAGTCTTATTGAAAGCTTTAATTTGTCTAAATTATTCTATTTACTAAGAACAAAAGATTTTGTCCAGTATTGTACATTAAAGTGAGAGGTATTAAAATGGGAGAGAAAACCCAACCCTTGCATAGTAGAGGCAGCTGGCAACCAATAGTGAAGAACTTTGAGGGTAAGGTAAAACTTAAGAAGACAGAGGTAGTAGTGTTAGTGGTCTCAGTGTCTACAGGACAAAATCTTAGAAATTTGAGTTTTATTAAGGTATGCCAAATTGTTTGAAAGTGTTCTTCACAACTTTCCTATGAGTTTTGTTCTTGAACACAAATTAATCTTTTTGGAAATATTGTGACTAAAGCCATTAAAAAATACACATCATGAGTCTTAAAATATGTTATTCCAATTTTAGTAGTCCTCTTAAATATTTTCTTTCAAACTACCCTTGGTCCCTTCAGTAATCCTCATGCTTTGTGGTTTCTAGGCATTTTATCATGATTGCTCATTTCTAGAACCTCATGTGCCCTTCAGAACGTGACAGGCTGAACTTCTCAGCACACTCTAGCAAAGCAATGGAACACTGCAAAGGACAGTCGGACCACCTGTCACATCCCTTGTTCTGTACACTTGATTTCAATTAGTGAAGGCCAAGTCTATATTTTGATTTATTTTTCCAGTTGGAATGTAGAGAATTTCCTAAAGAATATTGTGATTGTCTTATTTGTAAACAACAAGAAAGAAAACAAAGGTCATGTTGAATATATTTTTATTTAAATGCATGGCTCTGAGTGAACAGATTAGAGATAAATTTTTCTGTACTGGGTATCTTGATCTAGCCATTGAAATGATTTGATTCCTATTTTTAGGTAACTAACCTCCCCAGGCAGTTTTTGGGAGTAATGACCCAATAAAGTATAAGCTGTAGGGAAAGAGGACCGAGGGAAAAGACTCCATTTCTGATGGAGATGATCAAGGGGATGAGTGAGGGAAAGAGGAGGAATGAGGATAGGAATGGGTTGTGGGTGGCAGATACCAGTGAAGTTACCCCTATTTTCTTCCTAGTCTGATGTACATAATAAAGAGATCTCTCTTCCTTTTTAAAACATTGGCTATTTGCTGTGTTTAATTTTATTTGCCCATGTGAATGTAGTAGGATTAGGCTAAGTGGCTAATTCCCTTTTATCCTCGATTCCTCTGAACAACTCAGTGTGATCACCCAGAATGACTTTAGCTATATTGAACTTAGATAATGAAAATTAATAGGTCTTCCCACCCCCCACGGGAAATGATTTCTTCATCCTGTATTTGTCAGACTTTTTCCTTTTAAAAGTGTAGTTCTCTATATTCCATCGAAATATATTTGTGTATGTATATTCAGTTTTATCACACAACTTATCAAAATCTTTTATAACCCAAATTCATTTACTTAAATCTTTCCTTCTACAAATTCATCACACCTACAGATATGATATGCCTGTCACCTATGTATTCATTATCGTGATCACTAATAAGATGGTCAGACAAGAGATTACAGCTCCATGGCAAATCACTGCAGAGAGAAAGATGAATCAAGGGTTACATGACATGTTAATCAATATGATATGGGCCATTTACCCAGTTATTAATATGTACTTCTAACCTATTCATCAATCTACACAGTCTATCTTGACAATAGTGATAATAAAAGACTTTTCAAAAAATGATGTGAAATCACAAAAACCCTTGCTATCACAAAATTTCAAAATTAGAAGCTTAAAAACCATGTACCATAGCCTTCTCACCTTGGAAAAAATATTGGTGTACTAACTACTAACCTTATGAAAGCAGAAATGCCTTACACTGCAAATATGTTGACTCAAGAGCTCTGTATTACCTTCTAAGGGATCAAAATTTCCTTAAAGGTCCATTCTGGAAATATGTTAGGATCAGCAGATTAGTTTCACTAACACATCTCTATGTCCTTGTTGGAAAACTGGATACGTACTTGTCCATGTGCAGATTTTCCTCACCTTTCCTAATTGCTATGATTTCTCAGATACCGTGTTTGAAATGCCATGATTACATCTGTAAATTCCTTCCAGACACTAGCATATAAATACCTTGGGCTTAAAGACATAAAATCATTTAACCTAATTATATGCTCCTTTACAATATTCTTAGACCCCCCTGGAATCCCCCTCAGACATGTGTTCTACTTCCAATGTGATTTGCTCTGACAGAAAAAGAGAGGCAGCGTTAACATGACTTTTTCTCCTTGCAGGAATGGGGGTTAGCCCAGCCCATTCTTTTCTTCTTGTTTTAAACATAACTTTAAAAATTATTTTCATTTTTTCTTAGCATTATTCATTATCCTGAGTTCTTATTTCTGCAATTCTGACATTCATAGTTGTGTGCTCCTTTATGTATCTTTTGTAGGTGACTTTTAATCTTTTTTTCTGTTTATAAAAGATATATTTACTAAAGAAACTTTGAAAACCAGAGATCAGAGTATAAAGAATAAAATAAAAATTAATTCCATGACTTAGAAATAACTATTCATAGTCTGATATACTTTGTTTTTATGCAGGTGTATTTTTTAAAGTTAGAACCATATTCATATTTCTATCCTGAAGTTTTACTTTGTAAGATTTTTTCATATGACATCCAATATTTTTATACAACAACATTTTAATTATTTCTTTTTTTTTTTTTTTTTTTTTTTTTTTTTGAGACAGAGTCTCGCTCTGTCGCCCAGGCTGGAGTGCAGTGGCGCAATCTCGGCTCACTGCAAGCTCCGCCTCCCGGGTTCACGCCATTCTCCTGCCTCAGCCTCCCGAGTAGCTGGGACTACAGGCGCCCGCCACTGCGCCCAGCTAATTTTTTTTTTTTTTTTCTATTTTTTAGTAGAGACGGGGTTTCACCATGGTCTCGATCTCCTTACCTTGTTATCCGCCCGCCTCGGCCTCCCAAAGTGCTGGGATTACAGGCGTGAGCCACCGCGCCCGGCCCCAACATTTTAATTATTTCAAAATACTTCATTACATTTCAATTTATTTGCTAGTCTCCTTTTTGGGAAATTTAGGTTCTTCTAATTTTTTTGTTGTTACAAGTAAAATTGTGTTGAATAGTCTTATGCTTCAAATCTTCTTATCAGATGGTCCTCTAACCAGCTCCAATAATTTATTTAGATTATTCTTTCTCATATGATCATTAGCCATAATTTAATCTTAGTTTCCCATTCTTTGTGGGCCATTTTCTCCCATTTAAAGGCTCCTTGCTATTTTTTGAACTTTGAGAAATCTTTGCTAGATTCTATTTATTTGGCTAGGTAGGCATATTTACCTTTTCCCAAGCCACCTGTCAATTTCCTAGTAAGTTCTTCTTAGCCAGATTGAAATTGAAAATAATAAAGTTTTAAGAATTAATAAAAATCGTAATTTTCTTTTATGATACTCCTGTTTTCAGGTAAATGTTACCTTTCTGTGGGCTTCTAAAAGAGCAAAGAAACAGCATGGTGACATATCTTGTACAGGTTTGGTGACCAAATATGCTTGACCTCAGCAGAAGACCAACAGGTCAAAGAGAAATCTGAAAGTAGAAAGCATTATTTGGACAGATGATGGGAACAGGGTCTCCAGAAGATGACGGTAGGGAGAATAGTATGATTCTGATCAGCTTATTAGACTTAGGCAAGACATCAGCTGGCAACTGGAAATCTGGAGTTCTGAACTACTTCTCATAACAGACATCTTTTTAAAAAGGTGTCAAGGTGCCAAGTGGATTAGTGCTTAAGCTAGGAATCTTGTTCTAATTAATTAGGCCTTTAGTGATAAATGGAAATTAAGTGGAAGTCAAGTCATATAAATGAGAAAATGCAGAATAGGCTGGTGAAGACTCAGGGATAATAAAGCAGGCAGATGCCTAGGGCTCCAACCAGTTATACCAACACAGGACTTTGGGCTACCGGTGGCTTTGTATTTAATATACATGATGTGCCTCAATTAAGATTGGCTTAAAGACTATATGAGGCTTAGAATGCAGATTTAAGGTCTTGGCACCTACTGTTGCAAAGGACTAAACTGGAGAAAAGGTACGAATAACCAAAATCAAAGCATGACTATATTAAATCCTCTAATTTGGCCAAAATAAGTTTCTATAATAGCAGATGAAAAGATGGTTAAATACCATTACTTTACCCCACCTCTGTTTAAGGGTCTATTGGAAAAGCTTTATTCATATAGTTCATCTACATATATGGCCTACATGATTGCCCAACTTCCCACAGTATTTCTGCTTTTTTTCCTTTATGCTTATCTCCCAAATTTTGCTACTCTTCCACCAAATAAATTTGCTGTAGTTATGTTTATGATTTTTAGTGATCATTTGCATTTTCTTAAAACAGAGGCTAATATCGAGCCCATTTTAATGTTTTAACATAGATAACTTTTACATATTTTAGTCACTGATTATACCATTAAAATTAGAATATACTTATGAGATTGTATCTGCTTTAAAACACAATTTATCGGCCGGGCGCGGTGGCTCAAGCCTGTAATCCCAGCACTTTGGGAGGCCGACGGGCAGATCACGAGGTCAGGAGATCGAGACCATCCAGGCTAACACGGTGAAACCCTGTCTCTACTAAAAAAATACAAAAAACTAGCCAGGCAAGGTGGCGGGCGCCTGTAGTCCCAGCTACTCGGGAGGTTGAGGCAGGAGAATGGTGTAAACCCGGGAGGCGGAGCTTGCAGTGAGCTGAGATCCGGCCACTGCACTCCAGCCTGGGCGACAGAGCGAGACTCCATCTCAAAAAACAAAACAAAACAAAACAAAAAACAAACCAAAAAAACCAATTTATTATGTCTATTAGCTTATATTCTGTCTTTGTATATTAATTTGAGGATGTATTTTTCACAGTCCCCATATCCTGCTGCTTTTCTACAAAGAATTACTTGGTATTTCCCCTTGTTATTAATTTTTTTGTTAATAAATGAATTGTTTGTCATGGTATTCAGTCTTACAGTTTTATTGAGATATTTTTGTCTTCCTCTGATCTTAATCTAAAATCTTCTTGATCAGATCAGCAATTCTTCTAGCCAGATATTTTTTCTAGGTTCTTGTGAGATGTACTTCATCCCTTGCCAGAAGCTACATCAAATACTTTGGTAATCTTTATAGAATTTCTTGGCTTGGAATTATATAAACATATTGATGAAATTCATGTATCTTCTGCTAAGAGCTTTAGCTTGAGGGGGGAAAAAAAAGCCTAAGGCTTAAGGTATTTTTTGTTGTTGTTGTTGTTTTCCCCTTATGGGACAATACACTGATGAATACAATCATTTCCTTCTTTTGATATTTATTTCCTTATTTATTGTTCTTGCTTGGGTTTCTTACCACTTATCACTCGCATCTTTCTTATTATTGAAAGAATTAACAGAATAAAGATAGTTTTAAAGTTATTGAGAACTTAAATACTTTAAAAAGTCTACGTTGTGAATTATTCTTGGTATTTTTATTTCTTGAACATATTTCAGAGAAAAAAATTCTGAGACATTTGAATCTATGGAAAATTTTAAAATACATGCAATGCTTCTTTTAGCAAGAAGAATTTTGGTTTCCTCATTTTTATTTCAGATTTAAGTCTTTGCCTAGAAAATGGGGAAGACAAACTTGACTAGATAAATCAGATCAATATTCTACTTGCAGTATAATTCTTTAGAATAATGGTTTCAGAGCATTGCTTTCAATAGTTCACCTTCATTCTTAACCGTATTTGCAAGTTCACCAACAACATGTTAAGCCCAGATCTGGCTATAGAACTAGGAGCTTTATTCTCTGGGTTAGTGTTACTTTTTAAAGACAACTGGTAGGTTCTTTGCTCTCACTGTACTTGGATTTTGTTTGCTGGTTCTCAGGCTAGGATTGCTTAAGTTTTAATCTCTGGCTGTCTTGAGGCTTCCAACTAAAACAGACACAGAAACTTTGGAAGCAGGGATACTGTGTTTTCCATAAAGACATAACTAAGCATAACTTATCACTTCTGACCTGCTATGGAAGATGTCCTGGGTCTATAAATCCTACTTAAAAATGGTGGTATCTTTCCAGAAAGAACTAAAGTGTATCTAGCAACTGTCAGACCACCTTGATTACACTACTGATTCTCCAAGAAACCCTAAACATGAAATATGTCATATATGTCACGAAAACTTAGATATGAAATTTGATTTGGGGCACTGTTTTTTTTTTTTTTTTTTTTTTTTTTTTTTTTTTTTTTTTAGATGGAGTCTCACTCTGTCGCCCAGGCTAGAGTGCAGTGGTGCTCTCTCGGCTTACTGCAAGCTCCACCTCCTGGTTTCACGCCATTCTCCTGCCTCAGCCACCCGAGTAGCTGGGACGACAGCTGCCCGCCACCATGCCGGCTAATTTTTTTATTTTTCTTTTTCTTTTTATTTTATTTTTAGTAGAGATGGGGTTTCACCGTGTTAGCCAAGATGGTCTTGATCTCCTGACCTCATGATCCACCCTCCTCAGACTCCCAAAGTACTAGGATTACAGGCGTGAGGCACTGCACCCGGCCAGTTTGGGGCACTATTATAACAACTAGTGTTATGCTAATTTATATAAGAATACAAAATGAATAATATGTTGCCCTCAGTAAGCTTACAGCCAATTTGTATAAAGAGAATATGTGCAAGTTATTGTAATAGAAAAGTTATTTTAAAGATATATTAGGAAGCAAGGAAGAGATGAGTCCTTGGCATAGGGCTAGGAGTCATATTTCTGAGAAATCTTGTTAAGCAAAGGTGATAAATGCATTGGGACTTAATAGATGAATATAATTTAGTTACTCATAGAAAGCAAGAAATTCTATGCAGAAAGTGTAGGTGTGAGAAAAATCATGGGGTCCAGAAACAGTAGTATATAGTGAATAATAAGCAGTTTAGTGTTCTAGAAAATCATATATGAATAACGAGTGATGGGGACTTAAAGTTGTAAACATACTCAGGGATCAGATTACTGAGTCTTCTGGCTATGTAAAGAAACTTTGACTATAACTGTGGATAATGGGAGATATCTTTTAGGTGTTCATTAAGTGAGATGACATTAATAGATTTATAGCTTTAATAGATTTTTCTGAAAGTTGTAAAGGGATAGTGGCTGTGGTGATTTTAATCTATTTGCAAGTTCTTTGATACTCCTTCTCTTAGAAGGTAGAGCCTAATTTCCTTCCCCTTGAATGTGGGCTAAACCTAATGACTCACTTCTAACAAAGAGAATAAAATGAAGTGACAGTGTATAACTTCAGAAACTAGATCACAGAAGTCATGCGGCTTCTTCTTTGTTCTCTTTCTCTTGGATCTCTGGCCCTGGGAGAGACAGCTGCCATGTAAGGACACTCAGAAAGACCTATAGAGAGGCCTGTGTGGAAGGAATGGAGGCCTTCTACCAGTAGATACATGAGGAAAACGTCTTGGGGGTGAAACTTTTGGTCCTGGTCAAGCCTCCAGATGACATCAGAGAAAGCCAGCAGCTGGACTGCAATCTTTGGAGAGACCTGAGCCAGTACCACCCAGCTAAGCTACACTTGGATTCCTAATCATTAGAAACCATGAGGAAGAATAATAAATGCTTGTTTTAAATGGCTACATTTTGGTGCAATGTGTTAGACAACAGTAGATAACCAATATACTGGTTTTATATGGGAACAGGACTTCAGTGCAGGCAGATAAGTTAGGAGCCTGCTATAGTTGGTGAGGTTAAAAGTCATGAAAGTCTAGTTTAGAGCAGGTAAAGGTGAGTAGGAGGCAAAATACATGAAAAGAATAGGAGTCAAAAATTTCTCGGACTTTAGAGAATGATTAAATATGGAGATAGAGGAAGGAGTCTATGTTGATTCCCATGTTTCTGAGTTGGGCAACTAGGGTGAGAGTGTTGCTGATGCCCTGAGGAGAAGCATATTGGAGAGAGAATGGATTCAGTTTGGGACATCCAGTTTGAATTTTCTGAGATGTCCAGGTGAAATGTCTTGAATAGATGTACCAATGAAGAGATAGGGATTAAGAAATCATCAGCACAGAGGAGGTAGTTGAAATGATAAGCATATATATCATTTAGGGAAAGCATATAGAGTGAGAAAAGCAGTTGTCTGAGGAAGGAACCTGGAAGCAGTTGGCATAAACAGGAAGATACAAAGGAAACTAGAATAAGTAGTGACAGAAACTTGAAAATGTAGACAGAAGGCTTGGTTTTAGGGATTAGATAGGAAACTGCCTTCTCTGACATTGGTGAGAAGGAGGAAAGAATGGGTGTTCTGGTGAGTTTTGAAGTGGATAGATAATTGGATAATTGAGAGGAATCATTTTTGATAGTTCTAGTTTTCCAGATGAAGTAATAGGAGGAAAGATCGCTTGCTGTACTTACTTCCCCCATAAATAAGGATGATGCCAGTTGAGTAGAGAGAAAGTCTTTGGCTATAAGGGCAGAATGAGGAACAAAGTAAGCAAGGACAATTAGGGAATGGATGGGTTGTGCTGAGTGCTCAGTCATGCCTTTGATATAAGTGATACCAGTAAGGAAATATGATAATATATACACTTGGGGAATCTTTCTCTTTCAGATCACCTGGAGCCCTAAACCTGATAACAATCCCATAGATAACAGCTTATCTATGCAAGACATACTGAAAGATTGTAAAATTTGTTTTGCAGCCCTTAGTTCATCACCTTTTTTGGGTATAGAGAGGAGTTAATATTGATCTAAAAGATACTGAATATAAGAGGTACTCTTTTAGAGAGCATTGGTTTTCTACATGTTCACCCCTTTCTGCACACTCATAGGGGAGGGGATGCTTTTGTGCATTTTTAGCAAAGTCAGAGAAAAGCATTTGTGAAAACTACCTGGAAAGCTTGACATGAGTCTTCTAAAGTTTAGGGGACATGGTTAAAAGTTAAGGTTCTGGCTGGAGCTGGCAGAACAACAAGACAATGTGACGCTTTGGGATCTAGTTGCATCTACCATTGGGGGGGTAAAGGTGTGTTTCCCACACAATGGATGTGTTCCCCCACAAGGGAGCCAGCCATGGTCTCCTGAAAAAAACCCTGCCCCAGGCAACCACTTGAGATGAGGTGGCATCTGGACGAAAGACACTACTATATCTAGAAAATTATAAATGTTCTTACTGAAAAGAGAGGGGAAGTTAGGCAAGAAGACAATATAAACATGCCCCATAAGTCACCTTTGGATATGTATTATGCACAGAAGGAACTGATGGAAAGTCACAACTGTGCCTCTCAAGATATACTTTTATTGCCCATTTCTCTTTTCTCAATATTCCCTATCTTATCCCAATTGTGGAGGAGCCAAAGCAGTATCTATGGAATAGGGGAGAAGGCAAAGTGGGGAAAGATGCTAGTTTTAATCCCTTCTCCACTACAGGCCTCCTAAGAGTCAATAGTCCTGATCTGGAGAAAAACAAAAACAAAAAAATTTTACATTTGCCTAACTGATTTCCCACTAGACTAGACTGGATACTCTTTAGAATGGAGTGACTTTTTATCACCTGAGATTAATTTATGTGACTTGGCTGAGTTTTTATTTAGGAGTAGAAAAAAATAAAACCCCCAGGGAAGTGACAGCAACAGGCAAATTAGTTTCTTTTTGAGTTGAACCTGTTTAATAAAGAATAATGTGGGCCTCTTTGTGGCTGGTTGGTTTCCAGTAGCGCTACACTGACTGGATGTCCAATGGAGCTTTTTAATGTTAAGGTCAGTAAACGGATAAGGAGACTGGGGAATTAAGGGTCCCAGTAGAACTATGGTTCAGATAATTAAGGATAAAATTTAGATTGAGTAAAGAATCAAATGATGTGAGGTCAAAGCAGGACTAATTATCTGAGAGAATTGAATCAAGGGTTGGAATGCCCAGGTAGTTGATGAGCAGTTGACATGAGAACCAGAAAGTGAGATAATCAAAAGCACTGGAGGTTGTGGTCAGACCTCTAGATTAAAGCAGTTTCCAAGGTTGACACATCCTAAATTTTATCAAATAACTTTATATAATTCATTTCAGTAGATATTAATAGATATGTGATGAGTAAGATGGTGGAACCTACTCATAAGTAGCTTGTTGGGAATACATATGCATTTTATTGGAAACAAAA